>NW_024543071.1:20740000-23147500 GCF_018167655.1 Microtus oregoni
ATCTGTTGTTTTGGCTGAGGGACACCTGGGACAGACAATAGTGAGAAGAAGGGAAGGGCCAGAAGGTAGAAGCTGTTTTTGAATGCTGCTGTACTCAACATAATAGTAATGTTTGCTTTGTTTACATTTGATAGAACATTCTGACCTTTTTTTGCTCTGATACTTAATTTGCCTAGACACAGGGGCTTGATTAATACTGTCATTAATACAGCATTTCAAATCCCTTGACTTGACTTTGCTGCTTAGGTCATGTGTTTTGCTGGAATAGTGTTATGGATCTTAGTGAATGAAATTGGGTCTTTTTTCTAGATGCAAGTACCATGAATTCAGATGAGCAAGGTATTGGACTCTCCGGCACTCTGGAGAAGAAATGTTTAGGAAGGATTATCATGGATGTCATAGCTTGTACTCGGGACAGATCTGTTCCTGTAAATGACCTGTGATCTGATTTCTACTTTAATACATGCACCCCTTCCCTTGAGGGGTTCAGATCTTTTCTTGGTCATCTCAGAACCCACTGTTCAGTTTATCTAGGGGTGTGTACACACACACACCTATAGAACCCATCATACATCACAGAAATTCATATGAATTTGACTTGTTGCAGACTCAGTTTAGATGCTCACACCAAGCAGTACCTTCACCGAGCACCACCCTGAGTGGTACCTTCACAGAGCACCACCGGTACCTTTACAGAGTGTCATCCCAAGCAGTACCTTCACAGAGCATCACCTGAGTGGCACCTTCACAGAGCATCACTCTGAGTGGTACCTTCACAGAGCGTCATCCCAAGCAGCACCTTCACAGAGCAGCCTCACATCAGCCGTGGTAGTGTTAGATCCTGAAAGATCTACTCACTGAGCAAAGCTGAGGTGTAATCCGGGTTTTCTTGAACTCTTTTCTTAGCTGTAGGACCTCTTTACCGGTTGTGTTGTCTGAAGAGCATACGCAACAGGTCAAAGCTACAATAGGAAGCTAGGAACCACATTCTCTGGACCTCTTTTCCTTATCCAGTAATAGCCATGAGCTTAGAAAGAGGCCATGGCATCCAACAGGCAAGACCTGAGACTGAGCATTGAGTGACTGGATCCTTCTCAGCCCCCACTTCCCACTCTGATAGATGCAAAGCTCTGCATTCCAGCTTTGGTGGGGGACCTTCTCCTTGTGAGGAGTCTTATCTCCGTACATCTCCTGGTGTCTGAAACCAGTTTCTGCTGGGCTGTGTTGGATCTGAAGGACTCCTGCAAGCCTCACTGCTCTGCAGTGTAGTCTATGTGATGTAGCCCCAGGCTTGAGTCCCTTCCCCTCTGGGTCCCTGGTGTGGCTGGATGTTGTGCAGGACTGTGGAAGGGGGCGTGGTGGGCACCCTGGATCTCTCACTTGAGTCTGTCCTGCCTGACTTCCTCTTTTTTGTTCTCTAGATGATGATTCTGATCTGCACTCTCCTCGATATTCCTTCTCTGAAGACAGTAAGTGAAGCCCTTCTTGTGGGGAGGAAGGGAGGATGGTGGAAGAGACATCTTGAGGTTTAGTTTTCATTTGAGTCTGAAGTATTTTGTGTGTACTTTCTCTCCAGCAAAGTCTCCCCTTTCTGTGCCTCGCTCAAAAAGTGAGATGAACTACATTGACGGGGAGAAAGTAGTGAAGAGGTCGGCCACACTACCCCTCCCAGCCCGCTCATCTTCACTGAAGTCCAGCCCAGAGAGGTAAGTGGTCCCTTGGATGCTCATCCATGTCTCCCCAGTATCTGCATCCCAGGAGCTTTTGTTAGGAACAAGAAACGGAATCTCTGTGCTGTCACCTCTCGGTCCATACCCTGATCTGTGGAATAAGAATAAAAATAGCATGACTTCTCCATGAGAGTGTTGCAAGGATAAAATAAGCGATTGCACTTGGCCTTGCTATTAGGGCCTGGTTCATAGTGTGAGCATAATTGCTATTGACTATAATTAGTATAGGCTTTTATCTAGTCAAGAAGAAAAGTTTGCAGTATTAGGTATTGAAGCCAGAGTCTTCCTGAATGCTAGGCAAGTACTCTGCCACAGAGCTGGGCAGCTCTCCTTTTTCACTGTTTATTTTGAGACAGCATCTTGGTAAGTTGTTCATGCTGTTTTTGGGTGTGCCCTGTAGCCCAAGCAGGGCTTGAACTGTCAACCTTCCTACCTTAGTCTATAAATAGTTGGGATTACAGGCGTACACTACCAGGCTCTACTTATTATAAGAAAAATCTTAAATTGGAACCATCATTTACATATTCACAATAAAGACTGTAATACTAAACACAGCTATATTCTGTCATGTCTACTTACTAATATAACATGTATTATTGAGACAGATGTCCTATGGAGTAATCATCTCTTGTCACCTAGATAGGTGTCCCATGTATCCTCTGACCTCAATTTTTGCCAACTTCCACAAACTAAAAGTTCTGTGCAGAGTAAACTTATATTTCTTCTTAAATTCACATCTAGTTTCATGCATCTCTAGCTCTACAGGCAAGTGAATGGCTGTTTTAAAAGCCCACTTGTGCCTGACACATCTACCTGATGAATCTGATAATGAATATAAAAGAAAGACTGGATATACTCAGAAATTCTTTATAAGTATATTTATTAGGCACCTACTGGGTACGTTCTGTGCATATTGAATTAGACTTTGCAGAAGAATACACAAATCATTGTCCAGCCATTCATGAAAAGCAAAATATAACCATAGTGCAAAGTGCAGTAATGTTCCTGCATAAAAGTTGGTAGACGATTTCCAAAGACTCACGTATCCTTTGCAATCCATCTCTGCATGTCAGACTAAAAATTGGGACCAGGGCTGACAAGAGGCTCAACGGGTAAAGGTGCCTGGCACCAACGCTTGACCTGAGTTTGATCTCTGGAAACCACATAAAGATGGGAGGAAAGAGAACTGGCTCCACAGAGCTGTCCTTCAACTTTCACATGCACACCATGGCATGGCGCATGAATGCACGCACACCACACTTACAGAGTCTTAGTTAGGGCTGCCGTTGCTGGGGTGAAACACCATGACCAAAACGCTTGTGGAAGGAAAGGGTTTATTTCACTAGCAGTTCATCATCAAAAGCAGGACAGGAACTCACGCAGAGCAGGAACCTGGAGGCAGGAGCTGGTGCAGATGCCACAGAGAATGCTGCTTACTGGCTTCCTCATCACGTCTTGCTCAGCCTGCTTTCTTATAGAACCCAGGTCCACCAGCCCAGGGATGGCACCACCCACAAAGGACTGGCCCTCCTCCATCAATTGTTAATTAAGAAAATGCCCTACAGCTGGATCTTATGGAGGTATTTTCTAAATTGAGGTTCCCTCTAGCTTGTGTCTAGTTGACATAAAATTAGCCAACACCTAGACAGATTAAAATTAATAAAAAGAACCTCAAAACTTTGACCCACGCTGAAGTTAGCGTGTAGTAGGTTGAGATGCAGACTAGGAAAGAACTCCGGGCATACAGCTGGTGTTTGCCTAGGGCGGCTGTATACCTGGCATACAGTGGTCGCTATCTTCCAGTTAGATAAATTAAAGTTTCAGGAGTTTGTAAAGTACTGTGATTATCTGGGTGACAAGGGTTTGAGCCACAATCTGGAAGCTTGAGGACCTGCATTTATGCTTTGCATAAATTGTGTGGGAGTTCGAGTGTTTGGGGAATGTTAAAATCGTAAGAGCAGAGCGAGGAGAAAGAGTTTTTTCCAGGACAAGCCTTGCTTCGTTTTCCTCCCTTCTTTCTCTCCCTTCCTCTCTCCACCTACTGGTGCCAGGTTTTAGGAACAGGGTATCTCCATGCCCCTTGTAAAGCCAAGTTGGAGACTGAATTGGGTTGTTTGGAGAAGCAAACAGCACACCTAAATTGCTAGCCCTTGATTCCAGTTTTATACCTTGGATATAAAAATTCTTTAAGACTACCATCAACCAGGCTCAGACTGTGTGGGAAGCTGGTGCCGCTTTCATGAAAATAGGATTTTTCTTTCTACAGAAACGACTGGGAGCCCCCAGATAAGAAAGTGGATACAAGAAAATACCGAGCAGAGCCCAAAAGCATTTACGAATATCAGCCTGGCAAGTCTTCTGTTCTGACCAATGAGAAGATGGTAATGTGCATATGAAAGCCCTTTGTTCCCCTCTGCCCACGTGGTCCACATTGGACACACTGTGTAGTTGGACCATATTCTTCCCCGCTGAGATAGGCTTGTTTTGTTTAGAACAGTGAAGAAAATTGAAGTATTCTCACCCTCTGCATTTTTCAGGTCTTGATGAAAATAAGTCCCAAGTCTGCTTCTGAGCAACTGGTTTTTTGTTTTATTTTATTTTGTTCTGTTTTGTTTTTGTGGCTCTGTTGTTCCAATTGTGCATGGTTTATGGTTTTAACTCATTTTAATTTTCTACTAACAAAGATTGATCTTCTGGTTTTTTGTTTTGTTTTTAGGAAAAAAACTATCACTTTTTCAGGCTTATTGATTAAAGGTTTTTCTTTTTTGTAGGCACCTTTGGTTTGAAATGGATAGAATTTACAGAAATGACCAGACTAGCATTAAAATCATTCCAAGATGAATAAGCAATAGAATGTTGTAGCTTGGGGCAAAGCCCTGGGCTGCTAGAATTTATGTTTTAGGTCTTCTGTCTTTGATTGGCACATGGCTGAGAACTCACTAATGAAATCAGTTTACCTGATTGTCCCTTAAACAAATTTACATCTCTAGAAAATTGAGTGGGAAAATGGTGTGGAAATTCCAGGCCAACGTGGAAATGTAGTCACTTCTGTGAAACAGGAAGGCTTTACAAATTGATTAGTTCCATATCTGCCAATCATGCTTCCTTTCATTCACCCTCCATTAGAAAAAGCTGGTTTAGATTTCGGTAAATGGTTAAAGAGATTCTCCAGAGCTGCGTCAGCATGTGGCCTTCTGGCTGGACAGCGGGATAGAAGGGTTATGCTGGATGTTGGTTTCATTAAGAGCTGTTAGCCCCACTGTTCTACATGTCTTTCAATTGATTTGACTTTTACTGAAATGAAAACGTGACGTCTTTATACGTGCTGGAGTAATTTTAATTAGGGAAAAGGTCATCGGTTCACAGAAACGCTTCCAGAGTTGTCATTCTTCAGTGTTTGCTGGGCACCATGGGTATTTTAAGCAGAAAGTTAAGAGACAAGCAGAATGAATTCCTTCTGGGTCCTTGCTTCATTGGGGGCTCTCGACCTGCAGGAAATAAATGCACATGGCAACCTTCAATCCAGGGGTTGATGGGAAAAAAGCCACAGTCTTTAGTAATAAACCTGCTGGCTTCCATTGTGCATTAATACAGTCCAGTGACTTCAGGGATTCTGGAGGCCCTTGGGTGCTTTTATTTGGGCAGTGGCCATTTATAGATTGTCCTTGCTTTTACTGAAGGCACACCCTTTTTCTTAATTTTGTCTTTGTGTTTCCATCCCTTGGTCTTAGTAATTTTACCTCTATTCAGAACTAGGAAAACACATTATTTTGTTTTCCTCTTTGGTACCACAGTGCTTGGGCTCATTGGCATTATTTTTACAGATGCTGGGAAGTGCCCCACAATGCCTCCATGGAGGACCCATGGGAGTGATGGAGACTGTCCACCAGGACGGCAAAACACCATCTGTGTTTCAGTGCAGGTGCCCCTCTGAAATGTTCCAGGCCTGAGGCCCACATAGCACTATGTGGGCACCTGCCCAACAGCTCAGTTCAGTGCCCTTTACCCCAGTTAGCTCTGTCCTTCCAAAGAGAAGTTGTTTTTAGAGAGGAATTTCAGTTGAATCTTAATTTTCTGACGGTGGTTGAATTGGTCCATTATGCTTGATCTTTTTTAATCCTGCTATTTTTATCACGTGAACAGAAAAGCTGCTATGTGAATTTCTATGTGCCTTTTAGTATGAATACTGGCTGACTAGGATTTGAGCGGCACCCTCATTCATATACTTTTTGAAGAGAACTAAAGAATCATTTTATTAACCATTAAATGTGTAAACTGGTGACGAATGCAGAATCTAAGTTAGATTTTATTTTAATTTGCTTTGTCTCTTCGTGAATAGAGAAAAAACCACCACTTTTTCTTCCATTTGAGTTGCTCACAGCTACTTAATTCTGCCAGTTCAAGGAAGAGGCCCAGGCACAGCCTCTTGCCTCACTAACCAAGTAGAAGTCAACCTTTTCTCCATGGCCTTGGGCTTAGAGCAATATTGGTTTGTCCCTGCTTTGTCAGGAATGTCTAGACTTTACTCCTTTTTATACTTTTCCCCCTGAAATCTCCTATAGGACATGAGCTTCATTTAACCAAATATAGAAAGAAATAACTTTTTCGTGCCTAGCTTTGGGATAGATTTTGGAGTTCCTGTTACGTAGGAGTGTGGCAGCAAGGACAGTGAGATAGTCGTGGCAGGTACAGAATGAACATGGAAGTGTGAACAAGGGGATTTGCCCAGCCCTGCCTCCTTCTGACTCAGCTGGCACTTGAGCTCCTTCCCTGGCATTTCAGGCTAGCTACTAGCCCTGCTTGAGTTTCGTGCCATGTGCACCCTCATGAAGGGGATGAGTGTAGTTTGCAGTGCTGGCTGGATCAGCCCTCGAAGATCTGAGCTCTGGGTTCCAATCCTGACTTGGCTGTATGCCTTCAGGCAAGACAGTTAACCTTCTGAATCTCAAGGTTTTCCTTTGTGAACAGAAATATGATCTGGCCCTCCAACCTGATGGTGTGCCAGGTGATGTGGCCAACATGGGTGATGGGGTCGAAGAGCCACCAAAACTGTAAAACATGATGGAAGTGAACCCCGTGTTCACATGATTTACTAATTGAAATCTGAAGCCGGTCTTTGGCTCCTGTTCAAGCAACAACATTGTCTTTGAGGAGACGACATTTTCCTGGCAAGCTACTTGCTCTTTCCATGGATTTTATCAAGCTGGAAAGAGAGCAGATCACAGCAGGGAAGACCAGAGCCCGGCATTGTGGAAGTGCCGTGGGTATGGGAACAGGGCTCCTCTGCTTCCAGAAGGATGTTCCCTGTTAGTCTGTTCCTTGATTGGATGCACTGCCATTTATACCCGGCAGACGAATGCGGACATGCGTGCTGTTGGCAGTACTTACCTTTATGTCTGGGCAACTTGAGGCTTTGGACCCAAGTTATTTAACGTAACCTGTTTTTACTCTGCATCAACCTTGGCAGTCAACTATTATGCAGGCAGCGTTCAAGAATAAAATTAGTTAATTCTTTCAGGGCTGTAAGTATCATAACTACTCTTAGGCAGTTTCCCAAAAGGGTTGGTATGTTAGTACATTTTATAAAAAAAAAAATCCTAACCTATTCCCAGGGAATGGTTTATAAATAGTCTTTGTAAAAATAACAAATATGAAGTAGGTTTCATGGAAATCCATCATTCTAGGTTGTAGAAGGTCCCCATGGTTAAGCCATCATTCTCTAGTGGTTTGATCTTCGTGGGCATTGTGCTTCATTTCACCAAATAAAGGCAGACTATGCCGGGAAGATGGCTCAGTTGGTAAAGTGCTGGAGACCCGAGTTCAGTTCCCAGGAGAAGAGTAAAAAAGCCAGGCTTGGTTGCTTGTGCTTACAGTCCCAGCACTGGAGAGGCGGAGCCCAGGCAGATCTCTCAGGACTTAGTGGCCAGCCAGCCTTGCCCGACTGGCAAGCCCTAAGCCAATGAGTCCCTGGTTCAGAAAACAAAGTAACCGGCCCCTAAGGAACAGCACCTAAAGTTATCCTCTGATATCTACATACATGTGCAGAGCTATGTAAACACACCTGTACATACATGTGGCCACACACACACCAGGGACTATTAATGTCTGGAGGGGCAGGCCTTTTCCTTCAAGATGGAAACTCTAGAGGAAACTGATCTAGATGCAAGAGGGTGGAATTCTGCATAGATTCCCCTCTAGTTTCAAATTACATTTCAGTTAAAGAAAGTCTCTGACCGGTGCCCATGTCTTCCACCTGTAACAGCAAGAATAAACGAATGGTGTAGATGTTTCCCGGGCTTTTGGAAGAAGCGCTTGGTAGAAGTCACTAAGACAGCTTCCAGACTTGTCTGCAAGCAGCCAAGGGCTATCCAGAGGTGTCAGTGCAGCTGTAGGTGGGGCTGGGCAGCGTGTTCTCCCGTGCCATCGGCATTGTGGCCAGGGGGCAGCCCAGTTTCTCGTGGGACATCTTCAACCTCTTCAGAAACCGTGTGCATTTTTGTATTTCAGATTGTTATAGAAAAAGCGCATCTCAGCCTTTTGTCACTTTCAGAGTTATTAGGAACGTAAGAGCTTAAGCAAATGTTCACCATCAAACACGTCTGCCTCATATGATTAAACTCCTTTTATTGGAAAACTTGATGTGATTTCTGATCATCCATCGTTAGTGTTTTCAATAAGCAGTTGGCATTCCCTAGATGAAGTGCCAGAACTTTAATACGTATTTGATGAAATATTAAATCATAGAATCAAATTATCGATCTATGTGATACTTCTTAGTGTCATGCGAAGCGAGGACTCTAACTTTGGAACGCATATAACCCAGAGGTTTCTCCCCCGTTCTGTTCTCTGTCTTGTCCAGCTTTCCTGTCACTTAATTTTTTTTTCTCGGTCCTTTAACATTTATTTGTTAGAACACAGAGTATATCCTGTCTGTACCCATTCCCCACGGATGCTTGTGTCCTCTACTTTGACTTACATCACTTTTCGCTTTGCCGTGTATGACACATGGCACCTCACCTGTTCATGTGCCATTAAAGATGCAGCATTAACCAGTTGGCTTTTCTAAAGCGTCATTACTTGCATTTATTTTGGAAAACCTCAAAGCAGCCTTGCAAATAAGTACTAAACTTGTCCCATCCCCTAAAAACCGTTTGTTTTACTCTGACGTAGACGCTGAATGTTTGGTGTGCGCTCACCAGTTTATATGCTCGCAGCTAATGTATCTTTACAAGAGGAAATAAGGGCCATCTTTTCTCCAGTGCTGAAATGACTGGGAATAGCGTTCTGCCCGTATTGTTTTGTGGTGAAGAGTCGCAGTGCGGTGCCGAGTCCTCCAGCTCCAGTCCTTCTGCCTCTGCTGCAGGACTGAAAACAAAACCCTCACTGCTCCCAACCTCAGTGTCCCTGCTTTTATGAACACATCCTCTCCCTCCAGTTTCAGTGCCCTGATTTTTGCTGGTGTCGGTAAAACCGGACGGTCCCTGACAAAAGCAGGTGCTGTGTCGCCCAGAATCGCTGCATCTCTACTGGCCTGTTCCTATGTAATCTTTTGCATAATGTTATCCTTCTCTTTCTTCCATTTCCCTGTCACCAACCCTTATAGAGTCGGGATATAAGCCCAGAAGAGATAGATTTAAAGAATGAACCTTGGTATAAATTCTTTTCGGAATTGGAGTTTGGGAAACCGGTAAGTGCGATAGCTCCCGTGGTTCTACTCCTTGTGAGATAATGCTGTTGGTGCACGGTCGCTGCTGCAGAGTCAGGTCTGCGTGAGGGGTTCAGGAGTGGGAGCAGCCATGACAGTCGGCAGTAGTCGGGTAGTCTTATCTTACAGCAGCCAGTAGGCTTTCCCACCAGAAAGGACACTGAGCTCCGGGATACACTTCCTAGAACATCCAGAAAGCATGACCGAGGCATCGCTTGTCCTAGGACCATCCCTCTGCCACACCCAACAGATGTCAGCTGGTGGGTGGCATTTTTTTCTGCCATCCAGTCACTACTTGAAGCAACCTTTAAGGTACACTGAAGACAGGCATGGGAATGCATCACCGAGAAGGCCAGCGCTACGGTGCTTCAAATCGTGTTTCTGAAGCATGTGCAGGAGACATGTGTCTGAGCGGCTCCTCCCCCACCCAAAAAAAAGGTGCTTCTCTTTGTAGGTACAACTTCAGTCCAGCCCAGTGAAAGGCAGCTTTTAGGGAATGGTTTCTCTGAGTTGTGCTAGCATTTTCCAGGATTTGGAATGGAGGGTAGAATTCTAGAAAATTTAGTGTTTGGCGGCTTCCCTGAGGTATTTCTGACTTGGCAGTGCAAATTGAGTCTGGCCCTTAGGGAGGGAGTTCCTTAGTCCTGCGCCCAGATGAGTTTTGAGCACGAGGATAATCTGAGCTCATCCCTCCACTCAGGGTGATGGACTTTTAACCTGTAGTCTACTTTGATTTCCCAATGAGAACTGTAAAAGGAATTTATAGGTGGAAGAGTTGAGCATATAAAAATGAAACATTAGACATATGGACAAGACTCTAACCATTGGTTTCGGTCTTGGATGATTGCTTTGTTTGCAGAGAGGAACTGATTTTGTAGTTCAGTAAAATGTTAAATTCCATGCTGTGTATTTTTCATGAAGAAGACAACGGCAAGTCAGGCTGTGCTTTGGAGTTGCTGGTTTGGCTTAAAGATGCTGAACTTGAAAGTTCAGGTTATCTTCTGAGTTAGGAGTGCCCAGTTTCCAACATTCTGCTTGTAGTAGCCAGTAGTCCTCTCTTCTGGACCTTCCTCCATGCATGCCCCTACCTTCACCTGTTGTTGATGAAGAGCGCCACCTAGGGACAGTGGAGAGGAAGCATCTAGCCCAACTGCACTGAGCTTTCCCCTCCTCAGAGCTGCTGTGCTGAGTGCACAGCTCATTTCTTCTCCTTTCTCTCTCTTCTTTTCTGCTGCCCACCATTTGGACACTAAATTTAATGCACACAGTCTTTTCCACTTGCAAATACTGAGCAGTATCCTAATCCTCTTCCTTAAAAGCTGCTCAGTTAGGTGTAGTCCACTCCAAAACACTATGATTGATGTACAGAGCAGCGGTGTCATGCTGTACTGGCAGAAGACAGGAGATATTCATTTTCAATTACTTTTTCCAGAATCCATTGCCAGTGATTTTTGAAATCCCTTTCAGGAGCTACCATCTCCCCATCTACCAAATAACTGAACTAGTTTAATCTGAAATATTACTTTCTAGCAAAAGCTAGGGGAACTTTCTTTACTAAATTAATACTAGTAATATGTTTTTATAAGTCTATCATTGCAGACGACTTTCATTGATATTAGACAGTAGTAGTTCAACCCCAGCCTTTAGTAAACAGGTCCTGAGAATAACTTGATAAATTAACAGTTCTACCAAAAACTGTAACTTACCTCATATAAACATGGAGGATACAGGCCATTCGTCAAATAATGCCTTCTCTTTGGCAGGGTAGGGAGGAGGGGTCCTTTTCATGTAGCCTTAACTTTCAAAGACTTGTCCTAAGAACACGGGCCATGATCCCCAGGAGCCCCAGCAAGAGAACATTTACATGTGGTTCGAGCCGTCCTTAGGGTGGACTTGTTATCTAGGTGAGCCAGCAGAGTTGAGAAAGGAGCAGGAGGGCGAGGACGTTTTCCTTCTCCTTGTTGCATTATGATGAAGCACAGGGTGCACCACTGTGATGCGGGCATGCACCGTGGATGCTGCTTTGGAAGATGCATTAGCCATTCATGAGAGGAAGGCATCCTCTCTACTCTTTTTGTTGCTCTCACGCCAACTTAGGGCCATTACTCCCGGGTAAAAACCCACTAGAACTTGGCTGCCGACAGTTGCTGGGCTGCTTTTTCTTTCCCAGCCTCCCCTAAAGCCACTCAAGAAGAACTGAAAATTGCAACAAGATCCTGATTGTTGACCTCAATAAGTTGCCCCGAAATGATGGATAATTCAAGGCTCCAGGGCCGGCTGGGGTAGGGTGGGCTGGTGATTTCTAGACACTTGCTTATGGCCGTTCGTGACAGAGAAAGTCGAAAGGTACAGGATAGCACATGTAGAAAGGCCACCTGCCCAGACAGCCCCCGAGTGTGGAAAGCACTGAGAAGGAATGGTAGCTGCCTTATCACTGACCTCAGCACAGGGCCCACACACAGGCACTGCTGCTGTCGGCAAAACAGCCAGAGTCAGTTTGCTTTTCTCTTGGAGAGGCCTTACCAGAAACATGAGGGCCTGCCTTTCTTCTCCCTGCCCCTCCAATTTCTACAGAAATCGATTTGATCTCTGTCCACAAATTCAGGACACTGTTTCTCAGTGTTAAGGCCTTCGAAATGTTTTTGTAGGGCGAATTGACATGAAGCTTGTGGGCTATCTTAGGAGTTCTTGACCATCTCCGTTTCTGATCTCCCCAGAGGTCATAGTATGGGAGATCTCACATGTGCATAGACACAGTCAGAAAACCCCGTCTGTGAGAGAAGTTCAGAGTTAGCAGTCTCTGGAAGTGTGCTCAGCTCTCATCCACACACACTCTTGTTAAGCCTACAGCATCCTCCTCGCAGATTCCTACCTCTCTGATTGTCTATGAAGCGTGCAGGAGCAAGCAGAGTACCTCCGATCTGCTGAGGAGGGTGGGTGTACCTCTAGTGGTAGTGTTAACAGTGAATTCTGCTCACTTACCAGTTAAGCTGCTGGTGTGAACCCCCACTCTGGATGCTCTCGCTACAAACCGGACTCCCCTTTAGTTCAGGCCACCCTCCCATGGGTCAGATCTGTAGATTTATACATCTATTGACATGAAATAATTTTGTTTTTACAGTAGGTGAGACTATTTCCAAAATATAAACTCTCCAGTGTCAGTCTTTGGGAAAAAAAAGTTTCTAATTTGTTCAAATTGGTATTGATGCTTTTCTCCCCCTTTTAATTTTAAATTTTCATTGCTGAGGATCTGGGTTGATATACTCTTGAGACTTAAATACATTGCCTACTTAGTGCTTTCTGTCCCATCCCCGCCCCAGGACAGACAGCTGTGTGTCCTCGGGCAGGACCCCAGCCCTTTGCTTTGAGCTCACCTCTCTGTGTCGGTCGGTTCCTAGCGTGCCCCTCTTTGTTTGAGCCCCCATGTTTGTCTTTATGTCTTTATGCTCATTTCTACATTTCCTCCTCTGCTTCCCGTCAGCCTCCCAAAAAGATATGGGACTATACTCCTGGAGACTGCTCTATCCTTCCTAGAGAGGATAGAAAGGTAATCCCGTGCTTCTCCGCGGACTGTGCGCTAGACCTCTAGCTTTGGGTGCCGTGAGTGTGCTGTGGGTTTCTGCTCTTTTCTTAAATCTTTCTTTTTTTTAACTTAGTAACTTGTTTGGCCTGGTGATGAAACTATTTAACAAAGTCTGTGAGACATACTAATGTTTAGAGGTTTTTTAAACAACCCTTGTCATGGTCGCTGTACTCTGACACAGAGGAAGCAGGCCTTTCCTCACAGGTAGGTTTTTTGTGGCATTTGTAGTTCTCATTCCAAGTAGAATAGATGTCCGAAGCTCTGAGACTCGGGATTTCACTGAACATGCCTAATGTTGCTTTCTCTGTTTACACGTCTTTAGACTAATTTCTAGTGAGCTCTTGTGATTGCGTTAGGTCTTCGTGACCCTATTAAAATATGACTCTTTAAAAGAAACATACCTCATTTTCAAACTTAACCTTCCATTCCTTTTCCTTTTCTCTAAACTAAAACCTTCTTTCTCATCTTTTCTTTCTTGAACCAGACTAATCTAGAAAAAGATCTCAACTTCTGCCAAGCAGAGTTAGAGGCAGATTTAGACAAAGTGGAGACGGTTAATAAGTCACCCAGTGCAAACTCGCCACAGGTATTTCCCAGTTTTTCTCTCCATGTCGGTTCCTTTTCAAGCCCTGCTTTGCTTTGTTCTCTGTCCTTTGGCTTTATGTTGTGGAGATGATAGGGGGCGATGCTGCTAGCTTTAAATGCATGGCTTTCTGAATGCTGTTCACATACTCACACGCACACACTCTCACACACAAACACACTCACACACACAAACACACACTCACATACACACAAACACACACATACACACAAACACACACACATGCACACTCATACACACACTCACACATACACACACACACTCACACACATACACACACTCACACACATACACACAAACACACACACACATGCACACTCATACACATACACACAAACACACACTCACACACATACACACAAACACACACACATGCACACTCATACACACACTCACACACATACACACAAACACACACTCAAACATACACACAAACATACACTCACACACATGCACACTCATACACACTCACACACACACATGCACACTCACACACACATACATACACACAAACACACTCACATACATATGCACACTCATACACACACACTCACACACAAATACACACACACATACACACACACAGAGTCAGTTTTTGTTTGGATTCCTTTAGAGCTTGGCATCTTCCTTAAAGGGGCTTTTCAAATACAGGATAGCTGATAATTTGGCTTCTCCCCTACTCACCATGCCCCGGACTACTTCTTTGATGACCTTTTAAAGTGATTTCCTTTGTCTTCTTTGCGTTTCCAGAGTGCTATTGGGGGGGGGGGGCAGTTTTTTTTTCTCTTTGTAGCCCTGGGAGATGCCAACCTCAGAGGTCATTTTGAGAGACACGGCAGCAGTAACTGGGTTCAAGGCAACAGAAATAGCAATGGTGTTTGTCATTGTGGAGGTCAGCAAGTTCCCAATAGAAAACACACTCCAGATATCAAATAGCCCAGAAACACACGTTTGAAACTGGGCCTGTGATAAAATGTCTGTGTTAAGAGGTAGGAAGGGGTAAGGAGAGAGCCAGTCCAAGGTAAACAGACTTGTAGGGAGAAGCTGAATGTTTGCTGAAGTGGGCTTTAGGTTCCCTGACAAAATTGAAGAGATTCATAGGAGAAAATAATGGCTTTAGAAGAAATTTATAAAAAAAGTAACGTAGACAGACACTGCTGCAGTGGCCAGGAAGGAGGAAAAGTGCAGTTGATAATGGACCTGTACCACATGTAGGCATTGTTGAGAAGAGTCGGAACACCAGTGCGAGGGAGTTGGGCACGAAAGTCAGGTGAAGGCTAGAGGCTCAAACCCAGGAAGGGGCAGAGAAACCACTGTTTGATGGTGGCCTCCCTGTGAGTCTGGGGTAAAAGAGTGGGAAGCCAGTGAGCTGTGGCAGTCATGGCTGCTTCCTTGGGGTCCGTTGAGACACCAGTGGATGAAGAAGACAGTGGTCGCTAGGCCCTTCTCCTCCATCAGAACTGTAAGAGGCAGAGAGTTAAGCTGTCACACACTCAGTTGAGACAGGCAGGTAATTGAGGTGAAGATAGAGTGGGATTCTGGGTTTCTAATACGGTGGAAGCTGGGACCTGGTATAATTACTGTGGGGTTGAAGATTCAAGGAAGTATTATCCAGCTTGTTCTCTGATGCGTTCTGGCTGTGGGTAATAATAACAATGACTGACATGCTGGGTGAGAGGTCTATAGTAATAGGCTGGCCCAAGTGAATCAAGAGACGCTTTCAGAGTAGTCAAATGTAACAAGGAACTCCTGCAACTCATGCAGAGATGGGGGCACAGCTATAGCCAATAGCTACCTCTGTGAGGGCACAAACCCTGCCAGGGAAACCGTGGTGTCTGACGTATCCACAAACCATTTCCATTGGTTATTTGGTGCTGTTAGTCTTGAACATATGTGAGGCATGCTTGCAGGGGCTCTATACACAAACCAGCTAGATGAGAAATCTCTGGTGGGAATGGGGGGACTGGACAGGTTTGGGAAAGATTATAGACTCAGGTGTGTGACTGAGGAGATGTTGGGGTTCCTTCAGACCATTGATGTAGCGAAAGAGGTGTTTGAGTGAGAGCACCATTCCCTTAGAAGTCGAATTGAAGGCAGGACATGGGAATGTCAGAGGCTCAGTGAGGAGGCAGCTGCAATGGTCCAAGTAGACAGCGGTAGGAGTCCACACAGTGGAGGCACCGAGAGGGAGGAGGGAAGGCTAGATGGAGAGAGGCTGCCAAGGGAGTTGCAGTGGGCTAGTTTGTGTAGCTGGCATGAGGATGGTGAGCTGAGGAAAGGGAAGAGATGGATAACCTTAGGGTTTGGGTCAGAAAGCTGGTAAAGTACGGATATCAATATGTTGAAGAAGCCAGAAAGAGAATCAATGCAGAGGTAACGTTATGGTGTTGGCTTCAGGCATTTGGCTTCTGGGGTGCTGGCTGGAGATCAGGTAGAGATATCCAGAAGGTGATAGGAACTATAATACTAGATCTTAGGAAGCAGGCAAGGGCTTAAAAGGCCTATCGGAGTTGCCTGTGGGGGGGGGGGGGGGGGTCTTGGGAGTCAGTGAAGATGTCCACCAGTCAGCAAGTGAAAGACTGAAAGAGGTAGGGACCAACAGCTACCACTCAGATGTTGGATGGCATTGACAAGACAAGGGACAGGAAGGACAGTTCAGAGAGATGGCGGGTTGTATGATGGAGCAAGAGGAGAGAGACAGAACTACCCAGCTGCTCAGAGAGATCAAAAGGAATTCTGAGTAGCAAGATGACGAGTGCAGTTGCTTGCTGTCTTAAGTTTGACAACTGGGTCCCCTTCCTGAAACTGGATGGAGCAGGTGGAAGGAAAGAACTGAGAGTTGCTCCCTGGCCTCCGTGAATGCACCGTGGCACACATACCTTCCCCAACACAGTAATAAACAAACAAGTTAAAAAAGATAAACCCCCAGGATAGGTCCGTGGAATGGGTTGTAGAAATTTATAGACTTTGGTTTCTGGGTATTAGAGTTTGTGGAAAGGAACCGGAGTCCTGCAGGGATGTCATTATTGAGGACATGTGGGGAAGAAACATGTGGATCGGGGAGGGAGAAGACAGGGAGGGGTGGTAATGACCCCGAAGGACTTAACAGGGCCATGTCAAAGTTTTTCATGATGGACATACTGACAAGGTCTTCGAAAGTATAATCCCGAATGGGGCAAATGCCAAGAAGTAGGCCCTTTGTGGCAGGAGGTGGACAGGTGGCATCAATATAGCCGGAAGGGTTAGAGGATGATGGGGGAGGGGGATGAGCAGAGCTCTGGGAAGTAATGGCTGTGGGGGAGGAGAGGCAAACCTCACAGCAGTGCCTCGAAGGGAAAAGGACCCAGACTGACAGGCTGGAGCTGAAGACTTGAGTGAGGAACCACCAATGAAGCCACCGCTCCTCCCTGTAGTCTCCTCTGACCCACAGTCCCTTCCTCCCCTTTCTGTACCCTCCTTTTCTCTGAGTGTCTCTCTCCAGGCAGTTTGTTTTCCTTCAGACGGTTATTAGCAGACAGGATGATGATAGTCGTTATTAAATAGGAATAGCTGTGAATGTTGGCTTCTCCATTGATTTACTTCATACAAATATATTGAACCCTTGGCATTTTTTTTTTCTCCAATACAACCAAAGCACCTCTAAATTACAGATTCGGTTGCTTTCACTTTCTAGGAGCTCTTGGCTGACTTCTTCCTTTTGTTAGTGGCCTGTAGTTTTATGAAGCATCCCCCCAACCCATACTGACAGTGCTGTTACTGGATTTTGTGAAACTGTGTCTCGTCTTCACACTTCTCAGTCTCCAGGCATAAATGGATTGTGTAAACATGGTGTGATCATCTTAAATGCATTTAAAATGCAGTCTCTACCTAGAGTGTTGTGTGACCCTCCTGGATGTGGTGGCATTTGGGGTGCATGAAAGGACCCACGGTGGACTTGGCGGGGTGTCTGAGGACTGGGGAGGCACAGATGAAGGGGCTTCTGCTTCCTGGGGTTGCGGCTGAGGATAAATGTGAGCTGAAGTCCACCTCCAGGCCCATCTGTGTTGGTGGCTTCATCTCCTTTGAGGCAAAAGACGAGAGCCCGGCACCCCCCAGTCTTTGTGTCCAAGCCTCTTGTCCCTCAGGGGCACCATCTACTTGACCGAACTGAAGTGGCTTGTCTCCTTTCCTTTGCTTTGCAACCTGTAAGTCCACCCAAATCACGGTTCCTTTTTACATTATTCCTTTTTCTGTTTGACTTTTACAGAGCTCAGCAGTCAGCCCGACTCCAGACGTTACCTCAGAGCCTCCTGGATAGTAAGTAGCCACTCGGTGTTTTCAGGGCTAGACAGGGTGAGAAAGCCTGGTGGTTTGGACACGGTGTTCATCTGTGTCTGTCTGGTGGTGTCTGGTGGGAAGCAACAAAGGCTTCGGTCCTGAGAAGGGCTCAGGGCAGTGGGAGTCCTGTGCTTTGGACCTTGTCATTCAGTAGTTTGATGGTATTGTAGTTTTCAAATTAGTTTTATTTTGTTCTCTTTTTCTCGGAATTATTGTTACAATGACTCATGTTGCCTTCTACTAGCTTTTCCCCAGGTTGATACCTTTACCTCAGGAATGTGAAATTATTTGTCTATGTTTATTTTAATTTTATTTATTTCACGTGTGTTTGAGGGTATGCGTGTATGTGTGTGTGAATGTGGATGTGGGGGGTGTGAGGGTGTGGCTGTGGCTGTGTGTGGCTGTGTTGGTGTGGGTGTGTGTGCGTGTACATGTGTGTGTGTGTGGGTGTGGCTTTGGGTGTGGGTGTGTGGGGTGTGTGTGTGTGTGTGTTGGTGTGGCTGTGGAAGTCAGAGGACAAGCTTTTGGAGTCACTTCTCTTTTTACTGTGAACTCTGGGAATCTAACTGGGTCACCAGGCTTACATACCAGTTGCTTCTCTCTGCTGAGCCGTCTTATTGACCTGTTTGTCTACATTCGAGTCAAAATTGCCCTTAGTGGATCTTTGAGGGAAGGGCGTGTAGCTAGGATGTACCAGACCTGGAATAAAGATAGAGGGGCAGATAGTGGGATTAGGTCCTATGGCCAGTCCTGGCTTGTAGGATGAAAAGCTAGAGCCTAGATTTTCATATGGACATGGATTTTCCCCCTTCTGTCAGTTTTTAATATTTTGGCTGCACAATAACATGTACCTCTCATTCACTTCTTCATGAAGTAACTGATACTGTCTAGGGGTGCAGGAATGGTTTTATTTTCTCCGACAATTAATTGAAAGACAGGAGAGAAATGGAAATCTTGGGGTGTCCCAACAGAGCTACCATATGATATGTGGGAAATTGGGGTCCCCTTTTGTTTTTTAGTTTTATTAATTCAAGAATTTAAGAATGGGTATACATAAAAGCTTGAGGACATCTTACTAGAATGGAAAAGGAGAACCCCAAGGCGTCAGTCCCTTAGCTGCCTGGAAGGAAGGAAGAGGATGGAGAATGAACAAAAGCCACCTTGCTTGAGATAGGCCTTTACAGGACAGTCACCTGGCAGCAGGCAGCCCGTGGTCGGTATGGGAGATTTTGAAAAAGTAAGGAAGCCCAAAATGTGAATTAGGGAGCTTAAAGGCATTCTTAAGTTCTGGCCAGCAGCTGGGGGGGAAAAAAAAAAAAAAGAAAAGGAGAAAAAAATAGTTACATTTTTCTGCATCAGGCTTCAGAAAGACTTGCACATCTAGCTGAACCTCGTGCTGGCTAGATTCACAAGGACTGCACGTGGAGGTGGGAATTCTGGAAAGGAAAAGTACATTATCGTAAGATAAACCTGTCTAACTAGAGATGACCCAAGCCACTGACCAGCCCCATTGGATTCATCTTTATAGGAGCAGACAAGGGCATGTCTCCACCTACAGGTCGATCCCATTCTTCACATAATCAGAGACCTAACTCCTCTCCCAGCATGCTTTTCCCAGGGCTTTTCCATGCAGCTGTTATCCTGGCTGAGTATTTCCAGGGCTCCCCTTATCTTACCCCAGTAGATCTGTAGTAGATAGCAAACTCTTCTGCTATGTAAACACGTACTAACTGAACTTGCTTATGCCCAGGCTATATTAGTGCTTCTGGCCTCCGCCTTCACTGCCAGCTATCTTGAGTTATTTGTGTAGACTTTCCTAATTGCTGATTATAAACCCCCTGAGGGCAAGGCCTTCCACCTCCAGGGTGCCAGGTAGACCTGCCAAGAATTGAGATGCTGGTTTTGATTGCAGTGAGCATTTTAACCAGGACTCTCTGCCCGCCTTGCTTCAGGGTTGGCTGGAGTTAATGGTGCTGCCTGGCCTGCTCGCTGCCTCTCATCTTGAACTACAACGGACAGAGAAGCCTGCTGCACTGAGTGCCCAGCTCAGTAAATTCCTTAGGTCAGCTGGCACTATGCTGCTTATCACAGTAGGAATTTTGGAATGGTTCCTTGATTATCTGGGAGATTCCCTCACCCCCACAAAATGAGCATAACAAATGAGAGACAGAACGGCAGAGGAATAACGTGTATAAGGGTTAAAAGTGGACATCACTACTGTGCTCAGTCAGGGCTAAGAACACAGGTCTCCCCATACTTCGTTGCTGTTCACTGAGCACCCCAGGAGCAGGTGTAACCATCAGTCTCCAGTGTCCTGGTGAGGAAATGGGCGCTCTAGGACCGTGTCCTGCCTACAGTTCCACAGCTGCTGTGGGAGTGTTCTGCCCAGAGGAGAAGTAGTGATGCTCTGGACCAGATGTTGATAGCAGAACCTCATCTAAACTGTACTGATTCTAACTTGGTAAGAATGTAGCTGAATTTTGAGCTGTTAAATTCATTGTAAGCAACTCTTTGCAGCACTGGCCTAGCAGGATTAGAGGTGGCGAATCTAAAGTGCTTCACAGAGTCCCCTTTTCTCAGACCCCCTGAGCCTTTGTGATGATACTTGATGTGATGTTATCCCAGCCAGTCTTCCTCCCTTTCTCCCTCCTGGCCTCCCTCTCGTTTTTCTTTTGATGAGGTCTCACTGTTTAGCCTTGGCTTTCCTGGATCTCTCTTTGTAGATCAGACTGATCTCAAAACTCACAGAGATCTGCCTGCCTCTACTTCCTGAGTGCTGGGGTTGACAGTGTGCACCACACCACACCAGGCTTCCAGTCTTATTTATATTACTGAAATAAGTCTCCAAAGACCTCACTTTTGTTTTGGTGTGTGTGGGGGGTAGCTCATCTGAAATACTTAGTAGGACAAACTGGATCAAATACGTAAGCTATCTGGAGCTGGCGGGGAACCAGCCCAAGCATGGTACCTGAAATAAAGGGAAGCATGCATTTATTGGGCCCATAAATCACAATTTACCGGACCCCAGCTTGCTAAGCACAGAGGCAGGCCGTTTGCACACTGAACCTGGAGCTCTTGATGGAGGTACTGGGGTGACACGTTGAGGGGAGCATTGCCAAGGGATGAGGAGAGGCTTGCAGCTTTGTGGAGCCTACAGAATTAGTTTTAAAGCCACACTTTCTTGGGCAGACTGAAATTCAGAATTTTGTTCATGAGCACTTGTTATCTCACAATTTTAACAGAGCTGGATTCGGCAGCACGCCAGATGACTGACAGTTCAAAGCCAGCCTGGGGGAATGGGAAACATTGACTCAAAAGACAAGCAAATAAGCAAATGATGGTGATGATGATGATGATGATGATGATGATGATGATGGCGGCGGCGACAGGGCAGGGGGTCGGGGGGGCGGGGGGGTGGGAACAGTGTCAACCATCTTGTGTTCATGGTCAGTCAATGTCCCAGCATTCTAACTGACCAGTCCTTTCCCCCAATTCCTTTTGTTATAGTTACTGTCATAGCATATGCCTGGCTTTATATTTTATTCCCCAAGTGTTTCTGGATCTTTAAGTTTGTAATTTTCATCTAACCATTGCTTATCTTTTCAGCCTATTAAAACTGTCTTTGCTTAACCAAAAACTCTTTGCGCTATTTAGCCAGAAGGTGGCAGTCGAGGAAAAGCTGCTCTTTCTGAACCAGCAGAGAGAGCAGTTTCCTTAATCTGAAAGCAAAACACACGCTAAAGAACTGTATAAAACACTGATGATTCCCCGGTTCCTGGCCATACACTAGAAGCTTCTCTGTGTGTAGGTATTTGAGTTTGGCATCATTCATTCCATCAGCATTTGTTAGAAGGCCTACATGGCACCAGGTTTAGGAAGATTAATGCAGTCAACAGTCTGCCAGGGCTCACTGTGTAATGGGAAACAGATTGCTTAGCAGTGACTTGAATCCAGCGAGGCTGGTGTAATGCTGGGATCCAGAAGGGAGTGGGCACCTCTTACTGTGCAGAGGGTAAGAGATCAAAGGAAGGCTTTTTAGAGCTGGGGGGGGCAGGGGGGGAGAACAAAACAATAATGAAAATCAAAAAATAAATGACTTAGAAGACTGTATGGACCGCCTCCCACAAAACTACATTAACCACAATTGCCTGGTATTCTTTCTGAAGTTGTCAGTTGTTTTTGAACAAGAAGGATTTAAGGTTTATTTTCTTTTAAATTATGTATGTGTACATATGTCTGTGTGAGGGCATGTGCACCAGAGTTCAGTGTTCTTGAAGATGAGAAGAGGGTGTTGGATCCCCTGGAGCTGGAGTTAGAGGCAGTTGTGAGCAGGCTGAAGTGCTGGGAGCTGAACTTGTCTTCTGTAAGAGCAGGGTGTGTTCGTAACTGCCAAGCCATCTCTCCTAGGCTAGAAACTTTGGTCAGTTTTGTTATCTCTTGCACCTTGGAGAGTGACTGATAGGTAGAAGGTGTTCGATAAGTACTTGTTTAGTAAATTAGCACATGCTGTGTTGCCACACATCTTTCCTGGAGATAATACCAACAGTGATTGCAGGGAGTTGGGACTGGAGGCTGGGAGGGGTTTCATGTAGCAGGATCATAGATAATGATAGTGAAACGACAGCTTGGTAGAAGAGAGGAAGGCGGTTAATGTAGGCTAGCTTGAAAGCTGGACGTGGTGGCTGATAGGGTTTGGGGAGGAAAGAGAGGAAGGGGCTGATTCCCTAGGCTTTCTGCTTGAGTATGGGCAGGTGGTGGAACAAGCCAGGTATGGGGTGGGATGTGCTGGGCTGGAGATGTCTCAAGAGCATCCAGCTGATGTGTCTGGCAGTCAGCGTGGAGTCTGAAAGAAGGGCTTACAGGTTCGCTGGTGGATTTGCTAGACAACCTCACTATCAGTGTTAGTTTAGCAAATGAAAGAAACTGAAGCCAAGAAAACCATCTTGTTTGCAAGCTTTCAAACAACCTAAGCATCAGCACTTCTCAGCTGGAATTCCTTGTTGGAATCTGGCTTTTCACACCCTGTCCACTGCCCCAGACCGCTCTGTTAGTGCACCTGGACGCAGCTGACGCAGAGTGGACGCAGCTGACGCAGAGTGGTCGCTGCACGTGACGCAAGAGACACAGAGTGGTCACTCTGCTCTCTCACTTTATTCTTCCAGTGAGTGTGTTTCTGTTGAAACCTCTTTAAATCCCATGGCCAGCTCTGCATCTCAGCCAGAGTCTCAGTTCTCTGCCCTGTCTCCCGGCTCTCTCAGTCGGAACCCAGATCTGACTCAGTACCGGCTTCTCAGACAGAGCTGAGCTTCCGAACTTGCCTGGTTTTGTTTAATGTCAGTAGCTGCTTACTCTGGCTGTAGCTCCTTCACTCAGCCTGCAGGCCAGCGTGACTTCTCTCAGCTCTCATCTTTTTGGATATAGCAAAGTCCTAGCAACTCTGTGACCTTAAGCAAAGGCAGGCACCACTCTGGTCCTCAGTTTCCTCTTTTGAGCAATGGAACAAATGACCCTACATTAGGAAGGCCGTTGAAGATGGTGTGTTTAAAAACATGTCCTGAGACCCTTACACACTGCTCTTAAATAAGGTGCCTCGGTTGTACCTCGGGCACCTGGGAAAAACATTCTTTTGTTAACTTTGGTATCAGAAAGAAAACATTTGGCCGTAGCAACTGCATTCCCAGAGGTTTCCCGAGTGCTGGCTTGTCATTCTGTGAGAAGCAGGAAGAAATGAGTGGGACACCGAAAGGCAGGCTGGGTGGGGGAGTACCGAGGGCTGCTGAGGTAGAGGCCCTAGGTCAGGCAGCTGTGAGAAAGGAAAGGAAAGGTAGGTAGGAGGTCTGACTGAGCCTGAGGTCATTCAGAACGAAAAGGTGGCTGGTAGAAGTTGTCCGAGCTACTCTCCAGCACCACGGGCTGGACAGGACCCTCATATCAGAGCCCTAAGTCCCCCTAGCTGGGGGTTGACAAAGTCAAAGGACCAGATATGTGGATAGTTTTGCAGTTGAATACGGTGTTGTGTTGATCTTTAATTAGGAAACCCAATCAAGTGAAAAAACTGCTTTAGATGAACTTGTACTTTCTGGAGGCAGGATCTATAGACCCATCCTAGGGTCCCCCTTTTTAAACAGGAGTCTATGATTTTTTTTATCATAATCTTGGGATGGAAGGGTGGAGGTTTGTTTTTTTTTTTTTTTTTTTGCAAACCCTATAGGTCAGAAGCTACATGGGCAGAGCCAGTGTCTTCAGGCTGACCTCTGAGCCCAGGAAAGCCAAACCCCTTTCTCTGAGGTATGGGTGGTACTTTCAGGCAGATTTGCGGGATACCTGTGATGACAGATACCAGGGGTCAGCATCTCTAAATCACTTTTTTTTAAAGGAAGAATATCTCAATTCATGGTTTTACATACCTCAGCCCAAGTTTGCCAAGTTTTACACTTAGAAACTATGTAGCCTTTTATTCATTCAGAATCTTCACCTGGTGCCCTCATGGGCAGTGTGGTCTAGGGGGCTGTGGGAAACAAGGCAAAGCCTTGAGGAAAAGGTCAGCCCATCCTGATTTTGCGTTTCCTCCCAAGTGAGAGATGAATTGCTTGGTGCTTGCTTCATTTTTATCCGCGTGAGAGATGAACCGAGAATACCGCTTGGTGCTTACTTTGTTCGCATGGTTTTCAGCTTTGAGACTTAATTTTCTTGTCTTTGGGGTTCCAGTCTTTTCCCCCCATTTCAGATAATAGGAAAAAAAATCCCTTCATCCAGGCTCTAGGGAGTAAGAAGCCCGTGTAGCCTCGGGCAGGTCCTCTGCAATGGTGGTAAAGCTCTGAGCCTTCAGTGAGCATGAGGTACGGCTAGTTAGTGGCAACAGCTATGAGGGCTGATGCTCGTGCTGGAGGCACTTAGGGCCTGTAAGGTGTAGGCACCACTGCATCTCCGGGGCTCCTCTCTTCCTTGAGTCCTGCGTTCGGGTACCACTTGTTCCCAGGCTGGAGTCTTGGCAGATGATGCTTGGTGATAATGAAAATGAAACTCAGATACCCTTGACTCGGGCAGTGTGTGAAGCACTGCCTCATTGGCCAGATGGAAATAGTCTAAGACACCATCAGAGAATGCAACCTCCATCCAGCTAGGGTTCTGGCTCTGCAATCTGCTGATCTTGCCTACCTTGACAGGCTATCTAATCTATCAGGGCTTCATTTCCTTATCTAAAAACCAAAGGAAGAGAGGTGTGTGTGTGTGCGTGTGTGTGTGTGCCTTTTATGTCATACTTTTTTTTGCCATTGTTATCTGTAATTATTGGGACTCAAGCTGAATGAAGGGCTGGGTTTGTGGACTATGGAAAGTTCCATCAGTGGGTAGACACAAAGACAAATGGATAGACATATGATTAGTAAGTACCTTTCTATGTTCCCTGGAGAACCTCGGTGGGATTGATATGAGTGGCCACTCTTCCCATTCTTTAAACTTTTCTATATATCTGATAATACAATAAAATATTAGAGTGAATGAATTCCATGAGGCTGTTGGTCTTTAAAGTTGACAAATCTTATGATAACAGGAAAATGATCTCATTAGGATCAAAAGTATATAACAGAAGCCTATATACTTTTATGAGAAAGACATTGTTCTCTTCTGGAAGAATGAGGAGGTATATGGAGTAGAGGTAGAACGAGACCAAATATGTGTCATGTTAATGCTTCAGCAGGTTAGAGCACAGGAAAAGCAGATATGCAAAGGCAGCTCAGTGAGTAAATACTTTGGGGTTTTTTTCCTGTACCACACCTCATTCCAAAAAGAATTTGTAATAACTTGAAAAATACCTAGATTTCAAAGAAGATAAAAATAAATGAAGGCCTAGAGAAATGGCTCAGTGCTTGGGAGCTCTTACTGGTCTTGCAGGGGAACCAGGTTGGTTTCTAGCAGCTCACGATTGTCTGTGACTTTAACTCCAGGGGATCTGATGCCTTCTTCTGCATTCTCTGGGCACTTCAGCCATGTGGTGCACATATATGCACACGCAGGCACACACTCATACACATAAAATAAAAATAAATAGACCTTTAAACACATAAATGAATCAGAGGTTGGAATGATGGCTCAGCAGTTAAGACCACTTGTAGGGCTTGTAGAGGATCCAAGTTCAGTCCTCAGCACCCACATGATGGCTCACAACCAAATATAACTGTAGTTCTTAGGTGTCCAGTGCCTTCTTTTAACCTGTGTAGATACCGGACATATATGTGGTACATGCATACTTGTGGGCAAAGCATTCACATATATATATATATATATATATATATATATATATATATATAATCAGAATAAAGTTTATACTTTAAAAATAACAAATGAAGCAAATAAGTGGGCAATGGTGTGTAGATGAGAAACGGTGTCAGGTTCTGACAACAGCTTTGAAGGAAATGAATGCAAGATGTGGCTCTGATATTGGGTGTGGTGGTTTATGCCACTATGAGGCTGAGACCAGATCACCTGAGCCAAAATCTCAAACCAAAACTCTAGCTGTGATAAGGGCACCTAGAGTTCCAGGTTCTGACTTGGCTCGGTTGTTCATTTCCCCGAGGCCACAGAATGCTAGGGCTGTCTTCCTTTAGCTGGTGATTTTGATGGTTCTGTCAGCCAAAGCTCTCATGCAAGGTAACCTAGAAAAACATGATCTGGGCCATGGGCTTGAATGTGCTGGCCATACCTCTGGCCTCTGCATCCTCTGCTCACATCCCTGGATGTACCATCTTGTGTCTGGCCACTTGGCTCCTTGTTATCCTATCCACCCCCATTTTTTTAAGATAGGATCTCACTGTGTAGATCAGGTTGGCCCCAAACTTAAACTCCTCGTGCCCCAGTCTCCCAGGTACTGGAATCACAACCCTTATTTATTTCTTTTATTCTTTTTTGGGGGGATGGGGAAGGGTCTGAGACAGGGTTTCTCTGTATAGCTTTGGAGCCTGTCCTAGAACTAGCTCTCGTAGACTAGGCTGGCCTCAAACTTAGAGATCCACCTGCCTCTGCCTCCTGAGTGCTGGGATTAAAGGTGTGCATCACCACCCCTCGGCTCCTTATTTATAATTTAGACAAATGTAGACATTACAACTTCGGGAGCTTTGTTGCTTAGGTAGTGTTCCTGTGCTCCCAAGCCATGGTGGCCTACCTGTCCACAGAAATCTATGTCTAAATGAACAAGCCCTGAGAAAGCCCAGGGCCTGAGGAGGAAGCCAGAAAGATTAGCTTTCTTCTCAGCTGGTGACAAAGGGGCTTTCTAGAAGAATGCTGAACAAACTAACTTTATATGTTTTTCCTCCCTCTCCTTTTCTCTTTTAAAATGACTTTGTTTGTAGTATATATTCTTCCAACTTCCATGCAGTGAAGAGAGAATCAGATGGGACCCCCGGGGTTCTTGCTAGCTTGGAGAACGAGAGGCAGATTTATAAAAGTGTCTTGGAAGGTGGCGACATCCCTCTTCAGGGCCTGAGTGGGCTCAAACGACCCTCCAGCTCAGCTTCCACTAAAGGTAACGGATAGGCTGAAGACTGCAGGCGTCTGTCTCCTACATGCCTGTCACCTGAGTGTTGGCAGCGGATGGACCTCCAGCAGCAGGGGACAGCTCTGCCTGTTCAGGTCCACGTCCAGGCCTTGGAGTCTTCTTGTGCCCCCTCACCTATTTCCTTGCCGGCCATTTTTCTTTCTGGTATTAACGGTCCCCACCACCAACCCCAACCTTGTTCTCTCTGAAACATCTCTCTCTTTTTTGTTGTTCTAATACTGTTTTCCTAGAGTTAGCCGAGCTTTAGCCTTCCTTAACTCGTGGGGTAGCCATTTCTTTCGTTGCATCTTCGCACCTGCTTTGCAGCACAAATTATTTTGCTTCTGGACATCAACTGGAGACTTTTTAAAGCCCTTATGACAAATGAGCATGTTACCTCTCCTTTTTTTTTCCTCTCCCTTTTTTTTTTCTTCTTCTTTAAGGCAGCTTTCAGCTTTAACCTAATGGGTGTGTTTATTTTATTCTGCATGCTTACCAGTGGATCGTAAAGGCGGGAATGCTCACATGATTTCTTCATCATCAGTCCATAGCCGAACGTTTCACACTAGCAATGCCTTAGGCCCTGGGTGTAAGCCCAAGAAACCCCTGTCGGCTGCGAAAGCCTGCATTTCGGAGATCCTTCCTTCTAAATTCAAACCCAGGCTCTCTGCTCCCAGCGCTCTCTTGCAGGAACAGAAGAGTGTCCTGTTGCCCTCAGAGAAGGCTCAGAGCTGTGAGAACCTTTGTGTTTCTTTGAATGATCCCAAAAGAGGCCTCCCACTCCGAGTTGGGGGGAGCATCGAGAACCTGCTGATGCGCTCGCGGCGGGATTACGACAGCAGGTCCAGTAGCACCATGAGCCTCCAGGAGTACGGCACCAGCGCCAGGAGGCCCTGCCCTCTTTCCAGAAAGGCCGGACTGCACTTCTCCATGTTCTACCGGGACATGCACCAGATCAATCGAGCTGGCCTCTCCTTAGGCTCCATCTCCTCCTCAAGTGTGCGGGATCTCGCCTCCCACTTTGAAAGGAGCAGCCTGGCATTAGCCAGGGGTGAGCTGGGTGCTAGCCAGGAAGGCTCAGAGCATATCCCCAAGCACACTGTGTCTTCCCGTATCACAGCCTTTGAGCAACTCATTCAGCGGTCCCGGTCCATGCCATCCCTGGACTTCTCTGGCAGGCTCAGCAAGTCCCCCACACCCGTGCTGTCTAGAAGCGGCCTGACTTCAGCTCGTTCAGCCGAGTCCCTCCTCGAGTCTACCAAGCTCCGTCCAAGAGAGATGGATGGGATGAACTCTGGAGGGGTCTATGCATCCCCCACGTGTAGCAATATGGCGGACCATGCCTTGAGCTTCAGGAGCCTTGAGCCTTCTGAGCCCCTTTCTATCTGTTCAGATGAGCTAGACCACTGTTCCAATGTTTCTAATGACAGCAGGGAGGGCAGCGGGGGCAGTGTCCATGGAGACTTCCCCAAGCATCGCCTCAACAAGTGCAAGGGCACCTGCCCGGCCTCGTACACCCGCTTCACCACGATCCGGAAGCACGAGCAGCAGCAGTCCTCCAGGCAGCCAGACTGGCGCTCCGATTCCAGGGGCGACAGGAACAGTCTCCTCAGAAACATCTACCTGATGAGCCCCCTCCCTTTTCGGTTGAAAAAGCCCCTGCAACACCACCCCAGACAGCCTCCCCCCAATGACTCCTCAGGCCCCCCTGCCAGCCAGAAGGCAGATGTCCCCAGTCAGGGCCCTCAAGACCAGCCCCACTCTGAGGGGAAACCCATGGTCCCCACCCGCCTAT
Organism: Microtus oregoni; assembly: GCF_018167655.1. Taxonomy (NCBI): domain Eukaryota; kingdom Metazoa; phylum Chordata; class Mammalia; order Rodentia; family Cricetidae; genus Microtus; species Microtus oregoni. Next base: position 20,769,267 of record NW_024543071.1, read on the forward strand.
CTTCCCGACACACCATGGCAAGGCTTAGCCACAACTCAGAGCCCTCTCTGGACAGATCTGCAGGCCTGGAGGATTGCACAGGGGCCGTTAATAACGGGAACCCCGTGCCCTACTCAGACCATGGCATGGACAGGAACAACAATCCACAAAGGGAACTGGCAGCGGCCCATGGAGGTGGCATTTTGTGTGTTTGACCGGTCTCACCTCCCCTGTCTCCACTTGGCTTGCTCTGTCCCTCCCTCTGTGTGCCCTCAATGCTCATCTTTTGCCTTGTCTTTTGCTTCTGTTTGTTTTGCTTGGCAATTAACCATGGCTTGTAGTGGCTGCACTTCTTTAAAAAACAAACCCCCCACTTCATTTAGACTAACCACCAAACTGTTTCGAAAGAAAAATTGGCCGTTTAGCTTATATCCAAGAACTGGGTTCATTTGAACTCTCAAACCCCTGTTGGCATCAATCCCCAGTCTCCCTGTGGTTTTTTGAGAGGCAGCCTCTCTCCGTGGCCCCATGTGTGTGAGTGTATGGTCTGTCCCTGTTAGAGCCTGCACGCCTCTTTGTGGGGACGCTTAAGAGAATGTCCCTTTCTTTGCTCACCTTTGGCCTTCTGGTGAGTTGTCTTTGTATTAAACTGGTTTGTAAGTAAATCAAAAAAGCCGGTGGGGTTGGGGCTTAGGGTTTTTTCTTCAGAATTTGTCATTAAGTGTTTTTTCAACAATGTTTATAAACTTGACCTTAATAATAGAAAAAACCTGGCTTCCCACCAAACCTTGGCCCGTTTTAACTCTGCTCTATTGTTTTGAAGATTCAGAGTCACCAAGACATTTTATACCAGCTGATTACTTGGAGTCTGCGGAAGAATTTATCCGGAGACGGCATGATGATAAAGAGGTAATTCTCCTATCTTAACCTTTTTGCTCTTGTTTGGGGGTAAAAGAAAAGTGAAGGAACTGAACTTTCTAGACATCTGTCAGAAAGGTTATGGTGCATTGACCAAGAGCAGTGGTGGCTTTAAGATAAGGGCTCCATTCATTCTTCTGTAGTCTGCTCTCCCGGACAGCAGGACCGACTGTCCACTATGGCCACTGGCTTCTAAGTGCCACCTCCCTCCAGTCTGTTGCAGGTAGATGACGTGGCCTGTATTGTACTTAATGCCTTGGAGGCTTAGAAGCGAGAGCTCAGGTTTCTCATCCTTCCCCCAAACAATACACCCCGTGTTGTTATTTAAGGAAATCCACCCTTCTGTTTCTCGGGTACTCAGAATCAGCACAGAGCATACCTCAAATGGGAGAGGATTGCCATCGGAAAAATAGAATGGCAGTACTGACCACATTACACTTTAGAAGCAATTTGAAGAAGTTGCTTGTAATTCTGCTGGCTTTACCGCAGAAAGGAGATGTTAGTTTAGTGCTGGCAAGCTCCACACGAGACTGTCAGAGTCTGGACGTTTCCTTGGGTCCACTGAAATGTCTCCGTGTGGGATGACTTTCAGGGCCTGGAATAGAGCTGTCCTGGGAGTGAATGAAAAAGCCATCCCGTAGATCGCCTGAGAGGGCAGCATCTTCACTTCTGCTGTGATAAAGCCTTACAATATACTTGTTCCGGCTGCACATCCCAAGGAAAAGGGAGTCTCGTAGATTAGATAAGTCCAGTGTCCACTTTCCTGCCTTTTGTTAAGAGATGCGTGGATACTCTGAACTGCTAGCGGTGCAGGATGGTGTTCAAATATCACATCTGTTCCCATCCCCCTTTTCTCTGTCAGTCCGGCTTGAGTGGTCCCAGAGTTTAGGTGGAGTTTCCTTAAGGGTTTAAGGCAAGGCTGACTTTGAGGGCTCTGATGATAACCGTTGCTGTTGGGTGGTGTAAAACCAACATGTCTCTCCTGTAGACTCTGTGCTTATCTCTCAGAAGCCAGGGGAGGTGTTTGGTGCCTAGAATTGTTTAAATTACCACATCTAAGACTCATAAATGATGAGTATCTGTCAGGACTTAGAGCAGGTTCCTTTCCAGGCTTTTCTGTACTTGTTCTATCAGCGAGACAAAGTTCTCATGCCATGAGAGGAAAGTTAAAAATCTATTTTAGTAATAAAACGTTAGTATTCAATGTGGAAGGTTCGGTGGGTGAGTCTTACTAAGAGGCATAGTTTCCTGACTTGGTTTAATCCCTTGAAAGCTGCACACTCAACGTGAGAGGTTTGCATCCTTGGAGATGTTGATGGACAGATCTTGAAATGGTTTGTCTTTCTTCATGGACATGGGCTCATGTAGTTGAACCACAGACCTGGTGGATTTCCTGAGTCGGGTTTAAGTACCTGGTTTAAACCTTTTCCCTTTGATATTTGCCCCACAGATAATGACCCACCAGCCAAAGCACCAGGGCTCTTGAACACGGCCTTGAGCATGTCTAATCCACTGCTGTAGAAACAGTCAGGAGGGTGTTAGTCTGCACCCTTTTATGCAAATCTGTTATGGTTGATACTGATGATAACAGCCTTTCAGAAAAGGAGAACTTATCTGTTCTTGAAGGTCCTTCAAGCCAACCCTCTTGTTTTATTCAACAAGGGTGTGGCTTGAACAGGGACACCTGGAAAGTACTTAGCCAGGAACTAAAGCCCTGCCTTCCTATAACAGCACTTTTTCTATGACACCATGCTTTGCAAACCACGCTGTCATCTTGCTTACTCTTTATGATAGTTTTTGGAGTGCTGGATGACCCATAGCCATTTGCTGAGTTGTTTTTGTAGATCCCAGAGGAACACTGGGCCATTATCTTTTGGAGCTGAATGTCACATGAGTCATTTCATTGTTTGCTGGACGAAGACTTATGTCTAACTGAGCATGTTAAGAAGTACTGGTTCTAATAAATACTTTCCCACAAGGAGTATTAATCCAGGAATGAAAATTGCAGTGGTATAAGAAAAGGCATTAACATTCTTTTCTATTGGGCCATTGGAATAGGCCATGAATGGTATTTGGTGAAAAGCAACATGGATTATTTGAAAAAGTCTTGAAGAAAAATAGATGGTTATTTCTTTTAAAAATACTTTTATTATTTACTATTTGAGAATTTCATGCAAATATACAAATGTTTGAATCAAATCCCTCCCCCACTCCCTCTACTCTAATTCATCCCATACCCCTCCCCCAACTCTCCCTCCCAACCTTTATTTCCTTAGTAGGGGTATCTGTTTTCTTCTAACCCCAGATGCCATTGTTTTCTCTACTGTGTCTACAGCATTCCTGAAACTCAACTTCATTTCACCTAGTGTAGAAACAAGCCAGTGAGACAGTAACAAGACTCCCCGTCAGCCACATGGAGAACCTTCTCTGTATATCCTGAGGCCTCCTGAAGCTTACGCCCAGGGGAAGAGGTGGCTGACCTAGGAGAAGAGGTGCCACATTCCGTGAAAGGGGTGGCGCAGCTATGTGCAGAAGATGATAGTGTAACTGATAAAAGAAGCAAAAAATAACCTAATTACTGGATAGTCCAGACCCATAGCCTGAGAGGCCTGGTATAGTTAAGGGAAAATAACAGTCTTAGAAACACTGTATGACTGTATAATTGCCTAAGGCAGATAGAGATGGCAGCTACCTACTCAACATGATAATAGTGCCTAGGCTATATATGTACCCTTGGGTCACCTGGCCTTCGTTGCCAGAAGGCGCAGGCTTTGGGCTGAGCCCAAGGATAGTCAGACACTATAGAATATAGAATCACTTGTCCCCATATCCCAATGTCCCCACTTTCTTCTGGGAAGTACTCTCTCCTTCCTACAAAATACACAGTAGATAATTACCAAGGGAACATAAAAGTTATAGTCATGAATCCTTTTGGCACCGACCCTTAATGTCTTCTCCCTATTCACCCATACCTTATTCCTTTGTTGCTTCTATGGCTATTTTCCCATTAAGCTGGACTAGATAATTTACTGCCCATTTTATACAATTTCATGGCAGAAACTTTTAGCGGACCAGAGACGACTTAAGCGTGAGCAAGAAGAGGCCGATATTGCAGCTCGACGCCACACGGGTGTCATCCCGACGCATCATCAGTTTATCACTAATGAGCGCTTTGGGGACCTCCTCAATATAGATGATACTGCAAAAAGGAAATCTGGGTTAGAGGTCTGTTCTGGTCGCCGCCAACTGCTGCTTGACCCAAAGCAATATTTGCCTTCCTTTGGCATTGCTCTCCATAGGCCTATTTAGTTCTCCAAACAGCGTCTGTCATCCTGGCTTCCCTAGCCTTGCTTTGGCTCTCTTGTGGCTGGTGAATAGACATGAATGAGCCCCACTATGTCCTGTGCCCTATATGTTAAGCATGCCTGGCTGTGGGACTGGGATCTGCTGGTGCACACTCCTGCTGCATGCTTAGAGCATTGGCTGCCTCATGAGTCCAGTTCTCTCCATCTTGCATTTGACCGTGGTACCATGTTGCATTGTGTTCTGCTTAGAAGCTGTGTCCCTTTGGCCATGTGTCTCAGAAGCTCGGGTATGAACAACCCAAGAGTCTTCTGTAAAGAGATGGTTAATGAAGCTTTCCTGATTAAAGTTCCCTAATGACCTTTTATAGCATTGGCAACAAACTTAGTGACATTGCTGCTGAAAACTCAGAGAGCAGTACCGATTGCTCAGTGGTGCTGAAGGATTGCACTGAAGTTTGGAACTCTGACTTCTGCAGCAAGGATAAACCGTGGAGGTGATAAGAGCCCTGCAAAGAGACACTTCATCTGCCACCTTAAGTTTCTCATTTCTAAGCTTAGACTTCAGGAGTTTAATACTATGCCAGGAATGAGAAGCAAGAGTGTAGTGATTTTACCCAGGTCTTGCTTCTCACAAGGCCAGTGTGGTAGATCAACGGCTGCTTCTTGAATGGGAGTTTATGCCCTGCTGTATAACCTTATGTGGTCCCGCTGAGGCTCAGGTCTTCTCCAAAAAGTGTATGGGTTGAGCTTAGTGGGTCCAGAGAAAGTGACACTAGACCTAGTTTTATTACCTTTTGGTATAACTGACGTTTCTGTCTTTCCAGTAATGGGCATCGTTAGCTTATTTTTTTTTTTTAAGAAATGAAAGGATCCTGGGAAGAAGTGATAAAGGAAAAAAGAGAGAGAATCTGACTTGAAGGAAATTTGGGGGACAAGGTAGATTCTAAAGTATGGAGAAAAAGAAGAAATGTAGAGGAAGCAAATGGTGGCGAGTCTCTGTTCACTTGTGAGTGACAGGCAGCCTCGTGGCGCTTGGTGTGAGGAATCCTTCTCAGCACAGCCCTGCTCCGAAGGCTCTGCTGACGATTTGGACCCAAGAGCAGGCCTGCCTGTGTGTGAGGAAGGAGCCACAGAACTGCCGTAGGGATACATGGGCTTGCCAGGGCGGCTCAACTGGAGGAGCTGTGACAGGCAGGCGCACTCTTCTTGCTGGACCTGAATCCCCTCCCAAGTGGTATTTCCCAAATCGTGTGAGAACTGCTAAATGCAGAAACCAAAATGCAGACTCCTGCATCCCACCACTGATGTTTTGATCTGGGGTGGGGTCTAAGAATTTGCAAGTGGTATGGTGCTTTGATGTATTAAGGTCCACGTTTAAAGAATCACTGTCCTTTAGTTGATGGACAGTTGAGACAGTGACATCAGCAAATGCTTGCCCTGTGCCCTGTAGATGGCAGAGTCAGCAGCTGCTAATTCTGTATAGCACTCTCTCCGTGTAGAGCAGAAACAACACAATTCCTGTCTTATGCAGAAATCACCTTCATACATCATTATGTCAGGCAGGTAAGGTGGCACATACCTTAATCCCAGCACCTGGGATATGGAGTTAGGAAAATCAGAGTTCAAAGTTATCCAAACAACGGCTATGTGCTGCTGTCTTAAACATTTTATAATGCTCACACGGCCACTAGCTGGATGTCATGGGTGAGCCATCTCTCTCCCGACACCTTTTTCATTGTGATTTCTATGAAGTTTTTATTCTTACAGTTTGGTCTTCGGGTCTTATTCTCACATCCATTCTGCTCATGTTTACCTACAACTGTTAAAGTATGCCATAAATATAGGCATTAGGATTATATGATATTTTCTTGATTATCAGGTGGTTGTTCGGTTGTCCCCTAATGCATATGTATACAGATAGAAGGGAACAGGAGCATGAAAATACAGGATGAAAAATTCCTATGGAGAACCAGTCTCAACACGTGCCTGTGATCTCAGCTTGGGAGGACGAGGGAAGATGATCCAAAGCTCAAGGCCAGCCTGGGCGCCAGTAAAGACACAGAAACTCCTGTGGTGCAATATGAACCCTAGAAGATCTCTGTGAAAGCCAACTCGAGAAGCCTGAAAATGTAGGACATATGACCAAAGGACAGCAACTAGAATAGCCCAATGATGCTTTTAGGTGCCTTTTCTCACCTCAAGGGCTCTACTTCCCCCTTCTCCTCTGCCCTTGTCTTCCAGACTGGTAGAGGGCCTACCATTCCTTTCCTTCTTGCTGTTCCCTTAGACAGAGGCCACAGCTGCTGACAAGGTCAGAGCTACGCCTGTAGAAATAGCTTGTGCACATGATTCTAGCAATTTCACACGTCCCTTTTTAAAGAATGTTTAAGGGCAGAGGAGAAAGATTTGCAAGCAGATAAATTCTTTGGAGATGGGGCCAAAGAATTCGAGACTGAGGCTTAGCACGTGCACAGGAGACTATGACGCAGAGAGACATTTAAGTGTGAGGGGGTTGTGACCCACAAGCCTCCACCCAGGTTAGAGATAGAGATTTGATCTGCTCCACAGTCCAGAGCCCAAGCCAACATCAAAGCAACACCCCCACCCCACCCCATGTGAGGAAGAATTTGAAGAATGTTATTTGTGCTCCTGGGTGACAGTAGATTAGAGTGAGGAGAAGGTAAAAATCAAAGGAAGCTCTGTGTCTGTGGGAACCAGAGGTCAGACCCAGAGCAACAGGGTTCTCCACTGAGGGCATGCAGACGCAGGCGTGACTGCTGACAAACTTAATGAGAACGTGGAGACGGCTAGGTCTGGCTTTCCAGGCTCGAGTGTCTAGGAGAAAGGGGTTGCCACAGCCAGGGTGGAGTTCCAGGATGTAGAGATAGAGTCAGGGTTCCCCTAGCTGGCTTTTCGAATGATGTCACAGACCGTAGGGGCATGTGGAATAGCAGATGTCGTGATAAGTGATAAGAGTTTGGTCTGCTTTCAATTCGTAGCTTACACTAGGCAAACAGGAGCTGACCCACAAGGAGAAGACAGTAGGAAAGGGTTGTCTGAAGCCTGCTGGCTGACAGCATGCCTGAGGGGCTTTGCAAACCATCTCTTACCTAAGTGTGGCCTTCTTGAAGGGGAATTTTCATGCATGACGCAGCTGACTAAACATCCGTCTGTCATTCTGATGAGGTCAGGTGCTGCGATTTGGTCCAGATTTCTAAACCGAAATGAACTGGTTAGATTGGGTTTCTCTGCTTTGCTTCCTAGAACCTCGTGAACATGTCTCCTTTTCATTGTTCCACTTTCACAACTTTTAACGCCGCATTGTTTCTTGTGTTTAGATGAGACCTGCCCGAGCCAAGTTCGACTTTAAAGCACAGACACTGAAGTAAGTCCTGCCATGTTTGTCTTCTTCGCTGCGCTTTGAAAATACTGTTGGCTTAGGGCAAAGAGTTGGGAGAAACAACTAAGACAGAAATGAAAATAATAAAGTGTAGACTCGATGCCAGGCACTGTTACACTGCCTATATTAACTCATTCGGCTCTCGTGAAAAAGGCCTGTGTCCTGTGGGGTGAGTGCTATCATTCCCACTTCCAAAATTAGGGAACCAATATGAAGGAGCTTAGCCCACTTGAGAGGTTATAGAGCCAGCGTTCAAACCCAGCAACTTGGTGTCTGAAGCTACCTCTTGCCTGACTCGGTGCTCTGCTTGATTAGATTGCAGCATGTTCTGACCCAGCCTTTTGTGGAAGCAATCAGAACCAGTGTCTAGGAATAGAACTTGGCCCATTTTACTATGGCATTCCCTAAAGAGAATGTCTACAGGATGCTAGCTAGCATTTATCTGAGTGTGTTCCTCGGAATGTTCATCCTGCAAGGTGTTCTAAAAAACAAAACCAAAAAACTAGTGTAGTGGAAATGAGTCAGAAAACCACTATATTTAGGCCCCGACCCCTGGGGGAGATGAGCTGTTGTTGGCATGTTTGTGGCCGTGGAACTCTCTCAGAGACAAAACTTCATCTGCTTATTTGGCCCAAGTGTTCTCTAAATTTAGGTGACCTGGAAACCTTTCTGTTTTCTATGGAACACAGTTTGGGAAATGCTACCAAAAACAGATTCCAGAAGGTCTTGCGAGCCTTATAGCTAAGTATGGATGAAAACAGACCATGAGTTTTCCTTGGCAGCTGAGGATAACGTGGCCAGCCACATCCCCTTGTCTGGCTGACAGGAGACACCAGGGGATAGGAGGAGAGCTTCCATTCATGAGTGATGGCAAACTCTGCCTCAAGGCTCCTCAACCCTGTTTTCCATTTCCTTCAACACAAAAGGAGTGGCCAGACCAAGTCTCAAGAATGCAGACATGAATCTGATGTGGTTGGATTTGATTGTATTACTCCATTCCCTGAGTTTACTAAGAGAGACAGCCTTGAGGGCTTTAGATTCAGGAAGTCCTGGCTCTGCCACTCACATCTCTGTAACCGTGGCGAAGTTATACAGGTTTTCACCCTCAGCTTCTCTCATTGCTAAGATGAGACTAGAAATTCCTCCCCTGCCAAGAGACTAGCCAGGGTAAGACCAGTAAGATGTTTTACACAATGAAGCAGAAGTCAATACTCAGTGTAGATTGTTCTCCATCCTCATTTTTCAGCCAAAGGGAATGATGAAGATATATGAATTAATTTGCAGATTAATCAAAGAGATAATATTTTTTCTTTAGATTGAGACTTTGGGTGATATTGTTTCATAGATTCCATTTTAAAAGTTTGGTGTCCCCCCTATTAGATAGAAGATGTAAGAAGACTTGAGGTCCACAAGATTGTCACCATTTATTAATACTGCTAATGCCAGAGAGCAGTTCCTTTCTCCCGGCTCGTGTTCTCATCATGATATGCTGTTTTTATAATAAAATCAATAGAACTTAGTAGAAAGAGTAAATTCCAGATTCACAGACAGGATTATTTTCAGTGTGTTCCTTTAAAAAACAAACTCTGCTCTGGGGCTATTTGATTCAACAAAGTCAACCAGGTTTTGTCTCCCTATACTTGGGGCCACACATATGACAACCTTCTAGAAAACATCTTTATGTCCCATCTGTAGTGTTTTGTGTATAGCCCAGGATAGATAGTTATGAATATGTTCCCATCCATAAGCATAAGACATTATGAGACGGTTGTATGATGGGGGAGGACCTGGAAGTTTGCAGGTGACGAGGTTGCACTGCAGCAACAAAAGATTGTACATGTTTGAAAGCGTCTTGTGCTGCTAATCCCAGCACTCTTCACTAGCATGTGGATCTGTGGGAGCCGAGGGAAGGCACTGGTGAACCACTTTCCTAGGGACGAGTGCCTGGTTCTTTCCATCGAAGAGCTGCATCAGACCAAGCTCCACCTAAATAAGCAAACAGAGCCCTTCTGTGGGAAGAGGTCAGGTGCAATAGGTACCTGGGTACCAAGGTGCCGGGTTTGAAGCCTGAATCTGTCACCTTGCAGGTAGGATAGGGAGGACATGAGCCACAGGAGCCCTGTTGTCTCTGTCGGTCACAAGTACAGACTTACCTATGTTCATCTGTCTCAGGGTGGTGGTTCTCTGCTTAACAGCGGGGCCATCAGATCTCGCCTCTGCCACACTGCAGGATACTTAGACAGGGAGAAGGCTTTGACAAAGTGCATCCAGAGCCATTCCTTTTCACGAAGATGAAATCCTTTTCGTGGACTTATTCAGGATTAGAACCAGTCTTCCAACACAAGATCCACAAAAGCCTCCTCAGATGCTTTTCTCCAGATCACAGCCAACATTTTATAGGTTTCCCAAATGTTTAGGTAGCATCCCTCATGTGGGGCTGGCTCCCTGTCATACTGCAAAACTGGCACGTCCCCTCCAGTTCCAGTGAGAGACCTTCTCGTGATGTTGGCGTGGTGCAAAAATGAAAATTATTTAGACATTTTTCTTTTTAATTCAAGAAAATGTCAAGTTATAATTTTGTTGTTTCATTTTGTTTATAATGATAATATATATTGATATAATATATAATGATATAATTTTATTTTTTTCCTCCGGGAAACAAAAGAAGTCTTTATTAGATATGAATACTATCACAGCTGAGGCAAATGAGGAGATGTGTGGGAACTAGTTGGGAAAGATACAGACAGCTTTTGAAAAGGGCATCCATTTTTATTTCCCGTTTTCCACGTTGAGAAGGAAGGCATGACTACAGAACATGCACTGTGTTGGGTGTTCCGTCTACAGTTTACAGTTGCAGTCTCCAGCTTTGGTTTAGGTGCTGTGGTCAGACAAAGGAGCAGTGTCACTGAGAGCTCGAGCCTCTTGTCCCAGAACTAGTAGATCTTTGAACTCAGCTCTGCCTGACTTCAGAGCTGTCTAGCGTAGGCTGATGGAGATGGGATGGTGAAGTAGGGGCCAGAAGGCTGAATGGGTGAGTGATTGGATGCCAGAATGTCATAGCCTGAAATGGTTCAGGCGCGTCTAGCTGAGGCAGTGAAAGTATCCAAAGGCAGACATTTCACTATTGAATAAATGTCAGTCAAGACTGCTGGGCTCCAGAATCCCCCCCCCCAAAAAAAATGTATTAAGAAAATTACAGCAAACTAATAAGGCCTCTGAGCACTTTCTAGTGCTAGTAAGTTTGTATGTTGACACTCATCCCACAAAAGATTAGAAAAATGCCCAGTATGATATAATTTCTTGACAATTGGAGTTCTCACTTCCAAGTATGGAGCCTTCCACCTTCTGTAACTTTATCCCTTGCCTTAGTTAGAGTTTTAGTGCTGTAAAGAGACACCATGACCATGGCAGCTTTTATAAAGGAAAATATTTAATTGGGGCTGGCTTACAGTTCCAGAGGTTTAGTTCATTGTTGTCGTGGTGAGAAACATGGCAGCATGCAGGCAGACATGGTGCTAGAAAAGGAGCTTAGAGTTCTACATCTTGATCCACAAGCAGCAGGAGACTATGAACAACACTAGGCGTAGCTTGAGCATATGAGACCTCAAAGCCTGTTTCAGTAGTGACACACTTCCTCCAACAAGGCCACACCTCCTGATAGTACCACTCCCTATGGAACAGGCATTCAAACACATGAGTCTATGGGGAGCCATTTCTATTCAAATCACCACATCCCCTTTGACTCTTTGCCAAGTCTTATTTTACTCAGTAAAACTGAAGTATCTTCACCAAGTGCACATTTTGAAACACCTGCTAAAAGGCAATGACCTTCTGTCAACAGGGAGCTGCCTCTGCAGAAGGGAGACATTGTTTACATCTACAAACAGATTGATCAGAACTGGTACGAAGGTGAACACCATGGCCGGGTGGGAATCTTCCCACGCACCTACATCGAGGTATTGTAGCCTGCAGCTCCATTCTCACAAAGAGCCCAGCCACAGCTAAGATGCCATTTTCTCACCGTGCCCTTGTGTTTTCTTCCCTTCCATTCCTCTCCTTGCCCTTCTTTTTCGCTTTCTTTCTGTTCTCAGCTTCTTCCTCCAGCTGAGAAGGCTCAGCCCAGGAAGTTGGCACCTGTGCAGGTTTTGGAATATGGAGAAGCCATTGCTAAGTTTAATTTTAATGGTGATACACAAGTAGAAATGTCCTTCCGAAAGGTAAGCTACATGTTTCATCCTGGCTTTGGGGCCTTTGAATGGTGCTGTTATCTAGGGAATATGGTGTTGCTATAGAGTGCCAATCTGTAGCCTTAAGAACACAGTGAATTGATCAAAATTTGTAATAAGGGGAATCAGAAGCTCTTCTGAGATGAGGTTTTATTTATTTTTATTTTAAGTATATGGGTGTTTTGCCTGCATGTGTACCACATAGGTGAAGTCCCTGTGAAGGCTAGAAGAGGCTATTGGTTTCTCTAGAACTGGAGTTACACAGGGTTGAGAGCCACCATGTGGATTCTGAGAAAACCAAACCCAGGTCCTCTGGAGGAGCAGTCAGTGCTCTAAACTGCTGAGCCATCTCTCCATCCCCCATATTTTTGTTTGTTCAGTTGGTTCCCATATTTTTGTTTGTTCAGTTGGTTTTGTGTTTTTAAATAACACAAGTCAGAGTTTAACCACACTGATCTCACCCATTCAAACCAGTATTTATGGTATCTTAGACATCATATATTAGCTGTGTAATGCTAAAGAACAGCCCCAAATACAACCCTCTGAAGCCTTTGCCTTGCAGATGAAGACTGTGTGTGACTGCTTTGTTCTAAAGGAGCCTAAGACACTACAGTTGCCTTCCTGCTTGAGGGCATACTTCTGAGCTCTTTACTGAAATGCTTAACCTCCCTGGTTAAGGGAGCGCTACAGTGTTAGCATTCCCACCCGAGTACTTCATCCATGGCCAATAGAGATGGCTCTCCTGAGGATAGAGTGTGATGAAGGATACAGGGTAGTGTAGGATGCAGGCAGGGACCTCATCCAGGCTGTGGTGTGGTGGTGCAGGGACTCTTGCTTGGCTGTGTCTTACAGGGTGAGAGGGTTACACTGCTCCGACAGGTGGATGAGAACTGGTACGAAGGGAGGATTCCTGGGACGTCCCGCCAAGGCATCTTCCCCATCACCTATGTGGATGTGCTTAAGAGGCCGTTGGTGAAAAACCCGGTGGATTACATCGACCTGCCTTATTCTTCCTCCCCAAGTCGCAGTGCCACTGCGAGCCCACAGGTATCTAAGCTTACATCCTCAGCTTTGGAGTTTTCATCTTCAGCTGTGTCGATGGCACACAGCCGCCCCCTTGGGGATGACTCTCAGATGGCTCTAAAAAGGAACCGCCTTGATCAGGGCAGTGTGGGGGTTATTTTCATACATGCTTATGAAATTTTCCTAGCACTCTTAAGTATCTGAATGGAAGGGAAGAGTTTAAGATAATTACTGTGGGGGTGAGGCGAGAGGGGGAAAAAAAAAACAAAAAACAAGAGACATCATTTTGTGCATCCCTGTGAAGCTGGCGGTGTGGATGGCTGCCCCTGTATGGCCAGCGTGTTTCTCTTTGCAGTGTTGTCTGACCATCAGGATTGGCTTACAGATGAGGGGTTGGGAGATAATTCCATGTTCTCATCTTAGACATGTAGACCAGATTCAGAGTGCCTTTGCATGCGTTCACTGGACCCAAGTTGAGAAAGAAACCTTCAATGTATCAGTCTCTGCAGGTCAAAAGGGAGTGAGTAGTTTATAGCCTTAGTAGCATGTTTTTTTTCTGAACATTAATTATGAGCATAGTGGTTGGAAATGTAATCCTAAATGATGCCCACTTTGTCCAAACCAAGGAAAACAAGAACTCTGAGTTCAAGAGAAATACGGTAGGGTGGCATCCTGTGGAATGAAATCGGAGGATGGCTGGAAACTGTGGGACTCGGTGAAGCCATGGTGTCTCTTTTCTCTGGTCCTCTCTCACTTCCTTCCCTCCACATACTGGTCACTGACACAACAGAGAGCCCTTGGTTTAAAGCACTAGAGGGGCTTTCCTAAACGGTGGGAAATGCGTTCTGCCTTCTCCCATGAGAAACTGTGAGACTGGAGCGGGCATTCTGCTCTGTAAGAGCATGGGGAATTTTCACTCGACTGTGGCCAAGAGTAATTGTAATACAAAATGACCACACAATTCATGCTTCTATCTGTAGAACCCTGCAGAGCTGAAGAAGGGGCCTGGACAGAGGCTGTCCCTCTAAGCCTGCAGTTCTGGGTCAGGGCGGTGGCTGCAGAAATGGTTTAGTTGGCTGGGGTGGGGCACTTCCAGTGCTTTCCTCTGGAATGGGACTCTGCAAAGCAGGCCAGCACTACCCACAACTGTCCCATCTCTCTGCCACTTGCCTTTCCTCTCCACCCTGCTTGCACGCACTCATGTACACACTCAGCCACTAGGAGGTTTCTCTCCCAGCCTCACCAGGTTTCTGTTTTGGACACTGGGGTGTCCTGCTCATCCTCTCTGTTTCGTTCTTCTTTATGCCGCTTGTGGTTCCTCCCTTCTCCTTTATGCTGACACTCTTACCTTTGCTTCTTTCTTTTCAAGTGTACTAGTCACAGCAAGCTCATCATGCCAGCCCCTTCATCACTGCCCCACTCCCGCCGAGCCCTGTCCCCTGAGATGCACGCCATCACCTCTGAGTGGATCTCGCTGACTGTTGGGGTCCCGGGCAGGCGTTCTCTGGCCATGACACCACCCTTGCCTCCTCTGCCTGAGGCTTCTGTATATGACACGGACCACTTGGCCTTGTCAGCAAGGGCCCGTCCCTCCTTGCCACTCAGCCTCCCCTATTCAAGTCTGTCAGATCACTCCACATTGCGCTCAGTGCTTTCCCCACTGGCCCTGCCTCCACCCCACAGAGCCTCCTCCCTGGCACCCAGTACCCAGGCTCCTCTTCACGTCAATGGAGATGGTGGTATTCACATCCACCCAGATGGCTTCTCTCAGCCACCACTTGGAAACTCTGATAGGGTCATCTCAGAGCTTAGTGATGCCTTTAGCAGCCAGAGCAAGAGACAGACCTGGCGAGAAGATGGACCTTATGAGAGGAAAGCAGAGAGCGAGGCAGGTGAGAGATGCCCTGGTGGACCCAAGATCTCTAAGAAGAGCTGCTTGAAACCTTCAGACGTGGTCAGGTGCCTGAGTTCTGAGCAGAGACTCTCAGAGTTCCACACTCCTGGTGACAGCCAATCCTTCAAGCCTCTGGGTAGCCCTTTCCCAACATGGGAGGCTGGGCCACCAGAGCTTCACAGAGGTGTCGAGGCTGACAGGAAGGCTGCTCAGAGTGGTGTAAGCCAGGTAGGCCTGAAGCATGACCGGTTGGTGCCTTGGCCTCTTGCTTGGCATGGTGGAACATACCAGATATCTCACCCCTGGTCCATTAACCGAGGCCAAGTGGGTGCTTGAGAGATCTGTTTGCTTGCCTTAGAAATAAAGGGATGGCCAAGAGGGAATGGAGGAGCTGTGGACTAGGGTGTTGGTTGGGGATCATTCAGGAAAACGTAGTCTAGCTTCTTGAGGTGATTTGAAAGTATTCCTCCATTGACACCTGCTACCCTGGCACAAAAGCCCCACGAGCAGGAACGCCTTCCTTGTGTCTCATTCACGTCCTAGAGATTGTCGTTGGTTTGCTTTGACTAACACAGCTGAGAACACCAGGCTTCGGTGTGATGTGGTGTGCTTTTCTTGTGAGATGCACTGTTTCCATAACTCATGGTGCTCAGTTTTGTCAGGTCTGTGTCTCGTTTTGTGTTTGTGTGGGACCAAAGGGCCGTGTTTACAGTGAGCAGGGACATTTTGGTTCTTCAGAGATGGGAGGATGCAGGATGGAGGGGCTTCTGATGTGCTGGGGGGTCACTGAGGTTTTGATTGAATGATGGTTCTTCTAAGTGAACTACAAAGATTTCAGCATATAAGCTGAGGGAGACTTAGAGTGTTTTGAAGGGACATTAATTTGATAACTAGACAGATCATTATTCATTTTTGCTTATGTTTTTTAGTGCCCAGAGAGTCAAGGACTTTGAACAACATTTCCATAGTAACCAGATTTGAGTATCAGCTCCATCTAATTACCATTATGGAAATTGTTCACCCTCTTAGAGACTCAGTTTCTGACTTCTGATATGAAGATAACCTCTCCTAGCTTGGTCCAGAAAATTCCTTGAAATAATGCATACAAGTTAAGCACAAGAACTTTGTAAAAAGAAGAGAGAACTACTGTCTTAGGTGATCTAAGACTGGGCATTATAGACGCTCAATAGAACTAAGTGCTGTCCTAAAGCTGTCTGCAAGCTGTTGATCATCTGTTGTATATAGTATCTACAGCTGACTGTGCTGCTCCTTCACACCTTCGGTCCTGTTTCCCCTTGTAGCTCTGTTTGCTTATTGAGCTACTTGAATTGTATGGTTTATGGGTAGGGTTCAGAGGTTGTTAAATCCCTTTCCTGTGGAGCACATACCCAGCGACAGTGGCAGACATAGTTCTGTTACCAGACTAATAATGGAAACACAGAGGCATAAGACATACCAGGTCAGACCTCCATGTGCCGGTGTGTCTGGAGTGGAGATCATCAAGGGTAATCAAGTGTGTGCTAGCTTTTATATGGACTGGACTTAGACTACAGAAAGTTAACACTGCACCCCCACCCTGCCCTTGCCATAGTTGCTCATGTATAAAGTAGGGGTAGAAACAGACAGTCCATCCCTCCCTGAAAGGCTGTTATGATGATTAATAAAATAGCGACCATCAATAGGGTACTTGGCATATGGTCAGTCTCTTGGACAAGGGTTTCCTGCTATGGCTGCTGTACATGATCGCTCCATCTCTTAGTAAGCACAGGGCTCTGGGGCAGGTGTTCCTGAGCTGTGTACCCTAAAGAAAAGTGTCTGTCTGATTCAGAGAAACGACTAGCTCACTGGAAGAGGTTGTGAAGTCACTGGCTATAAAGAATGAAATGTTGACAGAGGAGTGGGCCCCAGATCAACCTAAGGTGTGTGGAGCCCTCCTGGTTGCCAGGGGTGAGTCATCACCGCAGCCTGGTCCAGGACTCAGTGTGTACAGGAAGTGCGCACAGTCCTGAAGCACCAATAAGGTTCAGGGTGCACACTTCCTGCTTCCTACCAAGGGCAGGAATGGAGTTGCCGGCAACACCAAAGATTGTGTTGATTGGAAGGCCAGGCTTGTTGAGGACTGGTTCTCCCTTCCTGGCGAGTCTCTGGACACCAGGTGTATCACTTCCTGCTCCCTCCCTTCCTCCTGCATCCTGGCACAAGCCCTTTCCCTCTGGGTGTGTGGGAGCCATGGTCTGGTTGGCTCCTTTTCAGAACTGATGGACTCACAAAGGACAGTTATGTAGGCAAGTTCTTTTCAGCCTCACTTCACGCAAGGCAGCTCTGGGGATGGGTCCTTCATAAGAGACTCCATCCTCTTGGGGCCTGTTTGACTGACAGGCATGCTAAAGATGACTTCATCATCTGTTCTCTGGTGGCCCTGTCAGGACATGACCTCAGTCTGTGTTACTTGTTTGGGTAAATACATTCCAGTATCGAGAAACTTGCCAGCCGTTCTTCCCCTTAATGAGCCCTGGGTTCCGTTTGCACTTTTATTGGACTAAGGGACTTGACTGAGCATCTGACCAGTAAACAGAGCGATAAGTGAAAAGGCAGCCCAAGGTGTTGTGGTCATTTACTCTTTCTTTAACTGTCTGGTATCCAGCAGTGTGCTGAGTGCCACGGGAGCTGAAAGCCTTGGACGTCACTGCAGACATCCCCTCAGGGAAGTCTTTCCTCCCAGGCTTGGAAGGCTCCCTCGTGAAATGGCCGTTTAGACCACAAGGCAGCCTCATCTTCCAAAGTCTCCCCAGCTTTAGTGCCTGGATGTGTTCCTGCTTGTCCTTCTCAGCTTCCTAGAGACCCTACCTTTCCCAGGAAGCTTTTCTGGCTACTTCTGCACGGCTGGCTAAAGAGTGCTGAGCCTTATCCCCGTGAGCACGGCTGGCTAAAGAGCGCTGAGCCTTATCCCCGTGAGCATGCCGTTGCTCAAATGCCCTTGCAGGCCTGTGTCCCTGTGAGCATTAAGGCCCTACAGCCAGGGACCACGACACTTGATATAGGGAATGTGCTCAGTTAATATTCGTTAAATGAAAGAACAGATTAAAAACTAGTTGAGCAGAACTAGAAGAGTTTATGCTGTTGACTGGGACTCAGCCCTGCTCACAAGTACTTACACTGCAGAAGAGAGAGACGCAGAGGTCTAACCCGGAAGCTCAAGATGGGTAGACATGATAAGCTTAGGAGGAGCCAGGTGATTGTAAGTAGCATTGGTTGTGGGCTTTAAAGAATAGGGAGTTTTCCCATAGATACAATGGGATGATGATTGACGGCCAAAGGCCCAGAGGTGGGAAGTACAAAGTATATATAAAGAAGGGTATGTTCCTAGATTCAGCAAGCTTTGGGTGTACCTGCAGGTAATAGATCAATGGGATCTTGCCAAGGAGACTGTGACCGTAGCTTGGCCTATGTCTGTCTGTGCCTCCAGCAGTCACCACACTCTGAATAGTACAGAAGCCATCTTCCTTGCTGTCCCTTGACCATTGCCAGTCAGTCCCTGTTCTGCTGCTTTCCTTCCCCTGGGTCACCTGCCCCCATCCCAACTGTCCGGATGTGTGTACTCTTGCGGAAGGTGCTCTGACGTCTTGGTCGTTTATACTGTCAGAATGTTTTCTCTTTGGGCTGGCTACTTATGTTTTAGGTTTGTTGTCTCTGAGCAACAGAAGGGATAAATCAGTGCCAGGGACTTCAGGGGAAGCAGGGAAGAGCATTGGTCTCCAGGCTCTGGTTCTGGCTCTGCCATTAGTCGGCTGAGTGTCTGTGGGTGAGTCACACCTCCTTCCCGGACAACTTCCCTGTCTATAAACAAAAGATGCAGCGTGGGAACTGAACTTCCTTTCAGCTGGTATTCTGTGATGGGATCCCAAGTGAATCTCAGTTGAAATGAGAAAGACCATATAAAATGCTACGTCTGGGCTTCATTATAGATCTGTATGGCTTCACCACCGGGAAATACTTTCCTTTTATTGGTTTTTGAGTGACAACTTTGTCACTCAAAGGTACACACACATAGGTACACACAGAAAACACCCAGCAGCTCAGCCTTAACTGGCATGTTCTTGAATTCTGTTCAGTGTAATTTTGGCTAATTATCGTGTAGAACAACCAGTCTAGAAAGTCAAGGTGGAGGTCATGTGGGAAATCTCGGCCATCCCCACGCGAGAAGCAGTTTGGTGACTGGAATCTGGATTTGTGTATAAGAGTGCTTGATGTTTCTGAAAAACCTCACCGAATCTCTAAATCAATCCCCACATCCCTGTGATCCCAGAACTCAGGAAGTAGAGGCAGGAGGATTACAGAAAGGAGAGTACCAACTTAGCTGGAGACAGAAAGATGTGCAATGGTAACCACTGGGAACTAAGTCTGTCCCCAGAAGGCTAAGAACAAAGGCAGGGGCCTGGCTGGAGAATGGAAATCAGAAACGGACGGGAAACTCGAGATGTGACTTGTAAGATCAAAGGGCAGTTAGAAACATTAAGATCATGCTCACACACACACATACGCGCACACACACCACACAAAGATGGGAAATGTTTTTCTTTGACTCACTCAGCCCGATAAGCTAAGTTCGATCCCCTGGACCATGGGGTGGAAAGAGAACTGGCTCTTGACACTTGCCCTCTTTCACATAACACCGTGTAATTTTAATTAAAAAAAAAGAGTTAGAAAACATGGGGTTTGTACTTGGCACATTAATGCCTCCCTCTATTCTCTTGTGTGGTGAAGGAAAAGGCATGAGGTGTTTTGGGACTGCCTTCCAGTTCCTCATACCTGAGCTATATGCCTGCCATCTCCCCTCATATGACAGAAATGGGGAAGGCAGACTAAGTTTGGCTGAGAAGACTGAGTACCGCTGAGCCTTAGAAACAGATTCAGATTCCAAGAAGTCGGTGTGCTGTCCCATGGGTAGTCTGCAAGGAGATTGTCTAAGCCGTGAGGAGCCCCAGTAATTGTCAATAGCTAGCTATAAATTGTCAATTTATAGTGAAATTACCATCTTTTTCTCGTGTGATGTTGTAGGAGGACTCCGTGAAGCCAGAAGCCTCTTGGCTGGTTCTCTGGAGGTTTCCTGGGACAGAAACCCAGGAGCTTGAGTCTGGCAGGCCTCCCCACTCCGCTGACAGAGTTGCCCATGTTCCATGAGTCTTGTATCGCATTCCTGGGTCAACACCTCACCTTCCGCATTTACAGACGTGAGCTCTTGATCTAGGTCTAGAGGCTGTGATCTAATAAAAGGACTGCCTCCTCTGAGCATGCCAGTACTGCTGCCCATTCCTAATTATTAATTGATGCGATGGGCACACCCCAGTCACAGAGCTAGAGCCCAAACCAACACTATGAATCATGCACAGCCCTATTGTTTTATTTTGGAATTTGAAGTCTTTACTCAAAAGATGGTCAGTGTCTGCGAGCTCAGGTTGTTTGCTGTCCCATTAGGAGGCCAGTGTAGGTTGTCATGATGTAGGGTGGAATCTGAGGAGACACAGGGCATAATAGAGCAGTGCCATCTCAGAGACTCAGGTCCAGTGGCCGGTCAACAGAACAGCAGATTCCTAATGTTCGTGTGGGGACCCAGGCCACACAGCAGATGCGTGTCTCTCCCATCTATTCCTTCAGGGTTCTCTAGTGTGTGTGTAGCTTATTTTGGACTTTAGTCTTTGGCACACACCCCAGAGCTGGAACAGGATGCTAAGTAACTGCCCGAGCACCAGGTGCTTTCTGGGTCCACAGGGGATTATCAGCTCCAGAGAAGCTAAGGTCAGGTTTCTGACAGACTACCGGCTAAAGACAGACAACAGGGAAGCAGAGCAAGGCCACACACAACATTCTTGGGGAGAACGGAAAGAGCACCCTAGCTTGGAGGCAGCTTATGGGAGTCCAGAGAAAGCAGTTTCTGGCTCAGCAACTAGTTCCTGCTTATGCTTGGTGAGGAGGTGGAAGGAGTGCAGTGTGTGCCTGCTTGAGTGTGTGCACGCACACACCTTGCACGTTGGACTGGTTGCTGTTTTTCCAAGCAGATGGAAAGCCGGAATGTGACTTCAGAATCCAAGATGTACATAGCATGAGCTAATGCTCTCTTTATTCTTAGCACCGGCTGGGTCCTGATGAGAACATGTATCTACTCTTAGGCTTACGGAAGGCCAGACTGACGCCCTGAGGGAGGGCGCTGCCAGCGGAAGGAATGTGAAGCTCATATGCAGTCCAAGATTTCCTAGCAGCCGTAGTGAAACGCAGTGAACGAGTTAGTTTAATAGCCTATACCCTTTAACCCAGTATATTCACAAGATTTTTGGAAGCCAGTGTCTACTTTTGCATCCGTAGCATTTTCCCTCCCACTGTGTCTCCTGCGCTCACAGCCACTTCCGACTGTTGGTGCCTCACTGACAGCCCAGGCTGAGGAGGACTGTGGGAGGTGGAACAGGAAAGGTACGACCTTGTACCTAGAGGGGAAAATGTCCTCTGAGGATAAACAGCTTTCCAAGTGAAGGGCTGGTCCAGGTAATGGGTATCAGTGGTTTCCAGCTCCGTGAGAGCTCCCTCTCTCCCCAGCCGTTTACATTCCAGCTGTGTGAGATGCTCCATTAAATCTAAACAGGGAAACCGAACCTGATCGTGTTTACCTTGACTACTTCCTTCATTTATCCAACACTAAGTGGGGAGCCCCGTCCTCCCTACCTCTCGGGAATGGTGTTGTCTCTACTCTCCGGATGTTAAAGCTCAGATGGTGACTATGCTCTGCTTTGGGTATGGCTAGAGACGAGAGGAGCTGCTAACTGAGATACTGATAGCCCTCTCGTACTGTGGTCCCTTGGGTTACTGTCAGATGCTGTCTTTTATGGTGCCCAGATCGCTTTACACAAGCGGGGAGAGAGGTCAGTGTCCATTTTGAGAAAAGGTAGGATTTGGGTGTTGATAAGGTAATGTCAGCCTTCTCAGCCTGAATGAGGGGGTGGCATGTGAGCCATACAGGGGCTCAGCTCTTGTGTTCACAGGCTTTGTATAAGGCCCCAGTCTTCACTGGGTCGTAAAATTCCCTCCTAGTCAAAAGTTAGTAAAGGTAAGAAGTGAGGTGTGAGCTGTTGGACCTCCATGTGTTTATAAAAGAGCAGCTCTGTTGGCATTTGGTTCCAAGATCCTCTTTGGAGCAGCACTGTTGGCCAGGTGATTGATTCCAGCTACAGCTTTGGGACTGGGTTGACCGAAAGATGCTAGGGGCTTTTCTAAGCTGTGGTCACCAACCCAAGAGTTCTCTGCGTCTGGCCTGAGGTTATCAGACCACTAACAGGATTTTGGACTTTTGGTTTTAATGAGAACTTTTGTTTTTCATGAGGTATGACCCAGACCAGTCTTGTCACACCGAGGCCAGAGAATCTCACTTGAGGTCCTCTACAACCTTGCTTTGCAAAGTCAGGCTGAGAACCAGAACGATCCGCACCAGCAGCTAGCAGTGGCCAGTGCCTGACACAGCCAGATGACAAAGTCAGAGTCTGTGCTTCAGTAGGGTCCTGGGGGAAACCAACATCCAGCGGGATTTTAGACAAACTGCTCATCAACACCCTGGCTAGCTCATGGAGATGATGCCACCGTCTCTCAGACAGTCATTTCTGTGGTTGGATGACGCTCACTTTAAAAACCTGCCCCTTCTGTCAAGTCACAATCTATCAGTATCCCCCACACAAGGCGCCCAGAGTTAGCGGCATTGTTCTGAATGCCCACATAGCAAGTGTTTGGAAATGTCCATTCCTTTCCTGTGACCTGGAAGCCTTGGTGCAGAGGCAGGGGGATGGTGATTGAAGCACAAAGTCGACTCCAGCCCCTGGCAAAGGCCAGCAGGTCCCGAGACATCAAAGGAGCAGCCTGAAGGGCCCTGTAGTTTTGTCTGCCATTTCTGTGCTGCTGGAGTAGAGTCCAAGGAGGAGGTTTGAATGGTTGAGGCTAGGAAGGATTTTAGAGAAGTTGTAGGGCTTCTCAAAAACAGGCGTGGGGTGGGGGGTGGCTAGAGACATGACTCAGCAGTTAAGAACACTGACTGCTCTTCCAAAGGACCTTGACTCAGTTGCCAGCGCCCAGATCATGGCTAACAGCTGTCTCTAACTCCAATTCCAAGGAAATCTGATGACCTTTTCCGGCTGCCATGTCCATCGAATGTACATGGTAAACAGACATACATGCAGGCAAAACATGCATGCATATACCATAAAAGTAAATAAAGCTAAAAAAAAAATCTGACGCTAAAACAAACAACACCAAGTGTAAGAGAGTGATGCCTGGTATAGCTGTCGTTCTGCTGGGCCCACTGCAGGGTGAAGACATCTACGGCGGAGATGAGCAAGAGAGGTGGTGTGGTAGAACCGATAGAGCAGCTAAGCAGTTCACCTCTCCCCAGCTGTGGTCCTGAGGCTGGGCTGCCCTGTTTCTCTCTGAGCATGCTTTTCTAGAGAGCAGTATGGTTAGCACACCCTGCTGCCTCCTGGTTTGGGGGTGCAGTCACGGGTGACTATGTCATTTGGCACACCTTTACCAGGATAGGGGAGGGTGGCGGTGTGAAGGTGGAAGAGGCCAAGCAGGATAGAGGCCGAGGCCAGGAGACGCTGCATGGCCCGTGTGACCCCACTGTCTCTCTGAAGCAAGTGTGTGCTGCACAGAAGATTTCCGGGTGCCCTTCTGAAAGATTGTGGGGCTGCAGTCAGCTGCTGCGGTTATTAAACGTTACCTGGAGGGCATCTCCAGAGGTGGACTTCCAAGTGTTTATTCAGAGAGACTTCCTAGAGCTTAGAATTGAACCCTCTCTGGAGAAAGTGTTTCCTATCTGTCTTCCAACAGAGACTTGACCTCTTTGTGAGAGCCCAGCTTCAAAGAAAGGTCTGCGTGGCCTCAATTCCATAGCAACACCACATGTCACCTGGGCTGGCGATGACACTTTGCTCTGCATCTAGAAACAAGCTGGGATTCATTCCATAGCTCACCTGACTGTGTCATGTGCAGATTCTTTGGAGGCATATGATCTTGTTTGAGACTTCATCAGTTACGCAGGGATATCTCAGTAGCACTGTAGTCCTTGTGAATGCCCCAATGTGGGTCCTGATGGTTCCCTCACGGTCCTGTCACCCAAAATCGGAATCCACCTTTGACACAGCAGCCCCACCCCTTGAAACGTGCTCACTAAGATCAAAGGGTTCAAAGGGGGGGGGGCAGCAGGTCTGTTTTTAAAGGCAGCCCTTCTCAGTGTCTCTCCTGCCAGTCTAAGGACCCTGTGTTTTCCTTTTCACCTCATGTGTCCCATTTCCCATCTCATTGCTGGATGCTTGCTTCTAACTCTGTACATCTGCATTTTCTCCTGTGCATCTTCCACGTTGTCATGGAAACTCAGTGGCCACGGGCCACAAATTCCTGGTGTCATCTGAATGTGGTGGTGTGGTACGTGTATTTGCTCACGCTTTTATTTTGAATCCTTTCCAATGTGACATCTGCTAAAATGTCTCCCTTATGATTTGCTTGGTGATCACAGCCTTCTCATCATTCACTGAGCGCAGGACCTGATCTCACAGAATCTGAAAAGAACTATGTGGTAAGATGCCTGTTGAATAAGACTGCGGCTTTCCTAAAGAGAACCCTTACTGACTGCAGCGTGTAGACCAGAGTAACGCCTGGTAAACATCCCGCTGTGGTTTTCAAGAGCCCACCACTGCTGTCGTAGAGCCAGGGATTCGGCCACCCTCTCCGCCTCTAAAGGAGCGGAGGAATTTAGAGACAGTCGCACTCTGCCTGCAGATGGGATTCAGGAATGTTCTAGTGCATGACTCGGGGGTTCATTCCTGTATTTCTAGCCTGAGATTATTCCAGCTGTAGCAGTTACTCACTAATGACAGGCTTTTATGCTGCTCTTCCCTAGAAACAGTCATACTAAATGCCGAATTCCTGTCTTACCTGTCTTTCCATGCTTACCTGGATCCCTCCTGCACTCCGCTACTGGAATCTCTGTTGTTGTTTTTTTTAACCTGGATCTTCAACTCTGTTTTTCTCCCTGGACTTACGTGCTTCGTCTGGAATGTCACATCTCTTCCTTTCTCTTTTTTTTTTTTTTTGTGTCCCCACATTGACTGTTTTATGGGGGTTTCTGGATATCGCGGGGCCACCTCACAGGAAGCAGTTTGCAATGAGATCATAAACATTGCCGAGAAATCTGTCCATTACTGCAGCACTGTCTCTCATCCCCTTGACTTCCATCACAAGGTACCCCCCTCTGACAGTAAATCATCTTTAATCGTTTCTCAGCAACCTCAAGCCCAGCAGCGGAGAGTCACCCCAGACAGGAGTCAGCCCTCACAGGATTTGTAAGTACAGTCTGAGAACTTTGGTTCTTATCTTGTTGGACTGTCTGCTTTGGAAAATGGTTGGCCAACTCCGTAGCAGCTCTTTGGGGGAAATGAGCTAATTGATTCCCGCCTCTTTGGGGATTTCTAGGGAAGACCATATTTCCTGTCAGCCAATGAAGACAGGTGGTAGGTGAATGAAAGAGGTCACGAGCAACTGGGAGAGAGATGGGTAAAGAATTAATGACCATGCTGGGTAGTGGTGGCTCATGCCTTTAGTCCCAGCACTGGGGAGGCAGAAGCAGGTGAATCTCTGTGAGTTTGAGGCCAGCCTGATCTACAAGAGCTAGTTCCAGGACAGGTTCCAAAGCTACAGAGAAACCCTGTCTCGCAAAACCTTAGAAAAGAAAAAAAAGAATTAATACAAGGGGAAATGAGAGTTGTGCTAATGAATTTCAATGTCAATGCTATGGAGAACAAAGAAAAAGGAACAGTTAATTCTAAGCTGAAATGAATTAACAGTGTTGATTTATTTACTCATTCATCCAAAAAAATATTGGATACATCTTATCGTTTATACAAATGGGAGAAAATTCTGTCCATAGAAGATGAAAAATAATTTGAGCTCAGCTCTGAGTAAAAGGCATGGAGTGGATGGGAGAGCCTGAAGAAGGCCTGTGTGACTAGCAGATGGTTCATGGAGCTGAGGATAGAGATGAAAGTTAGGATGTTAGGGTGGGACCAGATTCTAGATTGCAGCTGAAATCGGTTTGGATTTTCTTCTCCAGACACCAGGAAGCCGCTGAAGGCTTTAAAGTGAGGTGTGTGTTGATCATCTTTATTCTAGGGAAATAACTCTGGTAACAGGAGGAGGATGGGATTCAGAAACAAGGGACAGGGATGCTGGTTAGGAGGTATGAAGTCGGTCAATGTGGTCTTAGCTAGAACAGAGTGAGCTTTTTGTAACCTTGGAAATTTATAAGATGACCAACCCAGAGCCGGGCTAAAGAGTGATCGACGGTGAAGGAGAACAAGAAAGGGCAGCAGGAACAGGCTTAGGCTTAGGAATGCTCCCTTTCATAGAGCAGAGCCCATAGCATCTGGTCAGCCATGCTGCCCGCCTCTGCGAGACCAGGAGTCAAATTGAGAAGGCTCACCCGGCATTCTCTCTGGCAACTTGAAAAATGACTGGCAATTGTGTAACAATAAGGAATGTTCCTTTAGAAAGGCTGAAGAGGAAGTTTGACGATGCATGGGGTGGAGTGAGGGACTGGAGATCAAGGGACACTGGAGACAGGGCAGAGTCTTAGGCATATTTGTGCCAAAGAAAGAGCTGAGAAAACTAAAAGATACAAGTAAGAAGCTGTAAGTGGAAGAAGAGGGTTCAGCCTGGCCAGGAGACAGGGTGCTTGCACAGGGTAACAGGGGCAGGACAGCAAGTCGGGACAGACTCTGGTCTGGCAGGGAGGACGATTAAAGTCTAGTCACAGCAAGTTTCCATCTTGGAAAGTGGGGACAAGAATCTGAAGCACTCTGTTGAGAGCGGGGTGCCAGCACCAGCCGAGAATCTCAGTTGGAGGGTTTCTGAGCTGCTGGGGACGTTAGGCCTAAGTGGGACCAAGGCCACAAGGGTATAGATTTTCTCCAGTCTATCTCCACCGTTTGCCTACAAACAAGCAGAGTTATTTTCCAGAATGTGGACTAGCAAAGTGGCCGTGGTGGAAATTCAGGGGACGGTCAGTGTAAGTGTTTGTGCAGGTATGCATTAGATAGTTAGCTGTAGGAATGTAAGTTAGGTAGGAAATAAAGACAGAAACGTGAGAAAAGGTATTCACTTACCCACTGTAAATCTGCCTCCATCTTTTAATTCCTCACCAGAGACCTTTGCTCTGGCAGCCAGATCCTTCCACCAAAGTCTCCACAGCCGGGGAAAGGTAGCGGAAACAGGTGTCTTAGGATGTGCCACTCAGAGCAAACTTCTCGGTTCTGGAAGACATTGCCACAGGATTGTTTCTAGCCGCTCTTCCCCTCACATTGGGACTCACTGACATTACTGGAAATGGCATTTGATGGGCTCATTTACAAGAGTCTGGTGCTACTGTGGCGTTTGGAAACGATGAATAGTGAGCTGTGGCATTGGTGCCCATGAGAGTCCCTGGAAGCATTTGCTAAGGGAATGAGTGAGAACAAAGCTGGCCCTTGATGCCGAAGCTGATGTCAGTTTCACAACAAGCTTCACTGTTATCAGGACACAGCAGTGCAAGCCAGATGTCCTAGGCCAAAGAGCAAGTCAATAAAAACCTTATCTGCGGCTATCGTTGGGGTGGAGCAGAATTAGAAAGCTTTTGGGGTCTCCTGAAAAGGAACCCTACGGTTTCAAACGCTTGAGACAGCGTGACAGTGTTAAACAGCGTGACAGTGGAAATGTGATTTATTATTATTGTTCTTTTGTTTTGTTTTTAGACAAAGTCTCACTCCGTAGGCCAGGAGCTCAGCACGTAGCACGGAGTATGCATGAACTCAATGACAGTCTTCCTGCCCTAACCTCCTACGTGCTCAGATCACAGACATGAGCCATTAAAACATCTTCCCACCTGCCTATGTCTGTTACCTGGCTTTACAGTTCCCTTTTGCTCACTAATGTATATGACCAGAATTTAATGCCCATGGAGCTAAATAACTGTCAATTATTCTTAATAATTTACCTGTATCATCCTGTTATCAAAAAGGGAGTAGTTAACTTTAAAGGCAGTAAAGTGGACAGAGAGGGATGAAGACAATAAAGGTCTGCCATTGTAATGAAAGAAAACTAAGGTTAATGATTAATCATTCGTGATATGCAGTAACTCCCCACCCTTGTCAGTCTTCATTTTTCAAGTGCTAAGCTGCTAGAGTAATAATCAGTACAATGTTTTTATCGTCTGACGGGAAACATTATGTAAATGTCGGGATTTATAAATGGTTGTGAAATCCTGCCAGCAACGGAGCCGCTCACTGGTCCTCTTTCTGATTTGTTGATGTAGCTACCAAGCACTGTATAGCTATGTGCCGCAGAATGATGATGAGTTGGAACTCCGAGATGGAGATATTGTTGACGTCATGGAAAAATGTGACGACGGATGGTTTGTTGGTAAGACCCCCGTCATTCTGTTTTCCCAGCGGTGTATGGAGGGAAGGGCGAGGGATGGTGGGACATGCCAAAAGCAGTCTTCTTTGCACAGAGCGTGATCTCTCAGCCCCTGCAGGAATGCGGGCCTCTCATTCTCAGGGCGGTATGAATGTTACTAAGTGGAGCCTAAAGCCCCTCTAGGCTGGGGTCTGTGACACAGGCTGCGGGTGTCAAATTCATCATTGCTATTAATTGGGTTCAGTTTGTATTTCTGTTGTGTATATGTTTAGCATTCACAGACTGTATTTTTAAAGCTCTTAAGAAACAACATAAGAAACATCTGACTGAAACTAGGTCTCCACCGTGAAGCACATGTGTGGATGGTCCTAACACCCTTTTATTTACTCTAGACTATTAATAACTTGAGCAAAACCAATCAGCTCAAATAATAAAAAAGGGCATAAAGCTCAGTGGGGTAGAACATTTGCTCAAAGCATGGGGTCCCGGATTTGTTCCTTAGTACCACAGACCACACACACACGGGGGGGGGGGGGGGACAATACCAGATTTACCTTTTCAGGAAAGGGAGAGAAAGGCCAACATCCATAGAGATTCCACTGCAAACCCAGTGTGCTTGCTACGCTTTCACTGCCTTCTCTCACAAGGACCCCTGCAAGACAAAAATTAGCCTCTCTTGACAAATTCAAAAAGTGAGGGGCAGGTTTCTCCAATAGCAAATGCCAGACCGCCCATTACTTCCCAGCATGCATCCTGTCTGTTGGGCTGTCAGTACAGTGGGAGCCACTGGTTCACTCTGGGCCTCAGTTTCCTCCTTTCTAACACCAGCCCTTGTCTGACTCTCCGGAAGAAGCTTCCTAAAGCAGTGTTGGGACTGGAGTGGTCAGAACATGAAACTCTGGGAAGACAGGTTGGAGGACAGGGAACCACTTCCTAGAGAGCGCTTTGTCCTCCCAGAAGTCAGGCTTCCCTGTGGGGTTCTTTACAAAAGAGAGTCTTATCAGTTAGCCAGAGGCATATAACAACAGTTTCACAGTAGCAGTAGGCATGCCAAGTGTAAAATTTAAGATTTTTAGAGAGGTCACACTGAAAAAATAAAGAGGAACACATAAAATTAGTTCTGATGTTTTATAAGCCTGAAGTATTCAGATCTATCTTTTGAACACATTAACAATGTTAGTGGTATATTTTATGTTGTTTTCATTCTAAGTCTTTGGAAGCACAATCCTTACTTACTGTGTGTGGATTTCCTACTAAAGAGTGAGGCTGAGGCAGGAGAATGTCATATTCTAGGCAAGTTTGAGCTGTACCACAAGTCTGTGTCTCCAAAAGTGTGTGTGGTGGTATGGCGGGGCAGGAGGGGGACTGAGAGAAAGAGGGAGAAGTTGAGAATGGGGTTGCTGCTAAGTTCCTCTAGGAGTGCTTCCATTTCCAACCCATAGGGAAGGGACACCAGTTCTCCCATGAAGGCAGGCGCCCTGGTTGATGGGAATACATTGGGATGAATATCTTCCTTGCACAACCGAGTACACATTTAGCAGCCCAGTATTTCTAGTCAGTGAGGACAGAGTGCTGGGAAGACCAGTGGGGCTGGTGTGGGCATCAGTAGACCTGTGTTCAGATTCGGCCTCCAACATTGGTGAAGCCCAGGGACCTGAGAAGTAATACTTACACTCTGGGTCCCTCCATCTAAAAAATGTATCTTGCTTGCCCTCTCTCCCCACCCTGCTTCTTCATTTTGTAGCCCAAATGATGTAGCTATGGAAACCACTGAGTGAAATCGTTACCGAGGGACCATGCAGAATCTCCAGAATTCTCTCTGAGCTCAGCATGTCTTCTCATGTTGCGTCTGTTTTTGTTTCCTTGTTATGTTTCTTGCAGGCACTTCAAGAAGGACAAGGCAGTTTGGTACTTTTCCGGGCAACTATGTAAAACCTTTATATCTGTAAGAAGACTGAAAATCACAGAGATTATTTTTCTCGGAGGATGAAGCATCATTCATGAACTGGTCTCTTTATTTAAATATTGAGTCAGCAGGAAATTTAATGCAGTTGGTAAAGAATTCAAAGAGAGGAACGAGGAAGTGTGTTAAAACCCACTGTGTATCAGGGCTTGACTGTGTGCTGAGGAAACTGGTATTTACGTGGCTGCTCTGGAAGCTGCTCCAGCCCCACTGTTCGGGTAATCTGATCTGGAGTAGTGTCCATGGGCAGCGTTAGCCAAAACTGTGCTTAGTCTTCGCCCAGTCCCATTTCCAAGGGGCCCCCTGGGGCAGATAGCTCAATTCCTAGCCATGTCCCACAGGCCCAGCCTGAGCATCACTGACCACGCCTGCCTCTATCCCTGGCTGTCCCACAGCCAGCAGAACCCCAGTGCTGCTAGAAGCCAGTCTGGGTTGCTGAGGTTCTCCTTCAGCACCTCGACTTGATGAGGTCTAGGTAAAGACATGGAGGCAGACCGGGTACCCTGGCATTCAGTCAGCTGGGTGACATTGCTCTTGACTGCTCTGATATTCAGACAGAAAGCATGCCATATTTGTCCTGAGCTTGGGAGCAGGTGGCCAGGCAGATGGGTTACATTTGTGTTTCCACGTGACTGAGGCAGTCACCTTGCGGCTCTGGAGGTCACTCGGAGTATACTCCTTTCCTGGTCACCACCACTGGCTGGGCAGGATGGCATGTGCCTTTCTTCTCTGGCTTAGTATGAGCTCGATACCCCTGAGCCCACAGAATCCAGATGGGGCTCTAGTAGTTCTCTTAGCATGTGTAGGAACAAGCTGGCTGCTGGGCCACCATGCTAAGGCACCCTCAGACCTGGAGGGATCCCGGCTTTGCCCGTGGAGGGGTTCAAAGGCCACTCGGAATGTTGTCTCTCCCGATCCTTGTCCCCCTCCTCCACAGCACCCCAGGCCAGGGAGTCCTGATGCACATAGGGAAACATCCATTCAGAGCCGAAGTCATACATACACTGGTATGAAGCAGCAGTTCCGCTCCTTCTGATGGCCACCAGGAGTCTGTCCTCTGTGGGTCCTGGCCGTGAAGAGGGACCCCTGGGTGCTGTCACCACACTAATTGTTAGATCCCTAATTGACACAAAGCTAGGTATGGCCTGTCCCCAGAGCTCAACTTGCCAGGGTTTCAGCTGAGTGGACGACATAGGAAAAGGAACCCAATCTAGAGAGACTGTGATATGTGCAGAGGGTGTGAGAAGGGATGAGTTTCTCCTGGGGTGGGTACCCTAGAAAACATTGCCAGGTTTGCATCTCCCTCAGCTCACTGAGGATGCTGGGAGAACCTTTGTCTGAGGGTATTTATGTCTGGGGATACTTGGAATTTCCCCAGACTCTCAGCCTCTTATTCTACCCCCAAATACATGGACAGGGTCACAGATAGCAGGAATTGTAGGTGATGGGGGTATATACTGGAACCCCTGGCTCTCTGCATGTAGTTGAGAATCATGCTAACCACTATCCCAAAGTCTGGAGTCTTTACAAGTTGGAAACATTTGTTTTCAGTGGCTGTCCCAGATAGCCTAGGATCCCACTCACTTCCCCCCACCATCCATCTGCCACAGTTCTCCAAGGAGGCTCTCAGGAAAGACACTGCCTCTGATTGATTCACACTGAAAAATAAGTGGGTGATAGGAGGAATGCGTTGCCTCCTTCAGGGGGCGTGGTTTTTCACTGACAGAGCAGAGCCTTTAATCCCAAGGGCGAAGGGTGTGGAACTGAGGGCAGAAAAGCCCTGGTGACTCCATGACCTGTTGCTTTGGAAGCTTTGCTTCACTGGTCGGTAGCACTGCTTTCTTTCTTTTTTTCTTTGCCCCTCTCAAGGGAATATAGCAACAAATATAATAATAAAAATAAATAAACGCATATGTGCATTTTTTAACTCGTTTGGAATGTAGTCCTTGCTCTATCCTAGATGCCAAACATGAACAGTGCAATTGTATCTAAATTTCCTGAGGGGTGCTTTTTGATTAAGTAGGTAACTTCAAACACCCCTTTAAATACAGCTAGAAAAAAAAAAAACATTTTGTAAAAGCCACATTTGCACCCAATGCCAGCGTCACACAGATGATCTCCCAAAATCCAGGTATGCCCATCTTTAATAAAAATCTTTCCAGCTTCCTGTGTATGAGAAGAAATGAAAAGAGCAAAGGTTTCCAATTAATCCTTTGTCTTCAGACATTTAGTAATATAAAGTACCTATTTTTATGCTGAAATGTTTATACAGGTTTACTAACAGCAAGCGCAGCTAACTGGCGGCATGCCTCACAACACGGTTTTGATATATTAGCCATGCTTCCCAGGTAAATGCACGCCCCAAACTACTCACCTTTTGCAGTCTCTCTGGAATCAGTAAAAGAAAAAAAACATCACGTTTGAGAAGTGGGACTGTAAATATGTAATGTATATTTAACTTTGTGTAGCCCATGTACCTACCTTGTATAGAAAATAATTTTTAAAACTTGAGCAGAAATGGAGTAAAATAAGGAAGTCATGAAGGGTTGGTTTTTTTCCCACTTTTATTTAAATGAAGGAATTTCAAATAATTCACCTGCAGACTTTTAGCACAAAAAATAGTCATTGGAAATTGTTAACATATACAGTTGTTCTTTGGGGAAAAGATGACAACTAGAATATCATTTACAGTTTTCGTTTTGCAGTTCTGTTTTTCTGCAGTAGTATTAAATCCTATTGCTGGAAAAGGTTACTACAAAAACAGAAGATTATATTCAGAAAACAATAACTGACATATGTAACCTACGAAGGTGTTGCATCTAAATTCCACACCAAGCGCATGTACTATGCAGACACAGATTTTTCTGTTCATTTATTTTTCTTTATTGCAGTGGATTGATTTGATAGACATGTTGAATTACAACTTTGCTGTACATACTATTTAATAAACTTTATTCAGAATTATGTGGCACCTCTGTGTTTTTGTCCTTCCTTGGTTCTTTCTTCCTGTGAGGGAGGCCCCACTGCTGCTTCAGATTCTCGTGCCCGCCTCTCGGTTCCTAGTCCCTGACCGCCAGATTTCTTCTCCTCCCCTTACTTTTTCTCTGTAGCATAACTCTGATCATCGATACATTGATACAAGTACGTTATTTGTTCTGATAACAACAATAATGACTTAAGACGGTGTCTTAAATGAAACCTTATGAAATATATATGTCTCGGTTTTCTCCTCAAAACATGGGGAAATAGGCTGTTTAGTTTTCGACTCTCAAGTGGGCTGTGACTCTTCTGGTGTGCTGAGTTGCTTGGCTTTTCTCCCCACATCAAGTATATTAAAACACTCCACCCTATCCAAGTCCCCTTCCCCCTTCTGCGACCACCCCTGCAGCCACTCCACTCCATGACGGAGCTGCCACCTCACTCAGGCGATGGCCTTCGTCCAGACCTCCTCTCCCTTGCCCTGACCTCTGCCTTCTCTAAGTAGTAGTTTGCAACTGCTAAGACAGTGAGGTGGGGCCTCAGCCAGGTCAGGAGAGGGTTGATTTCTGGGGTCTGCTGGTCTCCAGCCTGGTCCAGTTTCACAGGCACTGCCAACCTTCCTCTTGTACCTCTGTCCGTCTCTTCAAGCTCCATTTAGAGCCTGGCCGCTTTTACTTTTGTGAACCAAGCCATTTTCTCTTGCCCAGACCATTGTAATAACTGTAGCTGGCCTGCTGGTTTCTCCCTTGCCTCCTGCCCCCCAGCCATGACAGGGCAGCCAACGCCTTCATGGTGAGATTGACCATATACTCTATTGGTTGTGGACTGAATCCATAAGCCCTGCCCTTACCTCTCCATGGTGACCCGCAATCCCATCTGCTGATTTCTGGTGACTTGTTCTCACCTGTATCCCTAAGGTCAGCACTCCGAGAGCATCATGCTCGCCATGCCTTGTGCTTAGAAGACTCCTTCCCTGAAAGCTGTTGACTCCCTCTCTTTCTTTGGGCCTTCGTTTTGTTCTGCTTAAGGCTTCCTCTGATCACCTTATATAGGATGGAAACTATTGTCCCCACTCAAGCATTCTGTCCTCTTTGTTGATGGTTGTAGGTTCGTTTCTCCTTACATACTAAACATGCGTGGCTTCCTACAGTCTTAGGATTTTCCTTTAATAGAGCTTGCGCATAGCTCCAAAAGATGTGTATCCAGTTCTCTATTGTTGATAGACGTGTGGGATTCTTGCCAGCTGTTTACCACAGTGAAAGAACGATGTTGTTCAGAGGAGCTATTGATTCTGAGAAGGAATATTTCAGACCTTTGGAGAATGTCATTCCCTTCCTGAGGTACCAACTTCTACTCCTGCCAAGTCCAAGAGAGTGTGTTTCTCACCTTTCAGTTAAAACCGCAGCCAGCCTCCCCGAAGGGCTGTTGCCTGGCTTTGGGCAGCAGCTCCTCAGCACTCAGAGATCTTCACTGTGTTTCTCATCCCTTGATTGCTTTCTCTCAGCACTTGCTACCCCAGGGACTGATTCTTCGCAGTACAAGTATGAGCCAGAGAGTCACTATGAAGGCCCTTTGAGTGAGAAACCCAACACTATTGGCTTGTGTGGAGACATACCAAAAAGAATTCAAAGTAGCCTCAGGCAGGAGTGGATCCAGGAACTCAAACTGTCTCTGCTGTATTTATCTTATTCTTGGCTCTGTGGTCTTGTTTGACTGCATTTTCTATTACTGACTACAGCTATGGGGTGCGGGCAGCGTCGTTTTTAGTTTTCCGACTCTAGGTGCAGAAGTGCTTCTGTCTGGCTTTTCCTGAAAACATTTCCAGACTCTTTGGTAGATTCCTCCTGGATTTTATTTTGGTACCTGGTCCCATGTATCCCAAGCTTTCCTATATTAGCAGAGGATGACCTTGAGTTTCCAATCCTCCTTCCTCCAACTTTGGAGTTCTGGGAGTATAGTGGTGCGCCACCATGCCATCTATGCTGTGCTGGCTTATTTCTGCATGCTCAGAGCAAGTACTCTATCAACTGAGCTACATCTCTAGCCTACTTCCTGGGTTTTATTCCTCTCTGAAGTAGTCACTGACCAAAAAACATTGGCAGCACCACTGAAACCTCCCGTGGAAAGAGACAGGACAGGTTAGACTGGTGTACTGCATTAAGAAAGGATTTCTTTAATCCCAGCACCTGGGAGGCAGAGGCAAGCCAATTTCTGTGACTTCAAAGCCTGCCTGGTCTAGAGAGTTCTGGGACAACCAGGGCTACATAACAGACCCAGGCTCAAAACAACAACAATAACAACTAAAAAGGGGGAGGAACTGGATGTCAACG
Source organism: Microtus oregoni (assembly GCF_018167655.1). Lineage (NCBI taxonomy): Eukaryota > Metazoa > Chordata > Mammalia > Rodentia > Cricetidae > Microtus > Microtus oregoni. Next base: position 20,804,763 of record NW_024543071.1, read on the forward strand.
GGCCCCTAGGTATGGGGAGTAGAGGAAGTCCTGAGTGAATGTGTTTTGTTGACCTCAGCATAGCCATGAAGGATTCCAATGTCTCAGAACCACGAAAATGTCAAGGCCATTCCCTGGTCCAACCACTGATGTGTGTGTGTGTGTGTGTGTGTGTGTGTGTGTGTGTGTGCATGTGTGTGTGTATAAAGACCAACCACAGCTTGCTCATCCCTGAGACTTCAGCCTGAGATTGTGTCCTTACAAAGACCCCATATTGAGATTAGCTCAACAGACTCCTGAACTGTGCTGTATAAAACAAATACACCAAGTTCCAGGCTACTTCCGGTGCATCTCCATCAGTGCACGTGGCCCACCCAATCCCAGCTTTTCTGTATGTGTATCTGCCAGAATATTCTTCATTCTCAGTCACCCCACGTAGGTCAGTCCCTAGGTCATGGAGTTCATGGCATCTAGCCTTGGAGAATTATTCAGCATGTTTTGGAAAGAAACACCACTATCTTGTCCCAATGAGAGTTTCAGTGTGGATGAGTGGAAACAATATACTGAAGATCCAGACCTTGGGAGGAACCCAGTGGAGGATGACATCCGCCCAGTAGATGAAGTCAATGTGACCATGAAGGCACAGCAGAAAGTGCATGCCTGCTAAAAGTGAAAGCACTCTCTGGAAGGAAGCAGAAATGTTTGGATGAGCTAGAAATGGGTTTATTTGCCAAGTCTTAGCATGTAGAGTCAATGATTTCAGGACAAATGAAAGACAGTAACTACTTGATTCAGGTAATTTGCTAAATGAATTAGTGAGAAAATGGTTTGGATTAAAAGAAGTTCTACGCTTTAGGCTGTACACTGTTGTCCTAGCAACTACTTCCCAAATAACCGACTCGGAGATTTAATATTAATTATAAATGCTCAGGCTTGTCACTGACTAGCTCTTACAACTTAACCTATTTCTATTAATCTTTGTGCTGCCCTGAGGTTTATGACTTTTACCTCTATCTCATTTTGTGTGTCCTACTTATTCTCTGTCTAGCTGGTGACTTCTCTCTCTGCCCTTCTTTCCAGCATTCTCCTTGTCTGGCTCTCCTGCCCAATTTCTTTCTGTCTGGCTATTGGCCAGTCAGCTTCTTTATTAAACCAATCACAATGACATATAGTGTAAAGGAATATTCCACAGCCCTACATTGTCAGTGTTATTACTTATATGCCCATGCATATGATAAAGTTTAATTTATAAGTTAGGTACAGTGAGTAAATAATAGTGGGTAACACAAACAGAACAATTGCAGGCAGGAAAATTCAAGGCCAGTTTTGGCTACGTAGCAGTACCCATGTCAAGAATAAAGTTATGTGAGTGTAGTCTCAGAATATCTTCTACTCTCCCTTCTTAACCAAAAGCAGCTGAAACAGTGGAAAGGGAAACCACAGATAACTATATTCAAACAGTTTTTAGAAGAAAGTGATAGAAGCCAAAATGATAAGCAGATCTGAGTGGCCACACAGCTCCTGGTGAGTCTGTCCTCATGCACATCTTCTCTTAGGACATCATCAGGCCCGAAAGAGTGAGTAGGTGCAGATAGCCTGGCCCCTCCTGACTTGTCTCTAAAGAGATCTGACAGGCAGAAGTGCAGAAGGGAGGTAGGTCCATGAATCAGCTCCAAATGGCAGTGTAGATTGTGTGCTGTGGTGACCTTGAAGCAAGATCCCTGGTCCCCTTAGGCCCTTGACTTAGCTTCGTTTCCAGTCCCTGTGATAAGACATTCTGACAGAAGCAACATGCAGAGGAAGGGTTTATTTGTCTCCTATTGGTCATTTACATCATTTCAGGGAAGTCAAGATGGCAGGAAATTGAAGTTACTGTCGCATCTTCACATCCAGTCAAGAGCAAAGAGCGGTGACTTGATGTGTGTATGTTAGTGCTCAGTTCCCTTTCTTTTAAACCCTTCAAAAGCTGGCATAGAGAATGGTGGCACCCACAGTGAGGAGGTTTCCCCACCTCAATTAACATTAGCAAGATAATCCCCCATTGAAATTCCTTGTGAATCTAGGTTGTGTCTGCTTGACAAAACTAACATCAAAGTCCCCAAGCCCTGCTGTGGGATCTGCTCTTGTACTCTGTAAACATCTGTCACTTCTGTTGGTTTAGTAAGATGCTAATTGGCCAGTAGCCAGGCAGGAAGGGTAGTTGGGGCAACCAGAATAAGAGAATTCTGGGAAGAGGAAAGGCAGAGATGCAGTCACCAACCAGACGCAAAGGAAGCAAGATGAAAATGCTTTACTGGAAAAAGGTACCAAGCCATCTGGCTAAACATGGATAAGAATTATGGGTTAATTTAAGTTGTAAGAGCTAGTCACAACTAAGAGGCCAAACAATGTATACTTAATATAAACCTCTGTGTGTTTCTTTGGGCTGTCTGTGGGACCAGGAGGGACAGAAACTTCTGTCTACAAAGCCCACTTTTGAGGGATGCATAATATCGGGTGATTTACACATTAATGGTAAGGTGCTTCAGCCTCCAAGACCATCTCCTCAATGGTGTGGATCCTCTGTCCCATCAGTTGTCTGTGTGACTAACAGAATGTAGTAGGAATGATGATAGGTGACTTCTGAGGTAAGATCATAAAAACTTGCAGTTACTGTCTTTTGGAGCACTCCCCTCGAGGGGAAGCAGACAGTTCAGAACTTCAGGATTCCAGGTATCTTTCTGTGATAGATAAGTGTGCTACACACCTCCACAAAAAAGTCTTGGGGGGAAAAAGTCATCTACAGCCAGGTGATGGTGGCACAAACCTTTAATCCTAGAACTTGGGAGGCAGAGGCAAGCAGATCCCTGTGAGTTTGAGGCCAGCCTATTCTACAGAACTAGTTCTAGGACATCCAGGGATACACAGAGAAAATCTGTCTCAAAAAAGAAAAAAAAGTCATCCACTAGCAATCAGATGAAATGTTGAGTTCAAATGACGAGTGTCTCTGAGCCTCACTTGTTAGGAGACCTCAGAATGCCACTCAGCATTCTGGACCTGATTTCCTCATGAGGGGGCCAAAAATGGCTGGATCCAAGTAAGTGAGCTTCTTAGGCAGGAGGGAAAAGAGGATATCTAGAAGTCAACTTGGAAGGTCCACATCAGCCCAGCAGTCTTTCAGGTGCCTACCATGCATTCCACACACCACCTACCTCCCGCTGCAGTATTGTAGGGAAGTGTCCTTATATCTGTCAGACTCCCAGAACTGCAGACCAGTGGAATATGATATGTAAAAAATACGTAGATTCTGTTGGACTCCAGAGCTGGCATCTTTTCCTTTGAGCACATTCTGCTGCCTCCGTAGGACAGCTGAGACCAGAGCATAGAGCGGCATGCACCTGCATCATCTAACGTTTTCCAGAAGACTACAGCATCTCCAGTACATCATGAAACACGCATAACACGGACAACACTTTGCTGAGCACCTACCATGCTTAAGCATTGAGAGTTTGATGAAAGGTCCCTGTCACCCCCTGCTAGGGCTGGCACAACAGTAATGTAATGGCACAGAAGAAATCTTCTGTACCTCCACTGAGTCTATGCCATCTTTGTCATCACAGCCTCTTGCGAGTTTGGTTCAGCTTCACGCCTCTTCTTCATTGTTACCACACTAACTCTTTATCACCTCTTGCTGGGTCCCCTTGTGCAGTGCTATAGTTTAAGGTCACCAAGAACTTTTGCCCTTATTTTCTTAGGTAAAAGTGACTTTAGGTGCTGGAGATATGGTTTAGTGGTTAAGAACTCTGGCTGCTTTTCCAGAGGACCTGGGTCCCAGTACCCGCATGGTGGCTCACAACCATCTATAACTGCAATCCCAAGGGGTTGGATGCCTTCTTCTGGCCTCTGTAAAGACAGCACACACATAGTACACTTACATAATGCAGGCAAAACACTCATGCACATAAAATAAAAACAAACAAAATGCCTTTTATTGCCCCGGGGCCATGATGGTATTCAAGGGCCACACTGCCATGAGAGCCATGCCAATATGAGTGGCCTGCATGCCACCTGTGGCCATGATGACATCCAAGCCCTAGCTGCTCCCAAGGACCATATCTGGGTCCATGGTCCTAGCACAAACGGGTTCTGTGTTGATGTCTGTGGCCCATCGTACCAACAAAGGCTACATAGATATCCAGGGTGTGGGCCACAACCTATTGGTGTCTGAGGGCCGTGCTATCCCCAAGGCCATAACAATCTGGGTGGGCTGTACTGCCACAAGGGCCCATGGTGGCTTCCAGGCCCAGGTTGCTGCTGTGGGCCATGTCTGGGTCCGTTACCCAGCAGCAGCCAGGGTCTAGACTGATGTCCATGGCTTCTATTGTCACCAGGGCTGAGCAGATGCCCAGGGTCTAGACAGCCACCTGAGACCTTGTTGGTCTCTGAAGACCTTGCTGCTGCTGGGGCCATACTGATCTGGGTGGCCATGATGTCTGTGCCCAAGCTGCTGCTGAGGGCATGCCTGGGTCCATGTTCCCACTGCACTGGCTCGGTGATGATTTCCATGGTCCATTTTACCACAAGGGGCACTAGAAACCATGTATGTTGAAATCAAGGGGCCATCTGAGCAGATCTAGCCCTTGCCCTTCACTGGCCCTGGGATAGCTGGCCCTGCCCCTCGCTGGACACTGCCACAGGAGGGCTGCCCCACCCCCACCCCACCACTTGAGAGAGATGGTCTCACCCCTCACCATGGTTGTAGGAGAGCTGGCCCTGATGTCATGGACCTAGGAGAGCTTGCTCTGTCCTTTGCCTGATGGGGCGGTCCCAATGGCCTGGACTGCCCAGACCCACATCTTGGGCCTTGAGTTGGCCTGCCCTAGCATCTACCCCATCTATGACCTGATGGAGTGTGTGAAGGGACCAGTCCTGAGGAATGATACCCACAGAACCTCCGTGACTCGGGGCAACAGCATGATATCCAAGAGGAATTTTGATGAGGGTCCAATGATGGTGGTGTGCCAGAGGCCTTGAGCCAGACCAATGACTCATTGCAATGGACATTTTGTAGGTGGCCGATTGGACACCAGGGTACACTGTGTGGCACACCGCAGCTCCCAATGCCACTAGGATGAGTGAAGAGGTGTTGCAAAAAAAAAAAAAAAAAAGGGAATGAGGTGATTTTTCTTTGTTGTTTAGTTTTTAATTTAATTTTGTGGGAGACATGATGTAGGGGTGAGTGCAGATATGGAGGAACTGGGAGGTGAGAAGAATTGGGGTACATGATATGAAAGTCCCAAAGATTTGTGTTTTTAAAAACGACCTTAGCTGTTAGCTGGGCAGTGGTGGTGCACACCTATAATCCCAGCACTCAGGAGGCACAGTCTTTGTGAGTTCAAGGCCAGCCTGGTCTACAGTTTCAGGACTGGCTCTACAGCTACTGAGATACCCTATCTTGAAAAACCAAAAAAGACCTTAGCTGTAATAACCAGTGATAAATGACCCAACAAATGGTAGCTCATGTGACCCCAATGGGTATCATTACTTCACAGATGGCAGGACTCTGGCTAAAATTTCTGATTCATTTGGCCATTTTCTCATGATGACAATCTGGTTGCCACGGCAATTCTAAGCATCACATCAGATATACTGACATCTAGATGATGAAGTAGGATACAACATGGAACATACAATTTTTCTTTGTGTGCTTCCCCCGTCTGAGGAAGGAAAATCGTTTCCAGAAGTCCCCCCGGCACCTCACTGGCTGGAAGCGATCCTGTGCCTGCTCCGCGTTGCCAAGAAGTTGCTTCCTGGAGGTAAACAATGTGAGAGGCTTGGGATCCCCTTCCTCCATCTGTTGCCTGGGCAACTCTATCTAATCTGTTTGTTTGCACTGTACTCCTTGGCAAATTACTTGTTTGTACTTTCTAAGTTAAACAATACAGCTCAGTCCTGTAATCTATAAATGTAGAGGATTGCTATAAGTTCAAGACCAACTTGGGTTATATAGTGAGTTCCTGGTTAGTCTAAGCTATAGACTAAAACACTGGATAAAAGAAAATAATAAAATAAACCAAGGGTGGTAGCACTGGCTTCTAATCCCAGCATGAAGGAGGTAGAAACCAGAGGATTAGGAGTTCAAGGCCAGCCTGGGTCATATGAGACTGTTTAAAAAAAAACAACAACAACAACAACAAAAAAAAAAAAAACCTAAAACTGAACCAAAGCAAACAAAAATGTAAAAAGTAGTGAGTCTGAGACAAGCCAGGACTATATAAGAGATCCTGATGAAAAACAAAGAAATAAAAATTAAAGAGTACAAAGTATTAGTTAACATCTTTAAGAAGTAAATGGAAAGTGTATGCAATTAAAATTCTGATAATGCCTCAATTATGTGTTTTATAGAGATGCAATACCTGTATTCTGTGATCTTTATTCACCATCTGTGTCATCAACCATAGTGACATTTTATTTATGTTTTAAGAGATAAAGCTTGCCTGAAAACAAGAGGGCAAAACTAAGCCACTAGAGGCCAGGCAGTGGTGGCACAAACTTTTAATCCCAGGACTCGGGAGACAGAGGCAGACAGATCTCTGTGAGAGCAAGGCCACCCTGGGCTACACAAGATCAATGGTGAAACAGATCCAGGTGGTGGTGGCTCACGCCTTTAATCCCAGCACTAGAGGGACTAGAAGACAGAAGACAGAGGCTCAGTCTGCAGTCACCCAGCCTTGGTAGAGCTAAGACTTCTCTAGTGGCTTGGCTCTTTTGCTTTTCTGGTCTTCATCTTGAATCCCAATATTGTCAGGGCTTTTATTATTTGTGCTACAATAAGCTCCTTTTTGACACTATTCAATCTCTGGTCTCTGTGTCACCAGGTTGATAAGGACTGAAATTCCTTGGAATTTATTAAACAATTCTCTATTAACGACATTTGCTATGTTTCCAGGATTTTGTAATTATGGGAAACTGTGATAAACACCTTTGACATACTGTTAGTTCCTGAATGACTACATTCCCCTAAATTCCTGGAAATAGAGTCGCTAGATCAAAGCCTAAGGTGAAGTTGAGGATTTTGAAACACATTCCTGTCAGTCAATACGGGACCTGTCAGTCTTTCAGAATTACCTTTGCTTTGTTCCTTGCTCTCTGGAAGACCCTCTGCCCTGCTTTAACCGAATGCATCCTCTAGACTTTCCTATGATAAAATGTTTCCAACCTATAAAATTACTGTGGGTTTAGAGAGGTGTCTTCCTCACCTTCAGCCTGGAAGGCTGGTTGTAGCTGAATGAGCTTGAGTATGGTTTTGAGAGTTTCCAAAGTATCAAGAAGAAAGTGTTCAAGAATCAAGGATGGAACCATGGGATGAGTGTGTGTGCGTGTGTGTGTGTGTGTGTGTGTGTGTGTGTGTGTGCACGAGAGAGAGAGAGAGAGAGAGAGAGAGAGAGTCAGTGAAGAAAGGAGGGAGGGAGAGAGGGCGAGTTCACAGTAGATACTGAACTGAAAAGGACATCTAGGAAATTAAAGGAAAAGAAGGTCAGATGAGAGGAGCAGAAAGGACTCCCAGGAGATAGAATAGAGCTTTCAAGGCAGTTGCTTTAAAATGTGATAGACAGGAAGTTAGGCTCCAACACAGGGACATTAAAGGGTCAACCCAGGGCAAGGTCAGACCGAGAAAGAAGAGTAACAATGGTGTCCTGTTTGCCTAGGAACAATGAAGTGGCCCCTGGACAATTAAAGCAACCTTGCATGACCCTACAGAGGTGGCTGAGCCCCCTTTTCACTTGAAGGGGCAACAAAATATAAACCTGTTCTCCACATCTATTAACCTCATTCTCCTCGTTTTGTTAATTCCTTTACGAAAAACGTCTCCCAAAGAGCAGTCTACATTTGTTTTCTACAGTTCTTCCTTCTCACTCCCTCTTGAACCCTGTGCAGTCAGGATTCTCTTTAAGACCCCAGTGACTGTCATAGCATTAAATCTTATCTATCTTTGTGTCTATCTTTGGGCAGCACTGAACACGCCATGGTTCCTTCGTCCACCACGCATGCTCTTCACTGCCGTCCAGGCCACCCCTCTCTTGACCTTACTGTACTTCCTTGGTTCCTTCTCAGCCCTCTTGTTAGCTGCTCCTCATTTCCCACACCCACTCTCTGCAGTCTTTCTCTTCTCCCTGGAGCCCTTCTTATCTCTGGTCTTTCAATTTCCCCTACGTGCTGGTCCCTTGCCCGGGCCTCTCCCTTGAAAGTCCAAACTCCTACTTCTAACTTTTTGCTCCGCATCTCAACTGAAGTATTTAACGAGCGTCTGAGACTTCAATATCTCTGCAACTAAATCTCCCTCAGAATATAGATTCTCAAAAGCTGCATCTCTCACATCCTCCCACCCACCCACCCTTCTAATGAATGGCAGTTCCGTCCTGTAGCTGGTATTCAGGCCAAGGACTGAGTCACCCTTGCCGAGCCTCCTGCACCTTACCTCCTGTCCATCAGGAAGTACTTTAAAATAAAGGCAGAATCTAGGCGCTATTCGGATGCCTCTGCCCCTGATCTGGGTCCAAGCCAATGATAGTCTCTCACCCGGTTACTCTAACACTGAGGTTCTCAACCTTCCTAATGCTGTGACCCTCATTGTTCCTCACATTGTGGTGATCCCCAACCATAAGATTATCTTCGTTGCTACCTCCTAACTGTAATTTTGCTATGGTTATGAGTCATAATGTAAATATCTGTGTTTCCTGATGGTTTTAGTTGAGCTCTGTGAAAGGGTTGTTCTGTTGGACTCTAGCGTCCAAACACCGAGGAGGAGTCGCCCCCAGAGACCATCTCTCACACCACAGCCGATGCAAAAGCATGAGGATTTTATTAATTCTGTCATGACAGGGTCCCTCAGCATTTGGGAAGCCGAGAGACCTCAAATAGCTGGTACAGTCTACTTTTAAAGGGGCCACAGAAGCAAGGGGGGTTGTTCTTTGACAATTCTGATTGGCTTATTCGAATGGGCTATTATCAATAATTGGCTGGAGAGCTGTTGCCAGATCAGATGAGGTAAGAGGTCATTTTGACCCATTTCCCAGGGGACCAAACCAAAACATACGTATATGGGTAATTGTTCAGGAACCGAGTACGTGTGAGTTTAGCTGTTAGGTCCTTGGTTCCCAGGGGAGGAGGGGAAGCACTATGACACGGAGGCTGAGAGGATTCAGAATTGTCAAAAATGGCTTCAGAATTGTCTTAAAGTCTTACAGTTCAGCTCCAAGGGGATCACAACCCGCATGTTAAGAACCACTGTAGCAGCTTACTTATTGATCCCTTGGCGTCTTGATGCTCATCCATCCATTTTCTTTGCTTTTGCTTTTGTGTGTGTATATGTGTGTATGCACAGGTGAACATGTGCGTGCTTATGTACGACGGTCAAGACAACTTCAGGTGTCTTTCCTCAGGAGCTATCTAGCTCAGTTTTTGACATGGTCCCTTACTCGAGTAGGTTAGGCTGACTTTTGAGTGAGCCAGGGATCGACCTGCCTCTGTCTCTCCAGACCTGGGATTACAAGGGTATGTATGCCACTGCCCCTGGCTTTTTCACATGGATTCTGGGGCTTGAACTCAGGTCTTCATGCTTGCAAGTCAATCACTTATACACTGACCTACCTGAGCCCTTCCATCTGTTTTCAGTTTAGTAATCAGACCCTGGAGAACACATCCATCTTATTCATCCTCTACACAAAGCCCTGTCTTTCTCCGTGGCTCTCAGATGCTTCTTTCCCTGGATTGTCCACCTGGCTTACCATCTCTCTGACTTCAGTTCCCTCTGCTTTTCCCCCCGACTCAGCCCAAGCCCCTTGGCTTCTTTGCTGGTGACCAGGCCAACCTTGTTTTCTCCTTTAACCCACTCACCTGGAGTGTTCTCTCTCTCTCCAGATGCTAGAGGGTGTCACCGCCCACCTTGCACAGGTCTTGGCTCACATCAGTCTCCTGGAGACGGCTTTTCTCGTCACTCCTGTCAACCAACAAATTAGATACTGATGCCTTTAACCTACCAGATGAACCTGATTTTGTCAATGGATTCAGTGACATCCTCGTCGGCAGCTTTCGCTTCCAGTACAGTTTGAGTTTAGCACCGGCTATCCCATATGGGTTGTCTCTACTCTCTTTAATCTTTTTTGACTTTTTCCACTTGTTATTTTGTTTCTTTTCTTTTCTTTTTTTTTTTTGAGACAAAGTTTCTGTGTGTGTGTGTAGCCTTGGCAGTTTTGGAACTGCTTTGTAGACCAGGAGGCCTTGAGCTCTCAGTGATCTGTCTGTTGGCCTCCCAAGTGCTTGGATTAAAGGCGTGTGCCACCACAGCCCAGCTGCTCTGTTTATTCTTAATATTTCTTTATTTTATGACATTGCTGCTTTAAGAACATAGTAATTCCCACTCTTGTCTTGGTTTGAAACTCAGAACATATTAAAAAAAACTTAAAAAATGAGAATCATTAAATAAATAGGTATTGACTGAGACAAAAAAGAAAAATAGCCTGGATAGTACCCACATCTTCCCCCTTTTTCCTTGCCTCCCCCGCCTTTTTTTCAAGTTCTTCTAGCCCAGGCTGGCCTTTAAATCCTTTTGTCTCCACATTCCACGTGTTGGAATCACAAGCCTATGCCACGTGCATGGCCACGGCACAATTGTCTTTATTCTGTGTTCTCAGGGAGCTGATGTTTAGCCGGGACTATCTTCACAGTCCTTATCCCACCATATTTTTTTCTGTCCTCTTTACCTCCAGACCTCTGTCTGAGTCCTCTCTCCTTACCTGTGGTCTTCATAAATTCACTGGGTTAGCCAGTGGGTAAGTGTTAAAGGTTAAGTGGCTAGGACTGCAGGTGAGAGTAGACAACCTTAAGGGCACATTGCTTAACAACAGCTATGAGCTTCTCTCCTTCCTGGATGTGGTTCACACGAGGGAAATAGGCCTCAGTACCTGGGATCAATATTGTCACTGCCAGCTGGCCTCTGGCTCTGATCTCCCTGAACGTGGCCAGGCACAAAGGAACCGAGTTTTGGAAGGAACAGAAAAAAGGTAGACCCACAGAGAGTAGGTAGGTCACAGCAGACTGGAAACCACTCCTAGGAGCCCTGACCTCATGGAAACTGCCCTAGTGTCCCCTGTCTGTCCTCAAACTCTATAAATAGGTAGCTTCAGTATCAGCTACAGCCAGACCAGGCCAGCAGCAGAGGCCAACACTGAAAGGAAGTGGACTTGGCTGGGAAAAATGGATTCACAGAGAAGAGAATAAAGGAAAGCCATTGCGTGTTCCCACTTCATGGCCCATTGGCTCACTGGCACTTGGAGCCCTCCTGCTGAAATATCTAGCCTGCTCCAGCAGTGCCATTTGAGAAGACCCTTCCGACCCCTCTTGTTTATGACCTTGCTTATTCTGTCTGTTCCCTAGAATGGCCTGTTTGCTTTTGCTTATACTTTAAGAGATTCAAATTTTTTAAATTTTAGATTTATTTTTATTTTATGTGTAAGTATGTTTGGCTTGCATGTATGTCTATGTGTGTTTAGTGTTGACAGAGTCCAGAAGAGGGTGCTGGATCTCCTGGATCTGGAGTTACAGATGGTTGTGAGCTGCCATGTGGGTGCTGGAAATCAAGCCATCTGGTAGAACAACAGGTGATCTTAACCACTGAGCCATCTCTCCCATTCCATACTTTTGCTCATACATATGTACATATGTATGTGTGTACGGATGTATGTGTGCATGTATGTATGTGTGTATGTGTGTTTGATATGGGTTTCTTTGTGTATCCCTGGCTGTCCTAGAATCAGGATACTGGCTTTGAACTCACAGAGATACGCCTGCTTCTCCTTACTGAGTACCAGGACTAAAGACATGCATCATCATTACCTGGTGCTTTTGCTTATATTTAAAACAAAATTATTATTTGAGGACTTCATCCATATACACAGTGTATTTTTGTCAAATCAGCCCAACACTCCAGCTCCTCCCAGACACACCACATGCCACATCCCCTCCATCGCATGTCCTTTTTCTGCACCCACGGATTCAATCAGTGGGGCCCCAAAATGTAGGGTTGTTCACTGGAACACGGACAAGCTATCAGGGGACATGTCCCTGCCCTAGCGGCCTTCAAAAGCCAAAGTTCCTTAACAGCCGCTCCTGTGTTTCTGCCAGTGGCACAGGGAGATCTAGTCATTTTCCCCTCTGTTACAAGAGGGCTTGAGGGGTTATCTGGGACCCTGGGTGCTCTGAGTAACCTTTTGCCTCCTCTGGACTCTGTAGCTCCTCTGCCCCTCCATTCCTGGGTCCTAACCTTCGTGAAGTGTATTGGCATATGCCGAGCATCCAGCATCTGCTCCAGCTCAGGACACTGCTTTACGGCAGGAGGGCTGTTATTACCTGAGCATTAGACTAGAGCCTGAAGGGAAACCCGGACCCCAAGCATCTTCCCTTCCTTGGAGAGGCTGTCAGCGTGTGGCTCCGTGTTTGATAAAGTCCATGTTTAGAGTTCTGGAGTTTCTCTAGATACAAAGAGATGTGAAGGATGTATGTACGTGTAGTTGGTTGTTTTATTTTGTTTTTTTTTTTTCTTTGATCTTTACTCTTTCGGTGAGGGGGATCACCCAGCTCCCAAATAAATACACTGGGGCTTATTCTTTCTTAAGAATGCCTGGCCTTAGCCTGGCTTGTTTCTAGACAGCTTTTCTTAAATTATTCTATCCACCTTTTGCCTCTGGGCTTTTGTCTCTCTCTATTATATATTTCTTTCTTTACTTCTTCATGGTTTGCTGTGTAACTGGGTCCTCCTCTCCTTTTTTTCTTGTTCTTCCTCCTAGATCTTTCTTCCCAGATTTCCCCTTCTGTTTATTCTTTCTGCCTGACAGCCCTGCCTATCTTTTCTCCTGCCTTGCCATTGGCTATTCAACTCTTTATTAGATCAATCTAAAAATCTAAATAAAGACAGGCAAAGTAACACAGCTTCACAAAGTTAAACAAATGCAACACATCTTTGCATCATTAAACAAATATTCTACAGCATAAATGAATGTAACATGTCTTCAACTAATATTTCACAATAAATGTATGTGTGTATATTTGTTTGTGGCCACAGAAATACTTATACAAGATATGAAAAATGTGCTTTTGTTGTTTACTGTGGGATTTGTTTTTGCTTAATTTTTTGAGACAGGGTCTTATGTAGCCTAGGCTAGCCTAGAATTATGTATCGGAGACTGGTTTTGAACTTCTAATCCTCCTGCCTTCATCTCTCACCAGCTGGGATTACAAGCTTGTACCACCACATACTTGACTGAACAATAGTAATGTGATCTTTTCTTAAATTTCTTCCATTCTTTTCTTCCTTTTTTTCCTTCCTGCTTTCTTTTTGGCACACGCCTTTCTCTCCCTCATGAAACAACTCTCTGGGTGTGATGATGGCCAAAAGACCGGTGGACAGCACACTCAGAGCCCTTGGGGCTGGCTGCTTAATTCTTCCTCTCCTAGGTATAAATGGCCACTGTCCTCTGACCTTCCAATTCACAGGCTCACACCCTCACCAGCCCGGAAGATGTGGCAGTCAGGTTTGGTTCGCAGGTATCCTTATGGTTAGAGGTGCCAGGAGCATGCTCTATGCAATTGAAATCTGAGAGGTGCCCAATCCTGAATGGCCACTTCAAGATTCCCTCCTAAGGAGAACAGGAAGCAAGTGAACAGACAAATCTGGAGCTCGGTCTCCCGCGGAATCCGCACCCTTTTGTCTGTCAACTAAGCCTGTCAGCAGCGGGGCTGAAGGACAAGCGGCTGGTGGGGTACCAGCAAAAGCCACGTAAACCAAGGAGCAGTGTTGACTCGCGCGGGTTAGGACCAGTGGGCAAAGTTGTGTTGGTTTTGCAAGACTCGGAATTTATGTTTCAGTCCCTCAGATGTTATTTGACTGAGTCCCGTGACAGGTAGTGGCACTTGTATTGGGCCAGGGAGATATGGGCACCCGGCACCGTGCGTAGCCAAGTCCAGACTTTCCACGAGTTCTGTCGCTGCCCAGGTTGCTCTGGCCTCGCTAGTATCCGAGTTGACTCGCAGGTCCAGCCCGGACCATACGTTTCTCCCGCCTCTGGGCTGGAAGTGCTCAGCTCGGCTGGAGGGGATCAAGCAACAGTCTCGCGGAGCTCCGGGGTCAATCCTGGTTTAGTCACAAACAGCCTGACCTTAGCCAAGTTCCCTGGGCCAGTCCAGAACTTGTGGAGAGGAAAAGACTATGCATAGATTGTAGCCAAGCACAGCCCTACACAACCTCTGTCTGTCTACCCGGAGACTTTTGACTCAAGTGTTGTCCCACGCCCGAGTGTGGGCGTGGCCAGTTCAACAGAGGCCAGGGCTGCAGAATCGACAACCTCTGCTAGCCGCCCAATCTGCTTGGGTGGGAAGATCCACTGTGCTCCCTTCCTCACTCGGGTTCCTGGGGCACAATCTTTTGGCCCTCCTCTTCCCCCTCATTCCATTCCTCCCGCAGTCTCCTCTTTTCCCAATACCCAGATGTTTGTTGAAGGGTGTTTAGGACAACAAACTCTATGGAATGCTTTATATTAACAAGGCGGTTAAAGTTCGGAGGTTGTTTGAGGCCGTGTTGGGGGCAGGAGACAACAGTCTGAGGCAACTGTTAATTGTGGATAAATAAGTAATGGCTTCCAAGGTAAGGCTCAAGTTTAGAGCTAGCCATGTTTTCTGATGTGTGCCTCTTGCTCAGCGGTGGATGCTTAGGGAGGGAAGGGGAGATCAAATTGTAAGTCCTCATCCTGAGGAAGACTAGCATTTGTCCTACACCCTGGGAGCTGGAGCCATTTGGTTGATCCTGAAAACTGCATCACCACTCCAGGGAACCAGCTTTGAAAATTCTCCCTAATGCAAAGTTTTCTTCTGGGTTTTCTCATAGTTTTTTTTTTTTTCCCCAGCTAGATACAGGTTTGGTTTTTTTTTTTTTAAACTCATGGTATACAAATAATTTTATTCCACTCATTTCACATACTTTAAACTTTTTTTGAGGAGTGACTATGAGATCTCCTGTGCGCTGGGTAAGTGCTCTAGAGCCACCACTCCCTAGAGTTTGAGGACACTTTCTTGGTAGTCTTCAGGGCTAGCATTTTCATGTTGCACACTATTTTATCATGTGGTCATAATACACAGTCTCATTTTTGTTACTCGCCGGCCCGAGCATTTTGCCATAAGTAGCTGTATGCATAGAACTTTTCTTCTTTTAAATCATGCCTTTGGAATCAGTGCCCCGAGAGGTTGAAAGCATTGGTGTTGTGTAGGCATTGCTCTGTAGACCTAGACAACAACTGGGGACATACAATAACAAAGCAAACGGGGACAGCCCTCACAGATATCTCGCTAGTGCACCCACTCTCTATCTGCATACAAACAAAGCTGTGTGGAGTGAAAACATATCCTCGACACCTACTGTGCAGCAGATCCACGCTGGCAGGAAACCTGGGGTGAGTAAGAGGCTTGCCCTGCCCTTGGGGAGCACAGGAGCTGTGGCTTTTCAGCCTCCTCTCACTAGGACACGGTATATTCAAGACTGCTAAATTGGTGACATTTGCTGATGCTACCACATTCTGCATAGAAACAAAGCACTAGCGCCTTACTGTTTGCTTGTTTTTTCAATATTGGGCATTGAATGCAGTTACTCTTACATAGAAACATGGTTATGCAGAGCCAGGTATGGTGACTTATGCCTGTAATCTCAGTTCTTGCGGGGCAGAGGCAGGCAAATGTCTGCAAATTCAAGGCTAGCCTTGATATACAGTGAGACCCTCTCTCCAAAAACGAAAACCAAGGGCCAGGAAGATGGATCCATTGGGTAGATTTAGGCTTTTGTCACCACACCTGACTACTGAGTTTGAACCCCAAAATCTACAAGGGGAAGGAGAGAACGGACTCCCATAAATTGCCTTGTGATCTCCACAGACAGGCTGTGATATGTACATGATTACACACACACACACACACACACACACAATATAAAATCATAATAAATTGCTGTTTGAGTGGTTGACTTGAGTTTCATAAAAAATTGTGCAATTAATGTTAGGTTGGGATTAGGACAGAATCCCCAACAATTGCTTAAGTGTCCCAAGACACACATTCCTGTCATTTTGTCCAATGCCATGATGCAATGTGGCATTCTTGGCCCTGACAATTATAAAATCAAAATATCAATCAACTCTGGAAAATGATGAAGCTACCCTACGTCCTATCATATCAGATGTTCAGCAGGGGTTTAATTATTTATGTAAAAGTCAACAAGCACATCTGTCTCATAGGTAGCAGGTAAATTTGTTTTTGTCATTAATACGTAGTAAAATTATGTGTATACCAAAGAATAGCTTTAAAAGATTTGTGTGTGTCTGTTCCTGTGTGGGGATATATATGCGTGGGTGCAGTATGTATGAGCACGCTCTTCCCGGACATAGGCGGTTGTGCTGGGTGAGAGACCAGATGATCCTTTCCTGTGTAAGTTTGTGGGCAGAGCTCCACAGAAGGATGGCCTGAATGACAAGAACACGGGGAGCCGTTTATTTTACAAATTC
Source organism: Microtus oregoni (assembly GCF_018167655.1). NCBI lineage: Eukaryota > Metazoa > Chordata > Mammalia > Rodentia > Cricetidae > Microtus > Microtus oregoni. The sequence continues at coordinate 20,821,319 of NW_024543071.1, forward strand.
ATTCAGCCTGGGTCCAGCTTTCAGAAAGAATGGGAACCAGGAAAATTGTGGTGTCCAGAGGGACTCAGTGGGTCTGAGGTTGGCCTATCCATCAAGTGGTGGTTCTAGCCGGGGAACACAGCAGTTTGCACGCAGTTTCCCCGATAAGAACCCTTCCGGTCTTGAAACTAGTGCTTAGGAATGTGAGTGGAACAAACAAACAAGCAGATTAGACAGTGACAGGAAGAAAACTAAGGCAGGATAGATAGAGGATGTCTAAATGGATCTCAGAAATGGCCTTATTAAGAAGATATCTGTAAAAAAAAAAAGGGGGGGGATCTTTGGGGGAAGGGTAGCCCTGCTGAAGGCCTGGTGGCAAGGCTTTGAGTCGGAGGCCTGTGTGACCAAGGTTGGAGGAAACAGATCACAACAGATTGAAGTCATTCTGGAAGTTTGGGTTTTTACTTAGGGTGAACAAGCGCTCGGTGGACAACAGGAACTGTGGCTTAGTCTGAGATTGTGCTTCTGGGATAGTTCACAGGAGAAATGGTTAGGAAGCCAAGAACCCAGGAGTGTTTACTCACCTCTTTCCAGGCATTGGCCCACCCAGGACTTCAGAATTAAATGGTTGGGAAGATCAGAACCTGCCTCCAATTCCACCCCCCCTCCCCAGGGGGAAAGGTTTCTGAGAAAGTTGTTGAGACTGATTATACCCCCCCCCCCTTCCTGTTATAGTCTTATTAGCGTTGGAAAACTTCCAGCATGGCCTAAGGAGCCTAAAAGTGAGTCAGTAGCAACCCCAAACTGTTGTGTAGCCTTAGGGGTGTCTTTTTAACCTCAGCCAGCCTCAATTACTCCATCTCTAAAAAGACTAGAGAGCCTTCTTTATAACGTCACGTGAGGTCACCTGAAAAGCCTCTTAAACCTATCTACCGGTTCCCACCCCTCTACCTTTTCCCAAAAGCAAAAGTGAAAACGACTCTTGACTTAGCTCAGCACTTTTCGGATTTTGCAAAACACGCTGCGTGGTTTTGTAGGGTCCCCTGTGGGTAGGGACACGGTTCCTGTCTCACCATTGCGCCCTCTGGGCTGGGAGTGGCAGGGCGGTTGTGGGTAGGGCGGAGGAGGTGCGGGAGGAGACGCGGGGCTGCTGGGTGGAGACGCAGAACCCGACCCGCCGACCTGAGTCTGGCGAGGTACTGGGAGTGGAGGCGCAGGCCGGGCGGGGCTGCAGGCAGCGACACGGCCAGGGGCGGATCTGTCCCCGCCCTCGCTCTCGTCCCGCCCGCCCCAGGATCTCCCAACCCGCGCCGCGCGCTCTTTCTCAGACAGCTGCTCTGGGAGCTCTGCGCGCCGTGCTGTTCCGTGCCTTGCCCGTCTGTCCCCCTTTGACTGTGCCAAGCCATGACCACCCAGCAGATTGTTCTCCAGGGCTCGGGACCCTGGGGTTTCCGCCTCGTGGGCGGCAAGGACTTCGAGCAACCTCTCGCCATTTCCCGGGTAAGAGTGTCTTGGGACGCGCGTGGGAACGAGGCGCTTCCGTAGGGTGGCGGCGCGCTGCGTACGGAGGGGAGTCGGGGTGGTTGGAGCCCCGCGGCGATCGCGGCGGTGCGTACGAGATGTGCTGTGCGCTGAGCGCTCGGTGCCATCCACCGCCCCTTCCCCGCCACTTCGCTCAGGGACAAGCGGGTTCCGTGCGTGCCGTGCCAAGGCCAACGACAGTTTTCTTCCTGCGCCCCGGAAGCGTGGCGCTGCCGGCACGCAGACGCTCTTTGTGCCCGTGGAGACTTGGAGCTCCGCAGACCCCGCGCGCTGGGAGTTAGCACGCCCTGCTCTTCACCGTGGAAGAGTCAGGGAGAACTGATTGGAAACAGCAGAGAATCCTAGAAGGTGAATGGGAGTACAGAGGAGTTCTCAGGAAGGCGAGTGGGATTCTTGTAACTAAGAACTGAAACTATTTTACACTCTTAAGGTTTGACCCGTAGCTGGTTTTCAGCTCAGTAAAGCCTTCCATAGGAAACTGGAGTTTGGAAAGTAACCCCCGATAAATCTTCATAGTCTCGCCCTGCATTAGGTGGTTAGATCACCTTTCTGCCCTCCAGGTTATCTGTGATAAACTCATTTCCTTCTGGGGTGAGTAATTCCAACCTTGTGCACGGTGGTCATGATCGAAAACCTCTTAGCTCTGCCTCATCTCTGGGAGGGCCCGAAACCATCGCAGGCTGCTAGACTTGTGGCCCACAAATGAAATGTAACCCCCTGTGAGACTGAGCTCCGTATTTGAAGGTCCACACTTTGGACGTGTGATCTGGAACAAACAAGGACTATTTCCCACTACTAGTCAACATTTTTAGCCCCTTCAGATAGAAGGGGTGTGTGTGTGTGTGTGTGTGTGTGTGTGTGTGTGTGTGTTACTAAATATCTTCTGACTAAGGAGAGGGGAAAACTGCAGCTATAGCCTAGAGGGACCACATTCTGTTTTTTGGTACACTTGCTAGCTAAGACTGACCTTAAACTTGTTTTCTCAGTCTTGTAAATATCCCCCTTTTTCTTAGAGGGGTTCTGGGATGGAGACAGAAGAGAAAGATCCTGATGGCCCTGCTTCCAGCGGCCCAAGGAGTTAGATGGGGGTTGTGGAAGCATTCCTGCCTCCTCTTGGTTTTTCTGCTAGTGGCAGTGTGGCTCAGGCTTTCTCACAGGTGGCCTGGCCGAGCAACTGACTCTTTTGACTACCCTACTCCAAATGAGCAGGCAGCCTAGATTAAGGCTTTAAGGCTGAGTTTTCCACTTGACCATCTTGTCTTCCAGAGATTTCTTTGTTTTTGGAGATGTGAACTCTTTTTCCAGCCTCCAGCCAAAGTTCTCAAGTATGGGAACTGTGCCTTACCCAGTCTGGCGCTCTTACACCAAGCCTGGCCCAGGACTGCTCTTGACTGTGCCTAGTGTATCCTTGCAGACAGATTACAAATGCTTGCCCACCAAGGGCACTGCCTCTGCACATTTGGAGTTGGTTACCTCATAGTCCAGTTGTTTCCCGCTCTTTGTGACTATAATTAACCTGTCAGGCCTCTCCACTTCCAAGAAACTTTCTTTTTAAGTAGGGGAGACTATATGGGCAGTCTGTTGGAAGGGTAGTCTTGGCTTGGCATTTTGGCAGCTTCTAAAAGCCTTAACACCAGCTGGGAATATAGCACAGTGAAGCATTCGGCACATCGTAGAAATGAAGATGGCGTGGGGTGGAAAACACTCCGAATCCATTGCTTTGGACCTTCAAGCATTTATTAATCTTACTCCTTGTTTGAGACTGACTCTCATGTATCTCAGGGTGGTTTTGAACTCTGTGTAGCCAAGGATGACTTTGAACTTCTGATCCTGCTGCCTCCCACTTTCTGAGTGCTGGGATATGTGGCACGTGGTAGGTTTATGTAATTCAGGGATTAAGCCCAGACATCATGCATGCTAGGCAAGCACTCTACCAACTGAGCTACATCCCTCACACCCGATTCATGTATTTTTTCACACTCCACACTCATGTTGATTGAGCACATGTCATATGCATATGCAAACTTCTCAGACCTGAAGGGAAGCTAATCTTTATTACGCCTTTGGCAAGTGCTTTCATTGAAAAGTGAAAATGACTCAGAGGCATTGTCATTGTGACAATGGCTATAAGTTACTTGTTTCTTCATCCTGTCATTGCCCCTGTTCAGCTCTTGGGAATGAGAAAGTGATTGTTATGACTTGAACGTGGGCCTGGGTGGCCTGGGATCTGGCGCTGGTCTGGCGTCTAGTTCTTATCCAAGCGCTGCCTAAGGTGAGCACCCAGAGTTTATATTTATCACTGCAGTAGGGTAACAGCAGCCCTTGGCCACCAGTTGAAGAATGTAGAGTGCTCTGTAAACAGTGAATAATGGTGAGGTGTGAGCATTGGTAAGCTCTGCCCACCTTCTGACTGGTGTGTGCTACATTTAGTATCCTGGGCAGATACAGTTTGCTAGCATGTTTTTGTGTAAGTAGACTTTAAGTCTCCACACCAAAGCAAACCATAGAATTAGGCAGGGAGAGGAGTGCCTCTTACTTAAATAACCATGTTTGCTTTCTCTTGCGTGAATTATTCTGGTATTGGCTCCCGTCTTTTGCTAAACTGATGAAGCCGGATAGAGCTCATACTTGTGTGCACTGGAGATGTTTCTTTTTTCTAGCTGCATTCCCCTGACTATAGAATGAGCACCTGTACAGCCCCACCCTGATCAGGATCTCCAGTGTTGGTGGCACATAGGTTCTTGGTGATGTAGCCCTGCCTGACATCCAGTAATTCCTCTGTGCTCTTCTTCATATTTACTGACTAGGCATCCTAAACCTAGATGCTGAATTTTGCCTATTTTTAAACAGACTTATATAGAGTATTTTATATTTTATATAAGTGTTTGTGTGTGTGTCTTCTATTATACCTTTATGCCTTCATCTATGTTTCGGTGAGGAATTTAATTATCACAGCCCAAATTTCTCACCATAAATGGCTATAAACTAGTTTTTTTTCTATCTAGTATCTCATTTAAGGCTCGCCTTCGACTCCCTGCTACTGAAGCCACATAGTATTTAACTGCTCTCTGAAATCTTTTTCTGTTGGTTCCTGTTCCAACCCTGTGGCTCCCCCACACCGCGCGTGTGTGCGTGTGTGTTCCCTCCTCTGTGTTATTTCATATTTCCTCTGGTAGCTTTCAAGGGAAACCTTCAGAGAATCCACACCCATGCTGAAATTACTTGCCACTGTGCTGACAACTGAAAAAACACAGGAAGGGGCGGGGCCAGTGATAAGGGGATGCTCTTAGTTGGAGTTGCCACTTATTTCCCCCTTGAGTACTGGGGAACCCTTTGCTGAGAGCCTGTGGTTTTATAGTACGTGCTTGTGTCCTTTGCCCAAGGACCCCAAGGGGGTGCTTAATAATGATTACTCTGTAGCCAGAAGGTCTTTTCTGATTTTTAAGAGGGTTATTTCTAGATTCAAGTAGGGTTTTACGTTGTGTCATAAAGGTTGGAAGAGCAGGGCTCGTCAGTCAGGTGATAAAAAGGAAGACCAGCGTAACACTGCCCCGTGTGCTTAAAGGACCTTTGCTGCATGCCTGCATGCGTCGTATGCCCTAAATCACCCCAGAAGCATTGGCCGTTCCAGCTGATCGAGGTTGACCTGGGAAGAAGGGAGGCAGAGGAATCTGAGAAAATGACTTGAGGTGGAAACATGAGCCTCCCTTCCCAAACCTCTAGGATACTGACCACGGAGGCTAATTTTCTTTTCAAAATTAGGTTCTGTTTGCTCTTTAAATTTTAATGAATTAATTTTAATTTATTTTATTGTATAGTGTTTTGCCTATATGTGAACTATGTGTGTGCCTTGTACTTGTGAATGTCAGAAGAGGGTTTGGATCCCCTGGAACTGGAGTGACAGGTGGTTATGAGCGGCCATGTGGGTACGGGGAATCCAACCCAGGTCCTCTGCAAGAGCAATATATGAGCCAACTCCCCAGCTCTATGCTGGTTAATTTGGATGAGGAATGAAGCAGGGAGAATAGCTTTCAGATACTGCATCTTGGGTGGTGCCCGCCTGGGCTGATCAGGACTGGGAAAGGCACCCAGTGGTTGCTGTGTTAGGGCCCAGCTAAGGCTGCCTCCCAAGCTGCCTTCTTTCCTCCAGGCCGTGACTTGCTGATGTTCTGTGGAGGATAGCAAGGTAGACATCTCTCATTGCCTACTGATTGAGTCACATGACCCAAAACCCCACAACAGGGCTGGCCAGATGGCTCAACAAGTAAGGGTTCAAAATTGACCTCGAGTCTTAGATGGCAGAATTAGGGCTAATCTCTGTCAAAAGGTTTGTGACAAATGCGGTTTGAAAATTCACGTTCAGTTTCTTTATGAGGTGCTGCGTCCGTCAGTACATTTTTTTGGGGGGAGGGGAGAATTCACCAGGCATTAGGTGACAGTTTGTGTTCTTGTCCGTGTGTACGTTACACTTAGTAGGTTTACATGTGGTTGTCATAAATGATGAAGAAGCCAGGCATGGAGGCTCAGGAAGCTGAGGCAAGATTGCTGCACGTCCAAAACCTTGAGCTACACAGTAAGCTCTAGTCCAGCCCAAGCTATAAGTGTGAAGTCCTGTCTGAAGAAAAGCAAAGAAACACCCCAAATCCCTCACAACAGAAGGTCGAAGGGAAAAGTAAGGGAAGGCAAAGGAAAAAGCCCTTCCCAGCTGTACTTCACGGAGCAATCGCTGTTAAAGTCTGGTTCTAAGACTTTCCAGCCTGTTTTCTTCTAAGTTACATTTTCAGAGTCAGTTGCTGTATCATGGTGGATCATGTAGACGTCATTGTTCTGTATTTTCTGTCATAATTTTATTGCAACACATGAAGAATCAAAGGTAGCTCGGTATCCTGGGGAAATGCCTTTTTTGGCTTCAGCTGAGTGTAGGTTTAAACCCTGTCTTGCCCAATTCCTACCTATATGTCCAGGGGTGGTGGTGGCGGGCAAGTCAGTTCCTGAAAGCTCAGCAGCTGTTTGAGCAGTGGGAATAACAGTATTTACCACCAAAGGTAATTGTGAAGGTGAGTGGTGCCTGCTGGGTGCCCAGTGTTCTGGGTAAGCCATAGCAGGCATCGAGATGAAGCTTACTGTTAAAGAAGTGTTAATGGTAGCTACATTTTTTTTGGAATTAAAAGTTTTTCCTTTCAAAAAAATTTTTTTTATTTTATGTGAATGGTGCTTTGCCTGCATGTATATCTGTGCATTTTGTGTGTGGTGTGTGTGTGTGTGTGTGTGTGTGTGTGTGTGTGTGTAGTGCCCCTGAATCCCCTGCAACTGGAGCTACAGATGCTTGTGAACTGCCAAGTGGTTGCTGGGAATTGAACCTTGGTCCTCTGGAAGAGCACTCAGCAGTGCTGTTAACCACGGAACTATCTCTTCAGCCACAAAGATGTATTCTATTTTTAATTATGTGTACGTATGTGTGTATGGGAGGGGTATAAGTATGGGTGGGTGCAAGTAGCCACAGAGTCCAGAAGAGAGTGTCGGATCCCCATATCGCTGGAGCCAGAAGCAGTTGTGAGCTGTGTAACACGGGTGCTGGGAACCATATTCTGGTCCTCTGTAAGACCAATATCCACTCTTAATCCATGAGTCATCTCTCCAGCCCTGATACTGTTTTGAACCCTTTAAGAATGCCTTTCCAACAAGCTAATGAGACTGATACCGTTGCCAATTTCATTTGATCAGTGAAGGAACAGAAACGGCCAGAATAGCCTGCAAAAGTGAATGTCAGATTTTGGTCGTGGGTGGTGGTGGTTAGGGCGGCTTTAAAGCATGCACAGTCATTGTAGGCTTTTGGACGCTCTCAAATTGACGTCTCTCTCTGAGAAGGTAGGGTATTCTCTCTATTGGCAGCGCCTTTTACTTCCTGTCTTCAGAGCGGTGATTGCTCAGACCAAGAAAGCAGCGAGTCTCTCTGAACTCCCGCCTCTGCGGACTGACAACTCTATTTTGCATGGAGGAAGCTGGGTTAGGGCACAGCTCATCTACAAGTGCCCAGCCTACTTAATTGCCTCATTTCCTGGAGAAAGTGGTTATAGACTAACCAAGAACATTCTGAAGCTGCATTGTTTCAGGCCAACCTCTGTATCCTCGTGCAGCGTTTGAGACTTTGATGTGGCTTCAGGGTCTGGGTGGCAGCCTGGACCCACAACCTCCAAGAGAGCCCCAGGGAGGAGTTCACCTTCACCACTTAACGTGGCTGGCAGGCAGGCAGGCTGCTTCCGTGTTGTCCCACCCCCTGTTTAGACTCTCAGATTTATGCCTAAAACCCCGGCTATGGCCCTTAGATCAGAGTCTGTGCTTCAAGGTCTGCCCGCCATCGCGATGGAACTTGAATTTCATGTGTTGTTGGTACCACCAGGACATATGTCATTGTTTATGCTTCCTTTCTCACTTCGTTCTGCATGGACTTAAGGGAATTTACAACTCCAAAAGCACACAAAGATGATATTTAAAACGCAAGGACGTACTTAAGATTTAACGAAATATTTGGAACATGGAAGCAGAAGCAGCAGTGTTTCAGGAATGTTAAATCAGTTGGTTTCTGTAATTGCACACTTAGTTTAGCTGTGAGTTTTCTGGCCAGGGCAAAATGGGAACCATGTTGAGTGTGTTGGACTTCTGGGCTGATATGCCTTTTATAATACTCGACTTTAGTTCCTTCTCAGAGGTTAATCGGCATGGATAGGGCTGTTTTCTCTCTCCTTCCTGCCCTCTCTTCTTCTGTCCCTCCCTCCTTCCTTTCTCCCTTCTTTCCTTCTTGCCTTCTGTTTTAATGAGAGAGAGAGAGAGAGAGAGACAGAGAGAGAGAGAGACAGAGAGAGAGAGGAAGAGGAGAGAGAGAGAAGAGAGAAAGTGAGTCTATTCTAACTGAAGTGTCTTCAGAGGGCCATTTATGTACAGGAGTGTAAGTCCTTCAGGATGTTTCTTAAGAAGCTGGTCTTTTAGGTTTAAATGTTTATTGTTCAGTAATTTAACTTCATTCAGGAAGAAAGTATTGGGGAAAGAAATAGTCAATATCCCCCTTGAAGTTTCCAAACCCAGTGAACGTCAATTAGGCTTTGCTAGGAAGTGGAAAAAGCAGAGATTAGGGGCTGAGGGTGTAGTAGTAAGAATGTATGCTTAACATGCCCGAGGCCCTGAGTTTGGCCCCCAGGACAAAATAAAATAAAATGAATGAATGCATGAATCTTTCTGGATCATTCTGTATTAATTTGAGATGGAGTAGGGCTCTTTGTATAATTTACTACCCCCCCCCCCCAAGGGTATCTGGTAGCTAAGAAGTTGGAAATCAGTACCACATCCTTGCAAATACAGTTCTGAGCTGGGTTGATTTCTGGCCCCAGGTTTAGTAGCCAGCTCCAAGCAACAAGGTAAGTGAGTGGTGTTCTGTAACACTGAGGAAAATGACTTGTAGTAACCAAAGGAAAAGTTAGAAAATCGTTTGAATAGAGAGGATTTTTTTTTCTTCAAAGGGAAGAGGGGGAAAAAATCAACTTCTCAGAATATATAAAACAGCTGACAAATGCTTGCTTGGAACTCTGACACCTATCCTAGGATAGCAGTTAGTTCATCATCCAGTAGGGAACTCTCATTTTTCTTCCTTCTCTTGTTACAAGGTCTTCCTTGGTGGCCTAGACTGGCTTTGAATTCCTGATGGAGCCCAGAATGGCTTTCAATTTTAATATGGTGTCATGAGTATTGGAATTGTAGGTGTGTCCCGTCACTCCAGGGTGACTGGAACACTTGAGAACAGGATGGGGGGGGGGTGCTTTCCATGCTTAAGAGGAAATAGGTTACTGACCTGGGTAAACAAAGGTGTCTTCTAATCCTATATAGGAAGTATTTCTTTTCTTTGGTGCTGGGCATTGAACCCGGGGCTTCATCAGCATGGAGTCCCACCTCAAACTATTATAAAAAGGGCTTTGATGGGTAATTGTGCTTTGCACATCTTTCAGTCCCAAACTCATTTGTAGCAACCAGAGGCTGGCTGGAGGGTGAAGTGGTAAGATAAATCTCTGCAGGACTGATTACAACTGGTCCTGAAAACTGGGTTTCTGTGCTGGGGCAGTTAGAGCACGATGGGGCTTGTGGCTGAGTGGGTGGTGTGTTTTGCATTTAGAGGGACCGAGTTTCCTCAGTTGGTGCTGATTGTGGCCGGCCGTAAGGAAATCTAAGCCCAGAATTGCCAGATTTTCCTCAAGCTTAGTTAGAATCTCTGGGCTTAGGTACATTTATCAGTATGTGATTTAAATTTTAAAACTAATTCAAAGCAGTCTTGATTGTAGACCAGATTCCTTGACGGGCTCAGCTTCCAATTTCAATTGTCGAAAGTTAAAGCTGCTAGGTGAATGTGGGTTTTAGGTAGGACCTTCCAAAGATCCACTCAAGACAGTGGTTCTCAACCTTCCCAGTGCTGAGACCCTTTGATACAGTTTCTCATGTTGTGGTGACCCCCAACCGTAAAAGTACTTAGTTGCTACTCCATAACTATAATTGTACTACTGTTATGAGTTGTAATGTAAATATCTGATATGCAGGATATCTGATCGGCAATTCCAGATGTGTTGTTACCCACAGGTTAAGAACCACTGCACTAAAGGAATGGCTGAGCTAGGGGTTGAGTGAGTGACCTCTGTAATGGGTCCAATTTGAATCGTCATTCTAAAGTATGCTGGCTACCTTTATGTCAACTTGACACAAGCTAAAGTCATCTGAGAAGAGAGAACTTCAATTAAGAAAATGCCTCCATAAGATTGGGTTTCTGGCAAACCTGAAGGGCATTTTCTTAACTAGTGATTGATGGGAAGAAGGCCCAACCCACTGTGGGTGGTGCCATCTCAGGGATGGTAGTGCTGAGTTCATTGGGGGAAATCCAATAAGCCCTTCGATGGGCTCTGTATCAGCTCCTGCCTCCAGGTTTCTGCCCTGTCTGAGTTCCTGTCCTAGCTTCCTTCAGTGATGGACTACAATGGGGAAGTATAAGCCAAATAAAACCCTTTCCTCCCCAAGTTGCTTTTTTAGTCTTGGTGTTTCGTCGCAGCAATAGTAACCCTAACTAAATCAGAAAGTGTCTGTGCAGTGAGGTCATCTGACCCTCAGCACGGCTGATGGTGTCTGGTTGTCTCTTCGTAGTAACGGAGCACAGTGAATACTATGTGGGGATTTCATTGCTGCTTCCAGATAAAATACAGGGCTGTCATAGCCTGCTCTCCATTTCTCCAGTCTCATATCCTCTTCCCCTCCCTGTGCTCCCTGGGTTTCACCTGCGCAGTTCACAGAGCGCTCTTGACACTTGGCCTGCTCTTTCACGTCCCCTTTTGTGGCTTCATGGTTTTAAACAGCACCACCTTTTGGGAGTCATTTCTGTATCTGTGTGTGTATGTGTGTGTGTGTTAGTGTATATATGTATGTATGTGTGTGTAAGTACATGTGTGTGTGCGCACATAGATGGGCAGGTACAAGGGCAGAGGAAGGCATCCCGTATCTTCTAGTACTCCCAGCCTTATTCCTTTGAGGCAGGGTCTCTCCCTGAACCTGGAGCTTACACCTACCCATCCCAGGGCGCCAGCCAGCAAGCGCCAGCACTCTTTCTGCCTCTACACCCCTTCTCCTCCCCACAGTGCTGGGGTTGCAGGTTCTCAGCAAGACCATGTCAATCTTGTAACATGGGTGCCGACATCCAAACTCCCATCTTCATGGCTGTTCAGTAAGCACCCTTAACCACCGAGCCATCTCTCCAGCCCCCATTGTTAGCATTTGGGTTGCACTGTACCTCTGAGCACAACATTTATCTCTGGCCTGTCTCTCCAAGGACCGTGAGCTTCTTGGTGGCCCTTTTCATAGCATGTGGTTTCCGGAGTTCACCACGAAGAGCTCCACATTTTTTGAATTCTGGGCGCTTGCTCTGTTTTGAGTCATCTCATTAACCCTCACAGCAGCCTTCCGAGTCAGGCACACTGAAGAGTGAGGCCCAGGGAGGCACTAAATCAAGTCCTGGCCTCCTGCCTCTCTAAGATGTATCTTAACCTACAAGCTGCGATGTTTTTCAGAATATTCATGGGGATGAACCATGAGTGAGTGAGTGAGAAAGGAAGCATGGGGGAGGATGAGGCGTGCCAAGGAGGGGGTTAACTCTTCCTTGTGGTCCGTGTTAAGCCCCTGCTGACTCTGTGAACAGGCCTCATTGAAGGAGTGGGGAGAGCTACACCACAGTTCCCGTTTGCATTACTTACACTGAAGTTAAGGTCTTAGCAGAGTTTGAAGGCCCCTTATGGACATAAAGTGTAGAGTCTGTGGGCAGTGGTGGCCTCCAGGTAAGGAGTGGCCATCTGGGGCTGGGGGCGGGCCCAAGGATGAGCTCACCTTGAGTGACTGCTACAGAAACCAGAAGAGCATTCTTTCCCTAATAGAAATTGCTGCACCTAAGCCACACTAGTTTTTATAGCAAGGGTTGTCTGCTCTAGGTGCATGATCTCTAGGGGAAAGACCTGACTGAGGGAATTGGGGACATGTCCACTTAACTAATGGGTCTGGGTTTTTGGAGGGAAGTATAGGGTTTCATTTTTTTTTTTTTTTTTTTTTTTTTTTTTTTAGAAATTGAAGCTGACTCCATCATGAGCTGGTTCTGATGGAATTTGATGGCTGCTTCTAAGAAATTAGGCTAGACATTGTGGGGTAGCGGACCCTGGAGCCTGCCCTGGCTTGCTACTTACCTGCTGAGTCACCTTGAGCAAGCTGCTTAACCCTTGTTCCTCCATTCCCTCATCTTCAGTGATGCAAGTGACTTTGCCTGCCTGATAGCACCACGAAAGGGTCATAAGCCAAGCCTTACTAACCACTTAGATTGCACTTGGCATGTAATACGCACTTATTAATCGTGGCTGCTGTTAGAATTGAAGCTCACTGTGGTCGAGGAAGTGTGTGATAAAGAGTCCTCCATTCAGGACAGGAATCCTCCAGCAGCAGGATCCAGGTCTTCTCCCATGCAGCCCTGTTCTGTTCTGTCTTATAATTGGTATGTTTGATAATGGGTGGGGCTCTGGGCCCCAACTCAGTACAGAGCAGGGGAGCTGTTGTCTCATGCCTGGGAGGCACCTGGCCAACAGGGTTTTGTGGCACTCTCGTTCTTTGTACAGAAGGCCCTGGCAAATACACCTCCTTAAATTCTGGGCTTCTTTTCAGCTCTGACAGTGGGCTTACAGTCTCTGTTATGGTATTGCACTGAAGCAAAAAAGGGTAGAATTTACGAGGGTTTCTGTGTTAAAACCAGGCATAAGCCTTTAGTGATGTGAACTTGAACCACTCGCAGCTGCTCTCTGGTCCTGTTTCTAAAATGTTGTCTAATATATTCTTGCTCATCTTATCTATGTGAGCTCCTTATTTTTATTTTAAATGTGTGGTTTTAATAGGCTCTGTAAAGGTAAGTTCTGTGATTTATTTGATCTAACACCCTCCCATCTTTTTTTTTTTTTTTGAGACATGGTCTCACGTAGCCTAAGTTGGCTTCAAACCCACTGTGTGGCCAACGATAACTTTGAATTTCTGATCTTCTTGCCTCCTCCTCCCAAGTGATAGTAAGTCCAGTTTATGTGGTGTTGGGAATCAGTCCTAGGGTTTTGTACTCGCCAGGTGAGCAGCCAACCTTTTGCGCTGTATCTATCCCCAGCCCCAACCCTTAAAAAAAAAGAGAGATAGCTCATAAAAGAACAATATTCCATCAGAGTCAGAGCTGCTCATCTTTTCTTGTAATTTTCAAAACTTTCCTTTGGCAAAGAAAAGGAAATCAGATTGAAGGATAGGCAGGCTAGGTCCAAATTACTCATGTGTGGGGCTCCTAGGACTGGTTTTAGCTTGTCTGGGGCCTGTTGGGATGTTCTCTGCAGAAACGCCTCTCCTACTAAAGAGTTTGAACCAAATGCTGGAAATTCCATACTTCTTAGCAACTGAACATAAAGCATAAAAAAAACCTTTTATTTTCAGTTCAGGATAGTCATTTTAAGGGAAATGGTTACTTAATTTAAAAAAAATTGTTGATTATTTTGAAATATTCCTTTCAAATAGTAAAGTAGTCTGTGGCCATGTGGGTACAGCGGTAGTCAGTGCCTTGCCCAGCCCTCTCCACCTCATCCCCTCCAGACAGACTCTCTCTCTTCTTTTTAAATTTAAAATAAAGTTATTTTTTGTACAATATATTCTGATCACTGTTTCCTCTCTCTCCTCTCCTCCCAGACTCTTCAACTCCCCACCCTTCCCATTCTACATCTTTCTCTCTCAAGAAAACAGACAAATAAAAAGACAAACAAAGACAATAAAAGAAAACAAACAAACAGAAAAGAAGCCAAGAGCAGGAGAAATGCGCGCGTGCGCGCGCGCGCACGCGCGCGCGCACACACACACACACACACACACACACACACACACACCGTAAAAACTCAAAACTGAAAACCATAATATACAAGCAAGAGGCCAGTAAGGTTAAGAAATAATTGCCCAAACAAAGTAATATGACACAAAAACAAACAAACAAACAAGCCAACAAGAAACAAAACAAACACAAGTCCAAAAATACCTTTGAGTTCATTTTGAGTTGAATCTGCTGTTGGACATGGGGTGGGCCTTTAAGTGTGATTTGTATACACAGTGACTCCCTTGGAGACGCTGACTTTTCTTTGTGAACTGTTGTTAATTGGAGATAGCTTCTGGTTAGGAACAGTTGGACTGTCTGGTTTGAACCTGTGCAGGCCTGATATCAGCTCTGTTGTGTCTGGAAGACACTGTTTCCTTGGTAGCGTCTGTGCCCTTTGGTTCTTACGATCTTCCACCTCCTCTTCCATGTAGTTCCCTGAGCCCTGAGAGACAAGGTCTCTTACTGAACCTGGAGCTCACCAGTTCTGTTAGCTGGCTTCCTGAAAGCCTCAGCAATCTTCCTTTCTCTCCCACTATCTGAGCATTGGGTTATGGGGGGCGGACACACCCAGCTTTTACATGAGTTTGGGGAACCTGAGTTCAAGTTCTCTCTCATGTTTATACCAAAAGACCTCTTAACCCTTGGATAATCTTCCCAGCTCTTGATAACATCTTTAACCGCAGTGGGTATTTTAATTCAAATCATTCATTGATTATTTATTTTGAACTCCTACTGTCATGTGATAGGTGCCATAGATTGGTGCTCAGGGAACACTCAGAAGGGTGATTTAAGTAGAGACTTAAAAGATGAGAAAAGTCAGTCAGGCAGAGTTAAGAGTACCTAGGGAGGAGGAAACTAGAACTTAGTCAGGGGTAGCTTTAGGGGAGGGCCTTGCTAGAGGGTTTGGGGTATTCTAAGGGAACTGCTCTGCTCTTTTATGCTGTTATATTATTATAAATAAGTGGCTTTGGCTGGCATTATTCTCCTGGTTTTCCAGCTAGTGTGCTTGGAGATAGAATTTGCCGGGTTAGAGCATTACCAATCCTAAATAAAGGCATTCTTAGGTTAAAAAGTGAGCCAGCGGCTACAGAGAGAGTTTGAGGCCAGCCTGGGATACATCAGACATTCTCCCACAACACCAAACAAGCAAAAACAAGAAAGCAAAACTCTGCATTGCCCTTTAGAAACAGTGGACTGTAGATGGTAGAACACCAGGCCAGCCGCACTGAGTCACTCAGAGTGAGTTTCCTCCTGCTGACAGGGAGGAAGGCCAGCGTCAGACAGCTCACTCCCTGGTTGCCTGGAGCACAGCTCTTGTTTGGTGAGAGAGATCTCTGTAAACACATGATGGGAGAGTGGAAGAGGGAGGTTAGAGGTCAGGATCTCTGTACTGGTTCCACGTCTTCACATTCCAAGTTTTTTTTTTTTTTTTTTTTTTTTTTTTTTTCCTGGTGAAGCCAGAACATCCTCAAGCCAGAAGGGACCTCAAAGGGCTAACTCAACCCCTCATTTTGTGGGGTCAGGGTACCAGCGACGGGTGGACCATGGCAGGGCCCCCACACCAGCAGCCCTATGAGGGCTGTGTTTTCTGTTTGGTGAGGGCTGTTTGGGAACATGGCTGTGGAAAACTGAGGCTTAGGCCTCAGTAGTCTTGTATCCTTATTTGACACTTGGAAGAACCAGCTTCTGGAGACCACCTGTGGTTTCCAACAGCTACTAGCTCCCAGGAGCCCCCGGGTTCCCATCCAGAATGGCCTGTTAATATCATCCAGTCATGGACTGGCCCTGGTGTGATGATAGTAGTGTTTTGGTTTATCCTGCCTGAGAAAATGTCCAACAGCAGTCCGTCTGAGGCCAGCGCTGTTTCAGAGTGGGTGCTGTTCGTCACGCCAGCATCTGTGTCCACTCGCAAAGCAGGTCTGTGTGGGGCACATTTACTCTGTCCACAGGGAATCCGCAGTGAGCAGATGGACTTAAGGACCCGTGGCAGTGACTAACTGGCCTCCCCAGGCCTCTGAGGTCTACACATTTGAAACTATTGGCTTGGAAGCATCAGCTTGTAGAAAACCAGCCACCTGTGGGGAGGGACCCTAACCATAGCTGATTTCCTGGTGCCAACCCATGCTACCATATTTAAGTTATCTTTATTGCTTGCTTTTTTATTGTAAAGTAGCTCAGGCTAGTTGTAAAGAAGCTAACATGCTGCTGAAATGTGTGACTTTGAGAAATTCCAGTTTTGTCTGTGCTCCTAGTTCATGACATGTGTTAAGACTGTACAGAAATAGAAGTTACTGTACACAGTGTTTTCTAAATGCATGAGCTTAAGAAACGTGTTGTGCAGGAGAGCGGGCCCTGCGCCCTGTCTGGGCCGCACACTAGAGCTGACCCTGTTGGCAGGGACACGGGTGAGAGCAGGATAGCTGACCCCCTTCCCTCGCATGCCCCAACAGCAATCAGGAGAGTGGGCACCGCACCTCACCTGGGCAGAACAGTAGAGCTGGCTCTGATGGTGTGAGTGTGGGTGAGTCAGACCTGAGGACCGGAGAGCAGGAGAACTGGTCCCACTCTTTGCTGCAAGCTGCCTGGGGTGAGCTAGCTGGGGCAGAGCAGGAGAGCTTGCCTGGGTCGCACAAGGTTGTTCTTGTAATAGGACAACGAGGTCACGCACAGGAAAGGACTTGGTAAATGGTAACAGATTGTACAAACATGAAGGATTGCTGCTGGTTAAATTATGATCTTAGCACACTTTCTTGAGCGCTTCTCTCCCTGCTCTTTCTTTCTCTTTCTTTCATCCTTGCAGGGTCTTGTTATGTATCCCAGACTGTCTTCAAACTCACTACATAGCTCAGGCTAGCCTCAGATTTTCTCCTGCTTCAAGTTCCCCGGAGCTGGGATTATAGGTGTGTGCCACCATGCCAAGCCTTCCTTTTCCCATGTTTTGATCTTTATTAGTGACTACTTAACCTGACGGTATTTACTCATCGATTTTCCTGAAGACCAATAGTAACTAATGTGCCCTCCCCTCTGTTGTCAGGTCACTCCCGGAAGCAAGGCTGCTATAGCTAACTTATGTATCGGCGATTTAATCACAGCCATCGATGGGGAAGATACCAGCAATATGACACACTTGGAAGCTCAGAATAAAATCAAGGGCTGCACAGACAACATGACCCTCACAGTATCCAGGTGAGCCTGTGGAAGTGTCAGTTCATGCTTGATAGACTGGAAGCTATTTGTGGGCAGCATCTATCTCTCCATCTCAGAAGCCGTGACGCTTTCCGCAGCTCTGTACTATTCGTGATGAAAGCACTCCGGAAGGCTTCTGACTTTGAGTTTGCTCGTTTAATCATTTTTCACGGGATGTCTCATCAGCTAGGTCTCTTTCTCTTACGTTACCACATTTCCACTTGATCTAATACAACTAACGAAAATCCTGAGGAGGTAAAGTGAGCTAAAACACCGTTAAGGTAGAATGAACTGAAATGTCTTCCTGGGGACCGCTGAGTTTCAGTGTAGGATGCTGTCGGACCTTGAATAGTGGGTGCTGTGTCGTGAGATCACAGCAGCAGGGAAGGACCTGAGCCTGTTAGACAGAGTGCCCAGTGTAACTTCAGGTGCACCGCAAGAAAGGAGAACAGACATTGAACAGGCAGGTGAGGAAAGCACCTTGGAAGCTGTAATTAGGGTAGAATTTCCATTCTTCTTTCTCAAAATTGGTCTTGGAAGTGGCTGTATGAAGCCAAGATGTCAGGAGTGATTGGTTCAGCTTTTAGTGGCTTCCTAGTTCCTGTTGGATCAGGTTCAGGTTCTTGTTGCTGTGTGAACCTGTTTTATTTAATGGCTTACTAACCTTGGCTTGTATAGTTCTGCCTAAGGTTCTCATCTGTGAGGTACATTTTGTGACCTTTTCCCCTCCTACTTGTGCTATGCGGTTGGTAGACAGATCAAGAGCCCATGAGAAATGCCAGACCGTTTTCCTCCTTTTGGAGCTCTCCTTCCTTGGTGGGAGGTGAACCGTTTCACTCTGACTCTTTCGAAAAGCACATTGACGCTTTGTTCTTGTCTCTTGTTCTATCTCAGCCCATGTCCGTCTCCTTCAAATTCATGTTCAGGTCATTCATGCGTTTATTAGTAGGTTCATTTTTTTTCTCTCGTTCACTTGCCAACAAATTGTGCAGGTGTGTCTGATAATTGTCTGTCACTGGTTACTGTGATGAATATGAAGAAGGTTTAAATATTCTTCACCGCGAAGAGAGAAAAAAAAAACCCAGTACTGATGAAGAAACTGAACTAAGACTGTTGTTGTGTGATTGGCAGGAAGAAAGAAAGAGATCCTCGATTCATAATTATGATATGGTTCAGGCTCAGAACATTGAGCCAAGATACAGTAGAAGTCTGTCCCACCCTGAGTGGAGGTGGCAGGATGAGGCAGATCGAGCAACTCAGAGGGGTCTGGTGGCTGTTGTCAGTTCCCCAGACTGTACCCAGGGAGGCTGAGACTAGATCAGAAGGCAGCTTTGGAAATCCCTTGAGACTGTAAGTAGGAGCCGTCCAAAATGACTGTCATCTAACTGACAAACAGAGACTAGGTC
Organism: Microtus oregoni; assembly: GCF_018167655.1. Taxonomy (NCBI): domain Eukaryota; kingdom Metazoa; phylum Chordata; class Mammalia; order Rodentia; family Cricetidae; genus Microtus; species Microtus oregoni. The sequence continues at coordinate 20,839,880 of NW_024543071.1, forward strand.
TGATGGCAGGGTACAAATTCAGAGGGGAAAAGTCAAGGAAAAGGGGGAAGTTTTACTAATTTGCTTTTAGCATGTAAAGTTGTTTCTTGGTATCCATGGGGGGTCAGTGCCCAGAATTGTTGAGGATATCGAAATTCGTGAGTACTCCTGTCTCTTCTGTACAAAGCAGTTTAATATTATGCATACTCTATGTGTGTCTTCCTGCATTCTGTAAGTCATCTCTGGGTTACCTATGATATCTAATACAAAGTAAGTGCTACACACATGATTGCTATACCATATTATTTAGAGAATAACCGCAAGGGGAAAATCTATACATGCTGCAGAGTTGTCTCTCTACATCTGACTGAATCTAAGCAGAACCTGTAGACACAGAGGTCGAAATGGATTTTTTTTAAATTTATTTATTTATTAAAGATTTCTGCCTCCTCCAGGCCACCGCCTCCCATTTCCCTCCCCTTCCCTGATAAAGTCCCCCTCCCTCATCAGCTCGAAGAGCAATCAGGGTTCCCTGACCTGTGGGAAGTCCAAGGACCACCCACCTCCATCCAGGTCTTGTAAGTAAGCCAGACCCAAAAAGAGGAACATGGGATGTACTCACTCATATTTGGTTTCTAGCCATAAATAAAGGACATTGAGCCTATAATTCGCCATCCTAGAGAAGCTAAATAAGAAGGAGAACTCAAAGAAAAATATATAGGCATCCTCCTGAATATTAACCTTCATCAGGCGATGAAAGGAGACAGAGACAGAGACCCACATTGGAGCACCGGACCGAAATGGATTCTTTATTTAACATGAATGAGACAGCAAGCAGCTTTAGGCTGGGGAGGGTGCTCAGTGCTGGAGTCCTTGCTTGACATGTGTGAGATGCTGAGTTTGATCACCAGCATCGCAAAACAGAATGAAATAAAACAAAACAGAAGGGAACAACAGCTTTGCTCATTTCTCGCAGGTCTGAACAGAAAATTTGGTCTCCTCTAGTGAGCGAGGAGGGGAAACGGCATCCATACAAGATGAATTTAGCGTCGGAACCCCAAGTAAGTGCTTATCTTTGCCCCTCCTCTGCCAGCGGCTTTCCTGCCTGGGCATTGTTCAGCTAGTCTCTTGTTTTTCCTGCACTGGAGGTCTGGGGATCAAGCGGCAGGGAGAGCCTTCCACTGTCTTTGCTGGGATCTGGCTCAAGTTCAGTTCTTCCCGTAAGGGAACTGCGGGAGGAAAGGACTGGAAAACCCCAGGGCAGGGGCCTGGCCTGGCCTGGGAAGCTAGGAGCGGGAAGACAGGCAATGAGAGAAGAGGGCAGAGTCATTCTGCACGTAGGGTTGGTAGGATGCTAGCAGGGTTGGTAGGACGCTAGCAGGGTTGGTAGGATGCTAGGGTATCTGAGTACTAACTCTGCTCTTAAAGATTTTAGATACAAAAGAATCATCCAGTGGCAAGGATGGTTAGGCCTGAAGTAGAGTGAAAAAGAAACACTAGCATTTACTAGTAACCTTTCTTTCCCTGTGAGTCTGGAGGTGGATATCTATTGTTATTCACTTGTTACAGTGAAACTTGAAGAAAGACATTAAAATTAGTTAAAATAGATTGTGGCTAATATTGAAAAAAATGTAATAAGGAGTCATTGCTTTGTTTGTTGGTCAAGTTGAATTTTCTGGAACAGTAGATTGTTCTGAGACCCCCCCCCCTTTTAAATTTCTCAGCAGATAACTGCTTCTAGGTGTTTTAATTTTTCTCTTAGTTGTATCTTCTACAATATCTACACTGTGTGGGTATGTTTTGAAATAGAGAAATATTTAGAACATCTTCGTAAAATTCCCCATATTGCTCATAACAAAATATAGTCTCTCTTGGATAAATGAATGGATTATTGATAAGTGAGGGGCCTCAGGAAGCAGTTTTTGGGTTAAGTGCTTTCGCACAAGCCCAAGGACTGGAGTTTGAATTCCCAGCACCCGTGTGTTCAACTGCAGCTCGATCCCTGCGAGCTGGTCCACCAGTTTCACCAGACGGCCACGTTTCCGGTTCACTGTGTCTGAAATGCGGAGATGTGATTGAGGGAGACATCACACGTCAATCTCTAGCCTCCTCATCCACTTGCAGGCGGGAGTGTGCCCGCGTGTGCCTGTGCCTCCATGCACATGTGCGTCCACCCCACATGCAAAAACAAACAAAACCCCACCAATTAATAGATATGTTTTAATTTTCAAAACAGTCTTGTTACTATTAAATATTTAATAATTGAAGTTTTGAAATTGAAATTTTCTTTTCTAAGTTTGAGACACAAGTTTTTATATAGTAATAAAAAATTAACATAATCAACTATCTTATGTATAGTATAGAAATTGGATGAAATTGAATTCTGTACCTTGGTGTGTATAAATTGAGTGGTTGATTATAAGTCTTTCCTCCTCCTCCTCCTCCTCCTCCTTCTCCTCCTCCTCCTCTTCCTCCTCCTCCTCCTTCTTCCTTCTCCTTCTTCTTCTTTTCTTCTTCTTTTTGGTTTTTCAAGACAGAGTTTCTCTGTAGCTTTGGAGCCTGTCCTGGAATTCACTCTGTAGACTAGGCTGGCCTCCAACTCACAGAGATCCATCTGCCTCGGCCTCCTTAGTGCTGGGATTAAAGGCGTGCATCACCACCACCTGGCAAGTCTTTATTTCTTAAACGTTATTCCATTAAAATTTCAGAAATGTAGTTAGAGTTTTTCTCTGTTATGCAATAGCAATCAAACTTTTGAGGATTGTTTTGCATCTGCCATGTCGAAACTGACGCAAGCTTATTATTCTGTATAAGCCCTATAAGGAACTTCATAAAATGTTATTTTGCAAACTGGCAGTTGTATACACAAACTTAAATCATGCCAGTGTTAATTTCAGTTTTTCTGGTAGTCTAGTGACTTATTAACTTTTGATGTGTTAAGTTTTCATATGTTTCATAACAAGAGGGATATTTTGGTTTAACTTGGTCCAAAATACTCACTTTTCATACCTTGTTTATACTTTTTCTTTAATGTTGATATGTTGAAGATCATTTTTCAGACTAAAAAATAATCATTCAAGCTACTCTGAAGGCTAGCTTGAGTGTATTTTTCTCTCTACTTGTACAGAAGTCTTCCCACCTCCCATTTTCCCAGATCTTCCATTTCTAAGCCTTCTTAGCTAGAGGACAAACGGTGAGAACAGAGTTCACGGATGTTGTAGAGATCTGCTAGCTCACATAAAGCTAACCAACACCCCAGCTTATCTGAGGTCAACACAGTTACATACCTAGTTTGTATTTCCTCATTATTGAGTTTCCTTGGAGACTGATAAATACAAAGCCCAAACAATGACATCATCCGTTCCAAAAGGCAAGCCCTAAATCCGCCTGCCTTCTGGAAAGACTAGAATCCACATGGGGGTAGAGATGTTTCTTTTATGTACAAACCAGATGCATTCTTGAAAGATGCTTTAGAAAGCCAGACTCAAGAATTAAAAAAAAAAAAAAAAAAAAAAACAGCCACCCCAAAGAAAAAAACTCCAGCATTCCCACCAAAGAAAACAGGGCGGGGGTGGGGCAGGGAGGTTGGGGGGATAGCGCCTGCTGCCAGGCTGCCTGAGGACCCGAGTTTGACACCTGGGACCCATAAAATGGAAGGTGAGAACTGACTCTCCTAAGTTGTCCTCTGATCTGTAAATGCGGGCAGTGAATAAATAAATATGAATTTGCGACACGACTCTCGATGAACTTCTCTTCACACCAGGACTATTTTTGTTTTTACGGGAGAAAAGGCCAACCCTAGCGAGAACCGGCACTGTGCTTTTTGACAAGTCACGCACGTGTCCTTCCGAGGAAGCTTAGAGAAATGGGCTCCGAGAGGCATAACTTGCCCACAGCCAAACACTAAGTGTCAGGGAAACTTTGAGCCAAGGCTAAAGAATAAGCATCCTGTGCTGCTCCCAGAATCGCCGTGGAGACAGAAGAATGCTTGCTGGATGCTGTCATGTTGCCCACGCTGCCCTACGATGGGGTGAGAGCACAGGCCTCTTCTGTAAGCCAGCTGCTGCCTTCACAGCCAGGGATTTCAGAATTCCTTTGAGTTGGCGTACATAAGACTACTTAACTGTTCCTTGATGATGGCCATTTTTTTTTCTTTACCATCTTCTTTTGTGATTATTTGTAGCTAGGCTTGGTGGCAGAAACAGGTGGATCTCTGTGAGTTTTGAAGTCAGCCTGGTCTATACAGTGAGTTCTAGGACAGGCCAGAGCTGTGTAGAAAGACCCTGTCTTGAAACAAAATAAAAAACCAAAAACATACAAGCTTCTTTTGGTTATACGTGCAGACACAGACAAAGTCAACTAAACCTTACTAAACCATCTAAATCTTGAAGAGAAAATTTACTGGAATGACGAAAAAGAAATTTTTATCATAAAAATATGTCTATGCCACCTTTTACTTTAAATTAGCTTTATAATGAATTAGGCAGTTAGTTTTCATTCATAATGTTTTCCAATTAAACACCGAGTTTCTTTTTTTAAAGGAGGAAAAGAGAGCAATAGAGGGCTTGGGATTCTTTCCAGTTATTTGGGTTTTTAAGAAAGAAACCGGGGGTTATCAGAATTTCCTTGGAACTAAGAAAACGAGTTAAGTACAGTAGGCTACACAATGCTTGTGGCACTGGAAGCCAGAATTGATTTTGAGCACTGGAGCAGGGAGAACCTTGCTGATTCATCAGGTAACCTGTGATTAGTTTTTAAAGGAATGTTAGTTTAAAAAGTACAGCAGGGTGGTGATGGCGCATGTCTTTAAACTGAGCATTTGGGGGGCAGAGGCAGGCGAATTTCTGAGTTCGAGGCCAGCCTAGTCTACAGAACAAATTCTAGAACAGTCAGGGCTACACAGAGAAGCCCTGTCTTGACTCTCCCTCCCCCCCAAGGGCTTTGGTGTGTTTGTACAGATGCCTCAAGAGGTTGTATGTGGACATAGAAACTCAAAAGTTCTCCCTCCACAGGGTCTGCCTTAACCTGACTTCTAGAACCTTCCACCTTGTGTTTCACCCACAGGGAACAATAGGCCCTCAGCCCCTCTGCCTTCTTTGTAAGGACTGAGACTATGTAGTCAGCAGCTGCTTTTCCCGTGTTCCTATTACCTACTTTCCTTGATGATCCAACCTGGGGAATTTATCCACACCTTTTGGCATTGAGAACTCTGGGATGACCTAAGCCAGTTCTCCTCCTCTTCCTAATGCCTCTGGAATGTGTCCTGAAAGGATGCTTCCTCGGCCCTGACTTGGGTTCTGGTAGCCTAAGGCATGAAGTGTTATCCTCCCAGAAGTACCCAGAGATCAGATCTGCCGGGCCTCGTGAAGAACTAGAGACGGGGCTGACTGAGCGTGTGTGGGATGTGCAGTGTGCGTCTCTGGACGCTCAGGTCATGGCTCACTGTCCCGTTGTGTTTGTCTGAACCCCTCCGTCCCCAGCTGATGTTAGCTGTGAACCAGGGCTGCTATAGTTTAGCTGCAAATTCTCCCTGGCCTTTGGCCTGTACCACACGATAGGGGTACAGTGTGGACACCTCCTTGATTTCTCCTCTGCTCCCTGCCTTCAGGAGGTCCTGCACATAGGAAGTGCCCACAACCGAAGTGCGATGCCATTTACTGCCTCACCTGCTCCCAGCACTGCCCCCCGGATCATCACAAACCAGTACAACAACCCTACGGGCCTCTATTCGGCTGAGAACATCTCTAGCTTCAACAGCGCTGTGGAGAAGCAGACCGCAGGCAGTGGAGAGGAGGCGAAGAGCCGACAGTAAGTAGACACCCACCCCTCTCCACTCCAAGCCTCCAGGCAGGTCCTGGGAGAGGCCTTTTCCACTAGTTTCTTCTAACAAATCGAACCACTCATCCTGGGAGGGAATTTTTGACATTTAAATTCTTCCCTCTTTGTAGGGTTGTAGTAAAAATAAGAAAATGTGTTGCTGGAGCATTGGCTGCTGCTCAAGCATGAGGATCAGGGTTCAAGTCCTAGAGCATACAGAAATGCTAGGTGGTCTTTCTTGGAGGCCTGTCTGTGACTCCAGCACTTCAGAGATACAGTCAGGGGATCTGGAGCAGGCAGGCTGGCCAGACTAGCCACTTGAGTGAGCTCTGGGTTGGATGGATAAGGTGGGGAACCATAGAGGAAGATTCCTGATGGCATCCTCCGGTCTCCACATGCGTGTGAGCGCCCTGCACACTTCGAACACATGTATGCCCACACACTCATGGGAGAGAGGAATAAAAGAAAACATAATATAAAATGCCCCGCCCTGTGTCGGACACACAGATCTTGTAATGATTGAGCTTCGTACTTGTCCTGAATGCTGTGGTCACTCACAGTCACTAGTCATGGTCTTTCACAGGACTGTTGTGTCCTGAGAGTCCTCACTGTAGAGTCCTTGAGAGGATGGTCTCGTTTGTGTTGATGACTCCCACACCGTCTGAGCGGGGTGTGTGTGTGTACCCCAGTGTGTACAGAGGTGGAGCAGTGCCTGCTTTCTCACCAGAGCAGACCAGAAATGATAGAGAGAATCCTTGAGGCTGCAAGAACTTGTTCATGGGATTGGGCTCTGACCTGTGCTGGGAAGAGAGGGCACTGTAGGTGGAATCAGGCAGGCACAGGCCTGTTGGCTGTACCTGCCTTTATCTCTGTATTGGGTCTCCTGCATCTTCCAGCAGAGGGACCTACTATCTGCTCTGTCCCTAACTCTTTGGCGACAGATTTAGAGACTTCTTCTACTTATGGCAAAGGAACTGGGTGTGAGGGTGTCAAGTTAGGAGGGTGGGGAGTAGATTAGAAGTTGCCAGCTCTTGCAGTTGATGGTGTGTCTGCAGGGTAAGGAGAGCAGGGCAGGGCTACCGGATCAAACAGAACTGAATTGCACTTGTGGCGCCCCATACTCGTGCCCTGCCCACGGGGATAAGAGTCCTTAGTTCCAGACAAAAGTGCCTGCAGGCCTAGGATCCCCCCTTCTGCTGGTTACTTTAACTGGAACACGAGTTGGAATTTTTTTTTTTTTTAATCCTGAAATTGCTGACTTTTAAATGTTGGTGACATTCAAATTTTGTTGGAAAACAGTACATTCCAAAGTTGTTTGATCTCTCAGGATCTTTGCTAACTCAGATTGGTGTTACCTCCAAAAGCCCATTTTGGTATTCAGTTTCTTCCCTTTTCACCTTTATAATCTGTCCAGATTGTTTAGTTGTAAACTAAGAGTTTTCCAATGCAAGTCAGGAGAAACTGCAGTCCTAGGCTCCTTAACTGTTTGGAGGGCTGTTCCAGGAACCCCGTTGTCTTCAGGGGACATGAAGGAGGGGTGGGGCAGGGAGGGAGGGAGAGAGGGAGGGAAACAAACACAGAAAGACCAGAAAGACTGCTGGGCATCCACTGCATGCAAGTCTCCGTTCCTCACACTGAGAAGAGGACAGGTCAGGACAGATCCCGTATGTTTCTTAGAGTCTAGTGAGGTTTTGGTCTCAGAAGATGCTGAAGATCACTGCCATTAATGGGAGTGACCAGGACCACTGCTTCTTATTCCAAATCATGGTTCCTGTGAGGCCTTATCTGCTTGGTACATTGCTGCCCCCCAACATGGTCGTGGGGATGCTGGGGACCCATGAAAAATTTACCCAGAGGTCCCCTAAACATCGCTCCCTGAAGGGAAGCTTGCATGTAGCTCAGCAAGGAGTGGTTTGATATCATAGGCCACCATTCCTGTGTTCTGAGTGCTTGAAGAGGCTGGGACCATGACCCTTCTTTTCCTGCCCCAGAGTGGGGAATGTTCCATGATCTGGATTTAATAGCCCAGGAAATGACACATTCTTAATTGAGAACTGCGCAGCACTGGGAGAAGCATGTGCCTGGAAAGGATTTTTAGTGTGGCTGCATTAGATATTTTTCCTTATTAATGTCTTCTTTCTTCTCTTCTCTCAAGCTTTCTGATTGCACTCCCCCCTCCCCTACTGTCTGCTCCTGTCACAGTCTCCTTAGCTGAAGCAGCCTCAGGATCTTCACCAATCTCCTGCAGATTCCCTCAGCAAAGGGGGCCTGCTGTCTACTTCAGTCCAACCTCCTTGAGGACTAACTGCAAGCAGCAGCAGCGGAAATCCCTGAAGCCAGAGGCCAAGGGGCTGCTTAGGCCGCCATGTTTCTTGCACAGGGATCTCTGCCTGCTGGTTTGTTTCTAGCATGTCCACAGAAAGGAGTGATAGAGGATTCTGCCAACCCAGCAGCCAGCCTGTAACCCTCCCTGCTCAGCACAAGGCCCAGAGCTGGCTCACCCCCACTGTTTAGTCTGAATTTGCTGAGGTTCCAGAACTGCCTCACTACATACTTTGTATCTGAGGTCATCATCCATTCCCTGGGGCTCACCCTGTTTCTGTTTTTTTTTTCCCCAAGCACTTCAGAGCATTCTACTGTGTGTGTGTGTGTGTGTGTGTGTGTGTGTGTGTGTGTGTGTGTGAGAGAGAGAGAGAGAGAGAGAGAGAGAGAGAGACTGTCTCTGCCTAGTAGGTCTTGGTACAGCTGCATCCCAGGCAAGCCAGGATGTCAACAGCAGCCTTGCCATCTGGGAAGGCAGGTGGGGTCTCCTCAGTAGACCTTCTTGAACACAGCAGAGTGGGAAGGGAGCATCTGCAGACTTTCCCATCTAGGCGACATTAGCTCAGCGGTCCTTTCCTGAGTTCTTTTGTGTGCCATTCCAGGGAAAGAAGTGTGGCTAGCACCTTTTCTCTCAGCTCTCCTGCTGTGTGTCGAAAGGACCCTTAAAGCTTGGGACTGCAGAGACTGGATTGCATAATTTATGTGATGTCTGTTACTTTCTATGGGCTTGTAGATTAGCATCCTAGAACCTGACTCTGGCCCTGCCAGCTGAGTGACCTTAGGCAAACCTTGTAAATCCTCAGAAACCTTGTAAGGTGGGTCCTTAACCACATGCCTTTCTGCCAGCTTGTCGAGGGAATGCAGTACCCATGCTGGAAGGTACGAGTGAATTCTTGTTGCTGCTGACTTCATTGCTGTGGGAGAACTCTGCCTCAGCACTTTTGAGTTGGGGGTTGGGGTTTAGAGTGAAAGACTGGAAGCCTTTAAGCACGTTCCAGAACTTCTTTCTCCCCTGGAGCCATTGCCTAAGTTCAACCATGGGCACTATTAGCCAGCATCCTGCTGGGGTGATGGTCTCTTCATGGTACAAGTGGTTGAGCTCCCATAACCAGCATAGACATTCCAGAGTAGTAGGTCTTCCAAACTGTATTATACAGTGTGTCCCCCAAACACTCAGGAGACTGATTTCTAAGCAAGTGCAGTGGAGATGAAGGAGCCATTGTTGCCTGTTCAAAAGGTAGCAAGGGATTATGTGAACCCCGCCTAACTGGGAGCAGGATCAGAAGGCTTCCAACATGCAGGCTGCTTGTCTCTGTTGCCTGTTCAAAAGGTAGCAAGGGATTATGTTAGCCCCGCCTAACTGGGAGCAGGATCAGAAGGCTTCCAACATGCAGGCTGCTTGTCTCTGTTGCCTGTTCAAAAGGTAGCAAGGGATTATGTTAGCCCCGCCTAACTGGGAGCAGGATCAGAAGGCTTCCAACATGCAGGCTGCTTGTCTCTGTAGCTAACGTGCTTGCACACCACGACGTCTGGTGTCTGAGGGTTCTTCCCTTTTCTCCTGATATCCAGTGTTATTCCTTGCTTCTTATCATAGGAGACAAAAATACAGGGAACATTCAGACCAGGCATTCCCTTTAGAACTCAATGCATAAACTTCCCCAGAATTGCTTTTTAAAATTCATTTTTTATTTTATTATCAGATAATAATCTAGTGTAACTGAAACCCAAACTCTTATTTTCTAGGACATCATGAAACATGAAGGATTTTTCTGCTTCAGCTCATTCGTGTGTGTGTGTGTGTGTGTGTGTGTGTGTGTGTAGACAGGGTCTCATTTCTTGGATGCCTTGGAACTTACTGTGTAGACCAGGCTAGCCGTGAACTCATAGAGACCCACCTGTCTTTGTTTCTTGAGTGCTGGGATTAAAGGTGTGTGGCACCATGCCCATCTTTCATCTTATTGTCTTTTAAAATTCTTTTGAGATTTATTTTTGTTCTATGTGTATGGGTGTTTTGCCTGTATATGTGTTTGTGCACTGTGTGTGTGCAGTGCCTGCGGAGTCCTGAAGAGGGCGCTAAATCCCTTGGAACTGGAGTTACAGACAGTTTTTAGTGGTTGTGTGGATGCTGGAAGATCAATCAGTACTTTAAACTGCTGAGCCATCTCTCTAGCCACTCAGTTTATTTTTCTTATCCCTGCCGTCAGGCAAGCTAAGAACTAAAATCTCTACATCACTTAAAGTTAATAGTTCTATTTGAGACTTAGGAATTCTTAAAATGAGTTAAGCCTTTTCTTCTGTGATAGCTGTAGATATGTAGGAAGTTGTAGGAAACAGTGCAAAGAGGTCTTTTATTCCTTATCCAGTTTCCTTTGATGCTTACTCTTTTGTTTGTTTCTTGAGACAAGGTCTTATTCTGAAGCCCAGGCTGACCTAGAACCTACAGGTATCCTCTTGTCTCAGCTTCCTGAGTTTGGGATTACAGATGTGAGCCACTATGCTGAGCTGAGGATCACATTCTGAATTATCAAGTAGAAGAAGATGAGTAGGAACACAGTGTAAACGGCATTTGTTCAACTGAGCATAGTGTCACAAGCCTTTAATCTCAGCACTCGGGAGGCAAAAATGTAAAAGGAGGAGCTGCTTGTTCATCCCGGCCGCCCAGAACTGAAATAATCACACAGAAATTGTATTAATTAAAACACTGCTTGGCCTATTAGCTCTAGCTTCTTATTGGCTAACTCATATTAATTTAACCCATTTCTAGTAATCTGTATATCATCACATGGCAGTGGCTTACTGGCAAAGACTCGGCATGTCTGACTCTGGCGGCTCCATGGCTTCTCTCTGACTCTGCCTTCTTTGTCCCAGTATTCAGTCCAGTAACCACCCCCCCGCCCGACTACCTAAGTTCTGCCCTATCAACAGGCCAAGGCAGTTTCTTTATTCACTAATGGTAATCACAGCACACAGAGGGGACTCCCACATCACAGAGACAGGTGGATCTCTGTAAGTCCAAGGCCAGCCTGATCTACACAGTAAGTTCCAGGCTAGCCAGGTCACTTGTCTCAAAAGAAAAAGAAAAAAGCATTTGGGCCTGCACCAGGATTCCAATCCTCTTGCTGCATTCACCCCTAGCCACATCCACCATACCCACATCCCCCACGGCACAGCCTCCAGCCCACCAATCGCCCATCATTACAGCTTTGTTAGTTCAAGAATGTTTTATTAACAGACCCATGAAGTATGTAACCTTCTGGAGTTTCCGCAGCATAATTCCTTGGAAAGCCATCCAGCTTTTCTTTATATACGAAGAGTGTCCCCTTTTTTTTGTCCTTTTTAAAGTGTGGTTAAAAACCACATGACATAAAAATTTACTATTGTAACTACATGTTTAAAGTTATGCAACAGATCTGTTGAATTTGTTCAGCTTGGAAAGCTATACCCATTGAACAACTTCTGCCTCTCCCCAAGCTCCTGGAAGCCATCGCTGAGCTTTCTGTTGCGGGCTCCTCTTGCAAGTGGAGTCATGCAGTAATGTCTTTGCTGGCTGGTACAGTCATATTCCTCTTCGTATGCTGCTCCAAAGCTTCACCCTGGAAGTGTGTGTCAAGATTTTCTTCTTTTTAAAGACTAAATCCATTCTTTATCACATGAAAAAAATAATCCATCTGTCTACTGATGGATGTTTAGGCTTCTTTCCATCTTTTTAAAGATGCCATTTAATGATAAACACTAAAGGCTTTCCTACAAAGGTGGAGAATGAGCTAAGACCGTGCACACTGGTTACTCTTCTGCATCGTACTGTGGATTGTAGCCAGCTTGGCAAGGCAAGGGACGAACCTGGAGCTAATTGCTACATCCAGCAAGAATGTATCAGAAAAAAAAAAAAACCCACACAGGCTAAGAGATAGACATAGAATCAGGTGTTGTTTCTTCATGCTAGCAGTAAACATGTGAACACTGACATTAAAATATACCATTTATAGTTACTTCTCAATAGGGTAGACCCGAGTTTGCCAGAGGAGTGGGGAGAATAGCAGGAAGGGAGGAGAGGTCAACCAGTTTGAACAGTGCTATTGTTTGAGAGCTGCGGCTAATTCCAGTGCCATGTATCACCATAGGGTGAATAATGAACAGAAATACATTGTATGTCTCCAAATAATGATGCAAGAGAATTGCCAATAAAATCATCATAAATGAATGATCAAGTTAGAAAAAAAAACCCCACATCATTTCTCAGGTGCATGTGGAATAGTCTGCTAAAAGAGGCAGAAGTAAGACTTAAAATACATCGTATATGAACTTAAAACTGATATAACAGCAAGTATCCTTTCCAGCCACAATGAACTGAAACTAGAATTTAGCAAAAAGAGAACTGGAAAAGTGACAAATCCGTGGCCACTGAACACCACAACTGAACAAACAATGTAAGAATCACAGGGGGAAGTTAGGAGCGATTCTGACAAATGGGAACAGACAAACATTCCCAGCATTTAGTAGGGTCTAAGGTGGTGGTGCGTGTCTGGCATCCCATGTCTGGCATCCCAGCATGCGGGAGGCTGAGCCAGGAGGATCAGGATTTCACCGCCAGCCATTGGTTCAACAGAAACTTAACAGCAGACAGGAAAAGCAGAACCTAGAGGAACGCAGAGGGAAGTGCCTCAGCAAAGCCAATCTGACTTTGTCCTTTCACCAGATGCTCTTTTGGCATCTTAATTCTGCCTAAACCTAGAGGCTAAAAATTCCTTCTTAAGTTTTTCCTTTTTTATGTTTCAGTCTTAGGCATTTGAGCTAATCAAGTCGGTGTGAGATAAACAATGGGGGACTGACCACAATAGCAGTGAAAGGAGCCTTGAAATCCTGGGGACCAGTTCCTCCCATTTTATTCTCTTTTGAAATTGTTCTTAACTTTGCCTTTTCATTGCCTCTTCATATGAACTGTAGAATCCAGTTCGCCCGTTTGGCTCTCTGTAGATTCTTCTTTCTTTCCCCTTTTTTGAGGGGGTGGGGGTGGGACAGGGTCTCCACTATAGTCCAGGCTAGCATTGGAGCCCACCATGTAAGATAGGCTGGTCTTCGAACTGGTGGCAATCTTCCTGCCTTAGTGCTAGGAATAGAGGTGCCTGTCCTCAGCTTTTTCATCAGCTGTTCTGCAGTGCCAAGGGTTGGCCCAGGGCCTTCTGTGTGCTAAGTAAGTGCTCCCCACTGAACTACGTCCCTAGCCCTCTTCTACGTTTTATTTTGAGGCAGGGTCTCACAAGGCAGTCTGGCCTTGACTCACTTTGGAGACTAGACATGGCTTGAACTTTTGATCCTCCTGTCTCAGCATCCCATGTAGTCAATTGTTTTTTTGTTTTGTTTTGTTTTGTTTTCTTGTGCATCTGCTGATGTGGTCAAATGATTAACACCTTGACTGATTTTTGTATAGTAAACCAAGTACACACTACTTGGCTGTAAAAAATAATTCTTTTTATATATTGTTGAATTTTATTTGCTATGAAATTTATATGTTTATGAGGAATACTCACCTGTTTTCTTTTTTAATACTGTCATCTGGTTTTATTTTAGTATGATAATTACTTCATTACGTAAGTCAGGAAATAATTTCCTCTATTACAGGGAAGAGGCTATGTAGAATTAATTTGATCTCTGTCTCTCTCTGAAACATGTGCCTTCGTTGTGTCGCTCAGCCTAACCTCGAACTCTGAGTCTCCTGTCTCAGCCTCCTGACTGTCGAGAGCATAGACCTGGCTCACTGTAGAATCCTTATTTACTTACTTTTAATTTTTTTGTATATACAAATAAGAATATTTTTTCTCCATTTCGTATGCATGCTTTTATCCTAATTACTTTTTTCAGATATTGTGTTAATATCTTATAGCCTAATGTCCAAGACTTAGAATTTCTGAGTCTTGTGCTGTTTTTTGAATTAGGTTGACGATGATTTGGTTAGAGTAACGGATATTGAAAATACTGCATAAAATGCCCAGCATATAAAGATGTTATCAGTTGTTTGGAAATAAATGGTAAATTGGTTTGCCTCTTTGTCTCTGTCTCTCTCTATCTCTGTCTGTCTCTTTCTTCTTTCCTTCCTTGGAAGGATTCCCATGGCTGTTTGCTGGAAGAATGAATATATGATGACCTTGTGGTTTAGTTCTGTTATTTTTAGTGTTCCCTTGGTGGCTTCCAGACATAACATGCAACAAATAAGAGAAAAAATTCTTCCCCCAAACATTCCATGGCCCAATCTTGATTTTAAAATAGTCCTAAGAGTAATAGGAAAAAGATTAATAAAGAATAATGTAATATGCTTATTATAGGCCAGGTTCCAAGCTCAAAACTCAAAGAATCAAGTAACTAACTAAAAAAAAAAAAAAAAAAAAGCAAATTGAGCTGGTAGAAGACCCTGACTCAAAACTACTTTACCAAGTATTCACTTAACCTACAGGGAGAGGGAGAGAGCTAGGCAAGGGTCGATAGAAACCAGCTGCTGCGGGCAGGCCAGGCAAGGGTGGCTGCTTCCACCCTGTTATTGCAAACCAAAGGTGGCAGGAACAGCCTGCGTCAACCTTGCCCAGCAGTAGCAGAGCTTATGTCTCCCTTATGGGCCTTGTTGTCTTTGCTGTCAGAATATGGTTGGAGTCCAAGGGAAACACCTGGGCTTTATCCCTGTGCTCAAGTCTTTCAGCTGGGGCCTGAATCTGTAAGTGTCCCAGGAGGCTGTCCTGGCTGCCCCTACAGCTTGTCTCAGAGGAGAGAAAAAGGAGAGACAGAAAGGGAGAGAGGAACAGGGAGGGGTAGTACCTTAGAGGAAATTCCCCGTGGAAAACATACTTTTTCTTTTAAAGACGTGAACCAGTTGTACAATGGTGGCTGGGAAATGAGTTAATGAACGCAATTGCTGCAATTCCTTTGCTCCTGCCTGTGTCCTCCAGTGCAGTGGAGGCTGAGAGCGCATCCCTCGCAGCTGCAGCTGTGTGTTTGTGCATGAGTAAATCTGTCTGTATGCATTGCTCATAGCCCCTCCCGGTAGTTGATCTGGTCTTTGTGCTTTGCTCCTCATGGGCACAGTGTCCCTCAGGCAGCTTCTGAATGAGCTATGGAAGTGAGAGGAAAGAGTGCATGTGGGCTCGGGGGATGGGTCCCCCCAACCCTAGATAGTTTCAGAGTGATCTCCCAGGATGAGGGACAGCATAGCAAGGAGGAAGTGTCATCTCTACTTACACACTTACTTACCTGATGCCAAGCTTTGAGCATGGGCTCTGCGCTGAGCCCGACCTGGGCATTTACAGAGAGCAAGGTAATATGCTTGGTTACATTCCAGGGGAAGCCAGAAATACAGAAGTAAGTGTAAGCAGAGTACGTGGTAGGAGAGTGAGTTAGAGGGTAGCAAGGGGTGGGGATGTGTGGGACTCTCATAAGTCAAGGTCATTAAATCTTCGCTGAGGGGTGCATCCTGTGTGAAATGGGGCCCTGGACATACATGAGGGTAACAGTGTAGGCAGGAGAGTGAGCGCAATGCCTGGAAGAAGGCTGCCTGGTTCAGTCACACTCTTCTGAGGAAAGGCTACAGCTTAAGGGTCTTTACTCCTTAATGTAAAGGAGTTGAACTTGCTTAGACTTGTGTTATCAAAACTGTAAGTATTTGGTTCTAAGTCAGGTGAGATTACATTGATCCGCACCATGGAACCGTCTGGATTCATGTGTTGGAAATACGTCTCTGGTCTCTGGTTGAAAATGTAACCGTTCCAAGACTGAGCACGGCAGCAGAGGGACAGGTTACACAGCTGGTGGGTCTTGCTGGTAAGCCACAGCTTGGCTTAGTCATGCGGGGGAGTACGTAAGGAGTCAGACAGGCTCAAGACAGCTACAGTTGAAGGGCTGCCTTCCTTCCATGGCTCTGCTGCATCCAGACAGCACAAACCTTGGCTCAGTGAAAACCAGTCTCACAGTAGTGCCTGCCTCAGCTCGTCCTGGGGCATGCAGAGTGACAGGTCTGGCTTGCCTGTTCCCGGGGGTCTGAACCTTTACACAGAAAAGCACGCGAATACTTCCTTCTCGCTGCAGTGCCTGTGGACGGGGCAGGTCAAGACTGCTGCCTCCAGCAAGGGACACAGAGGCCTGAGCTCCATTCTGAATGACGAGGAGCGTCTGGAGGCATGAGAAGCCCTTTGACAGGGGGAATGAGAAAGACGAGGCTTCTGCTGGTGCAAGGAATGCATGTACCCCCAACACACACACACACACACACACACACACACACACACACACGGACCCAGCCGAGCTTTAGTGGTCAGATTGTGGTTGGAATTTTTCCTCTTCAAAATTTTCTCTTGACATAATGTTGATTATGTAATTTAAAAAGAAGGGACAAATTCCCCATCTGTGGGAGTTAGCCAAAATGTAATTGAATTACAGAGACGATTTGGGAAAATAGCCTCTTACTGTATTAAAGTGGCAGCCAGCTCTGCTGACCAGGACCCATTATAACATTGTCCAGAGGGTTGGGGACATGGGATAATCGCTATCTGCTCTTTTCATGAGTGTGGGTTTGTCTGGGAGGGAGCGCCGGGTGGAGTTCTGAGCCTAACTTTCGACCCTTGTCCTAATGGGTTTCCAAACATTCTTCTTAGCTTGGATCAGCCTCATCCTTCAGGCAGCCTCATCATCAACAAGGAATCTGAGGTTTACAAGATGCTCCAGGAGAAGCAGGAGTTAAACGAGCCCCCCAAACAGTCCACCTCCTTCCTGCTTCTGCAGGAGATCCTGGAGACAGATGGGAAAGGTAAGGGGCCCTGTGGGAGTCTCGCTGCTAGAACACAGGTGAGCACAGCCCAGAGAGAGAGCGAGTGCAGCTTGCTGTGAAAGACTGGGGCTCTCTGTATAGACCTTGCCTTCTTCCCGAGTCTGCTGTTATATGAGCACACACCACCACTTCTGCCCTGGCATTGATTTTGTTGTTGTTGTTCTTTGGCGGGGAGGGAGGGTTTGAGACAGAATTTCTCTGTAGTTTTTGGAGCCTGTTCTGGAACTAGCTCTTGTAGACCAGGCTGACCTAGAACTCATGGAGATCCGCCTCATGAGTGTTGGGATTAAAGGTGTGTACCACCACTGCCCAGCTGGCATTGACTTTTTTAGATGACAAAGCATGTATTGAAAAGCGGAGGGAGAGAGGACTCAGATGCAGATCAGCTGTGGAATGCTTAAGGTAGAATCTATGTAATATACATAAAACCCTGGGTTCTATTTTCAGCAGTTGGGGTGACCGGTTACAGGGTTAGGAGTGGATGTGAGTCTTGGCAGTAGGAGCTGGTACAAGAGCGCCCCCTCTGGGTTATACTTTCTGGTTCTGTTGTTACAAGTATTTATTTAATTTTATTTTACAAGTGTGATTGCTTTGCCCACACATATGTCTGTTTACTATATGCACGAATTACCGCTAGAGGCGGGGAGAAAGCTGTAGTTGAGAACAGTAGTGAGTCACCATGTGGTCCTCGGCATGAGCAACAATTGCTTCTAAGTAACGAACCATCTCCCATCTCTCTACTCTAGCCAGTTGCCCAGTCTTTTCAGAGTTTGAAAAAATGTAGCTCTGGCTGTCCTGGGACTTGCTTTGTAGACCAGGCTGGTCTTGAGCTCTTGAGGTCCACCTGGGTCTGTCCCCCAAGTGCTGAGATTAAAGGGGTGTGCCACCACCACCTGGCAAATGATTTAATTTTTAAAAAGAGATTTAGTTTGCTTTTATTTCTCTGTGTGTGTATGTGTATGTGGGAGATTGTGGAGGCAAAACTTGGTATCAGATCTCCTGGAACTAGAATTAACTACAGGAAGTTGCTTTGATTCACCATAGGGGTGCCAAGAACTGAACTCGGTCCTCTGCAAAAGTAGCCAGAGCTCTTTGGCCCTGAGCCATATTTCCAGCCCTTATTTTACGTTGTTATAGATTCATTGTGCAAAATTATGGGTTTTATCACATACTTTGACCTTACTAAGCTCTCCTGCCCTTCCACACACTAGTCAGTCATGTGTATCGTATCTTTT
This sequence comes from Microtus oregoni, assembly GCF_018167655.1. Lineage (NCBI taxonomy): Eukaryota > Metazoa > Chordata > Mammalia > Rodentia > Cricetidae > Microtus > Microtus oregoni. Next base: position 20,858,039 of record NW_024543071.1, read on the forward strand.
TTACCTAGCCGTGGACATTTAGGTTGACTTTATAAGTTGGTTATCGATTGAACAGAGTGTTACAAAATAAACATGGATGACCAGTTGTCTGTTGTGCTGACTTAGGTTCTTTAGGGTTTATTACCACAAGTGGTATAGCTGGATCATATGTCCTATTTTTAATTTTTTGAGGGAACGCTTTACTGATTTTCCTAGTGGTTGCTCATTTTACATTCCCACAAGCAGTATATAAGGGTGCCTTTGTACCCCACATCCTTGCTAGCTTTGGTTGCTGCCTACTTTAATACAGACAGCCAGTCTGACAGGGGTGGGATGCAATCTCAGTGCAGCTTTAATTTTCATTTCCCCGATGACCAAGGATGCTGAGCACTGTTTGATGCCCTATTGGCCATCTCTACTTTGGCTTATTTATTGATTGGATGGTGGGTTTTTGGTTTTGGTGTTTTTATTTTTAGTTTATTGTATATTCTAAATATCAATCCCTTGTGGCATACAGGCTTTATTTAAGCAGCTTTGTGTCCTGCACCCATGCGCTAGAGAGCTGAGGCTGTAGTGACTGTGACCTTTGTGAGATTCTGCCAATCTGTCCCTTGGCTGCTTTAATTTACATACCTTGCTCCCAAGATGGCAGGTGAGGCAGAGTACGTGGAGGCCACAGAAGGAAGAATATACCTGTAGGCCAATGAATCTGGGAGTCCTCCTTCGCCACGGGGACCCCCCAGGTTTGCTCTGGCTTTAGGGAATATGGCCTTTCCTCATCGTGGAGGCCTTAGGGTAGCCACATCCTCAACCCTAGGCTAGTGTCTGAACTGCTCTAGGCTCAGAAATCACAAAGCATACGAAGCAGCCATCACTGTCCACAGAGTCAGCATTCCGTGGTTGTTATAGATGCTGGCACTTCATCAGGAGGCTCCAGGTCAGCTTCGCTTGGCCATGCATGACTTCTGATGCGTCTGCGGGTCTCCAGAGACAGCTCTCCTTGGAGACATTGCATAATAATAAATTCTAGACAAACCTTCATTACGTGGAACAGGCTCTCTGAGCCTGGATCACTGGCCAATGTTAACAAGGCACTCAGATGTGTGCTGCTGTGTTGGGCAGAGACCCATGGTTCAGAGAAGTCTATGGGTGGAAACACTGGCATCTCATGTCCACCTGTGACCTGCAGGACACCTAGAGCAGGCTGCTGGTCCCTCTGTGCTCTAGTGTTTGTATGTAACCCATGTAAGAGGGCCGCCCACTGCATCAGGGCTGTTTGAAGGGTTAAGTGAAAGTTTGTGAACTGCTCAGTGCAGCTAGGTGCCCAAACGGTCTGAGCAGTGTTGGTGATAGACCCCAGAAAATCCCACCAGAGCTGCTTGTTCTGAGTGCGGCTCATCCTCTGCTTTTCTCATGCTTCATCTTGCTGTGGGCAAATCATAACATTTGCGGCAGAAGAGGCATGCAAACTGTTTTAGCTGGGAAATACACATCCCATAAAGTTTCCCACTGTGTTCACTTTTCAGTGTTCAGTTACACCACATACATGTGTGAGGCACGGCCATTGCCACCATCCACCCTCAGAACTCTCCGTATGGTAGAACGGGAACTCTGATCCCATTAAACCCCACCTCCCTGTTCTCTGCTCCGGCCTCTGGCCACCGCAGCAACTACTGTCTATTCCATATACCTGTAAGAGCAGAATCATGATTTCCCTTTTGGTGATGGACTCATTCCCTCAGTACAGCATCTATACATGTTGTAGCACACACCAGAATTCCTTTCCTTAAAGTTTTAAAATCAGATTTGTTTATGTATATATTTATTGTGTGTATGTGCATGCACACACATACACATGCATGCACGTATGTGTGCTTATGGACCAATGGGCATATGGACAACTGAGTGTCGGTTTCCCCTTCCACCATGTGGGTTCTGAGGATGGTTCTCAGGCTTACCCTCTGAACCATCATGATGGCCCCTTTTTGTCCTTCTAAAGTAGAATCATCTTCCAGTGTCTGTAAATATCTCGTTTTGCTTGTTCTGTTAGTAGAAGGATATCGTGAAGGAGCGGAGGTTTGGAAGGAGACAATAAATGCAGAGGCAGCAGTGGTGGCTGCAGGCTCCCTCAGATGAAGAAGCTGGAGATGCAGTCAGCAAACTCCTAGGTCCATGCTGGCTGCTGTCAGGGGTTTCGGGGCCGCAGATGACCTGGAGACAGGTTCTAGAGAACTGCCGTTGTTAGGATCATGAGCTTTGTTCTGTAGGGATGGTGGAACCATGGAAGATTAATCCGTGAAATGAGGCGAGAAACAGCTGTACTTTATTTGCCTGATTTCCCTTCCTCTTCAGAAACAACACACGACAAGCAAACAAATGGCACTTGGATGACGGGTTTCCTGGAAGCAGAGACACTTGGGAATGTTTGTAGTTGTATGGAGTTCCCAAAAAAGAAAGGTCTCTAAGTGAGAGAAAACAACCTGGAGCCAGCAGGTGGCGCTGCAGGGCTGAGAATGAGGACTGCTGCAGCACACAGCTCCTCCAGGGCTCCCAACTCTAGTCTCTTCCAGTCTAGTTTCAGAAAAGGATGTGGCTCCTCCTACCAAGTAGGGATTTCACATCTCTCCCTGCCTTCTTTTCTACCATTTGCACTGTCTCTTATTTCCTGGTGGTTTTCCTGTTGGCCGAGTGAGCTGTGGGAGGAGGATATCTTATATTTGAGACCCCAGCCTTTCCTGTGTTGGTCCCTTCTGTGGTCAGTTAGCCTCTCCACCCTGTCCATGAGTGCAGAGATGCTGCTCTTTCCTTGCAGACAACCCCCTTCAGTCAGGAAGTGAGGGAGTCTGTGTGCTATGCTTGGGGCAGAATGCCTGGAGCAGCTGCTCACTCTGGCCCTTCTGAGATGCCTTCATGTAGGGCTGAGGTTGGGTGAGGTGAAGAGATTGGCTGCCTTTGATAGAAAGCTAAAGGGGCCAGTGTGGTGGCACACACCTTTAATCCCAGCGCTTGGGAGGCAGAGGCAGGTGGAGTTCTACATAGTGAGTTCTGGGACAGGTAGGGCTACACACAGAGAGAGACCTTGTCTCAAAAAAAAAATCAGTCAATCAATCAATCAATCAATCAATCATCAATCAGGGCTACATAGACCTTGTCTCAAAAATCAGTCAATCAATCAATCAACCAACCAAACAAACAAAAACAACCCAAACCAAACTAAAGGGACCATCAATACACTCAGTTATAGGCTGGGAATTTAGCTCAGTTGTAGAGCACTTTCCTAGCATGTGTGAGGTCTTGAGTTCAGTTCCAAACATTTTAGGGCTGGTGAAATGGCTCCTTAGGCAAAAAAGCGTGCTGCCAAACCTGAGTTTGAACCCCATAACCCACATGGTAGAAGAAGAAAACCAAGTCCTACAAGTTGTCCCTTGAACTTCCTTCCTTCAGCATAGCACAGCATGCACACACCTGTACATACATGGGTGCACACACACACACATACACACACACATACACACACATACACACACATACACACACATACACACACACATACACACACACATACACACGCACACTCTACTAAATACATGTAACTTCTAAAATTAGATTTAAAGAATTATGTGTATGGGTGTTTTGCCTGCATTTATGTCTATGGCTGTGTGTGTGCTTGGTGCCCACGGAAATTAGAAGAAGGCATCAGATCCCCTAGAACTGGATTCACAGAGAGTTGTGGGCCACTGTGGGGATGCTAGGAATTGAACCCGGGTTATTTGGAAGAGTAGCCAGTGCTCTTAAATACTGAGCCATCAAAAATTTTAAGCATAAAAACATTTTAATACCTAAGCAAATGAATATAAAAGTCTGCAATTACAGAAGCTTGGACTGTGGACTTCTTCCAAAAGAAAGACTGTCCCCTGTGCTTTGGGGTATGGGATCATCAAGGTGAGGGCATGCTGAGCCTTCCCCAAGCTCATCTATAGATGATATCTAAATCTTGCTCCTTCTTATGGGTTGTCAGATGGATATCTGGTCCCAATGTGAGAGGACCCAGTATTAATGAGAGAAACCCGAGAGTGTCATGTGTAGCCATGGAGGACAGATGGAAGTACAGGGTGCTTAGAAATACTCTCGTTGTTGTCCACAAGCCACCAAAGCCCCACAAACTCACCCTCCTGTTGTGCAGCATCAGTGACTCATGCTGTAGGGGAGACACTGGTTAGTGGTGACTCAGCTTGCTGTGGCACCTCAAATCTTCTCATTCCAGATGCCTGGACAAGGTAGTGACCCCACTGAGGCTTGCTGTCCTCACAGTACAGGACAGAAACTCTATGGGGACAGGGCCAAGCCACACACATAAATTTCGGACTCATGTTTGCTCATGTTCACTAGCCAAGGTCTTCAGCAAGAGCAGGATTTTGGCACCTGGGAGCTGGTGACATTCCTGGCCGATGTCAGTATTGGCACATGTATGGGTTGTATGATAGCGATTTGTGTTGTGAGGGCTGATCATATGCTAGGCAATGTAGGAGGGCTTTCTGTATTGGGTTTTTAAAAAATATTTTCTTTATAACAATGAAGGGGAAGCTGGGTGGTGGTGGCACACGCCTTTCATCTGAGCACTCAGGAGGCAGAGGCAGGTGGATCTCTGTTAAGTTCGAGGCCAGCCTGGTCTACAAGAGCTAGTTCCAAGACAGGCACCAAAGCCTTGTCTCAAAAAAACAAAAACAAAAAAATTACAATGAAGGGGGAAATGATTTATTATTTTTTTTTATAACATGAAAACTGAGAGATCACCAAAGATTAAACAACTGCCCCATAATTCACAGAGCCACCGACTGTCTGGTCCCAGGGGCTGTGACTTGGCTTGAGTATGCAGATACACAGGTGGTTCTGAGAGAACTCAGTGATACATACTGGCTTTTCACTTCCTGGCTAATGTGGATGTTTTCCTCCCTTCAGGGGATCCCAACAAGCCCTCAGGATTCAGAAGTGTTAAAGCTCCGGTCACCAAAGTGGCTGCATCAGTTGGAAACGCTCAGAAGCTGCCCATGTGTGACAAGTGTGGTACTGGCATTGTGTGAGTACTCACCGCGCCTGCTCTTAGAGGTTGGCCAAACCATGGACGTGTGGGAGTCTCCGGGTGTTGCAAAGTGTGGTACTGGCATTGTGTGAGTACTCACTGCGCCTGCTCTTAGAGGTTGGCCAAACCATGGACGTGTGGGAGTCTCCGGGTGTTGCAAAGTGTGGTACTGGCATTGTGTGAGTACTCACTGCGCCTGCTCTTAGAGGTTGGCCAAACCATGGACGTGTGGGAGTCTCCGGGTGTTGCAAAGTGTGGTACTGGCATTGTGTGAGTACTCACTGCGCCTGCTCTTAGAGGTTGGCCAAACCATGGACGTGTGGGAGTCTCCGGGTGTTGCATAGCTTGGGAGTAAAGTCAACAGATCAATCAGACCATGCAGAGCTGTTGTGTTGACATGGGAGATGCTTCTAGAATGATGAGCCCCATTCGCAGCCAGAGGCCTGTGGTGGGGCTTCTCCGGAAGCCTCAGCTCAGGAAGGACAATACAGGGCCCTCATGTCACTAATGCAGCCCCATTTTCCCTTCCCCCTGCAGAGGAGTGTTTGTGAAGCTGAGGGACCATCACCGCCACCCTGAATGTTATGTGTGCACCGACTGTGGCACCAACTTGAAACAGAAGGGCCATTTCTTTGTAGAGGATCAGATTTACTGTGAAAAGCATGCCCGGGAACGTGTCACACCCCCTGAGGGCTATGATGTGGTCACCGTGTTCCCCAAGTGATTGAGAGGACCTGCCCTGTCTGCTGCCCTCCAGCCAGCCTGCTGTACCTGGTTCTCTGAATGTTCTGGCTTCTCCTCCCTGACAGTCCTGTGCTTACCTAGTGTTAGTCCTGCTCAGTGGACAGTGAGGTTCACCTGTGCTGACTCCGCCCAGCAGTGTGATGCCTGCTTTTACATTACTGGAGATGGTTTTGTCCCTTGTCCCCTCACCAGCACCACCATGCACTTCACTTGGGGTCTTCTCTGCTGCAAACGGACTTTGGTCACATTGAAATGAAGCCAAATGTAGCATCTCTTATGTTGATTTTGTTTTACTTAATAAATTTAGACTTTAAAGCGGTGTGTGGCCTCTTAGTTGTCCCTGCCTGTGCTCTGTATACTGTCTCATGAAGCCCTGGGTCTCTCTTTTGGTTTTGGTTTCTGCAGGCCTTTCCCCTGGACATGAAAAGATGCTGTGAATGTACTGTCTTCCTTTACATCTTTGAGGCTTGCTCTAAGCATTGTTGGATAATGTTAGTTATCTTCTTTGCTTTTCTGTCGCTACAGTAAAGCCGATGAAGGCAGCTTATAGGAGAACACGTTCATTTGGGTTTATGGTCTTGGCAGGCAGGCACGACAGCTAGAGATGTGGCAGCTGGAGCAGAAAACTGAGAGCTCATATTCTTAACGATAAGCAGAGACAGTGAACTAGAAACTGTGTGGACTCATTACTCTCTCAAAGCCCACATCCGGTGACATACCTTCTCCAACAAAGCCATTCCCCCAAATCTCCCCAAACAGCACCACCAATTGGAGACCAAGTTTCAGGGCCTTGGGGGCCATTCTCAGTCAAGTAACTTCACGAATATATTATATTTGGTTCTGTTTTAGTGAAGTTGTTCTGGAGTTTGAGGGAATATAACTTCCTGTCCTAGTAACTTCTCTATTGCTGTGATAGAACTCCATGACTAAAGCAACTTATAGAAGAAATCTTTAATTTAACTTACAGTTGCAGGGCTTAGAATCTGTGATGGCAGAGCAAAGGAACAAGCCAGAGCTTACATCTTAGTCCACATGCATGAGGAAGAAGGATAGATGTACCGATGATGGTGTGAGTCTTTTGAAACCTCAAAGCCTGACCCCAGTGACACACTTCCTCCAAGACCATATCTCCTCATCCTTCCCCCAACAGTACCACATCCTGGGAATAAGGTAGTCACACATATGAGCCTGTGGGGGCCATTCTCATTCAAATCTCACTTGGTTGGTTTTGAAGTATGCCTCAATAATCCATTTTCAGACTGTGTGAAGGTGTGATAACTCAGCAGTGTGCTCACCAGCCTCAGAGAGCTCAGAGCTGGGTAATAGGTGATTAGTATGTTTTTCAGTCTTTCTCCTCCATGTGCTAATCAGATGTTTGCCATTGATCTAGTCCGGCTAGATGCTTGTGTATCCCGCTCTTTGACATTGTGACACGGTGTTGGTTTCTAAAGAGTTCATGATTGAAACCATCGCAATCACATTACAACAATCACAGACAAACAGGCTAACTTGGTGCTTAGTCTAATAGTATTTACAGGGATGTTTAGGTCCCCACCTCCTAGTTAACTAGTCTTAACTTTAAACCTGATCTTTGTTAAAGTGTGTAAAAGGTGAGGTAGTTTAAATGTTGCAGTCCTAGAAAACCAAACAAGAACTGAAACCCAACTCCCAGGGATAGACTAGGTTTTTTTGTTTTTCTGTTTTTTTTTTGTCTCGCTATGCTATCTGTAATGACATTTGGTGCCCTCTTCTGGCCTGCAGGCATACATGCAGACAGAACACTGTATACATAATAAATAAGAGAATAAATCTTTAAAAGTTCTCCCACATCCGTAAGGACCACAACTCCCAAACAAATAAACAAATAAATAAATAAATAAATAAATAAATAAGCTTTTACATTTCAGGGAAGAGGGTGTGGTTGGAACGGCACAATCATTGTCACTCTTAGAAACTCAAGGCTGTAGAAGTAACAGTCTGCAGTAATGTGCTTATTTTGTAGTGCTGGGTTTAAGCCTTGTGCTTGTTAGGCAAGTGTTCCGTCACTCATCTCTACTCCCCTTCTGGCCCTTGTGCAGATTAAGATGTAGAACTCTCAGTTCCTTCCCCAGCACTACGTCTGTCTGCATGCCACCATGTTCCACCATGATGATCACAGACTAAACCTCTAAACTGAAAACTAGCTCCAATTAAATCTTTTCCTTTGTAAGAGTTGCCTTGGTCATGGTGTCTCTTCCCTGCCATGGACACCCTAACTGAAACAATCAATAAAGGGGAAAATGATTGCATCTTGTAATTATTGCATCTTATTATAGAGAAGGCTGTAAACATTGGAGCTCAGATGAAACGGTATCCTAGCAGTCAGGAACCAAGGAAGACCACAGAGTCCCTGTAAGCATTGCAGCTTACAGCTCTGCTCCAGGGAAAGGTTTCCCCAGTGCAAGTGGAATAACTGGGCTCCGGGAGTAGAGGGCTTCCCCTGCGAAGTTGTTTCAGCTCTGCTCTGCTGAAGAGTTACAGCTGCGCTCCACAAGGGGAAAGCTTCCCCAGTGTTGGCATTACAGTGCTGCTCTGCTCCTGCTCCAGCAAAAGCTGCTACAGCTGGGCTCCTCTCTTGTTAGGGTTTACTATTGCTGGGAAGAGGCACCATGACCATGGCAATTTTTTTTTTGGGGGGGAGGGGGTTGTCCCAACAGAAAACCATTTTATTTCTTGGTGAATGTGTCTTAATAAGGCCTCAAAGTAAATAAAGCCAGGATTCCACTCACTGGAGCTCCAACCCCCACCCCACCCCACACCACCCCAAACCTACCACCCTTCCTCATCATTTTTGTCTTGTCCTGAGGAAATTGCTTGTGAAGTAATTGTTGCCTGTTGTAGGAAGGCCGCTTGTTTGTTCCTGGCTGCCCAGACCTGAAATAATAACACAGAAACTGTATTATTTGCAACACTGCTTGGCCTATTAGCTTATGTGTATTTCTGGCTAACTCATATCTTAAATTAGCCCATCTCTATTAATCTGTGTATCGCCATGAGGCTGTGGCTAACCAGGTAAAGTTCCAGCGTCTGCCACTGGTGGGGCTATGAGGCTTCTCCCTGACTCCGCCTCCTTTCTCCCAGCATTCAGTTTAGTTTTCCCTGCCTAGCCAAGTTCTGCCTTGCTATCGGCCAAAACAATTTCTTTATAACCAATAAAAGCAACACATAGACAGAAGGACCTCCCAAGGAAAGCAACAAGTTGACTGGTAGACTACTGTTTGTTTTAGTTATTAAAGAAAGACGTTCCTATTCCCAGAATTCCCTACTGCCCAACCCCATCCTATGTGTGTACTGGGGATGGAACGAAGGACCCTGTACCTATTAGACAAGGGCTCTACCACCTTCAGCTCCCCAAGCCCCACCCCAAGCTATTTCTATGTGCTTCTGTCTGATCTGGAACTCATAGAGACACCCCCCCCCTCTGCTTTCCAAGTGCATATGACCATGACAACTTTTATATAAAAAAAAAACCATTTAATTGAGGTGATGGCTTGTAGTTTCAGAAGTTCAATCCATTAACATCATGATGGGGAACATGGCAGCATGCAGGCAGATGTGGTGCTGGCTACATCTTGGCCAGAAGGCAACAAGAAGTCAACTAACTGTCACATTGCACAGCAAACCTCTTTCAAGAAATGTATTGGGAAGGAGGTGTCCAGGAAGGTCACTGCCTCTAGGGTGAGAAGCAGCAACAAACTGAACATTGAGAGCTTATATAAGGTTTCTTGTTGGGAGGGGGGATTGGGTAGTTTTTCCAGGGTGGTTTGGGATTGGTGGGATTTTGTAGCATGATTCTGGGGCAAGCTCTGGGTTGATGGAACTCTATGCTCAGGGATTGGTGGGATTTCATGCCCAGGAACAAAGGCCGCATTGGATTGTTGACATAGAATATTCCTCCCTTGGAACACTGCCTTAACCCACACACTGGGCTGGCACTCAGCCTGCCAGCTTGGACATAGCTCACTGGGGGAAAGGCTGATGAAACAGGTTCAGGCTGTTTGTGCCACTGCCCAGCTCTTTGTGTCACAAGATCTCACATACCCTCTGACCCCAGAGTTTTGATGATAGGATGTCAGTGGGAGAATCAAAAGGCAGCTACCGTGGGTTCCTGACCAAGGAGATTCAAAGAATTTTCCACTTTTCATAAAATACCCCCTGGCATGCCATTACACAGTGTCAGGGGGCATACACCTTGACTGAGATACAACAAATGTCAGGATGATCAATTATGACCTGGGTTCTGTTATCTCATCAGTCAAGTCAGGCATCTACAAGATCAATCGTTCATGAGGTGGAAGGGCTGAGGATATATACAAGCTACCTTAGCCCGAGCCCTTCTGTCACTACCAGATCTGTGCCTCCTCCTTGGCTCTTTCCTGCGACTGCTAAGCATCCCTTGTGTCCTTATGGAGGTGGAGGAAGCAGACCAAACTTGACTCATGGATGAGTTAATTTGGTATTGAGTAGTGCTTACAACTCAGTTGGGTTGACCCTATAAGGTCATAAATCCACTGGGCAGAGCTTCCAGTGGTGCACAGTGTGAATGTTCTACCTTGTGTGGGTGGAGAAACAGTTCAAGTTTATTGTTCATGGACTTGTAGGCATGGTAAATACATTGCCTATTAAGTGTCTGAAATCTTCAAGGTTATAAAAGATGTGTGGGGTAGAGGAATAGGAGTAGACATTTGGTAACACTCATTTGTGAGGGACTTTTTGTGGTGGACAAGGGGTTGAATGACCAGGTTGACCAGATGAACCCAGATTTATCTGTTATGACAAATAATCTGCAATGTTGAAATCCTGTTTTTTTTTTTTTTTAATGATCTCTGGAATACAAACTGGAAATCACAATGTTGGAAGGTTTAAATCTCAAATGTTGAAATTGTGAAAGTCCACATGTCCCAACAAGAATTTGCAGGTGGATCAAAAGCTATCAGAATGGGATGGGAAGCTGAGTTTTGAAGAATAGATTAGCCATGCTACACAGCTGCAAATTTCAATTACAGGCGGCTGGAGAGATGGCTCAGTGGCTAAGAACATTTGATATACTTCCAGAAGACCTGGGTTCAGTTACTGGCACCCTGGTGGCAGCTAATAACAATCTATGAGTTCCAGTTCCAGATGATCTGATGTTCCCTTTGGATTGCATGGGCATTGCATGTATGTAGTACAGAGACATGCATGCATGCAAAACACATGTGCATCAATAAAATAAATGTTTTTAAAAAGGAAAAAAAACACCTCAGTTTCAAAATGTATTACTTGTCTTAACATTTATTCTAACTGATAAAATTCGGTAAGTTAAATGTGTGTTTGTGTGATGGAGCCAGCAGGGTTACTGATTGCTTTAAAAGTAATTATGGGACGGACATGGCAGGATGAGCCAGCATGTGAAGGTGTTGCTGTGAAGTCGGCAGTATTGTGTCTGTCACCTCTGCTGCATGTGTAGATCAAGGACATGTAGAATGGGTTCCCACGTGTCCCAAACGCCTTTTTGTTTTGTTTTATGGCTTCTTTTTGCAATTTTCACCTTGTATTTACTATTCATAACTATTTAGCTCTGGTTGCAGCACTAATGATCCAGCTGGCATTTCCCTGGGCAAGGGCCAAGATTCATACAATGATCTGATTGTTACCTTGTTTTCCAAACCATCTTTTCATATTAGTTTATGCTTGTTTTTTTAAGCCCAAGTAAATGGGTAAATAGGTTGAAAAATTGATTGTTAGTCTAATTCCTATAGCAATATAAAGAAGCACCTAACTGAAAAAGAAATTCTTTTTCATTTTTAAAATTCAAGGATTGAGTAAATTATGGTCAGATTTGAAAATGTAGGCGAACTCGTACCTCTGGAGTAGCAATGTCCCAACATTCCACAAGATGGTATGTGTTTCCTATTGCACCAGAGCTTGGAGGCTGAATGGACGTGGTTTTTTAGAAATCACATCTGCTTTGTGCTCCACTGAAGCAGGGAAACAAGACCTCTTCCCTGTTTTGTTTTTTCCCCCCTGTTTGTAGTTTGGGGGTAAAATCTTATTTTATTTCTCATGCATAAAAGTGTAGCAAGGAGGCCCACTTGTTTATCCCGGCTGTCCGGCTAGTTTAGCCCCAAAATAACCACACAGAAATTGTATTAATTAAAACCACTGCTTGGCCCATTAGCTCTAGTTTCTTCTTCTTCTTCCTCTTCCTCTTCCTCTTCCTCTTCTTCTTCTTCTTTTTTTGGTTTTTCGAGACAGGGTTTCTCTGTAGCTTTGGAGCCTGTCCTGGAACTAGCTCTTGTAGACCAGGCTAACCTCGAACTCCCAGAGATCCGCCTGTCTCTGCCTCCCGAGTGCTGGGATTAAAGGCGTGCGCCACCACCACCCGGCTTAGCTCTAGCTTCTTATTGGCTAACTCTTATATCTTAATTTAACCCATCCCCATTAATCTGTGCATCACCATGAAGTTGTGGCCTACCAGCAAAGTTTCAGCACATCTCTTTATGGTGGCTCCTTGGTGTCTCTTTGACTCTAACTTCTTCCTGCCAGCATTCAGTCCAGTTTTCCCCACCTACCTAAGTTCTGCCCTATCAATAGGCCAAGCAGTTCCATTATTCATTAATGGTAATCACAGCACACAGAGGGGACTCCCACATTATAAAAGTGAAAGAAAAATCTAACTTACTTTAAGTAACTTCTATTACTCATCTAACCTAGTTTTCTTCTCATACAACATAGAAATATCTTTTTTACAATTAACTTACAAAATTAAAATTTATGTTTCATTTGTATTCACTTTTGGCAATCAGGTTAATCTTTCAAATATCACAGTATCTTATTTCTTGGGCCTATATTTAGTTACTTAATAATTTTAGTATATAAAAGTTTTATGATTTTAAAAAACCATTACAATATAACATGTATAACAGACAGGTGTGCCTCCTTCATTGTCCAGGACTAACAGATTTCAGGTGTATCTTAAAAGATCCAAAGTTCCCAATTCCCTTTAATTGTCTTCTAAAATGTTCCTGTTTCAGTTGTCTTACAGATACCTGCAGGTTTCTGGGAAAAGTTCTATTGTTGTATCAAAAATCTGGTCTGGTAAAAACCAACAGTCTCCATAGCCTATTTTAATCCCACCCATTTTCAAGCATATTTTACAGGTCTCCCCTGCTGTCTGGGTCAAGACCAACTTACAAAGGGTCCTCCAGACAACACCAACACCTGCACCAGCTCCTGGGACTTCACCATTGGTACCAACTTTCCTGGCTCAAAGGGACACCTACCAACTAAGATCTGGTTTTAAAGGGCCTATCTGTACTCGGTTCTCACTTATTCACCTGTGCCTGTCCTGTACAACCAGGGCACTTCTCTGTCCCATTCTTTCAGTTAATGACCCTTCCCATAACTAGTCTCATTTATAGGGCTGATAATAACAATATATTTTTTCTTCTGGCCACCTGCCTTCTCATCTCCCCCAAGGAACAGATACCTGAGGTTTCCAGGATGGCAGTAAACCTGATGCTTCTCCAACCACATCTCTCACTGAGTATGAGTCTTCCAACACCCAACTCCCCCCTCTCCCAAGTTGCCCCATGCCTGCAGGAAGTAGCGATTTGAGCCAGCACCCCCTTTATCCAAAGAATCTGGAATGTTTGTTGAAAATATTGTTTGGGCCTTTGAGATGGGATTCTTCTCCTTCTTCTATTCCTATTATTCTTAGGTTTTGTTTTTTCATAGTGTCTGGATTTTCTGAATGCTTTGTGTCAGGAATTCTTTTATATTTAGCATTTTCTTTGGTAGATGTATCTATTTCTTCTCAATTTTTAATGCCTGAGATTCTGAGATTCTGTCTTCTTTCTGTTGTATTGTATTGGTGATGCTCACGTCTTTAGTTCCTGTTCAAGTACTTAGATTTTCCATCTCCAGGACTCCCTCAATTTGTGTTTTCTTTATGATTTCTATTTCCTTTTCATGTCTTGAATAGTTTTATTTCTTTCTTTTAACTATCTGTATGTTTTTTCCTTTGGCTTTCTTTAAGGAATTTATTTTCTCCAATTGCATGTTTGTCTTTTCCTTGATTTCTTTAAGGGATTTATTCATTTTTTCTTTAAGGACCTTTATCATCTTCATAAAGTTGGCCATAAGGTCATTTTCTTGTCCTTCAACTGTGTTGGAATGCTCAGGGCTTGCTGTAGTAGAATAGTTGAGTTTTGGTTATGACATATTGCCTTGATTGTTGTTGACTGTTTTCTTATGCTGTTGTCTATGCTTCTTGTTTTTGGATATTTAGTCTTAGCCATTGTGCACTGTCATGTCCAGAAAATATTTTTGTTTTGTTCAGATGTCTATTCTCTCTGGCTTTTACAACCATTCTGTATCTTCTATATTGATCCCTGCAGGAGGAGGGGCTGTGATGGACATGTCCAATTTATGACTGAGTATTCCACAGTTACTTAAGCTATGTAATCGACTAGTTGTGGGTCCTTATTAATAGTCATTTTCTGGGTAATTTTTTTTGGTCAACTCTAGTAAGAAGGAGAGGGCTGCTTCCTGCCACCCAGTTAGCTTAACCTCCGAAATAACCACACAGAAACTGTATTAATTAAATTACTGCCTGGCCCATTATATCTATCCTCTTCTTGGCCAACTCTCACATCCTGATCTAACCCATTTCTACCAATCTGTATAACACCACGAGGTCGTGGCTTACCGGGAAAGATTCTAAACTATGTCCATCTCAGGCAGGAGATTCATGGCATCTGCCACACTCTGCTCTTCTTCCCAGTATTCTGTTCTGTCTTCCCCGCCTACCTGAGTTCTGCCCTATCAACTAGGCCAAGGCAGTTTCTTTAATAACCAATGAAAGCAACACAAATACAGAAGGACCTCCTACACCAGTCAACTCAAAACAATTGGGAGTCACCTGGAACAGGAAATCTCAATTGTGTAGATGTCATCAGATTGTCATGTAGCCAAGGCTCTGGCATATTTACTTGATTAATGATTATTGAGAGAGGACCCAATCCACCGTGGACAGTGCCACCCTGGGATGTATATAAAGCCATATACACATATATATGAGAGAGCCATAGGGAAGAAGCCAGGAAGCAGCATTCCTCCATGGCCTCTGCTTTAGTTCCTTCTTCCAGGTTCCTGTCTTGGCTTTCTTCTCTAACTTCTTTAAGAGATGGAGTGTGACTTGAGAATTGTGAGATAAAATAAACTCCTTTCTTCCCAAGTTGTTTTTGGTCAGTTCTTTATCAAAACAGTAGAAAACAAACTAATTAAGTTATCTACTGAAAAAGGAAACTTTTCTGATGAGGCTTGACAGGTATATTAATCTGTGGGTATAAAGATAAGAACTTATGAAGAAGTTGATTATTACATCCAGTTAGCAGCATAGTAATAACAAATTTTCACTTAGGGCTTATGGCCTTGTCACTCATAGGTTTTAAGTCCAGTTAATGGTTTCATATGGGTCCCATTTTGTGTAGTGGGCTGTAAGTCCATTCAGAAGGTCGTTGGTACCCCTATGACATTTATTCCAGTACTGTGCCAGTAGGCATATCTTGCCAGGTACATCATTAGGATAGCTTGTAGAATTCACAGCTGCAGAAAACTGTTGATGACTTTTCTTTCCCAGCAGCTTGTTCTATAGAAACTTCTAGAACTCTGAAAATTAGTCACTAAAGATGAAGCTTTTAGGTCAGTACCAGCTTCATTTCTTCAATGTTTTATGACTCAAGTGTTTGGTGTCTTCAATAATGGGGCTTACAGTCAAGTTCTTGAGGGTAAGCAAGAGCAATGGAAATAGCCTGCAATGTGTGTGATCTATGGGCTTATCTTTAAAAAACTGTTCAAGAGTCTCATTAACTGAACATGTAATACTCCATTTTATATAATGCAGTTTATTTAACCATTGTTTGGCTTTTGGTTAGATGAATTATTTCTAGTGTTTGATGTGACTAATATAAACATTGGAACATGTATGAATGGTTTCAGAGCTCTGACTATTTTTTTTAAATTTATTTATTTATTAAAGATATCTTACTTCTTCCTGCCACCGCCTCCCATTTCCCTCCCCCTCCCCCGATCAAGTTCCCCTCCCTCATCAGCTCGAAGAGCAATCAGGGTTCCCTGACCTGTGGGAAGTCCAAGGACCGCCCACCTCCATCCTGGTCTAGTAAGGTGAGCATCCAAACTGCCTAGGCTCCCCCAAATCCAGTACGTGCAGTAGGATCAAAAACCCATTGCCATTGTTCTTGAGTTCTCAGTAGTCCTCATTGTCCACTATGTTCAGCAGGTCCAGTTTTATCCCATGCTTTTTCAGACCCAGGCAAGCTGGCCTTGGTGAGTTCCCGGTAGAACATCCCGATTGTCTCAGTGTGTGGGTGCACCCCTCGCGGTCCTGAGTTCCTTACTCGTGCTCTCTCTTCTTCTGCTCCTGATTTGGACCTTGAGATTTCAGTCTGGTACCCCAATGTGGGTCTCTGTCTCTGTCTCTGTCTCTGTCTCCTTTCATCGCCTGGTGAAGGTTAATATTCAGAAGGATGCCTAAATGTTTTTCTTTGGGTTCACCTTCTTATTTAGCTTCTCTAGGATCACGAATTATAGGCTCAATGTCCTTTATTTATGGCTAGAAACCAAATATGAGTGAATACACGCCATGTTCCTCTTTTTGGGTGTGGCTTACCTCACTCAGGATAGTGTTTTCTATTTCCATCCATTTGTATGCAAAATTCAAGAAGTCCTTGTTTTTTACTGCTGAGTAGTACTCTAATATGTATATATTCCATACTTTCTTCATCCATTCTTCCATTGAAGGGCATCTAGGTTGTTTCCAGGTTCTGGCTATTACAAACAATGCTGCTATGAACATAGTTGAGCATATACTTTTGTTGTATGATAGGGCCTCTCTTGGGTATATTCCCAAGAGTGGTATTGCTGGGTCCAGGGGTAGGTTGATCCCAAATTTCCTGAGAAACCGCCACACTGCTTTCCAGAGTGGTTGCACAAGTTTGCATTCCCACCAGCAATGGATGAGTGTACCCCTTTCCTCCACAACCTCTCCAGTAAAGGCTATCATTGGTGTTTTTTATTTTAGCCATTCTGACAGGTGTAAGATGGTATCTTAAAGTTGTCTTGATTTGCATTTCCCTGATCACTAAGGAAGTTGAGCATGACCTTAAGTGTCTTTTGGCCATTTGAACTTCTTCTGTTGAGAATTCTCTGTTCAGCTCAGTGCCCCATTTTATAATTGGGTTGATTAGCCTTTTACGGTCTAGTTTCTTGAGTTCTTTATATATTTTGGAGATCAGATCTTTGTCAGTTGCGGGGTTGGTAAAGATCTCCCAGTAAGGGCGTTTCCTTTTTGTCTTAGTGACAGTGTCCTTTGCTTTAGAGAAGCTTCTCAGTCTCAGGAGGTCCCATTTATTCAATGAGGCCCTTAATGTCTGTGCTGCTGGGGTTATATGAAGGAAGTGGTCTCCTGTGCCCATGTGTTGTAGAGTACTTCCCACTTTCTCTTCTATCAGGTTCAGAGTGTTCAGACTGATATTGAGGTCTTTAATCCATTTGGACTTGAGTTTTGTGCATGGTGATAGATATGGATCTATTTTCATTCTTCTACAGATTGACATCCAGTTTTGCCAGCACAATTTGTTGAAGATGCTCTCTTTTTTTCCACTGTATACTTTTAGCTCCTTTATCGAAAATCAGGTGTTCATAGGTTTGTGGGTTAAAGTCAGGGTCTTCTATTCGATTCCATTGGTCGACTTCTCTGTTTTTTTGCCAATACCAAGCTGTTTTCAATACTGTAGCTCTGTAATAGAGTTTGAAGTCAGGGATGGTAATGCCTCCAGACGCTCCTTTATTGTATAAGATTGTTTTGGCTATCCTGGGTTTTTTGTTTTTCCATATAAAGTTGATTCTTGTCTTCTCTAGATCTGTAAAAATTTTGATGGTATTTTGATGGGGGATTGCATTGAATCTATAGATTGTTTTTGGTAGAATAGTCATTTTTACTATGTTAATCCTCCTAATCCAAGAGCAAGGGAGATCCTGCCATTTTTTTGGTGTCCTCTTCAATTTCTTTCTTCAAAGACTTAAAGTTCTTGTCAAATAGATCTTTCACATCCTTGGTCAGAGTTACCCCAAGATATTTTATGCTATTTGTGGCTACCGTGAAAGGTGATGCTTCTCTGATTTCCCTCTCTGCTTCCTTATCCTTAGTGTATAGGAAGGCAACTGATTTTCTGGAGTTGATTTTGTATCCTGCCACATTACTAAAGGTGTTTATCAGTTGTAGGATTTCTTTAATAGAGTTTTTGGGGTCGCTTATGTATACTATCATATCATCTGCAAATAACGAAAGCTTAACTTCTTCCTTTCCAATACGAATCCCCTTGATCCCCTTATGCTGTCTTATTGCTATTGCTAGAACTTCAAGCACTATATTGAAGAGGTATGGCAAGAGTGGACAGCCTTGTCGTGTTCCTGATTTTAGTGGGATGGATTTGAGTTTTTCTCCATTTAATTTAATGTTAGCTGTCGGCTTGCTGTAAATAGCTTTTATTATATTTATGTACGACCCTTGTATCCCTAATCTCTCCAAGACTTTTATCATAAAGGGGTGTTGAATTTTGTCGAATGCTTTTTCAGCATCTAATGAAATGATCATATGGTTTTTTTTCTTTCAGTTTATTTATATGGTGGATTACATTGATCGATTTGCATATGTTGAACCAGCCCTGCATCTCTGGGATGAAGCCTACTTGATCATAATGAATAATTTTTCTAATGTGTTCTTGGATTCGGTTTGACAGTATTTTATTGAGAATTTTTGCATTGATATTCATGAGTGAGATAGGCCTGTAATTCTGTTTCTTGGTTGGGTCTTTGTGTGGTTTTGGTATCAGGGGAAGTGTAGCTTCATAAAAGGAATTTGGCAATGCCTCTTCTGTTTCTATATTGTGAAATACATTAAGGAGTATAGGTATTAGCTCTTCTTGGAAGTTCTGGTAGAATTCTGCATTGAAACCATCTGGTCCTGGGCTCTTTTTGGAAGGGAGATTTTTGATAACAGTTTCTAATTCTTCGCGACTAACAGGTCTATTTAGATAGTTCACCTGGTCTTGGTTTAGCTTTGGTATGTGGTACTTATCTAAAAACATGTCCATTTCTTTTGCATTTTCCAGTTTTGTGGCATACAGGCTTTTGTAGTAAGATCTAATGCTTCTCTGAATTTCCTCTGTGTCTGTGGTTATGTCCCCCTTTTCATTTCTGATCTTATTTATTTGTGTGTTCTCTCTCTGTCGTTTAACTAGTTTGGATAGGGGTTTGTCGATCTTGTTGATTTTCTCCAAGAACCAACTTATTATTTCATTGATTCTTTGGACTGTTTTCTGTGTTTCTGTTTTGTTGATTTCCTCCCTCAGTTTTATTATTTCCAGTCTTCTACTTCTCCTGGGCGCGTCTGCTTCTTTTTTTTCTAGAGCTTTCAGGTGTGCTGTTAAATCCCCAATGTATGCTTTCTCTGTTTTCTTTAAGTGGGCATTTAGTGCTATGAACTTTCCTCTTAGCACTGCTACCATTGTGTCCCATAGGTTTGAGTATGTTGTCTCTTTATTTTCATTAAATTCAAGGAAGACTTTAATTTCTTTCTTAATTTCTTCCTTTACCCAGGTGTGGTTCAGCAGTCGACTGTTCAGTTTCCATGAGTTTGTCAGCTTTCTGGGGTAGCATTGTTGTTGCCTTCTAACTTTAGTCCGTGGTGATCTGATAAGACACAGGTGGACACTGATATTTTTTTGTATCTGTGGAGGTTTCCTTTGTTTCCGAGTATGTGGTCAATTTTCGAGAAGGTTCCATGAGCTGCGAAAGAAGGTATATTCTTTCCTATTTGGGTGGAATGTTCTATAGATGTCAGTTCAGTCCATTTGCTTCATTACCTCCAACAATTCTCTTAATTCTATATTAGGTTTCTGTCTGATTGACCTGTCCATTGGTGAGAGAGGTGTGAAGTCTCCTACTACTAGTGTGTGTGGTTTAATGTCTGCCTTGAGTTTTAGTAATATTTCTTTTACATAAGTGGGTGCCTTTGCATTAGGGGCGTAGATATTCAGGATTGAGACTTCATCCTGATGAAATGTTCCTGTTATGAGTATAAAGTGTCCATCTCAATCTCTTCTGATTGATTTTAGTTTGAAGTCAGTTTTGTTAGCAATTAGTATGGCCACACCTGCTTTTTTCTTAGGACCATTTGCTTGAAAAACCTTTTCCCAACCCTTTACAAACCTGTCTTTGTGGTTGAGATGTGTTTCTTGCAAACAGCAGAATGTTGGATCCTGTTTTTGTATCCAATCTCTTAGCCTGTGCCTTTTTATAGGTGCATTGAGACCATTAATATTAAGTGATATTAATGACCAGTGGTTGTTTACTCCGGTTATTCTTATTGTTTTTGATAGTAGAGTTTGTGTGTCTCCCTTCTTTGAGTTGTGCTGGTGAAGGGTGGCTAGATGCCTGAGTTATTATAGGCATTGTTGGCTATGTTGAATTCCTTGGGTTGTGATTTTCCTTCTATTACTTTCTGTAGTGGTGGATTTGTGGCTACGTATTGTTTAAATTTGTTCTTATCCTGGAATGTCTTGTTTTCTCCATTGATAGTGAATGATAGCTTTGCTGGGTATAGTAGTTTGGGTTTGCATCCATGGTCTCTTAGTTTCTGAAGTACCTCTTTCCAGGACCTTCTGGCTTTCATGGTTTCCATAGAGAAGTCAGGTGTAAGTCTGATTGGTTTACCTTTATAAGTTACTTGCCCTTTTTCCTTTGCACCTCTTAATATTCTTTCTTTAATCTGTATATTTTGTGTTTTGATTATTACATGGCGAGGGGATTTTTTTTTGATCCAGTCTGGTGTTCTGTATGCTTCTTGAATATTCAAAGGAATATCTTTTTTATGTTGGCAAAATTATCTTCCATAATTTTGTTAAAAATATTTTCTGGGCCTTTGAGCTGTGACTCTTCTCCTTCTTCTATCCCTATTATTCTTAGGTTTGGTCTTTTTATTGTGTCCCATATTTCCTGAATGTTTTGTGATGAGAATTTGTTGGCTTTGCTGTTTTCTTTGATCAGTGCATTTATTTTCTCTATGGTGTCTTCAGAATCTGAGATTCTTTCTTCTATCTCTTGTATTCTATTGATTATGCTTGTTTCTGTAGTCTCTGCTCATTGACCTAGATTTTCCATATCCAGCTGGTCCTCAGTTTGTGTTTTCTTCCTTGCTTCCATTTCAGTTTTCAATTCTTGAACTGTTTCCATTACCTGTTTGATCGTTTTTCTTGGTTTCCCAGTGATGGAGGAAGGTCATTGGCTAATAAAGGAACTGCTCTGGCCCATTTATTGGTTAGAGGATAGGTGGGAGGAGTAAACAGAACAGAACGCTGGGAGGAAGAGGAAGTGAGCTCAGAGACTCCACAGCTCTGCTCTCCTGAGCAGATGCCTCAGCAGAGACGCCATGCCCCGCTTCCGGGCAGACACACGCCATGAAGCTCCGACCCAGGATGGACTAGGCTAGAATCTCCCCGGTAAGCGCACCTTGGGGTGCTACACACAGATGATTAGAAATGGGCTAAATTAATATGTGAGAATTAGCCTAGAAGAGAATGGGCCAAGCAGTGATTAAATGAATACAGTTTCCGTGTAATTATTTCGGGCATAAGCTAGCCGGGCAGGCGGCTGGGGTGTTGGGGACGCAGCCCCGCCGCCGCCTCTTATTACTACAATTGGCGCCCAGATGTGTGGACAACTAAACCCACTTAAAAAACCTGAGAAGGCTTAAAAATAAGGGAAAGAGAGTTTAACACAGATTTTTGCTGTTTGTTGGTGGCGTGCTGTAGAGAGATTTCCTGATTCGGCAACAGTAGCAGAAAAAAACGCTGTGTCATTTTAAAGCGCAAATTCCTGGAGCTCTGCCGCCATTGCAATCTCTGTCTGGCTCCTGAGGGAGACAGAGCTTTTGAATAAAGCATTTGGAGTAAAGTGCTATGATTTGTTTGATGGCAACTAGACTCGCTGTGTTCTCGGGTCTGCTCTGCTTGTTAGAGGCAAGCATGCGCTTTCTTCTAAGAGAAGCTTCCTGACTCAGCTTCAGGTGCAAAACCCTGCAGCTCTTAAGAGGTCCTGCCACGAAACACTTAAATGGTGTTGACGAAAAGCTGAACGCATGCTTTTCGGTTTTCAGCCGTAGCAGGAAAAAAGCTGTGCTGTTTAAAAATGCCGGCTTTCTGGGTTGTCCTGCCAGGGCAAACTCTGACTCTTTTACGCAGGCGGTTTGTGCGGTTTGCAAGCACAGGCTGCTGAAGCTCGCTTGCTGGTAGGGACCTTGAAATGCCTTAGAGTTGTCACAGTAAACATGACTACAGCCAGTATCTCAGCCATGAGGCTGGAAAGCTAAGGAATGGGCTGGATTCAGCCGGCAAAGCCACGCCTTTAATCCTACTGATATTGCTTGGTAAATTAAAGACTCGTGTGGTCAGAAAAAGAGAGATATACAGTAAAGAGAGATTCAAAGACAAAAAAATTTCTAAATGGTTTGAAGTGTGTTAAAAATATATGCAGACTAAAATTTAAAGTTCTTAAAGTAACAAAAAAAAGGAAGAGAGTTGTTGTGTGTGGTACACACCTTTAATCCCAACACTTGGTAGGCAGAGGGAGATAGACCTCTGTGACTTCAAGGTGTGGTAGTACACGCCTTTAATCCCAATGCCTGGGAGGCAGAGACAGGCGGATCTCTGAGAGTTCAAAGATAGCCTGGTCTACAGAGTTACTTCAGGTCAAAGATACAGAGAACCTGTCTCAAAAAGCAAAAAGTTAAAAGTAAAAATAAATGAAATAGAGGTTAAAACAAAGCTGTACAAAGATGGAAAATACACAGAGAATCTTGATACTGTATGCTATTATGCTCTCTTTGAATTGTTTGAATGCTGAGGAAGAAGCAACAGCTGCTAAAAGATATTTATTTATAAATGTTGCTGAACTAATCCGACATAGATATTTTGATGCCTTGACTTTGAAATTTGGATCTAAGGACATGATGCTTTGGAAAGGAGTTTCTTATTTTGTTTTCACAGAGGATGAGACGCTGTTCATTTCTTCTATTCCGATTTGGTATGATGGACCACGCCCTCCTGAAGGATTGTTGTGAGCATCTTCAGAAAATTGCTTCGCTCAACTGCCAACTGAGATGAAACTAACACACAGGTTATACCATGAAAGACCTAATTAACGACGCCCCCATTCAGCAGGAAGCAGTTTGGAGAGAAATAACTGCGCCCATATTCCCAAATATGGTTTATAAACGTTCTTTAACATTTAAAGGGGGATATGATATAGATATGAATAATTTGTATTAGTGTAGATTTTGCTTTATTGATAGAGATTTAAGGTCAATTTTGTTATATGTATATGTATTTCTGATATTGATTAAGGTGTTGTGATTGTGTAGTTCATTAAAAAATGTAATGTATAATTAGGAAATATAAGTTGTTAATAGATAATCATAAATAATAGTCAAGTTTGTAGTCATGTTAGTTAATATTTTCTAGATGTGCGTAGATATATTTTAGATAGACATTCTTCATGTCTTTCAAAGATTACAGAATAGGACATTAAATGTTTTAATAACTTAGGGTTTTCATGACAATGAGACACTCTGCTCCTGGCAACACCAATCTACTTCAGGAAGAAGATGGGCATCGAAGAGGATCTTTATGGAGTTTGATAGCCATTTGGGCAAGAAACTGCTCTTGCCTGGACTATTGCATAAACTGGACACAGAGAACCCACAGAGAGAGGATTACTGAACTTGCCTAAGGTGAGATGATCTTTCGGGGTTCCTGATTCATGAGAGTCTGCGATACATTCTGCAGGACACAACAGATAGTGACTGAACTGACTTTGAATTTTCCTGCTTTATGGAAATGTCTGCTGGATACTATGGGCCTGAAGGCTGAAGATGGATGCCCAACGGTACAGAGGAACTTTGGGTGACTGTCCAGGCAGCAAGATGTCTCTGTCATTTCTAGAGTTTTAAAAGTTGCTTTTTTCCTGTTTGCTTAGGTAGTATTGTATCTTTCTGGAGTCTTTGATGGAGTTAAGAATAGTTAGTTATAGTTATAGTTTTCCTTAGTTATGATAAAGATTATTGTAACTTTTACTTGATAACTGTTTTGTTATATGTAATTTTGCTATGTTAAAGTTAAAGCTTTTTTTTTTTTTTTTGTTTAAACCGAAAAAGGGGAAATGATGGAGGAAGGTCATTGGCTAATAAAAAAACTGCTCTGGCCCATTTTATTGGTTAAAGGATAGGTGGGAGGAGTAAACAGAACAGAACGCTGGGAGGAAGAGGAAGTGAGCTCAGAGACTCCACAGCTCTGCTCTCCTGAGCAGATGCCTCAGCAGAGACGCCATGCCCCGCTTCCGGGCAGACACATGCCATGAAGCTCCGACCCAGGATGGACTAGGCTAGAATCTCCCCGGTAAGCGCACCTTGGGGTGCTACACACAGATGATTAGAAATGGGCTAAATTAATATGTGAGAATTAGCCTAGAAGAGAATGGGCCAAGCAGTGATTAAATGAATACAGTTTCCGTGTAATTATTTCGGGCATAAGCTAGCCGGGCAGGCGGCTGGGGTGTTGGGGACGCAGCCCCGCCGCTGCCTCTTATTACTACATCCCAGGGTATCATTTATGCATTTACTCTTTTCTTCAAACTTTTTGTTATACTTCTCATCCATTTTTATAAGGGCATTTTTTACATATTGTTTAAGGGACTCTATTGCTTTCATAAAGTCATTTTTTTCCACTTCTTCTGTGTTAGGGTGTTCAAGTCCTTCTGTTGTAAGTTCATTGCGTTTTGGTGTTTTCATGTTGTTTTTCAGATTATTGGGTGAATACTTGCCTTGGCGCCTGCCCATCTCCTCCTATCGAGCTCTGACTATTTCTAAGAATAGAATTTTGGAAATAATTTCAGTGAAGGTAATGTAAAACTGTTGGGTTTAGCTGCATTTGTGTTCATGGTTTATACTGCAAGTATAAATACCTTTAAAGTACATATGTTGGTTACTTAAATCCTTCACAGTAAAAAAAATTTCAAAGAAAACACATTAATATACATAAACCAGACTTTCTATGTATAGTCCATCTTTACGTGGCTTATTTTTTATTACTCCTTTGATCTAACTCTTTTTCTACTCTGTCCCAAGCCTACATACATTTTAAAAACACACTGTGTCTTGCTTAGAGGCCTTTTATGTCTGAATCTGTCCTATTGTGTATCTGTAATTCTTTACTGTCCAGGAGCACTTCCTAAAATGCTAAATGCTTCTTAAAAATTTAAGTGGCACCATTGCTAGGGAAATATGCTACTGCCTGCTTGTCTCACCCAGTTCAGCATGGGGGAGCTTTTGTTGCCTCTGAGAGCCATGCTCAGAGCCCCATTTCTAGGCACACTGCCATTCTATGTTGTTATTAAGCAAGCTGTAGCAGTCTGTCCAACACTCCAGAAAGAGTCAGAGTTCATGCTGGCAGCACAACCCAGAAAGCTGGCATTTCTTTCTGCTACCACTGAATCGGGACAACCTCTCTTAAAGGAGCTGCAGCGTGCCACCAGCAAACAAAGCTCATTTGGCAAAACAAATGAGTCTAAACTTTGTTTTTTAGTGTCTAGAATTTCTTTTTCAAATCCTCTCAGGTTTTACGTGGATTTAATCCACCACATTGGCGCTAATTTGTACAAATTTCTTTATGAGAGAGGTAACTTCAAGAAGAGTGACTACTTTATAGCTTACTCAACAGGCAAGCAAGCAGTGTTTCCATGTGTGTTAGGTGAGAAGGTAAGAAGAGATATGCATTTTAAAAAGAGACTACACTTAAGTTTACTGCCTCCCAGACCTAAATAATCACACAGAAACTATATTAATTGCAACACTGTTTGGCCAGTAGCTTAGGCATATTCCTAGTTAGTTCTTACATCTTAAATTAACCCATTTCTATTAATCTGTGTTTCACCATGAGGCTGTGACTTATCTGTAAGGTTCTGGCACCTTTCTCCCTTGGCAGCTGTGTGGTGTTTGCCTGAGTCCACCTTCTTTCTCCCTGCATTTGGTTTAGTTTTCCCACCTAGTTCTGTTTTGCCCTACCATAGGCCAAATCAGCTTCTTTATTAACCAATGATAATAAACCATGTTCACAGTTTACAGAAGGGAATCCCACATCATTGCATAGAGGTTCCTGTGGGTGGCATGATGAGTCTTCTCCATGAGGTGAGAGGCACTTTTTTGTTGTTCTGTTTTCAATAGATAGCTAATAATTGTATAAACTTAAGAATATACTATTATTTTTTTCAATACATGTGTACATGTGATATAAGCAAATCAGGCTAACCAGAATATTTATTAAATATTCCAATATTTGTCTTTCATTTCTGGTGAGAATGCTTCAAATCCTGGTCTGAGATTTTTAAGTATATGTGTTATTAACTTTAGTAACCATAAAATGCAATGCAAGACTAGAATCATTTTTCCTAACTAGTATTCTCTGGCCACTGTCTCTCCTTTTTCCTACCTTCTACCTTTATTTTGTGAACTGGCTAATCATAATATAAAGGATGAGATCCAAACTCTCCATAGCTGCTATGGTAACAAAGATTAGAAGACTGGCCAGCACAAGGGTTGCTGAAGATGAGAAGCAATTTGAAGCTTGTACACTGCTGGTGGGAATGACCCCAAATGTATCAATTTAAAATCAGATGCACTGATCCTGAAAGCAGAAAAAGTGGGTAATAGCCTTGAACTTTTTGGTATGGGAAAGGAGTTTTTGAACAGAACACATTAGTACAAGCACTAAGATCAACAATTAATAAATGGAATCTCATGAATCTGAGAATTTTCTGCAAGGTGAAGGACATTATCCTTTGAACAAAGTCATAACCTACAGAATGGGAAAAGATTTTTATTTGATATCTGGTAGAGAGCTAAAATGAAAATTTAAGAAGAATTCAAGAAAGTGGATATCAAGGTAACAATCAAATTAACAATGGTGTATGGATATAAACATAGAATTCTCAATAAATAAAACAGAAACAAAAAATGTACAACATCATTAGCAATTAAGGAAATGCAAACCAAAACTACTTTGAGATTTCATCTTACATCTGTTAGAATGGCTAAGATCAATAACACAAATGACAGCCCATGCTGGTGAGAACGTGGAGCAAGAAGAATACATTTCCACATTACTGGTGGGAGTGTGAACTCATATATCCACTATGGAAATCAGTGTGACATTTCCTCAAACAATGGGAACTGATCTATCTCCAGATTCAGCTGTATGACTCTTAGGCATATACCCAAAGGATGATTCGTCCACCACAATGTGACTTTGTTCAACCATGTTCATCACTGCTCAATTTATAATAATCTGAAATAGGAAACAACTTAGATGTCCCTCAACAGAGGAATGGATAAAAAATGTATAAATGTACATTTACACAAAGGAGTATTTCTCAGCCAATAAAAATGACATCATGAAATTACAGGCAAATGATATGACTAAAAAAAATTATCCTAGATCCAGAAAAACAAATATGGTATGTATTCACTTATATGTGAATATTCGTTCTTAAGTCTATGTTAACAAAACTATAATACCTATAACCATAGAAGGTAGGTATAAAATAAGGTACTAGAGCATACGAATAGACCTTACTAAGAAAGGGAAATAGAATAGATAATTATGAAGGGATGGTGGGTGCTGTAACAGAAGGATAAAATGGGGGAGGAGTAGAGGGTTGAAGGAGAGAATATGGAGATAAACAGTTAAACTTTAAGGACAATTGAGAGGTAGTATAGAAACCTAATACAGTAGAAACTTCCTCAAACATATACATTTATGATGGCGATCTAAATGATGTCACCAAATAGTGGGGGAGTCAGAGTACAAACTGGCCATCTCTTGTCACCAAATGAAGTTTCTAGTACCGGGATTGGGTTATTGACCAAAGGAGTAGAGAGAGATAAATGGACATAGTTGTTGAGAAAGGTCAAATTCTGCAGACTAGTTTTCACACAATTGCTAGTATTTTATAATAATCTATCCCTCAATATCTTTCTTTAATTCTGATACTTATTCACAACTGACTCACTTCTTGAAATTTATGAATTTTATTATTTTTTTCTCTTAGATGTTTCTAAATTCCAGTTAAAAGAGGTTTAACAGGGGCTGGAGGGATGGCTCAGAGGTTAAGAGCACTGACTGCTCTTCCAAAGGTCCTGAGTTCAATTCCCAGCAACCACATGGGGACTCCAAACCATTTGTAGTGAGATTTGGGGCCCTCTTCTGGTGCTGCAAGCAGAATACTGTACACATAATAAATAAATAAACATAAAAAAAAAAAAAAGGTTTAACAATGATCCTTTTGGTATCATTTGCTTTATTCTATAGGACTTCCAGGCTTGCACACAAAAATATCAATTTTGGAGCATCAAATATATTCCCCATAGAGGGAACTGTAAGTCTTGGTTACAGCTCTCTATTTTTTTTTTTTTTACTAACTTGTAAGAAGAAAATCCATAGTCACGACACATACCACAGGTTGGAGTTCCTGATGGTGAATATATGTGAACACTTCCTCCTTCTTCAAATATGTGTCTCCCATTTCCTCCTAAAAAACTGTAGCTTTTACTATGTCAGGTATGGAATGTGCTTTATGGCTCAGTCTTATGGGATTGGCTTTTGGGACTAACTATCTCAGTTATCATCCTAGTATCATCCCCTCCTGTAGTGTCATTGATAAACCTATGTGTTTTACAGGGACATGAGCATGACCAAACTCTTCTGTGTATTCTGGGACAAGACATTGAAGTTCTTTCTAGGCTGAGAACACTACTGTGTTTTCTTGGATTCACTGTGAGGATTTGTATATATAAAGATTCTGTATATTTCATGTTCGTCTAGCAGCCACTCACCACCCTGTTGGATTGGTCCCTCATATTTTAAGGATGTTTCTCATCAGATGCTTAAGAAATTCCTAAGTGGAAGGGAACCTAGTGTCAAGAAGAAGTCATGGGCAGGAATGCAGAAATAGATATTTGAAGAGTATCAGGAGACAAAGGGCAATGAGCAAATCGAACACTGAACACACGAAATCAAGACAAACCAAACAGAAACTAGAATGCCTTCAAAGTTCTAAGAACCAATGAAACTGAAAACAAAATGCTCTGGAAGCACACAAAGCAGAAACTTTAAATAATTGCTTTGTAAGCAAAACAAGCATCCCAAAGAATAGGATCTTACAAAAATCACAGCTCAAAGTACAACATTGGGCTAATGACCAAATCTAAGGAGTAACCAGCTCCCAGAAAGGACTCACATACTTTTAAACAAGAAGATAAGACTACATAGCTGGCAACAAGGGATCCCTTGTAATGGTGTCGGGTGCCAGTGCAGTTGAGTCCTTTGGGGAAGAGCAGGCCATTCTTTTGAGGCCCCACATTGGTCATCAGGAAAGACACAGCTCATTACTCTTAATTTTCAAAAGGAAAAGAGACATTATTCTAGGGCCAAATATGAGTGACAGTGGCCTGAGAAAAGACTTAAATTTGTCAAATGGCAAGTCTCTGTGTGGTTCTACTTCCATAAATTTTTACAGTAACAGAACAAAGAAAATCATAAATCAAGACATTTTTCAAGTACATTGATGAGTGCCTCAATAGATGGGCTACAAAAAATGGGAAATTCTTAACCTACATAGGCCTCAGACATAGTCTGATGACATTCTTGGTGTAATGACTGATAGAAGTTAGAGTATATGCTTTTACATCCAAAGGATTTATCTATTAGTCACAAATTTGTTAGGTCTCAGACAGAATAAGGCAGTAATTGTCTATTAAAGGGATTAAAAGTATTCTAAAGTAATTTGGCTCTGATTTGCAGCATCCTTATATCCTTACACCATTGAAGTTCTAATCAGTCAATTAGCTTTCTAAGTTCAATGATCATTCTAAGAGTTCTTATTCATAAAGACAAGCTCTTGGAATGCAAAGTTGATACCCAGGACTTTATATTTTCCCTTCTTCTAGACTGAAGTTCCTTGTGATATTTTAATACTTTGCAAATCATAGTTTTAATGGTCTGTTGATTAAATGGAGGGCCACATGCATCTCTGTTTAGAGTTATCTTCACTCTTGCCAGGAAAGTAACAAATAGTGTTTAAATTTATTATTAAAATATAGCCATCCATGGGATTAGGTGGGGGATGGAATGATAGAGGGAGAGAACATGGGGAGATATGACTGGAATTGGGGGTCATTTGAGCGGTGATATGAAACCCTAGTGAGTGGAAACTTCCTGAAACCTATGAGGTGACTATAGTAAGGATTCCTAGTAGTGGAGGCTATGGACCAGCCATCTTCAAGGCAAGGCTTCAAGTGGTGGGATTGGAACATTAACTCACAGTCTTTGACCTACAATATGTCCTGCCTGCAAGATATCCTGGAGCAATGGTGGCTTAGAGTTTGTGGGAGTGGCCAATCAATGGCTAATCTCATTGAATACCCACCCTAGGAGAAGGAGCCCTTGCCTGACACTACTTAAGTGATCAGGAACTAGAGGCTGGACAGCTGAGAGACCTAGAGAAGAAACAAACATGACTGGCAAAAAAAAAGTCAATGTAATGATTTTTAATGTTACTCATAGATCAGTGCCTAGCCCAATAATCATCAGAGAGACTTCCTCAGCTACTACTAGGAGCAGATGTGTAGACCCACAGCCAAACATTAGGTAGATTTTGGGAGCACCTGAGGAAGATGTGAAGGAAGTATTGTAGGGGAAGAGAGGTTAAAGATGCAGGGAGAATAAGGCCTACAGAACCAACTAAGCAGGGTTCATAGAGACTGAAGCATGATTCTTTTCCCAGCTCTTGGGACCCCTTTCCTCCTGCTGAGTTGCCCTGTCCAGCCTTGATATGAGATCTTAGTCTATCTTCTTATGCTGAGTTCAGTTGCTATCCCTGGGAAGCCTCTTCTTTTCTGAAAGGAAATGGTGAAGTAGTAAATCTGGGGAAGGGAAAGGGGAGGTGTGGTGGGAACTAGGAAGAGTGGAGGGAGGGGAGGCTGTTGTCAGAATGTATTGTTTAAGAGATGAATGAATAAAACGAAAAAAAACCCAGCCATTTATAACACACATTAAAGAAGGGAGTGTTGTGTTAAAGTGAAATGGCAAACACACAGAAAACTGTTAGGAAATGGGCAGTTTTGTTTATACAGACCAAAGTGTACTAAAGAGAGATGTTCCACCCCCAGTGCAAATACTGTGTACTTTTTGGAGCTGCATTTATAGACTCTTGGAGAGCAAACTTTCCATTGCATTTGTTCAACGTGAACCAATGGCTCTTTTTACCATTTTGGGGATTTGCCTGTCTTGTTTGATCTTTTTTTTCCTATGGAATCAGCACCGGAGCAAAGGAAAGCTCCCACCTGGACCCACTCCTCTTCCAATTGTTGGAAATATTCTGCAAGTGGATGTTAAAAATATCAGCAAATCTCTGAGAACGGTAAGAGTGATTAGCTTCCTCTCAGTGGTTTTCAATGAGTGAATTATACATCCTCAACACAAATAAAATGTGATCCTAGACTCCTGGAGATGCTACCAGGAATGAAGAAGAAAACCCTAACATTTGGGGTCCCAACTTAATAGTCTTAGCCACTTGCCTTAACAGAAGTGTGGGTACAGAAGTTAACTGTACAGCAAGAAAAGGTATTTTACTATTACTGTGACCACTCTGAGAGAGAAAAGCAGAGGCTTTCTTTGTGTTGACAATCTTGAGGGTTTTTGCATGTGAAAAAACAAAGACAAGACTTGAGGAGTTTGCATAACACAGTTTTAAAAATTTATCAGTGTTGAGTTTTCTGGTCCTTGAGGGTAGAGGACAATGCTCATTTGGCACAGAGGAAGCTGATTTCATTTTGTGTTCAGGAAGTTGTTCAACTGGTCACGGGCAATCTCCTGGTTTTCTGGAAGGAGTACTATAGTTCCCATAATATAACTGCCCTTTTTGGAGGTATCTCCTTCATAGAGGGAGCTGCCTACAGAGCTCTGTGAATTTTGGTGGTTTAGGATAATTATGGATGGTTTGTAGGGTGCTATAGAGGCTCTAACAGAACCTGTGAGGTTGAAAAGACTTCAATCATGTCAATGGCTTCAACATTGAAGTAGGAGGATTAGCCACTTCATATAAACACTTGAGTGCTTACCGAGTACAACAGTAACTGAATCACAATTTAAGATCATGGAGAGAGGTATAAGCTGAAGGCAGAGATGTTAATATTTATCTTGGTTTTAGTTACCCATCAGACCCAAGTGAAGAGTGAATGTGTGTTTGATGTGTATACATGTATGTGTGTGTGCATATGTGTGTTTGATGTGTATACATGTATGTGTGTGCATAAGTGTGTTTGATGTGTATACATGTATATGTGTGTGCATATGTGTGTTTGAGTTAAGGGAGCCACCTTAGGGTTGGCAAGAGTCTCGAACCTAGAGTGGCTCCCAAGTGCCCTGGCGATGTCCCCAGTTAGTTCCTTGGGCAGCTGAGGATAGGGAGCCTGAAATGACCCTATCCTATAGCCATACTGATGAATATCTTGCATATCACCATAGAACCTTCATCTGGCGATGAATGGAAATAGAGACAGAGACCCACACTGGAGCACCAGACTGAGCTCCCAAGGTCCCAATTAGGAGCAGAAGGAGGGAGAACATGAGCAAGGAAGTCAGGACCATGAGGGGTGCACCCACCCACTGAGACAGTGGGGCTGATCTATTGGGAGCTCACCAAGGCCAGCTGGTCTGTGACTGAAAAAGCAAGGGATAAAACTGGACTCTCTGAACATGCTGGACAATGAGGGCTGATGAGAAGCCAAGGACAATGGCACGGGGTTTTGATCCTACTTCATGTTCTGGCTTTGTGGGAGCCTAGCCAGTTTGGATGTTCACCTTCCTAGACCTGGATGGAGGGGGGAGGACCTTGGATTTTTCACGGGGCAGGGAACCCTGACTGCTCTTTGGACTGGAGAGGGAGGAGGAGAAAAGTGGGGGGAGGGGGAGAGGGGCGGGAGGAGGGGGAGGGAAATGGAAGGCTGGGAGGAGGTGGAAATTTTTTTTTCTTTTCAATAAAAAAAAGAATAGGCTGGAAGAGAAATCTAATGCAAATGTAGATTTGACAAGAAAGCATAAAAGTAAAATTTGAGCAAATACGTATCACAATCTCTATTGTATAGAAGAGGACTAGTAACAATGTCGGCAAGAGCATAGTGATAATGGCTGTTAACTGTCATTTGTTATTAAACTATTGGGTCTATAGTCAATGAACATGTGATTATTGAAACGTCTCTTCAGTATGAATGAAAATAATTCCCTCACTGACCACTTATACTCTGTTTGCAGCTAGCAAAAGAATATGGCCCCGTGTTCACCGTTTATCTGGGCATGAAACCCACGGTGGTGCTGTATGGATACGATGTATTGAAGGAAGCTCTGATTGACCGGGGAGATGAGTTTTCTGGCAAAACACAATCGTCAATATTAAGTCAAGTAAACCAAGGGTTAGGTATGTCTCTGTGTTGGGGCACATTCAGGTCTACACATGCGGCAGTAAAGTTGCAAAGGCAAGGAAATTTATAAATTCTTGAGTTATTTGTAAAAATTGGAAACAATTTAAATATAGCACAGGAAAAGCATTTCCTTATGTCATATTTGTGAAATCTCTGTTCTTTCTGATTTGTCATCTGCCCACTGCTCTCCCTCTTCTTGTCTGTGTTACTGATTCCCTTTCCCTCCCCCAATAGCCCATCTCTGCTTTCACATATTAGCCTCTCTTTTTATCCCCTCCTCCTAGATCTCTCCTTCCTCTCTCATAGTCTTTCTTCTTTCATTACATACACACACTCACACACAACACACACACACACTTGCATACTCACGCATGCACACACTCACACACAACACACACACACTTGCATACTCAAGCATGCACACACTCACATGCATAGGTGCAGCCACCTATGTACACTCTAGAACTCTATAACAGAAAACTGCTGGTTTTTTGTTTTGTTTTTGAGTCTGGCTTCCTTTACTTGAAACAAATAATTTACAGTTAGGGCTTCTATTGCTACAATATGACCAAAAGTAAGTTGGGGAGGAAAGGGTTTATTTGACTTAAACTTTCAATTTGCTATTTATTATTGAATGAAGTCAGGATAGGAACTCGAACAGGGCAGGATCCTAGAGGCAGGAACGATGCAGATGCCACGGCAGGGAGTTGGGGACGGTGGTGCTGCTTTACTGGCTCGTTTCTCAGGGCTTGCTCAGCCCGCTTTCTGATAGGACCCAGAACCACCAGCCCAGGGATGGCACCACCCACCATGGACTGGGCCCTCCTGCACTGCTAGTTGAGAAAATGCCTTACAGCTGGATCTCATTGAGTCAGTTCCTCAACTGAGTGTCCTCTGATAACTCGAGCTTGTGTCAAGTTGACACACTGAACTACTGACTACACCCTGTAAATGTGTTCATTTTCTTTATGTTTGGTAAATTTTGATTATAATGCATTATTAGATATAAGTTGCATTTGGTGTGACATTTCAGCAAACAGATATAGCACCTACTGATGAATTTGGCTCATTTTTCTCACCATTTCTGGCCCTCCTCTGACCTCTAGTGATCATTAATGATATGTGCTGCTTATAAGGGATCGTTAAACCATTTTCAGAATTGATTAACTTTACACACAGTGTCCCCATGAAGTATTAAGTTTGAACTTATGACTCCAGCGTACTCATTTTATATTAAAGTCAAGGCATAATGATAAAGATACTGACACAGAGAAAAGAAATGAAAGGGACAAACTATCTTAGTCACCAAATGTTCTGTCTCCTGGTCTGAGTATGAATCTAGTTGATTTTATGTGTGTATAGCGTGAGGACCAGTATAAATATGAATATTTACACACTTGTATTCAGTCTTTTATCTTTAAAAGTCATAAGGAATATTTGAATACAATGCAAAGGAACAATAAAGCACAGCCGTACTCCCCTAAGAGTGCCTCAGGGACACTCGGTGTTTGTGTACTTCCCTGATAATGGAAACGCTCTTTTCCTTTTAAATTATTTTTCACATTATTATAATATAATTACAAAATTTCTCCTTCCAAATCTTCCCATATACTCCCCCTTGTTATTTTTCAAATTCATTAACTTTTTTGGTAGTTGTCATTGTATGAATATATATATGCATATATATAAAATCTAAATATATGTATGTCTATATATATATCCTGCTAAGTCTGTATGATGTTACTTGTATATATATTTTCAGGGCTAACCATTTGCTATTGAATAACTAGTTAATACTCAGGGTTGTGGAGCCCAGTCCTAATGGAAACATCTACAAAATATTTCTGCACCCAAGGTCTAGGGAACACTGTGGAGAGGAGCTAGAAAGAATGGAAGAACCACAGGATTAGGGAGTTTGCTGTGAGAATGTGTCTCTTAATAGTGTCAGAAGTCTTACTAACATGACTTCCCTAATATGAGGTGAAAAAGGATGTCACCAATAGACATGCCAAAGTGAATGGTGAGGGGAACTGTAAATCCTCAACACTACACACAGAACTTCATGCACCTGAGGAATGTTCAGAATGGAAGAAATTGTCTTCCCTAGGAAACTGTTTCCATCAATTGGAAATGCTTCTAAAGCAAGTTCAGAAGTTTCTCAGGTCACACTGAGATTACATCCCTGCAAATCCATCTAAATGAAAGCTAGTCTAAGTTGGAAATGTACTTACTACTTACCGTAGTTAATCAAAACACACCACGGTCTCACATGGCACATTGGAGAGTATGGGTTACTATCTTCCATGGTTGTGTGGCTGATTCGGAAGTCTGGCTTGCTGTCCAACATTAGGGGAACATATTATAATAGAATATAATAACCAAAGAAAGAGGAGCATTCAATATTCACATTATGGTTTATACCAATCATGTAGCTATTTTCTACTAACTCATTACAGAGAAGCCAGAAGTTGAAACACTGAGAGTTGGAAACTAACTGTATATCAGTTATTGATTTTGAGTCTGGCATAAAACTGTCCAGTCTTCTATCGGAACACTGAGTTCTGGCAAAAATGACAAGGGATCTTTGGCTCCTCTGTATTGTTGTCTAAAACTTCCTTGACCAGTTTATTTTAATGGGCTTACCTTTTGCCTTGATCACGTTTTGAATGTAGAGAATTTATGTTGAACTTCTAGATGCACAGATCACACAATACATGCAAGAATTTAAGCAAGCACAAGAGTCAATATCATTTCCTGTGATGAATACTCTCCACTAGAATTCACATCATTTTTTTCCCAACAGGCATCATTTTCAGCGATGGGGAAATATGGAAACAAACGCGGCGTTTCTCCCTCATGGTCTTACGGTCTATGGGAATGGGAAAGAAAACTATTGAAGACCAAATTCAGGAGGAAGTCTCTCATCTATTGGAAGCACTGAGAAAAACCAATGGTGAGTATCTATTTCTAGAATTACTAGATGAGCAAGATGAACTCTTATTATAAGTAGGCTTTTTATAAATGTCATGGAGTCAGAAGTATAATTGAAGGTTACTCTAATCACATAAGGACGGTAAGAAATGATGCTGCCTGCCTTCCCAGGACCCAGGCTCACCAGCTTTTGCCCAATTAACTTCCAGTATTATCCATGGTTCCTGGTTTCATGTGATTCTGGAAGGAGAGAGAAGTTACAGGAACAGGAAATGCTTTTTAGATTAGCTATGAAAGCAGACTGAGAATTCACCTTACATAGGCAGGCTCTATCTAGAAACAGGACCACACTGACCTGCACGAGGAGGGTAAAAACATGACTAGTTATGCACCTGGGAGGAAAAGAAGTAAGAAAGTTGTTCAACAACTTTTTGAGAAGCATTAAAGGGTGACCAAATTATCTAGTGTGTCAGGAGCAATGATTCACATGGGAAAACATGAAATGACGGCCCTGCTTCAGAAGAAGTCTCAGTGCATAAGTGAGTGTGCACATGTAGGTTTGGGGTGCGGAGGAGGAGAAAATATGGGCAGGAGAGCAGGTAGAAGGGGATGGAGTCAGGGTTGCAAGATAGATCTGACTTTGAACTTCAGTATCTAAATGCTTTTAAGAACACCACTAACACTGGGTGGTGATGGAGCATGCCTTTAACTCCAGCACAGAGAAACCCTGTCTCAAAAGAAAGACCATGATTAACATCATGTTACTTTATTTTCTGTGGTGAATCATTGTGTTTTAAGCCAACATTCTGTAATTTTGAAAGCATTTTAACAGTTAAAATCAACAGTTTTTTGGTAGTACATGAAATACAACGATTACAGGTAGCATTTGTATAATCTGGTTGATATGAGGATAGATATGTGGAAACGAATGGAGCGTGTCAATGAAGCTAATCTGGGTGGTACAAAGAAACATGTTATGCTCCACATGTGCAGAAATGGAAAAGAACATGCTGCATGCATTGTGCATATTATTTGTGTGAGTTTATTTCAAATGTTATATGCTGATTATCCTTTCGAGGAACTCTAGAGTGTTAGTAGCTATATAATACAGAACTGTGCTGATTCAGATGCAGTGTAGTTTATTCCATTGCTTTACTTCTGGCTAATAGACTTATTTCAGGCTTTCTATCAACCTTACATAAGGAAAATCCCTTTGAATTATCCTAAGTGTGCTTTCCTAAACATAGTTGCAAATTCCCTCTGCCAGTTGATCTCCCCGCCCCACCTCCCCAAAATTATTTTTTTTTTTTTTTTTTAAATTTATTTATTTATTAAGGATTTTCTGCCTCGTCCCCACAACCGCTTCCCATTTCCCTCCCCCTCCCCCGATCAATTCCCCCTCCCTCATCTGCTCAAAGAGCAATCAGGGTTCCCTGACCTGTGGGAAGCCCAAGGACTGCCCACCTCTATCCAGGTCTCGTAAGGTGAGCATCCAAACTGCCTAGGCTCCCACAAAGCCAGTACGTGCAGTAGGATCAAAAACCCACTGCAATTGTTCTTGAATTCTCAGTATTCCTCATTGTCCGCTATGTTCAGCTAGTCCGGATTTATCCCATGCTTTTTCAGACCTAGGCCAGCTGGCCTTGGTGAGATCCCAATAGAACATCCCCATTGTCTTAGTGTGTGGGTGCACCCCTCGTGGTCCTGAGTTCCTTGCTCGTGCTCCGTCTCCTTCTGCTCCTGATTTGGACCTTGAGATTTCTGTCCGGTGCTCCCGTGTGGGTCTCTGTCTCTGTCTCCTTTCATCGCCTGATGAAGGTTAATATTCCTGAGGATGCCTATGTGTTTGTCTATGGATTCACCTTCTTATTTAGCTTCTCTAGGAACATGAATTATAAGCTCAATGTCCTTTATTTATGGCTAGAAACCAACTATGAGTGAGTACATCCCATGTTCCTCTTTTTGGGTCTGGCTTACCTCACTCCCCAAAATTATTGATGTCTTTCTTTTATGAGAGATTATGTGGACTTTGGAATTTGGAAGTTCATAGGTTTAAAAATTCTTTTTTGAGAATTTGATACATGAGTCCTAGTCTATATCATTTCCCTAGCCTTCCCCAATTAAAGATTTCTTCTTCTGTAATTTTTGATAATATATATGTATATATCAATCATGTATACACATCTGCTTAGTCTATTTAGCATTGCTTGTATATACTTGCATCCAGAGCTGAATACTTGGGATTGGATAACCTCTGAAGGAATTTTTCCTTGGAGGAAGGATTCTCCATCTCTCAACAGCTGTTGATTGCTTGTAAACTGGGCTGACACAGGGACTCCTCAGCCTCTACCAACTTCTTAACCAATCCAGAAATTGGAATTCATCTAGAGCTAGGAAGATGTGGAATTTCCCCTGTTGCTTGTGTGCCAACTGGTGTCATTATGCTGTTCTTATTCAGGAAACCATATTGTTGAGAAGTCATGAGAGGATCTCCTATATTATGTCTGGGACTCTCTCTAGCAGCTGGTGTCCTTGTCCTCTGGTTCTTACCACTCTCTCCCCTTCCTTTTCCATAAGTTTCCCTGAGTCTATGTGTAGAGGCTGCATTGCAGATGTATCAGTTAGGGTTGGGTACCCCACAATCACTCATTCTCTGCAATTTGGCTGGTAGTAGATATCTGTAACAGTTTCTACCTGTTAAAAAAGAAGTTTCTATGAATTATAAGGGTAAACACTTATGATACAGTTAGAAATTAATTTAAA
Organism: Microtus oregoni; assembly: GCF_018167655.1. Classification (NCBI taxonomy): domain Eukaryota; kingdom Metazoa; phylum Chordata; class Mammalia; order Rodentia; family Cricetidae; genus Microtus; species Microtus oregoni. The sequence goes on from NW_024543071.1 coordinate 20,897,227, forward strand.
ACTAATTGAGATTTGTATTTAGAAGATAATTATAAGTTGATATATTCACTTTCTCTAATACAGAAGGCTCTCACTTGCTAGCTCAGCTTTCCCACAAATAGAAGGAGCTGTATTTCTTTCTGCAAAGCAGATTTCAGTCAGTGTGCCTCATGTGCTTCATGGCAACCCCCACTTAGTGCCCTTCCATCTTCTTTAGGAAATTGAGGAGCCATCATTCTTATGGAACTGCCTGGGGCATTGTGAATGCAGATAAGCTGCAAATTTAAGATGTATCATGGGTTTGCCAAGATTGTGAATGTCTCATTCACAAATTTAAAATATTTCACACCTGTTGGCTGTTTTGAATGTTTGGGATTTAATAAAATATACCATTGACAGAAGCATTTTCATCTTGCTTCCTCTGCATCTGGGTGGTGACTGCAGACTGAGCCTTTCCTCTTCCCAGAATTCTCCTAGTCTGCTTGCTCCACCTGTACTCCCTGCCTGGCTACTGGCCAAACAGCATCTTATTAAACCAATACAGTGACAAATATTTTCAGGGTACAAGAACGTTAGCCCACAGCAACATACTGTAAGTTTTTAGAAGAAAAGAAATTGATTTTAAAAAAAATGAAGTTACTAAAATTTATATGTGTACTGTGAGGAACTTCCACACATAGATTAAAATTTCACCCGTTTATAAATATTTTTAAATGATCTAAGTTCCTGCTTTTTCCTCTTTAGAATGAGGACTTTAGGATCCCAGTAAAAAGAAGAGAACATTTTTAAGCCGCAAATTAGCTGAAGTACATCAGATAGATTGTTTGGGGGGACAGAGAATAAAATGTCTCTCAGGCTTACAGAGGTCACAGTGATGATTCCTCTCGAGGTCGCCCACATGCCCTACTGTTTTATTTCAAAGTTCTGGGTCTGTCTGAGGATTGCATGTTAACTTCTGACTTCCTTTGTTCTAGGATCTCCTTGCGACCCCAGCTACCTTCTGACCTGTGTTCCCTGCAATGTAATCTCTGCTGTCATTTTCCAGCACCGTTTTGACTACAATGATGAGATATTGCGAGAGTTAGTGGAACATCTTTATAGAACTCTTGAAGTTTTAGCCTCACCTTGGGTTCAGGTGAGATCCAATTCTATTTCTATGTGAAAACATTATGTGACCTAAATCTGTTCCGTTACCATCCAAAAGCTTTACGTGTTTTGATATCAGTTTTATTGTGGAGCCGAGGTGGTTTTTAGCTTCAAAAAAAGGGCATATGTGTGAATTTGGGAAAATGAAAGGACTTTTGCAGGTGTAGAGTGCAATAAGAAGGCTGTGTCCTGACTTGTGCATTTTGTCTTCTAGGTGTCCCTGTTTCTTAGAACATCTTCCCTTTTTTAGTCTTTTCTTCTCTCTCTCCTTCCTCCATCCCTCCATCCTTTATTTCCTTCCTTTCTTCTTTCTTCCCATTATATAGCTCAGGCTAGCCTTGAACTCATAACTATTCTGATCCGCCTTCTGAGCTGCTGCAATAACAGATACGTGCCTGCTTAATGAATTCAACAGTTTGAATTTTTTTTTATAATGTACCAGTTCAGCTGTAGTGCAGCAGCGGTTGATATAATCATTCTCATAAGTACAGCAATGAGCAGTTCTATCATGAGACAAGTTCTTATGAGCACTCTTTCAGTGAGCTGCTGTACTAGAATCATCGCGTGTGAGTCTTGCCATGGCCTCAACAGTTTTACTAGCTTCTAGAAGGCTGGCTTTGCCCTTTCTGAGGTGACAAATGAGGTAACAGAACACATGCTACCAAAAAGTTATTCTGATCTAAGCTAAAGGACAAAGTATATTTACTATTATTTATGTTCTACTTTCTTTACCATGCTTTAAGAGGTCAAAAGGTACTTACTAATTTCCACAAATTAATTTGAATTGCCAGATTCCAAAAGGGAGCTTGACGTTTCAACACCATGCCATTGAACAGGTTATTCAGAGTAGAACTGATTTCCACTGTTTCATTCAAACTATACCATTGCCACCTCATTTCTGAGAATACTTGCCTTGAGGGAAGCCATTCAGGTTCCAATCAATTAACTTCTCCATGGTAGATATTATTTAGCACCCAAGGGTTCTCACTTTCACATTGTTGCCAATGTAAACACTCAGATTCCTTGTTGTAACCCACCTGTCACAAAACAGCAGGTTTATGGATCTGGTGACATGAATCTCCTATCCTCTAAAACCAGATGCATGAACCATATATAAAACACATAAAAATCCTGTGTAGTATTAAACATAGGCAGCTATACCTGAAAGTTATATTTAGATATTGAGTTCCATTACCCATACAAATAGGAATTAATTACACTTCCGTGGTATAATTTATGATTTCCTTACCCTCTGCATATGCTCAGCAGGTCCTTGGTTTTCATAAGGACCGAGAAGAGCCATTAACTGCCAGTAGGATATCCATATCTTCCAAATTTACTCCTATGCAAGTTAGAGGATTAAGAATACAGATCCCATATGTGTGATTGGTTCTTATTACCTGTACGGTTACCATGGACAGCACAGCAAGACATAGAGTTGTAGCTTTCACAGATTTCTCAGCCAATCAAACCATTGTTTCCCTCACCAGCCAATTTCTTTAGCTGTCTCCAGGTAAGAGGGGCAGCCTTCTACTTTAAGGTCCTTCTGCATCTCTTTCTTCACCACTTTATGTCTCCTGGAGAAACATAAGCATAACTGTGGCCCAGTCATAACACCTTCCTTGGTTTCCATTCTGATGTTAAAACATTCTTGTAGTATACAGGCTGATTCAGTTCAGTTTTTTTTCACAGTCCAATGCCTTTCAGCAGTTGTGGTCCCTGCTTCATTAGCATTTAAAAATTTAAAGTTAGTAAACATTATGCAATCTATCCTTGGGAGCCCTCATATCCCCCTTCTGTCTAAAAAAGCATCTCTAATTTAATTTTTGTTAACCTGAGTATACCTTCATAACATTAGGAATTTATCATCATACGAAAATCTATTTTAATCCAAAATAACAATCAGAGGTTCATTAGGACTAAGAAATTTTATAGGTACCACCTTTTACCAATAATGGCCGCCACTGTTCCTGGCTATTCTCCTATGTGCTCTTTTTCCTGATAATATTTTTTAGTAGCTGAGGTGACTGCAGTTCGTATTATACTGTCATGTTTCAATAAAGTTTGATTGATTTATTTACTTTTAAAGCAAGGAAACTGAGCTGAAGGAGCACACTAACCCTTCTTCACACTTATTTCCATTTTCATTTCTGTCACAAACCACTTATGCTCCTTCCATTGCAGCTTCTTGTTAACTAGTCTCCATCCTCAAGTGCCTTACTGAAAATGTTTCCTTCTTGTTAACTAGTCTCCATCCTCAAGTAACTCACTGCAAATGTTTCTTTCTTGTTAACCAGTCTCCAGCCTCAAGTACCTCATTACAAATGTTTCCTTCTTGTTAACTAGTCTCCATCCTCAAGTGCCTCGCTGCAAATGTTTCCTTCTACTACATCTTTTCTACATCCACAATCCTTCTGCTCCTTTTCTTTCCAGTTAGGTCACTTTCTTTTCTTTTCTTTTCTTTTCTTTTTTCTTTCTTTTTTTTTTCTTTTTTTGGTTTTTCGAGACAGGGTTTCTCTGTGGTTTTGGAGCCTGTCCTGGAACTAGCTCTTGTAGACCAGGCTGGTCTCGAACTCACAGAGATCCGCCTGCCTCTGCCTCCCAAGTGCTGGGATTAAAGGCGTGCGCCACCACCGCCCGGCCCAGTTAGGTCACTTTCTATTCTCAGTGCATCTCTATCCTTCATGTGTTGATTTATGTATGAGGTCAGTTAATGTTGAGCCTCAATCTTTCTTAGAGATACCCATTTTGGATGTGGATGGTGCAAACCATTATTACCGCAAGGCTGAACTGTTTCTTAGGCCACTCAATAAACTTGTCCCCCAAATTTAAATAAACAACAGAATCGGTAAAAAATAGTCAATAGATTAGGAACATTTAATAAGGCTGACTGATTACAGTGAATTTAATTTTTTGAGCTGTATAACTCAGTGTGGGTACAATCTTTTTGTGGAGCATGTGGAATTTGCATGTAAATATACTCTTTGTCCTTTTCAAATGCTGTTTAAAAAAAGCACTAAAAGAAACCCTATAGGATATCAGGAGGTAACTTTGGGCAATACCCATGGAGTTTGTAATGGATTTGCTGCGGGTCCCCAGCAGCTTGCTGTGGGGTAGAGACCACGCGGCAGGTCCCCAAACCAAGGTGGCTGGTCCCCAGCCAGGTGGCGGCTGGCTGGTCCCCGGCAGCAGTGTGGGCAGGTGGCAGGTGGGAGGCACAGAGATAGACACACCATACAAAATAAAATCGGACATTTATTTGGTGTTATGGAGGGGAAGGAAAAGGGGGGAAGGGGGGAGAGAGAGAGGAAGAAAGAGAAAGAGAGAGAGAAGAGAGAAAGGGGGGAAGGGGAGAAGTGGGGAGAGAGGGGACTGGAGGAAGAGAGAGAATAGGGGTCTGACGCTGAAAGCAGGAAGGGAGTGGGGGTGGCTTGTCTCTTAAAGAGACAGAACATTACAGTAGTCATAAAAGAGGAGTTATTTCATTTTTATAGATCGCAAGTAACATGTTAATGTGACCTGTCAATTATTAATGTTAATGTGACCTGCCAATTATTAATGTTAATGTGACCTGTCAATTATTAATAGTGTGGAATAAACAATTTACTTGCACTTTATTTGGTGGAAAAATAATTTGGGTAGGCTCTTTATAGGTAAGAGAACATTTCTATGAGCTACTACCTTAGAATATTTAGTAAGTTAATAGCCTGTTCTGTTTCAAGTGTTTCATTTTTTATAGAATTGATCTGAGCCTTTCCAGAAAGTAACTTAGAAGAACAGAGCCAGATCCTGAGGAGTGATGAATAGATAAGAGAATAACTAATGATATTATGTTGAAAATTATGAATTTTTCACTTTCATTTATCTACTATGATAATCAGACATTCGTTTAGGCATTAATTAGATGATCCAGAGAAGAGGAGATCACACAGAAACTATATTAATTACAATACTCTTTGGCCAAAAGGTCAGGTGTATTTCTAGCTAGCTCTTATATCTTTAATTAACCCATTTCTATTATTTTGTATTTTACCACGAGGTTCATGGTTTGTTACCTCTTGCTTTTTGGCCAATTACATGGTGGCTGCCTCCCTTGGCAGCTACATGGCATCTCCCTGACTCCACCTACTCTCTCCCTATACCTCATCCAGTCTGGCTATATACTGCCCTGCCAAAGGTCAAAACAGCTTTGTTCATTCACCAACGAAAGCAACATGTATACAGAAACACATCCCACATTCCCCCCCCCCCAGACCACAATATGTAAACATAGACCGCTGATTTATTTAGTGTTGCTTGTATGGATATAATTTCAGGCTAACCATTTAGTGTTAGGAGACATTCCCCAGAGACCACATATTCTCCCTCTCCCAGCAGTCCCGACTCATCTCTGAGTGGAACCTCATGAGATGTCCCCCTTCCACTTCCTCATGTCTATTGGAGTTGCAGTTTTCAGGTGACTGGAGAAACATATGCAGGATATACAACTGGGATAAAAACCAAAACCACTCTATCCATGCTATCACTGATATGTGTTCTCAGAATTTGACTAGCCATTGTGCATCTCAGAGTTCTCAGTACAACAGAAGGGACACTTGGATTAGCCTACTCATTCTGCTGGAGATTTGCTGCCGGGAATTGAATGTGATCAGTATTTGCTGTGCAAGCGGTGCGCATGGCAACTCTGATCATTTGATCCATTCTGTGCCTCCTTCTCTAAATGCCAGGCACATAGGAACACAGGAGACATGGGGAACTCACTTTTTTGGAGTGTTGGACAGATAACCAAAGCCTAGAAGGTGTATTGTTTACACTAATGCAACTTTCTTTCTCTTCCAGCTGTGCAGTGCCTACCCTATTTTATACTCTCTCCCAGGAAGCCACAAAAACTTCTTTAAATATGTAGCTGAACAAAAAGAGTTTGTTTTGAAGGAAATAAAAAGTCATCAAGAATCTCTGAGCCTCAGTAGCCCTCAGGACTTCATTGACTATTTTCTGATTAGAATGGAAAAGGTATAAGAGATCCTGACTTGCTACTTCATATTTGTGGGAATTTTGACTCAGTTTTCTTTTTCTTGGTAAAAGTGGGATGTTCAAACTAATGTTCCTTCTAGTGATACATTCATTGCTCATTGAACTAATTTCTTAAGGCAAATCATTTAGAATATATTGGGATCATTAAAATTCTCAGTTATTTAGAATTAGGAAGTCTACCTTTACCGTGTTCTAGGTTTGTTTTTTACTTTGAGGCAAATGAAAACACATACACACCCATTCAAGAGTGATGAGTACTTGCCCTTATATGTAAACAAACCTCCATAAACAACAGGTGTAAATACTTATGGAACACAGGATTTTTCTTTAAAGAGACTCTAGGAAATCTTTGCAGGTGAGTTCAGATTTGAGGAAACTTCAGTTTAGTCTAAAAGGAGGATATGCTAGAGGATGGTAACTGCAGTCTTCAGCTGAGCTATCTTTGAGAAGGTGACATAGATTTTAATTATGGTGGTGGGCATAAGGACTGAATTGGTCAAAAATAGCAATGGAGTTTGTATGTGTATAGTTCCTGAGACTTTAAATGTAATAAAGTTTTACTGGGGCTAAAACTGATGGAACCAGTAACTGATTTGATAAACACTTTTTGTGGGCATTAAGGACCAGTCTTAAACTACCCCCGTGGTCCAAAAAAGACACTACAATAAGTGAAGTAAAAGGAGTCTCTATTATGTACTTTTCTGCATCAGTTTGTTTATTCTTCTGCCGTTCTCCAAAGTTTCCAGCTTGTATACACATAAAGACACAATCAGCAATTCTATGGCAATAGGAAGGATATAAGGCATGCATTTCTTAGGGCCATGACGACAGATAGCTTACCTATAAAATTCTTTTTCATATTGAATTATTTTATGATCTGTAAGCCTTTAAAACTAACAAATATTCAAACAGGCAAAACTAATTCTTATAAACTGTAATTGTTAGGAAAAAGACAATAAAAAGTCAGAATTTACCATGGAAAACCTGGTCACCACCATATTGGATCTTTTTGGTGCGGGCACAGAGACAACAAGTTCCACAATGAAATATGGGCTTTTACTCCTGCTGAAGCACCCAGAGGTCACAGGTATGATCATAGATGGACAGATGAATGTCCACGTAGAAATGGGCAGATAGCACTAGCAACTCTTACACTATTTCCTAGAATGGACACTGTATTAGCAACATTTGCATAATTAGTGCACTTACCTCCTGCTGGATTAATTCACTTCAAACTAGATCATAATAAAGATAAAATAAAATATTTAAGCTGCAGCAAGGGATGAAAGGGCAGTGATCACTATTCTCCCTGCTATGATTCAGAATTCTTGATTAGGTTGAGACAAATATATAGCAGTTTTCTTAGGGCCCAAATAGAACTAGTCTCTCCTTACATTTTCCCTACATCATAATAAATAGTTATTTTACAGAAAGTATATATCATATAAACGTTTCTTAGCATATATTAATTATAGACAATGATGTGTGTTATTACAACAGTTTCATACACATATAGTTAATTTGATTATACTCCACCGCACTTTCTTTCTCCCCTTCTCTCCCAGTAATAGCCGTACTCTTCCTTTCTGGTCCCTTTTACTTTATGTCTGATTTTTGTCTTTTTACAATCAGCCAAAAGTTAGTTAGGTTTATTTACCCAATCATTGGTAAGGTTTTATGTAAATGGAGATTGCTCATTCATTTCCCGGCTGCCCAGATCCTAATAATCAAACAGAAACTATATTAATTACAACACTGGCCAATAGCTTAGGCATATTCCTAGCTAGCTCTTACATCTTAAATAAACCAATTAATTAATTGGTTATCACTAATCTATTAATCTATTAATCTGTGTATCACCATGAGGCTGTGGCCTACCAGTTAGTCTCTGGTGTCTTTCTCCTTCAGCAGCCACATGACATCTGACTCAGTGTTCTTTCTGCATTCAGTTTAGTTTTCCTACCTAGCACTATTCTAACCTGCCATTGGCCAAAGCCGTTTCTTTATTAACCAATGGTAATAAAACATTCATGGCATACAGAAGGGAATCCCACATCAGTGTTATTTACTAGATTATCAACAACTGACCAGTGGCTACATTACTCAAGAGAATCTCTGTTTACATCCCAGGAAACATTAACTCCCCATAGATCCTCCAGAGGGAAGGTTGATGGGACCAGTCTTGTACAGATGTTTTGTGGGTTATCATAGCTGTTGACAGTTTACAGGTGAAATGGCCATGTCTCGTAGGGTTTCTATTACTGTGAAAAAGCACCATGACCACTGCAACTCTTATAAAGGAAAGCATTTAATTGGGATTGCTTTACAGTTCAGAGGTGTAGTTTGTTATCAACATTGTGGGAAATATGGTAGCAGACATGGTACTGGAGAGGTGGCAGACAGTTCTACATCTGGATGTCAGGCAATGGGAAGAGAGAGTGATCCACTGTGTTTGCTTTGAGCTTCTGAACCCTCCAAGCCCACCCCCACCACCACGGTAAACTTCTCCTAGTAAGACCGTACCTACTTCAACAAGGTTACACCTTTAACACTGCTACTCCCTATGAGTCTATGAGAGCCATTTTCATTCAAACCACCACACCAGACTTTATAAAATGTTTACAAGCTTCTTGTGCTTCATTTCTTAAGAACTCTGTTCAGAACTATAGCCCATGTTTTGATTGGATTATTTGTTTCGTGTTTAGAGTTTCATGTTCATGTGTATTCTAGATATCAACCCTGCATCAGATGTGTAGTTGAAAATGACTTTCTCTTATTATATTGAGTGCCTCTTCATTTGATCAACCATTTCCTTTGCTGCAAAGAAGAGGCTTTTTAATTTCATGAAGTTCTTATCAATTGCTGACTTTATTTCATTAGCAACTGGAGTCCTATTTATTAAGTCCTTTGTTTCTCCAAGCATCTTTTCCTCCATCATGCCCATGTGCTCCTTTTATTATATTCTGTTGGTGGAGGCGGCTTGTTGGTTCCTGGCTGCCTGGCTAGCTTAGACCCGAAATAATCACACAGAAACTGTATTAATTAAATCATTGCTTGGCCCATTATCTCTAGCTTCATATTGGCTAACTCTTATATTAAGTTAACCCGTTTCTATTAATCTGTGTAATGCCACATGGCTGTGGCTTACCGGGTAGTTTCCAGCATCTGTCTCCAGCAGCTCGATGGCTTCTCTCTGTCTCTGCCCTCTTTCTCCCAGCATTCAGCCTAGGTTTCCCCACATAGTGCTGTTCTGCCCTGTCATAGATTCAAAGCAGTTCTTCATTAATCAATGGTAATCATAGCATACAGAGGGAAATTCCACATCAATTTTCTGTTTTCTTTCATCACCTAATAATACCCCTGCTTTGTCTCCACGTGCCACAACTGTTTACATGCATACACATAGACACAGTAGGTTAGGGTTCCCCTATGAGGGAGAACATGCGGTTTCTCATTTCTGAGTTTAGTCTACCTCAATATTATATTTTCCTTATCCATTTTTTTACTGAACAATTTTATGTTGTCATTTCTTTTACAGCTGAAAACTCTTCCATTCTGTATATGTAGACATTTTCACCATCCATTCACTGGTTGATGGGCACCTAGGCCAGCTCCATTTTTTGTTATCAATAAACAAGGATATATAAATGTGTCAGTGGTAACATATGGGGATCTTGGATATATATCTGGGAGTATTCATGTGACACATCTTTCTTTAGCTTATTGAGGAACTGCCATAATGTTTTCCATAATGGCTGTATTAATTTGCACTCCCATCAGCAAGGCAAAGGGTCCCTTTTCTCACATTCACAGCAACATCTGTTGTCAGATTCCTTAATGATAGTCATTCTGACTTGTGTAAGATGCTATCTCAAAGTAATTTTAATTTACATTTTCCTGATGACTAGGGTTGTTAATCACCTAAACAAACACTTTTAGCCAGTTGTGATTCTTCTTATGAGAACTTTATATTCATTTAATCTATCCACTTGCTGACTGACAAATTTTTTTTTGTTTAGCAATTAGTGATTACAGTTCTTCATAATTTCTGAATTTCTGAAACTTAGTCTGAAAAATAGTTGGCCAAGAGTTTGTCCTATTCTGGGAATTCTGTGTTTACTCTTCTATTAGTTTTTTTTAAACTTTTTTTTTTTTTTTTGCTATGTAGACTCTTTTGATTTCATTTGGTCCCATATGTTAATTCTTGAGGACAATGCCCTGTTCTCAGAACTCTGTTCAAAGAGTTATTTCCTATACCTATTTCTTTAAGTTTATCTTTGAGGTTTTTCCTAGAAGTCTCAACATTTCAGGCATTAATGAAAGGATTTGATTTACTTTGATTTTTGCATAGAGTGAAAGACATGTAATTTAATTCTCCTGCAAATAGATATTCAGTTTAGCTGACAACATTTATTGGAAAGACAGTCTTATTTTTTCCCCACTGCTTGTTTCTCCCTGTGTTTGTGTGTGTGTGTGTGTGTGTGTGTGTGTGTGTATGTGTGTATGAGGATAGTGTGAATGTGTTTATTTCGTTAATTTATTTCTCAGTATGTTTGTTATTGATATATGGGAAAGGTATTGGTTTTATATGTTAACTTTATATTCTGATGCTTTGCTGAAAGTGTTTATAGTCTTAAGCACTTTATGTTATATACACTAGTATCTTATACTTAGACTCTTGTCATCTGTGTGTTAGATTTTCTAGTCTTGCAGAAATGTTGGAACTTGTTTTCCTCATCTCTCCACTTCCTTCTACAACTTGAAAATGACCAAGAATTATATAAAAGATAATTCTTTTCCTTTTTATAAAAACCATGATTTCTACCCTGGTAGCTAAAATTCAGGAAGAAATTGCACGTGTGATTGGCAGACATCGGAGGCCCTGCATGCAGCACAGGAACCACATGCCCTACACAGAAGCTGTGCTGCATGAGATCCAGAGATACATTGATTTTGTTCCCATTCCCTTGCCTCGTAAAACAACACAGGACGTGAAATTCAGAGGATACCACATTCCCAAGGTGAGATCTATTTCATCTGTGTTCCTCACCGTGCATCTTTGCTTGTCAACAATTAAGTAATATGATTACATAAAACCTGACCTTCCGCAAAGATGCCAGAATCACACACCAGCCACCTCAGCCCCCTCATGCTCTGCTCCTTTGTTTGTCATTTGTTGATATGGTTTTCTAACATGATTGGGTTCTCACAGTCTTTTCAGTCCATTGATATGTCCATATGCTTCCCGCCTGTTAGTTCAATCTGCTGTCCACATTCTTGCTTTCCAGGGGGTTTTACTACTCTTGTCAATTAACCACAATTCTGTATTCCCTCCTCCCTCTGTGCTTTCTGTTTGACTTATTTAGAAGAAATCCAATCCAGCAATATCTTTCCTTTTCCTTGGTTTGGTGGAACTCATCTATGTAGCTCAGTAAGTTGAGTATTGGTATTGTTTTTATAAACACAGTTTATTTTGAGACTTGGTCTTATTCTGGACTTAAAAATAATATCCTAGCTCCAACCTCCTGAGTACTGGCATTTACAGGCTTGAGCCACCATTTTCTATTTAGTTTTAACCAGCACTTAGTATTTGGTTTACCAATAATAAACTCATTTTATTACAATTAACTGCAGATTAAAAGTATCACAGAGCTAGTTTAAGGAATCAAGTCAAATACAAGCCCAGTCCTCACAGTTGCTTGGCGAGTACTTTCTCCACTGAACCATCTCACCGGACTCTATATTATAAATGCTAATGATTAATGTTAGTTGAGCCCCAAATTTTTTTGGAGATAAAGACATAACTTCTCTCTCTCTGAAGTTGTTTTTGTATTAGCTAGTGGTATTAGTGGATGTTTTGAATAATTCATTATACAATTTTAATGTTTGTCCTAAATACGCTTAGTTCATGAAGTTGCCAAATATTTTGTTGATCTCACCATCAAAGTTTAGGGTTCTCCTATTCTGGTCTTTCTGTTTCTGGAAGGTACCCTTTTTCTCTTTGGCTTCTGTGTGGGCGTATAGGGTAGGCTTGACACTGGTTGTTTAATAAGGGAGAGAGACTAAAGCTATAGAGCCAAGATAAAGTCTTTCAATCCTTTCTCCTGGAACCTGCCCTCTGGATAATACCAAGATAATGAAAATCCCATTCTGTAATATTTTAATTTTTCAAGAACTTTCCATGTTCAAGATTATTCACAGTTTTTCCAAATTCTACTCTAATAACACGTATGTGTGTTATGATTATAGATCATCATGTGGAGTCTCTCAGCTGACTCCCTATTTACTAATATTTGATACTTTGTAGTAATTGGATATATTAATAAGAACTTCCTTCACTTAGAAATGTAGTGTCTCCTGTATTCTTTTACAGTTATTTTTTCAAGTGCTCAAATATATTTATAATAGCTATATTTTGAAGTTTTGTATGACCACTCTAAATTTATACAATCATACTGGCTCATAGCTTTTCATTTGTTATGGCTTGCATTTCTCCTTTTCCAAGTTTACTAATGGGAGGTTCTTAATCTTATGCAACATTGAAGGTTGTTGAAGAAAATGGCAATGAGGTTTTCAAAAATGATGCGCATTCATTCTTCCAGAATGAAAAAATGAGATGAATTTACCTTTCTTAAATTAAAGCATATTTTTTCATATAATGTATTTTAATTATGGGTTTCCCTCCCCCAACTCCTTGCAGATCTCTTTACCTCACAACCCACCCAAATCTATACACTTTCTTTCTCTCTCTCATTAGATAATGAACTCATTAGATAACACCAAAAGCAAGCTGGGCGGTGGTGGCACACAGCTTTAATTTCGGCACTCAGGAGGCAGAGGGAGGTGGATCTCTGTGAGTTTGAGGCCAGCCTAGTCTACAGACCAAGTTCCAGTACACACACCAAAGCTAGACAGAGAAACCCTGTCTCAAAAAATCAAATCAAAACAAAAACCAAAAAATCAATCCCCCAAAACAAACAAAAGCAAACAACAACAACAATAACAAGAAAAACCCAAACAAGTAGCAACAAAAACAAACAAACCAGAATAGAACAAACCAGAGAACAAAGTTCCAAATGAAAAGCTCATGGAACGTATACAGATGGATGCACAAATTCACATGCACAGAAACCACTTAAAAACAAAATCAGATACCATACTATATAAACCAAAGACCTGAAAGTAAAAAAAAAAAAAAAAAAGAATTCCCAGAGAAAGCATTAAAAAACAAACAAACAAACAAACAAGCCTTCCACAAACACCTGAGTTCTTCTTGCATTGGGCATCTACTGCTTGACATTGGTCCTGCCTAAAGTGCGGTTTGTTTCCCTACTGAGACTGTTAGAGGAAACTAGTTTTTCCTAAGTCAATAGTTGTTAATTTAAGATAGTTTCTGGGTTAGGGATTGGGACTTATGTCTGCTTATCCCTGCAGTGCTGAGAACTCACCTGGCTTAGACCTGTTAAAGTACTCTTCATGCTGCTATGGTCTCTGTGACTTTATATAATATGCCAGCTCTGTTTGTCTAGAAGGCCTTGTTTCCTTGGTGTCCTCCATCCCCACTGGATCTTACGATCTTTCTCTCTACTCCTCCACCAAGTTCAGATGAATTTTCAATGGCGTTGCCCTGTGGGATGACACTGTTGAATGTGTCAAGACGGATGCACTTCAGGGAGCTTCTTCAATTCTGTAGATTCCTGGCATCAGAGCACAAACTAGAGATGTTGGTTGTGATGAGGTCAATGCACAAAGTCCCTGAATGAGAATTATTGGATACAAAATCTGTCAGTACTGGTATTGATGTTTTTTGACAAGAACAAATGACTTCTCCCTCTTTCCCTCTTTGCCTCAATCTGCTCATCATCCACAGAACAAAGAGATCAAATGAGAGACATATAATTTTTTTTCAGGTTCCAAGGCCAAACTTTTGTTCTTTTTCTTTCAGGGCACAAGTGTAATGACAAGTCTGACTTCTGTCCTACATGATGACAAAGAATTTCCCCACCCGGAGAAGTTTGACCCCGGTCACTTTCTGGATGAGAAAGGCAACTTCAAGAAGAGTGACTGCTTCTTGGCTTTCTCAGCAGGCAAGTGAGCCTTGTTTCCATGTGTGTTAGGACCCAGGTGAGGTGAGAAGGGTCATGTATGGAGGCTCCTGTGGGTGGCATGGAGAGCCATTTGTATGAGGCCAGAGGCAGCAACCCCAAGATAAAGGCTGCTTCTCCTTGGATTACAGGCTCCACCTACTGGCCCTGCTTCTGAACCTATAGCTGAGTTTATCAAGAGCTCTTTCTGAAAGAAATCCTATTCTTCTGAGGCATTTCTCTCTACCCAGAGGAGTCAGGTCACTGTGAATCCAAGGAACACTTTAATGTAGCAACTTAGTGCTCAGATCCAGGGGTTCAGTGTTGGAAAGAAACAAAGAGGATAAACGAATAGGAGAAGATAGTACCCTGTGAAAATGTGCTTTTCTCAGGTCCTCCAGGGGAGTCCAGGGAGAGTAGTTTGCAGAGTTGGTGTTTTTGAAGGACACCAAGCTGAATGGTCAGACTGCAGAAGTTGCTCGCAGGAAGTACCATTAAGTGTCTTCTTTCAGTTTGAAAGGGTCTAAGAAAAGAAAAATTGATACACTCTAAGGTATGATTAAAATGTTAAAATGATGATTAAAGTAATAAAAAAGGAAGAGACTGTTCCCTTGGGAACAGAGGAAACTACAAGTCTGACACAAGCAAGTGGCCTTCAATAGACCAAGAACCAGGCAGGACTGGAACCTGTTCTGCTGAGGCAGAATTTCATGTTCCAGGAGAGCCAGGGCTATTACATAGAGAAACAATGTCTCAAAAAAAAAAAAAAAAGAAAAGAAAAGAAAAGAAAAGAAAAGAATGTTTTGAGAGTGAGGTGGGACACAGAAAAACTTGGAGTGGGAAAGGAAGGCTTAAAAATGATGTAAATATATTAATTTATGAAATATAAAAATGTAAAATTACCTCCCCAAAAAGAAATAGCTGAAAAGAATAGAAAAGCAAAGCAAAGAAAAAAGAAAAGAAAAAAGAGATTTGTCTTGAGGAATGGAAGGATGGGAAAGAAAACAGAGCAGTACAAAAATACAGTCAGTTGTCTGGTAATTAGTCTGGGTTAATTAGTTATCATTATCATGTGTTCCATGTGTGTTAACTCAAAATCAGAATTTAATGACTTACCAGTTGTTATGTCTTTTTTAGGAAAAAGGGCTTGTATTGGAGAAGGTCTGGCCCGCACGGAGATGTTTTTAATCCTGACTAGCATTTTACAGAATTTTACTTTAAAACCTCTCGTCAATCCAGAGGACATCGACACCACCCCAGTTCAAACTGGCTTATTGTCTTTGCCTCCTTCTTATGAACTCTGTTTCATTCCAATCTGAAGTGGGTGGTCTTTCTCATTGATGACTGAGACCCTGCTTTTACTTGTCAGCAAACAGGGGTTTTGTGTCCTATGTGCCTGCATTCTGCAGTTCTTCTTAGTGGCAGACCTGCTACTTCCGAAATATTCTAAAATTTCTTCATGAAATTCTTTATGAACAAGTTCCAGTTTCCACATATGAAAAAAGCCTCACCGATTCAGTAATAATAAAATTTTTGTTGTGGTGTGTGTCAGATCATTAGTTACATTTTCATTTGAGTGCAATCCAAATTGAAAATGCATTATCAAATCATGTCGTTCTAGTAAGAGTTAGCAAGCAGACTTATTCTGTGCTTTTACAGAAAAGCTAATGGACAATGGAACTGAACTGTCATTCATTCCTGTGTCATTATCTAGGAGAATATCTCTTGACAGTGTGTCATGTATACACTTTGTCTTTTCTTCATAAATTTTAAAAGTGATGTGCATGGTTATGTTTGTAAACATATAGGCAGATAAATATGTATGCACATAAGAAGATACAATGGAAAATCATGCTTACCAAGGGGAGTAGCATGAGATAAACTTAAATTTCCCAGTTTCCAAGGATACCCTTTTCTTATCTCCTTCCAGAGCTACCTCTACACACTTGATGTATGATTCCATATAACCTCATATATACAAACCGAAATATCTGCATATGTGGGTTTTAAGTGAACTATGATTTAGAATTGCCATTTGTATAACAACATATCATAGATGTTTTTAAAAACACACAAACATAACTCATAATATTTTACTCTTTGTCTATTACATAATTTTCAAACTTATTTCCCATTTAAATACATATCCATATTTAATAATTTTTAGATTAGTTTTGAAATATTACCTTCATATGTTACTATAGCCACATATCTTTAATGACTTCAATACTATTTCTAAGTGGCTTGCTAGCTGTGCAATGGCCCCTCAATAGTAAATATAAATTGTTATTTTTGAAATACTGAATATTATTACATTAAAAATTATGTAATTATTAATCTAACTTATAGACCTATTTAAAAACTACTTGATCAAACATGTGAGCATGCTAAAAATTGAATTCTTTGATATATTTTTAATGTTGGTTGCCTTGCAGTGACATTTTCCAGTACAAAAATCCTGTCATATGCAAATGATATTTTATTTAAAGTTTTAGAAATTGTTTTACATGTGTGTCTGTATATGCTCTTCCTCTGTGAACACGTACATGTACATGTATATAAATACTGCCCCTTATGCATTCTTACATACCTCTGCCCCCACACCATTGCTTGTGTACATATATCAGTGATAGAAATTGTAAGTCCTTGTGAAGACAAATAGAACAGAGTGATTGGGAAATTCTTCTTGGGAAACCTAATCTTAGTTAGTCTAAAATTTAGATCTAAATGACTGGATTTGAGACCAGGAGCTGAGAAGCTGAAAAAATGACTGTAAAATTGCATTTTGGAATGTTAGGACAGAAATAATGTTTGTTCGTGTGGTAGTTTGAATGTAATTGGCCCCCATATTCTCATAGGAAGTGGTACTATTAGGAGGTGTGACTTTGTTGTGATATCACCACAAATCAGTTTTTTATTAGTCCAATTAGGTGCTTTAAGCAGCCACAGAAAATACCTTTACACAGGAACTGCCAAAAGACAGATACCTCCACGGCAGTACAAGAGTTAAATGGACTCCTGTGGAAACACTAGATTTAGGAAGACTCAAGGAAGTGGTAGTCTCGTATGGCATACATTCACCTTTTGTGAAACAGATGTTAAAACTTGTGATAGACTTATCCCTAGAGACTGAAGAGACTTGATTAAAGTGGTCTTGGAGTCTGGTCCTCAAATACAGTGGACTCACCTTAGAAAGAAGAGGCTAAGACCATTGGACAATGTAGTAGGGCTAGGGGTATGAAAATCTCCCAAAGCCAGCTTCTTGGAGAATGATATTGTACTGATGTACAAAGGCAATCTCTATACTATGACCACATCCTAGATTCATGTCACACAGCAGCTTTGAATGCTTGGTACAGAATTGGAGAAGTAGGAAAGAAAATTGAGTCATTTACTAAACTTATCCAGGGCTCAAAGGAAACTTTCATGGATTTCTTACAAAGACTAATTTTAGCAGAAAATAGAATGATACCAGATTATGAAGCTAGAAAAATAATAATTGAATCTCTGGCATTGAAAATGATAATTCTCAATGCATAAATGGTAATTAGAACTTTAATGGAAAGATCAGTGCCCTGGAGAAATGAATTCAAGATACAGTCAATATTGATTTCATGACTATGATGATGCTTGGATAGGAGAGGTGATTTCCAGAGATTTGAAGAAAAACCAAAATGTCAAGTGTTTCAATTGTGGCACACATAGTCACTTAAAAAGGGATTTTTAAACAGAGTGTTCCTAGAAACAATCTGCCTTGGCCTGTGATAGGATAGAGTAGAGCTGGGTGGGGAGAACTAAATTGAATGCTGGGTGAACTATAGACAGACAGGTTAAAAATTTGCAAGTAAGTCACAGCCACGTGATGATACACAGACTAATGGAGATGGATTAGGTTAGGATATGAATTAGCTGGAAATACACTTAAGCTATTGGCCAAACAGTATTGCAAATAATATAGTCTCTGTGTGGTTATTTCAGGAGTCTGGGCAGCTGGGAATACACAAGCAGACTCTCCTACAACAGGGAGAGTGAGCTTTAGATGCTTTGTTGGTTTATGGGCAACAACAAGAGTAATTTTTCTTTTTCTGAGCATGTTTTAAAGGATTCTGAACTTTCCTTTGCCCTCCCTGGCTACATATAACAGTCTCTCAGGTTTCTCTTATTACTCCTGGGTCCTCTGACACTGGGACCAGATATCCATCTGACAACCCATGAGAGGGAGCAAGGTTAAGAGATCATCTATAGATGAGCTTGGGGAAGGCTCATCATGCCCTCATCTTGATGGTCCTGCACTCCAAATCACAGGAGACATTCTTTCTTTCTTTGGAAGAAGCCTACAGTCTAAGCTTCTGTAATTGCATTATATTAATTTGCTTATTTATGAAAATGCTTGATTAAAATGTTTGCATGCTTAAAAACTTTTGATGGCTTAGTGCTTGAGAGCAAATTTGTTCTTCCAAACAACCCAGGTTCAATTCCTAGCATCCTCGTGGTAGCTCAAAACTGCCTGTGAATCTAGTTCTAGGGAATCTGGTGACTTCTTCTACTTCTTTGGGCACCATGCTCACACATATCCATAGACACAAATGCAGGCAAAACATTCATAAACACATTTTTAAGTTTAATTTCAAAAGTTCCATGTATTTAGTGTGTATGTGTGCACCCATGTATGTACAGGTGTGTGCATGCCGTGCTATGCTGAGGGAAGGAAGTTCAAAGGACAACTTGTAAGACTTGGTTTACTTCCTCTACCGTGTATGTTGTGGGGTTCAAACTCAGGTTTGGCAGCAAGTTACTTTGCCTGATGAGCCATTTCACCAGTTCTAAAATGTTTGGAACTCAAGACCTCACACATGCTAGGAAAGAGCTCTACAGCTGAGCTAAATTTCCAGCCCATAATTGAGTATTTTAATGGTTCCTTTAGTTTGATTTTTGGATTGGTTTTGATTTGGCGTTTTTTTGTTTGTTTGCTTGGTTGGTTGGTTTATTGGTTGACTGATTGACTGATTTTTGAGACACGGTCTCTCCATGTTGCCCTGACTATCCTGGAACTCACTATGTAGAACTCTCAGAACTCCACCTGCCTCTGCCTCCCAAGCGCTGGGATTAAAGGTGTGTGCCACCACACTGGCCCCTTTAGCTTTCTATCAAAGGCAACCAATCTCTTCACCTCACCCAACCTCAGCCCTACATGAAGGCATCTCAGAAGGGCCAGAGTGAGCAGCTGCTCCAGGCATTCTGCCCCAAGCATAGCAAACAGACTCCCTCACTTCCTGACTGAAGGGGGTTGTCTGCAAGGAAAGAGCAGCATCTCTGCACTCATGGACAGGGTGGAGAGGCTAACTGACCACAGAAGGGACCAACACAGCAAAGGCTGGGGTCTCAAATATAAGAAATCCTCCTCCCATAGCTCACTCGGTCAACAGGAAAACCACCAAGAAATAAGAGACAGTGCAAATGGTAGAAGAGAAGGCAGGGAGAGATGTGAAATCCCTACTTGGTAGGAGGAGCCACATCCTTTTCTGAAACTAGACTGGAAGAGACTAGAGTTGGGAGCCCTGGAGGAGCTGTGTGCTGCAGCAGACCTCATTCTCAGCCCTGCAGCGCCACCTGCTGGCTCCAGGTTGTTAGGAGAAAAGTGTTTGAGAAAGCAACCTCAGTTCAGCACTTCCTGCCTGAGTAAGCAGGTGGATCAAATCTGCTAGGAGTGCAGAGGCAAGTGAGCCTGGCTGTTTCCCGCCGCCATAAACAGTACGCTGCATGGCAGACTTAGCTTTAAAAAACCCCCAAAACCTATCTTTTCTCATTTTTCATACCAATCCCAGTTCCCACTCCCTGCCTTCCTCCCACTCCTCCCACTTTCCTCCCACCCCAGCACAACCTCCATCCCCTCAGAAAGGGTAAGGTTTCCCATGGGAAATCAATAAAGTCTAGCACATCGCTTTGAGACAGGACTACCACGGCCTTACCCACTATATCTAGGCTGAGTAAGGTATCCCTCCAAAGAGAATGGGTTCCAAAATGCTAGTACAAGCAATGGGGATAAGTCCTGATCTCACTGTCGGTAGCCTCACAGTCTGCCCCAGCCATACGACTGTCACCCACATTCAGAGGACCTAGTTTGGTCCTATGCTGGTTCCCCACTGTCAGACCACAGTCAATGAGCTCCCATTAGCTCAGGAAAGCTGTTTCAGTGGGTATCCCATCATGGTCTTGACCCCTTTGCACATATTATTGCTCCTCCCTCTCTTCAGTTGGACTTTGGGAGCTCAGCCCAGTGCTCCACATCTGTTTTCATCAGTTGCTGGATGAAGGTTCTATGATGACAATTGAGGTAGTAATCAATCTGATTACAGGGCAAGGCCAGTTCAGGCACCCTCTCCATACTTGTTTAAGGTCTTAGCTGAGGTCATCCTTGTGGATTCCTCAGAATCTCCCTAGTGCTAGGTTTCTTGCTATCCTCATAATGGCTTCCTCAATCAAGTTATCTCTTTCTTTGCTCTCCATCTCTGTCCTTTCCCTATTTTGACCATCCTGTTCCCTCAAGTTCTTCTCCACCTCCCCCTTTCCCCTCCTCCCCTTCCACAGTCCCTTCTTTCCCCACCCCCCTGATCTCAATTTCCTCAGGAGATCTTGTCTATTTCTCCTTCCCAGGGAATTCATTTATGTTTTTCTTAGGATTCTCTCTGTTACTTAGCTTCTCTGGGGTTGCGGATTATAGGCTCATTGTTCATTGCCTTACGTCTAATATTCACTTATGAGTGAGTACATATGATGTTTATCTTTCTGGGTCTGGGTTACTTCACTCAGAATGTTTTTATTCTAGTTCCATCCATTTGCCTGCAAATTTCAAGATGTCATTGTCCCCCCCCCCCCCCCCGTCAAGTAGTACCCTGTGTAAATGTACCATATTTTCTTTATCCATTCTTCGGCGGAGGAAATTTAGGTTGTTTCCAGGTTCTGGCTTGCCTGCTACCTGACTAGTGAAGATAAGTTAGATGGGGGAGGAGCCTGCATTTGTGCCCCACGACCTAGGGCCTAGTGACTGGGCTGCCCTGCTCCAGAGCTGATTACTCAGCTCTTGGTTTGGTGTGTGCAGTCACAATCTGTACATCAGAGTTCCTCTGAGGTTGCGGGTGATGGGTGGTTTGGGGGTGGAGTGGAACTTGTAGCTTACAGTGAAAGACCCTACAGACCCCCTCCTCAAAACCCGTAGCTAGCATGTTCCTGGGGGAACGTCCTGTTTGCTTTAAAAAAAAATTCTCCGGATCAGCAGCCAGCCTGCTCCCGTAAGAACATCCATGTGCCTGAGAGAGCAGGAGATAGAGATAGGAAGACTGCAAGGCAAGATGTCAATAAGATAAGATGTCAACAAAGCAGGTTAGCTATAAGATAGGAACAGGATGACTGTTGCCAGGCATCCATGCTGAGAGAGGAAACCATTCATGCCCCCCCCCCCCCCCCGCCGCATTCCGATAACCACGCTTTTGCTTCTGTAAACTTGCTTCTTGCTGACACCCGTGCTGAGAGAGGAAACCATTCATGCCCCCGCCTCATTCCAGTCGACAGATAACCACGCTTTTGCTTCTGTAAACTTGCTTTTTGCTCTTCCCTATAAAAAGCCCGCCCTCCAGTTGGCAGGTGCGCAAATCTTCCGAGAGATCTTGCTGCCCACAGGTACCTGTGTCTACTCAATAAACCTCTTGCGATTTGCATCCATGCGGTCTCGGCCTGTTCCTTGGCGTTGGGGAGGTCTCCTCCAGGAAAAGAGGTCCTCGTTGAGGGTCTTTCAACAGGGTCCAATTGATAGGGATGAATAGAACAGCCTACCTGCCAAAGACTTGCTTGCTGGCTGGCTAGGGAACCAGAGGCAGGTGGGTGGTGCCCAAGGTTTTTACCCAGGACCTAAGTAGGGCCTAGAGATTGGGTTGTCCAGTTGGGGAGTTGGTCACTCTCCTCTTGGGCTGTGCTGTGCCACCACATTTTCTTCATCCATTCCTTGGTTGAGGGGCATCTAGGTTGTTTCCATGTTCTGTCTGTTATGAATAAAGCTGTTATGAACACAGTTGTGCAAGGGTCTCTGTGGTATGATTGGGCATGTTTTGAGTCTATTCTATGCCCAAGAGTGGTAATACTGGGTCTTGAGGTAGATTGATTTTCAATTTTCTTAGAAACCACTATATTGATTTCCAAAAGGACTGTTTCATTGGGTGTACTCATCATGGTTTTGGTCAAATTGTCATTCCTCCCATTCTTCAACTGGACTCAGTTCAGGGCTGCAATGCAGGTCTCTGCTTCTGCTTTCATCAGTTGCTGGATAAAGGTTCTATGGTGATATTTAAGATATTCATCAGTCTGAATACAGGGCAAGGCCAGTTTAGGAACCTTCTCCTTTATTACTTAGGGTCTTAACTGCGGTCATCCTTGTGGATTACTGGGAATATCTCTAGAGCCAGGTTTCTTGTTAACCCCATAATGGTTCTCTCAATCAAGATATCTCTTTATTTGCTCTCATCTCTGTCCTTCCTCTATCTCAACTATTCCAATTTCTCAAGTTCTCATCACTTCTCACCTTTGCCCCTCCTCTTGCCTTTCCTCCTTTTCTCCCCCAACCCCTATGCTCCCAATTTTGTCTTGATCTTGTCTATTTTGAATTTCCAGGTGTATCTATTTATATTTTTCATAGGTTTCACCTTGATACTTAGCTTCTCTAGGATCATGAACTATAGGTTAAATGTAGTATGGAGCTGCAGGCAGCTTCCCGCCTCCCAGCTCCTAGCCACTAGATAGCTTTACCCGAAATAATTACATGGAAACTATATTCTTTTAAACACTGCCTGGCCCATTGGTTTCATCCTCTTATTGGCTAATTCTCACATCTTGATTAATTCATTTCTAATAATCTGTGTAGCACCACGAAGTGGTGGCTTACCAGAAAGGATCTTAACCTGCGTCTGTCTCAAGAGGAGAGTCATGGCGACTGCCTGGAGAAGAGAGGCATGGCATCTGGCTCACTGCCTTCTTCCTCCCAGAATTCAGTTCTGTTTACTCCGCCTATCTAAGCTGCTGTCCTATCAAAGGCCAAGCAGTTTCTTTATTAACCAATGGAAGTAACAGATAGACAGATGACCCACCTACATCAGTTAAATAACTTTTGTTTATAGCTAGTAACCACTTATGAGTGAGTAGATACTATATTCATCTTTTTGGTTCCGGGTTTCCTCACTCAGGGTGGTGTTTTCTAGTTTCATCCATTTACGTGTAAAATTCAAGATGTCTTTGTTTCTTACCACTGAGTAGTACTCTAATGTGCCATATTTTCTTTATCCATTTTTTGTTGAGGTTGTTTCCAGGTACTGGCTATTACAAATAATACTGCTATTAAGAGAGATGAACATATGTCTTTGTAGTATTATTGAGTGTCTTTTGGGTATATGCCCCAGAATTGTACTGCTGGATCCTGAGGTAGGTTGATTTCCAATTTTCTGAGAAACCACCATACCTATTTGAAAAGTGATTGTACAAATTTGCATTTCTACCAGCAAAGAATGAGTTTTTTCCTTACTCCACATCCTCTCCAGCATAGGCTATCATTGGTTCTTTTGATCTTAGCCATTCTGACAGGTGTATGATGGTATCTTAGAGTTGTTTTGATTAGCATTTTTCTGATGAGTAAGAATGTTGAACATTCCCTTAAGTGTCTTTTGACCACTTCGATTCTTCCTTTGAGAATTTTCTGTTTAGTTCTGTATCCCATTTTTTAAATTGGGTTATTTGAAATTTTGATGTCTAGTTTTTTGTGTTCTTTATATATTTCTCTCTCATATAACATTGGTGAACTTCTTTTCTCATTCAGTAGCTTGCCTTTTTTACTTATTAATTGTGTCTTTTACTTTACAGAAGCTTCTCAGTTTCAGGAGGTCCCACTTATTTATTGTTGTTTTCAGTGTCTATGATAACTATTATGGTAGTCACCAATGTAATTAGTGGAGAAAGTGAGTTCATGCATTCTTTCCACTATTGCTAAAAATCTTAGCCTGGGTTATCCTTGTGGATTCTTAGGAATTTCCCCGGTATTAGGTTTCCTCTTAACCCCACAATGGCTCCCTCTATGAAGATATAACTTTCATTGTTCTTCCTCTCTGTCCCTCCTCCAAATCACACATCTCATTTCCTCATGCTTCCAGACTCCATTCCTCCCTGAGTTTACACAGAAAATCTCATCTACTTCTTCTTCCTAGGACAGCCATGTGTCTCTTTTAGGGTCCTTCTTGTTACCTAGCTTCTCTGGGACTGTGGAATGTATCTGATATCCAGTTAAGAAAACAATATAGATGCAGTGGCTGATCGAGCTGTCGCTGTCTTGTCATACTTCCAAGGGTGATGAAGATCAACCACAAGGCATGCTCCAGGTCAGAACACCCAAGAGATCATGCACAACCCTTCTCCTCCATTTTATCCTATCACATCTCCATAGAAAACCATGCCCATGGCAATGGCCAAACAGATCAAGCTCCACCATAGTTTTTGGCTAATAAAAAGGGCTCTAATTCAACATCAGTTATATATAGTAAGAATTATCAAGTATTGTCCAAAATACTTGATTGTGCTTCTAGTAACTGTAGGGGATCCCCAGCTAAAGAGCTTTCTCACCCCAACCTCTTCAATAATTTCTTTTGCATATGTGTGTTCCGGTGAAGAGTATAGGCCTGTGTGTTTACATGATAACAGACTGCTTGTACAATAGTGAGTATTTGCCTCTTTGTGTGTTGTGTGTGTAAGTGTGTACACCTGCATGATCATGTGGAGGTCTGTGTTCAGTCTTTGGTGTCGTTACAGGGTATCCCAGTGTGACTCCAGGCTTGGCAATTATACTGGATGAGTGGGCTCTATCCAGGGATGCTTTTGACTCAGTCTCCCACTGTGGTATAAATAGTAATCACCACCAGGTATGACCTTTAGGTTTTGTTTTGAATATAAATGTATGTACTTGAGCCCTGTACGACAAGAACATTGCTGTCTGAGCCATCTCAACATTTTTCCCACTTTACATTCTGAAAATTTCTTGTTATACAGTCCAGCAAGACCTTTGGGAACTCCTATTTCTTTCATCTCTTATGAAAACTGATGGAAAATCTGTTAAAATCAGAAATAAATAATTAATACGTTATTGTCAAGGACATACAAAAGAAACAAGCATGACTGTGAATTATTATATAGTTGGACACTATTTATTTTATTTGGGAGCCCTGTTAATTACAGGTTTAGCTACAAGTGGGTACAAGGGATAGTAACAGTGCTACGGAGAATAGAAAATGGCAATTATCTTTGACGATTACTTCAGAGACTATAAAATGGAGACCGGATGATGTTCATGGGAAATTAGGGAACAGAAGTTGTGAGAGTGTGGAAGGACACTGTATGCCTTCCGGGAAAGTGTTAAATACAAGGTTTGAGGGTGATTTCAGAGAAGAACACAGTAGGAACCAGGCATCTGATCTTCATTAGACAGGAATGAAGCAGAGCTGGAAAAAGGGAGGGAATACAGTAAATCCATTGTACACTGGGGCATCATTGATTTCATTTGGGGGAACCAGAGATTTCAGCTTGAAGTTCTGTAAAATGGTGGTCAGGAACAGAAACAGCTCCATGCGGGCCAGACCTTCTCCTAAACACACTCGTTTTCCTGTAGGGGAAAAAAGGCAAGAAAGGTAACTATGCCTTGTATGTGAGTGAGTGTGGGATGCAGTATGTTTGGAACTAGCATAAGAGACTAATGTAAGTGCTGAGTTATTGGACGGTTGGTTAGCTGTAGGGGTGGGTTAGAGGACAATTGCTTAAGCAAATAAATAAAGATGGCGTGTTAGGAGCTGTGTAATCCAGTCTCAGATCAGCATATATAAGCAAGTCCTATGGGTCTCTGCAAAGGAATTCCAGTGGAGATGGTATGTCACTTGTCAGGAAACAGTGGATCTGGGCACACAGAAGGACAGTGACAGATTTGCTAGGCTGGTGTGCACTCTTCTCTCTCATTATATTGATGAATCTTTTGGTGATTTTTAGTTTCACTTTGGCCGCCACACATGCGACAGCTCTAATTTTCCCTGCAAACTCCATTCTTCCTCCAATGCTGTCCCCTAAGATTCTTCAGGGGTTAATCCTTCTCAATTTTCTTATTTGGAAATATTAACTGCAATGCCTTATTCTGGAAACTTTCCTGACTCTGTAGAGGCAGTAAAAATTAACTAGATAGGCTTTCTTAATTATTTTCAGGCAAAGGTAGATAGTAATAACACCGTGAAGAAACAAACTCAGAACGGTAGTTGCAGGAAATAATGGGTTCACGTGAGGAAACAAACCTGGAACATTAACTAATACCTCACGGTTCTGTGAATAGGGTTGAGGTAATCACAAAAAAAAGGGAAAAACACAGTAACAACTGTTGAGAATAAGTTCCCTAGATACCAAGCATTAATGGTAGGATATGGTATACTACAAGAGGACAAAATATAATGCAAAGCCGGGGTGGATAAATCAATTTTTACCACATACAGGAGCAATTACTGGGTGGAAGAAGAAGGGTACCGTGGAATGGGAGAAGATTGCGTTGACAAAGTGTCTTTTATAGAGAGAATGAGAGGAATAGCACCGTCTTTAAGGCCAGGAAAATATATAAAAACATTTCCTACAGACACAAAAGAATTGCTCAGGTTCATATATTTTTGTCCTTAGAGCAATGTACCCATGTCTATAACCTTTAACTTTTAAACTGCGAGTATCTGTCAGCTTACATATGTGCTGTAAGAACAGTATGTGCTTGACTAGATAGTTAGTTAAACTTGCAAAAATGTCAGACTCTATGCCTAGACTGAGGTTGTATAAGGGATGAGAAAATGTGTTGTGTAGTAGATAAGGGGCTAAAAGTAGTTTTATGATGACTATGATGTAATTCTTAGAAGTCAATAATAAAAACCAATAATAAAACTATTCATGGAATCCTGGTAGAACAAGCTCTGATAATGTATAAATAAAGATGGCTCATGTTATTTGGTGCTAATTGTGTATAATCATTATCTAGTCATTAAGTGGCCCTTAGATTGAGGCAGGATGCTGGCACTGAGTACATGTTTTTCCCAAATAACATACGATCTTAAGAAGTATATTGTTGAAGACAGGTTATCCAGAAAGACAAACAAACCAGAGGAAAGCATGAGTGATGTAGTGGGTCTTCTGTCTATGTGTTAATTTCATTGGTTAATAAAGAAAACTGCTTGACTTGATAGATCAGAATATAGGTGGGCAGGGAAGACAGAACAGAGTGCTGGGAGGAAGAAGGCAGTGAGGCAGATGCCATGCTTCTCCTACCCAAGACAGACAGTGGTTAGAATCTTCCCGGTAAGACACCACTTCGTGGTGGTACACAGATTATTAGAAATAGGTTAATTAAGATGTGAGAGTTTGCCAGTAAGAGGCTAGAGCTAATGTGCCAGGCAGTGTTTAAATGAATACAGTTTGTGTGTTGTTATTTCAGGTGTAAAGCTAGCCATGCGGGAGCTGGGCGGGACAAAAAGCAGGCCTGCTCGCCTTCTCACTACACATGAGCTATATAATTATGTAGCAACATAAATCAAATTAGTGTAGCAGATATTTTCTGATCATTTCACATAATCATTGATGGTCTACCTTATTCTGAGCAGTTTATGAACCTTTCTCTAAAACTGAATACATACATGGACTCAAAGCATTTCTCAACAGATGCAAGAAAGTTAAAAGAAGACCTTCCAAACTATCTGATTGCCATGAACTATAGATAAATACCACCACCTAAAGAAACTATTGAAAGGCTAAAAACTTGCCTAAACTAAGCAAATCACTAATGAATATAAAATGGGTCAAAAGAGAAATAAAATGCTTTTAAAGGTGAATAAAAATGAACACTGAAAACTAAGACCCACGATGAAGTCCCTCCTAAGAGGTTAAATCATAGACCTAATTGTCCAACAAAACAAAACAAGGGAGAAAAAGAAAGGTTGGGAAAGAGAAAGAGATACAGAGAGTACACACATTAACTAAATGGCACACCTGAAATCTCTAGAAGAAAATGAAAAAAAAAATAATATCCAGGATGTAAAGATGAAAAGAAATAATCAAACTGAAGGCTGAAATGAGTAAATATAAAAAATAATACAGCCGGGCGGTGGTGGCACATGCCTTTAATCCCAGCACTCGGGAGGCAGAGGCAGGTGGATCTCTGGGAGTTTGAGGCCAGCCTGGTCTACAAGAGCTAGTTCCGGGACAGGCTCCAAAGCTACAGAGAAACCCTGTCTTGAAAAACCAAAAAAAAAAAAAAACCCAAAAACAAAAAAACAAAGAATTAGTGAAAGTTAGAGTTGACTCATTGAGAAAAACTATACAGTTGATAAACCTTTAACAAATATACTAAAAGATGGAAAGAAACAACATAATTTACTAAAAGTAGATTTGAAAATGGCATAAGAACAAAACCACTAAGGAAAGTCTGATGACAATAAGGGCACAGTGCAAAAGTATGTATCCAACTAAACTGGAAAACCTAAAAGCAGATATAAATTTTTGATATATACAACTTTTACAACAGTTAAATCTGGTAAGATAAGAAATTTAAATAAACTTATAACTCATAGTGGAAAAGAAATAGTAATTAAAAGTTATCAGCCAAAACAAGTCCAGGGTCAGATAGACTCGGTGAAGAAATTTATCAGTCTCAAAGAATAGTAAATAAAATTGACTCCAAACTATTTTGCAAAATAGAAACAAAAGGAACATTGCCTAATTATTTTTATGAAGTCACGATTACTCTGATATGGAAACCACATGAAGACCTAACTGAAAAAGGGAGTTACAGCCAGGTAGGGGTGGTGAGGGCTTTTTCTCAGCACTCAGTAGGCAGAGGTAACAGTATTTTTATACATTCTAGGCCAGCCTTGTTTACAGAGCAAGTTCCAGGACAACCAGTGCCATTATACAGAGAAACCTTGTCTCAAAAACAAACAAAACAAAAACAGGAGGAAGGGTGACAGAGAGAAAGTATTATAGTATTTATCAATTTGCCTCATGACCATGCATGTAAAAATTCTCAATAAAATACTGGCACATCAAATACAAGAACACCTAAAAAAATTATGTACAATGTTAAAATAGGCTTTGTTTCAGAGATGAAAGAATGATTCAACATACATATATAAGTAATTTGATTCACCATATAAACAAACTAAAACATAACACAATGATCTTTTCATTAATGAAGGCTTTTTTCCAAACAGAATATTTCTTCCTGTGAAATATCCTGAACGAGATTAGGGATATTAGGAACTAAAGTAAACATAATAAAGGTGACTTAGAGTTAGTTCATAGACAAAGTAAGCCTAAACAGAAAATCTCAATGCATTTCTACTAAAATCAAGAACAAGAGAGGAATGTCCATTTTCTCCATATCTTTTTAATATAATATTTGAAGTATTAGTTAAAGTTATAAGACAACAGAAAGAAAACAATGGAATGCAAATAGGAAAGAAAGAATTAAAAATAGTCCTTACCTGTAGATGATATCTATAAAACCCTAAAGTATACACCAGGACCACCAACAGCTGAAAGACTCTTTCAGCAAAGTGGCAGGATAAAAAGTTAACACAGAAAAAACAGCTTGTTTTTGATGTACAACTGAGAATTGTACTTAGAGAGAAATTAATGAAAAAATGCTTTTCGCAATATTCTAAAACCATGAGAACAAGAACAACACACATAAAATACCCCAAACTAACAAAACCAAAAAAACATACAAGTGAGCAAACAAACAAACAATTTTAGGATATTTCTAACAAAATAAGTGAAAGATTTGTAAGCTAAAAACTTCAAGACATTGAAGAAATAGATGAAGATATCAAAAGATGGAATGTTTTCATTTGCTTAAAGGTCAGCATGATTAATATAGTAAAATCGAACACCATATCAAAACAATCTATAGATTCAATGGCATCCTCATAAAAATCCCAACACAATTGTTTATGAAAATTGAGAGGAGAATTTTCAGCTTTACATAGACTCACAAAAGAGCCAGGATAACTAAAAGTATACTGAATGATAAAAGAATGGCTACAGGAATCACTATCTCTAATTAAAAAATTATACTATAGAGCTATAGCAATAAAAGTCAGCATGATATCTGCACAAAAAGAAAGAGGTTGAAGCGATCATGTTATGAGTTTGTTGTCAAAATCACTTGATCCATGAAGTATCATCCATGTCAAACTCCATATCAGAACATGCTTTGTAGGTGTGAAGATGCGATATTTGTGACCAGCACCCTTCTTAATGAAGTAGCAGGGACCCAAAGATTCCAATAGAGTCTCCTTCCACAACTACAGGATTCCATGACATCACGGTGACCTGGAATTTCTTACACCTAGATCTAGGAAACCACACACACACACACACACACACACACACACACACACACACACACACATTATTCACTATTTTCTTTTAAACAGTTAAACATGTTTGAATGTGTGGGTGAATGAATATGTCAAAGTTACTTGTTTAGGAAGTTCAGAGGATGGCTCCAGGTCTCCTGGAGCAGGGAAGCCAGGTGGTTCTGAGCTTCCCAGGATTAGTGCTGGGCAATTGACTCAGGATTATGGCAAAGGAAGCAAGTTCTTTTAATTGCTGATTCATTTACCCAGCCCTTTATCACCTTTGCCAAAATGGCTAACATTACCCAAAATTTGAGCCAGGACTGGGATTATGCTCAAAAAGTCTTCCCCTCTAATGAAGAGATATGGGCAGCTAGAGGCTACTCAAGAGTTGATCCAGTTTTCAATCATGAATTTGGCCACCTGTAGGTTATTCATGCTTCACAGCATGTCACTAAACTTGAAGCACACCAGCAGGACATAGTGCACTTGGTGCTTTAAGAACGTGTTGCATGGCTGGGGAGGACTGAGGGGGTCACTGGCAGTGGCACTAAGACCACAAAAAATACAAGCAAATAACTCAAGGACGAAAGGGGGTTTTAAAACAGCGATTAACTTGTTTTCCTATAAGAAACTTATTTTATGTCAGGGATGAAATAAGTTCAATAAAACTTATCTGCAATACCTGAAACAAAACAAAACAAAACAAAACAACAACAACAAAAAAGATTTATCCCTACTGCATGTACTGGCTTTTTGGTGTTCTATTCTCTTTGGATGTGTACATTGTTCAGGCTAAGGAGGGCCTTGGACCTTCCACAAGGCAATGTGCCTTGCCCTTTCTGAAGATGGGTTGGGGGTGAGGTTATTGTGGGGGGAATGGGAGGAGGGGAGAGAGTGGATTATTATTTTTTCAGTTTTTATTTTTTTTTAAAATCTAATGAATTAATAAAGAATGAGAAAAGGGGTGGAAAAAGGAAGACAAATGGAAGTAATGTATAAAAAAGGAACCTATATGAAGTTGAAATAAGAGAGAATAGTGCAGTGCAAGAATTAAAGGCATTTGACGATTGGTTGAAATATAGGTGTGTCATTGTATGCATACTAAAACTCAATAAGAATGAGATTGTAAAATGATATTAATTTTTGGTTTTGTGTTTCATTTATGTCCTTTGTGTCAGATAGAAAGTCGTAAATTACAATGTTGATTCATATTTGTGTTTTATATTTGAAGTATTAGAGAGTAAACTTTTACATATTTATCCTTAGCAACTGTCTTGGTCAGGAATGGGTGATTCTCTCAACACCAAGTCCAAGCATATCAACCTCTTTTTCATCGGCTTCCCTGAGTGGGCTTCATCCCATCGGAGCTTTTCTGTATTTTTTTTTAATGTGTTTCTACATAGCTGAGCCTGGAGAAGTGTGAAACAACAAAAAAAGTAACATTATGGCAGTCTTATTTAATGGTGATTGTTCAAAGGCTAGGTTACATTTATTCTCTATGATGATGTCTTTTGTATCCATGAGATGTACACATAAAGGAAGACTGCAAATTGTATAACTACTAACATTCTTTACTTTATTGAAGTGTGTAAGTGTAACCTCCAAATTTGATCCTAGCAGGGAAGAGGTGTCAAGGACAATGCATAGGTACTAATCATGCACAAAATACAATTCTATGAGTCCCTTAGGTATCACTGTAAAATTTCCCACAGTTCCTCTTTTCACCAAAGTCGTGAAAATGAGATTATATTACCTGCTGAGAAAGGCATAAAGTAGTCACTTTTCTTAAAGTTTCCTTTTGCATCCAGAAAATGACCAGGATCAAACGTCTCTGGATTAGGGAATTCGTTGCTGTCATACAACACTGATGATAGTGATGTTAATATGGTCATTCCCTGCAAACAACTCACACAAAGCCACCAAGTTACAAAGATATCATGGCTCCATAAAGTAGGTACAAAGAAGATCAGGGACATTTCAACAGACAGAACATGCAGGGAACAGGGAGGAGACTGAGACAAACAACAGTGCTATGGCTAATGTGCCTCTACTGAATTTGAAGTCAGAACTTAGGTTTTGGTACTAATCCTTTGAGTCTGTTCCTTATCCCTGCACACTTGGACACGGGTGTTTCAACACCTGCTGCTCTAGTTTATCAGTTGTTTTATATAAGTCACATGGGTCATGATATCATGTGGAGAGCTGTACTGTATGTAAATAATATAGGAACTCATTCATGATGGAACACAAACAAAGTCTAAACACACAAACATCAATTGGTTTCTCTCATGGACAGAATTCAGATATTGATGCATTCCTACAGGTCAATGATGGAAGGGTCTCTTCTCACATGTACTGCTTGTGTATATAAACACACATATACAAGCATGAGGGATGCTGTTTTGTAGGGTTAAGACAGCCCCTTTAGGGGGCGGGGTTTGCCTCGGGTGAATGCCTGCCAATAAATGGGCGCACAGAGAGGCGACTCGGCCCTTTTTTCCTTCCTACCTCCTGTGCCACGCGGGAACTTCGGTTCTGTAAGTTTATCATTAAAGTGTAAATATTGTTTAGTATCTGCATTGCATTTATTTACGCCGATACACTGTTTTTTGAGGAAACAGAACTGATGAAACATGAGAGGAATCAATGTAATTCTTTTTTATTTATTCTTCTTTCATATTCCCCTAGTCCCACAATCAACCCTCTCTTTCAAATCCACTGCCACTCTGTTTCCCTTCAGAAAAGGCAGGCCTCACAGAGATGTCAACTAAACAAGGAATAACAAGATGTAATAGAGCTATGCAAAAATATTTATATCAAGGCAGGAAGATAAAACATAATAGGAGGAACAGGGTACCAAGAACAAGAAAAAGTGCCAAAGATACCTGCACCGCCAGTGTTTGGAGTTTCACTAGAAACCCAAGATAAACAGCCAAAGCTACTTTCAGAGGACATAGTGCATGCAGATCCATACAGGCTCCATGATGGCTGCTTCGGTCTCTGTGAGCACCTGTAGCCCTCCTGAGCTAATTCTGGGGGCTGTGTTCTCCTGGCATCCATGACTCCTCAGTCTCCTACCATCCTCCCTCCTCCTCTTCCACAAGAACCAAAACTCTGTCTAAGGTTTCACTGTCGGTCTGCATCTGTTCACATCAACTGCCAGAGGAAATCTCTCTGATGATAACTGATCTATATAGCAGATTATCTTCAAAGAGCATCTATGATTTTTTATTTTTGTTTTTTGCCAGTTCTTTTTTATTCTACCCCAGGTCTCTGGGTCATTTAATTGTTTCCTGTGCACCTATCCAGGCAGCATTTGACTTGGGTGTTCTCTCCTGGCATGGGCCTCAATTAGACAAGTCATTGGTTGGCCGCTCCCACAAGTTCAGAGTTATCACTGCCCCATAACATCTTGTAGGTATGACAAATTGTTGGTTAAAGGTTTTGTGGCTGAGTTAGTATTCCAGCCCCCCACTGGAAGCTTTGCCTGCTAACAGAAGATGGATGGTTTAGGCTCCTTAGCCCCTGTTAATAAGAGTCCTAAGAACACACTTATAGATTCCAAGGATTTCCCTCTGAACTAGGTTTCCACCACGATCCACAAATGCTACCAAATTTTAGCCATCTTGACCCATGAACTCTTCTTCCATCACCCCACACACATTATCCCTCCTTTTCCCATTCCCATTGGCCTTCAGAACCCACCAAATCTATTCTACTTTTCTTCCCAGGTTGATTCATGTATTGCCCCTGAGCACTTCTTGTTATTTGCCTCTCTGGGTCTGTGGATTAACAGTTATCCATTAATTAATAGCTACTATCAATTTATAATTGAGCAAATACCATGTTTGTCTTCTCTGAGCCTGGGTTACTTGGGATGATTTTTTTAGTTGCATCCTTTTGTTTGCAAATTTTATGATATAATATTTATAGCAACTGATAACACTCCACTAGGTCAACAGACCACACTTTTTGTATGGATTCTTAAATTAGGGACAACTTATATTTTTTTTTCTGTTAATGGATCTTATAAACACAACTTCTATGAACATAGTTGTGCAAGTGTAGTTTTGGTAGGATCGATCATCTTTGAATATTTGACTATCAGTGGAAAATTTGGTTCTTGAGGTAGACTGATTAACAATATTCACAGAAGCATGCATATTAATTTCTGTAGTGTATTTAAAAGTTTGTGCCCCCACTATCAATGTAGAAGCATCACTATTGCTCCACATTCTTGCTAACATGAGCTGTCTCTTGTGCTATTGATCTGACATTCTAACAGGTATAAGATGTGATCTCAAAATTATTTTGGTTTACATTTCCATGATGGCCAGGGATCTTGAAAATTTAAGGTTTGCTCAGTCACTTGTGATTCCTCTACTGAGAATTTTATGTTTACTCGTGTGTCCTATATTTAGTGGACTTTTTTATTTCTTCTTTATAGCTTTTTGAATTCTTTATATATCTTTGATTTTGGCTATTTGTTAGATGTGGAATAGGTGAAAATCTTTTTCCATTCTGTAAACTTCTGTTTTCTCCTATTGAGGGTGTCCTTTGCCTTAGAGAAGTTTTTCAGTTTCATGAGGTCCCATTTATTAATTGTCAATCTTAGTGCCTGAGCTATCAGTGTCCTGTTTAGAAAATTGTCTCTTGTGCCAGTATGTTCAAGGCTAATATGTATTTTCTCTTATATCAGATTTAGTGTGTCTGGTTTTATCTTGAAGTCTTTACCACCACTTGTTTTGGTAATAAGTCATTGCTTTTCCACTTTTTAGTCTATTTACTATTTAGTTATATAAAGAGTCATAAATTGAGTGTTGTTATATTATGCTAGACCTCACTACTAAAAACCACAATTCATATCTCAGGAATATCCTTTTGCCACAACTTAATTAGATAAAAATACTTCCTTAATTATCCAAAGACATTGATTTGACTGTTGGATATTGCAGTTACATTGATCAGAAATGAAATGTGTGTTCCTTTAGATCAGTTGTACTTATTCACTCACTCAACTTTATCACATATTTATGTCAACTTCATCTGTGCTCTAAATGAATCATGAATTGAAAGCATAATTTACATTTTGAGTTCCCTTACACCTTTCTAGTCTCTGATTGCTCAAGCATTCTAAGTGTACTGATAAAAATTTAAAAACATTGTATTTCAGTGAGGTTAGAAATTGAAACCCAGTTTTATTTCATGCTATCTGAAATTCATCAATGACTTCAATAATAACATAAGCATAGTGAATAAAAAGGATTAAAAATAAAAGTATACATAAAATATTATGTGGAAAAGTTAAGTATAATTTACATTCTACATACATTTTCAGATAAAGCATTTGTTCAACTAAAAAATATATGAGTTTTGTAAAGAAAGATCATTATAAGGATTAAATTAACTTTTACAACCTTATCTAAATATACAATATCAAGAATATTCATTATTCATTGGAACTCAAAGAAAATATTTCCAAACTCACCAGTGAAAACAAATCATTATAGAGAAAAAACAAAGCACAGGTAAAAGTATAATATATTTTTTCTATTGCTTGAATAATGCAGGATACAACCTCCTTCAACATTTTCATTAATTTTTTCTTCATGAGAAAAACCACAAAATGTTCTTGGGTGAATTTGAAAGAAAATTGAAAAATACATGTGAAAATTTAAAACCCCAATCTTCGTCCAAGCAAAATGTGAAAGGCAGAGCAAAAGTGGAATTATCACCACTGTTCCCTGTCTGATGGATGACTGCCTTCTTGATTATGAAGCAGCATAAGGAACCCAAAAAACAGTGTGACTCAGACACTGGAACCACACTGTGACCTGGGAGCATCACTAGCACAGAAGAGTAAAAAAGAAACTAGTTTACCTTGGGAATGAGGAAGTTCCTGAATTTGACATCGCAGGTCACTTCATGGGGTAGGTTGTTGGGGGTGATATCAATGAATCTCTGAATCTCATGAATCACAGCATCTGTGTAGGGCATTTGCTTCCTGTCCTGCAAGCAGGGACTGCGTTGTCTGCCAACCACAAGGTCAATCTCTTCCTGGACTTTAGCTGGTTAGGAGCAATGACAAATGTTGAAATAGGAGTAAAGTAACAGGGTGTGTGTGGGTCTCTGTACAGTTTTACTCCAGTTATCTCATTAATCATCGGTGGGCAGGTTCAACACCAAACACTACTAAGAAATACATTTGTATTTTAACAACAACTGTTATTTTATATACTCAAGTACAAATAATATTGAATATTTGGTATAGAAAAAGAAACCCTTAATTAAGCCTACATCCTATTTATAAATGCATATCTATTAGTAATGAACACAAACATATCACACACATGTCAGTACACATGTACACATGCATCCTTTCACTTCTCTATAATAGATCTTAGATTATCATACTCAGTAATATGGATACTCATTGTGGAAAGAATTGCAGATCATAAATATTCCCTATAACAAATATTAGAGTTAGGTTTTATTTTCGATACATATTTTTATTAATGCATGTCTTTTCATTTTAGTTTACACTTTTCTTTTTTGTCAGTTCCAATTACTTAAAGGCATGTACCAGGCCCACCAGACAGGAAAACATATGTTATCAATGAAAGAAAATATTGTTCAGCAGAACTTTTATGGACTCTGGTAAAACTTCCAAATACTGATTTGAAATCATAATTTCAACACAATTGAAAATATACTTCTAATTGTCCAAACAGTCTTGATTTCTTCAAAGATTGTAAGATTTCACAGGAAAAAGCATAAAATACTAGAATTACTTATTAACTCTTGTGAGGTGAGTTCTATTTTCCTTACCACATAACTAAATTTATCAGAATGAAGAAAGTAACTACAAGAATTCATCTTTTCTAAAAGCCTGAATTTGGGGAAGAAGTCAGTATTCAGCCACAGCTCCATATATGCTTTAGGAGCCTAGAACAGACTGCCTGCCAGGAAGCACAAACAAAGGACAATTTTTGATGGACATTTCTTCAGCTGTGGTTTTTTTCATTTTTCTCAGTTATGCTCCCTTTTGCAGCCAGTGGAACTGCAAGTTAAACACTGAGATTTTTGAATAACACCACACAGGATGCTGGCAGCATCTTGCCAGCATCTTCCCAGAATACTTTGATTTACCACATACAATCTCACCTGTGACATGTGGGTGCTTCAACAGGAGCAGGAGAGCAAATCTCATTGTTGTCTTTAAATTTTCTGTTCCACCATGAATCATATTACTCAACGTGGCTGTCAGGTTTTCATGTGTATATATCGATTGCTGATTGTTATTTTCCTAAGGATGATTTGATACCATTATTTAACAAATTATCTCTTGTCATATCTAAGGAACAATTGAATATACAGTATTGTACAATTCTAAATTGTTGATAGCACAGAATCTAGAGGTACAGCAATGGCTGAAACTAAATGGCATTTCAGAGACGGTGGTATAGATATCTAAACTTCATTATTCATACATATATTTCCTGTTTGTCAAAATTGCACTTCCAAGATTATATACCTGTGTGTATGTCTATGTGTGTGTGTTTGTGTCGTGTATGTACAATGTTGACCTGTAAGACTGTAGAAAATATGAAGAGAAGCTGATTTTGTTTGTTGTCTCTTTTCTCAAATTAAACACATGTGTTTGAAGAATTTATGTTTCATTTTATATGGACATAAGAAGACTCATTTATAAAAGGAAAGCCTATATATTAAACATGGTAAGAACATTGACAAGTTGACTCTAATGCTTCATGTCTACTATATGACAATAACTTGAGGGTTACAAATATCTTCATACCTGAGTTCAGTAGACATTTGATTTAAGGCCTTCATAACAAGATTTTCCATTAAATAAGGAAGCACAATTTGAATTAGAATAAACAGGAGAATTGGGGACATAATGCTACCTTTTCAAAGCTCTATCAAGAACTTCCTTTTCAAATATTCTCAAAGATTTTTATGGACTAAGTATAGCTGTACATTCATTACTGAGTTCAAAGTATTTAAAATAGATCAAGCACAGCTAGCAAGATTAGGTTCCCAGTCAAGATGATCTATCTCCATTCCATTAAGGAGTCAAATAGCAACATGATCTATGAATTATGGAAGGGTAAAAGATATATGCCCAATGAGATATCATGGCCTACATGGAATAAATCAAAAGGCTGAATAATGATTTGACTAAGCTGTAAATATGCTGTGCTACAGGATTGTCAACAAAGTTACATCTTGAAATGTTGAGGCAAGTTCAGAAATAAATCATCATTATTTTATAATTATCAAACTGATAACATTTTCATGATTACTAGATGGTCTCCAGTGTATTAATATTGTATAGCTAACACTATTAAAATAATTTACATTCCCTTTACTGCAACTGCCAAAGAAGCTCATCTGTTTCCCCTCATAATAGAGCTTCATATGATTTTCTAATCATAAATTGACATTGCTTATGTCCATATTAACTTTAATTAACTCTAGAGGATTATACTTAAAAACTAACAATTATATTTATATATGCTTAAATGCATTTGGAGATATACAGTGGTGCAATTTTGATTCATATCTTGTTAGTAAAACGACTTATTGAGTGTAAGGGTTGCTCAACAAAGGGAACACATGCATGCTAGTGGAACCCTGGCTTCCTACTCTAGTAAGGAAATAGTTCTAAGAGAATAGCACCCTAAGTGCATTTTGACAAGCCAGTAAATTTCTTAACTGTGTTAAAAATATTTATCCTAATACCCACATAGTAGTGATGTGGGATATCCTTCTGTATATATGTTGGTTTTATTGGGCAATGAATAAAGATACTTTGGCCCATGGCAGGGCAGAATATAGCCAGGGTTGAAGAGCTACACACACACAAGCACATGCACAAGAAAGAGAGAGAGAGAGAGAGAGAGAGAGAGAGAGAGAGAGAGAGAGCAGAAGGAGAGGATGCCACAAACTTACTGGCAGATTACAGCCTCATGATGATACACAGATTAATACAAATGGGTTAATTTAAGATGTAAAAGTTAGCTAATAAGAATCTTGAGGTAGCGGGCAGTGGTGGTACATGTCTTTAATCTCAGCACTCAGAAATCAGAGGCAGGCATATCTCTGTGTGCTTGAGGCCAGACTGGTCTACAAGAGTGAGTTCCAGGACATGCTCTAAAACTACAGAGAAACCCTGTCTCAAAAAGAGAAAAGAAAAGAAAAAAAAAAAAAC
The DNA here is from genome assembly GCF_018167655.1 of Microtus oregoni. NCBI lineage: Eukaryota > Metazoa > Chordata > Mammalia > Rodentia > Cricetidae > Microtus > Microtus oregoni. The sequence goes on from NW_024543071.1 coordinate 20,937,156, forward strand.
AGAAAAAAAAGAATCCTGAGTTAATGGGACTACTGTGATGTAATTAATGTAATTAATATAGTTTTAGTGTGGTTATTAGGGTGTATGCACCCAGAAAACAAATATACAGTCCCTGTTTACAAAATGGCACCCACTCTCTGGGACATGGATCCATATAAGTCCTAAAAAAACTTAAAAATAGGGCTTCTAGACAAAATGGGAGCCAAGCACAGCTTCTGGGTAGCCATTTTTTTTTCCAAATTTTTTTTCTGCTTGCTGGCAGTGAGCAGAGGCACAACTAGGCTCTTGCAATAGAAGGCTTCCTGACAAACATTAGCAGCAAAAACTTCAGGGTTCTTTTAAGAGCCAACATCCTGGTTCATATTGGCAGCACAAGTAGCTCTGTTTTTGATGGAAGGTCCTGTTATGGAGCATTTAAATGGAGTTTGTAAACAGAGTGCTTCAATTTGCTTAATGGCAACATAGACCCACTGTTTTCCTAGAGCTGGGGTGGTAAGCATGGCTGGCAGAGCCTGTGAACATGATTCCACCATGTTGGACTTGGCAGAGCAAACAGGCAGGGTCATGAAATTGGTCCTAGCCATGCCTGCTTAACATTAAATAAAAGTGCTTCTGCTCAGAAAATGATTACAGATACACACTAAAGATAAATGCAGACAGAAATAAAACTCTGAATGGATCATAGTGTATTTTAAAAATGTACATAGGTTTAAAAAAGAGAAGGAAAAGAGTGTAGAGAATTATAAAAAGAAATAGTTTCAAAAATAAAACAGTCTATAAAGAGACAGTAAAAGTAATATAAAAGAGTATAGACAGTTGTAGATTAAAGAAGTAAAGAAAAATAAAATAATCCACATAATGATGGAATATACACAGACAATCTAGATGATATATATTATTGTGTTTTCCTTGGAATTTTTGACTGAAGAGAAACATTTGATTCTGGGGGCTTCTAAAATAAACCAACATAAGGTATCTTGAATTGAAAATTTGGTTCTAAGATTATGTGTCTTTGGAAAGAGGTTCTGCTTTTGTTTCCACACAATATGAGAACCTGTGGATTCCTTTCAGGGTAATGGGTTTTGATGGGACAAGATTCCCTGAAAGGTCTCTGTGAACCCTAAAAATACATTTCCAAATGAATAGTAGGAAACAGTTTGGAGAAAACTATGCCCATATTTCCCAAATGATTGTTTATAAATGTTTGTTTTCATTTAAAGGGGGATATAATATAAAGATGAACACTTTGCTTTGGTATGGATCTTGGTCTATTGATACAAATTTAAGGTTGATTTTGTTACACTTTATACATGTATTTCTGCTTTTGTTTAAAATAATGTATTGTGCAGCTAATTTAAAAATATATTGAATAATTAAGAAATACAAGTTAATGGATTGTCACCTCCAATAATCAAACTTCAGTCTTATTAGTTAGTTTTCTAGATATATAGAAATATATTTCATTTAGATAGACAATCTTAAATAATTCAAAGACCTACAGAATATAGAAATTAAAATGTTTGAAGAAATTAAACTTTTCTTGATAATGATATTTGTCTGTTTGAGGTACCAATATAGACTAAATAGTCTTTCAAATTTTCTGCTTCATGGAAGAGTCTGCTGGATACTATGGATCTATTTGCTGAAGGTTGATGCCTCAACATTAGAGAAGAACTCTGGGTGATTGTCCTGGCAGCAAGATGTCTCTGTCAATTCTAGAAGTTTGCAAGCTGCTTGCAATGACTTCCTGCCAAAACAATCTTATACAATAAAGGAACTTCTGGAAGCATTAACATCCCTGACTTCAAACTCTATTACAGAGCTACAGTATTGAAAACAGCGTGGTATTGGCATAAAAACAGAGAAGTCGACCAATGGAATCGTATAGAAGACCCTGACTTTAACCCACAAACCTTTGAACACCTGATTTTCGATAAAGGAGCTAAAAGTATACAATAGAAAAAAGAGAGCATCTTCAACAAATTGTGCTGGCAAAACTGGATGTCAATCTGTAGAAGAATGAAAATAGATCCATATCTATCACCATGCACAAAACTCAAGTCCAAATGGATTAAAGACCTCAATATCAGTTCGAACACACTGAACCTGATACAAGAGAAACTGGGAAGTACTCTACAGTACATGGGCACAGGAGACCACTTCCTACGTATAACCCCAGCAGCACAGACACTAAGGGCATCATTGAATAAATGGGACCTCCTGAGGCTGAGAAGCTTCTGTAAAGCAAAGGACACTGTCACTAAGACGAAAAGGCAACCTACTGACTGGGAGAAGATCTTCACCAACCCCGCAACTGACAAAGGTCCGATCTCCAAAATATATAAAGAATTCAAGAAACTAGACCGCAAAAGGGTAATCAACCCAATTATAAAATGGGGCTGAACAGAGAACTCTCAACAGAAGAAGTTCAAATGGCCAAAAGACACTTAAGGTCATGCTCAACTTCCTTAGCGATCAGGGAAATGCAAATCAAGACAACTTTAAGATACCATCTTACACCTGTCAGAATGGCTAAAATAAAAAACACCAATGATAGCCTTTGTTGGAGAGGTTGTGGAGAAAGGGGTACACTCACCCATTGCTGGTGGGAATGCAAACTTGTGCAACCACTTTGGAAAGCAGTGTTTCGGTTTCTCAGGAAATTCGGGATCAACCTACCCCTGGATCCAGCAATACCACTCTTGGGAATATACCCAAGAGAGGCCCTATCATATAACAAAAGTATATGCTCAACTATGTTCATGGCAGCATTGTTTGTAATAGCCAGAACCTGGAAACAACCTAGATGCCCTTCAACAGAAGAATGGATGAAGAAAGTATGGAATATATACATATTAGAGTATTACTCAGCAGTAAAAAACAAGGACTTCTTGAATTTTGCATACAAATGGATGGAAATAGAAAACACTATCCTGAGTGAGGTAAGTCAGACCCAAAAAGAGGAACATGGGATGTACTCACTCATATTTGGTTTCTAGCCATAAATAAAGGACATTGAGCTTATAATTCATGTTCCTAGAGAAGCTAAATAAGAAGGTGAATCCAAAGACAAACACGTAGGCATCCTCATAAATATTAACCTTCATCAGGCGATGAAAGGAGACAGAGACAGAGACCCCCATGGGAGCACCGGACAGAAATCTCATGGTCCAAATCAGGAGCAGAAGGAGACGGAGCACGAGCAAGGAACTCAGGACCACGAGGGGTGCACCCACACACTGAGACAATGGGGATGTTCTATCGGGAACTCACCAAGGCCAGCTGGCCTAGGTCTAAAAAAGCATGGGATAAATCCGGACTAGCTGAACATAGCGGACAATGAGGAATAATGAGAGCTCAAGAACAATCGCAGTGGGGTTCTTGGTCCTACTGCACGTACTGGCTTTGTGGGAGCCTAGGCAGTTTGGATGCTCACCTTACGAGACCTGGATAGAGGTGGGCAGTCCTTGGGCTTCCCACAGGTCAGGGAACCCTGATTGCTCTTCGAGCAGATGAGGGAGGGGGACTTGATCGGGGGAGGGGGAGGGAAATGGGAAGCGGGTGCGGGGAGGAGACAGAAATCATAAATAAATAAACAAATAAATAAATAAAAAAATAAAACTTTTCTTGTTAATTAGACAGAAAAGGGGTGATGATGTGGGATATCCTCCTCTATATGTGTTTCTTTTATTGGTTAATGAATAAAGCTGTTTTGGCTTGTGGAAGGCAGAATATAATCAGGCTGGAAAAGAAATAGAGACAGTATAGTCAGAGCAAGGGAGACATGTAGTTGCTGAAGGAGAAGGATACCAGAAACATAGCAGTAGGCAACAGCCTTGTGGTAATATACAGATTAATAGAAATAGGTTAATTTAAAACGTAAAAGTTAGTTAATAAAAATCTGGAGCTAATAGGGCACATTGTTTTGTAATTAATATAGTTTCTGTGTGATCATTTGTATCTGGGCAGCTAGGAAACAAATGAACTGTTTCTATTTACAAGTGATGTATTTTTTTTTTTACAGAAGAAGAAGAAATTATCACCTATTAGCTTGTGGAGAACAACTGTCTATGGGATGTTCAGCCTCAGTTATAACATTCATGATAAACCCATTACACTTGAGGCTCAGTGTACATCTTAGAATATGAGGGAGAATGATAGCAATAATCAGATGGTAAGGAAGTTTTCTGCAAGATGGCTTTTCTTGATATGACAGGGAAGCTACACTCATGAGATGTCTAAAATAGGGCTATTGAATATAATCGAAATAGTTATAAAATCAAGTGAATTATGATGCTGCTGAGGAGAGTTACTTGGGATGACAAGCCCAGCTGATGAGTTGCAATTAAAAACTGTGGAGAAAGAGAGATGTAGTCTTTCTCAAAGTTGAACACCAGAAAAGGTTATCCAATGTTAAGTGGTCAGTCCTAAAATATACAGATGGTCAATACTGAATGTTCTCACATTGTTGAATTTATGTACTTATCCTTATGCACTTACACATGTAGCCACAATCATTAAAGAACATTGGATCATGAATATCAAGGGAAGCGTGGTGCATGGTAGGTATAGGTAGAAGGAAAGGGCAGGAAGTAGTGGTGTAATTATATTATATTTAAATAACATACTAAAAATAACACTGACATATTTTAGATAGTTCAGTTAAAAATAAAGCACAAAAAGGAGTAGAGGAGTTAGATAACTCTCTAAAGGCCTATGATAAATTAAAGAAGATATATAAAGATAAACGAAGAGAGCACTTGAGCAATGGGAAGAGACCCAACCTTCAGGAAGTGTATATAGAAAAAGAATAACAGCATAGATCACATGCTTTAGAATATCTTGGTAGAAATTTTCCAAAAACTAGAGAAGGATATTAACATCTATATATAATAGGTGTACAGATATGGAAATACAGAGACAAGAACAGGATCTAGCATGAAAATACACTCAAAATATTACCCTTTATGAGGAGTGGAAGGGTGTGGGTTAGTGGGTGTTGGAGGAACAGAAAGATGGGGAACTGTGGTTGGTATATAAAATTAACAAAAAATAAACAGAAAAAGATAAAATTACCAAACCTAACAAATTACATCGGTGCAATTTGAAGTAAAAAATTAAACTTAGGTATTACTCTGTACAACAGAAATTAGTAAACGAAAATGAAATCAAATAAATAATAACATTTAAATTGTTGGAAAAGATTTAATATTGTATAATTACATGCATGAAAGATTGACACACTTCGAACCATTTCTGGAACTAAGAAGCAGAATATAAGTAAATAAGTGGAAAACCAATTCATACACAAGCCCTGAAATTTGAAAAAGCTTTAAAATGGAGGTATTACGTAGAAAGAGGAGAGTGGGCAGCATCCAGCTGCCCAGCTAGCTTAACCCCCAAAATAACCACACAGAAATTGTATTAATTAAAATACTGGCTGACCCATAAGCTCTAGCCTCTTATTGGTTAACTCTCACATTGTAATTGAACTTATTTATAATAACCTGTATGTCACCGCGAGGTCGTGGCTTACCGGGAAATATTCAGTATGTCTGACCTGGCAGCTGCATGGCGGCTCGGCTCTATCTGCTGCTTTCTTTTTCCCAGAATACAGTTCTGCCTTCTCTGCCTATCTAAGTTCTGTTCTACCGGGCCAAGCAGTTTCTTTATTGATTAACCAATGAAAGCAATGCAAATACAGAAGGACCTCCTGCAACATTATTATTCCTCAAAGTAATCTAATGAGTCACTTCTATCCGTACTAAAAATCAAATAGGAAAACAAGTCCACAGATTCAAATGAAACTATAGAGAAAGATCTGAACCCTCAAAATGGAAACCTACAGCAATGAATGCAGTGTGGTTTTGGCACACACATCAAGATGCAAAATACTTTGATAGCCAGATATACAGAATAATATGTAGGCGAGTAAAAAGGCAAAAATCCCTTACACATGAAAGAAAACTCAAAAAATAAAAAAGCTATGAATCTTAAACAGTTAGTTGAAAATTTTGTGTGTTCTTCACAAAGATAAATATGAAATGAGTTTGAAACAGGAACTCCATGCTGGGGATATGCACAAAAAACATGAAAACCTGCCATCAAGGAACACACGCACACGTTTCTAAACGAATAGCTCAGAAGAGTCAGAGGTAGAAATAATGCAAAGACACAGAATGGTGAATGAGTGTGTTGTTATCATTCTTGTAAACCAAGGTTGCAGTAACAGGTGACCACAGTACAGAAACAAGCTGAACTTGAAGAAGCATCCAAGATTGTATGCATGTGCAGGTAGAGAAAACTAAATCCCTTCTACTGAGAACTGGTTTAGATGTCAGTATACTCTGTCAGAGAGATACAGGAAAGTCCATGAAGAGAAAAATTACACTCACAGTTATTGATAATGCATGGTGCAATTTGTAAAGTGATGCAACATTTTGAAACTAGAAGGTTGTCAGTGCTTCAAATTGGTGACTGGCAACATATGTTAATATTACCTCTGTTTTAAATGATTGACATTTAAGTGCAGTCTCTGTGTGAATTTCCACTGGCCTCTCTACAAATATTGACACCATATTTTAAATTCATATGGAAATTTAAAGGATTCAGAATGGTAAAGCAGTCTGTCAGAAACATGTAGCAAAGTTCAGGGACTCACAATTCTGGATTTTAAATACTGACATAATATTTCAATAACAAAGACCTCGGATACTGAACTACCAATAAAATATACAAACCATGAAAATGGAAGTACAACTGACTCCCATCACACCAGAATATTTATCATTAGTTTTTTTCTTAACAAGAGTGCAAACTAAATTGTGGAGAAACACTTTCTAAAATTACACAATGCCAACAGTTAATCCTGACAGCAACCCAATTTCTAACCGCACTGGTATTAATTCATTAACTCATGAGAAATTATACTCAAAGCTTTACTCTTTCATCCACCTACTATTCCCCATGGTACACATCATTCATCCTTTAGAAGTCAATATTGTGTTGATCAGTGCAAATGTGTACAGATTTCTTTTAATCTGTATGATATGCAAGTGATCAAAACACAGTCATTGATGATATTCATGTTCAAGTTAAGACAGAAAATTTGTGATTTATGACTATATTGAAATTTGTTTCCTTTTGTTTGGCTTTTGTGTTGTCTTTATATCATGCTAGATTTTTTGAGTTTTTCTTTTTTGGTTTTAATTAAAAGAATGGTGTCAATGTGCTCTTATTAACGATATTAACCATCTTTTTTTCAGGCTTACACACACATAAACAATACTATCTTTTTTTCAAATGATACTGCCATGGTTTTAAACATCACTTCAATGAAGTATAAAATACTTTACCAATTTAATAATTGAATAAATGAATATTAACACTTTACCTGCCTTCCTTTAATTAGGAAATAATCAATAAAGTCCCGAGGGTTGGTAGCATCCAAGGAATCCTCATGTTCTTTTATTTTTGCCGAAAGGTAACTCTGGATAGAAGTCAAGTTTTTATAATATGTATTATGGGTCCCTGGACAATAATCAATCAGAACAGGGAACATATTGCAAAGCTGCAAGAAAATGCAAGAATTTACAAAAAATAGACACTGTATTGACCTAAGTAAGATATATTAGTAATGTGTCACATGAATGATTTGAATTGCTAGATAGAGGAATGATTCATATTCATCATAAGAAGGTGTATTGATTACATTCTTTATTTAAATAGACTTGATGAAGATTTTTCTCAATTTTCCCATAATTGTTAATGACCTTAGTAAAATTTCCATCGTCACCTTTTATCATAAATTTTGTTCACATAAACTCATTGCAGGCTCAAATAAATTCTGTCCTACAGTTTGAAATACATGTGATTTAAACACTCACAGCCTTTCAATGTGACAATAGAAGTTAAAATTTTTGGGGTGACATTTACAGAAAAATCTAGTGTCCCAGGTTCACTATCTATCAACCATCTTTTGAAATGCAATGACTCTTTAGTGTTGGGTTTGGCTCAGAGAAATGTGTGTGTGGTAAAATCAATTGCACTACATAGGCCTTAGGGATTTCTCTTTGATCAAACAATCATTTTGTATGCAGAGAGCAAGAAACTTTCGTTCATACTAGAACAATTCTATGAGGATATTTATGGTCCACATAGCATTAAAACATACATCTTTCCATTTTTACTGACAATCTATAAATTAGAATCCCAACTGACCCATTGAATGACAGGAGTACTCAGTGTTTACTGTCAGCTTTCTTTGCCATTAGTATTCTTCCTCCTTTCAGAGAAAATTCTGTCTATACTGAAATAAAGTTCCCAGTAATATGTTCAGAATGTGCTTGATGAAAAATAGATACAGTATTTGATTAGTAAAACATTCTGTGAATGACTGATCACTCTTATAGAAACAGATGCAGTATTTTAACAAGTCTGTATAAATCGACAGGAAGATTAATTGATAAGAAGCGATCAGGCTTCACTCAGTTGGCATCTGCCTCTAGGTTTTTGCTATTTGTACACTTATGGGTTGAGTCCTCCCTCCAGAGAATTATTTCCACAATACATTAGCCCTTGTCAGCTGGTCACCTCCCTCCTTCCTGATCCATATTGATTTGAGCTGAAAGGAAAAAAGACCATAAGTGTGTTCTCAGAAGGATAGGATATTGGCTTTACCTGTACCCAACGAGAGCTCAGAATCTTAGAGTTCGCATTCAGTTTTTCTATCAAGCTAACAAAAACTTGATCTTTATACTCAAAACGATTTTGGAAAATAATAGAGCAAATGACATTGCAGGGAGCACTGGTCAAGATGAAGGAGGGATCATAGGGTGAACCTGAAGAGTTGGAAACAAATGCCAAATGTTACTAAAATATATGAAGAAGAAATGTTGCTTTTGTTAACTAGTTAAAGTAATTTAAACATTTTAAATGGAATTATAGTTTTGAATATTCTTAACAACTATATATTTATCTGGTGAATAATACACAGCCATATTGACATTACATTTCAGTTCATTTCAAACTCATTAGTTAAATAAGAAGAGATCATGTCTATTTTACTGGCTGGTTTAACCCTAAGCATGTGCTATTATTTGTAAATTGATTTTTATTTACTTATTTAATTCTGACTTTGGTTTTCCCTTCAAAAAAGACAATTGGGGATCATGGAGTAAATAGTACTCAGTAACAATTATTTTGGCAAGATTGTAACCCAAACCTGAACTATAGGCTATTATATATAAACATAAAAGGCATTAAATTGTAAGTTATTCTAGGGAGTAAAGGGGGAGCATACCATACACAACATACAGTATGTCTAAACATATTGAAATTCTCTTATGAGATTAAAATGTAAAAACTCCACTCACTTCTGCTAGGGAGTAAATGCTCCTTTTTCTGGATTCTCCTAAGTAGTAGTATAAGAGTTTACGTTTAACCACACATCAAACCTTTACTCTCAGGACAAAGCAACCACAGAACACATGCAAAATGCTTGTTGGTTTATAATTTCCCTGGATCATCTAATGTGCAATGGACACAGTTACAATCCTACTTTGGGGTGGCCGTATACCAACTGAAAAGTCATAACTCGATGACTGAAAATTTTGTATTAAAATAAGCAGATCATTTTTACTTCTTGTGAGGATGTCACACTGCCATTTGATCATCTGAATTACAGGAATTACCCGTTGCCCATTTGAAAGGATACTGATGACACTTTTAGAGCATTCTGTATCCTAATAGGTAAGGTCACCAAAAAGTTTTTGTTTGTATTCTGCAGTTTGTATTACAGAACAATCTTCCACGTTCCAGGATCTTACAATAAATGACACTACATCCAAAAAATTAGCCAATTACATTAACATTGACTATTAATAGTCCAAAGTTTGAACAATGATCAATATTAATTATTTATTTTTATAGCTATTAAATGAGGTATGATTAGTCCAATACTAGTGTTCTAAAACATTTATCAATTGAGCAAACTTCCATTACTCAGTGATATGGAAGGACTCTCTAGCTATCTTATTGGGCTTAATCACAGGTCATTCACAATAATAGCATTTTCATGTGAATTGTAGCATGATATTAAACCATTTCAGCTCTTGTATGTACATGGTGCACTGCTGGCTGATAATAGAAAAAGTTTTCTGGCAGTAAATTCTTAAGTTGCATCCATCTATTTATGTGGCACCAACATCAATGTCTTAATCTCATCTTTGACAGATAACAACATTTTAACTTTGGTACACTAACAATATTTGAATATAACACTTAAATATTTTCACAACAATCTTTCTTTTATCACAAGAAGATACTTCCTTCATGTCCATCAAAATTTTATTAATGATTCTATTTGAACACAAATAACTTTGGCAAATTCTTTTGAGATATATTTTTTAGAATATTTCTATCCATCTGGGGAAAATTTGTATCACTAAAGGTCTGCATCATACATCTCTTTTAAGATATGTCAAATCCTTTTCTTCTTCACCTTTCTTTTACTCCTTGAATTGTTATCACCATTCTCACTTGGGTTTTTGATAATGAATGTCCAGAATTTATAACATATATCAAACAAATTTGATACCCACAGACATTATAAGAATCAGCTATTGTTTGCTCCTTTGGCGTGACATGCAGATCTGTTTCAAGATTCTTACACTCAGGACAGAAAAAAAACTTTTATGAATCTATCAAAAAGTCTTGCAGCTTATTTGTCTCATAAGATCCATTGAAAATATAGTAGTGATTCTTGAGATCAAAATGGGTCTGGGCTCCAAGGTCACAAACAAAATATTAAGGTGGAACTAATGGAGGCCTTTGAAATGTCATCCATGTTGATTATAACTGATTGATATAAAACTGAATTGATTATAACTCTTTTGATTCTAGTCTTATCCTTCATCCTTAGCAATCAAATGAGGAAAGTTGTTGTAATAGGAGTTTGACATAGTTTGATTGACAGTGACAAGTATTTGGGCATATCATTTTCTTTAATATTCAGGTGAATGTTTCTTTCATTGTAATTTTTTTGGTTTGTTTTTCTGGATAATAAGAACTGATATAATTTACCGCAAGAGTTCTTTCTTATATGAAAACATTTTTACCACTAAAATTTAATCTTTTTGCTTCTGTGAAATGTTTTCTGAGAATAGGTACCAGTGACTACTCAACATCTTCTTTCTCAAATAAAGATATAAGCCCTTGTGGCTCATCATTGATAGGGAAAAGAGTCTCTGAAATCTGTCTGGATTGACAGTTTTTCTGTGCTTGTGTGTGCAGGGCTGAGAAGCCTATGGGCCAATCTCAACAATGCTCCCATCTGTGTCAGTAGTGCCTAATCCTGGAAAACTGGAGAGGACAATTCTATGAATCATGGGTGAATCTGAGTTCCATGCAAGCCTTGTCTACAGATCTACTTACAGGCCATTCAGTTCTATCAGAGGAATCCTATTTCAATAAACCAAAAAACAGAAAAAAAAACCAAAACAAAAATTAATAATCTATTGTGCTAGTAATTTGGACTAGAGGGATCATGTATAAACATCGAAGATTTAGGAGGAAAAGAAACTTGAAAAATGGGATAAGTCAGTGTTCCATGGGAAGAAAGTGTAAAAGCAACAACTTTAACTATTACCTGACCTGTTTACATAACTAAATTATATGAGAGCCTATATTTCCAAAGTCCATTACAAATAAAGCAAAAATCATGAGGAAACTATTGAAGACTTTCCTTTTCACATATTCATGTTTAAAATAGTGAATTTTGCTGTTTAAAAAATTATTTCATGTTAATACCTGTAGTGAAAGAATGATAAAAGCAAAAGTGAATGTAAGTGGAAATAATGGAAGAAAAAGGAGGAGAAAAAAATCAGTGTGACTTAAAAAAGTTCATGATCTGTCATTAGAAACTTGTCTCCACGATGTCATCCAGAATCCAGTGGATTTTCAACAATGCGATTTTCTGGAAAGAAAATAATATTTATCATGGCCAAACTTCGCATTTAATACATTTGAGCAAAACTCACAGTTGTGGATATTTTCATTGCTACTTTAGAGTAAGTATCAAAATAGCATATCACAAAAATGATTAAAATGTATGTATTACATATATCATGTGATTGATTTCACAAGTAAAAATGTGAGTAATCAGTTTCTGTGTTGATTAGTTTAAGTCAAGTTGACACAAACCACACTTAGCACAAAAGAAGAAAACTCAGAAGAGTAAATGCTCCACCAACCTAAACTGAGTTCATAATCTTTTCATGCTCTTCCTGCATTTCTGATGATGAGGGAGGACTCAACATTCTATGGGTGATATGACTCACTTGGGTGGATTATTTTTGGGACAACACAGAAAAGAATAAAATAGATAGGAGAAAGTGATTATTTCCTTTTATTCCTTTCAGTGGTGAATTTGCTGTGACCAATATTGTTTGTATTGAAGTTGAGCCTAATTTATGTAAACCCAAATAAGGGCAAATAATATAACAAATTTGGACTAGTGAGCATAAGAAATTCCTTGAACTTACTGATATTTTACCTTACAATTAATATAATGCAGTACTCTAAGAAATACCAAGTGTTTAAGCAAAACATTGGAAGGTAAGACATTGAGATTGTTATTGCATGTGTGCATGCCATTCATATATAAAATCTGATAGGCAATCTTTTATTATACTTGTCAAGAATGCTAAAACAAATTGACTTAGGGATGCACAGCCATAATAAGATTCTTCATTCATAAGCAACAGGAGTAGCATCCAGAGTGTTGGCAAAGTAACAACCATCACTTTTCTAACACAAAAATTTTTTTTTATTGGCAAAAAAAATTTCTGCCTCCTCCCAGCCTCCCATTTCCCTCCCCCTCCTCCCGCCCCTCTCCCCCTCCCCCCACTCCTCTCCCCCTCCCTCTCCAGTCCAAAGAGCAGTCAGGGTTCTCTGCCCTGTGGAAAGTCCAAGGTCCTCCCCACTCCATCCAGGTCTAGGAAGGTGAACATCCAAACTGGCTAGGCTCCCACAAAGCCAGAACATGAAGTAGGAACGAATCCCCATGCCATTGTCCTTGGCTTCTCATCAGCCCTCATTGTTCGCCATGTTCAGAGAGTCTGGTTTTATCCCATGCTTTTTCAGTCACAGTCCAGCTGGCCTTGGTGAGCTCCCAATAGATCAGCCCCACTGTCTCAGTGGGTGGGTGCACCTCTCGTGGTCCTGACTTCCATGCTCATGTTCTCCCTCCTTCTGCTCCTCATTGGGACTTTGGGAGCTTAGTCAGATGCTCCAGTGTGGGTCTCTGTCTCTATCTCCATCCATCGCTAGTTGAAGGTTCTATGGTGATATGCAAGATATTCATCAGTATGGCTATAGGACAGGGTCATTTCAGATTCCCTATCCTCAGCTGCCCAAGGAACTAACTGGGGACATTGCCCTGGGCACCTGGGAGCCACTCTAGGTTCAAGTCTCTTACCAACACTAAGGTGGTTCCCTTAATTAAGTTATGTGATTCCCTGCTCCTCTATCCAACCTTGTTTTATCCCCAATCATCCCGTTTCCCCAAGTTCCCCCCAACTTCCCCTTCTCACTTTTCTCTCTCCTTCTCTCCTTACCCCCATCCCACTCCAACCCCACGATCCTAATTTTTTGCCCAGCAATCTTGTTTATTTCCCATAGCAGGGATAATAACTATATGTTTTTCTTTGGGTTCACCTTCTTATTTAGCTTCTTTAGGATCACAAATTATAGACTCAGTGACCTTTATTTATGGCTAGAAATGAATTATGAGTGAGTACATCCCATGATCCTCTTTTTGGGTCTGGCTTACCTCACTCAGGATAGTGTTTTCTATTTCCATCCATTTGCATGCAAAATTCAATAAGTCCTTGTTTTTTACTGCTGAGTAGTACTCTAATATGTATATATTCCATACTTTCTTCATCCATTCTTCTATTGAAGGGAATCTAGGTTGTTTCCAGGTTCTGGCTATTACAAACAATGCTGCTATGAACATAGTTGAGCATATACTTTTGTTGTATGATAGGGCCTCTCTTGGGTATATTCCCAAGAGTGGTATTGCTGGGTCCAGGGGTAGGTTGATTCCAAATTTCCTGAGAAACCGAAACACTGCTTTCCAAAGTGGTTGCACAAGTTTGCATTCCCACCAGCAATGGATGAGGGTACCCCTTTCTCCACAACCTCTCCAGTAAAGGCTATCATTGGAGTTTTTTATTTTAGCCATAATGACAAGTGTAAGATGGTATCTTAAAGTTGTCTTGATTTGCATTTCCCTGATCACTAAGGAGGTTGAGCATGACCTTAAGTGTCTTTTGGCCATTTGAATTTCTTCTGTTAAGAATTCTCTGTTCAGTTCAGTGCCCCATTTTTTCATTGGGTTAATCAGCATTTTAAAGTCTAGTTTCTTAAGTTCTTTATATATTTTGGAGATCAGACCTTTGTCTGTTGTGGGGTTGGTGAAGACCTTCTCCCAGTCAGTAGGTTGCCTTTTTGTCTTAGTGACAGTGTCCTTTGCTTTACAGAAGCTTCTCAGATTTAGTAGGTCCCATTTTTTCAACGTTGCCCTTAATGTCTGTGCTGCTGGGGTTATACATAGGAAGCGATCTCCTGTGCCCATCTGTTGTAGGGTACTTCCCACTTTCTCTTCTATCAGGTTCAGTGTGTTCAGACTGATATTGAGGTCTTTGATCCATTTGGACTTGAGTTTTGTGCATGGTGATAGATATGGGTCTATTTTCATTCTTCTACAGGTTGACATCCAGTTGTGCCAACACCATTTGTTGAAGATGCTTTCTTTCTTCCGTTGTATACTATTAACTCATTTATCAAAAATGAGGTGTTCATAGGTTTGTGGGTTAAAATTCGCGTCTTCTATACGATTCCATTGGTCGACTTCTCTGTTTTTATGCCAATACCACGCTGTTTTCATTACTGTAGCTCTGTAATAGAGTGTGATGTCAGGGATGTTAATGCCTCCAGAAGTTCCTTTATTGTATAGGATTGTTTTGGCTATCCTGGGTTTTTTGATTTTCCATATAAAGTTGATTATTATCCTCTCAAGATCTGTGAAGAATTTTGATGGGACCTTGATGGGGATTGCATTGAATCTATAAATTGCCTTTGGTAGAATTTCCATTTTTACTATGTTGATCCTCCCAATCCAAGAGCAAGGGAGATCCTTCCATTTTCCGACATCCTCTTCAATTTCTTTCTTCAATGCCTTAAAGCTCTTGTCAAATAGGTCTTTCACTTTCTTCGTTAGAGTTACCCCAAGATATTTTATGCTGTTTGTGGCTATGGTGAAAAGTGATGCTTCTCTGATTTCTCTCTCTGCTTCCCTATCCTTTGTGTATAAGAGGGCGACTGATTTTTTTGGAGTTGATCTTGTATCCTGCCACATTACGAAAGGTGTTTATCAGCTGTAGGAGTTCTTTGCTGGAGTTTTGGGGGTCGCTTATGTACACTATCATATCATATGCAAATAACAAAAGTTTAACTTCTTCCTCTCCGATTTGAATCCCCTTGATCCCCTTATGCTGTCTTATTGCTATTGCTAAAACTTCAAGCACTGTATTGAAGAGATATGGAGATTGTGGACAGCCATGTCGTGTTCCTGATTTTAGTGGGATGGCTTTGAGTTTCTCTCTTTTTAATTTGATGTTAACTGTCGGCTTGCTGTAAATAGCTTTAATTATAATTAGATATGACCCTTGTATCCCTAATCTCTCCAAGACTTTTATCATAAAGGGATGTTGAATTTTGTCAAATGCTTTTTCAGCATCTAATGAAATGATAATATGGTTTTTTTCTTTCAGTTTATTTATATGATGGATTACATTGATAGATTTTCGTATGTTTAACCAGCCCTGCATCTCTGGCATGAAGCCTATTTGATCATAGTGGATAATTTTTCTTATGTGTTCTTGGATTAGGTTTGCCAGTATTTTGTTGAGGATTTCTGCGTTGATGTTCATGAGTGAGATTGCCCTATAAATCTCTTTCTTGGTTGAGTCTTTGTGCGGTTTTGGTATCAGAGTGACTGTAGCTTCATAAAATGAATTTGGCAATGACTCTTCTGTTTCTATATTGTGAAATACATTAAGGAGTATAGGTATTAGGTCTTCTTGGAAGTTCTGGTAGAATTCCGCATTGAAAACATCTGGTCCTGGGCTTTTTTTGGTAGGGAGGTTTTTGATAACAACTTCTAATTCTTTGCTACTAACAGGTCTAGTTAGATTGTTCACCTGGTCCTGGTTTAACTTTGGTATATGGTATTTATCTAACAAAGTGTCCATTTCTTTTACATTTTCCAGTTTTGTGGCATACAGGCTTTTGTAGTATGATCTAATGATTTTCTGAATTTCCTCTGTGTCTGTGGTTATGTCCCCCTTTTCATTTCTGATCTTATTAATTTGCAAATTCTCTCTCTGCCGTTTGATTAGTTTGGATAGGGATTTGTCAATCTTGTTGATTTTCTCCAGGAACCAGCTTTGTTTCATTGATTCTTTGCATTATTTTCTGTGTTTCTATTTTGTTGATTTCAGCCCTCAGTTTGATTATTTCCAGTCTTCTACTCCTCCTAGGTGAGTGTGCTTCTTTTTTTTTTTCTAGAGCTTTCAGATGGGCTGTTAAGTCTCCAATGTGTGCTTTCTCTGTTTTTTTTTTTTAAGTGGGCACTTAGTGCTATGAACTTTCCTCTTAGGACTGCTTTCATAGTATCCCATAAGTTTGAGTATGTTGTTTCTTTATTTTCATTGAATTCCAGGAATACTTTAATTTCTTTCTTAATCCAGGTATGGTTCAGTAGTTGACTGTTCAGTTTCCATGAATTTGTAGGCTTTCTGGGGGTAGCATTGTTGTTGAATTCTAACTTTAATCCATGGTGATCTGATAAGACACAGGTGGTTACTAATATTATTTTGTAACTGTGGATGTTTGCTTTGTTACCGCCTATGTGGTCAATTTTTGAGAAGGTTCCATGAGCTGCAGAGAAGAAAGTATATTCTTTCCTATTTGAGTGGAATGTTCTATAGATGTCTGTTAAGTCCATTTGCTTCATTACCTCCATTATTTCTCTTATTTCTCTGTTAGGTTTCTGTCTGATCAACTTGTCTATTGGTGCGAGATTAATGTTGAAGTCTCCTACTATTAGTATGTGCGGTTTGATGGCTGCCTTGAGTTTTCGCAATGTTTCTTTTATGTACGTGGGTGCTTTTATATTAGGGGCATAGATATTCAGGATTGAGACTTCATCCTGATGAACTGTTCCTGTTATGAGTTTAAAATGCCCCTCTCCATCTCTTCTGATTGATTTAAGTTTGAAGTCAACTTTGTTAGAGATTAGTATGGCCACACCTGCTTGTTTCTTAGATCCATTTGCTTGATAAGCCTTTCCCCAGCCCTTTACTCTGAGTAGGTGCCTGTCTTTGTGGTTGAGGTGTGTTTCTTGTAAACAGCAGAATGTTGGATCCTGTTTTCGTATCCAACCTCTTAGCCTGTGCCTTTTTATAGGTGAGTTGAGTCCATTGACAGTAAGTGATATTAATGACCAGTGGTTGTTAACTCTGGTCACTTTTTTAGTCGTAGAGTTTGTGTGTTTCCCTTCTTTGAGATGTGTTGGTGAAGGATCTCTAGATGTTTGAGTTATTGTGGTCATTGTTGGACTCCTTGGTTAGTCATTTTCCTTTTATTACTTTCTGTAAGGCTGGATTTGTGGCTACGTATTGCTTAAATTTGTTTTTATCCTGGAAAATTTTATTTTCTCTATTTATAGTGAACGAAAGTTTGGCTGGGTATAGTAGTCTGGGCTTGCATCCCTGGTCTCTTTGTTCCTGTCGTACATCTATCCAGGACCTTCTGGCTTTCATGGTTTCCATAGAGAAGTCAGGTGTAAGTGTGATAGGTTTACCTTTATAAGTAACTTGGCCTTTTTCCTTTGCAGCTCTTAATATTCTTTCTTTATTCTCTATGCTTTTTGTTTTGATTATTATATGGCGAGGGGATGTTTATTTTTTGGTCCAGTCTATTCGGTGTTTTGTATGCTTCTTGAACCTTCATAGGTATATCTTTCTTTAGGTTTGGAAAGTTTTTTTCTATAATTTTATTAAATATATTTTCTGGACCGTTGAGCTGCACTTCTTCTCCTTCTTCTACCCCTATAATTCTTTGGTTTGGTCTTTTTATTGTGTCCCAGATTTCCTGAATGTTTTGTAATGAGAGTTTGTTGGACTTGCTGTTTTCTTTAATTAGAGTGTTTATTTTCTCTATGGTATCTTCAGAATCTGAGATTCTTTCTTCTAACTCTTGTATTCTGTTGGTTATGCCTGTTTCTGTAGTCTCTGTTTGTTTACTTAAATTTTCCATGTCCAGCCGGCCCTCTGTTTGTGTTTTCTTCTTTGCCTCCATTTCAGTTTTCAAGTCATGAACTGTTTCTATTATCTGTTTGATTGTTTTCTCTTGGTTTTCTAGGTTATCATTCACTGATTTATTCAGTTCTTCAAACATTCTGTTATATTTCTCATCAATTTCTATAAGGGCTTTCTTTACATGCTGTTTAAGGGCATCAATCACTTTCATAAAGTTAATTTTTTCTACTTCTTCTTGATTAAGGTGTTCATGTCCTCCTGTTGTGACTTCGCTGGGTTCTGGTGGTTTCATGTTGCTTTTCAGATTGTTGGGTGAATTCTTGCATTGGCGCCTGCCCATCTCTTCCTCCTAATGCTCCCTTATGGATCTTCTTTTACAGGATCAGGTCTCCTTGCCTACTGATGTAACTTCCCAGTGATGGCTCTCCCCAGTGATGGCTCTCCTGGTGCCGAGATCAGATATCCGTGCCCAGTGATGGCTCTCCCCAATGCTGGCTCTCCTGGTGCTGAGATCAGATCTTCGTGCTTGTTGGGTAGTTCATAAACAAAACTCCTACCTTGCTTGGTGCAGGCAGCCTTTTGAAACAAAGGAACTCCCGCCTGCCTGGTTGCCCTGAGGATTCGGCCCCAGTGCCCAGACAGGCTGAGCTGGGTGATGTTATGTGCCCAAAGAGGGCAGGGGGGCAGTAGTGGGGAGGGTTCTGGATGCAAGCTGGGTTGGATAGAAAGAAAGGGGCAGTATGCAGGGCGTAGAGGCTCTGCAGAGAGCCCAAGAAGGAAAGGGGCTTGAAGAGCTTCTGAGTTCCCTGTCCTGGGCTGCTGCCACTAGGTCATAAACTCACCCCAATGCTGGCTCTCCTGGCACCGAGAGCTAACACAAAAACTTAAAGGAGAAAATGACATGAAAATTGAAGACACACAGGGAAATGTTAGAGAGCCAACAATGCCAACTTTTCAAGTAAAATTACTAAGTTTAGTTATTTCCGCATGTACATTTCTTTTGAATATTTATATTGAAACATGTTTTATTAAGGTCAGAAATCAAACCACTAAATGTTATGCAAGAAGATATAACAATATCATTTTGATACCGTGCAAGCAGCTGAGATGCACTAATCAAAAAGAATTCTACTACACTCAAAAAGAAATAAAATTATTAC
Organism: Microtus oregoni; assembly: GCF_018167655.1. Classification (NCBI taxonomy): domain Eukaryota; kingdom Metazoa; phylum Chordata; class Mammalia; order Rodentia; family Cricetidae; genus Microtus; species Microtus oregoni. The sequence goes on from NW_024543071.1 coordinate 20,956,702, forward strand.
ATCATACCACAGTTGCCAAAAACAGTAAACATAATACAAGGACACTTAGACACTTTAGAGAAGCAGTCTAGACCTGTTCAAGAAAAAAGAGGAAAATGGAAGAAAAGTAAGGTAATGAAAAGAAAGCTAATCCAATCTTTTCTAGGGTTCTTATGTTTTCTTAGTAACTATTGCTATTGGAAATTGTATTGTGGTGAGATGATAAGCAAAGGAAAACAGTATTTTTGATGAGGGTAATGTATTGCTCTATAATTCCATAGAAAATTAACATGAGACCCATACCCATGACATCTCATTAGAAAACAATGCTTTGAATAGAATGGGAAAAATTGACTAACACAGATATACATAGGACAAGATGTAAATGTCAGATTGTAAACCTGCACCTACCATTGGTTTTCTTCAGTTCCTCCACAAGGAACGGTGCTTCCTCTTGAATATGGTTCTCAATACTTTTTTCCCCCATGCCCAGTTTTCTCAGGGTTAGGAGTGAGAAGTGCCTTGTTTTTTTCCATATATCTCCATTGGTAAAAGAAATGCCTAAAGAAATTGAAATAGAAGATTAGGGAGTATGTCTGAGAAATACATAAATAAACAGAGTGGTCGCAGACATAGAGTCCCAAACATATATCTGAAGAGCAACATGACCTCTGCTTTCCACCCTCCACCTCACTATGTATATTACCCAGTATACACAGAAACACATGCATACTTACCAAAGCCTTTTAAAACCATCTGAAGAATCGGGACACTTCCCCTTCCACTAAACTCCTCCCCATGACCTATGAGAGCTTCTTTTATTGCCTCATAGCCATGCAACACCACTGTAGGTTTCATGCCAAAATACAGAGTGAACACAGGGCCATAGATTTTAGAGAACTGTAATAATAATAGAAAACAAATATTCTAAAATTGTCACTGTAGTTGACCTCTTCATACTGGCAATAGAACTGTGTTAAAATATTTTTATGCAGAAAAACTAAGTTTGAAGTTTGTATATACCTTTCAATATGATGATTGTTTCATATAAATGACCTTCTGGGTGCCAGCAATATCCCAGGACACTTATAGTCTAAAGAGAAGGAATCACCTTACTATGATATTCAACAGGTCACTTTGTCATAGTTCACAAAGTACCTGAAGTAAAAATTCCACACTCATTTCCTGGGTTCTAATGCAAAGGAGTAGAGCCTTCAAATCCACACTATTCTTATCCATTTTATGGATAATGCAGATCATTCTCACGCTAACTACATACTGACATAGACATGTCACATGACTTCTGTGGACCCAGCTGTGAATACTTTCTGTTAAAAATTACAAAACCTGTGAAGAAGGGTAAACATCTAAACTCTTGGGTCAGCACAAGAGTTCAAATTCAGTCCTCATCTATTATTACAAAAGTACAGAGTAAGCGTCACAGAAGCTGCACCACAATATACAGAACTGTAGAAAAAATATCCTCATCATGAAGTATTTTTGGTCCCAGGCATAGGCTTTGTATGGAATCAAAGGAGATCGGGAAACCACAGTATAAGCTAAGCCACACTGTTTATGGTTTCCTTTGCCTATGTGATCCCTGCCCATTGCTTTACTTTTAATCAGGATCCAATTAATTCTACAGAGTAAGGCATGAATGAATAATCTAAGAGCAATGTATCTCTACATTTATGACTCATTTAAATAATATTCATTGTAATGCTAATTCCAATTGGCCTTAATAGTAAACACCTAGAGTCAGATATTAGGGGGTGAAAGCTGATAGATCAGAGAAGCAGTGCAGCCAGCCACTAGAGGGACTTTTACCTCTGCAGAATCCTCAGATTCAAAGGTGTGAATCTGTCTTTTGAACCTCAAACTGCATCTCCAGACTGAATCCTCAGACTGAATGCTCAGACTGTATCTTCAGATGGCATTCTCAGAGCACATCTGAGCTCTTGTCTCCTCCCGCCTTGAGTTCTCTCTCTGCCCAACCATATCACTTCCCTTCTCTACCTCCCTGGTACTTGATTTAAAGGTGTGAGCCACTACCAACCACATGGCTTTGTTTCTCTTTGAGATGGCACCAGTATAGTGTAGCCCAAGGTGGCTTTGAACTGACAAAGGTCTGTCTGCCTTTGTCTTCTAAGTCCTAGAATTAAAGTATTGTGCCACCACAGCATATATATTTTTATTAGTTCTGCACTTTGATCTTTAGGCAAGATTTATTTGTTAGATCACAAAATATCACTATAATCCTCAGTCTTCGCCATTAATCAAAATAATAGAAAATATTTATGAAAGCAGTATTTGAAAACTTGTTTATTACTAATTCCAACTGCAGTACTACAGGCAAGTCTCAGAAAAGACAAAAACAACTTTACAGTTTTTCACTCCACGTCTATTTAAAAATATTTTCTCTAGTACTAGAGTTTCCTTGAAAGCAGCATTACTTATATCTCTCTTTACAAAGTACCAGACAAGCATAAAGTATACTTACATTGGTAAAGGCTTGGTGCCTTTTCTTGGCATCTATCTGGTGGATATTGCCAATAATTGGCAGAGGAGTAGGTCCAGGGGGTAGCTTCCCTCTCTTACAACTCCGTTTCCAGTATGAGAACAGAAGCAGACATGTCAGAATGAGCACCAAGACCATAAGCAGATCCATGGTTAGCCTTCCCACTGGCACAAGTGTGATCAGGTAGTACAGAGGTTTTATAATGTGGCCATAGAATTGTCCTCTTGTACTTTGGAGCATTATTGAGTAACCAACTAGGCACTGTTTAAGCTCTCTTCCAACTAGACTTTGTCCCTGTGAAAACAAAAAATAGAAATGAACAGTTATTTAACCTTGTCCTTTAGAGGGTGCGTCTTAGTGATTTTGACCTAATTTTACAGAGTTATGACCAAATATTGGTGATAAATATGAACAATGAATTTGATATTTTGAAAATCAGTTTTTATTTGAAAATAGTTAATTTTTAGAAAGTATTTTATTCTGAAATTATAGTATAATTTTGCCATTTTACAGTTTCTACTGTATGCTTGTTTTTGTGATTATTTAAAATAGTTAATGGATATGTAATTAGCATATGTTCATTTCACAAAGTAATAGGATTCAAAATGATATTTTCATTCAAGTGTATCATGTACTTTGACAGACAGTTTCTTCCTCTTCATTGTCTAGTTCATCACTCTTTCTGTAGTCAGTTTCTGCTTCCAAATATTCCCCTATATTATTCGCAAAGCTACTCTAGAATAACATAAAATGTAGACTTAATGATAATTTATGCTGGAGAGGTTTTGGGGTAAAGGGAACACTCCTGCATTGCTGGTTTGAGTGCAAGCTGGTACATCCCCTTTGGATGTCAGTGTTGCAATTTCTTAGAAAATTAGGAAACAACCGTCCTCAAGACCCAGTAATACCACTTTTCCGTATATATCCAAAGGATGTTCAACCATGCCACAAGAACATATGTTAAACTATGTTCATAGCAGCATTGTTTGTCATAGTCAGAATTTGAAAACAACTTAAACACCCTTCGACCAAAGGATGGATAAGGAAAATGTAGTACATTTACACGATGTTGAATGACACAGCAGAAAATAATATAATAATATCTTGAATTTTGCAGACAAATAAATGGAGCTAATAAACATTATTTTGAGTTAGGTAATCCTGACCAAGAAAGACAATTATCACATGTACTCACTCTTAAGTAGTTTCTAAACATAAAGCAAAGAAAATCAGCCAACAAATCACAATCCCAGATAACCTAGAAAACAATGAGGACACTAAGAGAGACATACATATCTAATATTCATGGGAAGTAGAAAAAAGACAAGATCTCCTGAGTAAAATGGGAGATGGGGAAATGGGGGAGGGTTGAATGGGAGGGGAGAGGCAGGGAGGTAGTAGAGAAAAGTGTTAGCTCAATAAAAATGCATAACATTAAAACATAGAGAAAGGAGATTTATAAGAAAGATAGATGAGTCTCAGTCCATGTCATCCAACAGAGGCTGCTTGTGGAAGGATAGTCCAAGAATGCAGTGCTTACTATATCAGAAGGCTATTTGAATACCCTGTTTTCAAAAATGCTGAATCATGAAGAAGTAGGTCCTAATGACATTAAAGGAATTGACTCTCTGTCAAAGTTAGGCACAGAGCATAAGTTTTCATCTTTGATGTCAGAATAGAGTCTTGCAAAAGAATTTTTGGCTCAGATAAAAGTCTTTGATTTCTTACTTCAAGATATGGATTAGAAATATATTATCCTACTTCAAATTAAAAAAATTTTCATACTTGTGTGACCTTCACTTTTGACTATAAGTTAATTCTATATTTAGTCAAATGATTAACAAGATTAGCCATCACAAGTACACCTCTTGTCAACTTTAAACACAATTATAACTCTTTATGTCATGAATAATTTACAAATTAAAACAATATCCAAGTCATAATAGTGCCTAAATATAATATGACACCACATAATATCACATATGCATTATCTTTAAGTGGGTCATAATTATACATAACATAATATAACTGTTCCATGTACAACTGAAAATATAAATTTAGAAAAGGTGGCAATGCCCCTTGACAGACATTTATGTAATATCGCAAACTGAAATTTGACAACCGTGGATATTCTCTTATTTTATTCAAATAACATTTTTTCACTTATTTTACATACCAAACACAGTTTTCCCTTCCGTCCTCTTCTCCCAGTTTCCCCCTGCTTTCCATAACTTGATTCCCTTCCACTCCTCCCCTTTCTCCCTTTAGAAAAGGGCAGAACCCACAGGCTGGAATAAAACATGGCCCATCAGTATGAGGCAGGACCTAGCTCCTGCACTTGCACCTTGGTTGGGCTGGGTATTCCTCCATGGGGACCATGCTTCCAAAAGTCAGCTAAGCGTCAGTGACAGGACTTGATCTCACTGCAAGGAGCCTTACATAGAGACCAATCTACACAATTGTTACTCAGATGCAAAGTGCCTAGGTTCATGCCGTGGAGGCTCACTAACAATTGATCCAGAGTCCAACAGCTCCCACTAGCTCAGATCTCTCTGTGAGTTCTCCTACCATGACACTCCTGGACTCTTATAATCCATACTCTCTTTCTTCAGGAAGATCTCCAGAGCTTAACTCAGTGCTTAGGTGTGGAGCTTGCATCTGTTTTCACAGTTTCTGGATAGAGTGTCTCTGGTGACAATTATTGTAGTCACTAATCTGATTACAGTAGATCGTGAGTTCAGGTACACTCTCCATTATTCCCAGGAGTGTTAGTTTGGATTATCCTTGTGTATTTCTGGAGGTTTATCTGGTACCAGTTTCTCCCTAACCCCAAAATGCTCCCCCATCAGGATAGTTCTTTAGTTATCTATTGTTATATAATATAATGAATAAATTAAAAGAAAACACAAATATCTGAATCATCATATTCTTAGAAAAACACTCATGTCAACTATAATCCTCACTTCTGTAACTGTTCATGTGGCCGTATCTGATATTTATAACTAGATTCATCTCCCATGCATTTTGGTTTTGCTCCAAACTCAAAAAGCACCATAGGTAGCCTTGCTTCTTTGCCTGGCTAAGAAACCCACACCTTCATTCCTCACTGATCTACATCATCCTACCGGGTTTAGGCTGTTGTAGTTTTCCATTAATCTTAATCACAGGACTTGCTATAAGCAAAGGATGCTTGAAGTGGTTTCCTCATTCCAGACATATCTTCCTATCTCCATTGTGGTGCAGCAATTCAATTTCCCCATTGTAATCTATATCAATCACCCCTCCCAACACTGTTATTTATTTCTTAGTCTTAATTAAAGGGCACCAAAAACCTAAAAGTTGCCAGGGCAAACAGTTCAATGAAATATTTATTGTGGCTTCTGACAGTATTGCTCTCACAACTATATGTAAAAGTTCTAGTCCACAAGAAGTTAATGTGAATGGAAAGGAAACAAAAGTGTTTCTAGTGTGTGAATAGTGGTTATAATGTGTATAAATTTTTTTCAGACTTTGATTCATGAACGAATGGATCTTGGCTATGTGATAAACTATACCAGGTATTAGATGCTTATTCAAAATACATACTGCCCTCTGAGAACCCTATCCAAGTCATCCAGCCTGATGACACGTAATTGACATTGTAACTGTTTTCTTAGGGCTATCCCATTTTTTTATTTTTATTTTTTTCCATTTTTTTTAATTAGGCCAGATGCTCCAGGATGTAAGGAAACGATTAGAAAGTACACACCATGATATGGGGCTTGCAATCACTCTTCTCTAGCTGCCACATGAGTTCACTAGTGAGAAGCAATACTGTACAGAATAATATGGAAGTGGATAAGCTATTCTCTAAGTCCAAAGGTGGTGGTTTTAGTGGAGGTATGTGCAGGAGAGGAATCTTTATAACATAACCAGAATATGTATCCACTTGTATATAGTTAACACATTGTGTTTTACACGAAGGAAGAGGTCCAACATTATAAATCTGCTACAAAGTCACTGGCTGGTCAGCCCAGGTATGGGGCCATATCTGGGACTCTGGTATTTATCTGCTGTGTGAATATCTGGCACTCAGCAATAGGTGTGTTCTGGTCAGCCTTGGTACGGGATGTTGATGTTTTGTAAGCCATTCACAAATCCCATCTCAACAGCCATGGTTACTTTTTATGGGCCCATTTGTCAGGGTAAGGAAAGGTTAAGGGAAAAGGCTGACAATCCACAGAGTGTGTCCTTTTATCTACTGTGTTATTAAGTGCTTCCTCAGTCAACGTCCCAAGCTGATGAGCATTTACATGAGGAACAATTATTTTCATATACCTCACCAATTTGAAGATAACTATCCACAGAAATCTTTCTCAACAATTTTATAATCATGCTCTGCTCAAGACCCTGACCATCCAACAAATCAGGAATCAGCAAACAATCCCACATCTGGCCAATTCTTTTTCAAACAGAATGTATAAGCATGTGTAAAGTCCATTATTCTTGAAATTCTGAAGAATTTTCCTTGCCAATATCTTTCATGGTTGTACCAGAAAGGGGTTGGAATACAGCACCTGCCCACATCTGGGTTGTAACTGCATAACGTGCAGGATGTGTAGTTAATCTAGCCATAGTCTTCTCTTCCTCAGTCACCTAAACATAGGAAAACCCCCATGAGGCTATGTGTTCAAAGCCTGCAGCAGATGTCATTGCAATTGGAGTAGAGACAATAGGCATTTGGACAACTTCATGTAACTTGCTTGTTGTATGACTGCATCATACATATACAACTTCCTTTTGATACATATGGTTGCTGTGAATATCCTACTTTTTGACATGGTGATTCAAATAATACCTAGCACATGTTGGGCAGCTCAGGTTGCAGAGTAATGTGGTATCCCCATGTCAAAAGTTCAGCTTTAAAAAAAGCCCAATAGCAACCAAGAGCTGCCTTTCAAAGAAAGGATAGTTATCTGCACACAAGTGTAGAGACTTGTTCCCAAAACCCAAAGTCTTCTTCTGTGATTCTCTTATAGGGGCTTGCCAAAGGCTCCAAAGAGTATTTCTACCTCCTACTGAGACCTCTAGTACCATCTATTCTTCTAGATCATATGGTCCAAGTGGTGGAGTCACCTGTATAGGAACTTTTACCTGTTGAAGAGCATTCTCCTGTACCAGACCAGATATGAAGATAGTAGCTTTTGAAGACACCTGGTATAGGAGTCAGAGTCACATACCGAAATAAAGAATGTGCTCTCTCTAGAATCCAAAAAACTAAATAAATACTGTATTACTTTTTTGTTTGTGGGAAGGGCTAGGCAGGTGCAATATATTGTCCTTAACTTTGGAAAAAATATCTTTACATGATCCACACCACAGGATTCTTAAGAATTTCACTAAGGTAGAGGGTTTTTAATTTTTGATTGTATTTATTTCCCATTCTCTGATGCAGATATGTGTTTGCAATGAGTTCACAATGGTTGCGTCTTCATACTTATATGGTCCAATTATCATAATGTCTTTACTACAGTGCATCAAAGTAACAGTGTTTGAAAAAGTTATATGAGCAAGGTCTGTTCCAACCAATTTATTTCACGAGTCTGCAGGGTGAATGTATCCTATTAAATTGTAGTTTAAAGAATGCTATATTGATTTTACCACTGTGGAACTAAATGGTGTATAATCCAGGCTATTGTTTTTTGTTGTTGCTATTGTTTTTTTTTCAGTTGACAACAGTGTAACAGATGGAGTGCCAGTGTCTCTCAGCTCATATCTAGAACTGAGAATTTAAGATGATTGTCTTATGGCTCCAGATATTCCCTCTGTTTTACCCATGGATTGCAAGGATTAGATTTCTCCATGTCTCATTAAGTCATAAGTGAGGCTGCTGCTGCAAAACTGAGCAGAAGACATATGTGCAAGTTCTTGAGAAAATGCAACTGCTAGTCTCATCAAGCGAAAAACACATTCTAAATATGCACACCCTAGGTAACTCTCCAATAGCTGTCCTATCCTGAAGAGTTCAAGTCTTGTACCTAATATGCCTTTAGCTAAAGTACAAGAGAATTGTAACTATAACTATCTAGTCTTCAACCCCAACAAAGCTCTGAGAAGAAAAATAATATTACCTGAAGATTCAGGAAGTCCAAGTAAGTGACTTCCAAAAAAAAAAAATGTAAGAAATAATAGAAAGAACAGGTCACCTGGACAGACACCCAATGTTTCTCTGTAACAATGAGACATCTATCTTAGGCTATAGTCTTAGAATATTATCATCATTGTATTCAACATTACCAGTGTCAGCACAGACTTTTCCCCTGGAGGAAATAAGAACACACTAGAGGGACATATAAGTAATCTGTGACTCACAGCTCCTCATGCAGGAGAATCTACAATGATCCTTTGGAGGCTGTTTTCTTCAGGTTGCTGGATGCACTCACATTTTATTATTCTTTGTCTTAGGGTGCTGGGTCAGGGTTAGCCTCTACCATTGTGGTTTCTCTACCATTTGGTTTCTCTGGAGGGGTAAATTCAAAATTTCTGAGTTTTAACATTACCAATGCAATCAGTAAGATATTAATCTCGTTCTGTTGAGTACTACTATTATAATAGTCTCAATCTCAAGATTTTAAATTTCCTTCAATTGTTTACTAAGATTAGACTTGAAAGTGCTTCTCATGGTTCTTAAAGCATCTCTCTCCCATCTATATTTCTATCCCTCTGGAATGAGTGCTAATGCTTTTAACCTAGAATTATTTTTTTCCACCAAAAACCTTCAGAATGAGTCAAAAGCATGAATATATTGTCTTTTTTTGTAATGTGTATTCAGTACAGATTACACATAGTGGTAGTGATAATGTATCTAAAATTTTTATCTCTTTTTGTAAACTTAAAAAAAATTCTTAAAAGAGAGCAAGGCGCCTTTTATCCCTGGCTCATTGGTCTACCAGGGATCCCTGTTTAGGTGCTGAGGAGCTCCATCTGGAAGGGTGAGTGTGTGCTATCCAGGGGAGGATTGTCCCGGAAGAGAGCACAAATCCCCCTCCCCCAGCTCCTTCTGCAGGGCTGTCTTTCTTACACACGATCCCCCCCACCAAGCCTGCGTGGTCTGCAAGGTCCTTTGCTCAGGAACAGTTTTCTGCTCCTACACTAAAGCTACTCACGCAGAGTGGTGAGTGCCTGCCTACCGGGCAGGCCTCAAGGACCCCCAAAGGGAGCACAGGCACCTTCAGCTTGTGCAGCAGGATCTCCTGTGTTCTACTCGACCCCACCCTGCCCCCCAAGTTTGCCCATTTTTCCCCTCGGTCATTGGATTACCAGGCGTCTATGTTTCAGTGCTGAGAAGTTTCATCTGGACGGGAACGGTTCCTGCTTCTATACTGAGTTGATACACCCAGAGAGTCAGTCACAGCAAAGTCTGGACCAAGACACCAGGCCTCTCATGGCTCCATTTGAAGGAAGAGATGGGAAGGTGCCAATGCAAGAATTTCTCCAATAACCTGAAAGGCAACATGACATCACCAGAATCCAGGGATCCCGAAATAAGAAGAATTGTACACCCTACTCCAGAAGAATTAGAAGAAATCAACTCAAAAGTGAATTATATGAAAATAATAGAAGGCCTTAAACAGGAGGTGAAAAACTGCCATAAACAATTAGAGTTTACAAACAAAAAGGTAGAGAAAATGAATAAATCGCTCAAAGATACCCAAGAAAACCAAGAGAAACAAGAAAAAGCAATCAAACAGGTAAGGGAAGCAGTTCAAGACTTGAAGAGTGAAATGGAAGTAATGAAGAAAACACAAACCGAGGAAAGGATGGAGATGGAAAATCTGGGTAAACGAACAGGAACTACAGAGACAAGTACTACCAACAGATTACAAGAGATAGAAGAAAGAATGTCAGAAACTGAAGATACCATAGAGAAAATAAACACACTGATCAAAGAACACAGCAAAACCAACAAATTCTCATCACAAAACATTCAGGAAATCTGGGACACAATAAAAAGACCAAACCAAAGAATTATAGGAGTAGAAGAAGGAGAAGAAGTGCAGCTCAATGGGCCAGAAAATATATTTAATAAAATTATAGAAGAAAACTTTCCCAACTTAAAGAAAGATATTCCTTTGAAGGTTCAAAAAGCATACAGAACACCGAATAGATTGGACCAAAAAAAAAAAAATCTCCTCGCCATATAATAATCAAAACACAAAACATACAGAATAAAAAAAGAATATTAAGAGCTGCAAAGGAAAAAGGCCAAGTTACTTATAAAGGTAAACCTATCAGACTTACAAATGACTTCTGTATGGAAACCATGAAAGCCAGAAGGTCCTGGATAGATGTACGGCAGGAACTAAGAGACCAGGGATGTAAGCCCAGACTACTATACCCAGCCAAGCTTTCGTTCACTATAAATGGAGAAAACAAAATTTTCCAGGATAAAAACAAATTTAAACAATACGTAGCCACAAATCCAGCCTTACAGAAAGTAATAGAAGGAAAATCACAACCCAAGGAGTCCAACAATGCCCACAATAACTCAGACATCTAGAGACCCTTCACCAGCGCAACTCAAAGAAGGGAAACACACAAACTCTACTACCAAAAAAAAAAAAAAAAAAGGACCAAAGTTAACAACCACTGGTCATTAATATCACTTAATATCAATGGACTCAACTCACCTATAAAGAGGCACAGGCTAAGAGATTGGATACAAAAACAGAATCCAACATTCTGCTGTTTACAAGAAACACACTTCAACCACAAAGACAGGCACCTACTCAGAGTAAAGGGCCGGGAAAAGGCTTATCAAGCAAATGGACCTAAGAAACAAGCAGGTGTGGCCATACTAATTTCTAACAAAGTTGACTTCAAACTTAAATCAATCAGAAGAGATGGAGAGGGACATTTTTTATTCATAACAGGAACAACTGATCAGGACAAAGTCTCAATCCTGAATATCTATGCCCCTAATATAAAAGCACTCACTTACATAATAGAAACATTACTAAAATTCAAGGCAGTCATCAAACCACACACACTAATAGTAGGAGACTTCAACACTCTTTTCTCACCAATGGACAAGTCAATCAGACAGAAACCTAACAGAGAAATAAGATGATTAAGGGAGGTAATGAATCAAATGGTCTTAACAGACATCTATATAATATTCCAACCAAATAGGAAAGAATATACCTTCTTCTCTGCAGCTCATGGAACCATCTCGAAAATTGACCACATACTCGGTAACAAAGCAAAGTTAGACAGTTAAAAAAAATATTAGTAACCACCTGTGTCTTATCAGATCACCATGGATTAAAGTTAGAAGTCAACAACAATGCTACCCCTAGAAAGCCTACGAACTAATGGAAACTGGACAGTAAATTACTGAACCACACCTGGGTCAAGGAAGAAATAAAGAAAGAAATTAAAGTCTTCCTGGAATTCAATGAAAATAAAGACTCAACATACTCAAACCTATGGGACACAATGAAAGCAGTCCTCAGAGGAAAGTTCATAGCACTAAGTGCCCACTTAAAGAAAACAGAGAAAGCACACATTGGAGACTTCACTGCCCACCTGAAAGCTCTAGAAAAAAAAGAAGCATACTCACCTAGGAGGAGTAGAAGACTGGAAATAATCAAACTGAGGGCTGAAATCAACAAAATAGAAACACAGAAAACAATACAAAGAATCAATGAAACAAAAAGCTGGTTCCTGGAGAAAATCAACAAGATCGATAAACCCCTATCCAAATTAACCAAACAGCGGAGAGAGAATACACAAATTAACAAGATCAGATGAAAAGGGAGACATAACCACAGACACAGAGAAAATTCAGAAACTCATTAGATCTTACTACAAAAGCCTATATGCCACAAAATTGGAAAATGTTAAAGAAATGGACACTTTTTTTTAGATATACCATATACCAAAGTTAGACCAGGACAAGGTGAACAATCTAAATAGGCCTGTTAGTCGCGAAGAATTAGAAGCTGCTATAAAAAACCTCCCTACCAAAAAAAGCACAGGTCCAGATATTTCAGTGCAGAATTCTACCAGAACTTCCAAGAAGACCTAATACCTATACTCCTTAATGTATTTCACAATATAGAAACAGAAGAGACATTGCCAAATTCCTTTTATGAAGCTACAGTTACTCTGATACCAAAACCACACAAAGACTCAACCAAAAACTCAATTATAGGCCAATCTCACTCATGAACATCGATGCGAAAATCCTCAATAAAATACTGGCAAACCGAATCCAAGAACACATTAAAAAATTATCCATTATCATCAAGTAGGCTTCACCCAGAGATGCAGGGCTGGTTCAACATATGAAAATCTATCAATGTAATCCATCATATAAATAAACTAAAAGAAAAAAAAACATATGATCATTTCATTAGATGCTGAAAAAGCATTTGTTAAAATTCAACATCCTTTTATGATAAAGGTCTTAGAGAGATTAGGGATACAAGGGTCATACCTAACTATAATAAAAGCTATTTATAGCAAGCCGACAGCTAACATCATATTAAATGGAGAGAAACTCAAAGCAATCCCACTAAAATCAGGAACATGACAAGGCTGTCCACTCTCTCCATACCTTTTCAATATACTGCTTGAAATTCTAGCAATAGCAATAAGACAACATAAGGGGATAAAAGGGATTCGAATTGGTAAGGAAGAAGTTAAACTTTCATTATTTGCAGATGATATGATAGTGTACATAAGCGACCCCAAAAACTCCAGCAAAGAACTCCTACAGCTGATAAACACCTTAAGTAGCATGGCAGGATACAAGATCAATTCCAAAAATTCAGTTGCCCTCCTCTACACAAAGGATAAGGAAGCAGAGAGGGAAATCAGAGAAGCATCACCTTTCATGATAGCCAAAAATAGCATAAAATATCTTGGGGTAACTCTAACCAAGGAAGTGAAAGACCTATTTGACAAGAACTTTAAGTCCTTGAAGAAAGAAATTGAGGAGGATACCAGAAAATGGACGGATCTCCCTTGCTCTTTGATTGGGAGGATCAACATAGTAAAAATGGCAATTCTACCAAGGGCAATTTATAGATTCAGTGCAATCCCCATTGAAATCCCATCTAAATTCTTCATAGATCTTGAGAGGACATTAATCAACTTTATATGGAAAAACAAGAAACCCAGGATAGCCAAAACAATCTTATACAATAAAGTAACTTCTGGAGCCATTACCACCTCTGACTTCAAACTCTGTTACAGAGCTTCAGTATTGAAAACAGCTTGGTATTGGCATAAAAACAGAGAAGTCGACCAATGGAATAGAGTAGAAGACCCAGATTTTATCTTACAAACCTATGAACACCTGATTTTTGATAAAGGAGCTAAAAGTATACAATGGAAGAAAGAAAGCATCTTCAACAAATGGTGCTGGCAGAACTGGATGTCAACCTGTAGAACAATAAAATAGATCCATATCTATCGCCATGCACAAAACTCAAGTCCAAATGGATCAAAGACCTCAATATCAGGCTGAACACACTGAACCTGATAGAAGAGAAAGTGGGAAGTACTCTACAACATATGGGCACAGGCGATCACTTCCTACGCATATCCCCAGCAGCACAGACATTAAGGACAACATTGAATAAATGGGAACTCCTGAAACTGAGAAGTTTCTGTAAAGCAAAGGACACCGTCACTAAGACAAAAAGGCAACCTACTGACTGGGAGAAGATCTTCACCAACCCTGTAACAGACAAAGGTCTGACTTCCAAAATATATAAAGAACTTAAGAAACTAGACTTTAAAATGCTAATTAACCCAATGAAAAAATGGGGCACTGAGCTGAACAGATAATTCTCAACAGAAGAAGTTCAAATGGCCAAAAGACACTTAAGGTCATGCTCAACCTCCTTAGCCATCAGGGAAATGCAAATCAAAATAACTTTGAGATATCATCTTACACCTGTCAGAATGGCTAAAATAAAAAACACCAATGATAGCCTTTGCTGGAGAGGTTGTGGAGTAAGGGGCACACTCATCCATTGCTGGTGGGAATGCAAACTTGTGCAACCACTTTGGAAAGCAGTGTGGTGATTTCTCAGGAAATTCGGGATCAACCTACCTCAAGATCCTGTAATACCACTCTTGGGAATATACCCAAGAGATGCCCTATCACATGACAAAAGCATTTGTTCAACTATGTTCATAGCAGCATTATTTGTAATAGCCAGAACCTGGAAACAACCTTGATGTCCTTCAATGGAAGAATGGATGAAGGAAGTGTGGAATATATACACATTAGAGTACTACTCAGCGGTAAAAAACGACTTCGCGATTTTTGCATGCAAATGGATGAAAATAGAAAACACTATCCTGAGTGAGGTATCCCAGACCCAAAAAGAGGATCATGGGATGTACTCACTCATAATTCGTTTCTAGCCATAAATAAAGGTCACTGAGTCTATAATTTGTGATCCTAAAGAAGCTAAATAAGAAGGTGAACCCAAAGAAAAACATATAGTCATCCGCCTGGATATGGGAAGTAGACAAGATTGCAGGGCAAAACCTGGGAACTTGCGGGTGAGGTGGCATGGGGCTAAGTGGAAATGGGGTGAAAAACGTGAAAAGGGGAGAGTGGGGGAGCTTTGGGGAATGGGATGATTGGGATAAAGGAAGGGTGGACACGGGAGCAGAGAAATATATATCCTAATTAAGGGAGCCATCTTAGGGTTGGCAAGAGAATTGACTCTAGGGGGTCTCCCAGGTGTCCAGGGAGATGTCCCCAGCTAGTACCTTGAGCAATCGAGGAAAGGGAACCTGAAATGACCCTATCCTATAGCCATACTGATGAATATCTTGCATATCACCTTAGAACCTTCATCTGGCGATGGATCGAGATAGAGACAGAGACCCAAATTGGAGCACTGGACTGAGCTCTTAAGATCCAAATGAGGAGCTTGGAGGGAGAAGATGAGCAAGGAAGTCAGGACCACGAGGGGTGCACCCACCCACTGTGACAGTGGAACTGATCTATTGGGAGCTCACCAAGGACAGTGGGACTGGGACTGAATAAGCATGGGATGAAACCGGACTTTCTGAACGTGGCGGACAATGAAGGCTGATGAGAAGCCAAGGACAATGGCACTAGGTTTCGATCCTAATACATGAACTGGCTTTGTGGGAGCCTAGCCAGTTTGGATGCTCACCTTCCTGGTCCTGGATAGAAGTGGGAGGACCTTGGACTTCCCGCAGGGCAGGGAATCTGGACTGCTCTTCATTCTAGAGAGGGAGGGGGATTGGAGTGGGGGGGAGGGGGAGAAGTGTAGGTGAGTGGGGGGAGGGGGCGTTGTGTGCGAGGAGGGGGAGGGAAATGGGAAACGGGGAGCAGGCGGAATTTTTTTTTTTTTTGCAACAACTAAAAAAAACATAAAATAAACAAAAAAAAAAAAGGAAAAAAAAAAAGGAGAGCAAGGCACCCTGCCCTGTAGGGAGTCCAAGGCCCTCCCCAACCCAGGCTTAGGAAGATTTCATCCAAAGAGAATAGGATCACAAAAAGCAAGTACATGCAATAGAGACAAGTCCCAGTGCCATTATCATTGGCCCCTTCGTCTGCCCCAACTGTCAACCACATTCATAGGGTCCAGTTTGATCCCATGCTCGTTCATTCCCAGTACAGCTGGAGTTGTTGAGCTCCCATTAGCTCAGGTACACTGTCTTAGTGGGTGAACCAACCCCTCATGGTCTTGATTTCCTTGCTCGTAGTCTCCCTCCTTCTGCTCTTCATATGGACCTTGGGAGCTCAGTCCAGTGCTCCGATGTGGGTCTCTGTCTTTGCCCCAATCCACAGGGCAGGCTGCCTTGTGCTCTTTTAGGATTAGAAGGGGTGGAGGGGAGGGTGTTCAGGGGAGCGGGAGAAAAGTGCAAGGAAGAGATGAAGTGGGAATTTTGATTGATGTTATTTTTAAAGTAATAAAAAAATGAATCTTAGAGAAGAGAAAAAAAATCTTGCAACCTTCAGGAAATCAACCTTAATCCACCTCTCACTGTTCAAATGGACTCCAGATAAATATTCCTGTCAACCAACAGCCTAAATTTCCACCCCCGTTGTCTATGCTTGTTGATGGAATGTCTTCCTCCTTCCTCTGGTTATGGAATTACCCTTCCCCAAGTAACAAAACCTTGAGCCTAGAAGTTTCAAATGCACATCTAAGATAAAAATATTCTCCTAAAATCCTTAACTTCACATTCCATCACTCCTATGTATCTGTTTCAGCAGATTTTAAATTAATTAAAGGCTACAAACATCTCAAATGCTGCCTGCTCTTTCCCAGGCACAGATGGTCACACAGAACCTGGGCAGTGAGTGAAACAACTTGCTCTTTCTGACCTTGGTGAGCATTCCAGCTTTCTTGGATTCCCAAAGATATTGATGCCCCAAGATACTAGGAAACAATCTAAAGAGCAAGGTGTCCCCACTCCTACCTGACCAATCACTCCTTCCTATTTACTTACCTTTTATAATAAAAAAGGAATGGATGTTTTTCAACCCATAATCCAGAATCATGTGCTCCCCCATCACTCACAAGAACTACAACCATTGTCAATACCAAAGACCAATATGACATGTCATTACCAAAGTCCAATGGTACACAAAATAACTAAAGGCCAATGGGACCCAAAATAAATATAAGCCAAATTTACAAGATTCTACTATCACCAGTATTGTGTGTTTTCTTTTGTGTGTGCTCCATATCACCCTCTAAAGCATGTGCCATCACAGCCTGCTCTCTCTCCATCTCGCTCTTTCTCTGTCTATGTCTCTCCCTCTTTCTATCCTAGATTTCATTACTTGTTCTGAGGCAGTCATTTTCATACCATTTTCCCCAATAAATATCTTGCTTATGTCTATTGCACGGTGTGATTTTGTGGCATTCATTGACTCTATAATTGATAGGATAACCTTTTGATAAAAATTCCTTATGCATATTGTAATATATTCATATACATATTTGTTGCGGGAGGTCCTTCCGCTCCTCCAGCCAATAGCCGCTGAGATACCAGCCCATTGGGGAGTGGTCTGTCTCTTTAAAAAACGGGCCACTTCCCTCCTCACTCTCTTTTTGCTTCCTGTTCTGTTTCAGGCGAATAGACTCCTTCCTGATTGCGCAGAGGGCTGTTTTCTGGGACGGTGATCTGTAAGTTTTTTCCCCTTTAAATAAATACCATCCTATTAATCATAATTCCAAACTGGTGTGGGATTGTTTGTGATTTACGCCTTCATCACATATTCCTAATAATAAATACACTTGCCACAGTCTTTATACTGGTACATGCATGTATATTTACAGGTAACTTTATATGTTTTTTTTTTTTTTTTTTTTTTTTTCTTTTTTAAATTTATTTATTTATTAAGGATTTCTGCCTCGTCCCCACAACCGCTTCCCATTTCCCTCCCCCTCCCCCCGATCAAGTCCCCCCCCCCTCATCTGCTCGAAGAGCAATCAGGGTTCCCTGACCTGTGGGAAGCCCAAGGACTGCCCACCTCTATCCAGGTCTCGTAAGGTGAGCATTCAAACTGCCTAGGCTCCCACAAAGCCAGTACGTGCAGTAGGATCAAAAACCCACTGCAATTGTTCTTGAATTCTCAGTATTCCTCATTGTCCGCTATGTTCAGCTAGTCCAGATTTATCCCATGCTTTTTCAGACCTAGGCCAGCTGGCCTTGGTGAGATCCCAATAGAACATCCCCATTGTCTTAGTGTGTGGGTGCACCCCTCGTGGTCCTGAGTTCCTTGCTCGTGCTCCGTCTCCTTCTGCTCCTGATTTGGACCTTGAGATTTCTGTCCGGTGCTCCCGTGTGGGTCTCTGTCTCTGTCTCCTTTCATCGCCTGATGAAGGTTAATATTCCTGAGGATGCCTATGTGTTTGTCTTTGGATTCTCCTTATTTAGCTTCTCTAGGAACATGAATTATAAGCTCAATGTCCTTTATTTATGGCTAGAAACCAAATATGAGTGAGTACATCCCATGTTCATCTTTTTGGGTCTGGCTTACCTCACTCAGGATAGTGTTTTCTATTTCCATCCATTTGTATGCAAAATTCAAGAAGTCCTTGTTTTTTACTGCTGAGTAATACTCTAATATGTATATATTCCATACTTTCTTCATCCATTCTTCCGTTGAAGGGCATCTAGGTTGTTTCCAGGTTCTGGCTATTACAAACAATGCTGCCATGAACATAGTTGAGCATATACTTTTGTTGTATGATAGGGCCTCTCTTGGGTATATTCCCAAGAGTGGTATTGCTGGATCCAGGGGTAGGTTGATCCCGAATTTCCTGAGAAACCGAAACACTGCTTTCCAGAGTGGTTGCACAAGTTTGCATTCCCACCAGCAATGGGTGAGTGTACCCCTTTCTCCACAACCTCTCCAGCAAAGGCTATCATTGGTGTTTTTTATTTTAGCCATTCTGACAGGTGTAAGGTGGTATCTTAAAGTTGTCTTGATTTGCATTTCCCTGATCGCTAAGGAAGTTGAGCATGACCTTAAGTATCTTTTGGCCATTTGAAGTTCTTCTGTTGAGAATTCTCTGTTCAGCTCAGTGCCCCATTTTATAATTGGGTTGATTAGCCTTTTACGGTCTAGTTTCTTGAGTTCTTTATATATTTTGGAGATCAAACCTTTGTCAGTTGCAGGGTTGGTGAAGATCTTCTCCCAGTCAGTGGGTTGTCTTTTTGTCTTAGTGACAGTGTCCTTTGCTTTACAGAAGCTTCTCAGCCTCAGGAAGTCCCATTTATTCAATGATGCCCTTAGTGTCTGTGCTGCTGGGGTTATACATAGGAAGTGGTCTCCTGTGCCCATTTGCTGTAGAGTACATCCCACTTTCTCTTCTATCAGGTTCAGTGTGTTCGGACTGATATTGAGGTCTTTAATCCATTTGGATTTGAGTTTTGTGCATGGTGATAGATATGGATCTATTTTCATTCTTCTACAGATTGATATCCAGTTTTGCCAGCACCATTTGTTGAAGATGCTCTCTTTTTTCCATTGTATACTTTTAGCTCCTTTATCGAAGATCAGGTGTTCATAGGTTTGTGGGTTAATGTCAGGGTCTTCTATTCGATTCCATTGGTCGACTTCTCTGTTTTTATGCCAATACCAAGCTGTTTTCAATACTGTAGCTCTGTAATAGAGTTTGAAGTCAGGGATGGTAATGCCTCCAGACAATCCTTTATTGTATAAGATTGTTTTGGCTATCCTGGGTTTTTTGTTTTTCCATATAAAGTTAATTATTGTCTTCTCCAGATCTGTGAAGAATTTTGATGGGATTTTGATGGGGATTGCATTGAATCTATAGATTGCTTTTGGTAGAATTGCCATTTTTACTATGTTGATCCTCCCGATCCAAGAGCAAGGGAGGTCTTTCCATTTTCTGGTGTCTTCTTCAATTTCTTTCTTCAAAGACTTATAGTTCTTGTCAAGTAGATCTTTCACTTCCTTGGTCAGGGTTACCCCAAGGTATTTTATGCTATTTGTGGCTATCGTGAAAGGTGATGCTTCTCTGATTTCCCTCTCTGCTTCCTTATCCTTAGTGTATAGGAAGGCAACTGATTTTTTGGAGTTGATCTTGTATCCTGCCACATTACTAAAGCTGTTTATCAGCTGTAGGAGTTCTTTGGTAGAATTTTTGGGGTCGCTTATGTACACTATCATATCATCTGCAAATAACGAAAGCTTAACTTCTTCCTTTCCAATACGAATCCCTTTGATGTCCTTATGTTGTCTTATTGCTATTGCTAGAACTTCAAGCACTATATTGAAGAGGTATGGAGAGAGTGGACATCCTTGTCGTGTTCCTGATTTTAGTGGGATGGCTTTGAGTTTTTCTCCGTTTAATTTAATGTTAGCTGTTGGCTTGCTGTAAATAGCTTTTATTATATTTAGGTAGGACCCTTGTATCCCTATTCTCTCCAAGACCTTTATCATAAAGGGGTGTTGAATTTTGTCGAATGCTTTTTCAGCATCTAGTGAAATGATCATATGGTTTTTTTCTTTCAGTTTATTTATATGGTGGATTACATTGATAGATTTGCGTATGTTGAACCAGCCCTGCATCTCTGGGATGAAGCCTACTTGATCATAATGGATAATTTTTCTTATGTGTTCTTGGATTCGGTTTGCCAGTATTTTATTGAA
The DNA here is from genome assembly GCF_018167655.1 of Microtus oregoni. Classification (NCBI taxonomy): domain Eukaryota; kingdom Metazoa; phylum Chordata; class Mammalia; order Rodentia; family Cricetidae; genus Microtus; species Microtus oregoni. Next base: position 20,977,377 of record NW_024543071.1, read on the forward strand.
AATTTTTGCGTCGATGTTCATGAGTGAGATCGGTCTGTAATTCTCTTTCTTGGTTGGGTCTTTTTGTGGTTTTGGTATCAGGGTAACTGTAGCTTCATAAAAGGAATTTGGCAATGACTCTTCTGATTCTATATTGTGCAATACATTAAGGAGTATAGGTATTAGTTCTTCTTGGAAGTTCTGGTAGAATTCTGCATTGAAACCATCTGGTCCTGGGCTTTTTTTCGAAGGGAGATTTTTGATAACCATTTCTAATTCTTCGCGAGAAACCGGTCTATTTAGATCATTCACCTGGTCTTGGTTTAGCTTTGGTATATGATACTTATTTAAAAAAATGTCCATTTCTTTTGTATTTTCCAGTTTTGTGGCATACAGGCTTTTGTAGTAAGATCTAATGATTCTCTGAATTTCCTCTGTGTCTGTGGTTATGTCCCCCTTTTCATTTCTGATCTTATTTATTTGCGTGTTCTCTCTCTGTCGTTTAATTAGTTTGGATAGGGGTTTGTCGATCTTGTTGATTTTCTCCCAGAACCAGCTTTTTGTTTCATTGATTCTTTGGACTGTTTTCTGTGTTTCTATTTTGTTGATTTCAGCCCTCAGTTTTATTATTTCCAGTCTTCTACTTCTCCTGGGCGCGTCTGCTTCTTTTTTTTCTAGAGCTTTCAGGTGTGTTTTTAAGTCCCCAATGTATGCATTCTCCGTTTTCTTTAAGTGGGCACTTAGTGCTATGAACTTTCCTCTTAGCACTGCTTTCATTGTGTCCCATAGGTTTGAGTATGTTGTCCCTTTATTTTCATTAAATTCAAGGAAGACTTTAATTTCTTTCTTGATTTCTTCCTTGACCCAGGTGTGGTTCAGTAGTTGACTGTTTAGTTTCCATGAGTTTGTCGGTTTTTTGGGGGCAGCGTGGTTGTTGCCTTCTAACTTTAATCCGTGATGATCTGATAAGACACAGGTGGACACTGATATTTTTTTGTATCTGTGGAGGTTTCCTTTGTTACCAAGTATGTGGTCAATTTTTGAGAAGGTTCCATGAGCTGCAGAGAAGAAGGTATATTCTTTCCTATTTGGGTGGAATGTTCTATAGATGTCTGTTAAGTCCGTTTGCTTCATTACCTCCAATAATTCTCTTAATTCTCTATTAGGTTTCTGTCTGATTGACCTGTCCCTTGGAGAGAGAGGTGTGTTGAAGTCTCCTACTACTAGTGTGTGTGGTTTGATGTCTGCCTTGAGTTCTAGTAATATTTCTTTTACATAAGTAGGTGCTTTTATATTGGGGGCGTATATATTCAGGATTGAGACGTCCTCCTGATGAATTGTTCCTGTTATGAGTATAAAGTGACCGTCTCGGTCTCTTCTGATTGATTTTAGTTTGAAGTCAGTTTTGTTAGAAATTAGTATGGCCACACCTGCTTTTTTCTTAGGACCATTTGCTTGAAACACCTTTTCCCAACCCTTTACTCTGAGTAGGTGCCTGTCTTTGTGGTTGAGATGTGTTTCTTGCAAACAGCAGAATGTTGGATCCTGTTTTCGTATCCAATCTTTTAGCCTGTGCCTTTTTATAGGTGAATTGAGCCCATTAATATTAAGTGATATTAATGACCAGTGGTTGTTTACTCCGGTTATTCTTATTGCTTTTGGTAGTCGAGATTGTGTGTCTCCCTTCTTTGAGATGTGCTCGTGAAGGGTCATTAGATGCCTGGGTTATTGTAGGCAGTGTTGGCAGTGTTGGATTCCTTGGGTTGCGATTTTCCTTCTATTACTTTCTGTAGGGCTGGATTTGTGGCTACGTATTGTTTAAATTTGTACTTATCCTGGAATGTCTTGTTTTCTCCGTTGATAGTGAACGATAGCTTGGCTGGGTATAGTAGTTTGGGTTTGCATCCATGGTCTCTTAGCTTCTGCAGAACCTCTATCCAGGACCTTCTGGCTTTCATAGTTTCCATCGAGAAGTCAGGTGTAAGTCTGATCGGTTTTCCTTTATAAGTTACTTGCCCTTTTTCTTTTGCAGCTCTTAATATTCTTTCTTTAACCTGTATATTTTGTGTTTTGATTATTATATGGCGAGGAGATGTTTTTCTTTGATCCAGTCTGTTTGGTGTTCTGTATGCTTCTTGAATATTTAAATGAATATCTTTCTTTAAGTTGGGAAAGTTTTCTTCCATAATTTTGTTGAAAATATTTTCTGGGCCTTTGAGCTGTGACTCTTCTCCTTCTTCTATTCCTATTATTCTTAGGTTTGGTTTTTTTATTGTGTCCCATAGTTCCTGAATGTTTTGTGTTGAGAATTTGTTGGCTTTGCTGTTTTCTTTGATCTGTTCGTTTATTTTCTCTATGGTGTCCTCAGCATCTGAGAGTCTTTCTTCTAGCTCTTGTATTCTATTGATTATGCTTGTTTCTGTAGACTCTGCTCGTTGGCCTAGATTTTCCATATCCAGCTGGTCCTCAGTTTGTATTTTCTTCTTTGCCTTCATTTCAGTTTTCAATTCTTGAACTGTTTCCATTACCTGCTTGATGGTTTTTTCTTGGTTTCCCAGGGTATCATGTACGTATTTACTCATTTCTTCAAACTTTTTGTTATACTTCTCATCCATTTCTATAAGGGCATTTTTTACATGTTGTTTAAGGGACTCTATTATCTTCATAAAGTCGATTTTTTCCACTTCTTCTGTGTTAGGTTGTTCAAATACTTCTGTTGTAAGATCATTGGGTTCTGATGTTTTCATGTTGTTTTTCGGATTATTGGGTGAATTCTTACCTTGGCGCCTGCCCATTTCCTCCTATTGATCCTATCCAATGGGTCCTTTAAAAGCCGGATCAGGTTTCCCTGCTGGCCAAGGGCTCCGCTTACAAAATGCCCTCACTCTCTTTCGTGGTTCCTGCTGCAGGCCAAGAACCCTCTCACCCCTCCGAAGGATCTTCAGGACAGGACCAGGCTCCCCTGTGCCAGTGACCTGGCCAACCAAAAGCCTACCTCTTTGATTCAATTGTAGTAGGGCGAACTGCTCTCCTTATTGCACGCCTGTCCTCGCCGCTTGGGTCTGCAGCTGCGCAGGTCCCCGAAAGCCTCTTCCTGTATGCGGTGTTGCTCCGCCGCGTCTGGCCGCCGCGCCGCTCCGCCGCGTCTGGCCGCCGCGCCGCTCCGCCGCGTCTGGCCGCTGCGCCGCTCCGCCGCGTCTGGCCGCCGCGCCGCTCCGCCGCGTCTGACTTTATATGTTTTTGTAGATGTAATTAAAACGTTTTGTGCCTGTGTTTGTATATAGTTTTGAGCAGGCATCTGAATAAGCCCTAGAATAGTGTTAGAGGTGTGTCAATGTTGTTGTAGGCAATTGTGAGCCTCCATATGTGAGTACTGAAAACCATGTTGCAGCCCCTTTCAAAGCAGTAACCCCCTTTATCTCTTTATTTGTCTCTCTTGTCCAATTTATTATACATTTTCTTAAAATTAAACTACATAAAAGATTGTTGTTTTAAGTATCTGGAAATATTTAGTGTTGTATCTTTTAATAGAAAAACCCAATTGAACAAAGTGTAAGTATCTTGATCCAGTTTTACAGAAACCCTTATTTTAAAACATTTTTATCTGTGTATAGATTGCATAGGTTGCACGAACGTTTGCTTCTGCACTGACACTGATGTGTAGGTAGACGTATGTCTGCATTCACCACTGCTATAGTGGCTAAGAGGAACCAACAAAGTAGCTTTCTTGGAATTTATGGAAAAGCTTATGAGTGATGTCGTTTGCCATGAAACATAACAAAATAACAGCAGATAGAAATTGATATTTAAGTTGTCAACCCTCCAGGAGGATCACCATGGGGGGAAAACATCCTGTGAAGTGACAGAAACACATGATTTTAAAGAGTTTATAGCCTCATGCTTTATAAGACGACTTCTCTAGATAGATAACAAAATGACTGTTCCTTTCTTGGCATCTGTAAGGTGCAGCTCACAAATTAGGGAGCTGACATAGAAAAATGTTCCATCCTTGCTATGTGATGAGTTATTTATATTTATTTCATGTGAGTAATTGGAATAACTCTGTTTTTATCATTTACTTGAGAATTGAAATGTGACATTCAAATGTTGCTCCTGGATTACTTGATAGATTCTGTTGGGTAAATATATCTGTGAAGAACACAGAAGAATTGAAAAGTTCAACATAAGAAAATAAAAAAGTATCCATCAAGAGAATGTATAAGGGTCTTTTCTCCTCAAACACTCAGGTAGAAAGTCTTAGTTGATTTCTTTCATACGCTGGGCAGTTTAGGAGTTTTCTCTTTCTAGGGTGTAATTGTTATATCTCATTTAATAACCTCCAGTGCTGCGGGGAGAGAATATAGCCACTAACATAATAAAAATGATGCTTCCTCTGACTGTTATTCTTGCTGAAGAGAAGATGAAAAGCAATATGGAATTGAAATACATGCCCAGGATTAAACACGAAGAAACAAATCAAAAACATATTTAAAATGTTTGCATTTTGTTTACGAGCAAAGCATGAAATGACTGTATTCTCCCTGTATATTCTACCTCTTTTTCTACAGCTTGCTGCCGCTCCTATTCACTGTTTATCTCTTTATAATGCAAGTGCTTCCGTTGAAAATGCAAGGGGATTTCCAGCTAAAGAGCTTTCTCACCGCATCCTTTTCAATAATTTCTTTTGCATATGTGAGTTCCAGGGAAGAATATAGGCCTATGTGTGTACATGATAACAGACTGCTTGTACAATAGTGAGTAGTTGCCTCTTTGTGTGTTGTGTGTGTGTGTATGTGTGTGTGTGTGTGTGCACCTGCATGATCATGTGGAGGTATGAGTTCAGTCTTTGGTGTTGTTACAGGGTATCCCTATGAGACTCAAGGCTTGGCAATTATACAGGATGAGTTGTTTCTATCCAGGGATGCTTTTGACTCAGTCTCCCACTGTGGTATAAATAGTAATCATCACCAGGTCTGACCTTTAGGTTTTGTTTTGAATATAAACATATGACAAGAACATTGCTGTCTGAGTCATCTCAACAGTATTCCTATTTTACATTCTGAAAATTTCTTGTTATATAGTCCAGCAGGACCTTTGGGAACTCCTTTTTCTTTCATCTCTTATTAAAACTGATGGAAAGTCTGTTGAAATCAGAAATACAAATTTAATATGTTGTTGTCAATGACATACAGGAAATACAAACATTATATAGTTGGACCCTATACACTTTATGTGGAAGCCATGTTAATTATCGGTTTAGCTACATGTGAATACAAGGGATAGTAAGAGTGCTACAGAGAGTATGAAATGGCAAATATCTTTGACGATTACTTCAGAGACTGTAAAATGGAGACCAGATGATGACCGTGAGAAATTAGAGAGCGGAAGCTGTGAGAATGTGGAAAGACACCGTATGCCTTCCGGGAAAGTGTTAAATACAAGGTTTGAGGGTGATTTCAGAGAAGAACACAGCAGGAACCAGGCATCTGATCTTCATTAGACAGGAATGAAGCAGAGCTGTAAAGGGGGAGGTGATACAGAAATTACATTGACTTGTGGGGTATCATTGATGTCTTTTGGGGGAACCAGAGATTTCAGCTTGAAGTTCTGTAAAATGGTGGTCAGGAACAGAAACAGCTCCATGCGGGCCAGACCTTCTCCTAAACACACTCGTTTTCCTGTAGGGAAAAAAAAAAGTCAAAAAAGGTAAGTGTGCCTTGTATTTGAGTGAGTGTGGGATGCAGTATGTTTGGAACTAGCATAAGAGACTAATGTAAGTGCTGAGTTATTGGACGGTTGGTTAGCTGTAGGGGTGGGTTAGAGGACAATTGCTTAAGCAAATAAATAAAGATGGCGTGTCAGGAGCTGTGTAATCCAGTCTCAGATCAGCATATATAAGCAAGTCCTATGGGTCTCTGCAAGGGAATTCCAGTGGAGATGGTATGTCACTTGTCAGGAAAGAGTGGATCTGGGCACATAGAAGGACAGTGACAGATTTGCTAGGCTGGTGTGCACTCTTCTCTCTCATTATATTGATGAATCTTTTGGTGATTTTTACTTTCACTTTGGCCGCCACACATGCGACAGCTCTAATTTTCCCTGCAAACTCCATTCTTCCTCAAATGCTTTCCCTAAGATTCCTCAGGGGTTAGTACTTCTCAATTTTCTTATTTGGAAATATTAACTGCAATGCCTTATTGTGGAAACTTTCTTGATTCAGTAGAGGGAGTAAAAATGAACTAGACAGGCTTTCTTAATTGTTTTCAGGGAAAGGTAGACAGCAATACAACATGAAGAAAAGAACTCAGAATGGTAGTTCCAGGAAATAATGGGTTCACGTGAGGAAACAACACCTGGAACATTAACCATACCTTACAGTACTGGGAAGGAGATTGCGGTAATCAATACATAAAAAGGGGAATTACACAGTACCAACTGATGAGAATAAGTTCCCTAGATACCAAGCATTAATGGTAGGATATAGTATACTACAATAGGACAAAATCTAATGCAAAGTCTTTAATGGATAATTCAATTTTTACCACACACAGGAGCAATTTGTTGGTGGAAGAAGAAAGATACAGTGGAATGGGACAAGAGTGTTGACAAAGTTTGTCTTTTATAGAAAGAATGAGAGGAATAGCACCATCTTGAAGGCCAGGCAAATATAGAAAAGTCTTTCCTACAGTCCCAAAAGAACTCCTGAAGTTTAAATATTTTTGTCCTTAGAGCAATGTACCCATGTCTAAATCTTTAACTTTTATACTGTGAGTAGCTGCCAGCTTACATATGTGCTGCAAGAACAGTATGTGCTTGGCTAGATAGTTAATTAAACTCGCAAAAGTGCAAGACTCTATGCCTACACTGAGGTTATATAAGGGATGAGAAAATGTGTTTGTGTGTGTAGGGGCTAAAAGTAGTTTTCATGATGACTATGATGTACTTCTTAGAAGTCAGTAATAGAAACCAATAATAAAACTATTCATGGAATCCTAGTAGAACAAGCTCTGATAATGTATAAATAAAGATGGCTCATGTTATTTAGTGCTAATTGTGTGTAATCATTATCTAGTCATTAAGTGGCTCTGAACTTGAGGCAGGATGATGGCACTGAGTACATGTTTTTCCCAAATAACATACGATCTTAAGAAGTATATTGTTGAAGACAGCTTATCCAGAAAGAAAAACAAACCAGAGGAATGAATGAGCTATATAATTATATAGCAACATAAATCAAATTAGCGTAGCAGATATTTTCTGACCATTTCACATAATCATTGATTATTTACCTTATTCTGAGCTTCTGACCATTTCACATAATCATTGATTATTTACCTTATTCTGAGCAGTTCATGAACCTTTCTCTAAAACTGAATACATACATGGACACAAAGCATTTCTCAACAGATGCAAGAAATTTTAAAGAAGACCTTGCAAGCTATCTGATTGCCATGCACTAAAGATAAATACCACCACCTAAAGAAACTCTTGAAAGTTTAAAAACTCATGGAAACTGAATAAATCTCTACTGAATGAAAACTAAGACCTACGATGAAGTCCCTCCTAAGAAGTTAGGTCATAGACCTCATTGTCCAACAAAACAAAACAAGGGAGAAAAAGAAAGGGTGGTAAAGAGAAAGAGATACAGAGAGAACACACATTAACTAAATGGCACACCTGAAATCTCTAGAAGAAAAGGAAAAAATAATATCCAGGAGGTGAAGCTGGAAAGAAATAATCAAACGAAGGCTGAAATGAGTAAATATAAACAAAACAACAAGACAATGCAAAGAATCAATGAATGTTAGAGTTGATCTCTTGGTAAAAACAATACACTTGATAAACTTTTAACAAATATATTAAATATACTAAAAGGTGAAGAGAAACAATCTAATTTAATAAAAGTAGATTTGAAAATGGCATAAGCAAAAACCACTAAGGAAAGTCTGATGACAATAAGGGCACAGTGCAAAAATATGTATCCAACTAAACTGGGAAACCTAATAGACAGATATAAACTTTTGATATATACATATTACAAGAGTTTAATCTGGTGTTAGATAAGAGATTTAAATAAACTTATGAATCATAGTGGAAAAGAAGTAGTAATTAAAAGTTTTCAATCCAAACAAGCCCAGGGTCAGATAGACTCTGTGAAGCAATTTATCAGTTTCAAAGAACAGTGATTAAAATTTTCTCCAAATTATTCTGCAAAATAGAAACAAAAGGAACATTGTCTATTTATTTTTATGAGGTCACAATTACTCTGATATGGAAACCACATGAAGACCTAACTGAAAAAGAGAATTCCAGGCTGATAGGTGTGCTGAGGCCTTTTACTCAGCACTCGGTAGGCAAAGGCAGCAGTATTTCTATACATTCAAGACCAGCCTGGTCTTGAGAGCAAGTTCCAGGACAACCAGTGCCTTTACACAGAGAAACCCTGTCTCAAAAACAAACAAAACAAAACAAGGAGGAGAGAGGGTGACAGAGAGAAAGTATTACAGAATTATTTTTCAATTTGCCTCATGACCATACAGTTAAAATTCTCAATAAAGTCCTTGCAAACCAAATACAGGACCACTTTCAAAAGATTATGTACAATGTTAAAATAGGCTTCATTTCAGAGATGAAGGAATGGTTGAATATACATATATAAAAAATTTGATTCACCATATAAAGAAAGTAAAAGATAGTGACACAATTATCTTATCATTAGTAAAGGTTTTTTCCCAAACAGCACATTCCTTCCTCTGAAAGGTCCTGAAATAGACAAGGGATATTAGGAACTGAGGTCAACATAATAAGAGTGACTTAGCATTAACCCATAGACAAAGTCAACCTAAACAAAAAAATCTCAAAGTATTTCTACTAAAATCAGGAACACGATAGGAATGTCCACTTTCTCCATGTTTTTTAAAAATAATATTTGAAGTATCAGTTAAAGTTATAAGGCAACTAAAAAAAATAAAGGGAAGGTAAATAGGAAAGGAAGAACTAAAAATAGTCTTTACTTGTTGATGATATGATTATTTAAACCCTAAAATCTACACAGGACTATCAATAGCTGAAACGCTCTTTCAGCAAAGTGACAGATTATAAAATTAACGCAGAAAAATTAGCAGGTTTTCTATGTTCAATTGAGAATTGTTCTTAGAAGGAAACTAAAGAAAAAATCCTTTCACAATATTCTTAAACAATGAGAACAAGAGCAACAAAAATAAAAAAAAACTAACCAAACTAAAAAATATACAAGCAAGCAAGCAAGCAAGCAAGCAAGCAAGCAAGCAAGCAAACAAACACATTTTAGAGTATTTCTAACAAAATAAGTGAAATATTTAAGATAAAAACTTCAAGACATTGAAGAAACAGACAAAGATATCAGATGATGGGAGTTCTCCTGTGCTCATGTGTTGGGACCAGTGAGACCCCAGATCCTGAATTTCTTGTAATCCCCTGATCTGAATGCCTACAGCTGTTCAGAGCAAGAGACCTTCAGGAGTTCCTGATGGCAGGAGAGTGTTTTCTGGTAGGTTTGGCTGGGACGTAGCTATCTCTATATAATCTGCCCCTGAACACAATAAAGGGGGCATTCTTGGGGAATTCAAGGATGACCCGTGTCTCTGTCTCTCTGTCTGTGTGTGTCTGTGTATTTTAACCTCCAGCTCCCTTGCCCGAAGCTCGCGAACAGAATAATAGCGCACAGAGCGCAGAAACGGGGGCGCGGTGCGGGGTACTCATGGATCAGCAGGATTAATATAGTGAAATTGAGCACCATATCACATCAATCTACAGATTCAATCCCATTTCCATAAAAATTCCAAGACAAGTGTTTATGAAAATTGAGAGGAGAATTTTCAGCTTTACAAAGAAATACAAAAGAGCCAGGATAACTAAAAGTATCTTGAATGATAAAAGAATGACTACAGGCATCACTGATTTCAAATTATTCTACGAAGCTATAACAATAAAAATCAGTATGATATTGGCTCAAAAAGAAAGAGGTTGAAGGAATCATGTTATGAGTTTATTGTCAAAAATACTTGATCCATGAAGAAACATCCATGTCAAGCTATATATCAGAACATACTAGTAGGTGTGAAGATGCAATATTTGTGACAAGCACCCTGCTTGGTGGAGTAGAGGGGCCCCAAAGATTCCAATAGAGTCTCCTGCCACAACTACAAGGATTCTATGACCTCGAAGTTTCTTACACCTAGACCTAGGATTATATATATATATATATATATATGTATATATATACATATATATATAATATGTGTGTGTGTACATAAAACTCTATTTTCTTTCAAACAATTAAACATGTTAGAATGTGTGCGTGAATGAATATGTCAAAGTTACTTGTTTAGGAAGTTCAGAGGATGGCTCCTGGTCTCCTGGAGCAGGGAAGCCAGGTGGTTGTGAGTTTCCCAGGATTAGTGCTGGGCATTTGGCTCAGGTTTATGGCAAAGGAAGCAAATTCTTTTAATTGCTGATTCATTTACCCAGCCCTTTATCACCTTTGCAAAAATGGATAACATTATCCAAAATTCCAGCCAGGACTGGGAATATGCTCAAAAAATCCCCACTCTAATGAAGAGATATGGACAGATAGAGGCTACTCAAGAGTAGATCCAGTTTTCAATCATGAATTTGGCTACCTTTAGGTTATTGCTGCTTTAGAGTATGTTGCTAAACTTAAGCACACTAGAAGGACATAGTACACTCGGTGCTTTAAGAATGTGTTGAATGGCTGGGGCAGACTGAGAAGCCACTAGCAGCAGCACCAGGATTTATCCCTACTGCATGTACTGGCTTTTGGGATCCTATTCTATTAGGATGTATATCTTGCTCAGGCTAAATATAGTAAGGAGGGCCTTGGACCTTCCACAAGGCAATGTGCCTTGCCCTCTCTGAGGATTGGTTTTGAGTGGGGTGAGAGGTTTTGTGGGGGGAATGAGCAGGGGGGGGAGAGTGGAAACTTGGATCGGTATTTTTTATATTTTAAAAATCTATTAAATTAAAATAAAGAAAAAGAAAAGGGGTGGAAACTGGAAGAGGAATAAAAGTGCTGTATACTAGTTGTATACTAAAGAAAGAACATGTACGAAGTTGTAAGAAAGAATAGTGCAGGGTGAGAATTAAAGGCACTTGATGATTGGGTTGAAATATAGGTGTGGTTTTGATGAGAAGTCATTGTATACATATATAAAACTCAAACAATAAGAATGAGAATGTAAAATTATTTTAATTTTTGGTTTTATCTTTCATTTATGTCCTTTTTGTCAGATAGAAAGTCATAAATTACAATGTTGATTCATATTTGTGTTTTATATTTAAAGTATTAGAGAGAAAAATTGTGCCTATTTCTCCCTAGCAACTGTCTTGGTCAAGGGTGGGTGATTCTCTCTAAACACAAGTCCAAGCACATCAACCTCTTTTTCATCTGCTTCCCTGAGTGGGCTTCATCCCATCTGAGCTTTTCTGTAGTTTTTGGAATGTGTTTCTACATAGCTGAGCCTAGAGGTGTGAAACAACCAAAATAAAAGTAAAATTATGGCAGTCTTTATTTTATGGTGATTGTTCAAAGGCTAGGTTACATTTATTCTCTATGATGATTGTCTTTTGTATCCATGAGATGTTCATATAAAGGAAGACTGCAAATTGTATAACGACTAGCATTCTTTACTTTATTGAAGTGTGTGAAGTAAGTGTAACCTCCAAATTTGATTCCAGCAGGGAAGAGGTATCAACGACAGTGCATAGGTTCTAATCATGCACAAAATACAATTCTGAGTCCCTTAGGTGTCACCTGTAAAATTTCCCACAGCTCCTCATGTCACCAAAGTCATGAAAATGAGGTTATATTACCTGTTGAGAAAGGCATAAAGTAGTCACTTTTCTTAAAGTTTCCTTTTGCATCCAAAAAATGACCAGGATCAAATGTCTCTGGATTGGGGAATTCGTTGCTGTCATGCAAAACTGATGATAGTGATGTTACTATGGCTGTTCCCTGCAAACAACTCACAAGAAGACACCAAGTTACAAAGATATCATGTCTCCATAAAGTAGGTACAAAGAAGATCAGGGATATTTCAAAGGACAGAACATGCAGGGAACAGAGAGGAGACTGAGACAAACCACAGTGCTATGGCTAATGTGCCTCTACTGAATTTGAAGTCAGCACTTAGGTTTTGGTACTAATCCTTCTGAGTCTGTCCCTGCACACTTGGACACGGGTGTTTCAACACCTGCTGCTCTAGTTTATCAGTTGCTTTATATGAATCATTGCTTTATATGAACTCATTGTAAACACATATATGCATCAGAGGATGGGAAATAAATCCAAACATAAATCAAAAGCCCTCTACCTTAGTGAAATTCTTAAGAATCTTGTGGTGTGCTGTGACAGTGGAACTGATCTATTGGGAGCTCCCCAAGGCCAGCAGGACTGGGACTGAATAAGCATGGGATGAAACCGGACTTTCTGAACGTGGCAGACAATGAAGGCTGATGAGAAGCCAAGGACAATGGCACTAGGTTTCGATCCTAATACATGAACTGGCTTTGTGGGAGCCTTGCCTGTTGGGATGCTCACCTTCCTCGTCCTGGAAAGAAGTGGGAGGACCGTGGATCTCCTGCAGGAAGGGAATCTGGATTGCTCTTCATTCTAGAGAGAGAAGGGGGAATGGAGTGGGGGGAGGGGAGAGGGATAAGGGAGGAGGAGGGAAGGATGTGTTGAGGAGGGGGAGGGAAATGGGAAAGGGGGAGGAGGCGGAAATTTTATTTTTGCAACATCTAAAAAAAAAAAGAATCCTGTGGTGTGGATCATGTAGAGATATTCCTTCCAAGGTAAAGGATAATATAATGCACTTGCCTAACCCTTCCCACCAACACAAAAGTAATACAGTATTTATTTAATTTTTTGGATTCTGGAAACAGCACATTCTTTATTTCTGACTCCTATACCGGGTGTCTTCAAAAGCTACTATCTTCATATGTGGTCTGGTACAGGAGAATGCTCTTCAACAGGTAAAAGTTCCTATACAGGTGACTCCACCACTTGGACCATATGGTACTAGAGGTCTCAGTAGAAGGTAGGAATACACTTTGAAGCCTTTGGCAAGCCCCTATAAGAGAATCACAGAAGAAGACTTTGGGTTTTGGGAACAAGTCTCTACACTTGTCTGTAGAGAGCTATCCTTTCTTTGAAAGGTAGCTCTTGGTCGCTATTGGGCTTTTTTTAAGCTGAACTTTTGACAAGGGGATACCATGTTACTCTGCAACCTGAGCTGCCCAACATGTGCTAGGTATTATTTAAATCACCATGTCAAAAAGTAGGATATTCACAGCAACCATATGTATCAAAAGGAAGTTGTATATGTATGATGCAGTCATACAACAAGCAAGTTACATGAAGTTGTCCAAATGTCTATTGTCTCTACTCCAATTGCAATGACATCTGCTGCAGGCTTTGAACACATAGCCTCATGGGGGTTTTCCTATGTTTAGGTGACTGAGGAAGAGAAGACTATGGCTAGATTAACTACACGTCCTGCACGTTATGCAGTTACAACCCAGATGTGGGCAGGTGCTGTATTCCAACCCCTTTCTGGTACAACCATGAAAGATATTGTCAAGGAAAATTCTTCAGAATTTCAAGAATATTGGACTTTACACATGCTTATACATTCTGTTTGAAAAAGAATTGGCCAGATGTGGGATTGTTCACTGATTCCTGATTTGTTGGATGGTCAGGGTCTTGAGCAGAGCACGATTATAAAATTGTTGAGAAAGATTTCTGTGGGTAGTTATCTTCAAATTGGTGAGGTATATGAAAATAATTTTTCCCCATGTAAAAACTCATCAGCTTGGAACTTTGGCTGAGGAAGCACTTAATAACACAGTAGATAAAAGGACACACTCTGTGGGTTGTCAGCCTTTTCCCTTAACCTTTCCTTACCCTGACAAATGGGCCCATAAAAAAGTAACCATGGATGTTGAGATGGGATTTGTGAATGGCTTAGATAAAACCAACGTCCACTCACCAAGGTTGGCCTGTCAACACCTATAGCTAAGTGCCAAATGTTCACACAGCAGACAAATACCAGAGTCCCAGATATGGCCCTATACCTGGGCTGACCAGCCAGTGACTTTGTAGCAGATGTATAATGATGTACCTCTTCCTTCGTGGAAAAGACAATGTGTTAACTATATACAAGTGGATACATATTTTGGTTATGTTATGGAGATTCCTCTCCTGCACATACCTCCACTAAAATCACCATCTTTGGACTTAGAGAATAGCTTATCCACTTCCATATTATTCTGTACAGTATTGCTTCTCACTAGTGAACTCATGTGGCAGCTAGAGAAGAGTGATTGCAAGCCCATATCATGGTGTGTACTTTCTAATCGTTTCCTTACATCCTGGAGCATCTGGCCTAATAAAAATTGTTTCCTTTCCGTTCGCATTAACTTCTTCTGGACTAGAAGTTTTACATATAGTTGTGAGAGCAATACTGTCAGAAGACATAATAAACATTTCATTGAACTGTTTGCACTGGCCACTTTTAGGTTTTTGGTGCCCTTGAACTAAAAGGCTTAGAAATAAATAACATTCTTTGGAGGGGTGATTGATATAGATTACAATGGGGAAATTGAATTGCTGCACCACAGTGGAGATAGGAAGATATGTCTCGAGTGAAGGAAATCACTTCAAGCATCCCTTGCTTATAGCAAATCCTGTGATTAAGATTAATAGAAAACTACAACTGCCTAAGCCTGGCAGGATGATGTAGGCCTGTGAGGAATGAAGGTGTGGGTCTCTTAGCCAGGCAAAGAACCAAGGATATCTGTGGTGCTTTTTAAGTTTGGAGCAAAACCAAAATGCATAGGAGATGAATTTGGTTATAACCATCAGATACGGCCACATGAACAGTTATAGAAGTGAGAATTATAGTTGATATGAGTGTTTTTCTAAGAATAGTTGATTCAGATCTTTGTGTTTTCTTTCAATTTATTCATTATATTATATAACAATACATAACTAAAGAACTATCCTGATGGGGGAGCATTTTGGGGTTAGGGAGAAACTGGTATCAGATAAACCTCCAGAAATGCACAAGGATAGACCAAAATAACACTCCTAGGAATAGGAGAGGGCATACCTGAACTCACAATCTACTGTAATCAGATTAGTGACTACAATAATTGTCACCAGAGACACTCTATCCAGAAACTGATGAAAACAGTTACAAGACACACCTAAGCACAGAGTTGAGCTTTGGGGATCTTCCTGAAGAAAGAGAGGATGGATTGTAATAGTCCAGGGGTATCATGGTGGGGGAACTCACAAAGAGATTTGAGCTAGTGGGAGCTAGTGGACTCTGGATCAACTGATAGGGAACCTCCACGGCATGAACCTAGGCCCTCTGCATCTGTGTAACAGTTGTGTAGACTGGTTTCTATGTAAGGCTCCTAGCAGTGAGATAAGTCATGTCCCTGATGTTTAGCTGACTTTTGGAAGCATGGGCACTATGGAGGATTACCTACCCCAAACTTGATGCAAGTAGAGGAGCTAGGTCCTGCCTCATCCTGATGGGCCATGTTTTCTTCCAGCCTGTGGTTTCTGCCCCTTTCTAAAGGGAGAAAGGGGAGGAGTGGAAGGGAATCAAGTAGATGGAAAGCTGGGGAAGAATAGGAGAAGAGGAGGGAAGGGAAAACTGTGTTTGGTATGCTAAATAAGTGAAAAAATGTTATTTGAATAAAATAAGAGAATATCCACGGTTGTCAAATTTCAGTTTGAGATATTACATAAATGTCTGTCAAGGGGCATTGCCACCTTTTCTAAATTTATATTTTCAGTTGTACATGGAACAGTTATATTATGTTATGTATAATTATGACCCACTTAAAGATAATGCATATGTGATATTATGTGATGTCATATTATATTTAGGCACTATTATGACTTGGATGTTGTTTTAATTTGTAAATTTTTCATGATATAAAGATTTATAATTGTGTTTAAAGTTGATAAGAGGTGGATTTGTGGTGGCTAATCTTGTTCGTCAATTTTACTAAATATAGAATTAACTTAAATTCAAAAATGGAGGTCGCACAGGTGTGAAAATTTTGTTTAATTTGAAGAAGGAAGATCTATTTCTAATCCATATCATGAAGTAAGAAGTAACACACATTTATCTGAGCCACAAATTCTTCTGCCAAACTCTATTCTGACATGAAAGACGAAAACTTGTGCTCTGTGCCTAACATTGACAGAGAGTCAATTCCTTTAATGTCATTAGGACCTACTTCTTCATGATTCAGCATTTTTGAAGACAGGGAATTCAAATAGCCTTCTGATATAGTAAGCACTGCATTCTTGGACTATCCTTCCACAAGCAGCCTCTGTTGGATGACATGGACTGAGACTCATCTATCTTTCATATAAATCTCCTTTTTCTCTATTTTAATTTTATTCTTTTTTATTGAGCTCTTCACTTTTCTCTACTTCCTCCCTTCCTCTCCCCTCCCATTCAACCCTCCCCCATTTCCCCATCTCCCATTTTACTCAGGAGATCTTGTCTTTTTTCTACTTCCCATGAATATTAGATATATATGTCTCTCTAAGTGTCCTGATTGTTGTCTAGGTTATCTGGGATTGTGATTTGTTGGCTGGTTTTCTTTGCTTTTTGTTTAGAAACTACTTATGAGTAAGTACATGTGATAATTGTCTTTCTTGGTCTGGATTACCTAACTCAAAATAATGTTTACTAGCTTCATTAATTTGCCTGCAAAATTACAAGATGACATTATTTTTTTCTGCTGTGTAGTACAACATTGTGTAAATGTACTACATTTTCCTTATCCATTCTTCAGTTGAAGGGTGTTTAGGTTGTTTTCAAATTCTGGCTGTGACAAACAAGGGTGCTATTAACATAGTTTAACATATATCCTTGTGGCATGATTGAACATCTTTTGGATATATACCCCAAAGTGGTATTACTGGCTCTTGAGGAAGGTTGTTCCCTAATTTTCTGAGAAATTGCCACACTGACATCCAAAGGGGATGTACCAGCTTGTGCTCACACCAGCAATGCAGGAGTGTTCCCTTTCCCCACAACCCCTCCAGCATAAATTATCATAAAGTCTATATATTATGATATTCTAGAGTAGCTTTTCTAATAATATAGGGGAATATTTGCAAGCAGAAACTAAGTACAGAAAGAATGATGAACTAGACAATGAAGAGGAAGAAACTGTCTGTCAAAGTACAAGATACACTTGAAAGAAAATAACATTTTGAATCCTATTACTTTGTGAAATGAACATATGCTAATTACATATCCATTAACTATTTTAAATAATCACAAAAACAAGCATACAGTAGAAACTGTAAACTGGCAAAATTATACTATAATTTCAGAATAAAATACTTTCTAAAAATTAACTATTTTAAATAAAGACAGACTTTCACAATATCAAAATCATTGTTCATATTTATCACCAATATTTGGTCATAACTATATAAAATTAGGTCAAAATCACTAAGAGGCACCCTATAAAGGACAAGGTTAAATAACTGTTCATTTTTATTTTTTGTTTTCACAGGGACAAAGTCTAGTTGGAAGAGAGCTTAAACAGTGCCTAGTTGGTTACTCAATAATGCTCCAAAGTACAAGAGGACAATTCTATGACCACATTATAAAACCTCTGTACTACCTGATCACACTTGTGCCAGTGGGAAGGCTAACCATGGATCTGGTCATGGGCTCAGTGCTCATTCTGACATGTCTGCTTCTGTTCTCATACTGAAAACGGAGTTGTAAGAGAGTGAAGCTATCTCCTGGACCGACTCCTCTGCCAATTATTGGCAATATCCACCAGATAGATGTAAAAAATGTTCACCAAGCCTTTACCAATGTAATTATACTTTATGCTTGACTGGCACTTTGTAAAGAGAGATAAAAGTGATGCTGCTTTCAAAGAAACTCTAGTACTAGAGAACATATTTTTTAAATGGATGTAGAGTGAAAAACAGTAAAGTTGTTTTTGTCTTTTCTGAGACTTGCCTGTAGTACTGCAGTTGGAATGAGTAATAAACAAGTTTTCAAATACTGCTTTCATAAACATTTTCTATTATTTTGACTAATGGTGAAGACTGAGGATTATAGTGATATTTTGTGATCTAACAAATAAATCTTGCCTAAAGATCAAAGTGCAGAACTAATTTCAGGTATGTGCTAATCAAATTACAACTAATAAAATATATGTGCAGTGGTGGCACATAACTTTAATTCCAGGATTTGGAAGACAAAGGCAGACAGACCTCTGTGAGTTCAAAGTCACCCTGGGCTACACTATACTGGTGCCATCCCAAAAAGAAACAGAGCCGTGTGGTAGTGGCTCACACCTTTAAATCAAGTACCAGGGAGATAGAGAAGGGAAGTGATATGGTTGGGCAGAGAGAGAACTCAAGGCGGGAGGAGACAAGAGCTTAGATGTACTCTGAACAGGCCTGAGGATACAGTCTGAGCATTCAGTCTGAGGATTCAGTCTGGAGATGCAGTTTGAGGTTCAAAAGACAGGATCACACCTTTGAATCTGAGGATTTTGCAGAGGTAAAAGTCCCTCTAGTGGCTGGCTGAACTGCTTCTCTGATCTCTCAGCTCTCACCCCCTAATATCTGACTCTAGGTGTTTAGTATTAAGGCCAATTGGAATTAGCATTACAATGAATATTATTTAAATGAGTCATAAATGTAGAGATATATTGTTCTTGGATTATTCATTCATGCCTTACTCTGTAGAATTAACTGGATCCTGATTAAAAGTAAAGTAATGGGCATGGAATCGCACAGGAAAAGGAAACCATAAACAGTGTTGCTTAGCTTATACTGTGGTTTCCCGATCTCCTTTGATTCCATACAAAGCCTATGCCTAGGACCAAAAATATTTCATGATGAGAATATTTTTTCTACAGTTCTGTATATTGTGGTGCAGCTTCTGTAACGCTTACTCTGTACTTTTGTAATAATAGATGAGGACTGAATTTGAACTCTTGTGCTGACCCAAGAGTTTAGATGTTTACCCTTCTTCACAGGTTTTGTAATTTTCAACAGAAAGTATTTCACAACTGGGTCCACAGAAATCATGTGACTATTGATGTCTATGTCAGTATGTAGTTAGCGTGAGAATGATCTGCATTATCCATAAAATGGATAAGAATAGTGTGGATTTGAAGGCTCTACTTCTTTGCATTAGAACCCAGGAAATGAGTGTGGAATTTTTACTTCAGGTACTTTGTGAACTATGACAAAGGAACTTGGTGAGTATCATAGTAAGGTGATTCCTTCTCTTTAGACTATAAGTGTCCTGGGATATTGCTGGAACCCAGAAGGTCATTTATATGTAACAATCATCATATTGAAAGGTATATACAAACTTCAAACTTAGTTTTTCTGCATAAATATTTTTTAACACAGTTCTATTACCAGTAAGAATAGGTAAACTACAGTGGCATTTTTAGAATATTTGTTTTCTATTATCATTACAGTTCTCTAAAATCTATGGCCCTGTGTTCACTCTGTATTTTGGCATGAAACCTACAGTGGTGTTACATGGCTATGAGGCAATAAAAGAAGC
This sequence comes from Microtus oregoni, assembly GCF_018167655.1. Taxonomy (NCBI): domain Eukaryota; kingdom Metazoa; phylum Chordata; class Mammalia; order Rodentia; family Cricetidae; genus Microtus; species Microtus oregoni. The sequence goes on from NW_024543071.1 coordinate 20,997,005, forward strand.
TCTCATAGGTCATGGTGAGGAGTTTAGTTGAAGAGGAAGTGTCCCAATGTTTCAGATGATTGCTAAAGACCTTGGTAAGTATGCATGTGCTTCTGTGTATACTGGGTAGTATACATAGTGAGGTGGAAGGTGGAAAGCAGAAGTCATGTTGCTCTTCATGAATAAGTTTTGGAATCTATACTGAGATCAGTCTGTTCCTTTATCTGTCTCTCATACATGCTCCCTAATCTTCTATTCCAATTTCTTTAGGCATTGGTTTTAGCAATGGAGATGCATGGAAAGAAACAAGGCACTTCTCACTCTTAACCTTGAGAAAACTGGGCATGGGGAAAAGGAGTATTGAAAACCAAATTCAAGAAGAAGCACAGTTCCTTGTGGAGGAACTGAAGAAAACCAATGGTAAGTGAAGGTTTATAATCTGACATTTATTTCTTCTACTATGTATATCTACATCAGTCAATTTTTCCCATCCTATTCAAAGCATTGTTTTCTAAAGAGATGTCATAGGTATGGGTCTCATGTTAATTTTCTACAGCAGTATGGAGCCATATATTCCTCTGATCAAAAATACTGTTTCTGTTTTCGGGCAGCAGCCCAGAACAGGGAACTCAGAATTTCCACATCCCTCCTACCCTTCCTGGTCATCCTGCAGGGGCTATACTGCCTGATACTTCCTCTCTCTTCCTATCCCACCCAGCTTGCATCCAGAACCCTCCTCCCCCCATCTGACTCCCTCCCCTCTTTGGCCACATAACATCTCCCAGCTCAACCTGTTCGGGTGCTGAGACCGAATCTGAATTGGGAGGGCAACTGGGAGGGCGGTAGTTCCTTTGTCTCAATAGCCTGCCTGCAGCAAGCAAGGTAGGCCCTTTGTTTACGAGATACCCAAGCAGCACGGAGATCTGATCTGGGCACCAGGAGAGCCATCATTGGGGTGAGTGAGTTTCTGACCCTTGGCAGCAGCCTGGAACAGGAGAGCCATCATTGGGGAGTGACATCATTGGGAAGGTACATCAGTGGGCAAGGGGACCTGATCCTGTAAAAGAAGATCCATAGGGGACCATTCAGAGGAAGAGATGGGCAGGCACCAATGCAAGAATTCACCCAACAATCTGAAAAACAACATGAAACCACCAAAACCCAGCGACCTCACAACAGGAGGACATGAACACCTTAATCAAGAAGAATTAGACAAAATATCTTTCTTTATGTCAAGAACAATGGCAATGGGTTTTTGATCCTACTGCACGTACTGGCTTTGGGGGAGCCTAGGCAGTTTGGATGCTCACTTTACTAGACCTGGATGGAGGTGGGTGGTCCTTGGACTTTCCACAGGTCAGGGAACCCTGATTGCTCTTCGACCTGATGAGGGAGGGGGAGGGGAAGGGAAATGGGAGGCGGTGGAAGGGGAGAGGCAGAAATCATTAATAAATAAATTTAAAAAAAGAAGTAGAAAAAATTGACTTTATGAAAGTGATAGAGGCCCTTAAACAGCATGTAAAGAACACCCTTAAAGAAATGGATGAGAAGCATAAGAGAAAGTTTGAAGAATTGAATAAATCAGTAAATGATACCCTAGGAAAACAAGGAAAAACAATCAAGCATATAATGGAAACAGTTCAAGACTTGAAAACTGAAATGGAGAGGAGGAAGAAAACACAAACAGAGGGCCGCCTGGACATGGAAAATCTAGGTAAATGAATAGAGACTACAGAAACAAACATAACCAACCAAATACAAGAGATAGAAGAGTCTCAGATTCTGAAGACACCATAGAGAAAATAAACGCACTGATCAAAGAAAACAGCAAATCCAACAAACTCTTATCACAAAATATTCAGTAAATCTGGGATACAATAAAAAGACCAAACCTAAGAATAATAGGAGTAGAAGAAGGAGAAGAGGAGCAGCTCAATGGTCCAGAAAATATATTTAATAAAATTATAGAAGAAAACTTTCCCAACTTAAAGAAAGGTTCAAGAAGCATAAAGTACAGCAAATAGACTGGATCAAAGAGACTATGAATGCAAGCCCAGACTACTATATGCAGCCAAGCATTCGTTAACTATAATGGAGAAAACAAAATTTTCCAGGATAAAAACAAATTTAAACAATACGTAGCCACAAATTCAGCCATAAGAAAGTAATAGAAGGAGAACCACTAACCAAGGAGTCCAACAATGACCACAATAACTCAGACATCTAGAGACCCTTCACCAGCACAACCCGAAGAAGGAATACACAGAAACTCTACTAACAAAAGTGATCGGAGTTACCAACCACTGGTCATTAATATCACTTAATGTAAATGGACTCAACTCACCTATAAAAAGGGACAGGCTAAGAGATTGGATACGAAAACAGGATCCAACATTCTGCTGTTTACAAGAAACACACCTCAACCACAAAGACAGGCACCTACTCAGAGTAAAGGGCTGGAAAAGGCTTATCAAGCAAATGGACCTAGAAACAAGCAGGTGTGGCCATACTAATTTCTAACAAATTTGACTTCAAACTTAAATCAATCAGAAGAGATTGAGAGGGACATTATATACTCATATCAGGAACAAATCATCAGGATGAAGTCTCAATCTTGAATATCTATGCCCCTAATATAAAAGAACCCATGTACGTAAAAGAAACATTGCTAAAACTCAAGCCCGTCATCAAACCGCACACACTAATAGTAGGAGACTTCAACACTCCTCTCTCACCAATGGACAAGTCAATCAGACAGAAACCTAACAAAGAAATAAGAGAATTAATGAAGGTAATGAATCAAATGGACTTAACAGACATCTATAGAACATTCCACCCAAATAGGAAAGAACATACCTTCTTCTCTGCAGCGCATGGAACCTTCTCGGAAACTGACCACATACTCGGTAACAAAGCAAACTTCCAGAGATACAAAAAAATATTAGTAACCACCTGTGTCTTATCAGATCACCATAGATTAAAGTTGGAATTCAACAACAATGCTACCCCCAGAAAGCCTACAAACTCTTGGAAACTGAACAGTCAACTGCTGAACCACATCTGGAACAAGGAAGAAATAAAGAAAGAAAATAAAGCCTTCCTTGAATTTAATGAAAATAAAGAAACAACATACTCAAACTTATGGGACACTATGAAAGCTGTCCTAAGAAGAAAGTTCATAGCACTAAGTGCCCACTTATTGAAAACAGAGAAAGCACACGTTGGAGACTTAACAGCCCACCTGAAAGCTCTAGAAAAAAAAGAAGCAGACTCACCTAGGAGGAGTAGAAGACTGGAAATAATCAAACTGAGGGCAAAATAGAATCACAGAAAACAATCCAAAGAATCAATGAAACAAAAAGCTGGTTCCTGGAGAAAATCAACAAGATTGACAAACCCCTATCCAAACTAATCAAATGGCAGAGAGAGAATATGCAAATTAATAAGATCAGAAATGAAAGGGGGATATAACCGCAGACACAGAGGAAATTCAGAGAATCATTAGATCTTACTACAAAAGCCTGTATGCCACAAAACTGGAAAATGTAAAAGAAATGAACACTTTTTGAGATAAATACCATATACCAAAGTTAAACCAGGACCAGGTGGACAATCTAAATATACCTCTTAATCGGGAAGAATTAGAAGCGGTTATCAAAAACCTCCCTACCAAAAAAAAGCCCAGGACCAGATGGATTCAATGCGGAATTCTACCAGAACTTCCAAGAAGACCTAATACCCATACTCCTTAATGTATTTCACAATATAGAAACAGAAGAGGCATTGCCAAATTCCTTTTATGAAGCTATGATTACCCTGGTACCAAAACCACACAAAGATTCAACCAAGAAAGAGAATTATATGCCAATCTCACTCATGAACATCAACGCAAAAATCCTCAATAAAATACTGGCAAACCGAATCCAAGAACACATTAGAAAAATTATTTTGATCTAGTAGTCTTCATCCCAGAGATGCAGGGCTGGTTCAACATACGAAAATCTATCAATGTAATCCATCATATAAATAAACTGAAAGAAAAAAAACATATGACCATTTCATTAGATGCTGAAAAAGCATTTGACAAAATTCAACATCCCTTTATGATAAAAGTCTTGGAGAGATTAGGGATATAATAGACATACCTAAATATAATAAAAGCTATTTACAGCAAGCTGACAGCAAACATCAAATTAAACGGAGAGAAACTCAACGCCATCCCACTAAAATCAGGAACACGACAACACTGTCCACTCTCTCCATACCTCTTCAATATAGTGCTTGAAATTCTAGCAATAGCAATAAGACAACATAAGGGGATCAAGGAGATTTGAATTGGAAAGGAAGAAGTGAAACTTTTGTTATTTGCAGATGATATGAGAGTGTAACTAAGCAACCCCCAAAACTCCACCAAAGAACTTCTACAGCTGATAAACACCTTTAGTAATGTGGCAGGATAAAGATCAACTCCAAAAAATCTGTTGCTCTCCTATACAGAAAGGATATGGAAGCAGAGAGGGAAATCAGAGAAGCATCACTTTTCACCAGAGCCACAAACAGCATAAAATATCTTGGGGTAACTCTAACCAAGGAAGTGAAAGACCTATTTGACAAGAGCTTTAAGGCATTGAAGAAAGAAATTGAAGAGGATATTGGAAAATGGAAGGATCTCCCTTGCTCTTGGATTGGGAGGATCAACATTGTAAAAATGGCAATTCTACCAAAGGCAATTTATAGATTCAATGCAATCCCCATCAAGGTCCCATCAAAATTCTTCACAGATCTTGAGAGGACAATAATCAACTTTATATGGAAAAACAAAAAACCCAGGATAGCCAAAACAATCTTATACAATAAAGGAACTTCTGGAGGTATTACCATCCCTGACATAACACTCTATTACAGAGCTACAGTAATGAAAACAGCGTGGTATTGGCATAAAAACAGAGAAGTCGACCAATGGAGTAGTATAGAAAACCCGGATTGTAACCCACAAACCTATGAACACCTGATTTAAGATAAAGGAGCTAAAAGTATACAATGGAAGAAAGAAAGCATCTTCAACAAATGGTGCTGGCACAACTGGTTGTCAACATGTAGAAGAATGAAAATAGACCCATATCTGTCACCATGCATAAAACTCAAGTCCAAATGGATCAAAGACCTCAATATCAGGCTGAACACACTGAACCTAGTAGAAGAGAAAGTGGGAAGTACTCTTCAACAGATGGGCACATGAGATCGCCCAGCAGCACAGACATTAAGGGCAACATTGAATTAATCGGACCTACTAAAACTGAGAAGCTTCTGTAAAGCAAAGGACACTGTCACTAAGACAAAAAGGCAACCTACTTACTGGGAGAAGGTCTTTACCAACCCTGCAACAGACAAAGGTCTGATCTCCAAAATATATAGAGAACTCAAGAAACTAGACTTTCAAATGCTAATTAACCCAATTAAAAAATGGGGCACTGAAATGAACAGAGAATTCTCAACAGAAGATGTTCAAATGGCCAAAAGACACTTAAGGTCATGCTCAACCTCCTTAGCCATCAGGGAAATGCAAATCAAAACAACTTTGAGATATTATCTTACACCTGTCAGAATGGCTAAAATCAAAAACACCAATGAGGGCTGGAGAGATGGCTCAGTGGTTAAGAGCACTGGCTGCTCTTCCATAGGTCCTGAGTTCAATTCCCAGCAACCACATGGTGGCTCACAGCCATCTATAATGAGATCTGGTGCCCTCTTCTGGCCTGCAGGCACACACAGAAGGAACGTTGTATACATAATAAATAAATAAATAAATCTAAAAAAAAAGAAAGAAAACAAACTATCCTTTAAAAAAAAACAAAAACAAAACAAAACAAAAACCAAAAACACCAATGATAGCCTTTGCTGGAGAGGCTGTGGAGGAAGGGGTACCCTCATCCATTGCTGGTGGGAATGTAAACTTGTGAAACTACTTTGGAAATCAGTGTTTCGGTTTCTCAGGAAATTTGGGATCAACCTACCCCTGGATCCAGCAATACCACTCCTGGGAATATACCCAAGAGATGCCCTGTCATATTACAAAAGCATTTGTTCCACTATGTTCATAGCCACATTATTTGTAATAGCCAGAACCTGGAAACAACCTAGATGCCCTTCAATGGAAGAATGGATGAAGAAAGTGTGGAATATGTACATATTAGAATACCACTCAGCGGTAAAAAACAATGACTTCTCGAATTTTGCATGCAAATGGAAATAGAAAACACTATCCTGAGTGAGGTAACCCAGACCCAAAAAGAAGAACATGGGATGTACTCACTCATAATTGGTTTCTAGCCATAAATAAACGACATTGAGTCTATAATTTTTGATCCTAAAGAAGCTAAATAAGAAGGTGAACCCAAAGAAAAACATATAGTTATCCTCCTGGATATGAGAAGTAGACAAGATTGCCTAGCAAAAATTGGGATCTTGTGGGAGGGGTGGGATAGGGGTAACGGGAGATGGGGAGAGAAATGTGAGAAGGGGAGGATGGGGGAAACTTTGGGAATTGGGATGGCTGGGATAAAGGAAGGATGGTTATGGGAGCAGGGAAGCATATATCTTAATTAAGGGATCCAGCTTAGGGTAGGCAGGAGACCTGAACCTAGAGGGGCTCCCTGGTGCCCAGGGCAATGTCCCCAGTTAGTTTCTTGGGCAGCTGAGGATAAGGAACGTGAAATGGCCCTATCCTATAACCACACTGATGAATATCTTGCATAACACCATAGAACCTTCATCGGAGGATGGATGCAAATAGAGACAGAGACCCACTTGGAGCACTAGAATAAGCTCCCGTGATGGGTGAGTGTCATATATCAATCTGTTGATTTCATTGGTTAAGCAATAAAGAAACTGCTTGGCCCTCATAGGTTAAAACATAGATGGGTGGAGAAAACAGAACAGAATGCTGGGAGAAAGAAGGTGAGTCAGTGAGTCGCCATGATTCTCCTACTCCAGACAGACACAGGTTAAGATCATTCTTGGTAAGCCAGCTTGTGGGCTACACAGATTATAAGAAATGGGCTAGTCCAGGTGCGAGAGTTAGCCGAGAAAAGGCTAGTTATAATGGGCCAAGCGGTGTTTAAAAGAATACAGTTTCCGTGTAATTATTTCGGGTAAAGCTAGCCATGTGGGCAGCCGGGTGCTAGGGATGCAGCCCGCTTCTCCTACTACAACAGAGTGGCGCCCAGACGTGATGGACTAAATCCACGTAAAAACCTGAGAAGGCTTAAAAATAAGGTTAAGAGAGTTTAACACAGATTTTTGCTGTTTGTTGGTGGCATGCTGTAGAGAGATTTCCTGATTTGGCAACAGCAGCAGAAAAAACGCTGTGTCATTTTAAGGGCAGCTTCTTGGGGCTGTGCTGCCAGCGTGAACTCTGGCTTTAAAGCATTTCAATGGATTTTATGGGACTGGATGTTTGTGTTCCTGCTTGGGATCGAAAGCAGAGTTCTCTGAGATCGTGCTAATGGCTCAGTGCTTCCGCCCGCACCTGGGCAGACTGCAGAATCAGGCTTAGGCAGGCAGAAGAGCATGGCAGAAGAGACCGGTTTTCAGACTGTGCAGTGCTCTGTGTGTCAGATTTGGTTGTAACTTGGATAAAAAGAGTTTCTGTGCTGCACGCTCAGTCTCAAAATTAAACTGCTGAGTGTGGCTCCAATGTGGACTTGCTGTGTGCCTGGAACTGTGCTCAGCTCAGGGGCACCAAATGGATCTGAGGCAGGAGAGGCTGCTCCATGCTGAACTGTGCTGACCTCAGGTAGGAACTGCCATAATTACCATAATAACAGCGCAGTTAAGGTTTAGACTTGGCAGTAAACAGGCAGTACCGTATTACCCCTATGTGGTGCAACTTAAGTTTTTAAGAATGCTTAACATTTTAAGAAATGCTCCTGGATAGTAAAAAAAAAAAAAAATGTTACAGATTCACAATAAAATAGATTCAGACATAAAAGACCACACTGTTGGATGAATGTACGTAGGCTTGAGAGAGAGAAGAAAAAGAATATAGAGAATAAAATTAATGGTTAAAAAAAAGGTAAAGTCTTTAAAGAGACAGGGTACAGATAGTTATAGATTAAGAGAAATAAAGTAAAAATAAGCCACGTAAAAATGGAAAATTCACAGAGAGTCTGGATTATGTACATTGTGTTTTCTTTAAAATTTTTGACTGTGAAGGAGCTAAGTACAGAGAGACATTTCATTGCATGGGCTGCCAAGCTAAACCAGAATGGATATAAGGGTATTACGAATTCAAAATTTGGGTCTAAGGATATGATGCTTTGGAGAGGGTCTTCTTTCGTTTTCACAGAGGACCAGACCCTGTGGATTGCATCTATCCCGATATGGTATGATAGACCACAACCTCCTGAAAAGTTTCTGTGAACACCCTCAAAAAATTACTTCATTCAACTGCCAACTGAGATAAACCTGGCACACAGGTTACACCCTAAATGATCTGATTAACAGCGCCCCCATTCAGCAGGAAGCAGTTTGGAGAGAAAAAAACTGTGCCCATGTTCCCAAAATATTGTTTATAAATGTTCTTTTACATTTAAAGGGGGAAATGATATAGGTATGAATAATTTGCATTGGTGTGGATTTTAAGGTCAATTTTGCTATATGTATATGTATTTCTGCTCTTGATTAAGATATTGTGATTGTGTAGTTCATAAAAAATGTAATGTATAATTAAGAAATATAGGTTAATGGATAATCATCAGTAATAGTCAAGCTTGTAGTCATGTTAGTTAGATTTTCTAGATATATAGAGATACATTTCAGTTAGATAGACATTCTTCATATCTTTCAAAGACTGCAGAATATGGTATTTAATGTTTTAATAACTTAGGGCTTTTCATGACAATGAGATACAACTGCTCCTGGCAGCACCAATCAACTTCAAGAAGAAGATGGGCATCGAAGAGGATCCTTATGGAGTTTGATAGCTATTTGGGCAAGAAACTGTTCTTGCCTGGACTGTTGCATAAACTGGACAAAGAGAACCTGCAGAGAGAGGACTGCTGAACTTGCCTAAAGGTGAGATGGTCTTTCGGGGTTCCTGACTCATGAAAGAGTCTGCGAGACATTCTGCAGGACACAGCAGAAAGTGACTGAACTGTCTTTGGAATTTCCTGCTTCATGGAAATGTCTGCTGGGTACTATGGGCCTGAAGGCTGAAGATGGATGCCCCAACGGTACAAAAGAACTTTGGGTGACTGTCCAGGCAGCGAGATGTCTCTGTCATTTCTAGAGTTTTCTTATTTCTTGTTTACTTAGGTAGTATTATATCCTTCTGGAGTCTTTGATGGAATTGAAGAATGAATAGATAGTTATAGTTTTCCTTAGTTATGATAAAATATAAAATAGATATAAATATTGTAACTGTAATTCTTGCTTGATAACTGTTTTGCTATATGTAATTTTGCTATGTTAAAGTTAAAGCCTTCCTTTTTTTGTTTAAACAGAAAAAGGGGAAGTGATGGGGGAGTGTCATATATTAATCTGTTGATTTCATTGGTTAAGCAATAAAGAAACTGCTTGGCCCTCATAGGTTAAAACATAGATGGGTGGAGAAAACAGAACAGAATGCTGGGAGAAAGAAGCTGAGTCAGTGAGTCGCCATGATTCTCCCACTCCAGACAGACGCAGGTTAAGATCATTCCTGGTAAGCCAGCTTGTGGGCTACACAGATTATAAGAAATGGGCTAGTCCAGGTGCAAGAGTTAGCCGAGAAAAGGCTAGATATAATGGGCCAAGCGGTGTTTAAAAGAATACAGTTTCCGTGTAATTATTTCGGGTAAAGCTAGCCATGTGGGTGGCCGGGTGCCGGGACGCAGCCCGCTGCTCCTACTACTACACTCCCAAGGTCCCAATGAGGAGCAGAAGGAGAGAGAACATGAGCAAGGAAGTCGGGACCTTGAGGGGTGCACCCACCCACTGAGACAGAGGGACTGATCTATTGCGAGCTCACCAAGGCCAGCTGGACTGTGACTGAAAAAGCATGGGATAAAACCCGACTCTCTGAACAATGAGGACTGATGGGAAGCCAAAGACAATGGCACTGGGGTTTGATCCTACTTCATGTGCTGGCTTTGTGGGAGCCTAGCCAGTTTAGATGCTCACCTTCCTAGACCTAGATGGAGCGGGGAGGATCTTGAACTTTCCACAATGCAGGGAACCCTGACTGCTCTTCGGACTGGAGAGGGATGGGGAAAGGAGTGGGGGGAGGGGGAGTGGTGTGGGAGGAAGGGGAGGGAAATGGGAGGTTGGGAGGAGGCGGAATTTTTTTTTTTATTTTTCAATAAAAAAACGAAAAGAAATATACAAAAAAAAAAAAGAACCTCATTCTGCAGAGATCCAGTAATTTCTCTAGAGCAGACATTCTGAGTTTGCAAGCATTTCATACTGCCCGTGTGAAGCACAAATTCTAGCTGTTCTTAATAAAAAAAAATCTGGAGTCAGATGTGAGGGAGTAAAAGCTGAGAGATCAACGAAGCAGTGCAGCGCGACTAGCATGACCTTTCACCTCTACTGATGCTCAGACCAAAAGGGCGATTCTGTTCTCAAACTGTACCCTCTTACTGACCTACAGACAGCATCGTCTGATTGACTGCTTTAGATTGCATCTCCATACTGCACTGAACTCTCGTCTCGTCTCCTCCTGACTTATATTCCTCTTTCTGCCCAGTCATATCCTTCCTGTCTCTACTTCCCCAGTGCTAGGATTAAAGGTGTGGAACTCCCAGATCCTGGGATTAAAGGTATGAGTCACCACCACCTGGCTTCTATTGGCTTAACTCTGAGCTCTGATCTTCAGGGAAGCTTTATTTGTTAAAACACAAACAAAATATCACTACATCCGTGTGTTACACAGCTGCCATATCGTCTCTGACCGCAGGTGCCTAGCAACGGTGCCATCCTCCATGACATTGTTTTTCCTGCTAAATTGAGAGAGGGGGGAGTAAGTTAAAAATAACAAAGTGTTATTTGAACCCGCCAATCTCGTGTCAGGCCTTTGTCTTAGCTTTTCTCTTACTTAGGAGACTCTAGTGTTTTCAAGACCATGCTTGCTTTTCATTATCTAGAACTTTGCTGCCATTTTATAGGCATCAATATCATAGATTTAATGATTGAGTATATGTTTTGGTGGGTGAACCCATGTGTAATTGGGTGCACTCTCCAATGTCTGAGTTTGTACAAGCTGGAAGCCAACCTCGGGTATTTTCCTCTATTTCATTTACTTTTTGAGGCCAGGTCTCTCATGAACCTGAAGCTTTTTCTTTTGAAAAGACTGGCTGAACTCCAGGCCCCCAATATTTTTCTATCTTCACTCCCCCGGCACTGGGATTATAAATGTTTACTACCATACGTGGCCTTTACATGTGTGCTGGGGATTTGAACTCAGGGCCTCATGTTGGAGCAAGCAAGTAGATATTTGATGAGTTGTTCTGTACATGGGTTGATTACCTCTCTTTCCACATTGGAAGGTTTGTGCTGATAGAATGAAACTTGTTATATTCACTGCAGAATTCTGTAAAGGGAACAAATAATAAAATAATGTTTATTATTATAAACATTAATAATACATTAAAAATACTGTTTTCCTTTGCTTATCATCTCACCACAATACAATTTCCAATAACAATAGTTACTAAGAAAACATAAGAATCCTAGAAAAGATTGTATTAGCTTTCTTTGCATCACCTTTCTTTTCTTCACTTTTCCTTTCTTTCTTGAACAGCAATGGTCTAGACTGCTTCTCTTAAGTGTCTAAGGGTCCTTCTTGTATTATGTTTGTAGTTTTTGGCAACTGTGGTATGATGTAATAATTTTATTTCTCATTGAGTGTAGTAGAATTTTTTTGATTAGGGAATCTCAGCTATTTGCACAGTATCAAAATGATATTGTTATTTCTTCTTGCATAACATTTAGTGGTTTGATTTATGACCTTAATAAAACGTGTTTGAACACTAATATTCAAAATAAATGTACACTTGTAAATAACTAAACTTAGTAGTTTTACTTAAAAACTTGGCATTGTTGGCTCTCTAGCATTTCCCTGTGTGTATTCAGTCTTCATGTCATTTTCCCCTTTAAGTGTTTGCGTTAGAAAAGGGATGGTTGTTACTTTGCCAACACTCTGGATGCTACTCGCCTGTTGCTTGTAAAGGAAGAATCTTCTTACGTCTGTGCAGTTCTAAATGAATTTGTTTTAGATTTTTGTTCCAAATATAATAAAAGACTGGCTATTAAATTTTTAAATTTGAATGGCATGCACACTTACAATAACAATCTCAAAGTCTTACCTTCCATATGCTTTGCTTGAGCATATTGATTAGAGTACTGTGTTATGTTGAGGGAGCTGCGGGCCTCTTCCCACAGCCTGGCTCCCGGCCGCCTGGCTAGCTTATGCCCCAAAATAACAACACACAAATTGTATTCTTTTAAACACTGCCTGGCCCATTAGCTCTAGCTACTTACTGGCTAATTCTTACATCTTGATTACCCATTTCTATTAATGTGTGTAGCACCCCAAGGTGTGCTTACCAGGAAGATTCTAGCCTATGTCCATCCTGGGTCAGAGCTTCATTGTGTCTGCCCCAGAGTGGAGAGTAAATGGCATCTCAGCTCACTTCCTCTTCCTCCAATCATTCTGTTCTGTTTACTACACCCACCTCAAGGCTGGCCTATCAAATGGGCCAAGGCAGTTTCTTTCTTAGCCAATGACCTTCCTCCATCAGTATTATGTTAATTGTAAGGTAAAATATCAATAAGTTCAAGGAATTTCTTATGCTCACTAGTCCAACTTTGTTAAATCATTTGCCCTTATTTGAGTTTACATAAATTAGGATCAATTTCAATACAAACAATTTTGGTTTCTTGGTCACAGCAAATTCACCACTGAAAGGAATAAAAAAAGGAAATAATCATTTTCTACTATCTTTTTATTCTTTTCTGTGTTGTCCTAAAAATAATTTACCCAAGTGAGTCATATCACCCATAGCATGTTGAGTCCTCCCTCATCATCAGAAATGCAGGAAGAGCATGAAAAGATTATGAACTCAGTTTAGGTTGTTGGAGCATTTACTCTTCCAACTTTTCTTCTTTTGTGCCAACTTGTGGTTTGTGTCAACTTGGCTAAAACTAATCAATATAGAATCTGATTACTCATTTTCTATACTTGTGAAATCAATTACATGATCTATGTACTATATACATTTTAATCATTTCTGTGATATACTATCTTGCTTTTACTCTAAAGTAGCAATGAAAATATCCACAACTGTAAGTTTTGCTCAAATGTATTAAATGCGAAGTTTGGCCATGATTAATATTATTTTCTTTCCAGAAAATAGCATTGTTGAAACTCCACTGTATTCTGGGATGAGACCATGGAAACAAGTTTCTAATGAAAAATCATTAGCTTTGTTTTAAGTCACACTGATTTTTTTCTCCATTTTCCTCCATTATTTCCACTTAACATTCAGATTTGCTTTATCATACGTTCACTACAGGTATTAACATGAAATAATTATTTCATAAACAGCCAAATTCACTGTTTTAATCATGAATATGTGAAAAGGAGTGTCTTCAATAGTTTTCTCATGTTTTTGTTTTACCTGGAAATGATTTTGCAAATATAGGCTCTTGTATAATTTAGTTATGTAAACAGATCATGTCATAATTAAAGGGTTTTTAAAAATTTTTTATTGAGAAAAAAAAGTTTCTGCCTCCTCCCAACCTCCCATTTCCTTCCCCCTCTTCCTGCCCCTCTCCCCCTCCCCCCACTCCTCTACCCCTCCTTCTCCAGTCCAAAGAGCAGTCAGGGTTCCCTGCCCTGTGGAAAGTCCAAGGTACTCCAACCTCCGTCCAGGTCTTGGAAAGTGAACATCCAAACTGGCTAGGCTCCCACAAAGCCAGAACATGAAGTAGGAACAAATCCCATGCCATTGTCCTTGGCTTCTCATCAGCCCTCATTGTTCGCCATGTTCAGAGAGTCCGGTTTTATCCCATGCTTTTTCAGTCACAGTCCAGCTGGCCTTGGTGACCTCCCAATAGATCAGCTCCACTGTCTCAGTGGGTGGGTGCACCCCTCATGGTCCTGACTTCCTTGCTCATGTTCTCCCTCCTTCTGCTCCTCATTGGGACCTTGGGAGCTCAGTCCGGTGCTCCAGTGTTACACTTTTCTCCATAGATCGCTGATGTTCCCTGTTTTTCAAATTTTTTCCTCCTAATTCTTTGATGTTTCTACACGATTCAATATATTCCACATTACTGGCACAATAGATTATTATTTTTGTTTTGCTTTGGGTTTTTGTTTGTTTGTTTGTTTATTGAAATAGGATTTCTCTGTGTAGAGCTGAATGGCCTAGAAGTGGATCTGTAGACAAGGCTTGCCTGGAACTCAGATTCACCCATGATTCATAGAATTGTCCTCCCCAGTTTTCCAGGATAGGGCACTACTGACTCAGATGGGAGCATTGCTGAGATTGGCCCATAGGCTTCTCACCCCTGCACACACAAGCACGGACAAACTGCCAATCCAGACAGATTCCAGGGACTCTTTTTCCTATCAATGATGAGCAACAAGGGCTTATATCTTTATTTGAGAAAGGAGATGTTGAGTCGTCACTGGTACCTATTCTCAGAAAACATTTTACAGAAGCAAAAAGATTAAAATTTAGTGGTAAAAATGTTTTCATGTAAGCAAGAACGAACACTTACAGTAAATTATGTCAGTCCTTACTGCGGGACTTATCCTCCAGAAAAACAAAACAACAACAAAAAATTACAATGAAAGAAACATTCACCTGAATGTTAAAACAACTGGTATGCCAAAGTACCCATCAATGCCAATCCCACTGTGACAAACTCTTTTATTACAATAACTTGCCTCATTTGATTGCCAAGGATGAGGGATAAGACTAGAATCAAAAGAGTTAGAGTCAACATGGATGGCATTTCATAGGCCTCCAGTAGTTTCACCTAAATATTTTGTTTGTGACCTTGGAGCACAGACCCATTTTGATCTCAAGAATCACTACTATATTTTCAATGGATCTTATGGGACAAATAAGCTGCAGGACTTATTGATAGATTCAAAATTTTTTTTTCTGACCTGAGTGTGAGAATCTTGAAACAGATCTGCATGTCATGCCAAAGGAACAAACAATAGGTGATTCTTATAATGTCTGTGGGTACCAAAGTTTTTCACATATATCATACATTCTGGACATTCATTATCAAAATCCCTAGTGAGAATGGTGACAGCATTTTAAGTCCTTGGGTTCACCTTCTTATATAGCTTCTTTAGGATCACAAATTATAGACTCAATGTTGTTTATTTATGGCTAGAAACCAATTATGAGTGAGTACATCCCATGTTCATCTTTTTGGGTCTGGGTTACCTCACTCAGGATAGTGTGTTCTATTTCCATTTGCATGCAAAATTCGAGAAGTCAGTGTTTTTTACCGCTGAGTAGTATTCTAATGTGTACATATTCCACACTTTCTTCATCCATTCTTCCATTGAAGGGCATCTAGGTTGTTTTCAGGTTCTGGCTATTACAAATAATGCTGCTATGAACATAGTTGAACAAATGCTTTTGTAATATGACAGGGCATCTCTTGGGTATATTCCCAAGAGTGGTATTGCTGGGTCCAGGGGTAGGTTGATCCCAAATTTCCTGAGAAACCGAAAAACCGATTTCCATAGTGGTTGCACAAGATTGCATTCCCACCAGCAATGGATGAGGGTACCCCTTCCTCCACAGCCTCTCCAGCAAAGGCTATCATTGGTGTTTTTGATTTTAGCCATTCTGACAGGTGTAAGATGATATGTCAAAGTTGTTTTGATTTGCATTTCCCTGATGGCTAAGGAGGTTGAGCATGACCTTAAGTGTCTTTTGGTCATTTGAACTTCTTCTGTTGAGAATTCTCTGTTCAGTTCAGTGCCCCATTTTTTCATTGGGTTAATTAGCATTTTAAAGTCAAGTTTCTTGAGTTCTCTATATATTTTGGAGATCAGACCTTTGTCTGTTGCGGGGTTGGTGAAGACCTTCTCCCAGTCAGTAGGTTGCCTTTTTGTCTTAGTGACAGTGTCCTTTGCTTAACAGAAGCTTCTCAGTTTTAGTAGGTCCCATTTATTCAATGTTGCCCTTAATGTCTGTGCTGCTGGGGTTATACATAGGAAGCGATCTCCTGTGCCCATCTGTTGTAGGGTACTTCCCACTTTCTCTTCTATCAGGTTCAGTGTGTTCAGCCTGATATTGAGGTCTTTAATTTATTTGGACTTGAGTTTTGTGCATGGTGATAGATACGGGTCTATTTTCCTTTTTTCTACAGGTTGACATCCAGTTGTGCCAGCACCATTTGTTGAAGATGCTTTCTTTCTTCCATTGTATACTTTTAGCTCCTTTATCGAAAATGAGATGATCATAGGTTTGTGGGTTAAAATTCGGGTCTTTTATATGATTCCATTGGTCGACTTCTATGTTTTTATGCCTACACCACAATGTTTTCATCACTGTAGCTCTGTAATCGAGTTTGAAGTCAGGGATGTTAATGCCTCCAGAAGATCCTTTATTGTATAGGATTGTTTTGGCTATCCTGGGTTTTTTGTTTTTCCATATAAAGTTGATTATTGTCCTCTCAAGGTCTGTGAAGAATTTTGATGGGACCCTGATGGGGATTGCACTGAATCTATAAATTGCCTTTGGTAGAATTGCCATTTTTAGTATGTTGATCCTCCCAATCCAAGAGCAAGGGAGGTCCTTCCATTTTCCGATATCCTCTTCAATTTCTTTCTTCAATTCCTTAAAGCTCTTGTCAAATAGGTCTTTCACTTCCTTCATTAGAGTTACCCCAAGATATATTATGCTGTTTGTGGCTATCGTGAAAGGTGAAGCTTCTCTGATTTCCCTCTCTGCTTCCATATCCTTTGTGTATAAGAGGGCGACTGATTTTTTGGAGTTGATCTTGTATCCTGCCACATTACTAAAGGTGTTTATCAGCTTTAGAAGTTCTTTGGTGGAGTTTTGGGGGTTGCTTAGTTACACTATCATATCATCTGCAAATAATGAAAGTTTAACTTCTTCCTTACCAATTCAAATCCCCTTGATCCCCTTATGTTGTCTTATTGCTATTGCTAGAACTTCAAGCAATATATTGAAGAGGTATCGCGAGAGTTGACAGCCTTGTCGTGTTCCTGAGTTTAGTGGGATGGCTTTGAGTTTCTCTCCGTTTAATTTGATGTTAGCTATCGGCTTGCTGTATATAGCTTTTATTATGTTTAGGTATGACTCTTGTATCCCTAATCTCTCCAAGACTTTTATCATAAAGGGATGTTGAATTTTGTCAAATGCTTTTTCAGCATCTAATGAAATGATCATATGGTTTTTTCTTTCAGTTTATTTATATGATGGATTACATTGATAGATTTTCGTATGTTGAACCAGCCCTGCATCTCTGGCATGAAGCCTACTTGATTATAATGGATAATTTTTCTTATGTGTTCTTGGATTTGGTTTGCCAGTATTTTGTTGATGATTTTTGCGTTGATGTTCATGAGTGAGAATTGGCCTATAATTCTCTTTCTGGTTGAGTCTTTGTGCAGGTTTGGTATCAGAGTAACTGTAGCTTCATAAAAGGAATTTGGCAATGCCTCTTCTGTTTCTATATTGTGAAATACATTAAGGAGTATAGGTATTAGGTCTTCTTGGAAGTTCTGGTTGATTTCCGCATTGAAACCATCTGGTCCTGGGCTTTTTTTGGTAGGGAGGTTTTTGATAACCGCTTCTAATATTTCACGACTAACAGGTCTATTTAGATTGTTCACCTGGTCCTGGTTTAACTTTTGTATATGGTATTTATCTAAAAAAGTGTCCATTTCCTTTACATTTTCCAGTTTTGTGGCATACAGGCTTTTGTAGTAAGATCTAATGATTCTCTGAATTTCCTCTGTGTCTGTGGTTATGTCCCCCTTTTCATCTCTGATCTTATTAATTTTCAAATTCTCTCTCTGCCGTTTGATTAGTTTGGATAGGGGTTTGTCAATCTTGTTGATTTTCTCCAGGAACCAGATTTTTGTTTTATTGATTCTTTGTATTGTTTTCTGTGTTTCTATTTTGTTGATTTCAGCCCTCAGTTTGATTATTTCCAGTCTTCTACTCCTCCTAGGTGAGTCTGCTTCTTTTTTTTTCTAGAGCTTTCAGGTGGGCTATTAAGTCTCCAATGTGTGCTTTCTCTGTTTAATTTAAGTGGGTAATTAGTGCTGTGAACTTTCATCTTAGGACTGCTTTCATAGTGTCCCATAAGTTTGAATATGTTGAGTCTTTATTTTCATTGAATTCCAGGAAGACTTTAATTTCTTTCTTAATCCAGGTATGGTTCTGTAGTTGACTGTTCAGTTTCCATGAGTTTGTAGGCTTTCTGGGGGTAGCATTGTTGTTGAATTCTAACTTTAATCCATGGTGATCTGATAAGACACAGGTGATTACTAATATTTTTTGTAACTGTGTAAGTTAGCTTTGTTACCGAGTATGTGGTCAATTTTCGAGAAGGTTCCATGAGCTGCAGAGAAGAAGGTATATTCTTTCCTCTTTGGGTGGAATAATCTATAGATGTCTGTTAAATACATTTGCTTCATTACCTCCATTAATTCTCTAATTTCTCTGTTAGGTTTCTGTCTGATTGACCTGTCCATTGGTGCAAGAGGAGTGTTGAAGTCTCCTACTATTTGTGTGTGCCATTTGATGGCAGCCTTGAGTTTTAGTAATGCTTCTTTTACGTACGTGGGTGCTTTTATATTAGGGGCATAGTTATTCAGGATTGAGACTTCATCCTGATGAACTGTTCCTGTTATGAGCATAAAATGCCCCTCTCCATCTCTTCTGATTGATTTAAGTTTGAAGTCAACTTTGTTAGAGATTAGTATGGCCACACCTGCTTGTTTCTTAGGTCCATTTGCTTGATAAGCCTTTCCTCAGGCTTTACTCTGAATGGGTGCCTGTCTTTGTTGTTGAGGTGTGTTTCTTGTAAACAGCAGAATGTTGGATCCTGTTTTCGTATCCAATCCCTTAGCCTGTGCCTTTTTATAGGTGAGTTGAGTCCATTGACATTAAGTGATATTAATGACCAGCGGTTGTTAACTCTGGTCACTGTCTCGGTGGGTGAACCAATCCATCATGGTCTTGACTTCCTTGCTCATATTCTCCCTCCTTGTGGTCTTCAACTGGACCTTGGGATCTCAGTTCAGTGCTCTGATGTGGGTCTTTGTCTTTGTCTCCACACACAGGGCTAGGTGCCTTGCCATCTTTTAGGATTGGAGGGTGGTGGAGGAGAAGGTGTTGGGGAGATTTGGAGGGAAGTGGGAAGAGGAGAGGAAGTGGGAATTTTTATTGTTATTATTTATAAAGTAAAAAATAAATCTTAAAGAAGAGAAAAAAATCTTGCATCCTTCAGGAAATCAACCTTAATCCATCTCTCACAGGTCAAATGGACTCCAGATAAGTATTCCTGTCAACGAACAGTCTCTCTTTTCACACCTATTGTTTATGCTTGTTGATGGGATCTCTTCCTCCTCACTCTGCTTATGGAATTACCCTTCCCCAAGTAACAAAACCCTGAGCCTAGAATTTTCAAATGCACATCTAAGATGAAAATATTCCCTAAACTCCTTAACTTCACATTCCATCACTCCTATGTATCTGTTCCAGCAGATTTACATTATTTAAAGGCTACAAACATCTCAAATGCTGCCTGCACTTTCCCAGGCACTGATGGTACCACAGAACCTGGGCAGTGAGCGAAACAGCTTGCTCTTTCTGACCTTGGTGAGCATTCCAGCTTTCTTGGATTCCCAAAGATATTGATGTCCCCAGATAACAGGAAACAGTCTAAAGAGTAAGGTGTCCCCACTCCTACCTGATGACTCCCCCATCACTCACCAGGCCTTCAATCATTGTCTTCACTAAAGGCCAATGTGACATGTCATTACCAAAGTCCAATGGTACACAAAATACCTAAAGGCCAGTGGGACCCAAAATAAATATAGGCCAAATTTACAAGTTTCCATTATCACCAGTGTTTTGTGTTTTCCTCCGGGTGTGCTCCATATCACCCTCTAAAGCATGTGCTATCACAGCCTGCTATCTATCTATCTATCTATCTATCTATCTATCTATCTATCTATCTATCATCTCTTTCTCTCTCCCTCTCTCTATCCTTTGATTTTATTACCTGTTCTGAGGCAGTCATTTTCACGTTGTTTTCCCAATAAATATCTTGCTTATGTCAATTGCACGGTGTGATATTCTGGCATTCATTGACTCTATAATTGATAGGATAACCTTTAGATAAAAATTCCTTATGCGCTTATTTTAATATTATATACATGTTCCTAATAATAAATACAATTGCCATAGTCTGTATACTGATACTTGTATGTATATTTACAAGTAACATTATATGTTTTTATAGATGTAATTAAACTTTTTTGTGCCTGTGTTTGTATATACAGTTTTGAGCAGGCATCTGAATAAGCCCTAAAATAGTGTTGGAAGTGTATCAATGTTGTTGTAGGCAATTGTGTGCCTCCATATGTGAGTACTGAAAACCATGTTGCAGCCCCTTTCAAAAGCAGTAACCCCCTTTATCTCCTTATTTGTCTCTCCTGTCCAATTTATTATACATTTTCTTAAAATTAAACTATGTAAAAGATTATTCTGTGTTGTTTTAAGTATCTTGAAATATTTAGTGTGACATTTTTTAAAAGAAAAATTTAATTGAACAAAATATAAGTATCTTCATTCAGTATTACAGAAAACCTTATTTTAAAACATTTTATCTGTGCATAGGTTGCATGAACATTTGCTTCTGCACTGACAGTCATGTGTATATAGACGTATGTCTGCATTCACCACTGCTATAGTGGCTAAGAAGGAACAGACAAAGTGGCTTTCTTTCGAATTGTTGGGAAAACTTATGAGTGATGTCATTTGCCATGAGACATCAAAAAAAAAATAACAGCAAATGGAAATTGATATTTTAGTGGTCAACCCACCAAGAAGAATCACTCTGAGGGGAGAACGTCCTGTGAAGTAACAGACAGAAACAAATGGTCTTAAAGAGTTTGTAGCTTCATGCTTTATAAGACTACATCCCTAGATAGATAACAAAATGACTGTTTCTTTCTTGGCATCTGTAAGGTACAGCTCACCAATTAGGGATGCAACTGAGAAAACATATTCCTTCCTTGCTATGTGATGAGTTATTTATATTTATTTCATGTGAGTTATTGGAATAACTCTGTTTTTATCATTTACTTGAGAATTGAAATGTGACATTCAAATGTTGCTGCTGGATCACTTGATAGATTCTGTTGGGTAAATATATCTGTGAAGAACAAAGAAGAACTGAAGAATTCAACATAAGAGAATAAAAAAGGATCCATCAAGAGAATGTATAAGTATCTTTTCCCCAAAATATTCAGGTAGAAAGTCTTAGTTGATTTCTTTCATACCTGGGCAGTTTAGGAGTTTGCTATCTTTAGGTTGCGATTGTTATTTCTCATTTAATAACTTCTAGTGCTGTGGGGAGAGAATATAACCACTAAAATAATAAGAATGATGCTCCCTCTGACTGTTATTCTCGCTGTAGAGAAGACGGGAGCTTAGAGATATGGTAAGCAATATAGAATTGAAATAAATGCCCAGGATTAAACATGAAGAAACAAGTAAAAAGCATATGTAAAGTGTTCGCATTTTGTTTACGAGCAAAGCATGAAATGACCGTACTCTCCCTGTATATTCTACCTATTTCTCTACAGCATGCTGCTGCTCCTGTTCACTGTTTATCTCTTTAAAATGCAAGTGCTTCCAGTAACTGTAGGGGATCCCCAGCTAAAGAGTGTTCTCACCCCATCCTCTTCAAAAATTTCTTTTCATATGTGTGTTCTGGGGAAGAGTATAGGCCTGTGTGTGTGCATGATAACAGACTTTTTGTACAAATAGTGAGTATTTGCCTCTTTGTGTGTTGTGTGTGTAAGTGTGTACACCTGCATGATCATGTGGAGGTCTGTGTGTAAGTGTGTACACCTGCATGATCATGTGGAGATCATTTTCAGTCTTTGGTGTTGTTACAGGGTATCCCAGTGTGACTCAGAGCTGGGCAATCATACTAGATGAGTTGGTTCTATCCAGGGATGCTTTTGACTAAGTCTCCCATTGTAGTATAAATAGTAATCACCACGCGGTCTGACCTTTAAGTTTTGTTTTCAATATAAAAGTATGTACTTGAACTGTGTATGGCAAGAACATTGCTGTCTGAGCCATCTCAACAGTATTCCCACTTTACATTCTGAAAATTTCTTGTTATATAGTCCAGCAGAAACTTTTGGATCTCCTTTTTATTTCACCTCTTTTTAAAACTGATGAAATGTCTGTTGAAATCAGAAATACAAATTTAATATGTGTTGTCAAGGATATACAAGAGACAGAAACATGATTTTGAATTATTATGTAGTTGGACACTATATGTGGAAGCCATGTTAATTACAGGTTTAGCTACATGTGAGTAGAAGGGATAGTCACAGTGCTACAGAAAATACGAAATGACAAATATCTTTGACGATGACTTCAGAGACTGTAAAATGAAGACCTGATGATTTCCATGGGAAATTAGAGAGCAGAAGCTGTGAGAATGTGGAAGGACGCTGTATGCCTTCCGGGAAAGTGTTAACTACAAGGTTTGAGGGTGATTTCAGAGAAGAACACAGCAGAAACCAGGCATCTCATCTTCATTAGACAGGAATGAAGCACAGCTGGAAAGGGGGAGGCAATACAATAAATCCATTGTACACTGGGACATCATTGATTTCATTTGGGGGAACCAGAGATTTCAGCTTGAAGTTCTGTAAAATGGTGGTCAGGAACAGAAACAGCTCCATGCGGGCCAGACCTTCTCCTAAACACACTCGTTTTCCTGTAGGGGAAAAAAGGCAAGAAAGGTAACTATGCCTTGTATGTGAGTGAGTGTGGGATGCAGTATGTTTGGAACTAGCATAAGAGACTAATGTAAGTGCTGAGTTATTGGACGGTTGGTTAGCTGTAGGGGTGGGTTAGAGGACAATTGTTTAAGTAAATAAATAAAGATGGCATGTCGGGAGCTGTGTAATCCAATCTCAGCTCAGCATATATAAGCAAGTCCTATGGGTCTCTGCATAGGAAGTCAGGTGGAGAGAGTATGTCACTTGTCAGGAAAGAGTGGATCTGGGCACAAAGAAGGACAGTGACAGATGTGCTAGGCTGGTGTGCACTCTTCTCTCTCATTATATTGATGAATCTTTTGGTGATTTTTACTTTTACTTTGGCCGTCACACATGCGACAGCTCTAATTTTCCCTGCAAACTCCATTCTTCCTCAAATGCTTCCCCTAAGATTCTTCAGGGATTAATCCTTCTCAATCTTCTTAATTGGAAATATTAACTGCAGTGCCTTATTGTGGAAACTTTCCTGATCAGTAGAGGCAGTAAAAATTAACTGGATATGCCTCATAATTGTTTTCAGGGAAAGGTAGATAGCAATACACAGTGAAGAAAGGAACTCAGAACGGTAATGGCAAGAATAATGGATTCACATGAGGAAACAATACCTGGAACATTAACCATACCTCACAGTTCTGAGAAGGAGATTGAGGAAATCAATACACAAGAAAGGGAATTACACAGTACCAACAGTTGAGAATAAGGTCCCTGGATACCGAGTAGGATATGGTATACTACAAGAGGACAAAATATAATGTAAAGTCTGGGGTGGATAAATCATTTTAACCACACACAGGAGCAATTTGTTGGTGGAAGTAGAAAGGTACAGTGAAAATGGGAGAAGAGTATGTTGACAAACTTTGCCTTTATAGAGAGAATGAGAGCAATAGCACCTTCTTGAAGGCCAGAAAAAGATATAAAAGTATTTCCTAGAGACACAAAGTATTGCTGAAGTTTAAATATTGTTGTTCTTAGAGCAATGTACCCATGTCTATAACCTTTAACTTTTAAACTGCAAGTACCTGCCCGCTTACATATGTGCTGTAAGAACAGTATGTGCTTGGCTAGATAGTTAATTAAACTTGCAAAAACGTCAGACTCTATGCCTAGACTGAGGTTGTATAAAGGATGAAAATATGTGTTTGGGTAGTAGATGAGGGGAAAAAGAGTTTTTATGATGGGTATGATGTAATTCTTAGAAGACAATAATAGAAACCAATAATAAAACTATTCATGTAATCCTGGTAGAACAAGCTCAGATAATGTATAAATAAAGATGGCTCATGTTATTTGGTGCTAATTGTGTGCATTCATTATCTAGTCATTAAGTGGCCCTTTCCTTGAGGCAGGATGCTGGCACTGAGTACATTTTTTTCCAAATAACATACGATCTTAAGAAGTATATTGTTGAAGACAGGTTATCCAGAAAGAAAAACAAACCAGAGGAATGAATGAGCCATATAATTATATAGCAACATAAATCAAATTAGTGTAGCAGATTTTTTCTGATCATTTCACATAATCATTGATGGTCTGCCTTATTCTGAGCAGTCCATGAACCTATCTCTAAAACTGAATACATACATGGACACAAAACATTTTCAACAGATGCAAGAAAGTTAAAAGAAGACCTTGCAAACCATCTGATTTCCATTGACAAAAGACAAATACCACCACCTAAAGAAACTCTTGAATGTTTAATAACTCATGGAAACTGAACAAAGCTCTGCTGAATGAAAAATGGGTCAAAGGAGAAATTAAACACTTTTAAAGTTGAATAAAAGTGAACTCTGAAAACTAAGACCCACAAGGAAGTCCCTCCTAAAAGGTTAAGTCATAGACCTCATTGTCCAACAAAACAGAAGCAAGGGAGAAAAAGAAAGGGTTGTAAAGAGAAAGAGATACAGAGAGAACTCGCATTAACTGCACACCTAAATGCTCTAAAAGAAAATGAAAAAAATAATATCCAGGAGGTAATGATGGAAAGAATAATCAAACTGAAGGCTGAAATGAGTAAATAGAAACAAAACAACAAGACAATGCAAAGAATCAGTGAAAGTTAGAGTTGACTCGTTGGGAAAAACAATACACTTGATAAACCTTTAACAAATGTACTAAAAGGTGAAGAGAAACAATATAATATAATAAACGTAGATTTGAAAATGGAATAAGAAAAACCACTAAGGAAAGTCAGATGACAATAAGGGCACAGTGGAAGAATATGTATACAACTAAATTGTAAAACCTAAAAGACAGATATAATTTTTTGATATATACAAATTACAAGAGTTAAATCTGGTTTAAGATGAGAGATTCAAATAAACTTATGACTCACAGTGGAAAAGAACTAGTAATTAAAAGTTTTCAACCAAAATAAGCCCAGGGTCAGATGGACTCTGTGAACCAATTTATCAATTTCAAAGAACAGTAAATAAAATTGACTCCCAACTACTCTGCAAAATATAAACAAAAGGAACATTGCCTAATTATTTTATGAGGTTACAATTACTCTGATATGGAAACCACATGAAGACCTAAATGAAAAAGGGAATTCCAGGCAGATAGGGGTGGTGAAGGCTTTTTCTCAGCATTGGGTAGTCAGAGGCAGCAGTATTTCTATACATTCATGGCCAGCCTGGTCTTCAGAGCAAGTTCCAGGAAAACCAGTGCTTTTATACAAAGAAACCCTGTCTCAAAAACAAACAAAACAAAACAAGGAGGAGGGAGGGTGAAAGAAAGTATTGCAGAATTATTTATAAGTTTGCCTCATGACCAATCATGTAAAAATTCTCAATAAAATATTTCCAATCCAAATACAGGACCACTTTCAAAAGATTATGTACAATGTTAAAACAGGCTTCACTTCAGAGATGAAGGAATGGTTCAATATACATACACAAATAATTTGATTCACCATATAAAGAAAATAAGAGATAATAGGACAATTGTCTTTTCATTAGTAAAGGTTTTTTCCCAAACAGCACATTCCTTCCTCTGAAATGTCCTGAAATAGACTAGGGATATTAGGAACTGAGGTCAACATTATAAGAGTGACTTAGCATTAGCCCATAGACAAAGTCAATCTAAACAGAAAATCTTAAAGCATTTCTATTAAAATCAGGCACATGATAGGAATGTCCACTTTCTCCATATATTTGAATATAATATCTGAAGTATTAGTTAAAGTTATAAGACACCTGAAAGAAATCAGGGTAGGCAAATAGGAAAGGAACAATTAAAAATATCCCTTACTTGTAGATGTTATGATTATAGCTATAAATTTCTAAAATATACACCAGGACCATCAACAGCTGAAATGCTTTTTCAGCAAAGTGACAGTATACACAATTAACACAGAAAAATTAGCATGTTTTCTATGTACAATTGAGAATTGTATTTAGAAGGAAATTAAGGAAAAAATGTTTTTCGCAATATTCTAAAACAATGAGGACAAGAATAACAAAAATAAAAAAACCTAATAAACCAACCAACCAACAAACAAACAAGCAAACAAACAAGCATATTTTTGAGTATTTCTAACAAAATAAGTGAAATATTTGTAAGATAAAAACTTCAAGACATTGAAGAAACAGACAAAGATATCAGAAGATGGAAAGTCCTCCTGTGCTCATAGATCAGCAGGATTAATATAGTGAAATTGAGCACCATATCAAATCAATCTACATATTCAATCCCATTTCCATAAAAATTCCAACACAAGGGTTTATGAAAACTGAGAGGAGAATTTTCAGCTTCATATAGAAACACAAAAGACCCAGGATAACTAAAAGTATCTTGAATGAAAAAAGTATGACTACAGGTATCACTATCTCTGATTTCAAATTATACTACAGAGCTATATCCATGAAAATCAGCATGATATTGGCACAAAAAGAAAGAGGTTGAAGGGATCATGTTATGAGTTTATTGTAAAAATCACGTGATCCATGAAGGAACATCCATGTCAAGTTATATATCAGAACATATTCTGTAGGTGTGAAGATGCAATATATGGGACCAACACCCTACTTGGTGCAGTGGCAGAGACCCCCAAAGCTTCCAAAGAGTCTCCTGCCACAACTACAAGGATTCCATGACCTCATGGGAACCTGGAACTTACCTATACCTAGACCTAGGAATATATATATATATATATATATATATATATATATATATATGTGTGTGTGTGTGTGTGTGTGTGTGTGTGTGTGTGTGTGTGTATAATGAAATTCTCTATTTTCTTTTAAAAAATTAATGTTTGAATGTGTGCATGAATGAATATGTCAAAGTTACTTGTTTAGGAAGTTCAGAGGATGGATCCTGGTCTCCTGGAACAGGGAATACAGGTGGTTCTGAGCTTCCCAGGATTAGCACTGGGCAATTGACTTAGGTTTATGGCAAAGGAAGCAAATTCTCTTAATTGCTGATTCATTTACCCAGTTCTTTATTAACTTTGCAATAATCGCTAACATTAGCCAAAATCCCCACCAGGACTGGGAATATGCTCAAAAAGTCTCCCATCTAATGATAAAATACAGGCAGCTAGAGGCTACCCAAAAAGTAGATCCAGTTTTCAATCATGAATTTTGCCAATTATAGGTTATTCATGCTTCAAAGCATTTCACTAAACTTAGGCACTCTAGCAGGACATAGTGCACTCAGTGTGTTAAGAGGGTGTTTCATTGCTGGTGCACTGGCACCAGGATTTATCCCTACTGCATGTACTGGTTTTTGGGATCCTATTCTAATTGGATGTATACCTTGCTCAGGCTAAATATAGTAAGGAGGTCCTTGGACCTTCCACAAGGCAATGTGCCTTGCCCTCTCTGAGGATTGGTTGTGGCTTGGGTGAGAAGGTTTGGGAGGGGAATGGGCAGAGGTGGGAGAGTGGAAATTGGATTGGTATTTTTCGTCTTTTTAAAAATCTATTAAATTAAAATAAAGATAAAGAAAAGGGGTGGAAACTGGAAGAGGAATAAAAGTGCTGTATACTAATTGTATACTAAAGAAAGAACGTGTACGAAGTTGTAGTAAGAGAGAATAGTGGAGGGTGAGAATTAAAGGCATTTGTTGACTGGGTTGAAATATAGGTGTGGTTTTGATGAGAAGTCATTGTATACATATATAAAACTCAAACAATAAGAATTAGAATGTAAAATGATTTAATTTTTGGTTTTATCTTTCATTTATGTCCTTTTTGTCAGATAGAAAGTCATAAATTACAGTATTGATTCATATTTGTGTTTTATATTTAAAGTATTAGAGAGAAAAATTGTGCCTATTTCTCCCTAGCAACTGTCTTGGTCAAGGGTGGGTGATTCTCTCTAAACACAAGTCCAAGCACATCAACCTCTTTTTCATCTGCTTCCCTGAGTGGGCTTCATCCCATCTGAGCTTTTCTGTAGTTTTTGGAATGTGTTTCTACATAGCTGAGCCTAGAGGTGTGAAACAACCAAAATAAAAGTAAAATTATGGCAGTCTTTATTTAATGGTGATTGTTCAAAGGCTAGGTTACATTTATTCTCTATGATGATTGTCTTTTGTATCCATGAGATGTTCATATAAAGGAAGACTGCAAATTGTATAACGACTAGCATTCTTTACTTTATTGAAGTGTGTGAAGTAAGTGTAACCTCCAAATTTGATTCCAGCAGGGAAGAGGTATCAACGACAGTGCATAGGTTCTAATCATGCACAAAATACAATTCTGAGTCCCTTATGTGTCACTGTATAATTTTTCACAGTTCCTCATGTCACCAAAGTCATGAAAATGAGGTTATATTACCTGTTGAGAAAGGCATAAAGTAGTCACTTTTCTTAAAGTTTCCTTTTGCATCCAGAAAATGACCAGGATCAAACATCTCTGGATTGGGGAATTCGTTGCTGTCATGCAAAACTGATGATAGTGATGTTAATATGGTCGTTCCCTACAAACAATTCACAAAAAGACAACAAATTACAAAGATATCATGTCTCCATAAAGTAGGTACAAAGAAGATCAGGGGCATCTCAACAGACAGAACATGCAGGGAACAGGGAGGAGTCTGAGAGAAGCCACATTGCTATGGCTAATGTGCCTCAACTGAATTTGAAGTCAGCACTTAAGTTTTGAATCTGTTCTGTTTCCCGGCACACTTGGACATGGGCTTTTCACCACCTGCTGCTCCAGTTTATCAATTGCTTTATATAAGTCACATCGGTCATGATAACAAGTGGAGAGCTGGACAGTATGCAAATAGTATAGGAACTCATTCACGATGGAACACAAACAAAGTCTAGACACACAGACATCAATTGGTTTCTCTCATGGATAAAATTCAAATATAGATGCATTCCTACAGGTCCACGATCGAAGGGTCTCTTCTCACATGTACTGCCTATGTTTATAAACGCACATATACAAGCAGGAGGGATGCTGTTTATGAGGGACCAGAACTAATGGAACATGAAAGAAAGCAATGTAATTTTTTAATTCATTCTTCTTTCATATTCTGTATCCTCATCTCCTTCCAGTCCCCCTATTCCCATAATTAACCCTCTCTTTCAGAACCACTGGTTTAATTGTTTACTGTGCTTCCGTCCAGGTGCGTTTGACTTGGGTCTCCTTTCCTGGCATGGGCCTCAATTAGACAATTCATTGGTTGGCCACTCCCACAAGTTCAGAGCTACATTACCCCATAACATCTTGTAGGCAGGACAAATTGTTGGTTAAAATTTTTGTGGCTGAGTTTGTATTCCAGTCCCTCACTGGAAGCTTTGCCTGCTAGTAGAAAATCGATGGTTTAGGCTCCTTAGCCCCTATAACTAGGAGTCCTAAAAAGACACTTACAGATTCCAGGGATTTTCCCCTGAACAAGGTTTCCACCATGATCCCCAAATGCCACTAAATTTTAGTTATTTTGTCTCATGAACATCTTCTTCCATTATCCCTCCCTTTCCCATTCCCAATAGCCTTCAGAACCCACCAAATCTATTCTACTTTTCTTCCCAGGTTCATCCATGTAATTCGTCTTAAGCCCTCCTTGTTATTTTGCCTCTCTGGGTCTGTGGATTAACAGTTATCCATTGACTAATATCTACCATCAATTTATAAGTAAGCAAATACCGTGTTTGTTTTTTCTGAGCCTGGGTTACTTTACTTTGATGATTTTTTTCTAGTTGCATCCATTTGCCTGCAAGTTTCATGATATAATATTTATAGCAACTGATAATATTCTACTAGTAAATAGACCTCAATTTTTTCTATGGGGTCTTAAATTAGGGGCAATCTATAGTTTTTCCTGTTCATGGATCTTATAAGCAAAACTGCTATGAACATAGTTGTGCAAGTGTGGTTTTGATAGGTTGGATCATCTTTTTCAGTGTTTGCCCATCAAGTGGAAAATTTGGTTCTTGAAGTAGACAGAATAACAATATTCACAGCAACATGCATATTATTTTTTGTAGTGTATTTAAAAGTTTGTGCCCCCACTATCAATGTAGAAGCATCACTATTGCTCCACATTCTTGCTAACATGAGCTGTCTCTTGTGCTATTGATCTGACATTCTAACAGGTATAAGATGAAATCTCAAAATACTTTTGGTTTACATTTCCCTGATGGCCAAGGATCTTGAAAATTTAAGGTTTGCTCAGTAACATATGATTCCTCTATTGAGGAATCTCTCTCTCTCTCTCTCTCTCTCTCTCTCTCTCTCTCTCTCTCTCTCTGTCTATCTATCTATCTATCTATCTATCTATCTATCTATCTATCTATCCTATATTTAAGTGGAGTTTTTTATTTCTTATTTTTAGCTCTTTGAATTCTTTATATATCTTAGATTTTGGCTGTTAGATGTGAAATAAGTGGAAACTTCTTACAATTCTGTAAGCTTCTGTTTTCTTCTATTGAGGGTGTCCTTTGCCTTACAGAAGCTTTTCTGTTTCATGAGGTCCCATTTATTAATTGTTAATCTTAGTGACTGGGATATCAGTTCCTGTATAGAAAATCGTCTCTTGTGCGAGTATGGTCAAGGCTAATATGTATTTCCGCTTGTACCAGGTTTAGTGTGTCTGGTTTTATATTGAAGTACTTGATCCACTTGTTTTAGTAATAAGTCATTTCTGTCCCATTATTTTAGTCTATTTACTATTATTTAGTTATATGTAGAGTCATAAATTAAGTGTTGTTATATTATGCTAGACTTCAGTACTAAAAACCACAATTCATATCTCAGGAAGATTCTTTTGCCACAACTTAATCAGATATAAATAAATCCCAAATTATCCAAAGACATTGGTTTGACAGGTGGATATTGCAGTTACATTGATCAGACATGAAATGCGTGTTTCCTATTCACTCACTCAACTTCATCACACATTTATGTCAACTTCATCTGTGCTCTAAATGAATCATGAATTGAAAGCATAATTTACATTTTGAGTTTCCCAACTTCCTTCTAGTCTCGAATTGCTCACACATTCTGAGTGTACTGATAAAAATTTTAAAACATTCTATTTTAGTGAGGATAGAAATTAAAACCCAGTTTTATTTCATGCTATCTGTAATTCATCAATTAGTTCAATAATAACATAAGAAATAGTATAGAAAAAAGATTAAAAATAGAAGTATACATAAATTATTACATGGAAAAATTAAGTATAATGTACATTCTACATACATTTTAAGATAACGCATTTGTTCAACTAGTAAAATACATGAGTTTGAATAAAATAACATTAATATAGGGATTAAATCAATTTTTAAAACTTTATTTAAAAATACAATTACAAGAATATTTATTATTCATTGAAACTCAACTACATCGATGAAACCAAATCATTTTGCAGAAAAATACAAAGCACAGGAAAAAGCATAATTTTTTCTGTTGCTTGAATAATGCAAGATATAACCTCCTCAAAGTTTTCACTAATTTTTTCTCTATGATAAAAAATCACAAAATTTTCTTGAATGAATTTGAATGAAAATTGGAAAATCATGTGGAAATATAAAACCCCAATCCTCGTCCAAGCAAAATATAGAAGGCTGAGCAAGGTAGAATTATCACTACGGTGTCCCTGCCTGCTGTAGGACTGCCTTCCTGGTTATGAAGCAGCATAAGGAACCCAAAAAACAGTGTGACTCAGAGGACCAGAACCACACTGTGACCTGGGAGCATCACTAGCACAGAAGTGCAGTACAGAAGAAATAAACTTACCTTGGGGATGAGGTAGTTCCTGAATTTAACATCGCAGGTCACTTCATGGGGTAGGCCGTTGGGGGCGATATCAAGGAGTCTCTGAACCTCGTGAATCATGGCATCTGTGTAGGGCATTTGCTTCCTGTCCTGCAAGCAGGGGCTGCGTTGTCTGCCAATCACACGGTCAATCTCTTCCTGGACTTTAGCTGGTTAGGAGCAATGACAAATGTTGAAATAGGAGAAAAGTAACAGGGTGTGTGTGGGTCTCCGTACAGTTTTACTCCAGTTATCTCATTAATCATCAGTGGGCAGGTTCAACACCAAACACTAATTGGAAATATATTTGTATTTTAACAACAACTGTTTTCATATTGAATTATTGGTATGGAAAAAGAAAATGTCAATTAAACACACATTCTAGTTATAATTGCATATCTATTAATACAAACACATATCACACACATGTCAGTACACATGTACACATGCATCCTTTCACTTCTCGATAATAGATCTTAGATTATCATACTCAGTAATATAGATACTCATTGTGGAAAGAATTGCAGATACATAAATATCATTGCCTATATCAAATATTAGAGTTAGGTTTCATTTTTGATACTTATTTTGATTACTGCATGTCTTTTCACTCTAGTTTGTACTTTTCCCTTTCGTCATTTACAATATATTAAAGCTGTTGGCTGCTCCACCAGACAAGAAAACTTTTGTTATGTTTGTAAAGATTATTGTTCAGCAGAACCTTTATGGACTCTGGTAAAACTTTCAAATACTGATTTAATTTCAACATCATTGAAAATATACTTCTAAATGTCCAGACAATCTTGATTTTTTCACAGAATGTAAAATTTCACAGTAAAAAGCATAAAACACTAAAATTACTTATTAACTTATGTGAGGTGATTTCTTTTTTCTTTACCACATAACTAAATTTATCAGAATAAAGAAAGTAATTCCAAGAATTCATCTTTTCTAAAAGCCTGAAATTGGTGAAGTCAATATTCAGCCACAGCTCCATATATGCTTTAGGAGCCTAGAACAGACTGCCTGCCAGGAAGCACAAACAAAGGACAATTTATGATGGACATTTCTTCAGCTGTGGATTCTTCATTTTTCTCAGATGTGCTCACTTTCGCAGCCAATGGAACTGCGAGTTAAATATTGAGATTTTTGAATAACACCACACAGGGTGCTGGCAGCATCTTGCCAGCATCTTCCAGAATGCTTTGATTTACCACATACAATCTCACCTGTGACATGTGGGTACTTCAGCAGAAGCAAAAGAGCAAATCTCATTGTTGTCTTTAAAGAATCTGTTCCACCAACAAACAGATCAATCAACGTGGCTGTCAGGTTTTCAGGTGTATATATCGATTGCTGATTGCGATTCTCCTAAGGATGATTTGATATTGTTAACTATCAAATTCTCCCCTGCCACAGCTAGGCTACAATTGAATATACAATATTGTACAATTCTAGATTGTTGATATCACAGAATCTAGAAGGTACAGCAGTGGCTGAAATAAATGGCATTTCGGAGACTGTGGTATAGATATCTAAACTTCATTTTCATACTTATATTTCCTGTTTGCCAAAATTGCACTTCTAAGATTACATAGCTGTGTGTGTGTGTGTGTGTGTGTGTGTGTGTGTACAATGTTGAACTGTAAGACTGTGGAGAATTTTATATGGACATAAGAAGACTCATTTGTAAGAGGAAACCCTGTATATTAAAGAGGGTAAGAACATTGGCAGGTATTTGACTCTAATGCTTCATGTCTACTGTATGACAAAAACATGAGGGTTACAAGTCTCTTTGTACCTGAGTTCAGTAGACATTTGATTTAAGGCACTCATAACTCATTTTCCCCTTAAATAAGAAAACATAATTTGAATTAGAATAAATAGGAGAATTGGGGACACAATGCTACCTTTACAAAGCTCTTTCAAGATATTTATAATATTCTCAATTTTTGTATGGACTAAGTATAGCTGTACATTCATTACTGCGTTCAAAGTGTTTAAATAGATGAAGCACAGCTAGCAAGATTAGGTTCCCAGTCAAGATGACTTAGCTCCATTCCATTAAGGAGTAAAATAGCAACATGATCTATGAATTAAGGAATGATGAATGAGATACAAATGAGATACTAAGTCATGAAGCTAGAACTTGACCCAGTCATGGCCTGCAAGGAATAAATCAAAAGGCTGAGTATTGATTTGACTAAGTTGTAAAGATGCTCTGCTACAGGATTGTCAACAATGTTACATCTTGAGATGCTGAGGCAAGTTTAGAGATGAATCATCATTATTTTATAATTGTAAAATTGATAACATTTTTATGACTACAAGATGGCCTCTATTGTATTAATATTGTATAGCTAACACTATTAAAATAATTTACATTCTCTTCACTGCAACTTCCCAAGAAGCTCATCTATTTCCCTTTGTAATACATCTTCATGTGATTTTCTAACCATAAATTGGCATTGCTTTTGTCCAAGTTAACTTTATTTAACTCTAAAGAAATATACTTAAAAACTAACAATTATATTTATATATGCTTAAATGCATTTGGATATACAGTGGTGCAATTTTGGCTCATATTTTGTTCATAAGTAAAACTTGTTGAGTGTAAGGATTGTTCAACAAAGGGAACACATGCATGCTAGTAGAACCTTAGTTTCTTACTCTAGTGAGGAAATAGTTCTAGAGAACAGTACCCTGAATGCAATTTGACAAACCAGTAAATTTCTTAACTATGTTAAAAATATTTATCCTAATACCCACATAGTAGTGATGTGGGATATCCTTCTGTATATATGTTGATTTTATAATTGGGGAATTAATAAAGTGGCCTTGGCCTATGGCAGGGCAGATTATAGCGAGGGTTGAAGTGCTACATACAGGGACGGGCAGGGAGGGAGAGAGAGAGAAGGCAGAGTCAGTGCGAAACCATGTAGCTGCTGAAGGATAGGAAGCCAAAACCTTACAGGTAGGTCATAGCCTCATGGTGATACACAGATTAGTATATATGGATTAATTTAAGATGTAAAAGTTAGTTAATAAGAATCTTGAGCTAGCTGGGCAGTGGCACATGCCTTTAATCTCAGCATAGAGAAGGCAGAAGCAGGCAGATCTCTGTGAGATTGAGGTCAGCCTCGTGTACAAGAGTGAGTTCCAGGACAGGCTCCAAAAACTACAGAAAAACCAGGTATTGAAAAAACTGAAAAAAAAGAAATCTGAGTTAATAGATCAAACTCTGTTATAATTAACACAGTTTCAGTGTGATTATTAGGGTTTGTGCTGCCAGGAAACAAATATTTAGTCCTTGTTTACAAAATTGCACCCACTCTTTGGGGCACGCATCCACATAAGTCATAAAATAACTTAAAGAAAATAGGGCCTCTAGAATTACCAAAATGGGAGTCAAGCACAGCTTCTTGGTAGCCACATTTTTTTTTAGATTTGTTTTTCTGCTTGCTGGTGGTGTGCAGAGGCAATGCTAGGGTCTTTTAATAGAAGGCTTCCTGACAAAGCATTAGCAGCAAAAACTGCGGAGCCCTTTTAGGAGCTAAGACCTTATTTCATGCTGGAAGCACACAAAAAGCTCTATATTTGATGGAAGGTTTTGTTATGGAGCATTTAAATGGGGTGTGTAAGCAGAGTGCTTCAAATTGCTTAATGGCAACATAGACCCACTGTTTCCCTAGAGCTGGGGTAGTAAGCATGGCTGACAGAGCCTGTAAACATGATTCCACCATGTTGGACTGGGCAGAGCACACAGTCAGGGATGTGAAGTTGTTCCTATTCATGCCTGCTTAACATTTAAAAAAGTGATTCTGGTCAGAAAATGATTACAGACAAATAGTAAAGAAAGATACAGATAGAAATAAAACGCTGAACGGGTCATAGTGTGTTTAAAAAATGTACATAGGTTTGAGAGAAAGAAGAAAAAGATTATTGTTATGAAAAGAAATAGTTTAAAAATAAAACAGCTTCTATAAAGAGACAATAAAAGTAATATAAAAGAGTATAAACAGTTGTGTAGAAGGAACAGTGAGCTGCATTCTGCCGCCTGGTTCCTAGCGGCCTGGCTAGCTTATGCCTCAAAATAACAACACACAAATTGTATTCTTTTAAATACTCCTAAGCCAATTATATCTAGCCTCTTCTTGGCTAATTCTCACATCTTGACTAACCATGAGGTGGTGGCTTACCAGGAAGATTCTAGCATATGTCCATCTTGGGCTGGAGCTTCATCCTGTCTGCCTCAGAGAGGAGAGCTATGGCATCTGGCTCACTTCCCTTCTTCCCAGAATTCTGTTCTGTCTACTCTGCCTACCTAATTTTCTGACCTACCAGACCAAGCAGTTTTCTTTATTGATTAACCAATGAAACAACAGATTGACAAATGACCTTCCCACATCACAGTTGTAGATTAAAGGTGTAAAAACGATAAAATAATCCACATAAAAATGGAATATACACAAGGAATCTAGATGATGTATATTATTGTGTTTTCCTTGACATTTTTGACTGAAGAGAAACATTTGATTCTGGGGGCTTCTAAATTAAACCAACATAAAGTCTCTTGAATTGAAACTTTGAATCTAAGATTATGTTGCTTTGGAAAGAGCTTCTGCTTTCGTATTCACAGTAGATGAGAACCTGTGGATTCCTTTCAGGCTAATAGGTTTTGATGGGACAAGATTCCCTGAAATGTCTCTGTGAACCCTAAAAATACATTTCCCAATGAATAGAAGGAAGCAATTTGAAGAAAACTATGCCCATATTTCCCAAATGATTGTTTATAAATGTTTGTTTTCATTTAAAGGGGGATATAATATAAAGATGAACACTTTGCTTTGGTATGGATATTAGTCTATTGACACAATTTAAGGTTTATTTTGTTACACTTCGTACATGTATTTCTGTTCTTGTTTAAGATAATATGTTTGCAGAGCTAATTTCAAAATATTTTGTATAATTAAAAATACAAGTTAATAGATTGTGAATTACAATAATCAAACTTCAGTCTTATTAGTTAAGATTTCTAGATATATAGAAATATATTTCATTTAGATAGATAAACCTCAACACTTCAAAGACCTATAGAATATGGAATTTAAAGTGTTTGAAGAATTTAAACTTTTCTTGATAATGACATATATCAGCTTGGGGGAGCAACAATCTATTTAAAGAGGTTGATGGGAATTGAAGAAACTCATTATGGAATTTGCCCTTCAGTGTGACAAGGCTAGCACTTTGGGTAAGAAACGCTCTTAGGTGGACTTTGTGATGGTAGCTATATGATCTGTATATGCAGGACCCAGAAAAAATTGATTGCCGATTTTGCTAACAAAAGATGAGACAGTACTTCAGTGTTCCTGCTCCACCAAAGAAAATGCCAGACATCCTGATGGACACAAAAGAAAGTGACTGATGAAGTATCACTGTAGACTAAGTAGTCTTTCAAATTTCCTGCTTCATGGAAGAGTCTGCTGGATACTATGGATCTATATGCTGAAGGTGGATGCCTTAACATTAGAGAAGAACTCTGGGTGATTGTCCTGGCAGCAAGATGTCTCTGTCAATTCTAGAAGTTTGGAAGCTGCTTGCAATGCATTTCCTGCTTACTTAGGTAAAATTATATCATTCTGGAGTTTGAAGATTTAAAGACAGATATTTACAGTTACAGTTTTCCTTAGTTATGATAATGGATATACTAGATAAAAAACTTTTTAGACTCACAAAGATAGGTTAAACAATAGAGTGATTTTCTTAATTTGCCAAATGTAAATGGACTAAATATTGTAACTATTATTCTTGCTTGATAAATGTCTTGTACATTTTATTTTTACTATGTTAAAATTAAAACTTTCCTTTTTATTTAGACAGAAAAGGGGAGATGATGTGGGATGTCCTCCTGTATATGCATTTCTTTTATTGGTTAATGAATAAAGCGGCCTTGGCTTGTGGCAAGGCAGAATATAATCAGGATGAAAGAGATATATAGAGAGAATAGTCAGAGTTGGGGAGAGATCATGTAGTTGCTGAAGGAGAAGGAGAACAGAAACTTAGCAGTAGGCAACAGCCTTGTGGTGATACACAGATTAATAGAGATGGATTGATTTAAGATGTAAGAGTTAGTTGATAAAAATCTGGAGATAATAGGCCAAATTTTTCTTAATTAATATAGTTTCTGTGTGATCATTTGTATCTTGGAAGCTAGGAAACAAATGAATAGTCTCAATTTACACAGTATTATAGGATTCACATCTCACAAGTGATATGTTTTGTCGTAGCAGAAGGAGACATTATCACCTATTAGCTTGTGGAAAACAATTGTCTATGGGATGTTCAGCCCCAGTTATAACATTCATGATAAACCCATTACACTTGAGGCTCAGGGTATATCTTAGAACATGAGGGAGAATGATAGCAATAATCAGATGGTAAGGAACTTTGCTACAGGATGACTTTTCTAGATATGACAGGGCAGCTACACTCATGAATTCTCTAAAATATGGCTGTTGAATATAACCTAAATAGTTATAACATCAAGTGAATTATGATGTTGCTGAGAAGAATTACTTGGGATGACAAGACTAGATGATGAGTTGCAATTAAAATCCTTGGAGAAAGACAGATGAGCACCAGAAAAGGTTATCCAATGTTAAGTGGTCAATCCTAAAATATACAGACGCTCAATATTAAATGTGATCACACTGTTGAATTTATATACTTATCCTTATGCACTTACACATGTAGCCACAATCATTAAAGAACATTGGATCTTGAATATCAAGGAAGGTTGGTGCATGGTAGGTGGTGGTCGAAGGAAAGAGCAGGAAGAAGTGGTGTAATTATATTATATTTAAATAACATACTAAAAATAACACTGACATATTTTAGATAGTTCAGTTAAAAATAAAGCACAAAAAGTAGTAGAGGAGTTAGATAACTCTGTAAAAGCCTATAATAAATTAAAGAAGATATATAAAGATAAAGCAGGAGAACACTTGAGCAATGGTAAGAAACCCAGCCTTCAGAAAGTGTATATAGAAAAAGACTAACACAGCATAGAACACATTCTTTAGAATATGTTGGTAGATATTTTCCAAAAACTAGAGTGGGATATTAACATCTATGTACAATAGGTGTGGAGATATGGAAATACAGAGACAAGAACAGGATCTGGCATGAGAATATATTCAAAATATCATAAAATTATCATATAACAAAATCAGAAAAGAAAGCAACTAAAAGTTGTAAGAGAGAAAAATAAAATTACTCTTATGACAGGGCTTTCAGAATTACATCAAGGTTTTTAACACAAACATTTAAAACCAGAGGGGTGCAGAATGATATATTCCAGATTCTGAATGACAGTTCTCAACCCAAAATAATATGCCCAGCAATGTATTAAGGAGAAATACATACTTAATAAAATACCTTACATATCTTTTCTTTTCCTTCTGTTCCCCCATATACTCTACTTTCATCCTCACCTCTGTAGAATACCTGTGGCAGCCTCCCCTGACTCCAATTTGATCCCATTGATTTTAGCTTTTCCCAATTGTTACTTTATCCCAGAAACCAAGTCCATTAGGCCACCAGTAGGTTCCCCTCAGGCTTTGCCTGCCAGAAAACTAAGGAATCTGCATGAAGATATTCTCTTCTCTTTTGTTCCCCCACATTCAAGCTCTAATTCTTATCTCCAGCACTGTAGCAGGATAATTGGTGCTGCATTGCCTACTCCCTTCTCTGACCTACTATGGATTGCACAGACTCCCATCCTAGCCTCCATCTCCTTACTTATTTCTTTATTCAAGACAGCACTTCCTGCTAACAAACAGACAACTCCTGCAAAGGAAGCAGGTAGTCTGACTGTATATCTTCTACTGTCCCTCTGTTGCCCTATATCTAATCACCCAGTCTCATTTCCAGGAACTACTTTTGCTAACTTTGCCTACTCCCCATAATAACTGCATCACAGTCATATAAAGAAAAACCACAAGTTACAAAAGAAAAAAATTCCTCATGTTCAAGTTGGGGGAAGGACGGAGTGGAGAGAAATGAAAGAGATATCGCAACAGAGGGAATCATGGGGTTATGGAGAAACCTGATGCTAGGGAAATTCCAAGGATTCCACAAAAATGACCCATAGCAGTAGTGGAGAGGGTGCCCAAACTGACCTTCCTTTGTAATCAGAATGGTGAATACCCTAACAATCATTATAGAAACTTCATCCAGTAACTGATGGAAGCAGATGCAGAGACCACATCAAGTACCAGGATGTGCTATATGAGTCCAGTCAAAAAGAGGGAGGAAGGTTTATATGAGAAAATGGGGTGAGGCCCAAAATTGTGGAAACTCAAGAACTACAGACCAACAGCTGGGGAGCCTGCATGGGACAGAACTAGGACCTCTTTATGTGGATCACAATTTCGTAGCCTTTTTTTCCGTGGGACCCCTGTCAATGGAACCAGGATCTGTCCCTCAAGCATGAGCTGGCTTTCTGAAGCTAACTCCAAATGGTGGGATATCTTTCTTAAACTTTTTTTTTTTAAAGATTTATTTATTTATTATGTATACAACTTTCTGCCTCCATGCATACCCACACGCCAGAGGAGGGCGCCAGATCTCATCACAGATGGTTTGGAGCCACCACGTGGTTGCTGGGAAATGAACCCAGGACCTCCGGAAGAGCAGACAGTGCTCCCAACCACTGAGCCATCTCTCCAGCCCATCTTTCTTAAACTTGATGCTGTTGGGGAGATGCTTAGTCCTCAATTGAATGTGCCAGGCCTTGTTGACTCCCCATGGGAGGCCTTACCCTTTCTGAGGAGTGGATGGTGTGGGTTAAGGAAAGGGGTTGGAACAGAAGGATGGAAAAGATGGGAAACTGTAGTTGGTATAAATTAATAAAAAAATAGAAAAAGAAAAATTTACCAAATCGAATAAATTCCATGAGTGCAATTTGAAGTAAAAAAATTAAACTTAGGCATGACCTTTACTATAGAAATTAGTGAACTAAAATGAAATCAAAAGTAATCACATTTAAACTGTTGTAAAAGATTTAGTATTGCATAATAATATGCATGAAAGATTTACATACTTAGAACCATTTCTGGATCTAAGAAGTTGAAAAATAAATAAATAAGTGGAAAATCAATTCAAGCACAGTGCTGAAATTTGGAGTAACTTTTCAAAGTTTGGAGGTATTATTCCTCAGAGTAATCTAATGAGTCACTTCTGTCTGTACTAAAAATCAAATAGGAAACAAGTCCACAGATTCAAGTGAAACTATGGAGAAAGATCTGAACCCTGAAAATGGTAGCCTACAGCAATGAATGCAGTGTGGTGTTGGCACACACATCAAGATGCAAAATACTTTGATATCCAGATATACACAGGATAATATGTAGGCGA
This sequence comes from Microtus oregoni, assembly GCF_018167655.1. Taxonomy (NCBI): domain Eukaryota; kingdom Metazoa; phylum Chordata; class Mammalia; order Rodentia; family Cricetidae; genus Microtus; species Microtus oregoni. Next base: position 21,038,695 of record NW_024543071.1, read on the forward strand.
GGAAAAAAAGGTAAAAATCTCTTAAACATGAAAGAAAACTTAAAAACCAAAAATAAAGATTCTGCAAGTTGTGAATCATAAGCTGTTAGTTGAAAATTTTGTGTGTTCTCCCCAAAGATAAATATGAAATGAATTTGAATCAGAAACTTTGTGCTGGAGATATGCACAAAGAAAATGAAAACCTGCCATCAAGAAACACATGCACACATGTTTCTGACTCAGATGAGTCAGAGGTAGAAATAATGCAAAGACAAAGAATGACGAATGAGTGTGTTGTTCTCACGCTTGTAAATGAAGATTGCAGTAACAGGTGACCACAGTACAGAAACAAGCTGAAATTTTAGGAGCATCCAAGATTTTATGCATGTGCACAAAGACAGAAAGTAAACGCCCTCTACTGAGAAGTGTTTTAGATGTCAGTATACTCTGCCAGAGAGATACAGGAAAGTCCATAAAGAGAAAAATTACATTCACAGTTACTATCGATGACATGGAGTTTGGAGAGAAATTGTTAATGGCTTGGTGTGTTTGGTAGAGTGACACAACATTTTGAAACTAGAAGGTCATCAGTGCTTCAAATTGGAGACTGGCACCATAGGTTAATATTATCTCTGTTTTTCAAATTGCTCAGCCCCCTTATTAATTGACAGTTTAAATGCAGTCTCTGTGTGAATTTCTACTGGCCTCTTTACAAATATTGACAACATATCTTAAATTCATCTGGAAATTTAAAGGATTCAGAATGGTAAAGCAGTCTGTCAGAAACATGTAGCAAAGTTCAGGGATTCACAATTCTGGATTTTAAATACTGATATAATAATTCAATAAAAAAGACTTCAGACACTGAACCACTATAAAAATATACAAACCATGAAAATGGAAGTACAACTGACTCGCATCACACCAGAATATTTAACATTAGTTTTTTTCTAAATAAGAGTGCAAAGTAAATTGTGGAGAAACACTTTCTGAAATTACACATTGCTAACAGTTAATCCTGACAGCAACCCAATCTCTAACCTCACTGGTATTAATTTATTAACTCATGAGAAATTATACTCAAAGCTTTACTCTTTCATCCACCTACTATTCCCCATGGTACACATCATTCATCCTTTAGAAGTCATATGTGGCGTCGATCAGTAAAAATGTGTACTGATCTCTTTTAATCTATACGATATTCAAGTGATCAAAAGACAGTCATTGATGATATTGGTGCTCAAAGTAGACAGAAAAGTTTATGATTTATGACTATATTGAAATTTGTTTCCTTTTGTTTGCCTTTTGTGTAGTTTTTCTACTATGCTAGATTTTTATGAATCTTTCTTTTTTGGTTTTAAATAAAAAACGGGATCAGTGGGCTTTTATTAACAATTTTAACCATTTTTCAGGCTTACACACACATAAACAATACTAAATTGTTTTTCAAATGATACTGACATGGTTTTAAACATTACTTCAAATAAGTATAAAATACTTTACGAATTTAATAATTGAACAAATGAATATTAGCACTGTACCTGCCTTCCTTTAATTAGGAAATAATCAATAAAGTCCCGAGGGTTGGTAGCATCCAAGGATTCCTCATGTTCTTTTATTTTTGCTGAAAGGTAACTCTGAATAGAAGTCAAGTTTTTATAAAACGTATTATGGGTCCCTGGACAATAATCAATCAGAACAGGGAACATATTGCAAACCTGCAAGGAAATGCAAGAATTTACTAAAAATAGACACTGTGTTGACCTAAGTAAAATATATTAGGAATGTGTCATATGAATGATTTGAATTGCTAGATAGAGGAATGATTCATATTCATCATAAATTCATTATTTATATTCTTTATTCTAATAGAGAGATTTGAGGAAGAAATTTCTCCCATAATAGTTAATGATCTTAGTATAATTTCCATATTCACCATATCTCTTAACAAAAATTTTGTTCATATAAACTCTTTGAAGGCTCAAATAAATTCTGTCCTACAGTTTGAAATACATGTGATTTAAACACTCACACTTTCAATGTGACAATATAAGTTAAAAATTTGGGGGTAACATTTACAGAAAAATCTAGTGCCCCAGATTCAATATCTATTGATTATCTTCAAAATGCAATGACTCTTTAGTGGTGGGTTTGGTTCAAAGAAATGTGTGTGTGCTAAAATTAATTGCACCACATGGCCTTAGTGTTTTCTCTTTGATCAAACATTCATTTTGTATGCAGAGAGCAAGAAACTTTCATTCATACTAGAACAATTCTATGAGGATATTTATGGTCCACATGGCATTAAAACATACATCTTTCCATTTTTACTGACAATCTATAAACTAGAATTCCCAACTGACCCATTGAATGGCAGGAGTACTCAGTGTTTACTGTCAGCCTTCTTTGCCATTAATACTCTTCCTCCTTTCAGAGAATATTATGTCTATACTAAAATAAAGCTCCCTAGTATTATGTTCAGAATTGGCTTAATGAAAAGAAGATAAAGTATTTGGTTAGTAAAAGGTCCTTTGATTTGGTGTAGGAGGTCCTTCTGTCTATGTGTTGCTTTCATTGGTTGAATAAAAAAACTGCCTTGGCCTTTTGATGGGGCAGAACTTATGTGGGTGGAGAAGACAGAACTGAATTCTGGAAGAAAGCAGAGTGAGAGAGCCCCCATAAAGCTGCCAGAGTCAGACAAGCTGAATCTTTCCCAGTACGCCACAACTTCATGGTGACATACAGATTATTAGAAATGGCTTAAATTAAGATGTGAGAGTTAGTCAATGAGAGGCTAGACCTAATGGGCCAGGCAGTGTTTAAATGAATACAGCTTCTGGGTGATTATTCCTGGTGTAAGCTAGCTTGGACAAGACAGAACAAGGGGCCCAGCTCTCCCTACAACAGTGAATGACAGATCACAATTCTGTAGTAATCAACAGGAAGATTCATGGATAAGAAATAATTAGGCTTGAGTTAGTTGGCATCAGCATCTAAGTTTTTGCTATTTGTATACTTATGGGTTTAGACCTCCCTTCCAAGAATTATTTCCATAATACATTAGCCCTTCTCAGCTGGTTACCTCCTTCCTTCATGATCCACATTGAATTTGAGCTGTAAGGAAGAAAGAGCATAAGTGTGTTCTCATAAGGAAAGGATATTGGATTTACCTGTGCCCAGAGAGAGCTCATAATCTTAGTGTTCGCATTCAGTTTTTCTATCAAGCTAACTAAAACTTGATCATTATATTCAAAACGATTATGGAAAATAATGGAGCAAACGACATTGCAGGGAGCACAGGTCAAGATGATGGAGGGATCATATGGTGAGCCTGAAGAGTTAGAAACAAATGCCAAATATTACTAAACTATATGAAGAAGAAATGTTGCTCTTTGTTAACTACTGAAAGTAATTTAAACATTTCAAATGGAATTGTAATTTTGAATATTCTTAACTACTATATACTTAACTGGTGAATAATACACAATCATACTTACCTTACTTTTCAGTTAATCTTCAAACTTACTCGTTTACTAAGAAGAAATCATGTCTATTTTACTGGCTGGTTTAACCTCAAGTACATGCTATTATCTTGAAAATGATTTTTATTTAGTTATTTAATCCTGACTTTGGTTTTCCCTTCAAAAAAGACAATTGGGGATCGTGGAGTAAATAGTACTCAGTAACAATTATTTTGGCAAGATTGTAATCCAAACCTGAAGTACATACAGGCTATTATATATAAAAATAAAAGGCATTAAATTGTAGGTTATTATAGGGAGTAAAGGGGAAGCATACCGTACACAACATACAGTATGTCTAAACATACCAAAATTCTGTTATGAGATTAAAATGTGAAAATCTCTATTCACTTCTGCTAGAGAGTAAATGCTCCTTTTTCTGGATTCTCCTAAGTAGTAGTATAAGAGTTTACGTTTAACCACACATCAAAGCTTTACTCTCAGGACAAAGCAACCAGAGAACACATGAAAAATGTTTTTTTTGGTTTATAAATACCCTGGATCATCCAATGTGCAATGAACACAGTTACAAGCAATGAACACAGTTACAAGCCTTCTTTGGGGTGGCCGTATACCAACCGAAAAGTCATAACTCGATGACTAAAAATTTTTTTATTAAAATAAGCAGATCATTTTTACTTCTCGTGAGGATGTCATACTGCCATTTGATCATCTGAATTACAGGAATTACCCGTTGCCCATTTGAAGGGATACTGATGACACTTTTAGAGCATTCTGTATCCTAATAGGTAAGGTCACTAAAAAGTTTTGTTTGTATTCTACAAGTTGTGTAACAGAAAAACCTACCAAGTTCAAGGATCTTACAATAAATGGCACTACATCCTAAAAATTAACCAATTACATTAACAGACTATTCACAGTCCAAAGATGGAACAATGACTAATATTAATTATTTATTTTGTTAGCTATATAAATGAGGTATGATGAGTCCAATACTAGTGTTCTAAAACATTTATCAAATGAACAAACTTCCATTACTCAGTAATGCATAAGGACTCTCTAGTTATCTTATTGGGCTTACTTCAAGATCATTCACAATAATAGCATTTTCATATAAATTGTAGCATGATATTAAACCATTTCATCTCTTGTATGTACATGGGCACTGCTGGCTTATAATAAAAAAGGTTTTCTGGCAGTACATTTTTAAGTTAAGTTATATCATCTATATATGTGGCACCAACATCAATGTCTTCATCTCATTTTTGGCAGATAACACCATTTTAATATTTGGTATACTTACATTTTTAAATATACCACATAAATATGTTCAACGTTATCTTTTCTTTTATCATGAGAAGATACTTTTTCCACATCTTTCAAAATTTTATTATTGATCCTATTTGAACACATATCACTTGGGCAAATCCTTTTGAAATATATATTTTTAGAGTCTATTTCCATCCATCTGGGAAAGATTTGTACCACTTAAAGGTCTGCATCACACATCTCCTTTATGATATATCAAATCCTTGTCTTCTTCACTTTTCTTTTACTTCTTCAATTGCTGTCACCATTCTCACTAGGATTTTTGACAATGAATGTCCAGAGTTTACGATATATGTGAAACCAATTTGATACCCACAGACATTATAAGAATCAGCTATTGTTTGTCCCTTTGGCATTACATGCAGATCTGTTTCAAGATTCTCACACTTAGGGCAGAAAAAAAAACTTTTATAAATCTATCAAAAAGTCTTGCAGCTTATTTGTCTTATAAGAGCCAGTGAAAATATAGTAGTGATTCTTGACATCAAAATGGGTCTGTGCTTCTAAGGTCACAAACAAAATATTTAGGTGGAACTGCTAGAGGCCTTTGAAATATTATTCATGTTGATTATAACTGATTGAGATATTACTGAGTTGATTACAACTCTTTTCATTCTAGTCTTATTCCTCATCCTTGGCACTCAAATGAGGCAAGTTATTGTAATAAAAGAGTTTGAGACAGTGCCATTGACTTTGATAGGTACTTTGGCATATCAGTTGTTTTAACATAGAGGTCAATGTTTCTTTCATTGTAATTTGTTATGTTTTGTTTTTCTAAAGAATAAGGTCTTGTAGCTCCTGCAGCCAGGGCTGACATAATTTACTTCAAGTGTTCTTTCTTACTTACATGAAAACATTTTTTACTACTAAATTTTAATCTTTTTGCTTCTGTGAAATATTTTCTGAGAATAGGTACCAGTGACGACTCAACATCTCCTTTCTCAAATAAAGATATAAGCCCTTGGGGCTCATCATTGATAGGGAAAAGAGTCCCTGGATCTGTCAGGATTGGCAGGGTTTCTCTGCTTGTATGTGCATGGCTGAGAAGCTTTTGGGCCAATCTCAGCAATGCTCCCATCTGTGTAAGTAGTGCCTAATCCTGGAAAACTGGAGAGGACAATTCTGTGAGCCATAGGTTCATTCATAAGCAACAGGAGTAGCATCCAGAGTGTTGGCAAAGAAACAACCATCACTTTTCTAACACAAACCTTAAAGGGGAAAATGACATGAAGACTGAAGACACACAGGGAAATGCTAGAGAACCAACCAAGCCAACATTTTAAGTAAAATTACTAAGTTTAGTTATTTCCAAATGTACATTTATTTTGAATATTTGTGTTGAAACATGTTTTATTAAGGCCATAAATCAAACCCTAAATGTTATGCAAGAAGAAATAACAATACCGTTCTGATACCATGCAAACAGCTGAGATACACTAATCAAAAAGAATTCTACTACACTCATATGAGAAATGAAATTATTACATCATGCCACAGTTGCCAAAAACTACAAACAAAATACAAAAAGGACCGTTAGATACTTTAGAGAAGAAGTCTAGATCATTGCTGTTCAAGAAAGAAAAGAAAATTGTAGAAAAGGAAGGTGAAGAAAAGAAAGGTAATTCAATCTTTGCTAGGGTTCTTATGTTTGATCAGTAACTATTGCTATTGGAAATTGTATTGCGGCGAGATGATAAGCAAAGCAAACCCCTTTTTTTTGATGAGTGGAATGTATGGCTCCATAATGCTATAGAAAATTAACATGAGACCCATACCCATGAAATCTCTTTAGAAAACAATGCTTTGCATAGGATGGGAAAAATTGACTGATGCAGATATACATAGAACACGATGTAAACGTCAGCTTATAAACCTGCACTTACCATTGGTTTTCTTCAGTTCCTCCACAAGGAACTGTGCTTCTTCTTGAATTTGGTTCTCAATACTTCTTTTCCCCATACCCAGTTTTCTCAGGGTTAAGAGTGAAAAGTGCTTTGTTTCTTTCCATGCATCTCCATTGCTAAACGCAGTGCCTAAAAAAATTGGAATAGAAGACTATGGAGTATGTCTGCGAGATAGATAAAGGAACAGACTGGTCACACACATAGAGTCCCAAACTTATTCCTGAAAAGCAAACATGATGTCTGCTTTCCACACCCCATCTCACTATATATACTACCCAGTATACTCAGAAGCACATGCATACTTACCAAAGCCTTTCAAAACCATATCAAAAATAGGGACATTTCCTCTTCCACCAAACTCCTCCCCATGACCTATGAGAGCTTCTTTTATTGCCTCATAGCCATGCAACACCACAGCGGGTTTCATGCCAAAATACAGAGTGAACACAGGGCCATAGATTTTAGAGAACTGTAATGATAATAGGAAACAAATATTCTAAAATTGTCACTGTAGTTGACCTCTTCATACTGGCAATAGCACTGTGTTAAAATATTTTTATGCAGAAAAACTAAGTTTGAAGTTTGTATATACCTTTCAATATGAGATGATTGTTTCATATAAATGACCTTCTGGGTGCCAAACAATATCCCAGGCTACTTATAGTCTAAAGAGAAAGAACCACCTTACTATGATATTAAACAGATCACTTTGTCATATTTTACAAAGTACCTGAAGTAAAAATTTCACACTCATTTCCTGGGTTCTAATGCAAAGGAGTAGAGCCTTCAAATCAACACTATGCTCATCCATTTTTTGGATAATGCAGATCATTCTCTCGCTAACTACATACTGAATCCATAGTCACATGACTTCTGTGGACCTAACTGTGAATACTTTCTGTTAAAATTTACAAAACCTGTGAAGAATGGTAAACATCTAAACTCTTGGGTCAGCACAAGAGTTCAAATTCAGTCCTCATCTATTATTACAAAAGTACAGAGTAAGCGTCACAGAAGCTGCACCACAATATACAGAACTGTAGAAAAAATATCCTCATCATGAAGTATTTTTGGTCCCAGGCATAGGCTTTGTATGGAATCAAAGGAGATCGGGAAACCACAGTATAAGCAAAGCCACACTGTTTATGGTTTCCTTTATCTGTGTGATCCCATGCCCATTGCTTTACTGTTAATCAGGATCCAATTAATTCTACAGAGTAAGGCATGAATGAAAAATCCAAGAACAATGTTCTCTACAATTATGACTCATTTAAATAAATATTCATTGTAATGCTAATTCCAATTGGTTTTAATATTAAACACCTAGAGTCAGATATTAGGGGGTGAAAGCTGAGAGATCAGAGAAGCAGTTCAGCCAGCCACTAGAGGGACTTTTACCTCTGTAGAATTCTCAGATTCAAAGGTGTGATCCTGTCTTTAGAACTACAAACTGCATCTCCAGACTGAATCCTCAGACTGAATGCACAGACTGTATCCTCATATGGCATTCTCAGAGCACATCTGAGCTCTTGTTTCCTCCTGCCTTGTGTCCCCTCTCTGCCCAACTATATCACTTCCCTTCTCTACCTCCCTGGTACTTGATTTAAAGGTGTGAGCCACTACCACATGGCTCTGTTTCCTTTGAGACTGGACCAGTATAGTGTAGCCCAGGTTGGCTTTGAACTCACAGAGGTCTGCCTGCCTTTTTCTTCTAAGTCCTGGAAGTAAAGTTACGTGCCACCACTGCACATACCTTTAATTTGTTCTATTTTAATTAACACATACCTGAAATTAGTTCTATACTTTGTTCTTTAGGCAATATTTATTTGTTAGATCACAAAATCTCACTATAATCCCTCAGTCTTCACCATCAGTAAAATAATAGAAAATGTTTGTGAAAGAAGGATTTGAAAAAGTAGATAAAACTTTTAATTCTGTGATTATATTATAAAATCAGTGTCCTTAATATTCTGTAACCTGAAATCTTGTTTATTACTAATTCCAACTGCAGTACTACAGGCAAGTCTCAGAAAAGACAAAAACAACTTTACTGTTTTTCACTTTACACCCATTTAAAAAATATGTTCTCTAGTACTAGAGTTTCTCTGAAAGCAGCATCACTCATATCTCTCTATACAAAGTACCAGACAAGCATGAAGTGTACTCACATTGGTAAAGGCTTGGTGAACATTTTTTACATCTATCTGGTGGATGTTGCCAATAATTGGCAGAGGAGTAGGTCCAGGAGGTAGCTTTCCTCGTGTAGAACTTTGTTTCCAGTGTGAGAAGAGAAGCAGACATGTCAGAATGAGCACCGAGACCATGACTAGATCCATGGTTAGCCTTCCCACAGGCACAAGTGTGATCACATAGTACAGAGGTTGTATAATGCGGCCATGGGAACTGACCTCTTGTACTTTGGAGCATCATTGAGAAACCAACTAGGTACTGTTTAAGCTCTCTTCCAAGTAGACTCTGTCCCTGTGATAACAAAAGTTAAAAGTGAACAGTTATTTCACCTTGTCCTTTTTAAGGGTGCCTCTTAGTGATTTTCACCTATTTTTACAGAGTTATGATGATATATTATTGATAAATATGAACAATGAAATTGATATTTTGAAATCCTGTCTTTATTTGAAAATAGTTAATTTTTAGAATATTTTATTCTGAAATTATAGAATAATTTTGTCATTTTAAAGTTTCATTTTCTTCATCCAAATGTGTCCATATTTGCATTTCTTTGTCATCTTTCTACTGTGTGTCAAATTTGTTTTCTTAGTTTATAAAATAAGATTTATTTATTTTGTATACAGTGTTTTTTTCACTTATTTTGCATACCAAACACAGTTTTCCCTTCCCTCCTCTTCTCCCAGTTTCCCCCTGCTTTCCATCTACTTGACTCCCTTCCACTCTTCCCCTTTCTTCCTTTAGAAAGGGGCAGAACCCACAGGCTGGAATAAAGCATGAATCATAAACAGTGGGTGCACAATAATGAAATTTTCTTTTTTCTTTTTTTTTAACTTTTTTTTTATTGAGAAAAGGAGAAAAAAAAAGTTTCCTCCTTCTCCCAGCCTCCCATTTTCCTCCCCCTCCTACCCTTCTCCCCCTCCTCCCACCCTTCTTCCCCTCCCCCCACTCCTCTCCCCCTCCCTCTCCAGTCCAAAGAGCAGTCAGGGTTCCCTGCCCTGTGGTAAGTCCTAGGTCCTCCCACCTCCGTCCATTTCTAGGAAGGTAAACATCCAAACTGGCTAGGCTCCCACAAAGCCGCACATTACGTAGGTTCAAAACCCCGTGCCATTGTCCTTGGGTTCTCATCAGCCCTCATTGTTCGCCATGCTCAGAGAGTCCAGTTTTATCCCATGCTTTTTCAGTTACAGTCCAGCTGGCCTTGGTGAGCTCCCAATAGATCAACCCCACTGTCTCAGTGGGTGGCCTCCCCTCGTGGTCCCGACTTCTTTGCTCATGTTCTCCCTCCTTCTGCTCCTCATTGGGACCTTGGGAGCTCAGTCCAGTGCTCCAGTGTGGGTCTCTGTCGCTGTCTCCATCCATCACCAGATGAAGGTTCTATGATGATATGCAAGATATTCGTCAGTATTGCTATAGGATAGGGCCAGTTCAGGTTCCCTATCCTCAGCTGCCCAAGGAACTAACTGGGGACCTCGGCTTGGGCATCTGGGAGCCCTCTAGGTTCAAGTCTCTTGCCAACTCTAAGGTGGCTCCCTTAACTAAAATTGTGCTTCCGTGTTTCCCTATCCAACCTTCCTTTATCCCAATCCCCCCTTTTCCCAAAATCCCCCCATTCTCCCTTTCTCCCTTTTCTCTCCCCATCTCCCCTTACCCCCATCCCACCTCACCCCCAAGCTCTCAATTTTCTCCCCGGCAATTTTGTCTACTTCCCATAGCCAAGAGGACAACTATATGTTTTTCCTTTGGTACACCTTCTTACTTAGCTTCTTTGGGATCACCAATTGTAGACTCCGTGACCCTTGTTTATGGCTCGAAACCAATTATGAGTGAGTACATCCCATATTCATCTTTTTGGGTCTGGGTTACCTCACTCAGGATAGTGTTTTCTATTTCCATCCATTTGCATGCAAAATTTGAGAAGTCATTGTTTTTTACCGCAGCGTAGTACTACTAGACTTTAAAATGCTAATTAATCCAATTAAAAAATGGGGCATTGAACTGAACAGAGAATTCTCAGCAGAGGAAGTTCAAATGGCCAAAAGACACTTAAGGTCATGCTCAACCTCCTTTGTGATCAGGGAAATGCAAATCAAAACAACTTTGAGATATCATCTTACACCTGTCAGAATGGCTAAAATAAAAAACTCCAATGATAGCCTTTGCTGGAGAGGCTGTGGAGGAAGGGGTACCCTCATCCATTGCTGGTGGGAATGCAATCTTGTGCAACCACTTTGGAAATCGGTGTTTCGGTTTCTCAGGAAATTCGGGATCAACCTACCCCTGGACCCAGCAATACCACTCCTGGGAATATACCCAAGAGATGCCCTATCATATGACAAGAGCATTTGTTCAACTATGTTCATAGCAGTATTATTTGTAATAGCCAGAACCTGGAAACAACCTAGATGCCCTTCAATAGAAGAATGGATGAAGAGAGTGTGGAATATCTACACATTAGAGTAATGAAATTTTCTTAAATGTAGATTAGTTGCCAAAGCATGGGTGGCAGTTTGTAGAAATGAACTGTTTCTCAAATTTGCTTGTTTGTTTCCCACCTGCTCCAACCTGAAATAACTAAAGAGAAATCTGTATAAAATGCAATATTGTTTGACTAATAGCTTAAGTGTATTTCTTACCTGTTACATATTAAATTAATACATTTCTATTGATCTCTATATTGTTATGTGGTTGTTGTAATTTTCTGACCAGGAGCCCTTCTTTTTAAATGCTAAGCGGGCATGGCTAGGACCAACTCTGTGAACCTGCATGATGCTCTACCCAATACAACATGGCAGTGGCATGTTCGCTGCCTCTGACAGCCATGCTCACAACCCCATTTTCAGGCATGGCGGGTCTATGTTGCCATAAGCAAGTTATAGCATTCTTCTCACAAAAACCATTTAAACCATTTAAATATTCCATAGCTGAACCTCCCAAAAGAGCCAAAGCCCTTTGTGCTGGCGAACCAGGGAACTACCATTTTGGAAGAAGCCACAGAGTTTTTGCTGCAGCTCCATTGCAAAGAGAACCTGTCTGGAAAAAAAAATGCTGTTACCAAGAAACTTCACTTGGCTCCCATTTCTATGGGTCTAGAATCCATTTTTTAAAGCTGTCTTAGACTTGACATTGGAATTCTGGCTCTCAAATCTATTGCTAGAGTCAATGTGTTCATTTCCCTTCTGCTCTGTCCCGAAATAACCACACAGAAATCTGTATTGATTACAATACTGTTTGGCTAATAGCCTAAACTAATTTTCGGTTAACTCTTATATCTTAAATTAACCCATTTCTATTAATTTTTGTATTGTGATGTGGCTGTGGCCTACTGGCAAGCTTCCAATAGGCTCAAGTAGAGGTGTCTGTCTCCAGAGGTGGCTACATGGCTTCTCCCTGACACTTCCTACTCTTTCTATATATATCTCTTCCAGCCTGGCTATATTCTGTTAAGCCATTGGCTGAAAGCAACTTCTTTATTAACCAATAAAAGCAACACATATACAAAGAATATGTAGAGAAAAATTAAGGTACATTAATACCAGAAGTATTATGTTGGTTATTTGAGAGGTAATTGCATTGGTCAAGCAATGGATCCCTCTATAAATAAGGTATCTGTTTGTTCTGATTGATCTAAGCAGTTTCTCAAATTTCTTATTACAGGAAATTATCCTCTTGATACTTGCCAACATCACATTTTATCATTCATTCCTAAACTGGTTCTGTTAATTCCAAATCATTTATTTATTTACAATGGATCCATTTTATTTGTTGAAAAAATATTAATCCAATTTGTGATTTAAAATCTGGGAGATAGAGATTCAAATTTCTAATAAAACTAGAGCCTGGAGGTGGTAGGAAGTGTAGGGCTTGAGGCCACACCACTTGAGCTTCACATCTTTGTCTGCACAGAAACATTCCACTTAATTGTAACAGTCAGTTCCTAACAACTTTGTGTAATGTTCAATATTGACCTGCCTCAGTGCCAATTAAAATAAACAACGATCTAGTAAATAATGTCAACATTTTTGCAACATGACTTTCACAACAGTTTGATTTTGTAAATCATTGAACATTATTGAGCCAAATTCTTGGGTATTTCCTTTATCTACAAACAGCAAGCACTGCTTTCTAACTGACTTATATTGCTATAAAATTCCCAAATTTACACACTTTATTTTGGTCAAAATAAGCTCAGTATGCTTCTTTAAAAGCCTCATCATTTAGCACTGGAGAAATAGTTGTTGTTTCTCAGTGCATCCTTTATTTCTGTGATGAAGATCTGTAAAGATGGTTTGTCTCCTAGAATGCAAGCATTAAGTTTCTTTTAGAGAGTTAGCATCTTTAAAAAATACTTTCATAAGGACCTTGGGAGCTCCGTCCAGTGCTCCAGTGTGGGTCTCTGTCTCTATCTCCATCCATCACCAGATGAAGGTTCTATGATGATATGCAAGATATTCGTCAGTATTGCTATAGGATAGGGTCGTTTCAGGTTCCCTATCCTCATCTGTCCAAGGAACTAACTGGGGACATCTCCTTGGGCTCCTGGGAGCCACTCTAGGTTCAAGTCTCCTGCCAACCCTAAGGTGGCTCCCTTAACTAAGAATTGTGCTTCCGTGCTCCCCTGTCCAGCCTTCCTTTATCCCAATCATCCTATTTCCCCGAGTTCCCCCCATCCTCCCTTTCTCACTTTTCTCTCCCCATCTCCCCTTACCCCCCAACCCACCCCACCCCAAGATCCCACTTTTCTCCCCAGCAATTTTGTCTACTTCCCATAGCCAAGAGGATAACTATATGTTTTTCCTTTGGTTCGACTTCTTACTTAGCTTCTTTAGGATCACCAATTGTAGACTTCGTGACCCTTATTTATGGCTAGAAACCAATTATGAGTGAGTACATCCCATGTTCATCTTTTTGGGTCTGGGTTACCTCACTCAGGATAATGTTTTCTACAGAGACCCACACTGGAGCACTGGACTGAGCTCCCAAGGTCCCAATGAGGAGTGGATGGAGGGAGAAGATGAGCAAGTAAGTCAGGACCACGAGGGGTGCACCCACCCACTGAGACAGTGGGGTTGATCTATTGGGAGCTCACCAAGGCCAGCTGGACTGTGACTGAAAAAGCATGGGATAAAACTGGACTCTCTGAACATGCCGAACAATGAGGGCTGATGAGAAGCCAAGGACAATGGCACGGGGTTTTGATCCTACTTCATGTTCTGGCTGTGTGGGATCCTAGCCAGTTTGGATGTTCACTTTCCTAGACATGGCCGGAGAGGGAAGGACCTTGGACTTTCCACAGGGCAAGGAACCCTGACTGCTCTTTGGACTGGAGAGGGAGGGGGAGAGGAGTGGGGGGAGGGGGAGAAGGGTGGGAGGAGTGAGAGGGAAATGGGAGGCTGGGAGGAGGGGGAAACTATTTTCCTTTCCTCAATAAAAAAAATAAAATATAAAAAAATACTTTCGTAAATTCCATTAATTTTGTACAGTGCATTGAGGTTCTATTTATTTACACCTGATCATCATTGATTCACCTATCATTTCACATCCATCAAATGGTCAACTAACTCCAAAAAGAGCTTCTTTAATTTTCTTGAAGTAGCTTGATGCTGCCAAGAAAGGATGTGTCTCACTGTCATAAAAGTCTTAAGTTTTTAAACATTTAAATGCCATATTCTTAACGACTCTGAAAGATTTGAAGAATACCTATCTAACTGAAATATATCTCTGCATATCTAGAAAATTTAACTAACATGACTACAAGCTTGACTATTATAGATGGCTAACTATTAACCTATATTAACCTAAGGCTGCTTGTTTCTTTCCTGGCTGCTCAGACCCAAAATAACCACATAGAAATCTGTATTGATTGAAACAATGTTTGACCAAACCTTAATTGTATTTCTGGCTAACTCTTATATCGTAAATTAACCCATTTCTTTTAATCTGTGTATTGCCACGTAGCCTACTGACAAAGTTCCAATAGACTCCAGCCAAGGCATCTGTCTCCAAAGGCAGCTACATGACTTCTCACTGATACTTCCTTCTCTCTCTCTCTCTCTCTCTCTCTCTCTCTCTCTCTCTCTCTCTCTTCCAGCCTGACTAAATTCTTTTAAGCCATTGACTGAAAACAACTCCTTTATTAACCAATAAAAGCAACACATACAAAAGGACATTCCACACCACTCAATGAGTAAAGAAGTGAAGTTACTTGTATATCAGAAGAATTAGTTCAACATAGTCTACGAGGAATTCTCATATCTCTGGAACTGCCTAGGGTATGGCTGTCAAATGTAGGTTTTATCTCAGTCTCTATCAATCTATGTAACAGTAAAGACTCTAGAGTCAGATTTGAAGGTAAAATCCTCCTAGATCAGAGAAACTAATAAACAACTAACTAACCTTCCATTTTGGCAGACACCAAACAAGAGTAACATCTCCTCAGACATCCCAAATGAAAGAAGAGGTAAATTTCTAAGCGACTTCCTACTATTTTCTGTGCATCTCTTTATCCTTATTTCTGACTTCTCTGTCCTTTCTATGGTACTTCCTGTCTCCAGTCACTTGCTCAGCCCCTGTCCCAAGGGAAATTTTATTAACACAAATTTGGAGTTTCACAGTAAGGCCAAATATCCTAAAACACTTCCCCATTTTTTCTAAATAAAAAGCAAATGTTTTAACTCTACCCCAGCAAATCTATTTTTCATCAGAAAAATTATCTTGTAGGAATTTCATTCACAAAATCTAAAGTTCTGTAGTATTTGAAAATTTGGAGAAAGTATTCTATTATCTATCCTATCTTGGGGAGTCCAAAGTTTTATACCTAAACCACGTTCTATCATAACTTTTGTCATCCTAAAAATATCCTTTTATACTAGCATAGTTTCTTAGATAAAAAACTTAAACTTTTATTTCTCTCAACCTTATAAATTTTACATCTCATTTGCAACCTTCTCTTCTAAATTTGATGACAAAAAGGTACAACTATTTAGTTATAAATATCTTTGAGAGACACAAGCCCAAGAAAGATAAAATATTACCTGAAAACAATTTTATTTTGAGATTATTGCGCAATCATACCATTTTCTACTTACCTTTTCTCATCCAAATGCTTCAATTTTTATATTTCCTTTTTGTATGGTAATCTTTTCAATCTATGGCTTCTTTTGTTTTATTGGTTATTGTATATACATATATATGCCACATGCACAGATACATATAAATTATTGTTTAAATTCATAAAAACATACACATTTGTGTGTGTGTGTGTATATATATATATATATGCACATACACACATATTACAGAAGGTATGGCTGGTATTAAAGTGTGTCTTCCAGTCTCAACATCCAGATTGAAGACATGCTGGTTACTGACTGAAGACAAAGATCATAAGAATATCTTTCTGTTTTAAATTAAGGAAAAACGTCTCTCATTGGTATGCTCTCTATTTTTGGAATATAATTAATTCTGGATGAATTCAAGTTGAAAACTAAGAATAACATCACACCCTGCTTCCTTTCACAATATACTATGAAAGTTATAAATATACAATATGTATATTTGCATGTTTTAGTTTATACATATGAGAGAGACAATATAATTTTTATCTTTTTACGTTTAGAGTACTTCTTTACATATGATGATCTTTAGTTTCATTTACTGTTCAAACATACATGATTCCATTCTTCATTATGGGTACACATAAAATTCTATTGGGAACATAATGATATTGTCCAAATATGTATCTTCCTTCTTTATTAATGGTTGGGACAACCATGCTTGTATATAATATGTATTTCAAAAGATATAAAAATATATATTAATTCTGTATAATTTTGTTTTAATGTAAGTTTCTGGGACTAAATATTTGGTATTTGCTACACCAATATGTGAAACTTTCCTTGAGAAAAACACTTTCTCACACTCTCCACATTCTTTTATATTTTAATTAATTAATTAATTTTGAAAAAGTGTGCTTTCTCATTTAACTACCAATCCAAGTTCCTTTTCCCTATCCTCCTCCAACTCCCTTCACCTTTCTCCCAACACATCCCCATCCATTCCTCAGAGTGGGTAAGGCTTCTCATGGGAAGTCAACAAAGCCTAGTATATTGCTTTGAGACAGGACCAAGGTCTTCCCTACTATATCCTGACTTCTTCAAAAAGAACGTGTACCAAAAAGTCAGTATAAGCAGTAGGGATAAATCCTGGTCCTACTGCCAGTGGCCCCACAGTCTTCCCCAGCCAGACAACTGGTACTCACATTCAGAGGACCTAGTTTGGTCTTATGCTGGTTCCTAGAGTATCAGGCCAGAGTCAGTGTGCTACCATTAGCTCGGCAAGCTATTTCAGTGGCTATTCCCATCATGTTCTTGATGCCTTTGTTCATAAATTACTCCTCCCTCTTTTTGACTAAACTTTGGGAGCTCTGCCCAGTGTTCTGCTGCAGATCCCTGCATCTGCTTCCATCAGCTGTTAGAGGAAGATTCTATGATGACATGTAAGATAGTCTTTAATCTGACTACAGGCAAGGTCAGTCCAGGCACAATCTCCACAATTGCCTAGGGAATTAGCTGGGGTCACCTTTGTGGATTCCTAGGAATTTCTCTAGTGCCAGGATTCTTGATAGCCCCAAAATGGCTCCCTCAATCAATATGTCTTTTTCCTCGCTCTCCCTCTTTGTTTTTTCCCCATTTCAACCAGCCTGTTCCCTCAAGTTGTCCTTTTCTGTTTACTTCTCCCTCCTCTTCCCTTCTATCCCACCTTCTCCTACAACCACTATGCTCCCAAAATTCTCAGGAGATCTTGTCTATTTCCCCTTCCCATGGAGATCTTTAAATGTTTCTCTTAATGTTCTCCTTGATAACTAGCTTCTTTGGGGTTGTGGACTATAAGCTCATTATCTTTTGCTTTACATGTAATATCCACTTATGAATGAATAATACTGTGTTCCTCTTTCTGGGTCTGGGTTATCTCATTCAGGATATATTTCTCTAGTTCCATCCATTTGCATGAAAATTTTAAGATGTCATTGTTTTTTTACTGCTGAATAATAGTCCATTGTGTATCTGTACCATATTTTTCTTTACCCATTCTTTGGTAGATTGATATCTAGCTTGTTTCCAGGTTCTTGCTGTAACATTCTTAAATTGAAAGTTTTCTTCGTGGTTCCTTTATGTAGGTTTGTACATGGAGATAGATATTTTTAATTTTTCTTATCACAATATGTTTGCTTTCTACACATAATGTGACTGATAATTTTTCTAAGTATAATAGTCAAGTCTGTCATTTTAGGACTCTGAGTGTGTACAACACATCATTCCAGGCCTGTTCTGCTTTTAGAGACTCCATTGAGAATCTATTGTCATTTTACTAGTTTTGCCTTTATATGATTCTTCTTCCTTTTCCATTCCAACTTTTAATATTCTTTCTTGGTTTTGTACTTTGAGGCTTATTATTATTATTATTATTATTATTATTATTATTATTATTATGTGGTGAGGGGGTCATTCTTTTCTGGTTGAATATATTTGTTGTTCTATACACTTTTTCTCCCTTTGTATGCATTTCCTTCTTTAGGGTAAGAAAATTTTCTTATATGATTTTTTTGGAAACATTTTCTGAACTTTTGAGGTAGGCTTCTTCTCCTTCGTTTATCCTTAATAATTTTAGGATTCATCTTTTAACAATGACCTGTTATAATGAGGGCCACCTGTTTGTTTTGACTGCTCAGATTCCAGAAATAATCACACAGAAAATATATTATTTATAACTCTGTTGGCCCATTTCCTCTAGCTTCTTATTGGCTAACTATTTCTTTTAATATAACCATTTGGCAGTGGCTTATTGGCAAATTCTGGTGTCTGTTTTTCTCTTTTTCTGCTTTTCTGTTTAAATAAAAAGGAAGATTTCAACTTTAACATCTCTGTGTGATTTTCTTTGGGGCTTGCCAGCTTGTTGGGGCACTGGGCGGGCCAGAAAACCCAAGTAGCAAACCGGCATTCATGTTACACTGCTATTCAGGTAAACTCTTTATCTAAATATATTTCATTGCAATTGGTCACTGAAAAAGAAATTGATACAAGATATTCATCGGTATGGCTATAGGATAGGGCCATTCATAGAACCTTCATCTGGAGATGGATAGAGACAGAGACAGAGACCCACATTGGAACACTGGAGTGAGCTCCCAAGGTCCAAATGAGGAGCAGAAGGAGGGAGAACATGAGCAAGAAAGTCAGGACCACGAGGGGTGCACCCACCCACTGAGACAGTGGGGTTGATCTATTGGGAGCTCACCAAGGCCAGCTGGACTGTGACTGAAAAATCATGCGATAAAACTGGACTCTCTGAACATGGCAGAAAATGAGGGCTGATGAGAAGCCAAGGACAATGGCACTGGGTTTTGATCCTACTTCATGTTCTGGCTTCGTGGGAGCCTAGCCAGTTTGGATGCTCACCTTCCTAGACCTGGATGGAGGGAGGAGAACCTTGGGCTTTCCACAGGGCAAGGAACCCTGACTGCTCTTTGGACTAGAGAGGGAGGTGGAGAGGAGTGGGAGGAGGGGGATGGAAATGGGAGGCTGGGAGGAGGTGGAAATTTTTTTTCAATTAAAAAATGTATTAAAAAATAAATTGATCCAAGATTAATAGATAAAGTTAATGTTCTACAAAAAGCTATCCTTTTATGATAGCTTTGATTTAAAATATTTAGACACACTCACTAACATGTGTCATATTAACTATTATAGATCTTTATGTTATTTCTCTGCACTTTTTTGGATTAGAAATTATCTGAGCTACATAACAAATAATCTGTAAGATAGAAGGTATTTAGAATAGCTTTCACCTTCTATCCTACAGATTATTTGTTATGATTTATAAATATTGATTATTGATAATAAATTCTATTATTGACTGATAATATAAATATTGATCAAATTTAGAGATTATTAAATCTAATTAATTTTAGAATCATTACAATGAACACCTGTCATTCTTTCAATCATCTTCACACTTTCAGTTATCTACATTTGTTGCTGTTCTAAGATATATTCACATGCTTTCTTTTCTTGTTAAACAGAAAAGGGAAGCATGCAGGGGCCTGTGGAAGTATACAGCATATGGCAATGGAACATTCAGCTATCAATTCACAAGAGGAATAATTATCTTATGGAAATAATCCTATCTAGATAGGCTTACAGGACTTCTGACTCTGAACACCAGTTGCCCGTATTGTAATATCTCTCATGTCATTTCATTTCTTCCATAAAAACAGCGTTGGGTGTTTTCCCACTGCTTGTGTGTTTATTTTGTGAAAATATTCCATTTATTGGGCACATATATAGCTGTGGTCAGGAAGATGACTTCTGCTTATTTTGTATAATTCTGATGAGTAGAAATAGTATCATATTTTACATTACTCAGAACTGACATACGATTCTCAACCCAAAGACAGACCCTGGTCCGTTTCTTGCAGGTCGGGACACTGCAGTAGGAAATACAGGTGTGTGTGAGCTACCTAAGATGAGTGATGGGCATTTATCAGGTTGTGGTAAGAGAAACAAGTTCAATTAATTGGTGAGCTAAATATCCAGCCACACATTACACATGGAATGTTAGTTTAAGATATGTTACAATGGTTGATGCCACAGAGTATTACTTTAACTATGTGAGGATGATGTGGGAGTGTCATATATCAATCTGTTGATTTCATTGGTTAATTAATAAAGAAGCTGCTTGACCTGATAGGTTAGAACATAGGTGGGTAGAGTAAACAGAACAGAATGCTGAGAAGAGAGGAAGTTAGGCAGATGCCATGTGGCTCCTCTCCAGGGCTGACACGATGAAGCTCCTACCCAAGTTGGATGTAGGCTAGAATCTTCCTGGTAAGTCACCACTTCATGGTGCTACACACATTAATAGAAATGGACCAAACAGTGTTTAAAAGAATACAGTTTTTGTGTTGTTATTTCAGGTATAAAGCTAGCTGGTAGCCAGGAGCTGGGAGGTGGGAAACAGCCCGCAGCTCCTTCTACATGAGGATGTTTTACATTTGTTCCTGCCGCCTTTTTGATGATGTAAAGATGTGTTACATTAGTTTGTTTTGCTTATGTGTTTAGTGATATCCTCTGACACATGAATAACCCAGACATGGCCAAACTGATAACTAAAACTGGAAGTCTCTCTCTAAGTAGCCTCTAACTTTCAATATCTCTTCATTAAAGGTGAGACACTTTTGAGCATATTCCCAGTACTTTCATGAATTTTGACTGGTGTTGGCATTTTGATAAAGGTAATGAGTTGAGGTGGTGAGAATGGCTCCCAGCCATTCTCTAGACTCTGTGGTGAATTATCTCTACCATATTTTAAACCTGAGAGAAGTGGAGACAGCACCCAGGACTGGGAGACCAAGATGCTTAGCATTTTTAAAAGCCCTTCTGGACAGAAATAGATTTCAGATACACAGCTTTTTGTTTCTATCGCCTGCCTTCACCAAGCAGGGTAGGCACTTTGTTTGTGACCTGCCCACCAGCACGGAGGCCTGATCTCTCAGCGCCAGGAGATACAGCATTGGGGTGAGTTTCTGGCCCCGGGATGACAGCCTCAGAAGGGGAGCTCAGAGGTTCCTTGGCCCCCTATCCTTCTTGGGCTCTCTGCAGGGCCTCCACTCCCTGCATACCTCTTCTTTCTTCCTAGCCCACCCAGCTCCCATCCAGAACCCTCCCCACTTCGGCCCCACTGTCCTCTTTCTGCAAATAACATCACCCAGCCCAGCTTGTCTGGGCACTGGGTCCGAATCCTCGGGGCACTCAATCAGGCGGTACTCCCTTTGTTTCTATTGCCTGCCTGCACCAAGCAGGGTAGGCACTTTGTTTGCAAGCTGCCCAACCAGCACGGAGACCTGATCTCTTGGCGCCAGGAGAGCCAACGTTGGGGAGAGCCAGTGTTGGGTAGGCAAGGAGACCTGATCTGATAAAAGAAGATTCATAAGGGAGCATTTGGAAGAAGAGATGGGCAGACGCCAAGGCAAGAAATCGCCCAACAAGCTGAAAAGCAACATGAAGCCACCAGAAACCAGCGACCTCACAACGGGAGGACATGAACACCTTAATCAAGAAGAAGTAGAAAAGATTGACTTCATGAAAGTGATTGATGCCGTTAAACAGCATGCAAAAAACGCCCTTATAGAAATGGATGAGAAATATAACAGAAAGTTTGAAGACTTGAATAAATCAATGAATGATACTCTAGAAAACCAAGGAAAAACAATCAAACAGATAGAGGAAACATTTCAAGACTTGAAAACTGAACTGGAGGCAAAGAAGAAAACACAAACAGAGGGCAGGCTGGACATGGAAAATTTAAGTAAACAAACAGAGTCTACAGAAACAAGTATAACCAACAGAATACAAGAGTTAGAAGAAAGAATCTCAGATTCTGAAGATACCATAGAGAAAATAAACACACTGATCAAAGAAAACAGCAAGTCCAACAAACTCTCATCACAAAATATTCAGGAAATATGGGACACAATAAAAAGACCAAACCTAAGAATAATAGGAGTAGAAGAAGGAGAAGAAGTGCAGCTCAATGGTCCAGAAAATATATTTAATAAAATTATAGAAGAAAACTTTCCCAACCTAAAGAAAGATATACCTATGAAGATGCAAGAAGCATATAGAACACCGAATAGGCTGGATCAAAAAAAAAAATCCCCTCGCCATATAATTATCAAAACACAAAGCATACAGAATAAGGAAAGAATATTAAGAGCTGCAAAGGAAAAAGGCCAAATTACTTATAAAGGTAAACCTATCAGACTTACACCTGACTTCTCCATGGAAACTATGAAAGCCAGAAGGTCCTGGATAGACGTACTGCAGAAACTAAGAGACCATGGATGCAAGCCCAGATTACTATACCCAGCCAAGCTTTTGTTCACTATAAATGGAGAAAATAAAATTTTCCATGATAAAAACAAATTTAAACAATACGCAGCCACAAATCCAGCCTTACAGAAAGTAATAGAAGGAAAATCACTAACCCAGGAGTCCAACAATGACCACAATAACTCAGACGTCTAGAGACCCTTCACAAACACAAATCAAAGAAGGGAAACACACAAACTCTACTACTAAAAAAATGACCGGCGTTAACAACCACTGGTCATTAATATCACTTAATGTCAATGGACTTAACTCACCTATTAAAAGGCACAGGCTAAGATCTTGGATAAGAAAACAGGATCCAACATTCTGCTGTTTACAAGAAACACACCTCAACCACAAAGACAGGCACCTACTCAGAGTAAAGGGCTGGGAAAAGGCTTATCAAGCAAATGGACCTAAGAAACAAGCAGGTGTGGCCATACTAATCTCTAACAAAGTAGACTTCAAACTTAAATCAATCAGAAGAGATGGAGAGGGGGCATTTTATACTCATAACAGGAACAGTTCATCAGGATGAAGTCTCAATCCTGAACATCTATGCCCCTAATATAAAAGCACCCATGTACATAAAAGAAACATTGCTAAAATTCAAGGCAGCCATCAAACTGCACACACTAATAGTAGGAGACTTCAACACTCCTCTCTCACCAAAGGACAGGTCAATCAGACAGAAACCTAACAGAGAAATAAGAGAATTAATGGAGGTCATGAATCAAATGGACTTAACAGACATCTATAGAACTTTCCACCCAAATAGCAAAGAATATACCTTCTTCTGTAGCTCATGGAACCTTCTCAAAAATCGACCACATAGTCGGTAACAAAGCAAACATCCACAGTTACAAAAAAATATTAGTAACCACCTGTGTCTTATCAGATCACCATGGATTAAAGTTAGAATTCAACAACAATGCTACCAACAGAGCCAACAAACTCATGGAAACTGAACAGTAAACTACTGAACCATACCTGGATTAAGGAAGAAATTAAGAAAGAAATTAAAGTCTTCCTGGAATTCAATGAAAATAAAGAAACAACATACTTAAACTTATGGGACACAATGAAAGCAGTCCTGAGAGGAAAGTTCATAGCACTAGGTGCCCACTTAAAGAAAACAGAGAAAGCTCACATTGGAGACTTAACAGTCCACCTGAAAGCTCTAGAAAAAAAAAAGCAGACTCACCTAGGAGGAGTAGAAGACTGGAAATAATCAAACTGAGGGCTGAAATCAATAAAATAGAAACACAGAAAATAAAACAAAGATTCAATGAAACAAAAAGCTGGTTTCTGGAGAAAATCAACAAGATTGACAAACCCCTATCCAAACTAATCAAACGGCAGAGAGAGAATTTGCAAATTAATAAGATCAGAAATGAAAAGGGGGACATAACCACAGACACAGAGGAAATTCAGAGAATCATTAGATCTTACTACAAAAGCCTATATGCCACAAAACTGGAAAATGTAAAGGAAATGGACACTTTTTAGATAAATACCATATACCAAAGTTAAACCAGGACCAGGTGAACAATCTAAACAGACCTGTTAGTCGCGAAGAATTAGAAGAGGTTATCAAAAACCTCTCTACCAAAAAAAGCCCAGAACCAGATGGTTTCAATGCGGAATTCTACCAGAACTTCCAAGAAGAACTAATACCTATACTCCTTAATGTATTTCACAATATAGAAACAGAAGAGGCATTGCCAAATTCCTTTTATGAAGCTACAGTCACTCTGATACCAAAACCACACAACGACTCAACCAAGAAAGAGAATTACCGGCCAATCTCACTCATGAACATCGATGCAAAAATCCTCAACATAATACTGGCAAACCGTATTCAAGAACACATTAGAAAAATTATCCATTATGATCAAGTAGGCTTCATCCCTGGGATGCAGGGCTGGTTCAACATACGAAAATCTATCAATGTAATCCAGCATATACATAAACTGAAAGAAAAAAACCATATGATCATTTCATTAGATGCTGAAAAAGCATTTGACAAAATTCAACATCCCTTTATGATAAAAGTCTTGGAGAGATTAGGGATACAAGGGTCATACCTAAATATAATAAAAGCTATATACAGCAAGCCGACAGCTAACCTCAAATTAAATGGAGAGAAACTTAAAGCCATCCCACTAAACTCAGGAACATGACAAGGCTGTCCACTCTCGACATACCTCTTCAATATAGTGCTTGAAGTTCTAGCAATAGCAATAAAACAACATAAGGGGATCAAGGGGATTCGAATTGGAAAGGAAGAAGTTAAGCTTTCGTTATTTGCAGATGATATGATAGTGTACATAAGCGACCCCCAAAACTCCACCAAAGAACTTTTACAGCTGAAAAACAGCTTTAGTAATGTGGCAGGATACAAGATCAACTCCAAAAAATCAGTCGCCCTCTAATACACAAAGGATATGGAAGCAGAGAGGGAAATCAGAGAAGCTTCACCTTTCACGATCGCCACAAACAGCATAAAATATCTTGGGGTAACTCTAACCAAGGAAGTGAAAGATCTTTTTGACAAGAACTTTAAGGCATTGAAGAAAGAAATTGAGGAGTATACCAGAAAATGGAAGGACCTCCCTTGCTCTTGGATTGGGAGGATCAACATAGTAAAAATGGCAATTCTACCAAAGGCAATTTATAGATTCAATGCAATCCCTATCAGGGTCCCATCAAAATTCTTCACAGATCTGGAGAGGACAATAATCAACTTTATATGGAAAAACAAAAAACCCAGGATAGCCAAAATAATCCTATACAATAAAGGATTGTCTGGAGGCATTACCATCCCTGACTTCAAACTCTATTACAGAGCTACAGGAATGAAAACAGTGTGGTACTGGCATAAAAATAGAGAAGCCGACCAATGGAATCGTATAGAAGACCCGAATTTTAACCCACAAACCAATGAACACCTCATTTTTGATAAAGGAGCCAAAAGTATACAATGGAAGAAAGAAAGCATCTTTAACAAATGGTGCTGGCATAACTGGATGTCAACCTGTAGAAGAATGAAAATAGACCCATATCTATCACCATGCACAAAACTCAAGTCCAAATGGATTAAAGACCTCACTATCAGTCCGAACACCTTGAACCTGATAGAGGAGAAAGTGGGAAGTACCCTACAGGAGATGGGCACAGGAGATCGCTTCCTATGTGTAACCCCAACAGCACAGACTTTAAGGGCAACATTGAATAAATGGGACCTACTAAAACTGAGAAGCTTCTGAAAAGCAAAGGACACTGTCACCAAGACAAAAATGCAACCTACTGACTGGGAGAAGATCTTCACCAACCCTGCAACAGACAAAGGTCTGATCTCCAAAATATATAGAGAACTCAGGAAACTAGACTTTAAAATGCTAATTAACCCAATTAAAAAATGTGGCACTGAACTGAACAGAAAATTCTCCGCAGAGGAAGCTCAAATGGCCAAAAGACACTTAAGGTCATGCTCAACCTCCTTTGCGATCAGGGAAATGCAAATCCAAACAACTTTGAGATATCATATTACACCTGTCAGAATGGCTAAAATAAAAAACTCCATTGATAGCCTTTGCTGGAGAGGCTGTGGAGGAAGGGGTACCCTCATCCATTGCTGGTGGGAATGCAATCTTGTGCAACCACTTTGGAAATCGGTGTTTCGGTTTCTCAGGAAATTCGGGATCAACCTACCCCTGGACCCAGCAATACCACTCCTGGGAATATACCCAAGAGATGTCCGATCATATGACAAGAGCATTTGTTCAACTATGTTCATAGCAGTATTATTTGTAATAGCCAGAACCTGGAAACATCCTAGATGCCCTTCAAAGGAAGAATGGATGAAGAAAGTATGGAATATATACACACTAGACTACTACGCTGCGGTAATAAACAATGACTTCTAAAATTTTCCATGCAAATGGATGGAAATAGAAAACACTAGCCTGAGTGAGGTAACCCAGACCCAAAAAGATGAATCTGGGATGTACTCACTCATAATTGGTTTCTAGCCATAAACAAGGGTCACGGAGTCTACAATTGGTGATCCCAAAGAAGCTAAGTAAGAAGGTGAACCAAAGGAAAACATATAGTTGTCCTCTTGGCTATGGGAAGTAGACAAAATTGCCGGGGAGAAAATTGAGATCTTGGGGGTGGGGTGGGATGGTGGTAAGCGGAGATGGGGAGAGTAAAGGGAGAAGGGGAGAATGGGGGGAACTTGGGGAAAAAGGAGGATTGGGATAAAGGAAGGTTGGATAGGGGAGCACGGAAGCACAATTCTTAGTTAAGGGAGCCACCTTAGAGTTGGCAAGAGACTTGAACCTAGAGTGGCTCCCAGATGCCCAAGCCGAGGTCCCCAGTTAGTTCCTTGGGCAGCTGAGGATAGGGAACTTGAAATGACCCTATCCTATAGCAATACTGACGAATATCTTGCATATCATCATAGAACCTTCATCTGGTGATGGATGGAGGTTGAGACAGAGACCCACACTGGAGCACTGGACTGAGCTCCCAAGGTCCCGATGAGGAGCAGAAGGAGGGAGAACATGAGCAAAGAAGTCGGGACCACGAGGGGTGCACCCACCCACTGAGACAGTGGAGCTGATCTATTGGGAGCTCACCAAGGCCAGCTGGACTGTGACTGAAAAAGCATGGGATAAAACTGGACTCTCTGAGCATGGCGAACAATGAGGGCTGATGAGAAGCCAAGGACAATGGCACGGGGTTTTGAACCTACGTACTGTGCTGGCTTTGTGGGAGCCTAGCCAGTTTGGATGTTCACCTTCCTAGAAATGGATGGAGAGGGGAGGACCTAGGACTTACCACAGGGCAGGGAACCCTGACTGCTCTTTGGACTGGAGAGGGATGGGGAGAGGAGTAGGGGGAGGGGGAGAAGGGTGGGAGGAGGGGGAGAATGGTGGGAGGAGGGGGAGGGAA
The DNA here is from genome assembly GCF_018167655.1 of Microtus oregoni. Taxonomy (NCBI): domain Eukaryota; kingdom Metazoa; phylum Chordata; class Mammalia; order Rodentia; family Cricetidae; genus Microtus; species Microtus oregoni. The sequence continues at coordinate 21,066,463 of NW_024543071.1, forward strand.
ATGGGAGGCTGGGAGGGGGTGGAAACTTGTTTTTTTTTTCTCCTTTTCTCAATAAAAAAATGGAAAAAAAAGATTTCAGATACACAATAGGAAAGACAAAGACATAAAAGACCTCTAAATGAGAAAGAGTGTGTTTAAAAAATATACATAGGCTTGGGAGAGAGAAGAAAAAGAGTATAGAGATTAGAAAAAGAAGTAAATTAATTAAAAAAATAAACTAAGTCATTAAAGAGGAGTACAGACACGTTTTTCTGTTTTTCTCTAAATCAAAATGAAAGGTTTTAACTTTAGCATAGTAAAATTATATAGAACAAAAACAGTTATCAGCTGGGAATTATATTTACAATATCCAGTGTATTTGTATTTGGGAAATTAAGAAAAACACTCCTTATCCTGTCTTGGTGAGTCCAAAGTTTTGTACCTAATATAACTTCTACAATATTTAAGGAGAACTGTAACTATAACTGGTTTTCAACTCCATCAATGACCCCAGAAGAATACAATATTACCTGAGCAAACAGGAAATGTAGTGCAAGGCACTTCTAAAATTATAAAAATGAGAGACAACTCCAAACTTTGGTGGGTTGCTTCTACTTAAATTGCTATTTCTACTCAGTGAACTGGATTTTTTTCAGGCCAAATGTGTAAATTTGTGCCTCATGTCTGATTGCCAAATGTAAATTGCATTTTATTGGCCTACCTACCAGCTCCTAAATCATGACACTGAGACTTATTATTAGTTAAGAATACTTAGCTTTATCTTAGTTCTTATTTAATCTGTTTCACTTAATCTATATTGGCTTAAAGTCTTTTTACCTTTTTTTTTCTTTTTATATATTTTATTTTCCTACAGCCTCTATTTTTTCTGTATGGCTTCTAGGTGTGTATTGCAAGCAAATTCCAAAACTCTAGAATTGTCATAGACATCTTGCTGCCTAGACAGGCACTCAAAGTTCTTCTGTCTTGTTGGGGCATCCATCTTTAGCCTACAGGACCATTGTATCTAGCACACTTTTCCATTAAGCAGGAAATTTGAAAATCTGTTTTATTACAATGTCAAATCCACCAGTGTTTTTCTTCTGTGTTTTACAGAATGTCTGGCAGCAGACAATTTCACAAAGCAAGAATCCCAAAGACTGTCTCCACTTCTTTAGGCAGATTCAAAAGTCATTTTTTTTTGTGGTAATGAAAGTCCATTCAAGCAATTCAGTCCAAAACCGTTTCTTGCCCAAATGGCTAACAAACTCCATTAGGGGCCTATTAAAAGCCCATCATTGTCTTGAAGAGATTAGTGCTGCCAGGAGCATATGTGTCTCATTGTCATAAAAAGTCCTGAGTTTTTAAAACATTTTATGTGCCATATTCTGTAGTCTTTGAAAGGTTTTTTTTTCTTTTTATTTATTTATTAAAGATTTCTGCCTCCTCCGTGCCACCACCTCCCATTTCCCTCCCCTCCCCTGATCATGTCCCCCTCCCTCGTCAGCCCAAAGAGCAATCAGGGTTCCCTGCCCTGTGGGAAGTCCAAGGACCACCCACCTCCATCCAGGTCTAGTATGGTGAGCATCCAAACTGCCTAGGCTCCCACAAAGTTAGTACGTGCAGTAGGATCAAAAACCCATTGCCATTGTTCTTGAGTTCTTAGTAGTCCTCATTGTCCACTATGTTCAGTGAGTCAGGTTTTATCCCATGCTTTTTCAGACCTGGGCCAGCTGGCCTTGGTGAGTTCCCGATAGAACATCCCCATTGTCTTAGTGTGTGGGTGCACCCCTTGTGGTCCTGAGTTCCTTGCTCGTGCTCTCTGTCCATCTGCTCCTGATTTGAACCTTGAGATTTCAATCCGGTGCTCCAATATGTGTCTCTGTCTCTGTCTCCTTTCATCGCCTGATGAAGGTTAATATTTAGGAAGATGCCTATATGTTTTTCTTTGGGTTCACCTTCTTATTTAGCTTCTCTAGGATCACGAATTATAGGCTCAATGTCCTTTATTTATGGCTAGAAACCAAATATGAGTGAGTACATCCCATGTTCCTCTTTTTGGGTCTGGCTTACCTCACTCAGTGTAGTGTTTTCTACTTCCGTCCATTTGTATGCAAAATTTCAAGAAGAAATATCCATCTGAAATACATCTTTGTACATCTGGAAAACCCAGCTAACATAACTACAAGCTTGACTATTATAGATGACTATCTATTAGCCTGAATTTCTTAATTATAAATTACAGTTTTAAATGAGCTGCATTATTACATTGATAAAAAAAGAAATATACATATAACAAAATTGACCTTAAATTTATATCAATAAACCAAGATCCATACCAATGCAAAGTATTGATCTCTATATCATATCCCTCTTTAAATGAAAACACATATTTATAAACAGTCATTTAAGGAATTTGGGCATAGTTCTCGTCAACCTGCTCCATGCTCTTTGTTGGGTAAAGTATGTTTGGGGGTGTTCATTGCAATGTTTTAGAGGGTCTTGTTCCATCACACTACAGTTTCTCATCCTTTGTGGAAACAAAAGCAGAACCTCCTTTCCAAAGCAATAAATCCTTAGACCCAAATTTTGGAATCAAGATAACTCTCAAATATGTATGTTGGTTTAGCTTTAGCAGTCCATACAATGAAATATCTCTGTGTACTTAGCTCTTTCATAGTCAAAATTTAAAGTAAACACAATAATATACACAATCTAGACTCTCTGTGTATATTCAATCTTTATGTGTCTTATTGTTCTTTATTCCTTTAATCTATAACTGTCTGTACTGTCTCTGAAAGACTTTGTTTCATTTTTTAAATGTTTTACTTCTTTTATAACTCTCTATACTTTTTCTTCTCTCTCCCAAGTCTATGCACATTTACCCAACATTGTGACCCATTTAGAGAACCTTTTCATCTGAATCTCTCTTTTTTCTTTTTTAATCTTTTAAAAAAACATTTTATTATAAAAAAGTTCTTTAAATTTTATTATACATACCATATCAAATTCCCACTCCCTTTCCTCCTCCCATTCCCTCCATTTACTCCCCCACCTCCATCCACTCCTAAGAGAGGGAAAGGAACATTGCTTTAGGGAAGGTCTAAGGTCTTCCCTACTATATTTAGACTAAGCAAAGCATCCATCCATAAAGAATAGGTTCCCAAAAAGCCAGGAGAAGCGGTAGGGATAAAATCTGAAGCCATTGCCATTGTCCTTTCAGTCTGCCCCAGAAATGCAACTGTCAACCACATTCAGAGGGACTAGTTTGGTCCTATGCTTCTTCCTTCCTTGTCCAGTTGATGTTAGTGAGCACCCATTAGCTCAGGTACTGATTCAGTGGGTGTACTCATCAGGGTTTTGGTCAAATTCTCATTTCTCTCACTCTTCAACTGGACTTTAAGAACTCAGTTCAGGGCTGCAATGCAGGTCTCTGCTTCTGTTTTCATCAGTTGTTGGATGAAGGTTCTATGGTGATATTGAAGATATTCATCAGTCTGAATACAGGGCAAGGCCAGTTTAGGAACCTTCTCCTTTATTGCTTAGGGTCTTAACTGCGGTCATCCTTGTGGATTACTGGGAATTTCTCTAGAGCCAGGTTTCTTGCTAACTCCATAATGGTTCCCTCAATCAAGATAATCTCTTTATTTGCTCTCATCTCCATCCTTCCTCCATCTCAACTATCCCAATTTCTCAAGTTCTAATCACCATTTTCCTTCACCCTTCCTCTTGCCTTTTTACCCTCCTTTTTTCCCCAACCCCTATGCTCCCAATTTTGGCTTGATCTTGTCTATTTTAAATTTCCAGGTGGATATATTTATATTTTTCTTAGGTTTCACCTTGTTACTTAGCCTCTCTAGGATCATGAACTATAGGCTCAATATCCTTTGTTTATAGCTAGTAACCACTTATGAGTGAGTAGATACCATATTCATCTTTTTGGTTCTGGATTACCTCACTCAGGGTGGTGATTTCTAGTTTGATCATTTGCATGCAAAATTCAAGATGTCATAGTTTCTTACCACTGAGTAGTACTCTAATGTGTAATTAAATGTGCCATATTTTCTTTATCCATTCTTTTGTTGAGGGGCATCTAGGTTGTTTCCAGGTACTGGCTATTACAAATAATACTGCTATGAAAAGAGATGAACATATGTATTTGTAGTATGATTGAGCACCTTAGGTATACCCAAGAATGGTACTGCTGGATCCTGAGGTAGGTTGATTTCCAATTTTCTGAGAAACCACCATACTGATTTCCAAAGTGGTTGTACAAATTTATATTTCTACCAGCAAAGAATGAGTATTTCCCTTAGTCCACATCCTCTCAAGCATAGGCTATCATTGGTGGTTTTGATCTTAGCCATTCTGACAGGTGTATGATGGTGTCTTAGAACTCTTTTGATTTGCATTTTCCTGATGGTTAAGGATGTTAAACATTTCCTTAAGTGTCTTTTGGGCATTTTGATTCTTCCTTTGAGAATTTTCTGTTTAGTTTTGTATCCCATTTTATAAATTGGGTTATTTTAAATATTGATTCTCTATTTTTTTGAGTTCTTTATGTATTTTTGTCTGATGTGATGATGGTGTAGGCTGCCTTTTCTTATTCTTTGTCCTTTGCTTTAGAAAAGCTTCTCAGTTTTAGGAGGTCCCATTTATTTATTCTTGTTCTCAGTGTCTGTGCTACTGGGTTTATATTTAGAACATGGCCTCCTGTGCCCATGCATTGAAGGCTACTTCTCTCTTTCTCTTCTATCAGGTTTAGTGCAGTCAGATTTATATTGAGGTCTTTAATCCATTTGGGCTTTAGTTGTACACTGGGATAGATATTGACCTATTTTTATTCTTTTACAGGTTGACATCCAGTTATGAAAGCACCATTTGTTAAAAATTCTTTCTTTCTTTCCATTGCATAATTTTAGCTTCTTTGTCAAAAATCAAGTGTTCATAGGTGTGTGGATTAATATCTGCGTGTTTGATTTGATTTCATTGGTCAACCTCTCTGATTTCATTCTAATACCAAGCATTTTCCACTACTGTAGCTCTGTAATGGAGCTTAATGTCCATTCTGGAGGAATGGTGATGCCTCCAGAAGTTCCTTCATTGTACAGGATTGTTTTAGCTATCCTGCAGATTTTTGTTTTCCATTATTAATTTGAGTATTGTTCTTTCAAGGTTTGTAAAGAAATGTTGTGGGATTTCAATGGGGTATTTCATTGAATGAAGAGATAGCTTTTGGTATGATTGCAATTTTTATTATGTTGATCTTATCTATCCAAGAACAAGCAGAATCTTTTCATTTTCTGATATCCTCTTCAGTTTCTTTTCCAAAGACTTAAAGTTTTTGTTAAATAGGTCTTTCACGTTTTTGGTTAGTGTTACCCCAAGATATTTTATGTTATTTGTGGCTATTATGATAGGTGATGTTTCTCTGGTTTCTTCTCAGCCCCCTGATCATATGTATATAGGAGGGCTACTGATTTTTTTTTTGAGTTGATCTTGTATACTGCCACATTACTGAATGTATTTATCAGCCATAGAAATTTCCTAGTAGAGTTTTTGAGGTCGCTTATATATACTATTACATCATCTGCAAATCATGAATGTTTGACTTCTTCCTTTCCAATTCAAAGCCCCTTGGTCTCCTTTTGTTGTCTTATTGCTATAGCCAGAGCTTGAAGAACTATGTTGAATAGATATGGAGAGAATTAATAGGCTTGTCTTGTTCCTGATTTTAGTGGAATTGCTTTGAGCTTCTCTCTATTTAATTTGCTGTTGGTTGTCAGCTTGCTGTATATTGCTTTTATTATGTTTAGATATGGAAGCAGGGGTACAAACCAAAACAAGTCAAAGTCTGGTCTAAAAGAGTATCAGAAAAATTTCAAATCATAAAATTGTCTCTCCCCACTTCTCTTCCCCTTCTGTGTTTCTGTCTCTGTCTCTGTCTTTCTTGCTGTCCTCTCTCACTCTTTTCCCTTCTCCCCTTCCCTTATATAACCCACTTAAATATCCAACCTCACTCCTCATGGCATAATTATTCATGTCTCTGTTTCTTGCCCACTGTGTGGCTCCCTGCCCAGGACCAGTCACCTTCAGAGACCTGTGTTGTGGTCTCATGGCATGCCTCTCCATCTGTTTCTCCTTGTGGGATTTGATGCACCTCGTAGCCCACTGCAACCATTGGAGAACTGTGACATCTCTGCTTGAGACTGGCCAATCTCCGGACCCACTACCCACCAGTCGGGAACCTGTAGCATTTTACTTAATTCATTACAGGAGGTCCCTCTGTCTATGTGTTGCTTTTATTAGTTTATGAATAAAGAAACTGGCTTGGCCTGATAGGGTACAACAGAGCTAGGTGTGGGAAACTAAACTGAATGCTGGGAGAAGGGAGCCAGAGTCAGAGAAATGCTATGTATTCCTGCAAGACACAGATGCTGGAACTTTACCTGCTAAGCCACAGCCACATGGAAATACACAGATTAAAGGAGATGGGCTAGTTTAGGATATAAGAGTTAGCCAGAAAAACACTTTATTAGCCAAACAGTGTTGCAAATAATATGGTTTCTGTGTGATTATTTCAGGGCTGAGCAGCTGGAAACAAAAATATGGCCCTTTACAACAATTATTATTATGCTTAGTTTTATTTTCAAGATTTTGCTTGTTCATTGACTGATTGATTGATTCATATTTAGTGTGTGTGTGTGTGTGTGTGTGTGTGTGTGTGTGTGCGTGCTATGACACATGTGTGGAGATCAGGTGACAGGGAAGAAGTACAAAGATCCAGTGACCCTTCTCACCAAGTACATCAGCTGGGTTTTCCATCCTAAAGTTAGGGCTTAGGTAAAAAATCAGACTTATCATATGTCAGTAGTCTGCAGGTAAGGAGGAGATCTCACTTCTGACATAAGACATGCACCTGCCAAGGCATTTACAATGTCATACATCTCTCTCCAAGAAAATTTTCTCCTCTGGATGTCACATGACTTAGGCTTTCTCTTCTCCCAGCAAAATATTCTTGGAGGAATTCAGTACATTGATATCTCTTCTCTTGATAATCTCATATGCAGTACAAAAGGCACAAGTGTCTTTGTGTATCTTCATCACTGCCAGGTCATGTACAAGTCCCTATTTGCTGTTTCAGTGCCTCAGGCTTGAGTTGAGATGATATAGTAATCTACATTTTTATCATTTCTATATCATATCCCTTTTTATCTCTAGAAGGATTAATCATTTATAACCAAACCCTTTTAAAAGAAAACATACATTTATAAGCAATATTTGGGAATTTGGGCATAGTTTTTTAAGCTATTTTCTGCTGATTGGGAGTGTTGGCAATCTTTTGGGAATCCTGAGAAAATTCAGAATTATGATTAAAGCTTAATTATTGTAGTCTGTGAGACTGTATCATCTCATTCAGTTTCCTTGAAACTGTTCTGGATGTTGGATCACCTGGACCATTCCTTCCATTGGAGATCTCAGAAGATATTGCTTGATCAAACCATACTAACCTGGAAGGAATCCACAGCTTCTAATCTTCTGTGGAAAGAAAAGCAAAACCTCTTTTCCAAAACAGCATATTCTTAAACCTAAATTTTGAAGTAAAGATACCTTTATGTTGGTTTTGCTTAGCAGCTCCCACAATGAGATGTCTTTCTATAGTTAGCCCATTGAACAGTCAAAAAATTGAACAAAAAATAGTATACCCAATCTAGCCTCTCTGTGTATTTTTCTTCTTTCATGGGTTATTATATTTTTGTTAATTTATTTCTTCTTTAATTAATAGTTTATTTAATTATTCTTTTAATCTATGACTGTCCCTCTTCTCTCTCAAGTTTATACCATTTATTAAATGTAGTATGATATATTTAGAGGTTTATTTTTGTATGAATCTGTCTTTATTGGATATCCATAATCATTTTCTGACAAGGAGATTTTGTAAAATGCTAAGCAGGTATAGCTAGTACCAAAGTGGAGCCTTTGACTGCTGACTTCCCCCACTCAGATTTCCAACATGGCAGAGGTTTGTCTACTGCCAGTTCTTGTTTCCATGTTAACCACCCCCACTCTGAGAATCAGTGGGTCCATGCTGCCACCAAGCATCTTGCAGCATGCTGCCCCAAAACCCATTTAAGTACTCTAGAGTAGGTCCTCCAAAATGTTATTTCCATTCTGCCTGCACAGACCAGAAAGTTGTTTCTTAAAGGAACCACACATCTGCTCTTTGCCAATGTTAAGAGACTGGCCAAAAAAATGAGGCTACAGTGATGCCATTTCTGACTCTGTTTTTGTGTATCTAGAATTCTTTTTTTTTTATAGTTTCTCAGACTTATGTGTATGTAAGTGATCTGCAAGGGCACCATATGTAGTTGAAAGTTTAACTCTTGCCTGTCTGTTTCTGACTAACTATTCAGAGGCTTATGTTAGTTACAAACTGTTTGGTCTCTTAGCTCAGGCTTATTATTAACTAGTTCTTACATCTTCGATTAACCCATTTCTATTATTCTATATTTTACCATGAGTTTTATAGCTTGTTAACACACAGCTAGTTTCCCCGGTGATTATTGCTATCTCTCAGATCTGTCTACTCCCTTAGATTCCCTACTTGGCTCTATTCTGTCTGGCTATTGGCCAAATCAGCTTTTTTTAAATTAACCAATGGTAATAAATTCACAGCATACAGAAAGACTTACCACATCAACTAACTTATTGAATGCTATTAAAGACAATTAAGCCAAGCAAGTTATGAGTCATCTTATAAATTACCATGTTTTAATGTGTTCAGCACCTTCATCTTAATCACTAATGTAGTTAATTACTGGAATAAGCATAGTCTCCTGTGCATGTTTATTTTTTAGTTTATTTTACTTTATTATTTTTCAGCTGGACTGGAACTGAATGAGCATGTGATCAAACCAGACTCTCTGAACGTGGCTGACAATGGGAGCTGACTGAGAAGCCATTGATAATGGCACTGGGGCTTGTTTCTACTGCATGTATTGGCATTTTGGGACCCTAGTCTGTTTGGATGCACACCTTCCTAGGCCTGGATGGACGGGGGAGGTTAGAACTTCTCACAGGGAAGAGTATCCTGCCTTCTCTTAAGACTGAAAGAGGAGGGAGGAGGGTGAGTTGGGGAGTGGGACGGGAATGGGAGGAAGTGGAATTTTTTAATGGAAAAATAAATAAATAATAAAAAAGAAAACTTGAAATATCAAAAAAAGAAAACTTGAAATTTCATTGTATTATCCATTGCACATTGTAAAATTATGTAAGGCATACTAATTTACCTTTATAATAAACACTAAACTCAATTCTGAGATACTTTCTGACTTGACCCTTTCTCTAGCCTATGTCTCCTATCCATCCCTCTTTTCTCTAGATGGTTTTATTTCTATTTTCATTTTAAATTCTTTTTCCATTTCACATACCAACTACATTTCTCCCTCCATCCTCTCCTCCAGCACACGCCCTACCTTGCCCTCACCTCACTCCATTCACTCCCAAGAATGGGTAAGCCTTCCTATGGAGAGAAAACCAAGCCTGGTTTATCAAAATGAGGCAGGACCAAGTTCCACTCCACTCTCCCCCCTCCTTCTCCTGCATCAAGGCAGAGCAAGACATCCTACTATGGGGAATGGCATCTAGAAAGCCAGCTCAAGCATCAGGGATAAATCCTGGTCCCACCACCAGGGACCTCACAAACATACCAAGCTTCACAACCATTGTTCACTCGCAGAGGTCCTAGTTCAGTCCTGTGCAGGCTCTTCAAGTGTCAGTCAAGAGTCCATGAGATTCCACAAGTTTACCTAAGCAGTCTCTGGGAGTTTTCCTGTCATGGTCTGGACCTGTATTCCTTATATAATCCTTCCCCTCTCTTCATCTGGACTTCTGAAGCTCAGCCCACTGCTTGGCTGTGGATTTCTGCATCTGCTTCCATCAGTTACTGGATGGAGGTTCTATGATGACTATTATGGTAGTCACCAATGTAATTAGTGGAGAAAGTGAGTTCAGGCATCCTCTACACTATTGCTAAAAATCTTAGTTAAGGTTATCCTTGTGGATTCCTAGGAATTTCCCAGGCAATAGGTTTCTTCTTAACCCCATAATGGCTCCTTCTATCAAGATATCTCTTTCATTGTTCTTCCTCTCTGTCCCTCCTCCAATTCACACATCTCATTCCCTCATGCTCCCAGATTCCATTCCTCCCTGAGCTTACCCAGAAAATCTCATCTACTTCTTCTTCCTAGGACAGCCATGTGTCTCTTTTAGGGTCCTCCTTGTTACCTAGCTTCTCCCGGACTGTGGATTGTATCTGATATCCAGTCGAGAAAACAGTATAGAGCAGTGGCTGATCCAGCTGTAGCTGTCTTGTCATTCTTCCAAGGGTGATGAAGATCAACCACAAGGCACGCTCCAGGTCGGAACACCCAAGAGAGCATGTACAACCTTTCTCCTGCATTTTATCCAGTCTCATCTTCATAAAAAACCATGCCAATGACAAATCATCCCAAAATACTTTGGCCAAACAGATCAAGCTCCACCACTGTTTTTAGCTAATAAAGAGGGCTCTAATTCAACATCAGTTATATACAGTAAGAATTATCAAGTATTATCCAGATGAAAGAACAAAAATGAACAAAAATGAAACTACAACAAAAACAACATTAAGCAAGAAATACATTCTAAATGTCCAGACCATAATAACACTCCAATAGCTGTCCTATTCTGAAGAATCCAAGTCTTGTACCTAATATGCCTTTAGCTAAGGTACAAGAGAATTGTAACTATAGCTATCTATTCTTCAACCCCATCAAAGCTCTGAGAAGGAAAATAATATTACCTGAATAGGCAGGAAGTCCAAGCAAGTGACTACCAAAAATTATAGGAAATAACAGAATGAGTAGCTGCCTGAACAGACAACAAATGTTTCTCTCTAACATTGAGGCATATAGCTTAGGCTATAGGACTAGAATATTATCATTACTGTATTCAACCTCACCAATATCAGCACAAACTTTTCTTCTGGAGGAGATAAGAACACGCTAGAGGGACAGATAAGTAATCAGTCAGTGACTCACAGCTCCTGAATCAGGGGAATCTACAATGGACCTTTGGAGGTTGTTTTCTTCAGGGTGATGAATGCACTCACATTTTATTATTGTTAATCTTAGGGTGCTGGGTAAGGGTTAGCCTCTACCATTATGGTTTCTCTACCATTTGGTTTCTCTTTAGGGTAAATTCAAAATTTCTCAGTTTTAACATTAACCAATGCAATTTTGGTAAGATATTAATCTAGTTCTGTTGAGTACTACTATTATCATAGTCTCAATCTCAAGATTTTAAATTTCCTTCAATTGTTTAATATGATTAGACTTAAAAGTGCTTCTCATGGTTCTTAAAGCATCTCTGTCCCATCTATATTGTTGTAGGAGCTGCGGGCCACTTCCCGCCGCCCAACTCCCACACGGCTAACTTTACCTGAAATAACTACACAGAAACTGTATTCTTTTAAACGCTGCCTGGCCCATTAGTTCCAGCCTCTCACTGGTTAATTCTCACATCTTGATTAACCCATTTCTAATAATCTGTGTCGCACCATGTGGCTTACCAGGAAGGATTCTAGCCTACATCCGTAGCAACTGACTGACTCGGCTTCTTTCTCCCAGCATTCTGTTCTGTCTACCCCGCCTACCTAATTTTCTGTCCTATTAAAGGGCCAAGGCAGTTTCTTTATTTAACCATTGAAATCAACACAAAACAGATGACTCTCCTCCATCACTATATCTCTATCCCTCTGGAATGAGTGCTAATGCTTTTAACCCAGAATTATATTTTCCACCAAAAACCTTCAGAATGAGTCAAAAGCATGAATATATTGCCTTTTTTATAATGTGTATTCAGCACAAATTACACATAGTTGGACTGATAAAGTATCTAAAATTTTTATTTCTTTTTGTAAACTTAAAAAACAAATCTTAAGAGAGACCAAGACCATCCCCCTTACATCCAGGCTTAAAAAGGTATGCATCCAAAGAAAAAAGGATCCCAAAAAGTCAGTACATGCAATAGAGACAAGTCCCAGTGCCATTATCATTGGCCCCTCTGTCTGCCCCAAATGTCAACCACATTCAGAGGGTCCAGTTTGATCCCATGCTCATTCATTCCCAGTCCAGCTGGAGTTGTTGAGCTACCATTAGCTCAGGTACACTGTCTCAGTGGGTGAACCAACCCATCATGGTCCTGACTTCCTTGCTCATATTCTCCCTCCTTGTGGTCGTCAACTGGACCTTGGGATCTCAGTTCAGTGCTCTGATGTGGGTCTCTGTCTTTGTCTCCATCCACAGGGCTGGGTGCCTTGCCCTCCTTTAGGATTGGAGGGTGGTGGAGGAGAGGGTGTGGGGGGATTAGGAGGGAAGTGGGAAGAGGAGAGGAAGTGGGAATTTTGATTGTTATTATTTATAAAGTAAAAAAATAAATCTTAAAGAAGAGAAAAAAATCTTGCATCCTTCATGAAATCAACCTTAATCCACCTCTCAAAGGTCAAATGGACTCCAGATAAGTATTCCTGTCAATCAATAGTCTATCTTTTCACACCTATTGTCTATGCTTGTTGACGGGATCTCTTCCTCCTTCCTCTGCGTATGGAATTACCCTTCCCTAAGTAACAAAACTCTGAGCCTAGAAGTTTCAAATGCACATGGAAGATAAAAATATTCCCTAAACTCCTTAACTTCACATTCCATCACTCCTATGTATCTGTTCCAGCAGATTTACATTAATTAAAGGCTACAAACATCTCAAATGCTGCCTACTCTTTCCCAGGCACTGGTGGTCCCACAGAACCTGGGCAGTGAGCGAAACAGCCTGCTCTTTCTGAGCTTGGTGAGCATTCCAGCTTTCTTGGATTCCCAAAGATATTGATGCCCCCAGATAACAGGAAACAGTCTAAAGAGTAAGGTGTCCCCACTCTTATCTGACCAATCACCCCGTCCTATTTACTTACCTCTTACAAAAAAATATGAATGAAAGTTTTTCAACCAAGAACTACCCATATTCCAGAACCACGTGCTCCCCCATCACTCACCAGGCCTAGATATTTTAAAACATTTTATCTGTGTATAGATTGCGTAGGATGCACGAACATTTGCTTCTGCACTGACAGTCATGTGTATATAGACGTATGTCTGCATTCACCACTGCTATAGTGGCTAAGGGGGAACAGACAAAATGGCTTTCTTTGGAATTGATGGGAAAGCTTATGAGTGATGTCATTTGCCATGAGACATAAAAAAATAACAGCAGATGGAAATTGATATTTTAGTGGTCAGCCCACCAGGAAGAATAACTCTGAGGGGAAAAGATCCTGTGAAGTGACAGACAGAAAAAAATGATTTTAAAGGGTTTATAGCTTCGTGCTTTATAAGACTACATCTCTAATAGATAACAAAATGACTGCTCCTTTCTTGGCATCTGTAAGGTACAGCTCACAAATTAGGGAGCTGACTGAGAAAAATGTTCCATTCTTGCTATGTGATGAGTTATTTATATTTATTTCATGTGAGTTATTGGAATAACTCTGTTTTTATCATTTACCTAAGAATTGAAATGTGACATTCAAATGTTGCTGCTGGATCACTTGATAGATTCTGTTGGGTAAATATATCTGTGAAGAACAAAGAAGAACTGAAGAATTCAATGTAAGAGAATAAAAAAGGATCCATCAAGAGAATTTATAAGTATCTTTTCCCCAAAATATTCAGGTAGAAAGTCTTAGTTGATTTCTTTCATACACTGGGCAATTTAGGAGTTTGCTCTCTCTAGGTTATGATTGTTATTTCTCATTTAATAAATTCCAATGCTGTGGGGAGATAATATAGCTACTAAAATAATAAGAATGATGCTTCCTCTGACTGTTATTCTTGCTGTAGAGAAGACGGGAGCTTAGAGACATGATAAGAGATATGGAATTTAAATACATGCCCAGGATTATACATGAAGAAACAAGTCAAAAACAAATTTAAAATATTTGTATTTTGTATAAGAGCAAAGCATAAAATGACCTTACTCTTCCTGTATATTATACCTCTTTCTCTACAGCTTTCTGCTGCTCCTGTTCACTGTGTATCTCTTTAAAATGCAAGTGCTTCCAGTAACTGTAGGGGATCCCCAGCTAAAGAGTGTTCTCACCCCATCCACTTCAAAAATTTCTTTTCATATGTGTGTTCTGGGAAAGAGTATAGGCCTGTGTGTGTGTATGGTAACAAACTTCTACAAATAGTGAGTATTTGCCTCTTTGTGTGTTGTGTATGTAAGTGTGTGCACTTGCATGATCATGTGGAGGTCTGCGTTCAGTCTTTGGTGTTGTGACAGGGTATCCCAGTGAAACTCAGAGCTGGGCAATCGTACTAGATGAGTTGGCTCTATCCAGCGATGCGTTTGACTAAGTCTCCCACTGTAGTATAAATAGTAATCACCATGCGGTATGACCTTTAAGTTTTGTTTTCAATATAAAAGTATGTACTTGAACTGTGTATGACAAGAACATTGCTGTCTGAGCCATCTCAACAGTATTCCCACTTTACATTCTGAAAATTTCTTGTTATATAGTCCAGCAGGAACTTTGGGAACTCCTTTTTCTTTCACCTCTTTTTAAAACTGATGAAATGTCTGTTGAAATCAGAAGTACAAATTTAATATGTGTTGTCAAGGATATACAAGAGACAGAAACATAATTGTGAATTATTATATAGTTGGACACTATACATTTTATGTGGAAGCCATGTTAATTACAGGTTTAGCTAAATGAGAGTATAAGAGATGGTCACAGTGCTACAGAGAATACGAAATGGCAAATATTTGATGATTACTTCAGAGACTATAAAATGGAGACCTGATGATTTCCATGGGAAATTAGAGAGCAGAAGCTGTGAGAATGTGGAAGGACGCTGTATGCCTTCCAGGAAAGTGTTAAATACAAGGTTTGAGGGTGATTTCAGAGAAGAACACAGCAGGAACCAGGCATCTGATCTTCATTAGACAGGAATGAAGCAGAGCTGGAAAGGGGGAGGTAATACAGCAAATCCATTGACCTGTGGGGTAACATTGATTTCATTTGGGGGAACCAGAGATTTCAGCTTGAAGTTCTGTAAAATGGTGGTCAGGAACAGAAACAGCTCCATGCGGGCCAGACCTTCTCCTAAACACACTCGTTTTCCTGTAGGGGAAAAAAGTCAAAAAAGGTAACTATGCCTTGTATGTGAGTGAGTGTGGGATGCAGTATGTTTGGAACTAGCATTAGAGACTAATGTAAGTGCTGAGTTATTGGACGGTTGGTTAGTTGTAGGGGTGGGTTAGAGGACAATTGTTTAAGCAAATAAAAAAAGATGGCGTGTCAGGAGCTGTGTAATCCAATCTCAGATCAGCATATATAAGCAAGTCCTATGGGTCTCTGCAAAGGAATTCCAGTGGAGACGGTATGTCACTTGTCAGGAAAGAGTGGATCTGGGCACATAGAAGGACAGTGACAGATGTGCTAGGCTGGTGTGCACTCGTCTCTCTCATTATATTGATGAATCTTTTGGTGATTTTTACTTTTACTTTGGCTGTCACACATGCAACAGCTCTAATTTTCCCTGCAAACTCCATTCTTCCTCAAATGCTTTCCCTAAGATTCCTCAGGGGTTAATCCTTCCCAATTTTCTTATTTGGAAATATTTGCTATGCCTTATTGTGGAAACTTTTCTGATCAGTAGAGGCAGTAAAAATTAACTGGATATGCCTTATAATTGTTTTCAGGGAAAGGTAGATAGCAATACACCGTGAAGAAAGGAACTCAGAACGGTAATGGCAAGAATAATTGGTTCACATGAGGAAACAATACCTGGAACATTAACCATACCTCACAGTTCTGAGGAGATTGAGGAAATCAATACACAAGAAAGGGAATTACACAGTACCAACCGTTGAGAATAAGGTCCCTGGATACCGAGTAGGATATGGTATACTACAAGAGGACAAAATATAATGTAAAGTCTGGGGTGGATAAATCATTTTAACCACACACAGGAGCAATTTGTTGGTGGAAGTAGAAAGGTACAGTGAAAATGGGAGAAGAGTATGTTGACAAACTTTGTCTTTTATAAAGAGAATGAGAGCAATAGCACCTTCTTGAAGGCCAGAAAAAGATATAAAAGTATTTCCTAGAGATACAAAAGAATTGTTGAGGTTTAAATATTGTTGTCCTTAGAGCAGTGTACCCATGTCTATAACCTTTAACTTTTAAACTGTAACTACCTGCCCGCTTACATATGTGCTGTAAGAACAGAATGTGCTTGGCTAGATAGTTAATTAAACTTGCAAAAATGTCAGACTCTATACCTAGACTGAGGTTGTATAAAGGATGAAAATATGTGTTTGGGTAGTAGATGAGGGGAAAAAGAGTTTTTATGATGGGTATGATGTAATTCTTAGAAGTCAATAATAGAAACCAATAATAAAACTATTCATGGAATCCTGGTAGAACAAGCTCTGATAATGCATAAATAAAGATGGCTCATGTTATTTGGTGCTAATTGTGTGCATTCATTATCTAGTCATTAAGTGGCCCTTACTTTGAGGCAGGATGCTGGCACTGAGTACATGTTTTTCCAAATAGCATACGATCTTAAGAAGTATATTGTTGAAGACAGGTTATTCAGAAAGACAAACAAACCAGAGGAATGAATGAGCCATATAATTATATAGCAACATAAATCAAATTAGTGTAGCAGATTTTTTCTGATCATTTCACATAATCATTGATGATCTACCTTATTCTGAGCAGTTCATAAACCTTTCTCTAAAACTGAATACATACATGAACACAAAGCATTTTCAACAGACGCAAGAAAGTTAAAAGAAGACCTTGCAAACCATCTGATTGCCATTGACGAAAGACAAATACCACCACCTAAAGAAACTCTTGAATGTTTAAAAACTCATGGAAACTGAACAAAGCTCTGCTGAATGAAAAATGGGTCAAAGGAGAAATTAAACACTTTTAAAGTTGAATAAAACTGAACACTGAAAACGAAGACCCACAATGAAGTCCCTCCTAAAAGGTTAAGTCATAGACCTCATTGTCCAACAAAACAAAAGCAAGTGAGAAAAAGAAAGGGTTGTAAAGAGAAAGAGATACAGAGAGAACTCGCATTAACTGCACACCTGAATGCTCTAAAAGAAAATGAAAAAAATAATATCCAGGAGGTAAAGATGGAAAGAATAATCAAACTGAAGGCTGAAATGAGTAAATAGAAACAAAACAACAAGACAATGCAAAGAATTAGTGAAAGTTAGAGTTGACTCGTTGGGAAAAACAATACACTTGATAAACCTTTAACAAATATACTAAATATACTAAAAGGTGAAGATAAAAAATATAATTTAATAAAAGTAGATTTGAAAATGGCATACGAAAAAAACCACTAACTAAAGTCAGATGACAATAAGGGCACAGTGGAAGAATATGTATCTAACTACATTGTAAAACCTAAAAGACAGATACAAATTTTTGATATATACAAATTACAAGAGGTAAATCTGGTTTAAGATAAGAGATTCA
This sequence comes from Microtus oregoni, assembly GCF_018167655.1. Lineage (NCBI taxonomy): Eukaryota > Metazoa > Chordata > Mammalia > Rodentia > Cricetidae > Microtus > Microtus oregoni. The sequence continues at coordinate 21,084,041 of NW_024543071.1, forward strand.
AATAAACTTATGACTCACAGTGGAATTGAAAAAGTAATTAAAAGTTTTCAACCAAAATAAGCCCAGGGTCAGAGGTACTCTGTGAACCAATTTATCAATTTCAAAGAACAGTAAATAAAATTGACTCCCAACTACTCTGCAAAATAGAAACAAAAGGAACATTGCCTAATTATTTTATGAGGTTACAATTACTCTGATATGGAAACCACATGAAGACCTAACTGAAAAAGGGAATTCCAGGCAGATAGGGGTGGTGAAGGCTTTTTCTCAGCATTGGGTAGTCAGAGGCAGCAGTATTTCTATACATTCACGGCCAGCCTGGTCTTCAAAGCAAGTTCCAGGAAAACCAGTGCTTTTATACAAAGAAACCCTGTCTCAAAAACAGACAAAACAAAACAAGGAGGGAGAAGGAAAGAGAGAAAGCATTGCAGAATTATTTATAAATTTGCCTCATGACCAATCATGTAAAAAATCTCAATAAAATACTTCCAAACCAAATACAGGACCACTTTCAAAAGATTAAGTACAATATTAAAATAGGCTTCGCTTCAGAGATGAAGGAATGGTTCAATATACATACACAAATAATTTGATTCACCATATAAGGAAAGTAAAAGATAATAAGACAATTGTCTTTTCATTAGTAAAGGGTTTTTCCCAAACAGCACATTCCTTCCTCTGAAATGTCCAGAAATAGACTAGGGATTAGGAACTGAGGTCAACATTATAAGAGTGACTTAGTATTAGCCCATAGACAAAGTCAACCTAAACAGAAAATCTTAAAGCATTTCTATTAAAATCAGGCACACGATAGGAATGTCCACTTTCTCCATATATTTGAATATAATATCTGAAGTATTAGTTAAAGTTATAAGACACCTGAAAGAAATCAGGGTAGGCAAATAGGAAAGGAACAATTAAAAATATCCCTTACTTGTAGATGTTATGATTATAGCTATAAATTGCTAAAATATACACCAGGACCATCGACAGCTGAAATGCTTTTTCATCAACGTGACCGTATACAAATTTAACACAGTAAAATTAGCAGGTTTTCTATGTACAGTTGAGAATTGTATTTAGAAGGAAATTAAAGAAAAAATGTTTTTCGCAATATTCTAAAACAATGAGGACAAGAACAACAAAAATAAAAAAAAACCTAAGTAAACCAACCAACAAACCAACAATCAAGCAAACAAACAAACATATTTTTGAGTATTTCTAACCAAATAAGTGAAATATTTGTAAGATAAAAACTTCAAGACATTGAAGAAACAAAGATATCAGAAGATGGAAAGTTCTCTTGTGCTCATGAATAAGCAGGATTAATATAGTGAAATTGAGCACCACATCAAATCAATCTACAAATTCAATCCCATTTCCATAAAAATTCCAACACAAGGGTTTATGAAAACTGAGAGGAGAATTTTCAGCTTTACATAGAAACACAAAAGACCCAGGATAACTTAAAGTGTCTTGAATGCTAAAAGAATGACTACAGGTATCACTATCTCTGATTTCAAATTATACTCCAGAGCTATTGCAATAAAAATCAGCCTGATATTGGCACAAAAAGAAAGAGGTTGAAGGGATCATGTTACGAGTTTATTGTAAAAATCACGCGATTCATGAAGGAACATCCATGTCAAGTTATATATCAGAATACATACTGTAGGTGTGAAGATGCAATATATGGGTCCAGCACCCTACTTGGTGCAGTAGCAGAGACCAAAAGCTTCCAAAGAGTCTCCTGCCACAACTACAAGGATTCCATGACCTCATGGGAACCTGGAACTTACTTACACCTAGACCTAGGATTGTATATATATATGTGTGTGTGTGTGTGTGTAATGAAATTCTCTATTGTCTTTTAAAAAAATAAATGTTTGAATATGTACGTGAATGAATATGTCAAAGTTACTTGTTAAGGAAGTTCAGAGGATGGCTCCAGGTCTCCTGGAGCAAGGAATACAGGTGGTTCTGAGCTTCCCAGGATTAGCGCTGGGCAATTGATTCAGGTTTATGGCAAAGGAAGCAAATTCTCTTAATTGTTGATTCATTTACCCAGCCCTTTATTATCTTTGCAATAATGGTTAACATTAGTCAAAATCCCAGCCAGGACTGGGAATATGCTCAAAAAGTCTCCTCTCTAATGAAGCAATACAGGCAGCTAGAGGCTACTCAGAGTAGATCCAGTTTTCAATCATGAATTTTGCCAATTATAGGTTATTCATTCTTCAGATCATGTCACTAAACTTAAGCATACTAGCAGGACATAGTGCACTCAGTGCTTTAAGAGTGTGTTTCATTGCTGGGAGAGACTAAGGGGCAACTGGCAGTGGCACCAGGATTTATCCCTACTGCATGTATTGGCTTTTTGGGATCCTATTCTAATTGGATGTATACCTTGCTCAGGCTAAAAATAGTAAGGAGGGCCTTGGACCTTCCACAAGGCAATGTGCCTTGTCCTTTCTGAGGATTGGTTGTGGGATTGGTGAGAGGGTTTGTGGGGGAATGGGCAGAGGGGGAGAGAGTGGAAATTGGATTGGTATCTTTTATTTTTTTAAACCTAATAAAATAAAGAAAAAGATAAGGGGTGGAAACTGGAAGAGGCATAAAAGTGCTGTATACTAGTTGTATACTAACAAAGGAATGTGTACGAACTTGTAAGAGAGAATAGTGGAGGGTGAGAATTAAAGGCATTTGTTGACTGGGTTGAAATATAGGTGTGGTTTTGAAGAGAAGTCTTTGTGTAAATATATAAAACTCAAACAATAAATGAGATTGTAAAATGATAATAATTTTTGTCTTTCATTTATGTCCTTTTTGTCAGATAGAAAGTCATAAATTACAATGTTGATTCATATTTGTGTTTTATATTTGAAGTATTAGAGAGAAAATTGTGCCTATTTCTCCCTAGCAACTGTCTTTGTCAGGGATGGGTGATTCTCTCTAAACACAAGTCCAAGCACATCAACCTCTTTTTCATCTGTTTTCCTGAGTGGGCTTCATCCTATCAGAGCTTTTCTGTAGTTTTTTTTTTAATGTGTTTCTACATAGCTGATCCTGGAGAACTGTGAAACAACAAAAAAGTAACATTATGGCAGTCTTTATTTAATGGTGATTGTTCAAAGGCTAGGTTACATTTATTCTCTATGATGATTGTCTTTTGTATAAATGACATGTACACATAAAGAAAGACTGCAAATTGTATAACTACTAGCATTCTTTACTTTATTGAAGTGTGTAAGTGTAACCTCCAAATTTGATCCTAGCAGGGAAGAGGTGTCAAGGACAATGCATAGGTACTAATCATGCAAATACAATTTTATGAGTCCCTTAGGTGTCACTGTAAAATTTCCCACAGTTCCTCTTTTCACCAAAGTCATGAAAATGAGGTTATATTACCTGCTGAGAAAGGCATAAAGTAGTCACTTTTCTTAAAGTTTCCTTTTGCATCCAGAAAATGACCAGGATCAAACGTCTCTGGATTGGGGAATTCGTTGCTGTCATGCAAAACTGATGATAGTGATGTTATAATGGTCGTTCCCTGCAAACAATTCACACAAAGCCACCAAGTTACAAAGATATCATGTCTCCATACAGTAGGTACAAAGAAGATCAGGGGCATCTCAACAGACAGAACATGCAGGGAACAGGGAGGAGTCTGAGAGAAGCCACAGTGCTATGGCTAATGTGCCTCAACTGAATTTGAAGTCAGAACTTAGGTTTTGGTACTAATACTTTGAGTCTGTTCCCTATTCCTGCACACTTGGACATGGGTGTTTCAACACCTGCTGCTCTAGTTTATCAGTTGGTTTATATAAGTCGCATTGGTCATGATATCAAGTGGAGAGCTGGACTGTATGTAAATAGTATAGGAACTCATTCATGATGGGACACAAACAAAGTCTAGACACACAGACACCAATTGGTTACTCTCATGGATAGAATTCAGATATAGATGCATTCCTATAGGTCAACGATGGAACAGCCGCTTCTCACATATACTATCTATGTATATAAACACACATATACAAGCAGGAGGGATGCTGTTTATGAGGGACCAGAACTAATGGAACATGAAAGGAAGCAATGTAATTTTTTTTATTCATCCTTCTTTCATATTCTGTATCCTCATCTCCTTCCAATCCCCCTATTCCCATAATTAACCCTCTCGTTCAGAACCACTGCCACTCTGTTCCCCTTCAGAAAAGGCAGTCCTCACAGAAATGTCATTTTAGCAAAAGTTAACAATATCCAATAGAGCTATGCAAAAATATCCATATCAAGGCAGGAAGATAAAACATAATAGGAGGAAAAGGGTAGAAGAACAAGAAAAAGTGCCGAAGATACCTGCACCGCCAGTGTTTGGAGTTTCACTAGAAACCCAAGATAAACAACCAAAGCTACTTTCAGAGGACATAGTGCATGCAGATCCATACAGGCTCCATGATGGCTGCTTCAGTCTCTGTGAGCACCTGTAGCCCTCCTGAGCTAATTCTGTGTGCTGTGTTCTCCTGGCATCCATGACTCCTCAGACTCCTACCATCCTTCCTCCTCTTCCACAAGAACCAAAACTCTGCCTAAGGTTTCACTGTCGGTCTGCATCTGTTCACATTAACTGCCAGCGGAAGTCTCTCTGACGACCACTGATCTATATAGCAGATTATCTTCAAAGAACATCTATTATTTTTCATTTTTGTTTTATGCCAGGTCTTTTTCACTCTACCCTAGGTCTCTGGGTGGTTTAATTGTTTACTGTGCTTCCGTCCAGGTGCGTTTGACTTGGGTCTCCTTTCCTGGCATGGGCCTCAATTAGACAATTCATTGGTTGGCCACTCCCACAAGTTCAGAGCTACCATTACCCCATAACATCTTGTAGGCAGGACAAATTGTTGGCTAAGGTTTTTGTGGCTGATTTGTATTCCAGTCCCTCACTGGAAGCTTTGCCTGCTAGTAGAAGATGGATGGTTTAGGCTCCTTAGCCCCTATTACTAGGAGTCCTAAAAAGACACTTACAGATTCCAGGGATTTCCCCTGAACAAGGTTTCCACCATTATCCCCAAATGCCACTAAATTTTAGTTATTTTGTCCCATGAACTCTTCTTCCATCACCCAACAAACATGATCCCCCCCTTTCCCATTCCCAATAGCCTTCAGAACCCACCAAATCTATTCTACTTTTCTTTCCAGGTTCATCCGTGTAATTCGCCTTGAGCCCTCCTTGTTATTTTGCCTCTCTGGGTCTGTGGATTAACAGTTATCCATTAACTAATAGCTACTATCAACTTATAAGTGAGCAAATACCATGTTAGTTTTTTCTGAGCCTGGGTTACTTTACTTTGATGATTTTTTTCTAGTTGCATCCATTTGCCTGCAAGTTTCATGATATAATATTTATAGCAACTGATAATATTCTGCTAGTAAATAGACCACAATTTTTCTATGGGGTCTTAAATTAGGGGCAATCTATAGTTTTTCTTGTTCATGGATCTTATAAGCAAAACTGCTATGAACATAGTTGTGCAAGTGTGGTTTTGGTAGGATGGATCATCTTTTTCAGTGTTTGCCCATCAAGTGGAAAATTTGGTTCTTGAGGTAGACAGATTAATAATATTCACAGCAACATGCATATTAATTTTTGTAGTGTATTTAAAAGTTTGTACTCCCACTAGCAATGTAGGAGCATCCAGATTGCTACACATTCTTGTCAACATGTGTTGTTACTTGTGCTATTGATTCTAACAGGTATAAGATGAAATCTCAAAATACTTTTGGTTTACATTTCCCTGATGGCCAAGGATCTTGAAAATTTAAGGTTTGCTCAGTGACTTATGATTCCTCTATTGAGGCTCTCTCTCTCTCTCTCTCTCTCTCTCTCTCTCTCTCTATATATATATATATATATATATATATCCTATATTTAAGTAGAGTTTTTTATTTCTCATTTATAGCTCTTTGAATTCTTTATATATCTTAGATTTTGGCTGTTAGATGTGAAATAAGTGGAAACTTCTTACAATTCTGTAAGCTTCTGTTTTCTCCTATTGAGGGTGTCCTTTGCCTTACAGAAGCTTTTCTGTTTCATGAGGTCCCATTTATTAATTGTTAATCTTAGTGACTGGGATATAAGTTCCTGTATAGAAAATAGTCTCTTGCCGGGCGGTGGTGGCGCACGCCTTTAATCCCAGCACTTGGGAGGCAGAGGCAGGTGGATCTCTGTGAGTTCGAGACCAGCCTGGTCTACAAGAGCTAGTTCCAGGACAGGCTCCAAAACCACAGAGAAACCCTGTCTCGAAAAACCAAAAAAAAAAAAAAAAAAAAAAAAAGAAAGAAAATAGTCTCTTGTGCGAGTATAGTCAACGCTAATATGTATTTCCGCTCGTATCATGTTTAGTGAGTCTGGTTTTATATTGAAGTATTTGATCCACTTGTTTTAGTAATAAGTCATTTCTGTCCCATTATTTTAGTCTATTTACTATTATTTAGTTATATGTAGAGTCATAAATTAAGTGTTGTTATATTATGCTAGACTTCAGTACTAAAAACCACAATTCATATCTCAGGAAGATTCTTTTGCCACAACTTAATCAGATATAAATAAATCCCAAATTATCCAAAGACATTGGTTTGACAGGTGGATATTGCAGTTACATTGATCAGAAATGAAATGCGTGTTCCCTATTCACTCACTCAACTTCATCACATATTTGTGTCAACTCCATCTGTGCTCTAAATGAATCATGAATTGAAAGCATAATTTACATTTTGAGTTTCCCAACTCCCTTCTAGTCTGTAATTGCTCACACATTCTTTGTGTACTGATAAAAATTTTAAAACATTCTATTTTAGTGAGGATAGAAATTAAAACCCAGTTTTATTTCATGCTATCTATAATTCATCAATTAGTTCAATAATAACATAAGCAATAGTATAGAAAAAAAGATTAAAAATAAAAGTATACATAAAATATTACGTGGAAAAATTAAGTATAATGTACATTCTACATACATTTTAAGATAACGCATTTGTTCAACTAGTAAAATATATGAGTTTGAGTGAAGTAAGATCAATATAGGGATTAAATCAATTTTTACAACTTTATTTAAAAATACAATTACAAGAATATTCATTATTCATTGAAACTCAAAGAAAATATTTTCAAACTACATCAGTGAAACCAAATCATTTTGCAGAAAAAAAGCACAGCTAAAAGTATAATTTTTTTCTATTGCTTGAATAATGCAGGATATAACCTCCTCAAAGTTTTTATTAATTTTTTTCTCTATGATAAAAATCACAAAATTTTCTTGAATGAATTTGAATGAAAATTGGAAAATCATGTGGAAATATATAACCCCAATCTTCATCCAAGCAAAATATAGAAGGTTGAGCAAAGTAGAATTATCACTACGGTGTCCCTGCCTGCTGTAGGACTGCCTTCCTGGTTATGAAGCAGCATAAGGAACCCAAAAAAACAGTGTGACTCAGAGGACCGGAACCACACTGTGACCTGGGAGCATCACTAGCACAGAAGTGCAGTACAGAAGAAATAAACTTACCTTGGGGATGAGGTAGTTCCTGAATTTAACATCACAGGTCACTTCATGGGGTAGGTTGTTGGGGGCGATATCAAGGAGTCTCTGAACCTCATGAATCATGGCGTCTGTGTAGGGCATTTGCTTCCTGTCCTGCAAGCAGGGGCTGCGTTGTCTGCCAATCACACGGTCAATCTCTTCCTGGACTTTAGCTGGTTAGGAGCAATGACAAATGTTGAAATAGGAGAAAAGTAACAGGGTGTGTGTGGGTCTCCGTACAGTTTTACTCCAGTTACCTTATTAATCATCAGTGGGCGGGTTTAACACCAAACACTACTTGGAAATATATTTGTATTTTAACAACAACTGTTTTTATATTGAGTTATTGGTATGGAAAAAGAAAATGTCAATTAAACACACATTCTAGTTATAATTGCATATCTATTAATACAAACACATATCACACACATGTCAGTACACATGTACACATGCATCCTTTCGTTTCTCGATAATAGATCTTAGATTATCATACTCAGTAATATAGACACTCATTGTGGAAAGAATTGCAGATACATAAATATCATTGCCTATATCAAATATTAGAGTTAGGTTTCATTTTTGATACTTATTTTGATTACTTCATGTCTTTTCACTCTAGTTTGTACTTTTCCCTTTTGTCATTTACAATATATTAAAGCTGTTGGCTGCTCCACCAGACAAGAAAACTTTTGTTATGTTTGAAAAGATTATTGTTCAGCAGAACCTTTATAGACTCTGGTAAAACTTTCAAATACTGATTTAATTTCAACATCATTGAAAATATACTTCTAAATGTCCAAACAGTCTTGATTTCTTCACAGAATGTAAATTTTCACAGGAAAAATGCATAAAACACTAAGATTACTTATTAACTTATGTGAGGTGATGTCTTTTTTCTTTACCACATAACTAAATTTATGAGAATAAAGAAAGTAATTCCAAGAATTCATCTTTTCTAAAAGCCTGAAATTGGTGAAGTCAATATTCAGCCACAGTTCCATATATGCTTTAGGAGCCTAGAACAGACTGCCTGCCAGGAAGCACAAATAAAGGACAATTTTTGATGGACATTTCTTCAGCTGTGGTTTCTTCATTTTTCTCAGTTGTGCTCCCCTTTGCAGCCAGTGGAACTGCAAGTTAAATATTGAGATTTTTGAATAACACCACACAGGGTACTGGCAGCATCTTGCCAGCATCTTCCAGAATGCTTTGATTTACCACGTACAATCTCACCTGTGACATGTGGGTACTTCAGCAGGAGCAAAAGAGCAAATCTCATTGTTGTCTTTAAAGAATCTGTTCCACCAAGATACAGATCAATCAACGTGGCTGTCAGGTTTTCAGGTGTATATATCGATTGTTGATTGCGATTCTCCTAAGAATGATTTGATATTGTCAACTAACAAATTCTCCCCTGCCACAGCTAGGCTACAATTGAATATACAATATTGTACAATTCTAGATTGTTGATATCACAGAATCTAGAAGGTACAGCAGTGGCTGAAATAAATGGCATTTCAGAGACTGTGGTATAGATATCTAAACTTCATTATTCATACTTATATTTCCTGTTGGTCAAAATTGCACTTCTAAGATTACATACCTGTGTGTGTGTGTGTGTGTGTGTGTGTGTGTGTGTGTGTGTGTGTACAATGTTGAACTGTTAAGACTGTGGAGAAATTTATATGGACATAAGAAGACTCATTTGTAAGAGGAAACCCTGTATATTAAAGATGGTAAGAACATTGGCAGGTACTTGACTCTAATGCTTCATGTCTACTGTATGACAACAACATGAAGGTTATAAGTCTCTTTCTACCTGAGTTCAGTAGACATTTGATTTAAGGCACTCATAACTCATTTTCCCCTTAAATAAGAAAACATAATTTGAATTAGAATAAATAGGAGAATTGGGGAAACAATGCTACCTTTCCAAAGCTCTTTCAAGATACTTAAAATATTCTCAAAGTTTTTATGGACTAAGTATAGCTGTACATTCATTACTGAGTTCAAAGTGTTTAAATAGATGAAGCACAGCTAGCAAGATTAGGTTCCCGGTCAAGATGACTTAGCTCCATTCCATTAAGGAGTAAAATAGCAACATGATCTATGAATTAAGCAATGGTGAATGAGATACAAATGAGATACTAAGTCATGAAGCTAGAACATGACCCAGTCATGGCCTGCAAGGAATAAATCAAAAGGCTGAATATTGATTTGACTAAGCTGTAAAGATGCTGTGCTACAGGATTGTCAACAATGTTACATCTTGAGATGCTGAGGCAAGTTTAGAGATGAATCATCATTATTTTATAATTATCAAATTGATAACATTTTCATGACTACAAGAAGGCCTCTAGTGTATTAATATTGTATAGCTAATACTATTAAAATAATTTACATTCCCTTCACTGCAACTTCCCAAGAAACTCATCTATTTCCTTTTGTAATACATCTTCATGTGATTTTCTAACCATAAATTGGCATTGCTTATGTCCAAATTAACTTTAATTAACTCTAAAGAAATATACTTAAAAACTAACAATTACATTTATATATGCTTAAATGCATTTGGATATACAGTGGTGCAATTTTGGCTCATATTTTGTTTATAAGTACCACTTGTTGAGTGTAAGGATTGTTCAACAAAGGGAACACATGCATGCTAGTAGAACCTTAGTTTCTTGCTCTAGTGAGGAAATAGTTCTAAGAAAATAGTACCCTGAATGCAATTTGACAAACCAGTAAATTTCTTAACTGTGTTAAAAATATTTATCCTAATACCCACATAGTAGTGGTGTGGGATATACTTCTGTATATGTGTTAGTTTTATAATTGGGGAATTAATAAAGTGGCCTTGGCCTATGGCAGGGCAGATTATAGCGAGGGTTGAAGGACGGGCGGGGAGGGAGAGAGAGAGAAGGCAGAGTCATGGAGAAACCATGTAGCTGCTGAAGGATAGGAAGCCAAAACCTTACAGGTAGGTCATAGCCTCATGGTGATACACAGATTAGTATATATGGATTAATTTAAGATGTAAAAGTTAGTTAATAAGAATCTTGAGCTAGCTGGGCAGTGGCACATGCCTTTAATCTCAGCATAGAGAAGGCAGAAGCAGGCAGATCTCTGTGAGATTGAGGTCAGCCTCGTGTACAAGAGTGAGTTCCAGGACAGGCTCCAAAAACTACAGAGAAACCAGGTATTGAAAAAACTGAAAAATAAAAGAAATCTGAGTTAATAGATCAAACTCTGTTATAATTAATACAGCTTCAGTGTGATTATTAGGGTGTGTGCTGCCAGGAAACAAATATATAGTCCTTGTTTACAAAATGGCACCCACTCTCTGGGGCACGGATCCACATAAGTCCTAAAAAAACTTAAAGAAAATAGGGCCTCTAGAACTACCAAAACAGGAATCAAGCACAGCTTCTTGGTAGCCACATTTTTTTTTTAGATTTTTTTCTGCTTGCTGGTGGTGTGCAGAGACATGGCTAGGCTCTTTTAATAGAAGGCTTCCTGACAAAGCATTAGCAGCAAAAACTGCAGAGCCCTTTTAGGAGCCAAGACCCTGTTTCATGCTGGCAGCACACAAATAGCTCTATATTTGATGGAAGGTTTTGTTATGGAGCATTTAAGTGGGGTTTGTAAGCAGAGTGCTTCAAATTGCTTAATGGCAACATAGACCCACTGTTTCCCTAGAGCTGGGGTAGTAAGCATGGCTGACAGAGCCTGTGAACATGATTCCACCATGTTGGACTGGGCAGAGCACACAGTCAGGGCCATGAAGTTGGTCCTATTCATGCCTGCTTAACATTTAAAAAAGTGATTCTGGTCAGAAAATGATTACAGACAAATAGTAAAGAAAGATACAGATAGAAATAAAATGCTGAACGGGTCAGAGTGTGTTTAAAAAATGTACATAGGTTTGAGAGAAAGAAGAAAAAGATTATTGTTATGAAAAGAAATAGTTTAAAAATAAAACAGCTTCTATAAAGAGACAATAAAAGTAATATAAAAGAGTATAAACAGTTGTGTAGAAGGAACAGTGAGCTGCATTCCGCCACCTGGTTCCTAGCCGCCTGGCTAGCTTATGCCTCGAAATAACAACACACAAATTGTATTCTTTTATACACTCCTTGGCCCATTATATCTAGCCTCTTCTTGGCTAACTCTCACATCTTGACTAACCACGAGGTGGTAGCTTACCAGGAAGATTCTAGCATATGTCCATCTTCATCCTGTCTGCCTCAGAGAGGAGAGCTATGGCATCTGGCTCACTTCCCTTCTTCCCAGAATTCTGTTCTGTGCCTACCTAATTTTCTGACCTATCAGACCAAACAGTTTTCTTTATTGATTAACCAATGAAATAAAAGATTGACAAATGACCTCCCAACATCACAGTTGTAGATTAAAGGTGTAAAAACGATAAAATAATCCACATAAAAATGGAATATACACAGGGAATCTAATTGATGTACATTATTGTGTTTTCCTTGACATTTTTGACTGAAGAGAAACATTTGATTCTGGGGGCTTCTAAATTAAACCAACATAAAGTCTCTTGAATTGAAAATTTGAGTCTAAGATTATGTTGCTTTGGAAAGAGCTTCTGCTTTCGTATTCACAGTAGATGAGAACCTGTGGATTCCTTTCAGGCTAATAGGTTTTGATGGGACAAGATTCCCTGAAATATCTCTGTTAACCCTAAAAATACATTTCCCAATGAATAGAAGGAAGCAATTTGAAGAAAACTATGCCCAAATTTCCCAAATGATTGATTATAAATATTTGTTTTCATTTAAAGGGGAATATAATCTAAAGATGAACACTTTGCATTTGGTATGGATATTAGTCTATTGACACAATTTAAGGTTGATTTTGTTACACTTTGTGCATGTATTTCTGTTCATGTTTAAGATAATAAGTTTGCACAGCTAATTTGAAAATACATTGTATAATTAAAAAATACAAGTTAATAGATTGTCGATTACAATAATCAAACTTCAGTCTTATTAGTTAAGTTTTCTAGATATATAGAAATATATTTCATTTAGATAGATAAACTTCAACACTTCAAAGACCTACAGAATATGGAATTTAAAATGTTTGAAGAACTTAAACTTTTCTTGATAATGATATATGTCAGCTTGGGGGAGCAACAATCTATTTAAAGAGGTTGATGGGAATTGAAGAAACTCGTTATGGAATTTCCCCTTCAGTGTGGCAAGGCTAGCACTTTGGGTAAGAAACACTCTTAGGTGGACTTTGTGATGGTAGCTATATGATCTGTATATGCAGGACCCAGAAAAAATTGATTGCCGATCTTGCTAAAGAAGATGAGACAGTACTTCAGTGTTCCTGCTCCACCAAAGAAAATGCCAGACATCCTGATGGACACAAAAGAAAGTGACTGACGAAGTACCAATATAGACTAAGTAGTCTTTCAAATTTCATGCTTCATGGAAGAAGTCTGCTGGATACTATGGATCTATATGCTGAAGGTGGATGCCTCAACATTAGAGAAGAACTCTGGGTGATTGTCCTGGCAGCATGATGTCTCTGTCAATTCTAGAAGTTTGGAAGCTGCTTGCAATGACTTCCTGCTTACTTAGGTAAAATTATATCATTCTGGAGTCTTTTAAGAATTGAAGAAAGATATTTACAGTTACAGTTTTCCTTAGTTATGATAAAGGATAAACTAGATATAAAACTAAATATTGTAACTATTATTCTTGCTTGATAAATGTTTTGTACATTTTATTTTTACCATGTTAAAATTAAAACTTTCCTTTTTATTTAGACAGAAAAGGGGAGATGATGTGGGATGTCCTCCTGTATATGCGTTTCTTTTATTGGTTAATGAATAAAGCTGCCTTGGCGTGTGGCAAGGCAGAATATAATCAGGATGGAAGAGATATATGGAGAGAATAGTCAGAGTAGGGGAGAGATCATGTAGTTGCTGAAGGAGAATGAGACCAGAAACTTAGCAGTAGGCAACAGCCTTGTGGTGATACACAGATTAATGGAAATGGGTTAATTTAAGATGTGAGAGTCAGTTAATAAAAACCTGGAGATAATAGGCCAAAGTTTTGTAATTAATATAGTTTCTGTGTGATATGTTTTTTTGGAGCAGAAGGAGACATTGTTACCTATTAGCTTGTGGAAAACAATTGTCTATGGGATGTTCAGCCCCAGTTATAACATTCATGATAAACCCATTACACTTGAGACTTAGGGTATATCTTAGAATATGAGGGAGAATGATAGCAATAATCAGATGGTAAGGAACTTTGCTACAGGATGACTTTTCTAGATATGACAGGGCAGCTACACTCATGAATTCTCTAAAATATGGCTGTTGAATATAACCTAAATAGTTATAACATCAAGTGAATTACGATGTTGTGAGAAGAATTACTTGGGACGACAAGCCCAGATGATGAGTTGCAATTAAAATCCTTGGAGAAAGACAGATGAGCACCAGAAAAGGTTATCCAATGTTAAGTGGTCAATCCTAAAATATACAGACGCTCAATATTAAATGTGATCACACTGTTGAATTTATATACTTATCCTTATGCACTTACACATGTAGCCACAATCATTAAAGAACATTCGATCTTGAATATCAAGGAAGGTTGGTGCATGGTAGGTGTTGGTCGAAGGAAAGAGCAGGAAGAAGTGGTGTAATTATATTATATTTAAATAACATACTAAAAATAACACTGGCATTCTTTAGATCAGTTAAAAATAAAGAACAAAAAGTAGTAGAGGAGTTAGATAACTCTTTTAAGGCCTATAATAAATTAAAGAAGATATATAAAGATAAATCAGGAGAGCACTCGAGCAATGGTAAGAAACCCAGCCTTACAGACATTAAGGGCAACATTGAATAAATGGGACCTCCTAAAACTGAGAAGCTTCTGTAAAGCAAAGGACACTGTCACTAAGACAAAATGCAACCTACTGACTGGGAGAAGATCTTCACCAACCCTGCAACAGACAAAGGTCTGATCTCCAAAATATATCGAGAACTCAAGAAACTAGACTTTATAATGCTAATTAACCCAATTAAAAAATGGGGCACTGAACTGAACAGAGAATTCTCAACAGAAGAAGTTCAAATGGCCAAAAGACACTTAAGGTCGTGCTCAACCTCCTTAGCAATCAGGGAAATGCAAATCAAAACAACTTTGAGATATCATCTTACACCTGTCAGAATGGCTAAAGTCAAAAACACCAAATATAGCCTTTTCTGGAGAGGCTGTGGAGGAAGGGGTACCCTCATCCATTGGTGGTGGGAATGCAATCTTGTGCAACCAATGTGGAAATCAGTGTTTCGGTTTCTCAGGAAATTCGGGATCAACCTACCCCTGGACCCAGCAATACCACTCCTGGGAATATACCCAAGAGATGCCCTATCATATGACAAAAGCATTTGTTCAACTATGTTCATAGCAGTATTATTTGTAATAGCTAAAAAGTGGAAACAACCTAGATGCCCTTCAATGGAAGAATGGATGAAGAAAGTGTGGAATATATACACATTAGAGTACTACGCTGCGGTAAAAAAACAATGACTTCTCGAATTTTGCATGCAAATGGATGGAAATAGAAAACAGTATCCTGAGTGAGGTATCCCAGACCCAAAAAGATGAACATGGGATGTACTCACTCATAATTGGTTTCTAGCCATTAATAAGGGTCACGGAGACTACAATTGGTGAACCTAAAGAAGCTAAATAAGAAGGTGTACCCAAGGAAAAACATATAGTTATCCTCTTGGCTACGGGAAGTAGACAAAATTGCCCGGGAGAAAATTGGGATCTTGGGGGCGGGGTGGGATGGGGATAAGGGGAGATGGGGAGAGAAAAGTGCAAAGGGAAGTATGGGGGGAACTTGGGGAAACATTGGGATTGGGATAAAGGAAGGTTGGATAGGGGAGCACGGAAGCACATTTCTTAGTTCAGAGAGCCACCTTAGGGTTGGCAAGAGACTTGAACCTAGAGTGGCTCCCAGGAGCCCAAGGTGATGTCCCCAGTTAGTCCCTTGGGCATTGAGGATAGGGAACCTGAAATGATCCTATCCTATAGCAATACTGACGAATATCTTACATATCACCATAGAACCTTCATCTGGTCATGGATGGAGATAGAGACAGAGACCCACACTGGAGCACTGGACTGAGCTCCCAAGGTCCCAATGAGGAGCAGAAGGAGGGAGAAGATAAGCAAAGAAGTCAGGACCGCGAGGGGTGCACCCACCCACTGAGACAGTGGGGCTGATCTATAGGGAGCTCACCAAGGCCAGCTGGACTGGCACTGAAAAAGCATGGGATAAAACCGGACTCGCTGAATGTGGCGAACAATGAGGACTGATGAGAAGCCAAGGACAATGGCACGGGGTTTTGATCCTACTTAATGTGCTGGCTTTGTGGGAGCCTAGCCAGTTTGGATGTTCACCTTCCTAGACATGGACGGAGGGGGGCAGACCTTAGACTTTCCACAGGGCAGGGAACCCTGACTGCTCTTTGGACTGGAGAGGGAGGGGCAGAGGAGTGGTGGGAGGGCGAGAAGGGTGGGGGGAGGGGGAGAAGAGTGGGAGGAGGGGGGAGGGAAATGGGAGGCTGGGAGGAGGCAGATATTTTTTTTTCCTTTTCTCAATAAAAAAAAAAAGAGAGAGAGCACTTCCTGCTAACAAACAGACAACTCCTGCAAAGGAAGCAGGTATTCTGACTGTATATCTTCTACTGTCCCTCTGTTGCCCTATATCTAATCACCCAGTCTCATTTCCAGGAACTACATATGCTAACTTTGCCTACTCCCCATAATAACTGCATCACAGTCATATAAAGAAAAACCACAAGTTACAAAAGAAAAAAATTTCTCATGTTCAAGTTGGGGGAAGGACGGAGTGGAGAGAAATGAAAGAGATATCGCAACAGAGGGAATCATGGGGTTATGGAGAAACCTGATGCTAGGGAAATTCCAAGGATTCCACAAAAATGACCCATAGCAGTAGTGGAGAGGGTGCCCAAACTGACCTTCCTTTGTAATCAGAATGGTGAATTCCCTAACAATCATTATAGAAACTTCATCCAGTAACTGATGGAAGCAGATGCAGAGACCACATCAAGTACCAGGATGTGCTATATGAGTCCAGTCAAAAAGACGGAGGACGGTTTATATGAGAAAATGGGGTCAAGCCCAAAATTGTGGAAACTCAAGAACTCTAGACCAACAGCTGGGGAGCCTACATGGGACAGAACTAGGACCTTTTTATGTGGGTCACAATTTCGTAGACTTTTTTTTCCCTGGGACCCCTGCCAGTGGAACCAGGATCTGTCCCTAAAGCATGAGCTGGCTTTCTGAAGCTAACTCCAAATGGTGGGATATCTTTCTTAAACTTGATGCTGTTGGGGAGATGCTTAGTCCTCAATTGAATGTGCCAGGCCTTGTTGACTCCCCATGGGAGGCCTTACCCTTTCTGAGGAGTGGATGGTGTGGGTTAAGGAAAGGGGTTGGAACAGAAGGATGGAAAAGATGGGAAACTGTAGTTGGTATAAATTAATAAAAAAATAGAAAAAGAAAAATTTACCAAATCGAATAAATTCCATGAGTGCAATTTGAAGTAAAAAATTAAACTTAGGTATGACCTGAACTATAGAAATTAGTGAACTAAAATGAAATCAAAAGTAATCACATTTAAATTGTTGTAAAATATTTAGTATTGCATAATTATATGCATGAAAGATTGACACACTTAGAACCATTTCTGGATCTAAGAAGTTGAAAAATATATAAATAAGTGGAAAATCAATTCATGCACAGTGCTGAAATTTGGAGTAACATTAAAAGTTTGGAGGTATTATTCCTCAGAGTAATCTAATGAGTCACTTCTATCTGTACTAAAAATCAAATAAGAAACAAGTCCACAGATTCAAGTGAAACTATGGAGAAAGATCTGAACCCTCAAAATGGAAGCCTACAGCAATGAATGCAGTGTGGTGTTGGCACACACATCAAGATGCAAAATACTTTGATAGCCAGATATACACGGGATAATATGTAGGCGAGGAAAAAAAGGTAAAAGTCTCTTAAACATGAAAGAAAACTTAAAAACCAAAAATAAAGATTCTGCAAGATGTGAATCATAAACTGTTAGTTGAAAATTTTGTGTGTTCTCCCCAAATATAAATATGAAATGAATATGAATCAGAAACTCTGTGCTGGAGATATGCACAAAGAAACTGAAAACCTGCCATCAAGAATCACATGCACACATGTTTCTGACTCAGAAGAGTCAGAGGTAGAAATAATGCAAAGACAAAGAATGACGAATGAGTGTGTTGTTCTCCTGCTTGTAAATGAAGGTTGCAGTAACAGGTGACCACAGTACAGAAACAAGCTGAAATTTTAGGAGCATCCAAGACATTATGCACGTGCCGAAAGACAGAAAGTAAATGCCCTCTACTGAGAAGTGTTTTAGATGTCAGTATACTCTGCCAGAGAGATACAGGAAAGTCCATAAAGAGAAAAATTACACTCACAGTTACTAATGATGACATGGAGTTTGGAAAGAAATTGTTAATGGCTTGGTGTGTTTGGTAGAGTGACACAACATTTTGAAACTAGAAGGTCGTCAGTGCTTCAAATTGGAGACTGGTAACATATGTTAATATTATCTCTGTTTTTCAAATTGCTCAACCCCCTTAAATAATTGACAATTTAAATGCAGTCTGTGTGAATTTCTACTGGCCTCTTTACAAATATTGACAACATATCTTAAATTCATGTGGAAATTTAAAGGATTCAGAATGGTTAAGCATTCTGTGAGAAACATGTAGCAAATTTCAGGGATTCACAATTCTGGATTTTAAATACTGATATAATAATTCAATAAAAAAGACTTCAGACACTGAACCACTATAAAAATATACAAACCATGAAAATGGAAGTACAACTGACTCGCATCACACCAGAATATTTATCATTAGTTTTTTTCTAAATAAGAGTGCAAAGTAAATTGTGGAGAAACACTTTCTGAAATTACACATTGCTAACAGTTAATCCTGAAGCAAACCCAATCTCTAACCGCACTGGTATTAATTTATTAACTCATGAGGAATTATACTCAAAGCTTTACTCTTTCATCCACCTACTATTCCCCATGGTACACATCATTCATCCTTTAGAAGTCATATGTGGCGTCGATCAGTAAAAATGTGTACTGATCTCTTTTAATCTATATGATATGTAAGTGATCAAAAAACAGTCATTGATGATATTGGTGCTCAAAGTAGACAGAAAAGTTTATGATTTATGACTATATTGAAATTTGTTTCCTTTTGTTTGCCTTTTGTGTAGTTTTTCTACTATGCTAGATTTTTATGAATTTTTCTTTTTTGGTTTTAAATAAAAAAACGGGGTCAATGGGCTTTTATTAACAATTTTAACCATTTTTTTTTCAGGCTTACACACACATAACAATACTAAATTGTTTTTCAAATGATACTGACATGGTTTTAAACATCACTTCAAATAAGTATAAAATACTTTACCAATTTAATAATTGAACAAATGAATATTAGCACTTTACCTGCCTTCCTTTAATTAGGAAATAATCAATAAAGTCCCGAGGGTTGGTAGCATCCAAGGATTCCTCATGTTCTTTTATTTTTGCCGAAAGGTAACTCTGAATAGAAGTCAAGTTTTTATAATATGTATTATGGGTCCCTGGACAATAATCAATCAGAACAGGGAACATATTGCAAAGCTGCAAGAAAATGCAAGAATTTACAAAAAATAGACACTGTATTGACCTAAGTAAAATATATTAGTAATGGGTCATATGAAGGATTTGAATTGCTAGATAGAGGAATGATTCATATTCATCATAAATTCATTGTTTACATTCTTTATTCTAATAGAGAGATTTGAGGAAGAAATTTCTCCCATAATAGTTAATGATCTTAGTATAATTTCCATATTCACCATATCTCTTAACAAAAATTTTGTTCATGTAAACTCATTTAAGGCTCAAATGAATCCTGTCCTACAGTTTGAAATACATGTGATTTAAACACTCACACACTTTCAATGTGACAATATAAGTTAAAAATTTGGGGGTAACATTTACAGAAAAATCTAGTGCCCCAGATTCAATATCTATTGATTATCTTCAAAATGCAATGACTCTTTAGTGGTGGGTTTGGTTCAAAGAAATGTGTGTTTGGTAAAATTAATTGCACCACATAGGCCTTAGGGTTTTCTCTTTGATCAAACAATCATTTTGTATGCATAGAGCAAGAAACTTTCGTTCATACTAGAGCAATTCTATGAGGATATTTATGGTCCACATAGCATTAAAACATACATCTTTCCATTTTTACTGACAACCTATAAACTAGAATCCCAACTGACCCATTGAATGACAGGAGTACTCAGTGTTTACTGTCAGCTTTCTTTGCCAATAGTATTTTTCCTCCTTTGAGAGAATATTCTGTCTACACTGAAATAAAGCTCCCTAGTATTATGTTCAGAGTTGGCTTAATGAAAAGAAGATAAAGTATTTGGTTAGTAAAAGGCCCTTTGAATAGGTGTGGGAGGTCCTTCTGTCTATGTGTTGCTTTCATTGGTTGAATAAAGAAACTGCCTTGGCCTTTTGATGGGGCAGAACTTATGTGGGTGGAGAAGACAGAACTGAATTCTGGAAGAAAGAAAACAGAGTGAGAGAGCCGCCATGGAGCTGCCAGAGTCAGACATGCTGAATCTTTCACAGTAAGCCACGACCTCATGGTGACATACAGATTATTAGAAATGGCTTAAATCAAGATGTGAGAGTTAGTCAATGAGAGGCTAGACCTAATGGGCCAGGCAGTGTTTAAATGAATACAGTTTCTGGGTGATTATTCCATGTGTAAGCTAGCTTGGACAAGACAGAAAAAGGGGCCCTGCTCTCCTAAATCAGAGAATGACAGATCACTCTTATATAAACAAATGCAGTATTTTAAGAAATAATTCAGTAGTAAATACAGGGAGATTCATGGATAAGAAACAATTAGGCTTGAGTTAGTTGGCATCAGCATCTAAGTTTTTGCTATTTGTATACTTATGGGTTTAGACCTCCCTTCCAAGAATTATTTCCATAATACATTAGCCCTTCTCAGCTGTTTACCTCCTTCCCTCATGATCCATATTGAATTTGAGCTGTAAGGAAGAAAGACCATAAGTGTGTTCTCATAAGGAAAGGATATTGGATTTACCTGTGCCCAGAGAGAGCTCAGAATCTTACTGTTCGCATTCAGTTTTTCTATCAAGCTAACAAAAACTTGATCATTATATTCAAAACGATTTTGGAAAATAATGGAGCAAATGACATTGCAGGGAGCACAGGTCAAGATGAAGGAGGGATCATAGGGTGAGCCTGAAGAGTTAGAAACAAATGCCAAATATTAATAAAATATATGAAGAAGAAATGTTGCTCTTTGTTAACTACTGAAAGTAATTTAAACATTTTAAATGGAATGTAATTCTGAATATTCTTAACTACTATAAATCTACCTGGTGAATAATACACAATCATATCTACATTACTTTTCAGTTCATCTTCAAACTTACTAGTTTAATAAGAAGATATCACGTCTATTTTACTGGCTGGTTTAACCTGAATTACGTGCTATTATCTGAAAAATGATTTTTATTTACTTATTTAATTCTGACTTTGGTTTTCCCTTCAAAAAAGACAATTGGGGATCGTGGAGTAAATAGTACTCAGTAACAATTATTTTGGCAAGATTGTAATCCAAACCTGAAGTACATACAGGCTATTATATATAAAAATGAAAGGCATTAAATTGTAGGTTATTCTAGGGAGTAAAGGGGAAGCATACCATACCCAACATACAGTATTACTAAACATACCAAAATTCTATTATGAGATTAAAATGTGAAAATCTCTACTCATTTCTGCTAGAGAGTAAATGCTCCTTTTTCTGGATTCTCCTAAGTAGTAGTATAAGAGTTTACGTTTAACCACACATCAAAGCTTTAATCTCAGGACAAATCAACCAGAGAACACATGAAAAATGTTTGTTGGTTTATAATTACCCTGGATCATCCAATGTGCAATGAACACAGTTACAAGCAATGAACACAGTTACAAGCAAACGTTGGGGTGGCCATATACCAACTGAAAAGTCATAACTCGATGACTAAAAATTTTTTTCTTAAAATAAGCAGATCATTTTTACTTCTCGTGAGGAGGTCACACTGTCATTTGATCATCTGAATTACAGCAATTACCCATTGCCCATTTGAAAGGATACTGATGACACTTTTAGAGCATTCTGTATCCTAATAGGTAAGGTCACTAAAAAGTTTTGTTTGTATTCTACAAGTTGTGTAACAGAAAAACCTACCAAGTTCAAGGATCTTACAATAAATGGCACTACATCCTAAAAATTAACCAATTACATTAACAGACTATTCACAGTCCAAAGATGGAACAATGACTAATATTAATTATTTATTTTGTTAGCTATATAAATGAGGTATGATGAGTCCAATACTAGTGTTCTAAAACATTTATCAAATGAACAAACTTCCATTACTCAGTAATGCATAAGGACTCTCTAGTTATCGTTTTGGGCTTACTTCAAGATCATTCACAATAATAGCATTTTCATATGAGTTGTAGCATGATATTAAACCATTTCATCTCTTGTATGTACATGGGCACTGCTGGCTTATAATAAAAAAGGTTTTCTGGCATTACGTTTTTAAGTTAAGTTACATCCATCTATATATGTGGCACCAACATCAATGTCCTCATCTCATTTTTGGCAGATAACACCATTTTAATCTTTGGTATACTTACATTTTTAAATATACCACGTAAATATGTTCAATGTTATCTTTTCTTTTATCATGAGAAGATACTTTTTCCACATCTTTCAAAATTTTATTATTGATCCTATTTGAACACAAATCACTTTGGCAAATCCTTTTGAAATATATATTTTTAGAGTCTATTTCCATCCATCTGGGAAAGATTTGTACCACTTAAAGGTCTGCATCACACATCTCCTTTATGATATGTCGTATCCTTGTCTTCTTCACTTTTCTTTTAATTCTTCAATTGTTGTCACCATTCTCACTAGGATTTTTGATAATGAATGTCCAGAGTTTATGATATATGTGAAACCAATTTGATACCCACAGACATTATAAGAATCAGCTATTGTTTGTCCCTTTGGCAAGACATGCAGATCTGTTTCAAGATTCTCACAGTTAGGACAGAAAAAAAAACTTTTATAAATATATCAAAATGTCTTGCAGCTTATTTGTCTTATAAGAGCCAGTGAAAATATAGTAGTGATTCTTGACATCAAAATGGGTCTGTGCTTCTAAGGTCACAAACAAAATATTTAGGTGGAACTGCTGGAGGCCTTTGAAATATTATCCATGTTGATTATAACTGACTGAGATATAACTGAATTGATTACAACTCTTTTCATTCTAGTCTTATTCCTCATCCTTGGCAATCAAATGAGGCAAGTTATTGTAATAAAAGTGTTTGAGACAGTGCGATTGACTTTGACAGGTACTTTGGCATATCAGTTGTTTTAACATAGAGGTCAATGTTTCTTTCATTGTAATTTGTTATGTTTTGTTTTTCTAAAGAATAAGGTCTTGTAGCTCCTGCAGCCGGGACTGACATAATTTACTTCAAGTGTTCTTTCTTACTTACATGAAAACATTTTTTACTACTAAATTTTAATCTTTTTGCTTCTGTGAAATATTTTCTGAGAATAGGTACCAGTGACGACTCAACATCTCCTTTCTCAAATAAAGATATAAGCCCTTGGGGCTCATCACTGAAAGGGAAAAGAGTCCCTGGAATCTGTCAGGATTGACAGTTTTTCTGTGCTTGTGTGTGCAGGGCTGAGAAGCCTATGGGCCAATCTCAGCAATGCTCCCATCTGTGTCAGTAGTACCTAATCCTGGAAAACTGGAGAGGACAATTCTGTGAGCCATAGGTGAATCTGAGTTCCATGCAAGCCTTGTCTACAGATCTACTTCCAGGCCATTCAGCTCTACACAGAGACATCCTATTTCAATAAGCAAGGGAGAAAAAAAAACCCAAAGCAAAACAAAAAATTACAATCTATTGTGCTAGTAATTGGAATATATGGAATCATGTAGAAACATCAAAGAATTAGGAGAAAAAATGAAAAATAGGGAATATCAGTGATCTATGGGAAGAAAATGTAAATGCAACAAGTTTAACTATGACATGATCTGTTTACATAACTAAATTGTATCATAGCCTATATTTGCAAAGTCCATTACAGGTAAAGCAAAAATCACGAGAAAACTATTGAAGACTCTCCTTTTCACATATACATGATTAAAACTGTGAATTTAGCTGCTTACAAAAGAATTATTTCATGTTAATACCTGTAGTGAAAGTATGATAAAAGGAAAACTGGATGGTAAGTAGAAAAAATAGAAGAAAACGGAGGAGAAAAAAATCAGTGTGACTTAAAACAAAGTTCATAATCTGTCATTAGAAACTTGTCTCCACGTTCTCATCCCAGAATCCAGTGGATTTTCAACAATATAAAGAAATATTATTTATTATGCCAAACTTCACATTCAATACATTTGGGCAAACTGACAGTTGTGGATATTTTCATTGCTATTTTAGAGTAAGTATCGTGATAGTGTATCCAGAAATGACTAAAATATATATATTACATAGATCATGTGATTGATTTCACCAGTATAGAAAATGAGTAATCGGGTTCTGTGTTGATTAGTTTTAGTCAAGTTGACACAAACTACAGTTAGCAAAAAAGAAAAAAATATCAGACGAGTAAATGCTCCATCAACCTAAACTGAGTTCTTATCTTTTCATGCTGTTCCTTCATTTCTGATGATGTGGAAAGAATCAACATCCTATGGATGATATCACACACTTGGCTAGATTATTTTTATGACCACACAAAAGAGAATATCTCGATAGGAGAAAATGACTATTTCTGTTTTTATTCCTTTCAGTGGTGAATTTGCTGTGACCAAGAGACAAAAATTGTTTGTATTGAAGTTGATCCTAATTAATGTATACTCAAATAAGGGCAATTGATTTGACAAAGTTGGTTAGTAAGCATAAGAAATTCTTAGAACTTACTGATATTTTACCATACAATTAACATAGTACAATACTCTAATCAATATGCTTTGTTAAAGCAGAGCATATGGAAGGTAAGATTTTGACATTGTTATTGTATGTGTGTATGTCAATCATATATACAATCTGATAGGCAGTCTTTTATTATATTTTTCAAGAATGCTAAAACAAATTCACTTACTGATGCACAGACATAATAAGACTGTTCATTCATAAGCAACAGGAGTAGCATCCAGAGTGTTGGCAAAGAAACAACCATCACTTTTCTAACACAAAACCTTAAAGGGGAAAATGACATGAAGAATGAACACACACAGGGAAATGCTAGAGAACCAACCAAGCCAACTTTTTAAGTAAAATTACTAAGTTTAGTTATTTCCAAGTGTAAATTTATTTTGAATATTTGTGTTGAAACATGTTTTATTAAGGCCATAAATCAAAGCCTAAATGTTATGCAAGAAGAAATAACAATACCGTTCTGATACCATGCAAACAGCTGAGATACACTAATCAAAAAGAATTCTACTACACTCATATGAGAAATAAAATTATTACATCATGCCACAGTTGCCAAAAACTACAAACAAAATACAAAATGGACCCTTAGACACTTTAGAGAAGAAGTCTAGATCATTGCTGTTCAAGAAAGAAAGAAAAGTGTAGAAATGGAATATGAAGGAAAGAAAGCTAATTCAATCTTTGCTAGGGTTCTTATGTTTGATCAGTAACTATTGCTATTGGAAATTGTATTGCGGCGAGATGATAAGCAAAGCAAAACCCTTTTTTTGATGAGTGGAATGTATGGCTCCATAATGCTATAGAAAATTAACATGAGACCCATACCCATGACATCTCTTTAGAAAACAATGCTTTGAATAGGATGGGAAAAATTGACTGATGCAGATATACATAGAACACGATGTAAACGTCAGCTTATAAACCTGCACTTACCATTGGTTTTCTTCAGTTCCTCCACAAGGAACTGTGCTTCTTCTTGAATTTGGTTCTCAATACTTCTTTTCCCCATACCCAGTTTTCTCAGGGTTAAGAGTGAAAAGTGCTTTGTTTCTTTCCATGCATCTCCATTGCTAAAACCAATGCCTAAAAAAATTGGAATAGAAGACTATGGAGTATGTCTGCGAGATAGATAAAGGAACAGACTGGTCACACATATAGAGTCCCAAACTTATTCCTGAAGAGCAAACATGACGTAATTTCCACCCTCCTTCTCACTATATATACTACCAAGGAATACACAGAAGCACATGCATACTTACCAAAGCCTTTCAAAACCATATCAAAAATAGGGACTTTTCCTCTTCCACTAAACTCCTCCCCATGACCTATGAGAGCTTCTTTTATTGCCTCATAGCCGTGCAACACCACAGCGGGTTTCATGCCAAAATACAGAGTGAACACAGGGCCATAGATTTTAGAGAACTGTAATGATAATAGGAAACAAATATTCTAAAATTGTCACTGTAGTTGACCTCTTCATACTGGCAATAGATCTGTGTTAAAATATTTTTATGAAGAAAAACTAAGTTTGAAGTTTGTATATACCTTTCAATATGATGATTGTTTCATATAAATGACCTTCTGGGTGCCAAGCAATATCCCAGGCCACTTAAGTCTAAAGAGAAAGAACCACCTTACTATGATATTCAACAGATCACTTTGTCATATTTTACAAAGTACCTGAAGTAAAAATTTCACACTCATTTCCTGGGTTCTAATGCAAAGGAGTAGAGCCTTCAAATCCACACTATGCTTATCCATTTTTTGGATAATGCAGATCATTCTCTCGCTAACTACATACTGAACTAATAGTCACATGACTTCTGTGGACCCAGCTGTGAATACTTTCTGTTAAAAATTACAAAACCTGTGAAGAAGGGTAAACATCTAAACTCTTGGGTCAGCACAAGAGTTCAAATACAGTCCTCATCTATTGTTACAAAAGTACAGAGTAAGCGTCACAGAAGCTGCACCACAATATACAGAACTGTAGAAAAAATATCCTCATCATGAAGTATTTTTGGTCCCAGGCATAGGATTTGTATGGAATCAAAGGAGATCGGAAAACCACAGTATAAGCTACGCCACACTGTTTATGGTTTCCTTTTCCTATGTAATCACCTGCCCATTACTTTACTTTTAATCAGGATCCATTTAATTCTACAGAGTAGGGCATAAATGAAAAATCCAAGAACAATGTTTTCTACAATTATGACTCATTTAAATAAATATTCATTTTAATGCTAATTCCAATTGGTCCTAATATTAAACACCTAGAGTCAGATATTAGGGGTGAAAGCTGAGAGATCAGAGAAACAGTGCAGCCAGCCACTAGAGGGACTTTTACCTCTGTAGAATTCTCAGATTCAAAGGTGTGATCCTGTCTTTTGAACCTCAAACTGCATCTCCAGACTGAATCCTCAGACTGAATGCACAGACTGTATCCTCATATGGCATTCTCAGAGCACATCTGAGCTCTTGTTTCCTCCCGCCTTGTGTTCCCTCTCTGCCCAACTATATCACTTCCCTTCTCTACCTCCCTGGTACTTGATTTAAAGGTGTGAGCCACTACCACATGGCTCTGTTTCCTTTGAGACTGGACCAGTATAGTGTAGCCCAGATTGGCTTTTACCTCACAGAAGTCTGCCTGCTTTTTTCTTCTAAGTCCTGGAATTAAAGGTATGTGCCACCACTGCACATATATTTAATTAGTTCTAATTTAATTAACACATACCTGAAATTAGTTCTATACTTTGTTCTTTAGGCAATATTTATTTGTTAGATCACAAAATCTCACTATAATCCCTCTGTCTTCAACATCAGTAAAATAATAGAAAATGTTTATGAAAGAAGGATTTGAAAAAGTAGATAAAACTTTTAATTCTGTGATTATATTATAAATCAGTGTCCTTAATATTCTGTAACCTGAAATCTTGCTTATTACTAATTCCAACTGCAGTACTATAGGCAAGTCTCAGAAAAGACAAAAACAACTTTACTGTTTTTCACTTTGCACCCATTTAAAAATATGTTCTCTAGTACTAGAGTTTCTCTGAAAGCAGCATCACTCATATCTCTCTATACAAAGTGCCAGACAAGCATGAAGTGTACTCACATTGGTAAAGGCTTGGTGAACATTTTTTACATCTATCTGGTGGATGTTGCCAATAATTGGCAGAGGAGTAGGTCCAGGAGGTAGCTTTCCTCGTGTAGAACTTTGTTTCCAGTGTGAGAAGAGAAGCAGACATGTCAGAATGAGCACCGAGACCATGACTAGATCCATGGATAGCCTTCCCACAGGCACAAGTGTGATCATGTAGTACAGAGGTTTTATAATGTGGCCATGGGATCTGACCTCTTGTACTTTGGAGCATAATTGAGAAACCAACTAGGTACTGTTTCAGCTCTCTTCCAAGTAGACTCTGTCCCTGTGATAACAAAAGTTAAAAGTGAACAGTTATTTCACCTTGTCCTTTTTTAGGGTGCCTCTTAGTGATTTTCACCTATTTTTACAGAGTTATGATGATATATTGTTGATAAATATGAACAATGAAATTGATATTTTGAGATCCTGTCTTTATTTGAAAATAGTTAATTTTTAGAATATTTTATTCTGAAATTATAGAATAATTTTGTCATTTTACAGTTTCATTTTCTTCATCCAAAATTGTCCATATTTGCATTTTCTTATCTTTCTACTGTGTGTCTTTTGTTTTCTTAGTTTATAAAATAAGATTTATTTAGTTTGTATACAATTTTTTCACTTATTTTGCATACCAAACACAGTTTTCCCTTCCCTCCTCTTCTACCAGTTTCCCCCTGCTTTCCATCTACTTGACTCCCTTCCACTCCTCCCCTTTCTCCCTTTAGAAAGGGGCAGAACCCACAGGCTGGAATAAAGCATGGCACATCAGATGAGGCAGGACCTAGCTCCTCCACTTGCATCAAGGTTGGGCTAGGAAATCCTCCATGGGGACCATGCTTCCAAAAGTCAGCTTAACATCAGGGACAGTTGCACTAGGCTCCCATTTTTGTGGGTCTAGAATCCATTTTTTAAAGCTGTCTTCGACTTGACATTGGAATTCTGGCAACTGGCACTCAAATCTATTTCTAGAGTCAATGTGTTCATTTCCCTTCTGCTCTGACCCGAAATAACCACACAGAAATCTGTATTAATTACAACACTATTCGGCTAATAGCCTAAACGTATTTTTGGTTAACTATTATATCTTAAATTAACCCATTTCTCTTAATTTTTGTATTGTGATGTGGCTGTGGCCTACTGGCAAGCTTCCAATAGGCTCAAGTAGAGGTGTCTGTCTCCAGAGGTGGCTACATGGCTTCTCCCTGACACTTCCTACTCTTTCTATATATATCTCTTCCAGCCTGGCTATATTCTGTTTAGCCATTGGCTGAAAGCAACTTCTTTATTAACCAATGAGAGCAACACATATACAAAGAATATATAGAGAAAAATTAGGTACATGAATACCAGAAGATTTATGTTGGTTATTTGAAAGGTAATTGCATTGGTCAAGCAAAGGCTCCCTCTGTAAATAAGGTACCTGTTTGTTCTGATTGATCTAAGCAGTTTCTCAAATTTCTTATTACGGGAAATTATCCTCTTGATACTTGCCAACATCACATTTTATCATTCATTCCTAAACTGGTTCTGTTAATTCCTAATCATTTATTTATTTACAATGGATTCATTTTATTTATTGAAAAAATATTAATCCAATTTGTGATTTAAAACCTGGGAGATAGAGATTCAAATTTCTAATCAAACTAGAACCTGGAGGTGGTAGGAAGTGTAGGGCTTGAGGCCACACCAATTGAGCTTCACATCTTTGTCTGCACAGAAACATTCCACTTAATTGTAACAGTCAGTTCCTAACAACTTTGTCTAACGTTCAATATTGACCTTATTCAGTGCCAATTAAAATAAACAAGAATCTAGTAAATAATGTCAACATTTTTGCAACATGACTTTCACAACAGTTTGATTTTGTAAATCATTGAACATTATTGAGCCAAATTCTTGGGTATTTCCTTTATCTACAAACAGCAAGCACTGCTTTCTAACTGACTTATATTGCTATAAAATTCCCAAATTTACACACTTTATTTTGGTCAAAATAAGCTCAGTATGCTTCTTTAAAAGCCTCATCATTTAGCACTGGAGAAATAGTTGTTGTTTCTCAGTGCATCCTTTATTTCTGTGATGAAGATCTGTAAAGATGGTTTGTCTCCTAGAATGCAAGCATTAAGTTTCTTTTAGAGAGTTAGCATCTTTAAAAAATACTTTCATAAGGACCTTGGGAGCTCCGTCCAGTGCTCCAGTGTGGGTCTCTGTCTCTATCTCCATCCATCACCAGATGAAGGTTCTATGATGATATGCAAGATATTCGTCAGTATTGCTATAGGATAGGGTCGTTTCAGGTTCCCTATCCTCATCTGCCCAAGGAACTAACTGGGGACATCTCCTTGGGCTCCTGGGAGCCACTCTAGGTTCAAGTCTCCTGCCAACCCTAAGGTGGCTCCCTTAACTAAGAATTGTGCTTCCGTGCTCCCCTGTCCAGCCTTCCTTTATCCCAATCATCCTATTTCCCCAAGTTCCCCCCATCCTCCCCTTCTCACTTTTCTCTCCCCATCTCCCCTTACCCCCCAACCCACCCCACCCCAAGATCCCACTTTTCTCCCCAGCAATTTTGTCTACTTCCCATAGCCAAGAGGATAACTATATGTTTTTCCTTTGGTTCAACTTCTTACTTAGCTTCTTTGGGATCACCAATTGTAGACTCCGACCCTTATTTACGGCTAGAAACCAATTATGAGTGAGTACATCCCATGTTCATCTTTTTGGGTCTGGGTTACCTCACTCAGGATAATGTTTTCTACAGAGACCCACACTGGAGCACTGGACTGAGCTCCCAAGGTCCCAATGAGGAGCGGATGGAGGGAGAAGATGAGCAAGTAAGTCAGGACCACGAGGGGTGCACCCACCCACTGAGACAGTGGGGTTGATCTATTGGGAGCTCACCAAGGCCAGCTGGACTGTGACTGAAAAAGCATGGGATAAAACCGGACTCTCTGAACATGCCGAACAATGAGGGCTGATGAGAAGCCAAGGACAATGGCACGGGGTTTTGATCCTACTTCATGTTCTGGCTGTGTGGGAGCCTAGCCAGTTTGGATGTTCACTTCCCTAGACATGGCCGGAGAGGGAAGGACCTTGGACTTTCCACAGGGCAGGGAACCCTGACTGCTCTTTGGACTGGAGAGGGAGGGGGAGAGGAGTGGGGGGAGGGGGAGAAGGGTGGGAGGAGTGAGAGGGAAATGGGAGGCTGGGAGGAGGGGGAAACTTTATTTTCCTTTCCTCAATAAAAAAATAAAATATAAAAAAATACTTTCATAAATTCCATTCATTTTGTACATTGCATTGAGGTTCTATTTATTTACACCTGATCATCATTGATTCACCTATCATTTCACATCCATCAAATGGTCAACTAACTCCAAAAAGAGCTTCTTTAATTTTCTTGAAGTAGCTTGATGCTGCCAAGAAAGGATGTGTCTCACTGTCATAAAAGTCTTAAGTTTTTAAACATTTAAATGCCATATTCTTAAGGACTCTGAAAGATTTGAAGAATACCTATCTAACTGAAATATATCTCTGCATATCTAGAAAATTTAACTAACATGACTACAAGCTTGACTATTATAAATGGCTAACTATTAATCTATATTAACCTAAGGCTGCTTGTTTCTTTCCTGGCTGCTCAGACCCAAAATAACCACATAGAAATCTGTATTGATTGAAACAATGTTTGACCAAACCTTAATTGTATTTCTGGCTAACTCTTATATCGTAAATTAACCCATTTCTTTTAATCTGTGTATTGCCACGTAGCCTACTGACAAAGTTCCAATAGACTCCAGCCAAGGCATCTGTCTCCAAAGGCAGCTACATGACTTCTCCCTGATACACTGATACTTCCTACTCTCTCTCTCTCTCTCTCTCTCTCTCTCTCTCTCTCTTCCAGCCTGACTATATTCTTTTAAGCCATTGACTGAAAACAACTCCTTTATTAACCAATAAAAGCAACACATACAAAAGGACATTCCACACCACTCAATGAGTAAAGAAGTGAAGTTACTTGTATATCAGAAGAATTAGTTCAACATAGTCTACGAGGAATTCTCATATCTCTGGAACTGCCTAGGGTATGGCTGTCAAATGTAGGTTTTATCTCAGTCTCTATCAATCTATGTAACAGTAAAGACTCTAGAGTCAGATTTGAAGGTAAAATCCTCCTAGATCAGAGAAACTAATAAACAACTAACTAACCTTCCATTTTGGCAGACACCAAACAAGAGTAACATCTCCTCAGACATCCCAAATGAAAGAAGAGGTAAATTTCTAAGCGACTCCCTACTATTTTCTGTGCATCTCTTTATCCTTATTTCTGACTTCTCTGTCCTTTCTCTGGTACTTCCTGTCTCCAGTCACTTGCTCAGCCCCTGTCCCAAGGGAAATTTTATTAACACAACTTTGGAGTTTCACAGTAAGGCCAAATATCCTAAAACACTTCCCCATTTTTTCTAAATAAAAAGCAAACGTTTTAACTCTACCCCAGCAAATCTATTTTTCATCAGAAAAATTATCTTGTAGGAATTTCATTCACAAAATCTAAAGTTCTGTAGTATTTGAAAATTTGGAGAAAGTATTCTATTATCTATCCTATCTTGGGGAGTCCAAAGTTTTATACCTAAACCACGTTCTATCATAACTTTTGTCATCCTAAAAATATCCTTTTATACTAGCATAGTTTCTTAGATAAAAAACTTAAACTTTTATTTCTCTCAACCTTATAAATTTTACATCTCATTTGCAACCTTCTCTTCTAAATTTGATGACAAAAAGGTACAACTATTTAGTTATAAATATCTTTGAGAGACACAAGCCCAAGAAAGATAAAATATTACCTGAAAACAATTTTATTTTGAGATTATTGCGCAATCATACCATTTTCTACTTACCTTTTCTCATCCAAATGCTTCAATTTTTATATTTCCTTTTTGTATGGTAATCTTTTCAATCTATGGCTTCTTTTGTTTTATTGGTTATTGTATATACATATATATGCCACATGCACAGATACATATAAATTATTGTTTAAATTCATAAAAACATACACATTTGTGTATATATATATATATATATATATGCACATACACACATATTACAGAAGGTATGGCTGGTATTAAAGTGTGTCTTCCAGTCTCAACATCCAGATTGAAGACATGCTGGTTACTGACTGAAGACAAAGATCATAAGAATATCTTTCTGTTTTAAATTAAGGAAAAACGTCTCTCATTGGTATGCTCTCTATTTTTGGAATATAATTAATTCTGGATGAATTCAAGTTGAAAACGAAGAATAACATCACACCCTGCTTCCTTTCTCAATATACTATGAAAGTTATAAATATACAATATGTATATTTGCATGTTTTAGTTTATACATATGAGAGAGACAATATAATTTTTATCTTTTTACGTTTAGAGTACTTCTTTACATATGATGATCTTTAGTTTCATTTACTGTTCAAACAAACATGATTCCATTCTTCATTATGGGTACACATAAAATTCTATTGGGAACATAATGATATTGTCCAAATATGTATCTTCCTTCTTTATTAATGGTTGGGACAACCATGCTTGTATATAATATGTATTTCAAAAGATATAAAAATATATATTAATTCTGTATAATGTTGTTTTAATGTAAGTTTCTGGGACTAAATATTTGGTATTTGCTACACCAATATGTGAAACTTTCCTTGAGAAAAACACTTTCTCACACTCTCCACATTCTTTTATATTTTAATTAATTAATTAATTTTGAAAAAGTGTGCTTTCTCATTTAACTACCAATCCAAGTTCCTTTTCCCTATCCTCCTCCAACTCCCTTCACCTTTCTCCCAGCACATCCCCATCCATTCCTCAGAGTGGGTAAGGCTTCTCATGGGAAGTCAACAAAGCCTAGTATATTGCTTTGAGACAGGACCAAGGTCTTCCCTACTATATCCTGACTTCTTCAAAAAGAACGTGTACCAAAAAGTCAGTATAAGCAGTAGGGATAAATCCTGGTCCTACTGCCAGTGGCCCCACAGTCTTCCCCAGCCAGACAACTGGTACTCACATTCAGAGGACCTAGTTTGGTCTTATGCTGGTTCCTCGAGTATCAGGCCAGAGTCAGTGTGCTACCATTAGCTCGGCAAGCTATTTCAGTGGCTATTCCTATCATGTTCTTGATGCCTTTGTTCATAAATTACTCCTCCCTCTTTTTGACTAAACTTTTGGGAGCTCTGCCCAGTGTTCTGCTGCAGATCCCTGCATCTGCTTCCATCAGCTGTTAGAGGAAGATTCTATGATGACATGTAAGATAGTCTTTAATCTGACTACAGGCAAGGTCAGTCCAGGCACAATCTCCACAATTGCCTAGGGAATTAGCTGGGGTCACCTTTGTGGATTCCTGGGAATTTCTCTAGTGCCAGGATTCTTGATAGCCCCAAAATGGCTCCCTCAATCAATATGTCTCTTTCCTCGCTCTCCCTCTTTGTTCTTTCCCCATCTCAACCAGCCTGTTCCCTCAAGTTGTCCTTTACTGTTTACTTCTCCCTCCTCTTCCCTTCTACCCCACATTCTCCTACAACCACTATGCTCCCAAAATTCTCAGGAGATCTTGTCTATTTCCCCTTCCCATGGAGATCTTTAAATGTTTCTCTTAATGTTCTCCTTGATAACTAGCTTCTTTGGGGTTGTGGACTATAAGCTCATTATCTTTCGCTTTACATGTAATATCCACTTATGAATGAATAATACTGTGTTCCTCTTTCTGGGTCTGGGTTATCTCATTCAGGATATATTTCTCTAGTTCCATCCATTTGCATGAAAATTTTAAGATGTCATTGTTTTTTTACTGCTGAATAATAGTCCATTGTGTATCTGTACCATATTTTTCTTTACCCATTCTTTGGTAGATTCATATCTAGCTTGTTTCCAGGTTCTTGCTATAACATTCTTAAATTGAAAGTTTTCTTCGTGGTTCCTTTATGTAGGTTTTTACATGGAGATAGATATTTTTAATTTTTCTTATCACAATATGTCTTACTTTCTAATTTGATTGATAATTTTTTTAAGTATAATAGTCAAGTCTGTCATTTTAGGACTCTGAGTGTGTACAACACATCATTCCAGGCCTGTTCTGCTTTTAGAGACTCCATTGAGAATCTATTGTCATTTTACTATTTTTGCCTTTATATGATTCTTCTTCCTTTTCCATTCCAACTTTTAATATTCTTTCTTGGTTTTGT
The DNA here is from genome assembly GCF_018167655.1 of Microtus oregoni. Taxonomy (NCBI): domain Eukaryota; kingdom Metazoa; phylum Chordata; class Mammalia; order Rodentia; family Cricetidae; genus Microtus; species Microtus oregoni. Next base: position 21,119,217 of record NW_024543071.1, read on the forward strand.
ACTTTGAGGCTTATTATTATTATTATGTGGTGAGGGGGTCATTCTTTTCTGGTTGAATATATTTGTTGTTCTATACACTTTTTCTCCCTTTGTATGCATTTCCTTCTTTAGGGTAAGAAAATTTTCTTATATGATTTTTTTGGAAACATTTTCTGAACTTTTGAGGTAGGCTTCTTCTCCTTCGTTTATCCTTAATAATTTTAGGATTCATCTTTTAACAATGACCTGTTGTAATGAGGGCCACCTGTTTGTTTTGACTGCTCAGATTCCAGAAATAATCACACAGAAAATATATTATTTAAAACTCTGTTGGCCCATTTCCTCTAGCTTCTTATTGGCTAACTATTTCTTTTAATATAACCATTTGGCAGTGGCTTATTGGCAAATTCTGGTGACTGTTTTTCTCTTTTTCTGCTTTTCTGTTTAAATAAAAAGGAAGATTTTAACTTTAACATCTCTGTGTGATTTTCTTTGGGGCTTGCCAGCTTGTTCGGGCACTGGGGGGAACATGTTACACTCCTATTCAGGTAAACTCTTTATCTAAATATATTTCATTGCAATTGGTCACTGAAAAAGAAATTGATCCAAGATATTCATCAGTATGGATATAAGATAAAGCCATTCATAGAACCTTCATCTGGCGATGGATGGAGATAGAGACAGAGACCCACATTGGAACACTGGAGTGAGCTCCCAAGGTCCAAATGAGGAGCAGAAGGAGGGAGAACATGAGCAAGAAAGTCAGGACCACGAGGGGTGCACCCACCCACTGAGACAGTGGGGTTGATCTATTGGGAGCTCACCAAGGCCAGCTGGACTGGGACTGAAAAATCATGCGATAAAACTGGACTCTCTGAACATGGCAGAAAATGAGGGCTGATGAGAAGCCAAGGACAATGGCACTGGGTTTTGATCCTACTTCGTGTTCTGGCTTCGTGGGAGCCTAGCCAGTTTGGATGCTCACCTTCCTAGACCTGGATGGAGGGCCTTGGACTTTCCACAGGGCAGGAAACCCTGACTGCTCTTTGGACTGGAGAGGGAGGGGAAGAGGAGTGGGGGGAGGGCGAGAGGAGTGGGAGGAGGGGGATGGAAATGGGAGGCTGGGAGGAGGTGGAATTTTTTTTCAATTAAAAAATATATTAAAAAAAGAAATTGATCCAAGATTAATTGATAAAGTTAATGTTCTACAAAAAGCTATCCTTTTATGATAGCTTTGATTTAAAATATTTAGACACACTCACTAACATGTGTTATATTAACTATTATAGATCTTTATGTTATTTCTCTGCACTTTTTTGGGTTAGAAATTATCTGAGTACATAACAAATAATCTGTAAGATAGAAGGTGTTTAGAATAGCTTTCACCTTCTATCCTACAGATTATTTGTTATGATTTATAAATATTGATTATTGATAATAAATTCTATTATTGATTGATAATATAAATATTGATCAAGTTTAGAGATTATTAATTCTAATTAATTTTAGAATCATTTCAATGAACACCTGTCATTCTTTCAATCATCTTCACACTTTCAGTTATCTACGTTTGTTGCTGCCCTAAGATATATTCACATGCTTCCTTTTCTTGTTAAACAGAAAAGGGAAGCATGCAGGGGCCTGTGGAAGTATACAGCATATGGCAATGGAACATTCAGCTATCAATTCACAAGAGGAATAATTATCTTATGGAAATAATCCTATCTAGATAGGCTTACAGGACTTCTGACTCTGAACATCAGTTGTCTGTATTGTAATATCTCTCATGTCAAACAGTCTAAAGAGTAAGGTGTCCCCATTCCTACCTGACCAATCACCCCGTCCTATTTACTTACCTCTTATAATAAAATATGAATGAAAGTTTTTCAACCAAGAACTACCCATATTCCAGAACCACGTGCTCCCCCATCACTCACCAGGCCTCCAATCATTGTCTCCACTAAAGGCCAATGTGACATGTCATTACCAAAGTCCAATGGTACACAAAATACCTAAAGGCCAATGGGACCCAAAATAAATAAATATAGGCCAAATTTACAAGTTTCCATTATCACCAGTGTTTTGTGTTTTCCTCTGGGTGTGCTCCGTATCACCCTCTAAAGCATGCGCTATCACAGCCTACTATCTATCTATCTATCTATCTATCTATCTATCTATCTATCTATCATCTCTTTCTCTCTCCCTCTCTCTATCCTTTGATTTTATTACCTGTTCGGAGGCAGTCATTATCATGTTGTTTTCCCAATAAATATCTTGCTTATGTCTATTACACGGTGTGATTTTCTGGCATTCATTCACTCTATAATTGATAGGATAACCTTTAGATAAAAATTCCGTATGCGTTTATTGTAATAATATACAAATGTTCCTAATAATAAATACAATTGCCATAGTCTGTATACTGATACTTGTATGTATATTTACAAGAAACATTATATGTTTTTATAGATATAATTAAATTTTTTTTGTGCCTGTGTTTGTATATACAGTTTTGAGCAGGCATCTGAATAAGCCTTAGAATAGTGTTGGAAGTGTATCAATGTTGTTGTAGGCAATTGTGAGCCTCCATATATGAGTACTGAAAACCATGTTGTAGCCCCTTTCAAAGCAGTAACCCCCTTTATCTCCTTATTTGTCTCTCCTGTCCAATTTATTATACATTTTCTTAAAATTAAACTATGTAAAAGATTATTCTGTGTTGTTTTAAGTATCTTGAAATATTTAGTGCCATATCTTTTAAAAGAAAAATTAAATTGAACAAAATATAAGCATCTTCATCCAGTATTACAGAAAACCTTATTTTAAAACATTTTATCTGTGTATAGATTGCATAGGTTGCACGAACGTTTGCTTCTGCACTGACACTGATGTGTAGGTAGACATATGTCTGCCTTCACCACTGCTATAGTGGCTAAGGGGGAACAGACAAAGTAGCTTTCTTGGAATTTATGGAAAAGCTTATGAGTGATGCCTTTGCCATGAGACATAAAAAAATAACAGCAGATGGAAATTGATATTTTAGTGGTCAGCCAACCAGGAAGAATCACTCTGAGTGGAAAACATTCTGTGAAGTGACAGAGAGAAACAAATGATTTTAAAGAGTTTATAGCCTCGTGCTTTATAAGACTACATCTCTAGATAGATAACAAAATGACTGCTCCTTTCTTGGCTTCTGTAAGGAAACAGCTCACCAATTAGGGATGTAACTGAGAAAAAATATTCCTTCCTTGCTATGTGATGAGTTATATTTATTTCGTGTGAGTTATTGGAATAACTCTGTTTTTATCATTTATTTGAGAATTGAAATGTGACATTCAAATGTTGCTCCTGGATTACTTGATAGATTCTGTTGGGTAAATGTATCTGTAAAGAACAAAAAGAACTGAAGAATTCAACATAAGAGAATAAAAAATGATCCATCAAGAGAATGTATAAGTATATTTTCCCCCAAAATATTCAGGTAGAAAGTCTTAGTCGATTTCTTTCATACACTGGGTAGTTTAGGAGTTTGCTCTCTCTAGGTTGTGATTGTTATTTCTCATTTAATAACTTCTAGTGCTGCGGGGAGAGAATATAGCCACTAAGATAATAAGAATGATGCTTCCTCTGACTGTTATTCTTGCTGTAGAGAAGACAGGATCTTAGAGATATGATAAACAATATGGAATTGAAATACATGCCCAGGATTAAACATGAAGAAACAAGTAAAAAGCATATGTAAAGTGTTCGCATTTTGTTTACAAGCAAAGCATGAAATGACCGTACTCTCCCTGTATATTCTACCTATTTCTCTACAGCTTGCTGCTGCTCCTGTTCACTGTTTATCTCTTTAAAATGCAAGTGCTTCCAGTAACTGTAGGGGATCCCCAGCTAAAGAGTGTTCTCACCCCATCCTCTTCAAAAATTTCTTTTCATATGTGTGCTCTTGGGAAAGACTATAGGCCTGTGTGTGTGTATGGTAACAAACTTTTGTACAATAGTGAGTATTTGCCTCTTTGTGTGTTGTGTATGTAAGTGTGTACACCTGCATAATCATGTAGACGTCTGCGTTCAGTCTTTGGTGTTGTTACAGGGTATCCCAGTGTGACTCAGAGCTGGGCAATCGTACTAGATGAGTTGACTCTATCCAGGGATGCTTTTGACTAAGTCTCCCATTATAGTATAAATAGTAATCACCACCAGGTCTGACCTTTAAGTTTTGTTTTGAACATAAAAGTATGTACTTGAACCCTGTATGACAAGAACATTGCTGTCTGAGCCATCTCAACATTTTCCCACTTTACATTCTGAAAATTTCTTGTTATATAGTCCAGCAGGAACTTTGGAAACCCCTTTTTCTTTCACCTCTTATTAAAATGATGGAAAGTCAGTTGTAATCAGAAATACAAATTTAATATGTGTTTTCAAGGACATACAAGAGACAAAAACATCATTGTGAATTATTATATAGTTGGACACTATACATTTTATGTGTTAGCCATGTTAATTACAGTTTTAGCTACATGTGAGTACAAGGGATAGTAACAGTGCTACAGAGAATACGAAATGGCAAATATCTATAACGATAACTTCAGAGACTTTAAAATGAAGATCTGATGATTTCCATGGGAAATTAGAGAGCAGAAGCTGTGAGAATGTGGAAGGATGCGGCATGCCTTCCGGGAAAGTGGTAACTACAAGGTTTGAGGGTGATTTCAGAGAAGAACACAACAGGAACCAGGCATCTCATCTTCATTAGACAGGAATGAAGCAGAGTTGGAAAAAGGGAGGTAATACAGTAAATCCATTGACCTGTGGTGTATCATTGATACCTTTGGGAGGAACCAGAGATTTCAGCTTGAAGTTCTGTAAAATGGTGGTCAGGAACAGAAACAGCTCCATGCGGGCCAGACCTTCTCCTAAACACACTCGTTTTCCTGTAGGGGAAAAAAGGCAAGAAAGGTAACTATGCCTTGTAGGTGAATGAGTGTGGGATGCAGTATGTTTGGAACTAGCATAAGAGACTAATGTAAGTGCTGAGTTATTGGATGGTTGGTTAGCTGTAGGGGTGGGTTAGAGGACAATTGTTTAAGCAAATAAATAAAGATGGCATGTCAGGAGCTGTGTAATCCAGTCACAGCTCAGCATATATAAGCAAGTCCTATGGGTCTCTGCAAAGGAAGTGGAGAGAGTATATAACTTCTCAGGAAAGAGTGGATCTGGGCACACAGAAGGACAGTGACATCTGCAAGGCTGGTGTGCACTCTTCTCTCTCATTCTATTGATGAATCTTTTGGTGATTTTTAGTTTCACTTTGGCCGTCACACATGTGACAGCTCTAATTTTCCCTGCAAACTCCATTCTTCCTCCAATGCTTTCCCCTAAGATTCCTCAGGGGTTAATCCTTCTCAATTTTCTTATTTGGAAATATTAACTGCAATACCTTATTGTGGAAACTTTCCTGATCAGTAGAGGCAGTAAAAATTAACTGGATATGCCTCATAATTGTTTTCAGGGAAAGGTAGATAGCAATACACCGTGAAGAAAGGAACTCAGAACGGTAATGGCAAGAATAATGGGTTCACATGAGGAAACAATACCTGGAACATTAACCATACCTCACAGTTCTGAGAAGGAGATTGAGGAAATCAATACACAAGAAAGGGAATTACACAATACCAACAGTTGAGAATAAGGTCCCTGGATACCGAGTAGGATATGGTATACTACAAGAGGACCAAATATAATGTAAAGTCTGGGATGGATAAGTCATTTTAAGCACACACAGGAACAATTTGTTGGTGGAAGTAGAAAGGTACAGTGAAAATGGGAGAAGAGTGCGTTGACAACTTTGTCTTTTATAGAGAGAATGAGAGCAATAGCACCTTCTTGAAGGCCAGAAAAAGATATAAAAGTATTTCCTAGAGATACAAAAGAATTACTGAGGTTTAAATATTGTTGTTCTCAGAGCAATGTACCCATTTCTATAACCTTTAACTTTTAAACTGCAAGTACCGTACCTGCCCGCTTACATATGTGCTGTAAGAACAGTTTGTGCTTGGCTAGATAGTTAATTAAACTTGCAAAAATGTCAGACTCTATGCCTAGACTGAGGTTGTATAAAGGATGAAAATATGTGTTTGGGTAGTAGATGAGGGGATAAAAGAGTTTTTATGATTCGTATGATGTAATTCTTAGATGTCAATAATAGAAACCAGTAATAAAACTATTCATGGAATCCTGGTAGAACAAGCTCAGATAATGTATAAATAAAGATGGCTCATGTTATTTGGTGCTAATTGTGTGCATTCATTATCTAGTCATTAAGTGGCCCTTACCTTGAGGCAGGATGCTGGCACTGAGTACATGGTTTTCCCAAATAACATACGATCTTAAGCAGTATATTGTTGAAGACAGGTTATCCAGAAAGACAAACCAGAGGAATGAATGATCCATATAATTATATAGCAACATAAATCAAATTAGTGTAGCAGATTTTTTTCTGATCTTTTCACATAATCATTGATGGTCTGCCTTATTCTGAGCAGTTCATGAACCTTTCTCTAAAACTGAATACATACATGGACACAAAACATTTTCAACAGAAGCAAGAAAGTTAAAAGAAGACCTTGCAAACCAACTGATTGCCATCGACAAAAGACAAATACCACCACCTAAAGAAATTCTTGAATGTTTAAAAACTCATGGAAACTGAACAAAGCTCTGCTGAATGAAAAATGGGTCAAAGGAGAAATTAAACACTTTTAAAGTTGAATAAAAGTGAACACTGAAAACTAAGACCCACAATGAAGTCCCTCCTAAAAGGTTAAGTCATAGACCTCATTGTCCTACAAAACAGAAGCAAGGGAGAAAAAGAAAGGGTTGTAAAGAGAAAGAGATACAGAGAGAACTCGCATTAACTGCACACCTGAATGCTCTAGAAGAAAAGGAAAAAAAATAATGTCCAGGTGGTAAAGATGGAAAGAATAATCAAACTGAAGGCTGAAATGAGTAAATAGAAACAAAACAACAAGACAATGCAAAGAATCAGTGAAAGTTGGAGTTGAATCGTTGGGAAAAACAATACACTTGATAAATCTTTAACAAATATACTAAATATACTAAAAGGCGAAGATAAGCAATATAATTTAATAAAAGTAGACTTGAAAATGGCATACGAAAAAAAACCACTAACTAAAGTCAGATGACAATAAGGGCACAGTGGAAGAATATGTATCCAACTACATTGTAAAACCTAAAAGACAGATATAAATTTTTGAGATATACAAATTACAAGAGTTAAATCTGGTTTAAGATAAGAGATTCAAATAAACTTATGACTCACAGTGGAAAAGAACTAGTAATTAAAAGTTTTCAACCAAAATAAGCCCAGGGTCAGACGGACTCTGTGAACCAATTTATCAATTTCAAAGAAAAGTAAATAAAATTGACTCCCAACTGCTCTGCAAAATAGAAACAAAAGGAACATTGCCTAATTATTTTATGAGGTTACAATTACTCTGATATGGAAACCACATGAAGACCTAACTGAAAAAGGGAATTCCAGGCAGATAGGGGTGGTGAAGGCTTTTTCTCAGCATTGGGTAGTCAGAGGCAGCAGTATTTCTATACATTCACGGCCAGCCTGGTCTTCAGAGCAAGTTCCAGGAAAACCAGTGCTTTTATAAAAAGAAACTCTGTCTCAAAAACAAAAAACAAAACAAGGAGGAGGAAGGTGGACAGAGAGAAAGTATTGCAGAATTATTTATAAATTTGCCTCATGACCAATCATGTATAAAATCTCAATAAAATACTTCCAAACCTAATACAAGACCACTTTCAAAAGATTATGTACAATGTTAAAATAGGCTTTGCTTCAGAGATGAAGGAATGGTTCAATATACATACACAAATAATTTGATTCACCATATGAGGAAAGTAAAAGATAATAAGACAATTGTCTTTTCATTAGTAAAGGTTTTACCCAAACAACACATTCCTTCCTCTGAAATGTCCTGAAATAGACTAGGGATATTAGGAACTGAGGTCAACATAATAAGAGTGACTTAGCATTAGCCCATAGACAAAGTCAACATAAACAGAAAATCTTAAAGCATTTCTATTAAAATCAGGCACACGATAGGAATGTCCACTTTCTCCATATATTTGAATATAATATCTGAAGTATTAGTTAAAGTTATAAGACACCTGAAAGAAATCAGGGTAGGCAAATAGGAAAGGAACAATTAAAAATATCCCTTACTTGTAGATGTTATGATTATAGCTATAAATTGCTAAAATATACACCAGGACCATCAACAGATGAAATGCTTTTTCAGCAAAGTGACAGTAAACTAAATTAACACAGAAAAATTAGCAGGTTTTCTATGTACAGTTGAGAATTGTATTTAGAAGGAAATTAAAGAAAAAATGTTTTTCGCAATATTCTAAAACAATGAGGACAAGAACAACAAAAAAACCTAAGTAAACAAACAAACAAGCAAACAAACAAGCATATTTTTTAGTATTTCTAACCAAATAAGTGAAATATTTGTAAGATAAAAACTTCAAGACATTGAAGAAACAAAGATATCAGAAGATGGAAAGTTCTCCTGTGCTCATGGATCAGCAGGATTAATATAGTAAAATTGAGCACCATATCAAATCAATCTACAGATTCAATCCCCTTCCCATAAAAATTCCAACACAAGGGGTTAAGAAAACTGAGAGGAGAATTTTCAGCTTTACATAGAAACACAAAAGAGCCAGGATAACTAAAAGTATCTTGAATGACAAAAGAATGACTACAGGTATCACTATCTCTGATTTCAAATTATACTCCAGAGCTATAGCAATAAAAATCAGCATGAATTGGCACAAAAAGAAAGAGGTTGAAGGAATCATGTTATGAGTTTATTGTAAAAATCACGTGATCCATTAAGGAACATCCATGTCAAGTTATATATTAGAATACATACTGTAGGTGTGAAGATGCAATATATGGGACCAGCACCCTACTTGGTGCAGTAGCAGAGACCCTAAAGCTTCCAAAGAGTCTCCTGCCGCAACAACAAGGATTCCATGACCTCATGGGAACCTGGAACTTACTTACACCTAGACCTAGTATTATGTATATATATGTGTGTGTGTGTGTGTGTGTGTGTGTGTGTGTGTGTGTGTGTATAATGAAATTCTCTATTTTCTTTTAAAAAATTAAACATGTTAGAATGTGTGCGTGAATGATTATGTCAAAGTTACTTGTTTAGGAAGTTCAGATGATGGCTCCAGGTCTCCTGGAGCAGAAAATAGAGGTGGTTCTGAGCTTCCCAGGATTAGCGCTGGGCTATTGACTCAGGTTTATGGCAAAGGAAGCAAATTCTCTTAATTGTTGATTCATTTACCCAGCCCTTTATTATCTTTGCAATAATGGCTAACATTAGCCAAAATCCCAGCCAGGACTGGGAATATGCTCAAAAAGTCTCCCCTCAAATGAAGAAATACAGGCAGCTAGAGGATACTCAGAGTAGATCCAGTTTTCAATCATGAATTTTGCCAATTATAGGTTATTCATTCTTTAGAACTTGTCACTAAACTTAAGCACACTAGCAGGACATAGTGCACTCAGTGCTTTAAGAGTGTGTTTCATTGCTGGGAGAGACTAAGGGACTACTGGCAGTGGCACCAGGATTTATTCCTACTGCATGTATTGGCTTTTTGGGATCCTATTCTAATTGGATGTATACCTTGCTCAGGCTAAAAATAGTAAGGAGGGCCTTGGACCTTCCACAAGGCAATGTGCCTTGCCCTTTCTGAGGATTGGTTATGGGTGGGGTGAGAGGGTTTGTGAGGGGAATGGGCAGAGGGGAGAAAGTGGAAATTGGTTTGGTATCTTTTATTTTTTTAAACCTAATAAAATAAAGAAAAAGAAAAGGGGTGGAAACTGGAAGAGGCATAAAAGTGCTGTATACTAGTTGTATACTAAAAAAGGAATGTGTACGAACTTGTAGTAAGAGAGAATAGTGGAGGGTGAGAATTAAAGGCATTTGTTGACTGGGTTGAAATATAGGTGTGGTTTTGAAGAGAAGTCTTTGTGTAAATATATAAAACTCAAACAATAAATGAGATTGTAAAATGATAATAATTTTTGTCTTTTATTTTTGTCTTTTTTGTCAGATAGAAAGTCATAAATTACAGTGTTGATTCATATTTGTGTTTTATATTTGAAGTATTGGAGGGAAAAATTGTGTCTATTTCTCTCTAGCAATTGTCTTGGTCAGGCGTGGGTGATTCTCTCTAAACACAAGTCCAAGCACATCAACCTCTTTTTCATCTGTTTTCCTGAGTGGGCTTCATCCCATCTCAGCTTTTGTGTAGTTTTTGGAATGTGTTTCTACATAGCTGAGCCTAGAGGTGTGAAACAACCAAAAAAAAAGTAAAGTTATGACAGTCTTTATTTAATGGTGATTGTTCAAAGGCTAGGTTACATTTATTCTCTATGATGATTGTCTTTTGTATCCATGAGATGTTCATATAAAGGAAGACTGGAAATTGTATAACTACCACCATGCTTTACTTAAGTGAAGTGTATGAAGTAAGTGTAACCTCCAAATTTGATTCCAGCAGGGAAGAGGTGTCAACGACAGTGCATAGGTACTAATCACACACAAAATGAAATTCTATGATTCCCTTAGGTGTCACTGTAAAATTTCTTACAGCTCCTCATGTCACCAAAGTCATGAAAATGAGGTTATATTACCTGCTGAGAAAGGCATAAAGCAGTCACTTTTCTTAAAGGTTCCTTTTGCATCCAGAAAATGACCAGGATCAAATGTCTCTGGATTGGGGAATTCGTTGCTGTCATGCAAAACTGATGATAGTGATGTTATAATGGTCGTTCCCTACAAACAATTCACACAAAGCCACCAAGTTACAAAGATATCATGGCTCCATAAAGTAGGTACAAAGAAGATCAGGGGCATCTCAACAGACAGAACATGCAGGGAACAGGGAGGAGTCTGATAGAAGTCACAGTGCTATGGCTAATGTGCCTCAACTGAATTTGAAGTCAGCACTTAGGTTTTGGTACTAATACTTTGAGTCTGTTCCCTATCCCTGCACACTTGGACATGGGTGTTTCAACACCTGCTGCTCTAGGGTATCAGTTGCTTTATATAAGTCACATTGGTCATGAAATCAAGTGGAGAGCTGGACTGTATGTAAATAGTATAGGAACTCATTCATGATGGAACACAAAGTCTAGACACACAGACATCAATTGGTTTCTCTCATGGATAGAATTCAGATATAGATGCATTCCTATAGGTCAACGATGGAACAGCCTCTTCTCACATATACTGTCTATGTATATAAACACACATATACAAGCAGGAGGGACGCTGTTTATGAGGGACCAGAACTAATGGAACATGAAAGGAAGCAATGTAATTTTTTTTATTCATTCTTCTTTCATATTCTGTATCCTCATCTCCTTACAATCCCCCTATTCCCATAATTAACCCTCTCTTTCAGAACCACTGCCACTCTGTTCCCCTTCAGAAAAGGCAGTCCTCACAGAAATGTCATTTGAGCAAAAGTTAACAATATCCAATAGAGCTATGCAAAAATATCCATATCAAGGCAGGAAGATAAAACATAATAGGAGGAAAAGGGTACAAGACAAGAAAAAGTGCCAAAGATACCTGCAACGCCAGTGTTTGGAGTTTCACTAGAAACCCAAGATAAACAACCAAAGCTACTTTCAGAGGACATAGTGCATGCAGATCCATACAGGCTCCATGATGGCTGCTTCGGTCTCTGTGAGCACCTGTAGCCCTCCTGAGCTAATTCTGTGTGCTGTGTGCTCCTGGCATCCTTGACTCCTCAGACTCCTACCATCCTTCCTCCTCTTCCACAAGAACCAAAACTCTGCCTAAGGTTTCACTGTCGGTCTGCATCTGTTCACATCAACTGCCAGCGGAAGTCTCTCTGACGACCACTGATCTATATAGCAGATTGTCTTCAAAGAACATCTATTATTTTTCATTTTTGTTTTATGCCAGTTCTTTTTCATTCTACCCTAGGTCTCTGAGTGGTTTAATTGTTTACTGTGCTTCCGTCCAGGTGCGTTTGACTTGGGTCTCCTTTCCTGGCATGGGCCTCAATTAGACAATTCATTGGTTGGCCACTCCCACAAGTTCAGAGCTACCATTACCCCATAACATCTTGTAGGCAGGACAAATTGTTGGTTAAAGTTTTTGTGGCTGAGTTTATATTCCAGTCCCTCACTGGAAGCTTTGCCTCCTAGTAGAAAATGGATGGTTTAGGCTCCTTAGCCCCTATAACTAGGAGTCCTAAAAAGACACTTACAGATTCCAGGGATTTTCCCCTGAACAAGGTTTCCACCATGATTCCCAAATGCCACTAAATTTTAGTTATTTTGTCCCATGAACTCTTCTGCCATCACCCAACAAACATGATCCCCCCCCTTTCCCATTCCCAATAGCCTTCAGAACCCACCAAATCTATTCTACTTTTCTTCCCAGGTTCATCTGTGTAATTCGCCTTGAGCCCTCCTTGTTATTTTGCCTCTCTGGGTCTGTGGATTAACAGTTATCCATTAACTAATAGCTACTATCAACTTATAAGTGAGCAAATACCATGTTAGTTTTTTCTGAGCCTGGGTTACTTTACTTTGATGATTTTTTTTTCTAGTTGCATCCATTTGCCTGCAAGTTTCATGATATAATATTTATAGCAACTGATAATATTCTACTAGTAAATAGACCACAATTTTTCTATGGGGTCTTAAATTAGGGGCAATCTATAGTTTTTTTGTTCCTGGATCTTATAAGCAAAACTGCTATGAACATAGTTGTGTAAGTGTGGTTTGGGTAGGATGGATCATCTTTTTCAGTGTTTGCCCATCAAGTGGAAAATTTGGTTCTTGAGGTAGACAGATTAATAATATTCACAGCAACATGCATATTAATTTTTGTAGTGTATTTAAAAGTTTGTACTCCCATTAGCAATGTAGGAGCATCCAGATTGCTAAGCATTCTTGTCAACATGTGTTGTTACTTGTGCTATTGATCTGACATTCTAACAGGTATAAGATGAAATCTCAAAATACTTTTGGTTTACATTTCCCTGATATCCAAGGATCTTGAAAATTTAAGGTTTGCTCAGTGACTTATGATTTCTCTATTGAGGAATCTCTCTGTCTCTCTCTCTCTCTCTCTCTCTCTCTCTCTCTCTCTAAGATATATATATATATATATATATATATATATATATATATATATATATCCTCTCTCTCTCTCTCTCTCTCTCTCTCTCTAGGATATATATATATATATATGTATATATATATATATCCTATATTTAAGTGGAGTTTTTTATTTCTTATTTAGAGCTCTTTGAATTCTTTATATATCTTGGATTTTGGCTATCTGTTAGATGTAGAATAAGTGAAAACCTTTTACCATTCTGTAACCTTCTGTTTTCTCCTACTGAGGGTGTCCTTTGCCTTACAGAAGCTTTTCTGTTTCATGAGGTCCGATTTATTAATTGTTAATCTAGAGACTGGGCTATCAGTGTCCTGTATAGAAAATCGTCTCTTGTGCGAATATGGTCAAGGCTAATATGTATTTCCACTTGTATCAGGTTTAGTGTGTCTGGTTTTATATTGAAGTATTAAATCTACTTGTTTTGGTAATAAGTCATTCCTGTCCCATTTTTTAGTCTATTTACTATTATTTAGTTATATGTAGAGTCATAAATTAAGTGTTGTTATATTATGTTAGACTTCAGTACTAAAAACCACAATTCATATCTCAGGAAGATTCTTTTGCCACAACTTAATCATATATAAATAAATCCCAAATTATCCACAGACATTGGTTTGACAGGTGGATATTGCAGTTACATTGATCAGAAATGAAATGCGTGTTCCCTATTCACTCACTCAACTTCATTACATATTTGTGTCAACTTCATCTGTGCTCTAAATGAATCATGAATTGAAAGCATAATTTACATTTTGAGATTCCCAACTACCTTCTAGTCTGTAATTGCTCACACATTCTGAGTGTACTGATCAAAATTTTAAAACATTCTATTTACTAGTGTTCAACTAGTAAAATATAGGAGTTTGAGTAAATTAAGATCAATATAGGAATTAAATCAATTTTTACAACTTTATTTAAAAATACAATTACAAGAATATTCATTATTCATTGAAACTCAAAGAAAGTATTTTCAAACTACATCAGTGAAACCAAATCATTTTGCAGAAAAAAACAGAGCACAGGTAAAGTATAATTTTTTCTATTGCTTGAATAATGCAGGATATAACCTCCTCAAGGTTTTTCATTAATTTTTTTCTCTTTGATAAAAATCACAAAATTTTTTTGAATGAATTTGAATGAAAATTGGAAAATCATGTGGAAATATAAAACCCCAATCCTCGTCCAAGCAAAATATAGAAGGCTGAGCAAAGTAGAATTATCACTACTGTGTCTCTGCCTGCTGTAGGACTACCTTCCTGGTTATGAAGCAGCATAAAGAACCCAAAAAACAGTGTGACTCAGAGGACCAGAACCACACTGTGACCTGGGAGCATCACTAGCACAGAAGTGCAGTACAGATGAAATAAACTTACCTTGGGGATGAGGTTGTTCCTGAATTTAACATCGCAGGTCACTTCATGGGGTAGGCTGTTGGGCCGATATCAAGGAGTCTCTGAACCTAATGAATCATGGCGTCTGTGTAGGGCATTTGCTTCCTGTCCTGCAAGCAGGGGCTGCGTTGTCTGCCAATCACATGGTCAATCTCTTCCTGGACTTTAGCTGGTTAGGAGCAATGACAAATGTTGAAATAGGAGAAAAGTAACAGGGTGTGTGTGGGTCTCCGTATAGTTTTACTCCAGTTATCCTATTAATCATCAGTGGGCAGGTTCAACACCAAACACTACTTGGAAATATATTTGTATTTTAACAACAACTGTTTTTATATTGAATTATTGGTATGGAAAAAGAAAATGTCAATTAAACCCACATTCTATTTATAATTGCATATCTATTGATACAAACACATATCACACACATGTCAGTACACATGTACACATGCATCCTTTCACTTCTCTATAATAGATCTTAGATTATCATACTCAGTAATATGGACACTCATTGTGGAGAGAATTGCAGATACATAAATATCATTGCCTATATCAAATATTAGAGTTAGGTTTCATTTTTGATACTTATTTTGATTACTTCATGTCTTTTCACTCTAGTTTGTACTTTTCCCTTTTGTCATTTACAATATATTAAATGTGTTGCCTGCACCACCAGACAGGAAAACTTTTTTTATGTTTGTAAAGATTATTGTTCAGCAGAACCTTTATAGACTCTGGTAAAACTTTCAAATACTGATTTAATTTCAACATCATTGAAAATATACTTCTAAATGTCCAAACAGTCTTGATTTCTTCACAGAATGTAAAATTTCACAGGAAAAAGTAAAAACACTACGATTACTTATTAACTTATGTGAGGTGATTTCTTTTTTCTTTACCAAATAACTAAAATTATGAGAATAAAGAAAGTAATTCCAAGAATTCATCTTTCTTAAAAGCCTGAAATTGGTGAAGTCAATATTCAGCCACAGCTCCATATATGCTTTAGGAGCCTAGAACAGACTGCCTGCAAGGAAGCACAAACAAAGGACAATTTTTGATGGACATTTCTTCAGCTGTGGTTTCTTCATTTTTCTCAGTTGTGCTCACCTTTGTAGCCAGTGGAACTGCAAGTTAAATATTGAGATTTTTGAATAACACCACACAGGGTACTGGCAGCATCTTGCCAGCATCTTCCCAGAATGCTTTGATTTACCACATACAATCTCACCTGTGACATGTGGGTGCTTCAGCAGAGTCAGGAGAGCAAATCTCATTGTTGTCTTTAAAGTAACTGTTCCACCAACAAACAGATCAATCAAGGTGGCTGTCAGGTTTTCAGGTGTATATATCGATTGCTGATTGCGATTCTCCTAAGGATGATTTGATATTGTTAACTAACAAGTTCTACCCTGCCACAGCTAGGCTACAATTGAATATACAATATTGTACAATTCTAGATTGTTGATATCACAGAATCTAGAAGGTACAGCAGTGGCTGAAATAAATGGCATTTCGGAGACTGTGGTATAGATATCTAAACTTCATTATTCATACTTACATTTCCATTTGCCAAAATTGCACTTCTAAGATTATATACCTGTGTGTGTGTGTGTTTGTATGTGTGTGTGTGTATGTGTGTGTGTACAATGTTAAACTGTAAGACTGTGGAGAATTTTATATGGATATAAGAAGACTCATTTGTAAGAGGAAACCCTGTATATTAAAGATGGTAAGAACATTGGCAGGTACTTGACTCTAATGCTTTATGTCTACTGTATGACAACAACATGAGGGTTACAAGTCTCTTTCTACCTGAATTCAGTAGACATTTGATTTAAGGCACTCATAACTCATTTTCCCCTTAAATAAGAAAACATAATTTGAATTAGAATAAATAGGAGAATTGGAGACACAATGCTACCTTTCCAAAGCTCTTTCAAGATATTTAAAATATTCTCAAAGTTTTTATGGACTAAGTATAGCTGTACATTCATTACTGAGTTCAGAGTGTTTAAATAGGTGAAGCACAGCTAGCAAGATTAGGTTCCCAGTCAAGATGACTTAGCTCCATTCCATTAAGGAGTAAAATAGCAACATGATCTATGAATTAAGGAAGGGTGAATGAGATACAAATGAGATACTAAGTCATGAAGCTAGAACATGACCCAGTCATGGCCTGCATGGAATAAATCAAAAGACTGAATATTGATTTAACTAAGCTGTAAAGATGCTCTGCTACAGGATTGTCAACAATGTTACATCTTGAGATGCTGAGGCAAGTTTAGAGATGAATCATCATTATTTTATAATTATAAAATTGATAACATTTTCATGACTACAAGAAGGCCTCTAGTGTATTCATATTGTATAGCTAATACTATTAAAATAATTTACATTCCCTTCACTGCAACTTCCCAAGAAACTCATCTATTTCCTTTTGTAATACATCTTCATGTGATTTTCTAACCATAAATTGGCATTGCTTATGTCCAAATTAACTTTAATTAACTCTAAAGAAATATACTTAAAAACTAACAATTATATTTATATATCCTTAAATACATTTGGATATACAGTGGTGCAGTTTTGGCTCATATTTTGTTCATAAGTACCACTTTTTGAGTGTAAGGATTGCTCAACAAAGGGAACACATGCATGCTAGTAGAAACTTTGCTTCCTACTCTAGTGAGGAAATAGTTCTAAAAGAACAGCACCCTGAATGCAATTTGACAAACCAGTATATTACTTAACTGTTTTAAAAATGAGGGAGAACATGAGCAAGGAAGTCAGGACCACGAGGAGTGCACCCACCCACTGAGACAGTGTGGCTGATCTATTGGGAGCTCACCAAGGCCAGCTGGTTTGTGACTGAAAAAGCAAGGGATAAAACCGTATCTCTGAACATGGTGGACAAAGGCTGAAGAGAAGACAAGGACAATGGCAGGGGGTTTTGATCCTACTTCATGTTCTGGCTGTGTGGGAGCCTAACCAGTTTGGATGTTCACCTTCCTAGACCTGGATGGAGGGAGGAGGACCTTGGATTTTCCATGGGGTGACTGCTCTTCGGACTGGAGAGGGAAGAGGAGAAAATTGGGGGAGGGGGAGATGGGTGGGAGGAGGGGGAGGGAAATGGGAGGCTGGGAGGAGGCAGAAAATCTTTTTCTTTTTATATATACACATATATATATATATATATACACATTTATTTATCCTAATACCTGCATAGTAGTGATGTGGGATATCCTTCTGTATATGTGTTGGTTTTATAATTGGGGAATTAATAAAGCAGCTTTGGCGATGGCAGGGCAGAATATAGCAAGGGTTGAAGTGCTTTATACAGGGAAGGGGGGGAGAGAGATAGAGAGAGAGAAGGCAGAGTCGGAGAGTAACCATGTAGCTGCTGAAGGATAGGAAGCCAAAACATTATGGGTAGGTCATAGGCTCATGGTGATACACAGATAAATATAAATGGATTAATTTAAGATGTAAAGGTTAATTAATAAGAATCTTGAGCTAGCTGGACTGTGGCACATGCCTTTAATCTCAGCATACAGAAGGCAGAAACAGGCAGATCTCTGTGAACTTGAGGTCAGCCTGGTCTACAAGAGTGAGCTCTCCAGGACAGGCTCCAAAAACTACAGAGAAACCAGGTATCGAAAAAAACAAAAAATAAAAGAAATCTGAGTTAATAGATCAAACTCTATTATAATTAATACAGTTTCAGTGTCATTATTAGGGTGTGTGCTGCCAGGAAACAATTATATAGTCCTTGTTTACAAAGAGGCACCCACTCTCTGGGGCATGGATCCCCATAAGTCATAAAAAAAACTTAAAGAAAATAGGGCTTCTAGAACTACCAAAACGGGAGCCAAGCACAGCTTCTTGGTAGCCACATTTTTTTTTTTAGATTTTTTTTCTGCTTGCTGGTGGTGTGCTGAGGCATGGCTAGGCTCTTTTAATAGAAGGCTTCCTGACAAAGCATTAGCAGGAAAAACTGCAGAGCCCTTTTAGGAGCCAAGACCCTATTTCATGCTGGCAGCACACAAATAGCTCTGTGTTTGAAGGAAGGTCATTTTAAGGATCATTTAAATGGGGTTTGTAAGCAGAGTGCTACAAATTGCTTAATGGCAACATAGACCCACTGTTTCCCTAGAGCTGGGGTAGTAAGCATGGCTGACAGAGCCTGTGAACATGAATCCACCATGTTGGACTGGGCAGAGCACACAGTCAGGGCCATGAAGTTGGTCCTATTCATGCCTGCTTAACATTTAAAAAAGTGATTCTGGTCAGAAAATTATTACAGACAAACAGTAAAGAAAGATACAGAAAGAAATAAAACTCTGAATGGGTCATAGTGTGTTTAAAAAATGTACATAGGTTTGAGAGAAAGAAGAAAAAGATTATTGTTATGAAAAGAAATAGTTTAAAAATAAAACAGCTTCTATAAAGAGACAATAAAAGTAATATAAAAGATATAAACAGTTGTGTAGAAGGAACAGTGAGCTGCATTCTGCCGCCTGGTTCCTAGCCGCCTGGCTAGCTTATGCCTCGAAATAACAACACACAAATTGTATTCTTTTAAACACTCCTTGGCCCATTATATCTAGCCTCTTCTTGGCTAACTCTCACATCTTGACTAACCACGAGGTGGTAGCTTACCAGGAAGATTCTAGCATATGTCCATCTTGGGCTGGAGCTTTATCCTGTCTGCCTCAGAGAGGAGAGCTATGGCATCTGGCTCACTTCCCTTCTTCCCAGAATTCTGTTCTGTCTACTCTGCCTACCTAATTTTCTGACCTATCAGACCAAGCAGTTTTCTTTATTGATTAACCAATGAAACAACAGATTGACAAATGACCTTCCCACATCACAGTTGTAGATTAAAGGTGTCAAAACGATAAAATAATCCACATAAAAATGGAATATACACAGGCAATCTAGATGATGTATATTATTGTGTTTTCCTTGACATTTTTGATTGAAGAGAAACATTTGATTCTGGGTGCTTCTAAATTAAACCAACATAAAGTCTCTTGAATTGAAAATTTGGGTCTAAGATTATGTTGCTTTGGAAAGAGTTTCTGCTTTTGTTTTCACAGTTGATGAGAACCTTTGGATTCCTTTCAGACTAATAGGTTTTGATGGGACAAGATTCCCTGAAATGTCTCTGTGAACCCTAAAAATACATTTTCCAATGAATAGTAGGAAGCACTTTGAAGAAAACTATGCCCAAATTTCCCAAATGATTGATTTTAAATATTTGTTTTCATTTAAAGGGGAATATAATATAAAGATGAACACTTTGTTTGGTATGGATGTTAGTCTATTGATACAAATTTAAGGTTGATTTTGTTACATTTCGTACATGTATTTCTGCTCTTGTTTAAGATAATATGTTTGCAGAGCTAATTTGAAAATACATTGTATAATTAAAAAATACAAGTTAATAGATTGTCGATTACAATAATCAAACTTCAGTCTTATTAGTTAAGTTTTCTAGATATATAGAAATATATTTCATTGAGATAGATAAACATCAACACATCAAAGACCTACAGAATATGGAATTTAAAATGTTTGAAGAACTTAAACTTTTCTTGATAATGATATATGTCAGCTTGGGGGAGCAACAATCTATTTAAAGAGGTTGATGGGCAGGACCCAGAAAAAATTGATTGCCGATCTTGCTAAAAGAAGATGAGACAGTACTTCAGTATTCCTGCTCCACCAAAGAAAATACCAGACATCATGATGGACACAAAAGAAAGTGACTGATGAAGTACCAACTTAGACTAAGTAGTCTTTCAAATTTCCGGCTTCATGGAAGAGTCTGCTGGATACTAGTGATCTCTATACTGAAGGTGGATGCCTCAACATTAGAGAAGAACTCTGGGTGATTGTCCTGGCAGCAAGATGTTCTGTCAATTCTAGAAGTTTGCAAGCTGCTTGCAATGCACTTCCTGCTTACTTAGGTAAAATTATATCATTCTGGAGTCTTTGAAGAGTTGAAGACAGATATTTACAGTAACAGTTTTTCTTAGTTATGATAAAGGATAAACTAGATATAAAACATTTTAGACTCACAAAGATAGGTTAAACAATAGAGTTATTTTCTTAATTTGCCAAATGTAAATGGACCTAATATTGTAACTATTATTCTTGCTTGATAAATGTTTTGTACATTTTATTTTTACTATGTTAAAATAAAAATTTTCCTTTTTATTTAGACAGAAAAGGGGAGATGATGTGGGATGTCCTCCTGTATATGTGTTTCTTTTATTGGTTAATGAATAAAGCTGCTTTGGCTTGTAGCAAGGCAGAATATAATCAGGATGGAAGAGATATACAGAGAGAATAGTCAGAGTAGGGGAGAGATCATCCATTGCTAAAGGAGAAGGAGAGCAGAAACTTAGCAGTAGGCAACAGCCTTGTGGTGATACACAGATTAGTAGAAATGGGATAATTTAAGATGTAAGAGTTAGTTAATAAAAATCTGGAGATAATAGGTCAAATTGTTATGTAATTAATATAGTTTCTGTGTGATCATTTGTATCTGGGAAGCTAGGAAACAGATGAACAGTCTCAATTTACACAGTAGTATACAATTCACATCTCACAAGTGATATGTTTTTTTTTTTGTAGCAGAAGGAGAAATTATCACCTATTAGCTTGTGGAAAACAATTGTCTATGGGATGTTCAGCCCCAGTTATAACATTCATGATAAACCCATTACACTTGAGGCTCAGGGTATATCTTAGAATATGAGGGAGAATGATAGCAATAATCAGATGGTAAGGAACTTTGCTACAGGATGACTTTTCTAGATATGACAGGGCAGCTACACTCATGAATTCTCTAAAATATGGCTGTTGAATATAACCTAAATAGTTATAACATCAAGTGAATTATGATGTTGCTGAGAAGAATTACTTGGGATGACAAGACTAGATGATGAGTTGCAATTAAAATCCTTGGAGAAAGACAGATGAGCACCAGAAAAGGTTATCCAATGTTAAGTGGTCAATCCTAAAATATACAGATGCTCAATATTAAATGTGATCACACTGTTGAATTTATATACTTATCCTTATGCACTTACACATGTAGCCACAATCATTAAAGAACATTGGATCTTGAATATCAAAGGAAGGTTGGTGCATGGTAGGTGTTGGTCGAAGGAAAGGGCAGGAAGAAGTGGTGTAATTATATTATATTTAAATAACATACTAAAAATAACACTGACATTCTATAGATCAATTAAAAATAAAGAACAAAAAGTAGTAGAGAAGTTAGATAACTCTGTAAAGGCCTATAATAAACTAAAGAAGATACATAAAGATAAATCAGGAGAGCACTTGAGCAATGGTAAGAAACCCAGCCTTCAGAAAGTGCATATAGAAAAAGACTAACACAGCATAGATCACATTCTTTAGAATATGTTGGTAGATATTTTCCAAAAACTAGAGTGGGATATTAACATCTACGTATAATAAATGTAGAGATATGGAAATACAGAGACAAGAACAGGATCTGGCATGAGAATATATTCAAAATATCATAAAATTATCATATAACAAAATCAGAAAAAAAGCAACTAAAAGTTGTAAGAGAGAAAAATAAAATTACTCATATGACAGGGCTTTCAGAATTAATCAGGGTATTTTACACAAACATTTAAAACCAGAGGGGTGCATAATGATATATTCCAGATTCTTAGTGAACCACACCTGGATCAAGGAAGAAATAAAGAAAGAAATCAAAGTCTTCCTTGAATTCAATGAAAATAAAGAAACAACCTACTCAAACTTATGGGACACTATGAAAGCTGTCCTGAGAGGAAAGTTCATAGCACTAAGTGCCCACTTAAAGAAAACAGAGAAAGCACACATTGGAGACGTAACAGCCTACCTGAAAGCTCTAGAAAAAAAAGAAGCAGACTCACCTAGGAGGAGTAGAAGACTGGAAATAATCAAACTGAGGGCAGAAATCAACAAAATAGAAACACAGAAAACAATCCAAAGAATCAATGAAACAAAAAGCTGGTTCCTAGAGAAAATCAACAAAATTGATAAATCCCTATCCAAACTATTCAAATGGCAGAGAGAGAATATGCAAATTAATAAGATCAGAAATGAAAAGGGGGACATAACCACAGACACAGAGGAAATTCACAGAATCATTAGATCTTACTACAAAAGCCTGTATGCCACAAAACTGGAAAATGTAAAAGAAATGGACACTTTTTTATATAAATACCATATACCAAAGTTAAACCAGGACCAGGTGAACAGTCTAAATAGACCTGTTAGTCGCGAAGAATTAGAAGCTGTCATCGAAAACCTCCCTACCAAAAAAAGCCCAGGACCAGATTGTTTCAATGCGGAATTCTACCAGAACTTCCAAGAAGAGCTTATACCTATACTCCTTAATGTATTTCACAATATAGAAACAGAAGAGTCATTGCCAAATTCCTTTTATGAAGCTAAAGTCACTCTGACACCAAAACCACACAAAGATTCAACCAAGAAAGAGAATTACAGGCCAATCTCACTCATGAACATCGACGCAAAAATCCTCAACAAAATACTGGCAAACCGTATCGAAGAACACATTAGAAAAATTATCCATTATGATCAAGTAGGCTTCATCCCAGAGATGCAGGGCTGGTTCAACATACGAAAATCTATCAATGTAATCCATCACATTTTAAACTGAAAGAAAAAAATCATATTATCATTTCATTAGATGCTGAAAAAGCTTTTGACAAAATTCAACATCCCTTTATGATAAAAGTCTTGGAGAAATTAGGGATACAAGGGTCATACCTAAATATAATAAAAGCTATTTACACAAAACCAACAGCTAACATCAAACTAAACGGAGAGAAACTCAAAGCCATCCCACTAAAATCAGGAACACAGCAAGGCTGTCCACTCTCTCCATACCTCTTCAATATAGTGCTTGAAGTTCTAGCAATTGCAATAAGACAACATAAGGGGATCAAGGGGATTCGAATTGGGAAGGATGAGGTTAAACTTTCATTATTTGCAGATGATATGATACTGTACATAAGCGACCCCAAAAACTCCACCAAAGAACTCCTAAAGCTGATAAACAGCTTTAGTAATGTGGCAGGATACAAGATCAACTCCAAAAAATCAGTCGCCCTCCTATACACAAAGGATATGGAAGCAGAGAGGGAAATCAGAGAAGCATCACCTTTCACGGTAGCCACAAATAGCATAAAATATCTTGGGGTAACTCTGACCAAGGAAGTGAAAGATCTATTTGACAAGAACTTTAAGGCATTGAAGAAAGAAATTGAAGAGGATACCAGAAAGTGGAAAGATCTCCCTTGCTCTTGGATTGGTAGGATCAACATAGTAAAAATGGCAATTATACCAAAGGCAATTTATAGATTCAATGCAATCCCCATCAAGGTCCCATCAAAATTCTTCACATATCTAGAGAGGACAATAATCAACTTTATATGGAAAAACAAAAAACCCAGGAAGCCAAAACAGTCTTATATAATAAAGGAACTTCTGGAGGCATTACCATCCCTGACTTCAAAATCTACTACAGAGCTAGAGTATTGAAAACAGTTTGGTATGGGTTAAAAAACAGAGAAGTCCACCAATGGAATCGTATAGAAGACCCAGCTTTGAACCCACAAACCTATGAACACCTCATTTCGATAAAGGAGCTAAAAGTATAGAATGGAAGAAAGAAAGCATCTTCAACAAATGGTGCTGGCACAACTTGATGTCAAACTGTAGAAGAATGAAAATTTACCCATATCTATCACCATGCACAAAACTCAAGTCCTAATGGATCAAAGACCTCAATATCAGTCCGAACATTCTGAACCTGATAGAAGAGAAATTGGGAGGTGCCCTACAACAGATAGGCACAGGAGATTGCTTCCTAGGTATAACTCCAGCAGCACAGACATTAAGGGCAACATTGAATAAATGGGACCTACTAAAACTGAGAAGCTTCTGTAAAGCAAAGGACACTGTCACTAAGACAAAAAGGCAACCCACTGACTGGGAGAAGATCTTCACCAACCCCGCAACAGACAAAGGTCTGATCTCTAAAATATATAAAGAACTCAGGAAACTAGACTTTAAAATGCTAATTAACCCAATTAAAAAATGGGGCACTGATCTGAACAGAGAATTCTCAACAGAAGAAGTTCAAATGGCCAAAAGACACTTAAGGTCATGCTCAACCTCCTTAGCGATCAGGGAAATGCAAATCAGAACAACTTTGAGATGTCATCTTATACCTGTCAGATTGGCTAAAATCAAAAACACCAATGATAGCCTTTGCTGGAGAGGCTGTGGAGGAAGGGGTTCCCTCATCCATTGCTGGTGGGAATGCAAACTTGTGCAACCACTTTGGAAAGTAGTGTTTCGGTTTCTCAGGAAATTCGGGATCAACCTACCCCTGGACCAAGCAATACCACTCTTGGGAATATACCCAAGAGATGCCCGATCATATGACAAGGGCATTTGTTCAACTATGTTCATAGCAGCATTATTTTTAATAGCCAGAACCTGGAAACAACCTAGATGTCCTTCAATGGAAGAATGGATGAAGAAAGTGTGGACTATATACACATTAGAGTGCTACTCAGCGGTAAAAAACAATGACTTCGCGAATTTTGCATGCAAATGGATGGAAATAGAAAATACTATCTTGAGTAGGTAACCCAGACCCAAAAGGATGAACATGGGATTTGCTCACTCATAATTGATTTCTAGCCATAAATAAAGGTCAGTGAGTCTATAATTTGATATCCTAAAGAAGCTAAATAAGAAGGTGAACCCAAAGAAAAACATATAGCTATCCTTCTGGGTAGGGGAAGTAGACAAGATTGCCAGGCAAAAAATCGGGATCTTAAGGGTGGTGTGGGAGGGGAGTAAGGGGAGATGGGGAGAGAAAAGTGAGAAGGGTAGGATGGGGAGAACTTGGGGCAACGGGATGATTGGGACTTTCTGAATATGGCAGACAATGAGGGCTGATGCCAAGGACAATGGCACTGGGTTTTGATCCTAATACATGTTCTGGCTTTGTGGGAGCCTAGCCAGTTTGGATGTTCACCTTCCTAGACCAGGATGGAGGGGGGAGGACCTTGGACTTTCCACAGGGCAGGGAACCCTGACTGCTCTTCAAACTTGAGAGGGAGGGAGAGAGGAGTGGGGGGAGGGGGAGAGGAGTGGGGGAAGGGGGTAGGAGTGAGATCTTGGGGGTGGGGTGGGATGAGGGTAAGGGGAGATGCTGAGAGAAAAGGGAGAAGGGGAGAATGGGGGGAATTTGGGGAAAAAGTAGGATTGGGATAAAGGAAGGTTGGATAGGGGAGCACTGAAGCACAATTCTTAGTTAAGGGAGCCACCTTAGGGTTGGCAAGAGACTTGAACCTAGAGTGGCTCCCAGATGCCCAAGCCGAGGTCCCCAGTTAGTTCCTTGGGCAGCTGAGGGTAGGGAACCTGAAATGACCCTATCCTAGAGCAATACTGACGAATATCTTGCATATCATCATAGAACCTTCATCTGGTGATGGATGGAGAGAGACAGAGACCCACACTGGAGCACTGGACTGAGCTCCCAAGGTCCCAATGAGGAGCAGAAGGAGGGAAAACATGAGCAAAGAAGTCGGGACCACGAGGGGAGCACCCACCTACTGAGACAGTGGAGCTGATCTATTGGGAGCTCACCAAGGCCAGCTGGACTGTGACTGAAAAAGCATGGGATAAAACTGGACTCTCTGAGCATGGCGAACAATGAGGGCTGATGAGAACCCAAGGACAATGGCACGATGTTTTGAACCTACGTAATGTGCTGGCTTTGTGGGAGCCTAGCCAGTTTGGATGTTCACCTTCCTAGAAATGGACGGAGGGGGGAGGACCTAGGACTTACCACAGGGCAGGGAACCCTGACTGCTCTTTGGGCTGGAGAGGGAGGGGGAAAGGAGTGGGGGCAGGGGGAGAAGGGTGGGAGGAGGGGGAAAAGGGTGGGAGGAGGGGGAGGGAAATGGGATGCTGGGAGGAGGAGGAAATTTGTGTGTTTTTTCCTCCTTTTCTCAATAAAAAATAAATAAAAATAATAAAAATAATAAAAAAAGAAAAAAAAGAAATGAAATTAAATCAGAAACTCCATGATGGAGATATGCACAAAGAAAATAAAAACCTGCCATCAAGAAACAAATGCACACATGTTTCTGACTCAGAAGAGTCAGAGGTAGAAATAATGCAAAGACAAAGAATGACGAGTGAGTGTGTTGTTCTCCTGCTTGTAAATGAAGGTTGTAGTAACAGGAGACCACAGTACAGAAACAAGCTGAAATTTTAGGAACATCCAAGATTTTATGCATGTGCCGAAAGACAGAAAGTAAATGCCCTCTACTGAGAAGATGTCTGTATACTCTGCCAGAGAGATACAGGAAAGTCCGTAAAGAGAAAAATTACACTCACAGTTACTAATGATGACATGGAGTTTGGAAAGAAATTGTTAATGGCTTGGTGTGTTTGGTAGAGTGACACAACATTTTGAAACTAGAAGATCGTCAGTGCTTCAAATTGGAGACTGGCAACATATGTTAATATTATCTCTGTTTTATAAATTGCTCAACCCCCTTAAATAATTGACAATTTAAATGCAGTCTCTGTGTTAATTTCTACTGGCCTCTTTACAAATATTGACAACATATCTTAAATTCATGTGGAAATTTAAAGGATTCAGAATGGTAAAGCATTCATCAGAAACATGTAGCAAAGTTCAGGGACTCACAATTCTGGATCTTAAATACAAATAAAATATTTCAATGACAAAGACTTCAGACACTGAACAACTAATAAAATATACAAAGATAATGGTAGCACAACTGACTCCCATCATACCAGAATATTTATCATTTGTTCTATTCTAAAAAAGAGTGCAAAAAAAATTGTGGAGGAACTCTTTCTGAAATTACACATTGCTAACAGTTAATCCTGACAGCAACCCAATCTCTAACTGCACTGGTATTAATTTATTAACTCATGAGAAATTATACTCAAAGCTTTACTCTTTTATCCACCTACTATTCCCCATGGTACACATCATTCATCCTTTAGAAGTCATATGTGGCTTCGATCAGTAAAAATGTGTACTGATCTCTTTTTATCTATACGATATGCAAGTGTACAAAACACAGTCATTGATGATATTAGCGCTCAAAGTAGACAGAAAAGTTTATGATTTATGACTATATTGAAATTTGTTTCCTTTTGTTTGCCTTTTGTGTTGTTTTTCTAATATGCTAGATTTTTTTGAATTTTTCCTTTTTGATTTTAAATAATAGAATGGGGGCAATGTGCTCTTATTAACAATTTTATCCATTTTTTCAGGCTTACACACATATAAACAATACTAAATTGTTTTTCAAATGATACTGACATGGTTTTAAACATCACTTCAATGAAGTATAAAATGCTTGACCAATTTAATAATTGAAAAATGAATATTAACACTGTACCTGCTTTATTTCAATTAGGAAATAATCAATAAAGTCCCGAGGGTTGGTAGCATCCAAGGATTCCTCATGTTCTTTTATTTTTGCTGAAAGGTAACTCTGAATAGAAGTCAAGTTTTTATAATATGAATTATGGGTCCCTGGACAATAATCAATCAGAACAGGGAACATATTGCAAACCTTCAAGGAAATGCAAGAATTTACTAAAAATAGACGCTGTGATGACCTAAGTAAAATATATTAGGAATGTGTTATATGAAGGATTTGAATTGCTAGATAGAGGAATGATTCATATTCATCATAAATTCATTATTTGCATTCTTTATTCCATTAGAGAGATTTGAGGAAGAAATTTCTCCCATAATAGTTAATGATCTTAGTATAATTTCCATATTCACCATATCTCTTAACAAAAATTTTGTTCATGTAAACTCATTTAAGGCTCAAATGAATTCTGTCCTACAGTTTGAAATACATGTGATTTAAACACTCACACACTTTCAAAGTGACAATATAAGTTAAAAATTTGGGGGTAACATTTACAGAAAAATCAAGTGCCCCAGATTCAATATCTATTGATTATCTTCAAAATGCAATTACTCTTTAGTGGTGGGTTTGGCTTAAAAAAATGTGTGTGTGCTAAAATTAATTGCACCACATAGGCCTTAGGGTTTTCTCTTTGATCAAACAATCATTTTATATGCAGAGAGCAAGAAACTTTTGTTCATACTAGAACAATTCGATGAGGATATTTATGGTCCAAATAGCATTAAAACATACATCTATCCATTTTTACTGACAACCTATAAACTAGAATCCCAACTGACCCATTGAATGACAGGAGTACTCAGTGTATACTGTCAGCTTTCTTTGCCATTAATACTCTTCCTCCTTTCAGAGAATATTATGTCTATACTGAAATAAAGCTCCCTAGTATTATGTTCAAAATTGGCTTAATGAAAAGAATATAAAGTATTTGGTTAGTAAAAGGTCCTTTGAATGGGTGTAGGAGGTCCTTCTGTCTATGCGTTGCTTTCATTGGTTGAATAAAGAAACTGCCTTGGCCTTTCATGGGGCATAACTTATGTAGATGGAGAAGACAGAACTGAATTCAAGGAGAAAGAAAGCTAGTGAGAGAGCCGCCATGGAGTTGCCAGAGTCAGACATGCTGAATATTTCCCAGTAAGCCACGACCTCATGGTGACATACAGATTGTTAGAAATGGGTTAAATCAAGATGTCAGAGTTAGTCAATGAGAGGCTAGAACTAATGGACCAGGCAGTGTTTAAATGAATACAATTTCTGTGTGATTATTCCGGGTGTAAGCTAGCTTGGACAAGACAGAACAAGGGGCCCTGCTCTCCTAAAACAGTGAATGACAGATCACTCTTATAAAAACAAATGCAGTATTTTAAGAAATAATTCTGTAGTAATCAACAGGAAGATTCATGGATAAGAAACAATTAGGCTTGAGTTAGTTGGCATCAGCATATAAGTTTTTTCGATTTGTATACTTATGGGTTTAGACCTCCCTTCCAAGAATTATTTCCATAATACATTAGCCCTTCTCAGCTGGTTACCTCCTTCCTTCATGATCCATATTAATTTGAGCTGTAAGGAAGAAAGACCATAGTGTGTTCTCATGAGGAAAGAATATTGGCTTTACCTGCGCCCAGAGAGAGCTCAGAATCTTAGAGTTCTCATTCAGTTTTTCCACCAAATTAACAAAAACTTGATCTTTATACTCAAAACGATTTTGGAAAATAATGGAGCAAATGACATGGCAGGGAGCACAGGTCAAGATGAAGGAGGGATCATAGGGTGAGCCTGAAGAGTTGGAAACAAATACCAAATGTTACTAAAATATACGAAGAAGAAAATTTGCTTTTGTTAACTACTGAAAGAAAGTTAAACATTTTAAATGGAATTATAATTTTGAATATTCTTAAGTGCTATATATTTACCTGGTGAATAATACACAATCATATTGACCATACATTTCAGTTCATCTTCAAACTCACTAGTTAAATAAGAAGAGATCACGTCTATTTTACTGGCTGGTTTAACCTGAATTACGTGCTATTATCTGAAAAATTATTTTTATTTACTTATTTAATTCTGACTTTGGTTTCCCCTTCAAAAGAGACAATTGGGGATCGTGGAGTAAATAGTACTTAGTAACAATTATTTTGGCAAGATTGTAATCCAAACCTGAAGTACAGACAGGCTATTATATATAAAAATGAAAGGCATTAAATTGTAGGTTATTCTAGGGAGTAAAGGGGAAGCATACCATACACAACATACAGTATTTCTAAACATACCAAAATTCTCTTATGAGATTAAAATGTGAAAATCTCTACTCATTTCTGCTAGAGAGTAAATGCTCCTTTCTCTGGATTCTCCTAAGTAGTACTATAAGAGTTTACGTTTAACCACACATCAAAGCTTTACTCTCAGGACAAATCAACCAGAGAACACATGAAAAATGTTTGTTGGTTTATAATTACCCTGGATCATCCAATGTGCAATGAACACAGTTACAAGCAAACGTAGGGGTGGCCGTATACCAACTGAAAAGTCATAACTCGATGACTAAAAATTTTTTTATTAAAATAAGCAGATCATTTTTACTTCTCGTGAGGATGTCATACTGTCATTTGATCGTCTGAATTACAGGAATTACCCATTGCCCATTTGAAAGGATACTGATGACACTTTTAGAGCATTCTGTATCCTAATAGGTAAGGTCACTAAAAAGTTTTGTTTGTATTCTACAAGTTGTGTAACAGAAAAACCTACCAAGTTCAAGGATCTTACAATAAATGGCACTACATCCTAAAAATTAACCAATTACATTAACAGACTATTCACAGTCCAAAGATGGAACAATGACCAATATTAATTATTTGTTTTGGTAGCTATATAAACGATGGATGATGAGTCCAATACTAGTGTTCTAAAACATTTATCAAATGAGCAAACTTCCATTACTCAGTAATGCATAAGGACTCTCTAGCTATCTTATTGGGCTTAATCACAGACCATTCACAATAATAGCATTTTCATATGAGTTGTAGCATGATATTAAACCATTTCATCTCTTGTATGTACATGGGGCACTGCTGGCTTATAATAAAAAAGGTTTTCTGGCAGTACATTCTTAAGTTAAGTTACATCCATCTATTTATGTGGCACCAACATCAATGTCTTCATCTCATTTTTGGCAGATAACACCATTTTAATCTTTGGTATACTTACATTTTTAAATATACCACATAAATATGTTCAACATTATCTTTTCTTTTATTGTAAGAAGATACTTTCTCCACATCCTTCAAAATTTTATTATTGATCCTATTTGAACACAAATCACATTGGCAAATCATTTTGAAATATATATTTTTAGAGTCTATTTCCATCCATCTGGGGAAGATTTGTACCACTTAAAGGTCTGCATCACACATCTCCTTTATGATATGTCAAATCCTTGTCTTCTTCACTTTTACTTTTTCAAATGCTGTCACCATTCTCACTAGAGTTTTTGATAATGAATGTCCAGAATAATGATGTATGTGAAATCAGTTTGATACCCACAGACATTATAAGAATCAGCTATTGTTTGCTCTTTTGGCATGACTTGCAGATCTGTTTCAAGATTCTTATACTCAGGAAAGAAAAAAAAACTTTTATGAATCTATCAAAAAGTCTTGCAGCTTATTTGTCTAATAAGAGCCTGTGAAAATATAGTAGTGATTCTTGACATCAAAATGGGTCTGTGCTCCAAGGTCACAAAATAATATTTAGGTGGAACATTTGGAGGCCTTTGAAATGTTATCCATGTTGATTATAACTGACTGATATATAACTGAATTGATTACAACTCTTTTCATTCTAGTCTTATTCCTCATCCTTGGCAATCAAATGAGGCAAGTTATTGTAATAAAAGAGTTTGAGACAGTGCCATTGACTTTGATAGGTACTTTGGCATATCAGTTGTTTTAACATACAGGTGAATGTTTCTTTTATTGTAATTTGCTTTGTTTTGTTTTGTTTTCTGGAGAATAAGGTCTTGCAGCTCCTGCAGCCAGGACTGACATAATTTACTTCAAGTGTTCATTCTTACTTACATGAAAACATTTTTACCACTAAATTTTAATCTCTTTGCTTCTGTGAAGTGTTTTCTGAGAATAGGTACCAGTGACGACTCAACATCTCCTTTCTCAAATAAAGATATAAGCCCTTGTGGCTCATCATTGATAGGGAAAAGAATCCCTAAAATTGGTCGGGATTGGCAGGGTTTCTGTGCTTGTGTGTGCAGGGCTGAGAAGCCTATGGGCCAATCTCAGCAATGCTCCCATCTGTGTCAGTAGTACCTAATCCTGGAAAACTGGAGAGGACAATTCTGTGAGCCATAGGTGAATCTGAGTTCCAGACATGCCTTGTCTACAGATCTACTTACAGGCCATGCAGCTCTACACAGAGATATCCTAATACAAAAAGCAAGCCAGAAAAAAAAAAAACACAAAGCAAATCAAAAAACAATCTATTGTGCTAGTAATTGGAATATATGGAATCATGTATAAACATCAAAGAATTAGGAGAAAAAATGAAAAACAGGGAATATCAGTGATCTATGGGAAGAAACTGTAAATGCAACAAGTTTAACTATGACATGATCTGTTTACATAACTAAATTGTATCAGAGCCTATATTTGCAAAGTCCATTACAGGTAAAGCAAAAATCACGAGAAAACTATTGAAGACTTTCCTTTTCACATATACATGATTAAAACTGTGAATTTAGCTGCTTACAAAAGAATTATTTCATGTTAATACCTGTAGTGAAAGTATGATAAAAGGAAAACTGGATGGTAAGTAGAAAAAAATAGAAGAAAATGGAGGAGAAAAAAATCAGTGTGACTTAAAACAAAGTTCAAGATCTGTCATTAGAAACTTGTTCTCCGGGGTCTCATCCCAGAAGCCAGTGGATTTTCAACAATATAAAGAAATATTATTTATTATGCCAAACTTCACATTCAATACATTTGGGCAAACTGACAGTTGTGGATATTTTCGTTGCTATTTTAGAGTAAGTATCAAGATAGTGTATCCAGAAATGACTAAAATGTATATATTACATAGATCATGTGATTGATTTCACCAGTATAGAAAATGAGTAATTAGGTTCTCTGTTGATTAGTTTTAGTCAAGTTGACACAAACTACAGTTAGCAAAAAAGAAAAAAATATCCGATGAGTAAATGCTCCATCAACCTAAACTGAGTTCTTATCTTTTCATGCTGTTCCTTCATTTCTGATGATGTGGAAAGAGTCAACATCCTATGGATGATATCACACACTTGGCTAGATTATTTTTATGACCACACAAAAGAGAATAACTAGATAGGAGAAAATGATTATTTCTGTTTTTATTCCTTTCAGTTTTAATTTACTGTGACCAAGAGACAAAAATTGTTTGTATTTAAGTTGATCCTAATTAATGTATACTCAAATAAGGGCAAATGATTTAACAAAGTGTGACTAGTGAGCATAAGAAATTCCATGAAGTTACTTATATTTTACCATACAATTAACATAATACAGTACTCTAATCAATATAATTTGTTTAAGCAAAGCATATAGAAGGTAAGATTTTGAGATTGTTATTATATGTGTGTATGTCAATCATATATACAATCTGATAGCCATTCTTTTATTATATTTGGAAGAAAAATCTAAAACAAATTCACTTAGGACTGCACAGACATAAGAAGATTCTTCCTTTACAAGCAACAGGCGAGTAGCATCCAGAGTGTTGGCAGAGTAACAACCATCCCTTTTCTAACACAAACACTTAAAGGGGAAAATGACATGCAAGACTGAAGACACACAGGGAAATGCTAGAGAACCAACCAAGCCAACTTTTTAAGTAAAATTACTAACTTTATTTATTTCCAAGTGTGCATTTATTTTGTATATATGTGTTGAAACATGTTTTATTAAGGCCAGAAATCAAACCCTAAATGTTATGCAAGAAGAAATAACAATACCGTTCTGATACCATGCAGACAGCTGAGATACACTAATCAAAAAGAATTCTACTACACTCATATGAGAAATGAAATTATTAAATCACACCACAGCAGCCAAAAACTACAAACATAATATAAGAAGGACACTTAGACCCTTTAGAGAAGCAGTCTAGACCATTGCTGTTCAAGAAAGAAAGGAAAAGTGTGGAAAAGGAAGGTGAAGGAAATAAAGCTAATTCAATCTTTGCTAGGGTTCTTATGTTTGATCAGTAACTATTGCTATTGGAAATTGTATTGTGGTGAGATGATAAGCAAAGCAAAACCCTATTTTTGATGAGTGGAATGTATGGCTCCATAAATGCTATAGAAAATTAACATGAGACCAGTACCCATGACATCTCTTTAGAAAACAATGCTTTGAATAGGATGGGAAAAAATTGACTGATGCAGATATACATAGAACACGATGTAAACATCAGCTTATAAACCTGCACTTACCATTGGTTTTCTTCAGTTCCTCCACAAGGAACTGTGCTTCTTCTTGAATTTGGTTCTCAATACTTCTTTTCCCCATACCCAGTTTTCTCAGGGTTAAGAGTGAAAAGTGCTTTGTTTCTTTCCATGCATCTCCATTGCTAAAACCAATGCCTAAAATAATTAGAATAGAAGACTATGGAGTATGTCTGCGAGATAGATAAAGGAACAGACTGCTCACACATATAGAGTCCCAAACTAATTCCTGAGGAGCAAACATGTCGTCTGCTTTCCATCCTCCATCTCACTGTATATACTACCCAGTATACACAGAAGCACCTGTATACTTACCAAAGCCTTTCAAAACCATATCAAAAATAGGGACTTTTCCTCTTCCACTAAACTCCTCCCCATGACCTATGAGAGCTTCTTTTATTGCCTCATAGCCATGCAACACCACAGCGGGTTTCATGCCAAAATACAGAGTGAACACAGGGCCATAGATTTTAGAGAACTGTAATGATAATAGGAAACAAATGTTCTAAAATTGTCACTGTAGTTGACCTCTTCATACTGGCAATAGAACTTTGTTAAAATATTTTTATGAAAAAAACTAAGTTTGAAGTTTGTATATACCTTTCAATATGATGATTGTTACATATAGACGACCTTCTGGGTGCCAAGCAATATCCCAGGCCATTTATAGTCTAAAGAGAAGGAACCACCTTACTATTTATTCAACAGGTCACTTTGTCATATTTTACAAAGTACCTGAAGTAAAAATTTCACACTCATTTCCTGGGTTCTAATGCAAAGGAGTAGAGCCTTCTAATCCACACTATGCTCATCCATTTTTTGGATAATGCAAATCATTCTCTCGCTAACTACATACTGAATTAATAGTCACATGACTTCTGTGGACCCAGCTGTGAATACTTTCTGTTGAAAATTATAAAACCTGTGAAGAAGGGTAAACATCTAAACTCTTGGGTCAGCACAAGAGTTCAAATACAGTCCTCATCTATTATTACAAAAATACAGACTAAGCGTCACAGAAGCTGCACCACAATATACAGAACTGTAGAAAAAAATATTCTCATCATGAAGTATTTTTGGTCCCAGGCATAGGCTTTGTATGTAATCAAAGGAGATCGGGAAACCACAGTATAAGCTAAGCCACACTGTTTATGGTTTCCTTTTCCTGTGTGATCTCCTACCCATTACTTTACTTTTAATCAGGATCCAATTAATTCTACAGAGTAAGGCATGAATGAATAATCCAAGAACAATGTATCTCTACAATTATGACTCTTTAAATAATATTCATTGTAATGCTAATTCCAATTGGTCCTAATATTAAACACCTAGAGTCAGATATTAGGGGGTGAAAGCTGATAGATCAGAGAAGTAGTGCAGCCAGCACCTAGAGGGACTTTTACCTCTGTAGAATTCTCAGATTCAAAGGTGTGATCCTGTCTTTTGAACCTCAAACTGCATCTCCAGACTGAATCCTCAGACTGAATGCACAGACTGTATCCTCATATGGCATTCTCAGAGCACATCTGAGCTCTTGTTTCCTCCTGCCTTGTGTTCCTTCTCTGCCCAACTATATCACTTCCCTTCTCTACCTCCCTGGTACTTGATTTAAAGGTGTGAGCCACTACCACATGGCTCTGTTTCCTTTGAGACTGGACCAGTATAGTGTAGCTCAGGGTGGCTTTGAACTGACAGAGGTCTGTCTGCCTTTGTCTTCTAAGTCCTGGAATTAAAGTTATGTGCCACCACTGAACATATCTTTAATTAGTTCTAATTTAATTAACACATACCTGAAATTAGTTCTGCACTTTGTTCTTTAGGCAATATTTATTTGTTAGATCACAAAATCTCACTATAATCCCTCTGTCTTCAACATCAGTAAAATAATAGAAAATGTTTATGAAAGAAGGATTTGAAAAAGTAGATAAAACTTTTAATTCTGTGATTATATTATAAATCAGTGTCCTTAATATTCTGTAACCTGAAATCTTGTTTATTACTAATTCCAACTGCAGTACTATAGGCAAGTCTCAGAAAAGACAAAAACAACTTTACTGTTTCTCACTTTTCACCCATTTAAAAAATATGTTCTCTAGTACTAGAGTTTCTCTGAAAGCAGCATCACTCATATCTCTCTATACAAAGTGCCAGACAAGCATGAAGTGTACTCACATTGGTAAAGGCTTGGTGAACATTTTTTACATCTATCTGGTGGATGTTGCCAATAATTGGCAGAGGAGTAGGTCCAGGAGGTAGCTTCCCTCGTGTAGAACTTTGTTTCCAGTGTGAGAAGAGAAGCAGACATGTCAGAATGAGCACCGAGACCATGACTAGATCCATGGTTAGCCTTCCCACAGGCACAAGTGTGATCATGTAGTATAGAGGTTTTATAATGCGGCCATGGGAACTGACCTCTTGTACTTTGGAGCATCATTGAGAAACTAACTAGGCACTGTTTGAGCTTCTTCCGAGTAGACACTTTCCCTGTGATAACAAAAATTAAAAATGAACAGTTATTTCACCTTGTCCTTTTTAGGGTGCCTCTTAGTGATTTTTCACCTATAAATATTGATGATAAATATGAACAATGAAATTCTGTCTTTATTTGAAAATAGTCAATTTTTAGAATATTTTATTCTGAAACTACAGAATAATTTTGTCATTTTACAGTTTCATTTTCTTCATCCAAAAGTGTCCATATTTGCATTTCCTTGTTATCTTTCTACTATGTGTCCTCTTTTGTTTTCTTAGTTTATAAAATAAGATTTATTTATTTTGTATACAGTGTTTTTTTCACTTATTTTGCATACCAAACACAGTTTTCCCTTCCCTCCTCTTCTCCTATTCTTCCCCAGCTTTCCATCTACTTGACTCCCTTCCACTCCTCCTCTTTCTCCCTTTAGAAAGGGGCAGAACCTCAACGAAGTCGGGACCACGAGGCGTGCACCCACCCACTGAGACAGTGGAGCTGATCTACTGGGAGCTCACCAAGGCCAGCTGGACTGTGACCGAAAAAGCATGGGATAAAACTGGACTCTCTGAACATGGCGAACAATGAGGGCTGATGAGACGCCAAGGACAATGGCACGGGGTTTTGATCCTACTTAATGTGCTGGCTTTGTGGAAGCCTAGCCAGTTTGGATGTTCACCTTCCTAGATATGGACGGAGGGGGGAGGACCTAGGACTTACCACAGGGCAGGGAACCTGGACTGCTCTGTGGACTGGAGAGGGAGGGGGAGAGGAGTGGGGGGAGGGGGAGAAGGGTGGGAGGAGGGGGAGAAGGGTGAGAGGAGGGGGAGGGAAATGAGAGGCTGGGAGGAGGTGGAAACTTGTTTTTTGTTTATGTTTTTTTTTCTTCTTTTCTTAATAAAAAAAAAGAAAGGAAAAAAAAAGAAAGAAAGAAAGGGGCAGAACCCACAGGCTGGAACAAAGCATGGCACATCAGATGAGGCAGGACCTAGCTCCTCTACTTGCATCAAGGTTGGGCTAATTAATCCTTCATGGGGACCATGCTTCCAAAAGTCAGCTAAACATCAGGGACAGAACCTAATCTCCTTGCTGGGATCCTTACATAGAGACCAGTCTACACAACTGATACACAGATGCAGAGGGCCTAGGTTCATGCCGTGGAGGTTCCCTATCAATTGATCCAGAGTCCACCAGCTCCCACTAGCTCAGATCTCTCTGTGAGTTCCCCCACCATAACACCCCTGGGCTCTTACAATCCATCCTCTCTTTCTTCAGGAAGATCCCCAAAGCTCAACTCTGTGCTTAGGTGTGTCTTGCATCTGTTTTCATCGGTTTCTGGATAGAGTGTCTCTGGTGACAATTATTGTAGTCACCAATCTGATAACAGTAGATCCTGAGTAGGTACACTCTCTACTATTCCTAGGAGTGTTATTTTGGGTTATCCTTGTGTATTTCTGGAGGTTTATCTGGTACCAGTTTTTCCCTAACACCAAAATGCTCCCCCATCAAGATATTTCTTTAGTTAACTGTGTTATATAATATGATGAATAAACTGAAGGAAAATACAAATATCTGAATCAACATATTCTTAGAAAAACACTCATGCCAGCTATAATCCTCACTTCTATAACTGTTCATGTGGCCGTATCTGATATTTATAACTAGATTCCTCTCCGACACATTTTGGTTTTGCTCCAGTATCAAAAAGCACCACAGACAGCCTTGGTTCCTTGCTTGCTAAGACACCCACACCTTCATTGCTCACTGATCTACATCATCCTGCCAGGTTTAGGCTGTCGTAGTTTTCAATTATCACTGGACTTGCTATAAGAAAGGTATGCTCGAAGTGATTTCCTTCACTCCAGACATTTATTTCTCTCTTTCTCTTTCTTTCTTTCTTTCTTTCTTTCTTTCTTTCTTTCTTTCTTTCTTCCTTAAAGATTTCTGCCTCCTCCCCGCCACTGCCTCCCATTTCCCTCCCTCTTCCCCAATCAACCCCTGCTCCCTCATCAGCCAGAAGAGCAGTCAGGGAACCCAGACGTATTTTTCTATCTCCATTGTGGTGCAGCAATTCAATTTCCCCATTGTAATCTATATCAATCACCCTTCCTAACACTGTTATTTATTTCTAAACCTTTTAGTTCAAGGTCACCAAAACCTAAAGTGGCCAGGGCAAAGACTGAACTTACAGTTCAAAGAAATGTTTATTATGTCTTCTGGCAGGATTGTTCTCACAACTGTATGTAAAACTTCTAGTCCAGAAGAACTCAATGTGAATGAAATGGAAACAAAGTTTTTCTAGTGTGTCACCCATGAATACCTGACAATTTTGTATTGCCACCCAGATGTTCAGGTAAGATTTTGTGGTTTTATTTGCTGACATTACTTGGATACACCTTCTCATGTGTTAACTTTTAGATAAGAAAATTCCTCATATGTCTGTAATCTAAGTTTATTTCCCATTTATGCACATTTTGTGTGTTTTATGGTGTAAGTTTTTTCTAATAAGATCTTACTGTGCTCTTTTTGCTGGCCTCAATGCTGCACCCCGTTATTTGCTTCCTCTCATGTCTAGATACATAAGTACACAAGACGCCGTACACTCATTTCATAAGATATTTGAAAAGGTTCCTGCTAATTTAAAACTTTAGATATGTGATATTCTTAACAATGGAAGCCTAAAAAGACCATAATGTATGCCTTGAGCATACATTGTGTTAGGACAAAAATTATCACATTTTTTCATAAAAAATATTAAATTGTAGCTTAGTGAAAGTTGTTTAGTTAATGAAACAGTGTTCTGTTGTAGATCCCTGCCGCTG
The DNA here is from genome assembly GCF_018167655.1 of Microtus oregoni. Lineage (NCBI taxonomy): Eukaryota > Metazoa > Chordata > Mammalia > Rodentia > Cricetidae > Microtus > Microtus oregoni. The sequence goes on from NW_024543071.1 coordinate 21,159,229, forward strand.
CTTTCATGAGTTGCTAAAGGAAGATTCTATGATAACATTTAAGATAGTCTTCAATCTGACTACAGGCAAGGTCAGTCCAGGCACAATCTCCACAATTGCCTAGGGTATTACCTGGGGTCACCTTTGTGGATTCCTGGGAATTTCTCTAGTGCCAGGATTCTTGATAGTCTCACAATGGCTCCCTCAATCAATATATCTCTTTCCTTTCCTCCCTCTCTGTTCTTTCCCCATCTCGACCAGCCTGTTCTCTTAAGTTATCCTCCTTTGTTTACTTGTCCTCTCCTCCTCCCCTTCTGCCCTACCTTTTCCTTCAACCACTATGCTCCCAATTTTCTCAGGAGATCTTGTCTATTTCCCCTTCCCATAGAGATGTTCATGTTTCTTTTAATGCTCTCTTTGATACCTACCTTCTTTGGGGTTGTGGACTATAAGCTCATTATCTTTTGCTTTACATCTAATATCCACTTATGTGTGAATACATACTGTGTTCCTCTTTCTGGGTCTGGGTTATCTCATTCAGGATATATTTCTCTAGTTTCATCCATTTGCATGAAAATTTTAAGATGTCATTGCTTTTTACTGCTGAGTAGTATTCCATTGTGTAAATGTACCACAGTTTTCTTTATCCATTTTTTGGTTGATTGGTATCTAGCTTGTTTCCAGGGTTTTGCTATAACCTTCTTAAATTGAAAGGTTTTTTTCCTGGTACTTTTAGTTAGGTTTTAATTGTCTTTATCTCATTATGTCTTACTTTTTACATATATTGTGATTGATAATTTTTTTTTCTAAGTGTAATAGTCAAGTCTGTCATTTTAGGATTCTGTGTGTCTGCAACACTTCATTCCATGCCTGTTCTGCTTTTAGAGACTCCATTGCGAATCCATTCTCATTTTACTAGGTCTGTCTTTATATTTTTCTTGTTCCTTTTCCATTCCAACTTTTAATATTCTTTCTTGGTTCTGTACTTTGAGGCTTATTATTATTATTATTATTATTATTATTATTATTATGTGGTGAGGGTACATTCTTTTCTGGTTGAATCTATTTGTTGTTTTATACCCTTTTTGTAACTTTGTAAGCATCTCCTTTGGGTTAAGAAGATTTTATTATATGTTCAGCGAGTCCGATTTATCCGTGCTTTTTCAGACCCGGGCCAGCTGGCCTTGGTGAGTTCCCGATAGAACATCCCCATTGTCTCAGTGTGTGGGTAAACGTTTTCTGAACTTTTGAGGTAGGCTTCTTCTTCTTCCTTTATCCTTATTATTCTTTGGTTTGGTCTTTTAACAATGACCTGTTGTAATAAGGGCCACTTGTTTGTTCCTGTCTGCTCAGATTCCAGAAAGAACCACACAGAAGCTATATATTTTAAACACTGCTTTGACCATTAGCTCTAGCATCTTATTAGCTAACTCATGTTAATTTAACCCATCTCCATTAATCTGTGTATCACCATTTGGCAGTGGCTTAATAGCAAAGTTCTGGTGTCTGTTTTTCTCTTTTCTGCTTTTCTGTTTAAATAAAAAGGAGGTTTTAACTTTAACATAGTAAAATTACATACAACAAAACAAGTATCAAGCAAGAATTACAGTCATGATATTCAGATCTACTTTAACTTTTATCATAACCAAGAAATATTAAAACTATAAATTCTTCAACTCCATCAAAGACTCCAGAAGTTTATAATTTTAACTAAGAAAACAGGAAGTACATTGTAAGAAACTTTCAAAACTTTAGAATTGACAGAGACATCTTGCTGCCTGAACAGCCACTCAAAGTTCATCTGTAATGTTGGGACACCCATCTTCAGCCTATAGGCCCATAGTAGCCATCAGAATTTTTCAAGAAGCAGGAAATTTCAAAGACAGTTCCACCTATATTGGCAGTTTTCAGTCACTTTCTTTTGTATCCTGCAGAATGTTTAGCAGACTCTTTCATGAAGCAGGAACCCTAAAAGACCATCTCACCTTTAGCAAAGTTCAGCAGTCATTTTTCTGTGTGTCTGCATGTCCAGTTAAGCAGTCATGGCAAGAGTAACTTCTTGCCCAAATGGCTATCTAACTACATAAGGAGTCTCTCAATGCCCATCTTCCTCTTGAAGTAATTGGTGCTGCCAGGAGCAGATATGTCTCACTGTCATTAAAATTCCTAAGTTCTTAAAATTTTTAAATAGCATATTCTGTAGTTTTTGAAACATTTGAAGAATGCCTATCTGTCTGAAATTCATCTCTATACATCTAGAAAATCTAGATAATTATCAATTAACCTATATTTCTTAATTATATATGACATTTTTAAATGAACTACACAAGAACAGAAATATATATAAATATGTATGTATATATACATATATACTCAAAATTGGCCTTATATTTTTGTCAATAAATCAAGATCTATACCAATGTAAATTTCTACCATATATCCCCCTTTACATGTAAACAAATGTTTATAAACAATATTTGGGAATATGGTCATAGTTCTTCTCCAAACAGCTTCCTGCTATTTATTGGGCAAAGTAATTTTTGAGGGGTATTCAAGGTGATCTTTCAGGTGGTATTGATCCATCAAACAACATTAGTCTGGAAAAATTCCACAGGTTCTCATCTTTAGTTGGAACAAAAGAAGAACCTCTTTTTCAAAGCAATATATCCTTAGACCCATATTTTAAATTCAAGAAACCTTTAAAGTACATATGTTGGCTCCTTCACAGTGAATAAAATCAAAGAAAACACAATAATATATATAATCCAGATTTTCTGTGAATTTTCTATTTTTACGTGGATTATTATATTCCTTTAATCTATTACTGTCTGCTCTCTGTCTCTTAAAAGACTTTGTTTTATATTTTTTAAACTATTTACTTCTTTTCCAAATCTCTATACTCTTTTTCTTCTTTCTCTCAAGCCTACGTACATTTATCCAATACTGTAACTCATTTAGAGGTCTTTTCCATCTAAAGTTGTCTTTATTACATATCTGTAATTATCTTTTTCTTACCAGAAGTAATTAAGCCCTTCTTATGAACTTAAGAAGCACCATTGCTAGGGGAAATAGGGCACTGCCTGATTGCCCTGGCCAGTCCAGCATGGTGGAGCTGTTTGCTGCCTTTGATAGCCATGCTCAAAGCCTCATTTTTAGGCACACAGTCAGTCTATGTTGTCCTTAAGCAAGTTGTAGCACTCTGTTCACATACCCCATTTAAAATCTCTATAGCTGAACCTCCAGCATTTCAAATTTTTGGCTTTTTTTCTGCTACTGCTGTGTGTTACCAGCAAACAAAGCCCATTTGGAAGATAAAATATGGTAAACTTTGTTTTTTAGCATCTAGAATTCATAGAAGCCTTCTCAGGTTTTACATGGATTTTACTTGGCCAAGTGGGTGCAAATTTACTGGGGGAGGGCAGCTTGTTTTTCCTGGCTGCTCAGCCCCAAAATAATCACACAGAAGCTGAATTAATTAAATCACTGCTTGGCCCATTAGCTCTAGCTTCTTATTTGCTAACTTCTTCATATTAATTTAACACATCTCCATTAATCTGTGTATATCCATTTGCAGTGGCTTACCAGCAAAGTTCTGGCATCTGCAGGGCTCCATGGCTTCTCCCTGACTCTTCCTTCCCTCTCCCAGCTTTCAGTTTTGTTTTTCCCCACCTACCTAAGTTTTGTCCTATTAACAGGCCTTTATTCATCAATGGTATTCACAGCATACAGATGGGAATGCCACATCAGTGACCCATATTTTCCTGGATAATTTGTTTTACAAGTTTTTTTGGATATAAAGTTTGATTTGAACAGTATTTCCATTTCCTCTAATCTATGTTCAAAGTCTGAGGATAGCTTTCCATTTTCTTGTATTCTGTGTATGAAACTTACCTCTGTAGTTCCTGTTTATCCTCTAATTTTTCTGATATAGAATTTCCTCTCTTTTGTGTTCTTTATTGATTCTTTTTTCATTTTCAGATCTTGAACAGTTTTATTTATTTCCTTCCTTGGTTTGTTTATGCTTTTTTAAGTTTCTTTATGGGATTTATTGTTCATTTTCTTCAATTGTTAAGATTGTTTTCCTGGATTTCTTTATTAGATTTATTCATTCATCACAATATTTAAGTTTTCCTGGATTTCTTGAAGGGATTTATCAATTTCTGCTTCAAATAATTATCAATATCCCCTAGTTGTTTTATGGTATTTTTCTTGTGCTACAGTTATGTTGGAATAGTCAGGGCCTGCTGTGGCTGTATATTTGTGCTCTAGAGGCATCACCTTAGTCTGTCTAATATTAATTGTGTTCTTATGCTAGCATCTAACATCTGGGTTTGGGGTGGTTATAGGTTTAGGTACTAGTTTCTGGATTTGTCTTTTGGGGTAGGTGTTTAAATGCTTGATTAATATTTCCTCTCAGGAGTTTCAGAGAGTATGTTGGCTGTGTATAGTTGATTTTGCTGTTTGCTCAGCTGGAACAGTCACAGGAAACTTTGGTTAGCAAAGGCACCTGTTTGTCTTGGTGTTGTAATTCTATCCTAATCAGCTACTGTGTTCCCAATGATTGTCTACTGGTGTTGGAGGCTGGGATGATGAAATGTACTGAGTGAAAGAAGGTTGAGGAAGAAAATATTTATGATTCACTATGGATGGTATTACAGAGGAAAGGGAAACATCAGGAATTTTCTTGCTACACAGCTGGGTCTGAGTCTGAGATATTTTATCCCAGGAGCAGAAATAATGGTTTAAGTCTCCTTTCAGCCTACTTGTTGCCCTGTGGGGTGAGGATCTTGGGATAACAGGGGTTACCTGATGGGGCTTAGGTCTGGGGAAAAACAAGAAGTAGGGTGAAGGAGATTAGAAAGGGAACTATTTGGGTAGATAGGGTGGGGGGAAGGTACAAGACCAGAAATGGCTGCAATAGAGATTCTGCCACAGAAGTAGGGCTGAGTGCATGGGATTGGATATGGGAGAACAGAGAGTTATTTTTTAAAGTTATAATCACATAATTTGTCCCTACCCTTTATTCCCTCCTGAGCTTCACATATACCCCTCCTACCTCTTTTTGAAATTCATAGCATATTAAAAATAATTTCTACTGTATACATATTGCCAATCAGCCAGGAACCACCCACATGACAGAAACAAATGCTACTCCATCTCCCACCTGTTCAGTAGTTATCACCAGAGTCCAATGTGAAGTGCGATTAGTCCAAGGTGAAGGGCTCTTTTCTGACCTTCAGGAAAAAGCTAATTTGGATGAAAACACACTCTCCATGTGTACTACAGCAGCCTTAAGGGCTTGGGACAGGGTACAAGACCCAGGACAGAGAATGGAATCATTTGTCAGAGTTAAACAGGGTCAGAGAGAACCCTTTAGTTACTTTTTACAAAGACTAACTAAGGCTGTACAAATAGGGATATCTGACCCAGAAGCAAGACGTATAATGATTGAGTCTTTGGCTTATGAAAATGCAAATGTGGAATGTAAAAGGATTTTGGGGCCTTTAAAGCTCAGATCAGCGCCCTTGGAAGAATGGGTCTTGCAGACACTGAATGTTGATACATTTGACTATGGCACTGAAGCATGTGTAGAAGAAGCAATTTCCAATGGTAAAAGGAGACACCAGAATACCAAATGTTTTAATTGTGGCAAAATGGGTCATATGAAAAGGAATTGTAAACAATGGATTTTCAGAAATAATAATAATAATTCATCTTCTAGAAATAACAGAAATAGGAGGTCTCAGCCTTCAGGTTTATGTAGAAGATGTGGAAAAGGCAGACACTGGACGAATGAATGCAGGTCTACAAGAGATAGACAAGGCAACCTGATACAGATGGGAAACGTGAGGGGGGAGGCTCACAGGCCCCCACGGCAAACATGGTTCAGTCATTTCCAGTTTCTGCAGAGAACGTGCCTCGTCAGGACAATTGGAAGCCCCATGCCTACTGTTACAAGCAATAATGATCAGAAAGATGAGGTACGTGTGTTTTGGCAAACTTCTATAAATGATCAAAGACCTAAGCTGAGAGTGTGTGTAAATGGCATTTTTATTGATGATACAGAACTAACCTCATTGTTTATCCAGGTTCAAGATTTGATCAGGAACAGGCTTTGCCCTATGTACATAACACACATCAGATCCCATATGGGTCTTCCAGGTCCTCTAGCACAAGGTAATGCAGAAATTGATCAATTATTGATTGGTAGTGTGCTACAAGCCTCTGAATTTCATAAAAAAAACATCATGTTAATAGCAAAGATTTGAATAAAGAGTTTTCTATTACATGGCAACAAGCTAGGGAGATTGTAAAGAAATGCCCTACTTGCTCTTTCTATAACCAAACGCCACTGCCAGCAGGGGCTAATCCAAAGGGCACCCATAGGAATGAAATCTGGCAGATGGATGTGTTCCACTTTGCAGAATTAGGCAAACTAAAGTATATTCATCACACCATTGATACTTATTCAGGCTTTCAGTGGGCAACGGCTTTAAGTTCAGAAAAAGCTGATTCAGTAATCACTCATTTATTAGAAGTCATGGCTATCATGGGTATACCTACACAAATAAAGACAGATAATGGTCCTGCTTATGTCTCTAGGAAAATGAAACGGTTTTTTGATTATTACAATATCAAGCATGTTACAGGTATACCATACAATCCTACAGGTCAAGCAGTCATAGAAAGATCAAATCGAACTATAAAGGATATGTTGAACAAACAGAAAGGGGTGGAAAACACCCCCAGAAATAGGTTACATAATGCTTTGTTAACCTTGAATTTTCTCAATGCTAATGAGAAGGGAACAATGGCTGCAGAAAGACATTGGATAATGGAAAAGTCTACTGAACTAAATCAACCGGTTTATTTCAAGGATGTGCTGACCTCACAATGGAAGCCAGGAGATGTGCTGCGTTGGGGAAGGGGTTTTGCTCTTATCTCCACAGGTGAGGAAAAATTGTGGATCCTGTCAAAATTAATAAAGGTTCGGTTTGAAGAAGAGAAGCCACTTGGAGAAGATAAATAACAATTCATTCACAAGGACAGCGAGCATACAGATGGTAAGAAATACAGATCGGGGGAGGGGGAGGGAAATGGGAAGCGGTTGCGGGGAGGAGGCAGAAATCCTTAATAAATAAATAAATAAATAAATAAGAAATACAGATAGGTTGGGGGCAGGGTTCTTTTCTTATCTCCACAGGAAAATACTCATCTTCAAAGAAATTAAGGGACCCTGAATATTTAATTACTGATGGATAACACATTTTGTAAGTATTAATTTACATATATATATATATATATGTCTTATTAAACATTTCTTTATAAATATGTAGAGCTGGCTTTGGAGTTGGACTATGGCTCAGTCCCTCTTCAATCCCAAGCCTGTTGATAAGAGATATTTCAGAGTTTCTGTCTTGGGTCAGGAGCCATGAAATGGGACAGAATAAGAATAATTATGTACTTGATAAACTTTCTTTGCTTTTCCTCATATCTGTGTCTTTCTTTATATGTCAGTATATGTCCTTGTTGTTAATGTTTAAATTTCCCATAACAAACAACAACTTTCCCTACAGTAATCTTTAAAGTTTCCAGGATGAAGATGGGGCCCCACGACATCAACTCAACTTGTTTTTATGACGTCATGAATATTTTTTAAGCGCTAAAATTAGACCTGTTTTTTGGTACCAACTGCACGAGACAATTTCGTATGGCACACATTTTTGACAACACTCTGGCTGGACCTTCTCAAAATGCTCAGAGACTAGTTATAATTTTCTTAGGTTAAAGGTTAATTTGGGAATTTTGCCATCATTTGCTTTCACAGGAGCCCCTAAGAAGAATGTCGCCCCCCATGTCAGCTAGAAGCAATTTTAGAGGACTACGTCCCCTCTCCCAACAGAGTTTGCCCACAGGGTTAGGGACATATTTTAGTGGTTGGTTCAGGGTTGAGGAGATGGGGGGATATTTTATGGAATTAGGGGTATTTTCAAAAAAAAAGAAAAAGGGGGGATTAACTGGTTTGATGGGATGATTGGTATTTGTGAATTACTGTTTTTAAAAAATTGTATTGGTACTGTTTCCTGTATATTGATATATTGAATATTGAATGTGAGTGTTTCTACATCTATTTTTTGTATAAGAGTATGCTTATAACTTTGTCTATATTGCATTGATACATCTACCATATTACAATGTACATTTCTACCTCTGATACTATTTATATAATAACATTGTTTACAATTGAAGATCATTGTCTTCATATATTGCACAGTTGTTTATTCTTTTAGTCTTCAAGTTAGATAGGTATTGAGAATTATATGTTTGTCATATTTATTTTTAGGTTAATCAGGTTTTTTAGATACATAGAGATTATATTTAGTATAGATAGTATAATCTTCAGCCTCTTCGAAGAGCTGTAGAAAATGGCCTTTAATCTAACCTAGAATTCTGTGCCAACGAGACACAATTACTCCTGGCAACGCCACTCTACTCCTGAGAGAACGGTAAGCACCAAAGACACTCCACTGGGAGCTTGTCTTCTTGGCAGAACTGGCCTTTGGGTTAAGAAAAGCCCATACCTCAACTACTGACAAAGATATGAAACAGGATTGTCTTATCTTGCCAAGACAGGGTAGGATAATTCTAAGAAAGTTCCTTGCATTTATTAATGGTATGTCAGTTATATTAGGCCTTACCCGAAGTTGGTTGACTCAACATTGCAAACGAGACTTTGTGTGATTGCCCAGGTAGTCATTTGTCTCTGTCAATTGTTGCACATTTTCGATATCTCTCATTTGTTAAGTAATATTTATTCCCTTCTCAGATCTTTGACTGAGTTGAAGATTATATAATTATAGTTACTCTCTACATTATTTAGACTCCTTGAGATAGAATGTCTAGCAAAACTTTTGTTCTCAATATTGTTTGTTATATTTATTATTTGTTATTATTATATATAGTTGTATTTGGTTTAGTTCTGTCTTATTTAGACAAAAGGGGGAGATATAGGGTTAAGCCCAGCCTTAGGGGGGGCGTGTTCACCTCAGGCTAATGTTTACCTATAAATCTGCTGGGTGTGTGCCCAGCCACCCCTTCTGCTTCCTGTTCTCCGCGGGAACCATGATACTGTAAGTTTATTTCCCCATTAAAGCTGTATATATTTTTTACAATCTGTCTGCATTCATTTATGCCGTTACACTGAGCCATGGTGATTAAGGTTACTTTTAACAGTTTTTACTGACCTAACGTCTGACTCTTCCCCTTGAAGTTTCAAATTTTAGTTCAGTTTTTGCCTTTTTACTTTACTTGCAAGCACAGGTACCAGGTACCTAGTCTCCTCTGTCTTCTAGAACTGACCTCCACTGAGTGTGATGATTCTCCACTGAGCATTCTGTGTTTCTTGTTCTTCTCTGAGTTCTGAGCATGCCCTCCACTTCAGGATTAGGACCTTCTTTTCTTTCTTACCCAAGGAACAGTGTCATCCATACCTTTTGGATGCCCCCTTGGAATACCTCCTGGAAACCTTCTCACCTATTTACCTGGCACATGACCTGAAGAATCCCAAATTTATTTGGTTTTGCAATCAAATCTGGAATCATAATTTCTTAGGCAATCAATCCAAATATGGCACCTTTGATCCCAATGTTCAGGATATTTACAAATACTGCAAGTGATCAGAGTGCCAAGGAATAAAAAGAGGTTTCCTATTCTCTATTTCTCTTTACTAAGCCCTATATGTTTTTGTCTGCTCCACCCTACCCATTCCTTATGCAAATGTTCTGTCTTTAAGATACCATTGATGGATCTGTAGCTTTGCTGCTAAAAGGTAGTCAGAGCTAGAGGAGGGGAAGAAAGCAAAGAAGTAGTCCAATTGCAACTTGTTCTCACCTGGCACATGGTCCTCCCTGGCTGGTGAGTCTCTCTGCTTCTTCATGAAGCACTCTCTGTCTATAGCTAAGGGTCAAATTTCCTATGTCTAAGTCTTCTGTCTGCTTTTCTTGTTTCCCCAAATGCCCTTCCCCTTATAATCCAGGCATTTTGGTTATCTATTTCTTTTTTGTCTACCGTCTTTGTTAGCTTCTTGGTCAGGTTCCCCTTTTTTGGTAGGAAGCTGCTCTAGATCTTCTCCCTTCCCTTATCCTGATTCCCTCGCATGATTTCAGTCTGTATTTACTCTGCATTTATCCCAGATATTCCTGTCTCTGATTATATTATCCCTTCAGCTTACAATAGCCTTTCTCCTTCATCATACCTAGGAATAATCCTATCCCTTTTTTTGTTCATTTCTTATATTCATTTGTTTGGTACCAAAATCATGAGAATGCCATAAATTAGTTCTCTTCCAAATGAACTCAACTACTCAAGACCAAGCTGCTGATCAATTTCTCCTACAGTATGGAAAGATCATTTGTTTCAACTGTTTCTGCCACCCACAATATTTGATTTCAAATCGAGCTCCACTCTTCAGCTGCTTTGTCTCTTCCCTCTACTTGATTTCTAACTAATTGACTCTCTTGGCTCTTTCCTGCTATGCCCTTCACATGAGCACCTAAGTGTTTGTCTGTCTCCTGCAACCTGCTATGCCTCTTGCCTGCTACCCCCATGTAGATAGTTACTCTTTTTTTAATTTATGTATACTTTTTTGTTTTTTCTTTTTTTTCTTTTTCCATTCAAAAATTTACACCTCCTTCCCTCCTCCCATTCCCCTTCTGCTCTCCCACTCACCCTCCTCACTCCCCCTCCCTCCTTAAGAGAGGGCCGGAAACACTGCCCTGTGGGAAGTCCAAGGCCCTCCCCGCTATATCCAGGCCTAGGAAGCTGTGCAGACACTTGGGGATAGCTACTGTTTCTCCTTCTCTGTCCTCTCTCCTTCTCTAGCTACCTGCTTCATTTCTGTCTGTGCCTTTCTCAGCCTCTACATTGGAAAATTCTTTGCCTTTCCCTAGGAGCTGCCTGCTAAGTCCTACAACTCTCTGATTTCTGCATTTCTATGACATTGTCTTTCCTGTCTCTTACACCCTGCTGGAGTTCCTGTATCTTCTGTCCACCCATCATGGCTTCTATAGTCTTTCAAGATATTTTATTGAACTCTGACACTTCTGAGAATCATAGAGTGGCGCTATCTACTAGCTAACCAAAATTAGCCATAGTGGTTTTGGAAGTCAAAGAACACAGAGAGAAACTTAGAAAGTACTAGGAAAGGGTTTAAAAATCTTCTTGGCTGTTTTACATGGAGAAAGGAGACAGAGGATGTCATTGGTCCCTTCACCACTGCTTCTCTGATCAAACAGGTTCTTACCTCAATATCTGACTTGATGGAGGAAGGTCATTGGTAATAAACAAACTGCCTTGGCCCATTTTGATAGGCCATCCCTTAGGTGGGTGGAGTAGGCAGAACAGAATGCTGGGAGGAAGAGGAAGTGAGCTCAGACTCGATAGCTCTCCGCTCTGGGGCAGATGCCTCAGACAGAAGCCATGCTCCCCTCTCCCGGGCAGACGCGATCAATGAAGCTCCGACCCAGGATGGACATAGGCTAGAATCTTCCCAGTAAGCGCACCTTGGGGTGCTACACACATTATTAGAAATTGGCTAGTCCAGGTGCGAGAGTTAGCCGAGAAGAGGTTAGATATAATGGGCCAAGCAGTGTTTAAAAGAATACAATTTGTGTGTTGTTATTTCAACAAATAAAGCTAGCCGGTGGCAGGAGCTGGGTGGTGGAATGCAACCCGCAGCTCCCACAACACTGACTCACCTGTTTTATTGATAAAGAATAAGTGAATAAGCATTTCAATCCAGCAATAATAAGCAATAATTTGTTGATTGCACACATTGACCTAAAATCCACATATTCACAAGCTTTACTTTGGACAAAACAAGCTCAGTACATTTCTTTAAGGACAACATTATTTTTGCCCCCTGGAGAAATGGCTACACCTGCTTTTTTTCATCTTTTTTCCTGGAATATAGCTCTGTACCATTTTTCCTCTCCCACAATGCCAGAAATGAATTCCTTATAGAGAGAGGATATCTCTTAAAACATTTTTGCTGATCCCAGACCCAGGAGCAGAGCCAGAACTGGGGAGCTGGCCGACTGCAGGGATCTGGGGTAGACGCTGCCTGGAAAAAGACATGATGGTCGGCCATGATACATCATGACAAGAAGTTAATGCCAGAAAAGGAAAAGAAAATGACAGCTAGTGAACAGAATTCTAAACAATCAGGATTTTGCATTTGTGATTTCTAACTACAGACTTCTATTGCCCACTTTTAAATTAGCAAGATTCCCAGGACTTCTTCTGTATATTTTCTTTGACATTGAGAAAACTGCAATATCTAGGAATTAAGCCAGAAGGATTTCTCAGGATTAATTTTTGATTCTGCAGTCCAATACTGATTTGACTCATGAAGGAACTTTTGAGAACACAAAGGAGAAGATAAATTCAGTTCATGCAATAGTTCCTAATAGGAGCAACAATAAAATCATTGTGGTTTTGCAGCACTTTAACAACTGTGTGGACAAGACAGTACAAGCATTTATGAAAGGCAGTGCCAGTGATGTACTCAAAGAACAGATAGTAGCAGGCAAGCAAAAGAATAAAAAGAAGAAAAGCAAACCAAAATCTGCACCAGAAGCAAATAACAGTGCCCCAGACTCCAGTAAGTCAGAATCTATTAAAAAAGGAGCCACCTACTTCTATAGAGGAAAGTGGGATTAATGGTTACCATGTTCACAGCGCCATCGATGATGTTGAATCGGTCGACTCACTCAGTGAAGGTTTGGAGACACTTTCAATAGATGCCAGGGAATTGCAAGATCCTGAATTTGCCACACCAGATACACTGCCAGGTAAGGAGGACAAGGCCACAGGCCACAAAGTCAGAAGGTCACTGTCCTCACAAACGAAGGGTGGCATGACACTGCGCGTCATTACAGAAACAGCTCATGATATTCATTCATGCCCTGCAATCAGAATACTCCACCTCAGGTCCTAGAAAACGCTAGTGAATGGAGCTAGGCTTACTCTACAGGGACCAATAGAATTGAAGCCAGCATAATGCCTATCCCACCCAAGTCTTCATTCAAAAAGAGACTCCCATAGCACAAACTGAGGACCTCTCAGGCTGAGGATGTGAACTCTTGAGGGAAATTGCAGTTGACTTCACTCTTCTATACTAGTCTGTCCAAACTAGCAACTGGAATTTAGGAAATGTATACTTAAATATAATAACAAAAAGAAAGTAATATGTATCACTTTTGGCTATTCTAAGTATTTTTGCTTTCTCCTCTCATTTTCTGAAAAAAAAAAAAAGCTGTTTCTCCTTGGCCTTTCTTAGTGATATGAACTAACTCAGTCATTTTCACCAGGAATGAGGACAACTATTGTCAATTTTCCCAAGGGTAAGCAGCCTCTCTCCCAGTGCACCTGTCTTCCAACTGCCCGAAGAGTCCTTTCTCAGCAAGCCCCACCACAGAGACTGTTTTAGAGGAAGAATGACAATGTTAGTCTGTCACATTTCCATTTGAAGCAGATGCCACAGGTACTGCCAGGTTCCCACTCAATGTCAGTTTAAACAGGGGCAGCAATGAGGGGACTTTATACAATACTGAATCCGCAAAAAAAAAAAAAATGAAACTTAACGTTAATGTGTGAAGATAGGAGAACACGAGGAAGCATTTGAGGACATGTCTCTCTTTGGAATGTTCCTGAGATCTGATATCAAATCAGGGTATCATTCCCATGCTTGGCACTGTACCTTAGCCTGCAATTGCTTCAAAATGCCCAAGCCCAGTTTCCTTTTACCTCAGGCTGCAATCCAGTCTAAAGAAGTCGATGGGAACTTAGTTTTTAAAAAGGATATTTCAGTGTTTGCAGATTTTGTTGTTCTTGCCCTTCCCTTAATCTGGTTAGGAACCAATGTCTAGTAATATACTTAGTGTTAATCTGAGGGTTGCTCAGAGCAATTGTTGTGATAATATTTTTGAACATTTTTGTTTATTTTTTTAAAAAGAAAGAAATTTATCTTTTTTTTTTTTCATTTTACAAACCAATCCCAGCTTCCACTCCCTCCCCTCTTCCTATTCCTTTCACCTTTCCTCCAACCCAGACTGAGCAAGGTATCCATCCAAAGAGAATGTGTTCCAAAAAACTAGTACACGCAGCAGGGACAAATCCTGGTGCCATTGCCAGTGGTCCCACAATCTTCCCGAGCCATACAACTGTCACCCATTAGAGGGTATCGCTTGGTCCTATTCTGGTTCTTTCTCTGTCTGGAAAAAATTAGTAAGCTCCCATTAGTTCAGGTAAGCTCTTTCAGTGGGTGACTCCATTATGGTCTTGATCTCTTTGCTCATATTCTCATTTCTCCCACTCTTCAACTGGACTTTGGGACCTCAACCCAGTGCTCCATCGTGGGTCTCTGCTCATCTCCATCAGTTACTGGATAAAGCTTTTGTGGTGATTTTTAAGATAGTCATCAATATGACTTCAGGGTAAGGCCAGTTTGGGTTCCCTCTCCACTATTCCTTAGGGTCTTAGCTAGCATCATTCTTGTGGATTCCTGTTGTGGACTCCTTCTGTCTATGTATTGCTTTAATTGGTTAATGAACAACGAACTGCTTTGAGCCTATGGCAGGGAAGAACTGAACTAGGCAGGGAAAGCTAGGCTGTAAGCTGGGAAAAAGAAGGGTGGAGTCAGAGAGAAGCCATGTAGCCTGCCGGAGACAGATGCTTGGAACATTACTTGGTAAGCCACAGCCACATAACAATACACAGATTAATAAAAATTGGTTAAATTAATATGTAAGAGTTAGCCAATAAGAAGCTAGAGCTAATGAGCCAAGCAATAATTTAATTAACACAGTTTCTGTGTGATTATTTCATGTCTAAGCTAACTAGGCAGCCAGAAACCAACAAGCAGCCTCCTTCCAACAAATTGGCACCAACTAAGAAGAAGCCTCCTCCCAACAGATTCCTGGGAATTTCTCGAGTGCCAGGTTTCTTGCCTAGCCCCATAATGTCTCCCTCAATCAAAATAAATAAAATATGAAAGTGTGTACTACTGTGTAGTAATAAGGGCAGCGGGGCTGCGTCCTCAGCACCCCGACCGCCTGGCAAGCTTATGCCCCGAAATAACAACACACAAACTGTATTCATTTAAACACTGCTTGGCCCATTTCTATCTAGCCTCTTCTAGGCTAATTCTCACATATTAATTTAGCCCATTTCTAATCATCTGTGTTGCACCCCAAGGTGCGCTTACCGGGAAGATTCTAGCCAATGTTCATCCTAGGTCGGAGCTGAATCGCGTCTGCATGGGAGCAGGGCATGGCGTCTCTCTGAGGCGTCTGCTCCCGAGAGGAGAGCTGTGGAGTCTGAGCTCACTTCCTGTTCCTCCCAGTGTTCTGTTCTGTTTACTCCTCCCACCTATCTTCTAACCAATAAAATGGGCCGAGGCAGTTCCTTTATTAGCCAATCACCTTCCTCCATCACTACTGTATGTGCTGACGTGTTTCTGCAGTTTGCTCCAATGTAAAAACTTAGCAATACCAGACCAAGTGGCTCTTTTGAGACTAAGACAGGAAAGGATAATTAGTAATGACACTTCTCATTTGTTTACTTGTAATGCAGTGAGAAGGGAATACTGCATCTAGAAATTCTAGAAATGTGACTCTTCCTTGAAACAACTATTCTTTTAGGAAGAAAAGGAAGGCATATGGAGCATATGGTTATCAATAGGAAAGAAAATGCATGGTCAGTTCTAACCTTAGAACAGCAAATCAAAAGGATGTTTAAAATTTTACCTTGTATTGACACTAACTAGCAAAGCAGGGCAAACCTGACCATGCAGGTGCATTCCTCCCTGTGACTTATCTTTTATTTGTTTCAAATATAAAAACTTACAGTGACTCTAAGTAAGCTCAGCCAAAGAGCTTTGGTACAACCTTCCTATTCACATTCTGTTTTATATGTATGTATGTGGATGTGTGTGTATAATCAGATATATATATATATATATATATATATATATATATATATGTGTATGTACATACACATATGTGAAAATCAGTGGTGACCCTTGTGTGTTGTTTCTTGGGAGATGTCAAGATTATTTTTAGAGATAGTGTATATCACTGGGAAACATAGAACACTAATTAGGCTGCATTGGATGTCTACAAGCTCCCAGGATCTCTTGTTCTGTCTTCCTAGTGTTAGCCTAGTGTTGGTATAACAAGCACATACCAACATGCCTGGCATATATATATATATATATATATATATATATATATATATATTTCAGATATTGGATTTTGGTACTCAGGTTTGTGTGGCCAGCATGTTAGTGAGTGAAATATCTCTCTAGCACTCTCTTGTATGCCCCAAGCTTCACAATATGTGCAATAACCTGATGTGTTAGGAACTCTATTTTCTTTTGTTTCTTACCTAAATTGTAATCAGGTCTAAGAGCAGGTGCACAAATTAAATATATTTATTAATGAAAACATGCAGAAGAAAAATGACTATGAATTCTTTTATTATATTAGTTAATTTACAGTGAAGTTCTATTTTAACTGAAGATGAGATACACATTAGCACAAGGGTAATAACATACTTGCAGAGAATAGAAAATAGCAGTATATTTGTGCAGTAATTCCATAAACTGCAAAATGATTGACAGGTGCTTTCTGGGTCTTGACAAATGGTTATACATGAAAGAGGGGAAGGACATCTTGTCCCTGATGGATAAAGAAATGGATGATGGTCTAGAGTGAAAATGTAGAAAGCAACACAACATGATCCATAAAGTCAGGTCTCCTTTAGACAGGAATGAAGCAGAGCTGGTAAGGAGGTGGCAGAGAGGCAAATCCATTGACCACTGGGGTTGTATCAATGTCCTTAGCACTAACTAGAGATTTCAACTTAAAGTTCTGTAAAATGGCAGTCAGAAATAGAAACAGCTCCATTCGTGCCAGGCCCTCTCCTGCACAAATCCGTTTTCCTAAAGGGGGAAAAAACAAAGATTACTATTTTCATTTGTAAATGTGATAATCACTGCACTTGTAACTGACACAAGAGTCTATAAATGAAGGGTAAATTATTGGATGCATGGGTAGATGAATGGCTACATGAAAGGACAATAATGAGTCAAATAGAAAAATATAGAACAAATTTGATTCTCAATGAACTCATACTATTAAATATACTGTTCAAAAATATTTTTTATGTTAGTGTGGTTGTTCACATCTGTAATCAGACTGCCTTGGAGACTGAGGAATAGGGATTCTATGTTAATTATCAAAAATAACAAAGCAAACGACAGAAGCTGCACATTCAAAGCAGAATACACACGGGAGGTGTAGACTCAATATACATTACTCTCATCCTAAATGAGAAGAAACAGGATTACTGATTATCTTTGCAGACTGTTCTACAACATCTACAATATCACCATCATCTCATGATGATCTTAGCATTTCTGGAATGCTGAACTGAGTAAAAATGCTCTGATCTAGGAGTTCATGAACTGTTTTTTAATGATAAGTGATTTCTTCTTTTAATTCTCTACTAATTTTGAGGAAACTAGAAAGTAATTTATTAGGATACTGCTCCAGTTTTGCATTAATATGTAAGGTTGGAGAGATAAATATGCTGATTATATCCCTAATAACCCAGAGATCTGGGGGTCCTTCTCATTGTCCTAGTCCAGCTGAATTTTAATAAGGATTATTCATTCATGTGTTTACACCTGGGGCTTTCTGGTACTTTTCAGTATTTTTGGAGACTTGTAATTGTATAGTTGAGCATGAAAGAGTGAGTTAGCAAAAACGACCTGAATATAAACTATGATGTCGCAGTTTTTACGGTGAGTTAGTGAACTGTGAATGGTCTTTGCTTTCTTTGGTATTTCTGTGATGTAAGCTAAATAAAGAATACGAACGCCCTACACTCTAATTTTCTCAATTGTGAACAATGGACGAACCCTCAAAACCTCACTTTCATAGCCTGACAGAGAAGAAATCTCTTTATCATGACATGCATAAACACTGAAAGTCATACTCCTGATCACTGGCCATTAGGGGGCCACTATGTAAGTCTCCACAGATCCTCGTGTCCCTGGATCCATGGAAATGAATTTTTATTACCTGTTGAAAAAGGCATGAAGTAGTCACTTTTCCTAAAGTTTCCATTCTTATCTAGAAAGTGGCCAGGGTCAAATATCTCTGGGTTGGGAAATTCCTTGCTGTCATTCAGCACTGATGACAGTGATGCTATTACTGTTGTTCCCTGTAACAACACACAGAAACAAATAAAGTTAAAAAGAAATCATAGAACTAAGACAAATCAGGAAAATGACCTAGTTCACCTTCTGCTCCATAGCAGGGATGAAGTGCAAAGAACAGTAGGGACATTTCAACACATAGGGCAGTTAAGTAGCAGGGAGGAGTGTGAGGTCAGGCACAGTCGTGTGGCTAACATGCCTTCAGTGACATTTCACATAAGTGCTTGAAGTCAAACTTCTGAGTCTCTTCTTCCTTTTCTTCAGATTTAACTCATTCTTCTCTGACCACTGGCTGCTCTAGCTCATCACATCTTTCTACATACACCTAATATAAATTATTTTCCAAGTGGAATAATTTATTGAGTGCTTTGAACAGAATAGGAGGCCATTCATTATGTACAATAGGGAAGATTTGGAAAGATGATTGTATCTCCTTTTTCTCTCATTTATAGAATTTATCTATTTATCTCTGTTTTTCTATTAGAAGAAAGTAACTTCAGGGCAATGTGCCAGAGTAGACATGCGTAGTCTTGTATATAATCTATCTATATGGAAGCACAGGCACAAACACAGAAATGAACATATATATGTATATGTGTCAAAAATAAAGGATGAGAACACAATTTGAGAGAAGGAAATGGAGGAATGGAATGGAGAGGAAAGGGAAACAATAAAATAAAACAAAATATGATAAAGGTAAGATGATCCGGTTACAGCTAAATCAATAAAACTTCTGGAGCTACACAGAAATTACTGGGAGGTGGTGCTGGCAAGTTCTCTTTAACTAGGACACAAACTAACATTATATCATTTCAAACTTTTTAGGAATGTGGTCTACAAATATTTTGCAAGGCTGCCTGCCACACATATTAGAATGCAGTTTAACTGTATTTTAAAATTGTGAAACTTAAAAGAATATTATTGATATAGTAAATTATGTGAAAATTAAGTTCTAGTGTCAATAGGCATTGAGTTTAGTATATTTATAATCATTTCTTCACATGTTGTCTGTGACTGTTTCTCTGCTGCTATGAGAGTTTCTTAAGGGGCAGCATAATCTTCTTGGCCTAGGAAGTCTGAAATCTTTGAAAACCATTATGGCAAAAATCATTGGTTTCTTCATATCTGTTAGTTCTGCTGAGATCAGTGGCTCCATTCTGATCTAAAAAAATCATTTATATATGTGTAGGAAGGTAAAATCAGCTGTGAAACCACCAAGTTGTTTCACAAAGGACAAGAATGAAATATTCTATTTCACTAGATCCGTAAGAGACCACTCATATCATTAACCTTCAGGAGAGAGATGACAGGATATAAGTTTAGCTGATACAACACTCACCTCAAACTAGGATTTAAACACAAGGAAGTTACGAGGAGATAGGCCGTTTCTAGTTTGCCCTTTGTTCTACTTATTATTTAGTTGTCCCTAAGGACATAACATAAAAAAAACGTTTGCATATTGGTCACAGACCTCAACAGTCTTACCTCAGGAGAATCCTTTAGCTGAATGGAGCAGAATGACAGCCTAACCCATATACTAAGTCTGTCATCACACAGCAAGACCCACTGCCATCTGGCAAAGTAAGTTCTACCTTTTCCACATGATGTTAGTAACTGGAACCTTAACAATATAGTTTGCCCATTCCCTAAAATACAAGACTTCCCAGAGAAAGTAAATTCAACCTTTGTGAATGAGTTATTGCTATAAAATTTTGTATTTTTCATCTGCAGTTTTTGGTGTCTTCAAAGTAGCACTAAGTGGCCACAGAAATGAAATAAGTACAAACATAACCACATCAGTGAAGATTTTAAAATATTTTTTAAGCCAACAGTTTGATTTTAATATAAAAACTCTAACAAGATTTTGGAAAAAAAACTATGAACAGAATTTTCTTAAAATAGAAATAATAGGGAACATGTAGTGGAGAAATCCAATATAAATGTGCTAAAACATATACAGTCAGTGATCATGAATAAGCAATATATATATATATAACCATAAAATGTATAGAGGAAAATTTTGAAAATAAGGAACAGACTTTTGTGATAAAATTCATCTCAAAGTAAAAATCTGTGTTCCTAGGTCATGCTCATGCCTAATTGGCTCCATAATAAAGTATCTCTTACACACTTAAATAAATCAGACTAAAATTTTTCATCTGCTCTACACAACTATCAGTATAAAACCTGACATAGATAGAGATACTAAAGTCACTATCCTTCATCCTAATCAGAAATGAGACAAGTGATACCCATTGCAAACATGTCTGTTCATCACTATCCTGCAATTCATCATACTGAGGAGAAAATAAGAACACGGGAATATGAAAAGTAAATAGAAAACTATTAGCCCACATAACACTTTCAATTTCAGATATGTTTATATAAACATTGTTAGAAATAATAAAATTCACATGTTCAGATAAGAACAAGGCCAACAAAGTGATTACATAAATTGTTTCCATTAAGCAAATGGAAAGAATAGCAGAGGCGGTGCTAGAGAAAAGATATTCAATGTTCAGAAAACCTCTAATAAGATATTCACAGACTGCATAAATGAAAAGAAACAAGACAGAAAAATAAACACCACAAATAAATGATTGATTGGCATAACCTTATTGATGAGTTGACGTTCCATGCTATCAATTCCTCCCAATTTAAGGATTTTTTTCATAATGATAAAAATCCAGAAAAGACTTTTGGAAAACTGACAAAATGTTGAAAAATACCTCAGCGTTGTCAGACAGTATTTGGAAGACAGAGCAAATGTGGAAGTGTCATTACCGGTTCTATCTGCACCTGCAGTAGAGCTGCCCCTCTGATTACGAAACAGGGTAATCCACCAGCAGCACCAGATAACTCAGATAACACTGGATAACACTGTGAACCTGTGAGCATCAAGAGCACAGAGGTGGAGCAGGGAAGAGACAACTAACCTTGGGGATGAGGTAGTTCCTGAATTTAATGTCACAGGTCACTGCATGGGGCAGGCTGTTAGGAAGGAGGTTGATGAATCTCTGGACCTCATGAATCACGGCATCTGTATAGGGCATGTGGCTCCTGTCCTGCATGCAGGGGCTGCGGTTTCTGCCAACCACACGATCAATCTCTTCCTGGACTTTAGCTAGTTGGTCACAGTGAAAAAGGGGAGAACAGTAGAATTTTATATGTTTCCTCCAGCCTCTCTCTGGTTTTCCTCCCTCATTCCTGCCTCTCCTCCACACTTAAGGCCTTGATTCTGGCACCCCAGTAATCCATAACTATCTATTCTCTGTCCCTTTCCTAAAAAGATCTGTCTTTCTTTGTCCCTTCTTTACATCTAATGTCTGTGGTTCTACAGATTGTAGCTTGGTTATCATTGATTTAACAGCTATATCTAAATTTAAGTAAATACATATAATTGTCTTTGTGGGTTTGGATTATATCACGCAGGGTGATTTTTTCTAGTTCCCTCCATTTCATGAGAATTTCACGATTTAATTCTTCTTGAATGATTGAGCTAATATTCCATTGAATAAATGTGCCACATTAAAAAAAATCTATTCTGTTTAGGTACATCTAATTCATTTTCAATTTTCTAGCTTTTATGAACAAAGCAGCAATGAACATGGTTGAGCAAGTGTTTCTGTGATAGAATAAAACAACTGTTAAGTTTATGCCCAAGAGTAACATAAGTGTATCTTGAGGTAGATTTTTTTTCTTTCTTCCTGGCATACTGTCACACTAATATCTACAATGGCTATATAGATTTGCTCTTCTCCAAAAAATGCATAAGTGCTCCCCTTTATCCACAACTTTTCCAGCATAAGCTGTCACTTTTTAAAAATTGATTTTCGCCATTCCAATGGGTGTAGGGTGAAATCTCAAAGAAGATTTGATTTTGCATTTTCCATGATGACTAAGGTTTGTGAACATTTAAGTTTCTCTCAGACATTTGAAATTTATCTTTTGAGAATTCTTTGCTTAGATCTGTACCCCATTTATTAATTGGGTTATTTGTTTTCTTGATATCTCATTTTTGAATTCTTTATATATTTTGGATTCTACTCCTATATTGGATGTGTAGTTGATAAAAATATTTCCCCATTCTTTAGCCTGTTATTTTTTCCTAATGATGTTGTCTTTGCCATGAAGAAGCTTTCAGTTTCATGAGGTTCCAGTATGCTATTATTAATGAAGTGAGGGGCAAGGGGAAGCATGTATATGAATGTGTGTGTGTGTAGATGGCGAGATGTAACTGAAATTTCATTTCCAATGCATAAAAGTCAAACAGATGTTGTCCTATGTGGATATATAAGAAACATTCATTTTATAAATATGAATATATTTCAGAAGTAGCTAAAGATGTTGAACTGTTCTTTCCTGAGTGTGGGAACAAAACTGAAAAATCTTTCAAATTGTACACATGCAGCACACATGTATTCATAAATGTACATGCTTTAGTATGTGGTTGTAAGAGACTATTATATTTAAATCCAGATTTAGTATCTGACTTCTATATTTTTTATTTCATATTTTAATTACTAATACTTTATTTCCTGGTATGGCTCCTAAATAATAAACATATCCTGGTCTATCATAGTATCTTATAGAATGACAGTGTTATAAATCTACAACACACATTTCTGTATGAATATATGTATAAATACTTTTATCCATAAATAAAAATGCACACTTATACTTATTTTGGAACACCACATTGTGCTGTGTATGGCCTGACATTGTGCCAAAGGTGTGTTTTTATGGGCTTCCTAGATGTCCAAATGAAGGGGTTTATGTTTCCTGGCCTTCCCCTATGTTCTGTTCCTTTGTTTTGTCCAATTCCAATGTGCTATTTTTTTGCTGTGTCATACTATATTTATCACATTTTCTTATATTATTTATTATTCTATAGAAGCCTTCTTGTTTTCCACAGAGAGGCACAAAAAAGGTATTTTTATGTGGAGAGAAACTGGAAAGAGTAGAGGGAGGAGAAACCGTAATTCTGATATATTATGTAAAAAAATCCATTTACAAAAAAGGGGAAAAACAGAAAATTGGCTTATAATACTTTGCAATACAAACATTCATTGTTAGATTAATTGTAATTACATAAATATTTATCATCATGAAAATTATGATTATTTTCCATTATTAGCAGTCTTTTAGATTAATGGCTACATTTTCATTTGTAATTTTCCATTTTTTGAGTTATAATTGTGCTGGAAATTTAAGTAGATAATTCTAAATGCTGGGAATATAGTCTCAATTAAAAGGAGCATTCAACTACAGATTGTTTCTTTTTCATTCCCTTTTTCTTTTCACACCTACATCACCCACATGGTAAATATTGAATTTGAAGCTTCCCAGGACTGGTACCCAGCAACTTCTATGATACTCTCACCCTCCCACAAGTGCTATTGATGCTACTAGAGCCCATAACTTGTTGTGACTTTACTTCAGACAATAGGATGTAAAATGTTCTCACAAATTTCATGAAATGATGTAAAATTAGATTAAAATTATGGATAATGTGGATGTCTCATCTGCCTTTTATTTTATAAACACATAAGAAGCCAGCTGATCTTGAGATTTCTGGTGTAGCCTGGATGAGGATAGTTTACATGTGCCTCAGGGATTTCCATGAAGGGTTCTATTCTTCTATTAAGTTCTGAGAACACTGTGAGTCTGTCTCTTGGATGGATGTTTTGAATCCATTCTGATTATTACATGAGAAATACTTTCTATTATGGTGGTGAAATAAGGAGTTCCGATTTAGTTCTTTCATCTAGAGGACTGACCCCGCTGCACACATTCATGGAACAAGACAGAGAACAGGCTCTGAGATCCAGAATTTTGGGAATCAAATGTTGCTGGCCTCTGCTTTCATCCCAATGTATTGGTCATTCCCTGTCTATCATCAATGTTTCAGGTAAAGGGCTTCTTTAACTCAGTTTCTTTGAATATTATTTTCTGCTGGGCAGTGGAGGCACATGCCTTTTATCCCAGTCCTCAAGAGGAAGGAGCAGGTAAATTACTGTGAGATCAAGGCCAGCCTGGTCTATAAAAGCTAGTTCCTGGACAGACTCCAAAACTGCAGAGAAACCCTGTCTCAAAAAGCATTAAAAAACAAAAGAAGAATTTTATGTTCCTGGACACAGGGGTCACATGCTGAATGGGAATAGGAAGGGAGCTTTAGCAAGGTCAAAATCCTGTATACAAATTTGTTTCCTATTTAAGCTTCTATTGCTTTGGAACCAGATTCTTCACAGGTCTGTAGATAGAGATACACAGCTTGTCTGTCTTACCACATGCATGATGTTCATCTAACGTTTATGTTTCAACATCTTTCCTGCTCTATGTTTTCCTCATTCCTAATGTTATTATTCCAGAACTTTGTTGAAGCCTTCTTATTGTTTTTTCTTCCTATACTAAAAATATGATTTATGTTCGTGCTTTTATTTTGTAGTATTCATTGGCCACAGGAGAAAGAGTGTGTTTTATATATACTGGACCACTGGATCAGTTTTAAGTTATGCTGTAAAAGAAAACACTATTGATACATTTGAAAATAAATCATTGTTCAACATAGGTTTAAGGAAATAGACTTCTCAAGTAAGAAAAGTCCTTACTCTATATTTCTGCATTGTTCAAAAAATGTTTCTAGAGAGTCTAAATGTTTTGACTTCTTCTCAGAATACACATTATCCTAGCCAGACTTAGTAAATCCTAGGTATTCGACTTATGTTTCAGTGAGGTGAGTTTTCTCCATTCCAAAGTTAGATTCATCAGAACGAGGGAAGGAAACTGAAAGGTTTAGCTGACCTGAGACATGACTTAAGAATAAAAGAACATGTGTATCCATAGTACAATAAATACTAGCCATGCCTGTTACAATTTACCATCCAGAAATCTCAGATACTGACCAGACTTTGATTGTTTCTCTTACAGTCTATTTCTTTAATCATGCTGTTCATTACAGCCATTGAGTGGAATAGAAGGTGAAGGACTGAGACTTCTGTAATAAAAACAACACACAGGACACTAGCAGAGTCTTTCCAGCATCTTATAGGAACACTATGGTCCCCAACTATGTCCTCACCTGTGACATCAGGATGCTTCAGCAGGAGCAGTAAAGCGTATCTCAGTGTTGTGCTTGTTGTCTCTGTCCCAGCACCAAACAGGTCACTCACAGTCGTTACCAAATTTTCAAGTGTAAATTCTGAGTGTTGATTGTCGTTTGTCTGAGAATAATTTAATGCAATAATGTAATAAATCTTTATCGGCACATCTCATTACATACTCTGCAGTTTTATACAAGTTTATGCATTTACTACTAAAAGTGTAAAATTTAAAGTAAAACTCCTTAACATCCATTCCAAATGGTCATTCTAACTGTATAGAAGTTTACTGAGTCGTGTAGACATTGGGTCTAGTTGATTTGACAAGATGTTTTATATATGTGCAAGTTACTTTTTATAATAAGACTTCTGCAAAATATTTATTTTGTTTCCAACAAATTTCTTGAAAGGAGAAATTAACACATCTTTTTCAAAGACTAGCACGGATTTTTATAAATTTTGATTTCACTCTTAATCCCTGACTAGTGTAACTCTTGCAATGATGTGATTATCTGCACTTAAGTGCAGTTTTCTACTTTTATACATTTAAAAATAAATGAAACATTTTATTCATTATCCATTTTGTCCTATAAAACCATATGAAGAAAACTGTGTGATAGGTCTAATCTTGGGACATGCAGATTCATACATAAAAATGAATGCCTGTATTTTCAGTACAATAATGAACAGGGGAAGACATTTAACTGTATCTTTGGGAATTCCCTATTAAACTAAGGTGGGGCTGTAATGAGATTTTTGTCATTCAGTTCAACAAATTCATTCTTTCTCAATACATTAATAACTAGATTTTCTCTTAGTTTTAAAAAGTAATATATTATTTCAGGTGTCTCTAATATTCTTATCCATCCATCTATTGATGAGGTTTAGATTGATTATCTCAGCTATTTTGAGAAACAGTGTAGTAAACAACACAAATGTGCAGGTGCCTTTTCCATATGCTGATATTCTTTGGATATAATCTCAGATTCAGTCTAAGACCCCCTTCATTACATAGGACCCATACCTGTCACTGTTAAGGGTCTAAGAATTGTTGGTCAATTCTCTAGTTGATTACTCTAAAGGACAAGGTATTAAAATGATTCCTAATAAATTACTACTACATCCATAAATCAGAACTTTCATACTTTTCATCAGAGAAACTTTTACTTGTAGGAGATGACAATTAATACAGAGACAGTCAACTGTTCAATGTACACAGAATATGGCACTCTGACTTGAGCACCCCTAAATCATAACACACTCCTCCCCAGGTTTAAGGATCTTTGTGGAAGAGGAGGCAGGAATGTTGTAAGAGCCATCTGTGATCAATAACATCAAGGAACCAGTGTTTTCTGGACACAAAAGGACAGAAGAACAAGAAAACTCACAGTGACTGTGACAGTCACACAAAAACTGTGGAAGTTTCATCAGATAAAAACACAATACAAAGTTGGGGTGGGGAAAAAATATGAAACCCCACCTCTAGCTGATTAGATCCTGGGAAGAAGTAGTCAGTTTCTTACAATGATGTGACCCAATGGTGAAAAGAGGGAAAGAAAGAACTCACAAAGTTTGGAAAGAAGAATTAAGAGGATGAAGAGGAGGGTAACGAAAATTGAGGCTTATGTTTAAATTACATCACATTAATTCTCAAATGAACCCTGAGCTGTGGTGGCGCACGTCTTTAATCCCAGCACTCGGGAGGCAGAGGCAAGTAGATAACTGTGAGTTCGAGGTCAACCTTGTCTACAAGAGCTAGTTCCAGGACAGGCTCCAAGGCTACAGAGAGACCCTGTCTAGAACCCCCCCCCAAAAAAATTCTCATATGATTCATGGAATATTGCAAAAATAAAATTAAATAAATGTATCAAACATAAAAAACAATTTAAATATCTTCTGGCAGAGCTACAGTAATGAAAGCAGTGAAGTATTGACACACAAATCAATATCAATACCAATAGAGCTTTGATAACCAGGGGTGAACCTAAACATCTATGGTCAATATTTTTACAACTGAGTTCCAAGATTGCTTCATCTAAAGGAAGAGTCTTCACCAGATGATGGTAGAACTACATAAAAAGAATAATGCTGGAAATATAAAATAGGGATAAGCTTCATTCCCTGTGACTTGGACTTATGGATTACAGAACAAAGTGTCAAAATCCAGATAAACCAGATTTCATCCACAACAAAATGCTGATGCACTCAAGACATAGCTAAGAATATGCAGATGACAACCCACAGGATGGAAATACGTTTCCTTGTCATTTCTTTGGAAAGGTTTATATCTAGATACATGCATAATTTCTTAGCTCCACACAGAAAGGAGTCTAATGGGCAAAATATTAGAATAAAATTTTTCTGAAGACCCTGAAAGGCAAAACATCACATAAAAAGATGTCCATATTCACTGTCTATTTAGGAGATATCTCTTGAATCTGCCCGGAGGTACCACTTCATACTAACTGAATCGGTGTTAATAATTAAGTTTCAAAATTAAAACTTTCGGCAGCTATTTGGTGAATAGAGGATCTCAAAGACATAAAATACTGTATTAATGTGAATTTCTAAACAGGATCTTAAAAAGAAAAACATAAAGAAAGGTATTATCATTTGACTCAGATGCCCCAGTCCTGGGAATATAAACAGAGAACGTATCTGCATATGTTCACATATATAGCTTAGAGTTGCCCTAGGTAGAACATAAGAAACATATCCATCATGAGGAATAAGTACATTGTGTTATTAATGCATGAAAATGTAGTTTGCTGCAAAAGATGGAGGAAGTACTGAAAAAAGATGAACTAAAAAAAAATGTTTAAGATTCCAAACAAGTACAAGAAAACAGAAATTGGAAGCCACATATACTGAGCCA
The DNA here is from genome assembly GCF_018167655.1 of Microtus oregoni. Lineage (NCBI taxonomy): Eukaryota > Metazoa > Chordata > Mammalia > Rodentia > Cricetidae > Microtus > Microtus oregoni. The sequence goes on from NW_024543071.1 coordinate 21,187,466, forward strand.
GTTTAAATGATCCGTTCATCACAGAAAGTCTGTACATACAGAAACCACACTAACAATTGCTAAAGATGGTGTGAAGGGAGCAGAGTGATCAGTAGTGGGTGTGGTATGTTTTGTCATAGTAAGGGATTGCTTTCCAACAAAAAGGAGCTGGTAGCTCCATTGCTTTGAAATCACATAAAATATCATCATAATGTAAGGGAAATATGACTACAGCTCTGAGATATCACTTTATACTTAGTGGACTAACTTTGTGAACTATATCTTATAAAAAATATATATTAAAAAGGCACAAATGAGCTTGGCAGTGGTGGTGTATGCCTTCAATCTGAACACTTTGAAGTCAAAAACAGGCAGATCTCACTGAGTTTGAGTCCAGCGTGGTCTACAAATCAAGTTCCAGGACAGCCAGGATTGTTACACAAAGAAATCTTTTCTTGAAAAAAACAAACAAATACAAAACCAAGCAAAAAAGGCACAAAATAGACAAAACAGTCTTTCAAAAGAAAATAGAAATATTGGGTGACACAGATTCCAGAATATTAATTATTGCTACGCACTTGCAGTAACGAAGAACTCAGAAGTGTGAACCTCTAGCAAAAGACAATCTAAGATCGGTGCAGTAAAATCAACGCCCACAACCAAACCCAAACATCTAGAGTCAACTGGTTTTTCTGAGTTCTGAAGATATTCAATGAAAAATTATCTTTTGAATAAATTACAAAATGCCAATGCAGTTCATGCTGTCAGGATACCCAGTAGATACCAATTCTCAACCGCTTTTGGTGAAAATTAACTTGAACTTGTATTCAAAGCCTCATTCCTCCATACACCTTCTCTTTCCACCACATACTTCTCTTTACATCACTCAATCCTTCTGAAACTAACTCCTGTATCTATCCTTTTAAAATAACAATATGGCCAGATCTATTTTAATTCACTAGACATGCAGGAATTCTAAGACACAACATGTGCATTTACGGTGCTAGTATTCCCACTGCCATGATAGTTGGTTATTTTCTACTTGATTAGGATTCTTTCCCAGCTTACCTTCCCTTTGTATCCTTCTTCTCCTCAGTTACAATTTTTAAAGAACAGAGCCAATATGTTTTAGTTAACAAATTCCCTCTATATTATCAGTAACCATATGGTGCATCCCAATGCATAATAAATACTAAAACTGTTTTTCAAATAATCCAGACTTAAAGCATCTCTGACAAACATTTCAGTGTTCCACAAACCACAATATTCAGGCAAACACACAAATTTATATTAATATTTTACCTGCTTTAGTTTAGTCAGGTAATAATCAATAAAGTCCCGAGGGTTTGCAACATTCAAAGATTCCTGATGTTCTTTAATTTTTTCCAAAAGGTAACTTCTGATATAATTAACATTTTTTGGTATTGTGCGATGACTTCCTGGACAATAGTCAATTAGTGAAGGGAAATTATTGCAGACCTACAAAATCAGACAGAGAAACTTTTGTTAAGGTGTACTGTTTTACTTTTAGTCTTATGTGTGGTGTGTATATGCATCCATGTGTGTGACAGGTGTGTGTGGGTGCCTTGGAAGTCACAGATATCAGATCCAATCTGATGTGATAATGGTTTTGGGACACCTAACATGGGTACTTAAATTGGGCTTTAGTCCTTTGGAAGATCAACACATATTTTTAACCACTGCTTCATCTCTCCAACCCTTTCCAAAGAATTTTTTTTGAAGAAACAGAGATGAGGAAATACACATACCCATAATATATAGCAAGACCAACTTGGGTTTATAGATTCAGACACAAATAAAAATAATGTCCAATAAAAGAAGGAGGTGTTTATCACAGAAACAATTCCCTGTGATAGCAGAGAGATTTGGGGGGGAAAGACCTTCCTGAATGATCAAAGATCATAATCAAGTTTCAACATTCATAAATCCCTTTAGTATAAATAGTACTTTGAAAACTGACTAATGACTTATACCACATATTTTCTACAAGTCTGAAGTATAATATAATATAAATCTTGGGTATCTCATCACTGCCCTGAACTGTGAAGATCTTGGAGCCCTGGTTCTGCAGTACCAACCCTTCTCATGCTCCAGCAGATCACATATGGGGTGGATGCTAAGGTGAATCATTTCATAACCCTTGCTCTGGCCCTACACAGTTGCAGTGTTGGCCAGCCCTCCAGGTCTCCCCCTATCTTCACAACCAGGGTGAGCTCTCTGGTACACCTGGCAGGTTCACCCCTAATAGCGATGAGCTTCTTTCATACCCTCAGAATTATCTCCCCCACACCTCAGGGTAAGATCTACTGGGTTACCCATGCAAAGTATAGAGGCCATTCTTCCACGTGCCGCAAATGGTAAAGTGCAGGATCAAGTCTCCCTCTCTGATGACCTCGAGGTCAGCCCTGCAACCTGCCACAAGCTACAAAAGAGGAGAGACAATCTCTCCCCAACACATACCATCATAAGACAGATGAGGGAAGGGCCAGATCTCCTATGCTCACATTTTCTAAGCTGGTTCATATGCAGCCCACCATCCCAATTAATAGGGTCAGTAAGGTCAATAGGGTCTGGTCAGCTGTAATACCCATGGAGGTACAGGCCCTGCTTTCTCAGTTGCTGAAGTTGGTAAAGAGGAGTTTCAGGTCCCTCGCACACCACAGGTGGCAGTGGCAAGGGGAGGAGGACATCTTTCTCTCACTCTTACCACCACATGGCATATTTGTAGGTGTGGTCACTATTCCACTCTCATAACCTCAGGGCCAGCTCACCTGTGCCTCTACCCACAGGGTCCACTCTACTGTGCTGCCCAGGCTAGGAGTAGAGCCTGCTTTAATGAGTGCTGAATCTGATAAGGGCAGGGGGTTTCATCTCCCTCATCTGCCTGAGGCGTAAGGGGTTTAATGGTAAAGGGGACATACCTCCCCAACCACACCAATAAATGACATACAAGTAGTAGGGCCAGCTCTCTCACACTCATAATTCGTGGTTGACTCACCTACACCCCTGTGTGCAATGTTCAACTCTTCTGTACTGTCCAGGCAAGGTATAGGGTCTGTTCTTCTGAGTTCTGCTGATAGTAGGGGCACGGGCAGCTTTCCAGCTCTTATGACCTCTGGACCAGCTCTCTCACCTGCCACACTAAGTATGGGGTGTCTCTCTCACGCCCATGCCACCATTTGGCAGATGAGGGCCAGGTCAGAATCCCAACCTCACATGCTTAGGGTTGGCACACTCGCATCACTACTAGCAGGATTAGCACCACTGTGGAACCCAAAAGAGGGGCAGGGCCCACTTTTCCTAGGGCTTCAGCCAGTGAGTGACCTGATCTACAGCCCTTTCCTCTTGGCCATATGTGCTATCAGAAGCTATGGACATCAACACAGACCATGACAGCAACAGGTCCATATACTCAGATATGGACCCTGTCTGCAGCCAAGTGCCAGACATCACCATGGCCCTGTGTGGCAACCAAGCCACCCACCGCAGCCCACTCCTCCCTGTTTCACTTCTTCAGATGGGTCTTTCTCCATCTGTACTGAGCCATTCTATCTCTGTCTTTCCCACATCACACCGTACATTTGCTCACCATAGCAGTGTCCGACTGCTTGGTGCCTTATTGCACTGGGGCAGCCCTAATCACTGTCATTCTTTACGGAGAGTTAGGAGATGCCAGTTTAGCATAGGACAATTCTGAGAATATGTATGTGGGTCACAGAGCATCAAATGACTCCTCATTTCTACCTGTTTATTTGTTAACTAGGATTCCAGCAGACACATCAAGCCACTGAAACTACTCAGTGTTTCCTGGCAGATTGCATTGTCATAAATATTCTTTTCCATTTAAGGGAATATTCTTTCAAAACTAAAATATTCCTGCCTAGTAGTATGATGAGGATGTGTTTAATAATCGAAAAGATAAGAATTATGCGTGGAAGAAGGCCCTATGAACAACTGACCACACTTGTAGATGTGAGTGCGAGACTTTGTACAAACAGCTCTGTGAACATCAACTGGAAAAATCAATGGATACGGAGCTAGCAGTCTCAAGCCAACCTGAAAATCGCCTTTCAGTTTTGCTAAAGACTAACACCTGCCTTCCAGATATTCTTTCCATAATATAGTATTCAGAACTGTGGTGTCTAATAACCTCAATTTTTGGTCCGTATTGAATTTGACCTTTGAGAATGAAAGACTATGAATCTGTTCTCAGAAAAAAAAAAAAAAAAGATCTTGACTTCACCTGCATCCAGGGGGAGCTCAGAATCCTGACATTCTCATTCACTTTTCCCATCAAGTTAAGAAAATTCTGATCTTTATAATCAAAACGATTCTGGAAAACAGTGGAGCAGATGACATTGCAGGGAGCACAGCTCAAGATGAACGTGGGGTCACATGGTAAACCTGAAGAAGCAATTGGAAAAATATTATTAAAATAGTCAAAGAAGAAGTTTTGGCTTTGCTAACAGGTAAAGAGTCTTTAGAAGTTTTAAACCATATCCTATCTACAATTTTTCTAACAACTAAGCATTCATTATATGTAGAATCAATATACCACTTTAATCTTCAATTTGAGGTGGCCTCATCCTCAGTAGCTAAATAAGAACAGCTCATATCTATTGCACCAATTCTTATACTTTTAACTATATGGTATTTGAAAGAAAACCAAAGATTTTAAAAACCTAATATTTCTAGTATTCTGAACAGAACTGCTTCTTACTAGAATGTCTAGTTTCCATGTACCACTCAGATGAATGTAGAAGAGTGTACACCTGAAATATCTGCAGCCACAGTGAGTAAACCAAAGAAGCAAGTATTGATCCTAGGAAGGAGGAACCCCACTGCAGGTGAGTTCTGGTATTAGAAGAAAAAAAAGCATGGGAGACTTCCTCCTAGTTACATAAGAATAATTTGTAATCTCAAGAATAGCCACTTCTATGTGGATGAAAACATTCATTTTACAGTTAGATTTCAAGAGGGGGAAACAATATAAGGCAGTGATAGAGACTTCCCCCTTTTCATCTCATCATTTAAAACAACACATTTTCTCCAGAGGAAGTAAATGCAGTCTTTGAAAAATAGACACAAAGTATAACAAGGTCAGTGCTAGACAGAGAGCTCTGCATTCAAAGTACTTGCGGCTGTTTTAGAGAACCAAAGTTCAGTTCTGAGCAGCCTCCTGGTGGCTCATAACTTACGGTAACCCCAGTTCCAGAGGAACATGATACAATTTTCTTACTTCTGTGGCACCAGGTACAAAAGTGGTGCACACGTGTATATGCAGGCAAACATTTATACACATAAAATAAAAATAAACAATCTTTTTAATTCTAACTAAGAAGTCTTGTGTAGGCTGCAGTAGGACAAATGGAAATGGAGCTTCCAGAAGTGTGATGATAGGGAGGCATGTTCGAAGCACACGCTACATTTCTGCAAAATGTCTATATGAAGCTCACACTGTATACGTATTAGTGACAAAATGTCTATATGAAGCTCACACTGTATACGTATTAGTGACAATAATGGTTAGTTTTTACCAAGGCCAGCTGGCCTGGGTCTGAAAAAGCATGGGATAAATCTGGACTAGCTGAACATAGTGGACAAAGAGGAATACTGAGAACTCAAGAACAATCGCAGTGGGTTTTTGATCCTACTGCACGTACTGGCTTTGGGGGAGCCTAGGCAGTTTGGATGCTCACCTTACTAGACCTGGATAGAGATGGGCACTCCTTGGGCTTCCCACAGGTCAGGGAACCCTGATTGCTCTTCCAGCAGATGAGGGAGGGGGACTTGATCGGGGGAGGGGGAGGGAAATGGGAGGCGGTGGTGGGAAGGGGGCAGAAATCCTTAATAAATAAATAAATTTAAAAAAAGAAACAAAAAAAGAAATTAATAATTATTATGTTCAACAAAACTACATAGCATATCTAGGCATAAGTGTGGTTTGTAGATTTGTAAACATTTCCCAAAATCACCATTATTAAAGATGCTGATATAATGCTTAAAATTTTTGTAACACATAGGTGTATGATATTACAGGTCAAAAAATTACAAGGAAATTTCATATTTAGGCCTATTTTTATTTGTGTAAATGTGTTCAGATGTGTGTGTGTGTGTGTGTGTGTGTGTGTGTGTGTGTGTGATGTACATCTGGGTAGTCTAGGAGAGTATGTTGGATCTCATCGAGTTACCTGATATGAGCATTGGGAACCCATTGTTGCTTCTTTAAAGGAGCAATCTCTCTCAAGTGATAAGCCATCTCACTGCAGCTCTCAGAACAGCTTTTTCTGATGTCTTTTCTATAGTGAGTTTGCTTTGCTCAAATGATGAATACACTTTCCATTCAAACTGATTCAAAATTCATATGTGTAGACCCCACATAAGGATCACATAAAATAAGTGTTTTGAATAAATTATGAAACATTTAAATATAGAAAACTCCTTGATAGTGTTGTGGCTATGCCAGGGTTTAAAAACATGACTATATCTTATGCTATTAGGAAATGTTTTATTTGAGCCAAAAACATCGAAGGGTAAAAGATTGCGACATTTCTTATGTGTATGCAAGCTGTTCACAGATGAAATTTGATTTTTAGCCTTTCCTTTCACTTTATTTGGAAAAAAACCTTAAAGTCCTTAAAAATAAAATAGGTAATCAGATTTTTTTTTACAGGAAAGAAACTTCTGAAGTAGCATTTATAGCGGTAGCAAAAGAAAAGTGTTTCATTTTCTACAAAAACACACAAAATGTTGAACTTGAGCATAGGTGACCGGCAGGATTAAAAACAGAATCAAAAGGTTAACAATAGCAGTTCATTTTAAAAGACATAATTTAATTAAGAAATAATTTCCTTGTTCTCTTTGTGCATCTTGCAGATTTGTGCTATCATATGTGTTTCGATAGATGCAATTCAAAACAGTAAGTGCGATGATATAAAAATAGTGAAGCTGTTTACATTTAATGATTTATATATGCTCATTTAATGATTTATATATGTTGAACAATTCCTGAAACTCTGGGATGAATCCAATTACATCACAGTGCATAATCACTTTCATGCAATATGAATTTGGTTACAAATATTTTATTGAAAAGATAAATTTCTCCATGTTCATCAGAGATGTAAGCCTATAATTTTTTCCTTTTTGCTATCTCTCTCTCTCTCTCTCTCTCTCCTCTGTGTGTGTGGGATGTGTATCTTAATCCTGTTCTTCTTTTCTTTTATGCTTTGCCCACTTTTGTTACCAGGGAAATACCAACATTGTAAAAAGATTTTTAGAAACACTTCATCGTTTTCTATTTTATCCAATAATTTGAGGAGTATAGGTTTTGGTTCCTTTTGGAAAATCTGATAGAATTATGCACTGAATCCACCTTGTCCTGGCATATTGCAGTTGAGAGATTTTCAATTTCTGCTTCTTTATCATTGAATGTTTCAAGTCTATTTGAATTATTTATTTTACCTTGATTTGGATTTGGCAGGCTAGACACATATCTGTTTATTTCATATTTTTCAGTTTGGTGGGACATAACTTTTTAGTCCATCCTTGAGATTGCTTGAATTTTAGGTTGGGCAGTGGTGACACATACCTTTAATCCCAGTACCCAGAAGACAGAGGCAGATGAATTTCTGTGAGTTTGAGGCCAGCCTGGTCTACATAGCTAGCTCCAGGAAAGCCAGGGGTACACAGAGAAACTGTGACTCAAAGCATAGCACTGATTTGTCCAGGAACTTATGATCTAGTCATGTCCGACCTCAAACTCACAAACATATACCTATCTCTGACTCCTGAGTGTTGCAGGAGGTCCTCCCACTCCTCCAGCCTATCACCACTGAGGTACCAGCCCATTGGGGCGTGGTTTCTCTCCCTTTAAAAAAGCGGCCACTTCCCTCTCCTCTCTCTCTCTTCACTTCCTGCTCCGCAGGCAACTAGACTCCTTTCCTGGTTGCGTAGAGGGCTGTTGCCTGGGACAGTGATCTGTAAGTTTTTTCCCCTTTAAATAAATACCACCCTAATAATCATAACCCCGAATTGGTGTGGCATTGTTTGTGACTTAGGCCTTCACCTGAGTGCTAGGTTTAAAAGTATGTACCCCCACATCCAGCCTTCTTACTACCTACTTCTTATGTTATTATTTGGTCATTTTTGAAGACTTTATATATCCATCACTAAGTTATTAATTTGAGATTTCTCAAATGTTTTATATAGGCTAGCACCCATAATGCTGGAAGGTGCTTTGTGGGCTACCAAGAAAGAAAAGTAGTGATCAAGATCACCCAGATATAAACTCATAGTTACAATAACAACTTGGCTGGCAAGGCAGATCAACTGGTGCACAGTGAGAATGATCATCGTGGAAGTTACAAACAGCATTCTCTTTTGGATAAAGGCCTGTGCCAGGATATAAATTCCATAATCATCACTATTATCTGGTCAAGATCTTCTGCCTAGAAATATCATCAACTTCTGGGGGAATCTGCTACTATCACTCTGCTTAATGGGCATAGTATTAACTCCAAATAAATTCCTGCTATGTCTATTGATCAATGCCTCTCTCAATCTACATTAGAGAAACTTAGTTGTGGTAGATGATGTTTAGCACAGAGACCCACAGCTATTTAAGGCACAGAGGAAAAAGACTATGGTATTATGGGCCATAAATGGGAAATCTATGTCTCACTGCTTCTTCCTAAACCTTGGTGATCAAAATGAAAGAAGGGAAAGAAAAAGGCAAAGATCCTTGAATAAAAGGAGGCAGAAAGAGCTTAAGAGCCAGAAGTTGTGGATAACTATGAGGAAATGGTGTCTTCTGGGCACAGCGGGCCAGATGCATGATTAGACTCACAGGAAATATGACAGTATGCCCAATATTTGTGCAAGCCAAAGCCCAAAAATCATCCTTGCATGGAGATAGAATTTAGACATAATGTTCTACGTTAATGGATGAGTTATTGTCAATTAGTAGCTTCTGGAAGAGGAAGGGTCAATTTTCTCTAAGAGAGTAGCCCCTGATAAATTGGCCATGCTTTGTTGGAAGACCACACACAGAATAATATTTGAACATCACAAATTGGCCTTTGGAGGAAATATACAAAAAAATTGTTAGGAAGAAAAGTAGGTATCTATGAGAAAAATTAGAGGGGAAAGCATAAATAGAATATAATAAAAATGGGACATTTCTGTAGGGCTAGTAAGGTGATGGGCCTGAGAAAAAAACTACTACTTAGTCAGCTTGACCAGCATAATTCTTTACTACATTCTAAATCATATCCTTTTATTTATAGGTAAATGTAGCTACCACCCCCTATTAAAAAAAACAACAACTTCTTTTTACAGCAAATAGAGATCATTAGAAAAAAGCCACAATTGGATACAATGCAGATACCAACTGATTGTGGGAATCCTACCCTTAATAGATACAAATGCATCACAACTCCTGCATCTGTGACTCAGGAAACATCACAGAAGAGGAGGCAGAAAGATTGGAAGAATCAGAATATCAAGAAGTCTAGTAGAAAACAGTCCCTCTTAGAAATGACTTTAAAACAATACTGCAAAAAATGGCAAAATCAGTAGATGTGCTAATGTGGAAAGGGAAAAATTTCAGAGTCCAAACCCTAGACAGGGAACTTCATACAACTAATGACTGCTGGGGTAAGGATAACTATCCTTTCCAATGGTTAAGCTGTCTTACTGGTTGTCCAAGTGCAGAGTAGTCAACCCTGAAATCATATATATGATACCTTACAACAAAGAGTACTGAAGAGGTTGTGTACATATGTGTACAAGGACATACATATATAAAATACTAATCAAAGGAAAAAAGGCTATCAACTATATAGTAGGAAGGGCATGAGAAGGGACAAGAGAGGGTATCTGGGAAGTGATAGAAAGAGAAAAGAAGAAGAATTAATGGTATTCTATTTCAATTAAAACATTTCTTTTAACAAGTACCTAATTCTGAAAGAACTAATGAAAATTTTCTTACAAAAATCTTACATGCCAAGCACAAATCATATTTGATAAGATATTAAATGAAAACATTAAGTAGGGTATATAGGAAAGTGGGTATGCGTCTCAGAGGAGTTGGTTGGAGATCATGATGAAAACACATTATATAAGATTCTCAATGAAGTAAATAATTTTTAAACAAATCACAACACAATTCTGAGATCATGCAATAATAGAAAAAATAATCGATGAAAATTCTATTGTACTTGGCTAAGAATTGAAAACCTTAAATCATATCAGTGTTACCTAGGACTGTAAACATTAGCCTAGAAGAATCCCTGTACTGTTCAGTTAATTTGCTCAAATGTCTGTAATCCAATAAAATGAAAACAAATATCCTCTGACTGGCATCTGCCACTATTATAAATAGCAATTATTCTGTGGTGAAACGATCCACAAAGACAAAGTACACTTGTGCTCCTGGAAATGCACAATTATGCAGCTCAAAAGAAAATTAACATGAAATGCATATCAGTTGTTTCTGATTTAGAAACAAAGAAAATTTTAGATAGGATATGATTAACATGTCATATCCACATACCTAAACTAAGATGTGATGCATACACCTACACTTACCATTGGTTTTTCTCAGTTCCTCCACAAGGCACTGTGCTTCTTCTTGAACGCGGTCCTCAATGCTTCTTTTCCCCATGCCCAAATTCCGCAGAGTCATGAGTGAGAATCTCCTTGTCTCTTTCCATCTGTTTCCATTACTAAAAACAATGCCTAAAGAAACAGTAAAACACTAGAAAAATATTCTAGACTTCTCTTAGGACTGGAGAGGGAGGGGGAGAGTGAGTGGGAGGGAAATGGGAGGAGGAGAGGAGGTGGAAATTTTTAATAAATAAATAAATTTTAAAAAGAAAAAACTAAAATGAATAAAAATAAATATAAAAATAAAAGTCATATCTTATGTAAAGAGACAGTTCTGTAACTAATCAGTGTTAAAATAAAGAATAAAGTGTAAAATAAAAAAAGAAAATACTCTAGGAACAAATGAGAGATTTGATGGGTGGAAACAACAGAGGTCCAACCAGTACCTAGGGAAGAGGTCCCACCCCTTCTTTTAGTCTTCACTTTCACAAGAAACACTGTGAAACACTCATATAAGCATGTATAGTTACTTACCACGGCCTTTACTAACTCTTTCAGCCATTGGGGAGCTTCCTCTGCCAGCAAACTCCTCCCCATGATCAATCAGAGCCTCCTTCACTGCTTCATACCCATGCAACACCACAGCGGGCTTCATGCCCAAGTACAGGGTGAAGACAGGGCCATAGACTTTTGAGAACTGAAAACAGGAAAAAATCATGTGAATACTAGCAAAAAAAAACGTCATTTTAATTTTCATGGTGTCAACTTCATTCCCATTGATATTATCCCTCATTATATTTTAATATTCTTTAGTTAGACAAATCTTGGTTTCAAATGGTTCTGAAGCCTACTCATATAACATTATGGTGAATATCAATTATTGATCACCTACAGTGAACTATGTAATGACTCAAAGCTCAGGTAGTTGTTACACAAAGATTACAATGAATTTTCACACTAAAACATTCAGCAGGATGCTGACAACCTGAACTCCATGTAGGACACACGCCTGCATTCTGTCTGCCCCCACTCTCTCAGTGCCTGCCCACCTTACCCACAGTCACTCCTGCCATCCTTCTTACCATGCCACAGTCCCCCAACTCATGCATAAAGACCCTGTTTGAACAAAGACCACTCCACTCTGACCTATAGAATTCCAGCCCAAAGATGTGGAGACCCTCTACTCAACAACAGTCCACTATAGTTAGAAGACCAGAGCAGAAGTGGAAGCCAAGAACAAAATACCCAAACTACTAAAACCATACTACTATAATTAAAGATTTAATGCCTATACATCAGATTTCTTATGCCGTATTTACAGGTTTAGAAAAACAACAGAGGACTTCATAGGGAGCACAAAAGACCAAGAATAGTCAAGACATTTCTAAGGAGTAAAAATACTGTTTGCGCTAAAACAATACCTGACAGCAAATTATATTAAAGAGTTATAGTGGTAAAACCGTAGGACCTTCACAAAAAATAGACAAGTAGAACAATGGAATAGACAAAATGATGCATAAATAAAGCTTTAAGGTGAGATCCATTTAGTTTGGAAATGTAAATTTGTAAGTTGCCACATTTGATTCTATTGAGCAGCCAGATTAGGTATACTGTTACTAAAATCACAGAGAGTGGACACCACAGGAGATGTACCATAGGCATGCAATATTCCCTGGGGAAAAAAAACAACATTTCATTCTATGGCAGAATTCTTAGCCCCAAACTTAGGGTTTTCAAAAATTAACACTGAATATAAATATCATCAATATGCTGAAGTCTTAGCTTCATTCTTGCATTTCTTGTGTTATTCCATGTCCATTGATCTATAGTCAAATTAAGCATCAGTTATGTTTTTAAAGTTAAGCTTCAAATAGATAACTTGAGTAAAAACATATATCTAAAATTCTACCTGACTTATTGAATAAAACATTACTCACTATTGGTCTTCAATCAAATATAATGGAAAAGGTTGGGCTTTTTTTGTTAAGATAAGAAATATCTACAAACTTTGCAATTTTGTGGGATTTTTTTTATACAATGCAAAGATGTAAGTGTCCTTTCATCAGAAACCTCACTCGTTACTGATTTTCTGACCATGACCAGCTATAAAGTAATAAGGTACACAATGCTTTGCAAGAATTTTTACTTTGTGATTATTTATAGCAATATTACCTCAAATACTAGATTTTCATCTAAAGCAACTTTCAGTTTATCTTCTTTATAAGGTACTGGCGGAGCACAAAGAATACTTACATTGCTCAAGCACTGGCTGAAATTCTTCACATCTATTTGGAAGAAGTTGCCAAAAACTGGGAGAGGAGTGGGGCCAGGAGGGAGCTTTTCTCTCTCAGAGCTCTGTCTCCATATTGAGAGGAGAAACAGACAGGATAGGCTGAGCACCAGGAACACAACTGCATCCATGGAGATTCTCCTCTCTGACACAGCTGTGATCAGCCAGTATGGAGCTTTTATAACACTACCTGCAAATTCAACATGTCCTTCTTTGAAACATCATTGACTGATCTGTCAGGTAACCTTTAATCTCTCTCTCTCTCTCTAGTAGACTTTGTCCTACTGATTGAGGTCAAAATGGAGATGTTCTTTTCCCTTATCCTTCTTTACAGGTATCCATTTGAATTTCTAGTTTAACAGTACATATTGGAGTCTAAGTATTTCTAATAAGAATAAACAAACATATTTGTAATGTGTAACAATTCTTGGGAAGCAGTAAATTAATCTTGAGATGATAGAAAACACATCACCCTGTCCATTCTCATGTTAGTGAACAGGTAAAAATATAAGACTTATGGATAGTTTGTATATCCCATGAAATATATTTATTTTTTAACAAAGCTTTACTATGTAGCTTAGGTTGACCTCAAACTGATAATTTTTTGCTATATTGTCCCAATGGCTAGAAATATATTTGTGCACCACATAGTCATGCATATTTAAAATATTTCTTAGCTTTATTGAACATTTGGACAGATTTTGTTTAACAATGTAAGTCTTATACCTCATTTCATTTTTGGTCATTTATAAAACTAAGATAACAAAGCATAGCAACCTGTCACACATCTTGAATCAAAATATATATATTAATCTTTCAGCTAAAGAAAACTGTTTTTCATTGTTGTGTAGTTCAACTATGAAAGACCCTTTTTATCCTATAGTTAATGGGAAACAAAGAACTGCCAATGTCTCACAGCTCAGAGCTGAAAGAATTTAAAAACCAAAGTGACTATCTAATGGGCATGCATAGTTCACCAGCTTTACCATAGATTCTTAAAGAAAGTTGTTAGAACAACATTCAAATAAGAAACATATGCTAAATATTGCAATAGTTATCCTATCCTAAGGAGTCATGCTGGTTGTAATTCTAATTTTTATGTATATTTGTTCTTATTATATATAGTTTTATTTTAGGCTTAGAACTCTCTTATTCTGACAAAAGGGGGAGGTGCTGTGGGATCTCCTCCGGCTAATAGCCTTTAAGATAGTGGCCCATGTTGGATGAAATTTCATGATATAAATGGGATTGAAAAGCATTCAATGGGCCTCTTTGCTGCTGTATTTGGTTCCAGTTCCCAAAGCATGTGGAGGACTGTGGATTGGTACCCTCACTGTGAGTTTATACCCAAATAAATAACCCTTTGTTATACTCCCCAAAAAAGAAAAAGAAAGTTTTTAGAATTCTTCTTGTCCAACCAATGCTGTAGTAAAACTGAATAACCACAATAGTCTCTAGACAGCAACAATATTTGACATGACCTAAACCTCACATAATAGCACCATCAAGTGAGTACTAAGTATTCAAGTTCCTTAGCCTAAGGAGATATTTCTAACAACCTACACTTTTTGCATTTTGCCCCTTTCCCTGCACAAAAGCACTCATTTAATTATAGCCATCACAAATTTGTGACAGTGGACTATGGCACTATACTGACCATAGTCACTAACATCCACAGTAAACATGAATCTAGTTAATAATTATGTCATTGTTATTTTTACGTAGAGGTCAGAAATGTTTGAACAAGTTTTGTAATCTTTAGATAAGATTACAAAATTCTCTACAAAGGGAGCTAAGATAAGCTTCAATTTCCCAAAGTCATGGTTACACTTATTATTTACCATAAAGTAAGCAGGAATTAGTTGCCCAAATCATTTTGCTCTAAAATCCCAAAGAATAGATTCGAATAAAACAGTGTTAGTAAATTTCTTTTCATGCCCAGAGTGATACTTGTTCTGGCACGTTTGTAAGTCAGTACAATGCTTTGGACCAACTTTTTCTTTTATAGAATATAAGAATCATAGAACACTGAAAGAAAGATGGACCTCTGCACTCAACTTTTTTTTTAAGAAAAGAGCTATTGATGATTCATGAAGTATAACCAATTACTGTAACTCATACAAAGATGAATTGACTCTTGAGAAAATAGTTTATTGACCCTTCATTACATTTTGTTTCTTAGCTTGCCACTTCTTTCATCAACATCACATAATTTTAAAAACGATTTTGACATTTTTATGAAAAATTACTAGTGCATAATAATCACAAAATTGGATAGATCCCATAATGTCACTTTTATTCAAGTATATCATGATTGTGACATTGTAAATACCCTTTCTTTATCCTCTTGGTTCCTCCTCATTATGACTCCCAGTCATCTTTCTCATCTGAAATAGGCCCTCTTCCATGTCTAAGAAATAGTTCTCACTCAAAAGAATTAAAAGAAATAATTTATTCTGAACTGAAATATATATGGCAGAGAAAATGGA
This sequence comes from Microtus oregoni, assembly GCF_018167655.1. Lineage (NCBI taxonomy): Eukaryota > Metazoa > Chordata > Mammalia > Rodentia > Cricetidae > Microtus > Microtus oregoni. Next base: position 21,202,853 of record NW_024543071.1, read on the forward strand.
ACAATATTTTCCCCAATATTTTGTTCCAAAATGGGAACAATTTCAAAAAAACATGAAAAATTAATCAGTGGACGCATTAGGTAAGGTGATTATAAAATGTAGAGAAAACTCAGGTACAGGCCTCAAATACTTTCTGACATTCTTATCATTTTGGTTGGTGGAAGCCAGGAACCAATTTATATATTCAAAATGATTGCCTAATAGTCACATAGATAATAAGTAAGGATTTTGGAAAAATTTGCTACAAATTGCCAGAAAGCAAGCTGAGACGGCCTGAGATCACTTGGTTCTGGACTTGTGACTTTCTAACCTCTTCACAACACTAAAGTTCTTACTTTTTTAAAAAGCATACAAACATTTATTAAACAAACAAGGATTCAATATTATTATTTTATGAACTAGACAACAGAAAATTTTTTTCCTAGGGCAACAACAACAAAAAACAGCCACCATAAAACTCCAAAAAAAAAAAAAAGCACTCCATAAAACTATATGGACATATAAACAAAAATCACAGTAATTTTTTTTACTTGTAAAACAGGATTGGAAAATTTAAAAAGACAGGCTTTTGTATTGCACATGATAATTTCAAGTGAGCCAGCAGGTACTCAGCAGTGGGGGAAGAGCATCTGCATAGTATATACGACACCTGTTACCACAGAAAGCCCTAGAGTGAGTCTCCCCACAATGAGAAGAACTAAGGAGGCTAAAGGGGTTTAAGCCTGACCTCTGAGGACTAGGGGAGCTGCAAAGCCTCCTGCTCACTTTCCCTAAGTCATATAGGTAGTCTTGTATATTACATGATCAACCCGAGCAAACCTCTCTGCAAGCCTGAAATGACAGTGTGTAGAGGGATTCAAGGCTGGGAGGATTGCGAAGCAGATTGGATGGTAGCATGTCAGTTCTACCCACTCAGTTTACCTTCATGTTTACTTCTACCTTTAGAGAAGTAGTATTCACAAGTGGATTCCCCTACAAAGATACCTTTCTGACACGGTGGGCTCTGACAAGTAAAATAAGGAAAAGTATTAAACTGTCAGTGTCTTAAGTGTCTACCTTGCCTTAACCCTTACAGAAATTTAAATCCAACATTTTGGAAATGAAAAGAAGGGGAAAGAGTAGAAGGAACACAAAGACTTGATTGAATATCTCATAAGTATGTTCTGAATTGGGTGGGTTTTTGTATTTGTAAGTAATACTTTTATCATTTTATAAATCTGTGTTAATATGGTTTGCTGTTCTTGTGATTTATTCGGACAAATTATCAAAGAGTAATAAATAAGGTTCTCCAGTGCTCATATTCCTACAGACACACTATTCAATTAGGTCGTTTTAGAGCACTAAGAACTAAGAAACCAAGTGAGACTCTATAATGTTCAGCCTAGGTATAATGAAAAGAAAAATTACATTCAAGAACATATGAATCAAGACTTGTCTCTGTCATATCTACTTCCCTATTGTTTAGCTAGGAGCAGTGGATACATTTGGAAGACAAAGATCATTTCCTAGGACTCTAAACCAGTTCTGAACAAATTGTGATAACACTTCATTGCTCCACTCCCTTTGCGTGTCTGCATATTGACCCTTCTGGAACAACATTGACCTGCCAGCCATGAACTGTCACCACCACCCTGCCCAAATCCCCACTGCTTGTGACCTGAAGAGAGACATGGTGGGTGGAGCTACCAGAGACTCTTTCATTGGTTTCAGTGTTTGCTGCAATTCAGTGAGAAATGACAGGCAGGGACTCATGTCCCTGTGCTAAGGTCAGAGCTTACAGATGGAGCTTCTGGACCTGCCATAGAGTCCTGTGGGAACCTGTGCAGCCATGGATAGACATGGATAGACATGACTATACTTCAATGTTTCAAACTTTTGACTCTTTTGGGGTGTCTGCCAACCAGCTCCTAAATCACATGGAGGCTTACACTTAGTTACAAAGATCCAGCCTTAGCTTGGCATGTTTCTTACCAGCTTTTCTTAATTTATATTATCCTCTCTACCTTTTGTCTCTGGACTTTCTCTGTTCTCTTACTTCTGTAAGTCTTACTCTCACTCTTGCCCTGTGGATTTTTGTGTAGCTGGATGGCTGCCCCCTGATGTCTTTCTCTTTTTTTCTCTCCTTCCTTTCTCCAAGATTTCTTCTTCTATATATTTGCTCTACCTAAAAGCCCTGCTTATTTTTTTCCTGTCTTGCTATTAACCATTCAGATCTTTATTAGACCATCAGGTTTTCTAGACTGGAAAAGTATCACAGCTTCATGGAGTTAAAGAAATGCAACATAAGCAAAAGCAACAAACCTTAATATCACATTCCCCAGCACCTGGCAGCTTTTTATGGCTATAAAATTACAATATGCCTGAACAGTATTTTGGTAGAGAACAGACTTTCCCTAGGACTTCCATCACCATCCAGGATCCAAAGCCAGGAAGCAAAATTTGACACAAATATGCTTTGTGGGGAAAACTATAGCAGGTGATAACAGGTTGTATTATAAATTCCTGATAGTTATTACTTCATGGTTATTCCTCCAAAAGCCAGGCAGAATCTTTAAGTCCTGACCACAGGCTGGTAGCTGTAGAAAAGGTGTGTGGAACTGCCACAACCCCAGAGACAGAGCACTCCCTGCATATACTCTTTCAGACACTCAATGCCAATGGATTTAGACAAAACTGGACTTGGATCATTTTTTATTGGTAAAATAACAAAGGCACACAATACAAGACTGTCAGCAAATATGGACAGAACTTGTAACGTGTAGTTGTGAAATAGTAGGTGATGAAAGTCTTCTGGAAAAGATAATCAAAAACACAGTGAGATATCACCTCACTATAGTACTGTTCTCTACTGTTAAAATGATTATAGAAAGCAAGCGCTGGTGAGAATACGGATTTTGGAGGATACAAAAAATATATAATAAGGATATAAGCACTATTGGAGCAGTGTTAACTATTACTCTCACAATGGAAAGCAGCCTGGAAACACCTCAAAACTTAAAAATCAGAACTACTATATTATAAGCAGTTTTAAGGTTGTTATATACCCACAAACAATAGAAAAAAGTGTACAGAAAATACTCTTCACTCTTTTGTGTATTGTGACAGCTTTTTGTTATAAAGCAAAAACCCAGATTTTTGCTTCTATGGCCTGCCTGCACCAAGCAGGGTAGGCGCTTTGTTTGCGAGCTGCCCCATCAGCACGGAGGCCTGATCTCTCGGAGCCAGGAGAGCCAGCATTGGGGTGAGTTTCTGGCCCCACCCGGCGCCAGCCTGGGACAGGGAGCTCAGAGGTTCCTTGGCCCCCTATCCTTCCTGGGCTCTCAGCAGGGCCTCTACTGCCGGCATACCGCCTCTTTCTGCCTAGCCCACCCAGCTTCCATCCAGAACCCTCCCCACTTCGGTCCCACCGCCCTCTTTCGGCACATAACATCACCCAGCCCAGCCTGTCTGGGCACTGGGTACGAATCCTTGGGGCACCCAAGCATGTGGGAGTTCCCTTGCTTCTATGGCCTGCCTGCACCAAGCAAGGTAGGCACTTTGTTTGCAAGCTGCCCCATCAGCACTGAGGCCTGACTCTTGGCGCCAGGAGAGCCAGCATTGGGGAGAGACAGCGTTGGGGCACCAGGAGAGCCAGCGTTGGGGAGAGCCAACATTGGGGAGAGCCAGCGTTGGGTAGGCAAGGAGACCTGATCCAGTAAAAGAAGATCCATAAGGGAGCATTTGGAAGAAGAGATGGGCAGAAGCCAACGCAAGAATTCACCCAACAAGCTGAAAAGCAACATGAAGCGACCAGAAACCAGCGACCTCACAACAGGAGGACATGAACACCTTAATCAAGAAGAAGTAGAAAAGATTGACTTCATGAAAGTGATTGACGCCCTTAAACAGCATGTAAAAAACGCCCTTATAGAAATGGATGAGAAATATAACAGAAAGTTTGAAGAATTGAATAAGAATAAATCAGTGAATGATACCCTAGAAAACCAAGGAAAAACAATCAAACAGATAATGGAAGCAGTTCAAGACTTGAAAACTGAAATGGAGGCAAAGAAGAAAACACAAACAGAGGGCCGGCTGGACATGGAAAATTTAAGTAAACAAACAAAGTCTACAGAAACAAGCATAACCAAAAGAATACAAGAGTTAGAAGAAAGAATCTCAGATTCTGAAGATACCATAGAGAAAATAAACACACTGATCAAAGAAAACAGCAAGTCCAACAAACTCTCATCACAAAACATTCAGGAAATATGGGACACAATAAAAAGGCCAAACCTAAGAATAATAGGAGTAGAAGAAGGAGAAGAAGCACAGCTCAATGGTCCAGAAAATATACTTAATAAAATTATAGAAGAAAACTTTCCCAACCTAAAGAAAGATATACCTATGAAGGTTCAAGAAGCATACAGAACACCGAATAGGCTGGATAAAAAAAAAAATCCCCTCACCATATAATTACCAAAACACAAAGCATACAGAATAAGGAAAGAATATTAAGAGCTGCAAAGGAAAAAGGCCAAATTACTTATAAAGTTAAACCTATCAGACTTACACCTGACTTCTCCATGGAAACCATGAAAGCCAGAAGGTCCATGATAGATGTACTGCAGAAACTGAGAGACCATGGATGCAAGCCCAGATTACTATACCCAGCCAAGCTTTCATTCACTATAAATGGAGAAAATAAAATTTTCCAGGATAAAAACAAATTTAAACAATACACAGCCACAAATCCAGCGTTACAGAAAGTAATAGAAGGAAAATCACTAACCAAGGAGTCCAACAATGACCACAATTACTCAGACATCTAGAGACCCTTCACCAACACAAATCAAAGAAGGGAAACACACAAACTCTACGACTAAAAAAGTGACCAGAGTTAAAAACCACTGGTCATTAATATCACTTAATGTCAATGGACTCAACTCACCTATAAAAAGGCACAGGCTAAGAGATTGGATAAAAAAACAGGATCCAACATTCTGCTGTTTACAAGAAACACACCTCAACCACAAAGACAGGCACCTACTCAGAGTAAAGGGCTGGGAAAAGGCTTATCAAGCAAATGGACCTAAGAAACAAGCAGGTGTGGCCATAGTAATCTCTAACAAAGTTGACTTCAAACTTAAATCAATCAGAAGAGATGGAGAGGGGCATTTTATACTCATAACAGGAACAGTTCATCAGGATGAAGTCTCAATCCTGAATATCTATGCCCCTAATATAAAAGCACCCACGTACATAAAAGAAACATTGCTAAAACTCAAGGCAGCCATCAAACCGCACACACTAATAGTAGGAGACTTCAACACTCCTCTCTCACCAAAGGACAGGTCAATCAGACAGAAACCTAACAGAGAAATAAGAGAATTAATGGAGGTAATGAATCAAATGGACTTAACAGACATCTATAGAACATTCCACCCAAATAGGAAAGAATATAGCTTCTTCTCAGCAGCTCATGGAACTATCTCAAAAATCGACCACATAGTCGGTAACAAAGCAAACATCCACAGTTACAAATAAAATATTAGTAACCACCTGTGTCTTATCAGATCACCATGGATTAAAGTTAGAATTCAACAACAATGCTACCCCCAGAAAGCCTACAAATTCATGGAAACTGAACAGTCAACTACTGAACCATACCTGGATTAAGGAAGAAATAAAGAAAGAAATTAAAGCCTTCCTGGAATTCAATGAAAAGAAAGAAACAACATACTCGAACTTATGAGACACTATGAAAGCAGTCCTAAGAGGAAAGTTCATAGCACTAAGTGCCCACTTAAAGAAAACAGAAAGCTCACATTGGCGACTTAACAGACCTCCTGAAAGCTCTAGAAAAAAAAGAAGCAGACTCACCTAGGAGGAGTAGAAGACTGGAAATAATCAAACTGAGGGCTGAAATCAACAAAATAGAAACACAGAAAACAATACAAGGGATCAATGAAACAAAAAGCCGGTTCCTGGAGAAAATCAACAAGATTGACAAACCCCTATCCAAGCTAATCAAATGGCAGAGAGCGAATTTGCAAATTAATAAGATCAGAAATGAAAAGGGGGACATAACCACAGATACAGAGGAAATTCAGAGAATCATTAGATCTTACTACAAAAGCCTATATGCCACAAAACTGGAAAATGTAAAGGAAATGGAAACTTTTTTAGATAAATACCATATACCAAAGTTAAACCAGGACCAGGTGAACAATCTAAATAGACCTGTTAATCGCGAAGAATTAGAAGAGGTTATCAGAGACGCACAGAGGCGGAGCGGCAGCGGCCAGACGCGGCGGAGCGGCGGCGGCCAGACGCGGCGGAGCGGCGGCGGCCAGACGCGGCGGAGCGGCGGCGGCCAGACGCGGCGGAGCGGCGGCGGCCAGACGCGGCGGAGCGGCGGCGGCCAGACGCGGCGGAGCAACACCGCATACAGGAAGAGGCTTTCGGGGACCGGCGCAGAGACAGACCCAAGCGGCTGGAACAGGCGTGCAATAAGGAGAGCAGATCGCCCTACTACAATCGAATCAAAGAGGTAGGCCTTTGGTTGGCCAGGTCACTGGCACAAGGGGAGCCTGCTCCTGTCCTGAAGATCCTTCAGAGGGGTGAGAGGGTTCTTGGCCGGCAGCAGGAACCACGAAAGAGAGTGAGGGCATTTTGTAAGCGGAGCCCTTGGCCAGCAGGGAAACCTGATCCGGTTTTTAAAGGACCCATTGGATAGGATCAATAGGAGGAGATGGGCAGGCGCCAAGGCAAGAATTCTCCCAATAATCCGAAAAACAACATGAAAACATCAGAACCCAATGATCTTACAACAGAAGTATTTGAACAACCTAACACAGAAGAAATGGAAAAAATCGACTTTATGAAGATAATAGAGTCCCTTAAACAACATGTAAAAAATGCCCTTATAGAAATGGATGAGAAGTATAACAAAAAGTTTGAAGAAATGAGTAAATACGTACATGATACCCTGGGAAACCAAGAAAAAACCATCAAACAGGTAATGGAAACAGTTCAAGAATTGAAAACTGAAATGAAGGCAAAGAAGAAAATACAAACTGAGGACCAGCTGGATATGGAAAATCTAGGCCAACGAGCAGAGTCTACAGAAACAAGCATAATCAATAGAATACAAGAGCTAGAAGAAAGACTCTCAGATGCTGAGGACACCATAGAGAAAATAAACGAACAGATCAAAGAAAACAGCAAAGCCAACAAATTCTCAACACAAAACATTCAGGAACTATGGGACACAATAAAAAAACCAAACCTAAGAATAATAGGAATAGAAGAAGGAGAAGAGTCACAGCTCAAAGGCCCAGAAAATATTTTCAACAAAATTATGGAAGAAAACTTTCCCAACTTAAAGAAAGATATTCACTTAAATATTCAAGAAGCATACAGAACACCAAACAGACTGGATCAAAGAAAAACATCTCCTCGCCATATAATAATCAAAACACAAAATATACAGGTTAAAGAAAAAATATTAAGAGCTGCAAAAGAAAAAGGGCAAGTAACTTATAAAGGTAAACCGATCAGACTTACACCTGACTTCTCGATGGAAACTATGAAAGCCAGAAGGTCCTGGATAGAGGTTCTGCAGAAGCTAAGAGACCATGGATGCAAACCCAAACTACTATACCCAGCCAAGCTATCATTCATTATCAATGGAGAAAACAAAACATTCCAGGATAAGAACAAATTTAAACAATACGTAGCCACAAATCCAGCCCTACAGAAAGTAATAGAAGGAAAATCGCAACCCAAGGAATCCAACACTGCCAACACTGCCTACAATAACCCAGGCATCTAATGACCTTTCACGAGCACATCTCAAAGAAGGGAGACAATCTCTACTACCAAAAGCAATAAGAATAACCGGAGTAAACAACCACTGGTCATTAATATCACTTAATATTAATGGGCTCAATTCACCTATAAAAAGGCACAGGCTAAAAGATTGGATACGAAAACAGGATCCAACATTCTGCTGTTTGCAAGAAACACATCTCAACCACAAAGACAGGCACCTACTCAGAGTAAAGGGTTGGGAAAAGGTGTTTCAAGCAAATGGTCCTAAGAAAAAAGCAGGTGTGGCCATACTAATTTCTAACAAAACTGACTTCAAACTAAAATCAATCAGAAGAGACCGAGACGGTCACTTTATACTCATAACAGGAACAATTCATCAGGAGGACGTCTCAATCCTGAATATATACGCCCCCAATATAAAAGCACCTACTTATGTAAAAGAAATATTACTAGAACTCAAGGCAGACATCAAACCACACACACTAGTAGTAGGAGACTTCAACACACCTCTCTCTCCAAGGGACAGGTCAATCAGACAGAAACCTAATAGAGAATTAAGAGAATTATTGGAGGTAATGAAGCAAATGGACTTAACAGACATCTATAGAACATTCCACCCAAATAGGAAAGAATATACCTTCTTCTCTGCAGCTCATGGAACCTTCTCAAAAATTGACCACATACTCGGAAACAAAGGAAACCTCCACAGATACAAAAAAATATCAGTGTCCACCTGTGTCTTATCAGATCATCACGGATTAAAATTAGAAGGCAACAACCACGCTGCCCCCAAAAAACCGACAAACTCATGGAAACTGAACAGTCAACTACTGAACCACACCTGGGTCAAGGAAGAAATCAAGAAAGAAATTAAAGTCTTCCTTGAATTTAATGAAAATAAAGGGACAACATACTCAAACCTATGGGACACAATGAAAGCAGTGCTAAGAGGAAAGTTCATAGCACTAAGTGCCCACTTAAAGAAAACGGAGAATGCATACATTGGGGACTTAACAACACACCTGAAAGCTCTAGAAAAAAAAGAAGCAGACGCGCCCAGGAGAAGTAGAAGACTGGAAATAATAAAACTGAGGGCTGAAATCAACAAAATAGAAACACAGAAAACAGTCCAAAGAATCAATGAAACAAAAAGCTGGTTCTTGGAGAAAATCAACAAGATCGACAAACCCCTATCCAAACTAATTAAACGACAGAGAGAGAACACGAAAATAAATAAGATCAGAAATGAAAAGGGGGACATAACCACAGACACAGAGGAAATTCAGAGAATCATTAGATCTTACTACAAAAGCCTGTATGCCACAAAACTGGAAAATACAAAAGAAATGGACATTTTTTTAAATAAGTACCACATACCAAAGCTAAACCAAGACCAGGTGAATGATCTAAATAGACCGGTTTCTCGCGAAGAATTAGAAATGGTTATCAAAAATCTCCCTTCGAAAAAAAGCCCAGGACCAGATGGTTTCAATGCAGAATTCTACCAGAACTTCCAAGAAGAACTAATACCTATACTCCTTAATGTATTTCACAATATAGAATCAGAAGAGTCATTGCCAAATTCCTTTTATGAAGCTACAGTTACCCTGATACCAAAACCACAAAAAGACCCAACCAAGAAAGAGAATTACAGACCGATCTCACTCATGAACATCGACGCAAAAATTTTCAATAAAATACTGGCAAACCGATCCAAGAACACATAAGAAAAATTATCCATTATGATCAAGTAGGCTTCATCCCAGAGATGCAGGGCTGGTTCAACATACGCAAATCTATCAATGTAATCCACCATATAAATAAACTGAAAGAAAAAAACCATATGATCATTTCACTAGATGCTGAAAAAGCATTCGACAAAATTCAACACCCCTTTATGATAAAGGTCTTGGAGAGAATAGGGATACAAGGGTCCTACCTAAATATAATAAAAGCTATTTACAGCAAGCCAACAGCTAACATTAAATTAAACGGAGAAAAACTCAAAGCCATCCCACTTAAATCAGGAACACGACAAGGATGTCCACTCTCTCCATACCTCTTCAATATAGTGCTTGAAATTCTAGCAATAGCAATAAGACAACATAAGGAGATCAAGGGGATTCGTATTGGAAAGGAAGAAGTTAAGCTTTCGTTATTTGCAGATGATATGATAGTGTACATAAGCGACCCCAAAAATTCTACCAAAGAACTCCTACAGCTGATAAACAGCTTTAGTAATGTGGCAGGATATAAGATCAACTCCAAAAAATCAGTTGCCTTCCTATACACTAAGGATAAGGAAGCAGAGAGGGAAATCAGAGAAGCATCACCTTTCACGATAGCCACAAATAGCATAAAATACCTTGGGGTAACCCTGACCAAGGAAGTGAAAGATCTACTTGACAAGAACTATAAGTCTTTGAAGAAAGAAATTGAAGAAGACACCAGAAAATGGAAAGACCTCCCTTGCTCTTGGATTGGGAGGATCAACATAATAAAAATGGCAATTCTACCAAAAGCAATCTATAGATTCAATGCAATCCCCATCAAAATCCCATCAAAATTCTTCACAGATCTGGAGAAGACAATAATCAACTTTATATGGAAAAACAAAAAACCCAGGATAGCCAAAACAATCTTATACAATAAAGGATTGTCTGGAGGCATTACCATCCCTGACTTCAAACTCTATTACAGAGCTACAGTATTGAAAACAGCTTGGTATTGGCATAAAAACAGAGAAGTCGACCAATGGAATCGAATAGAAGACCCTGACATTAACCCACAAACCTATGAACACCTGATCTTCGATAAAGGAGCTAAAAGTATACAATGGAAAAAAGAGAGCATCTTCAACAAATGGTGCTGGCAAAACTGGATGTCAATCTGTAGAAGAATGAAAATAGATCCATATCTATCACCATGCACAAAACTCAAATCCAAATGGATTAAAGACCTCAATATCAGTCCGAACACACTGAACCTGATAGAAGAGAAAGTGGGAAGTACTCTACAGCACATGGGCACAGGAGACCACTTCCTATGTTTAACCTCAGCAGCACAGACACTAAGGGCATCATTGAATAAATGGGACTCCCTGAGGCTGAGAAGCTTCTGTAAAGCAAAGGACACTGTCACTAAGACAAAAAGACAACCCACTGACTGGGAGAAGATCTTCACCAACCCTGCTACTGACAAAGGTTTGATCTCCAAAATAGATAAAGAACTCAAGAAACTAGACCGTAAAAGGCTAATCAACCCAATTATAAAGTGGGGCACTGATCTGAACAGAGAATTCTCAACAGAAGAACTTCAAATGGCCAAAAGACACTTAAGGTCATGCTCAACTTCCTTAGCAATCAGGGAAATGCAAATCAAGACAACTTTAAGATACCACCTTACACCTATCAGAATGGCGAAAATAAAAAACACCAATGATAGCCTTTGCTGGAGAGGTTGTGGAGAAAGGGGTACACTCACCCATTGCTGGTGGGAATGCAAACTTGTGCAACCACTCTGGAAAGCAGTGTTTCGGTTTCTCAGGAAATTCGGGATCAACCTACCCCTGGATCCAGCAATACCACTCTTGGGAATATACCCAAGAGAGGCCCTATCATACAACAAAAGTATATGCTCAACTATGTTCATGGCAGCATTGTTTGTAATAGCCAGAACCTGGAAACAACCTAGATGCCCTTCAACGGAAGAATGGATGAAGAAAGTATGGAATATATACATATTAGAGTATTACTCAGCAGTAAAAAACAAGGACTTCTTGAATTTTGCATACAAATGGATGGAAATAGAAAACACTATCCTGAGTGAGGTAAGCCAGACCCAAAAAGAGGAACATGGGATGTACTCACTCATATTTGGTTTCTAGCCATAAATAAAGGACATTGAGCTTATAATTCATGTTCCTAGAGAAGCTAAATAAGAAGGTGAATCCAAAGACAAACACATAGGCATCCTCAGGAATATTAACCTTCATCAGGCGATGAAAGGAGACAGAGACAGAGACCCACACGGGAGCACCGGACAGAAATCTCAAGGTCCAAATCAGGAGCAGAAGGAGAGGGAGCACGAGCAAGGAACTCAGGACCACGAGGGGTGCACCCACACACTAAGACAATGGGGATGTTCTATTGGGATCTCACCAAGGCCAGCTGGCCTAGGTCTGAAAAAACAGGGGATAAATCCGGACTAGCTGAACATAGCGGACAATGAGGAATACTGAGAATTCAAGAACAATTGCAGTGGGTTTTTGATCCTACTGCACGTACTGGCTTTGTGGGAGCCTAGGCAGTTTGGATGCTCACCTTACGAGACCTGGATAGAGGTGGGCAGTCCTTGGGCTTCCCACAGGTCAGGGAACCCTGATTGCTCTTCGAGCAGATGAGGGAGGGGGAATTGATCGGGGGAGGGGGAGGGAAATGGGAAGCGGTTGTGGGGACGAGGCAGAAATCCTTAATAAATAAATAAATTTAAAAAAAAAAAAAAAAAAAAAAAAAAAAGAAGAGGTTATCAAAAACCTCCCTACCAAAAAAAGCCCTGGACCAGATGGTTTCAATGCAGAATTCTACCAGAACTTCCAAGAAGAACTAATACCTATACTGCTTAATGTATTTCACAATATAGAAACAGAAGAGGCATTGCCAAATTCCTTTTATGAAGCTACAGTTACTCTGATACCAAAACCACACAAAGACTCAACAAAGAAAGAGAACTATAGACCAATCTCACTCATGAACATCGATGCAAAAATCCTCAACAAAATACTGTCAAACCGAATCCAAGAACACATCCGAAAAATTATCCAATTATGATCAAGTAGGCTTCATCCCAGGGATGCAGGGCTGGTTCTACATATGAAAATCTATCAATGTAATCCATCATATAAATAAACTGAAAGAAAAAAATCATATGATCATTTCATTAGATGCTGAAAAAGCATTTGACAAAATTCAACATCCCTTTATGATAAAAGTATTAGAGAGATTAGGGATACAAGGGTCATACCTAAATATAATAAAAGCTATATACAGCAAGCCAACAGCTAACATCCAATTAAATGGAGAGAAACTCAAAGCCATCCCGCTAAACTCAGGAACATGACAAGGCTGTCCACTCTCACCATACCTCTTCAATATAGTGCTTGAAGTTCTAGCAATAGCAATAAGACAACATAAGGGGATCAAGGGGATTTGAATTGGAAAGGAAGAAGTGAAATTTTCGTTATTTGCAGATGATATGATAGTGTACATAAGCGACCCCCAAAACTCCACCAAAGAACTTTTACAGCTGATAAACACCTTTAGTAATGTGGAAGGGTACAAGATCAACTCCAAAAAATCAGTCGCCCTCTTATACACAAAGGATATGGAAGCAGAGAGGGAAATCAGAGAAGCTTCACAGTTCACGATAGCCACAAACAGCATAAAATATCTTAGGATATCTCTAACCAAGGAAGTGAAAGATCTTTGACAAGAACTTTAAGGCATTGAAGAAAGAAATTGAAGAGGATACCAGAAAATGGAAGGACCTCCCTTGCTCTTGGATTGGTAGGATCAACCTAGTAAAAATGGCAATTATATCAAAGGCAATTTATAGATTCAATGCAATCCCCATCAAGGTCCCATCAAAATTCTTCACAGATCTTGAGAGGACAATAATCAACTTTATATGGAAAAACAAAAAACCCAGGATAGCCAAAACAATCCTATACAATAAAGGATTGTCTGGAGGCATTACCATCCCTGACTTCAAACTCTATTACAGAGCTGCAGTGATGAAAACAGTGTGGTACTGGCATAAAAACAGAGAAGCCGACCCATGGAGTCGTATAGAATACCCGAATTTTAACCCACAAACCTATGAACGCCTCATTTTTGATAAAGGAGCCAAAAGTATACAATGGAAGAAAGAAATCATCTTCAACAAATGGTCCTGGCATAACTGAATGTCAACCTGTAGAAGAATGAAAATAGACCCATATCTATCACTATGCACAAAACTCAAGTCCAAATGGATTAAAGACCTCAATATCAGTCAGAACACATTAAACCTGATAGAAGAGAAAGTGGGAAGTACCCTACAACAGATGGGCACAGAAGATCACTTCCTATGTGTAACCCCAACAGCACAGACATTAAGGGCAACATTGAATAAATGGGACCTACTAAAACTGAGAAGCTTCTGTAAAGCAAAGGACACTGTCACCAAGACAAAAAGGCAACCTACTGACTGGGAGAAGATCTTCACCAACCCTGCAACAGACAAAGGTCTGATCTCCAAAATATATATAGAGAACTCAGGAAACTAGACTTTAAAATGCTAATTAACCCAATTAAAAAATGGGGCACTGAACTGAACAGAGAATTCTCAACAGAAGAAGTTCAAATGGCCAAAAGACACTTAAGGACATGCTCAACCTCCTTAGCCATCAGGGAAATGCAAATCAAAACAACTTTGAGATATCATCTTACACCTGTCAGAATGGCTAAAATAAAAAACTCCAATGATAGCCTTTGCTGGAGAGACTGTGGAGGAAGGGGTACCCTCATCCATTTCTGGTGGGAACGCAATCTTGTGCAACCACTTTGGAAATCTGTGTTTCGGTTTCTCAGGAAATTCGCGATCAACCTACCCATGGACCCAGCAATACCACTCCTGGGAATATACCCAAGAGATGCCCTATCATATGACAAGAGCATTTGTTCAACTATGTTCATAGCAGTATTATTTGTAATAGCCCGAACCTGGAAACAACTTAGGTGCCCTTCAATGGAAGAATGGATGAAGAAAGTGTGGAATATCTACACATTAGAGTACTACGTTGCGGTAAAAAACAATGACTTCTCGAATTATGCATGCAAATGGATGGAAATAGAAAACACTATCCTGAGTGAGGTAACCCAGACCCAAAAAGATGAATATGGTATGTACTCACTCATAATTGGTTTCTAGCCTTAAATAAGGGTCACAGAGTCTACAACTGGTGAACCTAAAGAAGCTAAGTAAGAAGGTGAACCAAAGGAAAAACATATAGTTGTCCTCTTGGCTATGGGAAGTAGACAAAATTGCCGGGGAGAAAATTTGGATCTTGGGGGTGGGGTGGGTTGGGGGTAAGGGGAGATGGGGAGAGAAAAGGGAGAAGGGGAGGATGGGGGGAACTTGGGGAAAAAGGAGGATTGGGATAAAGGAAGGTTGGATAGGGGAGCACGGAAGCACAATTCTTAGTTAAGGGAGCCACCTTAGGGTTGGCAAGAGACTTGAATCTAGAGTGGCTCCCAGGTGCCCAAGCCGAGGTCCCCAGTTAATTCCTTGGGCAGCTGAGGATAGGGAACCTGAAATGACCCTATCCTATAGCAATACTGACAAATATCTTGCATATCATCATAGAACCTTCATCTGGTGATGGATGGAGATAGAGACAGAGACCCACACTGGAGCACTGGACTGAGCTCCCAAGGTCCCAATGAGGAGCAGAAAGAGGGAGAACATGAGCAAAGAACTCAGGACCACGAGGGGTGCACCCACCCTTTTAGACAGTGGAGCTGATCTGCTGGAGCTCACCAAGGCCAGCTGGACTGTGACTGAAAAATCATGGGATAAAACTGGACTCTCTGAACATGGCGAACAATGAGGGCTGATGAGAAGCCAAGGACAATGGCACGGGGTTTTGATCCTACTTAATGTGCTGGCTTTGTGGGAGCCTAGCCAGTTTGGATGTTCACCTTCCTAGATATGGACAGAGGGGGGAGGACCTAGGACTTACCACAGGGCAGGGAACCCTGACTGCTCATTGGACTGGAGAGGGAGGGGGAGAGGATTGGGAGGAGGTGGAGAAGGATGGGGGGAGAGGGAGAAGGGTGGGAGGAGGGGGAGGGAAATGGGAGGCTGGGAGGATGTGGAAACTTGTTTTTTTTTCTTCCTTTTCTCAATTAAAAAAAAAAAAACCAAAACACTTAGGTGTGCATCTACTCCTGCCAGACAAAGCAATTATGGTACATACTTATGATAGAGTGCTTTGCTGCCATTCAAATGTAATCTCTCTCTTGCCATAGTAGTGAAAATTATTGTGCTGAAGGAAAGAAGACACTGAAAGACAATTTCCATACTTAGTCTCCTGAGGAATGCAAAGTTTAAAGATGAACAAGAGTAAGTAGGCAAGGACATAGATGGAAGGGTTTGTGAAGGGTAAATGAAGAAAAAAAAGATGAAATTATATTCTTAATTCAATAAATAGAAAGATTTTTTTAAGTAAATGTAAATAGAAATTTAAAGTAAAATGATAGTTAATTGAATTTTGAGAAAATTGAGAGGAAAGAGAGCTTTGGAAAAGTTGATGATTAGATCTGAATGAAAGGTTTTCAAATATTTGTGATTAACTGTGCTGTATAATTACAAAACAGGAAGAAAAAAATTTCATGTATGCGGCGTAATAACCAGGCTAGCTTAATATGAAACAGTAAATTTTAATGAAGGGATAGCTTACACCAGGGATCCAGCGATGGGCAGGAAATACAAAAAAGAGAGCAGTGGGGCTCACGCCTGCCAGATTTATACATAAACATTAGCCTGAGGAGAACACACCCCCCATTGGGCTGGGCTATCCCTACATCTCCCCCTTTTGTCTAAATAAGACAGAACTAAACCAAATGCAACTATATACAATGGTAACAAATAATAAATATAACAAACAATATTTAGCAAGAAACATATAACAAAAGTTTTGCTAAACATTTTATCTCAAGGAGTCTAAATAATGTAGAGAGTAACTACAATTATATAATCTTCAACTCAGTCAAAGATCTGAGAAGGGAATAAATATTACTTAACAAATGAGAGATATCCAAAATGTGCAGCAAATGACAGAGACAACTGACTACGTGGGCAATCACACAAAGTCTCCTTTGCAATGTTGAGTCAACCAACTTTGGCTAAGGCCTAACATAACTGACATACCATTATTAAAGGCAAGGAACTTTCTTAGAACTATCCTACCCTGTCTTGGCAAGATAAGACAATCCTGTTTTATCCACTTATGGATATTTTGTATCTTTGTCAGTAGTTGAGGTATGGGCTTTTCTTAACCCAAAGGCCAGTTCTGCCAAGAAGACAAGCTCCCAGTGGAGTGTCTTTGTTGCTCAACGTTTTCTCAGAAGTGGCGTTGCCAGGAGTGATTGTGTCTCGTTGGCACAGAATATCTTCTAGGTTAGATAAAGGCCATTTTCTACAGCTCTTCGAAGAGGCTGAAGATTACACTATCTATACTAAATATAATCTCTATATATCTAAAAAACCTGATTAACCTAAAAATAAATATAACAAACATATAATTCTCAATACCTATCTAACTTGAAGACTAAGAGAATAAACAACTGTGCAATATATGAAGACAATGATCTTCAACTGTAAACAATGTCATTACATATCAAATGTAAACAATGTTATTATATAAATAATATCAGAGGTAGAAATGTACATTGTAATATGGTAGATGTATCAATACAATATAGAGAAAGATATATGCATATTCTTGTACAAAAATAGAGGTTGGAACACTCACCTTTAATATTCAATATATCAATATACAGGAAACATTACCAATATAATTTTCTAAAAACAGTAATTCACAAATATCAATCATCCCATCAAACCAGTTAATCCCCCCACTTTTCTTTGAGAATACCCATAATTCCATAAAATATCTCCCCCATCCCCTCAACCCTAAACCAACCAGTAAATGATGTCCCTAACCCCGAGGGCAAACTCTGTTGGGAGAGGGGACATCGTCCTCTAAGATTGTTTCTAGCTGACATGGGGGCGACGTTCTTCTTAAGGGGTCCTGTGAAAGAAAATGATGGTAAACTTCCCAAATTAACCTTTCACCTAAGAAAACTGTAACTAGTCTCTGAGCATTTTGAGAAGGTCCAGCCAGAGTGTTGTCAAAAATGTGTTTTTAGGCATTTTCAATCAAATCTGTACTTATGTTTATTTATAAAAGAAAATTTTTACCTGTAATGACTGTTTCCTGCCGGCAGATGGTTGTGGTGGTGAGGTGCACGTGAGTCCACATGGCAGGAGTCAGAGAGGGTCTGAAAAGTCTACTAAAAACCCAAAACTGAAAGTTAACTGTAAGCAGCAGGGGGAAGGGCCAGGAAATGAGGCAGAGCCAAGGCCGGATTCAGCCACGGGGGGGGGGGGGGGGGGGGGGGGGGGGGGGGGGGGGGGGGGGGGGAGACAGGGCTGAATACAGAGGCGCATGCACCACTGTTGCTTGACCCCAGCAAGTCTGGCAGGCCAGGAGCCCAGTCACACTTTGCAAAGGCTGGGAAAGATTGAGCTTGGGCCCCAGGGCCATGCAGGGGGGGGGGGGGGAGCCAAAATCCCCACGTTGGGCACCAAATGTATGTGGTGTGATAACCAGGCTAGCTTAATATGAAACAGTAAATTTTAATGAAGGGATAGCTTACAACACCAGGATCCAGCGATGGGCAGGAAATACAAAAAAGAGAGCGGTGGGGCTCATGCCTGCCAGATTTATACGTAAACATTAGCCCGAGGCGAACACGCCCCCCATTGGGCTGGGCTATCCCTACAATTTCACTCTTTCAATGTAAATAAATGCTTAACTTTTGGGATGGATATTTTAACTTTTTAATTTTATTTATGTGTATGCTTGGTTGTCTGTGTATTCACTACATTCATTTAATACCATCAGAGGCCAGAAGAGGGTGTACATTGTTTTGCAATTGGAGTTATAGGCTGTTGTAAGAGTGCTGAGAAGCGAACCCAGGTCCGTTGTAATAACTTATAACTGCCAAGTATACTCTAAATATTTCTTATACACCAATGGTAACAAAACATATTCATAGCATACAGAAGGAAACCCACATCAGGTGTCAGTCATTTCCAAGAATGCTGAACCACTCTACTCCTTCAGATAATTAAGGCTTCACCTCTTGGTGAGCCTCTTTCTCTACTCCAAGACTTACAGTTGATATTAAACAACAGAAGCCCAATTTATGACCAGATACCATGTGGAAGTCCATGATCTGTGTTCTTGCTGATTATGAAGGACAAGTAAGCTTCTGCAGTGGTAACAATGACTGAAGACTCAGAGAGAAAAAAGAGAGACATAGGAAAATTTTGTGAAAATCCCTACCCCCAACATCAAAAAGGTACAAACCTAGAAAAGAAGCCACCTAAAAGAACTCATAAAAATTTTGACAAGGTTGATAAACCATACCTCTTCAAAAGAGATGGCTACTGTTTTGTAGAAGCAGGACAGAGAAGGAGTCACTTTTTAACTGTCTGACCAAAAAGAGTTTGACCATACTCCAATATATGGACTATTGGAACAAAACAAACTGGACATATTTTTTTATCTATTCTGGGAAGAAGTTACAAAAGAGGAGGGTGGACCTTTGAAGATAAAGAAGTGAGGGTGATGGGGTACATTCAATGAAATTTCCAAATAATCAATAAAAATATTACATTTAAAAGTAAAGAAAAATTGGAAAGACTAGGGCTAAAAGGAACAGACCTAAACATAATAAAGGCAATTTACAAAAGGCTTCCAGTCAACATCAAATTAAATGAAGAAAATCAGAAACCAATTCCACTAAGTCAGAAACAAGACAAGATTATCCAATCTCTCCGTGTTTATTCAATACAGTACTAGGAGATCTAACTAGAACAATAAAACAACTGAATGAGATCAAGGGAATACAAATTGAAAAGGAAGAAGTCAAAGAATTTTTGTTTGTAGATAATATAATAATATACATAGAAACTCAAAATATTCTATCTCATAGGTACAGACCCCACTTGCACTGGTTGCACAAAGAGGTGAATGGCTGGTCTCCCAGCTGGACTGCCCAGTCTCTAGGTTCTAGGACCCAACATATCCTGCGCCCATCCCCCACACATCAATACTAGCTGAGTAGGCCTTTTCACCATCCCCACATTGCACCCTGTAATCTCCAAGTCTCACCCTGCCCCACAAACCCAACCATCCACAGCAGTATTAGTGTCCCACAGAGAAATTACCATAAGATAATAATTTCTTGGTATTACAGTTAAACAAAAATGATCAAGTTTAGATACACAGGGGCAAAAGTGATAAGAATAGTGTTTCTGAGAATAGGGAAGTGCAGTATCTCAAGAATCTGCACAGTAGAGTGTGCGTTTCATGAATCTCGAAGGATTTGAAAGATATGAGAAGTTAGAAAGAACACAGGGTCTTCAATGGTGGAAAAGGTGTAAAATGGTTCCCTTAATTAAGATATATACTTCTGTGCTTTCATATAAACTAGACTTTAAAATGCTAATTAACACAATTAAAAAATGGGGCACTGAAATGAACAGAGAATTCTCAACAGAAGTTCAAATGGCCAAAAGACACTTAAGGTCATGCTCAACCTCCTTAGCGATCAGGGAAATGAAATTAAAACAACTTTGAGATTCCATCTTACACCTATCAGAATGGCTAAAACCAAAACACCAATGATAGCCTTTTCTGGAGAGAATGTGGAGTAAGGGGAACACTCATCCATTGCTGGTGGGAATGCAAACTTGTGCAACCACTTTGGAAATCAGTGTGGCAATTCCTCAGGAAAATTCGAGATCAACCTACCCCAGGATCCAACAATACCACTCTTGGGAATATACCCAAGAGATGCCCTATCATACTACAAAAGCATTTGTTCAGCTATGTTCACAGCAGCATTATTTGTAATAGCCAGAAACTGGAAACAACCTAGATTGCATTAGAGTACTACTCAGTGGTAAAAAACAACGACATCTTGAATTTTGCATGCAAATGGATGGAAATAGAAAACACTATCCTGAGTGAGGTAACCCAGACCCAAAAAGATGAATATGGTATGTACTCACTCATAAGTGGATTCTAGCCATAATTAAAGGACATTGAGCCTATAATTCATGATCCTAGAGATAGAAGCTGCCATCAAAAACTTCCCAACCAAAAGAAGCCCAGGGCCAAATAGTTTTAGTGGAGAATTCTACCAGAATTTTCAAGAAGAGCGAATATCTATACTCTTCAAAGTACTCCACATAATAGAAACAGAAGGGTCATTGCCTAACACTTTTTATGAGATTACCATTACCCTGATAGCAAAACTGCACAAAGTCTCAAACAAGAAAAAGAATTAAGACCAATCTCACTCATGAAATGGCCACAAAAGTTTTCAATAAAATACTGGCAAACAGAATTCAATAACACATCAAAAAAAATCATCTATCATGATTAGTAGGCTTCATCCCAGAGATGCAGAGCTGGTTCAACATATGAAAATCTATCAATGTAATTCATCATATAAATAAACTGAAAGAAAAAAAAACCATATGATCATTTCATTACATGTGTAAAAAACATTTGACAAAATCTAAAACCCCTTCATGAAAAAGGTCTTGGAGAGATTAGGGATATAAAGATCATATTTAAATATAATAAAAGCAATATACAGCAAGCCACCAGCTAACATCAAATTAAATGGAGAGAAACTCAAAGCAATTCCACTAAAATCAGGAACAAGACACAGCTGTTTACTCTCTCCATATCTCTTCAACATAGAGCTTGAAGTTTTAGCAATAGCAATAAGATAATAAGGAGATCAAGGGGATTCAAATTGGAAAGGAAGAAGTCAAACTTTCCTTATTTGCAGATGATATGATAGTGTGCATAAGTGACCCCAAAAACCCTACCAGAGAACTCCTACACTGATAAATATCTCCAGTGATATGGCAGCATACAAGAACAACTAAAAAAAAAGTAGCTCTCCTATACACAAAACATAAAGAAGCTGAGATGGAAATCAAAGAAACATTACTTTTCACAATAGCCACAAATAGCATTATATATCTTGAGGTAACATTAACAAAGGACATGAAAGACCTATTTGACAAGAATTTTAAGTCTTTGAAGAAAGAAATTGAAGAAGACAGCAGAAAATTTAAAGATATTCTATGCTCTTGGACAGGAAGGATCAACATAGTAAAAATGGCAATCCTACCAAAAGCAATCTATAGATTTCATGCAATCTCCATCAAAATCCTAACACAATTCTTCACAGATCTTGACAGAACAATAATCAATTTCATATGTAAAAACAAAAATCCCAGGATAGCCTAGCAATCTTGTACAATAAAGGAACTTCTGGAGGCATCACCATCCCTGACATTAAGCTCTATTACAGAGCTACAGTAATGAAAATAGTATGGTATTGGCATAAAAACAGAGACATTGACCAGTGGAATTGAATTGAAGACCCAGAAATTAATTCACACACCTATGAACACCTGATTTTTGACAAAGAAGATAAATTATGAAATGGAAAAAGAAAGCATCTTCAACAAATGGTGCTGGCATAACTGGATGTCAATGAAATAGAATGAAAGTAGATCCATATCTATTTCCATGCCCAAAATTCAAGTCCAGATGGATTAAAGACCTCAATATAAATCTGATCACACTGAACCTGATAGAAGAAAAAGTGAGAAGTAGCCTGCAATGCATGGGCACAGGAGACCACTTCCTAAATGACCCAGTAGCACAGACAATAAAAGCAACAACAAATAAATAGGACCTTCTGAAACTGAGAAGCTTCTGTAAAGCAAAGAACACAATCAATAAGACAAAAAGGCAGCCTACTGAATGGGAAAAGATCTTTATCAACCCTTCATCAGACAAAAAAAAAACTGATCTCCAAAATATATAAAGAACTCAAGAAATTAGACATTAAACTTCTAAATAAGCCAATTAAAAATGGTGTACTGAACTAAACAGAGAATTCTCAAAAGAAGAATTTAAAATGGCCAAAAAATACTTAAGGACATGTTCAAATTCCTTAGCTATCAGGGAAATGAAAATTAAAACAACTCTGAACTACTATCTTATACCTGTCAGAATGTCTAAGATCGAAAACGCCAATGATAGCTTATGCTAGAGAGAATACAGAGTAAGGAGAACACTCAGCCATTGCTCATGGGAATGCAAACTTGTGCAATCACTTTGGAAATCAGTGTGGCGGTTTCTCAGGAAATTGTGAATCAACCTACCTTAGTATCCAGCAATACCACTCTTGGGAATATACCCAAAAGATGCTCAATAATGCTGCAAAAGCATTTGTCCAATTATGTTCATAGAAGCATTATTTGTAATAGCCAGAACCTGGAAATGACCTAGATACCCCTCAACTGAAGAATGGATGAAGAAAGTATGGCACATTTAAACATTACAGTACTACTCAGCTGTTAAAAAAAAATGACATCTTGAATTTTGCATGTAAATGGATGGAATTAGAAAACACTATCCTAAGTCAGGTAACCCAGACCCACAAAAATGAATATGGTATGTACTCACTCATAAGTGGATACTAGCCATAAACAAAGACATTGATCCTATAAAAGTTCATGATCCTATAGAAACTAAATAATAAGGTGAGCCCAAAGAATAACATATATAGACCCACCTGGGAATTGGAAACAGACAAGATCGTCTGACAAAATTGGTAGCAAGGGGACAGGAGTAGATGGAAGGGGAGAAGGGGAGGGTTGAGGAGAACTTGAGGGAATGAAATAGTCGAGATGGAGAAAGGACAGATATGCCAGCAAGAAAAGAGATATCTTGATTGGGGGAGCATTATGGAATTAGTAAGAAACCTGGCTCTAGAAAAATGCACAGGAATCCACAAGGATGATCTCAGCTAAGACCCTAAGCAATAGAGGAGGGGGTGTCTGAACTGGCCTTGCCCTGTAGTTAGACAGATTATTATCTTAATTATCACTATAGAACCTTGGTCCAACAACAGATGGAAACAGAGGCAGAGAAATACACTGGAGCACAGGACTGAGCTCCCAAGGTCCAGTTGAAGAGTGGAAAAAGTGAAAATATGAGCAAGAAGATCAAGATCATGAGGGGTTCACCCATTGAAACAGTTTGCCTGGGCTAATGGGAGCTCAGCAAGTCCAACTGGACTTGCAGTGAATAAGAATGGTATCAAGATAGTCCTTCTGAATGTGGATGATAGTTGGGGCAGACTGAGGGGGCACTGTCAGTGGCACTGGAATTTGTCTCTACTGCATGTACTGGCTTTTTGGGATCCTATTCTATTTGGATGTATACCTTTCTCAACCTACATGTAGTAGGGAGGGCCTTGGACTTGCCACAGAGGAGGGTGCATTGTCCTCTCTTAGGACTGCAGAAGGGAGGGTTGGGAAGGTATGTGGAGAGAGTGGAGGAGGGGAGGAAGTGGGAATTTGAATTGGTATTTTTATAGTAATAAAATAATAATAATAAAACAAAAAAAGAAAGGAGAGACAAAATACATAGATATTTGGGAGAGGGGATGATATAGAGAAAGACATATAGATAATAGATGGACGAGAGTTAATTTATCAAAGCGATTGGTAAACATAGTATTATAACTGATAATTTCCTATGGAAGCTGACTGCAAAAAATACTCAGGAAAACGAGTGGCATGTCTGAATGCAAGTTTAAAGGCATGAGGATAGCAGAGTAAATTGTGCAGAATATCTTTATTAGGAAATACATAACTGTGTAAAATATTAGTACTTTGACCCACTTTAATAAAAAGTCGCATTTTGTACCACAACAATTTGTATTATGGATCAAATAGCATTGAGTATATGTGCTTGTGCACTAATGTATATACAGAAATAAATCTGCAGTGGAACCCAAGGTAGGAACTTAGACAAAGTGACCCTTTAAGATTAAGTTAGAGAAGAGATAATCATCTCATTTAAATACTTGTAATGTAGTAGGAAGGAAGTAATGCATCTAAAAGTGATAGAAATGTGACTCCTCCTGGGGCCATTATTCTTTTGGGAAGAGAAGGGATGTACATGGAGTTCATGGTTAGCAATAGGAAAACAAAATGCATGCTCACTTCTAACCTAATAACATCAAGGAAAAAGTATATTTAAAATTTTAACTTTTATTGACACTATCAGCAAAGCAAGGCATGACCTGACCCTGCAATTGCACCCCTCACTGTGACTTATCCTCTGACTGGAGCTACTCATGGACACTGGTTATTTGTTTCAAATACAAAACTTCTAGTGAGTCAAAGTGATGCTCAGCCAAAGAGTCTTGGTACCATCTTCCTCTTCATACTCTGTATTTCTTGTATGTATGTGGTTATGTGGATGTGTGCATAATCAAGTGCCTATATGTAAGAGAATGTCTATACATATATATGTGGGTATATTATAATAAATAAAATATATTTATTATATATATACATATGTGGATGTTAGAAGTGAACCGTGTGTTGTTTCTCAGAGCTGACAAGTTTGTTTTCAGAGGCAGGGTATAACACTTGGGAACAAGGGTCACTAATTAGGCTGGATTGGATGTCTAGCAAGCTCCCAGGATCTCTTGTTCTGTTTACACAGTGTTGGTACAACAAGAA
Source organism: Microtus oregoni (assembly GCF_018167655.1). Lineage (NCBI taxonomy): Eukaryota > Metazoa > Chordata > Mammalia > Rodentia > Cricetidae > Microtus > Microtus oregoni. Next base: position 21,228,134 of record NW_024543071.1, read on the forward strand.
CATATTACTATGTATTCAGGTTTCATTGGCATAGGTAAGTCAATGAAATATCTCTCTAGCACTCATTCCTATATGCATTATGCTTCATGATATGTGGACCAGCATGATGTGTTGGGAACTCTATTTTATTTCACTTCTTACCTAAACGGTAAGCAAGTCAAAGTACAGGTGCACAAATCAAACTTATTTATTACTGAAAACATACAGAAAAAGAATGACCATGGAGTCTCTTATTACATTATTTGCAGTGAAGTTCTATTTTAGTTAAAGACTAGATACACATTGGCAAAAGGAATAATAACACAGTAGCAGAGAATAGAATATAGCAATATATTTCTATTGTGATTCCACAAGTTGCAAAATAGTTAACAGGTGTTTCCTGGATCATGACAGAATGAGATTACATGAGAGGAGGGAAGGATATCTTGTTCAAGATGGGGAAGGAGGTCTAGAGGAGAATTACAGAAAACAATATGGCTTGGGCTGGGCAATCTGCTCTTCTTTAGACAGGAATAAAGCAAAGCTGGAATTGGGGTGGCACAGTGGCAAATCCATTGACCACTGGGGTTGTATCAATATCCTCAGTATTAACCAGCGATTTCAGCTTAAAGTTCTGTAAAATGGTGGTGATGAATAGAAACAGCTCCATTCGTGCCAGGCCCTCTCCTGCACAAATCCGTTTTCCTAGGGGGGATAAAATCAAAGATTACTATATTCATTTTCAAATTTGAGAATCACTGCATTTGTAACTGAGACAATAAATAAAGGGTAAGTTTTAGGTGGATGGATAGATGTTTGGCTGCATGAAAGAAAAATTAATTCAGCAAATAGAAAAATGTGGAACAGAATTGTTTATTAGTTAACCTATACTATTAAGAAATACATTGTTCAAAAATACTTTTTAACTAGTTATAGTTATTCACATCTGTAATCAAGCTGCCTAGGAGACTGAGGAGGAATTTTGTGTTAACACAAATAACTCTCTGATCTCTTCATGAAATTCTATTAATGATAAGTGATTTCTTCTTATGATTCTCCACAACCCATGAATTTTGAGGCAACTAGGGAATCATTTGGTAGAATGGTGTTCCATTTTTTGCACTAAGATATCAAGTTGGAAAGATAAATGTGCTGATATCCCCAGTAACCCAGAGATCTGGGAGTCTTTCTCATTGGCCTACTTTAACTGAAATTTAAGAAACATTATTCATTTGTGTGTTTACCAAGTGCACTTGGGGTGTTTCAGTAATTTTTGGTATTTTTGGAGACTTGTAATTACATAGTTGAGTATGGAGCTGAGTGACACAGCAAAGAAGACCTGAATGTAAATTATGACATCTGCATTTTCACGGTGAGTAAAGTGTAAATGGCCTTTGCTTTCTTTGGTATTTCTGTGATGTAGCTAAAGGAAGAATACAAACACACTGTACTCCAGCTTTCTGAGTTTTGAACAGTGGATTAACAATTAAAGCCTCACTTTCATAGCCTGACAGAGAAGAAATCTCTGTATCATGACACACATAAATACGAAAGTCATACTCCTGATCTTTGGCCATTAGGGAGCCACTAGATAAGTCACGACAGATCCTCATGTCCCTTCATCCATGGAAATGAATTTCTATTACCTGTTGAAAAAGGCATGAAGTAGTCACTTTTCCTAAAGTTTCCATTCTTATCTAGAAAGTGGCCAGGGTCAAATATCTCTGGGTTGGGGAATTCCTTGCTGTCATTCAGCACTGATGTCAGTGATGTTATTACCGTTGTTCCCTGTAACAACACACAGAAACAAATAAAGTTAAAAGAAATCATAGAGCTTAAAAAATCAGGAAAATATCCGGGTTCACCTTCTGCTCCATAGTTGGGATGAAGTACAAAGAACAGTGGGACATTTCAACAGGCAGAACAGTAAGCAGCAGGGAGGAAGTCAGTCACAGTGTTGTAGCTGATGTGACTTCAATGATGTTCACATGAGTACTTGGACTAAAATATCTGAGTTTCTTCTCCCTTTCCTTTAGATTGAACTCATGCTTCACTGAACACTAACTGCTCCAGTTCATCACATATGTCTACATACCCTTCATGTGAATCAGGTTATAAGTAGAAAAATTCATTGAGTATTTTGAACAGAATAGTAGACCATTCATTAAGTACAAAAAGGAAGATTTAGAAAGACAAATACCACTCCTTTTTCTCTCACTTACAGAATCTATCTTTGTATTTATATTATAAGAAAAAAATGCAGTGCTATGTGCAGAACTATATGTGTTCAGTCTTGTATATAATCTGTCTATGTGAATGTACAAACATAAATATAGAAATGCATACATATATATGCATAAATATATATGTGTGTGTCAGAAATGCAAGATGAGGACTATTTGGGAGAAAAAAAGAGGAATGGAATGGGGAGAAGAGGGAGACAATAAAATAAAACAAAGTATGATGAAGGTAAGATGATCTGGTGACAGCTAAATCAATGAAACTTCTGAAGACACAGAAATTGCAGGGAGCTGGTGCAGGCAAGTTCTCTTTAACTAGTAGAAAAACTAACCTCATATCATTTCAAACTTTCTAGAAATGTGGTCTACAAATCTTTTTCAAGGCTGCCAACACATATTAGAAAGCAGTTTATACAAATATGTCTAAACTTTTAAAACTAAAAAGACCATTAATGATATATGTAAATTATGTGAAAATTAAGTTCTAGTATCAATAGGCATTGAACATTGATATGAATGATATTCATAATCATTTGTTTACATGTTGCCTGTGACTGCTTCTCTGCTACAAGAGAGTTTCTGAAGGGGCAGCACAATCTTCTTGGCCTAGAAAGGCTAAAATCTGCCAGAATATGGCAAAGATCATTGGTTCCTTCTTATCCTATTTGTTTTGATGAGATCAGTAGCTCTATTTTCATCTAAAAAAAATCATTATCCTATTTCTCAGAATGTACAATCAACTTGGTTGTTTCATAAAGTAGAACAATAGAATATTCTACTTGACTACATCACAAAGAAACCTGTCGTGTCATGAACCTGAAGGAGAGGGATGATGGAGTATAAGTTTAGCTGATACAACACTCACCTCAAACTAGGCTTTAAGCCCAAGGAAGATATGAGTAAATGTGCCATTCCTATTTTGACCTTTGTTATACTTATTAGTTAGTTAGCTCTAAGTATGTAAACTTAACCAAATTCTGTACGTTAACCACAGACCTCAGAAGTCTTACCTTGAGAATGTCCCTTAGCCAAACAGATAGACTAACCCATATACTAAGTCTGTTATCATACAGAAAACCTACTGCCAATTGGATTATTAAGTTCTGTCATCAGCACATGATGTTAGTAACTGGAACCTTACCAGTATCATTTTGACCCATTCCACCCTCCCTCAAAAAAGAAGAATCCCAGGAGAGACCAATGTCATGCTTTATGAATAAAATTATTCCAATAAAATTCTACATTTTTCAGATGCAATTTGTGATATCTTCAAAATAGCACTAATTTGCCACAGAAATAAGTACAAACATAATAACATCATGAATCAATTTAAACTAATATTAAGGCAAAAGCTTGGTTTTAATATAAAAATAGAATAGAACAAAATTGAGGAAGAAAAACTATGAAGAGAATTTTCTTAAACTGGAAGTCATGAGCAATGTGTAGTGGCGAAATCCATTATAAATATGTGTTTATACCATATACAGTCAGTGATCAAAAGTATTAAATACATAGAACCATAAAATGGGCATAAAGAACAATTTTAAAAATAATATAAAAATTTTTGTGAATAAAATTCATCTGAAAGTGAACATCTATGTTCCTGGGACATACTCAAACATAATTGGCTCCACAGTAAAGTATCTCATAAATCATTAAATAAATCAGATCAAAATTTTTCATCTGATCTACACAACTATCAGTGTATCTTAGGACTTCAAAATCGATAAAGAGATATTAAAGTCATTATTCTTCATCCTTATCAGAAATAAGACAAGAAATGTTACTTGCAAACAGTTTTGTTCATCACCATCCTGCAATTCATCGTACTGAAGATAAACTAAGAACACAGGAATATGAAAAGTATATAGAAAAGTATTAGCTCACATAACACCTTCAATTTAACATACATCTACAGAAATGTTATTAGAAATAATAAAACTCATATGTTCAGATAAGATTAAGACCATCAGAATGATTATATAAATTGATTCTATTGAGCTAATGGAAAGAAAATCAGAATTGGCACTAAAGAGATAATAACAGAAAGATACTCACCATTTAGGAGACCTTTGAAATGTTTACAGACTACATCAATGAAAAGAAACAGAGCAGAGGAATAAATATCACAAATAATTGATTGAATGCCATAACTTTATTGATGAGTTGAAGAATGCAGCATATCAATTCTTTCCAATTTGGATATTTTTTTTTCTCATAATGATAAAAAGTCAGAAAAGACTTTTGGAAAATTGACAGAATGTGGACCTTCAAACAGAGATGCTTAACCTTTGCCGAACAGTATTCGGAAGAGAGCAAATGTGGAAGTGTCATTACCAGTTCTAGCTGCACCTGCGGTAGAGCTGCCCCTCTCACCGTGAAGCAGTAGAAGCCATCAGCAGCACCAGATAACTCAGAGGACTGTAACAACACTGTGAACCTGTGAGCATCAAGAGCACAGAGGTGCAGCAGAGAAGAGACAAGCTCACCTTGGGGATGATGTAGTTCCTGAATTTAATGTCACAGGTCACTGCATGGGGCACGTTGATGGGGATGAGGCTGATGAATCTCTGGACCTCATGAATCATGGCATCTGTATAGGGCATGTGGCTCCTGTCCTGCATGCAGGGGCTGCGGTTTCTGCCAACCACACGGTGAATCTCTTCCTGGACTTTAGCTATATGGTCACAGTGACAAAAGAGGAAATAGGAGAAAAGTAACATTTTTGGCACAATGTCAGGCCATAGACAGCATAATGCAGGTGTTCCAAAATAAGTGTAAATGTGCATTTTCATTCATGGATAAAAGTATTTATATATATATATTTATACAGAAATTCTGTGTTGTGTATTTATATCACTATCCTCTACAGATATTATGATAGATCAGGATATTTTTATTATTTAGTAGCTGTAACAGCAAATAAAGCATAAGTAATTAAGAACATCAAATAAAACAATATAATTCTTCAAAATACTTTAGTCTATGGTAAAGGACATTAGAAGTCAGATGCTAAATTTGTGCCTAAATACAATATTCTCTTACAATCACATTCTATTGTATATATATATATATATATATATATATTTATGAATATGTGTGTGTTGGATGTGTCCAATTTGAAAGATTCTTCATGTTTGTTCCCACACTTGAATATTCACACAGAAACTGTATTAATTACAACACTGGCCAACAGCTTAGGTGTATTCCTAGATAGGTTTACATCTTAAATTAACCATGTTCTATTAATCTGTATTTCACCATGAGGTTGTGGCCTACCAGTAAGGTTCAAGCATCTTTCTCCTTCAGTGATTTATGGCATTTGCCTGACTCTGCCTTCTTTCTTTCTCTATCTCTACTTGGATTTCCTTCCTTCTATATTTTGACATGTCATAGGCCACGTAGCCTATTTGGTAATAAAACATATTCGCAGCATACAGAGGGGAAATCCAACATCATACTATTTCTTATATTCCCACATAACACAACTATTATGACAATCAGATATCGGAAATGAAATTTCAGCTACATCTCATCATCTACATAAACAAATACAAGCTAAACACACCACACATACACTCTTCTCCTTTCCCCTCACTTCATGAAAAATAGCATATTGGAACCTCATAAAACTAAAAAGTTTCTTCATGGAAAAAAACACCATCATTAGAACTAAATGGCAGGTTATAGAGTGGGAAAATATTTTTAGCAACCACACATTCAATAGAGGGCTAAGATCCAAAATATATAAAGAATTCAAACAATGAGATATCAAGAAAACAAATAACCCGGTTAATAAATGGGGTACATGATGGAGGAAGGTCATTGGCCAATAAAGAAACTGCTTGGCCCTGTGGGTGGAGTAAACAGAACAAAATGCTGGGAGGAAGAGGAAGTGAGGTCAGAGTCTCGACAGCTCTCCTCACGGGAGCAGACGCCTCAGAGAGACGCCATGCCCCAGCTCCCAGGCAGACGCACACTATGAAGCTCCGACCCAGGATGGACATAGGCTAGAATCTTCCTGGAAAGACCGGTTCTCACAGATTATTAGAGATGGGTTGATCGGGATGTGAGAATTAGCCTGTAAGTGCTAGAGCTAAAGGGCCAAGCAGTGCTTAAAAGAATACAGTGTCTGTGTAATTATTTTGGGGCATAAGCTAGCCGAGCAGGCGGCCGGGGTGCTGGGAACGCAGCCCCGCCGCCCCCATTACTACAGGTACATATCTAAGCAAAGAATTCTCAAAGATGAAATTCAAATTATGAGAGGCTCTTAGAAAGATGTTCAAAAGCCTTAGTCATCAGGGAAATGCATATCAAAACTACTTTGAGGTTTCACCTTACAACCATCAGAATGCTGAAAATCAATTTTTGAAAAAGTGACAACTCATGAGAGCAAAGACATAAGAATCCAGCTGATCTTGAGAAGAATTCTGGTCTAGTCTCAATGGGAAAAGTTTATGTGTGACTCAGGTACTTCCCTGAAGGGTGCCATGTTTCTACTCACTTCTGAAAACACCATGAGTCTGTGTCTTGGATGGGTGCTTTCAATCCATTGTGTAAATATGTGGAAAATATTTTCTATTATATTGGTAAAATAAGGGGCATTGATTTATTCCTTTTGTCTGGATGAGTAACCCCACTGCTCATATACATGGAGCAAGGCAGGGAAAGGGATCTGAGATATAGAATTTTGGGACTCAAACGCTACCAGCCTCTGCTTTCATTCCTATGCATTGTTCATTCCCTGCCAGTCATCAGTGTATCAGGTAAAGAGCTTCTTACCCTTAGCTTCTTGTAAGAATTTTATTTTCCTGGAGGGTTGTGATATGATGAATGGGAATGGGAATGGAATCTCAGCAAGTCCAGCATCCTATATTCAACTTTGTTCTCTTCTTAATCTGCTATTGCTTTGGAACCAGAATCTTTACATGTCTATAGATACAGAGTCACAGCTTGTGTGTCTTACTACATGCATGTTCATCTAACATTAATGTTTCAACATCATCTTTCCTGTTCTACATTTTTCTTATCCCTCATAATAATGTTTCATAAATTTGGTGAAGTCTTCTTGGCTGCTTGTTGATATCTTTTCCTATGCAAAAAATATGATACATGGTTGTGCTTTTATCATGTATTGGGCACAGAAGGGAGAGTGTGCTTTCTATCTGCTGTACCACTGAATCTGTTTTAAAATACAATGCAAAAGAAAACACTATTGGTAGAATGGAAAAGATAATTTTTCAACAAAAGTTTAAGGAAACGGACTTCTGAATTGACAAAATTTCTGAATCTACATTTTCCCACATCGATCAAAATATCATTCTAGAGAATCTAAATATTTTGGAAACTTCTCAGAATGTACATCATCCCAGCCAGACTCAATAAAGTCTAGGATTTTTACTTAGGCTTCAGTGAGGAGAGTTTTCTTTTCTCCATCCCAAAGTTAGATTCATCAGAATGAGAGAAAGAAACTAAAAGATTTTTGTTGACCTAAAAACATAACTTGAGAATAAAAGGACATGTATCCACAGGACAATAAATACTCTTCATGCCTATTTCAGTTTACCCTCCAGAAATCTCAGACACTGACCAGAATTTGATTGTTTTTCTTGAAGTTTTTTCTCTTAGTCATCTGTTTATTACAGTGAATGTGAATGACTGAGACTTCTGTAATAAAAACAACACCCAGGGCACTAGCAGAGTCTTTCCAGCATCTTATAAGAACACTGTGGGTCACCACCTGTGTCCTCACCTGTGACATCTGGGTGCTTCAGCAGGAGCAGTAAAGCATATCTCAGTGTTGTGCTTGTTGTCTCTGTCCCAGCAGCAAACAGGTCAAACACAGTCGTTGCCAGATTTTCAAGTGTAAATTCCGATTGTTGATTGTGGCTTGCCTAAGAATAATTTGATGGAATAAACTAATAAATTCTTTATCATAACATCTGATAACAATGACTCTACAGTTTCATACAAATTTATGTATTTATTACAGAAAGTGTAAAATTTAAAGTATAACTCCATAACATTCATTCTCAATGGTTATTCTAACTGTATGGAAGTTTATTGAGTTGTATAGATTTTTGGGTCTAGTTAACTTGGCATAATGTTTTATTTATGTACCAGATTTTTAATAATAAGACTTCAACAAAAATTTACTTTATTTTGTTGCCAACAAAGATACTTGAATGTAGAGTAGAGAAGAAATTCACAAATAATTTCAAAGACTGTGGCACAGATTTTCATGAATTTCAATTTTACCCTAAATTCCCGACTAGCCTAACTCTTGCAATGATGTGATTATCTGAACTTAAATGTATACAGTTTTGTACTTTGATGCCTTAAAAACATAAATGAAACATTTTATTCATTATGTATTCTGTTCTCTCAAAACTGTAAGAGGAAGACTGTTTCATAGGTCTAATTTGAGAATATACAAGTAGATACATAAAATTGAAGGTGTGTGTTCTCAATTTGGTAAAGAACAGTGGAAGACATTTGACTCCAGCTCTAAGAATTTGCTATTAAACTAAGATGGGTCTGTAATAAGATTCTTTGTGCTTGAATTAAATAAGCCTATTCTATCTTAACGCATTAATAACTAAATTTTCTTTTATATTTAAAAAGTAACATATCCTTGCATGTGTTTCCCACAATTTCTACCAATCAATCCATTGAAGAGTTCTAGACTGATTATCTCAGCTATTTTGAGAAACACAGCAGGAAACAAACACAAATATACTGGTGTCTTTTCATATGCTGATATTCTTTGGATATAAGCTCAGATTGCGAAGCTCTCTCAGGTTTTATGTGGATGCAGTTGCCCATGTGGATGCTATTCTGTTGCCTGAGGTTTCTGTCCTGCCCAGTTCCCACAACCATTTATCCCCAAAGAAAATCACACAGAGGTCTACATATGTTATAAACTGATTGGCCTATTAGCTCAGGCTTCATATTAGCTCCTATAACTAATATTAGCCCATTAATCTTATCTATGTTAGCCACATGGCTTGGCACCTTTTTTGGCAGGGCAGGTCACATCTTCCTTCTTCAGTGTCTGGGCAGACTGGAGAGGAATGGGTTTTTGCTTCTCAGAATTCTCCTGTTCTCATTGTCCCACCTCTACTTAGTGTCTGGTAGTTCAGCCTATACTTTCTGCCTGGCTACTGGCCAATCAGTGTTTATTTAAAGCATAATTGACAGAATACAGAATTGTCCCACACCAAGACCCACCTTGTTACATAAGACCCATATCTGCCACTGTTAAGTGTCTAAGAATTGGTGGGATATATTACTCTAATATACTAGTGGGAAAAGTGTTAAAATAATAGCTAATGACCTACTACTATATTCATAGAGCAGAAATCTGACATTTTTGATCAGACAAACTTCTCCTTGCAGAAGATGTAAATCAATACAGAGACATCCAACTGTTCAATGTACAGAGAGAATGAAGCATTGTGTCCTGATCACCCCTAAATCATAATATACTCCTCCCCAGAAAGTTTAAGGATCTTTGTGGAAGAGGGGGGAGAAATATAAGAAACTTGTGTGATCAGTAACATCAAGGAATTAGTGTTTTCTGGACACAAAAAAACAAATGAACATGAGAACTTAGAACGACTGTGACAGCATGCCCCAAAACTGTGTAGGCTCCATCAGATAAAAGCACAACACAAAGTAGGGGTAGAAAATATGAAACCCCAATTCTAGCTGATTAGTTCCTGGCAAGGGGGAGTCAATTTCCTACAATAATATGGCTCTTTGTTGCTTGATTGCATGACAGGCTTGAGGCTAGATGAAAAACAGACATTGGACTTAATGCTGAAAAAGTGAAAAAAAGATAACACAAAGTTTGGTAACAAGAGTTAAGAGGATGGTGAGGAGGGCAATGAAAGTTGAGGAATATGTTCAAATTACATCTCCTGAAATTCTCAGAGAATTAATAAAAATTTTGCAAAAAGTAAAACAAATGTATCAAACATAAAATAATTATTTAAAAATGTTATTGCAGAACTACAGTATTGAAAGGAATGAAGTATTGACACACAAATCAATATCAATACCAATAAAGCATTGATAGCAAAGAGTTAACCTAAACAACTACAGCCAATATTTTAAAACTGAGTTCCAAGACTAAAGGAAGTCTAAAGGAAGAGTCTTTATCAGATGATGACAGAACAACAGAATACCTACATGAAAGAAGGATGCTAGAAGTGAAAAAAAAACATAGACCAAGGATGGGCCTCATTTCTTACGATTTGTACTCACAAATTACAGAACATAATATCAAAACCCAGATAAACGAGACTTTGTCCACAACAAAATGCTAATGCATCAGGTCATAACTGAGAATGTACAAATGATTACCTACAGAATGGAACTATGTTTCCATGTTATTTATGTGGAAATGTTTCTATCTAGATATATACATAATTCCATAGCTCCACACAGTAAACAGTCCAATGGGCAAAAATATTAGAATTAAAAATCCTCTGAAGACATGAAAAGGCAAAACAGCACATTAAAAGATGTCTATTTTCAATGTTTGTGAAGGAGATATAAATCTAATCAGTCTTGAAGTACTACTTCATACTAACTGAATTATTGTTAATATTTGTTGTTACTTATTGTTAAATTTTAAAATTACAACCTCTGTCAGCTATTTGGAAAATAGGGGATCTCATAGATATGAAATACTGTATTAATGTGAATTTTTAAACAGTTTCTCAAAAAAGAAAACCATAAAGTTATTATCATTAGACTCAGAAATATAGTCAAAGGAAATGATGTCAACATATGTTAATATAGAGAGAGCTTAGAGAAGCCTCAGGCAGAAATAACACAAATATCCGTCAATGAAGAATAAGTGCATTGTGCTATTAATGCATGAAAATGAGGTTTGCTACAAAAAAGGAGAAAGTACTAAAACAAGATGAACTTAGACAAATGTCCAAGATTTCATTCAAGTGCAAGAAAACAGAAGTTAAATGCCACATATACTGAGTCCGTTTAGGTGATCCATTCATTGCATGGAAGTCTATACACACAGAAACCACACTAACAACTGCTAAAGATGATCTGAAGGGAAAGGAGTGATCAGTAGTGGTGTGGTGTGTTTTATCATGGTAAGTGATTGCTTTCCAACGAAAAGGTGCCAGAAGTTGAAGTGCTTTGTAACCACATATGGTACCAACATAATGTAAGTGAAACATGGCTACAGTCCTGAGATACCTCTTTACACTCAGTGGACTCTTTCTATAAGCTATATCTTACAAACTAGCCAGTCAATGATGGTGCATGCTTTTAATCTCAGCACTTGGGAAGCAGAGACAGGCTGATCTCAGTGAGTTTGAGGACAGCCAGGCCTACAAATCAAGTTCCAGGACAGCCAGGACTGTTACACAGAGAAACCCTATCTCTAAAAGTCAGATAAAAGGCAAAAAAAAAAAAAGGAAAAGTAGTCTAGCAAAAAATCCAGCAACATTGAGTCACTCAGATGCCAGGTTACTAAGTATTACTACATATAAGACCAGTGGAGTAGAATCAATGCCCAGAACCAACCCCAATAATCTAGACCCAACTGGATTTTTCAGTTTCAAGAAAATTCAATGGAAAATTACCTTTTCAATAAACTACACAATGCCAATGCAGTTCATGCTGTCAGGATACCAATCCTTAACCCCTTTTTGTGAAAATTAACTTGAACTGTACTCAAAGCTTCATTCTTCCATACACCTTCTCTTCCCACCACATACCTCTCTTATATCACTCAGTCCTTCTGAAACTAACTCCTGTATCTATCCTTTTAAAATAACAATGTGGCCAAATCTATTTTAACTCACTGGACATGCAGCAATTCTTGCCACACAACATGCACATCTATGGTGCCACTATTCACACTGCCACGATAGTTGGTTATTTTCTACTTAATTAGAATTATTCCCATCTTACCTGCCCTTTGTATTGCTGTTCTCAGCTACAATTTTTAAAGAATAGAGACAATGTGTTATAGTTAACAAATTCCCTCTATATTATCAATATCCATATGGTGCATCCCAACACATAATAAATACTAAAACAGTTTTTCAAATGATACTGATTTAAACCATCTCTGACAAACATTTCAGTGTTCAACAAACCACAACACTCTCAGACAATAAAATAAATTTATATTAATATTTTACCTGCTTTAGTTTAATCAGGTAATAATCAATAAAGTCCCGAGGGTTTGCAACATTCAATGATTCCTGGTGCTCTTTTATTCTTTCCAAAAGGTAATTTCTGATATACTCAGCATTTTTTAATGCTGTGTGATGACTTCCTGGACAATAGTCAATTAGTGAAGGGAAATTATTGCAGACCTACAAAATCAGAGAGAGAAATATTTTGTTGAGATGAATTGTTTTACTTTTAGTCATGTATGTGGTGTGCATATGGTATGTATGCATACATACATGTGTGTGCCGTGTATGTGTGGGTACACTGGAGGCCAAAAATATCAGATCACCTTAAGCTAGTGGTTTTGGACCATCTAACATGAGTGATGAAAATTGGACTTAGGGCCTTTGGAAGATCAGCATACACTCTTTACCACTGACCTATTCCTCCAGTCCTTGCCAAAGAACTTTTTAAATGAGGAAATACATGTATCCATAATATATTGCAAGACCAACATGGTTTTATAGATTCAGAAATGAAGGAAAAATAGTGATCAACAAAAGGAAGAGGTGTTTTATTTCATACATATAGCAATTCTCTGTAGTAATAGAAAGAACTGGGGTGGGAGGGAATTCCTGCCCCATTGATGAAAGATCATGATCAAGTTTCAATATTCATGAATCCTTCTTTAATATAATGATTATTTGTGAAAATTGACTGATGGCTTAAACCACTTATTCTCTACAAGTCTGAAGTATGACATGATGCAAATAGTTGTCGTTTACACTTTTTAGATGACGGCTGTATTGAAAAGAGTTGGGCAACTTGATTTATATTGTAATGTAGCAATGCATATTTAACTCTTATCCACTAGACTATGACATGGAATAAATCATTAGAAGTAGGTGGAACTCCAAGAGTCTTTGAAAGCAAAAGTGTGGCATAGCCTTTAGGGGTTTCTCTATGATCACAGGTACTCTTTCTTTACTTGCTTCTTACTTACTTTTGTGTCCTTCACACCATGCATCTCCATCCCATTCACCTTCATATCAACACACATCCTCCCTCAGTCCTTAAACTCCTCCCCTCCCAAAGTAAAATAGAATAAAATTTAAAAGTAAAAAGAAAAGAGAAAAGTTTTATCATGGAAACTGTATTGTGACAAAGTGAGTCAGGCAGTACACCCTTTTATCTATTTATCATTGTTTGGCAAGCGTTCATTGCAAAGAGTCATTGACTGCATCGGGGAATCTGCTTTCTGCTACACTATCAATACTGGGCCCTTACTGGGAGTCTTAGATATTCTGTCACTGCTCTGCACCATGAAGACCTTGAAGCCCTGGTTCTGCAGGACCAGCTCCTCCACATGCTCCAACAGTTCACAGAGCTGTGGGCTGTGTTCCCACCCAGCTCCTGCATGGCTAGCTTTATACCCAAAATAACAACACAAAAGTTGTATTCTTTTAAACACTGCCTGGCCCATTATCTCTAGCCTCTTACTGGCTAAGTCTCACATCTTGACTAACCCATTTCTAATAATCTGTGTAGAATCACGAGGTGGTGGTTTACCAGGAAAGATTCAGCATGTCTGACCTGGCAGCGGCTCCATGATGGCTGGCTCACTGCCTTCTTTCTCCCAGCATTCTGTTCTGTCTACTCCGCCTATCTAAGCTGCTGTTATATCAAAAGCCAAGGTAGTTTCTTTATTAACCGATAAAAGTAACACATAGAAAAATGACCCTCCTCCATCATCACTCTTTATAATAAGGAGCTGCTTTCATACCCTCAGAGTTGGCTCTCACATACCTACATCATCAGGGCAAGATCGACTGTGTTACCCAGGCTACATGAAGGGGCCACTCTTCCAAGAGTTGCAGCTGATAAAGAGCAGGGATAACTCTCCTAATATTATGAGATTAGGATCAGCCCTGCAACCTGCCACAGGTTACAAGGGAGGGTAAGCAATCTTTCCTACACCCATACCATCATAAGAAGATGAGGGGAGGGACCAGATCTCACATACTCACATTATCTAGGTTGGTTCACCTGCAGCCCTGTACCACAATCAATACGTTCAATAGAGTCAACTCTGCTTTACTACCTATGAAGGTGCAGGACCAGCTTTCCAAGGAACTGAAGCTGTTAAGGAGGAGGATCAGCTCACCCATACACCACAGGTAGCAGTGGCAAGGGGAGGAGGATATCTTTCCCTAGACCTTACCACTACATTGCAGATTAGTGGGTGTGGCCAGCTATTCCACTCTCACAACCTCAGGGCCAGCTCACCTGTGCCGCTGTAAACAGGGTTCACTCAACTGTGCTGCCCAGGCTAGAAGCAGGGCCTGCTTTAATGAGTGATGCGGGTGGTAAGGAGGAGGGTCAGCTCACTCATGTGCCTCCAGCAGTGAAAGGATAATGATGAAGGGGACATCTCTCCTCCAACCATACCACCCCTGACAGATGAGTAATGGGGCCGGTTCTCTCACACTCAGAACTTCAGGGATGACTTGCCCATACCCCTGTAAACAATGTCATCTCTGCTGTGTTGATCAAGCAACCTACTGGCTCCACTCTCTTGAGTTCTGCAGCTGGTGGGGACAAAAAACAAACTCTCCAATCTTATGACATCCTGGACAGCTCTCCCATCTGCCAGAGTCAGTGGGCAGCGTCTCTCCCCAATCCATGCTACCACAGGCAGATGAGAGGCAGTTAGGGTAAGATCTGTCAAGCTCAACTTTGTAGGCCTGGCTCACCCATGCCCCTATCAACGGGACCTGATCCACTGTGCTCCCACGAGGAGGAACAGGACCCATTCTCCCTAGTGTTTTGGTGAGTGAGTGACAGCATCAACCCTGTACAGCTGTTTCCTCTTTGCCTAAGGTGGTTTCAGGAGGTGTGGACATCAACACAGATCAAGGTTGCAGCAGATCCATGTACCCAGACATGAACCCTGGCAGCAGCCATGCTCCAGAGAACACCAAGTTTAACCCTGGTTAGAAAACCAAGTCACCCACCGCAGCCCACTCCTAACTATCTCATCTTTTCAGATGTGCCTCTCTCCACAGTACATGAACTGTTCTTTCTGTCTCTCCCATACCACACCATACATTTGCTCACCATAGTAGTGCCTGACTGCCTGGTGCCTTGATTTACTGGGCAGCCTGGATCACAGCCATTCTTGGGGAGAGTTCAGGAGACGCCAGTTCAGTCTAGGACAATTCTGAGATGTGTGTGAGCTGTGGGCCGCATGGCATTAAACCACTCATCTTCCCATTTCTACATGTCTGTTTGTTAACTAGGATTCCAGCAGACATATCAAACCATTGAAACTACTCAGTGTTTCTTGGCAGATATCATTGCCATAAATATTCTTTTGCCCTTAAGGGACTATTCCTTCTAAACTAAAATATTCCTGCCTAGTAATATGATAAAATGTGTTTAATAGTCAACTGGCCACAGTTGACTTCCAGATGTGAATGCAATACTTTATACAAAGAATTTTCTAGATATCAAGTGGAAAACCAAGAGATACGAAACTAGCAGCCTTGAACCAATCTGGAAACTGTCATTCAGTTTTGCTATTTGTATAACAAAGGATTTAGACCTGCGTTCCAGATATTCTTTCCATAATACGTTATTCAAAACTGTGTTGCCTAGTCACCTCACTTCTTGGTACATATTGAATTTGATCTTTGAGAATGAAAGACCAAAAATATCTTTTCAGGAGGAAAAGATCTTGACTTCACCTGCATCCAGGGGGAGCTCAGAATCTTTACGTTCTCATTTAATTTTTCCATCAAGTTAAGAAAATTCTGATCTTTATAATCAAAACGATTCTGGAAAACAGTAAAGCAGATAACATTGCAGGGAGCACAGCTCAAGATGAACGTAGGATCACAGGGTGAACCTGAAGAAACAATTGGAAAAAATAACATTAAAATTGACAAAGAAGATGTTTTGTTTTGTTAATAGGTAAAGAGTCATTAGAAGTTGTAAACCATATCCTATTTATAATTTTCCTAACAGCAAAGCAGTCATAATATGTAGAATCAATGTATCACTTTAATCTTAAATTTGTTAAGATAGTTGAAGAACAGACGATATCTGATATAGCAATTAAACTATCCAGTACTTGAAAGAAAACAAAAGATTTTACAAACCTGAAATTTCTAGTATTTGGAATAGAATTGTTTCTTACTGGAATACCTAATGATCCTATATCACTAAGATGCAAATAAAATATTTTACACCTGAAATATCTGAAGCCACAGTGAGTAAACCAAAGAAGCAAGCAATGATCCAAGGAAGGAAGAACCTCACTGCAGGTGAGTTCTGGTATTAGAAGAAAAAAATGTGGGGAGAATTCTTCCTTGTTACTTGAGAATAATGTGTAATTTCAAGAACAGCCACTTCCATGTGGATTTGTTTGCATTACTAAATAGAATGAAAACTTTCTTATTACAGTTAAATTCCAAGAGGGAAAACAATATGAGGGCAGTAATAGAAACTTCCCTTTTCTCATTTCATCATTTAAAACAATGCATTTTCTCCAGAGGAAGTAAAAGTAGTACTTAAAAAGAAGACACATAGTATAAGAAGGTCAGTGCTAGACAGAGAGCTGTGCATTCGAAGTAATTTCTGCTGTTTTAGAGGACCAAAGTTCAGTAAGTTCTGAGCAGCCTCCCAGTGGCTCATAACTTTCTATAACCCCAGTTTCAGGGAAATAGGATACAATTTTCTTACTTCTGTGGCACCAGGTACACTAGTGGTGCACACATGTATATGCAGGCAAATATTTATATAAATAAAATAAAAATCTTTTTTATTAAAACAAAGAGTCCCAGGGAAGGATGCAATCAAAAAAATGGGAATGGGGTGACCAGAAAGGTGATGGTAGGAAGGTGTGTTTGAAACACATGTTACACTCCTATGAAATACCTACATGAAACACACACTATATACAGCATTAGCAACAATAACGTTTATTTTTTTAAAGATGTAAATGATGATTATGTTCAAACTCTACACAGCATATTTGAGAAACAGTGTAGTTTCTAGATTTGTAAACATCTCACAAAATCATCATTATTAAATTGCTGTTGATGTAATGCTTAAAATTTGAAAAATCATAATGAAATTTCTTTTTTATACTTATTTTTATTTGTGTGCATGAATTCACAGGTGTGTGTTTGTCTGCGTGTGTGTGTGTGTGTGTGTGTGTGTGTGTGTGTGTTATATCTGTGGAGTCTAGGAGAGCATGTCAGATAACTTGGAGCTGCCTTACACTGGCACTTGGAACCCATTGCTGCTTCTTTTAAGGAGCATTTTCTTTCAAGTGATAAACCACCTCTTCAGCTCTCAGAACAGTTTCTTCTGATGTCTTTTCTATAGTGAATTGATTTTGAAAAATGATAAACACTTTACTGGTGTGGGAGAATTGTCTGTATTCTGTCAATCATGTTTTAAATAAATGCTGGTTGGCCAGGCAGGAAATATAGGCAGTAAAACCAGACATGAAGTAGAGGTGATGCAAGGAGAACAGGAGAATTCTGGGAAAGAAAAAGTTGATTCCTCCCAGTCCTGTGCAGAGCACCGAGGAAGCAGGATGTGACCTGCCAGCTGAAAAAAGTACCAAGCCATATGGCAAACATAGATCAAAATAATGGGCTAATATAAGTCATAAGAGCAAATAAGAAGCCTGAGCTAATGGGCCAATAAGTTTTATAACTTATGGAGACCTCTCTGTGATTTTCTTTGGGGCAAAAAAGCTGTGGGAATTGGGCAGGACAGAAAACCCCAACAAGCAGGCCTCTTCATGTCACAGAATGGCCCCCATGTGGATAACTGCATCCACAGATAGCCTGGAAAAACTTGGGAAAGACTAGAGTAAAACATTTCAGATTTCAGCCATAGCAGGAAAAAAAGCTGCTCTGTTTTAAAATGCCAGCTTTCTGAGCCATTCTACCAGGGAAAACTGATTCTTTCAAGCAAGTGGTCCCAACTTTTGAGTGTTGTTTTATGGACACACTGTTGCAGCTTGCTTCCTGGCAAGGACCTTAAAAATTCCATAGAGTTTTGGCAAAAAAACAAACAAACAAACAAAAAACGTGGCTACAACCACTACCTCCATCATGAGGGGGTAATTTCATAAAGCTAAAGAATGGGCTGGATCTAGTAGTCAAAGCCATGGTTTTAATCTTCTCCATATTCCTTAGCAAATTAAAGACCCACACGGTCAGAAAAAGATAGATATACAGTAAAGAGTGATTCAAAGAGAAAGAAAACATCTAAATGGTTTACAGTGTGCTAAAATATATATACAGGCCAAAGGTTAAAGTTTTCCAAAGTAAAAAAGAAAGAAAGAAAGAAAGAAAGAAAGAAAGAAAGAAAGAAAGAAAGAGAATAGCTGGTTGTGGTGGCACACGCCGGTAGAATTTGCCTGGGAGGCAGACAGACAGATCTCTGTGAGTTCAAGGATAGCCTGGTTTACAGAGAGAGTTCCAGGACAAAGATACACAGAGAACTTGTCTCAAAAAGCCAAAAGTTAAAAGTAAAAATAAAAGAAATAGCCGGGTGGTGGTGGAGCACGCCTTTAATCCCAGCACTTGGGAGGCAGAGGCAGGCAGATCTCTGGGAGTTCGAGGCCAGCCTGGTCTACAAGAGCTAGTTCTGGGACAGGCACCAAAGCTACAAAGAAACCCTGTCTCGAAAAACCAAAAAAAAAAAAAAAGAAGAAGAAGAAATAGAGGTTAAAATAAAGCCCCACAAAGATGGAAAATACACAGATAATCTTGATACTGTATGCTATTATGCTCTCTTTAAATTGTTTGAATGCTGAGGAAGGAGCAACAGCTGCTAAAAGATATTTGCTTATAAATGCTGCTGAATTAATCCAAAATAGGTATTTTGAAAATACCTTAACTTCAAAATTGAAGTCAAAAGGTATGTTACTTTGGAGAAGAGATTTTGCTTTTTGTTTTCACAGAAAATGAGAGGCTCTGGATTTATTCAGAGTTAAGGAAATTCAGCTTTGATCAAGGAAGACCACCTGAGAAATCTCTGGCAGGAACAGATGGCCCAGATGTCTGAGTTCTACATCCAGAACAGATTCAAGACTACTCTCTGAGATGATCAAGACTCAAAGAATACTTCAGTCAAGACTTGATCATAACTTTAAATTTACTTTAGGTCCCCATGAAATTATCAGCACCCCCAACCAGCGGGAAGTAGCCTGGAAAATTACGTCGACATTCCCAAAAAATGGACTATGGATATTTTCCTTCGTTTTTCAAAGAGGGAGAAGTGGTGTGGGAGAATTGTCTGTATTCTGTCTATCATGTTTTAAATAAATGCTGATTGGCCAGACAGGAAGTATAGGTGAGAAAACCAGACAGGAAGTAGAGGTGATACAATGAGAACAGGAGAATTCTGAAAAGAAGGAAGTTGATTCCTCCCAGTCCTGCGCAGACCACCGAGAAAGAAGGATGTGACCTGTTCTGCTGAGAAAGGGACCGAGCCATGTGACTAACATAGATAAGAATAATGGGTTAATATAAGTTACAAGAGCCAATAAGAAGCCTGACCTAATGGGCCAATCAGTTAATAATCTTATGGAGTCCTCTGTGTGATTTTCTTTGGGGCTTGCTGGCTGAGGGGTACCGGGCAGGACAGAAACCCCAACAAGCAGGCCCCTCATGTTACACTTTACATTAAGTTTGATCTAAAATTTAAATCTATAGACCTCAAATAGGTATCCCATAAAAAAAACAGTATTCTAGATAAATTATTATACATTTGAATAACAGGAAACTCCTTAATATTCCTGTGCATGCACCAGGGTATGATGTTGCAATGAAGGAGCAGTGGCAGCAGGATGTGTTCCCACAGACCGGCTCCTGGCTGCCCACAAAATAACCACACACAAATTATATTAATTAAAACACTGCCTGACACATTATTTATAGCTTCTTATTGGCTGACTCTCACATCTTGATTCAACCCATTTCTATTAAACCTGTGTATCACCATGATTTTGTAGCTTACTAGGAAAGATTTAACATGTCTGACATGGCAGCTTCATGGCGGGCGGCTCTCTGCCTGCCTCCTTCCTCCCAGCATCCACTTCTGCTTTCCCTGCCTAAGTTTTGCCTATCAAAAGGCCAAGGCAGTTTTCTTTATTCAATCAATGAAAGCAACACATAGAAAGAAGACCCTCCTACACCATATGAAAACATGATTATATTCTATACTATCAGGGAATGATTGATTTAAGTCAAAAACAGTGAAGGATGAAAGAACTTTTCTCATGTGTATACATTTCATTCACAGATTAAATTGATTTTCAATCTTTGTTTTGTTTGGAAAAATAGCTTTTAAGTCCTTAGAAATCAGATTAAATTGATTTTTAGTCTTTGTTTTGTTTGGAAAAATAACTTTTAAGTCCTTAGAAATCAAATAGTTAATCTTATGTTTTCAGGTCAGAAACTTCTTAGGTAAGTAGCATTTATAGCAGTAGGAAAAGAAAAGTGATTCATTTTCTACAAACACACACAAAAGAAAAGGTGTACATGGACAGAAATGATTGGCAGAATTAAAGACAGAAATGGCAGGTTAGCAAAAGCAGTTCATGTTTAGTTTAAGACCTAATTTGATTAATAAATAATTTTCTTGTTTTCTCTTTGTGCATCTTGCAGATTTGTTCTGTAATTTGTTTAGATAGAATGTAATTCAAAACAGAAAGTGCCATGTAAAAGGAAATGATAAAGCTGTTTTGTTTTGATATTATTAAAATACTAATGTAAGAAATCTGACAGCCAGTAGCCTTTAAGCTAACCACCCACTTGATCATGATCTTTTATACTATTTATGCTGATGTAAAGCAAGGGTCCAGCCTCTTTTCTGATTGTGGGATTTGGTTGCTGTTTTCCATTCCAGCAGATAATTTGGGACTTGTGAGTATACCCCTTAATAAATAATCCTCTATTATTCTCAATCCTAGCTAGTGTGGGATTTCTTTTAAGCATCCATCTTTACCTGATTCCTACAAATGGGCACACTAACGTGGTGGACTAAATTCATATAAAACCTGAGATGACTTGGAAAGAAATTCTAGACACAAAATAACAAAGTTTAGCAGCATTTGTCTTTCAGCTGGTGGCTTGCCACAGTCCCTTAAGAGAGGTTTACCTGATTCAGCTATAGCAAAAGAAAAAAATCCATGCTATCTTGAAATCCCAGCTTTCTGGGTCATGCTCCAATGTGAACTCTGACTCTCTCAGACAGGAGATTCAGCTACAGAGCATTTGAATGGGGTTTGTGAGCCGACTGCTGCAACTTGACAACTTAATGGCAACTTGGACCAGCTATGTGCCTGGAAGAGGGGCAGTGTGTGACTCTGTTATTTCTAGAGATTTGGAAGTTGTTTGCAATGCACTTTTTGTTTACTTAGGTAATATCATATCTTTCTGTAGTCTTTGATGGAGTTGAAGAATTTGGAATTATAGTTATTCTAAGTTATGATAAAAGATAAAGTAGATATAAATATTGTAACTGTAATTCTTACTTGATACCTGTTTTGTTATATATAATTTTACTATGTTAAAACCTTCCTTTTTATTTAAACAGAAAAGGGGAAGTGGTGTGAGAGGTCCTTCCATCTGTGTGTTGCTCTTATTGGTTAAAGAATAAAGAATTGCTTTGAGCCTATGGCAAGGGAAAAACAGAACTAGTCAGGAAAACCTAGGCTGTATGCTGGAAGAAAGAAGGGCAGAGTCAAAGGAATGCCATGGAACCACCGCCAGAATCAGACATGCCAAAACTTTGCTGGTAAGCCACTGCCACATGGTGATACACAGATTAAGAGAGATGGAATAAATTAGGATGTCAGAGTTAGTCAATAAGAAGCTAAAGCTAATGGGCTAAGCAGTGATTTAAATATTATGGTTTCTGTGTGATTATTTCAGGTGTAAACTAGCCAGGTGGCCAAGAAGACTACTTTCTTTCTAGGAGGAGGAAGGTGGCAGAATAAGTGGCCAACCTCCCCCAACAAAGATACCAACATTGTACAGAGAGTTTTAGAAGTGTTTCATCATTTTCTATTTTACAAAATAATTTGAGGAGTATAGGTGATGGCTCCTTCTTAATAAATTTTTTCTTACAAAAAATCTTATATGTAAAGCCTGAATCATGTCAGGTGAATAGTAAATAAAGAGACAACACCAAGTAGGGTAGACAGAAAACTGGGGTGTATCTTAGTAGAGCAGGTGGGTGAAAATGATGAAAACACATTGTATAAATTTCTCAATGGGGCAAACGATTTTTAAAAAAAGGCAATACAATTTTAAGATCATGCTATAGTGGAAAAAATAATTGATAAAAATTCTATTACACTAGGCTAAGAAATGACAAGTGTAAATTACATCAGTGTTACCTAGGACTGTAACATTGGCCTAGAAGAATCCCTGTACTGCTCTGTTAATCTCCTTAAACCTCTGTAATCCAAGAAAATGAAAACAAATATCCTCTGATTGGGATCTGCCACTATTATCAATAGCAGTTATTCCGTGATGGAACGATCCACAAAGACAAAGTACACTTGTGCTGATGGAAATGCACAATTATTCAACTCAAAACAAAATTATCATGAAACCTATATTCATTGTTTCTGATTTAAAAAGAAAATTTTAGAATGGGTGTTATCAACATCACACACAAACACACACATACACCTTGACTAAGATGCAAATGCTGAAATCTACACTTACCATTGGTTTTCCTCAGTTCCTCCACAAGGCACTGTGCTTCCTCTTGAACACGGTCCTCAAGGTTCCTTTTGCCCATGCCCAAATTCCGCAGAGTTGTGAGAGTGAAGCGCCTTATCTCTTTCCATCTGTTTCCATTGCTAAAAACAATGCCTAAGAAATGGAAAAACAGGGTCTCTCCCTACTGCTTGCACTGGCTTTCAGAAATATATTCTCTTTAGAGGGATACCGTGCTCAGCCTGCATATAGTGGAGAGGGCCTTGGTCCTGCCTCAAAGCAATATGCTAGACTTATTGACTCCCCATGGGAAACCTTCACTCTCTGAGGAGTGGATAGGGGATGTGATGGAGGGGAAGGTGGAGGGAGCAGGAGAATGGGAGAAGTGGGAACTGGGATTGGTATGTAAAACAAGAAAAGATAGTTTTTTAAAAAGTTAAAATTAAAAAATGGTAAAACACTAGAAAAATATTCTAGGAATAAAAGAAAGATCTGATGGGTGGAAACCACAGAGAGGTCCAACCTGTACCTAAGGCAGAAGTCCCTCCCCTCCTTTCAGTCTTCACTTTCAACAGAAACACTGCACCCTTCATAAGAACATGCATAGTTACTTACCAAGGCCCTTATTAATTTTTTCAAATATTGGGAAGCTTCCTCTGCCAGCAAACTCCTCCCCGTGGTCAATCAGAGCCTCCTTCACTGCTTCATACCCGTGTAACACCACAGTGGGCTGCATGCCCAAGTACAGAGTGAACACAGGGCCATAGATTTTGGAGAACTGAAAACAGGAAAGAAAAATGGAAATGCTAGCAAAAAAGAAGTCATTTTAATCTCCATGGCGTCAACCTCATTCACACTGATAATATCACTCACTGTATTTTAATATTTTTAGTCAGGCAAAGCTCATTTTCAAATGGTTGTGAAGCCTATTTATATTGTATTATGGTGAATATCAGTTATTGGTCAACTACAGTGAAACATATAACAGCTTCTTACACAAAAATTACAATGAATTTCCATGCCAAAACATTCAGCAGGAGGCTGACCACCAGAACTTCATATAGGAAATATACATGCCTGCTGACTGCCCCCTCTGTCTCAGCGCCTGCCAACCCAAACCACCATCAAGCCTCCCATCTTTCCCATCATGTCCCAGTTCCCCAACTCAGGCAGTTTGAACAGAGGCCACTCCACTATGACGTACAGAAGTCCAGCCTACAGGTGTGGAGGCCTGTAGACCACAGGCCACTGCAGTCAGAAGACCAGAGAAGAAACAGAAACCAAGAAACAAAACACACATACTACTAAACTCAATTACTATATTTATAGCTTTAATATTATACATCAGATATCTGATGCCATACTTACAGGTTTAGAAAAAGAGAAGAGGACATCATATGGTACCTAAAAGGATCAAGAATAGTCAAGGCCCTCCTAAGGAGTAAAAATGCTGTTTGAGATATAACAATAACTGATACCAAATTATATTATAGAGTTATGTGATAGAAACTGTCTGCTACTCACAGAAACGAGGCATATGGACCAATGGAATAGGCAAAATGATGCAGCACTAAAGCAGCAATGTAAGGCCCACTTACTTTTGAAAGGTAAATTTGTAAGTCACCATGAATGATTCTATTGAGGAACAAGATTAGACATACTTGGTCAGCTATAAAAGTCATAAGGTACACAATGCTTTGCAAGAATTTTGACTTTGTGGTTATTTATAGCAATATTGCCTCAAATACTAGATTTTCATCTAAAGCAACTGTCAGTTTCTCTTCTTTGTCAAGGTGCTGGAGGAGCACAGAGAATACTTACATTGGTCAAGCACTGGCTGATGTCCTTCACATCTATTTGCAGGAAGTTGCCAAGAACTGGGAGAGGAGTGGGGCCAGGAGGAAGCTTCGCTCTCTCAGAGCTCTGTCTCCAGAGTGAGAGGAGAAGCAGACAGCAGAGGCTGAGCACCAGGACCACAACTGCATCCATGGAGATCCTTCTGCCTGGCACAGCTGTGCTCAGCCAGCATGGAGATTTTATAACACTACAGGGTGAATCCACATGTCCTTCTTTGGACATCACTGACTGGTCAATCAGATAACCTTTAACCTCTCTCTCTCTCTCTCTCTCTCTCTCTCTCTCTCCCTTAGACCTTGTCCTTCTCATAAATAAAAATATGTTTGTTACCCGTTACACTTGTCCTTCTTTACAGGGTATCCATTTGAATTTCCGGTTAACAGTACAGATTGCTGTCCTATCATAGTGCTAATAAAAATTTAAAAAATATTTATAATGAGCGACTATTTAAAAAAATAAATGAATTTTGAAATGGAAGAAAACACCTCAACATTTACATTCTCAGGTTAGTGACCAGGTAAGAATTTAACATTATGGATAGTTTGCATATTCTATGAAATATATTTATTTGTCAACAGTCTTTCTGTGTAGTTTAGGTTGCCCTCAAAATGACATTTCTTTTGCTATATTTTTTCAATGGCTAGAAATATATTTGTGCACCACCATGGTCATGTGTCTTTAAAATATTTCTTTCCTATATTAAACATTTGGACATATTTTATTAAGCAATATAAGTCTATAGCTCTTCATTTTACTCTTTGGTCATTTATAAAAATAAGATAACAAAACATAGCTATTAAACACACATCTTGAATCAGAAGATATATATTAAGCTTTTTAGCTGGAGAAAGTTGTTTGTTTTTCAGTGTTGTATAGTCCAACCATGAAAGATTTTTTCCCCTAAAGGTAATGGGAAATAAAGCACTGCCAGTGTCTCACAGCTCAGAGTTGGAAGAATTTAGAAATCAAACTATCTAGTGGATTTACTTACTACCCTGGCTATACAATAGTTTCCTTCGGGAAGGTATGAGAAAAACTATGTGAGCAGAATAGTCTCTAGACAGTAACAATATTTGATATGACCTAAAACTCCCCATCAAGTGGGTGCCAAGTATTCAAGTATTCAACTGTGAGCCTAAAGGGAGCATTTCTAACTTAACCCACACTTTTTGTATTTTCGTCCCCTTCCCTATACAAAAGCATTTAGCTTAATTATAGTCATCATAATTTCTTGACTGTGGACTATGGCACTATACTGATCATAATCACTAACGTTCCCAGTAAACATGAATCTAGTTAATTATTATGTCATCATTGTTTTTACACAGAAGTCAGAAGAGTCTGATCAAGTTTTGTAATCTTTCTCAAAGATTACAAAAATGGCTTCAAAGGGAGCTAATATAAACTTCAATAACCCAAAGTCATGGTTATGCTCATTATTTTCAATGAAGTAAGCAGTAATTAGTTGCCCAAATCATATTGCTCTAAAATCCTAAAGAAGAGATTTGAATAAAACAGTCTTAGAAGAGTTCTTTTCATGCCCAGAGTGATACTTGTTCTGGCACATTTGTAAGTCAGCAGGATGCTTTAGAGAAACTTTTACCTTTATTGAATATAAAAACATAAGAATTCTTAAAGAGAGATGGGCCTCTGTTTTCAACAGATCTACATTTCTATTTGCTTTTTAAGAAAAGAGTTGTTGGTGATGCATGAAGTATAACCAATTACTGTAACTCAAGCAAAGATGAGCTGACTCTTGGGAAAACATTTTATTGATCCTTCATTACATTTTTGTTTGTCAGGTTGTCTGTTTTTTATCAACATCATGTAACATAATTAATAAATACTCAGAGACAGATATTGGGGTTCAACCTGAAGGTAAGAAAAGCAAAACAACCATCCACTGACTCTTACGTCTTCCTCAGTATAAAATGGTGATCCTTCCTTCAGGTTTCTCAGAATCTGTCTGAGAGACGTCTCCTCCCATCTTGTACTTTTTTCTAGGGCTGAGATTAATGGTGTACAAAACTACTGGCAGATTTCTATACCCAAATAATGTGACTACTGGGATCAATGGTATGAGTCACCACTGCTAGGTCTATAAGGCTGACCATTAGGGCTGTTTTACTCTCTGCTCCTGAGGCAAGCTTTATTTATCAAAATACAAATGAAATACCACTGAAACATCACATAATTTTTAAAAAATATTCATGCATTTTTATGAAAAAAAATTACTAATGCATATTCATCACACAATTGGATAGATTTTTTATTGTTATTTTTGTTCAAGTATATCATGACTATGACATCAAAAACAACCTTTTTTTTTTACCATGTTCCTCCTCATTCTGACATGCAGTCATCTTTGTCTTCTGAAACAGTCTCTTTCATGTCTGAAAAAGTAGTTCTCACTCAAAAGAATAAAAAGAAATAGTTTATTTTGAAACAAAGTATGATGGACCACAGCTAAAAAAACCTGGAATAATGTTTTCTGCCAATATCTTGTTCCAACATGGGAACAATTTCAAAGAACACCATATATGGAGACCTTTGTCAAATTTACCAATGGAAGCATTAGGTAAGGTGATTATAAAATATGAAGAAAACTCAAGTACAGGCCTCCGATGTATTCTAAAATTCTTAGTATTTTAGTTGGTAAAAGTCAGGAAATATATATATATATATATATATATATATACATACATATGTATATATATATATACATTAAAAAAGATTACTTCATAATCACATACAGATTTGGGAGGAATATTGCTGCAATGGAAGCAGAGATGGCCTCCAGTCATTTAGTTCTAGACTTGTAACATTCTAGCCTCTTCATCATATGAAGTTCTTATTTTTTCTTAAAACATAAAAACATTTATTAAACAAACCTGGAGACTCAATATTATTATTTTATCAATTAGACAGCAGAAAATCTTTGGCTAGGGCAAATGTATGGAGATATAAACAAAAATCACAGTAATTATTTTAATTATGCGACTGGATTAGAAAATAAGAAAAGAAAAACTGGCTTTCTCATTCCACGTGATAATTTCAAATGAGCCAGCAGGTGCTCAGCAGCGGGGACAGGGCATCTGCATAGTGTATATGGCTCCTGTGAATACAGGAAGTCTTATAGTGAGCTCCCCCACTCTGAGAAGAATTAAGGTCACCAGAGGGGTTTGAGCCTGACCTCTGAGGACCAGGAGGACCACAAAGTCTCCAGCTCACTTCCCCTAAGCCACATAGGTAATGACATATATTACATGACCAACCCGAGCAACCTAACTGTCACCCTAAAATGACAGTGTGTAAAGATTTACAGAGGTGTGAGGTTTGCAAGGCAGATTAGATGGAAGCATGGCAGTTCTAAATAGTCAGTCAGCCTTCATGTTTACCTCCTCTTTCAAGGAAGTAACATCCACCAGCAAAATCCTCTAGAACAAAACGTTTTTGACATAGTGGGATCTGACAACTAAAATAAAGAAAATGGTTGTATTGCCAGCATCTTAAGTATCTACCTTGTTTTAACACTTATAAAAATTTGAATTCATAATTTTAAAAATGAAAAGAAGAGGTAAGATTAGAAGGAATTCAGAGATTTGTTCAAATATTTCATTGGTATATTCTGAAATCAGTGTGTTTTCGAGTTTGTAATTAATATTTTTATCATTTTATGAATCTGTGCTACTCTAGTTGATTGTTCTTGTGACTTATTCAAACAACTTGTCAAAGAGTGAATAGTAATGTTCTCCAGTGTTCATATTCGTACAGACACAATATTCAATTAGGTGTTCTTAGACCAAGTTCAAGAACTAAGAAAGCCAACTGAGAATCTATGATGCCCAACCTAGGTAAAATAGAAAGAAAAGTTATACTGAAGAATTTAGGAATCAAGGCATGTCTCTGTCGCATCTACTTCCCTAGTTTAGCCAGGAGCAGTGGATACATTTGGAAGGGAAAAGTCATTGCCTTGGACTCTAAACCTGTACTGAACCAGTTGTGATAACACTTCATTGCCCCATTCCCTTTGTGTATCTGCATATTGACCTTCTGGAACAACATGAACTGTCACCACCACCCTCCCAAACTCCCTTGACCTGAAGAGAGAGTAAATCTGCACCTGGTGGGTGGAGCTAGCAGAGAATGTTGCACTGGTTTCACTGTTTGCTGCAATTCAGTGAGATATGACAGGCAGAGACTGATGTCCCTGTGCTAAGATCAGAGCTTACAGATGGAGCCTCTAGACCTGCCTTAGAATCATGTGCGAACCTGTGCAGTCATAGGACAGACATATCTTACATCACTGGCTGTAGTTTGTTGTTTTGCTCTTTGGGCTCTTTTGTGGGGCGCCACCCAGCTCCTAAATAAATCAGAAGGAGCCTTATACTTCGTTATAAATGTCCAGGTTTAGCTTGGCATGTTTCTTGACAGCTTTTCTTAACTTATATTATCCTGTTTTCCTTTTGTGTCTTGGATTTCCCTGTTCTCTTACTTCTTTAAATCTTACTTAAACTCTTACACTAAGGATTGTTGTGTAGCTGGGTGGCTGCCCCTGATGTCCTTCTCCGTCTCTCACTCCATCCTTTCTCCAAGATTTCTCCTTCTATATAATCACTCTGCCTGACAGTTCTGCTTATCCTTTCTCCTGTCTTGCTTTTGGCCATATATAGGTATAGTTTCCTGAGTGTTTCAGCCAGTGAGTGGCAGGACCAGTTCGCCCTAGTGGTATAGCCAATGAGGACCGGGTCTAACTCTGTACAGCTCTATCATCTAACCTTCTGTGGTGTTCAGAGCCACAGACCTCAACACAGATCACAGCTGCAACAGGGCCATGAACCTAGACATGGGCCCAGGCCCAGACACTATGGCTCTGTGGAAATCAATCTCAATAGTATGGTGATACATTGTAAATGTCTGACCAGCTATATACTTGTGTATGCACAGATACATGTGTACATCAGGGTCACATAACAAAGAGATTGATCTTGGGAGGTGAAATCAGAAAGGTAATGAGAAAATAGTTTCTTATTGAATACATTTCTTGATACATATTAAGTACTCAATTTCATGTGGTCTCTAGAAGAAATGAGGATAATGGCTTGTGGCATCCAATTGCTATTCATATTAATTCTGAGATAAGAAGATAGGAGAACAGCATTAAGATCATATGCTTGGAGATATGAGAGCATAGATTCATTCTTTCACTTAAGTTATGTGCAAAGAATATTTTAAGTCCTTTTCTTCATAGCAACACAAAAATGGGAACAAGATTTCAGACACACCTTATTTTACTCCCTTTCTATTATTGGTTCTTATTATATCTCTACAGGTAGCAGCCACTCTGGAACTTTCAGTGTTTCAAATCTCCATGTCCATTAATTCTAGGTACGCTGAGTCAATGAAACTTTTCACCTTCTCCCCTTTCTCCTCTGTCTCCAACAGTATGTGGATTTTTATGTTCTTTTAGGAGTCTTTATTTCATACATTAACTGTTCATGTAAAACAGAGGTCTTAGAACTGGTCCAACAATCAAGAATGCCTGTTATTAGGAACATGCCAAAGGGAAATTACTGAATGGGTATATAGTAATAATTTATATTTTCTAGTGATGTCATGTTAATAACTCAGTTTTAGATAAACATTAGCACTTGTGATGGCCAGTACAGGTGACAAACATTGTGGGTAGCAGCAGCATCTGTGCAGTGACATGTGAAACACTTCACAATTGAGGCTATGTATTCCTTAGACCTTGAGGCAATGAAAAATGGGGAGGGGTACAAGAAGGCATTCATGAGGGGCAGGAGGTAGAAGATACCCCAGAGGAAGCTATAGGTGATCGGGCAACGAGAACAAGGTACTTTCTATCTCTTCAGGGAGCAATAGAAGAAAGCTGATCTGAAGGTGGCAAGGAAGAACACAGGCCCTACAATCTGTTATTTCTTAACTGTCCTGATCGAGACTTGTAGGCAGAGCGTTACCCTTAGTCGGTGAGCAGCCATTCTGTAGTCTGTGCATTATCCACATCATCTTTATCTTCTGCTTTTCCTTCATCATTCTCACCTTCAATCAGAGTTCTGGAAATCTGTTTCAGCTCGTTAATGTTTTTCTCCATGGATAATTTGGCATCAATAACCCAGAAGGCATCATCTAAAAACATCTGTAGCTTCCTTCCTTGAGAGTCTAATATTCTTTGGTGCTGTCAGGAAGAGATTTGGCACAGTGCAACTTTTTTACTCCCACCCCCATGCCTATCATAAACACAAAATATAGCTGTCTTGATATTCAGGAATGTATTTGTGAGCATCCTCCACAGAGATACCAGACTCACATGGCAGAGTAGACATATGTCAGTCGGAATATAAGATAGCAACCCTGTTCCTAAAGCACTTCACTTTTTTAGCTGGGAAAGGTAGACCCCCTTAGCAGTACCTGGCTAATTGCCACAAGGTCAGCCAAGAGACTTACTGGGAAAAGGACAGAATGAGGGATAAACATTTGTAGGCTATTCACACGGTGGAGTCTTCTTCCTTCATCTGTGACAGACAGTTTTGTTACATACTTTCTCTAGATTGGCAGCTGTGATCTTTTAAGATTTGGAATGCATTGCTCTAAGCTCTTCTGGCTTTCAACATTTCTATTGAGAAAACCGCCATTATTTTGATGGATTTTCCTTCACATATGATATGTGTTTTTCTCTGATACCTTTCAATGCTGTTTCTATGTTCTATATACTTAGTTTTCCAACCATGAGATGTTGTGAGAAGTTTCTTTTCTGATCTTTTCTTTTTGGTGTTGTGTATGCTTCTTGTGTTACTTGGGAAGTTTTCTATGTTTTTATTTGAGTCTAATGTATGCCACTGATCTATGAATATTCTTCCTAATCTATTCCTATAACTCAAAAATCCAATCTCACATTCTCTATATATTCATTTTATGCTTTTTTAATTTTTTCATATTCTTTTCTCATTTTGTCTTAATCCTTTTCTATAACTTTCTGGCATTCTGTTTTCTGATTTATTAATGATCTTTTCAGGTTTTCCCTTGAATTTTCTCCTTGGTTATTATGCTTTGCAGTTCCATATTCATTTCATCTCTATTCCTCTTCAGTAATTCCATCTCCTGATTGAATTATATTTGAATTATATTTTCAACTCCTGTTGCTCATTTTCACCAGGTTTCTGTTTGGTTTTTCGTGGAAACCACTCAGGTGTAGATTATATTTTTAACTCCTTCTCTTTAAGTCCCTGAGCTTCTTCTTTATGTCTCTTTTTAAACTTGAAATTTTGTTGATATATATTATGCATATAAAATTACTACCAGAAGAGGGCATCAGATCCCATTATAAATGGTTATAAACTATGATGTAGGCACTGAGAATTGAATACAGGACCTCTAGACGACCAAGTATTCAATGCTCTTAACCACTGAGTCATCTACTCATTCCATCCTTGATTTTTTAAAATGAATGAGATTTCTTTTAAATCCTTTATTTTATTTTATTTTTTTATTGAGAAAGGAAGAAAAAAAACATTAACAAAAAAAAAAAAAAACAAGTTTCCACCTCCTCCAATGGCACGGGGTTTTGATCCTACTTAATGTGCTGGCTTTGTGGGAGCCTAGCCAGTTTGGATGTTCACCTTCCTAGATATGGACGGAGGGGGGAGGACCTAGGACTTACCACAGGGCAGGGAACCCGGACTGTTCTTTTAAATCCTTTGTCCTGAGGTTCATCTTCGGTAATTCTCATAGGATAAAGTTCTATAGGACTGGTGACTTTTGTAGGGGATATACTGCCTTTATCTTTCATATTGTTTCTATTTTGGCAGTAATAATCTGTGTATGTTGACTTCTTTAGTTCTGTCTGAAATCGACAGAGAAGATTGGGATTGAATACGGAAAGTGTGGGGTAGGTTGAGTCTAAAGACTGAATATGGCTTAAATGGAATGAACGCAGATGGTGGATACATGGAGATTGGCTGATATGAAGGAAACGTGTCCTGGTTCAAGTTTGGAGTTAAGGAGACTATCTAAGGCTGTGATGGGTGTCTGGAAAGGATTATCAGGCTGAATTACTCTGTTAAGGTCTGCAGGGGATGATTGAGCATGGAGGTTGGAAGGTGGCCCAAGGAACCTGTAGGCTGAAGCAGCTGAGGTGTGTGTCTTGGTCAGTGCATGGAAGTTTGGATTCAGACATAAGGAGTGGCTAAATCAAGGTACTGGGGTTCAGAAATGTACAAACATGCCAAGTCTTCATATGGAAGTTGGGAATCTAAACTCAGATCTTCATTCTTGGGGCATAAGTGCTTTCACCTGCTGAACTTTCTAGTTCAGTAAAAATAAATCAAAGAATTCATAAGAGTTAGGAATATGGTGTTACATGAAAATGTGTAAGTTAACCAGAGACACATAATATGTATGATGAAATTTATGATTTGACATGTATAAATACATAAATATACATCTGATATAAAAGGATTAAAAATTGTAAACAATGTGAAAGTGATGGGGAGTAATAGTTGAGGCCCACAAAGTATTCAGTAGGATTCTCTTCAATTAAAGGAAATATGTCATGAGCCGAAGAGTCTCACTACAAGTAAATGAAGAATTTTACAGTAAATTTTTGTTACAAAAGAGTGAGAAAAGATATTTTAGGATATCAAGGGGAATACTATAATTCTAATAAAGGGCATAGAAACAGTACGTAATCTAATTCCCCAAAAGCAACACGGCACTTTATAACACATTTAAGACTTTCTAAAGAATACCAAATATATAAATTATTTATACTCTAGAAGTGTATGCCCAGTTAACTTCAAAAGAAACAATAAAAACAATGTCAAGAAAATGATCTCTATAAATGCTCAGGTGACACACTGTAACACCCGATTTGGTGTTACACCCTCGGTACAGTTCGCGAGCCACTGTACCAAACGCGAGTCGGGCAAGGGCCTGGAGATTGAAAAGAAGACACAGAGAGACCAGGGTCATTCGAAAGGAGATCAGCCGAATGCCACTTTATTCAGCATTGGGGGAGTCCTTATCTACCTGACTGTAGCACAAGGATCTCCGCCCAGGCAGGTGGGAAATTACCATATTAACAATGGAGTAAATGCCCTGCAGCTAACCACCAGGTGGGGCAGGCATAGCACAGAAACACAAAGGAAGCTTAGTTAGTTGATCATAAACTGTCCCCATAAATGCACCACAGGAATAAGGGAGACCGGGGTCCTACAGGTCCCCCTTTTGTATAAATTATGACTAGGCCTGTCTTGGGTGGCATTGGACGTCAGGCAATACCCCTTACCCATCATGGGAAAGTATCCAGGTCAAAACACATTTCCTGTCTTAGGTTGAGGCAGCCCCCCAAAAGCCTTTCCCATCTTTGGCTCACTAGTCATCCATCACCGAGTTCAGCCAGATTCGTGCTGAAAGATTTTCTGGGGCAATAGCTAAGAGGACTTGCCATGTGGCAATATTGACCTGAGCTTGCCTTTGGCTCTGGCATCATAACCATGGAGATGATGCTCTAGCATATGTAAGCATCCCTTAAGGAGACTGTGCTTGCTCAATCCTTAATAATTCTGCCCAAATTGGAGTCCTATAAGTAAGGTCTCAGCGCTGGTGAAA
Source organism: Microtus oregoni (assembly GCF_018167655.1). NCBI lineage: Eukaryota > Metazoa > Chordata > Mammalia > Rodentia > Cricetidae > Microtus > Microtus oregoni. The sequence goes on from NW_024543071.1 coordinate 21,262,755, forward strand.
ATAACCCTGGCAAAGCTAACTAGAATAATTTTAAGAGCCAATTTGTAAATTGTACAGCTCAGGGTCCGTGAATAACAGCAATACTGAAACATCTAGCAGTGGTCTTTAACCACAACCAAAAGCAAAATTAACTGCAAAATTCATTTGTAAATTTAGCTCAATTTGAATGGCTACGGCATTTGTAACCTGCCCTGAGAAGGTATCCTTTGTGCTAGCAGGAAGCAACTGACTGACTAATGAAAAATCCAGCAGCTTTAGCTGCTGTGGCAGCAACAGCTGTGGCTGCCGATATCACGGGATGGGTAGATGGGTAGACGGGTAGACAGGCGAGGAACAATCCTTGGCACTGGGACCACCACAGCCAGCTCCTCAGGAATCCCGCAACTCTTCAGTTGACAAGCCAGAATCTCTTTGATCTCTCCGCTCTGTCCTGTCTTCAGGCTTCTGGACAGGAAAATCCACAGCACGCACCAGCCACTCAGGTACCCATATTGGATTGTCAGCATCCTGCGGGAAAACACAAACAGCCCCTCTTCCCCACACCAGTACAGGATCTGGACCATGCCAGGTGCCATCTGATAGATTCTTCCATTTGACATGAGGCATCCCGGAAGAATCTGGCCGCCAATGTCTGTCAGCGGCAGTATGAGATTGAGCATCAACAGTCAAAAAATTTAAAATGTATAAAATAAAAGATAAATGATCTCTGGGGGTGGAACCATATTCCCCCTTTTTAGTTTTATGTAAATAGGCTTTGAGCGTACGATGAGCTCGCTCCACTATAGCTTGTTTTTGAGGATTATAAGGTATACCCGTTTTGTGAGAAATTGAAAACTCAGAACAAAATTTAGCAAAGCCAGTGCTAGTATAGGCTGGTCCATTGTCAGTTTTTATAATTTTAGGAACTCCCATGTAGGCAAAAGCCTGGAGACAATGACTTTTAACATCTCGTAATCTTTCTCCTGTGTGAGCTGAGGCAAAAATGAGATGAGAATATGTATCCACGGTTACGTGAACATATTGCATGCGCCCAAAAGAAGGAATATGGGTGACATCCATTTGCCATAAATGATTAGGGGCAAGCCCACGAGGATTAACTCCCAAATGGGGAACAGTTAAAAGTTCTGTACACAGAGAGCACTTTTTAACAATATTAGTGGCTTGCTCTCGAGATATCTTAAAATGAAATCTTAAAGATCCAGCATTGAGATGAAAACGATTATGAGCTTTTTCTGCAGCTTCATAAGATTCCTGACTAACTATATAAATTTGATGAGTAAGCTGATCAGCCAAAGCATTTCCCTCACTCAAAGGACCAGGGAGGTCAGTATGAGCCCGCAAATGCCCTACGTAAATGGGTACAGATCGGGCCCAAAGCAAAGTCTGAATAGCCAATAACTGCATCTGGACTCGAGATACAGAGGCAATATAAGCTGCAGTTTCCAACGGTGCAAGAATTTTGCTTATATACTGACTGTCAGTAAAAAGGTTAAATGGAATATCAGCATATTTCTTTAGGGCCATCTGGACAGCAACCAATTCAGCCACCTGAGCAGAGTTAGTATTAACAGACTGAATATCAAAATCAGGAGGGGAGGCTACTACAGCTCTCCTGGTGGAAGATCCATCAGTAAACACATTTTGTGCCCCTGCCAGAGGCTGCAAAGAAATAATTTTAGGGAAACATACCGGATGATTTTTAAAGAAGGTGACTAACTTATCAGAAGGATTGTCTAACTTGCAGGGATTAGTGCATAAAAATAAAGTCCAATCTTCAGCAAAATTTTGTAACCAAGTTATTTCTGCCTGAGTATAAGGTGTAATAACCTTATCAGGTAACATCCCAAAAGTTTGTAAACTAAGCTTATATCCTTTCTGAATAACATGTAGCACAGCTGATGGATATGAGATAACAATTTTTACAGGTGACACATGTTCATGCACCCACAGGATGGGTCCTTGCTGCCAAAAAACTCCAGTAGGACTATGCTTGGAGGGGAAAATTATCAACAGCAGTGGCTGACTATAGTCAATATAATTAATATGAGCAGAGGCAAGCTTTTCTTCAATTAAAGTAATACATTGTCTTGCTTGAGGTGTTAACTCACGAAAGGAGGTTGGCTCTGGATTCCCCTGCAGAATGTCAAAAAGTGGTTTTAAGTCTCCAATAGGAATTCCCAGACTTGGCCGGACCCAATTTAGGTCTTCAAGCAACTTTTGAAAATCATTTAAAGTTTGTAGTTTATCTAGGCGAAGAGTAATTTTTGTGGTTTTTACTCCTGTTTGCAACAGTTGATGCCCCAAGTATTGATATGGAAACTGTTGTTGTACTTTTTTAGAAGCAATAACTAATCCAGCATGTGCTAGGCATTCTTGCAAGTTAGCAAAAGCCTCAAGGACTATTTCTGGGTCCTGTCCAGCTAATAGGATGTCATCCAAATAATGACTTATATACAGTTGAGAATATTTATACCTTATAGGGGCAATAACCCGTGCCACAAACATTTGGCAAATTACAGAACTATTGGCCATACCCTGGGGCAATGTTACCCATTGGTAGCACTTGTATGGTTCTTTGAAATTTACAGACGGTACACTGAAAGCAAATTTATCAGAGTCTTTTGGATGCAAGGGAATGGTGAAAAAACAATCCTTCAGGTCAATAACTAAAAGATGATATCCTGCAGGAATACCTACAGGCTGAGGCAACCCAGGTTGAGTTGCCCCCATAATTTTTATGTAATCATTTACTGCTCTAAGATCTTGTAATAACCTCCATTTACCAGACTTTTTCTTAATAACAAAGATAGGGGTATGCCAGGGAGAAGTGGATGGCACTATGTGTCCTGCTTCTAGCTGTTCCTGGACTAGAGTATGAGCAGCCTGTAATTTCTCTTTACTCAGGGGCCATTGCTCTATCCAAACAGGTTTTTTAGTTTTTCATTTTATAGGAATGCTTTTGGGCTGCTCTGCAATGGCCCCTAGGAAAAATTTCCTAACCCTGCACGCTGTCCAGGTGACTGTTGTATAATTTTCTTGTCTGCTAAAATCTGCACACCCCCCTGCAGATTTTTGCCCAAACCCTGACCAGGGACAAAGCTCTGCTTCGATAGCATATGCTGCACAGGTTCAGTGGTCAGAACTGCTCCCATAGCTTGCAAAACATCTCTTCCCCACAAATTATGAGGAAGGTGTTCCAGGACAAATGGTTTAAAAATGCCCTTATGGACTTTTTCGTCCTCCCAATTTAAATATTGAGTACTGCATTCTGGAGAACTGGCCATTCCTACTCCCTGCAAGGTTGTAGAGGCCAGACTATAGGCCAGTGCCTTTTAGCAATCACTGAAGAATCAGCCCCTGTATCCGGAAGGCCTTGGAACCTTTTTCCATTGACTGTTAAAGTAAGGGTGGGGTGATTCTCTAAACTAGAAACCCAAAAAGCTCCAGGGGATCCTGTGGAGCCAAATCCCTTGTCTCCTCGTACTGGTTTAAAGAAAGGATTAGTAGAGCGAAACATGGGCAAAAGCACTAATTGAGCTATTCTTGCTCCTTGAGGGATGACAAGGACTCCCATACCAGCTTCAATCATAATTTTAATTTCTCCAGTAAAATCACAGTCTATAATTCCTGGTAAAATTTTGATTTCCTTGAGCGCAGAACTACTTCTACCCAAAACTATACCTACTGAACCCTCTGGGATAGGTCCAAATACTCCAGTCCCCAAGGCTTGCACACCCATTTGTGGGGTCAATACTACTCGGGCGGAGGTACAGAGATCTAGTCCTGCACTTCCTGAGGTGCCTCGTACAAGGTCGTTGACAGTGAGGCATTTCTCTGAGGAATGAATCTGATGGGAGCTGCTGCTCTGTTCCTGGCCCCATACACTTGTGTTTTGGGGGCCCGGGGCAGGCCCCTCCCCCCGTTTTTTGACCTGGGTATAAGATTTCCTTGACTGTCCATCTTAGAGTGACAGTCATTGGCCCAGTGAACTCCCTTTTGGTATTTTGGGCAAACACCTGGATTTCCTCTAGGCTGATTAATAGCTCCTTTACCAGCAGGGCAGTTCCTTTTGAGGTGTCCTGACCTTCCGCATTGAAAACAATTCCTAGGCCTAGCTCCACCTTGGCCTTCCTTGAGGGCAGAAACAATGACCTGGCCCATCAGGTGGGTGCCATCAATGTCTCTGCATAATCGGATAAAGTCGTTCAAATCTCCATCTCTATGGGGGCGTAAAACTTGCTGACAGAACTTGTTTGCATTTTCAAAGGCCAAATGTTTGACGACTGGCATAGCTGAATCCATATCCCCAAAAATGCGGCTTCCCACCTGTAGAAGGCGGTCAATGAACTCAGAATAAGGTTCTGAAGATCCTTGAAGGATCTTAGAAAGCTGTTCTCATGATCCTTTGTTAGGTAAAGTTTTCCAAGCTTTAACTGCTGCTGCAGCTATCTGAGCATAAATCGCAGGATCATAAACAATCTGTGCTTCTAAGCTAGCATATTGTCCTTCACCAGTTAACATGTCAAGGTTATTCTGGGGGAAACCTGCTTCAGCATTTTTGCCTGCAGTCTTTTTGCAATTTTTCTGCATTTCACCTCTCCATAACAAATAATCTCCCCCTGAAAGACAAGCCCTGCAAAGGTGCATCCAGTCATTGGGTATAAGGTTGAGTTCTGCAAAAGATTCCAATAAAGCTACAGTGAAAGGAGCATGAGCTCCATAGTCTATAACTGCTTCTTTTAACTGCTTGATATCCTTAAAGGCCAGAGGGTTATGTTGCCTGGCACTCTGTCCCTGCTGATCAATCTTTTCCACAACAGGATAAATCTGCTTCTCTCCACTTAGATTATTTAACCTGTCCCGGATCTCTCGGATCTCTGCCTCTAAATCCATAGGGGCAGAAGCAGTAGTGCAAGGATTATGCGGAGGAGGTCTCATGGAGACATCTCCGTTTGCTTCCTTCCTTTCCTCTCTAACTTCTTTCTTATCAGTGCGATCTCCTTTTCTAAAATTTCTTCTTCTTCTTCTATATCCTTTCTATTACTTCCTGTTCCTAAAACTTCCTGTTCCTCAAAACTCTTAATAGAACTCACAGATTCTACTTCCTGAATCTCCTCAAGGGTTTTGTTTAAACTCTCTAACTGCTCTTTCACTTTAACATCATCACTGAGAAGAGCATCTCTGACCAAGCGCCATAGTGAAAATATCACCATGGGGAATTTTTGTGGCCCTCGCTCTTTCAGTGCATTTTGAAGATCAGCCTTTACCTGCTCCCAATCAGTAATATTAAAACCCCCTGCATGTAGGAACCAGGAACTAAACTCCAAAACTGTCTTAATGATCTCTTGTGCTGTCTCAACTTTAATACCGGTGCCTTTATTTTCCAAAAGACCTAACAACTGGCCTGTTAACCGGCCCTTTAACATGGGAACACAATAACTTGCACCCATAACCAATTCACCCTCGCCGCACAATTTCTTACCTGCTGGCCAGCCTTCCCGAAGGGCGACCTCTCAGGGATCCCTACTTCCCAATCTCGCAGATGGGTCTAGTTGCCGATGATCATCTCGCTGGGGCCTCCAATTGTAACACCCGATTTGGTGTTACACCCTCGGTACAGTTCGCGAGCCACTGTACCAAACGCGAGTCGGGCAAGGGCCTGGAGATTGAAAAGAAGACACAGAGAGACCAGGGTCATTCGAAAGGAGATCAGCCGAATGCCACTTTATTCAGCATTGGGGGAGTCCTTATCTACCTGACTGTAGCACAAGGATCTCCGCCCAGGCAGGTGGGAAATTACCATATTAACAATGGAGTAAATGCCCTGCAGCTAACCACCAGGTGGGGCAGGCATAGCACAGAAACACAAAGGAAGCTTAGTTAGTTGATCATAAACTGTCCCCATAAATGCACCACAGGAATAAGGGAGACCAGGGCCCTACAACACACAATTAATAAAAACTCAGAGACAGATATTGTAATTCAACCTGAAGACCTGAAAAGTAAGCAGTCAGTCACTGGCTCTTACCTTGACTTCACTCCAAAAATGGTGAACCTGCCTACAGGAAAACTCAGTATGAGACTGATACTGACAGTTGTCTCCTTCCATTTTATAATCCTCTGTAGTTCTGTGATTCAGGGAGTACACCACCACCACCTGGTTTCTATGGAATTCTAGTATGGCTACTGGGATTAAATGTGTAAATCAATGTGGTTACTAGATTTAAGGTGTGTGTCATTGCTGCCTGGTCTGTAAGGGTGGCCAGTATGGCTGTTTTATTTTTCCTGAACATCAGACAAACTTTAATTATTAAAATAAAAATGAAGGGGCTGGGGAGATGGCTCAGAGGTTAAGAGCATTGCCTGCTCTGCCAAAGGTCCTGAGTTCAATTCCCAGCAACCATATGGTGGCTCACAACCATCTGTAATGAGGTCTGGTGCCCTCTTCTGGCCTGCAGGCACACATAGACAGAATATTGTAAACATAATAAATAAATAAATGAATGAATAATAAAAAAAATAAATAAATAAAATAAAAATGAAATACCACTACACTCAGGTTTCTTAAGAAACAGAAGCTGGTTCTGGCTATTACAAATAATGCTGCTATGAACATAGTTGAACAAATGCCCTTGTCATATGATCGGGCATCTCTTGGGTATATTCCCAAGAGTGGCATGGCTGGGTCCAGGGGTAGGTTGATCCCGAATTTCCTGAGAAACTGCCACACCGCTTTCCAAAGTGGTTGCACAAGTTTGCATTCCCACCAGCAATGGATGAGGGTACCCCTTCCTCCACAACCTCTCCAGCAGAGGCTATCATTGGTGTTTTTGATTTTAGCCAATCTGACAGGTGTAAGATGATGTCTCAAAGTTGTTTTGATTTGCATTTCCCTGATCGCTAAGGAGATTGAGCATGACCTTAAGTGTCTTTTGGCCATTTGAACTTCTTCTGTTGAGAATTCTCTTTTGTCCTTCAATGGAAGAATGGATTAAGAAAGTGTGGAATATTTACCCATTAGGAGTACTACGCTGCGGTAAAAAACAAAGACTTCTCGAATTTTGCATGCAAATGGATGGAAATAGAAGATACTATCCTGAGTGAGGTAACCCAGACCCAAAAAGATGAACATGGGATGTACTCACTCATAATTGGGTCCTAGCAATAAATAAAGGTCAGTGAGTCTATAATTTGATGTCCTAAAGAAGCTAGATAAGAAGGTGAACCCAAAGAAAAACATATAGCTATCCTCCTGGGTATGGGAAGTAGACAAGATTGCCGGGCAAAAAATTGGGATCTTGGGGCTGGGGTGGGAGGGGGGAAAGGGGAGATGGGGAGAGAAAAGTGAGAAGGGTAGGATGGGGAGAACTTGGGGAAACGGGATGATTGGGATAAAGGAAGGTTGGATACTGGAGCAGGGAAGCACATATCTTAATTAAGGGAGCCATCTTAGGGTTGGCAAGAGACTTGGACCTAGAGGGGCTCCCAGGTGCCCAAGGTGAGGTCCCAGGTAGTTCCTGGGGCATCTGAGGATAGGGAACCTGAAATGATCCTATCCTATAGCCATACTGATGAATATCTTGCATATCACCATAAAACCTTCATCTAGCGATGGATGGAGATAGAGACAGAGACCCACACTAAAGCACCGGACTGAGCTCCCAAGGTCCCAATGAGGAGCAGAAGGAGGGAGAACATGAGCAAAGAAGTCAGGACCACAAGGGGTGCACCCACCCACGGAGACAGTGGGGCTGATCTATTGGGAGCTCACCAAGGCCAGCTGGACTGTGACTGAAAAAGCATGGGATAAAACCAGACTCTCTGAATATGGTTGACAATGAGGACTGCTGAGAAGCCAAGGACAATTGCTCTGGGTTTTGATCCTACTTCATGTTCTGGCTTTGAGGGAGCCTAGCCAGTTTGGATGTTCATCTTCCTAGACCAGGATGGAGGGGGGAGGACTTTGGACTTACAACAGGGCAGGGAACCCAGACTGCTCTTCAGACTGGAGATGGAGGGGGAGAGGAGTGAGAGGAAGTGGAGAAGAGTGGGGGGAGGGGGAGAGGAGTGGAGGGAGGAGGTGAGGAGTGGGAGGCTGGGAGGAGGCGGAAATTTATTTTCAATAAAAAAATTAAAAAATTAAAAAAAAAGCAGAAGCAGAAGTTGATAGACAGAGAAAGGAGAGACAAAATGCATACATATATGAGAAGGGGATGATAGAGAGACATAAAGGTAATAGATGAATGAGAATTAATTTATTAAAGCCATTGCTACACACGGTCTTATAACTGATAATTTCCTATGTTATCTGACTGCAACACAAATACTCAGGAAAACAGGTTGCAAGTCTGAATGCAGGTATAAAGGCCTGAGAATAGTGGTGTAAAGTGTTCTTAGGAAACTAGGAAAATACATAAACATAAAAATATTAGTACGTTGACCCACTTTAACAAAAAGTCACATTTTGTAGCACAACAATCTGTATTATAGATCAAATAGCATTGTGAATGTGTGCTTGTGCACTAATGTATGTGCAGATATAAATCTGCAGTAGAACCCAGGGTAGGAATTAGCAATTCCAGACAAAGTGACTAATCTAAGATTAAGTTAGAGAAGGGATAATCAGTAATGACACTTCTCATTAGATTACTTGTAATGCAGTGGGAAGGGTATAATTCATCTAGAAATTATAGAAATTTGACTCCTCCTGGGAGTATTATTTTTTGGGGAAGGGAAGTGATGCACATGGAACTCATGGTTAACAATAGAGAAAAAAAAATGCATGCTCAGTTCTAACCTAAGAACATCAAGGCAAAAGTGTGTTTAAACATTTATCTTTTATTGACACTATCTGCAAAGCAAGGCATGACCTGACCCTGCAATTGCACCCCTCCCTGTGACTTATCCTCTAACTGGAGCTACTCTTGGACACTGGTTATTTGTTTCAAATACAAATACTTCCAGTGAGTCTAAGTGATGTTCAGCCAAAGAGCATTGTATCATCTTCCTCTTCATACACTGTATTTCTTGTATGTATGTGGTTATGTGAATGTGAGCATAATCAAGTGCCTATATGTAAGAGAATGTCTATACATGTACACATACATATGTGGATGTCAGAAATGAACCTTGTATGTTGTTTCTCGGGAGCTGACAAGTTTGTTTTCAGAGACAGGGCATAACACTTGGGAACAAGGCTCACTAATTAGGCTGGATTGGATGTCTAGCAAGCTCCCAGGATCTCTTGTTCTGTTTACCCAGTGTTGGTACAACAAGAACACACCACCATGTCTTCAGGATTAATGGGCAAGCACTTCTGTGAATGAAATATCTCTCTAGCACTCACTCTTACATTCTCTATTCTTCATGATATGTGGACCAACATGATGTGTAGGAAACTCTTATTTTATTTTGCTTCTTACCTAAACTGTCTAAAAACAGGTGCACAAATCAAACTTATTTATTACTGAAAACATACAGAAGAAAATGACCATGGATTCTCTTATTACATGATTTGCAGTAAAGTTCTATTTTAATTAAAGACCAAATACACATTAGCAAAAGGAATAATAACACAGTTGTAGAGAACAGAATATAACAATGTATTTCTACTGTGATTCAACAAGTTGCAAAATAGTTAACAGGTGTTTCCTGGGTACAGAATGGGAATACATGAGAGGAGGGAAGGACATCTTGTCCAAGATGGGGAAGGAGGTGAATAATGATCTAGAGGAGAATTACAGAAAACAATGCAGCTTGGGCTAGGCAATCTTCTCATTTTTAGATAGGAATAAAGCAGAGCTGGTATTGGGGTGGCACAGAGGCAAATCCATTGAGCACCGGGGTTGTATCAATATCCTCAGTATTAACCAGCGATTTCAGCTTAAAGTTCTGTAAAATGGTGGTGATGAATAGAAACAGCTCCATTCGTGCCAGGCCCTCTCCTGCACAAATCCGTTTTCCTAGGGGGGATAAAATCAAAGATTACTATATTCATTTGCAAATTTGAGAATCGCTGCATTTGTAACTGAGACAATGAATGAAGGGTAAGTTTTAGGTGGATGGATAGACGGTTGGCTGCATGAAAGAACAATTAATTTGGCACATAGAAAAATGTGGAACAGAATTGTTTCTTAGTTAACCTATACTATTAAGAAATACATTGTTCAAAAATACTTTTTAACTAGTTATAGTTATTCACATCTATAATCAGGCTGCCTAGGAGACTGAGGAGGAATTTTGTGTTAACACAAATAACTCTCTGATCTCTTCATGAAATTCTATTAATGATAAGTGATTTCTTCTTATGATTCTCCACAACCCATGAATTTTGAGGCAACTAGGGAATCATTTATTAGAATGGTGTTCCATTTTTTGCACTAAGATATCAAGTTGGAAAGATAAATGTATTGATATCCCCCAATAACCCAGAGATCTGGGAGTCTTTCTCATTGGCCTACTTTAACTGAAATTTAAGAAGCATTATTCATTTGTGTGTTTACCAAGTGCACTTGGGATGCTTCAGTAATTTTTGGTATTGCGGAGACTTGTAATTACATAGTTGAGTATGGAGGTGAGTGACACAGCAAAGAAGACCTGAATGTAAATTATGACGTCTCCATTTTCACGGTGAGTAAAGTGTAAATGGCCTTTGCTTTCTTTGGTATTTCTGTGATGTAGCTAAAGGAAGAATACAAACACACTGTACTCCAGCTTTCTGAGTTTTGAACAGTGGATTAACAATTAAAGCCTCACTTTCATAACCTGACAAAGAAGAAATCTCTTTATCATGACATGCATAAACACTGAAAGTCATACTCCTGATCACTGGCCATTAGGGAGCCACTAGATAAGTCGCTACAGATCCTCACGTCCCTGCATCCATGGAAATGAATTTCTATTACCTGTTGAAAATGGCATGAAGTAGTCACTTTTTCTAAAGTTTCCATTCTTATCTAGAAAGTGGCCAGGGTCAAATATCTCTGGGTTAATGAATTCCTTGCTGTCATTCAGCACTGATGTCAGTGATGTTATTACCGTTGTTCCCTGTAACAACACACAGAAACAAATAAAGTTAAAAGAAATCATAGAGCTAAGACAAATCAGGAAAATATCTGGGTTCACCTTCTGCTCCATAGTTGGGATGAAGTGCAAAGAACAGTAGGGACATTTCAACAGGCAGAACAGTAAGCAGCAGGGAGGAAGTCAGTCACAGTGTTGTAGCTGATGTGACTTCAATGATGTTCACATGAGTACTTGGACTAAAATTTCTGAGTCTCCTCTCCCTTTCCTTAAGATTGAACTCATGCTTCTCTGAACACCGACTGCTCTACTTCATCACCTATGTCTACATACCCTTCATGTGAATCAGGTTATAAGTAGAAAAATTCATTGAGTGTTTTGAACAGAATAGGAGACCATTCATTAAGTACAAAAAGGAAGATTTAGAAAGACAAACGGCACTCCTTTTCTCTCACTTACAGAATCTATATTTGTATTTATATTATAAGAAAGAAAATGCAGTGCTATGTGCAGAAGTATATGTGTTCAGTCTTATATATAATCTGTCTATGTGAATGTACAAACATAAATATAGAAATGCATACATATATATGCATAAATATATATGTGTGTGTCAGAAATGCAAGATGAGGATTATTTGGGAGAAAAAAAGAGGAATGGAATGGGGAGAAGAGGGAGACAATAAAATAAAACAATGTATGATGAAGGTAAGATGATCTGGTGACAGCTAAAGCAATAAAACTTCTGAAGACACAGAAATTGCTGGGAGCTGGTACAGGCAAGTTCTCTTTAACTAGGACAAAAACAAACCTCATATCATTTTACACTTTCTAGAAATGTGGTCTACAATCTTTTTCAAGGCTGCCAACACATATTAGAAAGCAGTTTATCTAAATATGTCTAAAAATTTAAAACTAAAAAGACCATTAATGATATATGTAAATTATGTGAAAATTAAGTTCTAGTATCAATAGGCATTGAACATTGATATGAATGATATTCATAATCATTTGTTTACATGTTGCCTGTGACTGCTTCTCTGCTACAAGAGAGTTTCTGAAGGGGCAGCACAATCTTCTTGGCCTAGAAAGGCTAAAATCTGCCAGAATATGGCAAAGATCATTGGTTCCTTCTTATCCTATTTGTTTTGATGAGATCAGTGGCTCTATTCTCATCTATGAAATCATTTATCCTATTTCTCAGAATGAAGAATCAACTTGGTTGTTTCATAAAGTAGAACAATAGAATATTCTACTTGACTACATCACAAAGAAACCTGTCATGTCATGAACCTGAAGGAGAGGGATGATGGAGTATAAGTTTAGCTGATACAACACTCACCTCAAACTAGGCTTTAAACCCAAGGAAGATATGAGTAAATGTGCCATTCCTATTTTGACCTTTGTTATACTTATTAGTTAGTTAGCTCTAAGTATATAAACATAACTAAGTTCTGTATATTAACCATAGACATCAACAATCTTACCTTGAGAATGTCCCTTAGCCAAACAGATGCACTAACCCATATACTAAGTCTGTTATGATACAGAAAACCTACTGTCAATTGGAGAAGTAAGTTCTATTATCAGCACATGATGTTAGTAACTGGAACCTTACCAAAATCGTTTTGCCCCACTCCACCCTCCCCGCAAAAGAGAAGGATCCAAGGAGGACCAATGTCATACATTCTGAAAGAAATTACTACTATAAAAATTCTACATTTTTCATCTGCAGTTTGTGATGTTTTCAAAATAGCAATAATTGGCCACAGAAATGAAATAAGTACAAACATAATGACATCAGGAATCAATTTAAACTCCTTTTTAAGGCAAAAGCTTGGTTTTAATGTAATAATTCTATCAAATTTGAGGAAAAAAAAACTATGAAGAGAATGGAATATGAGCTACTTTACTGTGGAGCCAATTATGTTTGAGTATGGTCCAGGGACACTGATATTCACTTTGAGATGAATTTTTTTCACAAAAGTCTGTACATTATTTTCAAAATTGTTCTTTATGCTCATTTTATGGTTCTATGTATTGTATACTTTTGATCACCGACTGTATATGGTATAAACACATATTTATAATGGATTTCTCCACTACACATTGCTTATGACTTCTAGTCATAAGAAAATTCTCTTCATTGTTTTTCTTCCTCAAATTTGTTATTGGAAGTAAACAAGATTACCGGGCAAAATTTGGGACTTGGGGGTGGGGTGTGATGGGGGCAAGGGGAGATGGGGAAACAAAAGTGAGAAGGGGAGGATGGGGCGAGCTTGGGGGAATGGGATGGAGGATGGGTGGATATGGGAGCAGGGAAGTACATATCTTAATTAAGGGAGCCATCTTAGGGTTGGCAAGAGTCTTGACTCTAGAGGGGTTCCCAGGTGTCTATAGAGATGTCCCCAGCTAGTTCCTTGGGCAGCTGAAGAGAGGGAGCCTGGAATGGCCCTATCCTATAGCCATACTGATGAATATCTTGCATATTACCATAGAACCTTCATCTGGCGTTGGATGGAGATAGAGACAGACACCCACAATGGAGCACCGGACTGAGCTCCCAAGGTCCCAATGAGGAGCAGAAGGAGGGAGAACATGAGCAAGGAAGTCAGGACTGCGAGGGGTGCGCCCATCCCCTGACACAGTGGTGCTGATCATTGGGAGTTCACCAAGGCCATCTGGACTGGGACTGAAAAAGCATGGGATCAAACCGGACTCTCTGAACGTGGCGGACAATGAGGACTGATGAGAAGCCAAGGACAGTGGCACTGGGTTTTGATCCTCCTGCATGTACTAGCTTTGTGGGAGCCTAGGCTGTTTGGATGCTCACCTTCCTAGACCAGGATGGAGGGGGGAGGACCTTGGACTTTCCACAGGGCAGGGAAGCCTGACAGCTCTTTGGACTGAAGAGGGAGGGGGAATGGAGTGGGGAAAGAGGGGAGTGGGGGGAGGAGGAGGCGGCGGAAATTTTTTAATAAAAAAATAAAAAAAGTCAGAAAAGACTTTTGGAAAATTGACAGAATGTGGACCTTCAAACAGAGATGCCTAAACTTTGCCGAACAGTATTCGGAAGAGAGCAAATGTGGAAGTGTCATTACCAGTTCTAGATGCACCTGCAGTAGAGCTGCTCCTCTCACCGTGAAGCAGTATAAGCCATCAGCAGCACCAGATAACTCAGAGGACTGTAACAACACTGTGAACCTGTGAGCATCAAGAGCACAGAGGTGCAGCAGAGAAGAGACAAGCTCACCTTGGGGATGATGTAGTTCCTGAATTTAATGTCGCAGGTCACTGCATGGGGCAGGTTGATGGGGATGAGGTTGATGAATCTCTGGACCTCATGAATCATGGCATCTGTATAGGGCATGTGGCTCCTGTCCTGCATGCAGGGGCTGCGGTTTCTGCCAACCACACGATCAATCTCTTCCTGGACTTTAGCTATATGGTCAGAGTGACAAAAGGGAAAACAGGAGAAAAGTAACATTTTTGGCACAATGTCAGGCCATATACAGCACTATGTGAATATTCCAAAATAAGTGTAAATGTGCGTTTTTCATTCATAGATAAAAGTATTTAAACATATATTTATACAGAAATGCTGTGTTGTGGATTTATATCACTATCCTCTACAGATATTAGGATAGGTCATGATATATTTATTACTTAGTAGCTGTAACAATAAATAAACTGTAAGTAATTAAAAATATCATAAAACAATATAATTATTTGGAGGTCTTTTATGTCTGAATATGTCTTATTATATATCTCAAATACTTTTTTTGTCCAGGAGTGCCTCTTAAAATGTTAAGCACCATTATTAGGACTAATGCTGTTTTGCCTTTTGTCTCTGCCCAGTCCAGCATGTCAGAGATCCATTCATTGCCTCTGAGAGCCATTCTTTCAACCCCAGATCTTGGGTCAGGTCGCAGTGGGTCTGTGATGCTATTAAGCAAGTTGTATCACTCTGTTCACAAACCCCATTTAAATGCTCCATATCAGGGCCTCCTGAAAGAGTCAGAGTTTCTGCTGGCAGCATGACCCAGGAAGACACCATTTCAAAACTGCCTTTTATTTTTCTTTTACTACCACTGAATCAGGAAGACTCTCTTAAAGAAGCTGTGGCATGCTGCCAGCAAGCAGAGCCAATCCGGAAAAAAATGCAGGTAAACTTTGATTTTAGTGTCTAGAATTCCTTTGCATGCCCTCTCAGTTTTTATGTGGATTTAACTAGCACATATTGGAGTTTCAATTTGTTGTAGGAGGCTGTTAGTTTGTTCCCTGAAATAATCGCACAGCTGCTCAACTCCAAAATAATCACACAGAAACTGTATTAATTAAATCACTACTTGGCCTATTAGCTCTAGCTTCTTATTGGTTAGCACTTACATCTTAACCCATTTAATTCATCTGTGTATTACCACATGGCTATGGCTTACCGGCAATTTTCTGTCCATTGTGGTGGGGCTACACGGCATGTCCCTGACTCTACCTTCTTCCTTCCAGTATTCAGTTAAGTCTTCTCTGCCTAGCTCTATTCTACCCTGTCGCAGGGACAAAACAGCTTCTTTATTCATTAACCAATAAAAGTACCACACATACAGAAGGACTTCCCACACAACACAAAGACAATTATATGTATTCACTTAAACTTGGACATTGCTCTTAAATCAATAATAACCAAGCTACAACCTGTAGAACCACTGAGGTTAGGTATGGAACTATGAAGGACAGAAAGACCTTGTTAGGAAGAGAGATAGAATAAATGTTTATGGATGTACTGGGTGTGGTGCTCAAATCAAGGCCTTAAGTGGTGAAGAGACGGGGCATGTATGTTGAAATACAGGTAGAGACATGTAACCTTCAGCATCATTTGAGGGAATGTATGGAATCTTAATACAGTAGAAACTTCATATATATACGTATGTATATATATGAAACATATACAAAGGTGATCTAATGAAATAGCCAAATAATATGAAGGTAAGGTAGAGTCCCAACTAAACAACACTTTTCACCAAATGAAACTTCTAACACCAGCATTAGGTTACATCTAATTGAGTTTTGATCAAAGGAGTTCCCAGAAAATCTCCCTACAACCCAGGCTATTGTCAAGACATAGGTTGCTCTCCAAAACTGACAGCAAGGTCTCATTGTACAAAACTCTGGGACATTGAGAAGTCAAGTCAATGTTTACAAGGAAACTTCACCCATATATTCCAGGATCTTTGGTAGAGGAATATGCTCTGCTTACTGTCAAAAGAGAAACAAACACCAACCCAGCCACAAAGTCTTTAATCAACAATGGTGTCTTGCCTCCTAGATATGCGAGGGCAATAGTGGCACAAAACCAACCAAGAACTTATCTGACTTATGACTCACTCCATGATATCACACCCATTCCTCAAACTGCTTGGGTGTCTATAATGGAAGAATAGACAGCCCTGAAACCTATAGTAAAACCAAATACTTCTGTATTAAAACAAAAAGCATAAACAACAAAACATAAAACAAAACTTATAGCAATAAAATGAATCCTGATGACATTCTGCCCTACTCATTGATCAGCATCTTGCTCAGTCATTTTAGAGAATATTCATCTTGCAGCAGAGAGCAAGAAGTACAGAGACCCTCAACCAGGCATTATGCACAGAGTGAAAGATCTCAGAATACTTATCCTAAATGGAATGTCTCCATTAAACTCCTCCCCTAGTGCTCAGAGTACACTGTGGAATAGGAGGCAGAAAGAGCACGAAAATCAGAGGGGATACTTTGAAATTCTGGGAATATATTCTCAATTAACAGAGCACTACACTACAGTTGTCTCCCTTTCATTCCCTCTTTATGCTCACACCTACGGCACCCATATGGGAAATGTTGAATTGGGAGCTTCCCAGAGGTGGTACCCAACAACTTCTATGATACTCTTACCCTTTGAAAAGTGCTATACAGATTCCTGGATCCTATGACTTCCTGTTACTTTACTTCAGATAATAGGATAAAATATTATCTCTCAAATTTTATGTAGAAATGGAAAATTGAACAAAACTAATGGTTGCCCTAGAGGTTTCTTCTGTCTTTTATTTTATAAACACAAAAGAAGAAAGATGATTTTGAGAATTCTGGTCTAGTCCCAATGGGAAAAGTTTATGTGTGACTCAGGTATTTCCCTGAAGGGTTCCATGCTTCTGTTCAGTCCTGAAAACACCATGAGTCTGTGTCTTGGATTGGTGTTTTCAATCCATAGTGGTAAATACATGGGAAATATTGTCTATTAGATTGATGAAATAAGGAGTGCTGATTTATTCCTTTTGTCTGGATGAGTGATGCCACTGCTCACATTCATGGAACAAGGCAGAGAAAGGGCTCTAAGATCTAGAATTTGGGGACTCAAATGCTGCCAGCTTCCACTTTCATCCCTATGTATTGCTCAGTCCTTTGTCATTCATCAATGTATCAGTTAAAGGGCTTCTTAGACTCAGTTTCTTTTAATAATTTTATTTTCCTGGAGGGGTGTATCATGCTGAATGGGAATAGGAAGGGAACTTCAACAAGTCCAGCATCCTATATTCAACTTTGTTCTCTTCTTAAGCTGCTATTGCTTTGGAACCAGAATCTTTACATGTCTGGAGATATATATCCACACCTTGTGAGTCTTACTTCATGTATGTTCATATAACATTTATGTTTCAAGATCATCTTTCCAGTATTATATTTTTCTATTCCCTCATAGTAATGTTTTAGTAATGCTTGTTATCTCTTCCTATCCTAAAAAATATGATTCATGTTTGTGCTTTTATCATGTATTGGGCACAGAAGGGAGGGTGTGTTTTGTATGTGCTGGACCACTGGATCTGTTTTAAACTGCAATGCGAAAGAAAACATTATTGGTACAGTTGAAACGATTATTGTTCAACAAAAGTTTAAGAAAATGGATTTCTTAACTGACAAAATTTCTTAATCTACATTTTTTTCATCGATCAAAAATCTTACTAGAGAATCTAAATATTTTGAAATCTTCTCAGAAGGCACATTATCCCAGCCAGACTCAGTAAAGTCTAGGTTTCAGTGAGATGAATTTTCTTTTCTCCTTCCCAAAGTTTGATTCATAAGAATGAAAGAAGAAAACTAGAAGATTTTAGCTGACCTAAAAACATGACTTAAGAATAAAAGGACATGTATCTGAAGGACAATGTATGCTGGTCATGCCTATTTCATATTACCCTCCAGAAATCTCACACACTAACTAGAATTTGATTGTTTGTCTTACAGTCTGTTTCTCTTCGTCATGCTGTTTACTACAGTCAGTGAATGGCATAGACGGTGAAGGGCTGAGACTTCTCTAAGAAAAACAACACACAGACACTAGCAGAGTCTTTCTACCATCTTATAAGAACACTGTGGTCACCACCTGTGTCCTCACCTGTGACATCAGGGTGCTTCAGCAGGAGCAGTAAAGCGTATCTCAGTGTTGTGCTTGTTGTTTCTGTCCCAGCACCAAATAGATCAAACACAGTCATTGCCAGATTTTCAAGTGTAAATTCCGATTGTTCATTGTGGCTTGCCTACGAAAAATTTGATGCAATGATATGATAAATTCTTTATCGCAACATCTAATTACAATGACTTTATAGTTTCAAGTTTACTGGAAGTGTAAAATTTAAATAAAACTCCGTAACATTCATTCCAAATGGTTATTCTAACTGTATAGAAGTTTACTGAGTCGTATAGATTTTGGGTCTAGTTAATGGCATAATGTTTTATTTATGAGCAAGTTTTTTTAATAATAGGACTTCAACAAAAATCTTTATTTTATTTTATTGCCAACAAAGATACTTAAATGTAGAGTAGAGAAGAAATTAACAAATAATTTCAAAATCTGTGGCACAGGTTTTCATAAATTTCTATTTCACCCTAAATTCCTGACTAGCCTAACTCTTGCAATGATGTGATTGTCTGCACTTAAACATATACGGTTTTGTACACTCATGCCTTAAAAACATAAAGGAAACATTTTATTCATTATGTATTCTGTCCTCTCCAAACTTTAAGAGGAATAATGTGAGATAGGTCTAATTTGGGGATATATACAGGTTTATACATAAAATTGAAGTCCTGTGTTCTCAGTATGGTAAAGAACAGTGGAATACATTTGATTCTATCTCTGAGCATTCTCTATTAAACTAAATAGGTCTGTAATAAGATTTTTTGTCTTGAATTAAATAAACCTATTCAATCTTAATGCATTAATTACTAAATTTTCTCTTATTTTGAAAAGTAACATATCCTTGCATGTGTATCCCACAGTTCTTATCTATCCTCCCATCAATCCGTTGATGACTTCTAGATTGATTATCTCAGCTATTTTGAGAAACACAGCAGGAAACAAACACAAATGTACAAGTGCCTTTTCCTATGCTGATATTCTTTGGATATAAGGGCAGAATGGGTCTAAGAGCCACCATGTTACATAAGACCCATATCTGTCACAGTTATGTGTCTAAGAATTGGTGGTCAAAACTATTACTCTAATAGACTAATGGGAATAATGCTAAAATGATTCCTAATGACTTACTACTATATTCATAGAACATAGATCTCTTACTTTTGATCAGAAAAACTTCTCCTTTCAGGAGACAGCAATTAATACAGAGATACCCAATGGTTCAATGTACACAGAATAAAGTATTGTGTCTTGATTACCCCTAAATCATGATTACCCCTAAGTCCTGACCCATTCCCACAGTTGTTAAATCCAAAAAAAAATCACACAGAGGTCTGCATTAATCATAAAGTGATTGGCCCATTAGCTCAGGATTCTTATTAACTCTTTTAACTTACATTATTAGCCCATTATTCTTATCTGTGTTGGCCATATGGGTCAATACCTTTTTCAGTGGCATAGTCACATCTTGCTTCTGTGTCTAAACAGGACTGCAGATGGAGCTTCGCTCTTCCCAGAATTTCCCTGTTCTCGTTGACCTGCCTCTACTTTGTCTTACTATCTTTTCTATAGTTCCTGCCTGGCCATGGGTTATTTAAAATATAATTGACAGAATGTAGACAATTGTCCCGCACCAAGAACACACTCCTCCCCTGAAGGTTTAAGGATCTTTGTGGAAGAGGGGGCAGAAATGTAGGATTTATTTGTGATCAATAACATCAAGGAATCAGTGTTTTCTGGATACAAAAGGACAGGTGAACATGAGAACTCACAATGACTGTGACAGCCTGCCCAAAAACTGTGTAGGCTCCATCAGATAAAAATACAACAAAGTATGGGGAGAAATATGACCCCCCCAATTCTAGATGATTAGTTCATGGGAAGGGGTAGTAAATTTCCTCCAATAATGTGCCTCCCCAGTAGTTTGATTACATGTCAGGCCTGAGGCTAGGTGAACAACAGACATTGGACTCAATGCTGAAAAGGGGAAAAGAGAAATCACAAAGTTTGGTGAGAAGAGTTAAGAGGATAAAGAGGAGGGTAACCAAAGTTGAGGATTATGTTCAAATTACATCTCATGAAATTCTCAAAGAATTAAAAAAATATTGCAAAAAATAAAAACAAAAATGTATCAAACATAGAATGATTATTTAATAATCTTATTGCAGAGCTACAGTAATGAGTGTAATGAAGTATTTACACACAAATCAATATCAATACCAATAGAGCTTTGATAGCAAGGAGTTAACCTAAACACCTACAGCCAATGTTTTAAACTGAGTTCCAAGACTGCTCCATCTAAAGGAAGAGTCTGTATCAGATGATGACAGAACAACAGAATACCTACATGAAAGAAGGATGCTAGAAGTGTAAAGAAACATGGACAAGGATAAGCCTCATTCTTTATGATTTGTACTCATAGATTACAGATCAAAACATCAAAACCTAGATGATAAACAAGACTTCACCCGTAACAGAATGTTAATGCATTCAAGACATAACTAAGAATGTGCTAATGACAACCTACAGGATGGAAATATGTTTCTATGCCATTTATGTGGAAAGGTTTCTACCTATATGAATACATAATTGTGTAGCTCCATGCAGAAAGCAGTCCAATGGGCAAAAATTTTAGAATTAAAATACTCTGAAGACATGAAAAGGCAAAACAGCACATGAAAAGATGTCCATTCTCACTGTTTAAGGAGATACAAATCAAATCAGTCCTGAGGTACTACTTCATACTATAATTGTTAATAATTAAATTTCAAAATTACAACTTCGCCAGCTATTTGGAAAATAGTGGATCTTAAAGATATGAAATACGGTATTAATGTAACTTTTTAAGCAGCTTTTCAAAAAAGAAAACAATAAAGATATTATTATTTGACTCAGAAACCCCAGTCCTGGAGATATAGTCAGAGGAAGTGATGCCAGTATATGTTCATATATATAGCTTAGAGAAGCCTCAGGCTGAAATAAAACAAATATCCATCAGTTAGGAATGAGTGCATTGTGCTATTAATGCATGAAAATGAAGTTTGCTGCAAAAAAAGTAGGAAGTAGTGAAACAAGGTGAACTTAGATGAATGTCCAAGATATCATTCAAATGGAAGAAAACAGAAATTAGATGCCACATATACTGAGCCAGTTTAGATGACCCATTGATCGTAGGCAAGTCTGGACATACAGAAACCACACTAACAACTGCTAAACATGGTGTGAATGGAAAGGACTGACCAGTAGTGGTATTGTGTGTTTTATCATGGTAAGAAATTGCTTTCCAACTAAAAGGAGCTGGAAGTTGCAGTACTTTGTAACCACATATGGTACCAACATAATGTAAGTGATATGTGGCTAGGATCCTGAGATACCACTTTACACTCAGTGGACTAATTCTGTGAGCTATTTCTTACAAAGTAGCCAAGCAGTGGTGATGTGTGCTTATAATCTCAGCAATTGGGAAGCAGAGACTGGCAGATCTCAGTGAGCTTGAGGTTAGCCTGGCCTACAAATCAAGTTCCAGGACAGCCAGGACTGTTACACAGAGAAACCCTGTCTCTAAAAGCCAGATAAAATGCAAAAACTAGAAAAAAATAGTCTGGTCTAGAACACCCAGCAAGAACGGGTCACTCAGATGCCAGGTTACTAAGTACTACTACACATAAGACCAGTGGAGTAGAACCAATGCCCACACCAAACCCAATAATCTAGAGTCAAGTGTTTTTTCTGAGTTCCAAGAAAATTATATGGAAAATTACCTTTTCAATAAACTACACAGTGCCAATGCAGTTCATGCTGTCAGGATACCTAATAGATACCAATCCTTAACCCCTTTTTGTGAAAATTAACTTGAACTGTACTCAAAGCTTCATTCTTCCATACACCTTCTCTTCCCACCACATACCTCTCTATACATCACTCAATCCTTCTGAAACTAACTCCCGTATCTATCCTTTTAAAATAACAACATATCCAGATCTATTTTAACTCACTAGCTATGCAGGAATTCTAGCCACACAATATGCACATTTATGGTGAAACTATTCACACTGCCATGATAGTTGGCTATTTTCACTTGATTAGAATTTTTCCCACATTACCTGCCCTTTGTATCACTGTTCTCAGCTACAATTTTTAAAGAACAGAGCCAATGTGTTCTAGTTAACAAATTCCCTTTATATTATCAGTATCCATATGGTGCATCCCAACACATAAAAAATACTAAAACAGTTTTTCAAATGATAATGACTTAAACCATCTCTGACAAACATTTCAGGATTCAAAAAACCACAACACACTCAGACAATAAATAAATTTATATTAATATTTTACCTGTTTTAGTTTAATCAGGTAATAATCAATGAAGTCCCGAGGGTTTGCAACATTCAATGATTCCTGATGCTCTTTTATTCTTTCCAAAAGGTAATTTCTGATATACTCAACATTTTTTGATACTGTATGATGACTTCCTGGACAATAGTCAATTAGTGAAGGGAAATTGTTGCAGACCTACAAAATCAGAGAAATTTTTTGTTGAGATATATTATTTTACTTTTAGTCATGTATGTGATGTGTATATGTTATGTATGCATGCAAACATGTGTGTGGCATGTATGTGTGGGTAGACTGGAGGCTAAAAATATCAGATCACCTGAAGCTAGTGGTTCTGGACCATCTAAAATGGATGCTCAGAATTGGACTTAGGTCCTTTAGAAGATAAACACACACTCTTAACCACTAAACCATCTCTCCAGTCCTTGACAAAGAACTTTTTAAATAAGGAAACATATCCACAATATACAGCAAGACCAACATGGATTTGTAGATTCAGAAATGAATGAAAAATAGTGTTTAGCAGAAGTTCAGCACAAGGAAGAGTTGTTTTATTTCATACATATAGCAATTCTTTGTGATAACAGAGAGACCTGGGGTGGGAGGGTATTCCTGTCTGGATGAGGAAAGATAATGATCAAGTTTCAACATGTATGAATCATTTTTTGATATAAAGACTATTTGTGAGAACTGACTGATGGTTTATACCATTTATTCTCTACAAGTCTCAAGTATGAAATTATGTAAATAATTGTCGTTTACACTTTTTAGATGATGGCTGTAGTGAAAAGAGTTATGAAACTTAATTTATAGAAAAAAAGTAGCACATGCATATTTAACTCTTATAAACTAGACTATGACATGGAATAAATAATCAGAAGTGGGTGGGGCTCCAAGAGACTTTGAAAGCAAAAGTGTGACATAGCCTGTAGGGGTTTCTCTATGCTCACAGGTATTCCCTTTTTAACTTGCTATTTATTTATTTATTTGTGTCCCTCACACCATACATCTCAAACCCATCTACTCCCATAACCCCACACATCCACCCTCAGTCCTTAAACTGCCCCAAAATAAAACAGAATAAAATTTAAGAGTAAAAAGAAAAAGTTTTATCATGGAAGCTGTATTGTGACAAAGTGAGTCAGGCAGTACACCCTTTTACCCATATAACATTGCTTGGCAAGTGTTCACTGCACAGAGTCATTGACTGTCTCGGGGTCTCTGCTTTCTCCTACACTAGCAATACTGGCCCTTACTTTGTAGATATCCTGCTGCTGCCCTGCACTGTGACGATCTTGCAGCCTCAATCTGTAGGACCAGCTCCTCCACATTCTCCAACAGATTACAGTTGGGATGGATGTTGAGGTGCATCACCTCATGACCCTAGATCCGAGCCTAGGTAGTTGCACTGTTGGCCAGTTCCCCATCTCTCTCCCTATCTTCATGACTAGGATGAACTCCCTGGCATTGCTCTGGTTAGTTCAGCCTTTATAAAGGAAGAGCTGCTTTCATACCTTCTGAGTTGGCTCTCCTACACTTACACTATCACAGCAGGATCCACTCTGTTACCCAGGCTAGCTGCAGGGGCAATCTCCCAAGTGCTGCAGCTAATAAGGGGCAGAGGCAACTCTCCTAATATTATGACCTCAGGATCAGCGCTGCAACTTGCCACAGGCTACAAAGGAGGGGAGGCAATCTTTCCTCCACACATACTTTCATAAGACAGATGAGGGGAGAAGCCAAATCTCACATACTCACATTATCTAGGTTGGTTCACCTGCAGCCCTGCACCCCAATCAATAGGGGCAATAGAGTCAGCTCTGTTGTACTACCTGTGGAGATGCAGGACCAGCTTTCAAAGGTGCTGAGGTTGGTAAGGAGGAGTGTCAGGTTTCTTGCACACCACAGGTGGCGGTGGCAAGGGGAGGAGGACATCTTTCCCTAGCCCTTACCACCACATGGCAGATTAGTGGGTGTGGCCAGCTATTCCACTCTCACAACCTCAGGGCCAGCTCACCTGTGCCACTGTAAACAGGGTCCACTCTAGTGTGCTGCCCAGGCTAGAAGCACAGCCTGCTTCAATGAGTGCTGCAGCTCGTAAAGGGGAGGGTCAGCTCACTCATGTGCCTCCTGCAGTGAGGGGATAATGATAAAGGGGACATCTCTCCTCCAACCATATCACGCCCTGACAGATGAGTAGTGAAGACAGCTCCCTCACACTCAGACCTCCGGGGATGATTCGCCCATACCCCTATAAACAATGTCGACTCTACTGTGCTGCCCAAACAATGTACTGGCTCCACTCTCTTGAACTCCGCAGGTAGTGGGGGCAAAGGCAACTCTCACAATCTTGTGACCTCCTAGACAGCTCTCGCCTCTGCCAGAGGCAGATGGCAGCGTATCTCCCCTACCCATTGTACCATAGGGAAGATGAGGAGCAGTCAGGGTAAAATCCACCAAGCTCAGCTTCTTAGACCTGGCTCACCCACACTCCTATCAACAGGACCTGATCTACTGTGCTGCCAGGAGGAGGTGCAGGACCCATTTTCTTCCTAGTGTTTCAGACAGTGAGTGACAGAATCAACCCTGTACAGCCCTTTCCTCTTTGCCTTAGGTGGTTTCAGGAGCTATGGACATCAACACAGATCAAGGCTGCAGCATGTTCATGTACCCAGACATGAACCTTGGCGGCAGCCAAGTCCCAGACATCACCATAGCCCTGGTTAGCAACCAAGTCACCCACTTCAGCCCACTCCTCACTGTTTCCCCTATTCAGGTGTGCCTCTCTCTCCAGAAAACATGAACTGTTTTTCTGTCTCTCCCATAGCACACCATACATTTGCTCACCTTAGTAGTGCCTGACTGCCTGGTGTCTTGATTTACTGGGCTGTCTGGAATACAGCCATTCTTGTGGAGAGTTCAGGAGATGCCAGTTCAGTCTAGGATAACTCTGATAAGATGTATGTGGGCCACACTCCTCTTCACATTTCAACCTGTCTATTTGTCAACTAGGGCAAATGTGTCCAGCAGACACATGAAACCACTGGAAATAGTGTTTCCTGTCAGATTTCATTGTCATTAATATTCTTTCTCCTTTTATGGAATGTTCTTTCTAAACTAAAATATTCCTGCCTAGTAATATGATAAGGATGTGTTTAATAGTCAAAAAGATAAGAATTATGCATAGAAGAATGTCCTGTGAACAACTGGCCACACTTCCAGATATGAATGCAATATACAAAAACTTCTCTGGATATCAAGTGGAAAACCAAGGGGTACAAAACTAGCAGCCTTGAACCAATCTGGAAACTGCCATTTAGTTTTGCTATTTGTATAACAAAGGATGTAGACCGGCCTTCCTGATATTCTGTCCATAATATGTTATTCAAAACTATGTTGTCAGGCCACCTCAATTCTCAGTACATATTGAATTTGATTTGTGATAATGAAAGACCAAAAATATGATTTTAGGAGGAAAAGATCTTGACTTCACCTGCATCCAGGGGGAGCTCAGAATCCTGGTGTTCTCATTTATTTTTTCCATCAAGTTAAGAAAATTCTGATCTTCATAATCAAAACGATTCTGGAAAACAGTGGAGCAGATGACATTACACGGAGCACAGCTCAAGATGAACGTAGGGTCACATGGTAAACCTGAACAAACAATAAAAAAAATTACCATTAAAATGGACAAAGAGATTGTTTTGGTTTTGTGAACATGTAAGGAGTCTTTAGAAGTTGTAAACCATATCCTATCTACAATTTTTTAACAGCTAATCATTCATTATATGTAGAATCAATGTATCACTATAATCTTAAATTTGAGGTGGCCTCATCCTCAGTAGCTATAGGAAAACAGACCATATCTGATATAGCAATGTTTGCACTTTAAACTATCTGGTACTTGCAAGAAAACAAAAGATTTTGTAAACCTAAAATTTCTAGTGTTCAGAACAGAACGACTTCTTACTAGAATGTCTAGTTTCCATGTAACACTCAGATGAAAGTAGAAGAGTGTACACCTGGAAGGTCTGCAGCCACAGTGAGTAAACCAAAGAAACAAGTATTGATCCTAGGAAGGAGGAACCCCACTGCAGGTGAGTTCTGGTATTAGAAGAAAAAATGTGTGGAGAATTTTTCCTTGTTACTTGAGAATAATGTGTAATTTCAAGAACAGCAACTTCCATGTGGATTTGTTTGCATTACTAAATAAAATGAAAACTTTCTTATTACAGTTAAATTCCAAGAGGGGAGACAACAAGAGAGCAGTGATAGAGACTTCCCTTTTCTCATTTCATCATTTAAAAAAAGGAATCTTATCCAGAAAAAGTAAACACAACATTCGAAAAGTAGACACAAAGTATAACAAGGTCAGTGCTAGACAGAGAGCTCTGCTTTTAAAGTACTCTCTGTTGTTTTAGAGGACCAAAGTTCAGTTCTGAGGAGCCTCCCAGTGGCTCATAACTTATTGTAACCCCAGTTCCAGAGGAATATAACACAATTTGCTTATTTCTTTGGCACCAGGTACACAAGTGGTTCTCACATGTATATGCAGGCTAACATTTATACACATAAAAAACCAATCTTTTTAATTAAAATGAAGAGTCCCAGGGAAGGATACAATAGAAAAAAATGGAAATGGGGTGGCCAGAAAGGTGATGGTAGGAAGATTTGTTCGAAGCACATGTTACCCTCATGTGAAATATCTATATGAAGCCCACAATATATACAGTATTAGTAACAATAATGTTTATTTTTTAAAAGAAGTAAACAGTGATTATGCTCAATCAAACTCTACACAACATATCTGAGAAACAGTGCAGTATATAGATTTATAAACATCTCTCAAAATCACCATTATTAGATTACTATGCAATATAATGCTTAAAATTTGTGTAACATATATACACATATGATATTTCAGGTCAAAAATCATAATAAAATTTCTTTTTTAGACTTATTTTCATTTGTGTGCATGAATTCACAGGTGTATGTGTGTATGTGTGTCTGTGTATGTGTGTGTGTGTGTGTATGTGTGTGTGTGTGTGTGTGAGAGAGAGAGAGAGAGAGAGAGAGAGAGAGAGAGAGAGAGATCTGTGGAGGCTAGGAGAGCATGTCAGATCTCATGGAGCTGCCTGACACCTGCACTTGGAACCCATTACTGATTCTTCAAAGGAGCATTCTCCCTCAAGTGATAAAGCATCTCTTCAGCTCTCAGGACAGTTTCTTCTGATCTCTTTTCTATAGTAAAATGACTTTGAACATATCATAAATAGACCTTACATGCAAGCAGATCCAAAATTTAAATCTGTAGACCTCACATAAGGATCACATAAAAAACAGGATTCTGAATAAATTATTAAACATTTGAATAACATGAAGCTCCTTAATATTACTGTACATATGCCAGGGTATAAAAACATGATTATATTATATGCTCTCAGGAAATGATTTATTTAAGTCAAAAACAGTGAAGGATGAAAGAACTTTTCTTATGTGTAAACATGCTGTTCACAGATTAAATTTGATTTTTAGTCTTTCATTTTATTTGGGAAAAAAACTTGAAATCCTTAGAAATGAAATAATTAATGCAATTTTTCACATCAAGAACTTCTTAGGTCTTCCTAGACCTGGATAGAGCCTTGGACTTCCCACAGTACAGGGCACCCTGACTTCTCTTAGGACTAGAGAGGGTTTGGGAGAGGGGTCATGGGAGGGAAATGGGAGGAGGAAAGGAGATGGAAATTTTTAATAAATAAATAAATAAAAAGTAAAACAAAAAAAGAACTTCTTAGGTAAGTAGCATTTATAGCAGTAGCAAAAGAAAGTGATTCATTTTCTACAAACACATACAAAAGAATTTTGACCTTGGGCAGGAATGACTGGCAGGATAAAAGACAGAGTCAACAGGTTAGCAAAAGTAGTTCATGTTTAGTTAAAGACTTAATTTAATTAATAAATAATTTTCTTGTTTTCTCTTTGTGCATCTTGCATATTTGTACTGTCATATGTGTTTTGATAGAATGTAATTCAAAACAGATGTGCCATGTAAGAAGAAATAATGAAGTTGTTTACATTTATTGGTTTACATACATTTAACCATTCCTAGAGCTTGGGAATAAATCCAATTAGATTACACTGGATAATCGTTTTTGATGCAATATGAATTTGGTTATAAGTACTTTATTGAAAAATTGCTCTTCATGTTCATCAGAAATGTTAGCCTATAATCTTTCTTTCTTTCTTTACTTTTTTCTTCCTTGTTCCTTTACTTTTTTCTTTCTTTCTTTGTTCCTTCATTTTTTCCTTTCTTTTATGCTTTGTCTAGTTTTGATATCATGAAAATACCAACATTGTACAAAGATTTTTGGAAGTGTTTCATCATTTTCTATTTTACAAAATAATTTGAGAAGTACAGATGATGGCTTTTTAAACAGATTATTAACAGATGAATCTGTTAGTATTAATCAACTACAACTAATATATATACACAAGACTCATGTAAGTTTAAGCCAGACCATATCACAGTATGAAGAGGGTAGGTGGGTACAAAGTCCCATCAGTAGTTAAGAACCTACTGGCACTTCTTAGCTCTCAAGAGAAGGTAAGTCATTTTTCTTTAAACGTGTAACTTCTCATAAGTCAAACATAATTCAGAAGAAATCCACACATACAGGATATTGCTCATACACCATCATAGAAGTTTCTGTTTACAGTAGATGATGACAAATACAGAGGCTACAAAAGATAAAGGTGCTGAGAATAGGCTAAATTCAGTTCAACCCTAAATATAAATTATGTACTTTACCGATTCCTCAGAAGACTTAGGGATGACTGAAAAAGAAGAGACAGAAAGATCTTAAGAACCAGTGGTGGTAGATATCTATTAGGAAATGGTGTCCTCTGGGTGCAGCAGGGCAGAGCACGATTGAACTCACAGAAAATGTGACAGGATGTACAAGACCTGTGCAAACCAATGCCAGAAAAGATCCTTTCATGGACACAGAATTTGGGCATGTTGTCCTACCAGTAACGGAGGAGTTATTGACAATTACTACCTTCTGGAAGAGGAAGGGCCAATTTCCTCCAAGAGCCCCTAATAAATCGATCATGTTTTGGTGGAAGGTCACACATAGAAGAATTTTTGACAAGCACAATTGTTTTTTAAGGAAAATTACAAAAAAAAAGTGTTTGGAAGAAAAGATGGGTATGTTTGAGAAGAATTAGAGGGAGAAAAATGAATGTGATCAAAATTGAGGCATCTGTGTAGGGCTAGTGAGGGGATAGACCGTAGAAAAGGCTATACTACCTAGTCTGCTTGACTGCCATAATTCTTAATTGTATTCAGAATCATAACCCTATATGAATAGGTAAACGTAGTTACCGCCCATTATTAAAGAGATCTCTTTTTACAGTAAATGGAGATCATCACCGAAGGCCACAATTGGACATAATGCAGACACCAACAGATTTTGGAGCTCCCAGCATTAACTGAAACAAATACATCATAACTGCCACATCTATGACTAAGGGAACATCACAGCAGAAAAGGCAGAAAGATTATAAGAACTAAAATCAGCCCCCAAACCATATATATGATAACCAACAACAAAGATTACTCAAGAGGTTGTTTATATATGTGTGTATACAAACACAAAAAACACACAGAGAGACATGTGTGTGTGTGTGTGTATAACAATAATCAAACAAAAAGAGGCTATCAACTTGACAGTGGAGAAGGCATTAGAAGAAGGCAAGGGAGGGCATCTGAAAAATGATAGAATAAGAAAGCAGGAGGAATTATGTAATTCTATTTTATTTAAAACATATTTTCAAACACGTACCAAATTCTGAAAGCACTAATAAAGTTTTTCTTACAAAAATCTTATAGGCCAAGCACAAATCATGTTAGGTGATTATTAAATAGACAACACCAAACAGAATAGGTAGAAAACTAGGGTGTGTCTCAGTAGAGATGGTGGATGATCATGATAAAAACACATTGTATAAAATTCTCAATGTAGTTAATAATTTTTAAACAAATGACAATACAATTTTAAGATCATGCTACAGCAGACAAAATAATTGATGAAAATTCTATTATACTAGGCTAAGAAAAGGAAAGTATAAATTGCATGTTACCCAGGACTGTAAGCATTGGCCTAGAAGAATCCCTATACTGCTTAGTTAATTTCCTCAAAGCTCTGTAATCCAAGAAAATGAAAACAAATATCCTTTGATTGGGCTCTGCCACTATTATCAATAGCAGTTATTCCATGATGGAACGATCCACAAAGACAAAGTACACTTGTGCTCCTGGAAATGCACAATTATTCAGCTAAAAAGAAAATTAGCATGAAACATATATTCATTGTTTCTGATTTAAAAACAAAGAAAATTTTAGAATAGGTGTGATCAACATCACACATACATACACACACACCTTGACTAAAATGCAAATGCAGAAATCTGCACTTACCATTGGTTTTCCTCAGTTCCTCCACAAGGCACTGTGCTTCCTCTTGAACACGGTTTTCAAGGTTCCTTTTGCCCATGCCCAAATTCCTCAGAGTTGTGAGAGTGAAGCGCCTTATCTCTTTCCATCTGTTTCCATTGCTAAAAATAATGCCTAAAGAAATAGAAAAACAGGGTCTCTCCCTACTGCTTGCACTGGCTTTCAGACATATATTCTCTTTAGAGGGATACCGTGCTCAGCCTACATATAGTGGAGAGGGCCTTGGTCCTGCTTCGAAGCAATGTGCTAGACTTTGTTGACTCCCCATGTGAAGCCTTACACTGTCTGAGGAGTGGATGAGGGTGTGGTGGAGGGGAAGTTGACGGGAGTGGGAGGAAGGGAGAAGTGGGAACTGGGGTTGGTATATACAATGAGAAAAGATGGATTTTTTGAAAAAATTAAAATTTCAGAAAAAAAATGGTAAAGCACTAGAAAAATATTCTAGGAACAAATGAGAGATTTGATGGATGGAAACCGCAGAGAGGTCCAACCTGTACCTAGGGGAAGAAGTTCCACCCCTCCTTTCGGTCTTCACTTTCAACAGAAACACTGCATCCCTCATATGAACATGTATAGTAACTTACCAAGACCTTTATTAATTCTTTCAGCCATTGGGAAGCTTCCTCTTCCAGAAAACTCTTCCCCATGATCAATCAGAGCCTCTTTCACTGCTTCATACCCATGCAACACCACAGTGGGTTTCATGCCAAAGTACAGAGTGAACACTGGGCCATAGACTTTTGAGAACTAAAAATTGAAAAGAAAAATGTAAATACTAGCAAAAAAGCCATGTTAATCTCCATGGAGTCAACCTCATTCACATAGATAATATCACTCACTGTATTTTAATATTTTTAGTAAGGCAAAGCTCAATTTCAAATGGTTGTGAAACCTATTTATATCATATTAGGGTGTTATTGATCACCTTCCGAAAACCATATAATGGTTCAAGACTCAGGTAGTTCTCATACAAGGATTACAATGAATTTTCACACCAATACATTCAGCAGGACGCTGACCACCAGAACTCCAAACAGGAAATATACATGCCTGCTGACTGCCCCCTCTGTCTCAGCGCCTGCCCAACATACTCACCATCAACCCTCCCATCTTTCCCACCATGTCCCAGTCCCCAACTCAGGCAGAAACTCCCTCTTAGAACAGAGGCCATTCCACTCTGACCTACAGAAGTCCAGCCCACAGGGGTGGAGACACTTTCCTCAACCAAGGCCACTGCAGTCAGAAGATCAGAGAAGAAACGGAAACCGAATAACAAACACACATACTACTAAACTCATATTACTATATTTATGAATTTAATGCTATACATCAGATATCTGGTTCCATATTTACAGGTTTAGAAAAAGAGCAGATGACAGTACCTAAAGGACCAAGAATAGTCAAGTCACTCCTAAGGAGTAAAAATGCTGTTTGAGATATAACAATAACTGATACCAAATTATATTATAGAGTTATGTGATAGAAACTGTCTGGTACTCACAAATAAAGGCAAGTGGTCCAGTCGAATAGACAAAATGATGCAGCAATAAAGCAGCAATGTAAAGGCCCACTTACTTTCAAAATACAAATCTGTAAGTCACTACAGTTGATTCCATTGAGGAACCAGATTTGGCATAATGCTACTACAAACACAGAGAGTGGGCACCACGGGAGCTGCACCATAGGCATGCAATATTTCCTGGAAAAAAATAGTTCCTTCTCTGGCTGGATATAAACATCACCAAATATGTTGAAATCTTGGCTTCTCTGTTGCATTTCTTGTGTTATTCCTTGTCCTTGGTATTTAGTTAAATTAGGAATCAGTTACTTTGTTAAAGTGCAACATCAAATAGATGTAA
The DNA here is from genome assembly GCF_018167655.1 of Microtus oregoni. Classification (NCBI taxonomy): domain Eukaryota; kingdom Metazoa; phylum Chordata; class Mammalia; order Rodentia; family Cricetidae; genus Microtus; species Microtus oregoni. Next base: position 21,295,929 of record NW_024543071.1, read on the forward strand.
TTAGAAAAAATGTTTTTCTAAAATTCTATTATTTCATTATTATTAATGACTTATTGAATAAATCATTGCTCACTATTGGTCTTCATCCAAAAATAATGGAAAAGATGTGGTTTTTGTTTTTGTTAGACAGGAAATATTCACAAATTGTGCAATTTTGTGGAATTTTTTGTTTTAGAAAATGTGAAGAAGTAAATGTCCTTTCACCTGAAACCTCACTCATTACTGAATTCCCGACAATGGTCACCTATAAGTGTCATAAGGTACACAATACTTCGCAAGAGTTTTGAATTTGTAATTATTTATAACTATATTGCCTCAAATACTAGATTTTCATCTAAAGCAACTGTCAGTTTATCTTCTTTGTCAAGGTGCTGGAGGAGCACAGAGAATACTTACATTGGTCAAGCACTGGCTGATGTCCTTCACATCTATTTGCAGGAAGTTGCCAAGAACTGGGAGAGGGATGGGGCCAGGAGGGAGCTTCGCTCTCTCAGAGCTCTGTCTCCAGAGTGAGAGGAGAAGCAGACAGCAGAGGCTGAGCACCAGGACCACAACTGCATCCATGGAGATCCTTCTGCCTGACACAGCTGTGCTCAGCCAGCATGGAGCTTTTATAACACTACCTGCTGAATCAATATGTCTTCTTTGGAACAGCACTGGCTGGTCAATCAGATAACCTTTAACCTCTCTCTTTCTCAAGTAGACTTTGTCCTTCTGATCGAAATAAAAATAAGATGGTCATTACACTTTCCCCTCTTTACAGGGTATCCATTTGAATTTCTGGTTTAACAGAACAGATTAGTGTTCAAATAGTGCTAATAAAAATAGAGTCTGTGCAGCCATGGGACAGACACACCTTACACCACTGACTACAGTTTGATGTTTCACACTTTTGGTTCTTTGCAGGAAGTCTGCCTACCAGCTCCTAAATAAATCATATGGTGGCTTATAGTTAGTTATAAATGTCCAGCTTTAGCTTGGCATGTTTCCTACCAGCTTTTCTTAACTTATATTATCCTGCTTACCTTTTGCCTCTGGACTTTCCCTGTTCTCTTACTTCTGTAAATCTTACTTTCACTCTGACCCCAAGGTAAGTGTTTGTAGCTGGACGGCTGCCCCCTCCCCATGTCCTTCTCCATCTCTCACTCCTTCCTTTCTCCAAGATTTCTTCTTCTATATAATCTCTCTGCCTGACAACCCTGTCTATCCTTTCTCCTGTCTCAGATCTTGATTAAACTCTCAGGTTTTCTAAATAGATAAAGTATCACAGCTTCACAGAGTTAAACAAATGAAACATGAGCAAAAGTAACATATTATAACATCATATTACTAAACAACAGGTAGCTATTTATATCATAATACGCCTGAACATTGTTTTGGTGGAAAGCAGACTCTCCTTAGGACTTCCCTCATCATTCAGGATCCAAAGCCAGGAAGCAAAATTTAACACAAATATCCTTTGTGGGGAAAAAAACAGTAGATGGTAACAGGCCTTATTGAAAATGCTGGAGAGTTATACCTTCATGGTTAACCTCCCTGAAGTCAGGCAGAATCTTAAAGTCCTGATCACAGACTGGTGGCTGTAGAAAAGGTATGGGACTACCACAACCCTAAAAGACAGACCAACCTTCTTTGTTCACCTGGCTTATATGTAAATATTTAACAACAAACTTCTTTTAATAAAAATATTACAGACATTTCCTCTCTGGCTCACAACGCGTTCTTTGAGTAAACAACAAATAGTGGAGCCATTTACCATGGCAATGCAGAGGCAGGGACATGGTGTTTGGCATTTTCCCGGGCAGTGGCATTGAAAACATCCCAAATATGAATATTTTTTCTTACACTACATGCAGCCCCATGGAGCACATGGAAGGAAGTTTGTGGTTTTTTTTAATCAGTGCTATGAATGTAGGCCATCATCTGTAGCCTTTGACAGTTACGCTATGAGGCCAGACCATCTTTTATAGCCATAACAATCTGTAAAACTTTTCCCATGTAAAGCTGTTTCTCTCTGGACTTAGCTGATTAGTTAATTGTTACTTTTATCCACCATATAAATTTTAAGACTTAAACATAAAGATTGCTTGTTACTTTTGTCCACCATATAAATTTTACCACTTAAACATAAATGGTTAGGTAGCTGAGCCTTGAATTTTGAATCATAAACTGAGGTTATACATTACTGCAGTGTTAATTGTTAAGGAATTTAGTAGGGAATGGACACTCATCTCTGTTATCAACCAGGCTTCGTTAAAGAAACCAACATAGCAGTTTTAGGCCATGTTGTGTCTAAAAAACTTTGGTTCAACATACCAGACACCTACACATTTGTCTTTGAGTTTAATCTTTGATAAAGTCTATCTTGCAATACATTCACAGAGACATTCAGTCTAGTTTGAAATTGTTCTGAAGTTGTAAATCAGCTAAATATATGTAACTTGTCTTCGACTAGGGAAAAATTATTTTCTTATGTTAGTCTGAGTAAAGAAACAAAACAGTCTTTGAAGTGTCTTACAGTCCTCATGGAACAAAAGATCTAGTTATGAAGGATAGCCTAGTATATTTCTGTTCATCAGAGTTATACAGTATTATGGGACATCATCTTCCTTACTATCCACAGATACATGTGTGTGCATAATGTTGAGATATAATCATGAGATTACATATACAAATTACATAAAAATTCATGGAAATGGGGAGATTTCACAGATGTTTTTGCACAAGTGAATCTACTTGTGCAAAAGTAGTGATTTTATAGAAGTAGCCAATTTTCCAGAGACTATGGTCTTAAAATGCTTTCTTGGTTGGGGTTCTCTCCATTAGAGAATAATTTATCTGGGGAATTAATAACTGAATCACCAATTGGCATCTGTTGTATTTGCATTAGGGCCCACAAGAGCCCATGAGAGCAAAGCCTCCACCCTGTTTGTGTTTTCATCCCTGTGACTTGTCCTTACTCTGTTTATCTACAGGGTGCTGCTGCTTCTGACCACTACTTATCTGTTTCAAATTCAAATACAACCAGATACTCCAGTTTAAACTCAGTCAAAGATCTTTCTTACTCTCTTCCACTTCATATTCTCTTTGGTATTGGAGAAGAGGAAGGTAGGGCGTATATGATTAGGTGAATATATGAAAAAAAATCATATCCATGTAGAGGTAAACCTTGGATGCTATTTCTGAGTAATTGCTCATCTTGTTTGGTGTGACAGTGTCAAAGATGCTAGTACCTGAGTCTTGACTACTAAGTTCCTATGGATAACCAGTAAGTCCAAGGGATCCTCCTATCTCTGCCTTCTAATTACTGATATAACAAGTCTATGCCACCATGCCTGGATTTTGATTGAATTTTCTCCACTCCCTCCTAACACGTTCATTCTTCTCATTCTATGCATTAGCATGAACTCTTGAGAATCAATGTTCTTCTGTTTCTAGTCTGAATTATGATGAAAGTTTAAGCAAAAGCATATCAACAAGAAGACCTTATTATTGAGAAAATTCAGAAGATAAATTGCTGTGAATTATCATAAGATAATATTTTCTTGGTACAGTTAAACAAAAAGTAACTCAAGTTTAGATACACATGGGCACAAGAAATAATAGGGACTTGCAGATATATGTGTGCAGTGTCTGCAGAATCTGCAATAGAATCTGTGTGTTTCCAGAACCTTGACAATTTGGAAGATAAGAGAAAGTAGAAAGGATACAGGGTCCTTAGTGTGGAAAGAGATGTATAGTGGCCTGGAGGGGATTGCAGAAGACAACACATCAGGTATCGGGCAATATGATCTCTTTAGGGAGGAATGAAGCAGAACTGGTAAGGGGATGGTAGAGAAGAAAATCCATTTGTCAATCGGGTCATACTGCTATCCTTTGGGTTAACCAGAAATATCATCTTAAGGCTCTGCAAAACTGGTCAGGAATAGAAATGGCTCCTTGTGGGACAGGCCTTCCCCTACACACATCTGTTTTCCTGGCATAATAGAGAGAAACATCAAGGAAAGTGACTATTCCTTGTACATAACAAGTATTAGTCTGAGATGCAATGTACTGATACGAATACAAGAGAATAATAGTAAATACTGAGTTATTGGATGGGTGGTTAAATAAATGGATGAGAGAAGGGAAGCCTAGTTAGGCAAACAGATAAAAGAGACAATTTCCAGTTAATATATGGTTTCAAGGAATATGTCACTCAAAAATACTTCTCATCAAGATGTGTATGCTCGGGGTCTGCAGGGATGGCGGCCAGGCAGGGTGGGTGGCTGCGACCCGCTCTCGGGCTGCGCTTGCTGCTGGCAACTGCGTTTCAAGCGGTGTCCGCTCTTGGGGCTGAGTTGTCGTCAGAGGCATGCAGAGAGTTGGGTTTCTCCAGCAACCTGCTCTGCAGCCCTTGTGATCTTCTTGGACAGTTTAACCTGCTTCAGCTGGACCCCACATGCAGAGGGTGCTGTCAGGAAGAAGCACAATTTGAAACCAAAAAGCTGAATGCCGGAGCTATCCTTCAAGTCTGTGGATGAAAATTGGGGAGGTTCCCTCAAGTCCAAGCTTTTGTCAGAAGTGATAAGCCCAAACTGTTCAGAGGTCTACAGATCAAGTACGTTCATGGTTCAGACCCTGTCCTAAAGCTTTTGGACGACAACGGGAACATTGCTCAAGAACTAAGCATCCTCAAGTGGAACACGGACAGTGTGGAAGAGTTTCTCAGCGAGAAGTTGGAGCACATATAAACCTTGCTTGCTTGTTCTTTTCTTACTCATCAAATGAGCTATCACAGCACCTAGAAAATATTTTAGTTTTGCATGCTTACATTGATCAGTCTTTTTATGTACGCCATTAATCTTCTAATTAGAAGTTGAAGTAGCAACACAGCCCATGATATGTAAGGAGCTGGCAAGCTTAACAAAACCCTTTCTTAGAAATTTCTATTCTTCTGTATTAGTTGATATCACTAATGAAATGCTTTGTAAGAGGCTTCTGGTTAATTATGCAGATACGAGCTTGTACTAATTGGTCCAGTTTTGTAACAACAGAATCTTAAATAAGGGAGTTAATAAAGGAGATGCCTCCTCTGCTGTCCCTTCTGAAGGTGGCTGACAGAGAACTACAAAGCACGTGAGATGTGCTGAGCCTCAGCAGCGCGGCTGCTCCACAGAGCACTCAGATCTTTTGTACTGCCCGGCTTTCCTTTTAGTAGAAGTGTTTGTGCCATATAAAATTTTTGTAGCCTAACTGTTGTGGAAGAGATTGAAGATCTACAGTAAGAATGTAATACTCACAAAGGTTTGCATTAATGAGGATTACACAGAAAACCTTTGTTAAGGATTTGTGTAGATCTGATAATTGGCAAATTTTTATGTTTTTAAATATTCTTACAAAAGAATTCCATATAAGAATTGACCAAAATATAAATAAAAACTTTCAAAAATGGTTGAATTTGAAAAAAAATGATGTGTATGCTCCCACCTGTACTTAAAATACCAGGGAGGATGTGGAATAGGGATTATGAATCTTATAAATATCACAAAATCAAGAAAGGGAACTCAGTATGCAGATAGCACACATACTGCACGTATGCGCTCAATATCTATTGCTCATACCCTGAATCAGGGGGTGGGGGACGCTGTGAGAACTGCTGGACATAATAGTATATCTACAATATCTCTATTATCCCAGAATGATCTGGAAACGGAAGATTCTGAACTTAGAAAGATCCTGTTCCAGTGGTTCATGCTCTTTTATAAAATGAGCTGAATTTTCTCTCAAAAGTATTCTATGACCCTTTGAGGCAGCATAAAAAGTCTTATATGAGAATATTGTGCTGTTTTGTGCTCAAAATGTCACATATGAAAGAGTAAGATATGAAATTCTCCACAACCATCTGGCCCTGGAATGTGCAGTGATCTCACATTGCATTGATCCAACTATATTAACATGAATTATTCACTTATCTCTTTCCCAAGTATTCTTCAGGCAGGCCCTTTGTTGTTCTCTTGTGGTTATGGATACGTGGATACATAGTTCAGCCTGGAGGTGAATAACACGGCAAAAAGTCATGAATGTAAATCATGAAGAAATCTCCATTTTTATGGTATATGAGTAAAGTGTAAATGAACTTTGCTTTCTAGGATGGTATCTTTGGTATCTCTGTGATGTATCTAAAGGAAGAAAATAAGTGTCCTACAGTCTAGATTTTTTAATTTTGAATAATGATAGAACAACCAAATGCCCACTTTCATGGCCAGACAAGGAGGGTGCTCCTTATCAAGGACAGTTCATGGGCACTGCAAAACATGCTCTTGCTTATGCATAAACTGCAAATCTACCAACCCTTGTGGAGTCACTGTGTAGGTCACCACAGATCTTCGGGGCACTAGAACTATAATAACAAGTTTTTATTCTCTGTTGAGAAAGAAGGAGGCCTTTCACTTGTTTCTGTCTGCTTAGCCCTAAATTAATCACAGAGAAACTGTATTAATTAAAGCACTGCTTGCCCCATTAAATCTAGCTTCTTAGTGGCTAGCCCTAATATATTAATTTAACCCATCTCTTTAATATGTACAGCACCATGAGGTTGTGGCCTACCAGCAAAGTTTCAGGGCATCTGTCTCTGCAGGTGGCTCCATGACTTCTCTCTGATTCTGCCTCCTTTCTCACAGCATTTAGCTTAGTTTTCCCTGCCCAATTCTGTTCCCCTATAGCTCTGCTATAGGCCCAAAGCAGTTTCTTTATTCATTAATGGTAATTAATGGTAATCAGAGAATACAAAGGAAATCCCACATCACCTCCCTTTTTCTGTTGAAATAAAAAAGGAACTCTTCTACTTTAACATAGTAAAGTTACATACAACATAACAGATATCAAGCAAGAATTACAGTTATAACATTTATATGTACTTCATCTTTTATCATGACTAAGGAAAATTATAACTATAAATTCTTCAAGTCAATCAAGACTCCAGAAGGAGCCAATATTACCTAAATTAACAGGAAGTGCGCTGTAAGCAACTTCTTTTTTTTTTTTTTTGGATTTTCGAGACAGGGTTTCTCTGTAGCTATTGGTTCCTGTCCTGGAAATAGCTCTTGTAGACCAGGATGGCCTCGAACTCACAGAAATCAGCCTGCCTCTGCCTCCCGAGTGCTGGGATTAAAGGCGTGCGCCACCACCGCCCGGCTTGTAAGTAACGTCTAAAAGTAGAATTGACAGAGACATCTCATTGACTGGACAGTCACCCAGAGTTCTTCTGTATCATTGGGGCATCCATCTTCAGTCTACAGCCCCACAGTATCCAGCAGACTTTTCCACGAGGAAGGAAATTTATTGGCAGTTTGTCAGTCATTTTCTTCTTTGCTCTGCAGAATATCCTACAGACAAGTTCATGAAGCAGGAACCCCAAAGGATCATTTCACCTCTAGGCAAGTTCAGCAGTCATTTCACTGTGGGTTCTGCATGTCCAGTTTATCAAGTGGTCCAGGCAAGAGCAGTTCTTGTCTGCCAATATCTAACCAATTCCATAAGGAGCCTCTTCGATGCCCATCTTCCTCTTGAAGTAACTGGTTCTGTGCTTGTAGGAGCAGATGTGTCTCATTGTCATGAAAAGTCCTAATTCTTAAAGATTTTAAATGCCATATTCTGTAGTCTTTGAAAGGTTTGAAGAATGCCTATCCATCTGAAATACATCTCTGTACATCTCGAAAACCTAACTAACACAAGTTTCACTAGTATAGATGACTACCTATTAACCTATATTTCTTAATTATACGTTACATTTTTAAATGAGCTGCACAATCACAATACCTTAATCAAGAGTAGAAATACATATACCCAGTATAACAAAATTTTTCTTAAATTTCTATCAATAAACCAAGTTCCATACCTCTCTATAGCATATTCCCCCCTTAAATGTAAACAAACATTTATAAACAATCATTTAGGGAATTTTGGTGTGGTTCTTCTCCAAACTGCTTCTTGCTTTTTATTGGGTGAAGTAATTTTTGAGGGGTGTTCAAGACAACCTTTCAGGGGTCTTGGTCCATTAAACCTCATTAGCCTAGAATGAATCCACAGGTTCTCATCCTCTGTGGAAACAGAAGAAGAACCTCTTTTCCAAAGCAACATATCTTTAAACTCAAATTCTGAAGTCAAGATAACTTTAAAGTATATATGTTGGCTTAGCTTAACAGTTCCCAGAATCAAATGTCTCTCTGAGGTCAAAAAAAAATCCAAAGAAAACAAAATAGTATACATAATCCAGACTTTTTGTGTATATTTCATCTTTACATGGCTTATTCTTTCTTTACTCCTTTTAATCTATGGACTGTCTGTATTCTGTCTCTTTAAAGACTTTACTCTTTTTATAACTGTCTATATTCTTTTTCTTTCCTCTCAAAAAAAATACTTGGCACAATTCTCAAATTATTATACATTGAGGAAGTTTGAATACAAATCAACTTCTGTGACTTGGTTAAATTGTGGAAGCTTAGGGATGTTTGAAATCATGCTATAAAATAATGAGGTTGTACAGAATGAAATTGAGGACACAGTTATCCTAAAGATATTTGTATTTGTGGAAGGATATATATTATTCTAATTATAACATCAAACTACAAGCAAAATGGTTGATTTGCAGAAACATCTTTATATTTGTTCTAAACTGACTAAGCCAATATTCCTAAGCTTTCATAGCATGGGAAATTGTCTTGTAAGACCACTTTATATAATCATATATATCATTTATATATGTAATTTATATATCATAAATCACATTACACGGATTATATGAATGTTCTTGAAATGCTCACACCCATATTTCTTCTGATTCTTTTTTCTTTTCTCTTTCTAAGCCAATATGATTCCCTCTAGGGATTTAAAACTGAGCCTTGGAGATTCAGTGCTTTGGCCAGACAGAAACCACTGATAGTAAAAGCAGGGTTTGAGCTTTCATACTGCACTGTTTCCTTAACAAAGACATTCAGTTCTATTCCATCCACCAACCTCAGCTGTGTACTATGACCCAATATCAACCTTAGTCATTGGCATTCAAAGCAAACATGACTTTAGTTAATAAGTAATGCAAAAATTAAATTAAAAATAATTTTTAAAAACAAGTTTTGACATTCAGGTCAGAAAAGTTTGATTTAATGATCTTTAGAATCTAGCTAATAATTAGATGGTCTTTTTTGAAATGGAGGTCAGAAAAGTCTGATTTTAATGATCTTTAAAATCTAGTTAATAATTAGATGGTCTTTATTTTGACATGAAGGTCAGAAAAGTTTGATATCAATAGTCTTTTGACCTTTAGTGACACAAAGTCTTATTACCCTGTCACCTTTAGCAAAGTAAGCAGAATTTGTTTTCTAATTCGTATTGACATAAATCCCCAAATAAACAAGAAAGAAACAATTACTGGACATAGGCTTGACTAGAAAGCACAGGATTGTATGTTAAAACCTATGTTGAAAGTTGATAAGTCTTAACTGGGTGAGATGCTAATGGCTTCTATGTCCTGAGTACTAGCTGAGGACAGAGCCTATGAAATAGAGACATATTTCTAAACTTATTGTTTTTCCCACTGAATTATTGTGTCTTACTGTTCAAATCTCAAGCTAGACATCAAAGTTAGAGATAACCGGTACACAAGAAGCATGGCCTTGGTCCTTCCCCAGTGCTGAGCTGGTCTCACAGGTGTTCTGAGCATTGGGTTCACAATAGGGTAGAACATCAGCACTGGTTTCCAACATGCTAACCACACGATCCCTTCCCTAACTGTAGGAAGCACAATACAGAATAATTGTCTTTAGAGGAAAAAATTGGAAGTGTGTGCCAGGCTGTAACATAAAAGACTATTGTTTTAGGCTATCAACCAGAGATGACTGCTTAGACACATGTTTGAGCTTATAGAAAGTCTTTATTAGCCTATTAGTGACTATACTGGGTGTTTGGGATCCCAGGGTAGCCCCAAAACTTTCTCAAGGAGCGCTTTGAAAGCACAAAAGCAATATTCTGGGTTGACATACTTCAGTTAACAAAAGCAGGAAGAAACATAACTACAGAAGCCAAAAAACAAAGTTAATACATATACAGACTTACTCAGAACTGGGCTTTTTGGTGGTTTAGGTCTTTGTTTGCATTTTTGGAGGTGCTACTTTCTATGTGCTGAGTTTTATGACCTGAATGGTATTTCCATTATAAATTCAGCTGTGCTATGATCTGGGACCTATTAGAGTTGCTGCTGGTACCATCATATTTACTATGTCTATCACCATGCAACATCACACACTGTCTGACCATAGTTTGGTGACTACTGCAACCCAGAGAAGAGACTAACCTATTTTCAAAAAAATATTTTAAATTGGATGATGCTCATCCTTTTTGTTCATATTCTCCCATATCTGCTTTTTATTTCAAACAATCCAACTTTGTGTCGTCATTCACGTTGTTTGGTTTTTATAACCCTTACACTCCTATTATTGCTGTCTCTATATGCTTGGGTGTGTGACAGTCAACTGTGGTGGGAAGAGTGGGAGGACCTCCCGCAACACCGAGGAGTGGGAGGACCTTCCGCAACAAACTTTAGTGTGTTACACTTACCAGTGGCAACACCTTTAGAAAAAGCTATCTCTCTTCCAGAAGTTACCAATTACCAATAGCTTCTCAGCTAGGTATGTGGTTTCCTGCCAATTGCCCACACCGTGTTGAGATTTTGACTGGCTTGAACTTGTGCAGGTCTAATTATGTTATTACTTGTAGTTGGGTTTTTTTTTTTCACTCTAACCCCATGTTGCACACCAATATGTTGTTATTGGTGTTGTTGTTGTTTGCTCTTTCCTCTTTATCGTTTTAGGGGGCCCACCACAGTTTCCAAATCATGACACAGAATTATTCTTTCTTATAAATGCCTAGCCTTACCTTGGCTTAATTTTAGACAGTCTTTCTTAACTTAAATCTGCCATTTACCTTTTGTCTCTGGGCTTTTCCCTCTTCTTACTTACGAATAACTTACTTTCACTCTGTGGCTGCCTGGGGAGCTGGGTGGCTTGGTGACCAACCCCTAGCATCCTCATTCTTGTTCTCTCTTGCTCCTCCTTCTCTTCCCATATTTCTCCATCTACTTATTCTCTCTGCCATTCAACTCTTTATTAGACCATCAGGTATTTTAGGCAGGGAAAGAATAATATCTTCATGGAGTTAAACAAATGAAACATAAAAGAATGCAACACATCTTTGCCATATAAAAACAAATATTCCACAGTGTAAACAAATGTAACACATCTCAAATTAATGTCCCAAAATAATTACCTCTCCTCTGAGTTTCTATCCGTGAGTCAGGACAACATTGTTTCACTGTGATAGTCTACTATCCCTGGCTCTTACTCTATTTCTGCTCAGTCTTGCTCAATGATCTATGAGTCTTGGCAGGTGTGTGTGTCTGTGTGTGTGTGTGTGTGTGTGTGTGTGTGATATAGGTGTCTAATTTATAAATTAACAACCAACAGTCACTTACTCTCTCTATTTTTAACAGTTATGGTTCTCTGTATTTACTGAAATCCACTGTTTCAAAAAGTGTTATCTATAATGAGGGTTGAGAGATTCACTAAACTGTGGTATAATGGTTATTTGTTAAGAATTAACTTAATTCTATTTCCCATTAGCAGAGTAATAGTAGTTGTCATCTATTAGGGCCAATGAATATTTCACAGGTTCTTGGTAATAATAGCTGTACTGTGAAAAAGGCCTAAAATCCAATCGCAGAGCAGATATTTACATGATGTCTGTACCCCTGTTGAACCACTAGGCATACCTTGCAAGTAGTCTTTATTACAGCTCACAGCATACACAGGTGAAAAAGTCTAGTGATTACCTTCTCCTCTTGTAGCATGGATACCACCGTCAGCAATGGAGATGAAGTTTCTAGATCAATATTATATTGATTTCTCCATGCTCATATATGTGATGTCTTTAGATCTTCAATGTTAGTCATACCTTACAGGATTCCCATCTTGCTATACTATTTCCACATTAGCAATAATTTTTTCTCTCTCTAGTTCGTGATCCTCTACCTCTTTAAGTATCCCAGTTCATTCTGAAAAATACATGACCTGTGTATAAGGCAAAACAGCTTTAGGTCCCCCTCTAGTGGTGATATAGAAACACTCCATTGCAGAGTTTGTCTTGCAGCAAACTTAAAAACAAAGTGCCATTTGCCGTGAAATAATAATGTTAAACACATAGAGGAAGAACTAATCAAAACCACAATGAGGTATATTAACTCTTTATAGTAATATTCCCTATTATAGAAAGGACAACGTATAGTAGGAGGCCGCTTCTTCACTCCCAGCTGTCCAGACCATGAAATAATCACACAGAAACTATATTATTTAAAATCACTGCTTGGTCAATTAAGTATATTTCTTAAGTGTATTTCTAGCTAGCTCTTAAATCTTTGGTTAACCCACTTCTGTTATTTTATGTTATACCACACCTATGGGCAAAGTTTCACTTGGTGGCTTGCATCTTTCCCTCTGGCAGCTACATGGCATCACTCAACAACAGGGTCTGCTCTACTGTGTTGCCAAGGCAAGGAGCAGGGCCTGTTACACTGAGTACTGCAGCTGGCTAGGGACAGGGTCAACTGTCCCATTCTTATGACCTCAGGGCCAACTCTTCTACTGGTGCCAGTTATAGAAGGGTTGGAGGAGGGCATCTTTCCCTTACCCCCATCACCACACTGCAGACTAAGAAATAGTATTAGCTTTCCTCCATCACACACTCAGGGCTAGTTCATACACTCTCCTGTCTACAGGGCCAGCTCTACTCTGCTGCCCAGATGAGACACAGGACCTATTCTCCCATGAGCTGCATCTGGTGGAGTATTGGTTCAGGTCTCCCAATTGCTGCTGGTGGCAAGGGATGAGGGGAGGAGGGCATCTTTTCCTCACCTACGTCACCACATGGCAGATGAGAAGGGTGCAGTCTGCTCTCCCATTCTCACACCCTCATAGCCAACTCTCCCATTCCCCTATCAACAGTTCTATTGTCCTGCTCAGGTGAGGTGTAGGACCCCCTCTCCTGAGTGTTTCAGCTGGTGAGGGGCAGGACCAGGTCTTCCTAGTGGTGCGACCAGTGAGGGATGTGTCCAACTCTGTACAGCCCTACCCTTTCAGCTTTCTGTGGTGTCAGGAGCCACAGACATCAACACAGACCATGAATACATTAGGGCAATGAACTGAGACAGGGGCCCTGGCAGTAGCCCAGGCCCAGGTATCACTATGCTCTGTGGTGCAGTTAAGCCTCCCATCAGAGACAGGGAAAGCCATGCCTGGCCTAAATGTGTGTCTCCTTGTTTTACTCAATCCATCATATAAACTGATTTCTTATATCAAAATTTATGGCATCCATGAATATTTATAATTTTTGTATTTTTATGATCATGATGTGTGAAGTCCTTCTGTATATGTGTTGCTTTTGTTGGTTAATGAATAAGGAAGCTGTCTTGGGCCTGCAAATGGCCCAAGAGTAAAGACAGTCAGGGAAAACTAAACTCAGTTTTGAAAAAAGAAGGAGGAGTCAGGGAGATGCCATTTAGCCACCAGAGGGGAAAGATGTAAGCTGCCAGCTAAAATCTTGTTGGTAGCCCAAGAACATCGGGGTATAATATAAAATAATAAATGGGTTAATTTAAATGATAAGAGTGAGTTTGAAAGATGTATAAGTTAATAGGCCACACAGTGTTGTAATTAATACAGTTTTTGTGTGATTAATTTCAGGAATCTGGGCAGCTGAGAACAAACCAGCAGCCTCTTAATACATGATCACTTAAAATAAACTCAAAGGGGCTGGAGAGATGGCTCAGTGGTTAAGAGCACTGCCTGATCTTCCAAAGGTCATGAGTTCAATTCCCAGCAACCACATGGTGGCTCACAACCATCTGCAATGAGGTTTGATGCCCTCTTCTGGCCTGCAGACACAAACACAGACAGAATATTGTATACATAATAAATAAATAAATAAATATTAAAAAATAAATAAATAAAATAAACTCAAAGCTCTTAAGGTGAAACAAAAGTTTGGCTTAAAATTCTGTATTAAGGTTTATGTTGAGGTTAGAGCCAATAAACCTCTCAGGATTCAGAAGGATCACTATAGCATGTGAAAACTGTCTAAGATATCTGAGGATAAATTTAAAAAATATATTTTATTTTCACTGGTGTGAGAAGTCCTACTGTATATGTGTTGCTTTTATTTGTTAATGAATAAAGATGGTACCTTGGCCTGTGATAGGGCAGAATAGAGCTAGACTGGGGAAAACTAAACTGAATGCTGGGCAAAAGAAGGAGGAGTCAAAGAGAAGTCATGTAGCCTTTGCCAGAGACAGGCATGCTGGAATCTTGCTGGTAAGCCACTGCCCCATGGCAATACACAGATAAATAGAAATGGGTTAATCAAAGATATAAGAGCTAGCTAGCAATACGCTTAAGTGATTGGTCAAGCAGTGATTTAAATAATATAGTTTCTGTGTGGTTATTTTAGATCTGAAAAGCTGGGAACGAATAAGCAGCCTCCTACTACAGCTCACATAAGTCTCTATCATATCTCACTGATTCTTCCTGTTAGTTCCCTAATTCGCTGTTCTTTACTTTTCTCTCACCATTCCTCTTCATTGTTCCACGTTGTTCTACCAATCCCATGCATCTCATAGAATCACAAAAACCAGATGAATCCAGCAAGGAGGTGCCTTATGTCTCAGAAGGGACATGGCTGTGTAGCTCTCCAACAGACACTCAGAGGGTTGAATAAGGATAGGATTTTAAATTTAAATTATTTCAAAATTCTAAAAAGAAGTTTTTGTGCACTAGCTACATTTCTTAACTATAACCCATTAAGATAGAATTTAGTGATTAATTATTGTATAAAACTGCAGCAATGCTTTTACACTTTCTGAGCACTTCTACTTCCATCCCCACTGGCTGGGAACACAGTGTTGGTAGCCATAGTAACCCCAAGCTTTGGCGGAAGATGAAAGTAATTGATTTGCATTAGCATCTAGCTAGCTGAGTTTAAAGTGAATTTCTTTGGAGACTGATTCCAATTCTAGCTGTGTGCCTGCCAGCACACAAGTGAGGAGGAATTTCTTTCTCTGGAGTTGGTTTAGTGACTCAAGCCTTTGTCCTGTATCTCTAGGGGTAAACACATAAGCAGTTAGTTTTCTGGGCTATGATCTTATGTTAAATAAAACCAAGATGAAGAGTAAACACAGAATATTAACAGTTTATTATGTTTGAGCTAAAGGCCAGTAGATTACACCTTCCTGAGCCTGCTGCTAGAGAATTCAAGGCCAACCAGACCCGTTTCTCAGGAAGAGTAGACATACTGTCTCTCAGCTCAGTGCCTTCTACTTGGGGCTCCTTTCTTATCAATGAATACTGTCAATAAGGATAATTGTGAGGGCCTAACTTTATGTAGATTTGACTATGAAAACTAAGGGTTTGGCTGAGTGAATAGTTGCACACCAGGGATTTAGAGTGTGGGCAAAGGTATACAGTTGCCCATACAGGAAAAGTTAGGTTTAAAGAATGGTTTATACACTGCTGGGGAGCCAGTTTTTTCTGGAGACAGCAAACAAAAAGAGCAAGTATTCTTTATATAAGAAATTTTGCTTTTGCTTTTGTTTTTTTTTTTTTACTGGCCCTACACAATTTGAGTGCTTAATGACATATCAGATGGCTTTTAGATGAATGCATGGAAGGCAGTACACATGGACAGACAAAAAGGCAAACACGGCAAATTTCTTATTACCTTCTTATACATACAACAGCAAAGAACAGTAGAATTACCAGCCTCACATTAACAATTTATTAATTATTCTCATATTAAAAATATTATTTTAAAATGTCAAGCTTGTATGTTATTCTAGAAATATTGATACATTTCTTGTGTTCTCTATTTCCAGCTCAAGTTTCCATAATCTTTTCTTCCTATTTTAGCATGCTATGTCCTGAGTTTTTCTAAGAATATTTTTAATTATTCTGCAATAGACTATGAAGGTTGGGGTATATCAATCTATTCCTTTTTGACTAATATACATCATTTAATGAAACACTAAAAAACAGGTTAAATATCCTTACCACCTTTCACTTTTTGTAAGTTCCTTATACAATAAAATCATCTCTCACTAGTTATCTGCTATATCATGTTCATATTTTTACTGAAGCTCAAATCATCTGGAAGAAACAATTTTCTGTTTATTTTCTGTCATGTAGAAATATGAGTTCCTAAAGAGAGATATTTGCCCTTTTTATCAGGGTCTCTACAGTGATACAATGTGATATGAAGCAAATACTCAAAATTGCAAAACAGAGGAAGGTGGCTCTAATACCAGACATTCAGACAACACATTGTGTATTGGAGATCTGACATACAAGAATGGGTAAAGAGACAGATATTGCCTGCACCACTCTGACTAAGGGGTGAGTAGGTGGCCTCCCAGCTGGACAGCCCAGTCCCTAGGCACTAAGAAATGGGCTCACTGCATCTCCATCCCCCAACCATCACAACACCACTAGCCAGTCATCAGGCAAGGCTCCTCCAGCAGGCTGCTCCACCATACCCACATCAGACCCTGTAATCTACAAGTCCCACTCCATCTGCAAACCTCAGAGGTTTACTGAGACAGACATTGCCTGCACTGATCAAACCAATTGGTGGGCATAACTGGAGGTTTCTCTCCTGCCTTCTAGTTCCCAAATAACCGTTCTAAGGCTTAACATTAATTAGAAACTGTTTGCCCTATTAGCTCAGGGTTCTCATTATGTAACTCTTACAACTTCATTTTACCACGTAGTTCACGATTTGTTGCGTCACATCATGTTTCTTCTGCAGTTGCTAATGTCTCACTGACTCTCCCTTCTTCCTTTCTGTAGCTGTTAGGATTTCCTACTATATTCTATAGTTTACCCTCCCATAGGCCAAAGCAGCTTCTTTATTAACCAATGGTAATAAAACATATTCACACCATACAGAAGGGCCTCACACATCAGGTGACTGGCTGACCACCCAGATGGACAGCCCAGTCTCTAATACTGAAGGCCCAGAGCACAACTCCTGCCCCTCCTCCAACCATCTCAGTACCACCAGAAAGTAAGGAAGGAAGGATCCCCGAGAAGGCTTCTCCTCCACCAACTACCGTTTGAACCTGCAAATTCCAGGCCCCACTCTCCTTCCAAACCCCACCATCCACTGTGACATCAGCAGCTTTGGAAGAGATGGAAGAGATGGGTAGACACCAGTGCAAGAATATAGAACACAAGAGACAGAAGACAGAATCACAGGCATTGAAGATTCAATAGAGAAAATAGATTCACTGATCAAATAAAACATTAAAGTCAACAAAGTCATAACAAAAATTGTCCAGGAATTCTGGGACACTATGAAAAAGTCAAACATAAGAATTATAGGGTCAGAAGAAGGACAAAAACTCCAGCTCAGTGTCATAGAAAATGTATTCAACAAAATCATAGAAGAAAATGTTCCTCAAACTAAAAAAGGAAATGTCTATGATGGTACAAGAAACAGAACACCAAATAGACTGGATCAAAAAAGAAGTCCCCTCATTACATAATAACCAAAACACTAAATATATTGAATAAAGAAAGAATATTAAGAGACTCAAAGGGAAAATTCCAAATAATGTATAATGGCATGTAGCAATATTTTGTTTATGTTTTAATATATAAAGCTTGCCTGCAGATCAGAGTGCAGAGCTAAGTCACTAGAGGCCAGGGAGTGGTGGCATGTATGTTTTATCCAAAGACTTGGGAGACAGAATCAGAGGGAGCTCTGTAACTTCAAGGTTACACTGTGCTACACAAGACTGAATCTATATGAAAGTGAAAGAGATCACACAAAGGTGTTCCCAACCTTTAATCCCAGCTCTTGGGAGGTAGAAACAGGAGTGATAAGGCTAGATGGAAAAAGGAATATAAGGTGGAAGCAGACAGGAGCTATGTGCAGTCTGAGGCTTAGTAGAGACTGTTTCAGTCTGAGATTCAGTGGATGCAGTCTGAGGACAGAATTTCCCCATTTGACTGAGCATTGGTAGAGGTAAAAGAACTCTAGTGGCTGGCATCTCTGCTTCACTGTTCTTTCTCATTAACCCCTATTCCTATCTTTGGGATTTTATTATTAAGACCAACTAGAACTGATGCTACATCTGATGCCCAACTTTTGGGGTACAAAGTCACAAAAAAGCCATTTGCCTGTGGCTTTACATACACTGGCAAAGCTGGAGCTACACGTGGTCAGAGGCAGCACCCTACCAGCTAGGTTTTCCTTTCTTCTCTCCCTTCTCAGGCTGCTGCCAAACTAGGAAGTTGCTTTAAAACATAGCCAAGTTTTAATGGTTGACACAGCAATCGTCATCCTCACATCATCATCATCATCATCATCATTGGACCATTTGGAGAGAAAATTGGGAATTCTGAAGAGAAATTTCTTAAAAGAGAGAGTTTTTTAAATAAAAAATGGGGCCCTGCCATCTTTGGGCACATAAGCCCAGCTGTCTTTGGGCACATAACAGCACCAAGCTCAGCCTGTCTGGGCACTGGGATCGAGTCCGAAAGGCAGCCAGGCAGGCGGGAATTCCTTTGTTTCAATAGCCTGCTGGCAGCAAGCAAGGTAGGCGCTTTGTTTATGAGCTTCCCAAACAGCATGGAGATCTGATCTGGGCACCAGGAGAGCCATCTCTGGGGTGAGTGAGTTTCTGACCCGCAGCAGCAACCGGGGACAAGGAACTACTTCCTGCAGGGCCTATAGTCCTGCATACTGCCTCTCTCTTCCTATCTCACCCAGCATGCATCCAAACCCTCCCCACTTCTGCCTCCCTGCCGTCTTTGGGCACATAACATCACCCAGCTCAGCCTGTCTGGAAGCTGGGATCGAATCCAGAGGGCAGCCAGGCAGGCGGGAATTCCTTTGTTTCAATAGCCTGCCTGCAGCAAGCAAGGTAGGCGCTTTGTTTATGAGCTACCCAACCAGCACAGAGATCTTATCTCGGCACCAGGAGAGCCATCACTTCGGCACCTAAAGAGCCATCACAGGAGAATGCCATCACTGGGAAGGTACATCAGTGGGCAAGGAGACCTGATCCTCTAAAAGAAGATACTTAGGGAAGCATTCGGAGGAAGAGATGGGCAGGCGCCAATGCAAGAATTCATCCAACAATCTGAAAAACAACATGAAACCACCAGAACCCAGCTACCTCACAACAGGAGGACATGAACACCTTAATCAAGAAGAAGTAGAAAAAATGGACTTTATGAAAGTGATTGCCACCCTTAAACAGCATGTAAAAAAATGCCCATATAGAAATGGATGAGAAGTATAACAGAAAGTTTGAAGAATTGAATAAAGCAGTGAATGATACCCTAGGAAACCAAGGAAAAACAATCAAACAGATAATGGAAACAGTTCAAGACTTGAAAACTAAATTGGAGACAAGGAAGAAAACACAAAAAGAGGGCCTGCTGGACATGGAAAATATAGGTAAACGCATAGAGACTACAGAAACAAGCATAACCAGTAGAATACAAGAGATAGAAGAAAGAATCTCAGATTCTGAAGATAACATAGAGAAAATAAACGCACTGATCAAAGATAACAGGAAGTCGAACAAACTCTCATCACAAAACATTCAGGAAATATGGGACACAATAAAAAGACCAAACCTAAGAATAATAGGAGTAGAAGAAGGAGGAGTGCAGCTGAAAGGTCCAGAAAATATATTTAATAAGATTATAGAAGAAAACTTTCCCAACCTAAAGAAAGATATTCCTTTGAAGGTTCAAGAAGCATACAGAACACCGAATAGATTGTTCCAAAAAAATCATCTCCTCGCCATATAATAATAATATTATAATAATAATAATCAAAACACAAAACATACAAAATAAAGAAAGAATATTAAAAGCTGCAAAGGAAAAAGGTCAAGTTACTTATAAAGGTAAACCTATCAGACTTACACCTGATTTCTTTATGAAAACCATGAAAGGCAGAAGGTCCAGGATAGATGTACTCCAGAAACTAATAGACCATGGATGCAAGCCCAGACTACTATACCCAGCCAAGCTTTCGTTCACTATAAATGGAGAAAACAAAATTTTCCAGGATAATGTCAACCTGTAGAAGAATGAAAATAGATCCATATCTATCACCATGCACAAAACTCAAGTCCAAATGGATTAAAGACCTCAATATCTGTCAGAACACACTAAACCTGATAGAAGAGAAAGTGGGAAGTACTCTACAGCACAGGGGCACAGGAGACCACTTCCTACATATAACCCCAGCCTCACAGACACTAAGGGCATCATTGAATAAATGGGACCTCCTGAGGCTGAGAAGCTTCTGTAAAGCAAAGGACACTGTCACTAAGACAAAAAGGCAACCCACTGACTGGGAGAAGATCTTCACCAACCCCGCAACTGACAAAGGTCTGATCTCCAAAATATATAAAGAACTCAAGAAACTAGACCGCAAAAGGCTAATCAATCCAATAATAAAATTAGGCACTGAGCTGAACAGAGAATTCTCAACAGAAGAACTTCAAATGGCCAAAAGACACTTAAGGTCATGCTCAACTTCCTTAGCCATCAGGGAAATGCAAATCAAGACAACTTTAAGATACCATCTTACACCTGTCAGAATGGCTAAAATCAAAAACACCAATGATAGCCTTTGCTGGAGAGGTTGTGGAGAAAAGGAAACACTCACCCATTGCTGGTGGGAATACAAACTTCTGCAACCACTCTGGAAAGCAGTGTTTCGGTGTCTAAGGAAATTCAGGATCAACCTACCCCTGGATCCAGCAATACCACACTTGGGAATATACCCAAGAGAGGCCCTATCATACAACAAAAGTATATGCTCACCTATGTTCATGGCAGCATTGTTTGTAATAGCCAGAACCTGGAAACAACCTAGATGCCCTTCAACGGAAGAATGGATGAAGAAAGTATGGAATATATACATATTAAAGTATTACTCAGCAGTAAAAAACAAGGACTTCTTGAAGTTGGCATGCAAATGGATGGAAATAGAAAACACTATCCTGAGTGAGGTAAGCCAGACCCAAAAAGAGGAACATGGGATGTACTCACTCATATTTGGTTTCTAGTCATAAATAAAGGACATTGAGCTTATAATTCATGTTCCTAGAGAAGCTAAATAAGAAGGTGAATCCAAAGACAAACACATAGGCATCCTCATGAATATTAAACTTCATCAGGCAATGAAAGGAGACAGAGACAGAGACTCACATGGGAGCACCAGACAGAAATCTCAAGATGAAAATCAGGAGCAGAAGGAGACAGAGCACGAGCATGGAACTCAGGACCGCGAGGGGTGCACCCACACACTGAGACAATGGGGATGTTCTATCGGGAACACACCAAAGCCAGCTGGCCTAGGTCTGAAAAAGCATGGGATAAATCCGGACTAGCTGAACATAGCGGACAATGAGGAATACTGAGAATTCAAGAACAATTGCAGTGGGTTTTTGATCCTACTGCACGTACTGGCTTTGTGGGAGCCTAGGCAGTTTGGATGCTCACCTTACAAGACCTGGATAGAGGTGGGCAGTCCTTGGGCTTCCCACAGGTCAGGGAACCCTGATTGCTCTTCGAGCAGATGAGGGAGGGGGACTTGATCGAGGGAGGGGGAGGGAAATGGGAAGCGGTTGCGGGGAGGAGGCAGAAATCCTTAATAAATAATTAATTTAAAAAAAAAATTAAAAAAAACTCAAGCAACAAGAGAAAAAAAAATTCCAGGATAAAAACAAATTTAAACAATACGTAGCCACAAATCCAGCCTTACAGAAAGTAATAGAAGGAAAATCACAAACCAAGGAGTCCAACAATAACCACAATACTCAAACATCTAGAGACCCTTCACCAACACAACTCAAAGAAAGGAAACACACAAACACTACTACTAATAAAGTGACCGGAATTAACAACCACTGGTCATTAATATCACTTAATGTCAATGGACTCAACTCACCTATAAAAAGGCACAGGCTAAGAAACTGGATACGAAAACAGGATCCAACATTCTGCTGTTTACAAGAAACACACCTCAAAAACAAAGACAGGCACCTACTCAGAGTAAAGGGCTGGGAAAAGGCTTATCAAGCAAATGGACCTAAGAAACAAGCAGGTGTGGCCATACTAATCTCTAACAAAGTTGACTTCAAACTTAAATGAATCAAAAGAGTTGGAGAAGGACATTTTATACTCATAACAGCAACAATTCATCAGGAGGACATCTCAATCTTGAATATCTATGCCCCTAATATAAAAGCACCCACGTATGTAAAAAAAAAAAAACCTTACTAAAACTCAAGACTGCCATCAAACCTCACACACTAATAGTAGGAGACTTCAACACTCCTCTCTCACCAATGGACAGGTCAATTGGACAGAAACCTAACAGAGAATTAGAGAATTAATAGAGGTAATGAATCAAATGGACTTAACAGACATCTATAGAACATTCCACCCAAATAGGAAAGACTATACCTTCTTCTCTGCAGCTCATGGAAACTTCTCGAAAATTGACCACATACTGGGTAACAATGCAAACTTCCACAGTTACAAAAAAATTCGTAAACTCCTGTGTCTTATCAGATCACCATGGATTAAAGTTAGAATTCAACAATACTTTCCCCAGAAAATCTACAAAGTCATGGAAACTGAACAGTAAACTACAGAACCACACCTGGATCAAGGAAGAAATAAAGAAAGAAATTAAAGTCTTCCTGGAATTCAATGAAAATAAAGAAACAACATACTCAAACTTATGGGACACTATGAAAGCAGTCCTAAGAGGAAAGTTCATAGCACTAAGTGCCCACTAAAGGAAAAAGGAGAAAGCACACATTGGAGACTTAACCGCCCACATGTAAGCTCTAGAGAAAAAAGAAGCAGACTCACCTAGGAGGAGTAGAAGACTGGAAATAATCAAACTGAGGGCAGAAATCAACAAAATAGAAACACCGAAAACAATCCAAAGAATCAATGAAACAAAAAGCTGGTTCTTGGAGAAAATCAACAAGATTGAAAACCCCTATCCAAACTAATCAAATGGCAGAGGAGATAATGCAAATTAATAAGATCTGAAAATAAAAGGGGGACATAACCACAGACACAGAGGAAATTCAGAGAGTCATTAGATCTTACTACAAAAGCCTGTATGTAACAAAACTGGAAAATGTAAAAGAAATGGACACTTTTTTAGATAAATACCATATACCAAAGTTAAACCAGGACCAGGTGAACAATCTAAATAGACCTGTTATTCGCGAAGAATTAGAAGCGGTTATCAAAAATCTCCCTACCAAAAAAAACCAGCACCAGTCGGTTTCAATGCAGAATTCTACCAGAAATTCCAAGAAGACCTAATACCTATACTCCTTAATGTATTTCACAATATAGAAACAGAAGAGTCATTGCCAAATTCCTTTTATGAAGCTACAATTACTCTGATACCAAAACCACACAAAGACTCAACCAAGAAAGAGAATTACAGGCCAATCTCACTCATGAACATCGACGAAAAATCCTCAATAAAATACTGGCAAACGGAATCCAAGAACACATTAGAAATATTACCCATTATGATCAAGTTGGCTTCATCCCAGAGAGGCAGGGCTGGTTCAACATATGAAAATCTATCAATGTAATCCAGCATATAAATAAACTGTGAGAAAAAAAACCATATGAACATTAATTAGATGCTGAAAAAGCATTTGACAAAATCCAACATCCCTTTATGATAAAAGACTTGGAGAGATTAGGCATACAAGGGTCATACCTAAATATAATAAAAGTTATTTACAGCAAGCTAACAGCTAACATAGAATTAAACGGAGAGAAACTCAAAGCCACCCCACTAAAATCAGGAACACGACAAGGATGTCCACTCTCTCCATACTTCTTCAATATAGTGCTTGAAGTTTTAGCAATAGCAATAAGACAACATAAGGGGATCAAGGGGATTCGAATTGGAAAGGAAGAAGTTAAACTTTCGTTATTTGTAGATGATATGATAGTGTACATAAGCGACCCCAAAAACTCCACCAAAGAACTCCTACAGCTGATAAACAGCTTTAGTAATGTGGCAGGATACAAGATCAACTCCAAAAAATCAGGCATCCTCCTATACACAAAGGATATGAAAGCAGAGAGGGAAATCAGAGAAGCATCACCTTTTACGATAGCCACAAACAGCATAAAATATCTTGGGGTAACTCTAACCAAGGAAGTGAAATATCTATTTGACAAGAACTTTAAGGCATTGAAGAAAGAAATTGAAGAGGATACTAGAAAATGGAAAGATCTCCCTTGCTCTTGGATTGGGAGGATCAACATAGTAAAAATAGCAATTCTACCAAAGGCAATTTATAGATTCAATGCAATCCCCATCAAGGTCCCATCAAAATTCTTCACAGAACTTGAGAGGACAATAATCAACTTTATATGGAAAAAAAAAACAGGATAGCCAAAACAATTCTATACAATAAAGGAACTTCTGGAGGCATTACCATCCCTGACTTCAAACTCTATTGCAGAGCTACAGTAATGAAAACAGCTTGGTATTGGCATAAAAACAGAGAAGTCAACCAATGGAATCATATAGAAGACCCGGAATTTAACCCACAAACCTATGAACACCTCATTTTTGATAAAGTAGCTAAAAGGATACAATGGAAGAAAGAAAGCATCTTCAACAAATGGTGCTGGCACAACAGGATGTCAACCTGTAGAAGACTGAAAATAGACCCATATCTATCACCATGCACAACACTCAAGTCCAGATGGATTAAAGACCTCAATATCAATCTGAACACACTGAACCTGATAGAAGAGAAAGTGGGAAGTACCCTACAACTGATGGGCACAGGAGATTGCTTCCTATGTATAACCCCAGCAGCACAGACATTAAGGAAACATTGAATAAATGGGACCGCCTGAAACTGAGAATCTTCTGTAAAGAAAAGGACACTGTCACTAAGACAAAAAGGCAACCCACTGACTGGGAGAAGATCTTCACCAACCCCCCAACAGACAAAGGTCTGATCTCCAAAATTTATAGAGAACTCAAGAAACTAGACTTTAAAATGCTAATTAACTCAATTAAAAAATGGGGCACGGAACTGAACAGAGAATTCTCAACAGAAGATGTACAAATGGCCAAAAGACACTTAAGATCATGCTCTACCTCCTTAGCAATCAGGGAAATGCAAATCAAAACAACTTTGAGATATCATCTTACACCTGTCAGAAGGGCTAAAATCAAAACCACCAATGATAGCCTTTGCTTGAGAGGTTGCGGAGGAAGGGGTACCCTCATCCATGGCTGGTGGGAATGCAATCTTGTGCAACCACCTTGGAAAGCAGAGTGGTGCTTTCTCAGGAAATTCAGGATCAACCTACCCCTGGACCCAGCAATACCACTCTTGGAAACATACAAAAGAGATGCCCTATCATATGACAAAAGCATGTGTTCAACTATGTTCATAACAGTATTATTTGTAATAACCAGAACCTGGAAAAAACCTAGATGTCCTTCAATGGAAGAATGGATGAAGAAAGTGTGGAAGATATACACAGTAGAGTACTACGCTGTGGAAAAAAAAAATGACTTCTCGAATTTTGCATGCAAATGGATGGAAATAGAAAACACTATCCTGAGTGAAGTAACTCAGACCCAAAAAGATGAACATGGCATGTACTCACTCATCATTGGTTTCTAGCCATAAATAAGGGTCACGGAGTCTACAATAGGTGAACCTAAGGAAGCTAAGTAAGAAGGTGAACCCAAGGAAAAACATATTGCTATCCTCTTGGCTATGGGAAGTAGACAAAATTGCCTGGGAAAAAAACTTGGGATCTTGTGGTTGGGGTGGGATAGGGGTAAGGGGAGATGGGGAGAGAAAAGTGAGAAGGGGAGGATGCGGGGAAGTGGGGAAACAGGATGATTGGGATATAGGAAGGTTGGATAGGGGAGCAGGGAAGCACAAATCTTAGTTATGGGAGCCACCTTAGGGTTGGCAAGAGACTTGAACCTAGAGTGGCTCCCAGCAGCCCTCAGCGATGTCCCCAGTTAGTTCCTTGGGTAGCTGATATAGGGAACCTGAAATGACCCTATCCTTTAGCAATACTGATGAATATCTTGCATATCACCATAGAACCTTCATCTGGTGAAGGATGGAGATAGAGACAGAGACCCACACTGGAGCACCGGACTGAGCTCCCAAGGTCCCAAAGAGGAACAGAAGGAGGGAGAAGATGAGCAAGGAAGTCAGGACCAAGAGGGGTGCACCCACCCACTGAGACAGTGGAGCTGATCTATTGGGAGCTCACCAAGGCCAGCTGTACTGTGACTGAAAAAGCATAGGATAAAACCAGACTCTCTGAACATGGTGAACAATGAGGGCTGATGAGAAGCCAAGGACAATGGCATGGGGTTTTGATCCTGCTTCATGTTCTGGCTTTGTGGGAGCCTAGCCAGTTTGGATGTTCACCTTCCTAGACAGGGACAGAGTGGGGTGGACCTTGGACTTTCCACAAGGCAAGGAACCCTGACGGCTCTTTGGACTGGAGAGGGAAGGAAAAAGGAATGTGGGGAGACAGAGAAGGGTGGGAGGAAGGGAGAGGGAAATGGGAGGCTGGGAGGAGGCAGAAACTTTTTTTTCTCTTTTTCTCAAAAAAAAATTAAAAAAAAAACAGAGTGCACAATCGCACGCGCATGCTCTCTCTCACACACACACACACACACACACACACTTAACTATGAAAAGGTTGTGTTACGAATGAAAGAATCATCATAAGAAACCTATTTCTTCCCTTTTATGCTATTCTGAAAAAAACAGGGTACAGGTGGAGGAAATTTTAAAGGGGACGTCTCATGCAATTGCCATGAGCAAAAGAAACTTTGTTAGACAAATAAACAGTAGGAGCTTATTTCTTATGAGTGGGTATGCATGTATGTGTGCATATGTATATGTGTATGTTCATGTTTAAGAGTTTGCAGCTGTGGGTATGTGTGCATTTTCATGTGTGTGCAGATGTGCATGAATGTGAATTCCATAGTAAAATCAGCCACAGGAATATTGTTTGCCTTCTTTGAGACAGTCATTTTTGTCTGCAGTGCACCAGTTAGGCCAGGCTAGCTGACTAGCAAGTCCACAGGGTTCTTCATGTTTCTGCCTCCCCAGAGTGGGATTTTAAACCTGTGCTGCCACAATTGGCATCCATTCTGTCTGATGAAACTGTAGTACGCATGCTTGTGATCAACTGCACAGATAAAGCATCTCTCTCTCTCTCTCTCTCTCTCTCTCTCTCTCTCTCTGACTCTTGATAGAAGTTATTCAGAGACATTCTCAGAAAGAAAAATTCCAAGGCCAGAAACCATCAAGTGTTTTCATTTCTGCTTCAAGACCAGCACAATCACTTATACAGATTTGAAACGAAAAAGAAACTGTTTAAAAAAAAAAAAAGACGAGAGAGATGAGGTGTTACATGAACAAGAGGGATCAAGAGCGTGGCTGGGAAATCCACAGACAACTGACCCAAAGTCAGTTAGGTCCTCTGCATGTGGGAGACACTTGTGTAGCCTGAACGGTTTGTGGGATCCCTGGCAGCGGGACCAGGATCTATCCATCTATCCAGATGGTGGGATATCTTGCTTAGCCTTGATGCAGTGGGGAGGGTCTTGGTCCTGTCTCACCTGACTATGCCAGGCCATACCCTTTCTGAGGAGTGGATGAGGAGTGATTTGGGGGGAGTTGTGGGAGAAGAGGGAGGAGGAAGAGGAGGAGGAACTGTGGTTGAAATGTAAAATGAGCAAAATTTTCTTAAAAATGTATAAAGTTGAAAAAAAGAATGATATCTCAATAATCGTAGATATAGCTGGATTTGGATTTGATTGAAAACAAATAAAGGCATTTTTCAAAACAAAAACACATTCACATACATAGAATATTTTTTAATTTAAGATACAATTATAGGTCTTTAATCCATAATAAATAAATAAATTTAAAAAAAAGAAATAAAAAAAGATACAATTATAGGATACTCCCCCAATAATCTGTGCTATGCTGTATATTTTTATGAAAACTTACTTCTAGAATAATAAGTGAAATCCCTTTAGAAATTCTGGCAAAATGGCAAAGCCTTTTTAATGGACCTAAACTTTTAGAATAATTTCCAGGATTATGTCTCATTAAAAAATCTAGAATTGGTATATCTTCTTCTGTGAGGAGAGTTTCTATTCCAACAAAAGAATTGTCAGAATAAGTAAAAAAAAAATGTCCTCAGGCTCTGGAACAATATTTTATTGGTCTTTCTTCCTGCCTTCCAACCTCACTTTTATGAAATATGAGCTCTGCTAAGAGCTGAGACACCTTACTTCAGTCCTCTTGATATATGTAGCAGATTGCAATGGCACACACAGTTAATTTCTGAGGCTTCCCTGAGAAAAACAAAACACAGGACTCCATGTGTTTCTTCCAGTTCCTTTCTGAATTTCTTGCTTCCCACCTGTGTCCTTACCTGTGACTTCTGGGTGCTTGAGCAGGAGCAGCAGAGAGTACCTCAGTGTTGTACTTGTTGTCTCAGTCCCAGCAGAAAACAGGTCAGCTGCTGAGAAGATCAAGTTTTCACAGGTAAACTCTGTCTTTGGGTTGTTCTTTTCCTAGGAATGATTTTACAGTGTTAGCCAGCAAAATTTTGTCAATGTACTTATTAGAGTGAATAAAATGACTTGCATATGCTGAGTTTAACATGACAGACCTTACAGCGTGCCATAGAAGAAGAAACTGACATGTGTTCAAGAAATATGTAAACCCACTGACCCATCTTTACCTCCTACACCCAGTGTCTTGTCTGGAAAATTTTTTTCATGAGACTCTTCAATCATGTGAACCATACAGTGTACCATCTTCCCAAAGAGTCAAAAATGAAAGAATTAAAGCCTCGTTTCATTTTTTGATGTCTTATTCAAAATACATGTTGAATGGAGCGGCTTGTTTATCCTGGCTGCCCAGAACCCAAAATACCACACAGAAACTATATTAACTAATCACTACTTGGCCCATTAGCTATAAATTTTTATAGGCTAACTCTTACATATTAAATTAACACATTTCTAGTAATCTCTGTATCACCACGTGACAATGGCTAATCAGCTTAAGTTTCTTCGGCATGTCTGACTCTGGGGGCGGCTCCATGGCATCTCTCTGACTCCACCCTTCTTTCTCCCAGCATTCAGTCTAGTCCTCCCCGCCTACCTAAGTTCTGCCCTATCAATAAGCCAAAGCACTTTCTTCATTCATTAGTGGTAATCACAGAACACAAAGGGGACTCCCACATCAAATACACATAAAAAGAAAAGGAGGAGAAAAGTCTGATGGAGGAAGGTCATTGGCTAATAAAGGAACTGCCTTGGCCCATTTTATTGGTTAGAGGATAGGTGGGAGGAGTAAACAGAACAGAACGCTGGGAGGAAGAGGAAGTGAGGTCAGAGACGCTACAGTTCTCCTCTCGGGATCAGACGCCTGAGAGAGACGCCATGCCCTGCTCCCAGGATGAAGCTCCGACCCAGGATGGACATAGGCTAGAATCTTCCCGGCAAGACCGGTTTTCACAGATTATTAGAGATGGGTTGATCGGGATATCAGAATTAGCCAGTAAGGGCTAGAGCTAAAGGGCCAAGCAGTGTTTAAATGAAAAAAAAATGTTAAAGTTAAAGCCTTTTTTTTGTTGTTTGTTTAAACCGAAAAAGGGGAAATGAAGGAGGAAGGTCATTGGCTAATAAAGGAACTGCCTTGGCCCATTTTATTGGTTGGAAGATAGGTGGGAGGAGTAGGCAGAACAGGACGCTGGGAGGAAGAGGAAGTGAGCTCAGTCTCGACAGCTCTCCTCTCGGGAGCAGACGCCTGAGAGAGACGCCATGCCCCGCTCCCAGGATGAAGCTCCGACCCAGGACGGACTAGGCTAGAATCTTCCCGGTAAGCGCACCTTGGGGTGCTACACACAGATGATTAGAAATGGGCTAAATTAATATGTAAGAATTAGCCTAGAAGAGAATGGGCCAAGCAGTGATTAAAAGAATACAGTGTCCATGTAATTATTTCGAGGCATAAGCCCCACGTTGGGCGCCATATGAAGTAATAAGGGCGGCGGGGCTGCGTCCCCAACACCCCGGCCGCCTACCCGGCTAGCTTATGCCCCGAAATAATTCAGAGAAGCTTCACCTTTCACGATAGCAACAAACAGCATAAAATATCTTGGGGTAACTCTAACCAAGGAAGTGAAAGATCTATTTGACAAGAACTTTAAGGCATTGAAGAAAGAAATTGAAGAGGATACCAAAAAATGGATGGACCTCCCTTGCTCTTGGATTGGGAGGATCAACATAGTAAAAATGGCAATTCTACCAAAGGCAATTTATAGATTCAATGCAATCCCCATCAAGATCCCATCAAAATTCTTCACAGATCTGGAGAGGACAATAATCAACTTTATATGGAAAAACAAAAAACCCAGGGTAGCCAAAACAATCCTATACAATAAAGGATCTTCTGGAGGCATTACCATCCCTGACTTCAAACTCTATCACAGAGCGACAGTAATGAAAACAGTGTGGTACTGGCATAAAAACAGAGAAGTCGACCAATGGAATCGTATAGAGGACCCGGATTTTAACCCACAAACCTATGAACACCTCATTTTTGATAAAGGAGCTAAAAGTATACAATGGAAGAAAGAAAGCATCTTCAACAAATGGTGCTGGCACAACTGGATGTCAACGTGTAGAAGAATGAAAATAGACCCATATCTATCACCGTGCACAAAACTCAAGTCCAAATGGATTAAAGACCTCAATATCAGCCCGAATACACTGAAAAGGATAGAAGAGAAAGTGGGAAGTACCCTACAACAGATGGGCACAGGAGATTGATTACTATGTATAACCCCAGAAGCACAGACATTAAGAGCAACATTGAATAAATGGGACCTACTAAAACTGAGAAGCTTCTGCAAAGCAAAGGACACTGTCACTAAGACACAAAGGCAACCTACTGACTGGGAGAAGATCTTCACCAACACCGCAACAGACAAAGGTCTGATCTCCAAAATATATAGAGAACTCAAGAAACTAGACTTTAAAATGCTAATTAACCCAATTAAAAAATGGGGCACTGATCTGAACAGAGAATTCTCAACAGAAGAAGTTCAAATGGCCAAAAGACACTTAAGGTCATGCTCAACTTCCTTAGCGATCAGGGAAATGCAAATCAAGACAACTTTAAGATACCACCTTACACCTGTCAGAATGGCGAAAATAAAAAACACCAATGATAGCCTTTGCTGGAGAGGTTGTGGAGAAAGGGGTACACTCACCCATTGCTGGTGGGAATGCAAACTTGTGCAACCACTCTGGAAAGCAGTGTTTCGGTTTCTCAGGAAATTCGGGATCAACCTACCCCTGGATCCAGCAATACCACTCTTGGGAATATACCCAAGAGAGGCCCTATCATACAACAAAAGTATATGCTCAACTATTTTCATGGCAGCATTGTTTGTAATAGCCAGAACCTGGAAACAACCTAGATGCCCTTCAACGGAAGAATGGATGAAGAAAGTATGGAATATATACATATTAGAGTATTACTCAGCAGTAAAAAACAAGGACTTCTTGAATTTTGCATACAAATGGATGGAAATAGAAAACACTATCCTGAGTGAGGTAAGCCAGACCCAAAAAGAGGAACATGGGATGTACTCACTCATATTTGGTTTCTAGCCATAAATAAAGGACATTGAGCTTATAATTCATGTTCCTAGAGAAGCTAAATAAGAAGGTGAATCCAAAGACAAACACATAGGCATCCTCAGGAATATTAACCTTCATCAGGCGATGAAAGGAGACAGAGACAGAGACCCACACGGGAGCACCGGACAGAAATCTCAAGGTCCAAATCAGGAGCAGAAGGAGACGGAGCACGAGCAAGGAACTCAGGACCACGAGGGGTGCACCCACACAC
Source organism: Microtus oregoni (assembly GCF_018167655.1). Taxonomy (NCBI): domain Eukaryota; kingdom Metazoa; phylum Chordata; class Mammalia; order Rodentia; family Cricetidae; genus Microtus; species Microtus oregoni. The sequence goes on from NW_024543071.1 coordinate 21,328,036, forward strand.
TAAGACAATGGGGATGTTCTATTGGGATCTCACCATGGCCAGCTGGCCTAGGCCTGAAAAAACATGGGATAAATCCGGACTAGCTGAACATAGCGGACAATGAGGAATACTGAGAATTCAAGAACAATTGCAGTGGGTTTTTGATCCTACTGCACGTACTGGCTTTGTGGGAGCCTAGGCAGTTTGGATGCTCACCTTACGAGACCTGGATAGAGGTGGGCAGTCCTTGGGCTTCCCACAGGTCAGGGAACCCTGATTGCTCTTCGAGCAGATGAGGGAGGGGGAATTGATCGGGGGAGGGGGAGGGAAATGGGAAGCGGTTGTGGGGACGAGGCAGAAATCCTTAATAAATAAATAAATTTAAAAAAAAAAAAAAAACACCAACGATAACCTTTGCTGGAGAGGCTGTGGTGGAAGGGGTACCCTCATCCATTGCTGGTGGGAATGCAATCTTGTGCAACCACTATGGAAGTCAGTGTTTTGGTTTCTTAGGAAATTCGGAATCAACCTACCCCTGGACCCAGCAATACCACTCTTGGGAATATACCCAACAGATGCCCGATCATATGACAAAAGCATGTGTTCAACTATGTTCATAGCAGTATTATTTGTAATAGCCAGAACCTGGAAACAACCTAGATGCCCTTCAAAGGAAGAATGGATGAAGAAAGTATGGAATATATACACATTAGAGTACTACTCAGCGGTAAAAAACAATGACTTCTCGAATTTTGCATGCAAATGGATGGAAATAGAAAACACTATCCAGAGTGAGGTATCCCAGACCCAAAAAGATGAACATGGGATGATGGAGGAAGGTCATTGGCTAATAAAGGCACTGCCCTGGCCCATTTTATTGGTTAGAGGATACGTGGGAGGAGTAAACAGAACAGAACGCTGGGAGGAAGAGGAAGTGAGGTCAGAGTCTCGACAGCTTTCCTCTCAGGAGCAGACACCTGAGAGAGACGCCATGCCCCGCTCCCGGCATGAAGCTCCGACCCAGGATGGACTAGGCTAGAATCTTCCCGGTAAGACCGGTTCTCACAGATTATTAGAGATGGGTTGATCGGGATATGAGAATTAGCCAGTAAGGGCTAGGGCTAAAGGGCCAAGCAGTGATTAAATGAATACAATTTGTGTGTTGTTATTTCGGGGCATAAGCTAGCCGAGCGGGCGGCTGGGGTGCTGGGGAAGCGGCCCCGCCGCCCTTATTACTACAGTTGGCGCCCAGACGTGTGGACAACTAAACCCACTTAAAAAACCTGAGAAGGCTTAAAAATAAGGGAGCGAGAGTTTAACACAGATTTTTGCTGTTTGTTGGTGGCGTGCTGTAGAGAGATTTCCTGATTCGGCAACAGTAGCAGAAAAAAAAACGCTGTGTCATTTTAAAGCGCAACTTCCTGGGGCTGTGCCGCCATTGCGATCTCTGTCTGGCTCCTGCGGGAGACAGAGCTTTTGAATAGAGCATAAATGGAGTAAAGTGCTACGATTAGTTTGATGGCAACTAGACTCGCTGTGTCCTCGGGTCTGCTCTGCTTGCCAGAGGCAAGCAAGCACCTCATCTAAGAGAGGCTTCCTGACTCAGCTTTAGCTGCAAAGCCTGCAGCTCATTAAGAGGTCCTGCCACGAAACACTTAAACGGTGTTGACGAAAAGCTGAACGCATGTTTTTCGGTTTTCAGCCATAGCAGGAAAAAAGCTGCGCCGTTTAAAAATGCCGGCTTTCTGGGCTGTCCTGCCAGGACAAACTCTGACTCTTTTACGCAGGCGGTTTTCAAGCACAGGCTGTTGAAGCTCGCTTGCTGGCTACAGCCAGTACCTCCGCCATGAGGCTGGAAAGCTAAGGAATGGACTGGATCTAGCTGGCAAAGCCACGCCTTTAGTCCTACTGATATTGCTTGGTAAATTAAAGACTCATGTGGTCAGAAAAACAGAGAGAGATACAGTAAAGAGAGATTCAAAGACAAAGAAAATTTTTAAATGGTTTACAGTGTGTTAAAAATATACGCAGACTAAAAGTTGAAGTTCTTAAAGTAAAAAACAAAAAAAGGAAGAGAGTTGTTGTGTGTGGTAGCACACGCCTTTAATCCCAGTGCCTAGAAGGCAGAGACAAACAGATCTCTGTGAGTTCAAGGTGTAGTAGTGTACACCTTTAATCCTGAATGCCTGGGAGGCAGAGACGGGCGGATCTCTGAGAGTTCAAAGCCTGGTTTACAGAGTTACTTCAGGTCAAAGATACAGAGAACCTGTCTCAAAAAGCAAAAAGTTAAAAGTAAAAATAAACGAAATAGAGGTTAAAACAAAGCTGTACAAAGATGGAAAATACACAGAGAATCTTGATACTGTATGCTATTATGCTCTCTTTGAATTATTTAAATGCTGAGGAAGGAGCAACAGATGCTAAAAGATATTTGTTTATAAATGCTGCTGAACTAATCCAACATAGATATCTTGAATTTGGATCTAAGGATATGATACTTTGGAAAGGAGTTTCTTATTTTGTTTTCACAGAGGATGAGACGCTGTTCATTTCTTCTATTCCGATTTGGTATGATGGACCACGTCCTCCTGAATGGTTCCTGTGCACGCCTTCAGAAAATTGCTTCGCTCAACTGCCAACTGAGATGAAACTAGCACACAGGTTATACCATGAAAGACCTAATTAACGACGCCCCCATTCAGCAGGAAGCAGTTTGGAGAGAAATAACTGCGCCCATATTCCCAAAAAATGTTTATAAATGTTCTTTTACATTTAAAGGGGGATATGATATAGGTATGAATAATTTGCATTAGTATAGATTTTGCTTTATTGACAGAGATTTAAGGTCAATTTTGTTATATGTATATGTATTTCTGATATTGATTAAGGTGTTGTGATTGTGTAGTTCATTATTAAAATGTAATGTATAATTAGTAAATATAGGTTGTTGATGGATAATCATAAATAATAGTCAAGTTTGTAGTCATGTTAGTTAAGATTTTCTAGATGTGCATAGATATATCTTAGATAGGCATTCTTCATATCTTTCAAAGATTATAGAATATGGCATTTTAAATGTTTTAATAACTTAGGACTTTTCATGACAATGAGACACTCTGCTCCTGGCAGCAACAATGTACTTCAAGAGGAAGATGGGCATCGAAGAGGATCCTTATGGAGTTTGATAGCCATTTGGGCAAGAAACTGCTCTTGCCTGGACTATTGCATAAACTGGACACAGAGAACCCGCAGAGAGAGGACTACTGAACTTGCCTAAGGTGAGATGATCTTTCGGGGTTCCTGATTCATGAAAGAGTCTGCGAGACATTCTGTAGGACACAACAGATAGTGACTGAACTGACTTTGAATTTTCCTGCTTTATGGAAATGTCTGCTGGATACCAAGGGCCTGAAGGCTGAAGATGGATGCCCCAACGGTACAAAAGAACTTTGGGTGACTGTCCAGGCAGCGAGATGTCTTTGTCATTTCTAGAGTTTGAAGTTTCTTAGTTCTTATTTACTTAGGTAATATTATATCTTTCTGGAGTCTTTGATGGAGTTAAGAATAGTTAGTTATAGTTATAGTTTTCCTTAGTTATGATAAAGATTATTGTAACTTTTACTTGATAACTGTTTTGTTATATGTAATTTTGCTATGTTAAAGTTAAAGCCTTTTTTTTTTTTTGTTTGTTTCAACCGAAAAAGGGGAAATGATGGAGGAAGGTCATTGGCTAATAAAGGCACTGCCCTGGCCCATTTTATTGGTTAGAGGATACGTGGGAGGAGTAAACAGAACAGGACGCTGGGAGGAAGAGGAAGTGAGGTCAGAGTCTCGACAGCTTTCCTCTCAGGAGCAGACACCTGAGAGAGACGCCATGCCCCGCTCCCGGCATGAAGCTCCGACCCAGGATGGACTAGGCTAGAATCTTCCCGGTAAGACCGGTTCTCACAGATTATTAGAGATGGGTTGATCGGGATATGAGAATTAGCCAGTAAGGGCTAGGGCTAAAGGGCCAAGCAGTGATTAAATGAATACAATTTGTGTGTTGTTATTTCGGGGCATAAGCTAGCCGAGCGGGCGGCTGGGGTGCTGGGGAAGCGGCCCCGCCGCCCTTATTACTACAATGGGATGTACTCACTCATAATTGGTTTCTAGCCATAAATAAGGGTCACGGAGTCTACAATAGGTGAATCTAAAGAAGCTAAGTAAGAAGGTGAACCCAAGGAAAAACATATAGTTATCCTCTTGGCTAAGAGAAGTAGACAAAATTGCGGGGGAGAAAATTGGGATCTTGGGGGTAAGGGGAGATGGGGAGAGAAAAGTTAGAAGGGAAGGATGTCGGCCCTTGGTAAAGCAGGAGGATTGAGATAAAGGAAGGTTGGACAGGGGAGCACGGAACCACAATTCTTAGTTAAGGGAACCACTTTAGGGTTTACAAGAGACCTGAACCTAGAGGGGCTCCCAGGTGCCCAAGGTGAGGTCCCCAGTCAGTTCCTTGGGCAGTTGAGAATAGGGAACCTGAAATGACCCTATCCTTGAGCAATACTGACGAATATCTTGCATATCATCATAGAACCTTCATCTGGTGATTGATGGAGATAGAGACAGAGACCCACACTGGAGCACTGGACTGAGCTCCCAAAGTCCTAATGAGGAGCAGAAGGAGGGAGAACATGAGCAAAGAAGTCGGGACCACGAGGGATGCACCCACCCACTGAGACAGTGGAGCTGATCTATTGAGAGCTCACCAAGACCAGATGGACTGTGACTGAAAAAGCATGGGATAAAACTGGACTCTCTGAACATGGCGAACAATGAGGGCTGATGAGGCGCAAAGGACAATGGCACGGGGGTTTGATCCTACGTAATGTGATGGCTTTGTGGGAGCCCAGCCAGTTTGGATGTTCACCTTCCTAGATATGGACCGAGGTGGGAGGTCCTAGGTCTTACCACAGGGCAGAAAACCCTGACTGCTCTTTGGACTGGAGAGGGAGGGGGAAAGGAGTGGGGGGAGGGGGAGAAGGGTGGGAAAAGGGGGCAAGGGTGGGAGGAGGGGGAGGGAAATGGGAGGCTGGGAGGAGGTGGAAACTTGTTTTTTTTTTCTTTCTCCTTTTCTCAATAAAAAAAGAAAAAAATTATCAAAAAAAAAAAAGAAAAAACAGATATGAGTAGGAAGATACCCAAATAAGGAAGTGGGGCTGATGGGTGGCTGCCAAACAGAAAGCCAAGTTGGGTCTGAACAAGTTTTCAAGATTACATTCCATTCTCAAATTCCCTGTGACCACAGCCCAACATACATGCATGAACACATAGGTGTATGGAGAGATAGATGCATGAACTTGTAGGCACATGGGCACTTACCATGACCTTTACCAATCTTTTCAGCCATTGGAAAATTTCCTCTTCCAGCAAACTCATCTCCATGATCAATGAAGGCTTCTTTTTTTTTTTTTTTTTTTTTTTTTTTTTTTTTTTTTTTTTTTGAGACAGGGTTTCTCTGTGGTTTTGGAGCCTGTCCTGGAACTAGCTCTTGTAGACCAGGCTGGTCTCGAACTCACAGAGATCCGCCTGCCTCTGCCTCCCAAGTGCTGGGATTAAAGGCGTGCGCCACCACTGCCTGACCTGAAGGCTTCTTTTAAAGCTTTATATCCATGCAACACCACAGTAGGCTTCCTGCCCAAGTATAGAGTGAACACAGAAACATAGACTTTTGAAAACTGGAAAATAAAAAACTAATTAAAAATGGAGCAAAAAGATGTTAGTGTTTGACTTCCAAAAGGCTACCTGGAGGCTGCACACAGACCTTCCTCACTCTTTCTGCTATTCCAGAAACAGTTCTTATAGTTGCCCTTAGCACTGAAACAGCATACCAGCTGCTGTTCATTTTCCCTCATCCATGCCTCCTGTGGATCCCACAGACCATCCTACCTTATCCTTCTCTCCCTTCCTCTTTGCTATAGCTCACAGCCTAACTTATCCACAGACAACACCTGGTTTCAGTGCAGAATTCTACCAGACTTTTACATAAGAGTTAACACCAACATTCCTCAAATTATTCTACAAAGTAGAAACAAAAGCATATTGCCAAATTCATTTTATGAGGCCATAGTTACCCTGGTGCCCAAAACAAATAAACTCAACAAAAAAAAAGAGAGAATTACAAACCAATTTCCCTTATCCACACAAATGAAAAATACTCAATAAATTACTGGTAAACTGAATCCAAGAATAGATCAAAAAGATCATTCATCATGACCAAGTAAGTTTCATCCCAGAGAAGCAAGGATGGTTAAACATACAAAAATCTGTCAATATAATCTCTACCATATGAATAAAACTTAAAGAAAAAACACATGATTCTCTCTATAGATTGCAATAAAAAAGCCTTTACTAAATCCAACACCCCCTCAAGATAAAAAAAAAAAACCACTGGAGAGGTTATGGATATAAAGAGCATACTTTAGCATAATAAAGACACTTTACAGCAAGCCTGTATCCAACATCAAATTAAATGGAGAGAATCTCAAAGCAATTTTACCAATATCAGGAACAAGATAAGACTGCATACTCTCTCCATATCTATTCAGTAAAATATTTGAGTTCTAGCTAAAGCAATATGACAACTAAAGGACATCAAGGGGATATAAACTGGAAAGGAATATGTCAAATACCATTATTTACAGATGATATAATAGCATACATACATGACTTTAAGAATTCCACTAGGGAGGTACTGAGGAGTTCCATCTGGACGGGCGACCCACCCAGAGCAGATCTCGCCCCGCCTGTCAGGTTTTTTTCCTTTTGTCCCCGGATCATCAGGCTACCAGGTTGCCCTGTTTAGGTACTGAGGAGTTCCATCTGGATGGGTGAGTGTGTGCGATCCAGGGGCGGTTTGACCCGGTAGAGACTACAATCTTCCCCCTCCCCCAGCTCCTTCTGCAGGGCTGTCTTTCTTACACCCGACTCCCCCCCCCCCCCCACAAGCCTGTGTTATCTGCTAGGTCCTTTGCTCAGGAACAGTTTTCTGCTCCTACACTAAGGCTACCCACCCAGAGAGGTGAGTGCCTGCCTACCAGGCAGGCCTCAAGGACCCCCCCCCAAAGGGAGCACATGCACCTTCAGCTTTTGTGGCAGGGTGTCCTGTGTTCTACTCGTCTCTGCCCTGCCCCCCAAGTTCTCCCTTTTGTCCGCGGGTCATTGGACTACCAGGTGTCTATGTTTTGGTGCTGAGAAGTTCCATCTGGACTGGACAGTTCCTGCTTCTACACTGAAGAGTTACAACCAGAGAGTCAGTCACAGCAAAGACTGGACCAAGATACCAGGCCTCTCCTGGATCCATTTGAAGGAAGAGATGAGAAGGCACCAAGGCAAGAATTCCTCCAACAACCTGAAAGGCAACATGACAACACCAGAATCCAGAGATCCCGAAATAAGAAGAATTGTACACCCTACTCTAGAAGAATTAGAGAAATCGACTCAAAAGTGAATTATATGAAAATAATAGAAGACCTTAAACAGGAGGTGAAAAACTGCCATAAACAATTAGAGATCACAAACAAAAAGGTAGAGGAAATGAATAAAGTGCTCAAAGATACCCAAGAAAACCAAGAGAAACAAGAAAAAGCAATCAAACAGGTAAGGGAAGTGGTTCAAGACATGAAGAATGAAATGGAAGTAATGAAGAAAACACAAACCAAGGGAAAGATAGAGATGGAATATCTGGGTAAATAAACAGGAAATACAGAGACAAGTACTACCAACAGATTACAAGAGATAGAAGAAAGAATTTCAGATACTGAAGATACCATAGAGAAAATAAACACACTGATCAAAGAAAACAGCAAAACCAACAAAATCTCATCACGAAACATTCAGGAAATCTGGGACACAATAAAAAGACCAAACCAAAGAATTATAGGGGTAGAAGAAGGAGAAGAAGTGCAGCTCAACGGTCCAGAAAATATATTTAATAAAATTATAGAAGAAAACTTTCCCAACCTAAAGAAAGATATTCCTTTGAAGGTTCAAAAAGCATACAGAACACCGAATAGACTGGACCAAAAATAAAACATCTCTTCGCCATATAATAATCAAAACACAAAACATACATAATAAATAAAGAATATTAAGAGCTGCAAAGGAAAAAGGTCAAGTTACTTATAAAGGTAAACCTATTAGACTTACACCTGATTTCTCTATGGAAACAATGAAAGTCAGAAGGTCCTGGATAGTTGTACTGCAGAAACTAAGAGAACATGGATGAAAGCCCAGACTACTATACAAAGCCAAGCTTTCATTAACTATAAATGGAGAAAACAAAATTTTCCAGGATAAAAACAAATTTAAACAATACGTAGCCACAAATCCAGCCTTACAGAAAGTAATAGAAGGAAAATCACAAACCAAGGAGTCCAACAATAACCACAATAACTCAAACATCTAGAGACCCTTCACCAACACAACTCAAAGAAAGGAAACACACAAACACTACTACTAATAAAGTGACCGGAATTAACAACCACTGGTCATTAATATCACTTAATGTCAATGGACTCAACTCACCTATAAAAAGGCACAGGCTAAGAAACTGGATACGAAAACAGGATCCAACATTCTGCTGTTTACAAGAAACACACCTCAAAAACAAAGACAGGCACCTACTCAGAGTAAAGGGCTGGGAAAAGGCTTATCAAGCAAATGGACCTAAGAAACAAGCAGGTGTGGCCATACTAATCTCTAACAAAGTTGACTTCAAACTTAAATGAATCAAAAGAGTTGGAGAAGGACATTTTATACTCATAACAGGAACAATTCATCAGGAGGACATCTCAATCTTGAATATCTATGCCCCTAATATAAAAGCACCCACGTACGTAAAAGAAACATTACTAAAACTCAAGGCTGCCATCAAACCTCACACACTAATAGTAGGAGACTTCAACAATCCTCTCTCATCAATGGACAGGTCAATCAGACAGAAACTTAACAGAGAAATAAGAGAATTAATGGAGGTAATGAATCAATTTGACTTAACAGACATCTATAGAACATTCCAACAAAATAGGAAAGAATATACATTCTTCTCTGCAGCTCATGGAACCTTCTCGAAAATTGACCACATACTGGGTAACAAAGCAAACTTCCACAGTTACAAAAAAAAATATTCATAACCTCCTGTGTCTTATCAGATCACCATGGATTAAAGTTAGAATTCAACAACAATGCTACCCCCAGAAAGCCTACAAACTCATGGAAACAGAACAGTCAACTACTGAACCACACCTGGATTAAGGAAGAAATAAAGAAAGAAATTAAAGTCTTCCTTGAATTCAATGAAAATGAAGAAACAACATACTCGAACTTATGGGACACTATGAAAGCAGTCCTGAGAGGAAAGTTCATAGCACTAAGTGCCCACCTAAAGAAAACAGAGAAAGCACATATTGGAGACTTAACAGCCCACTTGAAAGCTCTAGAAAAAAAAAGAAGCAGACTAACCTAGGAGGAGTAGAAGACTGGAAATAATCAAACTGAGGGCAGAAATCAACAAAATAGAAACACAGAAAACAATTCAAAGAATCAATGAAACAAAAAGCTGGTTCCAGGAGAAAATCAACAAGATTGGTAAACCCCTATCCAAACTAATCAAACGGCAGAGAGAGAATATGCAAATTAATAAGATCAGAAATGAAAAGGGGGACATAACCACAAACACAGAGGAAATTCAGAGAATCATTAGATCTTACTACAAAGGCCTGTATGCCACAAAACTGGAAAATGAAAAGGAAATGGACACTTTTTTAGATAAATACCATATACCAAAATTAAACCAGGACCAGGTGAATGAACTAAATAGACCTGATAGTCGCGAAGAATTAGAAGCTGTTATCAAAAACCTCCCTACCAAAAAAAGCCCAGAACCAGATGGTTTCAATGCAGAATTCTACCAGAACTTCCAAAAAGACCTAATACCTATACTCCTTAATGTATTTCACAATATAGAAACAGAAGAGTCATTGCCAAATTCCTTTTATGAAGCTACAGTCACTCTGATACAAAAACCGCAAAAAGACTCAACCAAGAAAGAGAATTACAGGCCAGTCTCACTCATGAATATCAATAAAAAAAAATCCTCAACAAAATACTGGAAAACCGTATCCAAGAACACATTAGGAAAATTATCCATTATGATCAAGTAGGCTTCATCCCAGAGAGGCAGGGCTGGTTCAACATAAGAAAATCTATCAATGTAATCCATCATATAAATAAACTGAAAGAAAAAAACCATAGGATCATTAATTAGATGCTGAAAAAGCATTTGACAAAATCCAACATCCCTTTATGAAAAAAGTTTTGGAGTGATTAGGGATGCAAGGGTCATGCCTAAATATAATAAAAGCAATATACAGCAAGCCAACAGCTAACATCAAATTAAATGGAGAGAAACTCAAAGCCATCCCGCTTAACTCAGGAACACGACAAGGCTGTCCACTCTCGCCATACCTCTTCAATATATTGCTTGAAGTTCTAGCAATAGCAATAAGACAACATAAAGGGAACAAGGGTATTCGAATTGAAAAGGAAGAAGTGAAACTTTTGTTATTTGCGGATGATATGATAGTGTACATAAGAGACCCCCAAAACTCCACCAAAGAACTTTCACAGCTGATAAACACCTTTAGTAATGTTGCAGGATACAAGATCAACTCAAAAATATCACTCGCACTCTTATACACAAAGGATATGGAAGCAGAGAGGGAAATAAGAGAAGCTTCACATTTCACGATAGCCACAAACAGCATAAAATATCTTGGGGTAACTCTAACCAAGGAAGTGAAAGATCTATTTGACAAGAACTATAAGGCATTGAAGAAAGAAATTGAAGAGGATTCCAGAAAATGGATGGACCTCCCTTGCTCTTGAATTGGGAGGTCAACATAGTAAAAATGGCAATTCTACCAAAGGCAATTTATAGATTCAATGCAATCCCCATCAAGATCCCATCAAAATTCTTCACAGATCTGGAGAGGACAATAATCAACTTTATATGGAAAAACAAAAACCCAGGATAGCCAAAACAATCCTATACAATAAAAGATCTTCTGGAGGCATTACCATCCCTGACTTCAAACTCTATTACAGAGCTACAGTGATGAAACAGTGTGGAACTGGCATAAAAACAGAGAAGTCGACCAATGGAATCATATAGAAGACCCGGAATTTAACCCACAAACCTATGAACACCTCATTTTTGATAAAGGAGCTAAAAATATACAATGAAAGAAAGAAAGCATCTTCAACAAATGGTGCTGGCACAACTGGATGTCAACCTGTAGAAGAATGAAAATAGTCCCATATCTATCACCATGCACAAAACTCAAGTCCAAATGGATTAAAGACCTCAATATCAGCCCGAACACACTGAACCTGATAGAAGAGAAAGTGGGAAGTACCCTATAACAGATGGGCACAGTCGATCGCTTCCTAGGTATAACCCCAGAAGCACAGACATTAAGGGCAACATTGAATAAATGGGACCTCCTGAAACTGAGAAGCTTCTGTAAAGCAAAGGACACTGTCACTAAGACACAAAGGCAACCTACTGACTGGGAGAAGATCTTCACCAACCCCGCAACAGACAAAGGTCTGATCTCCAAAATATAAAGAGAACTCAAGAAACTAGACTTTAAAATGCTAATTAACCCAATTAAAAAATGGGGCACTGAACTGAACAGAGAATTCTCAACAGAAGAAGTTCAAATAGCCAAAAGACACTTAAGGTCATGCTCAACCTCCTTAGCAATCAGGGAAATGCAAATCAAAACAACTTTGAGATATCATCTTACACCTATCAGAATGGCTAAAGTCAAAAACACCATGATAGCCTTTGCTGGAGAGGCTGTGGTGGAAGGGGTACACTCATCCATTGCTGGTGGGAATGCAATCTTGTGCAACCACTGTGGAAGTCAGTGTTTCGGTTTCTCAGGAAATTCGGGATCAACCTAACACTGGACCCAGCAATACCACTCTCGGGAATATACCCAAGAGATGCCCGGTCATATGACAAAAGCATTTGTTCAGCTATGTTCATAGCAGTATTATTATGTAATAGCCAGAACCTGGAAACAACCTAGATGCCCTTCAAAGGAAGAATGGATGAAGAAAGTATGGAATATATACACATTAGAGTACTACGCTGCGGTAAAAAACAATGACTTCTCGAATTTTGCATGCAATTGGATGGAAATAGAAAACGCTATCCTGAGTGAGGTATCCCAGACCCAAAAAGATGAACATGGGATGTACTCACTCATAATTGGTTTCTAGCCATAAATAAGGGTCACAGAGACTACAATTGGTGAACCTAAAGAAGCTAAATAAGAAGGTGAACCCAAGGAAAAACATATAGTTATCCTCTTGGCTATGGGAAGTAGACAAAATAGCCGGGGAGAAAACTGGGATCTTGGCGGTGGGGTGGGATGAGGGTAAGAGGAGATGGGGAGAGAAAAGTGAGAAGGAAGGAGGGGGGCATCTTGGGGAAACAGGAGGATTGGGATAAAGGAAGTTTGGACAGGGGAGCGTGGAAACACAATTCTTAGTTGAGGGATCCACCTTAGAGTTGGCAAGAGACTTGACCGTAGAGTGGCTCCCAGGAACCAAGGGTGTTGCCCTAGATAGTCCCTTGGGCAGCTGAGGATAGGGAAACTGACATGATCCTATCCTATAGCAATACTGATGAATATCTTGCATATCACCATAGAACCTTCATCTGGTGATGGATGGAGATAGAGACAGGGACCCACAATGGAGCACTGGACTGAGCTCCCAAGGTCCCAATGAGGAGAGGAAGGAAGGACAAGATGAGCAAGGAAGTCAGGACCACAAGGGGTGCACCCACCCACAGAGACAGTGGGGCTGATCTAATGGGAGCTCACCAAGGCCAGCTGGACTGTGACTGTAAAAGCATGGGATAAAACCGGACTCTCTGAACATGGCGAACAATGAGGACTGATGAGAAGCCAAGGACAATGGCACGGGGTTTTGATCCTACTTCATGTACTGGCTTTGTGGGAGCATAGCCAGTTTGGATGTTCACCTTCCTAGACATGGACGGAGTGGGGCAGACCTAGGACTTTCCACAGGCAGGGAACCCTGACTGCTCTTTGGACTGGAGAGGGAGGGGGAGAGGAGTTGGGGGGGAGGGGAGAAGGGTGGGAGGAGGGGGAGGGAAATGGGAGGTTGGGAGGAGGCGGATACTTTTTTTTTTCCTTTTCTCAATAAAAAAAAAATAAAAAAACACACTTATAAAATTCTCAATGTACTTAATAATTTATAAACAAATGACAATACAATTTTAAGATCATGCAACAGTAGACAAAATAAGTGATGAAATTTCTATTACACAAGGCTAAGAAATGGAAAATATAAATTATATCACGGTTACCCAGGACTATAAACATTGGCCTGGAAGAATCTCTGTGCTGCTCAGTTAATTTCCTCAAACCTCTGTAAACCAAGAAAATGAAAACAAACATCCTCTGATTGGGATCTGCCACTATTATAAATAGCAATTATACCATGGTGAAATGATCCACAAACACAAAATACACTTGTGCACAATTATTCAGCTCAAAAGAATATTAGCATGAAACATATTCATTGTTTCTGATTTAAAAACAAAGAAAATTTTAGAATGGGTATGATCAGCATCACACACACAACACACTCACACCTAGACTAAGATGCAAATGCAGATATCTGCACTTACCATTGGTTTTCCTCAGTTCCTCCACAAGGCACTGTGCTTCCTCTTGAACACGGTCCTCAAGGTTCCTTTTGCCCATGCCCAAATTCCTCAGAGTTGTGAGAGTGAAGCGCCTTATCTCTTTCCATCTGTTTCCATTGCTCAAAACAATGCCTAAAGAAATAGAAAAACGGGGTCTCTCCCTACTGCTTGCACTGGCTTTCAGAAATATATTCTCTTTAGAGGGATACCGTGGTCAGCCTACATATAGTGGAGAGGGCCTTGGTCCTGCCTCAAAGCAATGTGCTAGACTTTGTTGACTCCCCATGGGAAGCCTTACATTCTCTGAGGAGTGGATGGGGGTGTGGTGGAGGGGAAGTTGGAAGGAGTAGGAGGAAGAGTGGAAGTGGGAACTGTGATTGGTATGTACATTGAAAAAAGATAGTTTTCATAAAAAATAAAATTTCAGAAAAAATAAATGGTAAAGCACTAGAAAAATATTCTAGGGACAAATGGGAGATCTGATGGGTGGAAACCGCAGAGAGGTCCAACCTGTACCTAGAGAAGAGGTCCCACCCCTCCTTTAAGTCTTCTCTTTCACCAGAAACACTGCACCCCCCCCCATATGAACATGTATAGTAACTTACCAAGGCCTTTATTAATTCTTTCACCCATTGGAAAGGTCCTCTTCCAGCAAACTCCTCCCCATGATCAACCAGAGCCTCCTTCACTGCTTCATACCCATGCAACACCACAGCGGGCTGCATGCCCAAGTACACAGTGAAAACAGGGCCATAGACTTTTGAGAACTGAAAATAGGAGAGAAAATGTAAATACTAGCAAAAAAATCATTTTAATATCCATGGAGTCAATCTTTCATTCGCACTGATAATATCACTCACTCTATTTTAATAATTTTATTCAGGAAAAGCTTTATTATAAATAGTTGTGAAGACTATATCATATCAGGGTGAATATAAATTATTGATCACCTTCAGTAAACGATATAATGGTTCAAGACTCAGGTAGTTCTCATACAAGGATTACAATGAATTTTCACACCAAAACATTCAGCAGGACGCTGACCACCAGAACTCCATACAGGAAATATACATGCCTGCTGACTGCCCCCGCTGTCTCAGCACCTGCCCACCCTAACCACCATCAAGCCTCCCATCTTTCCCACCATGTCCCAGTTCCCCAACTCAGGAACAAACACCCTCTTTGAACAGAGGCCATTCCACTCTGACCTACAGACCTTCAGCCCACAGGTGTGGAGACACTTTCCTCAACCACTGGCAACTGTAATCAGAAGATCAGAGAAGAAATATAAACTGAGTAACTACACACATACTACTAAACTCATATTACTACATTTATAGATTTAATGCTACACATCAGATATCTGATGCCATATTTACAGGTTTAGAAAAAGAGCAGAGGACATCATATGGTACCTAAAAAGACCAAAAATAGTCAAGGCCCTCCTAAGGAGTAAAAATGCTGTTTGAGATATAACAATAACTGATAGCAAATTATATTATAGAATTATGTGATAGAAACTGTCTGGTACTCACAAAAATAGGCAAGTGGTCCAATGGAATAAACAAAATGATGCAACAATAAAGCATCAATGTAAAGGCCCACTTACTTTCGAAATGCAAATTTGTAAGTCACCACAGTTGACTCTATTGAGGAACCAGATTTGGCATAATGCTACTACAAACACAGAGGGTGGGCACCATGGGAGCTGCACCATAGGCATGCAATATTTCCTGGAAAAAAAATAGTTCCTTCTCTGGCTGGATACAAACATCACCAAATATGTTGAAATCTTGTCTTCTCTGTTGCATTTCTTGTGTTATTCCTTGTCCGTTGGTATTTAGTTAAATTAGGCATCAGTTACTTTGTTAGAATTCAACATCAAATAGATAACCTTAATAAAATGTTTTTCTAAAATTCTATTATTTCATTATTATTAATGACTTATTGAATAAATCATTACTCACTATTGATCTTCAACCAAAAATAATGGAAAAGGTTTTGTTTTTTTTTTGTTGTGTTGTGATAGGAAATAGTCACAAATTTTGCAATTTTGTGGAATTTTTTGTTTTAGAAAATGCAAAGTAAATGTCCTTTCACCTGAAACCCCACTCATTACTGAAATCCCGACAATGGCCACCTATAAGAGTCATAAGATACACAATACTTTGAAAGAGTTTTGACTTTGTGACTATTTATTACTAAATTGCCTCTGATACTAGATTTTCATCTAAAGCAACTGTCAGTTTAAATTCTTTATAAGGTACTGGCGGGGCACAAAGAATACTTACATTGGTGAAGCATTGGCTGATGTTCTTCACATCTATTTGGAAGAAATTACCAAAAACTGGGAGAGGAGTTGGGCCAGGAGGGAGCTTTGCTCTCTCAGAGCTCTGTCTCCAGAGTGAGAGGAGAAGCAGACAGCAAAGGCTGAGCACCAGGACCACAACTGCATCCATGGAGATCCTTCTGCCTGACACAGCTGTGCTCAGTCAGCATGGAGCTTTTATAACACTACAGGGTGAATCAACATGTCCTTCTTTGGAACATCACTCACCGATCAATCAGATAATCTTTAATATCTCAAGTAGACTTTGTCCTTCTGATAGAAATAAAAATAAGATGTTCACTACCCTTTCCCCTCTTTACAGGGTATTCAGTTGAATTTCTGGTTTAACAAAACAGATTGGTGTCCAAATAGTGCTAATAAAAATAAACAAACATTTATAACGAGCAACTATTTCTGAGAAGCAATAGATTAATTTTGAGATGTACTAAAAACAACTCAACATTTATATTCTCAGGTTAGTGACCAGGTAGAAATTTAAGATTATGGATAGTTTATATGTGATATGAAATATATTTATTTGTCAACATAGTCTTACTGTGCAGCTTAAGTTGACCTCAAATTGACATTTATTTTGCTATATTCTTTCCAATATATCTGTGCACCTTCCATGGTCATGTGTATTTAAAATATTTCTTTCCTATATTAAACAGTTGGGCATATTTTGTTAAGCAATGTAAGTCTTATAGCTCCTTATGTCACTCTTTGGTCACTTATAAGACTAAGATAACAAAACATAGCTATTAGTCATACATCTCCAATCAGAAAATATATATTAAGTTTATCTGAAGAAAGGTGTTTGTGTTTCAGTGTTGTGTAGTTCAACCATGAAAGATCTTTGTTTTCCCCTAAAGGTAATGGGAAATAAAGCACTGCCAGTGTCTCACAGCTCAGAGTTGGAAGAATTTAGAAATCAAACCGACTATCCAGTGGACTTATTCCCCTGGCTTTACGATAGTTTCCTTGGGAAAGGTATGAGAAGTCTCTTCATACCACCAATGCAGATGTAAAACTATGTAAGCAGAATAGTCTCTAGACAGTAAAAATATTTGATATGACTTAAAATACCCCAAACAGCACCATCAATTGGGTGCGAAGTATTCAAGTATTCAGCTGTGAACCTAAGGGGCATTTCTAACTTAACTCACACTTCTTGTATTTTGCTCCCTTCTATACACAAATCACTCAGTTTAATTATGTTCATCATAATTTCTTGACTGTGGACTATGGCACTATACTGAACATAATCACTAGCATTCACAGTGAGCATGAATCTAGTTAATTATTGTATCATCACTGTTTTTACATAGAAGTCAGAAAAGTTTGATCAAGTTTTGTAATCTTGCTCAAAGATTAAAAATAGATTGAAATATTAAAGATTAAAAACACAAAGGGAGCTATTATAAACTTCAATAACCCAAATTCATGGATATGCTCATTATTTTCAATAAAATAAGCAGTAATTAGTTGCCCAAATCATATTGCTCTAAAATCTCAAAAAATAGATTTGAATAAAACAGTCTTAATAGAGTTCTTTTCATGCCCAGAGTGACACTTGTTCTGGCACATTTGTAAGTCAGCAGGATGCTTTGGACCAATTTTTTCTTTTATTGAATACAAGAATGAAAAAACACTTAAAGATAGATGGGACTCTATGCTCAACAAATCTATATTTTTATTTACTTTTTAAGTAAAGAGATATTGATGATGCATGAAGTATAACCAATTATTGTAACTCAAGCAAAAATGAACTGACTCTTGGGAAAACGTTTTATTGACATTTTGTTTGTTAGCTTGTATATGTTTTCACCCACATCATGTAGCAAGATTAATAAAAACCCAGGCACATAAATTGGGGTTCAACGTGAAGGTGAGAAAAACAAAGCAACCAGCCAGAGATCTTAGCTCTTCCTCAGTCTGATATGGTGTTCCTGCCTTCAGAAATCTCAGAATAAGACTCTGTCTGAGAATTGTCTCCTCCCATCTTATACTTCTTTCTAGGGCTGAGATTAATTGTGTACAAAACTACTGCCAGGTTTCTATAGCAAACTAGTGTGACTATTGGGATTAATGGTATGAGTCACCACTTCTAGGTCTATAAGGCTGACAATTGGAGATGTTTTACTCTCTGATCTTCAGTCAAGCTTTATCTATCAAAATACAAATGAATTATCACTACAACATCACATAATTTTTTTAAATATTTTGGAACTTTTATGGAAAATTTCCTAGTGCATATTCATCACACAATTGAATAGATTTTATGTCTTTTTTCTTCAAGTATATCATGACTGTGACATCAAAAACCTTCTTTACCATGTTGTAACTCCATGTTGTAACTCATTCTAACTCCCAGTCATCTTTCTCTTCTGAAACAGTCTCTCTTTCATGTCTGAAAAAATAGTTCTCACTCAAAGAAATAAAAAGAAATTGTTTATTATGGAAAAAAGTATGATGGACCATGGCTAAGAAACCCGGAATAATGTTTTCCAATATCCTGTTCTACATGGGAACAATTTCAAAGAAAAACATAAATAGAGACTTTTGTCAAATTTATCAATGGAAGCATTAGGTAAAGTATTTTTAAAATACAGAAAAAAAACTCAGGTACAGAACTCAGATGCCTTCTAAAGTTCTTAGTATATTGGTTGATGGAGCCAACAAAATATATAGATATAGATATATAGATATATTCATATAAATATATATATGAATATATAATATATATACAAAACCAAGAATATGTATATATATATATATATATGTGTGTGTGTGTGTGTGTGTGTGTGTGTGTGTATGTGTGTATTCAAAGTTTACCTCATAATCACATAAGGATTTGGGAGGAATATTGCTGCAATGGAAGCAGAGATGGCCTCCAGTCATTTAGTTCTAGACTTGCAACATTCTAGCCTCTTCACCACATGAAGTTCTTATTTTTTTTTAAAACATAAAAATATTTATTAAACAAACCTGGACTCAATATTATTATTTTATCAATTAGACAGCAGAAAATTTTTGGCTAGGGCAAATGTATGGAGATATAAACAAAAATCACAGTGATTATTTTAATTATGCAACTGGATTACAAAATAAGAAAAGAAAAAATGTCTTTCTCATTCCACGTGATAATTTCAAATGAGCCAGCAGGTGCTCAGCAGCGGGGACAGGGCATCTGCATAGTGTATATGGCTCCTGTGAACACAGGAAGTCTTATAGTGAACTCCCCCACTCTGAGAAGAATTAAGGTCACCAGAGGGGTTTGAGCCTGACCTCAGAGGACCAGGAGGACCACAAAGTCTCCAGCTCACTTCCCCTAAGCCACATAGGTAATAACATATATTACATGACCAACCCGAGCAACCTACCTGTCACCCTAAAATGACAGTGTGTAAAGATTTGCAAAGGTGTGAGGTTTGCAAGGCAGATTAGATGGAAGCATGGCAGTTCTAAATAGTCAGTCAGCCTTCATGTTTACCTCCTCTTTCAAGGAAGTAACATCCACAAGCAAAATCCTCTAGAACAATACGTTTTTGACATAGTGGGATCTGACAACTAAAATAAAGAAAATCGTTGTATTGCCAGTATCTTAAGTATCTACCTTGTTTTAACACTTATAAAAATTTGAATTCAACATTTTAAACATGAAAAAGAAGAGGTAAGATTAGAAGGAATTCAGAGATTTGTCCAAATATTTCATAGGTATGTTCTGAAATCAGTGTGTTTTCGAGTTTATAATTAATATTTTTATCATTTTATGAAACTGTGCTACTCTAGTTGACTGTTCTTCTGACTTATTCAAACAAATTTTAAAAGAGTGAATAGTAATGTCCTCCAGTGTTCATATTCGTACAGACACAATATTCAATTAGGTGTTCTTAGACCAAGTTCAAGAACTAAGAAAGCCAACTGAGAATCTATAATGCCCAACCTAAGTAAAATAGAAAGAAAAGTTATACTGAAGAATTTAGAAATCAAGGCATGTCTCTGTCGCATCTACTTCCCTAGTTTAGCCAGGAGCAGTGGATACATTCGGAAGGGAAAAGTCATTGCCTTGGACTCTAAACCTGTACTGAACCAGTTGTGATGACAGTTCATTGCCCCATTCCCTTTGTGTATCTGCAATATTGACCTTCTGGAACAACATGAACTGTCACCACCACCCTCCCAAACTCCCTTGACCTGAAGAGAGAGTAAATCTGCACCTGGTGGGTGGAGCTAGCAGAGAATGTTGCACTGGTTTCACTGTTTGCTGCGATTCAATGAGATATGACAGGCAGAGACTGATGTTCCTGTGCTAAGATCAGAGCTTACAGATGGAGCCTCTAGACCTGCCTTAGAATCATGTGCGAACCTGTGCACTCATAGGACAGACATATCTTACATCACTGGCTGTAGTTTGTTGTTTTGCTCTTTGGGCTCTTTTGTGGGGCGCCACCCAGCTCCTAAATAAATCAGAAGGAGCCTTATAATTAGTTATAAATGTCCAGGTTTAGCTTGCCATGTTTCCTACCAGCTTTTCTTAACTTATATTATCCTGTTTACCTTTTGCCTCATGGATTTCCCTGTTCTCTTACTTCTTTAAAACTTACTTAAACTCTTATGCTAAGGATTGTTGTATAGCTGGTTGGCTGCCCCCTGATGTCCTTCTCCACCTCTCACTCCATCCTTTCTCCAAGATTTCTTCTTCTATATAATCTCTCTGCCTGACAGTTCTGCCTATCCTTTCTCCTGTCTCGCTATTGGCCATATATAAGTATAGTTTCAAGAGCCTGCCCGCAGCGAGCAGGGTGGGCCCTTTGTTCGCAAGCTAACCAAGCAGCACGGAGTTTCGATCTGGGCACCGAGTGAAACATCATTGTGGTGAGTGAGTGCTGCGGTAGCTGGGAACATACCTCAGCCCGCCCATACTTCCTGGCCATCCTACAGGGGCTATACTGCCCATACCTCCTCTCTCTTCCTATCCCATACAGCTTAGATCCAGATCCCCCCAACCCCTGTCTCCCTCCCTCCCTCCATCTTTGGCCGCATAGCGCCTCCCTGCTCAGCCTGTTGGGGCGCTGGGACCGAACCCGAACCGGGAGGACAAAGGGGTGGCCGGTAGCTCCTTTGTTCCCAGAGCCTGCCCGCAGCAAGCAGGGTGGGCCCTTTGTTCGCAAGCTAACCAAGCAGCACGGAGTTTCGATCTGGGCCCCAAGGGAAACATCATTGTGGAGAAACATCTCTGGGGAGTGACATCACTGGGAAGGTACATCAGTGGGCAAGAAGACCTGATCCTGTAAAAGAAGATCCAAAGGGGAGTATTGGGAGGTAGAGATGGGCAGATGCCAATGCAAGAATTAACACAACAATCTGAAAAACAACACGAAACCACCAGAAGCCAGTGACCTCACAACAGGAGGACATGAACAGCTTAATCAAGAAGAAGTAGAAACAACTGACTTCATGAAAGTGATTGACACCCTTAAACAGCATATAAAAAACGCCCTTATAGAAATGGATGAGAAGTATAACAGAAAGTTCGAGGAATTGAGTAAATCCGTGAATGATACCCTAGGAAACCAAGGAAAAACAATCAAGTGGATAATGGAAACAGTTCATGACTTGAAAACTGAAATGGAAGCAAAGAAGAAAACACAAACAGAGGGCCGGCTGGACATGGAAAATCTAGGTAAACGAATAGAGACTACAGAATCAAGCATAACCAGCAGAATACAAGAGATAGAAGAAAGAATCTCAGATTCTGAAAATAACATAGAGAAAATAAACGCTCTGATCAAAGAAAACAGCAAGTCCAACAAACTCTCATCACAAAACATTCAGGAAATATGGGACACAATAAAAAGACCAAACCTAAGAATAATTGGAGTAGAAAAAGGAGAAGAAGTGCAGCTCAACGGTCCAGAAAATATACTTAGTAAAATTATAGAAGAAAACTTTCCCAACCTAAAGACAGATGTACCAATGAAGGTTCAAGAAGCATACAGAACACCAAATAGGCTGGATCAAAAGAAAACATCCCCTCGCCATATAATAATCAAAACACAAAACATACAGAATAAAGAAAGAATATTAAGAGCCGCAAAGGAAAAAGGCCAAGTTACTTATAAAGGTAAACCTATCAGACTTACACCTGACTTCTCTATGGAAACCATGAAAGCAAGAAGGTCCTGGATAGATGTACTCCAAAAACTAAGAGACCACGGATGCAAGCCCAGACTACTATATCCAGCCAAACTTTCGTTCACTATAAATGGAGAAAACAAAATTTTCCAGGATAAAAACAAATTTAAACAATACGTAGCCACAAATCCAGCCTTACAGAAAATAATAGAAGGAAAATCACTAACCAAGGAGTCCAACAATGACCACAATAACTCAGTCATCTAGAGACCCTTCACCAGCGCAAATCAAAGAAGGAAAACACCCAAACCCTACTACTAAAAAAGTGACCAGAGTTAACAACCACTGGTCATTAATATCACTTAATATCAATGGGCTCAACTCACCTATAAAAAGGCACAGGCTAAGAGATTGGATAAGAAAACAGGATCCAACATTCTGCTGTCTACAAGAAACACACCTCAACCAAAAAGACAGGCACCTACTCAGAGTAAAGGGCTGGGAAAAGGCTTATCAAGCAAATGGACCTAAGAAACAAGCAGGTGTGGCCATACTAATTTCTAACAAAGTTGACTTCAAACTTAAATCAATCAGAAGACATGGAGAGGGACATTTTATACTCATAACAGGAACAATTCATCAGGAAGAAGTCTCAATCCTGAATATCTATGCCCCTAATATAAAATCACCCACGTACGTAAAAGAAACATTACTAAAACTCAAGGCAGCCATCAAACCGCACACACTAATAGTAGGAGACTTCCACACTCCTCTCTCACCAATGGACAGGTCAATTGGACAGAAACCTAACAGAGAAATTAGAGAATTAATGGGGGTAATGAAGCAAATGGACTTAACAGACATCTATAGATTATTCCACCCAAAGAGGAAAGAATATACCTTCTTCTCTGCAGCTCATGGAACCTTCTCGAAAATTGACCACATACTCGGTAACAAAGCTAACTTACACAGTTACAAAAAAATACTAGTAACCACCTGTGTCTTATCAGATCACCATGGATTAAAGTTAGAATTCAACAACAATGCTACCCCCAGAAAGCCTACAAACTCATGGAAACTGAACAGTCAACTACAGAACCATACCTGGATTAAGGAAGAAATAAAGAAAGAAATTAAAGTCTTCCTGGAATTCAATGAAAATAAAGAAACAACATACTCGAACTTATGGGACACTATGAAAGCAGTCCTAAGAGGAAAGTTCATAGCACTAAGTGCCCACCTAAAGAAAACAGAGAAAGTACATATTGGAGACTTAACAGCCCACTTGAAAGCTCTAGAAAAAAAAGAAGCAGACTCACCTAGGAGGAGTAGAAGACTGGAAATAATCAAACTGAGGGCTGAAATCAACAAAATAGAAACACAGAAAACAATCCAAATAATCAATGAAACAAAAAGCTGGTTCCTGGAGAAAATCAACAAGATTGATAAACCCCTATCCAAACTAATCAAACGACAGAGAGAGAATTTGAAAATTAATAAGATCAGAAATGAAAAGGGGGACATAACCACAGACACAGGAAATTCAGAGAATCATTAGATCTTAGTACAAAAGCATGTATGCCACAAAACTGGAAAATGTAAAAGAAATGGACATGTTTTTAGATAAATACCACTTACCAACACTAAACCAGGACCAGGTGAACAACCTAAACAGACCTGTCAGTCGCGAAGAATTAGAAGCTGTTATCAAAAACCTCCCTACCAAAAAAAGCCCAGGACCAGATGGTTTCAATGCAGAATTCTACCAGAACTTCCAAGAAGACCTAATACCAATACTCCTTAATGTATTCCACAATATAGAAACAGAAGGGTCATTACCAAATTCCTTTTATGAAGCCACAATTACTCTGATACCAAAACCACTCAAACACTCAACCAGGAAAGAGAACTACAGGCCAATCTCACTCATGAATATCGACGCAAAAATCCTCAACAAAATACTGGCAAATCGAATCCAAGAACACATCCGAAAAATTATACATTATGATCAAGTAGGCTTCATTCCTGAGATGCAGGGCTGGTTCAACATATGAAAATCTATCAATGTAATCCAGCATATAAATAAACTGAAAGAAAAAAACCATATGATCATTTCATTAGATGCTGAAAAAGCATTTGACAAAATTCAACATCCATTTATGTTAAAAAGTCTTGGAGAGATTAGGGATACAAGGGTCATACCTAAATATAATAAAAGCTATATACAGCAAGCCGACAGCTAACATCAAATTAAACGGAGAGAAACTCAAAGCCATCCCACTTAACTCAGGAACACAACAAGGCTGTCCACTCTCGCCATACCTCTTCAATATAGTGCTTGAAGTTCTAGCAATAGCAATAAGACAACATAATGGGATCAAGGGGATTCGAATTGGAAACGAAGAAGTTAAACTTTCGTTATTTGCAGATGATATGATAGTGTACATAAGCGACCCCAAAAACTCCACCAAAGAACTCCTACAGCTGATAAACAGCTTTAGTAATGTGGCAGGATACAAGATCAACTCCAAAAAATCAGTCGCCTTCTTATACACAAAAAATATGGAAGCAGAGAGGGAAATCAGAGAAGCTTCACCATTCACAATAGCCACAAACAGCATAAAATATCTTGAGGTAAATCTAACCAAGGAAGTGAAAGATCTATTTGACAAGAACTTTAAGGCATTGAAGAAAGAAATTGAAGAGGATACCAAAAAATGGATGGACCTCCCTTGCTCTTGGATTGGGAGGATCAACATAGTAAAAATGGCAATTCTACCAAAGGCAATTTATAGATTCAATGCAATACCCATCAAGATCCCAACAAAATTCTTCACAGATCTGGAGAGGACAATAATCAACTTTATATGGAAAAACAAAAAACCCAGGATAGCCAAAACAATCATTTACAATAAAGGATCTTCTGGAGGCATTACCATCCCTGACTTCAAACTCTATCACAGAGCTACAGTAATGAAAACAGTGTGGTACTGGCATAAAAACAGATAAGTCGACCAATGGATTCATATAGAAGACCCGGATTTTATCCCACATACCTATGAACACCTCATTGTTGATAAAGGAGCTAAAAGTATACAATGGAAGAAAGAAAGCATCTTCAACAAATGGTGCTGGCACAACTGGATGTCATCTTGTAGAAGAATGAAAATAGACCCATATCTATCACCGTGCACAAAACTCAAGTCCAAATGGATTAAAGACCTCAATATCAGCCCGAACACACTGAACCTGATAGAAGAGAAAGTGGGAAATACCCTACAACAGATGGGCACAGTCGATCGCTTCCTAGGTATAACCCCAGAAGCACAGACATTAAGGGCAACATTGAATAAATGGGACCTACTTAAACTGAGAAGCTTCTGTAAAGCAAAGGACATTGTCACTAAGACACAAAGGCAACCTACTGACTGGGAGAAGATCTTCACCAACCCCGCAACAGACAAAGGTCTGATCTCCAAAATATATAGAGAACTCAAGAAACTAGACTTTAAAATGCTAATTAACCCAATTAAAAAATGGGGCACTGATCTGAACAGAGAATTCTCAACAGAAGAAGTTCAAATGGCCAAAAGACACTTAAGGTCGTGCTCAACATCCTTAGCAATCAGGGAAATGCAAATCAAAACAAATTTGAGATATCATCTTACACCTGTCAGAATGGCTAAAGTCAAAAACACCAAGGATAACCTTTGCTGGAGAGGCTGTGGAGGAAGGGGTACCCTCATCCATTGCTGGTGGGAATGCAATCTTGTGCAACCATTGTGGAAGTCAGTGTTTCGGTTTCTCAGGAAATTTGGGATCAACTTACCCCTGGACCCAGCAATACCACTCCTGGGAATATACCCAAGAGATGCTCTTTCATATGACAAAAGCATTTGTTCATCTATGTTCATAGCAGTATTATTTGTAATAGCCAGAATCTGGAAACAACCTAGATGCCCTTCAATGGAAGAATGGATGTAGAAAGTATGGAATATATACACGCTAGAGTACTACGCTGCGGTAAAAAACAATGACTTCTAGAATTTTGCATGCAAATGGATGGAAATAGAAAACACTATCCTGAGTGAGGTAACCCAGACCCAAAAAGATGAACATGGGATGTACTCACTCATAATTGGTTTCTAGCCATAAATAAGGGCCACGGAGTCTACAATAGGTGAACCTAAAGAAGCTAGTTAAGAAGGTGAACCCAAGGAAAAACATACAGTTATCCTCTTGGCTAAGGGAAGTAGACCAAATTGCTGGGGAGAAAATTGGGATCTTGGGGGTGGGGTGGGATGGGGGTAAGGGGAGATGGGGAGAGAAAAGGTAGAAGGGAAGGAGGGGGACTTGGGGAAACAGGAGAATTGGGATAAAGGAAAGGTGGATAGGGGAGCACGGAACCACAATTCTTAGTTAAGGGAGCTACTTTAGGGTGGGCAAGTGACTTGACCCTAGAGGGGCTCCCAAGTGCCCAAGATGAGGTTCCCAGTTAGTTCCTTGGGCAGCTGAGGATTGGGAACCTGAATTGACCCTATCCTAGAGCAATACTGACAAATATCTTGCATATCATCATAGAACCTTCATCTGGTGATGGATAGAGATAGAGACAGAGACCCACACAGGAGCACTGGACTGAACTTCCAAGGTCCCAATGAGGAGCAGAAGGAGGGAGAACATGAGCAAAGAAGTCGGGACCACGAGGTGTGCACCCAACCACTGAGACAGTGGAGCTGATCTACTGGGAGTTCACCAAGGCCAGCTGGACTGTGACCGAAAAAGCATGGGATAAAACCAGACTCTCTGAACATGGCGAACAATGAGGGCTGATGAGACGCCAAGGACAATGGCACGGGATTTTGATCCTACTTAATGTGCTGGCTTTGTGGGAGCCTAGCCAGTTTGGAAGTCCACCTTCCTAGATATGGACGGAGGGGGGAGGACCTAGGACTTACCACAGGGCAGGGAACCCGGACTGCTCTGTGGACTGGAGAGGGAGGGGGAGAGGAGTGGGGGGAGGGGGAGAAGGGTGGGAGGAGGGGGAGAAGGGAGGGAGAAGGGGGAGGGAAATGGGAGGCTGGGAGGAGGTGGAAACTTGTTTTTTGTTTATGTTTTTTTTCTTCTTTTTTAATAAAAAAAAATGAAAAAAAATAAATATAGTTTCCTCCGTGCTTCAGCCAGTGAAGGGCAGGACCAGTTAGTTCTCCCTAGTGGTACAGCCAATGAGGACTGGGTCTAACTCTGTACAGCTTTATCATCTAGCCTTCTGAGGTGTTCAGAGCCACAGACATCAATACAGATCACAGCTGCAACTGGTCCAACAATCAAGAATACTTGTTATTAGGAGCGTGCCAAAGGGAAATTACTGAATGGGTATATAGTAATAATTTATATTTTCCAGTGATGTCTTGTTAATAACTCAGTTTTAGATAAACATTAGCACTTGTGATGGCCAGTACTGGTGACAAACATTGTGGGTAGCAGTAGCATCTGTGCAGTGACATGTGAAACACTTCACAATTGAGGCTGTGTATTCCTTAGACCTTGAGGCAATTAAAAATGGGGATGGGTACAAGAAGGCATTCATGAGGGGCGGGAGGTAGAAGATGCCCCAGAGGAAGCTATAGGTGATCGGGCAACGAGAACAAGGTACTTTCTATCTCTTCAGGGAGCAATAGAAGAAAGCCGATCTGAAGGTGGCAAGGAAGAACACAGGCCCTACAATCTGTTATTTCTTAACTGTCCTGATCGAGACTTGTAGACAGAGGGTTCTTTTGTCAGTTTTACCCTTAGCAGGTAAGCAGCCGTTCTGTAGTGTCTCTGTGCATTATCCACATCATCTTTATCTTCTGCTTTTTCTTCATCATCCTCACCTTCAATCAGTCTCCTGGAAATACGTACCAGCTCCTTAATGTTTTTCTCCATGGAAAATTTGGCATCAATAACCCAGAAGGCATCATCCTTCCTTGAGAGTCTAATATTCTTTGGTGCTATCAGGAAGAGATATGGCACAGTGCAACTTTTTTACCACCCCCCCCATGCCTATTATAAACACATAATTTAGCTGTCGTAATACCCAATTCAGGAATATATTTGTGAGCATCCTCCACAGAGATACCAGACTTACATGGCAGAGTAGACATATGTCAGTCGGAATATAAGATAGCAACCCTGTTCCTAAAGCACTTCACTTTTTTAGCTGGGAAAGGTAGACAGCCTTGGCAGTACCTGGCTAATTGTCACAAGGTCAGCCAAGAGACTTACTGGGAAAAGAACAGAATGAGGGATAAACATTTCTAGGCTATTCACAAGGTGGATTGTTTCCTCCTTCATCTGTGACAGACAGTTTTGTTACATACTTTCTCTAGATTGGCAGCTGTGCTCTTTTAAGATTTGGAATGCATTGCTCTAAGCTCTTCTGGCTTTCAACATTTCTTTTGAGAAAACAACCATTATTTTGATGGGGTTTCTTTCATATATGATATGTGTTTTTCTCTGATAGCTTTCAATGCTGTTTTTATGTTCTTTATACTTAGTTTTCCAATCATGAAATGCTGTGAGAAGTTTCTTTTCTGATCTTTTCTTTTTGGTGTTGTGTGTGCTTCTTGTACTATTGGGGAAGTTTTCTATTTTTTTATTGAATCTGATGTATGCCACTAATCTATGAATATTCTTCCTAATCTATTCCTATAACTCAAAAATCCAATATCACATTCCTTACATATTCATTTTATGCTTTTTTAATTTTTTCATATTCTTTTCTCATTTTGTCTTAATCCTTTTCTGTATCTTTCTGTCCTGGCATTCTATTTTCTGATTTATTAATGATCCTGTCAGGTTTTCCCTTGAATTTTCTACTTGGTTATTGTGCTTTGCAATTCCAAATTCATTTCATCTCTATTCCTCTTCAGTAATTCCATCTCCTGATTGAATTATATTTGAATTATATTTTCAACTCCTGTTGCTCATTTTCACCAGGTTTCTGTTTGGTTTTTCGTGGAAACCACTCAGGTGTAGATTATATTTTTAACTCCTTCTTTTTAAGTTCATGAGCTTCTTCTTTCTGTCTCCTTTTAAACTTGAAATTTTGTTGATATATATTATGCATATAAACTTACTACCAGAAGAGGGCATCAGATCCCATTATAAATGGTTATAAACTATGATGTAGGCACTGAGAATTGAACACAGGACCTCTAGACGACCAAGTATTCAATGCTCTTAACCACTGAGTCATCTACTCATTCCATCCTTGATTTTTTAAAATGAAATGAGATTTCTTTTAAATCCTTTGTCCTGAGGTTCATCTTAGGTAATTCTCATAGGATAAAGTTCTATAGGACTGGTGACTTTTGTAGGGGATATACTGCCTTTATCTTTCATATTGTTTCTATTTTGGCAATAATAATCTGTGTATGTTGACTTCTTTAGTCCTGTCTGAAATCGACAGAGAAGATTGGGATTGAATACGGAAAGTGTGGGGTAGGTTGAGTCTAAAGACTGAATATGGCTTAAATGGAATGAACACAGATGGTGGATACATGGAGATTGGC
This sequence comes from Microtus oregoni, assembly GCF_018167655.1. Lineage (NCBI taxonomy): Eukaryota > Metazoa > Chordata > Mammalia > Rodentia > Cricetidae > Microtus > Microtus oregoni. The sequence goes on from NW_024543071.1 coordinate 21,357,827, forward strand.
TGATATGAAGGAAACGTGTCCTGGTTCAAGTTTGGAGTTAAGGAGACTATCTAAGGCTGTGGTGGGTGTTTGGAAAGGATTATCAGGCTGAATTACTCTGTTAAGGTCTGCAGGGGATGACTGAACATTGAAGTTGAAAGGTGGCCCAAAGAACCTGTAGGCTGAAGCAGCTGAGGTGTGTGTCTTGGTCAGTGCATGGAAGTTTGGATTCAGACATAAGGAGTGGCTAAATCAAGGTACTGGGGTTCAGAAATGTACAAACATGCCAAGTCTTCATATGGAAGTTGGGAATCTGAACTCAGATCTTCATTCTTGGGGCATAAGTGCTTTCACCTGCTGAACTTTCTAGTTCAGTAAAAATAAATCAAAGAATTCATAAGAGTTAGGAATATAGTGTTACATGAAAATGTGTAAGTTAACCAGAGACACATAATATGTATGATGAAATTTATGATTTGACATGTATAAATACATAAATATACATCTGATATAAAAGGATTAAAAATTGTAAACACTGTGAAAGCGATGGGGAATAATAGTTGAGGCCCACAAAGTATTCAGTAGGATTCTCTTCAATTAAAGGAAATATGTCATGAGCCGAAGAGTCTCACTACAAGTAAATGAAGAATTTTACAGTAAATTTTTGTTACAAAAGAGTGAGAAAAGATATTTTAGGATATCAAGGGGAATACTATAATTCTAATGAAGGGCATAGAAACAGTACATAATCTAATTCCCCAAAAGCAACACGGCACTTTATAGCACATTTAAAAATTCCTAAAGAATACCAAATATATAAATTATTTATACTCTAGAAGTGTATGCCCAGTTAACTTCAAAAGAAACAATAAAAACAATGTCAAGAAAATGATCTCTATAAATGCTCAGGTGACACACAATTAATAAAAACTCAGAGACAGATATTGTAATTCAACCTGAAGACCGAAAAAGTAAGCAGTCAGCCACTGGCTCTTACCTTGACTTCAGTCCAAAAATGGTGAACCTGCCTACAGGAAACCTCAAAATGAGACTGATACTGACAGTTGTCTCCTTCCATTTTATAATCCTCTCTAGTTCTGTGATTCAGGGAGTACACCACCACCACCTGGTTTCTATGGAATTCTAGTATGGCTACTGGGATTAAATGTGTGTGTCAATGTGACTACTAGATTTAAGGTGTGTGTCATTGCTGCCTGGTCTGTAAGGGTGGCCAGTATGGCTGTTTTATTTTTCCTGAACATCAGACAATCTTTAATTATTAAAATAAAAATGAAATACCACTACACTCAGGTTTCTTAAGAAGCAGAAGCTGGTTCTGGCTATTACAAATAATGCTGCTATGAACATAGTTGAACAAATGCCCTTGTCATATGATCGGGCATCTCTTGGGTATATTCCCAAGAGTGGCATTGCTGGGTGCAGGGGTAGGTTGATCCCGAATTTCCTGAGAAACCGCCACACTGCTTTCCAAAGTGGTTGCACAAGTTTGCATTCCCACCAGAAACAGATGAGGGTACCCCTTCCTCCACAACCTCTCCAGCAGAGGCTATCATTGGTGTTTTTGATTTTAGCCAATCTGACAGGTGTAATATGATATCTCAAAGGTGTTTTGATTTGCATTTCCCTGATAGCTAAGAAGGTTGAGCATGACCTTAAGTGTCTTTTGGCCATTTGAACTTCTTCTGTTGAGAATTCTCTGTTGTCCTTCAATGGAAGAATGGATGAAGAAAGTGTGAAATATATACATACACATTAGAGTACTACTCAGCGGTAAAAAAACAATGACTTCTCGAATTTTGCATGCAAATGGACAGAAATAGAAGATACTAACCTGAGTGAGGTAACCCAGACCCAAAAAGATGAACATGGGATGTACTCACTCATAATTGGGTTCTAGCCAAAAATAAAGGTCAGTGAGTCTATAATTTGATATCCTAAAGAAGCTAGATTAGAAGATGAACCCAAAGAAAAACATATAGCTATCCTCCTGGGTATGGGAAGTAGACAAGATTGCCGGGCAAAAGATTGGGATCTTGGGGCTGGGGGGGGTAGGGGGGAAAGGGGAGATGGGGAGAGAAAAGTGAGAAGGGTAGGATGGGGAGAACTTGGGGAAACGGGATGATTGGGATAAAGGAAGGTTGGATAGGGGAGCAGGGAAGCACATATCTTAATTAAGGGAGCCATCTTAGGGTTGACAAGAGACTTGGACCTAGAGGGGCTCCCAGGTGCCCAAGGCGAGCTCCCAGTTAGTTCCTGGGGCATCTGAGGATAGGGAACCTGAAATGATCCTATCCTATAGCCATACTGATGAATATCTTGCATATCACCATAGAACCTTCATCTGGCGATGGATGGAGATAGAGACAGAGACCCACACTGGAGCACCGGACTGAGATCCCAAGGTCCCAATGAGGAGCAGAAGGAGGGAGAACATTAGCAAAGAATTCAGGACCACAAGGGGTGCACCCACCCACGGAGACAGTGGGGCTGATCTATTGGGCGCTCACCAAGGCCAGCTGGACTGTGACTGAAAAAGCATGGGATAAAACCAGACTCTCTGAATATGGTGGACAATGAGGGCTGCTGAGAAGCCAAGGACAATTGCACTGGGTTTTGATCCTACTTCATGTTCTGGCTTTGTGGGAGCCTAGCCAGTTTGGATGTTCATCTTCCTAGACCAGGATGGAGGGGGGAGGACTTTGGACTTACAACAGGGCAGGGAACCCTGACTGCTCTTTGGACTGGAGAGGGAGGGGGAGAGGAGTGGGGAGAGGAGGAGAGGAATGGGAGGCTGGGAGGAGGCGGAAATTTTTTTTCAATAAAAAAAATTAAAAAATTAAAAAAAAAAGAAGCAGAAGCAGAAGTTGATAGACAGAGGAAGGACAAAATGCATACATATATGAGGGGGGGATGATAGAGAGACATAAAGGTAATAGATGAATGAGAATTTATTAAAGCAATTGCTATACACGATCTTATAACTGATAATTTCCTATGTTATCTGACTGCAACACAAATACTCAGGAAAACAGGTTGCAAGTCTGAATGCAGGTTTAAAGGCCTGAGAATAGTGGTATAAAGTGTTCTTAGGAAACTAGGAAAATACATAAACGTAAAAATATTAGTACGTTGACCCACTTTAACAAAAAGTCACATTTTGTAGCACAACAATCTGTATTATAGATCAAAAAGCATTGTGAATGTGTGCTTGTGCACTAATGTATGTGCAGATATAAATCTGCAGTAGAACCCAGGGTAGGAATTAGCAATTCCAGACAAAGTGACTAATCTAAGATTAAGTTAGAGAAGGGATAATCAGTAATAACACTTCACATTAGATTACTTGTAATGCAGTGGGAAGGGAATGAAGGGATAAGTCCCGCCCATTAGGGGGCGTGTTCGCCTCGGGCTAATGTCTGCCTATAAATTTGGCCAGCTTGCCCCCAGCTGTCTCTTCTGCTTTCCTGGTCTCCGCAGGAACAGTGGTTCTGTAAGTCTATTTCTATATTAAAACTATATATATTTTTACAATCTGTCTGCATTCGTTAACGCCGCTACATTTTGGCGTCCAACATCGGGCTATTTTGCCCCCGACTCAAGCAGGTAGCCCGCTAGCTAATACAGCACCCTCCCGGGTGCTGTTTTTCAGTTCGTGACTCCGGCCCCAGTGCCGAGTCGGAGACGTACTCGGCAACACAGGCCCATTCTGCCTGCCTTGGCTAAGTTTTGCAGCGGAACCCCACTGCCTGAATTAGCAGAAGCTCAAGTACCTGCGGTTTTGCAACAAAAGCTGCCACAGCGTCAGATTTGGTCTGATACAAAGTGACTTGGCCGGGCAGTGGTGGCACAAGCTTTTGACACCAATACTTGGGAGGCAAGGGCAGGTGGATCTAGTGAGTTTGAGGCCGGCCAGGCAGTGGTAGCACATGCCTTTAATCCCATCACTTGAGAAGCAGAGGCAGGCGGATCTCTGTGAGTTTGAGGCCTGCCAGGCCATGGTAGTGCACGCCTTTAATCCCAGCACTTGGGAGGCAGAGACAGGCAGATCTCTGTGAGTTCGAGGCCAGTTTGGTCTACAAGAGCTAGTTCTAGGACAGGCTCCAAAAACACAGAAACCACCACTGGCAGGAACCGATCATTGCAGGTAAAAAAATTTTCTTTCATAAATAAAATGTCTGAACACATTACTGTTCAAGAATTTAACAGTTTTTTTAATTGTACCATGTGGGAGATTTTACAAGAGGTGTCTATCACCCCACATCTATGGATCCTTCTGGGATTCGTAGTTTTCATTGGCACCAAATGGTTTGATAATAGAAATATGATAAAGTCTTTACGAGACAAATCCAGGATTCTTAAGGAAGAGATTGAACGCTTAAAAACGATTGAGAATGATAACAATCTTCTCAAGAATCAGTTTGAAGTTCTCCAGGCTGATAACAATCTTCTCAAGAATCAGTTTGAAGTTCTCCAGGCTGATAACAATCTTCTCAAGAATCAGTTTGAAGTTCTCCAGGCTGATGTTAAGGAGAAATTCATTACTATGGAAGAGGGAACAGCTGATCTGGATCATAAGGTTCAGTCCCTTTCTGTAGGAACTGAAACATTAGTGGCTGATATTAAGGAGAAATTCATTACTATGGAAGAGGGAACAGCTGATCTGGACCATAAGAGTCAGTCCCTTTCTGTAGGAAATGAAACATTAACTGAGAGAATCAAAACTGCTGAATGTGACAATCGGATTTTGTCTAAAGCTTATGACAGATTGACGGAAAGATTGTCAATACAAGAAGGCACGGTTAATGCCATAAAAATTATGTCCAAAGATGAGGTGTTATCTCTAACGGACAAACTTCATACTTTAGAATCCTCAATGAAGGCTTTGGAACATAATTCTGGACAGGAGATTCAGACATTGCAGAAGGCAATGGTGAATAGAATTGAAAAGATTGAGGAATTTCTAAATTCTGATGAAGAAGAGCAAAGGGTAGAAAGGCAAATTATAACTACATCTGTGGGTATATCTCTCTGGGACAATTTCCACAAAGCTCTACCTACAGCTCTACCTGCCTTTCCAGTAATAACAACAGAGAAGGTGATTGGTTCCAAAAACCCTAGGGTCATCAAGGAGGATACATGGGAGCCTGTCCGCTTGAATGACCTCAAGGAAATTAAACAGGCTGTCACGACTTTTGGGATGCAAGCCTCTTTTGTTAAAGAGATGCTAAGATCTTGGGCCATGACAAGCAGAGCAACTCCCTCGGACTGGCTCCAGCTGAGCTCTGCAGTACTTGAGAGTGGACTGCAATTGAAATGGCAATGCTTATTCAGGCAAGAGGCTAGACTCTTAGAACAGCAGGAAAAAGCAAAGGGAATTGACATTTCCCTAGATAAAATTCTAGGTGAAGGGCTCTTTTCCGACCCTCAGGAACAAGCTAATTTGGATGAAAACACACTCTCCATGTGTACTACAGCAGCCTTAAGGGCTTGGGACAGGGTACAAGACCCAGGACAGAGAATGGAATCATTTGTCAGAGTTAAACAGGGTCAGAGAGAACCCTTTAGTGACTTTTTACAAAGATTAACTAAGGCTGTACAAATAGGGATATCTGACCCAGAAGCAAGACGTATAATGATTGAGTCTTTGGCTTATGAAAATGCAAATGTGGAATGCAAAAGGATTTTGGGGCCTTTAAAGCTCAGATCAGCGCCTTTGGAAGAATGGGTCTTGCATACACTCAATGTTGACACATTTGATTATGGCACTGAAGTATGGGTAGAAGAAGCAATTTCCAATGGTAAAAGGAGACACCAGAATACCAAATGTTTTAATTGTGGCAAAATGGGTCATATGAAAAGGAATTGTAGACAACGGATTTTCAGAAATAATAATAATGCATCTTTCAGAAATAATAATAATAATGCATCTTCTAGAAATAACAGAAATAGGAGGACTCACCCTTCAGGTTTATGTAGAAGATGTGGAAAAGGCAGACATTGGACGAATGAATGCAGGTCTACAAGAGATAGACAAGGCAACCCGATACAGTCGGGAAACGTGAGAGGAGGGCCTCACAGGCCCCCATGGCAAACATAGTTCAGTCATTTCCAGTTTCTGCAGAGAACGTGCCTCATCAGGACAATTAGGAAGCCCCATGCCTACTGTTACAAGCAATAATGATCAGAAAGATAAGTTACGTGTGTTTTGGCAAACTTCTATAAATGATCAAAGACCTAAACTGAGAGTGTGTGTAAAAGGCATTTTTATTACTGGCCTGCTGGACACAGGTGCTGATGTAAGTATCATTACCCAAGAATCTTGGCATCCATATTGGCCTCTTCAGAATGTAAATGTTCAGCTTCTGGGAATTGGAACCCTATCTCGAGAAAGGCAGAGCACGAGATGGGTTGAATGTATAGGGCTAGAAGGACAAATAGGAAAACTAAAGCCATATGTAGCCAATATCGTAATGAATTTATGGGGTCGTGACCTATTACAACAATGGAATACCAAATTAACATTCCTGCTACTTCTAGAGCCTATATTTCTGAGAATAATATTAAAAGATATTACAAACGGAGAAAACCGGCCATTCGGGCTGTACAAGAACAAGCAATTGATGTCCCTTCAGAGATACCAACAGCCTTGCCTCTAAAATGGTTGACTGAGAAACCAATATGGACAAAGCAATGGCCTTTAGCTGAGGAAAAGTTACAGGCTTTAGAACAGCTGGTACAAGAACAATTAGATGCTGGACATATAGAAGAATCTACCAGCCCTTGGAATTCTCCTGTATTTGTGGTTAAGAAAAAATCAGGTAAATGGAGAATGGTGACAGATCTCAGGGCCATCAACAAGGTTATTCAACCTATGGGCCCTCTGCAATCTGGAATTCCTTTGCCCTCTTTATTACCAAAAGGATGGCCTCTCATAGTTACTGATTTAAAGGAATGTTTTTTCACTATACCTTTACAAAAAGAAGATAGAGAAAAATTTGCTCGATTGTATTCTCGTCATACTACCATCAAAAATTTCTCCTACAGGAATTTTAATGCAGAGAGATGATATTATTTTGGAATGGATCTTTTTACCACATAAACCAAGTAAGAAACTGAAAACTTATGTGGAAAAAGTCTCTGAGTTAATTATAAAGGGCAAGCTGAGACTTCGTCAACTAGCAGGCATAGACCCAGCAGAAATTATAGTGCCTTTCACTGCTGATGAACTAAAGAAATTATGGGAAGATAATGAACCATGGCAAAGAGCTTGTGCTAATTTTTTTGGAGACATTAATAACAACTATCCAAAAAGTAAGAAGCTTAACTTCAAAAAGAGAACTTCTTGGATTCTTCCTCGAATCGTCCGTGATGCTCCAATAACTGGAGCCTGTACATTCTATACTGATGCCAATAAATCAGGGAAGGCAGGTTACAAATCAGAAGACTTGGATAAGGTGGAACAAAGTCCGTATAATTCTGTCCAGAAGGCGGAATTATATGCCATTCTTATGATGCTAAGGGATTTTAAAGAACCTATTAATATAGTTACAGATTCACGATACGCAGAAAGAGTTATTTTACATATTGAAACTGCTGAATTTATACCTGATGATACAGAACTAACCTCATTGTTCCTCCAGGTTCAAGATTTGATCAGGAACAGGCTTTGCCCTATGTACATAACACACATCCGATCCCATATGGGTCTGCCAGGTCCTCTAGCACAAGGTAATGCAGAAATTGATCAATTATTGATTGGTAGTGTGCTACAAGCCTCTGAATTTCATAAAAAACATCATGTTAATAGCAAAGGTTTGAAGAAAGAGTTTTCAATTACATGGCAACAAGCTAAGGAGATTGTAAAGAAATGCCCTACTTGCTCTTTCTATAACCAAACGCCACTGCCTGCAGGGGCTAATCCAAAGGGCACCCAAAGGAATGAAATCTGGCAGATGGATGTGTTCCACTTTGCAGAATTTGGCAAATTAAAATATGTTCATCACACCATTGACACTTATTCAGGCTTTCAGTGGGCAACTGCTTTAAGTTCAGAAAAAGCTGATTCAATAATCACTCATTTATTAGAAGTCATGGCTATCATGGGTATACCTACACAAATAAAAACGGACAATGGTCCTGCTTATGTTTCTAGGAAAATGAAACGTTTTTTTGATTATTACAATATCAAGCATGTTACAGGTATACCATACAATCCTACAGGTCAAGCAGTCATAGAAAGATAAAATCGAACTATAAAGGATATGTTGAACAAACAGAAAGGGGTGGAAAACACTCCCAGAAATAGGTTACATAATGCTTTGTTCACCTTGAATTTTCTCAACGCTAATGAGAAGGGAACAACAGCTGCAGAAAGACATTGGATAATGGAAAAGTCTACTGAACTAAATCAACCAGTTTATTTCAAGGATGTGCTGACCTCACAATGGAAGCCAGGATATGTGCTACGTTGGGGAAGGGGTTTTGCTCTTATCTCCACAGGTGAGGAAAAATTGTGGATACCATCAAAATTAATAAAGGTTTGGTTTGAAGAAGAGAAGCCACTTGGAAAAGATAAATAACAATTCTTTCATAAGTATGGCGAACATACTGATGGTAAGAAATAAAGATAGGTTGGAGGCAGGGTTCTTATCTTATCTCCACAGGAAAATCCTCCTCTTCAAAGAAATTAAGGGACCCTGAATATTTAATTACTGATGGATGGACACATTTTGTAAGTATTAATTTTTATATTTATATATATATATATGTCTTATTAAACATTTCTTTATAAATATATAGAGCTGGTTTTGAAGTTGGACTCTGGCTCAGTCCCTCTCCAATTCCAAGCCTGTTAGTAAGAGAAAAACCCAGAGTTTCTGGAGTTTCTGTCTCATGTCAAGAGCCATGATATGGGTACAGAAAGAAATATGAGTTTAGAAAACATCTTTGCTTTTCTTCATATCTATCATACATTTCATTGAATATATCTATCATGCCTTTCATTGAATATATATATATGTATGTCTATATATGTCTATATGATTAATGTTTAAGTTTTTCACAATGAACAATGAGTTTTTCCTGAAGTGACATTTGAAGTTTCCAGGAAGAAGATGGGGCCCCACAACAACAACTCTACCTGGTTGATATGACGTCATGATACTGATAGCGCTACTACAAGACCTGTTTTGGATACCAGCTGCACAAGACGGTCCCAACTTGGTTAGCTGAAATGGTGCACATCTTGTACAACATTCTGGCCAGACCTCCACAAAATACTCAGAGACTATTTGCAATTTTAAAAGACATTGATCTTGAAATTTAACCATCATTTTACTTTCACAGGATCCCCCAGAAAGAACGTCGCCCCCATGACAGCTGGAAGTAATTCTAGAAGACGATGTGCCCTCTCCCAGTAAAGTTTACTCCTGGGTTTAGGGACATCATTTAGGGGTTGGGAGATTGGGGGAGTAATTTTATAAGCTCAGGGATCATAAAAAAAAGAGGGAATGATGGGATAATAGATTTATAATTGTGAGTTACTGCTTTTAGACAAATATATTGGTATCAATTATTATATATTGAAACAAAGTTAAATTATATTGACTATTGTATGCATGCATGTTTCTATGTCTGTTTAAAACATTTTTATGTATTGACATATATTGTATTTATATATATATATATTGTATATATTTACCATATTGCAATGTACATTTCTCTCTTTGATTAAGATACTTATATAATGTTTGTGTATTGATATATATTTGCCATATTGCAATGTATATTTGTACAGTGTTTATATTTGGAGGTCATTATCCTCATTTGTTACACAGTTGTTTATTGTCTTAGTCTTTAAGTTAGATAGATATTGAGAATTATATAGATAAATAGTCATCTAAGTTTGTCATTTATAATCAGACTAATCAGGTTCTTTAGATATATAGAGATTATACTCAGTATAGATAGATAATCTTCAACCTCTTCAAAGAGCTGTAGAAAATGGCCTTTAATCTAACTCAGAGTTTCGTGATAGTGAGACACAATTGCTCCTGGCAACAGCGCTCTATTCCCGAGAGAATGTTGAGCACCAAAGACACTCCATCTGGAGCCTTTCTATTTGGCAGAACTGGCCTTTGGACAAAGAAATGCCCATACCTCAACCACTGACACAGATACAGAGCGTGCATCAATGGATAAAACAGGACTGTCATATCCTGCCAAGACAGGGTAAGATAGTTTTGAAAAGTTCCTTGCCTTTAATAATGGTATGTCAGTTATGTTAGGCCTTAGCCAAAATTGGTTGACTCAACATTGCAAACGAGACTTTGGGTGATTGCCCAGGTAGTCAGTTGTCTCTGTCAGTTGTTGCACATTTTGGATATATCTCGTTTGTTGAGTAGTGTTTATTCCCTTCTCAGATCTTTGACTGAGTTAAAGATTATATAATTGTAGTTACTCTTTACATTATTTGGACTCCTTGAGATAGAATGTTTAGCAAAGATTTTGTTCTCAATATTGTTTGTTATATTTATTATTTGTTGTTATTGTATGTAGTTGTATTTGGTTTAGTTCTGTCTTATTTAGACAAAAAGGGGAGATGTAGGGATAAGTCCCGCCCCTTAGGGGGCGTGTTCGCCTCGGGCTAATGTCTGCCTATAAATTTGGCCAGCTTGCTCCCAGCTGTCTCTTCTGCTTTCCTGGTCTCCACTGGAACAGTGGTTCTGTAAGTCTATTTCGCCATTAAAGCTATATATATATTTTTACAATCTGTCTGCATTCCTTAACGCCGCTACAAGGGAATAATTCATCTAGAAATTATAGAAATTTGATTCCTCCTGGGACTATTATTTTTTGGGGAAGGGAAGTGATGCATATGGAACTCATGGTTAACAATAGAGAAAAAAAACGCATGCTCAGTTCTAACCTAAGAACATCAAGGCAAAAGTGTGTTTAAACATTTATCTTTTATTGACACTATCTGCAAAGCAAGGCATGACCTGACCCTGCAATTGCACCCCTCCCTGTGACTTATCCTCTAACTGGAGCTACTCTTGGACACTGGTTATTTGTTTCAAATACAAATACTTCCAGTGAGTCTAAGTGATGTTCAGCCAAAGAGCATTGTATCATCTTCCTCTTCATACTCTGTATTTCTTGTATGTATGTGGTTATGTGAATGTGTGCATAATCAAGTGCCTATATGTAAGAGAATGTCTATACATGTACACATACATATGTGGATGTCAGAAATGAACCTTGTATGTTGTTTCTCGGGAGCTGACGAGTTTGTTTTCAGAGACAGGGCATAACACTTGGGAACAAGGCTCACTAATTGGGCTGGATTGGATGTCTAGCAAGCTCCCAGGATCTCTTGTTCTGTTTACCCAGTGTTGGTACAACAAGAACACACCTCCATGTCTTCAGGATTAATGGGCAAGCACTTCTGTGAATGAAATATCTCTCTAGCACTCACTCTTACATTCTCTATTCTTCATGATATGTGGACCAACATGATGTGTAGGAAACTCTTATTTTATTTTGCTTCTTACCTAAACTGTCTAAAAACAGGTGCACAAATCAAACTTATTTATTACTGAAAACATACAGAAGAAAATGACTATGGATTCTCTTATTATGTGATTTGCAGTAAAGTTCTATTTTAATTAAAGACCAAATACACATTAGCAAAAGGAATAATAACACAGTTGCAGAGAACAGAATATAACAATGTATTTCTACTGTGATTCAACAAGTTGCAAAATAGTTAACAGGTGTTTCCTGGGTACAGAATGGGAATACATGAGAGGAGGGAAGGACATCTTGTCCAAGATGGGGAAGGAGGTGAATGATGATCTAGAGGAGAATTACAGAAAACAAAGCAGCTTGGGCTAGGCAATCTTCTCTTTTTTAGATAGGGATAAAGCAGAGCTGGTATTGGGGTGGCACAGAGGCAAATCCATTGAGCACCGGGGTTGTATCAATATCCTCAGTATTAACCAGCGATTTCAGCTTAAAGTTCTGTAAAATGGTGGTGATGAATAGAAACAGCTCCATTCGTGCCAGGCCCTCTCCTGCACAAATCCGTTTTCCTAGGGGGGATAAAATCAAAGATTACTATGCTTATTTGTAAATTTGATAATGACTGCATTTGTAACTGAGACTATAAATGAAGGGTAAGTTTTAGGTGGATGGATAGATGTTTGGCTGTATGAAAGAAAAAATAATTCGGCAAATAGAAAAATGTGGAACACAATTGTTTCTCAGATAACCTATACTATTAAGAAATACATTGTTCAAAAATACTTTTTAACTAGTTATAGTTATTCACATCTATAATCAGGCTGCCTAGGAGACTGAGGAGGAATTTTGTGTTAACACAAATAACTCTCTGATCTCTTCATGAAATTCTCTTAATGATAAGTGATTTCTTCTTATGATTCTCCACAACCCATGAATTTTGAGGCAACTAGGGAATCATTTATTAGAATGGTGTTCCATTTTTTGCACTAAGATATCAAGTTGGAAAGATAAATGTATTGATATCCCCCAATAACCCAGAGATCTGGGAGTCTTTCTCATTGGCCTACTTTAACTGAAATTTAAGAAGCATTATTCATTTGTGTGTTTACCAAGTGCATTTGGGGTGTTTCAGTAATTTTTGGTATTGCGGAGACTTGTAATTACATAGTTGAGTATGGAGCTGAGTAACACAGCAAAGAAGACCTGAATGTAAATTATGACGTCTCCATTTTCACGGTGAGTAAAGTGTAAATGGCCTTTGCTTTCTTTGGTATTTCTGTGATGTAGCTAAAGGAAGAATACAAACACACTGTACTCCAGCTTTCTGAGTTTTGAACAATGGATTAACAATTAAAGCCTCACTTTCATAACCTGACAAAGAAGAAATCTCTTTATCATGACACACATAAATACGAAAGTCATATTCCTGATCTTTGGCCATTAAGGAGCCACTAGATAAGTCGCTACAGATCCTCATGTCCCTGCATCCATGGAAATGAATTTTTATTACCTGTTGAAAATGGCAAGAAGTAGTCACTTTTCTTAAAGTTTCCATTCTTATCTAGAAAGTGGCCAGGGTCAAATATCTCTGGGTTAATGAATTCCTTGCTGTCATTCAGCACTGATGTCAGTGATGTTATTACCGTTGTTCCCTATAACAACACATAAAAACAAATAAAGTTAAAAGAAATCATGGAGCTTATAAAAATCATGAAAATATCCAGATTTACCTTCTGCTCCATAGTTGGGATGAAGTACAAAGAACAGTAAGGACATTTCAACAGGCAGAACAGTAAGCAGCAGGGAGGAAGTCAGTCACAGTGTTGTAGCTGATGTGACTTCAGTGATGTTCACATGAGTGCTTGGACTAAAATTTCTAAGACTCTTCTCCCTTTCCTTTAGATTGAATTCATGCTTCTCTGAACACCGACTGCTCTACTTCATCACCTATGTCTACATACCCTTCATGTGAATCAGGTTATAAGTAGAAAAATTCATTGAGTGTTTTGAACAGAATAGGGGACCATTCATTAAGTACAAAAAGGAAGATTTAGAAAGACAAACTGCACTCCTTTTCTCTCACAGAATCTATCTTTGTATTTATATTATAAGAAAGAAAATGCAATGCTATGTGCAGAAGTATATGTGTTCAGTCTTATATATAATCTGTCTATGTGAATGTACAAACATAAATATAGAAATGCATACATATATATGCATAAATATATATGTGTGTGTCAGAAATGCAAGATGAGGATTATTTGGGAGAAAAAAGAGGAATGGAATGGGGAGAAGAGGGAGACAATAAAATAAAACAATGTATGATGAAGGTAAGATGATCTGGTGACAGCTAAAGCAATAAAACTTCTGAAGACACAGAAATTGCAGGGAGATGGTGCAGGCAAGTTCTCTTTAACTAGGACAAAAACAAACCTCATATCATTTTACACTTTCTAGAAATGTGGTCTACAATCTTTTTCAAGGCTGCCAACACGTATTAGAAAGCAGTTTATCTAATTATGTCTAAAATTTTAAAACTAAAAAGACCATTAATGATATATGTAAATTATGTGAAAATTAAGTTCTAGTATCAATAGGCATTGAACATTGATATGAATGATATTCATAATCATTTGTTTACATGTTGCCTGTGACTGCTTCTCTGCTACAAGAGAGTTTCTGAAGGGGCAGCACAATCTTCTTGGCCTAGAAAGGCTAAAATCTGCCAGAATATGGCAAAGATCATTGGTTCCTTCTTATCCTATTTGTTTTGATGAGATCAGTGGCTCTATTCTCATCTATGAAATCATTTATCCTATTTCTCAGAATGAAGAATCAACTTGGTTGTTTCATAAAGTAGAACAATAGAATATTCTACTTGACTACATCACAAAGAAACCTGTCATGTCATGAACCTGAAGGAGAGGGATGATGGAGTATAAGTTTAGCTGATACAACACTCACCTCAAACTAGGCTTTAAACCCAAGGAAGATATGAGTAAATGTGCCATTCCTATTTTGACCTTTGTTATACTTATTAGTTAGTTAGCTCTAAGTATATAAACATAACTAAGTTCTGTATATTAACCATAGACATCAACAATCTTACCTTGAGAATGTCCCTTAGCCAAACAGATGCACTAACCCATATACTAAGTCTGTTATGATACAGAAAACCTACTGTCAATTGGAGAAGTAAGTTCTATTATCAGCACATGATGTTAGTAACTGGAACCTTACCAAAATCGTTTTGCCCCACTCCACCCTCCCCGCAAAAGAGAAGGATCCAAGGAGGACCAATGTCATACTTTCTGAAAGAAATTACTACTATAAAAATTCTACATTTTTCATCTGCAGTTTGTGATGTTTTCAAAATAGCAATAATTGGCCACAGAAATGAAATAAGTACAAACATAATGACATCAGGAATCAATTTAAACTCCTTTTTAAGGCAAAAGCTTGGTTTTAATGTAAAAATTCTATCAAATTTGAGGAAGAAAAACTATGAAGAGAATGGAATATGAGCTACTTTACTGTGGAGCCAATTATGTTTGAGTATGGCCCAGGGACACTGATTTTCACTTTGAGATGAATTTTATTCACAAAAGTCTGTACATTATTTTCAAAATTGTTTTTTATGCTCATTTTATGGTTCTATGTATTGTATACTTTTGATCACCGACTGTATATGGTATAAACACATATTTATAATGGATTTCTCCACTACACATTGCTTATGACTTCTAGTTTAAGAAAATTCTCTTCATTGTTTTTCTTCCTCAAATTTGTTATTGGAAGTAAACAAGATTGCCGGGCAAAAATTGGGAACTTGGGGGTGGGGTGTGATGGGGGCAAGGGGAGATGGGGAAACAAAAGTGAGAAGGGGAGGATGGGGA
This sequence comes from Microtus oregoni, assembly GCF_018167655.1. NCBI lineage: Eukaryota > Metazoa > Chordata > Mammalia > Rodentia > Cricetidae > Microtus > Microtus oregoni. The sequence continues at coordinate 21,373,246 of NW_024543071.1, forward strand.
GAGCTTGGGGAAATGGGATGGAGGAAGGGTGGATATGGGAGCAGGGAAGTACATACCTTAATTAAGGGAGCCATTTTAGGGTTGGCAAGAGTCTTGACTCTAGAGGGGTTCCCAGGTGTCTATAGAGATGTCCCCAGCTAGTTCCTTGGGCAGCTGAAGAGAGGGAGCCTGGAATGGCCCTATCCTATAGCCATACTGATGAATATCTTGCATATTACCATAGAACCTTCATCTGGCGTTGGATGGAGATAGAGACAGAGACCCACACTGGAGCACTGGACTGAGCTCCCAAGGTCCCAATGAGGAGAAGAAGGAGGGAGAACATGAGCAAGGAAGTCAGGACCGCGAGGGGTGCGCCCATCCACTGAGACTGTGGTGCTGATCTATTGGGAGCTCACCAAGGCCAGCTGGACTGGGACTGAAAAAGCATGGGATCAAACCGGCTCGCTGAACGTGGCGGACAATGAGGGCTGATGAGAAACCAAGGACAATGGCACTGGGTTTTGATCCTACTGCACATACTAGCTTTGTGGGAGCCTAGGCTGTTTGGATGCTCACCTTCCTAGACCAGGATGGAGGGGGGAGGACCTTGGACTTTCCACAGGGCAGGGAAGCCTGGCAGCTCTTTGGACTGAAGAGGGAGGGGGAATGGAGTGGGGAAAGAGGAGAGTGGGGGGAGGAGGAGGCGGCGGAAATTTTTTAATAAAAAAATAAAAAAAGTCAGAAAGGACTTTTGGAAAATTGACAGAATGTGGACCTTCAAACAGAGATGCCTAAACGTTGCCGAACAGTATTCGGAAGAGAGCAAATGTGGAAGTGTCATTACCAGTTCTAGCTGCACCTGCGGTAGAGCTGCCCCCTCACCGTGAAGCAGTAGAAGCCATCAGCAGCACCAGATAACTCAGAGGACTGTAACAACACTGTGAACCTGTGAGCATCAAGAGCACAGAGGTGCAGCAGAGAAGAGACAAGCTCACCTTGGGGATGACGTAGTTCCTGAATTTAATGTCGCAGGTCACTGCATGGGGCAGGTTGATGGGGATGAGGTTGATGAATCTCTGGACCTCATGAATCATGGCATCTGTATAGGGCATGTGGCTCCTGTCCTGCATGCAGGGGCTGCGGTTTCTGCCAACCACACGATCAATCTCTTCCTGGACTTTAGCTATATGGTCAGAGTGACAAAAGGGAAAACAGGAGAAAAGTAACATTTTTGGCACAATGTCAGGCCATATACAGCACTATGTGAATATTCCAAAATAAGTGTAAATGTGCGTTTTTCATTCATAGATAAAAGTATTTAAACATATATTTATACAGAAATGCTGTGTTGTGGATTTATATCACTATCCCCTACAGATATTAGGATAGATCAGGATATATTTATTACTTAGTAGCTGTAACAATAAATAAACTGTAAGTAATTAAAATATCATAAAACAATATAATTATTTGGAGGTCTTTTATGTCTGAATATGTCTTATTATATATCTCAAATACTTTTTTTGTCCAGGAGTGCCTCTCAAAATGTTAAGCACTATTATTAGGACTAATGCTGTTTTGCCTTTTGTCTCTGCCCAGTCCAGCATGTCAGAGATCCATTCATTGCCTCTGAGAGCCATTCTTTCAACCCCAGATCTTGGGTCAGGTTGCAGTAGGTCTGTGATGCTATTAAGCAAGTTGTATCACTCTGTTCACAAACCCCATTTAAATGCTCCATATCAGGGCCTCCTGAAAGAGTCAGAGTTTCTGCTGGCAGCATGACCCAGGAAGACACCATTTCAAAACTGCCTTTTATTTTTCTTTTACTACCACTGAATCAGGAAGACTCTCTTAAAGAAGCTGTGGCATGCTGCCAGCAAGCAGAGCCAATCCAGAAAATTGCAGGTAAACTTTGATTTTAGTGTCTAGAATTCCTTTGCATGCCCTCTCAGTTTTTATGTGGATTTAACTAGCACATATTGGAGTTTCAATTTGTTGTAGGAGGCTGTTAGTTTGTTCCCTGAAATAATCGCACAGCTGCTCAACTCCAAAATAATCACACAGAAACTGTATTAATTAAATCACTACTTGGCCTATTAGCTCTAGCTTCTTATTGGTTAGCACTTACATCTTAACTTAACCCATTTCATTCATCTATGTATTACCACATGGCTGTGGCTTACCGGCAATATTCTGTCCATTGTGGTGGGGCTACACGGCATGTCCCTGACTCTACCTTCTTCCTCCCAGTATTCAGTTAAGTCTTCTCTGCCTAACTCTATTCTACCCTGTCACAGGGACAAAACAGCTTCTTTATTCATTAACCAATAAAGTCACAAATATACAGAAGAATTTCCCACACCACACAAGGACAATTATATGTATTCACTTAAACTTGGACATTGCTCTTAAATCAATAATAACCAAGCTACAACCTGTAGAACCACTGAGGTTAGGTATGGAACTATGAAGGACAGAAAGACCTTGTTAGGAAGAGAGATAGAATAAATGTTTATGGATGTACTGGGTGTGGTGCTCAAATCAAGGCTTTAAGTGGTGAAGAGACGGGACGTATATGTTGAAATACAGGTAGAGACATGTAAACTTCAGCATCATTTGAGGGAATGTATGGAATCTTAATACAGAGGAAACTTCATATATATATATATATATATATATATATATGAAACATATACAAAGGTGATCTAATGAAATAGCCAAATAATATGAAGGTAAGGTAGAGTCCCAACTAAACAACACTTTTCACCAAATGAAACTTCTAACACCAGCATTAGGTTACATCTAATTGAGTTTTGATCAAAGGAGTTCCCAGAAAATCTCCAAACAACCCAGGCTATTGTCAAGACATAGGTTGCTCTCCAAAACTGACAGCAAGGTCTCATTGTACAAAACTCTGGGACATTGAGAAGTCAAGTCAATGTTTACAAGGAAACTTCACCCATATGTTCCAGGATCTTTGGTAGAGGAATATGCTCTGCTTACTGTCAAAAGAGAAACAAACACCAACCCAGCCACAAAGTCTTTAATCAACAATGGTGTCTTGCCTCCTAGATATGCGAGGGCAATAGTGGCACAAAACCAACCAAGAACTTATCTGACTTATGACTCACGCCATGATATCACACCCATTCCTCAAACTGCTTGGGTGGCTATAATGGGAGACTAGATAGCCCTGAAACCTATCGTAAAACCAAATACTTCTGTATTAAAACAAAAAGAATAAACAACAAAACATAAAACAAAAATTATAGCAATAAAATGAATCCTGATGACATTCTGCCCTACTCATTGATCAGCATCTTGCTCAGTCATTTTAGAGAATATTCATCTTGCAGCAGAGAGCAAGAAGTACAGAGACCCTAAACCAGGCATTATGCACAGAGTGAAAGATCTCAGAATACTTATCCTAAATGGAATGTCTCCATTTAACTCCTCCCATAGTGCTCAGAGTACACTGTGGAACAGGAGGCAGAAAGAGCACAAAAATCAGAGGGGATGGAGGGTATTAAGAATAAAAGGCTCTCTAAAATCAAAATAATCAAAGGACATACGCACTCGTGGAGATCGAGGCAGCATGAATAGAGCTTGTACAGGTATGTAATAGGTCCTTTGCATTAAATTATGGCTTCCAGTTTATTGTTATTGTGGAATTCTTTGCATGCAAAAGAAATGGCTTCTCTTTCCTAGGCCTTCTCTTGAGTTCTTTCCCTTTCTTTTGTCTAATTTTAAAGTATTATTTTTGTTTGTCATATTATATCTATTACATTCAATTATTTTATATATTATTCTTTAGAAGGCTGCTTGTTTTCTAATGAGAAGCAGAAAAAAAGGTATATGGGTGTGAAAGAAGGTGGAAATTTCAGGAAGGAGTAGAGGGAGAAGAGACCACAATCATGATAAATTATGTGAAAAAAATCCATTTTCACTAAAAGGGAAAAACAGCAGATTGAATTATAATACTTTGGAATAAAAATATTCTTTGTTAGATTAATTAAACTTACATAAATATTATTTATTAGCATAGAAGTATAATTATTTTGAATTTTAGCAGCCTTCTTATATCTGATTATATTTTACCTGTTTGTAATTTTCCTTTATTGTTTTTTTTTTTTGTTTTTAGGGGGGTTTTGAGGTTTTTTTGTAATTTTCCTTTTTTGAATTGTAATTTTATTGGAAATTTTAGTAGATACTTTAAAATGCTGGGAATATATTCTCAATTAACAGAGCACTACACTACAGTTGTTTCTCTTTCATTCCCTCTTTATGTTCACACCTACAGCACCCATATGGGAAATGTTGAATTGGGAGCTTCCCAGAGGTGGTACCCAACAACTGCTATGATACTATTACCCTCTGACAACTGCTATTCAGATTCCTGGATCTTATGACTTCCTGTTACTTTACTTCAGATAATAGGATAAAATATTATCTCTCAAATTTTATGTAGAAATGAAAAAATGAACAAAACTAACGGTTGACCTAGAAGTTTCTTCTGCCTTTTATTTTATAAACACAAAAGAAGCCAGATGATTTTGAGAATTCTGGTCTAGTCTCAATGGGAAAAGTTTATGTGTGACTCAGGTATTTCCCTGAAAGGTTCCATGCTTCTGTTCAGTCCTGAAAACACCATGAGTCTGTGTCTTGGATTGGTGTTTTCAATCCATAGTGGTAAATACATGGAAAATGTTGTCTATTATATTGATGAAATAAGGAGTGCTGATTTATTCCTTTTGTCTGGATGAGTGATGCCACTGCTCACATTCATGGAACAAGGTAGAGAAGGGGCTCTAAGATCTAGAATTTGGGGACTCAAATGCTGCCAGCTTCCACGTTCATCCCTATGTATTGCTCAGTCCTTTGTCATTCATCAATGTATCAGTTAAAGGGCTTCTTAGACTCAGTTTCTTTTAAGAATTTTATTTTCCTGGAGGGGTGTAACATGCTGAATGGGAAGAGGAAGGGAACTTCAACAAGTCCAGCATCCTATATTCAACTTTGTTCTCTTCTTAAGCTGCTATTCCTTTGGAATCAGAATCTTTACATGTCTGTAGTTATATATCCACAGCTTGTGTGTCTTACTTCATGTATGTTCATCTAACATTTATGTTTCAAGATCATCTTTCCTGTTTTATATTTTTCTATTCCCTCATAGTAATGTTTTAGTAATTTAGTGAAGCATTCTTAGCTGCTTGTTATCTCTTCCTATCCTAAAAAATATGATTCATGTTTGTGCTTTTATCATGTATTGGGCACAGAAGGGAGGGTGTGTTTTGTATGTGTTGGACCACTGGATCTGTTTTAAACTGCAATGCGAAAGAAAACATTATTGGTACAGTTGAAAAGATTATTGTTCAACAAAAGTTTAAGAAAATGGATTTCTTAACTGACAAAATTTCTTAATCTACATTTTCTTCATCGATCAAAATCTTACTAGAGAATCTAAATGTTTTGAAATCTTCTCAGAATGCACATTATCCCAGCCAGACTCAGTAAAGTCTAGGTTTCAGTGAGATGAATTTTCTTTTCTCCTTCCCAAAGTTGATTCATAAGAATGAAAGAAGAAATCTAGAAGATTTTAGCTGACCTAAAAACATGACTTAAGAATAAAAGGACATGTATCTGAAGGACAATGTATGCTGGTCATGCCTATTTCATATTACCCTCCAGAAATCTCACACACTGACTAGAATTTGATTATTTATCTTACAGTCTGTTTCTCTTCGTCATGCTGTTTACCACAGTCAGTGAATGGCATAGACAGTGAAGGACTGAGAATTCTCTAAGGAAAACAACACACAGACACTAGCAGAGTCTTTCTACCATCTTATAAGAACACTGTGGTCACCACCTAGTCCTCACCTGTGACATCAGGGTGCTTCAGCAGGAGCAGTAAAGCGTATCTCAGTGTTGTGCTTGTTGTCTCTGTCCCAGCAGCAAACAGGTCAAACAAAGTCACTGGCAGATTTTCAAGTGTAAATTCCGATTGTTCATTGTGGCTTGCCTATGAATAATTTGATGCAATGATCTGATAAATTCTTTATCGCAACATCTAATTACAATGACTTTATAGTTTCAAGTTTACTGGAAGTGTAAAATTTAAATAAAACTCCGTAACATTCATTCCAAATGGTTATTCTAACTGTATAGAAGTTTACTGAGTCGTATAGATTTTGGGTCTAGTTAATGGCATAATGTTTTATTTATGAGCAAGTTTTTTAATAATAGGACTTCAACAAAAAACTTTATTTTATTTTATTGCCAACAAAGATACTTAAATGTAGAGTAGAGAAGAAATTAACAAATAATTTCAAAATCTGTGGCACAGGTTTTCATAAATTTCTATTTCACCCTAAATTCCTGACTAGCCTAACTCTTGCAATGATGTGATTGTCTGCACTTAAACATATACGGTTTTGTACACTCATGCCTTAAAAACATAAAGGAAACATTTTATTCATTATGTATTCTGTCCTCTCAATACTGTAAGAAGAATAATGTGAGATAGGTCTAATTTGGGGATATATACAGGTTTATACATAAAATTGAAGTCCTGTGTTCTCAATATGGTAAAGAACAGTGGAATACATTTGATTCTATCTCTGAGCATTCTCTATTAAACTAAATAGGTCTGTAATAAGATTTTTTGTTCTTGAATTAAATAAACCTATTCAATCTTAATGCATTAATTACTAAATTTTCTCTTATTTTGAAAAGTAACATATCCTTGCATGTGTATCCCACAGTTCTTATCTATCCACCCATCAATCCGTTGATGACTTCTGGATTGATTATCTCAGCTATTTTGAGAAACACAGCAGGAAACAAACACAAATGTACAAGTGCCTTTTCCTATGCTGATATTCTTTGGATATAAGCGCAGATTGGGTCTAAGAGCCACCATGTTACATAAGACCCATATCTGTCACAGTTATGTGTCTAAGAATTGGTGGTCAAAACTATTACTCTAATAGACTAATGGGAATAATGCTAAAATGATTCCTAATGACTTACTACTATATTCATAGAACATAGATCTCTTACTTTTGATCAGAAAAACTTCTCCTTTCAGGAGACAGCAATTAATACAGAGATACCCAATGGTTAAATGTACACAGAATAAAGCATTGTTTCTTGATTACCCCTAAATCATGATTACCCCTAAGTCCTGACCCATTCCCACAGTTGTTAAATCCAAAAAAAAAAAATCACACAGAGGTCTGCATTAATCATAAAGTGATTGGCCCATTAGCTCAGGATTCTTATTAACTCTTTTAACTTACATTATTAGCCCATTATTCTTATCTGTGTTGGCCATATGGGTCAATACCTTTTTCAGTGGCATAGTCACATCTTGCTTCTGTGTTTAAACAGGACTGCAGAGGGAGCTTCCCTCTTCCCAGAATTTCCCTGTTCTCGTTGACCTGCCTCTATTTGTCTTACTATCTTTTCTATAGTTCCTGCCTGGCCATGGGTCATTTAAAATATAATTGACAGAATATAGACAATTGTCCCGCACCAAGAACACACTCCTCCCCAGAAGGTTAAGGATCTTTGTGGAAGAGGGGGCAGAAATGTAGGATTCATTTGTGATCAATAACATCAAGGAATCAGTGTTTTCTGGATACAAAAGGACAGGTGAACATGAGAACTCACAATGACTGTGACAGCCTGCCCAAAAACTGTGTAGGCTCCATCAGATAAAAATACAACAAAGATTGAGGAGAAATATGACCCCCCCCAATTCTAGATGATTAGTTCATGGGAAGGGGTAGTAAATTTCCTCCAATAATGTGCCTCCCCAGTAGTTTGATTACATGTCAGGCCTGAGGCTAGGTGAACAACAGACATTGGACTCAATGCTGAAAAGGGGAAAAGAGAAATCACAAAGTTTGGTGAGAAGAGTTAAGAGGATAAAGAGGAGGGTAACCAAAGTTGAGGATTATGTTCAAATTACATCTCATGAAATTGTCAAAGAATTAAAAAAAAATATTGCAAAAAATAAAAACAAAAATGCATCAAACATAGAATGATTGTTTAATAATCTTATTGCAGAACTACAGTAATGAGTGTAATGAAGTATTGACACACAAATCAATATCAATACCAATCGAGCTTTGATAGCAAGGAGTTAACCTAAACACCTACAGCCAATGTTTTAAACTGAGTTCCATGACTGCTCCATCTAAAGGAAGAGTCTATATCAGATGATGACAGAACAACAGAATACCTACATGAAAGAAGGATGCTAGAAGTGTAAAGAAACATGGACAAGGATAAGCCTCATTCTTTATGATTTGTACTCATAGATTACAGATCAAAACATCAAAACCTAGATAAACACGACTTCACCCATAACAGAATGTTAATGCATTCAAGACATAAGTAAGAATGTGCAAATGACAACCTACAGGATGGAAATATGTTTCTATGCTATCATGTGGAAAGGTTTCTACCTATATAAATACATAAGTGTATAGCTCCATGCAGCAAGCAGTCCAATGGGCAAAAATTTTAGAATTAAAATTCTCTGAAGACATGAAAAGGCAAAACAGCACATTAAAAGGTGTCCATTCTCACTGTTTAAGGAGATACAAATCAAATCAGTCCTGAGGTACCACTTCATACTATAATTGTTAATAATTAAATTTCAAAATCACAACTTCGCCAGCTATTTGGAAAATAGTGGATCTTAAAGATATGAAATATGGTATTAATGTAACTTTTTAAGCAGCCTCTCAAAAAAGAAAACAATAAAGATATTATTATTTGACTCAGAAACCCCAGTCCTGGAGATATAGTCAGAGGAAGTGATACCAATATTTGTTCATATATATAGCTTAGAGAAGCCTCAGGCTGAAATAAAACAAATATCCATCAGTTAGGAATGAGTGCATTGTTCTATTAATGCATGAAAATGAAGTTTGTTGCAAAAAAAGTAGGAAGTAGTGAAACAAGGTGACCTTAGATGAATGTCCAAGATTTCATTCAAATGGAAGAAAACAGAAATTAGATGCCACATATACTGAGCCAGTTTAGATGATCCATTTATCGTAGGCAAGTCTGGACATACAGAAACCACACTAACAACTGCTAAACATGGTGTGAATGGAAAGGACTGACCAGTAGTGGTGTAGTGTGTTTTATCATGGTAAGAAATTGCTTTCCAACTAAAAGGAGCTGGAAGTTGCAGTACTTTGTAACCACATATGGTACCAACATAATGTAAGTGATATGTGGCTAGGATCCTGAGATACCACTTTACACTCAGTGGACTAATTCTGTGAGCTATATTTTACAAACTAGCCAGGCAGTGGTGGTGCATGCTTTTAATCTCAGCACTTGGGAAGCAGAGACAGGCAGATCTCAGTGAGCTTGAGGTTAGCCTGGCCTACAAATCAAGTTCGAGGACAGCCAGGACTTTTACACAGAGAAACCCTGTCTCTAAAAGCCAGACAAAATGCAAAAACTAGAAAAAATAGTCTGGTCTAGAAAACCCAGCAAGAACGGGTCACTCAGATGCCAGGTTACTAAGTATTACTACACATAAGACCAGTGGAATAGAATCAATGCCCACACCAAACCCAATAATCTAGAGTCAAGTGTTTTTTCTGAGTTCCAAGAAAATTATATGGAAAATTACCTTTTCAATAAACTACACAATGCCAATGCAGTTCATGCTGTCAGGATACCTAATAGATACCAATCCTTAACCCCTTTTTGTGAAAATTAACTTGAACTGTACTCAAAGCTTCATTCTTCCATACACCTTCTCTTCCCACCACATACCTCTCTATACATCACTCAGTCCTTCTGAAAATAACTCCTCTATCTATCTTTTTAAAGTAAAAATTTGGCCAGATCTATTTTAACTCACTAGCTATGCAGGAATTCTAGCCACACAATATGCACATTTATGGTGAAACTATTCACACTGCCATGATAGTTGGCTATTTTCACTTGATTAGAATTTTTCCCACATTACCTGCCCTTTGTATGACTGTTCTCCCCTACAGTTTTTAAAGAACAGAGCCAATGTGTTCTAGTTAACAAATTCCCTTTATATTATCAGTATCCATATGGTGCATCCCAACACATAATAAATACTAAAACAGTTTTTCAAATGATAATGACTTAAACCATCTCTGACAAACATTTCAGGATTCAAAAAACCACAACACACTCAGACAATAAATAAATTTATATTAATATTTTACCTGCTTTAGTTTAATCAGGTAATAATCAATGAAGTCCCGAGGGTTTGCAACATTCAATGATTCCTGATGCTCTTTTATTCTTTCCAATAGGTAATTTCTGATATACTCAACATTTTTTGATACTGTATGATGACTTCCTGGACAATAGTCAATTAGTGAAGGGAAATTATTGCAGACCTACAAAATCAGAAAAATTTTTTGTTGAGCTATATTATTTTACTTTTAGTCATGTATGTGACGTGTATATGTTATGTATGCATGCATACATGTGTGTGGCATGTGTGTGTGGGTACACTGGAGGCCAAAAATATCAGATCACCTGAAGCTAGTGGTGTTGGACCATCTAAAATGGATGCTCAGAATTGGACTTAGGTCCTTTAGAAGATAAACACACACTCTTAACCACTAAACCATCTCTCCAGTCCTTGACAAAGAACTTTTTAAATAAGGAAACATATCCACAATATACAGCAAGACCAACATGGATTTGTAGATTCAGAAATGAATGAAAAATAAGTTCAGCAAAAGGAAGAGTTGTTTTATTTCATACATATAGCAATTCTTTGTGATAACAGAGAGACCTGGGGTGGGAGGGTATTCCTGTCTGAATGAGGAAAGATAATGATCAAGTTTCAACATGTATGAATCATTTTTTGACATAAAGGCTATTTGTGAGAACTGACTGATGGTTTATACCGTTTATTCTCTACAAGTCTCAAGTATGAAATTATGTAAATAATTGTCGTTTACACTTTTTAGATGATGGCTGTAGTGAAAAGAGTTATGAAACTTAATTTATAGAAAAAAAGTAGCACATGCATATTTAACTCTTATAAACTAGACTATGACATGGAATAAATAATCGGAAGTGGGTGGGGCTCCAAGAGACTTTGAAAGCAAAAGTGTGACATAGCCTGTAGGGGTTTCTCTATGCTCACAGGTATTCCTTTTTTAACTTGCTATTTATTTATTTATTTGTGTCCCTCACACCATACATCTCAAACCCATCTACTCCCATAACCCCACATATCCAACCTCAGTCCTTAAACTCACCCCAAAATAAAACAGAATAAAATTTAAGAGTAAAAAGAAAAAGTTTTATCATGGAAGCTGTATTGTGACAAAGTGAGTCAGGCAGTACACCCTTTTACCCATATAATATTGCTTGGCAAGTGTTCACTGCACAGAGTCATTGACTGTCTCAGGGTCTCTGCTTTCTCCTACACTAGCAATACTGGCCCTTACTTTGTAGATATCCTGCTGCTGCCCTGCACTGTGACGATCTTGCAGCCTTAATCTGTAGGACCAGCTCCTCCACATTCTCCAACAGAATACCATTGGGATGGATGTTGAGGTGCATCAACTCATGACACTAGATCCGAGCCTAGGTAGTTGCACTGTTGGCCAGTTCCCCTATCCTCATGACTAGGATGAATTCCCTGGCATTGCTCTGGTTAGTTCAGCCTTTATAATGGAAGAGCTGCTTTCATACCTTCTGAGTTGGCTCTCCTACACTTACACTATCACAGCAGGATCCACTCTGTTACCCAGGCTAGCTGCAGGGGCAATCTCCCAAGTGCTGCAGTTAATAAGGGGCAGAGGCAACTCTCCTAATATTATGACCTCAGGATCAGTGCTGCAACTTGCCACAGGCTACAAAGGAGGGGAGGCAATCTTTCCTCCACACATACTTTCATAAGACAGATGAGGGGAGAAGCCAAATCTCACATACTCACATTATCTAGGTTGGTTCACCTGCAGCCCTGCACCCCAATCAATAGGGGCAATAGAGTCGACTCTGTTGTACTGCCTGTGGAGATGCAGGACCAGCTTTAGAAGGTGCTGAGGTTGGTAAGGAGGAGTGTCAGGTTTCTTGCACACCACAGGTGGCGGTGGCAAGGGGAGGAGGACATCTTTAGCTAGCCCTTACCACCACATGGCAGATTAGTGGGTGTGGCCAGCTATTCCACTCTCACAACCTCAGGGCCAGCTCACCTGTGCCACTGTAAACAGGGTCCACTCTAGTGTGCTGCCCAGGCTAGAAGCACAGCCTGCTTCAATGAGTGCTGCAGCTCGTAAAGGGGAGGGTCAGCTCACTCATGTGCCTCCGGCAGTGAGGGGATAATGATAAAGGGGACATCTCTCCTCCAACCATATCACGCCCTGACAGATGAGTAGTGAAGACAGCTCCCTCACACTCAGACCTTCGGGGATGATTCGCCCATACCCCTATAAACAATGTCGACTCTACTGTGCTGCCCAAACAATGTACTGGCTCCACTCTCTTGAACTCCGCAGGTAGTGGGGGCAAAGGCAACTCTCACAATCTTGTGACCTCCTAGACAGCTCTCGCCTCTGCCAGAGGCAGATGGCAGCGTATCTCCCCTACCCATTGTACCATAGGGAAGATAAGGAGCAGTCAGGGTAAAATCCACCAAGCTCAGCTTCTTAGACCTGGCTCACCCACACTCCTATCAACAGGACCTGATCTACTGTGCTGCCAGGAGGAGGTGCAGGACCCATTTTCTTCCTAGTGTTTCAGACAGTGAGTGACAGAATCAACCCAGTACAGCCCTTTCCTCTTTGCCTTAGGTGGTTTCAGGAGCTATGGACATCAACACAGATCAAGGCTGCAGCATGTTCATGTACCCAGACATGAACCTTGGCGGCAGCCAAGTCCCAGACATCACCATAGCCCTGGTTAGCAACCAAGTCACCCACTTCAGCCCACTCCTCACTGTTTCCCCTATTCAGGTGTGCCTCTCTCTCCAGAAAACATGAACTGTTTTTCTGTCTCTCCCATACCACACCATACATTTGCTCACCTTAGTAGTGCCTGACTGCCTGGTGTCTTGATTTACTGGGCAGTCTGGAATACAGCCATTCTTGTGGAGAGTTCAGGAGATGCCAGTTCAGTCTAGGATAACTCTGGTAAGATGTATGTGGGCCACACTCCTCTTCACATTTCAACCTGTCTATTTGTCAACTAGGGCAAATGTGTCCAGCAGACACATGAAACCACTGGAAATAGTGTTTCCTGTCAGATTTCATTGTCATTAATATTCTTTCTCCTTTTATGGAATGTTCTTTCTAAACTAAAATATTCCTGCCTAGTAATATGATAAGGATGTGTTTAATAGTCAAAAAGATAAGAATTATGCATAGAAGAATGTCCTGTGAACAACTGGCCACACTTCCAGATATGAATGCAATATACAAAAACTTCTCTGGATATCAAGTGGAAAACCAAGGGGTACAAAACTAGCAGCCTTGAACCAATCTGAAACTGCCATTTAGTTTTGCTATTTGTATAACAAAGGATGTAGACCGGCCTTCCTGATATTCTGTCCATAATATGTTATTCAAAACTATGTTGTCAGGCCACCTCAATTCTCAGTACATATTGAATTTGATTTGTGATAATGAAAGACCAAAAATATGATTTTAGGAGGAAAAGATCTTGACTTCACCTGCATCCAGGGGGAGCTCAGAATCCTGACATTCTCATTTAATTTTTCCATCAAGTTAAGAAAATCCTGATCTTTATAATCAAAACGATTCTGGAAAACAGTGGAGCAGATGACATTACACGGAGCACAGCTCAAGATGAACGTGGGGTCACACGGTAAACCTGAACAAACAGTAAAAAAAAATACCATTAAAATGGACAAAGAGATTGTTTTGGTTTTGTGAACATGTAAGGAGTCTTTAGAAGTTGTAAACCATATCCTATCTACAATTTTTTTAACAGCTAAGCATTCATTATATGTAGAATCAATGTATCACTTTAATCTTAAATTTGAGGTGGCCTCATCCTCAGTAGCTATAGAAAAACAGACCATATCTGATATAGCAATGTTTACACTTTAAACTATCTGGTACTTGCAAGAAAACAAAAGATTTTGTAAACCTAAAATTTCTAGTGTTCAGAACAGAACGACTTCTTACTAGAATGTCTAGTTTCCATGTAACACTCAGATGAAAGTAGAAGAGTGTACACCTGGAAGGTCTGCAGCCACAGTGAGTAAACCAAAAAAACAAGTATTGATCCTAGGAAGGAGGAACCCCACTGCAGGTGAGTTCTGGTATTAGAAGAAAAAATGTGTGGAGAATTTTTCCTTGTTACTTGAGAATAATGTGTAATTTCAAGAACAGCAACTTCCATGTGGATTTGTTTGCATTACTAAATAAAATGAAAACTTTCTTATTACAGTTAAATTCCAAGAGGGGAGACAACAAGAGAGCAGTGATAGAGACTTCCCTTTTCTCATTTCATCATTTAAAAAAAGGAATCTTATCCAGAAAAAGTAAACACAACATTCGAAAAGTAGACACAAAGTATAACAAGGTCAGTGCTAGACAGAGAGCTCTGCTTTTAAAGTACTCTCTGTTGTTTTAGAGGACCAAAGTTCAGTTCTGAGGAGCCTCCCAGTGGCTCATAACTTATTGTAACCCCAGTTCCAGAGGAATATAACACAATTTTCTTATTTCTTTGGAACCAGGTACACAAGTGGTTCTCACATGTATATGCAGGCTAACATTTATACACATAAAAAACCAATCTTTTTAATTAAAATGAAGAGTCCCAGGGAAGGATACAATAGAAAAAAATGGGAATGGGGTGGCCAGAAAGGTGATGGTAGGAAGATTTGTTCGAAGCACATGTTACCCTCATGTGAAATATCTATATGAAGCCCACAATATATACAGTATTAGTAACAATAATGTTTATTGTTTAAAAGAAGTAAACAGTGATTATGCTCAATCAAACTCTACACAACATATTTGAGAAAGAGTGCAGTTTATAGATTTATAAACATCTCTCAAAATCACCATTATTAGATTACTATGCAATATAATGCTTAAATTTTCTGTAACATACATACACACATGATATTACAGGTCAAAATTCATAATAAAATTTCTTTTTTAGACTTATTTTCATTTGTGTGCATGAATTCACAGGTGTGTGTGTGTGTGTGTGTGTGTGTGTGTGTGTGTGTGTTATCTGTGGAAGCTAGGAGAGCATGTCAGATCTCATGGAGCTGCCTGACACCTGCACTTGGAACCCATTACTGATTCTTCAAAGGAGCATTCTCTCTCAAGTGATAAAGCATCTCTCCAGCTCTCAGGACAGTTTCTTCTGATCTCTTTTCTATAGTAAAATGACTTTGAACATATCATAAATAGACTTTACATCCAAGCAGATCCAAAATTTAAATATGTAGACCTCACATAAGGATCAAATAAAAAAACAGTGTTCTGGATAAATTATTAAACAGTTGAATAACATGAAGCTCCTTAATATTACTGTACATATGCCAGGGTATAAAAACATGATTATATTATATGCTCTCAGGAAATGATTTATTTAAGTCAAAAACAGTGAAGGATGAAAGAACTTTTCTTATGTGTAAACATGCTGTTCACAGATTAAATTTGATTTTTAGTCTTTCCTTTCATTTTATTTGGGGGAAAAAACTTGAAATCCTTAGAAATGAAATAATTAATGCAATTTTTCACATCAAGAACTTCTTAGGTCTTCCTAGACCTGGATAGAGCCTTGGACTTCCCACAGTACAGGGCACACTGACTTCTCTTAGGACTAGAGAGGGTTTGGGAGAGGGGTCATGGGAGGGAAATGGGAGGAGGAAAGGAGATGGAAATTTTTAATAAATAAATAAATAATAAGTAAAACAAAAAAAAACTTCTTAGGTAAGTAGCATTTATAGCAGTAGCAAAAGAAAGTGATTCATTTTCTACAAACACATACAAAAGAATTTTGACCTTGGGCAGGAATGACTGGCAGGATAAAAGACAGAGTCAACAGGTTAGCAAAAGTAGTTCATGTTTAGTTAAAGACTTAATTTAATTAATAAATAATTTTCTTGTTTTCTCTTTGTGCATCTTGCATATTTGTACTGTCATATGTGTTTTGATAGAATGTAATTCAAAACAGATGTGCCATGTAAGAAGAAATAATGAAGTTGTTTACATTTATTGGTTTACATACATTTAACCATTCCTAGAGCTTGGGAATAAATCCAATTAGATTACACTGGATAATCGTTTTTGATGCAATATGAATTTGGTTATAAGTACTTTATTGAAAAATTGCTCTTCATGTTCATCAGAAATGTTAGCCTATAATCTTTCTTTCTTTCTTTACTTTTTTCTTCCTTGTTCCTTTACTTTTTTCTTTCTTTCTTTGTTCCTTCATTTTTTCCTTTCTTTTATGCTTTGTCTAGTTTTGATATCATGAAAATACCAACATTGTACAAAGATTTTTGGAAGTGTTTCATCATTTTCTATTTTACAAAATAATTTGAGAAGTACAGATGATGGCTTTTTAAACAGATTATTAACAGATGAATCTGTTAGTATTAATCAACTACAACTAATATATATACACAAGACTCATGTAAGTTTAAGCCAGACCATATCACAGTATGAAGAGGGTAGGTGGGTACAAAGTCCCATCAGTAGTTAAGAACCTACTGGCACTTCTTAGCTCTCAAGAGAAGGTAAGTCATTTTTCTTTAAACGTGTAACTTCTCATAAGTCAAACATAATTCAGAAGAAATCCACACATACAGGATATTGCTCATACACCATCATAGAAGTTTCTGTTTACAGTAGATGATGACAAATACAGAGGCTACAAAAGATAAAGGTGCTGAGAATAGGCTAAATTCAGTTCAACCCTAAATATAAATTATGTACTTTACCGATTCCTCAGAAGACTTAGGGATGACTGAAAAAGAAGAGACAGAAAGATCTTAAGAACCAGTGGTGGTAGATATCTATTAGGAAATGGTGTCCTCTGGGTGCAGCAGGGCAGAGCACGATTGAACTCACAGAAAATGTGACAGGATGTACAAGACCTGTGCAAACCAATGCCAGAAAAGATCCTTTCATGGACACAGAATTTGGGCATGTTGTCCTACCAGTAACGGAGGAGTTATTGACAATTACTACCTTCTGGAAGAGGAAGGGCCAATTTCCTCCAAGAGCCCCTAATAAATCGATCATGTTTTGGTGGAAGGTCACACATAGAAGAACTTTTGACAAGCACAATTGTTTTTTAAGGAAAATTACAAAAAAAAAGTGTTTGGAAGAAAAGATGGGTATGTTTGAGAAGAATTAGAGGGAGAAGGATGAATGTGATCAAAATTGAGGCATCTGTGTAGGGCTAGTGAGGGGATAGACCGTAGAAAAGGCTATACTACCTAGTCTGCTTGACTGTCAAAATTCTTAATTGTATTCAGAATCATAACCCTATATGAATAGGTAAACGTAGTTACCGCCCATTATTAAAGAGATCTCTTTTTACAGTAAATGGAGATCATCACCGAAAGCCACAATTGGACATAATGCAGACACCAACAGATTTTGGCGCTCCCAGCATTAACTGAAACAAATACATCATAACTGCCACATCTATGACTTAGGGAACATCACAGCAGAAAAGGCAGAAAGATTATAAGAACTAGAATCAGCCCCAAAACCATATATATGATAACCAACAACAAAGATTACTCAAGAGGTTGTTTATATATGTGTGTATACAAACACAAAAAACACACAGAGAGACATGTGTGTGTGTGTGTGTGTATAACAATAATCAAACAAAAAGAGGCTATCAACTTGACAGTGGAGAAGGCATTAGAAGAAGGCACGGGAGGGCATCTGAAAAAATGATAGAATAAGAAAACAGGAGGAATTATGTAATTCTATTTTATTTAAAACATATTTTCAAACACGTACCAAATTCTGAAAGCACTAATAAAGTTTTTCTTACAAAAATCTTATAGGTCGCTTTCTTTCGCATGACCCAGCACCCCTCCCCAACCCTGCCCTGCTGTATGCTAGGACCAGTGCTCAACTACAGTCTTAAGCTCCTAAACTAAGGCGACCCACCCAGAGCAGTGAGTGCCTGCCAGCCCGGCAGGCCTCAGGGTCCCTGTAAGGGAGCCGGCACCTTCAGCTCCAGCACCAGGCTTCCTGTGCGCTCCTGGATACCACCCCCCCCCCCTGCTCCATTCATCCTGTTGGCCCTGGATCATTGGGCTACCGGCGGCCCTATTTAGTTGCTGAGGAATCCCATCAGGACGGGAACGGTTCCTGCTTCTACACTGAAGAGATATACACTGAGAGTCAATCACAGCAACGTCTGGACCAAGAGACCAGGCCTCTCCTGGCTCCATTTGAAGGAAGAGATGGGAAGGCGCCAATACAAGAATTCCTCCAACAATCTGAAAGGCAACATGACACCACCAGAAACCAGGGATCCCGAAATAAGAAGAATTGTACACCCTACTCCTGAAGAAATAGAAGAAATCGACTCAAAAGTGAACTATATGAAAATAATAGAGGACCTTAAACAGGAGGTGAAAAACTGCCATAAACAATTAGAGATTACAAACAAAAAGGTAGAGGAAATGAATAAATCGCTCAAAGACACGCAAGAAAACCAAGAGAAACAAGAAAAAGCAATCAAACAGGTTAGGGAAGCGGTTCAAGACATGAAGAATGAAATGGAAGCAATGAAGAAAGCACAAACCGAGGGAAGAATGGAGATGGAAAATCTGGGTAAATGAACAGGAATGACAGAAACAAGTACTAACAACAGATTACAAGAGATAGAAGAGAGAATATCAGACACTGAAGATACCATAGAAAAAATAAACACACTGATCAAAGAAAACAGCAAAACCAACAAATTCTCATCACAAAACATTCAGGAAATTTGGGACACAATAAAAAGACCAAACCTAAGAATAATTGGAGTAGAAGAAGGAGAAGAAGTGCAGCTCAACGGTACAGAAAATATACTTAATAAAATTATAGAAGAAAACTTTCCCAACCTGAAGAAAGAGGTACCTATGAAGGTTCAAGAAGCATACAGAACACCAAATAGGCTGGATCAAAAAAAAACATCCCCTCGCCATATAATAATCAAAACACAAAATACACAGAATAAAGAAAGAATATTAAGAGCCGCAAAGGAAAAAGGCCAAGTTACTTATAAAGGTAAACCTATCAGACTTACACCTGACTTCTCTATGGAAACCATGAAAGCCAGAAGGTCCTGGATAGATGTACTGCAAAAACTAAGAGATCATGGATGCAAGCCCAGACTACTATATCCAGCCAAGTTTCGTTCACTATAAATGGAGAAAACAAAATTTTCCAGGATAAAAACAAATTCAAACAATACGTAGCCACAAATCCAGCCTTACAGAAAATTATAGAAGGAAAATCACTAACCAAGGAGTCCAACAATGCCCACAATAACTCAGTCATCTAGAGACCTTTCACCAGCACAACTCAAAGAAGGGAAACACACAAACCCTACTACTAAAAAATTGACCGGAGTTAACAACCACTGGTCATTAATATCACTTAATGTCAATGGGCTCAACTCACCTATAAAAAGGCACAGGCTAAGGGATTGGATACGAAAACAGGATCCAACGTTCTGCTGTCTACAAGAAACACACCACAAAAACAAAGACAGGCACCTACTCAGAGTAAAGGGCTGGGAAAAGGCTTATCAAGCAAATGGTCCTAAGAAACAAGCAGGTGTGGCCAAACTAATTTCTAACAAAGTTGACTTCAAACTTAAATCAATCAGAAGAGATGGAGAGGGACATTTTATACTCATAACAGGAACAATTCATCAGGATGAAGTCTCAATCCTGAATATCTATGCCCCTAATATAAAAGCGCCCACGTATGTAAAAGAAACATTACTAAAACTCAAGGCAGCCATCAAACCACACACACTAATAGTAGGAGACTTCAACACTCCTCTCTCACCAATGGACAGGTCAATTGGACAGAAACCTAACAGAGAAATTAGAGAATTAATGGAGGTAATGAATCAAATGGACTTAACAGACATCTATAGATTATTACACCCGAAGAGGAAAGAATATACCTTCTTCTCTGCAGCTCATGGAACCTTCTCGAAAATTGACCACATACTCGGTAACAAAGCTAACTTACACAGTTACAAAAAAATATAAGTAACCACCTGTGTCTTATCAGATCACCATGGATTAAAGTTAGAATTCAACAACAATGCTACCCCCAGAAAGCCTACAAACACATAGAAACTGAACAGTCAACTTCTGAACCTTACCTGGATTAAAGAAGAAATAAAGAAAGAAATTAAAGTCTTCCTTGAATTCAATGAAAATAAAGAAACAACATACTCGAACTTATGGGACACTATGAAAGCAGTGCTAAGAGGAAAGTTCATCGCACTAAGTGCCCACTTAAAGAAAACAGAGAAAGCACATATTGCAGACTTAACAGCCCACCTGAAAGCTCTAGAAAAAAAAAGAAGCGGACTCACCTAGGAGGAGTAGAAGATTGGAAATAATCAAACTGAGGGCTGAAATCAACAAAATAGAAACACAGAAAACAATCCAAAGAATCAATGAAACAAAAAGCTGGTTCCTGGAGAAAATCAACAAGATTCACAAACCCCTATCCAAACTAATCAAACGGCAGAGAGAGAATTTGCAAATTAATAAGATCAGAAATGAAAAGGGGGACATAACAACAGACACAGAGGAAATTCAGAGAATCATCAGATCATATTACAAAAGCCTGTATAACACAAAACTGGAAAATGTAAAAGAAATGGACACTTTTTTAGATAAATACCATATACCAAAGTTACACCAGGACCAGGTGAACAATCTAAACAGACCTGTTGGTCGCGAAGAATTAGAAGCTGTTATCAAAAACCTCCCTACCAAAAAAAGCCCAGGACCAGATGGTTTCAATATGGAATTCTACCAGAACTTCCAAGAAGAGCTAATACCCATACTCCTTAATGTATTTCACAATATAGAAACAGAAGGGTCATTACCTAATTCCTTTTATGAAGCTACAGTTACTCTGATACCAAAACCACACAAAGACTCAACCAGGAAAGAGAATTACAGGCCAATCTCACTAATGAACATGACGCAAAAATCCTCAACAAAATACTGGCAAACCGAATCCAAGAACACATTAGGAAAATTATCCATTATGATCAAGTAGGCTTCATTCCTGAGATGCAGGGCTGGTTCAACATACAAAAATCTATCAATGTAATCCAGCATATAAATAAACTGAAGGAAAATAACCATATGATCATCTCATTAGATGCTGAAAAAGCATTTGACAAAATTCAACATCCATTTATGTTAAAAGTCTTGGAGAGATTAGGGATACAAGGGTCATACCTAAATATAATAAAAGCTATATACAGCAATCAGACAGCTAACATCAAATTAAACGGAGAGAAACTCAAAGCCATCCCGCTTAACTCAGGAACACGACAAGGATGTCCACTCTCTCCATACCTCTTCAATATAGTACTTGAAGTTCTAGCAATAGCAATGAGACAACATAATGGGATCAAGGGGATTCGAAATGGAAAGGAAGAAGTTAAGCTTTCGTTATTCGCAGATGATATGATAGTGTACTTAAGCGACCCCCAAAACTCCACCAAAGAACTTTTACAGCTGATAAACAGCTTTAGTAATGTGGCAGGATACAAGATCAACTCCAAAAAATCAGTCGCCCTCATATACACAAAGGATAGGGAAGCAGAGAGGGAAATCAGAGAAGCTTCACCATTCACGATAGCCACAAACAGCATTAAATATCTTGGGGTAAATCGAACCAAGGAAGTGAAAGATCTATTTGACAAGAACTTTAAGGCATTGAAGAAAGAAATTGAAGAGGATACCAGAAAATGGATGGATCTACCTTGCTCTTGGATTGGGAGGATCAACATAGTAAAAATGGCAATTCTACCTAAGGCAATTTATAGATTCAATGCAATCCCCATCAAGATCCCATCAAAATTCTTCACAGATCTGGAGAGGACAATAATCAACTTTATATGGAAAAACAAAGAACCCAGGATAGCCAAAACAATCCTATACAATAAAGGATATTCTGGAGGCATTACCATCCCTGACTTCAAACTCTATTACGGAGCTACAGTAATGAAAACAGTGTGGTACTGGCATAAAAACAGAGAAGTCAACCAATGGAATCGTATAGAAGACCCAAATTTTAACACAGAAACCTATGAACACCTCATTTTTGATAAAGGAGCTAAAAGTATACAATGGAAGAAAGAAAGCATCTTCAACAAATGGTGCTGGCACAACTTTATGTCAACCTGTAGAAGAATGAAAATAGACCCACATCTTTCACCGTGCACAAAACTCAAGTCCAAATGGATTAAAGACCTCAATATCAGCCCAAACACACTGAAAAGGATAGAAGAGAAAGTGGGAAATACCCTACAAGAGATGGGCACAGGAGATCGCTTCCTATGTATAACCCCAGAAGCACAGACATTAAGAGCAACATTGAATAAATGGGACCTACTAAAACTGAGAAGCTTCTGCAAAGCAAAGGACACTGTCACTAAGACACAAAGGCAACCTACTGACTGGGAGAAGATCTTCACCAACCCCGCAACAGACAAAGGTCTGATCTCCAAAATATATAGAGAACTCAAGAAACTAGACTTTAAAATGCTAATTAACCCAATTAAAAAATGGGGCACTGATCTGAACAGAGAATTCTCAACAGAAGAAGTTCAAATGGCCAAAAGACACTTAAGGTCATGCTCAACTTCCTTAGCAATCAGGGAAATGCAAATCAAAACAACTTTGAGATATCATCTTACACCTGTGAGAATGGCTAAAGTCAAAAACACCAACGATAACCATTGCTGGAGAGGTTGTGGAGGAAGTGGTACCCTCATCCATTGCTGGTGGGAATGAAATCTTGTGCAACCACTATGGAAGTCAGTGTTTTGGTTTCTTAGGAAATTCGGGATCAACCTACCCCTGGACCCAGCAATACCACTCTTGGGAATATACCCAAGAGATGCCCTATCATATGACAAAAGCATTTGTTCAACTATGTTCATAGCAGTATTATTTGTAATAGCCAGAACCTGGAAACAACCTAGATGCCCTTCAATGGAAGAATGGATGAGGAAAGTATGGAATATTTACACATTAGAGTACTACTCAGCGGTAAAGAACAATGACTTCTCGAATTTTGCATGCAAATGGATGGAAATAGAAAACACTATCCTGAGTGAGGTATCCCAGACCCAAAAAGATGAACATGGGTTGTACTCACTCATAATTGGTTTCTAGCCATAAATAAGGGTCACGGAGTCTACAACAGGTGAATCCAAAGAAGCTAAGTAAGAAGGTGAACCCAAGGAAAAACATATAGTTATCCTCTTGGCTAAGGGAAGTAGACCAAATTGCCGGGGAGAAAATTGGGATCTTGGGGTGGGGTGGGTTGGGGGTAAGGGAGATGGGGAGAGAAAAGTTAGAAGGGAAGGAGGTCGGGCCTTGGGAAAGCAGGAGGATTGGGATAAAGGAAGGTTGGACAGGGGAGCACGGAACCACAATTCTTAGTTAAGGGAACCACTTTAGGGTTGGCAAGAGACCTGACCCTAGAGGGGCTCCCAGGTGCCCAAGCTGAGGTCCCAGGTAGTTCCTTGGGCAGTTGAGAATAGGGAACCTGAAATGACCCTATCCTTGAGCAATACTGATGAATATCTTGCATATCATCATAGAACCTTCATCTGGTGATGGATGGAGATAGAGACAGAGACCCACACTGGAGCACTGGACTGAGCTCCCAAAGTCCCAATGAGGAGCACAAGGAGGGAGAACATGAGCAAAGAAGTCGGGTCCACGAGGGATGCACCCACCCACTGAGACAGTGGAGCTGATCTATTGAGAGCTCACCAAGACCAGCTGGACTGTGACTGAAAAAGCATGGGATAAAACTGGACTCTCTGAACATGGCGAAAAATGAGGGCTGATGAGACACAAAGGACAATGGCACGGGGGTTTGATCCTACGTAATGTGATGGCTTTGTGGGATCCTAGCCAGTTTGGATGTTCACCTTCCTAGATAAGGACGGAGGTGGGAGGTCCTAGGTCTTACCACAGGGCAGAAAACCCTGACTGCTCTTTGGACTGGAGAGGGAGGGGGAAAGGAGTGGGGGGAGGGGGAGAAGGGTGGGAGGAGGAGGCGTAGGGGGGGAGGAGGGGGAGGGAAATGGGAGGCTAGGAGGAGGTGGAAACTTGTTTTTTTTTTCTCCTTTTCTCAATAAAAAAAAATCTTATAGGTCAAGCACAAATCATGTTAGGTGATTATTAAATAGACAACACCAAGTAGAATAGATAGAAAACTAGGGTGTGTCTCAGTAGAGATAGTGGATGATCATGATAAAAACACATTGTATAAAATTCTCAATGTAGTTAATAATTTTTAAACAAATGAAAATACAATTTTAAGATCATGCTACAGCAGACAAAATAATTGATGAAAATTCTATTATACCAGGCTAAGAAAAGGAAAGTGTAAATTGCATGTTACCCAGGACTGTAAACATTGGCCTAGAAGAGTCCCTGTACTGCTTAGTTAACTTCCTCAAAGCTCTGTAATCCAAGAAAATGAAAACAAATATCCTTTGATTGGGCTCTGCCACTATTATCAATAGCAGTTATTCCATGATGGAACGATCCACAAAGACAAAGTACACTTGTGCTCCTGGAAATGCACAATTATTCAACTAAAAAGAAAATTAGCATGAAACATATATTCATCGTTTCTGATTTAAAAACAAAGAAAATTTTAGAATAGGTGTGATCAACATCACACATACATACACACACACCTTGACTAAAATGCAAATGCAGAAATCTGCACTTACCATTGGTTTTCCTCAGTTCCTCCACAAGGCACTGTGCTTCCTCTTGAACACGGTCTTCAAGGTTCCTTTTGCCCATGCCCAAATTCCTCAGAGTTGTGAGAGTGAAGCGCCTTATCTCTTTCCATCTGTTTCCATTGCTCAAAATAATGCCTAAAGAAATGGAAAAACAGGGTCTCTCCCTACTGTTTGCACTGGCTTTCAGAAATATATTCTCTTTAGAGGGATACCGTGCTCAGCCTACATATAGTGGAGAGGGCCTTGGTCCTGCTTCGAAGCAATGTGCTAGACTTTGTTGACTCCCCATGTGAAGCCTTACACTGTCTGAGGAGTGGATGAGGGTGTGGTGGAGGGGAAGTTCGAAGGAGTAGGAGGAAGAGAGGAAGTGGGAACTGTGATTGGTATGTACATTGAAAAAAGATAGTTTTTATAAAAAATAAAATATCATAAAAAATAAATGGTAAAGCACTAGAAAAATATTCTAGGAACAAATGAGAGATTTGATGGGTGGAAACCACAGAGAGGTCCAACCTGTACCTAGGGGAAGAAGTTCCACCCCTCCTTTCAGTCTTCACTTTCAACAGAAACACTGCATCCCTCATATGAACATGTATAGTAACTTACCAAGACCTTTATTAATTCTTTCACCCACTGGAAAGCTTCCTCTTCCAGCAAACTCTTCCCCATGATCAATCAGAGCTTCCTTCACTGCTTCATACCCATGCAACACTATAGTGGGTTTCATGCCAAAGTACAGAGTGAACACTGGGCCATAGACTTTTGAGAACTAAAAATAGAAAAGAAAAATGTAAATACTAGCAAAAAAGCCATGTTAATCTCCATGGAGTCAACCTCATTCACATTGATAATATCACACACTGTACTTTAATATTTTTAGTCAGGCAAAGCTCAATTTCAAATGGTTGTGAAGCCTATTTATATCATATAATGGTTTTACTGATCACCTTCAGAAAAACATATAATGATGGCCTGCCTGCACCAAGCAGGGTAGGCGCTTTGTTTGCGAGCTGCCCCTTCAGCACGGAGGCCTGATTTCTCGGCGCCAGGAGAGCCAGCATTGGGGTGAGATTCTGGCCTAGCAGCGCCAGCCTGGGACAGGGAGCTCAGAGGTTCTTTGTTCCCCTATCCTTCTTGGGATCTCTGCAGGGCCTCTACTACCGGCATACCGCCTCTTTCTTCCTAGACCACCCAGCTTCCATCCAGAACCCTCCCCACTTCGGCCCCACCGCCCTCTTTCGGCACATTACATCACCCAGCCCAGCCTGTCTGGGCACTGGGTCCGAATCCTCAGGGCAGCCAAGCAGGTGGGAGTTCCTTTGGTTCCATGGCCTGCCTGCACCAAGCAGGGTAGGCGCTTTGTTTGCTAGCTGCTCCATCAGCACAGAGGCCTGATCTCTCGGCGCCAGGAGAGCCAGCGTTGGGGCACCAGGAGGGCCAGCGTTGGGGAAAGCCAACATTGGGGAGAGCCAGCGTGGGTAGGCAAGGAGACCTGATCCACTAAAAGAAGATCCATAAGGGAGCATTTGGAAGAAGAGATGGGCAGACGCCAAGGCAAGAATTTGCCCAACAAGCTGAAAAGCAACCTGAAGCCACCAGAAACGAGCAACCTCACAATGGGAGGACATGAACACCTTAATCAAGAAGAAGTAGAAAAGATTGACTTCATGAAAGTGATTGACGCCCTTAAACAGTATGTAAAAAATGCCCTTATACAAATGGATGAGAAATATAACAGAAAGTTTGTAGAATTGAATAAATCAGTGAATGATACCCTAGAAAACCAGGGGGAAACAATCAAACAGATAATGGAAACAGTTCAAGACTTGAAAACTGAAATGGAGGCAAAGAAGAAAACACAAACAGAGGGCCGGCTGGACAGGGAAAATTTAAGTAAACAAACAGAGTCTACAGAAACAACATAACCAACAGAATAAAAGAGTTAGAAGAAAGAATCTCAGATTCTTAAGATACCATAGAGAAAATAAACACACTGATCAAAGAAAACAGCAAGTCCAACAAACTCTCATCACAAAACATTCAGGAAATATGGGACACAATAAAAAGACCAAACCTAAGAATAATAGGAGTAGAAGAAGGAGAAGAAGTGCAGCTCAATGGTCCAGAAAATATATTTAATAAAATTATAGAAGAAAACTTTCCCAACCTAAAGAAAGATATTCCTTTGAAGGTTCAAGAAACATACAGAACACCGAATAGGCAGGATCAAAAAAAAAACCATCCCCTCGCCATATAATAATCAAAACACGAAGCATACAGAATAAGGAAAGAATATTAAGAGCTGCAAAGGAAAAAGGCCAAATTACATATAAAGGCAAACCTACCAGACTTACACCTGACTTCTCCATGGAAACCATAAAAGCCAGAAGGTCCTGGATAGATGTACTGCAGAAACTGAGAGACCATGGATGCAAGCCCAGATTACTATACCGAGCCAAGCTTTCGATCACTATAAATGGAGAAAATAAAATTTTCCAGGATACAAACAAATTTAAACAATACACAGCCACAAATCCAGCTTTACAGAAAGTAATAGAAGGAAAATCACTAACCAAGGAGTCCAACAATGACCACAATAACTCAGACATATAGAGACCCTTCACCAACACAAATCAAAGAAGAGAAACACACAAACTCTACGACTAAAAAAGTGACCGGAGTTAAGAACCACTGGTCATTAATATCACTTAATGTCAATGGACTCAACTCACCTATAAAAAGGCACAGGCTAAGAGATTGGATAAAAAAAAAAAACAGGATCCAACATTCTGCTGTTTACAAGAAACACACCTCAATCACAAAGACAGGCACCTACTCAGAGTAAAGGGCTGGGAAAAGGCTTATCAAGCAAATGGACCTAAGAAACAAGCAGGTGTGGCCATACTAATATCTAACAAAGTTGACTTAAAACTTAAATCAATCAGAAGAGATGGAGAGGGGCATTTTATACTCATAACAGGAACAGTTCAACAGGATGAAGTCTCAATCCTGATTATATATGCCCGTAATATAAAAGCACCCACGTACATAAAAGAAACATTGCTAAAACTCAAGGCAGCCATCAAACCTCACACACAAATAATAGGAGACTTCAACACACCTCTCTCACCAATTGACAGGTCAATCAGACAGAAACCTAACAGAGAAATTAGAGAATTAATGGAGGTAATGAATCAAATGGACTTAACAGACATCTATAGAACATTCCAACCAAATAGGAAAGAATATACCTTCTTCTCGGCAACCCATAGAACTATCTCAAAAATCGACCACATAGTCAGTAACAAAGCAAACATCCACAATTACAAATAATATTAGTAACCGCCTGTGTCTTATCAGATCATCAGGGATTAAAGTTAGAATTCAACAACAATGCTACCTCAGAAAGCCTACAAATTCATGGAAACTGAACAGTCAACTACTGAACCATACCTGGATTAAGGAAGAAAAAAGAAAGAAATTAAAGTCTTCCTGGAATTCAATGAAAATAAAGAAACAACATGCTCAAACTTATGGGACACTATGAAAGCAGTGCTAAGAGGAAAGTTCATAGCACTAAGTGCCCACTTAAAGAAAACAGAAAAAGCTCACATTGGAGACTTAACAGCCCACCTGAAAGCTCTAGAAAAAAAAGAAGCAGACTCACCTAGGAGGAGTAGAAGACTGGAAATAATCAAACTGAGGGCTGAAATCAACAAAATAGAAACAGAGAAAACAATACAAAGGATAAATGAAACAAAAAGCTGGTTCCTGGAGAAAATCAACAAGATTGACAAACCCCTATCCAAACTAATCAAACGGCAGAGAGCGAATTTGCAAATTAATAAGATCAGAAATGGAAAAGGGGACATAACCACAGACACAGAGGAAATTCAGAGAATCATTAGGTCTTACTACATAAGCCTATATGCCACAAAACTGGACAATGTAAAGGAAATGTACACTTTTTTAGATAAATACCATATACCAAAGTTACACCAGGACCAGGTGAACAATCTAAATAGACCTGTTATTCGCGAAGAATTAGAAGAGGTTATCAAAAACGTCCCTACCAAAAAAAGCCCAGGACCAGATGGTGTCAATGCGGAATTCTACCAGAACTTCCAAGAAGACCTAATACCATTACTCCTTAATGTATTTCACAATATAGAAACAGAAGGGGCCTTGCCAAATTCCTTTTATGAAGCTACAGTTACTCTGATACCAAAACCACACAAAGACTCAACTAAGAAAGAGAATTATAGACCAATCTCACTCATGAACATCGCCACAAAAATCCTCAATAAAATACTGGCAAACCGAATCCAAGAACACATTAGAAAAATTATCCATTATGATCAAGTAGGCTTCATCCCAGGGATGCAGGGCTGGTTCAACATACGAAATCTATCAATGTAATCCATCATATAAATAAACTGAAAGAAAAATATCATATGATCATTTCATTAGATGCTGAAAAAGCATTTGACAAAATTCAACATCCCTTTATGATAAAAGTCTTGGAGAGATTAGGGATACAAGGGTCATACCTAAATATAATAAAAGCTATATACAGCAAGCCAACAGCTAACATCAAATTAAACAGAGAGAAACTCAAAGCCATCCCACTAAACTCAGGAACACGACAAGGCTGTCCACTCTCGCCATACCTCTTCAATATAGTGCTTGAAGTTCTAGCAATTGCAATAAGAAAACATAAGGGGATCAAGCGGATTCAAATTGGAAAGGAAGAAGTGAAACTTTCATTATTCGCAGATGATATGCTAGTGTACATAAGCGACCCCCAAAACTCCACCAAGGAACTCCTACAGCTGATAAACAGCTTTAGTAATGTGGCAGGAAAGAAGATCAACTCCAAAAAATCAGTCGCCCTCTTATACATAAAGGATATGGAAGCAGAGAGGGAAATCAGAGAAGCTTCACCTTTCACCATAGCCACAAACAGCATAAAATATCTTGGGGTAACTCTAACCAAGGAAGTGAAAGATCTATTTGACAAGAACTTTAAGGCATTGAAGAAAGAAATTGAGGAGTGTACCAGAAAATGGAAGGACCTCCCTTTCTCTTGGATTGGGAGGATCAACATAGTAAAAATGGCAATTCCACCAAAGGCAATTTATAGATTCAATGCAATCCCCATCAAGGTCCCATCAAAATTCTTAACAGATCTTGAGAGGACAATAATCAACTATATATGGAAAAACAAAAAACCCAGGATAGCCAAAAAAAAACAATCCTATACAATAAAGGATTGTCTGGAGGCATTACAATCCCTGACTTCAAACTCTATTACAGAGCTACAGTGGTGAAAACAGTGTGGTACTGGCATAAAAACAGAGAAGTCGACCAATGGAATCATATAGAAGACCCAAATTTTAACACAGAAACCTATGAACACCTCATTTTTGATAAAGGAGCCAAAAGTATACAATGGAAGAAAGAAAGCATCTTCAACAAATGGTGCTGGCATAACTGGATGTCAACCTGTAGAAGAATGAAAATAGACCCATATCTATCACCATGAACAAAACTCAAGTCCAGTTGGATTAACGACCTCAGTATCAGTCAGAACACAGTGAACCTAATAGAAGAGAAAGTGGGAAGTACACTACAACAGATGGGCACAGGAGATAGCTTCCTATGTGTAACCCCAACAGCACAGACATTAAGGGCAACATTGAATAAATGGGACCTCCTGAAACTGAGATGCTTCTGTAAAGCAAAGGACATTGTCACTAAGACAAAAGGCAACCTACTGACTGGGAGAAGATCTTCACCAACCCCGCAACAGACAAAGGTCTGATCTCCAAAATATATAGAGAACTCAGGAAACTAGACTTTAAAATGCTAATTAACCCAATTAAAAAATGGGGCACTGAACTGAACAGAGAATTCTCAGCAGAAGAAGTTCAAATAGCGAAAAGACACATAAGGTCATGCTGAACCTCTTTGCCATCAGGGAAATGCAAATCAAAACAACTTTGAAACATCATCTTACACCTGTCAGAATGGCTAAAATAAAAAACTCCAATGATAGCCTTTGCTGGAGAGGCTGTGGAGAAAGGGGTACCCTCATCCATTGCTCGTGGGAGTGCAATCTTGTGCAACCACTTTGGAGATCAGTGTTTCGGTTTCTCAGGAAATTCGGGATCAACCTACCCCTGGACCCAGCAATACCACTCCTGGGAATATACCCAAGAGATGCCCTATCATAAGACAAGAGCATTTGTTCAACCATGTTCATAGCAGTATTATTTGTAATAGCCAAAACCTGGAAACAACCTAGATGCCCCTCAATAGAAGAATGGATGAAGAAAGTGTGGAATATCTACCCATTAGAATACTATGCTGCGGTAAAAAACAATGACTTCTCTAATTTTGCATGCAAATGGATGGAAATAGAAAACACTATTCTGAGTGAGGTAACCCAGACCCAAAAAGATGAATATGGGATGTACTCACTCATAATTGGTTTCTAGTCATAAATAAGGGTCACGGAGTAAACAATTGGTGATCCTAAAGAAGCTAAGTAAGAAGTTGAACCAAAGGAAAAACATATAGTTATCCTCTTGGCTATGGGAAGTAGACCAAATTGCCGGGGAGAAAATTGGGATCTTGGGGGTGGGGTGGGATGGGGGTAAGGGGAAATGGGGAGAGATAAGGGAGTAGGGAAGGATGGGGGGAACTTGGGGGAAAAAGATTGGGATAAAGGAAGGTTGGATAGGGGAGCACCGAAGCACAATTTTTAGTTAAGGGCGCCACCTTAGGGTTGGCAAGAGACTTGAACCTAGAGGGGCTCCCAAGTGCCCAAGATGAGGTTCCCAGTTAGTTCCTTGGGCAGCTGAGGATAGGGAACCGGAAATGACCCTATCCTAGAGCAATCATTACGAATATCTTGCATATCATCATAGAACCTTCATCTGGTGATGGATGGAGATAGAGACAGAGACCCACACTAGAGCACTGGACTGAGCTCCCAAGGCCCCAATGAGGAGCAGAAGGAGGGAGAACATGAGCAAAGAAGTCGGGACCACGAGGGGTACACCCACCCATTGAGACAGTGGTGCTGATCTATTGGGAGCTCACCAAGGCCAGCAGGACTGTGACTGAAAAAGCATGGGTTAAAACTGGACTCTCTGAACATGGCGAACAATGAGGGCTCATGAGAAGCCAAGGACAATGGCACGGGGTTTTGATCCTACTTCATGTTCTGGCTTTGTGGGATCCTAGCCAGTTTGGATGTTCACCTTCCTAGATATGGACAGAGGGGGGAGGACCTAGGACTTACCACAGGGCAGGTAACCCTGACTGCTCTTTGGACTGGAGAGGGAGAGGGAGAGGAGTGGGAGTAGGGGGAGAAGGATGGGAGGAGGGGGAGAAGTGTGGGAGGAGGAGGAGGGAAATGGGAGGCTGAGAGGAGGTGGAAACTTGTTTTTTTTTTCTTCCTTTTCTCAATAAAAAAAATGAAGCTCAAAAAAAAAATAAATAAAATGTCTAACTGGTTTTTCATCAAAAAAAAAAAAAGAAAGAAAGAAAACCATATAATGGTTCAATACTCAGGTAGTTCTCATACAAGGATTACAATGAATTTTCACACCAAAACATTCAGCAGGACGCTGACCACTAGAACTCCATACAGGAAATATACATGCCTGCTGACTGCCCCCTCTGTCTCAGCGCCTGCCCAACATACCTACCATCAACCCTCCCATCTTTCCCACCATGTCCCAGTCTCCAACTCAGGCAGAAACTCCCTCTTTGAACAGAGGCCATTCCACTCCGACCTACAGAAGTCCAGCCCACAGGGGTGGAGACACTTTCCTCAACCACAGGCCACTGCAGTCAGAAGATCAGAGAAGAAACAGAAACCGAATAACAAACACACATACTACTAAACTCATATTACTATATTTATGAATTTAATGCTATACATCAGATATCTGGTGCCATATTTACAGGTTTAGATAAAGAGGAGATGACAGTACCTAAAGGACCAAGAATAGTCAAGTCACTCCTAAGGTGTAAAAAATGCTGTTTGAGATATAACAATAACTGATACCAAATTATATTATAGAATAATTGATAGAAACTGTCTGGTACTCACAAATATAGGCAAGTGGTCCAGTGGAATAGACAAAATGATGCAACAATAAAGCAGCAATGTAAAGGCCCACTTACTTTCAAAATACAAATCTGTAAGTCACTACAGTTGATTCTATTGAGGAACCAGATTTGGCATAATGCTACTACAAACACAGAGAGTGGGCACCAAGGGAGCTGCACCATAGGCATGCAATATTTCATGGAAAAAAATATTTCCTTCTCTGGCTGGATACAAACATCACCAAATATGTTGAAATCTTGGCTTCTCTGTTGCATTTCTTGTGTTATTCCTTGTCCTTGGTATTTAGTTAAATTAGGAATCAGTTACTTTGTTAGAGTGCAACATCAAATAGATGTAATTAGAATAAAATGTTTTTCTAAAATTCTATTATTTCATTATTATTAATGACTTATTGAATAAATCATTACTCACTATTGGTCTTCATCCAAAAATAATGGAAAAGATGTGTTTTTTTTGTTTTGTTAAGATAGGAAATATTCACAAATTTTGCAATTTTGTGGAATTTTTTGTTTTATAAAATGTGAAGAAGTAAATGTCCTTTCACCTGAAACCTCACTCATTACTGAATTCCCGACAATGGTCACCTAAAAGTGTCATAAGTTACACAATACTTCGCAAGAGTTTTGACTTTGTAATTATTTATAACTATATTGCCTCTGATACTAGATTTTCATCTAAAGCAACTGTCAGTTTATCTTCTTTGTCAAGGTGCTGGAGGAGCACAGAGAATACTTACATTGGTCAAGCACTGGCTGATGTCCTTCACATCTATTTGCAGGAAGTTGCCAAGAACTGGGAGAGGGATGGGGCCAGGAGGGAGCTTCGCTCTCTCAGAGCTCTGTCTCCAGAGTGAGAGGAGAAGCAGACAGCAGAGGCTGAGCACCAGGACCACAACTGCATCCATGGAGATCCTTCTGCCTGACACAGCTGTGCTCAGCCAGCATGGAGCTTTTATAACACTACCTGCTGAATCAATATGTCTTCTTTGGAACAGCACTGGCTGGTCAATCAGATAACCTTTAACCTCTCTCTTTCTCAAGCAGACTTTGTCCTTCTGATCGAAATAAAAATAAGATGGTCGTTACACTTTCCCCTCTTTACAGGGTATCCATTTGAATTTCTGGTTAACAGAACAGATTGGTGTTCAAATAGTGCTAATAAAAATAGAGTCTGTGCAGCCATGGGACAGATACACCTTACACCATTGACTACAGTTTGATGTTTCACACTTTTGGCTCTTTGCAGGAAGTCTGCCTACCAGCTCCTAAATAAATCATATGGTGGCTTATAGTTAGTTATAAATGTCCAGCTTTAGCTTGGCATGTTTCCTACCAGCTTTTCTTAACTTATATTATCCTGTTTACCTTTTGCCTCTGGACTTTCCCTGTTCTCTTACTTCTGTAAATCTTACTTTCACTCTGACCCCAAGGTAAGTGTTTGTAGCTGGACGGCTGCCCCCCATGTCCTTCTCCATCTCTCACTCCTTCCTTTCTCCAAGATTTCTTCTTCTATATAATCTCTCTGCCTGACAACCCTGTCTATCCTTTCTCCTGTCTCAGATCTTGATTAAACTCTCAGGTTTTCTAAACAGATAAAGTATCACAGCTTCACAAAGTTAAACAAATGAAACATGAGCAAAAGTAACATATTATAACATCATATTACTAAACAACAGGTCGCTATTTATATCATAATACACCTGAACGTTGTTTTGGTGGAAAGCAGACTCTCCTTAGGACTTCCCTCATCATTCAGGATCCAAAGCCAGGAAGCAAAATTTAACACAAATATCCTTTGTGGGGAAAAAAACAGTAGATGGTAACAGGCCTTATTGAAAATGCTGGAGAGTTATACCTTCATGGTTAACCTCCCTGAAGTCAGGCAGAATCTTAAAGTCCTGATCACAGACTGGTGGCTGTAGAAAAGGTATGGGACTACCACAACCCCAAAAGACAGACCAACCTTCTTTGTTCACCTGGCTTATATGTAAATATTCAACAACAAACTTCTTTTAATAAAAATATTACAGACATTTCCTCTCTGGCTCACAACGCGTTCTTTGAGTAAACAACAAATAGTGGAGCCATTTACCATGGCAATGCAGAGGCAGGGACATGGTGTTTGCCCCAAAGTCTTTCAAAGTAACATATCATACTCATAGGTGTACCTGAATAAATACACATGAATATGTGTATGTGCATAACGCAGACAGAGAAATTGTCTTGTATTAGTGATTTTCAACAAGTAGCTTCACATTTTTGGTTTTTGAAATTTTCCCAATTGTGGCAGATACAAAATCAGTTTTGCTGCTAAAAATATTTTCTTTAAACTTAATCTAGAGCCTCCTTTTAGGTTTGCAGATGGTGGTATGAAACTAGATTGCTAGTTAGTCTTTTAAGAATTAATAGAGAACAATTTTTAATTGCGTTAGAAAATGGAGCAATGTAGAAGATTTATATTTTGGTATGTATACAATCACTGAAGGGCTCTTTGGAATGGACTATTTTATTTCAAATTTGTCTAATACTAAAGCTAATTATGAGGGTATGCAAATGATGACAGAGCGGCATATGCCATCTCATAAGCAAACTGAAATGAAGTATGAACAGATAGTTTTGACCTCTCCAAGGAAATTTTGCTGTACTTGATAGATCTTTATATATTTTTCTTTCCTTGTGAAGACATAGCCAAAGAACGAAATGTCATTTTATTAAATGCAATTGCATTTGTTTTTCTTAGATTAGTATGAGCATATAAGCTGCTTATAATAAATAAGGATATTAAAGAACATTATTACACATCTATGCTTAATATTGTGTTCTCTCAGAACAACCAAAAATTCATGATCATGATTATGAGTGAATAAAACATGCGCAAGAATAATTTTTTAAAAAGCCATTGGAAGTTAAAATGTTTTGTACACCAAACATCTTTCCATTAAATAAATAAGATCAAAGAAAGCATCAAGAGTAATGCTCCACAATGAATATATAAAAATATTTTAAACATCTCTCTAATGTGAGACAAATTCATATGTAATAAACCAAAAAAGAAGTTTGTTCTATACTTTATTCTAAATGTTTATTCCGTTTTGTAGGCATCATTGATAGTAGATAAGATTCTAGGGTGGTATCCATGATCACAACCCTTGACAGTGGTCCTGTAGATGAATTACCTCTTTGGGTGTCAGTATGGCTCAGATAATCAAATGAGTTAAAATGCATCAGATCACGCCTCATCCCATGCTGAAACATTAATTCCAGCCCAGAAGATGGCCCAGATAAAGCAGTGTACCTGCTCCTAAGACACAGAATCTATGTGCTGATATTTGTCGTTTTAAAGCTATGGAGTTTATGATAATACTGTTACCTAGCAACCGATAACTCATCTAGCTATTTATGTAAATAGAGCTGTGCTGCATTCAAAGGACTGAACACTTTTTTGTACCTTAATTAGAGAACAAAAATATGCACATCTTAAAAACAAATCACGTAATGAATGCGATTAATAATTACAATATTCAAATGTATATGTTGTTGTAAATAACTGTTTCTAACTAGTCTAATTTATATTATGATCAAATTTGATAGAGATTTTGTTATATGATGATAAACATTCCTGAGATATAGTTCACTATGGATAATATATTAAAGAGAAGTTTTATTTTGCCAATGATGCAAAACAAATTTGTTCTAAATTTGTATTTGTTCAAAACTGTTCTTTTTGCTTTTGAGATACATGCCTAGCATAATTTCAACCCCTATTTGAGCACCGCACATTTAAAACAAGTGGGATTCTTTGCACAAATGAACCCTTTAATTAATTCACATTAATGTTATTGTACATGAAGGAAAATGAAATAATAAATGCTGTGAGCAAATTGCAATCTCAACTGCAATCCCTTCTTTGATACTCTTACTTGTTTGTTCAAATTTTTTGCAACTGCAGTGAAAATATTCTGTGCATGTCTCTCTAAGTTTAAAAATACATAATTCCTTGGCTGGAAATGTTGTTCAGCAGTTACGAGCACATTTTGCTTTTGCAGGGAACCCAAGTTCAGATCCCAACATTCACATCTCTCTCCTCCTAATAGCCAGTAACTCCAGTGCCTTTTCCCAGCCCTTTACTCTGAGTAGGTGCCTGTCTTTGTGGTTGAGGTGTGTTTCTTGTAAACAGCAGAATGTTGGATCCTGTTTTCTTATCCAATCTCTTAGCCTGTGCCTTTTTATAGGTGAGTTGAGTCCATTGACATTAAGTGATATTAATGACCAGTGGTTGTTAACTCTGGTCACTTTTCTATTAGTAGAGTTTGTGTGTTTCCCTTCTTTGAGTTGTGTTGGTGAAGGGTCTCTAGATGTCTGAGTTATTGTGGTCATTGTTGGACTCCTTGGTTAGTGATTTTCCTTCTATTACTTTCTGTAAAGCTGGATTTTTGGCTGTGTATTGTTTAAATTTGTTTTTATCCTGGAAAATTTTATTTTCTCCATTTATAGTGATCGAAAGCTTGGCTGGGTATAGTAGTCTGGGCTTGCATCCATGGTCTCTCAGTTTCTGCAGTACATCTATCCAGGACCTTCTGCATTCATGCTTACCATAGAGAAGTCAGGTGTGATTCTGATAGGTTTACCTTTATAAGTGACTTGGCCTTTTTCCTTTGCAGCTCTTAATATTCTTTCCTTATTCTGTATGCTTCGTGTTTTGATTATTATATATCAAGGGGATGGTTTTTTTTTTTGATCCAGTCTATTCGGTGTTCTGTATGCTTCTTGAACCTTCATAGGTATATCTTTCTTTAGGTTGGGAAAGTTTTCTTCTATAATTTTATTAAATATATTTTCTGGACCATTGAGCTGCACTTCTCCTTCTTCTACTCCTATTATTCTTAGGTTTGGTCTTTTTATTGTGCCCCATATTTCCTGAATGTTTTGTGATGAGAGTTTGTTGGACTTGCTGTTTTCTTTGATCAGTGTGTTTATTTTCTCTATGGTATCTTAAGAATCTGAGATTCTTTCTTCTAACTCTTGTATTCTGTTGGTTATGCTTGTTTCTGTAGACTCTGCTTGTTTACTTAAATTTTCCATGTCCAGCCGACCCTCTGTTTGTGATTTCTTCCTTGCCTCCATTTCAGTTTTCAAGTCTTGAACTGTTTCCATTTTCTATTTGATTGTTTTTCCTTGGTTTTCTAGGGTATCATTCACTGATTTATTCAATTCTTCAAACTTTCTGTTATATTTCTCATCCATTTCTATAAGGGCATCTTTTACATACTGTTTAAGGGCGTCAATCACTTTCATGAAATCAATCTTTTCTACTTCTTCTTGATTAAGGTGTTCATGTCCTCCCATTGTGAGGTTGCTGGTTTCTGGTGGCTTCATGTTGCTTTTCAGCTTGTTGGGCGAATCCTTGCATTGGTGTCTGCCCATTTCTTCTTCCAAATGCTCCCGTATGGATCTTCCTTTACCAGATCAGGTCTCCTTGCCTACTGATGTACATTCCCAGTGATGGCTCTCCTCAGTGATGGCTCTCCCAGTGCCGAGATCAGATCTCCGTGACCAATGATGGCTCTACCCAATGCTGGCTCTCCTGGCACCGAGATCAGGTCTCCGTGCTGGTTGGGTGGCTCTTAAACAAAATGCCTACCTTGCTTGGTGCAGGCAGGCTATAGAAAAAAAGGAACACCAGCCCGCTTGGGTACCCTGAGGATTCGGACCGAGTGCCCAGACAGGCTGGGGTGGGTGATGTTATGTGTCGAAAGAGGGCAGTGGGGCCATAGTGGGGAGGGTTCTGGATGAAAGCTGGGTGGGATAGGAAGAAAGAGGCAGTATGCAGGGAATAGAGGCCCTGCAGAGAGTCCAAGAAGGATAGAGGGTTGCGGAACTTCTGAGTTCCCTGTCTGGGGCTGGCACCACGGGGTCAGAAACTCACCCCAATGTTGGCTCTCCTGGTGCCCAGAGATCTGGTCTCCATGCTCGTTGGGGAGCTCACAAACAAAGCACCTACCTTGCTTGGTGCAGGCAGGCTATCTATACATTACATTATTAAATGAGTTGCACAATCACAATTCCTTAATCAAGAGGAGAAATACATATACCCAGTATAACAAAATTGGTCTTAAATTTCTATCAATAAACCAAGTTTCATACCTCTCTATAGCATATTCCCCCCCTTGAATGTAAACAAACATTTATAAACAATCATTTAGGGAATTTTGGTGTGGTTCTTCTCCAAATTGCTTCTTGCTTTATATTAGGTGAAGTAATTTTTTGAGGGGTGTTCAAGACAACCTTTCAGGGGTCTTGGTCCATTAAACCTCATTAGCCTAGAATGAATCCACAGGTTCTCATCCTCTGTGGAAACAAAAGAAGAAGCTCTTTTCCAAAGCAACATATCCTTAAACTCAAATTCTGAAGTCAAGATAACTTTAAAGTATATATGTTGGCTTAGCTTAACAGATCCCAGAATCAAATGTCTCTATGAGGTCAAAAAACCCCAAAGAAAACACAATATACATAATCCAGACTTTTTGTGTATATTTCATCTTTACATGGCTTATTCTTTCTGTACTCCTTTTAATCTATGCACTGTCTGTATTCTGTCTCTTTACAGACTTTACTCGTTTTATAACTGTATATATTCTTTTTCTTCTCTCTCAAAAAAAAAATACTTGGTACAATTCTCAAATTATTATACACTGAGGAAGTTTGAATACAAATCAACTTCTGTGACTTGGTTAAATTGTGGAAGCTTAGGGATGTTTGAAATCATGCTATAAAATAATGAGGTTGTACAGAATGAAATGTAAGGACACAGTTATGCTAAAGATAATTGTATTTGTGGAAGGATATATATTATCCTAATTATAACATCAAACTACAAGCAAAAAGGTTGATATGCAGAAACATCTTTATATTTGTTCTAAACTGACTAAGCCAATATTCCTAAGCTTTCATAGCATGGGAAATTGTCTTGTAAGACCACTTTATATAATCATATATATCATTTATATATGTAATTTATATATCATAAATCACATTACACGGATTATATGAATG
This sequence comes from Microtus oregoni, assembly GCF_018167655.1. Taxonomy (NCBI): domain Eukaryota; kingdom Metazoa; phylum Chordata; class Mammalia; order Rodentia; family Cricetidae; genus Microtus; species Microtus oregoni. Next base: position 21,413,449 of record NW_024543071.1, read on the forward strand.
TTCTTGAAATGCTCACACCCATATTTCTTCTGATTCTTTTTTCTTTTCTCTTTCTAAGCCAATATTATTCCCTCTAGGGATTTAAAACTGAGCCTTGGAGATTCAGTGCTTTGGCCAGACAGAAACCACTGATAGTAAAAGCAGGGTTTGAGCTTTCATACTGCACTGTTTCCTTAACAAAGACATTCAGTTCTATTCCATCCACCAACCTCAGCTGTGTACTATGACTCAATATCAACCTTAGTCATTGGCATTCAAAGCAAACATGACTTTAGTTAATAAGTACTGCAGTAATTAAATTAAAAATAATTTTTAAAAACAAGTTTTGACATTCAGGTCAGAAAAGTTTGATTTTAATGATCTTTAGAATCTAGCTAATAATTAGATGATCATTTTTGAAATGGAGGTCAGAAAAGTCTGGTTTTAATGATCTTTAAAATCTAGTTAATAATTAGATGGTCTTTATTTTGACATGGAGGTCAGAAAAGTTTGATATCAATAGTCTTTTGACCTTTAGTGACACAAAGTCTTATTACCCTGTCACCTTTAGCAAAGTAAGCAGAATTTGTTTTCTAATTCGTATTGACATAAATCCCAAATAAACAAGAAAGAAACAATTACTAGACATAGGCTTGACTAGAAAGCACAGGATTGTATGTTAAAACCTGTGTTGAAAGTTGGTAAGTCTTAACTGGGTGAGATGCTAATGGCTTCTATGTCCTGAGTACTAGCTGAGGACAGAGCCTATGAAATAGAGACATATTTCTAAATTTATCATATTTCCCACTAGAATTATTGTGGCTTACTGTTCAAATCTTGAGCTAGCCATCAAAGTTAGAGATAACTGGTACACAAGAAGCATGGCCTTGGTCCTTCCCCAGTGCTGAGCTGGTCTCACAGGTGTTCTCAGCATTGGGTTCACAATAGGGTAGAACGTCAGCACTGGTTTCCAACATGCTAACCACACGATCCCTTCCCTAACTGTAGGAAGCACAATACAGAATAATTGTCTTTAGAGGAAAAAATTGGAAGTGTGTGCCAGGCTGTAACATAAAAGATTATTGTTTTAGGCTATCAACCAGAGATGACTGCTTAGACACGTGTTTGAGCTTATAGAAAGTCTTTATTAGCCAATTAGTGACTATACTGGGTGTTTGGGATCCCAGGGTAGCCCCAAACCTTTCTCAAGGAGCGCTTTTTTTTTGTTTTTTTTTTAATTTATTTATTTATTAAAGATTTCTGTCTCTTCCCAGCCACCGCCTCCCATTTCCCTCCCCTTCCCCTAATTAAGTCCCCCCCCCCTCAGCCTGAAAAGCAATCAGGGTTCCCTGTCCTGTGGGAAGTCCAAGGAACCCCCCACCTCCATCCAGGTCTAGTAAGTTGAGCATCCAAACTGCCTAGGCTCCCACAAATCAGGTACGTGCACAAAAGCGTTATTCTGGGTTGACATACTTCAGTTAACAAAAGCAGGAAGAAACATAACTACAGAAGCCAAAAAAAAAAAAAAAACAAAGTTAATACATATACAGACTTACTCAGAACTGGGCTTTTTGGTGGATTAGGTCTCTGTTTGCATTTTTGGAGGTGGTACTTTCTATGTGCTGAGTTTTATGACCTGAATGGTATTTCCATTATAAATTCAGCTGTGCTATGATCTGCGACCTATTAGAGTTACTGCTGGTACAATCATATTTACTATGTCTATCACCATGCAACATTACATACTGTCTGATAGTTTGGTGACTACTCCAATCCAGAGAAGAGACTAGCCCATTTTCAAAAAAAATATTTTAAATTGGATGATGCTCAACCTTTTTGCTCATATTCTCCCATATCTGCTTTTTATTTCAAACAATCCAACTTTGTGTCTTCATTCACATTGTTTGGTTTTTATAACCCTTTCACTCCTATTATTGCTGTCTCTATATGCTTGGGTATGTGACAGTCAACTGTAGTGTGTTACACTTACCAGTGGCAACACCTTTACAAAAAGCTATAGCTCTTCCAGAAGTTACCAATTACCAATAGCTTCTCAGCTAGGTATGTGGTTTCCTGCCAATTGCCCACACCGTGTTGAGATTTTGACTGGCTTGAACTTGTGCAGGTCTAATTATGTTATTACTTGTAGTTGGTTTTTTTTTTCAGTCTAACCCCATGTTGCACACCAATATGTTGTTGTTATTACTGTTTTTTACTCTTTTCTCTTTATCCTTTTAGGGGGCCCACCACAGTTCCCAAATCATGACACAGAATTATTCTTTCTTATAAATGCCTAGCCTTACCTTGGCTTAATTTTAAACAGTCTTTCTTAAATTAAATATGCCATTTACCTTTTGTCTCTGGGCTTTTCCCTTTTCTTACTTATGAATATCTTACTTTCACTCTGTGGCTGCCTGGGAAGCTGGGTGGCTTGGTGACCAACCCCTAGCATCCTCATTCTTGTTCTCTCTTGCTCCTCCTTCTCTTCCCATATTTCTCCATCTACTTATTCTCTCTGCCTCTCAGTCCTTACTATTGGCCATTCAACTCTTTATTAGACCATCAGGTATTTTGGAGTAAAACAAATGAAACATAAAAGAATGCAACACATCTTTGCCATATAAAAACAAATATTCCACAGTGTAAACAAATGTAACACATCTCAAATTAATGTCCCAAAATAATTACCTCTCCTCTGAGTTTCTATGCGTGAGTCAGGACAACATTGTTTCACTGTGATAGTCTACTATCCCTGGCTCTTACTCTATTTCTGCTCAGTCTTGCTCAATGATCTATGAGTCTTGGCAGGTGTGTGTGTCTGTGTGTGTGTGTGTGTGTGTGTGTGTGTGTGATATAGGTGTCTAATTTATAAATTAACAACCAGCAGTCACTTACTCTCTCTATTTTTAACAGTTATGGTTCTCTGTATTTACTGAAATCCACTGTTTCAAAAAGTGTTATCTATAATGAGGGTTGAGAGATTCACTAAACTGTGGTATAATGGTTATTTGTTAAGAATTAACTTAATTCTATTTCCCATTAGCAGAGTAATAGTAGTTGTCATCTATTAGGGCCAATGAATATTTCACAGGTTCTTGGTAATAATAGCTGTACTGTGAAAAAGGCCTAAAATCCAATCGCAGAGCAGATATTTACATGATGTCTGTACCCCTGTTGAACCACTAGGCATACCTTGCAAGTAGTCTTTATTACAGCTCACAGCATACACAGGTGAAAAAGTCTAGTGATTACCTTCTCCTCTTGTAGCATGGATACCACCGTCAGCAATGGAGATGAAGTTTCTAGATCAATATTACATTGATTTCTCCATGTTTCATAGCTCATATATGTGATGTCTTTAGATCTTCAATGTTAGTCATACCTTACAGGATTCCCATCTTGCTATACTATTTCCACATTAGCAATAATTTTTTCTCTCTCTAGTTCGTGATCCTCTACCTCTTTAAGTATCCCAGTTCATTCTGAAAAATACATGACCTGTGTATAAGGCAAAACAGCTTTAGGTCCCCCTCTAGTGGTGATATAGAAACACTCCATTGCAGAGTTTGTCTTGCAGCAAACTTAAAAACAAAGTGCCATTTGCTGTGAAATAATAATGTTAAACACATAGAGGAAGAACTAATCAAAACCACAATGAGGTATATTAACTCTTTATAGTAATATTCCCTATTATAGAAAGGACAACGTGTAGTAGGAGGCCGCTTCTTCACTCCCAGCTGTCCAGACCATGAAATAATCACACAGAAACTATATTATTTAAAATCACTGCTTGGTCAATTAAGAATATTTCTTAAGTGTATTTCTAGCTAGCTCTTAAATCTTTGGTTAACCCACTTCTGTTATTTTATGTTATACCACACCTATGGGCAAAGTTTTACTTGGTGGCTTGCATCTTTCCCTCTGGCAGCTACATGGCATCACTCAACAACAGGGTCTGCTCTACTGTGTTGCCAAGGCAAGGAGCAGGGCCTGTTACACTGAGTACTGCAGCTGGCTAGGGACAGGGTCAACTGTCCCATTCTTATGACCTCAGGGCCAACTCTTCTACTGGTGCCAGTTATAGAAGGGTTGGAGGAGGGCATCTTTCCCTTACCCCCATCACCACACTGCAGACTAAGAAATAGTATTAGCTTTCCTCCATCACACACTCAGGGCTAGTTCATACACTCTCCTGTCTACAGGGCCAGCTCTACTCTGCTGCCCAGATGAGACACAGGACCTATTCTCCCATGAGCTGCATCTGGTGGAGTATTGGTTCAGGTCTCCCAATTGCTGCTGGTGGCAAGGGATGAGGGGAGGAGGGCATCTTTTCCTCACCTACGTCACCACATGGCAGATGAGAAGGGTGCAGTCTGCTCTCCCATTCTCACACCCTCATAGCCAACTCTCCCATTCCCCTATCAACAGTTCTATTGTCCTGCTCAGGTGAGGTGTAGGACCCCCTCTCCTGAGTGTTTCAGCTGGTGAGGGGCAGGACCAGGTCTTCCTAGTGGTGCGACCAGTGAGGGATGTGTCCAACTCTGTACAGCCCTACCCTTTCAGCTTTCTGTGGTGTCAGGAGCCACAGACATCAACACAGACCATGAATACATTAGGGCAATGAACTGAGACAGGGGCCCTGGCAGTAGCCCAGGCCCAGGTATCACTATGCTCTGTGGTGCAGTTAAGCCTCCCATCAGAGACAGGGAAAGCCATGCCTGGCCTAAATGTGTTTCTCCTTGTTTTACTCAATCCATCATATAAACTGATTTCTTATATCAAAATTTATGGCATCCATGAATATTTATAATTTTTGTATTTTTATGATCATGATGTGTGAAGTCCTTCTGTATATGTGTTGCTTTTATTGGTTAATGAATAAGGAAGCTGTCTTGGGCCTGCAAATGGCCCAAGAGTAAAGACAGTCAGGGAAAACTAAACTCAGTTTTGAAAAAAGAAGGAGGAGTCAGGGAGATGCCATTTAGCCACCAGAGGGGAAAGATGTAAGCTGCCAGCTAAAATCTTGTTGGTAGCCCAAGAACATCGAGGTAAAATATAAAATAATAAATGGGTTAATTTAAATGATAAGAGTGAGTTTGAAAGATGTATAAGTTAATAGGCCACACAGTGTTGTAATTAATACAGTTTTTGTGTGATTAATTTCAGGAATCTGGGCAGCTGAGAACAAACCAGCAGCCTCTTAATACATGATCACTTAAAATAAACTCAAAGGGGCTGGAGAGATGGCTCAGTGGTTAAGAGCATTGCCTGATCTTCCAAAGGTCATGAGTTCAATTCCCAGCAACCACATGGTGGCTCACAACCATCTGAAATGAGGTTTGATGCCCTCTTCTGGCCTGCAGACACAAACACAGACAGAATATTGTATACATAATAAATAAATAAATAAATAAATAAATATTAAAAAATAAATAAATAAAATAAACTCAAAGCTCTTAAGGTGAAACAAAAGTTTGGCTTAAAATTCTGGATTAAGGTTTATGTTGAGGTTAGAGCCAATAAACCTCTCAGGATTCAGAAGGATCACTATAGCAGGTGAAAACTGTCTAAGATATCTGAGGATAAATTTAAAAAATATATTTTATTTTCACTGGTGTGAGAAGTCCTACTGTATATGTGTTGCTTTTATTTGTTAATGAATAAAGATGGTACCTTGGCCTGTGATAGGGCAGAATAGAGCTAGACTGGGGAAAACTAAACTGAATGCTGGGCAAAAGAAGGAGGAGTCAAAGAGAAGTCATGTAGCCTTTGCCAGAGACCGGCATGCTGGAATCTTGCTGGTAAGCCACTGCCCCATGGCAATACACAGATAAATAGAAATGGGTTAATCAAAGATATAAGAGCTAGCTAGCAATACGCTTAAGTGATTGGTCAAGCAGTGATTTAAATAATATAGTTTCTGTGTGATTATTTTAGATCTGAAAAGCTGGGAACGAATAAGCAGCCTCCTGCTACAGCTCACATAAGTCTCTATCATATCTCACTGATTCTTCCTGTTAGTTCCCTAATTCGCTGTTCTTTACTTTTCTCTCACCATTCCTCTTCATTGTTCCACGTTGTTCTACCCATCCCAATTGGTTTTTAGGATATACACCCACACACACAGTTAATACGCATGCATCTCATAGAATCACAAAAACCAGATGAATCCAGCAAGGAGGTGCCTTATGTCTCAGAAGGAACATGGCTGTGTAGCTCCCCAACAGACACTCAGAGGGTTGAATAAGGATAGGATTTTAAATTTAAATTATTTCAAAATTCTAAAAAGAAGTTTTTGTGCACTAGCTACATTTCTTAACTATAACCCATTAAGATAGAATTTAGTGATTAATTATTGTATAAAACTGCAGCAATGCTTTTACACTTTCTGAGCACTTCTACTTCCATCCCCACTGGCTGGGAACACAGTGTTGGTAGCCATAGTAACCCCAAGCTTTGGCGGAAGATGAAAGTAATTGATTTGCATTAGCATTTAGCTAGCTGAGTTTAAAGTGAATTTCTTTGGAGACTTTGATTCCAACGCAATGGGTGCCTGCCAGCACACAAGAGAGGAGGAATTTCTTTCTCTGGGGTTGGTTTTGTGACTCAAGCCTTTGTCCTGTATCTCTAGGGGTAAACACATAAGCAGTTAGTTTTCTGGGCTATGATCTTATGTTAAATAAAACCAAGATGAAGAGTAAACACAGAATATTAACAGTTTATTATGTTTGAGCTAAAGGCCAGTAGATTACACCTTCCTGAGCCTGCTGCTAGAGAATTCAAGGCCAACCAGACCCGTTTCTCAGGAAGAGTAGACATACTGTCTCTCGGCTCAGTGCCTTCTACTTGGGGCTCCTTTCTTATCAATGAATACTGTCAATAAGGATAGTTGTGAGAGACTAACTTTATGTAGATTTGACCATGAAAACTAAGGGTTTGGCTGAGTGAATAGTTGCACACCAGGGATTTAGGGTGTGGGCAAAGGTATACAGTTGCCCATACAGGAAAAGTTAGGTTTAAAGAATGGTTTATACACTGCTGGGGAGCCAATTTTTTCTGGAGACAGCAAACAAAAAGAGCAAGTACTCTTTATATAAGAAATTTTGCTTTTGCTTTTGTTTTTTTTTTTTTTTTACTGGCCCTACACAATTTGAGTGCTTAATGACATATCAGATGGCTTTTAGATGAATGCTTGGATGGCAGTACACATAGACAGACAAAAAGGCAATCGTGGCAAATTTCTTATTACCTTCTTATACATACAACAGCAAAGAGCAGTAGAATTACCAGCCTCACATTAACAATTTATTAATTATTCTCATATTAAAAATATTATTTTAAAATGTCAAGCTTGTATGTTATTCTAGAAATATTGATACATTTCTTGTATTCTCTATTTCCAGCTCAAGTTTCCATAATCTTTTCTTCCTATTTTAGCATGCTATGTCCTGAGTTTTTCTAAGACTATTTTTAATTATTCTGCAATAGACTATGAAGGTTGGGGTATATCAATCTATTCCTTTTTGACTAATATACATCATTTAATGAAACACTAATAAACAGGTTAAATATCCTTACCACCTTTCACTTTTTGTAAGTTCCTTATACAATAAAATCATCGCTCACTAGTTATCTGCTTTATCATGTTCATATTTTTACTGAAGCTCAAATCATCTGGAAGAAAAAATTTTCTGTTTATTTTCTGTCATGTAGAAATATGAGTTCCTAAAGAGAGATATTTTGCCCTTTTTATCAGGGTCTCTACAATGATATAATGTGATATGAAGCAAATACTCAAAATCACAAAACAGAGGAAGGTGGCTCTAATACCAGACATTCAGACAACACATTGTGTATTGGAGATCTGACATACAAGAATGGGTAAAGAGACAGATATTGCCTGCACCACTCTGACTAAGGGGTGAGTAGGTGACCTCCCAGCTGGACAGCCCAGTCCCGAGGCACTAAGAAATGGGCTCACTGCATCCCATTCCCCACCCATCACAACACCACTAGCCAGTCATCAGGCAAGGCTCCTCCAGACAGGCTGCTCCACCATACCCACATCAGACCCTGTAATCTACAAGTCCCACTTCTTCTGCAAACCTCAGAGGTTTACTGAGACAGACATTGCCTGCACTGATCAAACCAATTGGTGAGCATAACTGGAGGTTTCTCTCCTTCCTTCTAGTTCCCAAATAATCGTTCTGCGGCTTAACATTAATTAGAAACTGTTTGCCCTATTAGCTCAGGGTTCTCATTATGTAGCTCTTACAACTTCATTTTACCACGAAGTTCATGATTTGTTGCTTCACATCATGTTTCTTCAGCAGTTGCTAATGTCTCACTGACTCTCCCTTCTTCCTTTCTGTAGCTGTTAGGATTTCCTACTATATTCTATAGTTTACCCTCCCATAAGCCAAAGCAGCTTCTTTATGAACCAACGGTAATAAAACCTATTCACACCATACAGAAGGGCCTCACACATCAGGTGATTGGCTGACCTCCCAGATGGACAGCCCAGTCTCTAATACTGAAGGCCCAGAGCACAACTCCTGCCCCTCCTCCAACCATCTCAGTCCCACCAGAAAGTAAGCAAGGAAGGATCCCCGAGAAGGCTTCTCCTCCACCCACTACCGTTTGAACCTGCAAACTCCAGGCCCCACTCTGCTTCCAAACCCAACCATCCACTGTGGCATCAGCAGCTTTGGAAGAGATGGAAGAGATGGGTAGACACAAGTGCAAGAATATAGAACACAAGAGACAGAAGACAGAATCACAGGCATTGAAGATTCAATAGAGAAAATAGATTCACTGATCAAATAAAACATTAAAGTCAACAAAGTCATAACAAAAACTGCCCAGGAATTCTGGGACACTATGAAAAGGTCAAACATAAGAATTATAGGGTTAGAAGAAGGACAAAAACTCCAGCTCAGTCTCACAGAAAATCTATTCAACAAAATCATAGAAGAAAATGTTCCCCAAACTAAAGAAGGAAATGTCTATGATGGTACAAGAAGCTTACAGAACACCAAATAGACTGGATCAAAAAAGAAGTCCCCTCATTACATAATAACCAAAACACTAAATATATTGAATGAAGAAAGAATATTAAGAGACTCAAAGGGAAAATTCCAAATAATGTATAATGGCATGTAACAATATTTTGTTCATGTTTTAATATATAAAGCTTGCCTGAAGATCAGAGTGCAGAGCTAAGTCACTAGAGGCCAGGGAATGGTGGCATGTATGTTTTACCCAGAGACTTGGGAGACAGAAGCAGAGGGAGCTCTGTAACTTCAAGGCTACACTGTGCTACACAAGACTGAATCTATATGAAAGTGAAAGAGATCACACAAAGGTGATCCCAACCTTTAATCCCAGCACTTGGGAGGTAGAAACAGGAGTGATAAGGCTAGATGGAAAAAGGAATATAAGGTGGAAGCAGACAGGATCTATGTGCAGTCTGAGGCTTAGTAGAGACTGTTTCAGTCTGAGATTCAGTGGATGCAGTCTGAGGACAGAATTTCCCCATTTGACTGAGCATTGGTAGAGGTAAAAGAACTCTAGTGGCTGGCATTTCTGCTTCACTGTTCTTTCTCATTAACCCCTATTCCTATCTTTGGGATTTTATTATTAAGACCAACTAGAACTGGTGCTACATCTGATGCCCAACTTTTGGGGTACAAAGTCACAAAAAAGCCATTTGCCTGTGGCTTTGCAACCACTGGCAAAGCTGGAGCCACACGTGGTCAAGGCAGCGCCCTACCAGCTAGGTTTTCCTTTCTTCTCTCCCTTCTCAGGCTGCTGCCAAATTAGGAAGCTGCTTTAAAACATAGCCAAGGTGACAAAGCAATCATCATCCTCACATCATCATCATCATCATCATCATCATCACTGGATCATTTGGAGAGAAAATTGGGAATTCTAAAGAGGAATTACTTAAAAGAGAGTTTTTTAAATATAAAATGGGGCCCTGCCGTCTTTGAGCACATAAGCCCTGCCGTCTTTTTGCACATAACAGCACCAAGCTCAGCCTGTCTGGACAATGGGATCGAATCCAGAGGGCAGCCAGGTGGGCAGGAATACCTTTGTTTCAATAGCCTGCCTGCAGCAAGCAAGGTAGGTGCTTTGTTTAAGAGCTACCCAACCAGCATGGAGATCTGATCTAGGCACCAGGAGAACCATCTCTGGGGTGAGTGAGTTTCTGACCCGCGGCAGCAGCCCTGGACAGGGAACTACTTCCTGCAGGGCATATACTCCTGCATACTGCCTCTCTCTTCCTATCTCACCCAGCATGCATCCAGAACCCTCCCACTTCTGCCTCCCTGCCGTCTTTGGGCACATAACATCACCCAGCTCAGCCTGTCTGGACCCTGGGATCGAATCCGGAGGGCAGCCGGGTGGACGGGAATTCCTTTGTTTCAATAGCCTGCCTGCAGCAAGCAAGGTAGGCTCTTTGTTTATGAGCTACCCAACCAGAAGGGAGATCTGATCTTGGCACCAGGAGAGCCATCACTGAGGCGCCTAAAGAGCCATCACAGAAGAGTGCCATCACTGGGAAGGTACATCAGTGGGCAAGGAGACCTGATCCTGTAAAAGAAGATCCTTAGGGGAGCATTCGGAGAAAGAGATGGGTAGGCGCCAATGCAAGAATTAACACAACAATCTGAAAAACAACATGAAACCACCAGAACCCAGCGACCTCACAACAGGAGGACATGAACACTTTAATCAAGAAGAAGGAGAAAAAATGGACTTTATGAAAGTGATTGCCACCCTTAAACAGCATGTAAAAAAATGCCCATATAGAAATGGTTTAGAAGAATAACAGAAAGTTTGAAGAATTGAATAAAGCAGTGAATGATACCCTAGAAAACCAAGGAAAAACAATCAAACAGATAATGGAAACAGTTCAAGACTTGAAAACTAAATTAGAGACAAGGAAGAAAACACAAACGAGGGCTGGCTGAACATGGAAAATATAGGTAAACGCATAGAGACTACAGAAACAAACATAACCAGCAGAATACAAGAGATAGAAGAAAGAATCTCAGATTCTGAAGATAACATAAAGAAAATAATCACAATTATCAAAGATAACAGCAAGTACAACAAACTCTCATCACAAAACATTCAGGAAATATGGGACACAATAAAAAGACCAAACCTAAGAATAATAGGAGTAGAAGAAGGAGAAGAAGCGCAACTCAATGGTCCAGAAAATATATTTAATAAAATTATAGAAGAAAACTTTCCCAACCTAAAGAAAGATATTCCTTTGAAGGTTCAAGAAGCATACAGAACACCGAATAGACTGGACCAAAAAAAAAAAAAAAACATCTCCTAGCCATTAAATAATCAAAACACAAAACATACAGAATAAAGAAAGAATATTAAGAGCTGCAAACGAAAAAGGTCAAGTTACTTATAAAGGTAAACCTATCAGACTTACACCTGACTTCTCTATGGAAGCCATGAAAGCCAGAAGGTCCTGGAAAGATGTATGCACAAACTAAGAGAACATGGATGCAAGCGCAGACTACTATACCAAGCAAAGCTTTCATTCACTATAAATGGAGAAAACAAAATTTTCCAGGATAAAAACAAATTTAAACAATACGTAGCCACAAATCCAGCCTTACAGAAAGTAATAGAAGGAAAATCACAAACCAAGGAGTCCAACAATAACCACAATAACTCAGACATCTAGAGACCCTTCAACAGTACAACTCAAAGAAGGGAAAACACACAAACTCGACTAATAGAAAAGTGACCAGAGTTAACAACCACTGGTCATTAATATCACTTAATGTCAATGGGCTCAACTCACCTATAAAAAGGCACAGGCTAAGAGATTGGATATGAAAACAGGATCCAACATTCAGCTGTTTACAAGAAACACACCTCAACCACAAAGACAGGCACCTACTCAGAGTAAAGGGATGGGAAAAGGTTTATCAAGCAAATGGACCTAAGAAACAAGCAGGTGTGGCCATACTAATTTCTTACAAAGTTGACTTCAAACTTAAATCAATCAGAAGAGATGGAGAGGGACATTTTATACTCATAACAGGAACAATTCATCTGGATGAAGTCTCAGTCTTGAATATCTATGTCCCTAATATAAAAGCACCCACGTACGTAAAAGAAACATAACTAGAACTCAAGCCAGCCATCAAACCACACACACTAATAGTAGGAGATTTCAACACTCCCCTGTCAACAATGGACAGGTCAATCGGACAGAAACCTAACAGAGAAATTAGAGAATTAATGGAGGTAATGAATCAAATGGACTTAGCAGACATCTATAGAACATTCCAACCAAATAGGAAAGAATATACCTTCTTCTCTGCAGCTCATGGAACCTTCTCAAAAATTGACCACATACTCGGTAACAAAGCAAACTTCCACAGTTACAAAAAAATATTTGTAACCTTCTGTGTCTTATCAGATCACCATGGATTAAAGTTAGAATTCAACAACAATGCTACCCCCAGAAAATCTGCAAAGTCATGGAATCTGAACAGTCAACTACTGAACCATACCTGGATTAAGGAAGAAATAAAGAAAGAAATTAAAGTCTTCTTTGAATTCAATGAAAATAAAGAAACAACATACTCAAACTTAAGGGACACTATGAAAGCAGGCCTAACAAGAAAGTTCATAGCACTAAGTGCCCACTAAAGGAAAAAGGAGAAAGCACACATTGGAGACTTAACAGCCCACATGAAAGCTCTAGAAAAAAAAAGAAGCAGACTCACCTAGGAGGAGTAGAAGACTGGAAATAATCAAACTGAGGGCAGATATCAACAAAATAGAAACACAGAAAACAATCCAAAGAATCAATGAAACAAAAAGCTGGTTCCTGGACAAAATCAACAAGATTGATAAACACCTATCAAAACTAATCAAATGGCAGAGAGTGAATATGCAAATTAAGAAGATCAGAAATGAAAAGGGGGACATAACCACAGACACAGAGGAAATTCAGAGAATCATTAGATCTTACTACAAAAGCCTGTATGTCACAAAACTGGAAAATGCAAAAGAAAAGGTCACCTTTTAAGATAAATACCATATACCAAAGTTAAACCAGGACCAGGTGAATAATCTAAATAGACCTGTTAGTCGCAAAGAATTAGAAACTGGACTACTGAGAACTCAAGAACAATGGCAATGGGTTTCTGATCCTACTGCATGCACTGGCTTTGTGGGAGCCTGGGCAGTTTGGATGCTCAACTTACTAGACCTGGATGGAGGTGGGGGTTCCTTGGACTTCCCACAGGAGAGGGAATCCTGATTGCTTTTCGGGCTGAAGGGGGGGGGGGACTTAATTGGGGGAGGGGGAGGGAAATGGGAGGCGGTGGTGGGGAAGAGACAGAAATCTTTAATAAACAAATAAAAACAATAAAAAAAATAAAATGTTAAAAAAAAAAAAACCTCCCTACCAAAAAAAGCCCAGGACCAGATGGTTTCAATGCAGAATTCTGCCAGAACTTCCAAGAAGACCTGATACCTATACTCCTTAATGTATTTCACAATATAGAAACAGAAGAGGCATTACCAAATTCCTTTAAGAAGCTACAGTTACTCTGATACCAAAACCACACAAAGACTCAATCAAGAAAGAGAATTACAGGCCAATCTCACTCCTGAACATCGGCGCAAAAATCCTCAATAAAATACTGGCAAACCGTATCCAAGAACACATTAGAAAAATTACCCATTATGATCAAATAGGCTTCATTCCAGAGATGCAGGGCTGGTTCAACATATGCAAATCGATCAATGTAATCCATCATATAAATAAACTGAGAGAAAAAAAACCATATGATCATTTCATTAGAAGCTGAAAAAGCATTTGACAAAATCCAACATCCCTTTATGATAAAAGTCTTGGAGAGATTAGGCATACAAGGGTCATACCTAAATATAATAAAAGCTATTTACACCAAGCCGACAGCTAACATCAAATTAAATGAAAAGAAACTCAAAGTCATTACACTAAAATCAGGAACACGACAAGGCTGTCCACACTCTCCATACCTCTTCAATATAGTGCTTGAAGTTTTAGCAATAGCAATAAGACAACATAAGGGGATCAAGGGGATTCGAATTAGAAACGAAGAAGTTAAACTTTCATTATTTGCAGATGATATGATAGTGTATAAAAATGACCCCAAAAACTCCACCAAAGAACTCCTACAGCTGATAAACACCTTCAGTATTGTGGTAGGATACAAGATCAACTCCAAAAAATCAGTTGCCCTCCTATACACAAAGGATATGGAAGCAAAGAGGGAAATCAGAGAAGCATCACCTTTCACGATAGCCAAAAACAACATAAAATATCTTGGGGTAACTCTACCCAAGGAAGTGAAAGATCTATTTGACAAGAACTTTAAGGCATTGAAGAAAGAAATTGAAGAGGATACTAGAAAATGGATGGACCTCCCTTGCTCTTGGATTGGGAGGATCAACATAGTAAAAATGGCAATTCTACCAAAGGCAATTTATAGAGTCAATGCAATCCCCATCAAGGTCCCATCAAAATTCTTCACAGATCTCGAGAGGACAATAATCAACTTTATATGGAAAAACAAAAAACCCAGGATAGCCAAAAACAATCCTATACAATAAAGGATTGTCTGGAGGCATTACCATCCCTGACTTCAAACTCTATTACAGAGCTACAGTGATGAAAACAGTGTGGTACTGGCATAAAAACAGAAAAGTCAACCAATGGAATTGTATAGAAGACCCGGATTTTAACCCACAAACCTATGAACACCTCATTTTTGATAAAGGAGCTAAAAGCATGAAATGGAAGAAAGAAAGCATCTTCAACAAATGGTGCTGGCATAACAGGATGTAAACCCGGAGAAGAATGAAAATAGACCCATATCTATCACCATGCACAAAACTCAAGTCCAAATGTATTAAAGACCTCAATATCAATCTGAACACCTGAACCTGATAGAAGAGAAAGTGGGAAGTACACTACAACAGATGGGCACAGGAGATTGATTCCTATGTATAACCCCAGCAGCACAGACATTAAGGGAAACATTGAATAAATGGGACCTCCTGAAACTGAGATGCTTCTGTAGAGCAAAGGACACTGTCACCAAGACAAAAAGGCAACCTACTGAATGGGAGAAGATCTTCACCAACCCCGCAACAGACAAAGGTCTGATCTCCAAAATATATACAGAGCTCAAGAAACTAGACTTTAAAATGCTAATTAACCCAATTAAAAAACGGGGCACTGAACTGAACAGAGAATTCTCAACAGAAGAAGTTCAAATGGCCAAAAGACACTTAAGATCATGCTCTACCTCCTTAGCATTCAGGGAAATGCAAATCAAAACAACTTTGAGATATCATCTTACACCTGTCAGAAGGGCTAAAATCAAAAACACCAATGATAGCCTTTGCTGGAGAGGTTGCGGAGGAAGGGGTAACCTCATCCATTGCTGTTGGGAATGCAAACTTGGGCAACCACTTTGGAAATCAGTGTGGCAGTTTCTCAGGAAATTCGGGATCAACCTACCCCTGGACCCAGCAATACCACTCTTGGTAATATACACAAGAGATGCCCTATCATATGACAAAAGCATTTGTTCAACTATGTTCATAGCAGCATTATTATAGCCAGAACCTGGAAACAACCTAGATGCCCTTCAATAGAAGAATGGATGAAGAAAGTGTGGGATATGTACACATTAGAGTACTACTCAGCGGTAAAAAAACAATGACTTCTCGAATTTTGCATGCAAATCGATGTAAATAGAAAACACTATCCTGAGTGAGGTAACCCAGACCCAAAAAGATGAACATGGGATGTACTCACTCATAATTGGTTTCTAGCCATAAATAAAGGACATTGAGCATATAATTTCTGATCCTAGAGAAGCTAAATAAGAAGGTGAACCCAAAGAAAAACATATAGTCATCCGCCTGGAAATGGGAAGTAGACAAGATTTTAGGGCAAAACCTGGGAACTTGGGGGTGAGGTGGAATGGGCTAAGGGGAAATGGTGTGAGAAATGTGAGAAGGGGAGAATGGGGGAAGTTTGGGGGAATGGGATGGTTGGGAAAAAGGAAGGGTGGACACGGGAGCAGAGAAATATATATCCTAATTAAGGGAGCCATCTTAGGGTTGGCAAGAGACTTGACTCTAGAGTGGCTCGCAGGTGTCCAGGGAGATGTCCCCAGCTAGTACCTTGAGCAACTGAGGACAGGGAACCTGAAATGACCTATCCTATAGCCATACTGATGAATATCTTGCATATCACCTTAGAACCTTCATCTGGCGATGGATCGAGATAGACAGAGACCCAAATTGGAGCACCAGACTGAGCTCTTAAGGTCCATATGAGGAGCAGAAGGAGGGAGAACATGAGCAAGGAAGTCAGGACCACGAGGGGTGCACCCACCCACTGTGACAGTGGAACTGATCTATTGGGAGCTCACCAAGGCCAGCATGACTGGGACTGAATAAGCATGGGATGAAACTGGACTTTCTGAACGTGGCGGACAATGAACGCTGATGAGAAGCCAAGGACATGGCACTAGGTTTCGATCCTAATACATGAACTGGCTTTGAGGGAGCCTAGGCTGTTTGGATGCTCACCTTCCTGGTACTTGATAGAAGTGGGAGGACCTTGTACTTCCCGCTGGACAGGGAATCTGGACTGCTCTTCATTCTCGAGGGGGAGGGGGAATGGAGTGGGGGGGAGGGGGAGAGGGGTAGGGGAGTGGGGAAAGGGGGCGATGTGTGTGAGGAAGGGGAGGGAAATGGGAAGCAGGAAGGAGGCAGAAATTTTTTTTGCAACAACTAAAAAAAAATAATAAAATAAAATAAAATTTAAAAAAATGGGAAACACAATGATGATAAAGAAAATTAGGTCTCTATATAATTATGTAATGAATTATTTTAAAATGGAATGATTAAATGAGGGGATAATCAACTTAACCAAGATTAGCATACTGTTAATTATCATTTTGATAATCCTTCTCATTTTGATAGTTCTTGGTTTATCTCTTAAAAAGCTGTTCAGTATGAATGCAATGATATAGGACTTAGAAAAAACTTAATAAAACAGGGCACATAGATATTCAAATCCCAGTGGGAATTTAATGGAGATCTAATTTCAACATTGCATTATAAGGCTATTGTAACTGTAATTCTTGCTTGATACCTGTTTTGTTGTATGTAATTTTACTATGCTAAAGTTAAAACCTTCCTTTTTATTTAAACAAAAAAAGGGAGGTGATGTGGGAGTCCCCCTGTGTGCTGAGATTACCATTAATGAATAAAGAAACTGCCTTGGCCTGTTGATAGGGCAGAACTTAGGTAGGCAAGGAGGGTTGTACTGAATGCTGGGAGAAAGTAAGGCAAAGTCAGAGCGATGCCATGGAGCTGCCGCCAGAGTCAGACATGTCAAATATTTGCCGCTAAACCACTGCCATGTTGCATTTACAGATTAATAGAAATGGGCTAATTTTTTTTCTTTTCTTTTTTCTTTTTCTTTTTTTTTTTTTTGAGACAAGGTTTCTCTGTAGCTTTGGTGCCTGTCCCAGATCTAGCTCTTGTAGACCAGGCTGGCCTCGAACTCACAGAAATCTGCCTGCCTCTGCCTCCCGAGTGCTGGGATTAAAGGCATGCACCACCACCACTCAGTGAAATGGGTTAAATTAATATGAGAGTTAGCCAATAAGAAACGAGCTAATTGGTCAGGCAGTGATTTAAATAATATGGTTTCTGTGTGATTAAGTTGGTTCCAGGCCTCTGGGACAAAAAAGCTGACCCTCCTCCTACAAATGGGTTTAATTAAATCCTTATGTTTGACTCCAACAAGCACTGTCTGTACAGCTATGATAAAGGGAATGGCAAGTAGTTACCTCTTAGAAATAAACTTTAAAATCTGATGTCAGATTGAAAGAAAGGAAAATGTTGACAAGAATTTAGTGATAACTAGATATGCATTTTTGTATTTTCCAGTGATCATATAAGGTCAATGATTTCACAATTATAACATCAAATTGATATCATACAATGTGTGGAAATTAAGAAAATAAACTGATGAGACTTTTTAAAGAACTTTGGTGTTGTTTGGTAGAGAAGGATAATACATAGAGCACAGGATTTCCTGTGGAAAAGCATGAATTCATATTTGGTTCTAGGTAATAATCATGAGCTGGAATGACAAGAGTTTATGTTCAGAGTAACACAATTCAGGGACAGGAATAACAACACTTAATGTGGAATCCTCCCCGTGTCTAGTCCTTAATGTATTTCCTCTTGCAACAATCATTTCATTAGATGCTGAAAAGGCATTTGACAAAATTCAACATCCCTTAATGATAAAAGTTTTGGAGAGATTAGGGATACAAGGGTCATACCTAAATATAATAAAAGCTATATACAGCAAGACGACAGCTAACATCAAATTAAATGGAGAGAAACTCAAAGCCATCCTGCTAAACTCAGGAACACGACAAGGTTGTCCACTCTTGCCATACCTCTAATATAGTGCTTGAAGTTCTAGCAATAGCAATAAGACAACATAAGGGGATCAAGGGGATTCGAATTGGAAAGGAAGAAGTTAAACTTTTGTTATTCGCAGATGATATGATAGTGTACATAAGCGACCCCAAAAACTCCACCAAAGAACTTTTACAGCTGATAAACAGCTTTAGTAATGTGGCAGGATATAAGATCAACTCCAAAAAATCAGTCGCCCTCTTATACACAAAGGATATGGAAGCAGAGAGGGAAATCAGAGAAGCTTCACCTTTCACGATAGCCACAAAAGCATAAAATATCTTAGGGTAACTCTACCCAAGGAAGTGAAAGATCTATTTGAAAGAACTTTAAGGCATTGAAGAAAGAAATTGAAGAGGATACCAAAAAATGGATGGACCTCCCTTGCTCTTGGATTGGGAGGATCAACATAGTCAAAATGGCAATTCTACCTAAGGCAATTTATAGATTCAATGCAATCCCCATCAAGATCCCATCAAAATTCTTCACAGATCTTGAGAGGACAATAATCAACTTTATATGGAAAAACAAAAAACACAGATATTGACGGAGGGGGGAGGACCTAGGACTTACCACATGGGCAGGGAACCTGGACTTCTCTTTGGACTGGAGAGAGAGGGGGAGAGGAGTGGGGGGAGGGGGAGAAGGGTGGGAGAAGGGGGAGAAGGGTGGGAGGAGGGGGAGGGAATTGTGAGGCTGGGAGGAGGTGGAAACTTGTTTTTTGTTTATGTTTTTTTTTCTCTTTTTCTCAATAAAAAAAAAATTAAAAAAAAAATCAGCCACAGGAATATTGTTTGCCTTCTTTGAGACAGTCATTTTGGTCTGCAGTGCACCAGTTAGGCCAGGCTAGCTGGCTAGCAAGTCCACACGGTTCTTCATGTTTCTGCCTCCCCAGAGTGGGGTTTTAAACCTGTGCCGCCACAATTGGCATCCATTCTGTCTGATGAAACTGTAGTACGCATGCTTGTGATCAACTGCACAGATAAAGCATATCTCTCTCTCTATCTCTCTCTCTCTCTGTGTCTCTCTCTCTCTCTCTCTCTCTCTCTCTCTCTGTCTCTCTCCCTCTGACTCTTGATAGAAGTTATTCAGAGACATTCTCAGAAAGAAAAATTCCGAGGCCAGAAACCATCAAGTGTTTTCATTTCTGCTTCAAGACCAGCACAATCACTTATACAGATTTGAAACGAAAAAGAAACTGTTTAAAAAAAAAAAAGACGAGAGAGATGAGGTGTTACATGAACAAGAGGGATCAAGAGCGTGGCTGGGAAATCCACAGACAACTGACCCAAAGTCAGTTAGGTCCTCTGCATGTGGGAGACACTTGTGTAGCCTGAATGGTTTGTGGGACCCCTGGCAGCGGGACCAGGATCTATCCCTGGTGTATAAGATGGCTTTTTGAGCCAATTCCAGATGGTGGGATATCTTGCTTAGCCTTGATGCAGTGGGGAGTGTCTTGGTCCTGTCTCACCTGACTATGTCAGGCCATACCCTTTCTGAGGAGTGGATGAGGAGTGATTTGGGGGTAGTTGTGGGAGAAGAGGGAGGAGGAAGAGGAGGAGGAACTGTGGTTGATATGTAAAATAAGCAAAAATTTTTTTAAAATGTATAAAGTTGAAAAAAAGAATTATATCTCAATAATCATAGATATAGCTGGATTTGGATTTGATTGAAAACAAATAAAGGCATTTTTCTTCTTTTTTTTTTAATTTTTTTTATTGCGAATAGAAGAAAAAAAACATAAACAAAAAACAAGTTTCCACCTCCTCCCAGCCTCCCATTTCCCTTCCCCTCCTCCCACCCTTCTCCCCCTCCTCCCACCCTTCTCACCCTCCCCCCACTCCTCTCCCCCTCCCTCTCCAGGCCACAGAGCAGTCCGGGTTCCCTGCCCTGTGGTAAGTCCTAGGTCCTCCCCGCCCGTCCATATCTAGGAAGGTGAACATCCAAACTGGCTAGGCTTCCACAAAGCCAGCACATTAAGTAGGATCAAAACCCCCTGCCATTGTCCTTGGTGTCTCATCAGCCCTCATTGTTCGCCATGTTCAGAGAGTCCGGTTTTATCCCATGCTTTTTCGGTCACAGTCCAGCTGGCCTTGGTGAGCTCCCAGTAGATCAGCTCCACTGTCTCAGTGGGTGGATGCACGCCTCGTGGTCCCGAATTCTTTGCTCATGTTCTCCCTCCTTCTGCTCCTCCTTGGGACCTTGGGAGCTCAGTCCAGTGCTCCTGTGTGGGTCTCTGTCTCTATCTCTATCCATCACCAGATGAAGATTCTATGATGATATGCAAGATATTCGTCAGTATTGCTCTAGGATAGGGTCATTTCAGGTTCCCAATCCTCAGCTGCCCAAGGAACTAACTGGGAACCTCATCTTGGGCACTAGGGAGCCCCTCTAGGGTCAAGTCTCTTGCCCACCCTAAACTGGCTCCCTTAACTAAGAATTGTGGTTCCGTGCTCCCCTATCCACCTTTCCTTTATCCCAATTCTCCTGTTTCCCAGGTCCCCCCTCCTTCCCTTCTACCTTTTCTCTCCCCATCTCCCTTTACCCCCATCCCACCCCATCCCGAAGATCCCATTTTCTCCCCGGAAATTTGGTCTACTTCCCTAGCCCAGAGGACAACTATATGTTTTTCCTTGGGTTCACCTTCTTACTTAGCTTCTTTAGGTTCACCTCTTGTAGACTCCATGGTCCTTATTTATAGCTAGAAACCAATTATGAGTGAGTACATCCCATATTCATCTTTTTGGGTCTGGGACACCTCACTCAGGATAGTGTTTTCTATTTCCATCCATTTGCATGCAAAATTCGAGAAGTCATTGTTTTTTACCGCAGCGTAGTACTCTAGCGTGTATATATTCCATATATAAAGGCATTTTTCAAAACAAAAGAACATTCACATACATAGAATATTTTTTAATTTAAGATACAATTATAGGTCTTTAATCCATAATAAATAAATAAATTTTTAAAAAAAGAAATAAAAAAGACACAATTATAGGATACTCCCCCAATAATCTGTGCTATGCTGTATATTTTTATGAAAACTTACTTCTAGAATAATAAATGAAATCCCTTTAGAAATTCTGGCAAAATGGCAAAGCCTTTTTAATGGACCTAAACTTTTAGAATAATTTCCAGGATTATGTCTCATTAAAAATCTAGAATTGGTATATCTTCTTCTGTGAGGAGAGTTTCTATTCCAACAAAAGAATTGTCAGAATAAGTAAAAAAAAAGTCCTCAGGCTCTGGAACAATATTTTATTGGTCTTTCTTCCTGCCTTCCAACCTCACTTTTATGAAATATGAGCTCTGCTAAGAGCTGAGACACCTTACTTCAGTCCTCTTGATATATGTAGCAGATTGCAATGGCACACACAGTTAATTTCTGAGGCTTCCCTGAGAAAAACAAAACACAGGACTCCATGTGTTTCTTCCAGTTCCTTTCTGAATTTCTTGCTTCCCACCTGTGTCCTTACCTGTGACTTCTGGGTGCTTGAGCAGGAGCAGCAGAGAGTACCTCAGTGTTGTACTTGTTGTCTCAGTCCCAGCAGAAAACAGGTCAGCTGCTGAGAAGAACAAGTTTTCACAGGTAAACTCTGTCTTTGGGTTGTTCTTTTCCTAGGAATGATTTTACAGTGTTAGCCAGCAAAATTTTGTCAATGTACAGAGTGAATAAAATGACTTGCATATGCTGAGTTTAACATGACAGACCTTACAGCATGCCATAGAAGAAGAAACTGACATGTGTTCAAGAAATATGGAAACCCACTGACCCATCTTTACCTCCTACACCCAGTGTCTTGTCTGGAAAAATTTTTTCATGAGACTCTTCAATCATGTGAACCATACAGTGTACCATCTTCCCAAAGAGACAAAAGTGAAAGAATTAAAGCCTCGTTTCATTTTTTGATGTCTTACTCAAAATACATGTTGAATGGAGCGGCTTGTTTATCCTGGCTGCCCAGAACCCAAAATACCACACAGAAACTATATTAACTAATCACTACTTGGCCCATTAGCTATAAATTTTTATAGGCTAACTCTTACATATTAAATTAACACATTTCTAGTAATCTCTGTATCACCACGTGACAATGGCTAACCAGCTTAAGTTTCTTCGGCATGTCTGACTCTGGGGGTGACTCCATGGCATCTCTCTGACTCCACCCTTCTTTCTCCCAGCATTCAGTCTAGTCCTCCCCGCCTACCTAAATTCTGCCCTATCAATAGGCCAAAGCACTTTCTTCATTCATTAGTGGTAATCACAGAACACAAAGGGGACTCCCACATCAAATACACATAAAAAGAAAAGGAGGAGAAAAGTCAAATAGTACATTGTGTTAGGGATATTCCCAAAGATGAACCTCCCAATTGTAAATGTAGTAAAGAAAGATGGGAAGTCCCTGAGTCTCATGGGAGAAGTATACTGCTTGAATAAGAATACTAAATCCAGCCGGGCGGCGGTAGCGCACGCCTTTAATCCCAGCACTCGGGAGGCAGAGGCAGGCGGATCTCTGAGTTCAAGACCAGCCTGGTCTACAAGAGCTAGTTCCAGGACAGGCTCCAAATAGACAGAGAAACCCTGTCTCGAAAAACCAAAAAAAAAAAAAAAAAAAAAAAAGAATACTAAATCCAGGACACAACTAGCATAAGGGTACGGTTCAGTGGAACAGAATAGAGAGATCACAAAGCAAACAAACAAACACCTTACTTTTAAGATAAGTTCCAATAGTGTTCAATGAGAATAGTGGCTTTACAACAAACGGAGCCATGACAGAAGGAGCATTTATTCATATAGGTACCCAATACACATCAATCTTTAATTTCACGTCCACGTGAATCCACTTGAAGTTATACTCAGTTAAGTCACCTTTACTCTTCTGCACTAATCATTCCCTTCTCACACCACATGCTACAATTAATAATTCGTCTGAAATTCACTCAGCTGTCCATAGCTAATATTTTAAACTTTAGTTCAATATGCAGATGCTGTAGAAAGTCTGGCTAGCTTGAGCTGCTTTTTTTAAGTTTTCATACATTGTCTGCAAAGACAACTTTCATTTTTCTATTATGTCATGACATTTTTTTCTGAGAGGTTTAGAAATGTTTTGATTCCATGGGCCTATTGCATTATAAGATTATTTTGGTCTAAAACTTGGGCTCAATATATTCAAATTACTTAACTTTATGCTATCTGGGATACGTACAACTAATTCATTTATATGTTATGAACACAAAGTGCTTGTCAAACATTACTGGCCTTTACCATTTGAATATCACTGTAAAACATGAATATTTTATTCATGGAACAAAATATACTCAAGCAAACAAATAACTAAATTGAAGGTCTGTTATCATTTTACCTGCTCCATTTTGATCAGAAAGCAATCAATAAAGTCCCGAGGATTGTTAATATCCAGTGATTCTTGGTGCTCTGTTATTTTTGATGAAAAATAATGTTTTGTAAAAGTGAAATTTTTAAATAATTGTCTGTGTCTTCCTGGTAGATAATCAATAATAGCAGGAAAATTGTTGCAAATCTACAAAAGAAAATGATGAAAGTTTAAAACATGAGATGTATATAAGTGTGCCTTATAGTGGACCTTGGCCAGAAAGTATAAACACAAAATAAATAAAATATATTTTCCATTTAGATGAAGTATTTTTATGGTGCATGCAAAAATTCTCTTTGCTTGTGAAGATGTCGATAGAAGAGCGTAATGAACCAGCTCACACGTGATAACCACTGCACAAAATCTCACACAATCTTTATTCCATACATAAATGTTACACCAGCTCCTTCATTTTCTCCACAACTTCTTCACTACAACCTTGAATACAAAACACCATGAATTGATATGATTTACATTTTTTAGACTGCAACAGAGATAAAGGAACTTGGGATATCCTGAATAGATGCACTGATGTCATACTTGCTACTTAATTTCCATCAGTCACTCTCAGACACAGAATAAGAATTTTAGCAGTGAGAGTCTTAAGAATTTTTTAAGTATAATTGTGAACCTGCGCAGACCAGCCGGATGATTTCTTCAAAATTGTTTAGACAAATTATTAACGCAGTTCAACACAGGAATAAATGTGATGGGATCCAAACACCATTTAAACATTTTATCACTCCTATGCAGACATATTGCTACTTAGGATGTCAGCTGCTTACTATTTAATATTTAATAAACACTGCCATACTTCAGGGGTACTGGCAGTTTCAATGATTCCATACACTGTCCCAACTTGAAGAAAATATTCTCACTATGAAATTCCTCCAAAGTGTTTTTGACAAGATCTCTAAAGTATTAAATGAAACATAAGCCTTGTTGCTAACAGATTTCAAAACTAAAACAGATGTCCACTGAGTTATGTCGGGATCTTCTGAGCATTGATTTTTAGAGAAAGTGATTTGAGATTTAATGAAACAACCTACAGTCAGGCTTTCATTTGTCTAAAAATATATTTGGAATTTCAGAAAACATATATCTAGAAGAGGTTTGGGGGTTTTATTGGTTTTTGTTTTGTTTTATTTTTAAAGAAAGAAGCTTGAGCTCACCTGCATCCAAGGGGAACTTAGAATCTCTACATTTTCATTTAGGACATTCATGAAGTTGAGAAATTCCTGATCTTTATAATCAAAACGATTCTGGAAAATAATGGAACAGATGACATTGCAAGGAGCACAGGCCAGGATGAAGGTGGGGTCACAGGGTGAACCTGAAGAGTTGGGAAAAATTGCAAAACGTCACATAAGCGGAGATTAACTTTTGTTTCCCAGTCACCCAGACCCAAATAATCACATAGTAACAATATTAATTACAACACTGCTTAGCTGATGACTCAGGCATATTTCTATGTAGCTCTTATGTGTTAAATTAATCCATGTTTGTGCTAATCTATGAATCACCATGAGGCTGTGCCTACCAGTAAGTTTTGGCATCTTTTATCTTTTTCCTTTGGCAGCTACATGGCGTCTCTCTGACTCCAACTCTCTCTCTCTCTCTCTCTCTCTCTCCATATATATATATACACATATATGTTCAGATTTCCCACACGATTTTATTCTGCCCTCCCATCGGCTGAGGCAGTTTCTTTATTAAGGAATGATAATAAAACATATTCACAGCATGCAGAAGGAAATCAAACATTAATACCACTGAAATAAATGTGTGTAAAACACTCTATCACCTAATAGGTAAAAGAACTTGTGACAAGTCTTACCCACAGATGGCTGGTAGACATAACAATATGCATTACATCTGTACATCATTTTTATATTTTATATGGTTTCATTGATCTGACCACCTATCCAAATCATGACATTGAGTATACTGTCTTTATCTCACCCCTTTATTGACTTGCCTATCTCCTCGGAGGTTTGGAAAAGAGACTTTTTAAACCCTCAGCAATTCAAGACTTTTGGGGAGATCCGAGTCTCTTTGTGATGCCTCTGGATAACATGATACAAAGATGCATGGGAATGAAAGGCAGGGGGATCTGGGAAGAGGTGGAGTGTGAATATGATCAAAATGCACTGTACACACTTCTTGAAGAACAAACAAAAGTAAAGGGGGAAAAGCATCTGCGCCCAAAAAAGAAGAAAGGGAAAGAATGATAGGAACTTAGGAAAATTTATATATAGGATTAAAGGCTCGTGTCCTTAGCAAGTAGAGTATAATAAATAAATAGAGAGAACGTGTTGACTTCATATATTCAGAAAGCTAATATGTAAAAGAAACACATCTATGTTATATGAACTGAAATTTGTATTAATAAACATTAAACATAAAATGGATTTCTTGTGGTAAAATTAAGATGAGAACCTTTGCTTGAAATATGCCCTCAAAAGAAAGAAAACAAAAGTAGAAAAAGATGGTTTTTAATTCTCACTTCAATGTCTCAAATCCCTCTGATTTTCTCCCTTTCATAGGAAATAAATGTCTGTAATGATTAATACTGATTGCCAACTTGACAGGATTTAGCATCACCAGGCATAGTGGCTTCTGGACATGCTAGGGAGCTGGGAAGATCGATCCTATATGAGGAGGTCACCATTCCTTAGTCTTTGGTGCTAGACTCCATAAATGGAAGAAACCTGGCCAATTAGGAGAATTCTTATCTCTGCTTTCACCAAACTTATAGGGTGACCAAGACACAATTCCATCACAATAGACTAAAACTAAAACTATAAGCCCAAATAATTTCTTCATTTCTTCAGTTGCTTTAACCAGGTATTTTATTACAGCAGCAGGTGAAATAACTAACATTGTTCATCATCCCCTAAATTCCTTACATTTTAACATTTGTGTATTCTTTGTGGATGTCTCCATAATCAAATTCAAACGGTTACACTTTTATATAAAGCACTTACAAAAATCAAACTCATAGACCCTAAAATAAAAATATCTTGAATCAAAAGTACCTCAGATAAGTAATAGAACATTTGACAATAATAAATTGAGTTAGTTGTTTGAATGCCATATGCTTTTAAACACTATAGCATTCATGAAAGTGCTATTTCAATACATAACTTATTATGTCAAGGAGTGAGAAGTTTATTTTTTTTGTGATTATAATTTTTTTATTAAGAAAAGAAGAAAAAAAACATAAACAAAAAACAAGTTTCCACCTCCTCCCAGCCTCCCATTTCCCTCCCCCTCCTCCCACCCTTCTCCCCCTCCTCCCACCCTTCTCACCCTCCCCCCACGCCTCTCCCCCTCCCTCTCCAGGCCACAGAGCAGTCCGGGTTCCCTGCCCTGTGGTAAGTCCTAGGTCCTCCCCCCTCTGTCCATATCTAGGAAGGTGAACATCCAAACTGGCTAGGCTTCCACAAAGCCAGCACATTAAGTAGGATCAAAACCCCGTGCCATTGTCCTTTGCGTCTCATCAGCCCTCATTGTTCGCCATGTTCAGAGAGTCCGGTTTTATCCCATGCTTTTTCGGTCACAGTCCAGTTGGCCTTGGTGAGCTCCCAGTAGATCAGCTCCACTGTCTCAGTGGGTGGGTGCACGCCTCGTGGTCCCGACTTCTTTGCTCATGTTCTCCCTCCTTCTGCTCCTCATTGGGACCTTGGGAGTTCAGTACAGTGCTCATGTGTGGGTCTCTGTCTCTATCTCTATCCATCACCAGATGAAGGTTCTATGATGATATGCAAGAATTTCGTCAGTATTGCTCTAGGATAGGGTCATTTCAGGTTCCCAATCCTCAGCTGCCCAAGGAACTAACTGGGAACCTCATGTTGGGCACTTGGGAGCCCCTCTAGGGTCAAATCTCTTGCTCACCCTAAAGTGGTTCCCTGAACTAAGAATTGTGGTTCCGTGCTCCCCTATCCACCTTTCCTTTATCCCAAATCTCCTGATTCCCCAAGTCCCCCCTCCTTCTGTTCTATCTTTTCTCTCCCCATCTCCCCTTACCCCCATCCCACCCCACCCCCAAGATCCTAATTTTCTTCCCGGCAATTTGGTCTACTTCCCTTAGCCAAGAGGATAACTATATGTTTTTCCTTGGGTTCCCCTTCATACTTAGCTTCTTTAGGTTCACCTATTGTAGACTCCGTGGCCCTTATTTATGGCTAGAAACCAATTATGAGCGAGTACATCCCATGTTCATCTTTTTGGGTCTGGGACACCTCACTCAGGATAGTGTTTTCTATTTCCATCCATTTGCATGCAAAATTCGAGAAGTCATTGTTTTTTACCACAGCATAGTACTCTAGCGTGTATATATTCCATACTTTCTTCATCCGTTCTTCCATTGAAGGGCATCTAGGTTGTTTCCAGGTTCTGGCTATTACAAATAATACTGCTATGAACATAGTTGAACAAATCCTTTTGTCATATGATAGAGCATCTCTTGGGTATATTCCCAGGAGTGGTAATGCTGGGTCCAGGGGTAAGTTGATCCCGAATTTCCTGAGAAACCGAAACACTGACTTCCACAGTGGTTGCACAAGATTGCATTCCCACCAGCAATGGATGAGGGTACCCGTTCCTCCACAGCCGCTCCAGCAAAGGTTATCCTTGGTGTTTTTGATTTTAGCCATTCTGACAGGTGTAAGATGATATCTCAAAGTTGTTTTGATTTGCATTTCCCTGATTGCTAAGGAAGTTGAGCACGACCTTAAGTGTCTTTTGGCCATTTGAACTTCCTCTGCTGAGAATTCTCTGTTCAGTTCAGTGCCCCATTTTTTAATTGGGTTAATTAGCATTTTAAAGTCTAGTTTCTTGAGTTCTTTATATATTTTGGAGATCAGACCTTTGTCTGTTGTGGGGTTGGTGAAGATCTTCTCCCAGTCAGTAGGTTGCCTTTGTGTCTTAGTGACTATGTCCTTTGCTTTACAGAAGCTTCTCAGTTTAAGTAGGTCCCATTTATTCAATGTTGCCCTTAATGTCTGTGCTTCTGGGGTTATACATAGGAAGCGATCTCCTGTGCCCATCTCCTGTAGGGTACTTCCCACTTTCTCTTCTATCAGGTTCAGTGTGTTCGGGCTGATATTGAGGTCTTTAATCCATTTGGACTTGAGTTTTGTGCATGGTGATAGATAAGGGTCTATTTTCATTCTTTTACAGGATGACATCCAGTTGTGCCAGCTCCATTTGTTGAAGATGCTTTCTTTCTTCCATTGTATACTTTTAGCTCCTTTATCAAAAATGAGGTATTCATAGGTTTGTGGGATAAAATCCGGGTCTTCTATACGATTCCATTGGTCGACTTCTCTGTTTTTATGCCAGTACCACACTGTTTTCATTACTGTAGCTCTGTAATAGAGTTTGAAGTCAGGGATGGTAATGCCTCCAGAAGATCCTTTATTGTATAGGATTGTTTTGGCTATCCTGGGTTTTTTGTTTTTCCATATAAAGTTGATTATTGTCCTCTCCAGATCTGTGAAGAATTTTGATGGGATCTTGATGGGGATTGCATTGAATCTATAAATTGCCTTTGGTAGAATTGCCATTTTTACTATGTTGATCCTCCCCATCCAAGAGCAAGGGAGGTCCATCCATTTTCTGGTATCCTCTTCAATTTCTTTCTTCAATGTCTTAAAGTTCTTGTCAAATAGATCTTTCACTTCCTTGGTTAGATGTACCCCAAGATATTTTATGCTGTTTTTGGCTATTGTGAATGGTGAAGCTTCTCTGATTTCCCTCTCTGCTTCCATATCCTTTGTGTATAAGAGGGCAACTGATTTTTTGGAGTTGATCTTGTATCCTGCCACATTACTAAAGCTGTTTATCAGCTGTAAAAGTTCTTTGGTGGAGTTTTTGGGGTCGCTTATGTACACTATCATATCATCTGCAAATAACGAAAGTTTAACTTCTTCCTTTCCAATTTGAATCCCCTTGATTCCATTATGTTGTCTTATTGCTATTGCTAGAACTTCAAGCACTATATTGAAGAGGTATGGCGAGAGTGGACAGCCTTGTCGTGTTCCTGAGTTAAGTGGGATGGCTTTGAGTTTCTCTCCGTTTAATTTGATGTTAGCTGTCGGCTTGCTGTATATAGCTTTTATTATATTTAGGTATGACCCTTGTATCCCTAATCTCTCCAAGACTTTTAACATAAATGGATGTTGAATTTTGTCAAATGCTTTTTCAGCATCTAATGAAATGATCATATGGTTTTTTTCTTTCAGTTTATTTATATGCTGGATTACATTGATAGATTTTCGTATGTTGAACCAGCCCTGCATCTCAGGAATGAAGCCTACTTGATCATAATGGATAGTTTTTCGGATGTGTTCTTGGATTCGATTTGCCAGTATTTTGTTGAGGATTTTTGCGTCGATATTCATGAGTGAGATTGGCCTGTAGTTCTCTTTCCTGGTTGAGTCTTTGAGTGGTTTTGGTATCAGAGTAATTGTGGCTTCATAAAAGGAGTTTGGTAATGACCCTTCTGTTTCTATCTTGTGGAATACATTAAGGAGTATAGGTATTAGATCTTCTTGGAAGATCTGGTAGAAATCCGCATTGAAACCATCTGGTCCTGGGCTTTTTTTGGTAGGGAGGTTTTTGATAACCTCTTCTAGTTCTTCGCGACTAACAGGTCTATTTAGATTGTTCACAAGGTCCTGATTTAACTTTGGTATATGATATTTATCTGAAAAAGTATCCATTTCCTTTACATTTTCCAATTTTGTGGCATATAGGCTTTTGTAGTAAGATCTAATGATTCTCTGAATTTCCTCTGTGTCTGTGGTTATGTCCCCCTTTTCATTTCTGATCTTATTAATTTGCAAATTCTCTCTCTGCCGTTTGATTAGTTTGGATAGGGGTTTGTCAATCTTGTTGATTTTCTCCAGGAACCAGCTTTTTGTTTCATTGATTTTTTGTATTGTTTTCTGTGTTTCTATTTTGTTGATTTCAGCCCTCATTTTGATTATTTCCAGTCTTCTACTCCTCCTAGGTGAGTCTGCTTCTTTTTTTTCTAGAGCTTTCAGGTGGGCTGTTAAGTCTCCAATGTGAGCTTTCTCTGTTTTCTTTAAGTGGGCACTTAGTGCTATGAACTTTCCTCTTAGGACTGCTTTCATAGTGTCCCATAAGTTTGGGTATGTTGTTTCTTTATTTTCATTGAATTCCAGGAAGACTTTAATTTCTTTCTTTATTTCTTCCTTAATCCAGCTATGGTTCAATAGTTGACTGTTCAGTTTCCATGACTTTGTATGCTTTCTGGGGGTAGCATTATTGTTGAATTCTAACTTTAATCCATGGTGATCTGATAAGACACAGGTGGTTACTAATATTTTTTTGTAACTGTGGATGTTTGCTTTGTTACCGACTATGTGGTCAATTTTCGAGAAGGTTCCATGAACTGCAGAGAAGAAGGTATATTCTTTCCTATTTGGATGGAATGTTCTATAGATGTCTGTTAAGTCCATTTGATTCATTACCTCCATTAATTCTCTTTTTTCTCTGTTAGGTTTCTATCTGATTGACCTGTCAATTGGTGAGAGAGCAGTGTTGAAGTCTCCTACTATTAGTGTGTGCGGTTTGATGGCTGCCTTGAATTTTAGCAATGTTTCTTTTATGTACGTGGGTGCTTTTATATTAGGGGCATAGATGTTCAGGATTGAGACTTCATCCTGATGAACTGTTCCTGTTATGAGTATAAAATGCCCCTCTCCATCTCTTCTGATTGATTTAAGTTTGAAGTCAACTTTGTTAGAGATTAGTATGGCCACACCTGCCTGTTTCTTAGGTCCATTTGCTTGATAGGCCTTTTCCCAGCCCTTTACTCTGAGTAGGTGCCTGTCTTTGTGGTTGAGGTGTGTTTCTTGTAAACAGCAGAATGTTGGATCCTGTTTTCTTATCCAATCTCTTAGCCTGTGCCTTTTTATAGGTGAGTTGAGTCCATTGACATTAAGTGATATAGATGACCAGTGGTTGTTAACTCCGGTCATTTTTTTTTTTAGTCGTAGAGTTTGTGTGTTTCCCTTCTTTGTTTTGTGTTGGTGAAGGGTCTCTAGATGTCTGAGTTATTGTGGTCATTGTTGGACTCCTTGGTTAGTGATTTTCCTTCAATTACTTTCTGTAAGGCTGGATTTGTGGCTGCGTATTGTTTAAATTTGTTTTTATCCTGGAAAATTTTATTTTCTCCATTTATAGTGAATGAAAGCTTGGCTGGGTATAGTAATCTGGGCTTGCACCCATGGTCTCTCAGTTTCTGCAGTACATCTATCCAGGACCTTCTGGCTTTCATGGTTTCCATGGAGAAGTCAGGTGTAAGTATGATAGGTTTACCTTTATAAGTAATTTGGCCTTTTTCCTTTGCAGCTCTTAATATTCTTTCCTTATTCTGTATGCTTTGTGTTTTGATAATTATATGGCGAGGGGATGTTTTTTTTTGATCCAGCCTATTCGGTGTTCTGTATGCTTCTTGCACCTTCAAAGGAAAATCTTTCTTTAGGTTGGGAAAGTTTTCTTCTATAATTTTATTAAATATATTTTCTGGACCATTGAGCTGCCCTTCTCCTTCTTCTACTCCTATTATTCTTAGGTTTGGTCTTTTTATTGTGTCCCATATTTCCTGAATGTTTTGTGATGAGAGTTTGTTGGACTTGCTGTTTTCTTTGATCAGTGTGTTTATTTTCTCTATGGTATCTTCAGATTCCGAGAGTCTTTCTTCTATCTCTTGTATTCTGCTGGTTATGCTTGTTTCTGTAGTCTCTATTCGTTTACCTAGATTTTCCATGTCCAGACGGCCCTCTGTTTGTGTTTTCTTCTTTGCCTCCATTTCAGTTTTCAAGTCTTGAACTGTTTCCATTATCTGTTTGATTGTTTTTCCTTGGTGTTCTAGGGTATCATTCACTGATTTATTCAATTCTTCAAACTTTCTGTTATATTTCTCATCCATTTCTATAAGGGCGTTTTTTACATGCTGTTTAAAGGTGTCAATCACTTTCATGAAGTCAATCTTTTCTCCTTCCTCTTGATTAAGGGGTTCTTGTCCTCCCGTTGTGAGGTCGCTTGTTTCTGGTAGCTTCATGTTGCTTTTCAGGTTGTTGGGCGAATTCTTGCCTTGACGTCGGCCCATCTCTTCTTCCAAATGCTCCCTATGGATCTTCTTTTACCGGATCAGGTCTCCTTGCCTACCAAACGCTGTCTCTCCCCAATGTTGGCTCTCCCAATGCTGGGTCTCCTGGCGCCGAAAGATCAGGCCTCCGTGCTGGTTGGGCAGCTCGCAAACAAAGCACCTACCCCGCTTGGTGCAGGCAGGCCCCAGAAACAAAGGAACTGCTGCCTGCCCGGGAGCCCCGGGTACTCGGACCCAGCGCCCAGATAGGCTGGGCTGGGCGATGCCATGCGCCAAAAGAGGGCAGTGGGGGCGAAGTAAGGAGGGCTCTGGACGGAAGCTGGGTGGGCCAGGAAGAAAGAGGCAGCACCCAGGGAGTAGAGGCCTTGCAGAGAGCCCAAGCAGGACAGGGGGCCAAGAAACCCCCGAGCTCCCCGTCCCAGGCTGGCGCCATGAGAAGTTTATTTTTAAAATGTATTACACTCATGGATATGGGTAAGCGGCTACGAGTATATGTGAGTGTGGGTGTATGTGACTCAGAAAAGAAATATCACTCTTTTTTCCTTTCACTTAATTTAAAAGATAGCATTTAAAAAACAGGTCATGTTTCATTGTGAAAAGTATGTCAAGCAATTGTAATCTTGAGAGCAAAAAAAAAATACAATTATTTTCATAAACATATAACTGTAAATACAGCAAACAGAGGGAGATGAGATGAATAAATGAAGATGGAACCAATAGTGGAGCCTAGCTGCATACATTACTGAAAACTGAACATTAATTTTACAGAATCATGCAATGATATATTTGTTCAAAACTGTGAATCAAAACCATAAAATATTAGAAAGAGTACATTCTGTCTTGTACAAATTATGCTATGGTTTTAGAAGAGAATGAACCAATAGGCCTTTATTAAGATATTGTCATGTAAAAAAATGTGTTACAAAGCAATATCCACCAGAACTTTATGCCTGGGCATGACATGTGTCAGCTATACAACATAGTCCACTTAAGAACAATTTTACCACTAGGTTTCTGCTCTATACAACCGTGATGCATATTCACATACCAAGTATTTGCTACTGAAATTAATGTTTATGCTGAGGAAAATTATTCTTCCTTAAAACATCAGAAAGTAAGTTCAAAAACAAAAATTTATATAGACATTTTGGATTTTAAAAACAGGTGAAAAATATCTAAAGAAAATGATGACTTAGATCCTCTACAACTGGCAGAATCCCTTCATAAAACAAAAATCACAGATATAAAAGCTCTCCTAAATTTTTTACTGCAAGTCACACTTTCCATATGAAAACAGAGCCAAAACACAGAATGAAAGCTCTAGCCACCCTCAAAACTACTCAAAGACATAAAAACAAGACAGAAGTCTATGATGAGTAACCCTCACCATTGGATTTCCTCAATTCCTCCACAAGACAGCCAGCTTCCTCTTGAACACGGTCCTCAATGCTCCTCTTCCCCATTCCAAAGTTCCATGGAGTCATTAGTGAGAAGCACCTCATCTCCTTCCAGGTTCTCCCACTACTAAAAACTATGCCTAAAAGAAAAAACAGATATGAGTAGGAAGATTCCCAAATAAGGTAGTGGGGCTGATGGGTGGCTGCCAAACAGAAAGCCAAGTTGGGTCTGAACAAGTTTTCAAGATTACATTCCATTCTCAAATTCCCTGTGACCACAGCCCAACATACATGCATGAACACATAGGTGTATGGAGAGATAGATGCATGAACTTGTAGGCACATGGGCACTTACCATGACCTTTACCAATCTTTTCAGCCATTGGAAAGTTTCCTCTTCCAGCAAACTCATCTCCATGATCAATGAAGGCTTCTTTTAAAGCTTTATATCCATGCAACACCACAGTAGGCTTCCTGCCCAAGTATAGAGTGAACACGGAACCATAGACTTTTGAAAACTGGAAAATAAAAAACTAATTAAAAATGGAGCAAAAAGATGTTAGTGTTTGACTACCAAAAGGCTACCTGGAGGCTGTACACAGACCTTCCTCACTCTTTCTGCTATTCCAGAAACAGTTCTGATAGTTCCCCTTAGCACTGAAACAGCATACCAGCTGCTGTTCATTTTCCCTCATCCATGCCTCCTGTGGATCCCACAGACCATCCTACCTTATCCTTCTCTCCCTTCCTCTTTGCTATAGCTCACAGCCTAACTTATCCACAGACAACACCTGGTTTCAGTGCAGAATTCTACCAGACTTTTACATAAGAGTTAACACCAACATTCCTCAAATTATTCTACAAAGTAGAAACAAAAGCATATTGCCAAATTCATTTTATGAGGCCATAGTTACCCTGGTGCCCAAAACAAATAAACTCAACAAAAACAGAGAGAATTACAAACCAATTTCCCTTATCCACACAAATGAAAAATACTCAATAAATTACTGGTAAACTGAATCCAAGAATAGATCATAAAGATCATTCATCATGACCAAGTAAGTTTCATCCCAGAGAAGCAAGGATGGTTAAACATACAAAAATCTGTCAATATAATCTCTACCATATGAATAAAACTTAAAGAAAAAACACATGATTATCTCTATAGATTGCAATAAAAAAGCCTTTACTAAATCCAACACCCCCTCAAGATAAAAAAAAAAAAACACTGGAGAGGTTATGGATATAAAGAGCATATTTTAGCATAATAAAGACACTTTACAGCAAGCCTGTATCCAACATCAAATTAAATGGAGAGAATCTCAAAGCAATTTTACCCATATCAGGAACAAGATAAGACTGCACACTCTCTCCATATCTATTCAGTAAAATATTTGAGTTCTAGCTAAAGCAATAAGACAACTAAAGGACATCGAGGGGATATAAACTGGAAAGGAATATGTCAAAATACCATTATTTACAGATGATATAATAGCATACGTACATGACTTTAAGAATTCCACTAGGGAGGTACTGAGGAGTTCCATCTGGACGGGCGACCCACCCAGAGCAGATCTCGCCCCGCCTGCCAGGTTTTTTTCCTTTTGTCCCCGGATCATCGGGCTACCAGGTGGCCCTGTTTAGGTACTGAGGAGTTCCATCTGGACGGGTGAGTGTGTGCTATCCAGGGGTGGATTGACCCAGAAGAGACCACAAACTCCCCCCTCCCCCAGCTCCTTCTGCAGGGCTGTCTTTCTTACACCCAACTCCCCCCCCACACAAGCCTGCATTATCTGCTAGGTCCTTTGCTCAGGAACAGTTTTCTGCTCCTACACGAAGGCTACCCACCCAGAGAGGTGAGTGCTTGCCTACTAGGCAGGCCTCAAGGACTTCCCCCAAAGGGAGCATGTGCACCTTCGGCTTTTGCTGCAGGGTGTCCTGTGTTCTACTCGTCTCCGCCCTGCCCCCCCAAGTTCTCCCTTTTGTCCGCGGGTCATTGGACTACCAGGCGTCTATGATTTGGTGCTCAGAAGTTCCATCTGGACTGGACAGTTCCTGCTTCTACACTGAAGAGTTACAATCAGAGAGTCAGTCACAGCTAAGACTGGACCAAGACACCAGGCCTCTCCTAGATCCATTTGAAGGAAGAGATGGGAAGGCGACAAGGCAAGAATTCCTCCAACAACCTGAAAGGCAACGTGACAAAACCAGAATCCAGAGATCCCGAAATAAGAAGAATTGTACAAACTACTCTAGAAGAATTAGAGAAATCGACTCAAAAGTGAATTATATGAAAATAATAGAAGACCTTAAACAGGAGGTGAAAAACTGCCATAAACAATTAGAGATCACAAAAAAAAAGGTAGAGGAAATGAATAAAGCGCTCAAAGATACCCAAGAAAACCAAAAGAAACAAGAAAAAGCAATCAAACAGGTAAGGGAAGTGGTTCAAGACATGAAGAATGAAATGGAAGTAATGAAGAAAACACAAACCGAGGGAAGGATGAAGATGGAAAATCTGGGTAAACGAACAGGAAATACAGAGACAAGTACTACCAACAGATTACAAGAGATAGAAGAAAGAATTTCAGATACTGAAGATACCATAGAGAAAATACACACACTGATCAAAGAAGACAGCAAAACCAACAAATTCAAATCACAAAACATTCAGGATCTGAGACACAATAAAAAGACCAAACCAAAGAATTATAGGGGTAGAAGAAGGAGAAGAAGTGCAGCTCAACGGTCCAGAAAATATATTTAATAAAATTATAGAAGAAAATGTTCCCAACCTAAAGAAAGATATTCCTTCAAAGGTTCAAGAAGCATACAGAACACTGAATAGACTGGACCAAAAATAAAACATCTCTTCGCCATATAATAATCAAAACACAAAACATACAGAATAAAGAAAGAATATTAAGAGCTGCAAAGGAAAAAGGCCAAGTTACTTATAAAGGTAAACCTATCAGACTTACACCTGATTTCTCTATGGAAGCCATGAAAGCCAGAAGGTCCTGGATAGATGTATGCAGAAACTAAGAGAACATGGATGCAAGCGCAGACTACTATACCAAGCAAAGCTTTTGTTCACTATAAATGAAGAAAACAAAATTTTCCAGGATAAAAACAAATTTAAACAATACGTAGCCACAAATCCAGCCTTACAGAAAGTAATAGAAGGAAAATCACAAACCAAGGAGTCCAACAAAAACCACAATAACTCAGACATCAAGAGACCCTTCACCAGCACAACTCAAAGAAAGGAAACACACAAACACTACTACTAATAAAGTGACAGGAATTAACAACCACTGGTCATTAATATCACTTAATGTCAATGGGCTCAACTCCCCTATAAAAAGGCACAGGCTAAGAAATTGGATACGAAAACAGGATCCAACATTCAGCTGTTTACAAGAAACACACCTTAACCACAAAGACAAGCACGAACTCAGAGTAAAGGGCTGGGAAAAGGTTTATCACGCAAATGGACCTAAGAAACAAGCAGGTGTGGCCATACTAATTTCTAACAAAGTTGACTTCAAATTCAAATCAATCAGAAGAGATGGAGAGGGACAATTTATACTCATAAAAGGAACAATTCATCAGGATGAAGTCTCAATCCTGAATATATATGCCCCTAATATAAAAACACCCACGTATGTAAAAGAAACATTACTAACACTCAAGGCAGCCTTCAAACCTCACACACTAATAGTAGGAGACTTCAACAATCCTCTCTCACCAATGGACAGATCAATCAGACAGAAACCTAACAGAGAAATAAGAGAATTAATGGAGGTCATGAATAAAATGGACTTAACAGACATCTATAGAACATTCCAACCAAATAGGAAAGAATATACCTTCTTCTCTGCAGCTCATGGAACCTTCTCGAAAATTGACCACATACTCGGTGACAAAGCAAACTTCCACAGTTACAAAAAAATATTCATAACCTCCTGTGTCTTATCAGATCACCATGGATTAAAGTTAGAATTCATCAATAATGCTACCCCCAGAAAGCCTACAAACTCATGGAAACTGAACAGTCAACTACTGAACCACACCTGGATTAAGGAAGAAATAAAGAAAGAAATTAAGTCTTCCTCAAATTCAATGAAAATAAAGGAACAACATACTCAAACTTATGGGACACTATGAACGAAGTCCTGAGAGGAAAGTTCATAGCACTAAGTGCCCACTTAAAGAAAACAGAAAAAGCACACATTGGAGACTTAACAGCCCACATGAAAGCTCTAGATAAAAAAGAAGCAGACTCACCTAGGAGGAGTAGAAGACTGGAAATAATCAAAATGAGGGCTGAAATCAACAAAATAGAAACACAGAAAACAATACAAAGAACCAAAGAAAAAAAAGCTGGTTCCAGGAGAAAATCAACAAGATTGATAAACCCCTATCCAAACTAATCAAACGGCAGAGAGAGAATATGCAAATTAATAAGATCAGAAATGAAAAGGGGGACATAACCACAGACACAGAGGAAATTCAGAGAATCATTAGATTTTACTACAAAGGCCTGTATGCCACAAAACTGGAAAATGTAAAAGAAATGGACACTTTTTTAGATAAATACCATATACCAAAGTTAAACCAGGACCAGGTGAACAACTTAAATAGACCTGTTAGTCGCGAAGAATTAGAAACTGTTAGCAAAAACGTCCCTACCAAAAAAAGCCCAGGACCAGATGGTTTCAATGCGGAATTCTACCAGAACTTCCAACAAGACCTAATACCTATACTCCTTAATGTATTTCACAATATAAAAACAGAATAGGCATTGCCAAATTCCTTTTATGAAGCTACAGTTACTCTGATACCAAAACCACACAAAGACTCAACCAAGAAAGAGAATTACAGGCCAATCTCACTCATGAATATCGACGCAAAAATCCTCAACAAAATACTGGCAAACCGTATCCAAGAACACATTAGGAAAATTATCCATTATGATCAAGTAGGCTTCATCACAGAGATGCAGGGCTGGTTCACCATACAAAAATCTATCAATGTAATCCAGCATATAAATAAACTGAAAGAAAAATACCATATGATCATTTCATTAGATGCTGAAAAAGCATTTGACAAAATCCAACATCCCTTTATGATAAAAGTTTTGGAGCAATTAGGGATACAAGGGTCATACCTAAATATAATAAAAGCTATATACAGCAAGCCAACAGCTAACATCAAATTAAATGGAGAGAAACTCAAAGCCATCCTGCTAAACTCAGGAACACGACAAGGCTGTCCACTCTTGCCATACCTCTTCAATATAGTGCTTGAAGTTCTAGCAATAGCAATAAGACAACATAATGGGATCAAGGGGATT
The DNA here is from genome assembly GCF_018167655.1 of Microtus oregoni. Classification (NCBI taxonomy): domain Eukaryota; kingdom Metazoa; phylum Chordata; class Mammalia; order Rodentia; family Cricetidae; genus Microtus; species Microtus oregoni. Next base: position 21,453,280 of record NW_024543071.1, read on the forward strand.
CGAATGGGAAAGGAAGAAGTGAAACTTTCGTTATTTGCAGATGATATGATAGTGTACATAAGCGACCCCAAAAACTCCACCAAAGAACTCCTACAGCTGATAAACAGCTTTAGTAATGTGGCAGGATACAAGATCAACTCCAAAAAATCAGTCGCCCTCTTATACAACAAGGATATGGAAGCAGAGAGGGAAATCAGAGAAGCTTCACCTTTCACGATAGCCACAAACAGCATAAAATATCTTGGGGTAAATCTAACCAAGGAAGTGAAAGATCTATTTGACAAGAACTTTAAGGCATTGAAGAAAGAAATTGAAGAGGATACCAGAAAATGGATGGACCTCCCTTGCTCTTGGATTGGGAGGATCAACATAGTAAAAATGGCAATTCTACCTAAGGCAATTTATAGATTCAATGCAATCCCCATCAAGATCCCATCAAAATTCTTCACAGATCTTGAGAGGACAATAATCAACTTTATATGGAAAAACAAAAACCCAGGATAGCCATACAATCCTATACAATAAAGGATCCTCCGGAGGCATGTAGTTATAAGAGCGGCGGGGCTGCGTCCCCAACACCCCAGCTGCCTGCTTGGCTAGCTTATGCCCAAAATAACAACACACAAACTGTATTCATTTAAACACTGCTTGGCCCATTCTCTTCTAGGCTAATTCTCACATATTAATTTAGCCCATTTCTAATCATCTGTGTATGGCACCCCAAGGTGCGCTTACCAGGAAGATTCTAGCCTATGTCCATCCTGGGTCGGAGCTTCATCCCGGGAGCGGGGCATGGCGTCTCTCTCCGGCATCTGCTCCCAAGAGGAGAGCTGTCGAGAGACTGAGCTCACTTCCTCTTCCTCCCAGCGTCCTGTTCTGCCTACTCCTCCCACCTAGATCCAACCAATAAAATGGGCCAAGGCAGTTCCTTTATTAGCCAATGACCTTCCTCCATCAATTCCCCTTTTTCGGTTTAAACAAAAAAAAAAAAAGGCTTTAACTTTAACATAGCAAAATTACATATAACAAAACAGTTATCAAGTAAAAGTTACAATAATCTTTATCATAACTAAGGAAAACTATAACTATAACTAACTATTCTTAACTCCATCAAAGACTCCAGAAAGATATAATATTACCTAAGTAAACAAGAACTAAGAAACTTCAAACTCTAGAAATGACATAGACATCTCGCTGCCTGGACAGTCACCCAAAGTTCTTTTGTACCATTGGGGCATCCATCTTCAGCCTCCAGGCCCATGGTATCCAGCAGACATTTCCATAAAGCAGGAAAATTCAAAGACAGTTTAGTCACTATCTGTTGTGTCCTGAAGAATGTCTCGCAGACTCTTTCAAAATGAATCAGGAACCCCGAAAGATCATCTCACCTTAGGCAAGTTCAGTAGTCCACTCTCTGCGGGTTCTCTGTGTCCAGTTTATGCAATAGTCCAGGCAAGAGCAGTTTCTTGCCCAAATGGCTATCAAACTCCATAAGGTGCCTCTTCGATGCCCATCTTCCTCTTGATGTACATTGGTGGTGCCAGGAGCAGAGTGTCTCATTGTCATGAAAAGTCCTCAGTTATTAAGACATTAAATGTCCTATTCTGTAATCTTTGAAAGACATGAAGAATGTCTATCTAAAATATATCTCTATATATCTAGAAAATCTAACATGACTACAAGCTTTACTATTATCGATGATTATCCATTAACAACCTATATTTCTTAATTATACAGTACATATTTAAATGAACTACACAATCACAATACCTTAATCAAAATCAGAAACACTTATACATATAACAAAATTGACCTTAAATCTCTATCTATACTAAAAGCAAAATCTATACTAATGCAAATTATTCATACCTATATCATATCCCCCTTTAAAAGTAAAAGAACGTTTATAAACCATATTTGGGAACATGGGCGCAGTTTTTTCTCTCCAAACTGCTTCCTGCTGAATGGGGGCGTCGTTAATTAGGTCTTTCATGGTATAACCTGTGTGCTAGTTTCATCTCAGTTGGCAGTTGAGCGAAGCAATTTTTTGAAGGCGTGCACAGGAACCATTCAGGAGGACGTGGTCCATCATACCAAATTGGAATAGAAGAAATGAACAGCGTCTCATCCTCTGTGAAAACAAAATAAGAAACTCCTTTCCAAAGTATCATATCCTTAGATCCAAATTCAAAATATCTATATTGGATTAGTTCAGCAGTATTTATAAATAAATATCTTTTAGCAGCTGTTGCTCCTTCCTCAGCATTCAAATAATTCAAAGAGAGCATAATAGCATACAGTATCAAGATTCTCTGTGTATTTTCCATCTTTGTACAGCTTTGTTTTAACCTCTAGTTTGTTTATTTTTACTTTTAACTTTTTGCTTTTTGAGACAGGTTCTCTGTATCTTTGACCTGAAGTAACTCTGTAGACCAGGCTCTCTTTGAACTCTCAGAAATCTGCCTGTCTCTGCCTCCCAGGCATTCGGGATTAAAGGTGTACACTACTACACCTTGAACTCACTGAGATCTGTTTGTCTCTGCCTTCTAGGCACTGGGATTAAAGGCGTGTGCTACCACACACAACAACTCTCTTCCTTTTTTTGTTTTGTACTTTAAGAACTTCAACTTTTAGTCTGCATATATTTTTAACACACTTTAAACCATTCAGAAATTTTCTGTCTTTGAAACTCTCTTTACTGTATATCTCTCTTTTTCTGACCACACGAGCCTTTAAATTACTGAGCAATATGGGTAGGATTAAAGGTGTGGCTTTGTCAGCTAGATCCAGTCCATTCCTTAGCTTTCCAGCCTCATGGCTGAGGTAGTGGCTGTAGCCAGCAAGCGAGCTTCAGCAGCCTGTGCTTGCAAACCGCACAAACCGCCTGCGTAAAAGAGTCAGAGTTTGCCCTGGCAGGACAGCACAGAAAGCTGGCATTTTTAAACGGCACAGCTTTTTTCCTGCTATGGCTGAAAACCGAAAAGCATGCGTTCAGCTTTTCGTCAACACCATTTAAGTATTTCGTGGCAGGACCTCTTAATGAGATGCAGGGTTTTGCACTTAAAGCTGAGTCAGGAAGCCTCTCTTCGATGAAAGTGCATGCTTGCCTCTAACAAGCAGAGCAGAACCGAGAACACAGCGAGTCTAGTTGCCGTCAAACAAATCGTAGCACTTTACTCCAAATGCTCTATTCAAAAGCTCTGTCTCCCGCAGGAGCCAGACAGAGATCTCAATGGCGGCACAGCCCCAGGAAGTCACGCTTTAAAATGACACAGCATTTTTTCTGCTACTGTTGCCTAATCAGGAAATCTCTCTACAGCACGCCACCAACAAACAGCAAAAATCTGTGTTAAACTCTCTCTCCCTTATTTTTAAGCCTTCTCAGGTTTTTTAAGTGGGTTTAGTCCATCACGTGGGGTGCCATATGTAGTAATAAGAGTGGCGGGGCTGTATCCCCAACACCCCAGCCGCCTGCTTGGCTAGCTTATGCCCGAAATAACAACACACAAACTGTATTCATTTAAACACTGCTTGGCCCATTCTCTTCTAGGCTAATTCTCACATATTAATTTAGCCCATTTCTAATCATCTGTGTATGGCACCCCAAGGTGCGCTTACCAGGAAGATTCTAGCCTATGTCCATCCTGGGTCGGAGCTTCTTCCCGGGGGCGGGGCATGGCGTCTCTCTCCGGCATCTGCTCCCAAGAGGAGAGCTGTCGAGAGACTGAGCTCACTTCCTCTTCCTCCCAGCGTCCTGTTCTGCCTACTCCTCCCACCTAGCTTCCAACCAATAAAATGGGCCAAGGCAGTTCCATTATTAGCCAATGACCTTCCTCCATCAGAGGCATTACCATCCCTGACTTCAAACTCTATTACAGAGCTACAGTAATGAAAACAGTGTGGTACTGCCAAAAAAACAGAGAAGTCGACCAATGGAATCGTATAGAAGACCCGGATTTTAACCCACAAACCTATGAACACCTCGTTTTCGATAAAGGAGCTAAAAGTATAGAATGGAAGAAAGAAAGCATCTTCAGCAAATGGTGCTGGCACAACTTAATGTCAAACTTTAGAAGAATGAAAATAGACCCATATCTATCACCGTGCACAAAACTCAAGTCCAAATGGATTAAAGACCTCAATATCAGCCCGAATACACTGAAAAGGATAGAAGAGAAAGTGGGAAGTACCCTACAACAGATGGGCACAGGAGATTGATTCCTATGTATAACCGCAGAAGCACAGACATTAAGGGCAACATTGAACAAATGGGACCTACTAAAAGAGAGAAGCTTCTGTAAAGCAAAGGACACTGTCACTAAGACAAAAAGGCAACCTACTGACTGGGAGAAGATCTTCTCCAACCCCACAACAGACAAAGGTCTGATCTCCAAAATATATAGAGAACTCAAGAAACTAGACTTTAAAATGCTAATTAACACAATTAAAAAAAGGGGCACTGAACTGAACAGAGAATTCTCAACAGAAGAAGTTCAAATGGCCAAAAGACACTTAAGGTCATGCTCAACCTCCTTAGCAATCAGGGAAATGCAAATCAAAACAACTTTGAGATATCATCTTACAGATGTCAGAATGGCTAAAGTCAAAAACACCAATGATAGCCTTTGCTGGAGAGGCTGTGGAGGAAGGGTTACCCTCATCCATTGCTGGTGGGAATGCAACCACATTGGAAGTCAGTGTTTCGGTTTCTCAGGAAATTCGGGATCAACCTACCCCTGGACCCAGCAATACCACTCCTGGGAATTTACCCAAGAGATGCTCTATCATATGACAAAAGCATTTGTTCATCTATGGTCATAGCAGCATTCTTTGTAATAGCCAGAACCTGGAAACAAACTAGATGCCCTTCAATGGAAGAATGGATGAAGAAAGTATGGAATATATACACATTAGAGTACTACTCAGCGGTAAAAAACAATGACTTCTCGAATCTTGCATGCAATTGGATGGAAATAGAAGACACTATCCTGAGTGAGGTATCCCAGACCCAAAAAGATGAACATGGGATGTACTCACTCATAATTGGTTTCTAGTCATAAATAAGGGTCAGGGAGACTACAATTGGTGAACCTAAAGAAACTAAATAAGAAGGAGAACCCAAGGAAAAAGATATAGTTATCCTCTTGGCTATGGGATGTAGACAAAATAGCTGGGCAGAAAATTGGGATCTTGGGGGTGGGGTGGGATGAGGGTAAGAAGAGATGGGGAGAGAAAAGTGAGAAGGGAAGGAGGGGGGATCTTGGGGAACAGGGGGGTTGGGATAAAGGAAGGTTGGACAGTGGAGCATTGGAAACACAATTCTTAGGTAAGGGATCCACCTTAGGATTGGCAAGAGACTTGACCGTAGTATGGCTCCCAGGAACCCAGGGTGATGTCCCCAGATAGTCTTTTGGGCAGCTGAGGATAGGGAACCTGAAATGACCCTATCCTATAGCAATACTGATGAATATCTTGCATATCACCATACAACCTTCATCTGGTGATGGATGGAGATAGAGAAAGAGACCCACTGGAGCACTGGACTGAGATCCCAAGGTCCCAATGAGGAGCAGAAGGAAGGACAAGATGAGCAAGGAAATCAGGACCACGAGGGGTGTACCCACCCACTGAGACAATGGGGCTGATCTAATGGAAGCTCACCAAGGCCAGCTGGACTGTGACTGAAAAAGCATGGGATAAAACCGGACTCTCTGAACATGGTGAACAATGAGGACTGATGAGAAGCCAAGGACAATGGCACAGGGTTTTGATCCTACTTCATGTACTGGCTTTGTGGGAGCCTAGCCAGTTTGGATGCTCACCTTCCTAGACATGGATGGAGCAGGGCGGACCTAGGACTTTCCACAGGCAGGGAACCCTGACTGCTCTTTGGACTGGAGAGGGAGGGGGAGAGGAGTTTGGGATGAGGGGGAGAAGGGTGGGAGAAGGGGAGGGAAATGGGAGGTTGGGAGGAGGCGGATACTTTTTTTTTTCCTTTTCTCAATAAAAAAAAATAAAAAAATAATAAAACACACTTATAAAATTCGCAATGTAGTTAATAATTTTTAAACAAATGACAATACAATTTTAAGATCATGCCACAGCAGACAAAATAGTGATGAAAATTCTATTACACAAGGCTAAGAAATGAAAATTATAAATTATATCACTGTTACCCAGGACTATAAACATTGGCCTAGAAGAATCTCTGTACTGCTCAGTTAATTTCCTCAAACCTCTGTAACCAAGAAAAGGAAAACAAATATCCTCTGATTGGGATCTGCCACTATTATAAATAGCAATCATACCATGGTGAAATGATCCACAAAGACAAAATACACTTGTGCACAATTATTCAGCTCAAAAGAATATTCGCATGAAACATATTCATTGTTTCTGATTTAAAAACAAAGAAAATTTTAGAATGGGTATGATCAGCATCACACACACAACACACACACACACATACACACACACACACACATTTAGACTAAGATGCAAATGCAGAAATCTGCACTTGCCATTGGTTTTCCTGTTCCTCCACAAGGCACTGTGCTTCCTCTTGAACAGGGTCCTCAAGGTTCCTTTTGCCCATGCCCAAATTCCGCAGAGTTGTGAGAGTGAAGCGCCTTGTCTCTTTCCATCTGTTTCCATTGCTCAAAACAATGCCTAAAGAAATAGAAAAACGGGGTCTCTCCCTACTGCTTGCACTGGCTTTCAGAAATATATTCTCTTTAGAGGGATACCGTGCTCAGCCTACATATAGTGGAGAGTGCCTTGGTCCTGCCTCAAAGCAATGTGCTAGACTTTGTTGACTCCCCATGGGAAGCCTTACATTCTCTGAGGAGTGGATGGGGGTGTGGTGGAGGGGAAGTTGGAAGGAGTAGGAGGAAGAGAGGAAGTTGGAACCGTGATTGGTATGTACATTGAAAAAATATAGTTTTTATAAAAAATAAAATTTCATAAAAAATAAATGGTAAAGCACTAGAAAAATATTCTAGGGACAAATGAGAGATTTGATGGGTGGAAACCACAGAGAGGTCCAACCTGTACCTAGAGAAGAGGTCCCACCCCTCCTTTAAGTCTTCTCTTTCACCAGAAACACTGCACCCCCCCCCATATGAACATGTATAGTTACTTACCAAGGCCTTTATTAATTCTTTCACCCATTGGAAAGCTTCCTCTTCCAGCAAACTCCTCCCCATGATCAACCAGAGCCTCCTTCACTGCTTCATACCCATGCAACACCACAGTGGGCTGCATGCCCAAGTACACAGTGAAAACAGGGCCATAGACTTTTGAGAACTGAAAATAGGAGAGAAAAATGTAAATACTAGCAAAAAAAATCATTTTAATATCCATGGAGTCAACCTTTCATTCGCACTGATAATATCACTCACTCTATTTTAATAATTTTATTCAGGAAAAGATTAATTATAAATAGTTGTGAAGACTATATCATATTAGGGTGAATATAAATTATTGATCACCTGCAGTAAACCATATAATGGTTCAAGACTCAGGTAGTTCTCATACAAGGATTACAATGAATTTTCACACCAAAACATTCAGCAGGACGCTGACCACCAGAACTCCATACAGGAAATATACATGCCTGCTGACTGCCCCCTCTGTCTCAGCGCCTGCCCACCCTAACCACCATCAAGCCTCCCATCTTTCCCACCATGTCCCAGTTCCCCAACTCAGGAACAAACACCCTCTTTGAACAGAGGCCATTCCACTCTGACCTACAGACCTCCAGCCCACGGGTGTGGGGACACTTTCCTCAACCACTGGCAACTGTAGTCAGAAGATCAGAGAAGAAATATAAACTGAGTAACTACACACATACTACTAAACTCATACTACTACATTTATAGATTTAATGCTACACATCAGATATCTGATGCCATATTTACAGGTTTAGAAAAAGAGCAGAGGACATCATATGGTACCTAAAAAGACCAAAAATAGTCAAGGCCCTCCTAAGGAGTAAAAATGCTGTTTGAGATATAACAACAACTGATACCAAATTATATTATAGAATTATGTGATAGAAACTGTCTGGTACTCACAAAAATAGGCAAGTGGTCCAATGGAATAAACAAAATGTTGCAATAATAAAGCATCAATGTAAAGGCCCACTTCCTTTCGAAATGCAAATTTGTAAGTCACCACAGTTGATTCTATTGAGGAACCAGATTTGGCATAATGCTACTACAAACACAGAGAGTGGGCACCACGGGAGCTGCACCATAGGCATGCAATATTTCCTGGAAAAAAAATAGTTCCTTCTATGGCTGGTTACAAACATCACCAAATATGTTGAAATCTTGGCTTCTCTGTTGCATTTCTTGTGTTATTCCTTGTCCGTTGGTATTTAGTTAAATTAGGAATCAGTTACTTTGTTAGAGTGCAACATCAAATAGATAACCTTAATAAAATGTTTTTCTAAAATTCTATTATTTCATTATTATTAATGACTTATTGAATAAATCATTACTCACTATTGATCTTCAACCAAAAATAATGGAAAAGGTTTTGTTTTTTTTTGTTGTTGTTGTGTCGTGATAGGACATAGTCACAAATTTTGCAATTTTGTGGAATTTTTTGTTTTAGAAAATGCAAAGTAAATGTCCTTTCACCTGAAACCCCACTCATTACTGAAATCCCGACAATGGCCACCTATAAGAGTCATAAGATACACAATACTTTGAAAGAGTTTTGACTTTGTGACTATTTATTACTAAATTGCCTCTGATACTAGATTTTCATCTACAGCAACTGTCAGTTTAAATTCTTTATAAGGTACTGGCGGGGCACAAAGAATACTTACATTGGTCAAGCATTGGCTGATGTTCTTCACATCTATTTGGAAGAAATTACCAAAAACTGGGAGAGGAGTCGGGCCAGGAGGGAGCTTCGCTCTCTCGGAGCTCTGTCTCCAGAGTGAGAGGAGAAGCAGACAGCAGAGGCTGAGCACTAGGAGCACAATTGCATCCATGGAGATCCTTCTGCCTGACACAGCTGTGCTCAGTCAGCATGGAGCTTTTATAACACTACAGGGTGAATCAACATGTCCTTCTTTGGAACATCACTCACCGGTCAATCAGATAATCTTTAATCTCTCAAGTAGACTTTGTCCTTCTGATAGAAATAAAAATAAGATGTTCACTACCCTTTCCCCTCTTTACAGGGTATTCAGTTGAATTTCTGGTTTAACAAAACAGATTGGTGTCCAAATAGTGCTAATAAAAATAAACAAACATTTATAACGAGCAACTATTTCTGAGAAGCAATAGATTAATTTTGAGATGTAAGAAAAACAACTCAACATTTATATTCTCAGGTTAGTGACCAGGTAGAAATTTAAGATTATGGATAGTTTATATGTGATATGAAATATATTTATTTGTCAACATAGTCTTACTGTGCAGCTTAAGTTGACCTCAAATTGACATTTATTTTGCTATATTCTTTCCAATATATCTGTGCACCTTCCATGGTCATGTATATTTAAAATATTTCTTTCCTATATTAAACAGTACAGTTGGACATATTTTGTTAAGCAATGTAAGTCTAATAGCTCCTTATTTCACTCTTTGGTCACTTATAAAACTAAGGTAACAAAACATAGCTATTAGCCATACATCTCCAATCAGAAAATATATATTAAGTTTATCTGAAGAAAGGTGTTTGTGTTTCAGTGTTGTGTAGTTCAACCATGAAAGATCTTTGTTTTCCCGTAAAGGTAATGGAAAATAAAGCACTGCCAGTGTCTCACAGGTCAGAGTTGGAAGAATTTAGAAATCAAACCATTGAGACAGTGGAGCTGATCTACTGGGAGCTCACCAAGGCCAGCTGGACTGTGACTGAAAAAGCATGGGATAAAACTGGACTCTCTGAACACGGCGAACAATGAGGGCTGCTGAGAAGCCAAGGACAATGGCACGGGGTTTTGATCCTATGCAATTTGCTGGCTTTGTGGGAGCCTAGCCAGTTTGGATGTTCACCTTCCTAGATATGGACAGAGGGGGGAGGACCTAGGACTTACCACAGGGCAGGGAACCCTGACTGCTCTTTGGACTGGAGAGGGAGGGGGAGAGGAGTGGGAGGAGGGGGAGAAGGATGGGAGGAGGGGGAGAAGGGTTGGAGGAGGGGGAGGGAAATGGGAGGCTGGGAGGAGGTGGAAACTTGTTTTTTTTTCTCCTTTTCTCAATAAAAAAATATTTTAAAAAAAAGAAAGAAAAAAATTGGGATCTTGGGGCTAGGGTGGGAGGGGGAAAGCGGAGATGGGGAGAGAAAAGTGAGAAGGGTAGGATGGGGAGAACTTGGGGCAACGGGATGATTGGGGTAAAGGAAGGTTGGATAGGGGAGCAGGGAAGCACATATCTTAATTAAGGGAGCCATCTTAGGGTTGGCAAGAGACTTGGACCTAGAGGGGCTCCCAGCTGCCCAAGGCGAGGTCCCAGTTAGTTCCTGGGGCATCTGAGGGTAGGGAACCTGAAATGATCCTATCCTAAAGCCATACTGATGAATATCTTGCATATCACCATAGAACCTTCATCTGGCGATGGATGGAGATAGAGACAGAGACCCACACTGGAGCACCGGACTGAGATCCCAAGGTCCCAATGAGGAGCAGAAGGAGGGAGAACATGAGCAAAGAAGTCAGGACCACAAGGGGTGTACCCACCCAATGAGACAATGGGGCTGATCTATTGGGCACTCACCAAGGCCAGCTGGACTGTGACTGAAAAAGCATGGGATAAAACCAGACTCTCTGAATATGGTGGACAATGAGGGCTGCTGAGAAGCCAAGTTCAATGGCACTGGGTTTTGTTCCTACTTCATGTTCTGGCTTTGTGGGAGCCTAGCCAGTTTGGATGTTCATCTTCCTAGACCAGGAGTGAGGGGGGAGGACTTTGGACTTTCCACAGGGCAGGGAACCCTGACTGCTCTTCAGAATGGAGAGGGAGGGGGAGAGGAGTGGGGGGAGGGGGAGAGGAGTGGGGGGAGGCGGAGAGGAGTGGGGGGAGGAGGAGAGGAGTGGGGGGAGGAGGAGAGGAGTGGGGGGAGGAGGAGAGGAGTGGGAGCTGGGAGGAGGCGGAAATTTTTTTCAATAAAAAAATTAAAAAATTAAAAAAAAGCAGAAGCAGAAGTTGATAGACAGAGAAAGGAGAGACAAAATGCATACATATATGAGAGGGGGATGATAGAGAGACATAAAGGTAATAGATGAATGAGAACTAATTTATTAAAGCCATTGCTACACACGGTCTTATAACTGATAATTTCCTATGTAATCTGACTGCAACACAAATACTCAGGAAAACAGGTTGCAAGTCTGAATGCAGGTATAAAGGCCTGAGAATAGTGGTGTAAAGTGTTCTTAGGAAACTAGGAAAATACATAAACGTAAAAATATTAGTACGTTGACCCACTTTAACAAAAAGTCACATTTTGTAGCACAACAATCTGTATTATAGATCAAATAGCATTGTGAATGTGTGCTTGTGCACTAATGTATGTGCAGATATAAATCTGCAGTAGAACCCAGGGTAGGAATTAGCAATTCCAGACAAAGTGACTAATCTAAGATTAAGTTAGAGAAGGGATAATCAGTAATGACATTTCTCATTAGATTACTTGTAATGCAGTGGGAAGGGTATAATTCATCTAGAAATTATAGAAATTTGACTCCTCCTGGGACTATTATTTTTTGGGGAAGGGAAGTGATGCACATGGAACTCATGGTTAACAATAGAGAAAAAAAAACGCATGCTCAGTTCTAACCTAAGAACATCAAGGCAAAAGTGTGTTTAAACATTTATCTTTTATTGACACTATCTGCAAAGCAAGGCATGACCTGACCCTGCAATTGCACCCCTCCCTGTGACTTATCCTCTAACTGGAGCTACTCTTGGACACTGGTTATTTGTTTCAAATACAAATACTTCCAGTGAGTCTAAGTGATGTTCAGCCAAAGAGCATTGTATCATCTTCCTCTTCATACTCTGCATTTCTTGTATGTATGTGGTTATGTGAATGTATGCATAATCAAGTGCCTATATGTAAGAGAATGTCTATACATGTGCACATACATATGTGGATGTCAGAAATGAACCTTGTATGTTGTTTCTCGGGAGCTGACAAGTTTGTTTTCAGAGACAGGGCATAACACTTGGGAACAAGGCTCACTAATTAGGCTGGATTGGATGTCTAGCAAGCTCCCAGGATCTCTTGTTCTGTTTACCCAGTGTTGGTACAACAAGAACACACCACCATGTCTTCAGGATTAATGGGCAAGCACTTCTGTGGATGAAATATCTCTCTAGCACTCACTCTTACATTCTCTATGCTTCATGATATGTGGACCAACATGATGTGTAGGAAACTCTTATTTTATTTTGCTTCTTACCAAACTGTCTAAAAACAGGTGCACAAATCAAACTTATTTATTACTGAAAACATACAGAAGAAAATGACCATGGATTCTCGTATTACATGATTTGCAGTAAAGTTCTATTTTAATTAAAGACCAAATACACATTAGCAAAAGGAATAATAACACTGTGGTAGAGAACAGAATATAACAATGTATTTTTACTGTGATTCAACAAGTTGCAAAATAGTTAACAGGTGTTTCCTGGGTACAGAATGGGAATACATGAGAGGAGGGAAGGACATCTTGTCCAAGATGGGGAAGGAGGTGAATGATGATCTAGAGGAGAATTACAGAAAACAATGCAGCTTGGGCTAGGCAATCTTCTCTTTTTTAGATAGGAATAAAGCAGAGCTGGTATTGGGGTGGCACAGAGGCAAATCCATTGAGCACCGGGGTTGTATCAATATCCTCAGTATTAACCAGCGATTTCAGCTTAAAGTTCTGTAAAATGGTGGTGATGAATAGAAACAGCTCCATTCGTGCCAGGCCCTCTCCTGCACAAATCCGTTTTCCTAGGGGGGATAAAATCAAAGATTACTATATTCATTTGCAAATTTGAGAATCGCTGCATTTGTAACTGAGACAATGAATGAAGGGTAAGTTTTAGGTGAATGGATAGACGTTTGGCTGCATGAAAGAACAATTAATTTGGCAAATAGAAAAATGTGGAACACAATTGTTTCTCAGATAACCTATACTATTAAGAAATACATTGTTCAAAAATACTTTTTAACTAGTTATAGTTATTCACATCTATAATCAGGCTGCCTAGGAGACTGAGGAGGAATTTTGTGTTAACACAAATAACTCTCTGATCTCTTCATGAAATTCTATTAATGATAAGTGATTTCTTCTTATGATTCTCCACAACCCATGAATTTTGAGGCAACTAGGGAATCATTTATTAGAATGGTGTTCCATTTTTTGCACTAAGATATCAAGTTGGAAAGATAAATGTATTGATATCCCCCAATAACCCAGAGATCTGGGAGTCTTTCTCATTGGCCTACTTTAACTGAAATTTAAGAAGCATTATTCATTTGTGTTTTTTCCCAAGTCCACTTGGGATGCTTCAGTAATTTTTGGTATTGCGGAGACTTGTAATTACATAGTTGAGTATGGAGGTGAGTGACACAGCAAAGAAGACCTGAATGTAAATTATGACATCTCCATTTTCACGGTGAGTAAAGTTTAAATGGCCTTTGCTTTCTTTGGTATTTCTGTGATGTAGCTAAAGGAAGAATACAAACACACTGTACTCCAGCTTTCTGAGTTTTGAACAGTGGATTAACAATTAAAGCCTCACTTTCATAACCTGACAAAGAAGAAATCTCTTTATCATGACATGCATAAACACTGAAAGTCATACTCCTGATCACTGGCCATTAGGGAGCCACTAGATAAGTCGCTACAGATCCTCACGTCCCTGCATCCATGGAAATGAATTTCTATTACCTGTTGAAAATGGCATGAAGTAGTCACTTTTTCTAAAGTTTCCATTCTTATCTAGAAAGTGGCCAGGGTCAAATATCTCTGGGTTAATGAATTCCTTGCTGTCATTCAGCACTGATGTCAGTGATGTTATTACCGTTGTTCCCTGTAACAACACACAGAAACAAATAAAGTTAAAAGAAATCATAGAGCTAAGACAAATCAGGAAAATATCTGGGTTCACCTTCTGCTCCATAGTTGGGATGAAGTGCAAAGAACAGTAGGGACATTTCAACAGGCAGAACAGTAAGCAGCAGGGAGGAAGTCAGTCACAGTGTTGTAGCTGATGTGACTTCAATGATGTTCACATGAGTACTTGGACTAAAATTTCTGAGTCTCCTCTCCCTTTCCTTAAGATTGAACTCATGCTTCTCTGAACACCGACTGCTCTACTTCATCACATATGTCTACATACCCTTCATGTGAATCAGGTTATAAGTAGAAAAATTCATTGAGTGTTTTGAACAGAATAGGAGACCATTCATTAAGTACAAAAAGGAAGATTTAGAAAGACAAACGGCACTCCTTTTCTCTCACTTACAGAATCTATATTTGTATTTATATTATAAGAAACAAAATGCAGTGCTATGTGCAGAAGTATATGTGTTCAGTCTTATATATAATCTGTTTATGTGAATGTACAAACATAAATATAGAAATGCATACATATATATGCATAAATATATATGTGTGTGTCAGAAATGCAAGATGAGGATTATTTGGGAGAAAAAAAGAGGAATGGAATGGGGAGAAGAGGGAGACAATAAAATAAAACAATGTATGATGAAGGTAAGATGATCTGGAGACAGCTAAAGCAATAAAACTTCTGAAGACACAGAAATTGCTGGGAGCTGGTGCAGGCAAGTTCTCTTTAACTAGGACAAAAACAAACCTCATATCATTTTACACTTTCTAGAAATGTGGTCTACAATCTTTTTCAAGGCTGCCAACACATATTAGAAAGCAGTTTATCTAAATATGTCTAAAATTTTAAAACTCAAAAGACCATTAATGATATATGTAAATTATGTGAAAATTAAGTTCTAGTATCAATAGGCATTGAACATTGATATGAATGATATTCATAATCATTTGTTTACATGTTGCCTGTGACTGCTTCTCTGCTACAAGAGAGTTTCTGAAGGGGCAGCACAATCTTCTTGGCCTAGAAAGGCTAAAATCTGCCAGAATATGGCAAAGATCATTGGTTCCTTCTTATCCTATTTGTTTTGATGAGATCAGTGGCTCTATTCTCATCTATGAAATCATTTATCCTATTTCTCAGAATGAAGAATCAACTTGGTTGTTTCATAAAGTAGAACAATAGAATATTCTACTTTCTAGATCTTAAAGAAACCTGTCGTGTCATGAACCTGAAGGAGAGGGATGATGGAGTATAAGTTTGGCTGATACAACACTCACCTCAAACTAGGCTTTAAACCCAAGAAAGATATGAGTAAATGTGCCATTCCTATTTTGACCTTTGTTATACTTATTAGTTAGTTAGCTCTAAGTATATAAACATAACTAAGTTCTGTATATTAACCATAGACATCAACAATCTTACCTTGAGAATGTCCCTTAGCCAAACAGATACACTAACCCATATACTAAGTCTGTTATGATACAGAAAACCTACTGTCAATTGGAGAAGTAAGTTCTATTATCAGCACATGATGTTAGTAACTGGAACCTTACCAAAATCATTTTGCCCCACTCCACCCTCCCTGCAAAAGAGAAGAATCCCAGGAGGACCAATGTCATACTTTCTGAAAGAAATTACTACTATAAAAATTCTACATTTTTCATCTGCAGTTTGTGATGTCTTCAAAATAGCAATAATTGGCCACAGAAATGAAATAAGTACAAACATAATGACATCAGGAATCAATTTAAACTCCTTTTTAAGGCAAAAGCTTGGTTTTAATGTAATAATTCTATCAAATTTGAGGAAAAAAAACTATGAAGAGAATGGAATATGAGCTACTTTACTGTGGAACCAATTATGTCTGAGTATGGCCCAGGGACACTGATTTTCACTTTGAGATGAATTTTATTCACAAAAGTCTGTACATTATTTTCAAAATTGTTCTTTATGCTCATTTTATGGTTCTATGTATTGTATACTTTTGATCACCGACTGTATATGGTATAAACACATATTTATAATGGATTTCTCCACTACACATTGCTTATGACTTCTAGTTTAAGAAAATTCTCTTCATTGTTTTTCTTCCTGAAATTTGTTATTGGAAGTAAACAAGATTACCGGGCAAAATTTGGGACTTGGGGGTGGGGTGTGATGGGGGCAAGGGGAGATGGGGAAACAAAAGTGAGAAGGGGAGGATGGGGAGAGCTTGGGGGAATGGGATGGAGGAAGGGTGGATATGGGAGCAGGGAAGTACATATCTTAATTAAGGGAGCCATCTTAGGGTTGGCAAGAGTCTTGACTCTAGAGGGGTTCCCAGGTGTCTATAGAGATGTCCCCAGCTAGTTCCTTGGGCAGCTGAAGAGAGGGAGCCTGGAATGGCCCTATCCTATAGCCATACTGATGAATATCTTGCATATTACCATAGAACCTTTATCTGGCGTTGGATGGAGATAGAGACAGACACCCACAATGGAGCACCGGACTGAGCTCCCAAGGTCCCAATGACGAGCAGAAGGAGGGAGAACATGAGCAAGGAAGTCAGGACTGCGAGGGGTGCGCCCATCCACTGACACAGTGGTGCTGATCATTGGGAGTTCACCAAGGCCATCTGGACTGGGACTGAAAAAGCATGGGATCAAACCGGACTCTCTGAACGTGGCGGACAATGAGGACTGATGAGAAGCCAAGGACAGTGGCACTGGGTTTTGATCCTCCTGCATGTACTAGCTTTGTGGGAGCCTAGGCTGTTTGAATGCTCACCTTCCTAGACCAGGATGGAGGGGGGAGGACCTTGGACTTTCCACAGGGCAGGGAAGCCTGGCAGCTCTTTGGACTGAAGAGGGAGGGGGAATGGAGTGGGGAAAGAGGAGAGTGGGGGGAGGAGGAGGCGGCGGAAATTTTTTAATAAAAAAATAAATAAAAAGTCAGAAAGGACTTTTGGAAAATTGACAGAATGTGGACCTTCAAACAGAGATGCCTAAACTTTGCCGAACAGTTTTTGGAAGAGAGCAAATGTGGAAGTGTCATTACCAGTTCTAGCTGCACCTGCGGTAGAGCTGCTCCCTCACCGTGAAGCAGTAGAAGCCATCAGCAGCACCAGATAACTCAGAGGACTGTAACAACACTGTGAACCTGTGAGCATCAAGAGCACAGAGGTGCAGCAGAGAAGAGACAAGCTCACCTTGGGGATGACGTAGTTCCTGAATTTAATGTCGCAGGTCACTGCATGGGGCAGGTTGATGGGGATGAGGTTGATGAATCTCTGGACCTCATGAATCACGGCATCTGTATAGGGCATGTGGCTCCTGTCCTGCATGCAGGGGCTGCGGTTTCTGCCAACCACACGATCAATCTCTTCCTGGACTTTAGCTATATGGTCACAGTGACAAAAGGGAAAACAGGAGAAAAATAACATTTTTGGCACAATGTCAGGCCATATACAGCACTATGTGAATATTCCAAAATAAGTGTAAATGTGCGTTTTTCATTCATATATAAAAGTATTTAAACATATATTTATACAGAAATGCTGTGTTGTGGATTTATATCACTATCCCCTACAGATATTAGGATAGATCAGGATATACTTATTACTTAGTAGCTGTAACAATAAATAAACTGTAAGTAATTAAAATATCATAAAACAATATAATTATTTGGAGGTCTTTTATGTCTGAATATGTCTTATTATATATCTCAAATACTTTTTTTGTCCAGGAGTGCCTCTCAAAATGTTAAGCACTATTATTAGGACTAATGCTGTTTTGCCTTTTGTCTCTGCCCAGTCCAGCATGTCAGAGATCCATTCATTGCCTCTGAGAGCCATTCTTTCAACCCCAGATCTTGGGTCAGGTTGCAGTAGGTCTGTGATGCTATTAAGCAAGTTGTATCACTCTGTTCACAAACCCCATTTAAATGCTCCATATCAGGGCCTCCTGAAAGAGTCAGAGTTTCTGCTGGCAGCATGACCCAGGAAGACACCATTTCAAAACTGCCTTTTATTTTTCTTTTACTACCACTGAATCAGGAAGACTCTCTTAAAGAAGCTGTGGCATGCTGCCAGCAAGCAGAGCCAATCCGGAAAATTGCAGGTAAACTTTGATTTTAGTGTCTAGAATTCCTTTGCATGCCCTCTCAGTTTTTATGTGGATTTAACTAGCACATATTGGAGTTTCAATTTGTTGTAGGAGGCTGTTAGTTTGTTCCCTGAAATAATCGCACAGCTGCTCAACTCCAAAATAATCACACAGAAACTGTATTAATTAAATCACTACTTGGCCTATTAGCTCTAGCTTCTTATTGGTTAGCACTTACATCTTAACTTAACCCATTTCATTCATCTATGTATTACCACATGGCTGTGGCTTACCGGCAATATTCTGTCCATTGTGGTGGGGCTACACGGCATGTCCCTGACTCTACCTTCTTCCTCCCAGTATTCAGTTAAGTCTTCTCTGCCTAACTCTATTCTACCCTGTCACAGGGACAAAACAGCTTCTTTATTCATTAACCAATAAAGTCACACATATACAGAAGAATTTCCCACACCACACAAGGACAATTATATGTATTCACTTAAACTTGGACATTGCTCTTAAATCAATAATAACCAAGCTACAACCTGTAGAACCACTGAGGTTAGGTATGGAACTATGAAGGACAGAAAGACCTTGTTAGGAAGAGAGATAGAATAAATGTTTATGGATGTACTGGGTGTGGTGCTCAAATCAAGGCTTTAAGTGGTGAAGAGACGGGACATATATGTTGAAATACAGGTAGAGACATGTAAACTTCAGCATCATTTGAGGGAATGTATGGAATCTTAATACAGAGGAAACTTCATATATATATATATATATATATATATATATATATATATGAAACATATACAAAGGTGATCTAATGAAATAGCCAAATAATATGAAGGTAAGGTAGAGTCCCAACTAAACAACACTTTTCACCAAATGAAACTTCTAACACCAGCATTAGGTTACATCTAATTGAGTTTTGATCAAAGAAGTTCCCAGAAAATCTCCAAACAACCCAGGCTATTGTCAAGACATAGGTTGCTCTCCAAAACTGACAGCAAGGTCTCATTGTACAAAACTCTGGGACATTGAGAAGTCAAGTCAATGTTTACAAGGAAACTTCACCCATATATTCCAGGATCTTTGGTAGAGGAATATACTCTGCTTACTGTCAAAAGAGAAACAAACACCAACCCAGCCACAAAGTCTTTAATCAACAATGGTGTCTTGCCTCCTAGATATGCGAGGGCAATAGAGGCACAAAACCAACCAAGAACTTATCTGACTTATGACTCACTCCATGATATCACACCCATTCCTCAAACTGCTTGGGTGGCTATAATGGGAGACTAGATAGCCCTGAAACCTATAGTAAAACCAAATACTTCTGTATTAAAACAAAAAGCATAAACAACAAAACATAAAACAAAAATTATAGCAATAAAATGAATCCTGATGACATTCTGCCCTACTCATTGATCAGCATCTTGCTCAGTCATTTTAGAGAATATTCATCTTGCAGCAGAGAGCAAGAAGTACAGAGACCCTAAACCAGGCATTATGCACAGAGTGAAAGATCTCAGAATACTTATCCTAAATGGAATGTCTCCATTTAACTCCTCCCATAGTGCTCAGAGTACACTGTGGAACAGGAGGCAGAAAGAGCACAAAAATCAGAGGGGATGGAGGGTATTAAGAATAAAAGGCTCTCTAAAATCAAAATAATCAAAGGACATACGCACTCGTGGAGATCGAGGCAGCATGAATAGAGCTTGTACAGGTATGTAATAGGTCCTTTGCATTAAATTATGGCTTCCAGTTTATTGTTATTGTGGAATTCTTTGCATGCAAAAGAAATGGCTTCTCTTTCCTATGCCTTCTCTTGAGTTCTTTCCCTTTCTTTTGTCTAATTTTAAAGTATTATTTTTGTTTGTCATATTATATCTATTACATTCAATTATTTTATATATTATTCTTTAGAAGGCTGCTTGTTTTCTAATGAGAAGCAGAAAAAAAGGTATATGGGTGTGAAAGAAGGTGGAAATTTCAGGAAGGAGTAGAGGGAGAAGAAACCACAATCATGATAAATTATGTGAAAAAAATCCATTTTCACTAAAAGGGAAAAACAGCAGATTGAATTATAATACTTTGTAATAACAATATTCTTTGTTAGATTAATTAAACTTGCATAAATATTATTTATTAGCATAGAAGTATAATTATTTTGAATTTTAGCAGCCTTCTTATATCTGATTATATTTTACCTGTTTGTAATTTTCCTTTATTGTTTTTTTTTTTGTTTTTAGGGGGGTTTTGAGGGTTTTTTGTAATTTTCCTTTTTTGAGTTGTAATTTTATTGGAAATTTTAGTAGATACTTTGAAATGCTGGGAATATATTCTCAATTAACAGAGCACTACACTACAGTTGTTTCTCTTTCATTCCCTCTTTATGTTCACACCTACAGCACCCATATGGGAAATGTTGAATTGGGAGCTTCCCAGAGGTGGTACCCAACAACTGCTATGATACTATTACCCTCTGACAACTGCTATTCAGATTCCTGGATCTTATGACTTCCTGTTACTTTACTTCAGATAATAGGATAAAATATTATCTCTCAAATTTTATGTAGAAATGAAAAAATGAACAAAACTAACGGTTGACCTAGAGGTTTCTTCTGCCTTTTATTTTATAAACACAAAAGAAGCCAGATGATTTTGAGAATTCTGGTCTAGTCTCAATGGGAAAAGTTTATGTGTGACTCAGGTATTTCCCTGAAGGGTTCCATGCTTCTGTTCAGTCCTGAAAACACCATGAGTCTGTGTCTTGGATTGGTGTTTTCAATCCATAGTGGTAAATACATGGAAAATGTTGTCTATTATATTGATGAAATAAGGAGTGCTGATTTATTCCTTTTGTCTGGATGAGTGATGCCACTGCTCACATTCATGGAACAAGGTAGAGAAGGGGCTCTAAGATCTAGAATTTGGGGACTCAAATGCTGCCAGCTTCCACGTTCATCCCTATATATTGCTCAGTCCTTTGTCATTCATCAATGTATCAGTTAAAGGGCTTCTTAGACTCAGTTTCTTTTAAGAATTTTATTTTCCTGGAGGGGTGTAACATGCTGAATGGGAAGAGGAAGGGAACTTCAACAAGTCCAGCATCCTATATTCAACTTTGTTCTCTTCTTAAGCTGCTATTCCTTTGGAATCAGAATCTTTACATGTCTGTAGTTATATATCCACAGCTTGTGTGTCTTACTTCATGTATGTTCATCTAACATTTATGTTTCAAGATCATCTTTCCTGTTTTATATTTTTCTATTCCCTCATAGTAATGTTTTAGTAATTTAGTGAAGCATTCTTAGCTGCTTGTTATCTCTTCCTATCCTAAAAAATATGATTCATGTTTGTGCTTTTATCATGTATTGCGCACAGAAGGGAGGGTGTGTTTTGTATGTGTTGGACCACTGGATCTGTTTTAAACTGCAATGCGAAAGAAAACATTATTGGTACAGTTGAAAAGATTATTGTTCAACAAAAGTTTAAGAAAATGGATTTCTTAACTGACAAAATTTCTTAATCTACATTTTCTTCATCGATCAAAATCTTACTAGAGAATCTAAATGTTTTGAAATCTTCTCAGAATGCACATTATCCCAGCCAGACTCAGTAAAGTCTAGGTTTCAGTGAGATGAATTTTCTTTTCTCCTTCCCAAAGTTGATTCATAAGAATGAAAGAAGAAATCTAGAAGATTTTAGCTGACCTAAAAACATGACTTAAGAATAAAAGGACATGTATCTGAAGGACAATGTATGCTGGTCATGCCTATTTCATATTACCCTCCAGAAATCTCACACACTGACTAGAATTTGATTATTTGTCTTACAGTCTGTTTCTCTTCGTCATGCTGTTTACCACAGTCAGTGAATGGCATAGACAGTGAAGGACTGAGAATTCTCTAAGGAAAACAACACACAGACACTAGCAGAGTCTTTCTACCATCTTATAAGAACACTGTGGTCACCACCTGTGTCCTCACCTGTGACATCAGGGTGCTTCAGCAGGAGCAGTAAAGCGTATCTCAGTGTTGTGCTTGTTGTCTCTGTCCCAGCAGCAAACAGGTCAAACAAAGTCACTGGCAGATTTTCAAGTGTAAATTCCGATTGTTCATTGTGGCTTGCCTATGAATAATTTGATGCAATGATCTGATAAATTCTTTATCGCAACATCTAATTACAATGACTTTATAGTTTCAAGTTCACTGGAAGTGTAAAATTTAAATAAAACTCCGTAACATTCATTCCAAATGGTTATTCTAACTGTATAGAAGTTTACTGAGTCGTATAGATTTTGGGTCTAGTTAATGGCATAATGTTTTATTTATGAGCAAGTTTTTTAATAATAGGACTTCAACAAAAAACTTTATTTTATTTTATTGCCAACAAAGATACTTAAATGTAGAGTAGAGAAGAAATTAACAAATAATTTCAAAATCTGTGGCACAGGTTTTCATAAATTTCTATTTCACCCTAAATTCCTGACTAGCCTAACTCTTGCAATGATGTGATTGTCTGCACTTAAACATATACGGTTTTGTACACTCATGCCTTAAAAACATAAAGGAAACATTTTATTCATTATGTATTCTGTCCTCTCAATACTGTAAGAAGAATAATGTGAGATGGGTCTAATTTGGGGATATATACAGGTTTATACATAAAATTGAAGTCCTGTGTTCTCAATATGGTAAAGAACAGTGGAATACATTTGATTCTATCTCTGAGCATTCTCTATTAAACTAAATAGGTCTGTAATAAGATTTTTTGTTCTTGAATTAAATAAACCTATTCAATCTTAATGCATTAATTACTAAATTTTCTCTTATTTTGAAAAGTAACATATCCTTGCATGTGTATCCCACAGTTCTTATCTATCCACCCATCAATCCGTTGATGACTTCTGGATTGATTATCTCAGCTATTTTGAGAAACACAGCAGGAAACAAACACAAATGTACAAGTGCCTTTTCCTATGCTGATATTCTTTGGATATAAGCGCAGATTGGGTCTAAGAGCCACCATGTTACATAAGACCCATATCTGTCACAGTTATGTGTCTAAGAATTGGTGGTCAAAACTATTACTCTAATAGACTAATGGGAATAATGCTAAAATGATTCCTAATGACTTACTACTATATTCATAGAACATAGATCTCTTACTTTTGATCAGAAAAACTTCTCCTTTCAGGAGACAGCAATTAATACAGAGATACCCAATGGTTAAATGTACACAGAATAAAGCATTGTTTCTTGATTACCCCTAAATCATGATTACCCCTAAGTCCTGACCCATTCCCACAGTTGTTAAATCCAAAAAAAAAAATCACACAGAGGTCTGCATTAATCATAAAGTGATTGCCCCATTAGCTCAGGATTCTTATTAACTCTTTTAACTTACATTATTAGCCCATTATTCTTATCTGTGTTGGCCATATGGGTCAATACCTTTTTCAGTGGCATAGTCACATCTTGCTTCTGTGTTTAAACAGGACTGCAGAGGGAGCTTCCCTCTTCCCAGAATTTCCCTGTTCTCGTTGACCTGCCTCTACTTTGTCTTACTATCTTTTCTATAGTTCCTGCCTGGCCATGGGTCATTTAAAATATAATTGACAGAATATAGACAATTGTCCCGCACCAAGAACACACTCCTCCCCAGAAGGTTAAGGATCTTTGTGGAAGAGGGGGCAGAAATGTAGGATTCATTTGTGATCAATAACATCAAGGAATCAGTGTTTTCTGGATACAAAAGGACAGGTGAACATGAGAACTCACAATGACTGTGACAGCCTGCCCAAAAACTGTGTAGGCTCCATCAGATAAAAATACAACAAAGATTGAGGAGAAATATGACCCCCCCAATTCTAGATGATTAGTTCATGGGAAGGGGTAGTAAATTTCCTACAATAATGTGCCTCCCCAGTAGTTTGATTACATGTCAGGCCTGAGGCTAGGTGAACAACAGACATTGGACTCAATGCTGAAAAGGGGAAAAGAGAAATCACAAAGTTTGGTGAGAAGAGTTAAGAGGATAAAGAGGAGGGTAACCAAAGTTGAGGATTATGTTCAAATTACATCTCATGAAATTGTCAAAGAATTAAAAAAAAATATTGCAAAAAATAAAAACAAAAATGCATCAAACATAGAATGATTGTTTAATAATCTTATTGCAGAACTACAGTAATGAGTGTAATGAAGTATTGACACACAAATCAATATCAATACCAATCGAGCTTTGATAGCAAGGAGTTAACCTAAACACCTACAGCCAATGTTTTAAACTGAGTTCCATGACTGCTCCATCTAAAGGAAGAGTCTGTATCAGATGATGACAGAACAACAGAATACCTACATGAAAGAAGGATGCTAGAAGTGTAAAGAAACATGGACAAGGATAAGCCTCATTCTTTATGATTTGTACTCATAGATTACAGATCAAAACATCAAAACCTAGATAAACAAGACTTCACCCATAACAGAATGTTAATGCATTCAAGACATAACTAAGAATGTGCAAATAACAACCTACAGGATGGAAATATGTTTCTATGCTATCATGTGGAAAGGTTTCTACCTATATAAATACATAAGTGTATAGCTCCATGCAGCAAGCAGTCCAATGGGCAAAAATTTTAGAATTAAAATTCTCTGAAGACATGAAAAGGCAAAACAGCACATTAAAAGATGTCCATTCTCACTGTTTAAGGAGATACAAATCAAATCAGTCCTGAGGTACCACTTCATACTATAATTGTTAATAATTAAATTTCAAAATTACAACTTCGCCAGCTATTTGGAAAATAGTGGATCTTAAAGATATGAAATATGGTATTAATGTAACTTTTTAAGCAGCCTCTCAAAAAAGAAAACAATAAAGATATTATTATTTGACTCAGAAACCCCAGTCCTGGAGATATAGTCAGAGGAAGTGATACCAATATTTGTTCATATATATAGCTTAGAGAAGCCTCAGGCCGAAATAAAACAAATATCCATCAGTTAGGAATGAGTGCATTGTTCTATTAATGCATGAAAATGAAGTTTGTTGCAAAAAAAGTAGGAAGTAGTGAAACAAGGTGACCTTAGATGAATGTCCAAGATTTCATTCAAATGGAAGAAAACAGAAATTAGATGCCACATATACTGAGCCAGTTTAGATGATCCATTGATCGTAGGCAAGTCTGGACATACAGAAACCACACTAACAACTGCTAAACATGGTGTGAATGGAAAGGACTGACCAGTAGTGGTGTAGTGTGTTTTATATGGTAAGAAATTGCTTTCCAACTAAAAGGAGCTGGAAGTTGCAGTACTTTGTAACCACATATGGTACCAACATAATGTAAGTGATATGTGGCTAGGATCCTGAGATACCACTTTACACTCAGTGGACTAATTCTGTGAGCTATATTTTACAAACTAGCCAGGCAGTGGTGGTGCATGCTTTTAATCTCAGCACTTGGGAAGCAGAGACAGGCAGATCTCAGTGAGCTTGAGGTTAGCCTGGCCTACAAATCAAGTTCGAGGACAGCCAGGACTTTTACACAGAGAAACCCTGTCTCTAAAAGCCAGACAAAATGCAAAAACTAGAAAAAATAGTCTGGTCTAGAAAACCCAGCAAGAACGGGTCACTCAGCAGCCAGGTTACTAAGTATTACTATACATAAGACCAGTGGAGTAGAATCAATGCCCACACCAAACCCAATAATCTAGAGTCAAGTGTTTTTTCTGAGTTCCAAGAAAATTATATGGAAAATTACCTTTTCAATAAACTACACAATGCCAATGCAGTTCATGCTGTCAGGATACCTAATAGATACCAATCCTTAACCCCTTTTTGTGAAAATTAACTTGAACTGTACTCAAAGCTTCATTCTTCCATACACCTTCTCTTCCCACCACATACCTCTCTATACATCACTCAGTCCTTCTGAAACTAACTCCTCTATCTATCTTTTTAAAGTAAAAATTTGGCCAGATCTATTTTAACTCACTAGCTATGCAGGAATTCTAGCCACACAATATGCACATTTATGGTGAAACTATTCACACTGCCATGATAGTTGGCTATTTTCACTTGATTAGAATTTTTCCCACATTACCTGCCCTTTGTATGACTGTTCTCCCCTACAGTTTTTAAAGAACAGAGCCAATGTGTTCTAGTTAACAAATTCCCTTTATATTATCAGTATCCATATGGTGCATCCCAACACATAATAAATACTAAAACAGTTTTTCAAATGATAATGACTTAAACCATCTCTGACAAACATTTCAGGATTCAAAAAACCACAACACACTCAGACAATAAATAAATTTATATTAATATTTTACCTGCTTTAGTTTAATCAGGTAATAATCAATGAAGTCCCGAGGGTTTGCAACATTCAATGATTCCTGATGCTCTTTTATTCTTTCCAATAGGTAATTTCTGATATACTCAACATTTTTTGATACTGTATGATGACTTCCTGGACAATAGTCAATTAGTGAAGGGAAATTATTGCAGACCTACAAAATCAGAAAAATTTTTTGTTGAGCTATATTATTTTACTTTTAGTCATGTATGTGATGTGTATATGTTATGTATGCATGCATACATGTGTGTGGCATGTGTGTGTGGGTAGACTGGAGGCCAAAAATATCAGATCACCTGAAGCTAGTGGTGTTGGACCATCTAAAATGGATGCTCAGAATTGGACTTAGGTCCTTTAGAAGATAAACATACACTCTTAACCACTAAACCATCTCTCCAGTCCTTGACAAAGAACTTTTTAAATAAGGAAACATATCCACAATATACAGCAAGACCAACATGGATTTGTAGATTCAGAAATGAATGAAAAATAAGTTCAGCAAAAGGAAGAGTTGTTTTATTTCATACATACAGCAATTCTTTGTGATAACAGAGAGACCTGGGGTGGGAGGGTATTCCTGTCTGAATGAGGAAAGATAATGATCAAGTTTCAACATGTATGAATCATTTTTTGATATAAAGGCTATTTGTGAGAACTGACTGATGGTTTATACCATTTATTCTCTACAAGTCTTAAGTATGAAATTATGTAAATAATTGTCGTTTACACTTTTTAGATGATGGCTGTAGTGAAAAGAGTTATGAAACTTAATTTATAGAAAAAAAGTAGCACATGCATATTTAACTCTTATAAACTAGACACATGGAATAAATAATCAGAAGTGGGTGGGGCTCCAAGAGACTTTGAAAGCAAAAGTGTGACATAGCCTGTAGGGGTTTCTCTATGCTCACAGGTATTCCTTTTTTAACTTGCTATTTATTTATTTATTTGTGTCCCTCACACCATACATCTCAAACCCATCTACTCCCATAACCCCACATATCCAACCTCAGTCCTTAAACTCACCCCAAAATAAAACAGAATAAAATTTAAGAGTAAAAAGAAAAAGTTTTATCATGGAAGCTGTATTGTGACAAAGTGAGTCAGACAGTACACCCTTTTACCCATATAACATTGCTTGGCAAGTGTTCACTGCACAGAGTCATTGACTGTCTCAGGGTCTCTGCTTTCTCCTACACTATCAATACTGGCCCTTACTTTGTAGATATCCTGCTGCTGCCCTGCACTGTGACGATCTTGCAGCCTTAATCTGTAGGACCAGCTCCTCCACATTCTCCAACAGAATACCATTGGGATGGATGTTGAGGTGCATCAACTCATGACACTAGATCCGAGCCTAGGTAGTTGCACTGTTGGCCAGTTCCCCTATCCTCATGACTAGGATGAATTCCCTGGCATTGCTCTGGTTAGTTCAGCCTTTATAATGGAAGAGCTGCTTTCATACCTTCTGAGTTGGCTCTCCTACACTTACACTATCACAGCAGGATCCACTCTGTTACCCAGGCTAGCTGCAGGGGCAATCTCCCAAGTGCTGCAGTTAATAAGGGGCAGAGGCAACTCTCCTAATATTATGACCTCAGGATCAGCGCTGCAACTTGCCACAGGCTACAAAGGAGGGGAGGCAATCTTTCCTCCACACATACTTTCATAAGACAGATGAGGGGAGAAGCCAAATCTCACATACTCACATTATCTAGGTTGGTTCACCTGCAGCCCTGCACCCCAATCAATAGGGGCAATAGAGTCGACTCTGTTGTACTGCCTGTGGAGATGCAGGACCAGCTTTAGAAGGTGCTGAGGTTGGTAAGGAGGAGTGTCAGGTTTCTTGCACACCACAGGTGGCGGTGGCAAGGGGAGGAGGACATCTTTCCCTAGCCCTTACCACCACATGGCAGATTAGTGGGTGTGGCCAGCTATTCCACTCTCACAACCTCAGGGCCAGCTCACCTGTGCCACTGTAAACAGGGTCCACTCTAGTGTGCTGCCCAGGCTAGAAGCACAGCCTGCTTCAATGAGTGCTGCAGCTCGTAAAGGGGAGGGTCAGCTCACTCATGTGCCTCCGGCAGTGAGGGGATAATGATAAAGGGGACATCTCTCCTCCAACCATATCACGCCCTGACAGATGAGTAGTGAAGACAGCTCCCTCACACTCAGACCTTCGGGGATGATTCGCCCATACCCCTATAAACAATGTCGACTCTACTGTGCTGCCCAAACCATGTACTGGCTCCACTCTCTTGAACTCCGCAGGTAGTGGGGGCAAAGGCAACTCTCACAATCTTGTGACCTCCTAGACAGCTCTCGCCTCTGCCAGAGGCAGATGGCAGCGTATCTCCCCTACCCATTGTACCATAGGGAAGATAAGGAGCAGTCAGGGTAAAATCCACCAAGCTCAGCTTCTTAGACCTGGCTCACCCACACTCCTATCAACAGGACCTGATCTACTGTGCTGCCAGGAGGAGGTGCAGGACCCATTTTCTTCCTAGTGTTTCAGACAGTGAGTGACAGAATCAACCCTGTACAGCCCTTTCCTCTTTGCCTTAGGTGGTTTCAGGAGCTATGGACATCCACACAGATCAAGGCTGCAGCATGTTCATGTACCCAGACATGAACCTTGGCGGCAGCCAAGTCCCAGACATCACCATAGCCCTGGTTAGCAACCAAGTAACCCACTTCAGCCCACTCCTCACTGTTTCCCCTATTCAGGTGTGCCTCTCTCTCCAGAAAACATGAACTGTTTTTCTGTCTCTCCCATACCACACCATACATTTGCTCACCTTAGTAGTGCCTGACTGCCTGGTGTCTTGATTTACTGGGCAGTCTGGAATACAGCCATTCTTGTGGAGAGTTCAGGAGATGCCAGTTCAGTCTAGGATAACTCTGGTAAGATGTATGTGGGCCACACTCCTCTTCACATTTCAACCTGTCTATTTGTCAACTAGGGCAAATGTGTCCAGCAGACACATGAAACCACTGGAAATAGTGTTTCCTGTCAGATTTCATTGTCATTAATATTCTTTCTCCTTTTATGGAATGTTCTTTCTAAACTAAAATATTCCTGCCTAGTAATATGATAAGGATGTGTTTAATAGTCAAAAAGATAAGAATTATGCATAGAAGAATGTCCTGTGAACAACTGGCCACACTTCCAGATATGAATGCAATATACAAAAACTTCTCTGGATATCAAGTGGAAAACCAAGGGGTACAAAACTAGCAGCCTTGAACCAATCTGGAAACTGCCATTTAGTTTTGCTATTTGTATAACAAAGGATGTAGACCGGCCTTCCTGATATTCTGTCCATAATATGTTATTCAAAACTATGTTGTCAGGCCACCTCAATTCTCAGTACATATTGAATTTGATTTGTGATAATGAAAGACCAAAAATATGATTTTAGGAGGAAAAGATCTTGACTTCACCTGCATCCAGGGGGAGCTCAGAATCCTGACATTCTCATTTAATTTTTCCATCAAGTTAAGAAAATCCTGATCTTTATAATCAAAACGATTCTGGAAAACAGTGGAGCAGATGACATTACACGGAGCACAGCTCAAGATGAACGTGGGGTCACACGGTAAACCTGAACAAACAATAAAAAAAAATACCATTAAAATGGACAAAGAGATTGTTTTGGTTTTGTGAACATGTAAGGAGTCTTTAGAAGTTGTAAACCATATCCTATCTACAATTTTTTTAACAGCTAAGCATTCATTATATGTAGAATCAATGTATCACTTTAATCTTAAATTTGAGGTGGCCTCATCCTCAGTAGCTATAGAAAAACAGACCATATCTGATATAGCAATGTTTACACTTTAAACTATCTGGTACTTGCAAGAAAACAAAAGATTTTGTAAACCTAAAATTTCTAGTGTTCAGAACAGAACGACTTCTTACTAGAATGTCTAGTTTCCATGTAACACTCAGATGAAAGTAGAAGAGTGTACACCTGGAAGGTCTGCAGCCACAGTGAGTAAACCAAAGAAACAAGTATTGATCCTAGGAAGGAGGAACCCCACTGCAGGTGAGTTCTGGTATTAGAAGAAAAAATGTGTGGAGAATTTTTCCTTGTTACTTGAGAATAATGTGTAATTTCAAGAACAGCAACTTCCATGTGGATTTGTTTGCATTACTAAATAAAATGAAAACTTTCTTATTACAGTTAAATTCCAAGAGGGGAGACAACAAGAGAGCAGTGATAGAGACTTCCCTTTTCTCATTTCATCATTTAAAAAAAGGAATCTTATCCAGAAAAAGTAAACACAACTTTCGAAAAGTAGACACAAAGTATAACAAGGTCAGTGCTAGACAGAGAGCTCTGCTTTTAAAGTACTCTCTGTTGTTTTAGAGGACCAAAGTTGAGTTCTGAGGAGCCTCCCAGGGGCTCATAACTTATTGTAACCCCAGTTCCAGAGGAATATAACACAATTTTCTTCTTTCTTTGGAACCAGGTACACAAGTGGTTCTCACATGTATTTGCAGGCTAACATTTATACACATAAAAAACCAATCTTTTTAATTAAAATGAAGAGTCCCAGGGAAGGATACAATAGAAAAAAATGGGAATGGGGTGGCCAGAAAGGTGATGGTAGGAAGATTTGTTCGAAGCACATGTTACCCTCATGTGAAATATCTATATGAAGCCCACAATATATACAGTATTAGTAACAATAATGTTTATTGTTTAAAAGAAGTAAACAGTGATTATGCTCAATCAAACTCTACACAACATATTTGAGAAAGAGTGCAGTTTATAGATTTATAAACATCTCTCAAAATCACCATTATTAGATTACTATGCAATATAATGCTTAAAATTTCTGTAACATACATACACACATGATATTACAGGTCAAAATTCATAATAAAATTTCTTTTTTAGACTTATTTTCATTTGTGTGCATGAATTCACAGGTGTGTGTGTGTGTGTGTGTGTGTGTGTGTGTGTGTTATCTGTGGAAGCTAGGAGAGCATGTCAGATCTCATGGAGGTGCCTGACACCTGCACTTGGAACCCATTACTGATTCTTCAAAGGAGCATTCTCTCTCAAGTGATAAAGCATCTCTCCAGCTCTCAGGACAGTTTCTTCTGATCTCTTTTCTATAGTAAAATGACTTTGAACATATCATAAATAGACTTTACATCCAAGCAGATCCAAAATTTAAATCTGTAGACCTCACATAAGGATCAAATAAAAAAACAGTGTTCTGGATAAATTATTAAACAGTTGAATAACATGAAGCTCCTTAATATTACTGTACATATGCCAGGGTATAAAAACATGATTATATTATATGCTATCAGGAAATGATTTATTTAAGTCAAAAACAGTGAAGGATGAAAGAACTTTTCTTATGTGTAAACATGCTGTTCACAGATTAAATTTGATTTTTAGTCTTTCCTTTCATTTTATTTGGGGAAAAAAACTTGAAATCCTTAGAAATGAAATAATTAATGCAATTTTTCACATCAAGAACTTCTTAGGTCTTCCTAGACCTGGATAGAGCCTTGGACTTCCCACAGTACAGGGCACCCTGACTTCTCTTAGGACTAGAGAGGGTTTGGGAGAGGGGTCGTGGGAGGGAAATGGGAGGAGGAAAGGAGATGGAAATTTTTAATAAATAAATAAATAAAAAGTAAAACAAAAAAAGAACGTCTTAGGTAAGTAGCATTTATAGCAGTAGCATAAGAAAGTGATTCATTTTCTACAAACACATACAAAAGAATTTTGACCTTGGGCAGGAATGACTGGCAGGATAAAAGACAGAGTCAACAGGTTAGCAAAAGTAGTTCATGTTTAGTTAAAGACTTAATTTAATTAATAAATAATTTTCTTGTTTTCTCTTTGTGCATCTTGCATATTTGTACTGTCATATGTGTTTTGATAGAATGTAATTCAAAACAGATGTGCCATGTAAGAAGAAATAATGAAGTTGTTTACATTTATTGGTTTACATACATTTAACCATTCCTAGAGCTTGGGAATAAATCCAATTAGATTACACTGGATAATCGTTTTGATGCAATATGAATTTGGTTATAAGTACTTTATTGAAAAATTGCTCTTCATGTTCATCAGAAATGTTAGCCTATAATCTTTCTTTCTTTCTTTACTTTTTTCTTCCTTGTTCCTTTACTTTTTTCTTTCTTTCTTTGTTCCTTCATTTTTGCCTTTCTTTTATGCTTTGTCTAGTTTTGATATCATGAAAATACCAACATTGTACAAAGATTTTTGGAAGTGTTTCATCATTTTCTATTTTACAAAATAATTTGAGAAGTACACATGATGGCTTTTTAAACAGATTATTAACAGATGAATCTGTTAATATTAATCAACTACAACTAATATATATACACAAGACTCATGTAAGTTTAAGCCAGACCATATCACAGTATGAAGAGGGTAGGTGGGTACAAAGTCCCATCAGTAGTTAAGAACCTACTGGCACTTCTTAGCTCTCAAGAGAAGGTAAGTCATTTTTCTTTAAAAATGTAACTTCTCATAAGTCAAACATAATTCAGAAGAAAGCCACACATACAGGATATTGCTCATACACCATCATAGAAGTTTCTGTTTACAGTAGATGATGACAAATACAGAGGCTACAAAAGATAAAGGTGCTGAGAATAGGCTAAATTCAGTTCAACCCTAAATATAAATTATGTACTTTACCGATTCCTCATAAGACTTAGGGATGACTGAAGAAGAAGAGACAGAAAGATCTTAAGAACCAGAGGTGGTAGATATCTATTAGGAAATGGTGTCCTCTGGGTGCAGCAGGGAAGAGCACGATTGAACTCACAGAAAATGTGACAGGATGTACAAGACCTGTGCAAACCAATGCCAGAAAAGATCCTTTCATGGACACAGAATTTGGGCATGTTGTCCTACCAATAACGGAGGAGTTATTGACAATTACTAACTTCTGGAAGAGGAAGGGCCAATTTCCTCCTAAGCCCCTAATAAGTCGGTCATGTTTTGGTGGAAGGTCACACATAGAAGAATTTTTGACAAGCACAATTGTTTTTTAAGGAAAATTACAAAAAAAAGTGTTTGGAAGAAAAGATGGGTATGTATGAAAAGAATTAGAGGGAGAAGGATGAATGTGATCAAAATTGAGACAACTGTGTAGGGCTAGTAAGGTGATAGACTGTAGAAAAGGCTATATACTACCTAGTCTGCTTGACTGCAATAATTCTTAATTGTATTCAGGATCATACCCCTATATGAATAGGTAAACGTAGTTACCGAACCTTATTAAAGAGTTATCTTTTTACAGTGTATGGAGATCATCACCGAAAGCCACAATTGGACATAATGCAGACACCAACAGATTTTGGCGCTCCCAGCATTAACTGAAACAAATACATCATAACTGCCACATCTATGACTAAGGGAACATCACAGCAGAAAAGGCAGAAAGATTATAAGAACTAGAATCAGCCCCAAAACCATATATATGATAACCAACAACAAAGATTACTCAAGAGGTTGTTTATATATGTGTGTATACAAACACAAAAAACACACAGAGAGACATGTGTGTGTGTGTGTGTATAACAATAATCAAACAAAAAGAGGCTATCAACTTGACAGTGGAGAAGGCATTAGAAGAAGGCACGGGAGGGCATCTGAAAAAATGATAGAATAAGAAAACAGGAGGAATTATGTAATTCTATTTTATTTAAAACATATTTTCAAACACGTACCAAATTCTGAAAGCACTAATAAAGTTTTTCTTACAAAAATCTTATAGGTCGCTTTCTTTCGCATGACCCAGCACCCCTCCCCAACCCTGCCCTGCTGTATGCTAGGACCAGTGCTCAACTACAGTCTTAAGCTCCTAAACTAAGGCGACCCACCCAGAGCAGTGAGTGCCTGCCAGCCCGGCAGGCCTCAGGGTCCCCTGTAAGGGAGCCGGGCACCTTCAGCTCCGGCACCAGGCTTCCTGTGCGCTCCTGGATACCACCCCCCCCCCCCCCCCCCCCCCCGGCTCCATTCATCCTGTTGGCCCTGGATCATTGGGCTACGGACGGCCCTGTTTAGTTGCTGAGGAATCCCATCAGGACGGGAACGGTTCCTGCTTCTACACTGAAGAGATATACACTGAGAGTCAATCACAGCAACGTCTGGACCAAGAGACCAGGCATCTCCTGGCTCCATTTGAAGGAAGAGATGGGAAGGCGCCAATACAAGAATTCCTCCAACAATCTGAAAGGCAACATGACACCACCAGAAACCAGGGATCCCGAAATAAGAAGAATTGTACACCCTACTCCTGAAGAAATAGAAGAAATCGACTCAAAAGTGAACTATATGAAAATAATAGAGGACCTTAAACAGGAGGTGAAAAACTGCCATAAACAATTAGAGATTACAAACAAAAAGGTAGAGGAAATGAATAAATCGCTCAAAGACACGCAAGAAAACCAAGAGAAACAAGAAAAAGCAATCAAACAGGTTAGGGAAGCGGTTCAAGACATGAAGAATGAAATGGAAGCAATGAAGAAAGCACAAACCGAGGGAAGAATGGAGATGGAAAATCTGGGTAAACGAACAGGAATGACAGAAACAAGTACTAACAACAGATTACAAGAGATAGAAGAGAGAATATCAGACACTGAAGATACCATAGAAAAAATAAACACACTGATCAAAGAAAACAGCAAAACCAACAAATTCTCATCACAAAACATTCAGGAAATTTGGGACACAATAAAAAGACCAAACCTAAGAATAATTGGAGTAGAAGAAGGAGAAGAAGTGCAGCTCAACGGTACAGAAAATATACTTAATAAAATTATAGAAGAAAACTTTCCCAACCTGAAGAAAGAGGTACCTATGAAGGTTCAAGAAGCATACAGAACACCAAATAGGCTGGATCAAAAAAAAACGTCCCCTCGCCATATAATAATCAAAACACAAAATACACAGAATAAAGAAAGAATATTAAGAGCCGCAAAGGAAAAAGGCCAAGTTACTTATAAAGGTAAACCTATCAGACTTACACCTGACTTCTCTATGGAAACCATGAAAGCCAGAAGGTCCTGGATAGATGTACTGCAAAAACTAAGAGATCATGGATGCAAGCCCAGACTACTATATCCAGCCAAGTTTCGTTCACTATAAATGGAGAAAACAAAATTTTCCAGGATAAAAACAAATTCAAACAATACGTAGCCACAAATCCAGCCTTACAGAAAATTATAGAAGGAAAATCACTAACCAAGGAGTCCAACAATGCCCACAATAACTCAGTCATCTAGAGACCTTTCACCAGCACAACTCAAAGAAGGGAAACACACAAACCCTACTACTAAAAAATTGACAGGAGTTAACAACCACTGGTCATTAATATCACTTAATGTCACTGGGCTCAACTCACCTATAAAAAGGCACAGGCTAAGGGATTGGATACGAAAACAGGATCCAACGTTCTGCTGTCTACAAGAAACACACCACAAAAACAAAGACAGGCACCTACTCAGAGTAAAGGGCTGGGAAAAGGCTTATCAAGCAAATGGTCCTAAGAAACAAGCAGGTGTGGCCATACTAATTTCTAACAAAGTTGACTTCAAACTTAAATCAATCAGAAGAGATGGAGAGGGACATTTTATACTCATAATAGGAACAATTCATCAGGATGAAGTCTCAATCCTGAATATCTATGCCCCTAATATAAAAGCGCCCACGTATGTAAAAGAAACATTACTAAAACTCAAGGCAGCCATCAAACCACACACACTAATAGTAGGAGACTTCAACACTCCTCTCTCACCAATGGACAGGTAAATCAAACAGAAACCTAACAGAGAAATTAGAGAATTAATGGAGGTAATGAATCAAATGGACTTAACAGACATCTATAGATTATTCCACCCGAAGAGGAAAGAATATACCTTCTTCTCTGCAGATCATGGAACCTTCTCGAAAATTGACCACATACTCGGTAACAAAGCTAACTTACACAGTTACAAAAAAATATAAGTAACCACCTGTGTCTTATCAGATCACCATGGATTAAAGTTAGAATTCAACAACAATGCTACCCCCAGAAAGCCTACAAACTCATAGAAACTGAACAGTCAACTTCTGAACCATACCTGGATTAAGGAAGAAATAAAGAAAGAAATTAAAGTCTTCCTTGAATTCAATGAAAATAAAGAAACAACATACTCGAACTTATGGGACACTATGAAAGCAGTGCTAAGAGGAAAGTTCATCGCACTAAGTGCCCACTTAAAGAAAACAGAGAAAGCACATATTGCAGACTTAACAGCCCACCTGAAAGCTCTAGAAAAAAAAAGAAGCAGACTCACCTAGGAGGAGTAGAAGATTGGAAATAATCAAACTGAGGGCTGAAATCAACAAAATAGAAACACAGAAAACAATCCAAAGAATCAATGAAAGAAAAAGCTGGTTCCTGGAGAAAATCAACAAGATTGACAAACCCCTATCCAAACTAATCAAACGGCAGAGAGAGAATTTGCAAATTAATAAGATCAGAAATGAAAAGGGGGACATAACAACAGACACAGAGGAAATTCAGAGAATCATCAGATCATATTACAAAAGCCTGTATAACACAAAACTGGAAAATGTAAAAGAAATGTACACTTTT
Organism: Microtus oregoni; assembly: GCF_018167655.1. Lineage (NCBI taxonomy): Eukaryota > Metazoa > Chordata > Mammalia > Rodentia > Cricetidae > Microtus > Microtus oregoni. The sequence continues at coordinate 21,490,467 of NW_024543071.1, forward strand.
TTAGATAAATACCATATACCAAAGTTACACCAGGACCAGGTGAACAATCTAAACAGACCTGTTGGTCGCGAAGAATTAGAAGCTGTTATCAAAAACCTCCCTACCAAAAAGAGCCCAGGACCAGATGGTTTCAATGCGGAATTCTACCAGAACTTCAAAGAAGAGCTAATACCCATACTCCTTAATGTATTTCACAATATAGAAACAGAAGGGTCATTACCTAATTCCTTTTATGAAGCTACAGTTACTCTGATACCAAAACCACACAAAGACTCAACCAGGAAAGAGAATTACAGGCCAATCTCACTCATGAACATGACGCAAAAATCCTCAACAAAATACTGGCAAACCGAATCCAAGAACACATTAGGAAAATTATCCATTATGATCAAGTAGGCTTCATTCCTGAGATGCAGGGCTGGTTCAACATACGAAAATCTATCAATGTAATCCAGCATGTAAATAAACTGAAGGAAAAAAACCATATGATCATTTCATTAGATGCTGAAAAAGCATTCGACAAAATTCAACATCCATTTATGTTAAAAGTCTTGGAGAGATTAGGGATACAAGGGTCATACCTAAATATAATAAAAGCTATATACAGCAAGCCGACAGCTAACATCAAATTAAACGGAGAGAAACTCAAAGTCATCCCGCTTAACTCAGGAACATGACAAGGATGTCCACTCTCTCCATACCTCTTCAATATAGTACTTGAAGTTCTAGCAATAGCAATGAGACAACATAATTGGATCAAGGGGATTCGAATTGGAAAGGAAGAAGTTAAGCTTTCGTTATTCGCAGATGATATGATAGTGTACTTAAGCGACCCCCAAAACTCCACCAAAGAACTTTTACAGCTGATAAACAGCTTTAGTAATGTGGCAGGATACAAGATCAACTCCAAAAAATCAGTCGCCCTCTTATACACAAAGGATAGGGAAGCAGAGAGGGAAATCAGAGAAGCTTCACCATTCACGATAGCCACAAACAGCATTAAATATCTTGGGGTAAATCGAACCAAGGAAGTGAAAGATCTATTTGACAAGAACTTTAAGGCATTGAAGAAAGAAATTGAAGAGGATACCAGAAAATGGATGGATCTACCTTGCTCTTGGATTGGGAGGATCAACATAGTAAAAATGGCAATTCTACCTAAGGCAATTTATAGATTCAATGCAATCCCCATCAAGATCCCATCAAAATTCTTCACAGATCTGGAGAGGACAATAATCAACTTTATATGGAAAAACAAAAAACCCAGGATAGCCAAAACAATCCTATACAATAAAGGATCTTCTGGAGGCATTACCATCCCTGACTTCAAACTCTATTACAGAGCTACAGTAATGAAAACAGTGTGGTACTGGCATAAAAACAGAGAAGTCGACCAATGGAATCGTATAGAAGACCCAAATTTTAACACAGAAACCTATGAACACCTCATTTTTGATAAAGGAGCTAAAAGTATACAATGGAAGAAAGAAAGCATCTTCAACAAATGGTGCTGGCACAACTGGATGTCAACCTGTAGAAGAATGAAAATAGACCCACATCTTTCACCGTGCACAAAACTCAAGTCCAAATGGATTAAAGACCTCAATATCAGCCCGAACACACTGAAAAGGATAGAAGAGAAAGTGGGAAATACCCTACAACAGATGGGCACAGGAGATCGCTTCCTATGTATAACCCCAGAAGCACAGACATTAAGAGCAACATTGAATAAATGGGACCTACTAAAACTGAGAAGCTTCTGCAAAGCAAAGGACACTGTCACTAAGACACAAAGGCAACCTACTGACTGGGAGAAGATCTTCACCAACCCTGCAACAGACAAAGGTCTGATCTCCAAAATATATAGAGAACTCAAGAAACTAGACTTTAAAATGCTAATTAACCCAATTAAAAAATGGGGCACTGATCTGAACAGAGAATTCTCAACAGAAGAAGTTCAAATGGCCAAAAGACACTTAAGGTCATGCTCAACTTCCTTAGCAATCAGGGAAATGCAAATCAAAACAACTTTGAGATATCATCTTACACCTGTCAGAATGGCTAAAGTAAAAAACACCAATGATAACCTTTGCTGGAGAGGTTGTGGAGGAAGTGGTACCCTCATCCATTGCTGGTGGGAATGAAATCTTGTGCAACCACTATGGAAGTCAGTGTTTTGGTTTCTTAGGAAATTCGGGATCAACCTACCCCTGGACCCAGGAATACCACTCTTGGGAGTATACCCAAGAGATGCCCTATCATATGACAAAAGCATTTGTTCAACTATGTTCATAGCAGTATTATTTGTAATAGCCAGAACCTGGAAACAACCTAGATGCCCTTCAATGGAAGAATGGATGAGGAAAGTATGGAATATTTACACATTAGAGTACTACTCAGCGGTAAAGAACAATGACTTCTCGAATTTTGCATGCAAATGGATGGAAATAGAAAACACTATCCTGAGTGAGGTATCCCAGACCCAAAAAGATGAACATGGGTTGTACTCACTCATAATTGGTTTCTAGCCATAAATAAGGGTCACGGAGTCTACAATAGGTGAATCCAAAGAAGCTAAGTAAGAAGGTGAACCCAAGGAAAAACATATAGTTATCCTCTTGGCTAAGGGAAGTAGACAAAATTGCCGGGGAGAAAATTGGTATCTTGGGGTGGGGTGGGTTGGGGGTAAGGGAGATGGGGAGAGAAAAGTTAGAAGGGAAGGAGGTCGGGCCTTGGGAAAGCGGGAGGATTGGGATAAAGGAAGGTTGGACAGGGGAGCATGGAACCACAATTCTTAGTTAAGGGAACCACTTTAGGGTTGGCAAGAGACCTGAGCCTAGAGGGGCTCCCAGGTGCCCAAGCTGAGGTCCCCAGTTAGTTCCTTGGGCAGTTGAGAATAGGGAACCTGAAATGACCCTATCCTTGAGCAATACTGATGAATATCTTGCATATCATCATAGAACCTTCATCTGGTGATGGATGGAGATAGAGACAGAGACCCACAATGGAGCACTGGACTGAGCTCCCAAAGTCCCAATGAGGAGCACAAGGAGGGAGAACATGAGCAAAGAAGTCGGGTCCACGAGGGATGCACCCACCCACTGAGACAGTGGAGCTGATCTATTGAGAGCTCACCAAGACCAGCTGGACTGTGACTGAAAAAGCATGGGATAAAACTGGACTCTCTGAACATGGCGAACAATGAGGGCTGATGAGACACAAAGGACAATGGCACGGGTGTTTGATCCTACGTAATGTGATGGCTTTGTGGGAGCCCAGCCAGTTTGGATGTTCACCTTCCTAGATAAGGACGGAGGTGGGAGGTCCTAGGTCTTACCACAGGGCAGAAAACCCTGACTGCTCTTTGGACTGGAGAGGGAGGGGGAAAGGAGTGGGGGGAGGGGGAGAAGGGTGGGAGGAGGAGGCGTAGGGGGGGAGGAGGGGGAGGGAAATGGGAGGCTGGGAGGAGGTGGAAACTTGTTTTTTTTTTCTCCTTTTCTCAATAAAAAAAAAATCTTATAGGTCAAGCACAAATCATGTTAGGTGATTATTAAATAGACAACACCAAGTAGAATAGATAGAAAACTAGGGTGTGTCTCAGTAGAGATAGTGGATGATCATGATAAAAACACATTGTATAAAATTCTCAATGTAGTTAATAATTTTTAAACAAATGAAAATACAATTTTAAGATCATGCTACAGCAGACAAAATAATTGATGAAAATTCTATTATACTAGGCTAAGAAAAGGAAAGTGTAAATTGCATGTTACCCAGGACTGTAAACATTGGCCTAGAAGAGTCCCTGTACTGCTTAGTTAACTTCCTCAAAGCTCTGTAATCCAAGAAAATGAAAACAAATATCCTTTGATTGGGCTCTGCCACTATTATCAATAGCAGTTATTCCATGATGGAACGATCCACAAAGACAAAGTACACTTGTGCTCCTGGAAATGCACAATTATTCAGCTAAAAAGAAAATTAGCATGAAACATATATTCATCGTTTCTGATTTAAAAACAAAGAAAATTTTAGAATAGGTGTGATCAACATCACACATACATACACACACACCTTGACTAAAATGCAAATGCAGAAATCTGCACTTACCATTGGTTTTCCTCAGTTCCTCCACAAGGCACTGTGCTTCCTCTTGAACACGGTCTTCAAGGTTCCTTTTGCCCATGCCCAAATTCCTCAGAGTTGTGAGAGTGAAGCGCCTTATCTCTTTCCATCTGTTTCCATTGCTCAAAATAATGCCTAAAGAAATGGAAAAACAGGGTCTCTCCCTACTGTTTGCACTGGCTTTCAGAAATATATTCTCTTTAGAGGGATACCGTGCTCAGCCTACATATAGTGGAGAGGGCCTTGGTCCTGCTTCGAAGCAATGTGCTAGACTTTGTTGACTCCCCATGTGAAGCCTTACACTGTCTGAGGAGTGGATGAGGGTGTGGTGGAGGGGAAGTTCGAAGGAGTAGGAGGAAGAGAGGAAGTGGGAACTGTGATTGGTATGTACATTGAAAAAAGATAGTTTTTATAAAAAATAAAATATCATAAAAAATAAATGGTAAAGCACTAGAAAAATATTCTAGGAACAAATGAGAGATTTGATGGGTGGAAACCACAGAGAGGTCCAACCTGTACCTAGGGGAAGAAGTTCCACCCCTCCTTTCAGTCTTCACTTTCAACAGAAACACTGCATCCCTCATATGAACATGTATAGTAACTTACCAAGACCTTTATTAATTCTTTCACCCACTGGAAAGCTTCCTCTTCCAGCAAACTCTTCCCCATGATCAATCAGAGCTTCCTTCACTGCTTCATACCCATGCAACACTATAGTGGGTTTCATGCCAAAGTACAGAGTGAACACTGGGCCATAGACTTTTGAGAACTAAAAATAGAAAAGAAAAATGTAAATACTAGCAAAAAAGCCATGTTAATCTCCATGGAGTCAACCTCATTCACATTGATAATATCACACACTGTACTTTAATATTTTTAGTCAGGCAAAGCTCAATTTCAAATGGTTGTGAAGCCTATTTATATCATATAATGGTTTTACCGATCACCTTCAGAAAAACATATAATGATGGCCTGCCTGCACCAAGCAGGGTAGGCGCTTTGTTTGCGAGCTGCCCCTTCAGCACGGAGGCCTGATTTCTCGGCGCCAGGAGAGCCAGCATTGGGGTGAGATTCTGGCCCAGCAGCGCCAGCCTGGGACAGGGAGCTCAGAGGTTCTTTGTTCCCCTATCCTTCTTGGGATCTCTGCAGGGCCTCTACTACCGGCATACCGCCTCTTTCTTCCTAGCCCACCCAGCTTCCATCCAGAACCCTCCCCACTTCAGCCCCACCACCCTCTTTCGGCACATTACATCACCCAGCCCAGCCTGTCTGGGCACTGGGTCCGAATCCTCAGGGCACCCAAGCAGGTGGGAGTTCCTTTGGTTCCATGGCCTGCCTGCACCAAGCAGGGTAGGCGCATTGTTTGCTAGCTGCTCCATCAGCACAGAGGCCTGATCTCTCGGCGCCAGGAGAGCCAGCGTTGGGGCACCAGGAGGGCCAGCGTTGGGGAAAGCCAACATTGGGGAGAGCCAGCGTGGGTAGGCAAGGAGACCTGATCCACTAAAAGAAGATCCATAAGGGAGCATTTGGAAGAAGAGATGGGCAGACGCCAAGGCAAGAATTTGCCCAACAAGCTGAAAAGCAACCTGAAGCCACCAGAAACGAGCAACCTCACAATGGGAGGACATGAACACCTTAATCAAGAAGAAGTAGAAAAGATTGACTTCATGAAAGTGATTGACGCCCTTAAACAGTATGTAAAAAATGCCCTTATACAAATGGATGAGAAATATAACAGAAAGTTTGTAGAATTGAATAAATCAGTGAATGATACCCTAGAAAACCAGGGGAAAACAATCAAACAGATAATGGAAACAGTTCAAGACTTGAAAACTGAAATGGAGGCAAAGAAGAAAACACAAACAGAGGGCCGGCTGGACATGGAAAATTTAAGTAAACAAACAGAGTCTACAGAAACAAGCATAACCAACAGAATACAAGAGTTAGAAGAAAGAATCTCAGATTCTGAAGATACCATAGAGAAAATAAACACACTGATCAAAGAAAACAGCAAGTCCAACAAACTCTCATCACAAAACATTCAGGAAATATGGGACACAATAAAAAGACCAAACCTAAGAATAATAGGAGTAGAAGAAGGAGAAGTGCAGCTCAATGGTCCAGAAAATATATTTAATAAAATTATAGAAGAAAACTTTCCCAACCTAAAGAAAGATATTCCTTTGAAGGTTCAAGAAACATACAGAACACCGAATAGGCTGGATCAAAGAAAAAACATCCCCTCGCCATATAATAATCAAAACACGAAGCATACAGAATAAGGAAAGAATATTAAGAGCTGCAAAGGAAAAAGGCCAAATTACATATAAAGGCAAACCTACCAGACTTACACCTGACTTCTCCATGGAAACCATAAAAGCCAGAAGGTCCTGGATAGATGTACTGCAGAAACTGAGAGACCATGGATGCAAGCCCAGATTACTATACCGAGCCAAGCTTTCGATCACTATAAATGGAGAAAATAAAATTTTCCAGGATACAAACAAATTTAAACAATACACAGCCACAAATCCAGCTTTACAGAAAGTAATAGAAGGAAAATCACTAACCAAGGAGTCCAACAATGACCACAATAACTCAGACATATAGAGACCCTTCACCAACACAAATCAAAGAAGAGAAACACACAAACTCTACGACTAAAAAAGTGACCGGAGTTAAGAACCACTGGTCATTAATATCACTTAATGTCAATGGACTCAACTCACCTATAAAAAGGCACAGGCTAAGAGATTGGATAAAAAAAAAACAGGATCCAACATTCTGCTGTTTACAAGAAACACACCTCAACCACAAAGACAGGCACCTACTCAGAGTAAAGGGCTGGGAAAAGGCTTATCAAGCAAATGGACCTAAGAAACAAGCAGGTGTGGCCATACTAATATCTAACAAAGTTGACTTAAAACTTAAATCAATCAGAAGAGATGGAGAGGGGCATTTTATACTCATAACAGGAACAGTTCAACAGGATGAAGTCTCAATCCTGAATATATATGCCCGTAATATAAAAGCACCCACGTACATAAAAGAAACATTGCTAAAACTCAAGGCAGCCATCAAACCTCACACACAAATAGTAGGAGACTTCAACACACCTCTCTCACCAATTGACAGGTCAATCAGACAGAAACCTAACAGAGAAATTAGAGAATTAATGGAGGTAATGAATCAAATGGACTTAACAGACATCTATAGAACATTCCAACCAAATAGGAAAGAATATACCTTCTTCTCGGCAACCCATAGAACTATCTCAAAAATCGACCACATAGTCGGTAACAAAGCAAACATCAACAATTACAAATAATATTAGTAACCACCTGTGTCTTATCAGATCATCAGGGATTAAAGTTAGAATTCAACAACAATGCTACCCCAGAAAGCCTACAAATTCATGGAAACTGAACAGTCAACTACTGAACCATACCTGGATTAAGGAAGAAAAAAGAAAGAAATTAAAGTCTTCCTGGAATTCAATGAAAATAAAGAAACAACATACTCAAACTTATGGGACACTATGAAAGCAGTGCTAAGAGGAAAGTTCATAGCACTAAGTGCCCACTTAAAGAAAACAGAGAAAGCTCACATTGGAGACTTAACAGCCCACCTGAAAGCTCTAGAAAAAAAAGAAGCAGACTCACCTAGGAGGAGTAGAAGACTGGAAATAATCAAACTGAGGGCTGAAATCAACAAAATAGAAACAGAGAAAACAATACAAAGGATCAATGAAACAAAAAGCTGGTTCCTGGAGAAAATCAACAAGATTGACAAACCCCTATCCAAACTAATCAAACGGCAGAGAGCGAATTTGCAAATTAATAAGATCAGAAATGGAAAAGGGGACATAACCACAGACATAGAGGAAATTCAGAGAATCATTAGGTCTTACTACAAATGCCTATATGCCACAAAACTGGAAAATGTAAAGGAAATGTACACTTTTTTAGATAAATACCATATACCAAAGTTACACCAGGACCAGGTGAACAATCTAAATAGACCTGTTAGTCGCAAAGAATTAGAAGAGGTTATCAAAAACGTCCCTACCAAAAAAAGCCCAGGACCAGATGGTGTCAATGCGGAATTCTACCAGAACTTCCAAGAAGACCTAATACCATTACTCCTTAATGTATTTCACAATATAGAAACAGAAGGGGCCTTGCCAAATTCCTTTTATGAAGCTACAGTTACTCTGATACCAAAACCACACAAAGACTCAACTAAGAAAGAGAATTATAGACCAATCTCACTCATGAACATCGCCGCAAAAATCCTCAATAAAATACTGGCAAACCGAATCCAAGAACACATTAGAAAAATTATCCATTATGATCAAGTAGGCTTCATCCCAAGGATGCAGGGCTGGTTCAACATACGAAATCTATCAATGTAATCCATCATATAAATAAACTGAAAGAAAAATATCATATGATCATTTCATTAGATGCTGAAAAAGCATTTGACAAAATTCAACATCCCTTTATGATAAAAGTCTTGGAGAGATTAGGGATACAAGGGTCATACCTAAATATAATAAAAGCTATATACAGCAAGCCAACAGCTAACATCAAATTAAACGGAGAGAAACTCAAAGTCATCCCGCTTAACTCAGGAACACGACAAGGCTGTCCACTCTCGCCATACCTCTTCAATATAGTGCTTGAAGTTCTAGCAATAGCAATAAGAAAACATAAGGGGATCAAGCGGATTCAAATTGGAAAGGAAGAAGTGAAACTTTCATTATTCGCAGATGATATGCTAGTGTACATAAGCGACCCCCAAAACTCCACCAAAGAACTCCTACAGCTGATAAACAGCTTTAGTAATGTGGCAGGATACAAGATCAACTCCAAAAAATCAGTCGCCCTCTTATACATAAAGGATATGGAAGCAGAGAGGGAAATCAGAGAAGCTTCACCTTTCACCATAGCCACAAACAGCATAAAATATCTTGGGGTAACTCTAACCAAGGAAGTGAAAGATCTATTTGACAAGAACTTTAAGGCATTGAAGAAAGAAATTGAGGAGTGTACCAGAAAATGGAAGGACCTCCCTTTCTCTTGGATTGGGAGGATCAACATAGTAAAAATGGCAATTCCACCAAAGGCAATTTATAGATTCAATGCAATCCCCATCAAGGTCCCATCAAAATTCTTAACAGATCTTGAGAGGACAATAATCAACTATATATGGAAAAACAAAAAACCCCGGATAGCCAAAAAAAAAAAACAATCCTATACAATAAAGGATTGTCTGGAGGCATTACAATCCCTGACTTCAAACTCTATTACAGAGCTACAGTGGTGAAAACAGTGTGGTACTGGCATAAAAACAGAGAAGTCGACCAATGGAATCATATAGAAGACCCAAATTTTAACACAGAAACCTATGAACACCTCATTTTTGATAAAGGAGCCAAAAGTATACAATGGAAGAAAGAAAGCATCTTCAACAAATGGTGCTTTCATAACTGGATGTCAACCTGTAGAAGAATGAAAATAGACCCATATCTATCACCATGAACAAAACTCAAGTCCAGATGGATTAACGACCTCAGTATCAGTCAGAACACAGTGAACCTGATAGAGGAGAAAGTGGGAAGTACACTACAACAGATGGGCACAGGAGATCGCTTCCTATGTGTAACCCCAACAGCACAGACATTAAGGGCAACATTGAATAAATGGGACCTCCTGAAACTGAGAAGCTTCTGTAAAGCAAAGGACATTGTCACTAAGACAAAAGGCAACCTACTGACTGGGAGAAGATCTTCACCAACCCCGCAACAGACAAAGGTCTGATCTCCAAAATATATAGAGAACTCAGGAAACTAGACTTTAAAATGCTAATTAACCCAATTAAAAAATGGGGCACTGAACTGAACAGAGAATTCTCAACAGAAGAAGTTCAAATGGCCAAAAGACACTTAAGGACATGCTCAACCTCCTTAGCCATCAGGGAAATGCAAATCAAAACAACTTTGAGATATCATCTTACACCTGTCAGAATGGCTAAAATAAAAAACTCCAATGATAGCCTTTGCTGGAGAGGCTGTGGAGAAAGGGGTACCCTCATCCATTGCTCGTGGGAGTGCAATCTTGTGCAACCACTTTGGAGATCAGTGTTTCGGTTTCTCAGGAAATTCGGGATCAACCTACCCCTGGACCCAGCAATACCACTCCTGGGAATATACCCAAGAGATGCCCTATCATAAGACAAGAGCATTTGTTCAACCATGTTCATAGCAGTATTATTTGTAATAGCCAAAACCTGGAAACAACCTAGATGCCCCTCAATAGAAGAATGGATGAAGAAAGTGTGGAATATCTACCCATTAGAATACTATGCTGCGGTAAAAAACAATGACTTCTCTAATTTTGCATGCAAATGGATGGAAATAGAAAACACTATTCTGAGTGAGGTAACCCAGACCCAAAAAGATGAATATGGGATGTACTCACTCATAATTGGTTTCTAGTCATAAATAAGGGTCACGGAGTAAACAATTGGTGATCCTAAAGAAGCTAAGTAAGAAGTTGAACCAAAGGAAAAACATATAGTTATCCTCTTGGCTATGGGAAGTAGACCAAATTGCCGGGGAGAAAATTGGGATCTTGGGGGTGGGGTGGGATGGGGGTAAGGGGAAATGGGGAGAGATAAGGGAGTAGGGAAGGATGGGGGGAACTTGGGGGAAAAAAAGATTGGGATAAAGGAAGGTTGGATAGGGGAGCACCGAAGCACAATTTTTAGTTAAGGGCGCCACCTTAGGGTTGGCAAGAGACTTGAACCTAGAGGGGCTCCCAAGTGCCCAAGATGAGGTTCCCAGTTAGTTCCTTGGGCAGCTGAGGATAGGGAACCAGAAATGACCCTATCCTAGAGCAATCATTACGAATATCTTGCATATCATCATAGAACCTTCATCTGGTGATGGATGGAGATAGAGACAGAGACCCACACTGGAGCACTGGACTGAGCTCCCAAGGCCCCAATGAGGAGCAGAAGGAGGGAGAACATGAGCAAAGAAGTCGGGACCACGAGGGGTACACCCACCCATTGAGACAGTGGTGCTGATCTATTGGGAGCTCACCAAGGCCAGCAGGACTGTGACTGAAAAAGCATGGGTTAAAACTGGACTCTCTGAACATGGCGAACAATGAGGGCTCATGAGAAGCCAAGGACAATGGCACGGGGTTTTGATCCTACTTCATGTTCTGGCTTTGTGGGATCCTAGCCAGTTTGGATGTTCACCTTCCTAGATATGGACAGAGGGGGGAGTACCTAGGACTTACCACAGGGCAGGGAACCCTGACTGCTCTTTGGACTGGAGAGGGAGGGGGAGAGGAGTGGGAGTAGGGGGAGAAGGATGGGAGGAGGGGGAGAAGGGTGGGAGGAGGAGGAGGGAAATGGGAGGCTGAGAGGAGGTGGAAACTTGTTTTTTTTTTCTTCCTTTTCTCAATAAAAAAAATGAAGCTCAAAAAAAAATAAATAAAATGTCTAACTGGTTTTTCATCAAAAAAAAAAGAAAGAAAGAAAACCATATAATGGTTCAATACTCAGGTAGTTCTCATACAAGGATTACAATGAATTTTCACACCAAAACATTCAGCAGGATGCTGACCACTAGAACTCCATACAGGAAATATACATGCCTGCTGACTGCCCCCTCTGTCTCAGCGCCTGCCCAACATACTCACCATCAACCCTCCCATCTTTCCCACCATGTCCCAGTCTCCAACTCAGGCAGAAACTCCCTCTTTGAACAGAGGCCATTCCACTCCGACCTACAGAAGTCCAGCCCACAGGGGTGGAGACACTTTCCTCAACCACAGGCCACTGCAGTCAGAAGATCAGAGAAGAAACAGAAACCGAATAACAAACACACATACTACTAAACTCATATTACTATATTTATGAATTTAATGCTATACATCAGATATCTGGTGCCATATTTACAGGTTTAGATAAAGAGGAGATGACAGTACCTAAAGGACCAAGAATAGTCAAGTCACTCCTAAGGTGTAAAAAATGCTGTTTGAGATATAACAATAACTGATACCAAATTATATTATAGAGTTATGTGATAGAAACTGTCTGGTACTCACAAATATAGGCAAGTGGTCCAGTGGAATAGACAAAATGATGCAACAATAAAGCAGCAATGTAAAGGCCCACTTACTTTCAAAATACAAATCTGTAAGTCACTACAGTTGATTCTATTGAGGAACCAGATTTGGCATAATGCTACTACAAACACAGAGAGTGGGCACCAAGGGAGCTGCACCATAGGCATGCAATATTTCATGGAAAAAAATAGTTCCTTCTCTGGCTGGATACAAACATCACCAAATATGTTGAAATCTTGGCTTCTCTGTTGCATTTCTTGTGTTATTCCTTGTCCTTGGTATTTAGTTAAATTAGGAATCAGTTACTTTGTTAGAGTGCAACATCAAATAGATGTAATTAGAATAAAATGTTTTTCTAAAATTCTATTATTTCATTATTATTAATGACTTATTGAATAAATCATTACTCACTATTGGTCTTCATCCAAAAATAATGGAAAAGATGTGTTTTTTTTGTTTTGTTAAGATAGGAAATATTCACAAATTTTGCAATTTTGTGGAATTTTTTGTTTTATAAAATGTGAAGAAGTAAATGTCCTTTCACCTGAAACCTCACTCATTACTGAATTCCCGACAATGGTCACCTAAAAGTGTCATAAGTTACACAATACTTCGCAAGAGTTTTGACTTTGTAATTATTTATAACTATATTGCCTCTGATACTAGATTTTCATCTAAAGCAACTGTCAGTTTCTCTTCTTTGTCAAGGTGCTGGAGGAGCACAGAGAATACTTACATTGGTCAAGCACTGGCTGATGTCCTTCACATCTATTTGCAGGAAGTTGCCAAGAACTGGGAGAGGGATGGGGCCAGGAGGGAGCTTCGCTCTCTCAGAGCTCTGTCTCCAGAGTGAGAGGAGAAGCAGACAGCAGAGGCTGAGCACCAGGACCACAACTGCATCCATGGAGATCCTTCTGCCTGACACAGCTGTGCTCAGCCAGCATGGAGCTTTTATAACACTACCTGCTGAATCAATATGTCTTCTTTGGAACAGCACTGGCTGGTCAATCAGATAACCTTTAACCTCTCTCTTTCTCAAGCAGACTTTGTCCTTCTGATCGAAATAAAAATAAGATGGTCGTTACACTTTCCCCTCTTTACAGGGTATCCATTTGAATTTCTGGTTAACAGAACAGATTGGTGTTCAAATAGTGCTAATAAAAATAGAGTCTGTGCAGCCATGGGACAGATACACCTTACACCATTGACTACAGTTTGATGTTTCACACTTTTGGCTCTTTGCAGGAAGTCTGCCTACCAGCTCCTAAATAAATCATATGGTGGCTTATAGTTAGTTATAAATGTCCAGCTTTAGCTTGGCATGTTTCCTACCAGCTTTTCTTAACTTATATTATCCTGTTTACCTTTTGCCTCTGGACTTTCCCTGTTCTCTTACTTCTGTAAATCTTACTTTCACTCTGACCCCAAGATAAGTGTTTGTAGCTGGACGGCTGCCCCCCCCATGTCCTTCTCCATCTCTCACTCCTTCCTTTCTCCAAGATTTCTTCTTCTATATAATCTCTCTGCCTGACAACCCTGTCTATCCTTTCTCCTGTCTCAGATCTTGATTAAACTCTCAGGTTTTCTAAACAGATAAAGTATCACATCTTCACAAAGTTAAACAAATGAAACATGAGCAAAAGTAACATATTATAACATCATATTACTAAACAACAGGTCGCTATTTATATCATAATACACCTGAACATTGTTTTGGTGGAAAGCAGACTCTCCTTAGGACTTCCCTCATCATTCAGGATCCAAAGCCAGGAAGCAAAATTTAACACAAATATCCTTTGTGGGGAAAAAAACAGTAGATGGTAACAGGCCTTATTGAAAATGCTGGAGAGTTATACCTTCATGGTTAACCTCCCTGAAGTCAGGCAGAATCTTAAAGTCCTGATCACAGACTGGTGGCTGTAGAAAAGGTATGGGACTACCACAACCCCAAAAGACAGACCAACCTTCTTTGTTCACCTGGCTTATATGTAAATATTCAACAACAAACTTCTTTTAATAAAAATATTACAGACATTTCCTCTCTGGCTCACAATGCGTTCTTTGAGTAAACAACAAATAGTGGAGCCATTTACCATGGCAATGCAGAGGCAGGGACATGGTGTTTGCCCCAAAGTCTTTCAAAGTAACATATCATACTCATAGGTGTACCTGAATAAATACACATGAATATGTGTATGTGCATAACGCAGACAGAGAAATTGTCTTGTATTAGTGATTTTCAACAAGTAGCTTCACATTTTTGGTTTTTGAAATTTTCCCAATTGTGGCAGATACAAAATCAGTTTTGCTGCTAAAAATATTTTCTTTAAACTTAATCTAGAGCCTCCTTTTAGGTTTGCAGATGGTGGTATGAAACTAGATTGCTAGTTAGTCTTTTAAGAATTAATAGAGAACAATTTTTAATTGCGTTAGAAAATGGAGCAATGTAGAAGATTTATATTTTGGTATGTATACAATCACTGAAGGGCTCTTTGGAATGGACTATTTTATTTCAAATTTGTCTAATACTAAAGCTAATTATGAGGGTATGCAAATGATGACAGAGCGGCATATGCCATCTCATAAGCAAACTGAAATGAAGTATGAACAGATAGTTTTGACCTCTCCAAGGAAATTTTGCTGTACTTGATAGATCTTTATATATTTTTCTTTCCTTGTGAAGACATAGCCAAAGAACGAAATGTCATTTTATTAAATGCAATTGCATTTGTTTTTCTTAGATAAGTATGAGCATATAAGCTGCTTATAATAAATAAGGATATTAAAGAACATTATTACACATCTATGCTTAATATTGTGTTCTCTCAGAACAACCAAAAATTCATGATCATGATTATGAGTGAATAAAACATGCGCAAGAATAATTTTTTAAAAAGCCATTGGAAGTTAAAATGTTTTGTACACCAAACATCTTTCCATTAAATAAATAAGATCAAAGAAAGCATCAAGAGTAATGCTCCACAATGAATATATAAAAATATTTTAAACATCTCTCTAATGTGAGACAAATTCATATGTAATAAACCAAAAAAGAAGTTTGTTCTATACTTTATTCTAAATGTTTATTCCGTTTTGTAGGCATCATTGATAGTAGATAAGATTCTAGGGTGGTATCCATGATCACAACCCTTGACAGTGGTCCTGTAGATGAATTACCTCTTTGGGTGTCAGTATGGCTCAGATAATCAAATGAGTTAAAATGCATCAGATCACGCCTCATCCCATGCTGAAACATTAATTCCAGCCCAGAAGATGGCCCAGATAAAGCAGTGTACCTGCTCCTAAGACACAGAATCTATGTGCTGATATTTGTCGTTTTAAAGCTATGGAGTTTATGATAATACTGTTACCTAGCAACCGATAACTCATCTGGCTATTTATGTAAATAGAGCTGTGCTGCATTCAAAGGACTGAACACTCTTTTGTACCTTAATTAGAGAACAAAAATATGCACATCTTAAAAACAAATCACGTAATGAATGCGATTAATAATTACAATATTCAAATGTATATGTTGTTGTAAATAACTGTTTCTAACTAGTCTAATTTATATTATGATCAAATTTGATAGAGATTTTGTTATATGATGATAAACATTCCTGAGATATAGTTCACTATGAATAATATATTAAAGAGAAGTTTTATTTTGCCAATGATGCAAAACAAATTTGTTCTAAATTTGTATTTGTTCAAAACTGTTCTTTTTGCTTTTGAGATACATCCCTAGCATAATTTCAACCCCTATTTGAGCACCGCACATTTAAAACAAGTGGGATTCTTTGCACAAATGAACCCTTTAATTAATTCACATTAATGTTATTGTACATGAAGGAAAATGAAATAATAAATGCTGTGAGCAAATTGCAATCTCAACTGCAATCCCTTCTTTGATACTCTAACTTGTTTGTTCAAATTTTTTGCAACTGCAGTGAAAATATTCTGTGCATGTCTCTCTAAGTTTAAAAATACATAATTCCTTGGCTGGAAATGTTGTTCAGCAGTTACGAGCACATTTTGCTTTTGCAGGGAACCCAAGTTCAGATCCCAACATTCACATCTCTCTCCTCCTAATAGCCAGTAACTCCAGTGCCTTTTCCCAGCCCTTTACTCTGAGTAGGTGCCTGTCTTTGTGGTTGAGGTGTGTTTCTTGTAAACAGCAGAATGTTGGATCCTGTTTTCTTATCCAATCTCTTAGCCTGTGCCTTTTTATAGGTGAGTTGAGTCCATTGACATTAAGTGATATTAATGACCAGTGGTTGTTAACTCTGGTCACTTTTCTATTAGTAGAGTTTGTGTGTTTCCCTTCTTTGAGTTGTGTTGGTGAAGGGTCTCTAGATGTCTGAGTTATTGTGGTCATTGTTGGACTCCTTGGTTAGTGATTTTCCTTCTATTACTTTCTGTAAAGCTGGATTTTTGGCTGTGTATTGTTTAAATTTGTTTTTATCCTGGAAAATTTTATTTTCTCCATTTATAGTGATCGAAAGCTTGGCTGGGTATAGTAGTCTGGGCTTGCATCCATGGTCTCTCAGTTTCTGCAGTACATCTATCCAGGACCTTCTGCATTCATGCTTACCATAGAGAAGTCAGGTGTGATTCTGATAGGTTTACCTTTATAAGTGACTTGGCCTTTTTCCTTTGCAGCTCTTAATATTCTTTCCTTATTCTGTATGCTTCGTGTTTTGATTATTATATATCAAGGGGATGGTTTTTTTTTTGATCCAGTCTATTCGGTGTTCTGTATGCTTCTTGAACCTTCATAGGTATATCTTTCTTTAGGTTGGGAAAGTTTTCTTCTATAATTTTATTAAATATATTTTCTGGACCATTGAGCTGCACTTCTCCTTCTTCTACTCCTATTATTCTTAGGTTTGGTCTTTTTATTGTGCCCCATATTTCCTGAATGTTTTGTGATGAGAGTTTGTTGGACTTGCTGTTTTCTTTGATCAGTGTGTTTATTTTCTCTATGGTATCTTAAGAATCTGAGATTCTTTCTTCTAACTCTTGTATTCTGTTGGTTATGCTTGTTTCTGTAGACTCTGTTTGTTTACTTAAATTTTCCATGTCCAGCCGACCCTCTGTTTGTGATTTCTTCCTTGCCTCCATTTCAGTTTTCAAGTCTTGAACTGTTTCCATTTTCTATTTGATTGTTTTTCCTTGGTTTTCTAGGGTATCATTCACTGATTTATTCAATTCTTCAAACTTTCTGTTATATTTCTCATCCATTTCTATAAGGGCATCTTTTACATACTTAGGGCATCAATCACTTTCATGAAATCAATCTTTTCTACTTCTTCTTGATTAAGGTGTTCATGTCCTCCCATTGTGAGGTTGCTGGTTTCTGGTGGCTTCATGTTGCTTTTCAGCTTGTTGGGCGAATCCTTGCATTGGTGTCTGCCCATTTCTTCTTCCAAATGCTCCCGTATGGATCTTCCTTTACCAGATCAGGTCTCCTTGCCTACTGATGTACATTCCCAGTGATGGCTCTCCTCAGTGATGGCTCTCCCAGTGCCGAGATCAGATCTCCGTGACCAATGATGGCTCTACCCAATGCTGGCTCTCCTGGCACCGAGATCAGGTCTCCGTGCTGGTTGGGTGGCTCTTAAACAAAATGCCTACCTTGCTTGGTGCAGGCAGGCTATAGAAAAAAAGGAACACCAGCCCGCTTGGGTGCCCTGAGGATTCGGACCGAGTGCCCAGACAGGCTGGGCTGGGTGATGTTATGTGTCGAAAGAGGGCAGTGGGGCCAAGGTGGGGAGGGTTCTGGATGAAAGCTGGGTGGGATAGGAAGAAAGAGGCAGTATGCAGGGAATAGAGGCCCTGCAGAGAGTCCAAGAAGGATAGAGGGTTGCGGAACTTCTGAGTTCCCTGACTGGGACTGGCACCACGGGGTCAGAAACTCACCCCAATGTTGGCTCTCCTGGTGCCCAGAGATCTGGTCTCCATGCTCGTTGGGGAGCTCACAAACAAAGCACCTACCTTGCTTGGTGCAGGCAGGCTATCTATACATTACATTATTAAATGAGTTGCACAATCACAATTCCTTAATCAAGAGGAGAAATACATATACCCAGTATAACAAAATTGGTCTTAAATTTCTATCAATAAACCAAGTTTCATACCTCTCTATAGCATATTCCCCCCCTTGAATGTAAAGAAACATTTATAAACAATCATTTAGGGAATTTTGGTGTGGTTCTTCTCCAAATTGCTTCTTGCTTTATATTAGGTGAAGTAATTTTTTGAGGGGTGTTCAAGACAACCTTTCAGGGGTCTTGGTCCATTAAACCTCATTAGCCTAGAATGAATCCACAGGTTCTCATCCTCTGTGGAAACAAAAGAAGAAGCTCTTTTCCAAAGCAACATATCCTTAAACTCAAATTCTGAAGTCAAGATAACTTTAAAGTATATATGTTGGCTTAGCTTAACAGATCCCAGAATCAAATGTCTCTATGAGGTCAAAAAACCCCAAAGAAAACACAATATACATAATCCAGACTTTTTGTGTATATTTCATCTTTACATGGCTTATTCTTTCTGTACTCCTTTTAATCTATGCACTGTCTGTATTCTGTCTCTTTACAGACTTTACTCGTTTTATAACTGTATATATTCTTTTTCTTCTCTCTCAAAAAAAATACTTGGCACAATTCTCAAATTATTATACACTGAGGAAGTTTGAATACAAATCAACTTCTGTGACTTGGTTAAATTGTGGAAGCTTAGGGATGTTTGAAATCAGGCTATAAAATAATGAGGTTGTACAGAATGAAATGTAAGGACAGAGTTATCCTAAAGATAATTGTATTTGTGGAAGGATATATATTATTCTAATTATAACATCAAACTACAAGCAAAAAGGTTGATATGCATAAACATCTTTATATTTGTTCTAAACTGACTAAGCCAATATTCCTAAGCTTTCATAGCATGGGAAATTGTCTTGTAAGACCACTTTATATAATCATATATATCATTTATATGTGTAATTTATATATCATAAATCACATTACACGGATTATATGAATGTTCTTGAAATGCTCACACCCGTATTTCTTCTGATTCTTTTTTCTTTTCTCTTTCTAAGCCAATATGATTCCCTCTAGGGATTTAAAACTGAGCCTTGGAGATTCAGTGCTTTGGCCAGACAGAAACCACTGATAGTAAAACCAGGGTTTGAGCTTTCATACTGCACTGTTTCCTTAACAAAGACATTCAGTTCTATTCCATCCACCAACCTCAGCTGTGTACTATGACTCAATATCAACCTTAGTCATTGGCATTCAAAGCAAACATGACTTTAGTTAATAAGTACTGCAGTAATTAAATTAAAAATAATTTTTAAAAACAAGTTTTGACATTCAGGTCAGAAAAGTTTGATTTTAATGATCTTTAGAATCTAGCTAATAATTAGATGATCATTTTTGAAATGGAGGTCAGAAAAGTCTGGTTTTAATGATCTTTAAAATCTAGTTAATAATTAGATGGTCTTTATTTTGACATGGAGGTCAGAAAAGTTTGATATCAATAGTCTTTTGACCTTTAGTGACACAAAGTCTTATTACCCTGTCACCTTTAGCAAAGTAAGCAGAATTTGTTTTCTAATTCGTATTGACATAAATCCCAAATAAACAAGAAAGAAACAATTACTAGACATAGGCTTGACTAGAAAGCACAGGATTGTATGTTAAAACCTGTGTTGAAAGTTGATAAGTCTTAACTGGGTGAGATGCTAATGGCTTCTATGTCCTGAGTACTAGCTGAGGACAGAGCCTATGAAATAGAGACATATTTCTAAATTTATCATATTTCCCACTAGAATTATTGTGGCTTACTGTTCAAATCTTGAGCTAGCCATCAAAGTTAGAGATAACTGGTACACAAGAAGCATGGCCTTGGTCCTTCCCCAGTGCTGAGCTGGTCTCACAGGTGTTCTCAGCATTGGGTTCACAATAGGGTAGAACATCAGCACTGGTTTCCAACATGCTAACCACACGATCCCTTCCCTAACTGTAGGAAGCACAATACAGAATAATTGTCTTTAGAGGAAAAAATTGGAAGTGTGTGCCAGGCTGTAACATAAAAGATTATTGTTTTAGGCTATCAACCAGAGATGACTGCTTAGACACGTGTTTGAGCTTATAGAAAGTCTTTATTAGCCAATTAGTGACTATACTGGGTGTTTGGGATCCCAGGGTAGCCCCAAACCTTTCGCAAGGAGCGCTTTTTTTTTGTTTTTTTTTTTAATTTATTTATTTATTAAAGATTTCTGTCTCTTCCCAGCCACCGCCTCCCATTTCCCTCCCCTTCCCCTAATTAAGTCCCCCCCCCCTCAGCCTGAAAAGCAATCAGGGTTCCCTGTCCTGTGGGAAGTCCAAGGAACCCCCCACCTCCATCCAGGTCTAGTAAGTTGAGCATCCAAACTGCCTAGGCTCCCACAAAGCAGGTATGTGCACAAAAGCGTTATTCTGGGTTGGCATACTTCAGTTAACAAAAGCAGGAAGAAACATAACTACAGAAGCCAAAAAAAAAAAAAACAAAGTTAATACATATACAGACTTACTCAGAACTGGTCTTTTTGGTGGATTAGGTCTCTGTTTGCATTTTTGGAGGTGGTACTTTCTATGTGCTGAGTTTTATGACCTGAATGGTATTTCCATTGTAAATTCAGCTGTGCTATGATCTGCGACCTATTAGAGTTACTGCTGGTACAATCATATTTACTATGTCTATCACCATGCAACATTACATACTGTCTGATAGTTTGGTGACTACTCCAATCCAGAGAAGAGACTAGCCCATTTTCAAAAAAAATATTTTAAATTGGATGATGCTCAGCCTTTTTGCTCATATTCTCCCATATCTGCTTTTTATTTCAAACAATCCAACTTTGTGTCTTCATTCACATTGTTTGGTTTTTATAACCCTTTCACTCCTATTATTGCTGTCTCTATATGCTTGGGTATGTGACAGTCAACTGTAGTGTGTTACACTTACCAGTGGCAACACCTTTAGAAAAAGCTATAGCTCTTCCAGAAGTTACCAATTACCAATAGCTTCTCAGATAGGTATGTGGTTTCCTGCCAATTGCCCACACCGTGTTGAGATTTTGACTGGCTTGAACTTGTGCAGGTCTAATTATGTTATTACTTGTAGTTGGTTTTTTTTTTCAGTCTAACCCCATGTTGCACACCAATATGTTGTTGTTATTACTGTTTTTTACTCTTTTCTCTTTATCCTTTTAGGGGGCCCACCACAGTTCCCAAATCATGACACAGAATTATTCTTTCTTATAAATGCCTAGCCTTACCTTGGCTTAATTTTAAACAGTCTTTCTTAAATTAAATATGCCATTTACCTTTTGTCTCTGGGCTTTTCCCTTTTCTTACTTATGAATATCTTACTTTCACTCTGTGGCTGCCTGGGAAGCTGGGTGGCTTGGTGACCAACCCCTAGCATCCTCATTCTTGTTCTCTCTTGCTCCTCCTTCTCTTCCCATATTTCTCCATCTACTTATTCTCTCTGCCTCTCAGTCCTTACTATTGGCCATTCAACTCTTTATTAGACCATCAGGTATTTTGGAGTAAAACAAATGAAACATAAAAGAATGCAACACATCTTTGCCATATAAAAACAAATATTCCACAGTGTAAACAAATGTAACACATCTCAAATTAATATCCCAAAATAATTACCTCTGCTCTGAGTTTCTATGTGTGAGTCAGGACAACATTGTTTCACTGTGATAGTCTACTATCCCTGGCTCTTACACTATTTCTACTCAGTCTTGCTCAATGATCTATGAGTCTTGGCAGATGTGTGTGTGTGTGTGTGTGTGTGTGTGTGTGTGTGTGTGTGACATAGGTGTCTACTTTATAAATTAACAACCAGCAGTCACTTACTCTCTCTATTTGTAACAGTTATGGTTCTCTGTATTTACTGAAATCCACTGTTTAAAAAAGTGTTATCGATAATGAGGGTTGAGAGATTCACTAAACTGTGGTATAATGGTTATTTGTTAAGAATTAACTTAATTCTATTTCCCATTAGCAGAGTAATAGTAGTTGTCATCTATTAGGGCCAATGAATATTTCACAGGTTCTTGGTAATAATAGCTGTACTGGGAAAAAGGCCTAAAATCCAATCGCAGAGCAGATATTTACATGATGTCTGTACCCCTGTTGAACCACTAGGCATACCTTGCAAGTAGTCTTTATTACAGCTCACAGCATACACAGGTGAAAAAGTCTAGTGATTACCTTCTCCTCTTGTAGCATGGATACCACCGTCAGCAATGGAGATGAAGTTTCTAGATCAATATTACATTGATTTCTCCATGTTTCATAGCTCATATATGTGATGTCTTTAGATCTTCAATGTTAGTCATACCTTACAGGATTCCCATCTTGCTATACTATTTCCACATTAGCAATAATTTTTTCTCTAGTTCGTGATCCTCTACCTCTTTAAGTATCCCAGTTCATTCTGAAAAATACATGACCTGTGTATAAGGCAAAACAGCTTTAGGTCCCCCTCTAGTGGTGATATAGAAACACTCCATTGCAGAGTTTGTCTTGCAGCAAACTTAAAAACAAAGTGCCATTTGCTGTGAAATAATAATGTTAAACACATAGAGGAAGAACTAATCAAAACCACAATGAGGTATATTAACTCTTTATAGTAATATTCCCTATTATAGAAAGGACAACGTATAGTAGGAGGCCGCTTCTTCACTCCCAGCTGTCCAGACCATGAAATAATCACACAGAAACTATATTATTTAAAATCACTGCTTGGTCAATTAAGAATATTTCTTAAGTGTATTTCTAGCTAGCTCTTAAATCTTTGGTTAACCCACTTCTGTTATTTTATGTTATACCACACCTATGGGCAAAGTTTCACTTGGTGGCTTGCATCTTTCCCTCTGGCAGCTACATGGCATCACTCAACAACAGGGTCTGCTCTACTGTGTTGCCAAGGCAAGGAGCAGGGCCTGTTACACTGAGTACTGCAGCTGGCTAGGGACAGGGTCAACTGTCCCATTCTTATGACCTCAGGGCCAACTCTTCTACTGGTGCCAGTTATAGAAGGGTTGGAGGAGGGCATCTTTCCCTTACCCCCATCACCACACTGCAGACTAAGAAATAGTATTAGCTTTCCTCCATCACACACTCAGGGCTAGTTCATACACTCTCCTGTCTACAGGGCCAGCTCTACTCTGCTGCCCAGATGAGACACAGGACCTATTCTCCCATGAGCTGCATCTGGTGGAGTATTGGTTCAGGTCTCCCAATTGCTGCTGGTGGCAAGGGATGAGGGGAGGAGGGCATCTTTTCCTCACCTACGTCACCACATGGCAGATGAGAAGGGTGCAGTCTGCTCTCCCATTCTCACACCCTCATAGCCAACTCTCCCATTCCCCTATCAACAGTTCTATTGTCCTGCTCAGGTGAGGTGTAGGACCCCCTCTCCTGAGTGTTTCAGCTGGTGAGGGGCAGGACCAGGTATTCCTAGTGGTGCGACCAGTGAGGGATGTGTCCAACTCTGTACAGCCCTACCCTTTCAGCTTTCTGTGGTGTCAGGAGCCGCAGACATCAACACAGACCATGAATACATTAGGGCAATGAACTGAGACAGGGGCCCTGGCAGTAGCCCAGGCCCAGGTATCACTATGCTCTGTGGTGCAGTTAAGCCTCCCATCAGAGACAGGGAAAGCCATGCCTGGCCTAAATGTGTTTCTCCTTGTTTTACTCAATCCATCATATAAACTGATTTCTTATATCAAAATTTATGGCATCCATGAATATTTATAATTTTTGTATTTTTATGATCATGATGTGTGAAGTCCTTCTGTATATGTGTTGCTTTTATTGGTTAATGAATAAGGAAGCTGTCTTGGGCCTGCAAATGGCCCAAGAGTAAAGACAGTCAGGGAAAACTAAACTCAGTTTTGAAAAAAGAAGGAGGAGTCAGGGAGATGCCATTTAGCCACCAGAGGGGAAAGATGTAAGATAAACAGCTTTAGTAATGTGGCAGGATACAAGATCAACTCCAAAAAATCAGTCGCCCTCTTATACATAAAGGATATGGAAGCAGAGAGGGAAATCAGAGAAGCTTCACCTTTCACCATAGCCACAAACAGCATAAAATATCTTGGGGTAACTCTAACCAAGGAAGTGAAAGATCTATTTGACAAGAACTTTAAGGCATTGAAGAAAGAAATTGAGGAGTGTACCAGAAAATGGAAGGACCTCCCTTTCTCTTGGATTGGGAGGATCAACATAGTAAAAATGGCAATTCCACCAAAGGCAATTTATAGATTCAATGCAATCCCCATCAAGGTCCCATCAAAATTCTTAACAGATCTTGAGAGGACAATAATCAACTATATATGGAAAAACAAAAAACCCCGGATAGCCAAAAAAAAAAAAACAATCCTATACAATAAAGGATTGTCTGGAGGCATTACAATCCCTGACTTCAAACTCTATTACAGAGCTACAGTGGTGAAAACAGTGTGGTACTGGCATAAAAACAGAGAAGTCGACCAATGGAATCATATAGAAGACCCAAATTTTAACACAGAAACCTATGAACACCTCATTTTTGATAAAGGAGCCAAAAGTATACAATGGAAGAAAGAAAGCATCTTCAACAAATGGTGTTTTCATAACTGGATGTCAACCTGTAGAAGAATGAAAATAGACCCATATCTATCACCATGAACAAAACTCAAGTCCAGATGGATTAACGACCTCAGTATCAGTCAGAACACAGTGAACCTGATAGAGGAGAAAGTGGGAAGTACACTACAACAGATGGGCACAGGAGATCGCTTCCTATGTGTAACCCCAACAGCACAGACATTAAGGGCAACATTGAATAAATGGGACCTCCTGAAACTGAGATGCTTCTGTAAAGCAAAGGACATTGTCACTAAGACAAAAGGCAACCTACTGACTGGGAGAAGATCTTCACCAACCCCGCAACAGACAAAGGTCTGATCTCCAAAATATATAGAGAACTCAGGAAACTAGACTTTAAAATGCTAATTAACCCAATTAAAAAATGGGGCACTGAACTGAACAGAGAATTCTCAACAGAAGAAGTTCAAATGGCCAAAAGACACTTAAGGACATGCTCAACCTCCTTAGCCATCAGGGAAATGCAAATCAAAACAACTTTGAGATATCATCTTACACCTGTCAGAATGGCTAAAATAAAAAACTCCAATGATAGCCTTTGCTGGAGAGGCTGTGGAGAAAGGGGTACCCTCATCCATTGCTCGTGGGAGTGCAATCTTGTGCAACCACTTTGGAGATCAGTGTTTCGGTTTCTCAGGAAATTCGGGATCAACCTACCCCTGGACCCAGCAATACCACTCCTGGGAATATACCCAAGAGATGCCCTATCATAAGACAAGAGCATTTGTTCAACCATGTTCATAGCAGTATTATTTGTAATAGCCAAAACCTGGAAACAACCTAGATGCCCCTCAATAGAAGAATGGATGAAGAAAGTGTGGAATATCTACCCATTAGAATACTATGCTGCGGTAAAAAACAATGACTTCTCTAATTTTGCATGCAAATGGATGGAAATAGAAAACACTATTCTGAGTGAGGTAACCCAGACCCAAAAAGATGAATATGGGATGTACTCACTCATAATTGGTTTCTAGTCATAAATAAGGGTCACGGAGTAAACAATTGGTGATCCTAAAGAAGCTAAGTAAGAAGTTGAACCAAAGGAAAAACATATAGTTATCCTCTTGGCTATGGGAAGTAGACCAAATTGCCGGGGAGAAAATTGGGATCTTGGGGGTGGGGTGGGATGGGGGTAAGGGGAAATGGGGAGAGATAAGGGAGTAGGGAAGGATGGGGGGAACTTGGGGGAAAAAAAGATTGGGATAAAGGAAGGTTGGATAGGGGAGCACCGAAGCACAATTTTTAGTTAAGGGCGCCACCTTAGGGTTGGCAAGAGACTTGAACCTAGAGGGGCTCCCAAGTGCCCAAGATGAGGTTCCCAGTTAGTTCCTTGGGCAGCTGAGGATAGGGAACCAGAAATGACCCTATCCTAGAGCAATCATTACGAATATCTTGCATATCATCATAGAACCTTCATCTGGTGATGGATGGAGATAGAGACAGAGACCCACACTAGAGCACTGGACTGAGCTCCCAAGGCCCCAATGAGGAGCAGAAGGAGGGAGAACATGAGCAAAGAAGTCGGGACCACGAGGGGTACACCCACCCATTGAGACAGTGGTGCTGATCTATTGGGAGCTCACCAAGGCCAGCAGGACTGTGACTGAAAAAGCATGGGTTAAAACTGGACTCTCTGAACATGGCGAACAATGAGGGCTCATGAGAAGCCAAGGACAATGGCACGGGGTTTTGATCCTACTTCATGTTCTGGCTTTGTGGGATCCTAGCCAGTTTGGATGTTCACCTTCCTAGATATGGACAGAGGGGGGAGTACCTAGGACTTACCACAGGGCAGGGAACCCTGACTGCTCTTTGGACTGGAGAGGGAGGGGGAGAGGAGTGGGAGTAGGGGGAGAAGGATGGGAGGAGGGGGAGAAGGGTGGGAGGAGGAGGAGGGAAATGGGAGGCTGAGAGGAGGTGGAAACTTGTTTTTTTTTTCTTCCTTTTCTCAATAAAAAAAATGAAGCTCAAAAAAAAATAAATAAAATGTCTAACTGGTTTTTCATCAAAAAAAAAAGAAAGAAAGAAAACCATATAATGGTTCAATACTCAGGTAGTTCTCATACAAGGATTACAATGAATTTTCACACCAAAACATTCAGCAGGACGCTGACCACTAGAACTCCATACAGGAAATATACATGCCTGCTGACTGCCCCCTCTGTCTCAGCGCCTGCCCAACATACTCACCATCAACCCTCCCATCTTTCCCACCATGTCCCAGTCTCCAACTCAGGCAGAAACTCCCTCTTTGAACAGAGGCCATTCCACTCCGACCTACAGAAGTCCAGCCCACAGGGGTGGAGACACTTTCCTCAACCACAGGCCACTGCAGTCAGAAGATCAGAGAAGAAACAGAAACCGAATAACAAACACACATACTACTAAACTCATATTACTATATTTATGAATTTAATGCTATACATCAGATATCTGGTGCCATATTTACAGGTTTAGATAAAGAGGAGATGACAGTACCTAAAGGACCAAGAATAGTCAAGTCACTCCTAAGGTGTAAAAAATGCTGTTTGAGATATAACAATAACTGATACCAAATTATATTATAGAGTTATGTGATAGAAACTGTCTGGTACTCACAAATATAGGCAAGTGGTCCAGTGGAATAGACAAAATGATGCAACAATAAAGCAGCAATGTAAAGGCCCACTTACTTTCAAAATACAAATCTGTAAGTCACTACAGTTGATTCTATTGAGGAACCAGATTTGGCATAATGCT
This sequence comes from Microtus oregoni, assembly GCF_018167655.1. Classification (NCBI taxonomy): domain Eukaryota; kingdom Metazoa; phylum Chordata; class Mammalia; order Rodentia; family Cricetidae; genus Microtus; species Microtus oregoni. Next base: position 21,518,200 of record NW_024543071.1, read on the forward strand.
ACTACAAACACAGAGAGTGGGCACCAAGGGAGCTGCACCATAGGCATGCAATATTTCATGGAAAAAAATAGTTCCTTCTCTGGCTGGATACAAACATCACCAAATATGTTGAAATCTTGGCTTCTCTGTTGCATTTCTTGTGTTATTCCTTGTCCTTGGTATTTAGTTAAATTAGGAATCAGTTACTTTGTTAGAGTGCAACATCAAATAGATGTAATTAGAATAAAATGTTTTTCTAAAATTCTATTATTTCATTATTATTAATGACTTATTGAATAAATCATTACTCACTATTGGTCTTCATCCAAAAATAATGGAAAAGATGTGTTTTTTTTGTTTTGTTAAGATAGGAAATATTCACAAATTTTGCAATTTTGTGGAATTTTTTGTTTTATAAAATGTGAAGAAGTAAATGTCCTTTCACCTGAAACCTCACTCATTACTGAATTCCCGACAATGGTCACCTAAAAGTGTCATAAGTTACACAATACTTCGCAAGAGTTTTGACTTTGTAATTATTTATAACTATATTGCCTCTGATACTAGATTTTCATCTAAAGCAACTGTCAGTTTCTCTTCTTTGTCAAGGTGCTGGAGGAGCACAGAGAATACTTACATTGGTCAAGCACTGGCTGATGTCCTTCACATCTATTTGCAGGAAGTTGCCAAGAACTGGGAGAGGGATGGGGCCAGGAGGGAGCTTCGCTCTCTCAGAGCTCTGTCTCCAGAGTGAGAGGAGAAGCAGACAGCAGAGGCTGAGCACCAGGACCACAACTGCATCCATGGAGATCCTTCTGCCTGACACAGCTGTGCTCAGCCAGCATGGAGCTTTTATAACACTACCTGCTGAATCAATATGTCTTCTTTGGAACAGCACTGGCTGGTCAATCAGATAACCTTTAACCTCTCTCTTTCTCAAGCAGACTTTGTCCTTCTGATCGAAATAAAAATAAGATGGTCGTTACACTTTCCCCTCTTTACAGGGTATCCATTTGAATTTCTGGTTAACAGAACAGATTGGTGTTCAAATAGTGCTAATAAAAATAGAGTCTGTGCAGCCATGGGACAGATACACCTTACACCATTGACTACAGTTTGATGTTTCACACTTTTGGCTCTTTGCAGGAAGTCTGCCTACCAGCTCCTAAATAAATCATATGGTGGCTTATAGTTAGTTATAAATGTCCAGCTTTAGCTTGGCATGTTTCCTACCAGCTTTTCTTAACTTATATTATCCTGTTTACCTTTTGCCTCTGGACTTTCCCTGTTCTCTTACTTCTGTAAATCTTACTTTCACTCTGACCCCAAGATAAGTGTTTGTAGCTGGACGGCTGCCCCCCCATGTCCTTCTCCATCTCTCACTCCTTCCTTTCTCCAAGATTTCTTCTTCTATATAATCTCTCTGCCTGACAACCCTGTCTATCCTTTCTCCTGTCTCAGATCTTGATTAAACTCTCAGGTTTTCTAAACAGATAAAGTATCACATCTTCACAAAGTTAAACAAATGAAACATGAGCAAAAGTAACATATTATAACATCATATTACTAAACAACAGGTCGCTATTTATATCATAATACACCTGAACATTGTTTTGGTGGAAAGCAGACTCTCCTTAGGACTTCCCTCATCATTCAGGATCCAAAGCCAGGAAGCAAAATTTAACACAAATATCCTTTGTGGGGAAAAAAACAGTAGATGGTAACAGGCCTTATTGAAAATGCTGGAGAGTTATACCTTCATGGTTAACCTCCCTGAAGTCAGGCAGAATCTTAAAGTCCTGATCACAGACTGGTGGCTGTAGAAAAGGTATGGGACTACCACAACCCCAAAAGACAGACCAACCTTCTTTGTTCACCTGGCTTATATGTAAATATTCAACAACAAACTTCTTTTAATAAAAATATTACAGACATTTCCTCTCTGGCTCACAATGCGTTCTTTGAGTAAACAACAAATAGTGGAGCCATTTACCATGGCAATGCAGAGGCAGGGACATGGTGTTTGCCCCAAAGTCTTTCAAAGTAACATATCATACTCATAGGTGTACCTGAATAAATACACATGAATATGTGTATGTGCATAACGCAGACAGAGAAATTGTCTTGTATTAGTGATTTTCAACAAGTAGCTTCACATTTTTGGTTTTTGAAATTTTCCCAATTGTGGCAGATACAAAATCAGTTTTGCTGCTAAAAATATTTTCTTTAAACTTAATCTAGAGCCTCCTTTTAGGTTTGCAGATGGTGGTATGAAACTAGATTGCTAGTTAGTCTTTTAAGAATTAATAGAGAACAATTTTTAATTGCGTTAGAAAATGGAGCAATGTAGAAGATTTATATTTTGGTATGTATACAATCACTGAAGGGCTCTTTGGAATGGACTATTTTATTTCAAATTTGTCTAATACTAAAGCTAATTATGAGGGTATGCAAATGATGACAGAGCGGCATATGCCATCTCATAAGCAAACTGAAATGAAGTATGAACAGATAGTTTTGACCTCTCCAAGGAAATTTTGCTGTACTTGATAGATCTTTATATATTTTTCTTTCCTTGTGAAGACATAGCCAAAGAACGAAATGTCATTTTATTAAATGCAATTGCATTTGTTTTTCTTAGATAAGTATGAGCATATAAGCTGCTTATAATAAATAAGGATATTAAAGAACATTATTACACATCTATGCTTAATATTGTGTTCTCTCAGAACAACCAAAAATTCATGATCATGATTATGAGTGAATAAAACATGCGCAAGAATAATTTTTTAAAAAGCCATTGGAAGTTAAAATGTTTTGTACACCAAACATCTTTCCATTAAATAAATAAGATCAAAGAAAGCATCAAGAGTAATGCTCCACAATGAATATATAAAAATATTTTAAACATCTCTCTAATGTGAGACAAATTCATATGTAATAAACCAAAAAAGAAGTTTGTTCTATACTTTATTCTAAATGTTTATTCCGTTTTGTAGGCATCATTGATAGTAGATAAGATTCTAGGGTGGTATCCATGATCACAACCCTTGACAGTGGTCCTGTAGATGAATTACCTCTTTGGGTGTCAGTATGGCTCAGATAATCAAATGAGTTAAAATGCATCAGATCACGCCTCATCCCATGCTGAAACATTAATTCCAGCCCAGAAGATGGCCCAGATAAAGCAGTGTACCTGCTCCTAAGACACAGAATCTATGTGCTGATATTTGTCGTTTTAAAGCTATGGAGTTTATGATAATACTGTTACCTAGCAACCGATAACTCATCTGGCTATTTATGTAAATAGAGCTGTGCTGCATTCAAAGGACTGAACACTCTTTTGTACCTTAATTAGAGAACAAAAATATGCACATCTTAAAAACAAATCACGTAATGAATGCGATTAATAATTACAATATTCAAATGTATATGTTGTTGTAAATAACTGTTTCTAACTAGTCTAATTTATATTATGATCAAATTTGATAGAGATTTTGTTATATGATGATAAACATTCCTGAGATATAGTTCACTATGAATAATATATTAAAGAGAAGTTTTATTTTGCCAATGATGCAAAACAAATTTGTTCTAAATTTGTATTTGTTCAAAACTGTTCTTTTTGCTTTTGAGATACATCCCTAGCATAATTTCAACCCCTATTTGAGCACCGCACATTTAAAACAAGTGGGATTCTTTGCACAAATGAACCCTTTAATTAATTCACATTAATGTTATTGTACATGAAGGAAAATGAAATAATAAATGCTGTGAGCAAATTGCAATCTCAACTGCAATCCCTTCTTTGATACTCTAACTTGTTTGTTCAAATTTTTTGCAACTGCAGTGAAAATATTCTGTGCATGTCTCTCTAAGTTTAAAAATACATAATTCCTTGGCTGGAAATGTTGTTCAGCAGTTACGAGCACATTTTGCTTTTGCAGGGAACCCAAGTTCAGATCCCAACATTCACATCTCTCTCCTCCTAATAGCCAGTAACTCCAGTGCCTTTTCCCAGCCCTTTACTCTGAGTAGGTGCCTGTCTTTGTGGTTGAGGTGTGTTTCTTGTAAACAGCAGAATGTTGGATCCTGTTTTCTTATCCAATCTCTTAGCCTGTGCCTTTTTATAGGTGAGTTGAGTCCATTGACATTAAGTGATATTAATGACCAGTGGTTGTTAACTCTGGTCACTTTTCTATTAGTAGAGTTTGTGTGTTTCCCTTCTTTGAGTTGTGTTGGTGAAGGGTCTCTAGATGTCTGAGTTATTGTGGTCATTGTTGGACTCCTTGGTTAGTGATTTTCCTTCTATTACTTTCTGTAAGGCTGGATTTTTGGCTGTGTATTGTTTAAATTTGTTTTTATCCTGGAAAATTTTATTTTCTCCATTTATAGTGATCGAAAGCTTGGCTGGGTATAGTAGTCTGGGCTTGCATCCATGGTCTCTCAGTTTCTGCAGTACATCTATCCAGGACCTTCTGCATTCATGCTTACCATAGAGAAGTCAGGTGTGATTCTGATAGGTTTACCTTTATAAGTGACTTGGCCTTTTTCCTTTGCAGCTCTTAATATTCTTTCCTTATTCTGTATGCTTCGTGTTTTGATTATTATATATCAAGGGGATGGTTTTTTTTTTGATCCAGTCTATTCGGTGTTCTGTATGCTTCTTGAACCTTCATAGGTATATCTTTCTTTAGGTTGGGAAAGTTTTCTTCTATAATTTTATTAAATATATTTTCTGGACCATTGAGCTGCACTTCTCCTTCTTCTACTCCTATTATTCTTAGGTTTGGTCTTTTTATTGTGCCCCATATTTCCTGAATGTTTTGTGATGAGAGTTTGTTGGACTTGCTGTTTTCTTTGATCAGTGTGTTTATTTTCTCTATGGTATCTTAAGAATCTGAGATTCTTTCTTCTAACTCTTGTATTCTGTTGGTTATGCTTGTTTCTGTAGACTCTGTTTGTTTACTTAAATTTTCCATGTCCAGCCGACCCTCTGTTTGTGATTTCTTCCTTGCCTCCATTTCAGTTTTCAAGTCTTGAACTGTTTCCATTTTCTATTTGATTGTTTTTCCTTGGTTTTCTAGGGTATCATTCACTGATTTATTCAATTCTTCAAACTTTCTGTTATATTTCTCATCCATTTCTATAAGGGCATCTTTTACATACTTAGGGCATCAATCACTTTCATGAAATCAATCTTTTCTACTTCTTCTTGATTAAGGTGTTCATGTCCTCCCATTGTGAGGTTGCTGGTTTCTGGTGGCTTCATGTTGCTTTTCAGCTTGTTGGGCGAATCCTTGCATTGGTGTCTGCCCATTTCTTCTTCCAAATGCTCCCGTATGGATCTTCCTTTACCAGATCAGGTCTCCTTGCCTACTGATGTACATTCCCAGTGATGGCTCTCCTCAGTGATGGCTCTCCCAGTGCCGAGATCAGATCTCCGTGACCAATGATGGCTCTACCCAATGCTGGCTCTCCTGGCACCGAGATCAGGTCTCCGTGCTGGTTGGGTGGCTCTTAAACAAAATGCCTACCTTGCTTGGTGCAGGCAGGCTATAGAAAAAAAGGAACACCAGCCCGCTTGGGTGCCCTGAGGATTCGGACCGAGTGCCCAGACAGGCTGGGCTGGGTGATGTTATGTGTCGAAAGAGGGCAGTGGGGCCAAGGTGGGGAGGGTTCTGGATGAAAGCTGGGTGGGATAGGAAGAAAGAGGCAGTATGCAGGGAATAGAGGCCCTGCAGAGAGTCCAAGAAGGATAGAGGGTTGCGGAACTTCTGAGTTCCCTGACTGGGACTGGCACCACGGGGTCAGAAACTCACCCCAATGTTGGCTCTCCTGGTGCCCAGAGATCTGGTCTCCATGCTCGTTGGGGAGCTCACAAACAAAGCACCTACCTTGCTTGGTGCAGGCAGGCTATCTATACATTACATTATTAAATGAGTTGCACAATCACAATTCCTTAATCAAGAGGAGAAATACATATACCCAGTATAACAAAATTGGTCTTAAATTTCTATCAATAAACCAAGTTTCATACCTCTCTATAGCATATTCCCCCCCTTGAATGTAAAGAAACATTTATAAACAATCATTTAGGGAATTTTGGTGTGGTTCTTCTCCAAATTGCTTCTTGCTTTATATTAGGTGAAGTAATTTTTTGAGGGGTGTTCAAGACAACCTTTCAGGGGTCTTGGTCCATTAAACCTCATTAGCCTAGAATGAATCCACAGGTTCTCATCCTCTGTGGAAACAAAAGAAGAAGCTCTTTTCCAAAGCAACATATCCTTAAACTCAAATTCTGAAGTCAAGATAACTTTAAAGTATATATGTTGGCTTAGCTTAACAGATCCCAGAATCAAATGTCTCTATGAGGTCAAAAAACCCCAAAGAAAACACAATATACATAATCCAGACTTTTTGTGTATATTTCATCTTTACATGGCTTATTCTTTCTGTACTCCTTTTAATCTATGCACTGTCTGTATTCTGTCTCTTTACAGACTTTACTCGTTTTATAACTGTATATATTCTTTTTCTTCTCTCTCAAAAAAAATACTTGGCACAATTCTCAAATTATTATACACTGAGGAAGTTTGAATACAAATCAACTTCTGTGACTTGGTTAAATTGTGGAAGCTTAGGGATGTTTGAAATCAGGCTATAAAATAATGAGGTTGTACAGAATGAAATGTAAGGACAGAGTTATCCTAAAGATAATTGTATTTGTGGAAGGATATATATTATTCTAATTATAACATCAAACTACAAGCAAAAAGGTTGATATGCATAAACATCTTTATATTTGTTCTAAACTGACTAAGCCAATATTCCTAAGCTTTCATTGCATGGGAAATTGTCTTGTAAGACCACTTTATATAATCATATATATCATTTATATGTGTAATTTATATATCATAAATCACATTACACGGATTATATGAATGTTCTTGAAATGCTCACACCCGTATTTCTTCTGATTCTTTTTTCTTTTCTCTTTCTAAGCCAATATGATTCCCTCTAGGGATTTAAAACTGAGCCTTGGAGATTCAGTGCTTTGGCCAGACAGAAACCACTGATAGTAAAACCAGGGTTTGAGCTTTCATACTGCACTGTTTCCTTAACAAAGACATTCAGTTCTATTCCATCCACCAACCTCAGCTGTGTACTATGACTCAATATCAACCTTAGTCATTGGCATTCAAAGCAAACATGACTTTAGTTAATAAGTACTGCAGTAATTAAATTAAAAATAATTTTTAAAAACAAGTTTTGACATTCAGGTCAGAAAAGTTTGATTTTAATGATCTTTAGAATCTAGCTAATAATTAGATGATCATTTTTGAAATGGAGGTCAGAAAAGTCTGGTTTTAATGATCTTTAAAATCTAGTTAATAATTAGATGGTCTTTATTTTGACATGGAGGTCAGAAAAGTTTGATATCAATAGTCTTTTGACCTTTAGTGACACAAAGTCTTATTACCCTGTCACCTTTAGCAAAGTAAGCAGAATTTGTTTTCTAATTCGTATTGACATAAATCCCAAATAAACAAGAAAGAAACAATTACTAGACATAGGCTTGACTAGAAAGCACAGGATTGTATGTTAAAACCTGTGTTGAAAGTTGATAAGTCTTAACTGGGTGAGATGCTAATGGCTTCTATGTCCTGAGTACTAGCTGAGGACAGAGCCTATGAAATAGAGACATATTTCTAAATTTATCATATTTCCCACTAGAATTATTGTGGCTTACTGTTCAAATCTTGAGCTAGCCATCAAAGTTAGAGATAACTGGTACACAAGAAGCATGGCCTTGGTCCTTCCCCAGTGCTGAGCTGGTCTCACAGGTGTTCTCAGCATTGGGTTCACAATAGGGTAGAACATCAGCACTGGTTTCCAACATGCTAACCACACGATCCCTTCCCTAACTGTAGGAAGCACAATACAGAATAATTGTCTTTAGAGGAAAAAATTGGAAGTGTGTGCCAGGCTGTAACATAAAAGATTATTGTTTTAGGCTATCAACCAGAGATGACTGCTTAGACACGTGTTTGAGCTTATAGAAAGTCTTTATTAGCCAATTAGTGACTATACTGGGTGTTTGGGATCCCAGGGTAGCCCCAAACCTTTCGCAAGGAGCGCTTTTTTTTTGTTTTTTTTTTTAATTTATTTATTTATTAAAGATTTCTGTCTCTTCCCAGCCACCGCCTCCCATTTCCCTCCCCTTCCCCTAATTAAGTCCCCCCCCCCTCAGCCTGAAAAGCAATCAGGGTTCCCTGTCCTGTGGGAAGTCCAAGGAACCCCCCACCTCCATCCAGGTCTAGTAAGTTGAGCATCCAAACTGCCTAGGCTCCCACAAAGCAGGTATGTGCACAAAAGCGTTATTCTGGGTTGGCATACTTCAGTTAACAAAAGCAGGAAGAAACATAACTACAGAAGCCAAAAAAAAAAAAACAAAGTTAATACATATACAGACTTACTCAGAACTGGTCTTTTTGGTGGATTAGGTCTCTGTTTGCATTTTTGGAGGTGGTACTTTCTATGTGCTGAGTTTTATGACCTGAATGGTATTTCCATTGTAAATTCAGCTGTGCTATGATCTGCGACCTATTAGAGTTACTGCTGGTACAATCATATTTACTATGTCTATCACCATGCAACATTACATACTGTCTGATAGTTTGGTGACTACTCCAATCCAGAGAAGAGACTAGCCCATTTTCAAAAAAAATATTTTAAATTGGATGATGCTCAGCCTTTTTGCTCATATTCTCCCATATCTGCTTTTTATTTCAAACAATCCAACTTTGTGTCTTCATTCACATTGTTTGGTTTTTATAACCCTTTCACTCCTATTATTGCTGTCTCTATATGCTTGGGTATGTGACAGTCAACTGTAGTGTGTTACACTTACCAGTGGCAACACCTTTAGAAAAAGCTATAGCTCTTCCAGAAGTTACCAATTACCAATAGCTTCTCAGATAGGTATGTGGTTTCCTGCCAATTGCCCACACCGTGTTGAGATTTTGACTGGCTTGAACTTGTGCAGGTCTAATTATGTTATTACTTGTAGTTGGTTTTTTTTTTCAGTCTAACCCCATGTTGCACACCAATATGTTGTTGTTATTACTGTTTTTTACTCTTTTCTCTTTATCCTTTTAGGGGGCCCACCACAGTTCCCAAATCATGACACAGAATTATTCTTTCTTATAAATGCCTAGCCTTACCTTGGCTTAATTTTAAACAGTCTTTCTTAAATTAAATATGCCATTTACCTTTTGTCTCTGGGCTTTTCCCTTTTCTTACTTATGAATATCTTACTTTCACTCTGTGGCTGCCTGGGAAGCTGGGTGGCTTGGTGACCAACCCCTAGCATCCTCATTCTTGTTCTCTCTTGCTCCTCCTTCTCTTCCCATATTTCTCCATCTACTTATTCTCTCTGCCTCTCAGTCCTTACTATTGGCCATTCAACTCTTTATTAGACCATCAGGTATTTTGGAGTAAAACAAATGAAACATAAAAGAATGCAACACATCTTTGCCATATAAAAACAAATATTCCACAGTGTAAACAAATGTAACACATCTCAAATTAATATCCCAAAATAATTACCTCTGCTCTGAGTTTCTATGTGTGAGTCAGGACAACATTGTTTCACTGTGATAGTCTACTATCCCTGGCTCTTACACTATTTCTACTCAGTCTTGCTCAATGATCTATGAGTCTTGGCAGATGTGTGTGTGTGTGTGTGTGTGTGTGTGTGTGTGTGACATAGGTGTCTACTTTATAAATTAACAACCAGCAGTCACTTACTCTCTCTATTTGTAACAGTTATGGTTCTCTGTATTTACTGAAATCCACTGTTTAAAAAAGTGTTATCGATAATGAGGGTTGAGAGATTCACTAAACTGTGGTATAATGGTTATTTGTTAAGAATTAACTTAATTCTATTTCCCATTAGCAGAGTAATAGTAGTTGTCATCTATTAGGGCCAATGAATATTTCACAGGTTCTTGGTAATAATAGCTGTACTGGGAAAAAGGCCTAAAATCCAATCGCAGAGCAGATATTTACATGATGTCTGTACCCCTGTTGAACCACTAGGCATACCTTGCAAGTAGTCTTTATTACAGCTCACAGCATACACAGGTGAAAAAGTCTAGTGATTACCTTCTCCTCTTGTAGCATGGATACCACCGTCAGCAATGGAGATGAAGTTTCTAGATCAATATTACATTGATTTCTCCATGTTTCATAGCTCATATATGTGATGTCTTTAGATCTTCAATGTTAGTCATACCTTACAGGATTCCCATCTTGCTATACTATTTCCACATTAGCAATAATTTTTTCTCTAGTTCGTGATCCTCTACCTCTTTAAGTATCCCAGTTCATTCTGAAAAATACATGACCTGTGTATAAGGCAAAACAGCTTTAGGTCCCCCTCTAGTGGTGATATAGAAACACTCCATTGCAGAGTTTGTCTTGCAGCAAACTTAAAAACAAAGTGCCATTTGCTGTGAAATAATAATGTTAAACACATAGAGGAAGAACTAATCAAAACCACAATGAGGTATATTAACTCTTTATAGTAATATTCCCTATTATAGAAAGGACAACGTATAGTAGGAGGCCGCTTCTTCACTCCCAGCTGTCCAGACCATGAAATAATCACACAGAAACTATATTATTTAAAATCACTGCTTGGTCAATTAAGAATATTTCTTAAGTGTATTTCTAGCTAGCTCTTAAATCTTTGGTTAACCCACTTCTGTTATTTTATGTTATACCACACCTATGGGCAAAGTTTCACTTGGTGGCTTGCATCTTTCCCTCTGGCAGCTACATGGCATCACTCAACAACAGGGTCTGCTCTACTGTGTTGCCAAGGCAAGGAGCAGGGCCTGTTACACTGAGTACTGCAGCTGGCTAGGGACAGGGTCAACTGTCCCATTCTTATGACCTCAGGGCCAACTCTTCTACTGGTGCCAGTTATAGAAGGGTTGGAGGAGGGCATCTTTCCCTTACCCCCATCACCACACTGCAGACTAAGAAATAGTATTAGCTTTCCTCCATCACACACTCAGGGCTAGTTCATACACTCTCCTGTCTACAGGGCCAGCTCTACTCTGCTGCCCAGATGAGACACAGGACCTATTCTCCCATGAGCTGCATCTGGTGGAGTATTGGTTCAGGTCTCCCAATTGCTGCTGGTGGCAAGGGATGAGGGGAGGAGGGCATCTTTTCCTCACCTACGTCACCACATGGCAGATGAGAAGGGTGCAGTCTGCTCTCCCATTCTCACACCCTCATAGCCAACTCTCCCATTCCCCTATCAACAGTTCTATTGTCCTGCTCAGGTGAGGTGTAGGACCCCCTCTCCTGAGTGTTTCAGCTGGTGAGGGGCAGGACCAGGTATTCCTAGTGGTGCGACCAGTGAGGGATGTGTCCAACTCTGTACAGCCCTACCCTTTCAGCTTTCTGTGGTGTCAGGAGCCGCAGACATCAACACAGACCATGAATACATTAGGGCAATGAACTGAGACAGGGGCCCTGGCAGTAGCCCAGGCCCAGGTATCACTATGCTCTGTGGTGCAGTTAAGCCTCCCATCAGAGACAGGGAAAGCCATGCCTGGCCTAAATGTGTTTCTCCTTGTTTTACTCAATCCATCATATAAACTGATTTCTTATATCAAAATTTATGGCATCCATGAATATTTATAATTTTTGTATTTTTATGATCATGATGTGTGAAGTCCTTCTGTATATGTGTTGCTTTTATTGGTTAATGAATAAGGAAGCTGTCTTGGGCCTGCAAATGGCCCAAGAGTAAAGACAGTCAGGGAAAACTAAACTCAGTTTTGAAAAAAGAAGGAGGAGTCAGGGAGATGCCATTTAGCCACCAGAGGGGAAAGATGTAAGCTGCCAGCTAAAATCTTGTTGGTAGCCCAAGAACATCGAGGTAAAATATAAAATAATAAATGGGTTAATTTAAATGATAAGAGTGAGTTTGAAAGATGTATAAGTTAAGAGGCCACACAGTGTTGTAATTAATACAGTTTTTGTGTGATTAATTTCAGGAATCTGGGCAGCTGAGAACAAACCAGCAGCCTCTTAATACATGATCACTTAAAATAAACTCAAAGGGGCTGGAGAGATGGCTCAGTGGTTAAGAGCATTGCCTGATCTTCCAAAGGTCATGAGTTCAATTCCCAGCAACCACATGGTGGCTCACAACCATCTGAAATGAGGTTTGATGCCCTCTTCTGGCCTGCAGACACAAACACAGACAGAAAATTGTATACATAATAAATAAATAAATAAATAAATATTAAAAAATAAATAAATAAAATAAACTCAAAGCTCTTAAGGTGAAACAAAAGTTTGGCTTAAAATTCTGGATTTAGGTTTATGTTGAGGTTAGAGCCAATAAACCTCTCAGGATTCAGAAGGATCACTATAGCAGGTGAAAACTGTCTAAGATATCTGAGGATAAATTTAAAAAATATATTTTATTTTCACTGGTGTGAGAAGTCCTACTGTATATGTGTTGCTTTTATTTGTTAATGAATAAAGATGGTACCTTGGCCTGTGATAGGGCAGAATAGAGCTAGACTGGGGAAAACTAAACTGAATGCTGGGCAAAAGAAGGAGGAGTCAAAGAGAAGTCATGTAGCCTTTGCCAGAGACAGGCATGCTGGAATCTTGCTGGTAAGCCACTGCCCCATGGCAATACACAGATAAATAGAAATGGGTTAATCAAAGATATAAGAGCTAGCTAGCAATACGCTTAAGTGATTGGTCAAGCAGTGATTTAAATAATATAGTTTCTGTGTGGTTATTTTAGATCTGAAAAGCTGGGAACGAATAAGCAGCCTCCTGCTACAGCTCACATAAGTCTCTATCATATCTCACTGATTCTTCCTGTTAGTTCCCTAATTCGCTGTTCTTTACTTTTCTCTCACCATTCCTCTTCATTGTTCCACGTTGTTCTACCCATCCCATGCATCTCATAGAATCACAAAAACCAGATGAATCCAGCAAGGAGGTGCCTTATGTCTCAGAAGGGACATGGCTGTGTAGCTCCCCAACAGACACTCAGAGGGTTGAATAAGGATAGGATTTTAAATTTAAATTATTTCAAAATTCTAAAAAGAAGTTTTTGTGCACTACCTACATTTCTTAACTATAACCCATTAAGATAGAATTTAGTGATTAATTATTGTATAAAACTGCAGCAATGCTTTTACACTTTCTGAGCACTTCTACTTCCATCCCCACTGGCTGGGAACACAGTGTTGGTAGCCATAGTAACCCCAAGCTTTGGCGGAAGATGAAAGTAATTGATTTGCATTAGCATCTAGCTACCTGAGTTTAAAGTGAATTTCTTTGGAGACTGATTCCAATTCTAGCTGTGTGCCTGCCAGCACACAAGTGAGGAGGAATTTCTTTCTCTGGAGTTGGTTTAGTGACTCAAGCCTTTGTCCTGTATCTCTAGGGGTAAACACATAAGCAGTTAGTTTTCTGGGCTATGATCTTATGTTAAATAAAACCAAGATGAAGAGTAAACACAGAATATTAACAGTTTATTATGTTTGAGCTAAAGGCCAGTAGATTACACCTTCCTGAGCCTGCTGCTAGAGAATTCAAGGCCAACCAGACCCGTTTCTCAGGAAGAGTAGACATACTGTCTCTCAGCTCAGTGCCTTCTACTTGGGGCTCCTTTCTTATCAATGAATACTGTCAATAAGGATAATTGTGAGGGCCTAACTTTATGTAGATTTGACTATGAAAACTAAGGGTTTGGCTGAGTGAATAGTTGCACACCAGGGATTTAGAGTGTGGGCAAAGGTATACAGTTGCCCATACAGGAAAAGTTAGGTTTAAAGAATGGTTTATACACTGCTGGGGAGCCAGTTTTTTCTGGAGACAGCAAACAAAAAGAGCAAGTACTCTTTATATAAGAAATTTTGCTTTTGCTTTTGTTTTCTGTTTTTTTACTGGCCCTACACAATTTGAGTGCTTAATGACATATCAGATGGCTTTTAGATGAATGCATGGAAGGCAGTACACATGGACAGACAAAAAGGCAAACACGGCAAATTTCTTATTACCTTCTTATACATACAACAGCAAAGAGCAGTAGAATTACCAGCCTCACATTAACAATTTATTAATTATTCTCATATTAAAAATATTATTTTAAAATGTCAAGCTTGTATGTTATTCTAGAAATATTGATACATTTCTTGTGTTCTCTATTTCCAGCTCAAGTTTCCATAATCTTTTCTTCCTATTTTAGCATGCTATGTCCTGAGTTTTTCTAAGAATATTTTTAATTATTCTGCAATAGACTATGAAGGTTGGGGTATATCATGCTATTCCTTTTTGACTAATATACATCATTTAATGAAACACTAAAAAACAGGTTAAATATCCTTACCACCTTTCACTTTTTGTAAGTTTCTTATACAATAAAATCATCTCTCACTAGTTATCTGCTATATCATGTTCATATTTTTACTGAAGCTCAAATCATCTGGAAGAAACAATTTTCTGTTTATTTTCTGTCATGTAGAAATATGAGTTCCTAAAGAGAGATATTTGCCCTTTTTATCAGGGTCTCTACAGTGATACAATGTGATATGAAGCAAATACTCAAAATCGCAAAACAGAGGAAGGTGGCTCTAATACCAGACATTCAGCCAACACATTGTGTATTGGAGATCTGACATACAAGAATGGGTAAAGAGACAGATATTGCCTGCACCACTCTGACTAAGGGGTGAGTAGGTGGCCTCCCAGCTGGACAGCCCAGTCCCTAGGCACTAAGAAATGGGCTCACTGCATCTCCATCCCCCAACCATCACAACACCACTAGCCAGTCATCAGGCAAGGCTCCTCCAGCAGGCTGCTCCACCATACCCACATCAGACCCTGTAATCTACAAGTCCCACTCCATCTGCAAACCTCAGAGGTTTACTGAGACAGACATTGCCTGCACTGATCAAACCAATTGGTGGGCATAACTGGAGGTTTCTCTCCTGCCTTCTAGTTCCCAAATAACCGTTCTAAGGCTTAACATTAATTAGAAACTGTTTGCCCTATTAGCTCAGGGTTCTCATTATGTAACTCTTACAACTTCATTTTACCACATAGTTCACGATTTGTTGCGTCACATCATGTTTCTTCTGCAGTTGCTAATGTCTCACTGACTCTCCCTTCTTCCTTTCTGTAGCTGTTAGGATTTCCTACTATATTCTATAGTTTACCCTCCCATAGGCCAAAGCAGCTTCTTTATTAACCAATGGTAATAAAACATATTCACACCATACAGAAGGGCCTCACACATCAGGTGACTGGCTGACCTCCCAGATGGACAGCCCAGTCTCTAATACTGAAGGCCCAGAGCACAACTCCTGCCCCTCCTCCAACCATCTCAGTACCACCAGAAAGTAAGGAAGGAAGGATCCCCGAGAAGGCTTCTCCTCCACCAACTACCGTTTGAACCTGCAAATTCCAGGCCCCACTCTCCTTCCAAACCCCACCATCCACTGTGACATCAGCAGCTTTGGAAGAGATGGAAGAGATGGGTAGACACCAGTGCAAGAATATAGAACACAAGAGACAGAAGACAGAATCACAGGCATTGAAGATTCAATAGAGAAAATAGATTCACTGATCAAATAAAACATTAAAGTCAACAAAGTCATAACAAAAATTGTCCAGGAATTCTGGGACACTATGAAAAAGTCAAACATAAGAATTATAGGGTCAGAAGAAGGACAAAAACTCCAGCTCAGTCTCACAGAAAATGTATTCAACAAAATCATAGAAGAAAATGTTCCACAAACTAAAGAAGGAAATGTCTATGATGGTACAAGAAGCATACAGAACACCAAATAGACTGGATCAAAAAAGAAGTCCCCTCATTACATAATAACCAAAACACTAAATATATTGAATAAAGAAAGAATATTAAGAGACTCAAAGGGAAAATTCCAAATAATGTATAATGGCATGTAGCAATATTTTGTTTATGTTTTAATATATAAAGCTTGCCTGCAGATCAGAGTGCAGAGCTAAGTCACTAGAGGCCAGGGAATGGTGGCATGCATGTTTTATCCAAAGACTTGGGAGACAGAAGCAGAGGGAGCTCTGTAACTTCAAGGCTACACTGTGCTACACAAGACTGAATCTATATGAAAGCGAAAGAGATCACACAAAGGTGATCCCAACCTTTAATCCCAGCACTTGGGAGGTAGAAACAGGAGTGATACGGCTAGATGGAAAAAGGAATATAAGGTGGAAGCAGACAGGAGCTATGTGCAGTCTGAGGCTTAGTAGAGACTGTTTCAGTCTGAGATTCAGTGGATGCAGTCTGAGGACAGAATTTCCCCATTTGACTGAGCATTGGTAGAGGTAAAAGAACTCTAGTGGCTGGCATCTCTGCTTCACTGTTCTTTCTCATTAACCCCTATTCCTATCTTTGGGATTTTATTATTAAGACCAACTAGAACTGGTGCTACATCTGATGCCCAACTTTTGGGGTACAAAGTCACAAAAAAGCCATTTGCCTGTGGCTTTGCATACACTGGCAAAGCTGGAGCTACACGTGGTCAGAGGCAGCACCCTACCAGCTAGGTTTTCCTTTCTTCTCTCCCTTCTCAGGCTGCTGCCAAACTAGGAAGTTGCTTTAAAACATAGCCAAGTTTTAATGGTTGACACAGCAATCGTCATCCTCACATCATCATCATCATCATTGGACCATTTGGAGAGAAAATTGGGAATTCTGAAGAGAAATTTCTTAAAAGAGAGAGTTTTCTAAATAAAAAATGGGGCCCTGCCATCTTTGGGCACATAAGCCCAGCCGTCTTTGGGCACATAACAGCACCAAGCTCAGCCTGTCTGGGCACTGGGATCGAATCCGAAAGGCAGCCAGGCAGGCGGGAATTCCTTTGTTTCAATAGCCTGCCTGCAGCAAGCAAGGTAGGCGCTTTGTTTATGAGCTTCCCAACCAGCATGGAGATCTGATCTGGGCACCAGGAGAGCCATCTCTAAGGTGGGTGAGTTTCTGACCCACGGCAGCAGGCCGGGACAGGGAACCACTTCCTGCAGGGCCTATACTCCTGCATACTGCCTCTCTCTTCCTATCTCACCCAGCATGCATCCAGAGCCCTCCCCACTTCTGCCTCCCTGCCATTTTTGGGCACATAATATCACCCAGCTCAGCCTGTCTGAATGCTGGGATGGAATCCAGAGGGCAGCCGGGCGGGCGGGAATTCCTTTGTTTCAATAGCCTGCCTGCAGCAAGCAAGGTAGTCTCTTTGTTTATGAGCTACCCAACCAGCACGGAGATCTGATCTCGGCACCAGGAGAGCCATCACTGAGGCGCCTAAAGAGCCATCACAGGAGAGTGCCATCACTGGGAAGGTACGTCAGTGGGCAAGGAGACCTGATCCTGTAAAAGAAGATCCTTAGGGGAGCATTCGGAGGAAGAGATGGGTAGGCGCCAATGCAAGAATTAACACAACAATCTGAAAAACAACATGAAACCACCAGAACCCAGCGACCTCACAACAGGAGGACATGAACACCTTAATCAAGAAGAAGTAGAAAAAATGGACTTTATGAAAGTGATTGCCACCCTTAAACAGCATGTAAAAAAATGCCCATATAGAAATGGATTAGAAGTATAACAGAAAGTTTGAAGAACTGAATAAAGCAGTGAACGACACCCTAGGAAACCAAGGAAAAACAATCAAACAGATAATGGAAACAGTTCAAGAAAAAGAGGGCTGGCTGGACACGGAAAATATAGGTAAACTCATAGAGACTACAGAAACAAGCATAACAAGCAGAATAAAAGAGATAGAATAAAGAATCTCAGATTCTGAAGATAACATAGAAAAATAATCGCACTTATCAAAGATAAGTCCAACAAACTCTCATCACAAAACATTCAGAAAATATGGGACACAATAAAAAGACCAAACCTAAGAATAATAGGAGTAGAAGAAGGAGAAGTGCAGGTCAAAGGTCCAGAAAATATATTTAATAAAATTATAGAAGAAAACTTTCCCAACCTAAAGAAAGATATTCCTTTGAAGGTTCAAGAAGCATACAGAACACCGAATAGACTGGACCAAAAAAAAAAAAAAACCATCTCCTCGCCATATAATAATCAGAACACAAAACATACAGAATAAAGAAAGAATATTAAGAGCTGCAAAGGAAAAAGGTCAAGTTACTTATAAAGGTAAACCTATCAGACTTACACCTGACTTCTCTATGGAAGCCATGAAAGCCAGAAGGTCCTGGATAGATGTACTGCAGAAACTGGGAGATCATGGATGCAAGCCCAGACTACTATACCAAGCCAAGCTTTCATTCACTATAAATAAAGAAAACAAAATTTTCCAGGATAAAAACAAATTTAAACAATACGTAGCCACAAATCCTGACTTACAGAAAGTAATAGAAGGAAAATCACAAACCCAGGAGTCCAACAATGACCACAATAACTCAGACATCTAGAGACCCTTCACCAGCACAACTCAAAGAAAGGAAACACACAAACTCTACTACTGAAAAAGTGACCGGAGTTAATAACCACTGGTCATTAATATCACTTAATGTCAATGGACTCAACTCACCTATAAAAAGGCACAGACTAAGAGATTGGATACGAAAACAGGATCCAACATTCTGCTGTTTACAAGAAACACACCTCAACCACAAAGACAGGCACCTACTCAGAGTAAAGGGATGGGAACAGGTTTATCAAGCAAAGGGACCTAAGAAACAAGCAGGTGTGGCCATACTAATTTCTAACAAAGTTGACTTCAAACTTAAATCAATCAGAAGAGATGGAGAAGGACATTTTATACTCATAACAGGAACAATTCATCAGGATGAAGTCTCAATCGTGAATATCTATGCCCCTAATATAAAAGCACCCACGTACATAAAAGAAACATTACTAAAACTCAAGCCAGTCATCAAACCGCACACACTAATAGTAGGAGACTTCAACACTCCTCTCTCACCAATGGACAGGTCAATCAGACAGAAACCTAACAGAGAAATTAGAGAATTAATGGAGGTAATGAATCAAATGGACTTAACAAACATCTATAAAACATTCCAACAAAATAGGAAAGAATATACCTTCTGCTCTGCAACTCATGGAACCTTCTCGAAAATTGACCACATACCCGGTAACAAAGCAAACTTCCACAGTTACAAAAAAATATTCGTAACCTCCTGTGTCTTATCAGATCACCATGGATTAAAGTTAGAATTCAACAACAATGCTACCCCCAGAAAATCTGCAAAGTCATGGAAACTGAACAGTCAACTACTGAACCATACCTGGATTAAGGAAGAAATAAAGAAAGAAATTAAAGTCTTCCTGGAATTCAATGAAAATAAAGAAACAACATACTCAAACTTATGGGACACTATGAAAGCAGTCCTGAGAGGAAAGTTCATAGCACTAAGTGCCCACTAAAGGAAAAAGGAGAAGGCAAACATTGAAGACTTAACAGCCCACCTGAAAGCTCTAGAAAAAGAAGAAGCAGACTCACCTAGGAGGCCTAGAAGACTGGAAATAATCAAACTGAGGGCAGAAATCAACAAAATAGAAACACAGAAAACAATCCAAAGAATCAATGAAACAAAAAGCTGGTTCCTGGAGAAAATCAACAAAATTGGTTAACATCTATCCAAAGTAATCAAACGACAGAGAGAGAATATGCAAATTAATAAGATCAGAAATGAAAAGGGAACATAACCACAAACACAGAGGAAATTCAGAGAATCATTAGATCTTACTACAAAAGCCTATATGTCACAAAACTGGAAAATGCAAAAGAAATGGTCACTTTTTTAGATAAATACCATATACCAAAGTTACACCACGACCAGGTGAACAATCTAAATAGACCTGTTAGTCGCAAAGAATTAGAAACTGTTATCAAAAACCTCCCTACCAAAAAAAGCCCAGGACCAGAGGGTTTCAATGCAGAATTCTACCAGAACTTCCAAGAAGACCTGATACCTATACTCCTTAATGTATTTCACAATATAGAAACAGAAGAGGCATTGCCAAATTCCTTTTAAGAAGCTACAGTTACTCTGATACCAAAACCACACAAAGATTCAAACAAGAAAGAGAATTACAGGCTAATCTCACTCATGAACTTCGGAGCAAAAATCCTCAATAAAATACTGGCAAAACGAATCCAAGAACACATCAGAAAAATTACCCAATATGATCAAGTAGGCTTCATCCCAGAGATGCAGGGCTGGTTCAACATACGAAAATCTATCAATGTAATCCAGCATATAAATAAACTGAAAGAAAAAAATCATATGATCATTTCATTAGATGCTGAAAAGGCATTTGACAAAATTCAACATCCCTTTATGATAAAAGTCTTGGAGAGATTAGGGATACAAGGGTCATACCTAAATATAATAAAAGCTATTTACAGCAAGCTGACAGCTAACATCAAATTAAACGGAGAGAAACTCAAAGCCATCCCACTAAAATCAGGAACACGACAAGGCTGTCCACTCTCTCCATACCTCTTCAATATAGTGCTTGAAGTTTTAGCAATAGCAATAAGACAACATAAGGGGATCAAGGGGATTCGAATTGGAAACGAAGAAGTTAAACTTTCGTTAATTGCAGATGATATGATAGTGTACATAAGTGACCCCAAAAACTCCACCAAAGAACTCCTACAGCTGATAAACAGCTTTAGTAATGTGGCAGGATACAAGATCAACTCCAAAAAATCAGTCGCCCTCCTATACACAAAGGATATGGAAGCAAAGAGGGAAATCATAGAAGCATCACCTTTTACGATACCCACAAACAGCATAAAATATCTTGGGGTAACTCTAACCAAGGAAGTGAAAGATCTATTTGACAAGAACTTTAAGGCATTGAAGAAAGAAATTGAAGAGGATACTAGAAAATGGAAGGATCTCCCTTGCTCTTGGATTGGGAGGATCAACATAGTAAAAATGGCAATTCTACCAAAGGCAATTTATATTCAATGCAATCCCCATCAAGGTCCCATCAAAATTCCTCACAGTTCATGAGAGGACAATAATCAACATTATATGGGAAAACAAAAAAAACAGGATAGCCAAAAAAATCTTATACAATAAAGAAACTTCTGGAGGCATTACCATCCCTGATTTCAAACTCTATTACAGAGCTACAGTAATGAAAACAGTGTGGTGTTGGCATAAAAACAGAAAAGTCGACCAATGGAATTGTATAGAAGACCCGGATTTTAACCCACAAACCTATGAACACCTCATTTTTGATAAAGGAGCTAAAAGCATACAATTGAAGAAAGAAAGCATCTTCAATAAATGGTGCTGGCACAACTGGATGTTAACCTGTAGAAGAATGAAAATAGACCCATATCTATCACCATGCACAAAACTCAAGTCCAAATGGATTAAAGACCTCAATATCAATCTGAACACACTGAACCTGATGGAAGAGAAAATGGGAAGTACACTACAACAGATGGGCACAGGAGATTGCTTCCTATGTATTACCCCAGCAGCACAGAAATTAAGGGAAACATTGAATAAATGGGACCTCCTGAAGCTGAGAAGCTTCTGTAAAGCAAAGGACACTGTCACTAAGACAAAAAGGCAACCTACTGACTGGGAGAAGATCTTCACCAACCCCGCAACAGACAAAGGTCTGATCTCCAAAATATACAAAGAGCTCAAGAAACTAGACTTTAAAATGCACTTTAAAGGGCACTGAACTGAACAGAGAATTCTCAACAGAAGAAGTTCAAATGGCCAAAAGACACTTAAGATCATGCTCTACCTCCTTAGCAATCAGGGAAATGCAAATCAAAACAACGTTGAGATATCATCTTACACCTGTCACAATGGCTAAAATCAAAAACACCAATGATAGCCTTTGCTGGAGAGGCTGTGGAAGAAGGGGTACCCTCATCCATTGCTGGTGGGAATGCAAACTTGTGCAACCACTTTGGAAAGCAGTGTTTCGGTTTCTCAGGAAATTCGGGATCAACCTACCCCTGGACCCAGCAATACCACTCTTGGGAATATACACAAGAGATACCCTATCATATGACAAAAGCATTTGTTCAACTATGTTCATAGCAGCATTATTTCTTATAGCCAGAACCTGGAAACAACCTAGATGCCCTTCAATAGAAGAATGGATGAAGAAAGTGTTGGATATGTACACATTAGAGTACTCCTCAGCGGTAAAAAGCAATGGCTTCTCAAAATTTGCATGCAAATGGATGGAAATAGAAAACACTATCCTGAGTGAGATATCCCAGACCCAAAAAGATGAACATGGGATGTACTCACTCATAATTGGTTTCTAGCCAAAATAAAGGACATTGAGCATATAATTTCTGATCCTAGAGAAGCTAAATAAGAAGGTGAACCCAAAGAAAAACATATAGTCATCAGCCTGGATATGGGAAGTAGACAAGATTGTAGGGCAAAACCTGGGAACTTGGGGGTGAGGTGGAATGGGGCTAAGGGGAAAAGGGGTGAGAAACGTGAGAAGGGGAGAATGGGGGAAGCTTGGGGAATGGGATGGTTGGGATAAAGGAAGGGTGGACACGGGAGCAGAGAAATATATATCCTAATTAAGGGAGCCATATTAGGGTTGGCAAGAGACTTGACTCTAGAGTGGCTCGCAGGTGTCCAGGGAGATGTCCCCAGCTAGTACCTTGAGCAACTGAGGACAGGGAACCTGAAATGACCTATCCTATAGCCATACTGATAAAAATCTTGCATATCACCTTAGAACCTTCATCTGGCGATGGATCGAGATAGACAGAGATCCAAATTGGAGCACCAGACTGAGCTCTTAAGGTCCAAATGAGGAGCAGAAGGAGGGAGAACATGAGCAAGGAAGTCAGGACCACGAGGGGTCAACCCACCCACTGTGACAGTGGAACTGATCTATTGGGAGCTCACCAAGGCCAGCGGGACTGGGACTGAATAAGCATGGGATGAAACCGGACTTTCTGAATGTGGCGGACAATGAACGCTGATGAGAAGCCAAGGACATGGCACTAGGTTTCGATCCTAATACATGAACTGGCTTTGAGGGAGCCTAGCCTGTTTGGATGCTCACATTCCTGGTACTGGATAGAAGTGGGAGGACCTTGTACGTCCCGCTGGACAGGGAATCTGGACTGCTCTTCATTCTCGAGAGGGAGGGGGAATGGAGTGGGGGGGAGAGGGAGAGGGGTAGGGGAGTGGGGGAAGGGGGCAATGTGTGTGAGGAAGGGGAGGGAAATGGGAAGCGGGAAGGAGGCGGAAATGTTTTTTGCAACAACTAAAAAAAAATAAAATAAAATAAAATTTAAAAAAATGGGAACCACAATGATGATAAAAAAAATTAGGTCTCTATATAATTATGTAATGAATTATTTAAAAATGGAATGATTAAATGAGGGGATAATCAACTTAACCAAGATTAGCATACTGTTAATTATCATTTTGATAATCCTTCTCATTTTGATAGTTCTTGGTTTATCTCTTAAAAAGCTGTTCAGTATGAATGCAGTGATATAGGACTTAGAAAAAACTTAATAAAACAGGTCACATAGATATTCAAATCCCAGTGGGAATTTAATGGAGATCCATTTTCCACATTGCATTATAAGGCTATTCTAACTGTAATTCTTGCTTGATACCTGTTTTGTTGTATGTAATTTTACTACGCTAAAGTTAAAACCTTCCTTTTTATTTAAACAGAAAAAGGGAGGTGATGTGGGAGTCCCCCTGTGTGCTGAGATTACCATTAATGAATAAAGAAACTGCCTTGGCCTGTTGATAGGGCAGAACTTAGGTAGGCAAGGAGGGTTGTACTGAATGCTGGGAAAAGTAAGGCAAAGTCAGAGAGATGCCATGGAGCTGCCGCCAGAGTCAGACATGCCAAATCTTTGCCGCTAAACCACTGCCATGTTGCATTTACAGATTAATAGAAATGGGCTAAATTTTTTTCTTTTCTTTTTTCTTTTTTTTTTTTTTTTTTTGAGACAAGGTTTCTCTGTGGCTTTGGTGCCTGTCCCAGATCTAGCTCTTGTAGACCAGGCTGGCCTCGAACTCACAGAAATCTGCCTGCCTCTGCCTCCCGAGTGCTGGGATTAAAGGCATGCACCACCACCACTCAGTGAAATGGGTTAAATTAATATGAGAGTTAGCCAATAAGAAACGAGCTAATTGGTCAGGCAGTGATTTAAATAATATGGTTTCTGTGTGATTAAGTTGGTTCCAGGCATCTGGGACAAAAAAGCTGACCCTCCTCCTACAAATGGGTTTAATTAAATCCTTATGTTTGACTCCAACAAGCACTGTCTGTACAGCTATAATAAAGGGAATGGCAAGTAGTTACCTCTTAGAAATAAACTTTAAAATCTGATGTCAGATTGAAAGAAAGGAAAATGTTGACAAGAATTTAGTGATAACTAGATATGCATTTTTGTATTTTCCAGTGATCAAATAAGGTCAATGATTTCACAATTATAACATCAAATTGATATCATACAATGTGTGGAAATTAAGAAAATAAACTGATGAGACTTTTTAAGAACTTTGGTGTTGTTTGGGAGAGAAGGATAATACATAGAGCACAGGATTTCCTGTGTAAAAGCATGAATTCATATTTGGTTCTAGGTAATAATCATGAGCTGGAATGACAAGAGTTTATGTTCAGAGTAACACCAATTCAGGGACAGGAATTACAACACTTAATGTGGAATCCTCCCTATGTCTAGTCCTTACTGTATTTCCTCTTGCAACAATATTTTCCCATTCAGATCCAAACTTGAAGTCATTATTAGTGAGGCTCAGCTAAAGAGCCTTTCTAACACTCACTTTTACTTTCTTTGCAAATATTATGACAAAGAAACAAAAGCATCTTAGGACACTAATTTACTACTTCTTGCCATATAAACAAAAAATGACAATGGATCAGGTTATGCAGACATATACACGGAATCCCAGAACTTAGGAAGTGAGACAGAAAGATTTTAAGTTATATTCAGCTGTACAGTGAGTTTAGAGTCAGCCTGGACTATATGAGATCATATCAAAAAAAAGAAATAAATAAAGAAACTTTAAAAATAGACCAGAATTATAATGATTTTATTTAAAACACAGAGGGCTAGGTGATATTGAAGTGCCACATTTCTCAGTTTTATTATTACAGTAATAATAATATCATTAGATAACAATCAGCAATTCTGAAGTCAGTAAATCATTGAACAGCACAGGGATATGTAGATGTGTTTGTGCAGTGACTGAAAATTGCCCCAAGTAAAAGATGGGCATTTGCTGGACCTTGAGGAGATGAGGCAATGTGAGGTGGAAGGTGAGAGAGGCATGCCTAACAGAAGAAGTCAACTGTGACCAGGAAGAAGGGGCTTCAGAGGGAAATACATTTAGATGGGAATGAAGCAGATCTGGAACTCGGGTGGCAAAGAAACAAATCCATTGTTGACTGGAGTGACATCAAGGTCATTTGGATCAATTGGAGACCTCAGGTTAAAGCTTTGTAAAATGGTGGTCAGGAATAAAAATAACTCCATTCTGGCTAGGCCTTCTCCCACACAAATTCGTTTTCCTAGAAATAAAAATGTAAAAAGAGAATATAATTAACTCCTTGTGTTTGGCTGAAACATGCACTATGTTTGCAACTATAATGAAAGAGAATTTATATCATAGACTGACTGGATGAATGGATAGTAGATTAAATGGAAAAAAGATGGACACATTTTTTCTACTTGTCTAATATTAGGAAATACAGTATTAAAAATACTTGGATACAAAAGTTTCAGAGGGTGGAATAGCAATATTGAGTACTAGACTTCCCATCCACAGTATAAAAACAAAGGAACAGTGATTTAACCGCACATGGAGGTGAGAGGCCATGGTGAGCCCTGGGATTTAACAGAGCACAAAAGTTGTGTTAGTGTACTCCAGAGAATATGGAGAATGCAGCAGAAGAGAGAGAATACCACTGCTTTGGAACCAAACACCAGGATAAAGGAAGAAGTGCCTACTGAAAGAGAAAAATGAAAAAGTGTCACAGCACAGACAGAAGGCTCCATCCTATAGAAAAGGAAATAGCTTAAAAAGCAGATAATGAGGATTCTTACTAGCTGAGAAGCTTTAAAGAAAACCTTTATTTATTTCTCAGCAAATATTCAGAGTACTAAAGCCAGCAGCCATCATGAGAATCATCCTAAATTGTAGAGATTAGACTACTCTTGGGGTTGGAAAACCTGACATCATCACAGAGTCCCCATGGGTAGTCCACAGCTATAACTGGGTAAGCAGTGGCCACCAGAGACAGTTGCTTAGAAAAAAATCTTTGATGTGTACTGATTATGAAAAGTTCTTCATTGGCCATATATTTAAATACATGGTTCTCAGTTGACAATGACTTTTTTTGACATTGTAAAAATTTTAGTAGGTAGGGTTGCAGAAGAGAAAGTCAGTCACTGAAGGTGGATCGTGTAGGTTTATAGTCTCCCCCACTTCCAACCTGCTGACTGTTTCATGTTCAACCAAGATGTGAGGATGTGCAGGGTCTCAGCTGCTCTCTCTAGCCACCACCAAGGCACCTACTTCCATGTCTCCTCCTCCATAATAAACTATACTCTATCGAACTTTAACCCAAAATAAACCCTTAAGTTGCTTCTTGCCAAGTATTTGTTCACAAGAACAAGAAAAGTAATGTGTACAAAAAAACCGGTATCAAGGAGTGAGTTTTCATGAATCTAGCTCATAGAGGTCTAGTTATTTATTGTCTAGAAAGACTTAAATAGGAGCGCAGTGATATATCTAGACACACAATACAACCACATTGTGATCCAGCTCTGTGGATTTGGATAGGGTGGGTCAACACTCTAACGTACCACTAAAACAGCTCAGAAGATATAATGTTTCATCTCAGAGAAAGTGTGTGGACATCAAGAATAGTAATAGTGCACATAATACTGCACATAATGCAAGAGTGGCACACAAATCAATGGCTATCTAATTGGTCTTAAAGCCTACTCAACAAGAAGGAAATATTGCCTATTACTAGAAAACCTCCCCCAACTTTCCTGGACAAGTGACATCATCAACTTACTTATCTTTATATTCACAGACAAGTGTAGCTCTTATATTCATCAAGGAAACTCTTTGCAACAAAGAAATAACATAGAAAACCACAACTGATCAAAATGTAGAGAACAATCTATCACCGGGTGCCTAGCTCCAGTAGATACATCTACAGCACAACCGTTGCAGCTAAGGCTCAGGGAACATTGAGGAAGAGTGGGGTGGACTGTAAGATTCAAAAGACCAGGAAATGATTTGATTACCTGTTGAGAAAGGAACAAAGTAGTCACTTTTCTTAAACTTGCCATTCTCATCCAAAAAGTGACCAGGATCAAACCTCTCTGGGTTGGGGAATTCTTTGTCATCATGTAGCACAGATGTCAGTGATGCTATGACAGTGGTTCCCTATAAACAAGAGCCATAGACAAATCAAGTTATATAAATGTTACAGAGGTAAGAGTAACAATAGACATGGCATAGATTAGCACTGGTGTCTATCACCACCTTCTGCTCTACTTTACCACTGCTGTGACTGCGACATGCATATGTGGGATGTGGTTTCAAATGTAAGTTTCTACGTATAACACCAGATGTATCTGCTCATCAGAATGTTGCGTGTACATATCTCATAAAATTAACAATGTCTTCTAGAATAACATGGCCAAAAACAAATAAAATATCATTCAGTATTTTCATGACTCACAGTTCATTTACCCTAATTTTAAAATATGAGTAAGGCATTTATTGCACTTAGGAGTACTTAAAAAATTAAATTGACAAAATTAGAAATTTTCTGATTTTGTAAGAATTCCAGTCAGGGTCATCAGTTTACTTGAGGATAAATATTGAAACTGAGAAACTAATCAGATGATTCTCTAATCAGGATATTCATAACATGTCAATGGCCACACCATATATTTTATTGATTGCAAAAAGAACAGAACTTCTACAGTGTAGATATCTGAATATCATCTTAAGCAGAAGAAGTGGGCATATGCACATATCACTAAAAACATAGTTAATGTATGCCAACCTGCCTTACAATATATGAGTCCTATAGGCTATTCTTTGTCCATCATTTCTCCCAAAGTTATAACTAAAAATAAAGTACTAGAGAACAATGACACACAAACCAATCCAGAAATTGAGTACATAATTATATAAACTGAAAAATTTAATGGATCCATATATAAATTCTCTAAATGTGACTATATACTTCTTAGCATCCTGATAAAACCCTAGGAGAATAATTTCAAAAACTTACAATCTGAACTTTAAATTTTATTTGAAAGAGTAAACAGTCAAGAGTGGCTTTAAAATGAGAGTAAATTTGAAAGACTTACAGTTCCACAAACCAAGACTTGTTCTACAATTTTATTAGCTCTTAATGGAAATAGCATAAAGCCCATCCAGCTTCCAGATTTAAATTATTTCTATTTCTCTTATCTTCTTGGAGAAGCAAATTGGAATCAATCACACTATAAATTATTAAGAATTCGAGTATAGTCTACTTGTGAATATATCATGTTTGGCTTGATTTATTTAATCTCCCTAAAGGATTTCATAACTTTCTCTTTGACATTGATAATCTTTAATTTCAAGACACAACATCTTGGGCTTATGATTTAATTTCACTCATTCATTTAAGAACAAGAGCATTAAGGGACAGAGTAGACAAAGGAAACTTACCTTAGGAATGAAATAGTTTCTGAACTTAATGTCACAGGTCACTGCATGAGGCAGGTTGTTGGGAAGGAGATCAACAAATCTCTGAACCTCATGCAAAACAGCATCAGTATAGGGCATGTGACTCCGGTCCTCCATGCAGGGGCTTCTGTGTCTACCAATCACATGGTCAATCTCTTTCTGGACTTTGGCTGGTTCAACACAGTGAAAAATAACAGGTAAGAAAGTGGCAAATTGAACACAAGTCAGGTTACTTGTATCAAGAAGGATATGCCTGGCAACAGCATGAAAGCATAACATATGCTAATGTAGTGATGGTTGCTATGATAGAAATACTACTATCATATATACTACAATACATAGCCCTTATGTTTCAATTAGCATACTTAAAATCAACATTAATTATTGTTTTCAAATAATACACAGAATAACAGCAAGTCAAGAAAATCAGCTCTTACAGAAGAAAACTATTTAAAAGCATTATTAGTACCAAAACAATGCAGTACATTTAAGAATAAATTATAATGGTTTTGTATGCATGTTTGTATGTAGCTTCCAAAGGTATGTAGTACCATCTTACTTCCCCAATATGGCCACATATGAACAATTTCTCTTGAAGTTTATGTTTATATCTATATGTAATGACTATTTCTTTCTTATCCATCACTGGATAAATTAAATTCTTCTTCATGTGGAAAAAATTTTCATATTCTCTAGATGTATTAAATATAAATATCTTTCTCAATCCAATCCTCATAGGAAAACTTTGGTTGTATCCATTGTTTTTATCTTTGTGACTACATAAAATCTCTGCCCTAGTTAAAAAAAAAAACAATGACTATTGTCATTGCTGATGCTATCTAGGACTTAAATCTATTTCTCTTTATCAATTTATATTTTTTTCATTTTTGGAATTATTTTGAAATATTCAGGTAGTTGTTTCAAAGTCCTACCAATACATGTCCAGATATGGAGAAGTATCAGACTATCAACCACTTATTTCCCTTTTGTTCCTGGTTCTCTCCTCACACCATCATCATCCATTGGTCCTTTCTGAACTGAATATTTTCTAGGTTTTATGCTAAGCAGCCTCCCTAATCATTTCATTCTTCACATTGAGTTCTTCAGATTTCTAGAGCTCAATACTTCTATGGCTGGAGGACTTGGGTTTATTCCCAGCATTGATAGGGTTGTTACTAACCACCTTAAATCTCAATTCGAGGTATTCAATGCCCTCTTCTGGTCTCTGTGATATCTGTGAGCACCGGGCATGTACATGGTACACAAATATAAATGCAGTCAAAACACTCACATGCAAGCCCAGACTACTATACCAAGCCAAGCTTTCGTTCACTATAAATGAAGAAAACAAAATTTTCCAGGATAAAAACAAATTTAAACAATACGTAGCCACAAATCCAGCCTTACAGAAAGTAATAGAAGGAAAATCACAAACCAAGGAGTCCAACAATGACCACAATAACATAGACATCTAGAGACCCTTCACCAGCACAACTCAAAGAAGGGAAAACACAAAAACGCTACTACTGAAAAAGTGACCGCAGTTAACAACCACTGGTCATTAATATCACTTAATGTCAATGGGCTCAACTCACCTATAAAAAGGCACAGGCTAAGAGATTGGATACGAAAACAGGATCCAACATTCTGCTGTTTACAAGAAACACACCTCAACCACAAAGACAAGCACCTACTCAGAGTAAAGGGCTGGGAAAAGGCTTATCAAGCAAAGGGACCTAAGAAACAAGCAGGTGTGGCCATACTAATTTCTAACAAAGTTGACTTCAAACTCAAATCAATCAGAAGAGATGGAGAAGGACATTTTATACTCATAACAGGAACAATTCATCAGGATGAAGTCTCAATCGTGAATATCTATGCCCCTAATATAAAAGCACCCACGTACATAAAAGAAACATTACTAAAACTCAAGCCAGCCATCACACCGCACACACTAATAATAGGAGACTTCAACACTCCTCTCTCACCAATGGACAGGTCAATCAGACAGAAACCTAACAGAGAAATTAGAGAATTAATGGAGGTAATGAATCAATTGGACTTAACAGACATCTATAAAATATTCCACCCAAATAGTAAAGAATATACCTTCTTCTCTGCAACTCATGGAACCTTCTCGAAAATTGACCACATACTCGGTAACAAAGCAAACTTCCACAGTTACAAAAAAATATTCGTAACCACCTGTGTCTTATCAGATCACCATGGATTAAAGTTAGAATTCAACAACAATGCTACCCCCAGAAAGCCTACAAACTCATGGAAACTGAAAAGTCAACTACTGAACCATACCTGGATTAAGGAAGAAATAAAGAAAGAAATTAAAGTCTTCCTGGAATTCAATGAAAATAAAGAAACAACATACTTAAACTTATGGGACACTATGAAAGCAGTCCTGAGAGGAAAGTTCATAGCACCAAATGCCCACGTAAAGAAAAGAGAGAAAGCACACATTGGAGACTTAACAACCCACCTGAAAGCTCTAGAAAAAAAAGGAGCAGACTCACCTAGGAGGAGTAGAAGACTGGAAATAATCAAACTGAGGGCTGAAATCAACAAAATAGAAACACAGAAAACAATCCAAAGAATCAAAAAAGCTGATTCATGGAGAAAATCAACAAGATTGATGAACCCCTATCCAAACTAATCAAACGGCAGAGAGAGAATATGCAAATTAAGAAGATCAGAAATGAAAAGGGGGACATAACCACAGACACAGAGGAAATTCAGAGAATCATTAGATCTTACTACAAAAGCCTATGTGTCACAAAACTGGAAAATGCAAAAGAAATGGACACTTTTTTAGATAAATACCATATACCAAACTTAAACCAGGAAAAGGTGAACAATCTAAATAGACCTGTTAGTCGCAAAGAATTAGAAGCTGTTATCAAAAACCTCCCTACCAAAAAAAGCCCAGGACCAGATGGTTTCAATGCAGAATTCTACCAGAACTTCCAAAAAGACCTGATACCTATACTCCTTAATGTATATCACAATATAGAAACAGAAGAGTCATTGCCAAATTCCTTTTAAGAAGCTACAGTTACTCTGATGCCAAAACCACACAAAGACACAACCAAGAAAGAGAATTACAGGCCAATCTCACTCATGAACATCAACGCAAAAATCCTCAATAAAATACTGGCAAACCGAATCCAAGAACACATCAGAAAAATTACCCATTATGATCAAGTAGGCTTCATCCCAGAGATGCAGGGCTGGTTCACCATACGAAAATCTATCAATGTAATCCATCATATAAATACTGAGAGAAAAAAACCATATGATCATTTCATTAGGTGCTGAAAAAGCATTTGACAAAATTCAACATCCCTTTATGATAAAAGTCTTGGAGAGATTAGGGATACAAGGGTCATAGCTAAATGTAATAAAAGCTATTTACAGCAAGCTGACAGCTAACATCAAATTAAACGGAGAGAAACTCAAAGCCATCCCACTAAAATCAGGAACACGACAAGGCTGTCCACTCTCTCCATACCTCTTCAATATAGTGCTTGAAGTTCTAGCAATAGCAATAAGACAACATAAGGGGATCAAGGAGATTTGAATTGGAAACGAAGAAGTTAAATTTTCATTATTTGCAGATGATATGATAGTGTACATAAGCGACCCCAAAAACTCCACCAAAGAACTCCTACAGCTGATAAACACCTTTAGTAATGTGGCAGGATACAAGATCAACTCCAAAAAATCAGTCGCCCTCTTATACACAAAGGATGTGGAAGCAGAGAGGGAAATCAGAGAAGCTTCACCTTTCACGATAGCCACAAACAGCATAAAATATCTTGGGGTAACTCTAACCAAGGAAGTGAAAGATCTATTTGACAAGAACTTTAAGGCATTGAAGAAAGAAATTGAAGAGGATACCAGGAAATGGAAGGACCTCCCCTGCTCTTGGATTGGGAGGATCAACATAGTAAAAATGGCAATTCTACCAAAGGCAATTTATAGATTCAATGTAATCCCCATCAAGGTCCACAAAAATTCTTCACAGATCTTGAGAGGACAATATCAACTTTATATGGAAAAACAAAAAACCCAGGATAGCCAAGACAATCCTATACAATAAAGATCATCTAGAGGCATTACCATCCCTGACTTCAAACTCCATTACAGAGCTACAGTCATGAAAACAGCTTGATATTTGCATAAAAACAGAGAAGTCGACCAATGGAATTGTACAGGAGACCCGGATTTTAACCCACAAACCTATGAACACCTCATTTTTGATAAAGGAGCTAAAAGTTTCCAATGGAAGAGAGAAAACATCTTCAACAAATGGTGCTGGCACAACTGGATGTCAACCTGTAGAACAATGAAAATAGACCCATATCTATCACCATGCACAAAACTCAAGTCCAAATGGATTAAAGACCTCAATATCAGTCTGAACACACTGAACCTGATAGAAGAGAAAGTGGGAAGTACCCTACAACATATGGGCACAGAGATCGCTTCCTTGTATAACTCCAGCAGCACAGACATTAAGGGAAACATTGAATAAATGGGACTTACTAAAACTGAGAAGCTTCTGTAAAGCATAGGACACTGTCACTAAGATAAAAAGGCAACCTACTGTCTGGGAGGAGATCTTCACCAACCCCGCAACAGACAAAGGTCTGATCTCCAAAATTTATAGAGAACTCAGGAAACTAGACTTTAAAATGCTAATTAACCCAATTAAAAAATGGGGCACTGAACTGAACAGAGATTCTCAACAGAAGAAGTTCAAATGGCCAAAAGACACTTAAGGTCATGCTCAACCTCCTTAGGGATCAGGGAAAATACAAATCAAAACAACTTTGAGATATCATCTTACACATGTCAGAATGGCTAAAATCAAAAACACCAATGATAGCCTTTGATGGAGGGGTTGTGAAGGAAGGGGTACCCTCATCCATTGCTGGTGGGAATGCAAACTTGTGCAACCACCTTGGAAAGCAGTGTGGTGCTTTCTCAGGATTCGGGATCAACCTACCCCTGGACCCAGCAATACCACTCTTGGGAATATACCCAAGAGATGCCCTATCATATGACAAAAGCATTTGTTCAACTATGTTCATAGCAGTATTATTTGTAATAGCCAGAACCTGGAAACAACCTAGATGCCCTTCAATGGAAGAATGGATGTAGAAAGTGTGGAATATATACACATTAGAGTACTACGCTGAGGTAAAAAAAAAAAAAAAAACAATGACTTCTCGAATTTTGCATGCAAATGGATGGAAATAGAAAACACTATCCTGAGTGAGGTAACTCAGACCCAAAAAGATGAACATGGGATGTACTCACTCATAAGTGGTTTCTAGCCATAAATGAAGGTCACGGAGTCTATAATTGGTGATCCTAAAGAAGCTAAATAAGAAGGTGAACCCAAAGAAAAACATATAGTTATCCTCCTGGCTATGGGAAGTAGACAAAATTGCCTGGGAAAAAAATTGGGATCTTGTGGTTGGGGTGGATAGGGGTAAGTGGAGATGGGGAGAGAAAAGTGAGAAGGGGAAGATGGGGGGAACTTGGGGAAACAGGATGATTGGGATATAGGTAGGTTGGATAGGGGAGCAGGAAAGCACAAATCTTAGTTAAGGGAGCCACCTTAGGGTTGGCAAGAGACTTGAACCTAGAGTGGCTCTCAGGGACCCAAGGCAATGTCCCCAGTTAGTTCCTTGGGTAGCTGATATAGGGAACCTGAAATGACCCTAACATATAGCAATACTGATGAATATCTTGCATATCACCATAGAACCTTCATCTGGTGATGGATGGAGATAGAGACAGAGACCCACACTGGAGCACCGGACTGAGCTCCCAAGGTCCCAATGAGGAGCAGGAGGGAGAACATGAGCACAGAAGTCAGGACCACCAGGGGTGCACCCACCCACGGAGACAGTGGGACTGATCTATTGAGAGCTCACCAAGGTCAGCTGGACTGTGACTGAAAAATCATGGGATAAAACCAGACTCTCTGAACATGGTGAACAATGAGGGCTGATGAGAAGCCAAGGACAATGGCATGGGGTTTTGATCCTGCTTCATGTTCTGGCTTTGTGGGAGCCTAGTCAGTTTGGATGTTCACCTTCCTAGATATGGACAGAGGGGGGAGGACCTTGGATTTTCCACAGTACAAGGAACCCTGACTGCTCTTTGGACTGGAGAGGGAAGGGAAAAGGAGTGGGGGAGGGGGAGAAGGGTGGGAGGAAGGGGGAGGGAAATGGGAGGCTGGGAGGAGGCGGAAACTTTTTTTTCTCTTTTTCTCAATAAAAAATTTAAAAAAAAACAGAGTGCACACTCGCGCGCGCGTGCTCACACACACACACACACTTAACTATGAAAAGGTTGTGTTACGAACCAAAGAATCATCATAAGAAATCTATTTCTTCCCTTTTATGCTATTCTGAAAAAAACAGGGTACAGGTGGAGGAAATTTTAAAGGGGACATCTCATGCAATTGCCATGAGCCAAAGAAACTTTGTTAGACAAATAAATAGTAGGAGCTTATTTCTTATGAGTGGGTATGCATGTATGTGTGCATATTTATATGTGTATGTTCATGTTTAAGAGTTTGCAGCTGTGGGTGTGTGTGCATTTTCATGTGTGTGCAGATGTGCATGAATGTGAATTCCATAGTAAAATCAGCCACAGGAATATTGTTTGCCTTCTTTGAGACAGTCATTTTGGTCTGCAGTGCACCAGTTAGGCCAGGCTAGCTGACTAGCAAGTCCACAGGGTTCTTCATGTTTCTGCCTCCCCAGAGTGGGATTTTAAACCTGTGCTGCCACAATTGGCATCCATTCTGTCTGATGAAACTGTAGTACGCATGCTTGTGATCAACTGCACAGATAAAGCATCTCTCTCTCTCTCTCTCTCTCTCTCTCTCTCTCTCTCTGACTCTTGATAGAAGTTATTCAGAGACATTCTCAGAAAGAAAAATTCCAAGGCCAGAAACCATCAAGTGTTTTCATTTCTGCTTCAAGACCAGCACAATCACTTATACAGATTTGAAACGAAAAAGAAACTGTTTAAAAAAAAAAAAAAGACGAGAGAGATGAGGTGTTACATGAACAAGAGGGATCAAGAGCGTGGCTGGGAAATCCACAGACAACTGATCCAAAGTCAGTTAGGTCCTCTGCATGTGGGAGACACTTGTGTAGCCTGAACGGTTTGTGGGACCCCTGGCAGCGGGACCAGGATCTATCCATCTATCCAGATGGTGGGATATCTTGCTTAGCCTTGATGCAGTGGGGAAGGTCTTGGTCCTGTCTCACCGGACTATGCCAGGCCATACCCTTTCTGAGGAGTGGATGAGGAGTGATTTGGGGGGAGTTGTGGGAGAAGAGGGAGGAGGAAGAGGAGGAGGAACTGTGCTTGATATGTAAGATAAGCAAAATTTTTTTTAAAAATGTATAAAGTTGAAAAAAAGAATGATATCTCAATAATCGTAGATATAGCTGGATTTGGATTTGATTGAAAACAAATAAAGGCATTTTTCAAAACAAAAAAACATTCACATACGTAGAATATTTTTTAATTTAAGATACAATTATAGGTCTTTAATCCATAATAAATAAATAAATTTAAAAAAAAGAAATAAAAAAAGATACAATTATAGGATACTCCCCCAATAATCTGTGCTATGCTGTATATTTTTATGAAAACTTACTTCTAGAATAATAAATGAAATCCCTTTAGAAATTCTGGCAAAATGGCAAAGCCTTTTTAATGGACCTAAACTTTTAGAATAATTTCCAGGATTATGTCTCATTAAAAAATCTAGAATTGGTATATCTTCTTCTGTGAGGAGAGTTTCTATTCCAACAAAAGAATTGTCAGAATAAGTAAAAAAAAAAATGTCCTCAGGCTCTGGAACAATATTTTATTGGTCTTTCTTCCTGCCTTCCAACCTCACTTTTATGAAATATGAGCTCTGCTAAGAGCTGAGACACCTTACTTCAGTCCTCTTGATATATGTAGCAGATTGCAATGGCACACACAGTTAATTTCTGAGGCTTCCCTGAGAAAAACAAAACACAGGACTCCATGTGTTTCTTCCAGTTCCTTTCTGAATTTCTTGCTTCCCACCTGTGTCCTTACCTGTGACTTCTGGGTGCTTGAGCAGGAGCAGCAGAGAGTACCTCAGTGTTGTACTTGTTGTCTCAGTCCCAGCAGAAAACAGGTCAGCTGCTGAGAAGAACAAGTTTTCGTGGGTAAACTCTGTCTTTGGGTTGTTCTTTTCCTAGGAATGATTTTACAGTGTTAGCCAGCAAAATTTTGTCAATGTACAGAGTGAATAAAATGACTTGCATATGCTGAGTTTAACATGACAGACCTTACAGCGTGCCATAGAAGAAGAAACTGACATGTGTTCAAGAAATATGTAAACCCACTGACCCATCTTTACCTCCTACACCCAGTGTCTTGTCTGGAAAATTTTTTTCATGAGATTCTTCAATCATGTGAACCATACAGTGTACCATCTTCCCAAAGAGTCAAAAATGAAAGAATTAAAGCCTCGTTTCATTTTTTGATGTCTTATTCAAAATACATGTTGAATGGAGCGGCTTGTTTATCCTGGCTGCCCAGAACCCAAAATACCACACAGAAATAGTTTCTAACTATTATTAACTAAATCACTGCTTGGCCCATTAGCTATAAATTTTTATAGGCTAACTCTTACATATTAAATTAACACATTTCTAGTAATCTCTGTATCACCAAGTGACAATGGCTAACCAGCTTAAGTTTCTTCGGCATGTCTGACTCTGGGGGAAGCTCCATGGCATCTCTCTGACTCCACCCTTCTTTCTCCCAGCATTCAGTCTAGTCCTCCCCGCCTACCTAAGTTCTGCCCTATCAATAAGCCAAAGCACTTTCTTCATTCATTAGTGGTAATCACAGAACACAAAGGGGACTCCCACATCAAATACACATAAAAAGAAAAGGAGGAGAAAAGTCTGATGGAGGAAGGTCATTGGCTAATAAAGGAACTGCCTTGGCCCATTTTATTGGTTAGAGGATAGGTGGGAGGAGTAAACAGAACAGAACGCTGGGAGGAAGAGGAAGTGAGGTCAGAGACGCTACAGCTCTCCTCTCGGGATCAGACGCCTGAGAGAGACGCCATGCCCTGCTCCCAGGATGAAGCTCCGACCCAGGATGGACATAGGCTAGAATCTTCCCGGTAAGACCGGTTTTCACAGATTATTAGAGATGGGTTGATCGGGATATCAGAATTAGCCAGTAAGGGCTAGAGCTAAAGGGCCAAGCAGTGTTTAAATGAAAAAAAAAATGTTAAAGTTAAAGCCTTTTTTTTTGTTTGTTTAAACCGAAAAAGGGGAAATGAAGGAGGAAGGTCATTGGCTAATAAAGGAACTGCCTTGGCCCATTTTATTGGTTGGAAGATAGGTGGGAGGAGTAGGCAGAACAGGACGCTGGGAGGAAGAGGAAGTGAGCTCAGTCTCGACAGCTCTCCTCTCGGGAGCAGACGCCTGAGAGAGACGCCATGCCCCGCTCCCAGGATGAAGCTCCGACCCAGGACGGACTAGGCTAGAATCTTCCCGGTAAGCGCACCTTGGGGTGCTACACACAGATGATTAGAAATGGGCTAAATTAATATGTAAGAATTAGCCTAGAAGAGAATGGGCCAAGCAGTGATTAAAAGAATACAGTGTCCATGTAATTATTTCGAGGCATAAGCCCCACGTTGGGCGCCATATGAAGTAATAAGGGCGGCGGGGCTGCGTCCCCAACACCCCGGCCGCCTACCCGGCTAGCTTATGCCCCGAAATAATTCAGAGAAGCTTCACCTTTCACGATAGCCACAAACAGCATAAAATATCTTGGGGTAACTCTAACCAAGGAAGTGAAAGATCTATTTGACAAGAACTTTAAGGCATTGAAGAAAGAAATTGAAGAGGATACCAAAAAATGGATGGACCTCCCTTGCTCTTGGATTGGGAGGATCAACATAGTAAAAATGGCAATTCTACCTAAGGCAATTTATAGATTCAATGCAATCCCCATCAAGATCCCATCAAAATTCTTCACAGATCTGGAGAGGACAATAATCAACTTTATATGGAAAAACAAAAAACCCAGGGTAGCCAAAACAATCCTATACAATAAAGGATCTTCTGGAGGCATTACCATCCCTGACTTCAAACTCTATCACAGAGCGACAGTAATGAAAACAGTGTGGTACTGGCATAAAAACAGAGAAGTCGACCAATGGAATCGTATAGAGGACCCGGATTTTAACCCACAAACCTATGAACACCTCATTTTTGATAAAGGAGCTAAAAGTATACAATGGAAGAAAGAAAGCATCTTCAACAAATGGTGCTGGCACAACTGGATGTCAACGTGTAGAAGAATGAAAATAGACCCATATCTATCACCGTGCACAAAACTCAAGTCCAAATGGATTAAAGACCTCAATATCAGCCCGAATACACTGAAGAGGATAGAAGAGAAAGTGGGAAGTACCCTACAACAGATGGGCACAGGAGATTGATTACTATGTATAACCCCAGAAGCACAGACATTAAGAGCAACATTGAATAAATGGGACCTACTAAAACTGAGAAGCTTCTGCAAAGCAAAGGACACTGTCACTAAGACACAAAGGCAACCTACTGACTGGGAGAAGATCTTCACCAACCCCGCAACAGACAAAGGTCTGATCTCCAAAATATATAGAGAACTCAAGAAACTAGACTTTAAAATGCTAATTAACCCAATTAAAAAATGGGGCACTGATCTGAACAGAGAATTCTCAACAGAAGAAGTTCAAATGGCCAAAAGACACTTAAGGTCATGCTCAACTTCCTTAGCAATCAGGGAAATGCAAATCAAAACAACTTTGAGATATCATCTTACACCTGTGAGAATGGCTAAAGTCAAAAACACCAACGATAACCATTGCTGGAGAGGTTGTGGAGGAAGTGGTACCCTCATCCATTGCTGGTGGGAATGAAATCTTGTGCAACCACTATGGAAGTCAGTGTTTTGGTTTCTTAGGAAATTCGGGATCAACCTACCCCTGGACCCAGCAATACCACTCTTGGGAATATACCCAAGAGATGCCCTATCATATGACAAAAGCATTTGTTCAACTATGTTCATAGCAGTATTATTTGTAATAGCCAGAACCTGGAAACAACCTAGATGCCCTTCAATGGAAGAATGGATGAGGAAAGTATGGAATATTTACACATTAGAGTACTACTCAGCGGTAAAGAACAATGACTTCTCGAATTTTGCATGCAAATGGATGGAAATAGAAAACACTATCCTGAGTGAGGTATCCCAGACCCAAAAAGATGAACATGGGTTGTACTCACTCATAATTGGTTTCTAGCCATAAATAAGGGTCACGGAGTCTACAACAGGTGAATCCAAAGAAGCTAAGTAAGAAGGTGAACCCAAGGAAAAACATATAGTTATCCTCTTGGCTAAGGGAAGTAGACCAAATTGCCGGGGAGAAAATTGGGATCTTGGGGTGGGGTGGGTTGGGGGTAAGGGAGATGGGGAGAGAAAAGTTAGAAGGGAAGGAGGTCGGGCCTTGGGAAAGCAGGAGGATTGGGATAAAGGAAGGTTGGACAGGGGAGCACGGAACCACAATTCTTAGTTAAGGGAACCACTTTAGGGTTGGCAAGAGACCTGACCCTAGAGGGGCTCCCAGGTGCCCAAGCTGAGGTCCCAGGTAGTTCCTTGGGCAGTTGAGAATAGGGAACCTGAAATGACCCTATCCTTGAGCAATACTGATGAATATCTTGCATATCATCATAGAACCTTCATCTGGTGATGGATGGAGATAGAGACAGAGACCCACACTGGAGCACTGGACTGAGCTCCCAAAGTCCCAATGAGGAGCACAAGGAGGGAGAACATGAGCAAAGAAGTCGGGTCCACGAGGGATGCACCCACCCACTGAGACAGTGGAGCTGATCTATTGAGAGCTCACCAAGACCAGCTGGACTGTGACTGAAAAAGCATGGGATAAAACTGGACTCTCTGAACATGGCGAAAAATGAGGGCTGATGAGACACAAAGGACAATGGCACGGGGGTTTGATCCTACGTAATGTGATGGCTTTGTGGGAGCCCAGCCAGTTTGGATGTTCACCTTCCTAGATATGGACCGAGGTGGGAGGTCCTAGGTCTTACCACAGGGCAGAAAACCCTGACTGCTCTTTGGACTGGAGAGGGAGGGGGAAAGGAGTGGGGGGAGGGGGAGAAGGGTGGGAAAAGGGGGCAAGGGTGGGAGGAGGGGGAGGGAAATGGGAGGCTGGGAGGAGGTGGAAACTTGTTTTTTTTTTTCTTTCTCCTTTTCTCAATAAAAAAAGAAAAAAATTATCAAAAAAAAAAGAAAAAACAGATACGAGTAGGAAGATACCCAAATAAGGAAGTGGGGCTGATGGGTGGCTGCCAAACAGAAAGCCAAGTTGGGTCTGAACAAGTTTTCAAGATTACATTCCATTCTCAAATTCCCTGTGACCACAGCCCAACATACATGCATGAACACATAGGTGTATGGAGAGATAGATGCATGAACTTGTAGGCACATGGGCACTTACCATGACCTTTACCAATCTTTTCAGCCATTGGAAAATTTCCTCTTCCAGCAAACTCATCTCCATGATCAATGAAGGCTTCTTTTTTTTTTTTTTTTTTTTTTTTTTTTTTGAGACAGGGTTTCTCTGTGGTTTTGGAGCCTGTCCTGGAACTAGCTCTTGTAGACCAGGCTGGTCTCGAACTCACAGAGATCCGCCTGCCTCTGCCTCCCAAGTGCTGGGATTAAAGGCGTGCGCCACCACTGCCCGACCTGAAGGCTTCTTTTAAAGCTTTATATCCATGCAACA
This sequence comes from Microtus oregoni, assembly GCF_018167655.1. Taxonomy (NCBI): domain Eukaryota; kingdom Metazoa; phylum Chordata; class Mammalia; order Rodentia; family Cricetidae; genus Microtus; species Microtus oregoni. The sequence goes on from NW_024543071.1 coordinate 21,559,937, forward strand.
CCACAGTAGGCTTCCTGCCCAAGTATAGAGTGAACACAGAAACATAGACTTTTGAAAACTGGAAAATAAAAAACTAATTAAAAATGGAGCAAAAAGATGTTAGTGTTTGACTTCCAAAAGGCTACCTGGAGGCTGCACACAGACCTTCCTCACTCTTTCTGCTATTCCAGAAACAGTTCTTATAGTTGCCCTTAGCACTGAAACAGCATACCAGCTGCTGTTCATTTTCCCTCATCCATGCCTCCTGTGGATCCCACAGACCATCCTACCTTATCCTTCTCTCCCTTCCTCTTTGCTATAGCTCACAGCCTAACTTATCCACAGACAACACCTGGTTTCAGTGCAGAATTCTACCAGACTTTTACATAAGAGTTAACACCAACATTCCTCAAATTATTCTACAAAGTAGAAACAAAAAGCATATTGCCAAATTCATTTTATGAGGCCATAGTTACCCTGGTGCCCAAAACAAATAAACTCAACAAAAAAAAAGAGAGAATTACAAACCAATTTCCCTTATCCACACAAATGAAAAATACTCAATAAATTACTGGTAAACTGAATCCAAGAATAGATCAAAAAGATCATTCATCATGACCAAGTAAGTTTCATCCCAGAGAAGCAAGGATGGTTAAACATACAAAAATCTGTCAATATAATCTCTACCATATGAATAAAACTTAAAGAAAAAACACATGATTCTCTCTATAGATTGCAATAAAAAAGCCTTTACTAAATCCAACACCCCCTCAAGATAAAAAAAAAAAAACCACTGGAGAGGTTATGGATATAAAGAGCATACTTTAGCATAATAAAGACACTTTACAGCAAGCCTGTATCCAACATCAAATTAAATGGAGAGAATCTCAAAGCAATTTTACCAATATCAGGAACAAGATAAGACTGCATACTCTCTCCATATCTATTCAGTAAAATATTTGAGTTCTAGCTAAAGCAATATGACAACTAAAGGACATCAAGGGGATATAAACTGGAAAGGAATATGTCAAATACCATTATTTACAGATGATATAATAGCATACATACATGACTTTAAGAATTCCACTAGGGAGGTACTGAGGAGTTCCATCTGGACGGGCGACCCACCCAGAGCAGATCTCGCCCCGCCTGTCAGGTTTTTTTCCTTTTGTCCCCGGATCATCAGGCTACCAGGTTGCCCTGTTTAGGTACTGAGGAGTTCCATCTGGATGGGTGAGTGTGTGCAATCCAGGGGCGGTTTGACCCGGAAGAGACTACAATCTTCCCCCTCCCCCAGCTCCTTCTGCAGGGCTGTCTTTCTTACACCCGACTCCCCCCCCCCCCACAAGCCTGTGTTATCTGCTAGGTCCTTTGCTCAGGAACAGTTTTCTGCTCCTACACTAAGGCTACCCACCCAGAGAGGTGAGTGCCTGCCTACCAGGCAGGCCTCAAGGACCCCCCCCCCCAAAGGGAGCACATGCACCTTCAGCTTTTGTGGCAGGGTGTCCTGTGTTCTACTCGTCTCTGCCCTGCCCCCCAAGTTCTCCCTTTTGTCCGCGGGTCATTGGACTACCAGGTGTCTATGTTTTGGTGCTGAGAAGTTCCATCTGGACTGGACAGTTCCTGCTTCTACACTGAAGAGTTACAACCAGAGAGTCAGTCACAGCAAAGACTGGACCAAGATACCAGGCCTCTCCTGGATCCATTTGAAGGAAGAGATGAGAAGGCACCAAGGCAAGAATTCCTCCAACAACCTGAAAGGCAACATGACAACACCAGAATCCAGAGATCCCGAAATAAGAAGAATTGTACACCCTACTCTAGAAGAATTAGAGAAATCGACTCAAAAGTGAATTATATGAAAATAATAGAAGACCTTAAACAGGAGGTGAAAAACTGCCATAAACAATTAGAGATCACAAACAAAAAGGTAGAGGAAATGAATAAAGTGCTCAAAGATACCCAAGAAAACCAAGAGAAACAAGAAAAAGCAATCAAACAGGTAAGGGAAGTGGTTCAAGACATGAAGAATGAAATGGAAGTAATGAAGAAAACACAAACCAAGGGAAAGATAGAGATGGAATATCTGGGTAAATAAACAGGAAATACAGAGACAAGTACTACCAACAGATTACAAGAGATAGAAGAAAGAATTTCAGATACTGAAGATACCATAGAGAAAATAAACACACTGATCAAAGAAAACAGCAAAACCAACAAAATCTCATCACGAAACATTCAGGAAATCTGGGACACAATAAAAAGACCAAACCAAAGAATTATAGGGGTAGAAGAAGGAGAAGAAGTGCAGCTCAACGGTCCAGAAAATATATTTAATAAAATTATAGAAGAAAACTTTCCCAACCTAAAGAAAGATATTCCTTTGAAGGTTCAAAAAGCATACAGAACACCGAATAGACTGGACCAAAAATAAAACATCTCTTCGCCATATAATAATCAAAACACAAAACATACATAATAAATAAAGAATATTAAGAGCTGCAAAGGAAAAAGGTCAAGTTACTTATAAAGGTAAACCTATTAGACTTACACCTGATTTCTCTATGGAAACAATGAAAGTCAGAAGGTCCTGGATAGTTGTACTGCAGAAACTAAGAGAACATGGATGAAAGCCCAGACTACTATACAAAGCCAAGCTTTCATTAACTATAAATGGAGAAAACAAAATTTTCCAGGATAAAAACAAATTTAAACAATACGTAGCCACAAATCCAGCCTTACAGAAAGTAATAGAAGGAAAATCACAAACCAAGGAGTCCAACAATAACCACAATAACTCAAACATCTAGAGACCCTTCACCAACACAACTCAAAGAAAGGAAACACACAAACACTACTACTAATAAAGTGACCGGAATTAACAACCACTGGTCATTAATATCACTTAATGTCAATGGACTCAACTCACCTATAAAAAGACACAGGCTAAGAAACTGGATACGAAAACAGGATCCAACATTCTGCTGTTTACAAGAAACACACCTCAAAAACAAAGACAGGCACCTACTCAGAGTAAAGGGCTGGGAAAAGGCTTATCAAGCAAATGGACCTAAGAAACAAGCAGGTGTGGCCATACTAATCTCTAACAAAGTTGACTTCAAACTTAAATGAATCAAAAGAGTTGGAGAAGGACATTTTATACTCATAACAGGAACAATTCATCAGGAGGACATCTCAATCTTGAATATCTATGCCCCTAATATAAAAGCACCCACGTACGTAAAAGAAACATTACTAAAACTCAAGGCTGCCATCAAACCTCACACACTAATAGTAGGAGACTTCAACAATCCTCTCTCACCAATGGACAGGTCAATCAGACAGAAACCTAACAGAGAAATAAGAGAATTAATGGAGGTAATGAATCAATTTGACTTAACAGACATCTATAGAACATTCCAACAAAATAGGAAAGAATATACATTCTTCTCTGCAGCTCATGGAACCTTCTCGAAAATTGACCACATACTGGGTAACAAAGCAAACTTCCACAGTTACAAAAAAAAATATTCATAACCTCCTGTGTCTTATCAGATCACCATGGATTAAAGTTAGAATTCAACAACAATGCTACCCCCAGAAAGCCTACAAACTCATGGAAACAGAACAGTCAACTACTGAACCACACCTGGATTAAGGAAGAAATAAAGAAAGAAATTAAAGTCTTCCTTGAATTCAATGAAAATGAAGAAACAACATACTCGAACTTATGGGACACTATGAAAGCAGTCCTAAGAGGAAAGTTCATAGCACTAAGTGCCCACCTAAAGAAAACAGAGAAAGCACATATTGGAGACTTAACAGCCCACTTGAAAGCTCTAGAAAAAAAAAGAAGCAGACTAACCTAGGAGGAGTAGAAGACTGGAAATAATCAAACTGAGGGCAGAAATCAACAAAATAGAAACACAGAAAACAATTCAAAGAATCAATGAAACAAAAAGCTGGTTCCAGGAGAAAATCAACAAGATTGGTAAACCCCTATCCAAACTAATCAAACGGCAGAGAGAGAATATGCAAATTAATAAGATCAGAAATGAAAAGGGGGACATAACCACAGACACAGAGGAAATTCAGAGAATCATTAAATCTTACTACAAAGGCCTGTATGCCACAAAACTGGAAAATGTAAAAGAAATGGACACTTTTTTAGATAAATACCATATACCAAAATTAAACCAGGACCAGGTGAATGAACTAAATAGACCTGATAGTCGCGAAGAATTAGAAGCTGTTATCAAAAACCTCCCTACCAAAAAAAGCCCAGAACCAGATGGTTTCAATGCAGAATTCTACCAGAACTTCCAAAAAGACCTAATACCTATACTCCTTAATGTATTTCACAATATAGAAACAGAAGAGTCATTGCCAAATTCCTTTTATGAAGCTACAGTCACTCTGATACAAAAACCGCAAAAAGACTCAACCAAGAAAGAGAATTACAGGCCAATCTCACTCATGAATATCAATACAAAAATCCTCAACAAAATACTGGAAAACCGTATCCAAGAACACATTAGGAAAATTATCCATTATGATCAAGTAGGCTTCATCCCAGAGAGGCAGGGCTGGTTCAACATAAGAAAATCTATCAATGTAATCCATCATATAAATAAACTGAGAGAAAAAAACCATAGGATCATTAATTAGATGCTGAAAAAGCATTTGACAAAATCCAACATCCCTTTATGAAAAAAGTTTTGGAGTGATTAGGGATGCAAGGGTCATGCCTAAATATAATAAAAGCAATATACAGCAAGCCAACAGCTAACATCAAATTAAATGGAGAGAAACTCAAAGCCATCCCGCTTAACTCAGGAACACGACAAGGCTGTCCACTCTCGCCATACCTCTTCAATATAGTGCTTGAAGTTCTAGCAATAGCAATAAGACAACATAATGGGATCAAGGGTATTCGAATTGAAAAGGAAGAAGTGAAACTTTTGTTATTTGCGGATGATATGATAGTGTACATAAGAGACCCCCAAAACTCCACCAAAGAACTTTCACAGCTGATAAACACCTTTAGTAATGTTGCAGGATACAAGATCAACTCAAAAATATCACTCGCACTCTTATACACAAAGGATATGGAAGCAGAGAGGGAAATAAGAGAAGCTTCACATTTCACGATAGCCACAAACAGCATAAAATATCTTGGGGTAACTCTAACCAAGGAAGTGAAAGATCTATTTGACAAGAACTATAAGGCATTGAAGAAAGAAATTGAAGAGGATACCAAAAAATGGATGGACCTCCCTTGCTCTTGAATTGGGAGGATCAACATAGTAAAAATGGCAATTCTACCAAAGGCAATTTATAGATTCAATGCAATCCCCATCAAGATCCCATCAAAATTCTTCACAGATCTGGAGAGGACAATAATCAACTTTATATGGAAAAACAAAAACCCAGGATAGCCAAAACAATCCTATATAATAAAAGATCTTCTGGAGGCATTACCATCCCTGACTTCAAACTCTATTACAGAGCTACAGTGATGAAACAGTGTGGAACTGGCATAAAAACAGAGAAGTCGACCAATGGAATCATATAGAAGACCCGGAATTTAACCCACAAACCTATGAACACCTCATTTTTGATAAAGGAGCTAAAAATATACAATGAAAGAAAGAAAGCATCTTCAACAAATGGTGCTGGCACAACTGGATGTCAACCTGTAGAAGAATGAAAATAGTCCCATATCTATCACCATGCACAAAACTCAAGTCCAAATGGATTAAAGACCTCAATATCAGCCTGAACACACTGAACCTGATAGAAGAGAAAGTGGGAAGTACCCTATAACAGATGGGCACAGGCGATCGCTTCCTAGGTATAACCCCAGAAGCACAGACATTAAGGGCAACATTGAATAAATGGGACCTCCTGAAACTGAGAAGCTTCTGTAAAGCAAAGGACACTGTCACTAAGACAAAAAGGCAACCTACTGACTGGGAGAAGATCTTCACCAACCCCACAACAGACAAAGGTCTGATCTCCAAAATATAAAGAGAACTCAAGAAACTAGACTTTAAAATGCTAATTAACCCAATTAAAAAATGGGGCACTGAACTGAACAGAGAATTCTCAACAGAAGAAGTTCAAATGGCCAAAAGACAATTAAGGTCATGCTCAACCTCCTTAGCAATCAGGGAAATGCAAATCAAAACAACTTTGAGATATCATCTTACACCTGTCAGAATGGCTAAAGTCAAAAACACCATGATAGCCTTTGCTGGAGAGGCTGTGGTGGAAGGGGTACCCTCATCCATTGCTGGTGGGAATGCAATCTTGTGCAACCACTGTGGAAGTCAGTGTTTCGGTTTCTCAGGAAATTCGGGATCAACCTACCTCTGGACCCAGCAATACCACTCTTGGGAATATACCCAAGAGATGCCCGATCATATGACAAAAGCATTTGTTCAGCTATGTTGATAGCAGTATTATTATGTAATAGCCAGAACCTGGAAACAACCTAGATGCCCTTCAAAGGAAGAATGGATGAAGAAAGTATGGAATATATACACATTAGAGTACTACGCTGCGGTAAAAAACAATGACTTCTCGAATTTTGCATGCAATTGGATGGAAATAGAAAACGCTATCTTGAGTGAGGTATCCCAGACCCAAAAAGATGAACATGGGATGTACTCACTCATAATTGGTTTCTAGCCATTAATAAGGGTCACAGAGACTACAATTGGTGAACCTAAAGAAGCTAAATAAGAAGGTGAACCCAAGGAAAAACATATAGTTATCCTCTTGGCTATGGGAAGTAGACAAAATAGCCGGGGAGAAAACTGGGATCTTGGCGGTGGGGTGGGATGAGGGTAAGAGGAGATGGGGAGAGAAAAGTGAGAAGGAAGGAGGGGGGCATCTTGGGGAAACAGGAGGATTGGGATAAAGGAAGTTTGGACAGGGGAGCGTGGAAACACAATTCTTAGTTAAGGGATCCACCTTAGAGTTGGCAAGAGACTTGACCGTAGAGTGGCTCCCAGGAACCAAGGGTGTTGCCCCAGATAGTCCCTTGGGCAGCTGAGGATAGGGATACTGACATGATCCTATCCTATAGCAATACTGATGAATATCTTGCATATCACCATAGAACCTTCATCTGGTGATGGATGGAGATAGAGACAGAGACCCACAATGGAGCACTGGACTGAGCTCCCAAGGTCCCAATGAGGAGAGGAAGGAAGGACAAGATGAGCAAGGAAGTCAGGACCACAAGGGGTGCACCCACCCACAGAGACAGTGGGGCTGATCTAATGGGAGCTCAACAAGGCCAGCTGGACTGTGACTGTAAAAGCATGGGATAAAACCGGACTCTCTGAACATGGCGAACAATGAGGACTGATGAGAAGCCAAGGACAATGGCACGGGGTTTTGATCCTACTTCATGTACTGGCTTTGTGGGAGCATAACCAGTTTGGATGTTCACCTTCCTAGACATGGACGGAGTGGGGCAGACCTAGGACTTTCCACAGGCAGGGAACCCTGACTGCTCTTTGGACTGGAGAGGGAGGGGGAGAGGAGTTGGGGGGGAGGGGAGAAGGGTGGGAGGAGGGGGAGGGAAATGGGAGGTTGGGAGGAGGCGGATACTTTTTTTTTCCTTTTCTCAATAAAAAAAAAATAATAAAACACACTTATAAAATTCTCAATGTACTTAATAATTTATAAACAAATGACAATACAATTTTAAGATCATGCAACAGTAGACAAAATAAGTGATGAAATTTCTATTACACAAGGCTAAGAAATGGAAAATATAAATTATATCACGGTTACCCAGGACTATAAACATTGGCCTGGAAGAATCTCTGTGCTGCTCAGTTAATTTCCTCAAACCTCTGTAAACCAAGAAAATGAAAACAAACATCCTCTGATTGGGATCTGCCACTATTATAAATAGCAATTATACCGTGGTGAAATGATCCACAAACACAAAATACACTTGTGCACAATTATTCAGCTCAAAAGAATATTAGCATGAAACATATTCATTGTTTCTGATTTAAAAACAAAGAAAATTTTAGAATGGGTATGATCAGCATCACACACACAACACACTCACACCTAGACTAAGATGCAAATGCAGATATCTGCACTTACCATTGGTTTTCCTCAGTTCCTCCACAAGGCACTGTGCTTCCTCTTGAACACGGTCCTCAAGGTTCCTTTTGCCCATGCCCAAATTCCTCAGAGTTGTGAGAGTGAAGCGCCTTATCTCTTTCCATCTGTTTCCATTGCTCAAAACAATGCCTAAAGAAATAGAAAAACGGGGTCTCTCCCTACTGCTTGCACTGGCTTTCAGAAATATATTCTCTTTAGAGGGATACCGTGGTCAGCCTACATATAGTGGAGAGGGCCTTGGTCCTGCCTCAAAGCAATGTGCTAGACTTTGTTGACTCCCCATGGGAAGCCTTACATTCTCTGAGGAGTGGATGGGGGTGTGGTGGAGGGGAAGTTGGAAGGAGTAGGAGGAAGAGTGGAAGTGGGAACTGTGATTGGTATGTACATTGAAAAAAGATAGTTTTCATAAAAAATAAAATTTCAGAAAAAATAAATGGTAAAGCACTAGAAAAATATTCTAGGGACAAATGGGAGATCTGATGGGTGGAAACCGCAGAGAGGTCCAACCTGTACCTAGAGAAGAGGTCCCACCCCTCCTTTAAGTCTTCTCTTTCACCAGAAACACTGCACCCCCCCATATGAACATGTATAGTAACTTACCAAGGCCTTTATTAATTCTTTCACCCATTGGAAAGGTCCTCTTCCAGCAAACTCCTCCCCATGATCAACCAGAGCCTCCTTCACTGCTTCATACCCATGCAACACCACAGCGGGCTGCATGCCCAAGTACACAGTGAAAACAGGGCCATAGACTTTTGAGAACTGAAAATAGGAGAGAAAATGTAAATACTAGCAAAAAAATCATTTTAATATCCATGGAGTCAATCTTTCATTCGCACTGATAATATCACTCACTCTATTTTAATAATTTTATTCAGGAAAAGCTTTATTATAAATAGTTGTGAAGACTATATCATATCAGGGTGAATATAAATTATTGATCACCTTCAGTAAACGATATAATGGTTCAAGACTCAGGTAGTTCTCATACAAGGATTACAATGAATTTTCACACCAAAACATTCAGCAGGACGCTGACCACCAGAACTCCATACAGGAAATATACATGCCTGCTGACTGCCCCCGCTGTCTCAGCACCTGCCCACCCTAACCACCATCAAGCCTCCCATCTTTCCCACCATGTCCCAGTTCCCCAACTCAGGAACAAACACCCTCTTTGAACAGAGGCCATTCCACTCTGACCTACAGACCTTCAGCCCACAGGTGTGGAGACACTTTCCTCAACCACTGGCAACTGTAATCAGAAGATCAGAGAAGAAATATAAACTGAGTAACTACACACATACTACTAAACTCATATTACTACATTTATAGATTTAATGCTACACATCAGATATCTGATGCCATATTTACAGGTTTAGAAAAGAGCAGAGGACATCATATGGTACCTAAAAAGACCAAAAATAGTCAAGGCCCTCCTAAGGAGTAAAAATGCTGTTTGAGATATAACAATAACTGATAGCAAATTATATTATAGAATTATGTGATAGAAACTGTCTGGTACTCACAAAAATAGGCAAGTGGTCCAATGGAATAAACAAAATGATGCAACAATAAAGCATCAATGTAAAGGCCCACTTACTTTCGAAATGCAAATTTGTAAGTCACCACAGTTGACTCTATTGAGGAACCAGATTTGGCATAATGCTACTACAAACACAGAGGGTGGGCACCATGGGAGCTGCACCATAGGCATGCAATATTTCCTGGAAAAAAAATAGTTCCTTCTCTGGCTGGATACAAACATCACCAAATATGTTGAAATCTTGTCTTCTCTGTTGCATTTCTTGTGTTATTCCTTGTCCGTTGGTATTTAGTTAAATTAGGCATCAGTTACTTTGTTAGAATTCAACATCAAATAGATAACCTTAATAAAATGTTTTTCTAAAATTCTATTATTTCATTATTATTAATGACTTATTGAATAAATCATTACTCACTATTGATCTTCAACCAAAAATAATGGAAAAGGTTTTGTTTTTTTTTTGTTGTGTTGTGATAGGAAATAGTCACAAATTTTGCAATTTTGTGGAATTTTTTGTTTTAGAAAATGCAAAGTAAATGTCCTTTCACCTGAAACCCCACTCATTACTGAAATCCCGACAATGGCCACCTATAAGAGTCATAAGATACACAATACTTTGAAAGAGTTTTGACTTTGTGACTATTTATTACTAAATTGCCTCTGATACTAGATTTTCATCTAAAGCAACTGTCAGTTTAAATTCTTTATAAGGTACTGGCGGGGCACAAAGAATACTTACATTGGTGAAGCATTGGCTGATGTTCTTCACATCTATTTGGAAGAAATTACCAAAAACTGGGAGAGGAGTTGGGCCAGGAGGGAGCTTTGCTCTCTCAGAGCTCTGTCTCCAGAGTGAGAGGAGAAGCAGACAGCAAAGGCTGAGCACCAGGACCACAACTGCATCCATGGAGATCCTTCTGCCTGACACAGCTGTGCTCAGTCAGCATGGAGCTTTTATAACACTACAGGGTGAATCAACATGTCCTTCTTTGGAACATCACTCACCGATCAATCAGATAATCTTTAATATCTCAAGTAGACTTTGTCCTTCTGATAGAAATAAAAATAAGATGTTCACTACCCTTTCCCCTCTTTACAGGGTATTCAGTTGAATTTCTGGTTTAACAAAACAGATTGGTGTCCAAATAGTGCTAATAAAAATAAACAAACATTTATAACGAGCAACTATTTCTGAGAAGCAATAGATTAATTTTGAGATGTACTAAAAACAACTCAACATTTATATTCTCAGGTTAGTGACCAGGTAGAAATTTAAGATTATGGATAGTTTATATGTGATATGAAATATATTTATTTGTCAACATAGTCTTACTGTGCAGCTTAAGTTGACCTCAAATTGACATTTATTTTGCTATATTCTTTCCAATATATCTGTGCACCTTCCATGGTCATGTGTATTTAAAATATTTCTTTCCTATATTAAACAGTTGGGCATATTTTGTTAAGCAATGTAAGTCTTATAGCTCCTTATGTCACTCTTTGGTCACTTATAAAACTAAGATAACAAAACATAGCTATTAGTCATACATCTCCAATCAGAAAATATATATTAAGTTTATCTGAAGAAAGGTGTTTGTGTTTCAGTGTTGTGTAGTTCAACCATGAAAGATCTTTGTTTTCCCCTAAAGGTAATGGGAAATAAAACACTGCCAGTGTCTCACAGCTCAGAGTTGGAAGAATTTAGAAATCAAACCGACTATCTAGTGGACTTATTCCCCTGGCTTTACGATAGTTTCCTTGGGAAAGGTATGAGAAGTCTCTTCATACCACCAATGCAGATGTAAAACTATGTAAGCAGAATAGTCTCTAGACAGTAAAAATATTTGATATGACTTAAAATACCCCAAACAGCACCATCAATTGGGTGCGAAGTATTCAAGTATTCAGCTGTGAACCTAAGGGGCATTTCTAACTTAACTCACACTTCTTGTATTTTGCTCCCTTCTATACACAAATCACTCAGTTTAATTATGTTCATCATAATTTCTTGACTGTGGACTATGGCACTATACTGAACATAATCACTAGCATTCACAGTGAGCATGAATCTAGTTAATTATTGTATCATCACTGTTTTTACATAGAAGTCAGAAAAGTTTGATCAAGTTTTGTAATCTTGCTCAAAGATTAAAAATAGATTGAAATATTAAAGATTAAAAACACAAAGGGAGCTATTATAAACTTCAATAACCCAAATTCATGGATATGCTCATTATTTTCAATAAAATAAGCAGTAATTAGTTGCCCAAATCATATTGCTCTAAAATCTCAAAAAATAGATTTGAATAAAACAGTCTTAATAGAGTTCTTTTCATGCCCAGAGTGACACTTGTTCTGGCACATTTGTAAGTCAGCAGGATGCTTTGGACCAATTTTTTCTTTTATTGAATACAAGAATGAAAAAACACTTAAAGATAGATGGGACTCTATGCTCAACAAATCTATATTTTTATTTACATTTTAAGTAAAGAGATATTGATGATGCATGAAGTATAACCAATTATTGTAACTCAAGCAAAAATGAACTGACTCTTGGGAAAACGTTTTAATGACATTTTGTTTGTTAGCTTGTATATGTTTTCACCCACATCATGTAGCAAGATTAATAAAAACCCGGGCACATAAATTGGGGTTCAACGTGAAGGTGAGAAAAACAAAGCAACCAGCCACAGATCTTAGCTCTTCCTCAGTCTGATATGGTGTTCCTGCCTTCAGAAATCTCAGAATAAGACTCTGTCTGAGAATTGTCTCCTCCCATCTTATACTTCTTTCTAGGGCTGAGATTAATTGTGTACAAAACTACTGCCAGGTTTCTATAGCAAACTAGTGTGACTATTGGGATTAATGGTATGAGTCACCACTTCTAGGTCTATAAGGCTGACAATTGGAGATGTTTTACTCTCTGATCTTCAGTCAAGCTTTATCTATCAAAATACAAATGAATTATCACTACAACATCACATAATTTTTTTAAATATTTTGGAACTTTTATGGAAAATTTCCTAGTGCATATTCATCACACAATTGAATAGATTTTATGTCTTTTTTCTTCAAGTATATCATGACTGTGACATCAAAAACCTTCTTTACCATGTTGTAACTCCATGTTGTAACTCATTCTAACTCCCAGTCATCTTTCTCTTCTGAAACAGTCTCTCTTTCATGTCTGAAAAAATAGTTCTCACTCAAAGAAATAAAAAGAAATTGTTTATTATGGAAAAAAGTATGATGGACCATGGCTAAGAAACCCGGAATAATGTTTTCCAATATCCTGTTCTACATGGGAACAATTTCAAAGAAAAACATAAATAGAGACTTTTGTCAAATTTATCAAGGGAAGCATTAGGTAAAGTATTTTTAAAATACAGAAAAAAAACTCAGGTACAGAACTCAGATGCCTTCTAAAGTTCTTAGTATATTGGTTGATGGAGCCAACAAAATATATAGATATAGATATATAGATATATTCATATATATATATATATGAATATATAATATATATACAAAACCAAGAATATGTATATATATATATATGTGTGTGTGTGTGTGTGTGTGTGTGTATGTGTGTATTCAAAGTTTACCTCATAATCACATAAGGATTTGGGAGGAATATTGCTGCAATGGAAGCAGAGATGGCCTCCAGTCATTTAGTTCTAGACTTGCAACATTCTAGCCTCTTCACCACATGAAGTTCTTATTTTTTTTTAAAACATAAAAATATTTATTAAACAAACCTGGACTCAATATTATTATTTTATCAATTAGACAGCAGAAAATTTTTGGCTAGGGCAAATGTATGGAGATATAAACAAAAATCACAGTGATTATTTTAATTATGCAACTGGATTACAAAATAAGAAAAGAAAAAATGTCTTTCTCATTCCACGTGATAATTTCAAATGAGCCAGCAGGTGCTCAGCAGCGGGGACAGGGCATCTGCATAGTGTATATGGCTCCTGTGAACACAGGAAGTCTTATAGTGAACTCCCCCACTCTGAGAAGAATTAAGGTCACCAGAGGGGTTTGAGCCTGACCTCAGAGGACCAGGAGGACCACAAAGTCTCCAGCTCACTTCCCCTAAGCCACATAGGTAATAACATATATTACATGACCAACCCGAGCAACCTACCTGTCACCCTAAAATGACAGTGTGTAAAGATTTGCAAAGGTGTGAGGTTTGCAAGGCAGATTAGATGGAAGCATGGCAGTTCTAAATAGTCAGTCAGCCTTCATGTTTACCTCCTCTTTCAAGGAAGTAACATCCACAAGCAAAATCCTCTAGAACAATACGTTTTTGACATAGTGGGATCTGACAACTAAAATAAAGAAAATCGTTGTATTGCCAGTATCTTAAGTATCTACCTTGTTTTAACACTTATAAAAATTTGAATTCAACATTTTAAACATGAAAAAGAAGAGGTAAGATTAGAAGGAATTCAGAGATTTGTCCAAATATTTCATAGGTATGTTCTGAAATCAGTGTGTTTTCGAGTTTATAATTAATATTTTTATCATTTTATGAAACTGTGCTACTCTAGTTGACTGTTCTTCTGACTTATTCAAACAAATTTTAAAAGAGTGAATAGTAATGTCCTCCAGTGTTCATATTCGTACAGACACAATATTCAATTAGGTGTTCTTAGACCAAGTTCAAGAACTAAGAAAGCCAACTGAGAATCTATAATGCCCAACCTAAGTAAAATAGAAAGAAAAGTTATACTGAAGAATTTAGAAATCAAGGCATGTCTCTGTCGCATCTACTTCCCTAGTTTAGCCAGGAGCAGTGGATACATTCGGAAGGGAAAAGTCATTGCCTTGGACTCTAAACCTGTACTGAACCAGTTGTGATGACAGTTCATTGCCCCATTCCCTTTGTGTATCTGCAATATTGACCTTCTGGAACAACATGAACTGTCACCACCACCCTCCCCAATTCCCTGTGACCTGAAGAGAGAGTAAATCTGCACCTGGTGGGTGGAGCTAGCAGAGAATGTTGCACTGGTTTCACTGTTTGCTGCGATTCAATGAGATATGACAGGCAGAGACTGATGTTCCTGTGCTAAGATCAGAGCTTACAGATGGAGCCTCTAGACCTGCCTTAGAATCATGTGCGAACCTGTGCACTCATAGGACAGACATATTTTACATCACTGGCTGTAGTTTGTTGTTTTGCTCTTTGGGCTCTTTTGTGGGGCGCCACCCAGCTCCTAAATAAATCAGAAGGAGCCTTATAATTAGTTATAAATGTCCAGGTTTAGCTTGCCATGTTTCCTACCAGCTTTTCTTAACTTATATTATCCTGTTTACCTTTTGCCTCATGGATTTCCCTGTTCTCTTACTTCTTTAAAACTTACTTAAACTCTTATGCTAAGGATTGTTGTATAGCTGGTTGGCTGCCCCCTGATGTCCTTCTCCACCTCTCACTCCATCCTTTCTCCAAGATTTCTTCTTCTATATAATCTCTCTGCCTGACAGTTCTGCCTATCCTTTCTCCTGTCTCGCTATTGGCCATATATAAGTATAGTTTCAAGAGCCTGCCCGCAGCGAGCAGGGTGGGCCCTTTGTTCGCAAGCTAACCAAGCAGCACGGAGTTTCGATCTGGGCACCGAGTGAAACATCATTGTGGTGAGTGAGTGCTGTGGTAGCTGGGAACATACCTCAGCCCGCCCATACTTCCTGGCCATCCTACAGGGGCTATACTGCCCATACCTCCTCTCTCTTCCTATCCCATACAGCTTAGATCCAGATCCCCCCACCCCCTGTCTCCCTCCCTCCCTCCATCTTTGGCCGCATAGCGCCTCCCTGCTCAGCCTGTTGGGGCGCTGGGACCGAACCCGAACCGGGAGGACAAAGGGGTGGCCGGTAGCTCCTTTGTTCCCAGAGCCTGCCCGCAGCAAGCAGGGTGGGCCCTTTGTTCGCAAGCTAACCAAGCAGCACGGAGTTTCGATCTGGGCCCCAAGTGAAACATCATTGTGGAGAAACATCTCTGGGGAGTGACATCACTGGGAAGGTACATCAGTGGGCAAGAAGACCTGATCCTGTAAAAGAAGATCCAAAGGGGAGTATTGGGAGGTAGAGATGGGCAGACGCCAATGCAAGAATTAACACAACAATCTGAAAAACAACACGAAACCACCAGAAGCCAGTGACCTCACAACAGGAGGACATGAACAGCTTAATCAAGAAGAAGTAGAAACAACTGACTTCATGAAAGTGATTGACACCCTTAAACAGCATATAAAAAACGCCCTTATAGAAATGGATGAGAAGTATAACAGAAAGTTCGAGGAATTGAGTAAATCCGTGAATGATACCCTAGGAAACCAAGGAAAAACAATCAAGCGGATAATGGAAACAGTTCATGACTTGAAAACTGAAATGGAAGCAAAGAAGAAAACACAAACAGAGGGCCGGCTGGACATGGAAAATCTAGGTAAACGAATAGAGACTACAGAATCAAGCATAACCAGCAGAATACAAGAGATAGAAGAAAGAATCTCAGATTCTGAAAATAACATAGAGAAAACAAACGCTCTGATCAAAGAAAACAGCAAGTCCAACAAACTCTCATCACAAAACATTCAGGAAATATGGGACACAATAAAAAGACCAAACCTAAGAATAATTGGAGTAGAAAAAGGAGAAGAAGTGCAGCTCAACGGTCCAGAAAATATACTTAGTAAAATTATAGAAGAAAACTTTCCCAACCTAAAGACAGATGTACCAATGAAGGTTCAAGAAGCATACAGAACACCAAATAGGCTGGATCAAAAGAAAACATCCCCTCGCCATATAATAATCAAAACACAAAACATACAGAATAAAGAAAGAATATTAAGAGCCGCAAAGGAAAAAGGCCAAGTTACTTATAAAGGTAAACCTATCAGACTTACACCTGACTTCTCTATGGAAACCATGAAAGCAAGAAGGTCCTGGATAGATGTACTCCAAAAACAAAGAGACCACGGATGCAAGCCCAGACTACTATATCCAGCCAAACTTTCGTTCACTATAAATGGAGAAAACAAAATTTTCCAGGATAAAAACAAATTTAAACAATACGTAGCCACAAATCCAGCCTTACAGAAAATAATAGAAGGAAAATCACTAACCAAGGAGTCCAACAATGACCACAATAACTCAGTCATCTAGAGACCCTTCACCAGCGCAAATCAAAGAAGGAAAACACCCAAACCCTACTACTAAAAAAGTGACCAGAGTTAACAACCACTGGTCATTAATATCACTTAATATCAATGGGCTCAACTCACCTATAAAAAGGCACAGGCTAAGAGATTGGATAAGAAAACAGGATCCAACATTCTGCTGTCTACAAGAAACACACCTCAACCAAAAAGACAGGCACCTACTCAGAGTAAAGGGCTGGGAAAAGGCTTATCAAGCAAATGGACCTAAGAAACAAGCAGGTGTGGCCATACTAATTTCTAACAAAGTTGACTTCAAACTTAAATCAATCAGAAGACATGGAGAGGGACATTTTATACTCATAACAGGAACAATTCATCAGGAAGAAGTCTCAATCCTGAATATCTATGCCCCTAATATAAAAGCACCCACGTACGCAAAAGAAACATTACTAAAACTCAAGGCAGCCATCAAACCGCACACACTAATAGTAGGAGACTTCCACACTCCTCTCTCACCAATGGACAGGTCAATTGGACAGAAACCTAACAGAGAAATTAGAGAATTAATGGGGGTAATGAAGCAAATGGACTTAACAGACATCTATAGATTATTCCACCCAAAGAGGAAAGAATATACCTTCTTCTCTGCAGCTCATGGAACCTTCTCGAAAATTGACCACATACTCGGTAACAAAGCTAACTTACACAGTTACAAAAAAATATTAGTAACCACCTGTGTCTTATCAGATCACCATTGATTAAAGTTAGAATTCAACAACAATGCTATCCCCAGAAAGCCTACAAACTCATGGAAACTGAACAGTCAACTACAGAACCATACCTGGATTAAGGAAGAAATAAAGAAAGAAATTAAAGTCTTCCTGGAATTCAATGAAAATAAAGAAACAACATACTCGAACTTATGGGACACTATGAAAGCAGTCCTAAGAGGAAAGTTCATAGCACTAAGTGCCCACCTAAAGAAAACAGAGAAAGTACATATTGGAGACTTAACAGCCCACTTGAAAGCTCTAGAAAAAAAAGAAGCAGACTCACCTAGGAGGAGTATAAGACTGGAAATAATCAAACTGAGGGCTGAAATCAACAAAATAGAAACACAGAAAACAATCCAAATAATCAATGAAACAAAAAGCTGGTTCCTGGAGAAAATCAACAAGATTGATAAACCCCTATCCAAACTAATCAAACGACAGAGAGAGAATTTGAAAATTAATAAGATCAGAAATGAAAAGGGGGACATAACCACAGACACAGAGGAAATTCAGAGAATCATTAGATCTTAGTACAAAAGCATGTATGCCACAAAACTGGAAAATGTAAAAGAAATGGACATGTTTTTAGATAAATACCATTTACCAACACTAAACCAGGACCAGGTGAACAACCTAAACAGACCTGTCAGTCGCGAAGAATTAGAAGCTGTTATCAAAAACCTCCCTACCAAAAAAAGCCCAGGACCAGATGGTTTCAATGCAGAATTCTACCAGAACTTCCAAGAAGACCTAATACCAATACTCCTTAATGTATTCCACAATATAGAAACAGAAGGGTCATTACCAAATTCCTTTTATGAAGCCACAATTACTCTGATACCAAAACCACTCAAACACTCAACCAGGAAAGAGAACTACAGGCCAATCTCACTCATGAATATCGACGCAAAAATCCTCAACAAAATACTGGCAAATCGAATCCAAGAACACATCCGAAAAATTATACATTATGATCAAGTAGGCTTCATTCCTGAGATGCAGGGCTGGTTCAACATATGAAAATCTATCAATGTAATCCAGCATATAAATAAACTGAAAGAAAAAAACCATATGATCATTTCATTAGATGCTGAAAAAGCATTTGACAAAATTCAACATCCATTTATGTTAAAAGTCTTGGAGAGATTAGGGATACAAGGGTCATACCTAAATATAATAAAAGCTATATACAGCAAGCCGACAGCTAACATCAAATTAAACGGAGAGAAACTCAAAGCCATCCCACTTAACTCAGGAACACAACAAGGCTGTCCACTCTCGCCATACCTCTTCAATATAGTGCTTGAAGTTCTAGCAATAGCAATAAGACAACATAATGGGATCAAGGGGATTCGAATTGGAAACGAAGAAGTTAAACTTTCGTTATTTGCAGATGATATGATAGTGTACATAAGCGACCCCAAAAACTCCACCAAAGAACTCCTACAGCTGATAAACAGCTTTAGTAATGTGGCAGGATTCAAGATCAACTCCAAAAAATCAGTCGCCTTCTTATACACAAAAAATATGGAAGCAGAGAGGGAAATCAGAGAAGCTTCACCATTCACAATAGCCACAAACAACATAAAATATCTTGAGGTAAATCTAACCAAGGAAGTGAAAGATCTATTTGACAAGAACTTTAAGGCATTGAAGAAAGAAATTGAAGAGGATACCAAAAAATGGATGGACCTCCCTTGCTCTTGGATTGGGAGGATCAACATAGTAAAAATGGCAATTCTACCAAAGGCAATTTATAGATTCAATGCAATACCCATCAAGATCCCAACAAAATTCTTCACAGATCTGGAGAGGACAATAATCAACTTTATATGGAAAAACAAAAAACCCAGGATAGCCAAAACAATCCTTTACAATAAAGGATCTTCTGGAGGCATTACCATCCCTGACTTCAAACTCTATTACAGAGCTACAGTGATGAAACAGTGTGGAACTGGCATAAAAACAGAGAAGTCGACCAATGGAATCATATAGAAGACCCGGAATTTAACCCACAAACCTATGAACACCTCATTTTTGATAAAGGAGCTAAAAATATACAATGAAAGAAAGAAAGCATCTTCAACAAATGGTGCTGGCACAACTGGATGTCAACCTGTAGAAGAATGAAAATAGTCCCATATCTATCACCATGCACAAAACTCAAGTCCAAATGGATTAAAGACCTCAATATCAGCCCGAACACACTGAACCTGATAGAAGAGAAAGTGGGAAGTACCCTATAACAGATGGGCACAGGCGATCGCTTCCTAGGTATAACCCCAGAAGCACAGACATTAAGGGCAACATTGAATAAATGGGACCTCCTGAAACTGAGAAGCTTCTGTAAAGCAAAGGACACTGTCACTAAGACAAAAAGGCAACCTACTGACTGGGAGAAGATCTTCACCAACCCCACAACAGACAAATGTCTGATCTCCAAAATATAAAGAGAACTCAAGAAACTAGACTTTAAAATGCTAATTAACCCAATTAAAAAATGGGGCACTGAACTGAACAGAGAATTCTCAACAGAAGAAGTTCAAATGGCCAAAAGACAATTAAGGTCATGCTCAACCTCCTTAGCAATCAGGGAAATGCAAATCAAAACAACTTTGAGATATCATCTTACACCTATCAGAATGGCTAAAGTCAAAAACACCATGATAGCCTTTGCTGGAGAGGCTGTGGTGGAAGGGGTACCCTCATCCATTGCTGGTGGGAATGCAATCTTGTGCAACCACTGTGGAAGTCAGTGTTTCGGTTTCTCAGGAAATTCGGGATCAACCTACCCCTGGACCCAGCAATACCACTCCTGGGAATATACCCAAGAGATGCTCTTTCATATGACAAAAGCATTTGTTCATCTATGTTCATAGCAGTATTATTTGTAATAGCCAGAATCTGGAAACAACCTAGATGCCCTTCAATGGAAGAATGGATGTAGAAAGTATGGAATATATACACGCTAGAGTACTACGCTGCGGTAAAAAACAATGACTTCTAGAATTTTGCATGCAAATGGATGGAAATAGAAAACACTATCCTGAGTGAGGTAACCCAGACCCAAAAAGATGAACATGGGATGTACTCACTCATAATTGGTTTCTAGCCATAAATAAGGGCCACGGAGTCTACAATAGGTGAACCTAAAGAAGCTAGTTAAGAAGGTGAACCCAAGGAAAAACATACAGTTATCCTCTTGGCTAAGGGAAGTAGACCAAATTGCTGGGGAGAAAATTGGGATCTTGGGGGTGGGGTGGGATGGGGGTAAGGGGAGATGGGGAGAGAAAAGGTAGAAGGGAAGGAGGGGGACTTGGGGAAACAGGAGTATTGGGATAAAGGAAAGGTGGATAGGGGAGCACGGAACCACAATTCTTAGTTAAGGGAGCTACTTTAGGGTGGGCAAGTGACTTGACCCTAGAGGGGCTCCCAAGTGCCCAAGATGAGGTTCCCAGTTAGTTCCTTGGGCAGCTGAGGATTGGGAACCTGAATTGACCCTATCCTAGAGCAATACTGACAAATATCTTGCATATCATCATAGAACCTTCATCTGGTGATGGATAGAGATAGAGACAGAGACCCACACAGGAGCACTGGACTGAACTTCCAAGGTCCCAATGAGGAGCAGAAGGAGGGAGAACATGAGCAAAGAAGTCGGGACCACGAGGCGTGCACCCAACCACTGAGACAGTGGAGCTGATCTACTGGGAGTTCACCAAGGCCAGCTGGACTGTGACCGAAAAAGCATGGGATAAAACCAGACTCTCTGAACATGGCGAACAATGAGGGCTGATGAGACGCCAAGGACAATGGCACGGGATTTTGATCCTACTTAATGTGCTGGCTTTGTGGGAGCCTAGCCAGTTTGGAAGTCCACCTTCCTAGATATGGACGGAGGGGGGAGGACCTAGGACTTACCACAGGGCAGGGAACCCGGACTGCTCTGTGGACTGGAGAGGGAGGGGGAGAGGAGTGGGGGGAGGGGGAGAAGGGTGGGAGGAGGGGGAGAAGGGAGGGAGAAGGGGGAGGGAAATGGGAGGCTGGGAGGAGGTGGAAACTTGTTTTTTGTTTATGTTTTTTTTCTTCTTTTTTAATAAAAAAAAATGAAAAAAAATAAATATAGTTTCCTCCGTGCTTCAGCCAGTGAAGGGCAGGACCAGTTAGTTCTCCCTAGTGGTACAGCCAATGAGGACTGGGTCTAACTCTGTACAGCTTTATCATCTAGCCTTCTGAGGTGTTCAGAGCCACAGACATCAATACAGATCACAGCTGCAACTGGTCCAACAATCAAGAATACTTGTTATTAGGAGCGTGCCAAAGGGAAATTACTGAATGGGTATATAGTAATAATTTATATTTTCCAGTGATGTCTTGTTAATAACTCAGTTTTAGATAAACATTAGCACTTGTGATGGCCAGTACTGGTGACAAACATTGTGGGTAGCAGTATCATCTGTGCAGTGACATGTGAAACACTTCACAATTGAGGCTGTGTATTCCTTAGACCTTGAGGCAATTAAAAATGGGGAGGGGTACAAGAAGGCATTCATGAGGGGCGGGAGGTAGAAGATGCCCCAGAGGAAGCTATAGGTGATCGGGCAACGAGAACAAGGTACTTTCTATCTCTTCAGGGAGCAATAGAAGAAAGCCGATCTGAAGGTGGCAAGGAAGAACACAGGCCCTACAATCTGTTATTTCTTAACTGTCCTGATCGAGACTTGTAGACAGAGGGTTCTTTTGACAGTTTTACCCTTAGCAGGTAAGCAGCCGTTCTGTAGTGTCTCTGTGCATTATCCACATCATCTTTATCTTCTGCTTTTTCTTCATCATCCTCACCTTCAATCAGTCTCCTGGAAATACGTACCAGCTCCTTAATGTTTTTCTCCATGGAAAATTTGGCATCAATAACCCAGAAGGCATCATCCTTCCTTGAGAGTCTAATATTCTTTGGTGCTATCAGGAAGAGATATGGCACAGTGCAACTTTTTTACCACCCCCCATGCCTATTATAAACACATAATTTAGCTGTCGTAATACCCAATTCAGGAATATATTTGTGAGCATCCTCCACAGAGATACCAGACTTACATGGCAGAGTAGACATATGTCAGTCGGAATATAAGATAGCAACCCTGTTCCTAAAGCACTTCACTTTTTTAGCTGGGAAAGGTAGACAGCCTTGGCAGTACCTGGCTAATTGTCACAAGGTCAGCCAAGAGACTTACTGGGAAAAGAACAGAATGAGGGATAAACATTTCTAGGCTATTCACAAGGTGGATTGTTTCCTCCTTCATCTGTGACAGACAGTTTTGTTACATACTTTCTCTAGATTGGCAGCTGTGCTCTTTTAAGATTTGGAATGCATTGCTCTAAGCTCTTCTGGCTTTCAACATTTCTTTTGAGAAAACAACCATTATTTTGATGGGGTTTCTTTCATATATGATATGTGTTTTTCTCTGATAGCTTTCAATGCTGTTTTTATGTTCTTTATACTTAGTTTTCCAATCATGAAATGCTGTGAGAAGTTTCTTTTCTGATCTTTTCTTTTTGGTGTTGTGTGTGCTTCTTGTACTATTGGGGAAGTTTTCTATTTTTTTATTGAATCGGATGTATGCCACTAATCTATGAATATTCTTCCTAATCTATTCCTATAACTCAAAAATCCAATATCACATTCCTTACATATTCATTTTATGCTTTTTTAATTTTTTCATATTCTTTTCTCATTTTGTCTTAATCCTTTTCTGTATCTTTCTGTCCTGGCATTCTATTTTCTGATTTATTAATGATCCTGTCAGGTTTTCCCTTGAATTTTCTACTTGGTTATTGTGCTTTGCAATTCCAAATTCATTTCATCTCTATTCCTCTTCAGTAATTCCATCTTCTGATTGAATTATATTTGAATTATATTTTCAACTCCTGTTGCTCATTTTCACCAGGTTTCTGTTTGGTTTTTCGTGGAAACCACTCAGGTGTAGATTATATTTTTAACTCCTTCTCTTTAAGTTCATGAGCTTCTTCTTTCTGTCTCCTTTTAAACTTGAAATTTTGTTGATATATATTATGCATATAAACTTACTACCAGAAGAGGGCATCAGATCCCATTATAAATGGTTATAAACTATGATGTAGGCACTGAGAATTGAACACAGGACCTCTAGACGACCAAGTATTCAATGCTCTTAACCACTGAGTCATCTACTCATTCCATCCTTGATTTTTTAAAATGAAATGAGATTTCTTTTAAATCCTTTGTCCTGAGGTTCATCTTAGGTAATTCTCATAGGATAAAGTTCTATAGGACTGGTGACTTTTGTAGGGGATATACTGCCTTTATCTTTCATATTGTTTCTATTTTGGCAATAATAATCTGTGTATGTTGACTTCTTTAGTTCTGTCTGAAATCGACAGAGAAGATTGGGATTGAATACGGAAAGTGTGGGGTAGGTTGAGTCTAAAGACTGAATATGGCTTAAATGGAATGAACGCAGATGGTGGATACATGGAGATTGGCTGATATGAAGGAAACGTGTCCTGGTTCAAGTTTGGAGTTAAGGAGACTATCTAAGGCTGTGGTGGGTGTTTGGAAAGGATTATCAGGCTGAATTACTCTGTTAAGGTCTGCAGGGGATGACTGAACATTGAAGTTGAAAGGTGGCCCAAAGAACCTGTAGGCTGAAGCAGCTGAGGTGTGTGTCTTGGTCAGTGCATGGAAGTTTGGATTCAGACATAAGGAGTGGCTAAATCAAGGTACTGGGGTTCAGAAATGTACAAACATGCCAAGTCTTCATATGGAAGTTGGGAATCTGAACTCAGATCTTCATTCTTAGGGCATAAGTGCTTTCACCTGCTGAACTTTCTAGTTCAGTAAAAATAAATCAAAGAATTCATAAGAGTTAGGAATATAGTGTTACATGAAAATGTGTAAGTTAACCAGAGACACATAATATGTATGATGAAATTTATGATTTGACATGTATAAATACATAAATATACATCTGATATAAAAGGATTAAAAATTGTAAACACTGTGAAAGCGATGGGGAATAATAGTTGAGGCCCACAAAGTATTCAGTAGGATTCTCTTCAATTAAAGGAAATATGTCATGAGCCGAAGAGTCTCACTACAAGTAAATGAAGAATTTTACAGTAAATTTTTGTTACAAAAGAGTGAGAAAAGATATTTTAGGATATCAAGGGGAATACTATAATTCTAATGAAGGGCATAGAAACAGTACATAATCTAATTCCCCAAAAGCAACACGGCACTTTATAGCACATTTAAAAATTCCTAAAGAATACCAAATATATAAATTATACTCTAGAAGTGTATGCCCAGTTAACTTCAAAAGAAACAATAAAAACAATGTCAAGAAAATGATCTCTATAAATGCTCAGGTGACACACAATTAATAAAAACTCAGAGACAGATATTGTAATTCAACCTGAAGACCGAAAAAGTAAGCAGTCAGCCACTGGCTCTTACCTTGACTTCAGTCCAAAAATGGTGAACCTGCCTACAGGAAACCTCAAAATGAGACTGATACTGACAGTTGTCTCCTTCCATTTTATAATCCTCTCTAGTTCTGTGATTCAGGGAGTACACCACCACCACCTGGTTTCTATGGAATTCTAGTATGGCTACTGGGATTAAATGTGTGTGTCAATGTGACTACTAGATTTAAGGTGTGTGTCATTGCTGCCTGGTCTGTAAGGGTGGCCAGTATGGCTGTTTTATTTTTCCTGAACATCAGACAATCTTTAATTATTAAAATAAAAATGAAATACCACTACACTCAGGTTTCTTAAGAAGCAGAAGCTGGTTCTGGCTATTACAAATAATGCTGCTATGAACATAGTTGAACAAATGCCCTTGTCATATGATCGGGCATCTCTTGGGTATATTCCCAAGAGTGGCATTGCTGGGTCCAGGGGTAGGTTGATCCCGAATTTCCTGAGAAACCGCCACACTGCTTTCCAAAGTGGTTGCACAAGTTTGCATTCCCACCAGAAACAGATGAGGGTACCCCTTCCTCCACAACCTCTCCAGCAGAGGCTATCATTGGTGTTTTTGATTTTAGCCAATCTGACAGGTGTAATATGATATCTCAAAGTTGTTTTGATTTGCATTTCCCTGATAGCTAAGAAGGTTGAGCATGACCTTAAGTGTCTTTTGGCCATTTGAACTTCTTCTGTTGAGAATTCTCTGTTGTCCTTCAATGGAAGAATGGATGAAGAAAGTGTGAAATATATACATACACATTAGAGTACTACTCAGCGGTAAAAAAACAATGACTTCTCGAATTTTGCATGCAAATGGACAGAAATAGAAGATACTAACCTGAGTGAGGGAACCCAGACCCAAAAAGATGAACATGGGATGTACTCACTCATAATTGGGTTCTAGCCAAAAATAAAGGTCAGTGAGTCTATAATTTGATATCCTAAAGAAGCTAGATTAGAAGATGAACCCAAAGAAAAACATATAGCTATCCTCCTGGGTATGGGAAGTAGACAAGATTGCCGGGCAAAAACTTGGGATCTTGGGGCTGGGGGGGGGTAGGGGGGAAAGGGGAGATGGGGAGAGAAAAGTGAGAAGGGTAGGATGGGGAGAACTTGGGGAAACGGGATGATTGGGATAAAGGAAGGTTGGATAGGGGAGCAGGGAAGCACATATCTTAATTAAGGGAGCCATCTTAGGGTTGGCAAGAGACTTGGACCTAGAGGGGCTCCTAGGTGCCCAAGGCGAGTTCCCAGTTAGTTCCTGGGGCATCTGAGGATAGGGAACCTGAAATGATCCTATCCTATAGCCATACTGATGAATATCTTGCATATCACCATAGAACCTTCATCTGGCGATGGATGGAGATAGAGACAGAGACCCACACTGGAGCACCGGACTGAGCTCCCAAGGTCCCAATGAGGAGCAGAAGGAGGGAGAACATTAGCAAAGAATTCAGGACCACAAGGGGTGCACCCACCCACGGAGACAGTGGGGCTGATCTATTGGGCGCTCACCAAGGCCAGCTGGACTGTGACTGAAAAAGCATGGGATAAAACCAGACTCTCTGAATATGGTGGACAATGAGGGCTGCTGAGAAGCCAAGGACAATTGCACTGGGTTTTGATCCTACTTCATGTTCTGGCTTTGTGGGAGCCTAGCCAGTTTGGATGTTCATCTTCCTAGACCAGGATGGAGGGGGGAGGACTTTGGACTTACAACAGGGCAGGGAACCCTGACTGCTCTTTGGACTGGAGAGGGAGGGGGAGAGGAGTGGGGAGAGGAGGAGAGGAATGGGACGCTGGGAGGAGGCGGAAATTTTTTTTCAATAAAAAAAATTAAAAAATTAAAAAAAAAAGAAGCAGAAGCAGAAGTTGATAGACAGAGGAAGGACAAAATGCATACATATATGAGGGGGGGATGATAGAGAGACATAAAGGTAATAGATGAATGAGAATTAATTTATTAAAGCAATTGCTACACACGATCTTATAACTGATAATTTCCTATGTAATCTGACTGCAACACAAATACTCAGGAAAACAGGTTGCAAGTCTGAATGCAGGTTTAAAGGCCTGAGAATAGTGGTGTAAAGTGTTCTTAGGAAACTAGGAAAATACATAAACGTAAAAATATTAGTACGTTGACCCACTTTAACAAAAAGTCACATTTTGTAGCACAACAATCTGTATTATAGATCAAATAGCATTGTGAATGTGTGCTTGTGCACTAATGTATGTGCAGATATAAATCTGCAGTAGAACCCAGGGTAGGAATTAGCAATTCCAGACAAAGTGACTAATCTAAGATTAAGTTAGAGAAGGGATAATCAGTAATAACACTTCACATTAGATTACTTGTAATGCAGTGGGAAGGGAATGAAGGGATAAGTCCCGCCCATTAGGGGGCGTGTTCGCCTCGGGCTAATGTCTGCCTACAAATTTGGCCAGCTTGCCCCCAGCTGTCTCTTCTGCTTTCCTGGTCTCCGCAGGAACAGTGGTTCTGTAAGTCTATTTCTACATTAAAACTATATATATTTTTACAATCTGTCTGCATTTGTTAACGCCGCTACATTTTGGCATCCAACATCGGGCTATTTTGCCCCCGACTCAAGCGGGTAGCCCGCTAGCTAATACAGCACCCTCCCGGGTGCTTTTTTTCAGTTCGTGACTCCGGCCCCAGAGCCGAGTCCGAGACATACTCGGCAACACAGGCCCATTCTGCCTGCCTTGGCTAAGTTTTGCAGCGGAACCCCACTGCCTGAATTAGCAGAAGCTCAAGTACCTGCGGTTTTGCAACAAAAGCTGCCACAGCGTCAGATTTGGTCTGATACAAAGTGACTTGGCCGGGCAGTGGTGGCACAAGCTTTTGATACCAATACTTGGGAGGCAAGGGCAGGTGGATCTAGTGAGTTTGAGGCCGGCCAGGCAGTGGTAGCACATGCCTTTAATCCCATCACTTGGGAAGCAGAGGCAGGCGGATCTCTGTGAGTTTGAGGCCTGCCAGGCCATGGTAGTGCACGCCTTTAATCCCAGCACTTGGGAGGCAGAGACAGGCAGATCTCTGTGAGTTCGAGGCCAGTTTGGTCTACAAGAGCTAGTTCTAGGACAGGCTCCAAAAACACAGAAACCACCACTGGCAGGAACCGATCATTGCAGGTAAAAAAATTTTCTTTCATAAATAAAATGTCTGAACACATTACTGTTCAAGAATTTAACAGTTTTTTTAATTGTACCATGTGGGAGATTTTACAAGAGGTGTCTATCACCCCACATCTATGGATCCTTCTGGGATTCGTAGTTTTCATTGGCACCAAATGGTTTGATAATAGAAATATGATAAAGTCTTTACGAGACAAATCCAGGATTCTTAAGGAAGAGATTGAACACTTAAAAACGATTGAGAATGATAACAATCTTCTCAAGAATCAGTTTGAAGTTCTCCAGGCTGATAACAATCTTCTCAAGAATCAGTTTGAAGTTCTCCAGGCTGATGTTAAGGAGAAATTCATTACTATGGAAGAGGGAACAGCTGATCTGGACCATAAGAGTCAGTCCCTTTCTGTAGGAAATGAAACATTAACTGAGAGAATCAAAACTGCTGAATGTGACAATCGGATTTTGTCTAAAGCTTATGACAGATTGACGGAAAGATTGTCAATACAAGAAGGCATGGTTTATGCCATAAAAATTATGTCCAAAGATGAGGTGTTATCTCTAACGGACAAACTTCATACTTTAGAATCCTCAGTGAAGGCTTTGGAACATAATTCTGGACAGGAGATTCAGACATTGCAGAAGGCAATGGTGAATAGAATTGAAAAGATTGAGGAATTTCTAAATTCTGATGAAGAAGAGCAAAGGGTAGAAAGGCAAATTATAACTACATCTGTGGGTATATCTCTCTGGGACAATTTCCACAAAGCTCTACCTACAGCTCTACCTGCCTTTCCAGTAATAACAACAGAGAAGGTGATTGGTTCCAAAAACCCTAGGGTCATCAAGGAGGATACATGGGAGCCTGTCCGCTTGAATGACCTCAAGGAAATTAAACAGGCTGTCACGACTTTTGGGATGCAAGCCTCTTTTGTTAAAGAGATGCTAAGATCTTGGGCCATGACAAGCAGAGCAACTCCCTCGGACTGGCTCCAGCTGAGCTCTGCAGTACTTGAGAGTGGACTGCAATTGAAATGGCAATGCTTATTCAGGCAAGAGGCTAGACTCTTAGAACAGCAGGAAAAAGCAAAGGGAATTGACATTTCCCTAGATAAAATTCTAGGTGAAGGGCTCTTTTCCGACCCTCAGGAAGAAGCTAATTTGGATGAAAACACACTCTCCATGTGTACTACAGCAGCCTTAAGGGCTTGGGACAGGGTACAAGACCCAGGACAGAGAATGGAATCATTTGTCAGAGTTAAACAGGGTCAGAGAGAACCCTTTAGTGACTTTTTACAAAGATTAACTAAGGCTGTACAAATAGGGATATCTGACCCAGAAGCAAGACATATAATGATTGAGTCTTTGGCTTATGAAAATGCAAATGTGGAATGCAAAAGGATTTTGGGGCCTTTAAAGCTCAGATCAGCGCCTTTGGAAGAATGGGTCTTGCATACACTCAATGTTGACACATTTGATTATGGCACTGAAGTATGGGTAGAAGAAGCAATTCCAATGGTAAAAGGAGACACCAGAATACCAAATGTTTTAATTGTGGCAAAATGGGTCATATGAAAAGGAATTGTAGACAACGGATTTTCAGAAATAATAATAATGCATCTTTCAGAAATAATAATAATAATGCATCTTCTAGAAATAACAGAAATAGGAGGACTCACCCTTCAGGTTTATGTAGAAGATGTGGAAAAGGCAGACATTGGACGAATGAATGCAGGTCTACAAGAGATAGACAAGGCAACCCGATACAGTTGGGAAACGTGAGAGGAGGGCCTCACAGGCCCCCATGGCAAACATAGTTCAGTCATTTCCAGTTTCTGCAGAGAACGTGCCTCATCAGGACAATTAGGAAGCCCCATGCCTACTGTTACAAGCAATAATGATCAGAAAGATAAGTTACGTGTGTTTTGGCAAACTTCTATAAATGATCAAAGACCTAAACTGAGAGTGTGTGTAAAAGGCATTTTTATTACTGGCCTGCTGGACACAGGTGCTGATGTAAGTATCATTACCCAAGAATCTTGGCATCCATATTGGCCTCTTCAGAATGTAAATGTTCAGCTTCTGGGAATTGGAACCCTATCTCGAGAAAGGCAGAGCACGAGATGGGTTGAATGTATAGGGCTAGAAGGACAAATAGGAAAACTAAAGCCATATGTAGCCAATATCGTAATGAATTTATGGGGTCGTGACCTATTACAACAATGGAATACCAAATTAACATTCCTGCTACTTCTAGAGCCTATATTTCTGAGAATAATATTAAAAGATATTACAAACGGAGAAAACCGGCCATTCGGGCTGTACAAGAACAAGCAATTGATGTCCCTTCAGAGATACCAACAGCCTTGCCTCTAAAATGGTTGACTGAGAAACCAATATGGACAAAGCAATGGCCTTTAGCTGAGGAAAAGTTACAGGCTTTAGAACAGCTGGTACAAGAACAATTAGATGCTGGACATATAGAAGAATCTACCAGCCCTTGGAATTCTCCTGTATTTGTGGTTAAGAAAAAATCAGGTAAATGGAGAATGGTGACAGATCTCAGGGCCATCAACAAGGTTATTCAACCTATGGGCCCTCTGCAATCTGGAATTCCTTTGCCCTCTTTATTACCAAAAGGATGGCCTCTCATAGTTACTGATTTAAAGGAATGTTTTTTCACTATACCTTTGCAAAAAGAAGATAGAGAAAAATTTGCTCGATTATATTCTCGTCATACTACCATCAAAAATTTCTCCTACAGGAATTTTAATGCAGAGAGATGATATTATTTTGGAATGGATCTTTTTACCACATAAACCAAGTAAGAAACTGAAAACTTATGTGGAAAAAGTCTCTGAGTTGATTATAAAGGGCAAGCTGAGACTTCGTCAACTAGCAGGCATAGACCCAGCAGAAATTATAGTGCCTTTCACTGCTGATGAACTAAAGAAATTATGGGAAGATAATGAACCATGGCAAAGAGCTTGTGCTAATTTTTTTTGAGACATTAATAACAACTATCCAAAAAGTAAGAGGCTTAACTTCAAAAAGAGAACTTCTTGGATTCTTCCTCGAATCGTCCGTGATGCTCCAATAACTGGAGCCTGTACATTCTATACTGATGCCAATAAATCAGGGAAGGCAGGTTACAAATCAGAAGACTTGGATAAGGTGGAACAAAGTCCGTATAATTCTGTCCAGAAGGCGGAATTATATGCCATTCTTATGATGCTAAGGGATTTTAAAGAACCTATTAATATAGTTACAGATTCACGATACGCAGAAAGAGTTATTTTACATATTGAAACTGCTGAATTTATACCTGATGATACAGAACTAACCTCATTGTTCCTCCAGGTTCAAGATTTGATCAGGAACAGGCTTTGCCCTATGTACATAACACACATCCGATCCCATATGGGTCTGCCAGGTCCTCTAGCACAAGGTAATGCAGAAATTGATCAATTATTGATTGGTAGTGTGCTACAAGCCTCTGAATTTCATAAAAAACATCATGTTAATAGCAAAGGTTTGAAGAAAGAGTTTTCAATTACATGGCAACAAGCTAAGGAGATTGTAAAGAAATGCCCTACTTGCTCTTTCTATAACCAAACGCCACTGCCTGCAGGGGCTAATCCAAAGGGCACCCAAAGGAATGAAATCTGGCAGATGGATGTGTTCCACTTTGCAGAATTTGGCAAATTAAAATATGTTCATCACACCATTGACACTTATTCAGGCTTTCAGTGGGCAACTGCTTTAAGTTCAGAAAAAGCTGATTCAATAATCACTCATTTATTAGAAGTCATGGCTATCATGGGTATACCTACACAAATAAAAATGGACAATGGTCCTGCTTATGTTTCTAGGAAAATGAAACGTTTTTTTGATTATTACAATATCAAGCATGTTACAGGTATACCATACAATCCTACAGGTCAAGCAGTCATAGAAAGATAAAATCGAACTATAAAGGATATGTTGAACAAACAGAAAGGGGTGGAAAACACTCCCAGAAATAGGTTACATAATGCTTTGTTAACCTTGAATTTTCTCAACGCTAATGAGAAGGGAACAACAGCTGCAGAAAGACATTGGATAATGGAAAAGTCTACTGAACTAAATCAACCAGTTTATTTCAAGGATGTGCTCACCTCACAATGGAAGCCAGGATATGTGCTACGTTGGGGAAGGGGTTTTGCTCTTATCTCCACAGGTGAGGAAAAAATGTGGATACCATCAAAATTAATAAAGGTTTGGTTTGAAGAAGAGAAGCCACTTGGAAAAGATAAATAACAATTCTTTCATAAGTATGGCGAACATACTGATGGTAAGAAATAAAGATAGGTTGGAGGCAGGGTTCTTTTCTTATCTCCACAGGAAAATCCTCCTCTTCAAAGAAATTAAGGGACCCTGAATATTTAATTACTGATGGATGGACACATTTTGTAAGTATTAATTTTTATATTTATATATATATATGTCTTATTAAACATTTCTTTATAAATATATAGAGCTGGTTTTGAAGTTGGACTCTGGCTCAGTCCCTCTCCAATTCCAACCCTGTTAGTAAGAGAAAAACCCAGAGTTTCTGGAGTTTCTGTCTCATGTCAAGAGCCATGATATGGGTACAGAAAGAAATATGAGTTTAGAAAACATCTTTGCTTTTCTTCATATCTATCATACATTTCATTGAATATATCTATCATGCCTTTCATTGAATATATATATATGTATGTCTATATATGTCTATATGATTAATGTTTAAGTTTTTCACAATGAACAATGAGTTTTTCCTGAAGTGACATTTGAAGTTTCCAGGAAGAAGATGGGGCCCCACAACAACAACTCTACCTGGTTGATATGACGTCATGATACTGATAGCGCTACTACAAGACCTGTTTTGGATACCAGCTGCACAAGACGATCCCAACTTGGTTAGCTGAAATGGTGCACATCTTGTACAACATTCTGGCCAGACCTCCACAAAATACTCAGAGACTATTTGCAATTTTAAAAGACATTGATCTTGAAATTTAACCATCATTTTACTTTCACAGGATCCCCCAGAAAGAACGTCGCCCCCATGACAGCTGGAAGTAATTCTAGAAGACGATGTGCCCTCTCCCAGTAAAGTTTACTCCTGGGTTTAGGGACATCATTTAGGGGTTGGGAGATTGGGGGAGTAATTTTATAAGCTCAGGGATCATAAAAAAAAGAGGGAATGATGGGATAATAGATTTATAATTGTGAGTTACTGCTTTTAGACAAATATATTGGTATCAAATATTATATATTGAAACAAAGTTAAATTATATTGACTATTGTATGCATGCATGTTTCTATGTCTGTTTAAAACATTTTTATGTATTGACATATATTG
The DNA here is from genome assembly GCF_018167655.1 of Microtus oregoni. Lineage (NCBI taxonomy): Eukaryota > Metazoa > Chordata > Mammalia > Rodentia > Cricetidae > Microtus > Microtus oregoni. Next base: position 21,593,603 of record NW_024543071.1, read on the forward strand.
TATTTATATATATATATATTGTATATATTTACCATATTGCAATGTACATTTCTCTCTTTGATTAAGATACTTATATAATGTTTGTGTATTGATATATATTTGCCATATTGCAATGTATATTTGTACAGTGTTTATATTTGGAGGTCATTATCCTCATTTGTTACACAGTTGTTTATTGTCTTAGTCTTTAAGTTAGATATTGAGAATTATATAGATAAATAGTCATCTAAGTTTGTCATTTATAATCAGACTAATCAGGTTCTTTAGATATATAGAGATTATACTCAGTATAGATAGATAATCTTCAACCTCTTCAAAGAGCTGTAGAAAATGGCCTTTAATCTAACTCAGAGTTTCGTGATAGTGAGACACAATTGCTCCTGGCAACAGCGCTCTATTCCTGAGAGAATGTTGAGCACCAAAGACACTCCATCTGGAGCCTTTCTATTTGGCAGAACTGGCCTTTGGACAAAGAAATGCCCATACCTCAACCACTGACACAGATACAGAGCATGCATCAATGGATAAAACAGGACTGTCATATCCTGCCAAGACAGGGTAAGATAGTTTTGAAAAGTTCCTTGCCTTTAATAATGGTATGTCAGTTATGTTAGGCCTTAGCCAAAATTGGTTGACTCAACATTGCAAACGAGACTTTGGGTGATTGCCCAGGTAGTCAGTTGTCTCTGTCAGTTGTTGCACATTTTGGATATATCTCGTTTGTTGAGTAGTGTTTATTCCCTTCTCAGATCTTTGACTGAGTTGAAGATTATATAATTGTAGTTACTCTTTACATTATTTGGACTCCTTGAGATAGAATGTTTAGCAAAGATTTTGTTCTCAATATTGTTTGTTATATTTATTATTTGTTGTTATTGTATGTAGTTGTATTTGGTTTAGTTCTGTCTTATTTAGACAAAAAGGGGAGATGTAGGGATAAGTCCCGCCCCTTAGGGGGCGTGTTCGCCTCGGGCTAATGTCTGCCTATAAATTTGGCCAGCTTGCTCCCAGCTGTCTCTTCTGCTTTCCTGGTCTCCGCTGGAACAGTGGTTCTGTAAGTCTATTTCTACATTAAAACTATATATATTTTTACAATCTGTCTGCATTCCTTAACGCCGCTACAAGGGAATAATTCATCTAGAAATTATAGAAATTTGATTCCTCCTGGGACTATTATTTTTTGGGGAAGGGAAGTGATGCATATGGAACTCATGGTTAACAATAGAGAAAAAAAACGCATGCTCAGTTCTAACCTAAGAACATCAAGGCAAAAGTGTGTTTAAACATTTATCTTTTATTGACACTATCTGCAAAGCAAGGCATGACCTGACCCTGCAATTGCACCCCTCCCTGTGACTTATCCTCTAACTGGAGCTACTCTTGGACACTGGTTATTTGTTTCAAATACAAATACTTCCAGTGAGTCTAAGTGATGTTCAGCCAAAGAGCATTGTATCATCTTCCTCTTCATGCTCTGTATTTCTTGTATGTATGTGGTTATGTGAATGTGAGCATAATCAAGTGCCTATATGTAAGAGAATGTCTATACATGTACACATACATATGTGGATGTCAGAAATGAACCTTGTATGTTGTTTCTCGGGAGCTGACAAGTTTGTTTTCAGAGACAGGGCATAACACTTGGGAACAAGGCTCACTAATTAGGCTGGATTGGATGTCTAGCAAGCTCCCAGGATCTCTTGTTCTGTTTACCCAGTTTTGGTACAACAAGAACACACCTCCATGTCTTCAGGATTAATGGGCAAGCACTTCTGTGAATGAAATATCTCTCTAGCACTCACTCTTACATTCTCTATTCTTCATGATATGTGGACCAACATGATGTGTAGGAAACTCTTATTTTATTTTGCTTCTTACCTAAACTGTTTAAAAACAGGTGCACAAACCAAACTTATTTATTACTGAAAACATACAGAAGAAAATGACCATGGATTCTCTTATTACATGATTTGCAGTAAAGTTCTATTTTAATTAAAGACCAAATACACATTAGCAAAAGGAATAATAACACTGTGGTAGAGAACAGAATATAACAATGTATTTTTACTGTGATTCAACAAGTTGCAAAATAGTTAACAGGTGTTTCCTGGGTACAGAATGGGAATACATGAGAGGAGGGAAGGACATCTTGTCCAAGATGGGGAAGGAGGTGAATGATGATCTAGAGGAGAATTACAGAAAACAAAGCAGCTTGGGCTAGGCAATCTTCTCTTTTATTAGATAGGGATAAAGCAGAGCTGGTATTGGGGTGGCACAGAGGCAAATCCATTGAGCACCGGGGTTGTATCAATATCCTCAGTATTAACCAGCGATTTCAGCTTAAAGTTCTGTAAAATGGTGGTGATGAATAGAAACAGCTCCATTCGTGCCAGGCCCTCTCCTGCACAAATCCGTTTTCCTAGGGGGGATAAAATCAAAGATTACTATGCTTATTTGTAAATTTGAGAATCACTGCATTTGTAACTGACACTATAAATGAAGGGTAAGTTTTAGGTGGATGGATAGATGTTTGGCTGTATGAAAGAAAAAATAATTTGGCAAATAGAAAAATGTGGAACACAATTGTTTCTCAGATAACCTATACTATTAAGAAATACATTGTTCAAAAATACTTTTTAACTAGTTATAGTTATTCACATCTATAATCAGGCTGCCTAGGAGACTGAGGAGGAATTTTGTGTTAACACAAATAACTCTCTGATCTCTTCATGAAATTCTATTAATGATAAGTGATTTCTTCTTATGATTCTCCACAACCCATGAATTTTGAGGCAACTAGGGAATCATTTATTAGAATGGTGTTCCATTTTTTGCACTAAGATATCAAGTTGGAAAGATAAATGTATTGATATCCCCCAATAACCCAGAGATCTGGGAGTCTTTCTCATTGGCCTACTTTAACTGAAATTTAAGAAGCATTATTCATTTGTGTGTTTACCAAGTGCATTTGGGGTGTTTCAGTAATTTTTGGTATTGCGGAGACTTGTAATTACATAGTTGAGTATGGAGGTGAGTGACACAGCAAAGAAGACCTGAATGTAAATTATGACATCTCCATTTTCACGATGAGTAAAGTGTAAATGGCCTTTGCTTTCTTTGGTATTTCTGTGATGTAGCTAAAGGAAGAATACAAACACACTGTACTCCAGCTTTCTGAGTTTTGAACAGTGGATTAACAATTAAAGCCTCACTTTCATAACCTGACAAAGAAGAAATCTCTTTATCATGACACACATAAATACGAAAGTCATATTCCTGATCTTTGGCCATTAAGGAGCCACTAGATAAGTCGCTACAGATCCTCATGTCCCTGCATCCATGGAAATGAATTTTTATTACCTGTTGAAAATGGCAAGAAGTAGTCACTTTTCTTAAAGTTTCCATTCTTATCTAGAAAGTGGCCAGGGTCAAATATCTCTGGGTTAATGAATTCCTTGCTGTCATTCAGCACTGATGTCAGTGATGTTATTACCGTTGTTCCCTATAACAACACATAAAAACAAATAAAGTTAAAAGAAATCATGGAGCTTAGAAAAATCATGAAAATATCCAGATTTACCTTCTGCTCCATAGTTGGGATGAAGTACAAAGAACAGTAAGGACATTTCAACAGGCAGAACAGTAAGCAGCAGGGAGGAAGTCAGTCACAGTGTTGTAGCTGATGTGACTTCAGTGATGTTCACATGAGTGCTTGGACTAAAATTTCTAAGACTCTTCTCCCTTTCCTTTAGATTGAATTCATGCTTCTCTGAACACCGACTGCTCTACTTCATCACATATGTCTACATACCCTTCATGTGAATCAGGTTATAAGTAGAAAAATTCATTGAGTGTTTTGAACAGAATAGGAGACCATTCATTAAGTACAAAAAGGAAGATTTAGAAAGACAAACGGCACTCCTTTTCTCTCACAGAATCTATATTTGTATTTATATTATAAGAAAGAAAATGCAATGCTATGTGCAGAAGTATATGTGTTCAGTCTTATATATAATGTGTCTATGTGAATGTACAAACATAAATATAGAAATGCATACATATATATGCATAAATATATATGTGTGTGTCAGAAATGCAAGATGAGGATTATTTGGGAGAAAAAAGAGGAATGGAATGGGGAGAAGAGGGAGACAATAAAATAAAACAATGTATGATGAAGGTAAGATGATCTGGTGACAGCTAAAGCAATAAAACTTCTGAAGACACAGAAATTGCAGGGAGCTGGTGCAGGCAAGTTCTCTTTAACTAGGACAAAAACAAACCTCATATCATTTTACACTTTCTAGAAATGTGGTCTACAATCTTTTTCAAGGCTGCCAACACATATTAGAAAGCAGTTTATCTAAATATGTCTAAAAATTTAAAACTAAAAAGACCATTAATGATATATGTAAATTATGTGAAAATTAAGTTCTAGTATCAATAGGCATTGAACATTGATATGAATGATATTCATAATCATTTGTTTACATGTTGCCTGTGACTGCTTCTCTGCTACAGTGAGAGTTTCTGAAGGGGCAGCACAATCTTCTTAGCCTAGAAAGGCTAAAATCTGCCAGAATATGGCAAAGATCATTGGTTCCTTCTTATCCTATTTGTTTTGATGAGATCAGTGGCTCTATTCTCATCTATGAAATCATTTATCCTATTTCTCAGAATGAAGAATCAACTTGGTTGTTTCATAAAGAAGAACAATAGAATATTCTACTTGACTACATCACAAAGAAACCTGTCGTGTCATGAACCTGAAGGAGAGGGATGATGGAGTATAAGTTTAGCTGATACAACACTCACCTCAAACTAGGCTTTAAACCCAAGAAAGATATGAGTAAATGTGCCATTCCTATTTTGACCTTTGTTATACTTATTAGTTAGGTAGCTCTAAGTATATAAACATAACTAAGTTCTGTATATTAACCATAGACACCAACAATCTTACCTTGAGAATGTCCCTTAGCCAAACAGATACACTAACCCATATGCTAAGTCTGTTATGATACAGAAAACCTACTGTCAATTGGAGAAGTAAGTTCTATTATCAGCACATGATGTTAGTAACTGGAACCTTACCAAAATCGTTTTGCCCCACTCCACCCTCCCCGCAAAAGAGAAGAATCCCAGGAGGACCAATGTCATACTTTCTGAAAGAAATTACTACTATAAAAATTCTACATTTTTCATCTGCAATTTGTGATGTCTTCAAAATAGCAATAATTGGCCACAGAAATGAAATAAGTACAAACATAATGACATCAGGAATCAATTTAAACTCCTTTTTAAGCCAAAAGCTTGGTTTTAATATAAAAATTCTATCAAATTTGAGGAAGAAAAACTATGAAGAGAATGGAATATGAGCTACTTTACTGTGGAGCCAATTATGTTTGAGTATGGCCCAGGGACACTGTATTTTCACTTTGAGATGAATTTTATTCACAAAAGTCTGTACATTATTTTCAAAATTGTTCTTTATGCTCACTTTATGGTTCTATGTATTGTATACTTTTGATCACCGACTGTATATGGTATAAACACATATTTATAATGGATTTCTCCACTACACATTGCTTATGACTTCTAGTTTAAGAAAATTCTCTTCATAGTTTTTCTTCCTCAAATTTGTTATTGGAAGTAAACAAGATGGCCGGGCAAAAATTGGGAACTTGGGGGTGGGGTGTGATGGGGGCAAGGGGAGATGGGGAAACAAAAGTGAGAAGGGGAGGATGGGGAGAACTTGGGGGAATGGGATGGTTGAGATGGAGGAAGGGTGGATATGGGAGCAGGGAAGTACATATCTTAATTAAAGGAGCCATTTTAGGGTTGGCAAGAGTCTTGACTCTAGAGGGGTTCCCAGGTGTCTATAGAGATGTCCCCAGCTAGTTCCTTGGGCAGCTGAAGAGAGGGAGCCTGGAATGGCCCTATCCTATAGCCATACTGATGAATATCTTGCATATTACCATAGAACCTCCATCTGGCGTTGGATGGAGATAGAGACAGAGACCCACAATGGAGCACCGGACTGAGCTCCCAAGGTCCCAATGAGGAGCAGAAGGAGGGAGAACATGAGCAAGGAAGTCAGGACCGCGAGGGGTGCGCCCACCCACTGAGACTGTGGTGCTGATCTATTGGGAGCTCACCAAGGCCATCTGGACTGGGACTGAAAAAGCATGGGATCAAACCGGACTCTCTGAACGTGGCGGACAATGAGGGCTGATGAGAAGCCAAGGACAATGGCACTGGGTTTTGATCCTCCTGCATGTACTAGCTTTGTGGGAGCCTAGGCTGTTTGGATGCTCACCTTCCTAGACCAGGATGAAGGGGGGAGGACCTTGGACTTTCCACAGGGCAGGGAAGCCTGACAGCTCTTTGGACTGAAGAGGGAGGGGGAATGGAGTGGGGAAAGAGGGGAGTGGGGGGAGGAGGCGGCGGAAATTTTTTAATAAAAAAATAAAAAAAGTCAGAAAGGACTTTTGGAAAATTGACAGAATGTGGACCTTCAAACAGAGATGCCTAAACTTTGCCGAACAGTATTCGGAAGAGAGCAAATGTGGAAGTGTCATTACCAGTTCTAGCTGCACCTGCGGTAGAGCTGCTCCTCTCACCGTGAAGCAGTATAAGCCATCAGCAGCACCAGATAACTCAGAGGACTGTAACAACACTGTGAACCTGTGAGCATCAAGAGCACAGAGGTGCAGCAGAGAAGAGACAAGCTCACCTTGGGGATGATGTAGTTCCTGAATTTAATGTCGCAGGTCACTGCATGGGGCAGGTTGATGGGGATGAGGCTGATGAATCTCTGGACCTCATGAATCACGGCATCTGTATAGGGCATGTGGCTCCTGTCCTGCATGCAGGGGCTGCGGTTTCTGCCAACCACACGATCAATCTCTTCCTGGACTTTAGCTATATGGTCACAGTGACAAAAGGGAAAACAGGAGAAAAATAACATTTTTGGCACAATGTCAGGCCATATACAGCACTATGTGAATATTCCAAAATAAGTGTAAATGTGCGTTTTTCATTCATGGATAAAAGTATTTAAACATATATTTATACAGAAATGCTGTGTTGTGGATTTATATCACTATCCCCTTCAGCTATTAGGATAGATCAGGATATATTTATTACTTAGTAGCTGTAACAATAAATAAACTGTAAGTAATTAAAAATATCATAAAGCAATATAATTATTTGGAGGTCTTTTATGTCTGAATATGTCTTATTATATATCTCAAATACTTTTTTTGTCCAGGAGTGCCTCTTAAAATGTTAAGCACCATTATTAGGACTAATGCTGTTTTGCCTTTTGTCTCTGCCCAGTCCAGCATGTCAGAGATCCATTCATTGCCTCTGAGAGCCATTCTTTCAACCCCAGATCTTGGGTCAGGTTGCAGTAGGTCTGTGATGCTATTAAGCAAGTTGTATCACTCTGTTCACAAACCCCATTTAAATGCTCCATATCAGGACCTCCTGAAAGAGTCAGAGTTTCTGCTGGCAGCATGACCCAGGAAGACACCATTTCAAAACTGCCTTTTATTTTTCTTTTACTACCACTGAATCAGGAAGACTCTCTTAAAGAAGCTGTGGCATGCTGCCAGCAAGCAGAGCCAATCCGGGAAAAAATGCAGGTAAACTTTGATTTTAGTGTCTAGAATTCCTTTGCATGCCCTCTCAGTTTTTATGTGGATTTAACTAGCACATATTGGAGTTTCAATTTGTTGTAGGAGGCTGTTAGTTTGTTCCCTGAAATAATCGCACAGCTGCTCATCTCCAAAATAATCACACAGAAACTGTATTAATTAAATCACTACTTGGCCTATTAGCACTAGCTTCTTATTGGTTAGCACTTACATCTTAACCCATTTCATTCATCTGTGTATTACCACATGGCTATGGCTTACCGGCAATTTTCTGTCCATTGTGGTGGGGCTACACGGCATGTCCCTGACTCTACCTTCTTCCTTCCAGTATTCAGTTAAGTCTTCTCTGCCTAGCTCTATTCTACCCTGTCACAGGGACAAAACAGCTTCTTTATTCATTAACCAATAAAAGTACCACACATACAGAAGGACTTCCCACACAACACAAAGACAATTATATGTATTCACTTAAACTTGGACATTGCTCTTAAATCAAAAATAACCAAGCTACAACCTGTAGAACCACTGAGTTTAGGTATGGAACTATGAAGGACAGAAAGACCTTGTTAGGAAGAGAGACAGAATAAATGTTTATGGATGTACTGGGTGTGGTGCTCAAATCAAGGCTTTAAGTGGTGAAGAGACGGGACATGTATGTTGAAATACAGGTAGAGACATGTAAACTTCAGCATCATTTGAGGGAATGTATGGAATCTTAATACAGCAGAAACTTCATATATATATATATATATATATATATATATATATATATGAAACATATACAAAGGTGATCTAATGAAATAGCCAAATAATATGAAGGTAAGGTAGAGTCCCAACTAAACAACACTTTTCACCAAATGAAACTTCTAACACCAGCATTAGGTTACATCTAATTGAGTTTTGATCAAAGGAGTTCCCAGAAAATCTCCAAACAACCCAGGCTATTGTCAAGACATTGGTTGCTCTCCAAAACTGACAGCAAGGTCTCATTGTACAAAACTCTGGGACATTGAGAAGTCAAGTCAATGTTTACAAGGAAACTTCACCCATATATTCCAGGATCTTTGGTAGAGGAATATGCTCTGCTTACTGTCAAAAGAGAAACAAACACCAACCCAGCCACAAAGTCTTTAATCAACAATGGTGTCTTGCCTCCTAGATATGCGAGGGCAATAGTGGCACAAAACCAACCAAGAACTTATCTGACTTATGACTCACTCCATGATATCACACCCATTCCTCAAACTGCTTGGGTGGCTATAATGGGGGACTAGATAGCCCTGAAACCTATAGTAAAACCAAATACTTCTGTATTAAAACAAAAAGCATAAACAACAAAACATAAAACAAAACTTATAGCAATAAAATGAATCCTGATGACATTCTGCCCTACTCATTGATCAGCATCTTGCTCAGTCATTTTAGAGAATATTCATCTTGCAGCAGAGAGCAAGAAGTACAGAGACCCTCAACCAGGCATTATGCACAGAGTGAAAGATCTCAGAATACTTATCCTAAATGGAATGTCTCCATTAAACTCCTCCCATAGTGCTCAGAGTACACTGTGGAACAGGAGGCAGAAAGAGCACAAAAATCAGAGGGGATGGAGGGTATTAAGAATAAAAGGCTCTCTAAAATCAAAATAATCAAAGGACATACGCACTCGTGGAGACCGAGGCAGCATGAATAGAGCTTGTACAGGTATGTAATAGGTCCTTTGCATTAAATTATGGCTTCCAGTTTATTGTTATTGTGGAATTCTTTGCATGCAAAAGAAATGGCTTCTCTTTCCTATGCCTTCTCTTGCGTTCTTTCCCTTTCTTTTGTCTAATTTTAAAGTATTATTTTTGTTTGTCATATTATATCTATTACATTCAATTATTTTATATATTATTCATTAGAAGGCTGCTTGTTTTCTAATGAGAAGCAGAAAAAAAGGTATATGGGTGTGAAAGAAGGTGGAAATTTCAGGAAGGAGTAGAGGGAGAAGAAACCACAATCATGATAAATTATGTGAAAAAAAATCCATTTTCACTAAAAGGGAAAAACAGCAGATTGAATTATAATACTTTGGAATAAAAATATTCTTTGTTAGATTAATTAAAATTGCATAAATATTATTTATTAGCATAGAAGTATAATTATTTTGAATTTTAGCAGCCTTCTTATATATGATTATATTTTACCTGTTTGCAATTTTCCTTTATTGTTTTTTTTTGTTTTGTTTTTAGGGGGGTTTTGAGGTTTTTTTGTAATTTTCCTTTTTTGAGTTGTAATTTTATTGGAAATTTTAGTAGATACTTTGAAATGCTGGGAATATATTCTCAATTAACAGAGCACTACACTGCAGTTGTTTCTCTTTCATTCCCTCTTTATGTTCACACCTACAGCACCCATATGGGAAATGTTGAATTGGGAGCTTCCCAGAGGTGGTACCCAACAACTTCTATGATACTCTTACCCTCTGACAACTGCTATTCAGATTCCTGGATCTTATGACTTCCTGTTACTTTACTTCAGATAATAGGATAAAATATTATCTCTCAAATTTTATGTAGAAATGAAAAATTGAACAAAACTAACGGTTGACCTAGAGGTTTCTTCTGCCTTTTATTTTATAAACACAAAGAACTTTTACAGCTGATAAACAGCTTTAGTAATGTGGCAGGATACAAGATCAACTCCAAAAAATCAGTCGCCCTCTTATACACAAAGGATAGGGAAGCAGAGAGGGAAATCAGAGAAGCTTCACCATTCACGATAGCCACAAACAGCATTAAATATCTTGGGGTAAATCTAACGAAGGAAGTGAAAGATCTATTTGACAAGAACTTTAAGGCATTGAAGAAAGAAATTGAAGAGGATACCAAAAAATGGATGGATCTACCTTGCTCTTGGATTGGGAGGATCAACATAGTAAAAATGGCAATTCTACCTAAGGCAATTTATAGATTCAATGCAATCCCCATCAAGATCCCATCAAAATTCTTCACAGATCTGGAGAGGACAATAATCAACTTTATATGGAAAAACAAAAAACCCAGGATAGCCAAAACACTCCTATACAATAAAGGATCTTCTGGAGGCATTACCATCCCTGACTTCAAACTCTATTACAGAGCTACAGTAATGAAAACAGTGTGGTACTGGCATAAAAACAGAGAAGTCGACCAATGGAATCGTATAGAAGACCCGGATTTTAACCCACAAACCTATGAACACCTCATTTTTGATAAAGGAGCTAAAAGTATACAATGGAAGAAAGAAAGCATCTTCAACAAATGGTGCGGGCACAACTGGATGTCAACCTGTAGAAGAATGAAAATAGACCCACATCTTTCACCGTGCACAAAACTCAAGTCCAAATGGATTAAAGACCTCAATATCAGCCCGAACACACTGAAAAGGATAGAAGAGAAAGTGGGAAATACCCTACAACAGATGGGCACAGGTGATCGCTTCCTATGTATAACCCCAGAAGCACAGACATTAAGAGCAACATTGAATAAATGGGACCTACTAAAACTGAGAAGCTTCTGTAAAGCAAAGGACACTGTCACTAAGACACAAAGGCAACCTACTGACTGGGAGAAGATCCTCACCAACCCCGCAACAGACAAAGGTCTGATCTCCAAAATATATAGAGAACTCAAGAAACTAGACTTTAAAATGCTAATTAACCCAATTAAAAAATGGGGCACTGATCTGAACAGAGAATTCTCAACAGAAGAAGTTCAAATGGCCAAAAGACACTTAAGGTCATGCTCAACTTCCTTAGCAATCAGGGAAATGCAAATCAAAACAACTTTGAGATATCATCTTACACCTGTGAGAATGGCTAAAGTCAAAAACACCAACGATAACCTTTGCTGGAGAGGTTGTGGAGGAAGGGGTACCCTCATCCATTGCTGGTGGGAATGCAATCTTTTGCAACCACTATGGAAGTCAGTGTTTCCGTTTCTTAGGAAATTCGGGATCAACCTACCCCTGGACCCAGCAATACCACTCTTGGGAATATACCCAAGAAATGCCCTATCATATGACAAAAGCATTTGTTCAACTATGTTCATAGCAGTATTATTTGTAATAGCCAGAACCTGGAAACAACCTAGATGTCCTTCAATGGAAGAATGGATGAAGAAAGTATGGAATATCTACACATTAGAGTACTACGTTGCGGTAAAAAACAATGACTTCTCGAATTTTGCATGCAAATGGATGGAAATAGAAAACACTATCCTGAGTGAGGTAACCCAGACCCAAAAAGATGAACATGGGATGTACTCACTCATAATTGGTTTCTAGCCATTAATAAGGGTCACAGAGACTACAATTGGTGAATCTAAAGAAGCTAAGTAAGAAGGGGAACCCAAGGAAAAACATATAGTTATCCTCTTGGCTAAGGGAAGTAGACAAAATTGCCGGGGAGATAATTGGGATCTTGGGGTGGGGTGGTTTGGGGGTAAGGGGAGATGGGGAGAGAAAAGTTAGAAGGGAAGGAGGTCGGGCCTTGGGAAATCAGGAGGATAGGGATAAAGGAAGGTTGGACAGGGGAGCACGGAACCACAATTCTTAGTTAAGGGAACCACTTTAGGGTTGGCAAGAGACCTGACCCTAGAGGGGCTCCCAGGTGCCCAAGCTGAGGTCCCCAGTTAGTTCCTTGGGCAGTTGAGAATAGGGAACCTGAAATGACCCTATCCTTGAGCAATACTGACGAATATCTTGCATATCATCATAGAACCTTCATCTGGTGATGGATGGAGATAGAGACAGAGACCCACACTGGAGCACTGGACTGAGCTCCCAAAGTCCCAATGAGGAGCAGAAGGAGGGAGAACATGAGCAAAGAAGTCGGGACCACGAGGGATGCACCCACCCACTGAGACAGTGGAGCTGATCTATTGAGAGCTCACCAAGACCAGCTGGACTGTGACTGAAAAAGCATGGGATAAAACTGGACTCTCTGAACATGGCGAACTATGAGGGCTGATGAGACGCAAAGGACAATGGCACGGGGGTTTGATTCTACGTAATCTGATGGCTTTGTGGGAGCCCAGCCAGTTTGGATGTTCACCTTCCTAGATATGGACGGAGGTGGGAGGTCCTAGGTCTTACCACAGGGCAGAAAACCCTGACTGCTCTTTGGACTGGAGAGGGAGGGGGAAAGGAGTGGGGAGAGGGGGAGAAGTGTGGGAGGAGGGGGCGTAGGGGGGGAGGAGGGGGAGGGAAATAGGAGGCTGGGAGGAGGTGGAAACTTGTTTTTTTTTTCTCCTTTTCTCAATAAAAAAAAAAGAAAAAAAATAAACACAAAAGAAGCCAGATGATTTTGAGAATTCTGGTCTAGTCTCAATGGGAAAAGTTTATGTGTGACTCAGGTATTTCCCTGAAAACACCATGAGTCTGTGTCTTGGATTGGTGTTTTCAATCCATAGTGGTAAATACATGGAAAATATTGTCTATTATATTGATGAAATAAGGAGTGCTGATTTATTCCTTTTGTCTGGATGAGTGATGCCACTGCTCACATTCATGGAACAAGGCAGAGAAGGGACTCTAAGATCTAGAAATTGGGGACTCAAATGCTGCCAGCTTCCACGTTCATCCCTATGTATTGCTCAGTCCTTTGTCATTCATCAATGTATCAGTTAAAGGGCTTCTTAGACTCAGTTTCTTTTAAAAATTTTATTTTCCTGGAGGGGTGTAACATGCTGAATGGGAATAGGAAGGGAACTTCAACAAGTCCAGCATCCTATATTCAACTTTGTTCTCTTCTTAAGCTGCTATTGCTTTGGAACCAGAATCTTTACATGTCTATAGATATATATCCACAGCTTGTGTGTCTTACTTCATGTATGTTCATCTAACATTTATGTTTCAAGATCATCTTTCCTGTTTTATATTTTTCTATTCCCTCATAGTAATGTTTTAGTAATTTAGTGAAGCATTCTTAGCTGCTTGTTGTTATCTCTTCCTATCCTAAAAAATATGATTCATGTTTGTGCTTTTATCATGTATTGCGCACAGAAGGGAGGGTGTGTTTTGTATGTGTTGGACCACTGGATCTGTTTTAAACTGCAATGCGAAAGAAAACATTATTGGTACAGTTGAAAAGATTATTGTTCAACAAAAGTTTAAGAAAATGGATTTCTTAACTGACAAAATTTCTTAATCTACATTTTCTTCATCGATCAAAAATCTTACTAGAGAATCTAAATGTTTTGAAATCTTCTCAGAATGCACATTATCCCAGCCAGACTCAGTAAAGTCTAGGTTTCAGTGAGATGAATTTTCTTTTCTCCTTCCCAAAGTTGATTCATAAGAATGAAAGAAGAAATCTAGAAGATTTTAGCTGACCTAAAAACATGACTAAAGAATAAAAGGACATGTATCTGAAGGACAATGTATGCTGGTCATGCCTATTTCATATTACCCTCCAGAAATCTCACACACTGACTAGAATTTGATTGTTTGTCTTACAGTCTGTTTCTCTTCATCATGCTGTTTATTACAGTCAGTGAATGGCATAGACGGTGAAGGACTGAGACTTCTCTATGGAAAACAACACACAGACACTAGCAGATTCTTTCTACCATCTTATAAGAACACTGTGGTCACCACCTGTGTCCTCACCTGTGACATCAGGGTGCTTCAGCAGGAGCAGTAAAGCATATCTCAGTGTTGTGCTTGTTGTTTCTGTCCCAGCACCAAATAGATCAAACACAGTCGTTGCCAGATTTTCAAGTGTAAACTCCGATTGTTCATTGTGGCTTGCCTATGAATAATTTGATGCAATGATCTGATAAATTCTTTATCGCAACATCTAATTACAATGACTTTATAGTTTCAAGTTTACTGGAAGTGTAAAATTTAAATAAAACTCCGTAACATTCATTCCAAATGGTTATTCTAACTGTATAGAAGTTTACTGAGTCGTATAGATTTTGGGTCTAGTTAATGGCATAATGTTTTATTTATGAGCAAGTTTTTTAATAATAACACTTCAACAAAAATCTTTATTTTATTTTATTGCCAACAAAGATACTTAAATGTAGAGTAGAGAAGAAATTAACAAATAATTTCAATATCTGAGGCACAGGTTTTCATAAATTTCTATTTCACCCTAAATTCCTGACTAGCCTAACTCTTGCAATGATGTGATTGTCTGCACTTAAACATATACGGTTTTGTACACTCATGCCTTAAAAACATGAAGGAAACTTTTTTTAAAATATTTATTTATTAGGTATACAGCTAGCCAGAAGAGGGCACCAGACCTCATTACAGATGGTTGTGAGCCACCATGTGGTTGCTGAGAATTGAACTCAGGACCTTTGGAAGAGCAGGCAATGCTCTTAACCACTGAGCCATCTCTCCAGCCCTAAAGGAAACATTTTATTCATTATGTATTCTGTCCTCTCAAAACTTTAAGAGGAATAATGTGAGATAGGTCTAATTTGGGGATATATACAGGTTTATACATAAAATTGAAGTCCTGTGTGATGGAGGAAGGTCATTGGCTAATAAAGGCACTGCCCTGGCCCATTTTATTGGTTAGAGGATAGGTGGGAGGAGAAGACAGGACAGAACGCTGGGAGGAAGAGGAAGTGAGGTCGGAGACTCCACAGCTCTCTCGGGAGCAGACGCCTCAGCAGAGACGCCATGCCCTGCTCCCTGGCAGACACACGTGATGAAGCTCGGACCCAGGATGGACTAGGCTAGAATCTCCCCGGTAAGCACACCTTGGGGTGCTACACACAGATGATTAGGAATGGGCTAAATTAGTATGTGAGAATTAGCCTAGAAGAGAATGGGCCAAGCAGTGATTAAAAGAATACAGTTTGTGTGTTGTTATTTCGGAGCATAAGCTAGCCATGTGGGCGGCCGGGTGTGGGGGACGCAGCCCTGCCGCCCCATATTACCACATATGGCGCCCACGTGGACAACTGCTTCACATAAAGCCTGAGACAGCTTGGGAAGTAATTCTAGAACAAAATGAAAGCATTGTGCCTGGTGTCTTGGTAGCAGCAATTTCTCGGTTCTACTCTGCTTGCTAGAGGCAAGCAAGCGCCTCATCTAAGAGAGGCTTCCTGACTCAGCTTTAGCTGCAAAGCCTGCAGCTCATTAAGAGGTCCTGCCACGAAACACTTAAACGGTGTTGACGAAAAGCTGAACACATGCTTTTCGGTTTTCAGCCATAACAGGAAAAAAGCTGCGCCGTTTAAAAATGCCAGCTTTCTGGGCCGTCCTGCCAGGGCAAACTCTGACTATTTGAGGCAGGAGGGCCGGCTACCGAGAGAGGACTTGAGTGTTGTCTGTTGTAGCTCGCTTGCTGGCTACAGCCAGTACCTCAGCCATGAGGCTGGAAAGCTAAGGAATGGGCTGGATCCAGCCGGCAAAGCCACGCCTTTAATCCTACTGATATTGCTTGGTAAATTAAAGACTCGTGTGGTCAGAAAAAGAGAGATATACAGTAAAGAGAGATTCAAAGACAAAGAAAATTTCTAAATGGTTTACTGTGTGTTAAAAATTTATGCAGACTAAAAGTTGAAGTTCTTAAAGTAAAAAACATAAAAAAGGAAGAGAGTTGTTGTGTGTGGTAGCACACGCCTTTAATCCCAGTGCCTAGAAGGCAGAGACAAACAGATCTCTGTGAGTTCAAGGTGTAGTAGTGTACACCTTTAATCCCGAATGCCTGGGAGGCAGAGACAGGCGGATCTCTGAGAGTTCAAAGACAGCCTGGTCTACAGAGATATTCCAGGTCAAAGATATACGCTCAAAAAGCAAAAAGTTAACCTAGGAATGTCACAGCTTAGATTCTTAAGTGCCTACTGATTTAAAGGCGCAAATCAAAAGTGCCCTTGGATAGTAAAAAATTGCAGATTCACAATAGGACAGATTCAGACCACTAAATGAGTCACACTGTGGATGAATGTACGTAGGCTTGGGAGAGAGAAGAAAAAGAATATAGAGAATAAAGTTAATGGTTTAAAAAAGTAAAAGTAAAGTCTTTAAAGAGACAGAGTACAGATAGTTAAGAGATTAAAAGAAATAAAGAAAAATAAGCCACGTAAAAATGGAAAATTCACAGAGAGTCTGGATTATGTACATTGTGTTTTCTTTAAAATTTTTGACTGTGAAGGAGCTAAGTACAGAGAGACATTTCATTATATGGGCTGCCAAATGGAACCAGAACGGATATCATGAGGGTATGATTTCAGAATTTGGATCTAAGGATATGATACTTTGGAAAAGAGATTCTTCTTTTGTTTTCACAGAGGATCAGACCTTGTGGATTGCATTTATTCCGATTTGGTATGATGGACCACGCCCTCCTGAAGGGTTGGTGTGAACGCCTTCAAAAAATTGCTTCGCTCAACTGCCAACTGAGATGAAACTAGCACACAGGTTGTACCATGAAAGACCTAATTAACGACGCCCCCATTCAGCAGGAAGCAGTTTGGAGAGAAATAACTGCGCCCATATTCCCAAAAAATGTTTATAAATGTTCTTTTACATTTAAAGGGGGATATGATATAGATATGAATAATTTGCATTAGTATAGATTTTGCTTTATTGATAGAGATTTAAGGTCAATTTTGTTATATGTATAAGTGTTTCTGATTTTGATTAAGGTATTGTGATTGTGTAGTTCATTTAAATATGTACTGTATAATTAAGAAATATAGGTTGTTAATGGATAATCATCGATAATAGTAAAGCTTGTAGTCATGTTAGTTAGATTTTCTAGATATATAGAGATGTATTTCAGTTAGATAGACATTCTTCATGTCTTTCAAAGATTACAGAATAGGACATTTAATGTTTTAATAACTGAGGACTTTTCATGACAATGAGACACTCTGCTCCTGGCAGCACCAATCTACTTCAAGAGGAAGATGGGCATCGAAGAGGCTCGTTATGGAGTTTTGATAGCCATTTGGGCAAGAAACTGCTCTTGCCTGGACTATTGCATAAACTGGACACAGAGAACCCGCAGAGAGAGGACTACTGAACTTGCCTAAGGTGAGATGATCTTTCGGGGTTCCTGATTCATTTTGAAAGAGTCTGCGAGACATTCTGCAGGACACAACAGATAGTGACTGAACTGACTTTGAATTTTCCTGCTTTATGGAAATGTCTGATGGATACCATGGGCCTGAAGGCTGAAGATGGATGCCCCAACGGTACAAAAGAACTTTGGGTGACTGTCCAGGCAGCGAGATGTCTTTGTCATTTCTAGAGTTTGAAGTTTCTTAGTTCTTGTTTACTTAGGTAATATTATATCTTTCTGGAGTCTTTGATGGAGTTAAGAATAGTTAGTTATAGTTATAGTTTTCCTTAGTTATGATAAAGATTATTGTAACTTTTACATGATAACTGTTTTGTTATATGTAATTTTGCTATGTTAAAGTTAAAGCCTTTTTTTTTGTTTAAACCGAAAAAGGGGAAATGATGGAGGAAGGTCATTGGCTAATAAAGGCACTGCCCTGGCCCATTTTATTGGTTAGAGGATAGGTGGGAGGAGAAGACAGGACAGAACGCTGGGAGGAAGAGGAAGTGAGGTCGGAGACTCCACAGCTCTCTCGGGAGCAGACGCCTCAGCAGAGACGCCATGCCCTGCTCCCTGGCAGACACACGTGATGAAGCTCGGACCCAGGATGGACTAGGCTAGAATCTCCCCGGTAAGCACACCTTGGGGTGCTACACACAGATGATTAGGAATGGGCTAAATTAGTATGTGAGAATTAGCCTAGAAGAGAATGGGCCAAGCAGTGATTAAAAGAATACAGTTTGTGTGTTGTTATTTCGGAGCATAAGCTAGCCATGTGGGCGGCCGGGTGTGGGGGACGCAGCCCTGCCGCCCCATATTACCACACCTGTGTTCTCAGTATGGTAAAGAACAGTGGAATACATTTGATTCTATTTCTGAGCATTCTCTATTAAACTAAATAGGTCTGTAATAAGATTTTTTGTCCTTGAATTAAGTAAACCTATTCAATCTTAATGCATTAATTACTAAATTTTCTCTTATTTTGAAAAGTAGCATATCCTTGCATGTGTATCCCACAGTTCTTATCTATCCACCCATCAATCCGTTGATGACTTCTAGATTGATTATCTCAGCTATTTTGAGAAACACAGCAGGAAACAAACACAAATGTACAAGTGCCTTTTCCTATGCTGATATTCTTTGGATATAAGCGCAGATTGGGTCTAAGAGCCACCATGTTACATAAGACCCATATCTGTCACAGTATTGTGTCTAAGAATTGGTGGTCAAAACTATTACTCTAATAGACTAATGCGAATAATGCTAAAATGATTCCTAATGACTTACTACTATATTCATAGAACATAGATCTCTTTCTTTTGATCAGAAAAACTTCTCCTTTCAGGAGACAGCAATTAATACAGAGATACCCAATGGTTAAATGTACACAGAATAAAGCATTGTGTCTTGATTACCCCTAAATCATGATTACCCCTAAGTCCTGACCCATTCCCACAGTTGTTAAATCCAAAAAAAAAAATCACACAGAGGTCTGCATTAATCATAAAGTGATTGGCCCATTAGCTCAGGATTCTTATTAACTCTTTTGACTTACGTTATTAGCCCATTATTCTTATCTGTGTTGGCCATATGGGTCAGTACCTTTTTCAGTGGCATAGTCACATCTTGCTTCTGTGTCTAAACAGGACTGCAGAGGGAGCTTCCCTCTTCCCAGAATTTCCCTGTTCTCGTAGACCTGCCTCTACTTTGTCTTACTATCTTTTCTATAGTTCCTGCCTGGCCATGGGTCATTTAAAATATAATTGACAGAATATAGACAATTGTCCCACACCAAGAACACACTCCTCCCCAGAAGGTTAAGGATCTTTGTGGAAGAGGGGGCAGAAATGTAGGATTCATTTGTGATCAATAACATCAAGGAATCAGTGTTTTCTGGATACAAAAGGACAGGTGAACATGAGAACTCACAATGACTGTGACAGCCTGCCCAAAAACTGTGTAGGCTCCATCAGATAAAAATACAACAAAGATTGGGGAGAAATATGACCCCCAATTCTAGATGATTAGTTCATGGGAAGGGGTAGTAAATTTCCTACAATAATGTGCCTCCCCAGTAGTTTGATTACATGTCAGGCCTGAGGCTAGGTGAACAACAGACATTGGACTCAATGCTGAAAAGGGGAAAAAAGAAATCACAAAGTTTGGTGAGAAGAGTTAAGAGGATAAAGAGGATGGTAACCAAAGTTGAGGATTATGTTCAAATTACATCTCGTGAAATTCTCAAAGAATTAAAAAAATATTGCAAACAATAAAAACAAAAATGTATCAAACATAGAATGATTGTTTAATAATCTTATTGCAGAACTACAGTAATGAGTGTAATGAAGTATTGACACACAAATCAATATCAATACCAATAGAGCTTTGATAGCAAGGAGTTAACCTAAACACCTACAGCCAATGTTTTAAACTGAGTTCCAAGACTGCTCCATCTAAAGGAAGAGTCTTTATCAGATGATGACAGAACAACAGAATACCTACATGAAAGAAGGATGCTAGAAGTGTAAAGAAACATGGAAAAGGATAAGCCTCATTCTTTATGATTTGTACTCATAGATTACAGATCAAAACATCAAAACCTAGATAAACAAGACTTCACCCATAACAGAATGTTAATGCATTCAAGACATAACTAAGAATGTGCAAATGACAACCTACAGGATGGAAATATGTTTCTATGCCATTTATGTGGAAAGGTTTCTACCTATATAAATACATAAGTGTATAGCTCCATGCAGCAAGCAGTCCAATGGGCAAAAATTTTAGAATTAAAATTCTCTGAAGACATGAAAAGGCAAAACAGCACATTAAAAGATGTCCATTCTCACTGTTTAAGGAGATACAAATCAAATCAGTCCTGAGGTACCACTTCATACTATAATTGTTAATAATTAAATTTCAAAATGACAACTTCGCCAGCTATTTAGAAAGTAGTGGACCTTATAGATATGAAATATGATATTATTGTAACTTTTTAAGCAGCTTCTCAAAAAAGAAAACAATAAAGATATTATTATTGACTCAGGAACCCCAGTCCTGGAGATATAGTCAGAGGAAGTGATGCCAATATATGTTCATATATATAGCTTAGAAAAGCCTCAGGCCTAAATAAAACAAATATCCATCAGTTAGGAATGAGTGCATTGTGCTATTAAAGCATGAAAATGAAGTTTGTTGCAAAAAAAGTAGGAAGTAGTGAAACAAGGTGAACTTAGATGAATGTCCAAGATTTCATTCAAATGGAAGAAAACAGAAATTAGATGCCACATATACTGAGCCAGTTTAGATGATCCATTGATCGTAGGCAAGTCTGGACATACAGAAACCACACTAACAACTGCTAAACATGGTGTGAACGGAAAGTATTGACCAGTAGTGGTGTAGTGTGTTTTATCATGGTAAGAAATTGCTTTCCAACTACAAGTAGCTGGAAGTTGCAGTACTTTGTAACCACATATGGTACCAACATAATGTAAGTGATATGTGGCTAGGATCCTGAGATACCACTTTACACTCAGTGGACTAATTCTGTGAGCTATATTTTACAAACTAGCCAGGCAGTGGTGGTGCATGTTTTTAATCTCAGCACTTGGGAAGCAGAGACAGGCAGATCTCAGTGAGCTTGAGGTTAGCCTGGCCTACAAATCAAGTTCCAGGAGAGCCAGGGCTGTTACACATAGAAACCCTGTCTCTAAAAGCCAGACAAAATGCAAAAACTAGAAAAAATAGTCTGGTCTAGAAAACCCAGCAAGAACAGGTCACTCAGATGCCAGGTTACTAAGTATTACTACACATAAGACCAGTGGAGTAGAATCAATGCCCACACCAAACCCAATAATCTAGAGTCAAGTGTTTTTTCTGAGTTCCAAGAAAATTCAATGGAAAATTATCTTTTTAATAAACTACACAATGTCAATGCAGTTCATGCTGTCAGGATACCCAATAGATACCAATTCTCAACCCCTTTGGTGAAAATTAAATTGAACTTGTACTCAAAGTCTCATTTTTCCATACACCTTCTCTTTCCACCACATACCTCTCTATACATCACTCAGTCCTTCTGAAACTAACTCCTCTATCTATCCTTTTAAAGTAAAAATTTGGCCAGATCTATTTTAACTCACTAGCTATGCAGGAATTCTAGCCACACAATATGCACATTTATGGTGAAACTATTCACACTGCCATGATAGTTGGCTATTTTAACTTGATTAGAATTTTTCCCACATTACCTGCCCTTTGTATGACTGTTCTCCCCTACAGTTTTTAAAGAACAGAGCCAATGTGTTCTAGTTAACAAATTCCCTTTATATTATCAGTATCCATATGGTGCATCCCAACACATAATAAATACTAAAACAGTTTTTCAAATGATAATGACTTAAACCATCTCTGACAAACATTTCAGGATTCAAAAAACCACAACACACTCAGACAATAAATAAATTTATATTAATATTTTACCTGCTTTAGTTTAATCAGGTAATAATCAATGAAGTCCCGAGGGTTTGCAACATTCAATGATTCCTGATGCTCTTTTATTCTTTTCAAAAGGTAACTTATAATATATTCAGAATTTTTTGATACTGTATGATGACTTCCTGGACAATAGTCAATTAGTGAAGGGAAATTATTGCAGACCTACAAAATCAGAGAAATTTTTTGTTGAGCTATATTATTTTACTTTTAGTCATGTATGTGATGTGTATATGTTATGTATGCATGCATACATGTGTGTGGCATGTATGTTTGGGTACACTGGAGGCCAAAAATATCAGATCACCTGAAGCTAGTGGTGTTGGACCATCTAAAATGGATGCTCAGAATTGGACTTAGGTCCTTTAGAAGATAAACACACACTCTTAACCACTAAACCATCCCTCCAGTCCTGGACAAAGAACTTTTTAAATAAGGAAACATATCCACAATATATAGCAAGACCAACATGGATTTGTAGATTCAGAAATGAATGAAAAATAGTGTTTAGCAAAATTCAGCAAAAGGAAGAGTTGTTTTATTTCATACATATAGCAATTCTTTGTGATAACAGAGAGACCTGGGGTGGGAGGGTATTCCTGTCTGAATGAGGAAAGATAATGATCAAGTTTCAACATTTATGAATCCTTTTTTGATATAAAGACTATTTGTGAGAACTGACTGATGGTTTATACCGTTTATTCTCTACAAGTCTCAAGCATGAAATTACGTAAATAATTGTCATTTACACTTTTTAGATGATGGCTGTAGTGAAAAGAGTTATGCAACTTGATTTATAGAAAAAAAGTAGCACATGCATATTTAACTCTTATAAACTAGACTATGACATGGAATAAATAATCAGAAGTGGGTGGGGCTCCAAGAGACTTTGAAAGCAAAAGTGTGACATAGCCTTTAGGGGTTTCTCTATGCTCACAGGTATTTTTTTTTTACTTGCTATTTATTTATTTATTTGTGTCCCTCACACCATACATCTCAAACCCATCTATTTCCATTACCCCACATATCCACCCTCAGTCCTTAAACTCCCCCCAAAATAAAACAGAATAAAATTTAAGAGTAAAAAGAAAAAGTTTTATCATGGAAGCTGTATTGTGACAAAGTGAGTCAGGCAGTACACCCTTTTACCCATATAACATTGCTTGGCAAGTGTTCACTGCAGAGTCATTGACTGTCTCGGGGTCTCTGCTTTCTCCTACACTATCAATACTGGGCCCTTACTTTGTAGATATCCTGCCGCTGCCCTGCCCTGTGACGATCTTGCAGCCTCAATCTGTAGGACCAGCTCCTCCACATTCTCCAACAGATTACAGTTGGGATGGATGTTGAGGTGCATCAACTCAAACTCATGACCCTAGATCCGAGCCTAGGTAGTTGCACTGTTGGCCAGTTCCCCATCTCTCTCCCTATCCTCATGACTAGGATGAACTCCCTGGCATTGCTCTGGTTAGTTCAGCCTTTATAAAGGAAGAGCTGTTTTCATTCCTTCTGAGTGGGCTCTCCTACACTTACACTATCACAGCAGGATCCACTCTGTTACCCAGGCTAGTAGCAGGGGCAATCTCCCAAGTGCTGCAGCTAATAAGGGGCAGAGGCAACTCTCCTAACATTATGACCTCAGGATCAGCGCTGCAACTTGCCACAGACTACAAAAGAGGGGAGGCAATCCTTCCTCCACACATACTTTAATAAGACAGATGAGGGGAGAAGCCAAATCTCACATACTCACATTATCTAGGTTGGTTCACCTGCAGCCCTGCAGCCCTGCACCCCAATCAATAGGGGCAATAGAGTCGGCTCTGTTGTACTACCTGTGGAGATGCAGGACCAGCTTTAGAAGGTGCTGAGGTTGGTAAGGAGGAGTGTCAGGTTTCTTGCACACCACAGGTGGCGGTGGCAAGGGGAGGAGGACATCTATCCCTAGCCCATACCACCCACCACACAGCAGATTAGTGGGTGTGGCCAGCTATTCCACTCTCACAACCTCAGGGCCAGCTCACCTGTGCCGAACACAACAGGGTCCACTCTACTGTCCTGCCCAGGCTAGAAGCACAGCCTGCTTCAATGAGTGCTGCAGGTGGTAAGGAGCAGGGTCAGCTCACTCATGTGCCTGAAGCAGTGAGGGGATAATGATAAAGGGGACATCTCTCCTCCAACCATATCACCCCCTGACAGATGAGTAGTGAAGACAGCTCCCTCACACTCAGGCCTTCGGGGATGATTCGCCCATACCCCTGTAAACAATGTCGACTCTACTGTGCTGCCCAGACAATGTACTGGCTCCACTCTCTTGAACTCCGCAGGTAGTGGGGGCAAAGGCAACTCTCACAATCTTGTGACCTCCTAGACAGCTCTCGCCTCTGCCAGAGGCAGATGGCAGCGTATCTTCCCTACCCATTGTACCATAGGGAAGATGAGGCGCAGTCAGGGTAAAATCCGCCAAGCTCAGCTTCTTAGACCTGGCTCACCCACACTCCTATCAACAGGACCTGATCCACTATGCTGCCAGGAGGAGGTTTCAGGACCCATTTTCTTCCTAGTGTTTCAGACAGTGAGTGACAGAATCAACCCTGTACAGCCCTTTCCTCTTTGCCTTAGGTGGTTTCAGGAGCTATGGACATCAACACAGATCAAGGCTGCAGCATGTTCATGAACCTTGGCGGCAGCCAAGTCCCAGACATCACCATAGCCCTGGTTAGCAACCAAGTCACCCACTTCAGCCCACTCCTCACTGTTTCCCCTATTCAGGTGTGCCTCTCTCTCCAGAAAACATGAACTGTTTTTCTGTCTTTCCCATACCACACCATTCATTGCTCACCTTAGTAGTGCCTGACTGCCTGGTGTCTTGATTTACTGTGCAGCCTGGAATACAGCCATTCTTGTGGAGAGTTCAGGAGATGCCAGTTCAGTCTAGGATAACTCTGGTAAGATGTATGTGGGCCACACTCCTCTTCACATTTCAACCTGTCTATTTGTCAACTAGGGCAAATGTGTCCAGCAGACACATCAAACCACGGGAAATAGTGTTTCCTGTCAGATTTCATTGTCATTAATATTCTTTCTCCTTTTATGGAATGTTCTTTCTAGTAATATGATAAGGATGTGTTTAATAGTCAAAAGATAAGAATTATGCATAGAAGAATGTCCTGTGAACAGCTGGCCACACTTCCAGATATGAATGCAATATACAAAAACTTCTCTGGATATCAAGTGGAAAACCAAGGGGTACAAAACTAGCAGCCTTGAACCAATCTGGAAACTGCCATTTAGTTTTGCTATTTGTATAACAAAGGATATAGACCAGCCTTCCTGATATTCTGTCCATAATATGTTATTCAAAACTATGTTGTCAGGCCACCTCAATTCTCAGTACATATTGAATTTGATTTTTGATAATGAAAGACCAAAAATATGATTTTAGGAGGAAAAGATCTTGACTTCACCTGCATCCAGGGGGAGCTCAGAATCCTGACATTCTCATTTACTTTTTCCATCAAGTTAAGAAAATCCTGATCTTTATAATCAAAACGATTCTGGAAAACAGTGGAGCAGATCACATTACATGGAGCACAGCTCAAGATGAACGTGGGGTCACACGGTAAACCTGAACAAACAATTAAAAAAATACCATTAAAATGGACAAAGAGATTGTTTTGGTTTTGTGAACATGTAAGGAGTCTTTAGAAGTTGTAAACCATATCCTATCTACAATTTTTTTAACAGCTAAGCATTCATTATATGTAGAATCAATGTATCACTTTAATCTTAAATTTGAGGTGGCCTCATCCTCAGTAGCTAAAGAAAAACAGACCATATCTGATACAGCAATGTTTACACTTTAAACTATCTGGTACTTGCAAGAAAACAAAAGATTTTGTAAACCTAAAATTTCTAGTATTCTGAACAGAACTATTTCTTACTACAATGTCTAGTTTCCATGTAACACTCAGATGAAAGTAGAAGAGTGTACACCTGGAAGGTCTGCAGCCACAGTAAGGAAACCAAAGAAGCAAATATTGATCCTAGGAAGGAGGAACCCCACTGCAGGTGAGTTCTGGTATTAGAAGAAAAAATGTGTGGAGAATTTTTCCTTGTTACTTGAGAATAATGTGTAATTTCAAGAACAGCAACTTCCATGTGGATTTGTTTGCATTACTAAATAAAATGAAAACTTTCTTATTACAGTTAAATTCCAAGAGGGGAGACAACAAAAGAGCAGTGATAGAGACTTCCCTTTTCTCATTTCATCATTTAAAAAAAGGAATCTTATCCAGAAAAAGTAAACACAACATTTGAAAAGTAGACACAAAGTATAACAAGGTCAGTGCTAGACAGAGAGCTCTGCTTTTAAAGTACTTTCTGTTGTTTTAGAGGACCAAAGTTCAGTTCTGAGGAGCCTCCCAGTGGCTCATAACTTATTGCAACCCCAATTCCAGAGGAATATAATACAATTTTCTTATTTCTTTGGCACCAGGTACACAAGTGGTGCACACATGTATATGCAAGCAAACATTTATACACATAATAAACCAATCTTTTTAATTAAAATAAAGAGTCCCAGGGAAGGATACAATAGAAAAAAATGGGAATGGGGTGGCCAGAAAGGTGATGGTAGGAAGATTTGTTCGAAGCACATGTTACCCTCCTGTGAAATATCTATATGAAGTCCACAATATATACAGTATTAGTAACAATAATGTTTATTTTTTAAAAGAAGTAAACAGTGATTATGCTCAATCAAACTCTACACAACATATTTGAGAAACAGTGCAGTTTATAGATTTATAAACATCTCTCAAAATCACCATTATTACATTACTATGCAATATAATGCTTAAAATTTGTGTAACATACATACACATATGATATTACAGGTCAAAAATCATAATAAAATTTCTTTTTTAGACTTATTTTCATTTGTGTGCATGAATTCACAGGTGTGTGTGTGTGTGTGTGTGTGTGTGTGTGTGTGTATGTTATCTCTGGAAGCTAGGAGAGCATGTCAGATCTCATGGAGCTGCCTGACACCTGCACTTGGAACCCATTACTGATTCTTCAAAGGAGCATTCTCTCTCAAGTGATAAAGCATCTCTCCAGCTCTCAGGACAGTTTCTTCTGATCTCTTTTCTATAGTAAAATGGCTTTGAACATATCATAAATAGACTTTACATCCAAGCAGATCCAAAATTTAAATCTCACATAAGGATCACATAAAAAACAGTGTTCTGGATAAATTATTAAACATTTGAATAACATGAAGCTCCTTAATATTACTGTACATATGCCAGGGTATAAAAACATGATTATATTATATCCTATCAGGAAATGATTTATTTAAGTCAAAAACAGTGAAGGATGAAAGAACTTTTCTTATGTGTAAACATGCTGTTCACAGATTAAATTTGATTTTTAGTCTTTCCTTTCATTTTATTTGGGGAAAAAAACTTGAAATCCTTAGAAATGAAATAATTAATGCAATTTTTCATATCAAGAACTTCTTAGGTCTTCCTAGACCTGGATAGAGCCTTGGACTTCCCACAATACAGGGCACCCTGACTTCTCTTAGGTGTAACGGCGTAAATGAATGCAGACAGATTGTAACAATATATATATATAGTTTAATGTCGAAATAGACTTACAGAACCACCATTCCAGCGGAGACCAGGAAAGCAGAAGCGACAGCTCGGAGCACGCTCGCCAAATTTATAGGCAGACATTAGCCCGAGGCGAACACGCCCCCTAAGGGGCGGGACTTATCCCTACATCTCCCCTTTTTGTCTAAATAAGACAGAACTAAACCAAATACAACTACATACAATAACAACAAATAATAAATATAACAAACAATATTGAGAACAAAATCTTTGCTAAACATTCTATCTCAAGGAGTCCAAATAATGTAAAGAGTAACTACAATTATATAATCTTCAGCTCAGTCAAAGAACTGAGAAGGGGATAAACACTACTCAACAAACGAGATATATCCAAAATGTGCAACAATTGACAGAGACAACTGACTACCTGGGCAATCACCCAAAGTCTCGTTTGCAATGTTGAGTCAACCAATTTTGGCTAAGGCCTAACATAACTGACATACCATTATTAAAGGCAAGGAACTTTTCAAAACTATCTTACCCTGTCTTGGCAGGATATGACAGTCCTGTTTTATCCATTGATGCACGCTCTGTATCTGTGTCAGTGGTTGAGGTATGGGCATTTCTTTGTCCAAAGGCCAGTTCTGCCAAATAGAAAGGCTCCAGGTGGAGTGTCTTTGGTGCTCAACATTCTCTAAGGAATAGAGCGCTGTTGCCAGGAGCAATTGTGTCTCACTATCACGAAACTCTGAGTTAGATTAAAGGCCATTTTCTACAGCTCTTTGAAGAGGTTGAAGATTATCTATCTATACTGAGTATAATCTCTATATATCTAAAGAACCTGATTAGTCTGATTATAAATGACAAACTTAGATGACTATTTATCTATATAATTCTCAATATCTATCTAACTTAAAGACTAAGACAATAAACAACTGTGTAACAAATGAGGATAATGACCTCCAAATATAAACACTGTACAAATATACATTGCAATATGGCAAATATATATCAATACACAAACATTATATAAGTATCTTAATCAGAGGTAGAAATGTACATTGCAATATGGTAAATATATACAATATATATATATATATCAATATAATATATGTCAATACATAAAAATGTTTTAAACAGACATAGAAACATGCATGCATACAATAGTCAATATAATTTAACTTTGTTTCAATATATAATAATTGATACCAATATATTTGTCTAAAAGCAGTAACTCACAATTATAAATCTATTATCCCATCTTTCCCTCTTTTTTTTTTTTTCAAAATGATCCCTGAGCTTATAAAATTCCTCCCGCAACCTCCCAACCCCTAAATGATGTCCCTAAACCAAGGGGTAAACTTTACTGGGAGAGGGGACGTCGTCCTGTAGAATTACTTCCAGCTGTCATGGGGGCGACGTTCTTTCTGGGGGATCCTGTGAAAGTAAAATGATGGTTAAATTTCAAGATCAATGTCTTTTAAAATTGCAAATAGTCTCTGAGTATTTTGTGGAGGTCTGGCCAGAATGTTGTACAAGATGTGCACCATTTCAGCTAACCAAGTTGGGATCGTCTTGTGCAGCTGGTATCCAAAACAGGTCTTGTAGAAGCACTATCAGTATCATGACGTCATATCAATCAGGTAGAGCTGTTGTTGTTGTGGGGCCCCATCTTCTTTCTGGAAACTTCAAATGTCACTTCAGGAAAAACTCATTGTTCATTGTGAAAAACTTAAACATTAATCATATAGACATATATATATATATATGTAATATATATATATATTAAATGAAAGGCATGATAGATATATTCAATGAAAAGTATGATAGATATGGAGAAAAGCAAAGATGTTTTCTAAACTCATATTTCTTTCTGTCCCATATCATGGCTCTTGACCTGACACAGAAACTCCAGAAACTCTGGGTTTTTCTCTTACTAACAGGCTTGGAATTGGAGAGGGACTGAGCCAGAGTCCAACTTCAAAACCAGCTCTATATATTTATAAAGAAATGTTTAATAAGACATATATATATAAATTAATCCTTACAAAATGTGTCCATCCATCAGTAATTAAATATTCAGGGTCCCTTAATTTCTTTGAAGAGGAGAATTTTCCTGTGGAGATAAGAAAAGAACCCTGCCTCCAACCTATCTGTATTTCTTACCATCAGTATGCTCGCCATCCTTATGAAAGAATTGTTATTTATCTTTTCCAAGTGGCTTCTCTTCTTCAAACCGAACCTTTATTAATTTTGATGGTATCCACAATTTTTCCTCACCTGTGGAGATAAGAGCAAAACCCCTTCCCCAACGTAGCACATCTCCTGGCTTCCATTGTGAGGTCAGCACATCCTTGAAATAAACTGGTTGATGTAGTTCAGTAGCTTTTCCATTATCCAATGTCTTTCTGCAGCTGTTGATCCCTTCTCATTAGCGTTGAGAAAATTCAAGGTTAACAAAGCATTATGTAACCTATTTCTGGGAGTGTTTTCCACCCCTTTCTGTTTGTTCAACATATCCTTTATAGTTCGATTTTATCTTTCTATGACTGCTTGACCTGTAGGATTGTATGGTATACCTGTAACATGCTTGATATTGTAATAATCAAAAAAACGTTTCATTTTCCTAGAAACATAAGCAGGACCATTGTCCATTTTTATTTGTGTAGGTATACCCATGATAGCCATGACATCTAATAAATGGGTGATTACTGAATCAGCTTTTTCTGAACTTAAAGCAGTTGCCCACTGAAAGCCTGAATAAGTGTCAATGGTGTGATGAACATATTTTAATTTGCCAAATTCTGCAAAGTGGAACACATCCATCTGCCAGAGTTCATTCCTTTGGGTGCCCTTTGGATTAGCCCCTGCAGGCAGTGGCGTTTGGTTATAGAAAGAGCAAGTAGGGCATTTCTTTACAATCTCCTTAGCTTGTTGCCATGTAATTGAAAACTCTTTCTTCAAACCTTTGCTATTAACATGATGTTTTTTATGAAATTCAGAGGCTTGTAGCACACTACCAATCAATAATTGATCAATTTCTGCATTACCTTGTGCTAGAGGACCTGGCAGACCCATATGGGATCGGATGTGTGTTATGTACATAGGGCAAAGCCTGTTCCTGATCAAATCTTGAACCTGGAGAAACAATGAGGTTAGTTCTGTATCATCAGGTATAAATTCAGCAGTTTCAATATGTAAAATAACTCTTTCTGTGTATTGTGAATCAGTGACTATATTAATAGGTTCTTTAAAATCCCTTAGCACCATAAGAATGGCATATAATTCCGCCTTCTGGACAGAATTATAAGGACTTTGTTCCACCTTACCCAAGTCTTCTGATTTGTAACCTGCCTTCCCTGATTTATTAGCATCAGTATAGAATGTACGGGCTCCAGTTATTGGAGCATCACGGACGATTCGAGGAAGAATCCAAGAAGTTCTCTTTTTGAAGTTAAGCCTCTTACTTTTTGGATAGTTGTTATTAATGTCTCCAAAAAAAATTAGCACAAGCTCTTTGCCATGGTTCATTATCTTCCCATAATTTCTTTAGTTCATCAGCAGTGAAAGGCACTATAATTTCTGCTGGGTCTATGCCTGCTAGTTGACGAAGTCTCAGCTTGCCCTTTATAATTAACTCAGAGACTTTTTCCACATAAGTTTTCAGTTTCTTACTTGGTTTATGTGGTAAAAAGATCCATTCCAAAATAATATCATCTCTCTGCATTAAAATTCCTGTAGGAGAAATTTTTAATGGTAGTATGACGAGAATACAATCGAGCTCTGGATTCACCCTGTCCACATGTGCCTGTTGTAATTTTTCCTCAATCATTGTCAGTTCCTTTTCTGTTTCAGCTGTTAATTCTCTGGGACTGTTTAAATCTTTATCACCATCCAAGGTTTTGTTCAAATGAATTATTAGATCAGGTGTTATTCCAATAGCTGGTCGTAGACTGGAAATGTCTCCTAACAGTCTTTGAAAGTCATTAAGAGTCCGTAGGCGATCTCTCCTAATTTGTGCTTTTTGTGTCTTAATTTTTTGCAAACCTATTTTATAACCTAAATAATTAACAGAATCTCCCTTCTGAATCTTTTCAGGAGCGATTTGCAATCCCCATTTAGGTAAAAGTATCTTTATTTCTTCAAACAGTCTGTTCAAGGTATCCATGTTTGAATCGGATAACAAGATGTCGTCGTGTAATGGTATACTATAGATTTGGGAAATTTCTTGCATATTATTAGCAATGGTTGGTTCACAAAATATTGGCACAGGGAGGGGCTATTTAACATACCCTGGAGGAGAATGGTCCAGTGGTACCTCCTCGAAGGTTGAGAATTGTTATAAGTAGGCACTGTGAAGTCAAATTTTTCTCTATCTTCTTTTTGCAAAGGTATAGTGAAAAAACAATCCTTTAAATCAATAACTATGAGAGGCCATCCTTTTGGTAATAAAGAGGGCAAAGGAATTCCAGATTGCAGAGGGCCCATAGGTTGAATAACCTTGTTGATGGCCCTGAGATCTGTCACCATTCTCCATTTACCTGATTTTTTCTTAACCACAAATACAGGAGAATTCCAAGGGCTGGTAGATTCTTCTATATGTCCAGCATCTAATTGTTCTTGTACCAGCTGTTCTAAAGCCTGTAACTTTTCCTCAGCTAAAGGCCATTGCTTTGTCCATATTGGTTTCTCAGTCAACCATTTTAGAGGCAAGGCTGTTGGTATCTCTGAAGGGACATCAATTGCTTGTTCTTGTACAGCCCGAATGGCCGGTTTTCTCCGTTTGTAATATCTTTTAATATTATTCTCAGAAATATAGGCTCTAGAAGTAGCAGGAATGTTAATTTGGTATTCCATTGTTGTAATAGGTCACGACCCCATAAATTCATTACGATATTGGCTACATATGGCTTTAGTTTTCCTATTTGTCCTTCTAGCCCTATACATTCAACCCATCTTGTGCTCTGCCTTTCTCGAGATAGGGTTCCAATTCCCAGAAGCTGAACATTTACATTCTGAAGAGGCCAATATGGATGCCAAGATTCTTGGGTAATGATACTTACATCAGCACCTGTGTCCAGCAGGCAGTAATAAAAATGCCTTTTACACACACTCTCAGTTTAGGTCTTTGATCATTTATAGAAGTTTGCCAAACACACGTAACTTATCTTTCTGATCATTATTGCTTGTAACAGTAGGCATGGGGCTTCCTAATTGTCCTGATGAGGCACGTTCTCTGCAGAAACTGGAAATGACTGAACCATGTATGCCATGGGGGCCTGTGAGGCCCCCCTTCTCACGTTTCCCGACTGTATCGGGTTGCCTTGTCTATCTCTTGTAGACCTGCATTCATTCGTCCAATGTCTGCCTTTTCCACATCTTCTACATAAACCTGAAGGGTGAGTCCTCCTATTTCTGTTATTTCTAGAAGATGCATTATTATTATTATTTCTGAAAGATGCATTATTATTATTATTATTATTATTATTATTATTATTATTATTTCTGAAAATCCGTTGTCTACAATTCCTTTTCATATGACCCATTTTGCCATAATTAAAACATTTGGTATTCTGGTGTCTCCTTTTACCATTGGAAATTGCTTCTTCTACCCATGCTTCGGTGCCATAATCAAATGTATCAATATTGAGTGTATGCAAGACCCATTCTTCCAAAGGCGCTGATCTGAGCTTTAAAGGCCCCAAAATCCTTTTGCATTCCACATTTGCATTTTCATAAGCCAAAGACTCAATCATTATATGTCTTGCTTCTGGGTCAGATATCCCTATTTGTACAGCCTTAGTTAATCTTTGTAAAAAGTCACTAAAGGGTTCTCTCTGACCCTGTTTAACTCTGACAAATGATTCCATTCTCTGTCCTGGGTCTTGTACCCTGTCCCAAGCCCTTAAGGCTGCTGTAGTACACATGGAGAGTGTGTTTTCATCCAAATTAGCTTGTTCCTGAGGGTCGGAAAAGAGCCCTTCACCTAGAATTTTATCTAGGGAAATGTCAATTCCCTTTGTGTTTTCTTGCTATTCTAAGAGTCTAGCCTCTTGCCTGAATAAGCATTGCCATTTCAATTGCAGTCCACTCTCAAGTACTGCAGAGCTCAGCTGGAGCCAGTCCGAGGGGGTTGCTCTGCTTGTCGTGGCCCAAGATCTTAGCATCTCTTTAACAAAAGAGGCTTGCATCCCAAAAGTCATGACAGCCTGTTTAATTTCCTTGAGGTCATTCAAGTGGACAGGCTCCCATGTATCCTCCTTGATGAGCCTAGGGTTTCTGGAACCAATCACCTTCTCTGTTGTTATTACTGGAAAGGCAGGTAGAGCTGTAGGTAGAGCTTTGTGGAAATTGTCCCAGAGAGATATACCCACAGATGTAGTTAAAATTTGCCTTTCTACCCTTTGCTCTTCTTCATCAGAATTTAGAAATTCCTCAATCTTTTCAATTCTATTCACCATTGCCTTCTGCAATGTCTGAATCTCCTGTCCAGAATTATGTTCCAAAGCCTTCATTGAGGATTCTAAAGTATGAAGTTTGTCCGTTAGAGATAACATCTCATCTTTGGACATAATTTTTATGGCATAAACCGTGCCTTCTTGTATTGACAATCTTTCCGTCAATCTGTCATAAGCTTTAGACAAAATCCGATTGTCACATTCAGCAGTTTTGATTCTCTCAGTTAATGTTTCATTTCCTACAGAAAGGGACTGAATCTTATGGTCCAGATCAGCTGTTCCCTCTTCCATAGTAATGAATTTCTCCTTAATATCAGCCACTAATGTTTCAGTTCCTACAGAAAGAGACTGAACCTTACGATCCAGATCAGCTGTTCCCTCTTCCATAGTAATGAATTTCTCCTTAACATCAGCCTGGAGAACTTCAAACTGATTCTTGAGAAGATTGTTATCAGTCTGGAGAACTTCAAACTGATTCTTGAGAAGATTGTTATCAGCCTGGAGAACTTCAAACTGATTCTTGAGAAGATTGTTATCATTCTCAATTTTTTTTAAGTGTTCAATCTCTGCCTTAAGAATCCTGGATTCCTCTCGTAAAGACTTTATCATATTTCTATTATCAAACCATTTGGTACCAATGAAAACTACGAATCCCAGAAGGATCCATAGATGTGGGGTGATAGACACCTCTTGTAAAATCTCCCACATGGTACAATTAAAAAAACTGTTAAATTCTTGAACAGTAATGTGTTCAGACATTTTATTTATAAAAGAAAAATTTTTTACCTGCAATGATCGGTTCCTGCCAGTGGTGGTTTCTGTGTTTTTGGAGCCTGTCCTAGAACTAGCTCTTGTAGACCAGACTGGCCTCGAACTCACAGAGATCCGCCTGTCTCTGCCTCCCAAGTGCTGGGATTAAAGGCATGCACTACCACAGCCTGGCAGGCCTCAAACTCACAGAGATCCGCCTGCCCTTGCCTCCCAAGTGCTGGTATCAAAAGCGTGCGCCACCACTGCCCGGCCAAGTTACTTTGTATCAGACCAAATCTGCTGCTGTGGCAGCTTTTGTTGCAAAACCGCAGGTACTTGAGCTTCTGCTAATTCAGGCAGTGGGGTTCCGCTGCAAAACTTAGCCAAGGCAGGCAGAATGGGCCTGTGTTGCCGAGTATGTCTCGGACTCGGCACTGGGGCCGGAGTCACGAACTGAAAAACAGCACCCAGGAGGGTGCTGTGTTAGCTAGCAGGCTACCAGGGTGCTGTGTTAGCTAGCGGGCTACCCACTTGAGTCGGGGGCAAAATACCCCTACGTTGGACACCAAAATGTAACGGTGTAAACAAATGCAGACAGATTGTAACAATATAAATATATATAGTTTAATGTCGAAATAGACTTACAGAACCACCGTTCCAGGGGAGACCAGGAAAGCACAAGCAACAGCTGGGAGCACACTCGCCAAATTTATAGGCAGACATTAGCCCGAGGCAAACACGCCCCCTAAGGGTCGGGACTTATCCCTACACTTAGGACTAGAGAGGGTTTGGGAGAGGGGTCATGGGAGGGAAATGGGAGGAGTGAAGGAGATGGAAATTTTTAATAAATAAATAAATAAAAAGTAAAACAAAAAAAAGAACTTCTTAGGTAAGTAGCATTTATAGCACGAGCAAAAGAAAGTGATTCATTTTCTACAAACACATACAAAAGAATTTTGACCTTGGGCAGGAATGACTGGCAGGATAAAAGACAGAGTCAACATGTTAGCAAAAGTAGTTCATGTTTAGTTAAAGACTTAATTTAATTAATAAATAATTTCCTTGTTTTCTCTTTGTGCATCTTGCATATTTGTGCTGTCATATGTGTTTTGATAGAATGTAATTCAAAACAGATGTGCCATGTAAGACGAAATAATGAAGTTGTTTACATTTATTGGTTTACATACATTTAACCATTCCTAGAGCTTGGGAATAAATCCAATTAGATTACACTGGATAATCGTTTTGATGCAATATGAATTTGGTTTTATTGAAAAAATTTTTTCAATTATTGAAAAAATTGCTCTTCATGTTCATCAGAAATGTTAGCCTATAATCTTTCTTTCTTTCTTTACTTTTTTCTTCCTTGTTCCTTTACTTTTTTCTTTCTTTCTTTGTTCCTTCATTTTTTCCTTTCTTTTATGCTTTGTCTAGTTTTGATATCATGAAAATACCAACATTGTACAAAGATTTTTGTAAGTGTTTCATCATTTTCTATTCTACAAAATAATTTGAGAAGTACAGATGATGGCTTTTTAAACAGATTATTAACAGATGAATCTGTTAGTATTAATCAACTACAACTAATATATATACACAAGACTCATGTAAGTTTAAGCCAGACCATATCACAGTATGAAGAGGGTAGGTGGGTACAAAGTCCCATCAGTAGTTAAGAACCTACTGACACTTCTTAGCTCTCAAGAGAAGGTAAGTCATTTTTCTTTAAACGTGTAACTTCTCATAAGTCAAACATAATTCAAAAGAAAGCCACACATACAGGATATTTCTCAATCACCATCAGAGAAGTTTCTGCTTACAGTAGATGATGACAAATACAGAGGCTACAAAAGATAAAGGTGCTGAGAATAGGCTAAATTCAGTTCAACCCTAAATATAAATTATGTACTTTACCGATTCCTCAGAAGACTTAGGGATGACTGAAAAAGAAGAGACAGAAAGATCTTAAGAACCAGAGGTGGTAGATATCTATTAGGAAATGGTGTCCTCTGGGTGCAGCAGGGCAGAGCACGATAGAACTCACAGAAAATGTGACAGGATGTACAAGACCTGTGCAAACCAATGCCAGAAAAGATCCTTTCATGGACACAGAATTTGGGCATGTTGTCCTACCAATAACGGAGGAGTTATTGACAATTACTACCTTCTGGAAGAGGAAGGGCCAATTTCCTCCAAGAGCCCCTAATAAATCGATCATGTTTTGGTGGAAGGTCACACATAGAAGAATTTTTGACAAGCACAATTGTTTTTTAAGGAAAATTACAAAAAAAAAGTGTTTGGAAGAAAAGATGGGTATGTATGAGAAGAATTAGAGGGAGAAGGATGAATGTGATGAAAATTGAGGCATCTGTGTAGGGCTAGTGAGGGGATAGACCGTAGAAAAGGCTATACTACCTAGTCTGCTTGACTGCCATAATTCTTAATTGTATTCAGAATCATAACCCTATATGAATAGGTAAACGTAGTTACCGCCCATTATTAAAGAGATCTCTTTTTACAGTAAATGGAGATCATCACCGAAAGCCACAATTGGACATAATGCAGACACCAACAGATTTTGGCGCTCCCAGCATTAACTGAAACAAATACATCATAACTGCCACATCTATGACTAAGGGAACATCACAGCAGAAAAGGCAGAAACATTATAAGAACTAAAATCAGCCCCAAAACCATATATATGATAACCAACAACAAAGATTACTCAAGAGGTTGTTTATATATGTGTGTATACAAACACAAAAAACACACAGAGAGACATGTGTGTGTGTGTGTGTGTGTATAACAATAATCAAACAAAAAGAGGCTATCAACTTGACAGTGGAGAAGGCATTAGAAGAAGGCAAGGGAGGGCATCTGAAAAATGATAGAATAAGAAAACAGGAGGAATTATGTAATTCTATTTTATTTAAAACATATTTTCAAACACGTACCAAATTCTGAAAGCACTAATAAAGTTTTTCTTACAAAAATCTTATAGGCCAAGCACAAATCATGTTAGGTGATTATTAAATAGACAACACCAAACAGAATAGGTAGAAAACTAGGGTGTGTCTCAGTAGAGATGGTGGATGATCATGATAAAAACACATTGTATAAAATTCTCAATGTAGTTAATAATTTTTAAACAAATGACAATACAATTTTAAGATCATGCTACAGCAGACAAAATAATTGATGAAAATTCTATTATACTAGGCTAAGAAAAGGAAAGTATAAATTGCATGTTACCCAGGACTGTAAACATTGGCCTAGAAGAATCCCTATACTGCTTAGTTAATTTCCTCAAAGCTCTGTAATCCAAGAAAATGAAAACAAATATCCTTTGATTGGGCTCTGCCACTATTATCAATAGCAGTTATTCCATGATGGAACGATCCACAAAGACAAAGTACACTTGTGCTCCTGGAAATGCACAATTATTCAGCTAAAAAGAAAATTAGCATGAAACATATATTCATTGTTTCTGATTTAAAAACAAAGAAAATTTTAGAATAGAGGTGATCAACATCACACATACATACACACACACCTTGACTAAAATGCAAATGCAGAAATCTGCACTTACCATTGGTTTTCCTCAGTTCCTCCACAAGGCACTGTGCTTCCTCTTGAACACGGTTTTCAAGGTTCCTTTTGCCCATGCCCAAATTCCTCAGAGTTGTGAGAGTGAAGCGCCTTATCTCTTTCCATCTGTTTCCATTGCTAAAAATAATGCCTAAAGAAATAGAAAAACAGGGTCTCTCCCTACTGCTTGCACTGGCTTTCAGAAATATATTCTCTTTAGAGGGATACCGTGCTCAGCCTACATATAGTGGAGAGGGCCTTGGTCCTGCCTCGAAGCAATGTGCTAGACTTTGTTGACTCCCATGTGAAGCCTTACACTGTCTGAGGAGTGGATGAGGGTGTGGTGAAGAGGAAGTTGAAGGGAGTGGGAGGAAGGGAGAAGTGGGATCTGGGGTTGGTATATACAATGAGAAAAGATGGATTTTTTGAAAATATTAAAAATTCAGAAAAAATAAATGGCAAAGCACTAGAAAAATATTCTAGGAACAAATGAGAGATTTGATGGGTGGAAACCGCAGAGAGGTCCAACCTGTACCTAGGGGAAGAAGTTCCACCCCTCCTTTCGGTCTTCACTTTCAACAGAAACACTGCATCCCTCATATGAACATGTATAGTAACTTACCAAGACCTTTATTAATTCTTTCAGCCATTGGGAAGCTTCCTCTTCCAGCAAACTCTTCCCCATGATCAATCAGAGCCTCTTTCACTGCATCATACCCATACAACACCACAGTGGGTTTCATGCCAAAGTACAGAGTGAACACTGGGCCATAGACTTTTGAGAACTAAAAATTGAAAAGAAAAATGGAAATGCTAGCAAAAAAGAAGTCATTTTAATCTCCATGGAGTCAACCTCATTCACATAGATAATATCACTCACTGTATTTTAATATTTTTAGTAAGGCAAAGCTCAATTTCAAATGGTTGTGAAACCTATTTATATCATATTAGGGTGTTATTGATCACCTTCAGAAAACCATATAATGGTTCAAGACTCAGGTAGTTCTCATACAAGGATTATAACGAATTTTCACACCAATACATTCAGCAGGACGCTGACCACCAGAACTCCATACAGGAAATATACATGCCTGCTGACTGCCCCCTCTGTCTCAGCGCCTGCCCAACATACTCACCATCAACCCTCCCATCTTTGCCACCATGTCCCAGTCCCCAGCTCAGGCAGAAACTCCCTCTTTGAACAGAGGCCATTCCACTCTGACCTACAGAAGTCCAGCCCACAGGGGTGGAGACACTTTCCTCAACCAAGGCCACTGCAGTCAGAAGATCAGAGAAGAAACAGAAACCGAATAACAAACACACATACTACTAAACTCATATTACTATATTTATGAATTTAATGCTATACATCAGATATCTGGTGCCATATTTACAGGTTTAGAAAAAGAGCAGATGACAGTACCTAAAGGACCAAGAATAGTCGAGTCACTCCTAAGGAGTAAAAATGCTGTTTGAGATATAACAATAACTGATACCAAATTATATTATAGAGTTATGTGATAAAAACTGTCTGGTACTCACAAATAAAGGCAAGTGGTCCAGTCGAATAGACAAAATGATGCAGCAATAAAGCAGCAATGTAAAGGCCCACTTACTTTCAAAATACAAATCTGTAAGTCACTACAGTTGATTCTATTGAGGAACCAGATTTGGCATAATGCTACTACAAACACAGAGAGTGGGCACCACGGGAGCTGCACCATAGGCATGCAATATTTCCTGGAAAAAAATAGTTCCTTCTCTGGCTGGATATAAACATCACCAAATATGTTGAAATCTTGGCTTCTCTGTTGCATTTCTTGTGTTATTCCTTGTCCTTGGTATTTAGTTAAATTAGGAATCAGTTACTTTGTTAGAGTGCAACATCAAATAGATGTAATTAGAAAAAATGTTTTTCTAAAATTCTATTATTTCATTATTATTAATGACTTATTCAATAAATCATTACTCACTATTGGTCTTCATCCAAAAATAATGGAAAAGATGTGGTTTTTGTTTTGTTAGACAGGAAATATTCACAAATTGTGCAATTTTGTGGAATTTTTTGTTTTATAAAATGTGAAGAAGTAAATGTCCTTTCACCTGAAACCTCACTCATTACTGAATTCCAGACAATGGTCACCTATAAGTGTCATAAGGTACACAATACTTCGCAAGAGTTTTGAATTTGTAATTATTTATAACTATATTGCCCCAAATACTAGATTTTCATCTAAAGCAACTGTCAGTTTATCTTCTTTGTCAAGGTGTTGGAGGAGCACAGAGAATACTTACATTGGTCAAGCACTGGCTGATGTCCTTCACATCTATTTGCAGGAAGTTGCCAAGAACTGGGAGAGGGATGGGGCCAGGAGGGAGCTTCGCTCTCTCAGAGCTCTGTCTCCAGAGTGAGAGGAGAAGCAGACAGCAGAGGCTGAGCACCAGGACCACAACTGCATCCATGGAGATCCTTCTGCCTGACACAGCTGTGCTCAGCCAGCATGGAGCTTTTATAACACTACCTGCTGAATCAATATGTCTTCTTTGGAACAGCACTGGCTGGTCAATCAGATAACCTTTAACCTCTCTCTTTCTCAAGTAGACTTTGTCCTTCTGATCGAAATAAAAATAAGATGGTCATTACACTTTCCCCTCTTTACAGGGTATCCATTTGAATTTCTGGTTTAACAGAACAGATTAGTGTTCAAATAGTGCTAATAAAAATAGAGTCTGTGCAGCCATGGGACAGACACACCTTACACCACTGACTACAGTTTGATGTTTCACACTTTTGGCTCTTTGCAGGAAGTCTGCCTACCAGCTCCTAAATAAATCATATGGTGGCTTATAGTTAGTTATAAATGTCCAGCTTTAGCTTGGCATGTTTCCTACCAGCTTTTCTTAACTTATATTATCCTGCTTACCTTTTGCCTCTGGACTTTCCCTGTTCTCTTACTTCTGTAAATCTTACTTTCACTCTGACCCCAAGGTAAGTGTTTGTAG
The DNA here is from genome assembly GCF_018167655.1 of Microtus oregoni. Lineage (NCBI taxonomy): Eukaryota > Metazoa > Chordata > Mammalia > Rodentia > Cricetidae > Microtus > Microtus oregoni. Next base: position 21,635,223 of record NW_024543071.1, read on the forward strand.
CTGGACGGCTGCCCCCCCCCATGTCCTTCTCCATCTCTCACTCCTTCCTTTCTCCAAGATTTCTTCTTCTATATAATCTCTCTGCCTGACAACCCTGTCTATCCTTTCTCCTGTCTCAGATCTTGATTAAACTCTCAGGTTTTCTAAATAGATAAAGTATCACAGCTTCACAGAGTTAAACAAATGAAACATGAGCAAAAGTAACATATTATAACATCATATTACTAAACAACAGGTAGCTATTTATATCATAATACGCCTGAACATTGTTTTGGTGGAAAGCAGACTCTCCTTAGGACTTCCCTCATCATTCAGGATCCAAAGCCAGGAAGCAAAATTTAACACAAATATCCTTTGTGGGGAAAAAAAAAACAGTAGATGGTAACAGGCCTTATTGAAAATGCTGGAGAGTTATACCTTCATGGTTAACCTCCCTGAAGTCAGGCAGAATCTTAAAGTCCTGATCACAGACTGGTGGCTGTAGAAAAGGTATGGGACTACCACAACCCCAAAAGACAGACCAACCTTCTTTGTTCACCTGGCTTATATGTAAATATTTGACAACAAACTTCTTTTAATAAAAATATTACAGACATTTCCTCTCTGGCTCACAACGCGTTCTTTGAGTAAATAACAAATAGTGGAGCCATTTACCATGGCAATGCAGAGGCAGGGACATGGTGTTTGGCATTTTCCCGGGCAGTGGCATTGAAAACATCCCAAATATGAATATTTTTTCTTACACTACATGCAGCCCCATGGAGCACATGGAAGGAAGTTTGTGGTTTTTTTTAATCAGTGCTATGAATGTAGGCCATCATCTGTAGCCTTTGACAGTTACGCTATGAGGCCAGACCATCTTTTATAGCCATAACAATCTGTAAAACTTTTCCCATGTAAAGCTGTTTCTCTCTGGATTTAGCTGATTAGTTAATTGTTACTTTTATCCACCATATAAATTTTAAGACTTAAACATAAAGATTGCTTGTTACTTTTGTTCACCATATAAATTTTACCACTTAAACATAAACAGTTAGGTAGCTGAGCCTTGAATTTTGAATCATAAACTGAGGTTATACATTACTGCAGTGTTAATTGTTAAGGAATTTAGTAGGGAATGGACACTCATCTCTGTTATCAACCAGGCTTCGTTAAAGAAACCAACATAGCAGTTTTAGGCCATGTTGTGTCTAAAAAACTTTGGTTCAACATACCAGACACCTACACATTTGTCTTTGAGTTTAATCTTTGATAAAGTCTATCTTGCAATACATTCACAGAGACATTCAGTCTAGTTTGAAATTGTTCTGAAGTTGTAAATCAGCTAAATATATGTAACTTGTCTTCGACTAGGGAAAAATTATTTTCTTATGTTAGTCTGAGTAAAGAAACAAAACAGTCTTTGAAGTGTCTTACAGTCCTCATGGAACAAAAGATCTAGTTATGAAGGATAGCCTAGTATATTTCTGTTCATCAGAGTTATACAGTATTATGGGACATCATCTTCCTTACTATCCACAGATACATGTGTGTGCATAATGTTGAGATATAATCATGAGATTACATATACAAATTACATAAAAATTCATGGAAATGGGGAGATTTCACAGATGTTTTTGCACAAGTGAATCTACTTGTGCAAAAGTAGTGATTTTATAGAAGTAGCCAATTTTCCAGAGACTATGGTCTTAAAATGCTTTCTTGGTTGGGGTTCTCTCCATTAGAGAATAATTTATCTGGGGAATTAATAACTGAATCACCAATTGGCATCTGTTGTATTTGCATTAGGGCCCACAAGAGCCCATGAGAGCAAAGCCTCCACCCTGTTTGTGTTTTCATCCCTGTGACTTGTCCTTACTCTGTTTATCTACAGGGTGCTGCTGCTTCTGACCACTACTTATCTGTTTCAAATTCAAATACAACCAGATACTCCAGTTTAAACTCAGTCAAAGATCTTTCTTACTCTCTTCCACTTCATATTCTCTTTGGTATTGGAGAAGAGGAAGGTAGGGCGTATATGATTAGGTGAATATATGAAAAAAAATCATATCCATGTAGAGGTAAACCTTGGATGCTATTTCTGAGTAATTGCTCATCTTGTTTGGTGTGACAGTGTCAAAGATGCTAGTACCTGAGTCTTGACTACTAAGTTCCTATGGATAACCAGTAAGTCCAAGGGATCCTCCTATCTCTGCCTTCTAATTACTGATATAACAAGTCTATGCCGCCATGCCTGGATTTTGATTGAATTTTCTCCACTCCCTCCTAACACGTTCATTCTTCTCATTCTATGCATTAGCATGAACTCTTGAGAATCAATGTTCTTCTGTTTCTAGTCTGAATTATGATGAAAGTTTAAGCAAAAGCATATCAACAAGAAAACCTTATTATTGAGAAAATTCAGAAGATAAATTGCTGTGAATTATCATAAGATAATATTTTCTTGGTTACAGTTAAACAAAAAGTAACTCAAGTTTGGATACACATGGGCACAAGAAATAATAGGGACTTGCAGATATATGTGTGCAGTGTCTGCAGAATCTGCAATAGAATCTGTGTGTTTCCAGAACCTTGACGATTTGGAAGATAAGAGAAAGTAGAAAGGATACAGGGTCCTTAGTGTGGAAAGAGATGTATAGTGGCCTGGAGGGGATTGCAGAAGACAACACATCAGGTATCGGGCAATATGATCTCTTTAGGGAGGAATGAAGCAGAACAGGTAAGGGGATGGTAGAGAAGAAAATCCATTTGTCAATCGGGTCATACTGCTATCCTTTGGGTTAACCAGAAATATCACCTTAAGGCTCTGCAAAACTGGTCAGGAATAGAAATGGCTCCGTGTGGGACAGGCCTTCCCCTACACACATCTGTTTTCCTGGCATAATAGAGAGAAACATCAAGGAAAGTGACTATTCCTTGTACATAACAAGTATTAGTCTGAGATGCAATGTACTGATACGAATACAAGAGAATAATAGTAAATACTGAGTTATTGGATGGGTGGTTAAATAAATGGATGAGAGAAGGGAAGCCTAGTTAGGCAAACAGATAAAAGAGACATTTTCCAGTTAATATATGGTTTCAAGGAATATGTCACTCAAAAATACTTCTCATCAAGATGTGTATGCTCGGGGTCTGCAGGGATGGCGGCCAGGCAGGGTGGGTGGCTGCGACCCGCTCTTGGGCTGCGCTTGCTGCTGGCGACTGCGTTTCAAGCGGTGTCCGCTCTTGGGGCTGAGTTGTCGTCAGAGGCATGCAGAGAGTTGGGTTTCTCCAGCAACGTGCTCTGCAGCTCTTGTGATCTTCTTGGACAGTTTAACCTGCTTCAGCTGGACCCCACATGCAGAGGGTGCTGTCAGGAAGAAGCACAATTTGAAACCAAAAAGCTGAATGCCGGAGCTATCCTTGAAGTCTGTGGATGAAAATTGGGGAGGTTCCCTCAAGTCCAAGCTTTTGTCAGAAGTGATAAGCCCAAACTGTTCAGAGGTCTACAGATCAAGTACGTTCATGGTTCAGACCCTGTCCTAAAGCTTTTGGACGACAACGGGAACATTGCTGAAGAACTAAGCATCCTCAAGTGGAACACGGACAGTGTGGAAGAGTTTCTCAAGGAGAAGTTGGAGCACATATAAACCTTGCTTTGTTGTTCTTTTCTTACTCATCAAATGAGCTATCACAGCACCTAGAAAATATTTTAGTTTTGCATGCTTACATTGATCAGTCTTTTTATGTACGCCATTAATCTTCTAATTAGAAGTTGAAGTAGCAACACAGCCCATGATACGTAAGGAGCTGGCAAGCTTAACAAAACCCTTTCTTAGAAATTTCTATTCTTCTGTATTAGTTGATATCACTAATGAAATGCTTTGTAAGAGGCTTCTGGTTAATTATGCAGATACGAGCTTGTACTAATTGGTCCAGTTTTGTAACAACAGAATCTTAAATAAGGGAGTTAATAAAGGAGATGCCTCCTCTGCTGTCCCTTCTGAAGGTGGCTGACAGAGAACTACAAAGCACGTGAGATGTGCTGAGCCTCAGTAGCGCGGCTGCTCCGCAGAGCACTCAGATCTTTTGTACTGCCCGGCTTTCCTTTTAGTAGAAGTGTTTGTGCCATATAAAATTTTTGTAGCCTAACTGTTGTGGAAGAGATTGAAGATCTACAGTAAGAATGTAATACTCACAAAGGTTTGCATTAATGAGGATTACACAGAAAACCTTTGTTAAGGATTTGTGTAGATCTGATAATTGGCAAATTTTTATGTTTTTAAATATTCTTACAAAAGAATTCCATACAAGAATGTTCACTTATATCACCAAAATATAAATAAAAACTTTCAAAAATGGTTGAATTTGAAAAAAAAAAAAAGATGTGTATGCTCCCACCTGTACTTAAAATACCAGGGAGGATGTGGAATAGGGATTATGAATCTTATAAATATTACAAAATCAAGAAAGGGAACTCAGTATGCAGATAGCACACATACTGCACGTATGCGCTCAATATCTATTGCTCATACCCTGAATCAGGGGGTGGGGGACGCTGTGAGAACTGCTGGACATAATAGTATATCTACAATATCTCTATTATCCCAGAATGATCTGGAAACGGAAGATTCTGAACTTAGAAAGATCCTGTTCCAGTGGTTCATGCTCTTTTATAAAATGAGCTGAATTTTCTCTCAAAAGTATTCTATGACCCTTTGAGGCAGCATAAAAAGTCTTATATGAGAATATTGCGCTGTTTTGTGCTCAAAATGTCACATATGAAAGAGTAAGATATGAAATTCTCCACAACCATCTGGCCCTGGAATGTGCAGTGATCTCACATTGCATTGATCCAACTATATTAACATGAATTATTCACTTATCTCTTTCCCAAGTATTCTTCAGGCAGGCCCTTTGTTGTTCTCTTGTGGTTATGGATACGTGGATACATAGTTCAGCCTGGAGGTGAATAACACGGCAAAAAGTCATGAATGTAAATCATGAAGAAATCTCCATTTTTATGGTATATGAGTAAAGTGTAAATGAACTTTGCTTTCTAGGATGGTATCTTTGGTATCTCTGTGATGTATCTAAAGGAAGAAAATAAGTGTCCTACAGTCTAGATTTTTTAATTTTGAATAATGATAGAACAACCAAATGCCCACTTTCATGGCCAGACAAGGAGGGTGCTCCTTATCAAGGACAGTTCATGGGCACTGGAAAACATGCTCTTGCTTATGCATAAACTGCAAATCTACCAACCCTTGTGGAGTCACTGTGTAGGTCACCACAGATCTTCGGGGCACTAGAACTATAATAACAAGTTTTTATTCTCTGTTGAGAAAGAAGGAGGCCTTTCACTTGTTTCTGTCTGCTTAGCCCTAAATTAATCACAGAGAAACTGTATTAATGAAAGCACTGCTTGCCCCATTAAATCTAGCTTCTTAGTGGCTAGCCCTAATATATTAATTTAACCCATCTCTTTAATATGTACAGCACCATGAGGTTGTGGCCTACCAGCAAAGTTTCAGGGCATCTGTCTCTGCAGGTGGCTCCATGACTTCTCTCTGATTCTGCCTCCTTTCTCACAGCATTTAGCTTAGTTTTCCCTGCCCAATTCTGTTCCCATATAGCTCTGCTATAGGCCCAAAGCAGTTTCTTTATTCATTAATGGTAATTAATGGTAATCAGAGAATACAAAGGAAATCCCACATCACCTCCCTTTTTCTGTTGAAATAAAAAGGGAACTCTTCTACTTTAACATAGTAAAGTTACATACAACATAACAGATATCAAGCAAGAATTACAGTTATAACATTTATATGTACTTCATCTTTTATCATGACTAAGGAAAATTATAACTATAAATTCTTCAAGTCAATCAAGACTCCAGAAGGAGCCAATATTACCTAAATTAACAGGAAGTGCGCTGTAAGCAACTTCTTTTTTTTTTTTTTTTTTTTTTTTTTGGATTTTCGAGACAGGGTTTCTCTGTAGCTATTGGTTCCTGTCCTGGAAATAGCTCTTGTAGACCAGGATGGCCTCGAACTCACAGAAATCAGCCTGCCTCTGCCTCCCGAGTGCTGGGATTAAAGGCGTGCGCCACCACCGCCCGGCTTGTAAGCAACGTCGAAAAGTAGAATTGACAGAGACATCTCATTGACTGGACAGTCACCCAGAGTTCTTCTGTATCATTGGGGCATCCATCTTCAGTCTACAGCCCCACAGTATCCAGCAGACTTTTCCACGAGGAAGGAAATTTATTGGCAGTTTGTCAGTCATTTTCTTCTTTGCTCTGCAGAATATCCTACACACAAGTTCATGAAGCAGGAACCCCAAAGGATCATTTCACCTCTAGGCAAGTTCAGCAGTCATTTCACTGTGGGTTCTGCATGTCCAGTTTATCAAGTGGTCCAGGCAAGAGCAGTTCTTGTCTGCCAATATCTAACCAATTCCATAAGGAGCCTCTTCGATGCCCATCTTCCTCTTGAAGTAACTGGTTCTGTGCTTATAGGAGCAGATGTGTCTCATTGTCATGAAAAGTCCTAATTCTTAAAGATTTTAAATGCCATATTCTGTAGTCTTTGAAAGGTTTGAAGAATGCCTATCCATCTGAAATACATCTCTGTACATCTCGAAAACCTAACTAACACAAGTTTCACTAGTATAGATGACTACCTATTAACCTATATTTCTTAATTATACATTACATTTTTAAATGAGCTGCACAATCACAATACCTTAATCAAGAGTAGAAATACATATACCCAGTATAACAAAATTTTTCTTAAATTTCTATCAATAAACCAAGTTCCATACCTCTCTATGGCATATTCCCCCCTTAAATGTAAACAAACATTTATAAACAATCATTTAGGGAATTTTGGTGTGGTTCTTCTCCAAACTGCTTCTTGCTTTTTATTGGGTGAAGTAATTTTTTGAGGGGTGTTCAAGACAACCTTTCAGGGGTCTTGGTCCATTAAACCTCATTAGCCTAGAATGAATCCACAGGTTCTCATCCTCTGTGGAAACAAAAGAAGAACCTCTTGTCCAAAGCAACATATATTTAAACTCAAATTCTGAAGTCAAGATAACTTTAAAGTATATATGTTGGCTTAGCTTAACAGTTCCCAGAATCAAATGTCTCTCTGAGGTCAAAAAAAAAATCCAAAGAAAACAAAATAGTATACATAATCCAGACGTTTTGTGTATATTTCATCTTTACATGGCTTATTCTTTCTTTACTCCTTTTAATCTATGGACTGTCTGTATTCTGTCTCTTTAAAGACTTTACTCTTTTTATAACTGTCTATATTCTTTTTCTTCCCTCTCAAAAAAAAAATACTTGGCACAATTCTCAAATGATTATACATTGAGGAAGTTTGAATACAAATCAACTTCTGTGACTTGGTTAAAATGTGGAAGCTTAGGGATGTTTGAAATCATGCTATAAAATAATGAGGTTGTACAGAATGAAATTGAGGACACAGTTATCCTAAAGATATTTGTATTTGTGGAAGGATATATATTATTCTAATTATAACATCAAACTACAAGCAAAATGGTTGATATGCAGAAACATCTTTATATTTGTTCTAAACTGACTAAGCCAATATTCCTAAGCTATCATAGCATGGGAAATTGTCTTGTAAGACCACTTTATATAATCATATATATCATTTATATATGTAATTTATATATCATAAATCACATTACATGGATTATATGAATGTTCTTGAAATGCTCACACCCATATTTCTTCTGATTCTTTTTTCTTTTCTCTTTCTAAGCCAATATGATTCCCTCTAGGGATTTAAAACTGAGCCTTGGAGATTCAGTGCTTTGGCCAGACAGAAACCACTGATAGTAAAACCAGGGTTTGAGCTTTCATACTGCACTGTTTCCTTAACAAAGACATTCAGTTCTATTCCATCCACCAACCTCAGCTGTGTACTATGACCCAATATCATCCTTAGTCATTGGCATTCAAAGCAAACATGACTTTAGTTAATAAGTAATGCAAAAATTAAATTAAAAATAATTTTTAAAAACAAGTTTTGACATTCAGGTCAGAAAAGTTTGATTTTAATGATCTTTAGAATCTAGCTAATAATTAGATGGTCTTTTTTGAAATGGAGGTCAGAAAAGTCTGATTTTAATGATCTTTAAAATCTAGTTAATAATTAGATGGTCTTTATTTTGACATGGAGGTCAGAAAAGTTTGATATCAATAGTCTTTTGACCTTTAGTGACACAAAGTCTTATTACCCTGTCACCTTTAGCAAAGTAAGCAGAATTTGTTTTCTAATTCGTATTGACATAAATCCCCCAAATAAACAAGAAAGAAACAATTACTGGACATAAGCTTGACTAGAAAGCACAGAAGTGTATGTTAAAACCTATGTTGAAAGTTGATAAGTCTTAACTGGGTGAGATGCTAATGGCCTCTCTGTCCTGAGTACTAGCTGAGGACAGAGCCTATGAAATAGAGACATATTTCTAAACTTATTGTTTTTCCCACTGAATTATTGTGGCTTACTGTTCAAATCTTGAGCTAGACATCGAAGTTAGAGATAACCGGTACACAAGAAGCATGGCCTTGGTCCTTCCCCAGTGCTGAGCTGGTCTCACAGGTGTTCTGAGCATTGGGTTCACAATAGGGTAGAACATCAGCACTGGTTTCCAACATGCTACCCACACGATCCATTCCCTAACTGTAGGAAGCACAATACAGAATAATTGTCTTTAGAGGAAAAAATTGGAAGTGTGTGCCAGGCTGTAACATAAAAGACTATTGTTTTAGGCTACCAACTAGAGATGACTGCTTAGACACGTGTTTGAGCTTATAGAAAGTCTTTATTAGCCAATTAGTGACTATACTGGGTGTTTGGGATCCCAGGGTAGCCCCAAAACTTTCTCAAGGAGCGCTTTTAAATCACAAAAGCAATATTCTGGGTTGACATACTTCAGTTAACAAAAGCAGGAAGAAACATAACTACAGAAGCCAAAAAACAAAGTTAATACATATACAGACTTACTCAGAACTGGGCTTTTTGGTGGTTTAGGTCTTTGTTTGCATTTTTGGAGGTGCTACTTTCTATGTGCTGAGTTTTATGACCTGAATGGTATTTCCATTATAAATTCAGCTGTGCTATGATCTGGGACCTATTAGAGTTGCTGCTGGTACCATCATATTTACTATGTCTATCACCATGCAACATCACACACTGTCTGACCATAGTTTGGTGACTACTGCAACCCAGAGAACAGACTAACCTATTCTCAAAAAAATATTTTAAATTGGATGATGCTCATCCTTTTTGCTCATATTCTCCCATATCTGCTTTTTATTTCAAACAATCCAACTTTGTGTCTTCATTCACGTTGTTTGGTTTTTATAACCCTTACACTCCTATTATTGCTGTATCTATATGATTGGGTGTGTGACAGTCAACTGTGGTGTGAGGAGTGGGAGGACCTCCCGCAACAAACTGTAGTGTGTTACACTTACCCTTGGCAACACCTTTAGAAAAAGCTATCTCTCTTCCAGAAGTTACCAATTACCAATAGCTTCTCAGCTAGGTATGTGGTTTCCTGCCAATTGCCCACACCGTGTTGAGATTTTGACTGGCTTGAACTTGTGCAGGTCTAATTATGTTATTACTTGTAGTTGGGTTTTTTTTTCACTCTAACCCCATGTTGCACACCAATATGTTGTTGTTGGTGTTGTTGTTGTTTGCTCTTTCCTCTTTATCGTTTTAGGGGGCCCACCACAGTTTCCAAATCATGACACAGAATTATACTTATAAATGCCTAGCCTTACCTTGGCTTAATTTTAGACAGTCTTTCTTAACTTAAATCTGCCACTTACCTTTTGTCTCTGGGCTTTTCCCTCTTCTTACTTACAAATAACTTACTTTCACTCTGTGGCTGCCTGGGGAGCTGGGTGGCTTGGTGACCAACCCCTAGCATCCTCATTCTTGTACTCTCTTGCTCCTCCTTCTCTTCCCATATTTCTCCATCTACTTATTCTCTCTGCCTGTCAGTCCTTACTATTGGCCATTCAACTCTTTATTAGACCATCAGGTATTTTAGGCAGGGAAAGAATAATATCTTCATGGAGTTAAACAAATGAAACATAAAAGAATGCAACACATCTTTGCCATATAAAAACAAATATTCCACAGTGTAAACAAATGTAACACATCTCAAATTAATGTCCCAAAATAATTACCTCTCCTCTGAGTTTCTATGTGTGAGTCAGGACAACATTGTTTCACTGTGATAGTCTACTATCCCTGGCTCTTACTCTATTTCTGCTCAGTCTTGCTCAATGATCTATGAGTCTTGGCAGGTGTGTGTGTCTGTGTGTGTGTGTGTGTGTGTGTGTGTGTGTGTGTGATATAGGTGTCTAATTTATAAATTAACAACCAGCAGTCACTTACTCTCTCTATTTTTAACAGTTATGGTTCTCTGTATTTACTGAAATCCACTGTTTCAAAAAGTGTTATCTATAATGAGGGTTGAGAGATTCACTAAACTGTGGTATAATGGTTATTTGTTAAGAATGAACTTAATTCTATTTCCCATTAGCAGAGTAATAGTAGTTGTCATCTATTAGGGCCAATGAATATTTCACAGGTTCTTGGTAATAATAGCTGTACTGTGAAAAAGGCCTAAAATCCAATCGCAGAGCAGATATTTACATGATGTCTGTACCCCTGTTGAACCACTAGGCATACCTTGCCAAGTAGTCTTTATTACAGCTCACAGCATACACAGGTGAAAAAGTCTAGTGATTACCTTCTCCTCTTGTAGCATGGATACCACCGTCAGCAATGGAGATGAAGTTTCTAGATCAATATTACATTGATTTCTCCATGTTTCATAGCTCATATATGTGATGTCTTTAGATCTTCAATGTTAGTCATACCTTACAGGATTCCCATCTTGCTATACTATTTCCAGATTAGCAATAATTTTTTCTCTAGTTCGTGATCCTCTACCTCTTTAAGTATCCCAGTTCATTCTGAAAAATACATGACCTGTGTATAAGACAAAACAGCTTTAGGTCCCCCTCTAGTGGTGATATAGAAACACTCCATTGCAGAGTTTGTCTTGCGACAAACTTAAACACAAAGTGCCATGTGCTGTGAGATAATAATGTTAGACACATAGAGGAAGAACTAATCAAAACCACAATGAGGTATATTAACTCTTTATAGTAATTTTCCCAATTATAGAAAGGACAACGTGTAGTAGGAGGCCGCTTCTTCACTCCCAGCTGTCCAGACCATAAAATAATCACACAGAAACTATATTATTTAAAATCACTGCATGGACAATTAAGTATATTTCTTAAGTGTATTTCTAGCTCGCTCTTAAATGTTTGGTTAACCCACTTCCATTATTTTATGTTATATCACACCTATCGGCAAGGTTTTACTTGGTGGCTTGCATCTTTCCCTCTGGCAGCTACATGGCATCACTCAACAACAGGGTCTGCTCTACTGTGTTGCCAAAGCAAGGAACAGGGCCTGTTACACTGACTACTGCAGCTGGCTAGGGACAGGGTCAGCTGTCCCATTCTTATTACCTCAGGGCCAACTCTTCTACTGGTGCCAGTTTTGGAAGGGTTGGAAGAGGGCATCTTTCCCTTGTCCCCATCACCACACGGCAGACTAAGAAATAGTATTAGCTTTCCTCCATTACACACTCAGGGCTAGTTTATACACTCTCCTGTCTACAGGGCCAGCTCTACTCTGCTGCCCAGATGAGACACAGGACCCATTCTCCCATGAGCTGCATCTGGTGGAGTATTGGTTCAGGTCTCCCAATTGCTGCTGGTGGCAAGGGATGAGGGGAGAAGGGCATCTTTTCCTCACCTACGTCACCACATGGCAGATGAGAAGGGTGCAGTCTGCTCTCCCATTCTCACACCCTCATAGCCAACTCTCCCATTCCCCTATCAACAGTTCTATTGTCCTGCTCAGGTGAGGTGTAGGACCCCCTCTCCTGAGTGTTTCAGCTGGTGAGGGGCAGGACCAGGTCTTCCTAGTGGTGCGACCAGTGAGGGATGTGTCCAACTCTGTACAGCCCTACCCTTTCAGCTTTCTGTGGTGTCAGGAGCCACAGACATCAACACAGACCATGAATACATTAGGGCAATGAACCGAGATAGGGGTCCTGGCAGTAGCCCAGGCCCAGATATCACTATGCTCTGTGGTGCAGTTAAGCCTCCCATCAGAGACAGGAAAGGCCATGCCTGGCCTAAATGTGTGTCTCCTTGTTTTACTCAATCCATCATATAAACTGATTTCTTATATCAAAATTTATGGCATCCATGAATATTTATAATTTTTGTATTTTTATGATCGTGATGTGTGAAGTTCTTCTGTATATATGTTGCTTTTATTGGTTAATGAATAAGGAAGCTGTCTTGGGCCTGCAAATGGCCCAAGAGTAAAGATAGTAAGGGAAAACTAAACTCGGTCCTGAAAGAAAGAAGGAGGAGTCAGGGAGATGCCATTTAGCCACCAGAGGGGAAAGATGTAAGCTGCCAGCTAAAATCTTGGTGGTAGCCCAAGAACCTCTAGGTAAAATAAAAAATAATAGAAATGGGTTAATTTAAAAGATAAGAGTGAGTTTGAAAGATGTATAAGTTAATAGGACAAACAGTGTTGTAATTCATACAGTTTTTGTTTGATTAATTTCAGGAATCTGGGCAGCTGAGAACAAACCAGCAGCCTCCTAATACATGATCACTTAAAATAAACTCAAAGCTCTTAAGGTGAAACAAAGGTTTGGTTTAAAATTCTGTATTAAAGCCAATAAACCTCTCAGGATTCAGAAGGATTACTATAGCAGGTGAAAACTGTCTAAGATATCTGAGGATAAATTTAAAAAATATATTTTATTTTCACTGGTGTGAGAAGTCCTACTTTATATGTGTTGCTTTTATTTGTTAATGAATAAAGATGGTACCTTGGCCTGTGATAGGGCAGAATAGAGCTAGACTGGGGAAAACTAAACTGAATGCTGGGCAAAAGAAGGAGGAGTCAAAGAGAAGTCATGTAGCCTTTGCCAGAGACAGGCACACTGGAATCTTACTGGTAAGCCACTGCCCCATGGCAATATACAGATAAATAGAAATGGGTTAATCAAAGATATAAGAGCTAGCTAGCAATACGCTTAAGTTATTGGTCAAGCAGTCATTTAAATAATATAGTTTCTGTGTGGTTATTTTAGATCTGGAAAGCTGGGAACGAATAAGCAGCCTCCTACTACAGCTCACATAAGTCTCTATCATATCTCACTGATTCTTCCTGTTAGTTCCCTAATTCGCTGTTCTTTACTTTTCTCTCACCATTCCTCTTCATTGTTCCACGTTGTTCTACCCATCCCAATTGGTTTTTAGGATATATACCCACACACACAGTTAATAAGCATGCATCTCATAGAATCACAAAAACCAGATGAATCCAGCAAGGAGGTGCCTTATGTCTCAGAAGGGACATGGCTGTGTAGCTCCCCAACAGACACTCAGAGGGTTGAATAAGGATAGGATTTTAAATTTAAATTATTTCAAAATTCTAAAAAGAAGTTTTTGTGCACTAGCTACATTTCTTAACTATAACCCATTAAGATAGAATTTAGTGATTAATTATTGTATAAAACTGCAGCAATGCTTTTAAACTTTCTGAGCACTTCTACTTCCATCCCCACTGGCTGGGAACACAGTGTTGGTAGCCATAGTAACCCGCAAGCTTTGGCGGAAGATGAAAGTAATTGATTGGCATTAGCATCTAGCTAGCTGAGTTTAAAGTGAATTTCTTTGGAGACTTTGATTCCAACTCTAGCTGGGTGCCTGCCAGCACACAAGAGAGGAGGAATTTCTTTCTCTGGGGTTGGTTTAGTGACTCAAGCCTTTGTCCTGTGTCTCTAGGGGAAAACACATAAGCAGTTAGTTTTCTGGGCTATGATCTTATGTTAAATAAAACCAAGATGAAGAGTAAACACAGAATATTAACAGTTTATTATGTTTGAGCTAAAGGCCAGTAGATTACACCTTCCTGAGCCTGCTGCTAGAGAATTCAAGGCCAACCAGACCCGTTTCTCAGGAAGAGTAGACATACTGTCTCTCGTCTCAGTGCCTTCTACTTGAGGCTCCTTTCTTATCAATGAATACTGTCAATAAGGATAGTTGTGAGAGACTAACTTTATGTAGATTTGACCATGAAAACTAAAGGTTTGGTTGAGTCAATAGTTGCACACCAGGGATTTAGGGTGTGGGCAAAGGTATACAGTTGACCATACAGGAAAAGTTAGGTTTAAAGAATGGTTTATACACTGCTGGGGAGCCAGTTTTTTTTCTGGAGACAGCAAACATAAAGAGCAAGTACTCTTTATATAAGAAATTTTGCTTTTGTTTTTGTTTTTGTTTTTTTTTGTTTTTTTTTTTTTTTTTTACTGGCCCTACACAATTTGAGTGCTTAATGACATATCAGATGGCTTTTAGATGAATGCTTGGATGGCAGTACACATAGACAGACAAAAAGGCAATCGTGGCAAATTTCTTATTACCTTCTTATACATACAACAGCAAAGAGCAGTAGAATTACCAGCCTCACATTAACAATTTATTAATTATTCTCATATTAAAAATATTATTTTAAAATGTCAAGCTTGTATGTTATTCTAGAAATATTGATACATTTCTTGTATTCTCTATTTCCAGCTCAAGTTTCCATAATCTTTTCTTCCTATTTTAGCATGCTATGTCCTGAGTTTTTCTAAGAATATTTTTAATTATTCTGCAATAGACTATGAAGGTTGGGGTATATCATGCTATTCTTTTTTGACTAATATACATCATTTAATGAAACACTAAAAAACAGGTTAAATATCCTTACCACCTTTCACTTTTTGTAAGTTCCTTATACAATAAAATCATCTCTCACTAGTTATCTGCTTTATCATGTTCATATTTTTACTGAAGCTCAAATCATCTGGAAGAAATAATTTTCTGTTTATTTTCTGTCAAGTAGAAATATGAGTTCCTAAAGAGAGATATTTGCCCTTTTTATCAGGGTCTCTACAATGATATAATGTGATATGAAGCAAATACTCAAAATCACAAAACAGAGGAAGGTGGCTCTAATACCAGACATTCAGCCAACACATTGTGTATTGGAGATCTGACATACAAGAATGAGTAAAGAGACAGATATTGCCTGCACCACTCTGACTAAGGGATGAGTAGGTGGCCTCCCAGCTGGACAGCCCAGTCCCTAGGCACTAAGAAATGGGCCCACTGCATCCCCATCCCCCACCCATGACAACACCACTAGCCAGTCATCAGGCAAGGCTCCTCCAGACAGGCTGCTCCACCATACCCACATCAGACCCTGTAATCTACAAGTCCCACTCCATCTGCAAACCTCAAAGGTTTACTGAGACAGACATTGCCTGCACTGATCAAACCAATTGGTGGGCATAACTGGAGGTTTCTCTCCTGCCTTCTAGTTCCCAAATAATCGTTCTGCGGCTTAACATTAATTAGAAACTGTTTGCCCTATTAGCTCAGGGTTCTCATTATGTAGCTCTTACAACTTCATTTTACCACGAAGTTCATGATTTGTTGCTTCACATCATGTTTCTTCAGCAGTTGCTAATGTCTCACTGACTCTCCCTTCTTCCTTTCTGTAGCTGTTAGGATTTCCTACTATATTCTATAGTTTACCCTCCCATAGGCCAAAGCAGCTTCTTTATAAACCAACGGTAATAAAACCTATTCACACCATACAGAAGGGCCTCACACATCAGGTGATTGGCTGACCTCCCAGATGGACAGCCCAGTCTCTAATACTGAAGGCCCAGAGCACAACTCCTGCCCCTCCTCCAACCATCTCAGTCCCACCAGAAAGTAAGCAAGGAAGGATCCCCGAGAAGGCTTCTCCTCCACCAACTACCGTTTGAACCTGCAAACTCCAGGCCCCACTCTGCTTCCAAACCCAACCATCCACTGTGGCATCAGCAGCTTTGGAAGAGATGGAAGAGGTGGGTAGAAACCAGTGCAAGAATGTAGAACACAAGAGACAGAAGACAGAATCACAGGCATTGAAGATTCAATAGAGAAAATAGATTCACTGATCAAATAAAACATTAAAGTCAACAAAGTCATAACAAAAACTGCCCAGGAATTCTGGGACATTATGAAAGGTCAAACATAAGAATTATAGGGTTAGAAGAAGGACAAAAACTCCAGCTCAGTCTCACAGAAAATCTATTCAACAAAATCATAGAAGAAAATGTTCCCCAAACTAAAGAAGGAAATGTCTATGATGGTACAAGATGCTTACAGAACACCAAATAGACTGGATCAAAAAAGAAGTCCCCTCATTACATAATAACCAAAACACTAAATATATTGAATAAAGAAAGAATATTAAGAGACTCAAAGGGAAAATTCCAAATAATGTATAATGGCATGTAGCAATATTTTGTTTATGTTTTAATATATAAAGCTTGCCTGAAGATCAGAGTGCAGAGCTAAGTCACTAGAGGCCAGGGAATGGTGGCATGTATGTTTTACCCAGAGACTTGGGAGACAGAAGCAGAGGGAGCTCTATAACTTCAAGGCTACACTGTGCTACACAAGACTGAATCTATATGAAAGCGAAAGAGATCACACAAAGGTGATCCCAACCTTTAATCCCAGCACTTGGGAGGTAGAAACAGGAGTGATAAGGCTAGATGGAAAAAGGAATATAAGGTGGAAGCAGACAGGAGCTATGTGCAGTCTGAGGCTTAGTAGAGACTGTTTCAGTCTGAGATTCAGTGGATGCAGTCTGAGGACAGAATTTCCCCATTTGACTGAGCATTGGTAGAGGTAAAAGAACTCTAGTGGCTGGCATCTCTGCTTCACTGTTCTTTCTCATTAACCCCTATTCCTATCTTTGGGATTTTATTATTAAGACCAACTAGAACTGGTGCTACATCTGATGCCCAACTTTTGGGGTACAAAGTCACAAAAAAGCCAATTGCCTGTTGAAGTAATAAGGGCGGCGGCGGGGCTGCGTTCCCCGCCCCCCGGCCGCCTGCTCTGCTAGCTTATGCCCCGAAATAACAACACACAAACTGTATTCATTTAATCACTGCTTGGCCCATTCTCTTCTAGGCTAATTCTCACATATTAATTTAGCCCATTTCTAATCATCTGTGTATGGCACCCCAAGGTGCGCTTACCGGGGAGATTCTAGCCTAGTCCATCCTGGGTCGGAGCTTCATGGCGTGTGTCTGCCCGGGAGCGGGGCATGGCGTCTCTGCTGAGGCGTCTGCTCCGGAGAGCAGAGCTGTGGAGTCTCTGACCTCACTTCCTGTTCCTCCCAGCGTTCTGGTCTGATTACTCCACCTACCTATGTCCTAACCAATAAAATGGGCCAAGGCAGTTCCTTTATTAGCCAATGACCTTCCTCCATCATTTCCCCTTTTTCGGTTTAAACAAAAAAAAAAAGGCTTTAACATAGCAAAATAACATATAACAAAACAGTTATCAAATAAAAGTTACAATAATCTTTATCATAACTAAGGAAAACTATAACTATAACTAACTATTCTTAACTCCATCAAAGACTCCAGAAAGATACACTACTACCTAAGCAAACAAGAAAAAAGCAACTTTTAAAACTCTAGAAATGACAGAGACATCTCGCTGCTTGAACAGTCACCCAAAGTTCCTCTGTACCGTTGGGGCATCCATCTTCAGCCTTCAGGCCCATGGCATCCAGCAGACATTTCCATAAAGCAGGAAAATTCAAAGTCAGTTCAGTCACTATCTGTTGTGTCCTGCAGAATATCTCCCAGACTCTTTCATGAATCAGGAACCCCGAAAGATCATCTCACCTTAGACAAGTTCAGTAGTCCTCTCTCTATGGGTTCTCTGTGTCCAGTTTATGCAATAGTCCAGGCAAGAGCAGTTTCTTGCCCAAATGGCTATCAAACTCCATAAGGATCCTCTTCGATGTCCATCTTCCTCTTGAAGTAGATTGGTGCTGCCAGGAGCAGAGTGTCTCATTGTCATGAAAAGTCCTCAGTTATTAAAACATTAAATGTCCTATTCTGTAATCTTTGAAAGACATGAAGAATGTCTATCTAAAATATATCTCTATATATCTAGAAAATCTAATTAACATGACTACAAGCTTTACTATTATCGATGATTATCCATTAACAACCTATATTTCTTAATTATACAGTACATATTTAAATGAACTACACAATCACAATACCTTAATCAAAATCAGAAGCACTTATACATATAACAAAATTGACCTTAAATCTCTATCAATAAAGCAAAATCTATACTAATGCAAATTATTCATATCTATATCATATCCCCCTTTAAATGTAAAAGGACGTTTATAAACCATATTTGGGAACATGGGCGCAGTTTTTTCTCTCCAAACTGCTTCCTGCTGAATGGGGGCGTCGTTAAAAAGGTCTTTCATGGTATAACTTGTGTGCTAGTTTCATCTCAGTTGGCAGTTGAGCGAAGCAATTTTCTAAAGATGTTCACTGCAACCCTTCAGGAGGGTGTGGTCCATCATACCATATCGGGATAGAAGAAATGAACAGCGTCTCATCCTCTGTGAAAACAAAATAAGAAACTCCTTTCCAAAGCATCATGTCCTTAGATCCAAATTTCAAAGTCAAGGCATCAAAATATCTATGTTGGATTAGTTCAGCAGCATTTATAAATAAATATCTTTTAGTAGCTTTTGCTCTTTCCTCAGCATTCAAACAATTCAAAGAGAGCATAATAGCATACAGTATTAAAATTCTCGGTGTATTTTCCATCTTTGTGCAGCTTTTTTTTAACCTCTATTTTGTTTATTTTTACTGTTAACTCTTTGCTTTTTGAGACAGGTTCTCTGTATCTTTGACCTGAAGTAACTCTGTAGACCAGGCTGTCTTTGAACTCTCAGAGATCTGCCTGTCTCTGCCTCCCAGGCATTCGGGATTAAAGGTGTACACTACTACACCTTGAACTCACAGAGATCTGTTTGTCTCTGCCTTCTAGGCACTGGGATTAAAGGCGTGTGCTACCACACACAACAACTCTCTTCCTTTTTTTGTTTTTTACTTTAAGAACTTCAACTTTTAGTCTGCATATATTTTTAACACACTTTAAACCATTCAGAAATTTTCTCTGTCTTTGAATCTCTCTTTACTGTATATCTCTCTTATTCTGACCACATGAATCTTTAATTTACCAAGCAATCTCAGTAGGACTAAAGGCGTGGCTTTGTCAGCTAGATCCAGTCCATTCCTTAGCTTTCCAGCCTCATGGCTGAGGTACTGGCTGTAGCCATGTTTACTGCAACAACTGTATGGCATTTCAAGGTCCCTGCCAGCAAGTGAGCTACAACAGACAACACTCAAGTCCTCTCGGTAGCCGGCCCTCCTGCCTCAAACAGTCAGAGTTTGCCCTGGCAGGACAGCCCAAAAAGCCGGCATTTTTAAATGGCGCAGCTTTTTTCCTGCTACGGCTGAAAACCGAAAAGCATGCGTTCAGCTTTTCGTCAACACTGTTTAAGTGTTTCGTGGCAGGACCTCTTAATGAGCTGCAGGCTTTGCAGCTAAAGCTGAGTCAGGAAGCCTCTCTTAGATGAGGCGCTTGCTTGCCTCTAGCAAGCAGAGTAGAACTGAGAAATTGCTGCTACCAAGAAACCAGGCACAATGCTTTCCTTTTGTTCTAGAATTACTTCCCAAGCTTTCTCAGGCTTTATGTGGAAGCAGTTGTCCATGTGGGCGCCATATGAAGTAATAAGGGCGGTGGCGGGGCTGCGTTCCCAGCACCCCGGCCGCCTGCTCTGCTAGCTTATGCCCCGAAATAACAACACACAAACTGTATTCATTTAATCACTGCTTGGCCCATTCTCTTCTAGGCTAATTCTCACATATTAATTTAGCCCATTTCTAATCATCTGTGTATGGCACCCCAAGGTGCGCTTACCGGGGAGATTCTAGCCTAGTCCATCCTGGGTCGGAGCTTCATGGCGTGTGTCTGCCCGGGAGCGGGGCATGGCGTCTCTGCTGAGGCGTCTGCCCCGGAGAGCAGAGTTGTGGAGTCTCTGACCTCACTTCCTGTTCCTCCCAGCGTTCTGGTCTGATTACTCCACCTACCTATGTCCTAACCAATAAAATGGGCCAGGGCAGTTCCTTTATTAGCCAATGACCTTCCTCCATCAGCCTGTGGCTTTGCAACCACTGGCAAAGCTGGAGCCACACGTGGTCAAAGGCAGCACCCTACCAGCTAGGTTTTCCTTTCTTCTCTCCCTTCTCAGGCTGCTGCTAAACTAGGAAGCTGCTTTAAAACATAGCCAAGGTGACAAAGCAATCATCATCCTCACATCATCATCATCATCATCACTGGACCATTTGGAGAGAAAATTGGGAATTCTAAAGAGGAATTACTTAAAAGAGAGTTTTTTAAATAAAAAATGGGGCCCTGCCGTCTTTGGGCACATAAGCCCTGCCGTCTTTGGGCACATAACAGCACCAAGCTCAGCCTGTCTGGACACTGGGATCGAATCCGGAGGGCAGCCAGGTGGGCAGGAATACCTTTGTTTCAATAGCCTGCCTGCAGCAAGCAAGGTAGGTGCTTTGTTTAAGAGCTACCCAACCAGCATGGAGATCTGATCTAGGCACCAGGAGAACCATCTCTGGGGTGAGTGAGTTTCTGACCCGCGGCAGCAGCCCGGGACAGGGAACTACTTCCTGCAGGGCATATACTCCTGCATACTGCCTCTCTCTTCCTATCTCACCCAGCATGCATCCAGAACCCTCCCCACTTCTGCCTCCCTGCCGTCTTTGGGCACATAACATCACCCAGCTCAGCCTGTCTGGACGCTGGGATCGAATCCTGAGGGCAGCCGGGTGGGCGGGAATTCCTTTGTTTCAATAGCCTGCCTGCAGCAAGCAAGGTAGTCTCTTTGTTTATGAGCTACCCAACCAGAAGGGAGATCTGATCTTGGCACCAGGAGAGCCATCACTGGGGCGCCTAAAGAGCCATCACAGAAGAGTGCCATCACTGGGAAGGTACATCAGTGGGCAAGGAGACCTGATCCTGTAAAAGAAGATCCTTAGGGGAGCATTCGGAGGAAGAGATGGGTAGGCGCCAATGCAAGAATTAACACAACAATCTGAAAAACAACATGAAACCACCAGAACCCAGCAACCTCACAACAGGAGGACATGAACACCTTAATCAAGAAGAAGTAGAAAAAATGGACTTTATGAAAGTGATTGCCACCCTTAAACAACATGTAAAAAAATGCCCATATAGAAATGAATTAGAAGTATAACAGAAAGTTTGAAGAATTGAATAAAGCAGTGAATGATAACCTAGAAAACCAAGGAAAAACAATCAAACAGATAATGGAAACAGTTCAAGACTTGAAAACTAAATTAGAGACAAGGAAGAAAACAAAAACGAGGGCTGGCTGAACATGGAAAATATAGGTAAACGCATAGAGACTACAGAAACAAACATAACCAGCAGAATACAAGAGATAGAAGAATGAATCTCAGATTCTGAAGATAACATAAAGAAAATAATCGCAATTATCAAAGATAACAGCAAGTCCAACAAACTCTCATCACAAAACATTCAGGAAATATGGGACACAATAAAAAGACCAAACCTAAGAATAATAGGAGTAGAAGAAGGAGAAGAAGCACAGCTCAATGGTCCAGAAAATATATTTAATAAAATTATAGAAGAAACCTTTCCCAACATAAAGAAAGATATTCCTTTGAAGGTTCAAGAAGCATACAGAACACCGAATAGACTGGACCAAAAACAAAAACAAAAAAACATCTCCTCGCCATATAATAATCAAAACACAAAACATACAGAATAAAGAAAGAATATTAAGAGCTGCAAAGGAAAAAGGTCAAGTTACTTATAAAGGTAAACCTATCAGACTTACACCTGACTTCTCTATGGAAGCCATGAAAGCCAGAAGGTCCTGGATAGATGTATGCAGAAACTAAGAGAACACGGATGCAAGGGCAGACTACTATACCAAACAAAGCTTTCATTCACTATAAATGCAGAAAACAAAATTTTCCAGGATAAAAACAAATTTAAACAATACGTAGCCACAAATCCAGCCTTACAGAAAGTAATAGAAGGAAAATCACAAACCAAGGAGTCCAACAATGACCACAATACCTCAGACATCTAGAGACCCTTCAACAGTACAACTCAAAGAAGGGAAAACACACAAACTCGACTAATAGAAAAGTGACCACAGTTAACAACCACTGGTCATTAATATCACTTAATGTCAATGGGCTCAACTCACCTATAAAAAGGCACAGGCTAAGAGATTGGATAAGAAAACAGGATCCAACATTCTGCTGTCTACAAGAAACACACCTAAACCACAAAGACAGGCACCTACTCAGAGTAAAGGGATGGGAATAGGTTTATCAAGCAAATGGACCTAAGAAACAAGCAGGTGTGGCCATACTAATTTCTTACAAAGTTGACTTCAAACTTAAATCAATCAGAAGAGATGGAGAGGGACATTTTATACTCATAACAGGAACGATTCATCAGGATGAAGTCTCAATCTTGAATATCTATGTCCCTAATATAAAAGCACCCACGTACGTAAAAGAAACATAAATAGAACTCAAGCCAGCCATCAAACCGCACACACTAATAGTAGGAGACTTCAACACACCCCTCTCAACAATGGACAGGTCAATCGGACAGAAACCTAACAGAGAAATTAGAGAATTAATGGAGGTAATGAATCAAATGGACTTAACAGACATCTATAGAACATTCCAACCAAATAGGAAAGAATATACCTTCTTCTCTGCAGCTCATGGAACCTTCTCAAAAATTAACCACATACTCAGTAACAAAGCAAACTTCCACAGTTACAAAAAAATATTTGTAACCTCCTGTGTCTTATCAGATCACCATGGATTAAAGTTAGAATTCAACAACAATGCTACCCCCAGAAAATCTGCAAAGTCATGGAATCTGAACAGTCAACTACTGAACCATACCTGGATTAAGAAAGAAAGAAAGAAAGAAAGAAAGAAAGAAAGAAAGAAAGAAAGAAATTAAAGTCTTCTTTGAATTCAATGAAAATAAAGAAACAACATACTCAAACTTATGGGACACTATGAAAGCAGGCCTAACAAGAAAGTTCATAGCACTAAGTGCCCACTAAAGGAAAAAGGAGAAAGCACACATTGGAGACTTAACAGCCCACATGAAAGCTCTAGAAAAAAAAAGAAGCAGACTCACCTAGGAGGAGTAGAAGACTGGAAATAATCAAACTGAGGGCAGATATCAACAAAATAGAAACACAGAAAACAAACCAAAGAATCAATGAAACAAAAAGCTGGTTCCTGGACAAAATCAACAAGATTGATAAACACCTATCAAAACTAATCAAATGGCAGAGAGTGAATATGCAAATTAAGAAGATCAGAAATGAAAAGGGGGACATAACCACAGACACAGAGGAAATTCAGAGAATCATTAGATCTTACTACAAAAGCCTGTATGTCACAAAACTGGAAAATGCAAAAGAAATGGTCACTTTTTAAGATAAATACCATATACCAAAGTTAAACCAGGACCAGGTGAACAATCTAAATAGAACTGTTAGTCGCAAAGAATTAGAAACTGGACTACTGAGAACTCAAGAACAATGGCAATGGGTTTCTGATCCTACTGAACGCACTGGCTTTGTGGGAGTCTAGGCAGTTTGGATGCTCAACTTACTAGACCTGGATGGAGGTGGGGGTTTCTTGGACTTCCCACAGGACAGGGAATCCTGATTGCTATTCGGGCTGAAGGGGGGGGGGACTTAATTGGGGGAGGGGGAGGGAAATGGGAGGCGGTGGCGGGGAAGAGACAGAAATCTTTAATAAATAAATAAATTGAAAAAAAAAAAAAAAAAAAACAATAAAAAAAATAAAATGTTAACTCTGTGAGTTCGAGACCAGCCTGGTCTACAAGAGCTAGTGCCAGGACAGGCTCCAAAGCCACAGAGAAACCCTGTCTCAAAAAAACCAAAAAAAAAAAAAAAAAAAAAAAAAAAAAAATAAAATGTTAAACAAAAAACCTCCATACCAAAAAAAGCCCAGGACCAGATGGTTTCAATGCAGAATTCTACCAGAACTTCCAAGAAGACCTGATACCTATATTCCTTAATGTATTTCACAATATAGAAACAGAAGAGGCATTGCCAAATTCCTTTTATGAAGCTACAGTTACTCTGATATCAAAACCACACAAAGACTCAACCAAGAAAGAGAATTACAGGCCAATCTGACTCATGAACATCGGCGCAAAAATCCTCAATAAAATACTGGCAAACCGTATCCAAGAACACATTAGAAAAATTACCCATTATGCTCAAATAGGCTTCATCGCAGAGATGCAGTGCTGGTTCAACATATGCAAATCGATTAATGTAATCCATCATATAAATAAACTGAGAGAAAAAAAACCATATGATTATTTCATTAGATGCTGAAAAAGCATTTGACAAAATCCAACATCCCTTTATGATAAAAGTCTTGGAGATATTAGGCATACAAGGGTCATACCTAAATATAATAAAAGCTATTTACACCAAGCCGACAGCTAACATCAAATTAAATGAAAGGAAACTGAAAGCCATTACACTAAAACCAGGAACACGACAAGGCAGTCCACTCTCTCCATACCTCTTCAATATAGTGCTTGAAGTTTTAGCAATAGCAATAAGACAACATAAGGGGATCAAGGGATTTGAATTGGAAAGGAAGAAGTTAAACTTTCATTATTTGCAGATGATATGATAGTGTACATAAGTGACCCCAAAAACTCCACTAAAGAACTCCTACAGCTGATAAACAGCTTTAGTAATGTGGCAGGATACAAGATCAACTCCAAAAAATCAGTTGCCCTCCTATACACAAAGGATATGGAAACAGAGAGGGAAATCAGAGAAGCATCACCTTTCATGATAGCCAAAAACAGCATAAAATATCTTGGGGTAACTCTAACCAAGGAAGTGAAAGATCTATTTGACAAAAACTTTAAGGCATTGAAGAAAGAAATTGAAGAGGATACTAGAAAATGGAAGGATCTCCCTTGCTCTTGGATTGGGAGGATCAACATAGTAAAAATGGCAATTCTACCAAAGGCAATTTATAGATTCAATGCAATCCCCATCAAGGTCCCATCAAAATTCTTCACAGATCTCGAGAGGACAATAATCAACTTTATATGGAAAAACAAAAAACCCAGGATAGCCAAAAACAATCCTATACAATAAAGGATTGTCGGGAGGCATTACCATCCCTGACTTCAAACTCTATTACAGAGCTACAGTGATGAAAACAGTGTGGTACTGGCATAAAAACAGAAAAGTCGACCAATGGAATTGTATAGAAGACCCGGATTTTAACCCACAAACCTATGAACACCTCATTTTTGATAAAGGAGCTAAAAGCATACAATGGAAGAAAGAAAGCATCTTCAACAAATGGTGCTGGCATAACAGGATGTAAACCCATAGAAGAATGAAAATAGACCCATATCTATCACCATGCACAAAACTCAAGTCCAAATGGATTAAAGACCTCAATATCAATCTGAACACACTGAACCTGATAGAAGAGAAAGTGGGAAGTACACTACAACAGATGGGCACAGGAGATTGCTTCCTATGTATAACCGCAGCAGCACAGACATTAAGGGAAACATTGAATAAATGAGACCTCCTGAAACTGAGATGCTTCTGTAAAGCAAAGGACACTGTCACCAAGACAAAAAGGCAACCTACTGACTGGGAGAAGATCTTCACCAACCCCACAACAGACAAAGGTCTGATCTCCAAAATATATACAGAGCTCAAGAAACTAGACTTTAAAATGCCAATTAACCCAATTAAAAAACGGGGCACTGAACTGAACAGAGAATTCTCAACAGAAGAAGTTCAAATGGCCAAAAGACACTTAAGATCATGCTCTACCTCCTTAGCAATCAGGGAAATGCAAATCAAAACAACTTTGAGATATCATCTTACACCTGTCAGAAGGTCTAAAATCAAAAACACCAATGATAGCCTTTGCTGGAGAGGTTGCGGATTAAGGGGTACCCTCATCCATTGCTGTTGGGAATGCAAACTTGTGCAACCACTTTGGAAAGCAGTGTTTCGGTTTCTCAGGAAATTTGGGATCAACCTACCCCTGGACCCAGCAATACCACTCTTGGTAATATACACAGGAGATACCCTATCATATGACAAAAGCATTTGTTCAACTATGTTAATAGCAGCATTATTTGTTATAGCCAGAACCTGGAAACAACCTAGATGCCCTTCAATAGAAGAATGGATGAAGAAAGTGTGGGATATGTACACATTAGAGTACTACTCAGCGGTAAAAAACAATGACTTCTCGAATTTCGCATGCAAATGGATGGAAATAGAAAACACTATCCTGAGTGAGGTAACCCAGACCCAAAAAGATGAACATGGGATGTACTCACTCATATTTGGTTTCTAGCCATAAATAAAGGACATTGAGCATATAATTTGTGATCCTAGAGAAGCTAAATAAGAAGGTGAACCCAAAGAAAAACATATAGTCATCCGCCTGGAAATGGGAAGTAGACAAGATTTTAGGGCAAAACCTGGGAACTTGGGGGTGAGGAGGAATGGGGCTAAGGGGAAATGGTGTGAGAAATGTGAGAAGGGGAGAATGGGGGAAGTTTGGGGGAATGGGATGGTTGGGAAAAAGAAAGGGTGGACACGGGAGCAGAGAAATATACATATATATATATATATATATATATATATATTAATTAAGGGAGCCATCTTAGGGTTGGCAAGAGACTTGACTCTAGAGTGGCTCGCAGGTGTCCAGGGAGATGTCCCCAGCTAGTACCTTGAGCAACTGAGGAGAGGGAACCTGAAATGACCTATCCTATAGCCATACTGATGAATATCTTGCATATAACCTTAGAACCTTCATCTGGCGATGGATCGAGATAGACAGAGACCCAAATTGGAGCACCAGACTGAGCTCTTAAGGTCCAAATGAGGAGCAGAAGGAGGGAGAACATGAGCAAGGAAGTCAGGACCACGAGGGGTGCACCCACCCACTGTGACAGTGGAACTGATCTATTGGGAGCTCACCAAGGCCAGCATGACTGGGACTGAATAAGCATGGAATGAAACCGGACTTTCTGAACGTGGCGGACAATGAACGCTGATGAGAAGCCAAGGACATGGCACTAGGTTTCGATCCTAATACATGAACTGGCTTTCAGGGAGCCTAGCCTGTTTGGATGCTCACCTTCCTTGTACTTGATAGAAGTGGGAGGACCTTGTACTTCCCGCTGGACAGGGAATCTGGACTGCTCTTCATTCTCGAGAGGGAGGGGGAATGGAGTGGGGGGGAGGGGGAGAGGGGTAGGGGAGTGGGGAAAGGGGGCGATGTGTGTGAGGAAGGGGAGGGAAATGGGAAGCAGGAAGGAGGCGAAAATTTTTTTTTTGCAACAACTAAAAAAAATAAAAAAATAAAATAAAATAAAATTTAAAAAAATGGGAAACACAATGATGATGAAGAAAATTAGGTCTCTATATAATTATGTAATGAATTATTTTAAAATGGAATGATTAAATGAGGGAATAATCAACTTAACCAAGATTAGCATACTGTTAATTATCATTTTGATAATCCTTCTCATTTTGATAGTTCTTGGTTTATCTCTTAAAAAGCTGTTCAGTATGAATGCAATGATATAGGACTTAGAAAAAACTTAATAAAACAGGACACATAGATATTCAAATCCCAGTGGGAATTTAATGGAGATCCAATTTCATCATTGCATTATAAGGCTATTGTAACTGTAATTCTTGCTTGATACCTGTTTTGTTGTATGTAATTTTACTATGCTAAAGTTAAAACCTTCCTTTTTATTTAAACAGAAAAAGGGAGGTGATGTGGGAGTCCCCCTGTGTGCTGAGATTACCATTAATGAATAAAGAAACTGCCTTGGCCTGTTGATAGGGCAGAACTTAGGTAGGCAAGGAGGGTTGTACTGAATGCTGGGAGAAAGTAAGGCAAAGTCAAAGCGATGCCATGGAGCTGCCGCCAAAGTCAGACATGCCAAATCTTTGCCGGTAAACCACTGCCATGTTGCATTTACAGATTAATAGAAATGGGCTAAATTTTTTTCTTTTCTTTTTTCTTTTCTTTTCTTTTTTTTTTTTTTTTTGAGACAAGGTTTCTCTGTAGCTTTGGTGCCTGTCCCAGATCTAGCTCTTGTAGACCAGGCTGGCCTCGAACTCACAGAAATCTGCCTGCCTCTGCCTCCCGAGTGCTGGGATTAAAGGCATGCACCACCACTACTCAGTGAAATGGGTTAAATTAATATGAGAGTTAGCCAATAAGAAACGAGCTAATTGGTCAGGCAGTGATTTAAATAATATGGTTTCTGTGTGATTAAGTTGGTTCCAGGCCTCTGGGACAAAAAAGCTGACCCTCCTCCTACAAATGGGTTTAATTAAATCCTTATGTTTGACTCCAACAAGCACTATCTGTACAGCTATGATAAAGGGAATGGCAAGTAGGTACCTCTTAGAAATAAACTTTAAAATCTGATGTCAGATTGAAAGAAAGGAAAATGTTGACAAGAATTTAGTGATAACTAGATATGCATTTTTGTATTTCCCAGTGATCAAATAAGGTCAATGATTTCACAATTATAACATCAAATTGATATCATACAATGTGTGGAAATTAAGAAAATAAACTGATGAGACTTTTTAAGAACTTTGGTGTTGTTTGGGAGAGAAGGATAATACATAGAGCACAGGATTTCCTGTGGAAAAGCATGAATTCATATTTGGTTCTAGGTAATAATCATGAGCTGGAATGACAAGAGTTTATGTTCAGAGTAACACCAATTCAGGGACAGGAATAACAACACTTAATGTGGAATCCTCCCTATGTCTAGTCCTTAATGTATTTCCTCTTGCAACAATCATTTCATTAGATGCTGAAAAGGCATTTGACAAAATTCAACATCCCTTTATGATAAAAGTATTGGAGAGATTAGGGATACAAGGGTCATACCGAAATATAATAAAAGCTATATACAGCAAGACAACAGCTAACATCAAATTAAATGGAGAGAAACTCAAAGCCATCCCACTAAACTCAGGAACACGACAAGGCTGTCCACTCTTGCCATACCTCTAATATAGTGCTTGAAGTTCTAGCAATAGCAATAAGACAACATAATGGGATCAAGGGGATTCGAATTGGAAAGGAAGAAGTTAAACTTTTGTTATTCGCAGATGATATGATAGTGTACATAAGCGACCCCAGAAACTCCACCAAAGAACTTTTACAGCTGATAAACAGCTTTAGTAATGTGGCAGGATATAAGATCAACTCCAAAAAATCAGTCGCCCTCTTATACACAAAGGATATGGAAGCAGAGAGGGAAATCAGGGAAGCTTCACCTTTCACGATAGTCACAAACAGCATAAAATATCTTGGGGTAACTCTAACCAAGGAAGTGAAAGATCTATTTGACAAGAACTTTAAGGCATTGAAGAACGAAATTGAAGAGGATACCAAAAAATGGATGGACCTCCCTTGCTCTTGGATTGGGAGGATCAACATAGTAAAAATGGCAATTCTACCTAAGGCAATTTATAGATTCAATGCAATCCCCATCAAGATCCCATCAAAATTCTTCACAGATCTGGAGAGGACAATAATCAACTTTATATGGAAAAACAAAAAACCCAGGATAGCCAAAACAATCCTATACAATAAAGGATCTTCTGGAGGCATTACCATCCCTGACTTCAAACTCTATCACAGAGCGACAGTAATGAAAACAGTGTGGTACTGGCATAAAAACAGAGAAGTCGACCAATGGAATCGTATAGAAGACCCGGATTTTAACCCACAAACCTATGAACACCTCATTTTTGATAAAGGAGCCAAAAGTATACAGTGGAAGAAAGAAAGCATTTTTAACAAATTGTGCTGGCACAACTGGATGTCAACGTGTAGAAGAATGAAAATAGACCCATATCTATCACCGTGCACAAAACTCAAGTCCAAATGGATTAAAGACCTCAATATCAGCCCGAATACACTGAAAAGGATAGAAGAGAAAGTGGGAAGTACCCTACAACAGATGGGCACAGGAGATTGATTCCTATGTATAACCCCAGAAGCACAGACATTAAGGGCAACATTGAATAAATGGGACCTACTAAAACTGAGAAGCTTCTGTAAAGCAAAGGACACTGTCACTAAGACAGAAAGACAACCTACAGACTGGGAGAAGATCTTCACCAACCCCGCAACAGACAAAGGTCTGATCTCCAAAATATATAGAAAACTCAAGAAACTAGACTTTAAAATGCTAATTAACCCAATTAAAAAATGGGGCACTGATCTGAACAGAGAATTCTCAACAGAAGAAGTTCAAATGGCCAAAAGACACTTAAGGTCGTGCTCAACTTCCTTAGCAATCAGGGAAATGCAAATCAAAACAACTTTGAGATATCATCTTACACCTGTCAGAATGGATAAAGTCAAAAACACCAAGGATAACCTTTGCTGGAGAGGCTGTGGAGGAACGGGTACCCTCATCCATTGCTGGTGGGATGCAATCTTGTGCAACCACTGTGGAAGTCAGTGTGGCAGTTTCTCAGGAAATTCGGGATCAACCTACCCCTGGACCCAACAATACCACTCCTGGGAATATACCCAAGAGATGCTCTATCATATGACAAAAGCATTTGTTCAACTATGTTCATAGCAGTATTATTTGTAATAGCCAGAACCTGGAAACAACCTAGATGCCCTTCAATGGAAGATTGGATAAAGAAAGCATGGAATATATACACACTAGAGTACTACACTGTGGTAAAAAACAATGACTTCTCGAATTTTGCATGCAAATGGATAGAAATAGAAAACACTATCCTGAGTGAGGTGTCCCAGACCCAAAAAGATGAACATGGGATGTACTCGCTCATAATTGGTTTCTAGCCATAAATAAGGGTCACGGAGTCTACAATAGGTGAACCTAAGGAAGCTAAGTAAGAAGGTGAACCCAAGGAAAAACATATAGTTATCCTCTTTGCTAAGGGAAGTAGACCAAATTGCCGGGGAGAAAATTGGGATCTTGGGGGTGGGGTGGAATGGGGGTAAGGTGAGATGAGGAGAGAAAAGGTAGAAGGGAAGGAGGGGGGACTTGGGGAAACAGGATGATTGGGATAAAGGAAAGGTGGATAGGGGAGCACGGAACCACAATTCTTAGTTAAGGGAGCCACTTTTGGGTGGGCAAGAGACTTGACCCTAGAGGGGCTCCAAGTGCCCAAGATGAGGTTCCCAGTTAGTTCCTTGGGCAGCTGAGGATATGGAAACTGAAATGACCCTATCCTAGAGCAATAATGACGAATATCTTGCATATCATCATAGAACCTTCATCTGGTGATGGATAGAGATAGACACAGAGACCCACACTGGAGCACTGGACTGAGCTCCCAAGGTCCCAATGTGGAGCAGAAGGAGGGAGAACATGAGCAAAGAAGTCAGGACCACAAGGGGTGTACCCACCCACTGAGACAATGGGGCTGATCTATTGGGCACTCACCAAGGCCAGCTGGACTGTGACTGAAAACGCATGGGATAAAACCAGACTCTCTGAATATGGTGGACAATGAGGGGTGCTGAGAAGCCAAGTTCAATGGCACTGGGTTTTGATCCTACTTCATGTTCTGGCTTTGTGGGAGCCTAGCCAGTTTGGATGTTCATCTTCCTAGACCAGGAGTGAGGGGGGAGGACTTTGGACTTTCCACAGGGCAGGGAACCCTGACTGCTCTTCAGAATGGAGAGGGAGGGGGAGAGGAGTGGGGGGAGGGGGAGAGGAGTGGGGGGAGGCGGAGAGGAGTGGGGGGAGGAGGAGAGGAGTGGGGGGAGGAGGAGAGGAGTGGGAGGCTGGGAGGAGGCGGAAATTTTTTTCAATAAAAAAATTAAAAAATTTAAAAAAAAGCAGAAGCAGAAGTTGATAGACAGAGAGAGACAAAATGCATACATATATGAGAGGGGGATGATAGAGAGACATAAAGGTAATAGATGAATGAGAATTAATTTATTAAAGCCATTGCTACACACGGTCTTATAACTGATAATTTCCTATGTAATCTGACTGCAACACAAATACTCAGGAAAACAGGTTGCAAGTCTGAATGCAGGTATAAAGGCCTGAGAATAGTGGTGTAAAGTGTTCTTAGGAAACTAGGAAAATACATAAACGTAAAAATATTAGTACGTTGACCCACTTTAACAAAAAGTCACATTTTGTAGCACAACAATCTGTATTATAGATCAAATAACATTGTGAATGTGTGCTTGTGCACTAATGTATGTGCAGATATAAATCTGCAGTAGAACCCAGGGTAGGAATTAGCAATTCCAGACAAAGTGACTAATCTAAGATTAAGTTAGAGAAGGGATAATCAGTAATGACACTTCTCATTAGATTACTTGTAATGCAGTGGGAAGGGTATAATTCATCTAGAAATTATAGAAATTTGACTCCTCCTGGGAGTATTATTTTTTGGGGAAGGGAAGTGATGCACATGGAACTCTAGGTTAACAATAGAGAAACAAAACGCATGCTCAGTTCTAACCTAAGAACATCAAGGCAAAAGTGTGTTTAAACATTTATCTTTTATTGACACTATCTGCAAAGCAAGGCATGACCTGACCCTGCAATTGCACCCCTCCCTGTGACTTATCCTCTAACTGGAGCTACTCTTGGACACTGGTTATTTGTTTCAAATACAAATACTTCCAGTGAGTCTAAGTGATGTTCAGCCAAAGAGCATTGTATCATCTTCCTCTTCATACACTGTATTTCTTGTATGTATGTGGTTATGTGAATGTGAGCATAATCAAGTGCCTATATGTAAGAGAATGTCTATACATGTACACATACATATGTGGATGTCAGAAATGAACCTTGTATGTTGTTTCTCGGGAGCTGACAAGTTTGTTTTCAGAGACAGGGCATAACACTTGGGAACAAGGCTCACTAATTAGGCTGGATTGGATGTCTAGCAAGCTCCCAGGATCTCTTGTTCTGTTTACCCAGTGTTGGTACAACAAGAACACACCACCATGTCTTCAGGATTAATGGGCAAGCACTTCTGTGAATGAAATATCTCTCTAGCATTCACTCTTACATTCTCTATTCTTCATGATATGTGGACCAACATGATGTGTAGGAAACTCTTATTTTATTTTGCTTCTTACCTAAACTGTCTAAAAACAGGTGCACAAATCAAACTTATTTATTACTGAAAACATACAGAAGAAAATGACCATGGATTCTCTTATTACATGATTTGCAGTAAAGTTCTATTTTAATTAAAGACCAAATACACATTAGCAAAAGGAATAATAACACTGTGGTAGAGAACAGAATATAACAATGTATTTTTACTGTGATTCAACAAGTTGCAAAATAGTTAACAGGTGTTTCCTGGGTACAGAATGGGAATACATGAGAGGAGGGAAGGACATCTTGTCCAAGATGGGGAAGGAGGTGAATGATGATCTAGAGGAGAATTACAGAAAACAATGCAGCTTGGGCTAGGCAATCTTCTCTTTTTTAGATAGGAATAAAGCAGAGCTGGTATTGGGGTGGCACAGAGGCAAATCCATTGACCACTGGGGTTGTATCAATATCCTCAGCATTAACCAGCGATTTCAGCTTAAAGTTCTGTAAAATGGTGGTGATGAATAGAAACAGCTCCATTCGTGCCAGGCCCTCTCCTGCACAAATCCGTTTTCCTAGGTGGGATGAAATCAAAGATTACTATGCTCATTTGCATTTGAGAATCACTGCATTTGTAACTGACACTATGAATGAAGGGTAAGTTTTAGGTGGATGGATAGACGTTTGGCTGCATGAAAGAACAATTAATTTGGCAAATAGAAAAATGTGGAACACAATTGTTTCTCAGATAACCTATACTATTAAGAAATACATTGTTCAAAAATACTTTTTAACTAGTTATAGTTATTCACATCTATAATCAGGCTGCCTAGGAGACTGAGGAGGAATTTTGTGTTAACACAAATAACTCTCTGATCTCTTCATGAAATTCTATTAATGATAAGTGATTTCTTCTTATGATTCTCCACAACCCATGAATTTTGAGGCAACTAGGGAATCGTTTATTAGAATGGTGTTCCATTTTTTGCACTAAGATATCAAGTTGGAAAGATAAATGTACTGATATCCCCAATAACCCAGAGATCTGGGAGTCTTTCTCATTGGCCTACTTTAACTGAAATTTAAGAAGCATTATTCATTTATGTGTTTACCAAGTGCACTTGGGATGCTTCAGTAATTTTTGGTATTTCTGAGACTTGTAATTACTTAGTTGAGTATGGAGGTGAGTGACACAGCAAAGAAGACCTGAATGTAAATTATGACGTCTCCATTTTCACGGTGAGTAAAGTGTAAATGGCCTTTGCTTTCTTTGGTATTTCTGTGATGTAGCTAAAGGAAGAATACAAACACACTGTACTCCAGCTTTCTGAGTTTTGAACAGTGGATTAACAATTAAAGCCTCACTTTCATAACCTGACAAAGAAGAAATCTCTTTATCATGACATGCATAAACACTGAAAGTCATACTCCTGATCTTTGGCCATTAAGGAGCCACTAGATAAGTCGCTACAGATCCTCATGTCCCTGCATCCATGGAAATGAATTTTTATTACCTGTTGAAAATGGCACGAAGTAGTCACTTTTCTTAAAGTTTCCATTCTTATCTAGAAAGTGGCCAGGGTCAAATATCTCTGGGTTAATGAATTCCTTGCTGTCATTCAGCACTGATGTCAGTGATGTTATTACCGTTGTTCCCTATAACAACACATAAAAACAAATAAAGTTAAAAGAAATTATAGAGCTTAGAAAAATCATGAAAATATCCAGATTTACCTTCTGCTCCATAGTTAGGATGAAGTGCAAAGAACAGTAGGGACATTTCAACAGGCAGAACAGTAAGCAGCAGGGAGGAAGTCAGTCACAGTGTTGTAGCTGATGTGACTTCAATGATGTTCACATGAGTACTTGGACTAAAATTTCTGAGTCTCTTCTCCCTTTCCTTTAGATTGAACTAATGCTTCTCTGAACACCAACTGCTCTACTTCATCACATATGTCTACATACCCTTCATGTGAATTAGGTTATAAGTAGAAAAATTCATTGAGTGTTTTGAACAGAATAGGAGACCATTCATTAAGTACAAAAAGGAAGATTTAGAAAGACAAACGGCACTCCTTTTCTCTCACTTACAGAATCTATATTTGTATTTATATTATAAGAAAGAAAATGCAGTGCTATGTGCAGAAGTATATGTGTTCAGTCTTATATATAATCTGTCTATGTGAATGTACAAACATAAATATAGAAATGCATACATACATATGCATAAATATATATGTGTGTGTGTCAGAAATGCAAGATGAGGATTATTTGGGAGAAAAAAAAGAGGAATGGAATGGGGAGAAGAGGGAGACAATAAAATAAAACAATGTATGATGAAGGTAAGATGATCTGGTGACAGCTAAATCAATGAAACTTCTGAAGACACAGAAATTGCCGGGAGCTGGTGCAGGCAAGTTCTCTTTAACTAGGACAAAAACAAACCTCATATCATTTTACACTTTCTAGAAATGTGGTCTACAATCTTTTTCAAGGCTGCCAACACATATGAGAAAGCAGTTTATCTAAATATGTCTAAAATTTTAAAACTAAAAAGACCATTATTGATATATATAAATTATGTGAAAATTAAGTTCTAGTATCAATAGGCATTGAACATTGATATGAATGATATTCATAATCATTTGTTTACATGTTGCCTGTGACTGCTTCTCTGCTACAGTGAGAGTTTCTGAAGGGGCAGCACAATCTTCTTGGCCTAGAAAGGCTAAAATCTGCCAGAAAATGGCAAAGATCATTGGTTCCTTCTTATCCTATTTGTTTTGATGAGATCAGTGGCTCTATTCTCATCTATGAAATCATTTATCCTGTTTCTCAGAATGAAGAATCAACTTGGTTGTTTCATAAAGTAGAACAATAGAATATTCTACTTGACTACATCACAAAGAAACCTGTCGTGTCATGAACCTGAAGGAGAGGGATGATGGAGTATAAGTTTAGCTGATACAACACTCACCTCAAACTAGGCTTTAAACCCAAGAAAGATATGAGTAAATGTGCCATTCCTATTTTGACCTTTGTTATACTTATTAGTTAGTTAGCTCTAAGTATATAAACATAACTAAGTTCTGTATATTAACCATAGACATCAACAATCTTACCTTGAGAATGTCCCTTAGCCAAACAGATACACTAACCCATATACTAAGTCTGTTATGATACAGAAAACCTACTGTCAATTGGAGAAGTAAGTTCTATTATCAGCACATGATGTTAGTAACTGGAACCTTACCAAAATCGTTTTGCCCCACTCCACCCTCCCCGCAAAAGAGAAGAATCCCAGGAGGACCAATGTCATACTTTCTGAAAGAAATTACTACTATAAAAATTCTACATTTTTCATCTGCAATTTGTGATGTCTTCAAAATAGCAATAATTGGCCACAGAAATGAAATAAGTACAAACATAATGACATCAGGAATCAATTTAAACTCCTTTTTAAGGCAAAAGCTTGGTTTTAATGTAAAAATTCTATCAAATTTGAGGAAGAAAAACTATGAAGAGAATGGAATATGAGCTACTTTACTGTGGAGCCAATTATGTCTGAGTATGGCCCAGGGACACTGATTTTCACTTTGAGATGAATTTTATTCACAAAAGTCTGTACATTATTTTCAAAATTGTTCTTTATGCTCATTTTATGGTTCTATGTATTGTATACTTTTGATCACTGACTGTATATGGTATAAACACATATTTATAATGGATTTCTCCACTACACATTGCTTATGACTTCTAGTTTAAGAAAATTCTCTTCATAGTTTTTCTTCCTGAAATTTGTTATTGGAAGTAAACAAGATTGCCGGGCAAAAATTGGGAACTTGGGGGTGGGGTGTGATGGGGGCAAGGGGAGATGGGGAAACAAAAGTGAGAAGGGGAGGATGGGGAGAGCTTGGGGGAATGGGATGGAGGAAGGGTGGATATGGGAGCAGGGAAGTACATATCTTAATTAAGGGAGCCATCTTAGGGTTGGCAAGAGTCTTGACTCTAGAGGGGTTCCCAGGTGTCTATAGAGATGTCCCCAGCTAGTTCCTTGGGCAGCTGAAGAGAGGGAGCCTGGAATGGCCCTATCCTATAGCCATACTGATGAATATCTTGCATATTACCATAGAACCTTCATCTGGCGTTGGATGGAGATAGAGACAGAGACCCACACTGGAGCACTGGACTGAGCTCCCAAGGTCCCAATGAGGAGAAGAAGGAGGGAGAACATGAGCAAGGAAGTCAGGACCGCGAGGGGTGCGCCCATCCACTGAGACTGTGGTGCTGATCTATTGGGAGCTCACCAAGGCCATCTACTGGGACTGAAAAAGCATGGGATCAAACCGGCTCGCTGAACGTGGCGGACAATGAGGGCTGATGAGAAACCAAGGACAATGGCACTGGGTTTTGATCCTACTGCACGTACTAGCTTTGTGGGAGCCTAGGCTGTTTGGATGCTCACCTTCCAAGACCAGGATGGAGTGGGGAGGACCTTGGACTTTCCACAGGGCAGGGAAGCCTGGCAGCTCTTTGGAATGAAGAGGGAGGGGCAATGGAGTGGGGAAAGAGGAGAGTGGGGGGAGGAGGAGGCGGCGAAAATTTTTTAATAAAAAAATAAAAAAAAGTCAGAAAAGACTTTTGGAAAATTGACAGAATGTGGACCTTCAAACAGAGATGCTTAAACTTTGCGGAACAGTTTTTGGAAGAGAGCAAATGTGGAAGTGTCATTACCAGTTCTAGCTGCACCTGCGGTAGAGCTGCCCCTCTCACCGTGAAGCAGTATAAGCCATCAGCAGCACCAGATAACTCAGAGGACTGTAACAACACTGTGAACCTGTGAGCATCAAGAGCACAGAGGTGCAGCAGAGAAGAGACAAGCTCACCTTGGGGATGATGTAGTTCCTGAATTTAATGTCGCAGGTCACTGCATGGGGCAGGTTGATGGGGATGAGGTTGATGAATCTCTGGACCTCATGAATCACGGCATCTGTATAGGGCATGTGGCTCCTGTCCTGCATGCAGGGGCTGCGGTTTCTGCCAACCACACGATCAATCTCTTCCTGGACTTTAGCTATATGGTCAGAGTGACAAAAGGGAAAACAGGAGAAAAATAACATTTTTGGCACAATGTCAGGCCATATACAGCACTATGTGAATATTCCAAAATAAGTGTAAATGTGTGTTTTTCATTCATAGATAAAAGTATTTAATCATATATTTATACAGCAATGCTGTGTTGTGGATTTATATCACTATCCTCTACAGATATTAGGATAGATCAGGATATATTTATTACTTAGTAGCTGTAACAATAAATAAACTGTAAGTAATTAAAAATATCATAAAACAATATAATTATTTGGAGGTCTTTTATGTCTGAATATGTCTTATTATATATCTCAAATACTTTTTTTGTCCAGGAGTGCCTCTTAAAATGTTAAGCACCATTATTAGGACTAATGCTGTTTTGCCTTTTGTCTCTGCCCAGTCCAGCATGTCAGAGATCCATTCATTGCCTCTGAGAGCCATTCTTTCAACCCCAGATCTTGGGTCAGGTTGCAGTAGGTCTGTGATGCTATTAAGCAAGTTGTATCACTCTGTTCACAAACCCCATTTAAATGCTCCATATCAGGACCTCCTGAAAGAGTCAGAGTTTCTGCTGGCAGCATGACCCAGGAAGACACCATTTCAAAACTGCCTTTTATTTTTCTTTTACTACCACTGAATCAGGAAGACTCTCTTAAAGAAGCTGTGGCATGCTGCCAGCAAGCAGAGCCAATCCGGAAAAAAATGCAGGTAAACTTTGATTTTAGTGTCTAGAATTCCTTTGCATGCCCTCTCAGTTTTTATGTGGATTTAACTAGCACATATTGGAGTTTCAATTTGTTGTAGGAGGCTGTTAGTTTGTTCCCTGAAATAATCGCACAGCTGCTCAACTCCAAAATAATCACACAGAAACTGTATTAATTAAATCACTACTTGGCCTATTAGCTTTAGTTTCTTATTGGTTAGCACTTACATCTTAACCCATTTAATTCATCTGTGTATTACCACATGGCTATGGCTTACCGGCAATTTTCTGTCCATTGTGGTGGGGCTACACAGCATGTCCCTGACTCTACCTTCTTCCTTCCAGTATTCAGTTAAGTCTTCTCTGCCTAGCTCTATTCTACCCTGTCACGGGGACAAAACAGCTTCTTTATTCATTAACTAATAAAACTACCACACATACAGAAGGACTTTCCACACAACACAAAGACAATTATATGTATTCACTTAAACTTGGACATTGCTCTTAAATCAATAATAACCAAGCTACAACCTGTAGAACCACTGAGGTTAGGTATGGAACTATGAAGGACAGAAAGACCTTGTTAGGAAGAGAGATAGAATAAATGTTTATGGATGTACTGGGTGTGGTGCTCAAATCAAGGCCTTAAGTGGTGAAGAGACGGCACATGTATGTTGAAATACAGGTAGAGACATGTAACCTTCAGCATCATTTGAGGGAATGTATGGAATCTTAATACAGCAGAAACTTCATATATATACATATGTATATAAATATGAAACATATACAAAGGTGATCTAATGAAATAGCCAAATAATATGAAGATAAGGTAGAGTCCCAACTAAACAACACTTTTCACCAAATGAAACTTCTAACAC
Organism: Microtus oregoni; assembly: GCF_018167655.1. Classification (NCBI taxonomy): domain Eukaryota; kingdom Metazoa; phylum Chordata; class Mammalia; order Rodentia; family Cricetidae; genus Microtus; species Microtus oregoni. Next base: position 21,675,232 of record NW_024543071.1, read on the forward strand.
CAGCATTAGGTTACATCTAATTGAGTTTTGATCAAAGGAGTTCCCAGAAAATCTCCCTACAACCCAGGCTATTGTCAAGACATAGGTTGCTCTCCAAAACTGACAGCAAGGTCTCATTGTACAAAACTCTGTGAACATGGAGAAGTCAAGTCAATGTTTACAAGGAAACTTCACCCATATGTTCCAGGATCTTTGGTAGAGGAATATGCTCTGCTTACTGTCAAAAGAGAAACAAACACCAACCCAGCCACAAAGTCTTTAATCAACAATGGTGTCTTGCCTCCTAGATATGCGAGGGCAATAGTGGCACAAAACCAACCAAGAACTTATCTGACTTATGACTCACTCCATGATATCACACCCATTCCTCAAACTGCGTGGGTGGCCACAATGGGAGACTAGATAGCCCTGAAACCTATAGTAAAACCAAATACTTCTGTATTAAAACAAAAAGCATAAACAACAAAACATAAAACAAAAATTATAGCAATAAAATGAATCCTGATGACATTCTGCTCTACTCATTGATCAGCATCTTGCTCAGTCATTTTAGAGAATATTCATCTTGCAGCAGAGAGCAAGAAGTACAGAGACCCTCAACCAGGCATTATGCACAGAGTGAAAGATCTCAGAATACTTATCCTAAATGGAATGTCTCCATTAAACTCCTCCCCTAGTGCTCAGTGTACACTGTGGAATAGGAGGCAGAAAGAGCACGAAAATCAGAGGGGATACTTTGAAATGCTGGGAATATATTCTCAGTTAACAGAGCACTACACTACAGTTGTCTCCCTTTCATTCCCTCTTTATGTTCACACTTACAGCACCCATATGGGAAATGTTGAATTGGGAGCTTCCCAGAGGTGGTACCCAACAACTTCTATGATACTCTTACCCTTTGACAAGTGCTATTCAGATTCCTGGATCCTATGACTTCCTGTTACTTTACTTCAGATAATAGGATAAAATATTATCTCTCAAATTTTATGCAGAAATGGAAAATTGAACAAAACTAATGGTTGCCCTAGAGGTTTCTTCTGTCTTTTATTTTATAAACACAAAAGAAGCCAGATGATTTTGAGAATTCTGGTCTAGTCCCAATGGGAAAAGTTTATGTGTGACTCAGGTATTTCCCTGAAGGGTTCCATGCTTCTGTTCAGTCCTGAAAACACCATGAGTCTGTGTCTTGGATTGGTGTTTTCAATCCATAGTGGTAAATACATGAGAAATATTGTCTATTATATTGATGAAATAAGGAGTGCTGATTTATTCCTTTTGTCTGGATGAGTGATGCCACTCCTCACATTCATGGAACAAGGCAGAGAAAGGGCTCTAAGATCTAGAATTTGGGGACTCAAATGCTGCCAGCTTCCACTTTCATCCCTATGTATTGCTCAGTCCTTTGTCATTCATCAATGTATCAGTTAAAGGGCTTCTTAGACTCAGTTTCTTTTAAGAATTTTATTTTCCTGGAGGGGTGTATCATGCTGAATGGGAATAGGAAGGGAACTTCAACAAGTCCAGCATCCTATATTCAACTTTGTTCGCTTCTTAAGCTGCTATTGCTTTGGAACCAGAATCTTTACATGTCTGTAGATATATATCCACACCTTGTGAGTCTTACTTCATGTATGATCATATAACATTTATGTTTCAAGATCATCTTTCCCGTATTATATTTTTCTATTCCCTCATAGTAATGTTTTAGTAATTTAGTGAAGCATTCTTAACTGCTTGTTATCTCTTCCTATCCTAAAAAATATGATTCATGTTTGTGCTTTTATCATGTATTGGGCACAGAAGGGAGGGTGTGTTTTGTATGTGCTGGACCACTGGATCTGTTTTAAACTGCAATGCGAAAGAAAACATTATTGGTACAGTTGAAACGATTATTGTTCAACAAATGTTTAAGAAAATGGATTTCTTAACTGACAAAATTTCTTAATCTACATTTTCTTCATCGATCAAAAATCTTACTAGAGAATCTAAATGTTTTGAAATCTTCTCAGAAGGCACATTATCCCAGCCAGACTCAGTAAAGTCTAGGTTTCAGTGAGATGAATTTTCTTTTCTCCTTCCCAAAGTTTGATTCATAAGAATGAAAGAAGAAAACTAGAAGATTTTAGCTGACCTAAAAACATGACTTAAGAATAAAAGGACATGTATCTGAAGGACAATGTATGCTGGTCATGCCTATTTCAGATTACCCTCCAGAAATCTCACACACTGACTAGAATTTGATTGTTTGTCTTACAGTCTGTTTCTCTTCGTCATGCTGTTTACTACAGTCAGTGAATGGCATAGACGGTGAAGGACTGAGACTTCTCTAAGAAAAACAACACACAGACACTAGCAGATTCTTTCTACCATCTTATAAGAACACTGTGGTCACCACCTGTGTCCTCACCTGTGACATCAGGGTGCTTCAGCAGGAGCAGTAAAGCGTATCTCAGTGTTGTGCTTGTTGTTTCTGTCCCAGCACCAAATAGATCAAACACAGTCGTTGCCAGATTTTCAAGTGTAAATTCCGATTGTTCATTGTGGCTTGCCTATGAAAAATTTGATGCAATGATATGATAAATTCTTTATCGCAACATCTAATTACAATGACTTTATAGATTCAAGTTTACTGGAAGTGTAAAATTTAAATAAAACTCCGTAACATTCATTCCAAATGGTTATTCTAACTGTATAGAAGTTTACTGAGTCGTATAGATTTTGGGTCTAGTTAATGGCATAATGTTTTATTTATGAGCAAGTTTTTTTAATAATAGGACTTCAACAAAAATCTTTATTTTATTTTATTGCCAACAAAGATACTTAAATGTAGAGTAGAGAAGAAATTAACAAATAATTTCAAAATCTGTGGCACAGGTTTTCATAAATTTCTATTTCACCCTAAATTCCTGACTAGCCTAACTCTTGCAATGATGTGATTGTCTGCACTTAAACATATACGGTTTTGTACACTCATGCCTTAAAAACATAAAGGAAACATTTTATTCATTATGTATTCTGTCCTCTCAAAACTTTAAGAGGAATAATGTGAGATAGGTCTAATTTGGGGATATATACAGGTTTATACATAAAATTGAAGTCCTGTGTTCTCAGTATGGTAAAGAACAGTGGAATACATTTGATTCTATCTCTGAGCATTCTCTATTAAACTAAATAGGTCTGTAATAAGATTTTTTGTCCTTGAATTAAATAAACCTATTCAATCTTAATGCATTACTTACTAAATTTTCTCTTATTTTGAAAAGTAACATATCCTTGCATGTGTATCCCACAGTTCTTATCTATCCACCCATCAATCCGTTGATGACTTCTAGATTGATTATCTCAGCTATTTTGAGAAACACAGCAGGAAACAAACACAAATGTACAAGTGCCTTTTCCTATGCTGATATTCTTTGGATATAGGGCAGATTGGGTCTAAGAGCCACCATGTTACATAAGACCCATATCTGTCACAGTTATGTGTCTAAGAATTGGTGGTCAAAACTATTACTCTAATAGACTAATGGGAATAATGCTAAAATGATTCCTAATGACTTACTACTATATTCATAGAACATAGATCTCTTACTTTTGATCAGAAAAACTTCTCCTTTCAGGAGACAGCAATTAATACAGAGATACCCAATGGTTCAATGTACACAGAATAAAGCATTGTGTCTTGATTACCCCTAAATCATGATTACCCCTAAGTCCTGACCCATTCCCACAGTTGTTAAATCCAAAAAAAAATCACACAGAGGTCTGCATTAATCATAAAGTGATTGCCCCATTAGCTCAGGATTCTTATTAACTCTTTTAACTTACATTATTAGCCCATTATTCTTATCTGTGTTGGCCATATGGGTCAATACCTTTTTCAGTGGCATAGTCACATCTTGCTTCTGTGTCTAAACAGGACTGCAGAGGGAGCTTCGCTCTTCCCAGAATTTCCCTGTTCTCGTTGACCTGCCTCTACTTTGTCTTACTATCTTTTCTATAGTTCCTGCCTGGCCATGGGTCATTTAAAATATAATTGACAGAATGTAGACAATTGTCCCGCACCAAGAACACACTCCTCCCCAGAAGGTTTAAGGATCTTTGTGGAAGAGGGGGCAGAAATGTAGGATTTATTTGTGATCAATAACATCAAGGAATCAGTGTTTTCTGGATACAAAAGGACAGGTGAACATGAGAACTCACAATGACTGTGACAGCCTGCCCAAAAACTGTGTAGGCTCCATCAGATAAAAATACAACAAAGTATGGGGAGAAATATGAACCCCCAATTCTAGATGATTAGTTCATGGGAAGGGGTAGTAAATTTCCTACAATAATGTGCCCCCCCAGTAGTTTGATTACATGTCAGGCCTGAGGCTAGGTGAACAACAGACATTGGACTCAATGCTGAAAAGGGAAAAAAGAAATCACAAAGTTTGGTGAGAAGAGTTAAGAGGATAAAGAGGAGGGCAACCAAAGTTGAGGATTATGTTCAAATTACATCTCGTGAAATTCTCAAAGAATTAAAAAAATATTGCAAAAAATAAAAACAAAAATGTATCAAACATAGAATGATTATTTAATAATCTTATTGCAGAGCTACAGTAATGAGTGTAATGAAGTATTGACACACAAATCAATATCAATACCAATAGAGCTTTAATAGCAAGGAGTTAACCTAAACACCTACAGCCAATGTTTTAAACTGAGTTCCAAGACTGCTCAATCTAAAGGAAGAGTCCTTATCAGATGATGACAGAACAACAGAATACCTACATGAAAGAAGGATGCTAGAAGTGTAAAGAAACATGGACAAGGATAAGCCTCATTCTTTATGATTTGTACTCATAGATTAAAGATCAAAACATCAAAACCTAGATAAACAAGACTTCACCCATAACAGAATGTTAATGCATTCAAGACATAACTAAGAATGTGCAAATGACAACCTACAGGATGGAAATATGTTTGTATGCCATCATGTGGAAAGGTTTCTACCTATATAAATACATAAGTGTATAGCTCCATGCAGCAAGCAGTCCAATGGGCAAAAATTTTAGAATTAAAATTCTCTGAAGACATGAAAAGGCAAAACAGCACATTAAAAGATGTCCATTCTCACTGTTTAAGGAGATACAAATCAAATCAGTCCTGAGGTACCACTTCATACTATAATTGTTAATAATTAAATTTCAAAATTACAACTTCGCCAGCTATTTGGAAAATAGTGGATCTTAAAGATATGAAATATGGTATTAATGTAACTTTTTAAAAAGCCTCTCAAAAAAGAAAACAATAAAGATATTATTATTTGACTCAGAAACCCCAGTCCTGGAGATATAGTCAGAGGAAGTGATACCAATATTTGTTCATATATATAGCTTAGAGAAGCCTCAGGCTGAAATAAAACAAATATCCATCAGTTAGGAATGAGTGCATTGTTCTTTTAATGCATGAAAATGAAGTTTGTTGCAAAAAAAGTAGGAAGTAGTGAAACAAGGTGACCTTAGATGAATGTCCAAGATTTCATTCAAATGGAAGAAAACAGAAATTAGATGCCACATATACTGAGCCAGTTTAGATGATCCATTGATCGTAGGCAAGTCTGGACATACAGAAACCACACTAACAACTGCTAAACATGGTGTGAATGGAAAGGACTGACCAGTAGTGGTGTAGTGTGTTTTATCATGGTAAGAAATTGCTTTCCAACTAAAAGGAGCTGGAAGTTGCAGTACTTTGTAACCACATATGGTACCAACATAATGTAAGTGATATGTGGCTAGGATCCTGAGATACCACTTTACACTCAGTGGACTAATTCTGTGAGCTATATTTTACAAACTAGCCAGGCAGTGGTGGTGCATGCTTTTAATCTCAGCACTTGGGAAGCAGAGACAGGCAGATCTCAGTGAGCTTGAGGTTAGCCTGGCCTACAAATCAAGTTCGAGGACAGCCAGGACTTTTACACAGAGAAACCCTGTCTCTAAAAGCCAGACAAAATGCAAAAACTAGAAAAAATAGTCTGGTCTAGAAAACCCAGCAAGAACGGGTCACTCAGATGCCAGGTTACTAAGTATTACTATACATAAGACCAGTGGAGTAGAATCAATGCCCACACCAAACCCAATAATCTAGAGTCAAGTGTTTTTCTGAGTTCCAAGAAAATTATATGGAAAATTACCTTTTCAATAAACCACACAATGCCAATGCAGTTCATGCTGTCAGGATACCTAATAGATACCAATCCTTAACCCCTTTTTGTGAAAATTAACTTGAACTGTACTCAAAGCTTCATTCTTCCATACACCTTCTCTTCCCACCACATACCTCTCTATACATCACTCAGTCCTTCTGAAACTAACTCCTCTATCTATCTTTTTAAAGTAAAAATTTGGCCAGATCTATTTTAACTCACTAGCTATGCAGGAATTCTAGCCACACAATATGCACATTTATGGTGAAACTATTCACACTGCCATGATAGTTGGCTATTTTCACTTGATTAGAATTTTTCCCACATTACCTGCCCTTTGTATGACTGTTCTCCCCTACAGTTTTTAAAGAACAGAGCCAATGTGTTCTAGTTAACAAATTCCCTTTATATTATCAGTATCCATATGGTGCATCCCAACACATAATAAATACTAAAACAGTTTTTCAAATGATAATGACTTAAACCATCTCTGACAAACATTTCAGGATTCAAAAAACCACAACACACTCAGACAATAAATAAATTTATATTAATATTTTACCTGCTTTAGTTTAATCAGGTAATAATCAATGAAGTCCCGAGGGTTTGCAACATTCAATGATTCCTGATGCTCTTTTATTCTTTCCAATAGGTAATTTCTGATATACTCAACATTTTTTGATACTGTATGATGACTTCCTGGGCAATAGTCAATTAGTGAAGGGAAATTATTGCAGACCTACAAAATCAGAGAAATTTTTTGTTGAGCTATATTATTTTACTTTTAGTCATGTATGTGATGTGTATATGTTATGTATGCATGCAAACATGTGTGTGGCATGTATGTGTGGGTAGACTGGAGGCCAAAAATATCAGATCACCTGAAGCTAGTGGTTTTGGACCATCTAAAATGGATGCTCAGAATTGGACTTAGGTCCTTTAGAAGATAAACACACACTCTTAACCACTAAACCATCTCTCCAGTCCTTGACAAAGAACTTTTTAAATAAGGAAACATATCCACAATATATAGCAAGACCAACATGGATTTGTAGATTCAGAAATGAATGAAAAATAAGTTCAGCAAAAGGAAGAGTTGTTTTATTTCATACATATAGCAATTCTTTGTGATAACAGAGAGACCTGGAGTGGGAGGGTATTCCTGTCTGAATGAGGAAAGATAATGATCAAGTTTCAACATTTATGAATCATTTTTTGATATAAAGGCTATTTGTGAGAACTGACTGATGGTTTATACCGTTTATTCTCTACAAGTCTCAAGTATGAAATTATGTAAATAATTGTCGTTTACACTTTTTAGATGATGGCTGTAGTGAAAAGAGTTATGAAACTTAATTTATAGAAAAAAAGTAGCACATGCATATTTAACTCTTATAAACTAGACATGACATGGAATAAATAATCAGAAGTGGGTGGGGCTCCAAGAGCCTTTGAAAGCAAAAGTGTGACATAGCCTGTAGGGGTTTTTTATGCTCACAGGTATTCCTTTTTTAACTTGCTATTTATTTATTTATTTGTGTCCCTCACACCATACATCTCAAACCCATCTACTCCCATAACCCCACACATCCACCGTCAGTCCTTAAATCCCCCCCAAAAAAACAGAATAAAATTTAAGAGAAAAAAGATAAAGTTTTATCATGGAAGCTGTATTGTGACAAAGTGAGTCAGGCAGTACACACTTTTACCCATATAACATTGCTTGGCAAGTGTTCACTGCACAGAGTCATTGACTGTCTCGGGGTCTCTGCTTTCTCCTACACTATCAATACTGGCCCTTACTTTGTAGATATCCTGCTGCTGCCCTGCACTGTGACGATCTTGCAGCCTTAATCTGTAGGACCAGCTCCTCCACATTCTCCAACAGAATACCATTGGGATGGATGTTGAGGTGCATCAACTCATGACACTAGATCCGAGCCTAGGTAGTTGCACTGTTGGCCAGTTCCCCTATCCTCATGACTAGGATGAATTCCCTGGCATTGCTCTGGTTAGTTCAGCCTTTATAATGGAAGAGCTGCTTTCATACCTTCTGAGTTGGCTCTCCTACACTTACACTATCACAGCAGGATCCACTCTGTTACCCAGGCTAGCTGCAGGGGCAATCTCCCAAGTGCTGCAGTTAATAAGGGGCAGAGGCAACTCTCCTAATATTATGACCTCAGGATCAGCGCTGCAACTTGCCACAGGCTACAAAGGAGGGGAGGCAATCTTTCCTCCACACATACTTTCATAAGACAGATGAGGGGAGAAGCCAAATCTCACATACTCACATTATCTAGGTTGGTTCACCTGCAGCCCTGCACCCCAATCAATAGGGGCAATAGAGTCGACTCTGTTGTACTGCCTGTGGAGATGCAGGACCAGCTATAGAAGGTGCTGAGGTTGGTAAGGAGGAGTGTCAGGTTTCTTGCACACCACAGGTGGCGGTGGCAAGGGGAGGAGGACATCTTTCGCTAGCCCTTACCACCACATGGCAGATTAGTGGGTGTGGCCAGCTATTCCACTCTCACAACCTCAGGGCCAGCTCACCTGTGCCACTGTAAACAGGGTCCACTCTAGTGTGCTGCCCAGGCTAGAAGCACAGCCTGCTTCAATGAGTGCTGCAGCTCGTAAAGGGGAGGGTCAGCTCACTCATGTGCCTCCAGCAGTGAGGGGATAATGATAAAGGGGACATCTCTCCTCCAACCATACCACGCCCTGACAGATGAGTAATGAAGACAGCTCCCTCACACTCAGACCTTCGGGGATGATTCGCCCATACCCCTATAAACAATGTCGACTCTACTGTGCTGCCCAAACAATGTACTGGCTCCACTCTCTTGAACTCCGCAGGTAGTGGGGGCAAAGGCAACTCTCACAATCTTGTGACCTCCTAGACAGCTCTCGCCTCTGCCAGAGGCAGATGGCAGCGTATCTCCCCTACCCATTGTACCATAGGGAAGATAAGGAGCAGTCAGGGTAAAATCCACCAAGCTCAGCTTCTTAGACCTGGCTCACCCACATTCCTATCAACAGGACCTGATCTACTGTGCTGCCAGGAGGAGGTGCAGGACCCATTTTCTTCCTAGTGTTTCAGACAGTGAGTGACAGAATCAACCCTGTACAGCCCTTTCCTCTTTGCCTTAGGTGGTTTCAGGAGCTATGGACATCCACACAGATCAAGGCTGCAGCATGTTCATGTACCCAGACATGAACCTTGGCGGCAGCCAAGTCCCAGACATCACCATAGCCCTGGTTAGCAACCAAGTCACCCACTTCAGCCCACTCCTCACTGTTTCCCCTATTCAGGTGTGCCTCTCTCTCCAGAAAACATGAACTGTTTTTCTGTCTCTCCCATACCACACCATACATTTGCTCACCTTAGTAGTGCCTGACTGCCTGGTGTCTTGATTTACTGGGCAGTCTGGAATACAGCCATTCTTGTGGAGAGTTCAGGAGATGCCAGTTCAGTCTAGGATAACTCTGGTAAGATGTATGTGGGCCACACTCCTCTTCACATTTCAACCTGTCTATTTGTCAACTAGGGCAAATGTGTCCAGCAGACACATGAAACCACTGGAAATAGTGTTTCCTGTCAGATTTCATTGTCATTAATATTCTTTCTCCTTTTATGGAATGTTCTTTCTAAACTAAAATATTCCTGCCTAGTAATATGATAAGGATGTGTTTAATAGTCAAAAAGATAAGAATTATGCATAGAAGAATGTCCTGTGAACAACTGGCCACACTTCCAGATATGAATGCAATATACAAAAACTTCTCTGGATATCAAGTGGAAAACCAAGGGGTACAAAACTAGCAGCCTTGAACCAATCTGGAAACTGCCATTTAGTTTTGCTATTTGTATAACAAAGGATGTAGACCGGCCTTCCTGATATTCTGTCCATAATATGTTATTCAAAACTATGTTGTCAGGCCACCTCAATTCTCAGTACATATTGAATTTGATTTGTGATAATGAAAGACCAAAAATATGATTTTAGGAGGAAAAGATCTTGACTTCACCTGCATCCAGGGGGAGCTCAGAATCCTGACATTCTCATTTAATTTTTCCATCAAGTTAAGAAAATCCTGATCTTTATAATCAAAACGATTCTGGAAAACAGTGGAGCAGATGACATTACACGGAGCACAGCTCAAGATGAACGTGGGGTCACACGGTAAACCTGAACAAACAATAAAAAAAAATACCATTAAAATGGACAAAGAGATTGTTTTGGTTTTGTGAACATGTAAGGAGTCTTTAGAAGTTGTAAACCATATCCTATCTACAATTTTTTTAACAGCTAAGCATTCATTATATGTAGAATCAATGTATCACTTTAATCTTAAATTTGAGGTGGCCTCATCCTCAGTAGCTATAGAAAAACAGACCATATCTGATATAGCAATGTTTACACTTTAAACTATCTGGTACTTGCAAGAAAACAAAAGATTTTGTAAACCTAAAATTTCTAGTGTTCAGAACAGAACGACTTCTTACTAGAATGTCTAGTTTCCATGTAACACTCAGATGAAAGTAGAAGAGTGTACACCTGGAAGGTCTGCAGCCACAGTGAGTAAACCAAAGAAACAAGTATTGATCCTAGGAAGGAGGAACCCCACTGCAGGTGAGTTCTGGTATTAGAAGAAAAAATGTGTGGAGAATTTTTCCTTGTTACTTGAGAATAATGTGTAATTTCAAGAACAGCAACTTCCATGTGGATTTGTTTGCATTACTAAATAAAATGAAAACTTTCTTATTACAGTTAAATTCCAAGAGGGGAGACAACAAGAGAGCAGTGATAGAGACTTCCCTTTTCTCATTTCATCATTTAAAAAAAGGAATCTTATCCAGAAAAAGTAAACACAACATTCGAAAAGTAGACACAAAGTATAACAAGGTCAGTGCTAGACAGAGAGCTCTGCTTTTAAAGTACTCTCTGTTGTTTTAGAGGACCAAAGTTCAGTTCTGAGGAGCCTCCCAGTGGCTCATAACTTATTGTAACCCCAGTTCCAGAGGAATATAACACAATTTTCTTATTTCTTTGGAACCAGGTACACAAGTGGTTCTCACATGTATATGCAGGCTAACATTTATACACATAAAAAACCAATCTTTTTAATTAAAATGAAGAGTCCCAGGGAAGGATACAATAGAAAAAAATGGGAATGGGGTGGCCAGAAAGGTGATGGTAGGAAGATTTGTTCGAAGCACATGTTACCCTCATGTGAAATATCTATATGAAGCCCACAATATATACAGTATTAGTAAGAATAATGTTTATTGTTTAAAAGAAGTAAACAGTGATTATGCTCAATCAAACTCTACACAACATATTTGAGAAAGAGTGCAGTTTATAGATTTATAAACATCTCTCAAAATCACCATTATTAGATTACTATGCAATATAATGCTTAAAATTTGTGTAACATACATACACATATGATATTACAGGTCAAAAATCATAATAAAATTTCTTTTTTAGACTTATTTTCATTTGTGTGCATGAATTCACAGGTGTGTGTGTGTGTGTGTGTGTGTGTGTGTGTGTGTGTTTGTGTGATATCTGTGGAAGCTAGGAGAGCATGTCAGATCTCATGGAGCTGCCTGACACCTGCACTTGGAACCCATTACTGATTCTTCAAAGGAGCATTCTCTCTCAAGTGATAAAGCATCTCTTCAGCTCTCAGGACAGTTTCTTCTGATCTCTTTTCTATAGTAAAATGACTTTGAACATATCATAAATAGACCTTACATGCAAGCAGATCCAAAATTTAAATCTGTAGACCTCACATAAGGGTCACATAAAAAACAGGATTCTGAATAAATTATTAAACATTTGAATAACATGAAGCTCCTTAATATTACTGTACATATGCCAGGGTATAAAAACATGATTATATTATATGCTATCAGGAAATGATTTATTTAAGTCAAAAACAGTGAAGGATGAAAGAACTTTTCTTATGTGTAAACATGCTGTTCACAGATTAAATTTGATTTTTAGTCTTTCCTTTCATTTTATTTGGGAAAAAAAACTTGAAATCCTTAGAAATGAAATAATTAATGCAATTTTTCACATCAAAAAAGTCTTAGGTCTTCCTAGACCTGGATAGAGCCTTGGACTTCCCACAGTACAGGGCACCCTGACTTCTCTTAGGACTAGAGAGGGTTTGGGAGAGGGGTCATGGGAGGGAAATGGGAGGAGGAAAGGAGATGGAAATTTTTAATAAATAAATAAATAAAAAGTAAAACAAAAAAAGAACTTCTTAGGTAAGTAGCATTTATAGCAGTAGCAAAAGAAAGTGATTCATTTTCTACAAACACATACAAAAGAATTTTGACCTTGGGCAGGAATGACTGGCAGGATAAAAGACAGAGTCAACAGGTTAGCAAAAGTAGTTCATGTTTAGTTAAAGACTTAATTTAATTAATAAATAATTTTCTTGTTTTCTCTTTGTGCATCTTGCATATTTGTGCTGTCATATGTGTTTTGATAGAATGTAATTCAAAACAGATGTGCCATGTAAGACGAAATAATGAAGTTGTTTACATTTATTGGTTTACATACATTTAACCATTCCTAGAGCTTGGGAATAAATCCAATTAGATTACACTGGATAATCGTTTTGATGAAATATGAATTTGGTTATAAGTACTTTATTGAAAAAATTGCTCTTCATGTTCATCAGAAATGTTAGCCTATAATCTTTCTTTCTTTCTTTCTTTACTTTTTTCTTCCTTGTTCCTTTACTTTTTTCTTTCTTTCTTTGTTCCTTCATTTTTTCCTTTCTTTTATGCTTTGTCTAGTTTTGATATCATGAAAATACCAACATTGTACAAAGATTTTTGGAAGTGTTTCATCATTTTCTATTTTACAAAATAATTTGAGAAGTACAGATGATGGCTTTTTAAACAGATTATTAACAGATGAATCTGTTAGTATTAATCAACTACAACTAATATATATACACAAGACTCATGTAAGTTTAAGCCAGACCATATCACAGTATGAAGAGGGTAGGTGGGTACAAAGTCCCATCAGTAGTTAAGAACCTACTGGCACTTCTTAGCTCTCAAGAGAAGGTAAGTCATTTTTCTTTAAACGTGTAACTTCTCATAAGTCAAACATAATTCAGAAGAAAGCCACACATACAGGATATTGCTCATACACCATCATAGAAGTTTCTGTTTACAGTAGATGATGACAAATACAGAGGCTACAAAAGATAAAGGTGCTGAGAATAGGCTAAATTCAGTTCAACCCTAAATATAAATTATGTACTTTACCGATTCCTCAGAAGACTTAGGGATGACTGAAAAAGAAGAGACAGAAAGATCTTAAGAACCAGAGGTGGTAGATATCTATTAGGAAATGGTGTCCTCTGGGTGCAGCAGGGCAGAGCACGATAGAACTCACAGAAAATGTGACAGGATGTACAAGACCTGTGCAAACCAATGCCAGAAAAGATCCTTTCATGGACACAGAATTTGGGCATGTTGTCCTACCAATAACGGAGGAGTTATTGACAATTACTACCTTCTGGAAGAGGAAGGGCCAATTTCCTCCAAGAGCCCCTAATAAATCGATCATGTTTTGGTGGAAGGTCACACATAGAAGAATTTTTGACAAGCACAATTGTTTTTTAAGGAAAATTACAAAAAAAAGTGTTTGGAAGAAAAGATGGGTATGTGTGAGAAGAATTAGAGGGAGAAGGATGAATGTGATGAAAATTGAGGCATCTGTGTAGGGCTAGTGAGGGGATAGACCGTAGAAAAGGCTATACTACCTAGTCTGCTTGACTGCCATAATTCTTAATTGTATTCAGAATCATAACCCTATATGAATAGGTAAACGTAGTTACCGCCCATTATTAAAGAGATCTCTTTTTACAGTAAATGGAGATCATCACCGAAAGCCACAATTGGACATAATGCAGACACCAACAGATTTTGGCGCTCCCAGCATTAACTGAAACAAATACATCATAACTGCCACATCTATGACTTAGGGAACATCACAGCAGAAAAGGCAGAAAGATTATAAGAACTAAAATCAGCCCCAAAACCATATATATGATAACCAACAACAAAGATTACTCAAGAGGTTGTTTATATATGTGTGTATACAAACACAAAAAACACACAGAGAGACATGTGTGTGTGTGTGTGTGTGTGTGTATAACAATAATCAAACAAAAAGAGGCTATCAACGTGACAGTGGAGAAGGCATTAGAAGAAGGCAAGGGAGGGCATCTGAAAAATGATAGAATAAGAAAGCAGGAGGAATTATGTAATTCTATTTTATTTAAAACATATTTTCAAACACGTACCAAATTCTGAAAGCACTAATAAAGTTTTTCTTACAAAAATCTTATAGGCCAAGCACAAATCATGTTAGGTGATTATTAAATAGACAACACCAAACAGAATAGGTAGAAAACTAGGGTGTGTCTCAGTAGAGATGGTGGATGATCATGATAAAAACACATTGTATAAAATTCTCAATGTAGTTAATAATTTTTAAACAAATGACAATACAATTTTAAGATCATGCTACAGCAGACAAAATAATTGATGAAAATTCTATTATACTAGGCTAAGAAAAGGAAAGTATAAATTGCATGTTACCCAGGACTGTAAACATTGGCCTAGAAGAATCCCTATACTGCATAGTTAATTTCCTCAAAGCTCTGTAATCCAAGAAAATGAAAACAAATATCCTTTGATTGGGCTCTGCCACTATTATCAATAGCAGTTATTCCATGATGGAACGATCCACAAAGACAAAGTACACTTGTGCTCCTGGAAATGCACAATTATTCAGCTAAAAAGAAAATTAGCATGAAACATATATTCATTGTTTCTGATTTAAAAACAAAGAAAATTTTAGAATAGAGGTGATCAACATCACACATACATACACACACACCTTGACTAAAATGCAAATGCAGAAATCTGCACTTACCATTGGTTTTCCTCAGTTCCTCCACAAGGCACTGTGCTTCCTCTTGAACACGGTTTTCAAGGTTCCTTTTGCCCATGCCCAAATTCCTCAGAGTTGTGAGAGTGAAGCGCCTTATCTCTTTCCATCTGTTTCCATTGCTAAAAACAATGCCTAAAGAAATAGAAAAACAGGGTCTCTCCCTACTGCTTGCACTGGCTTTCAGAAATATATTCTCTTTAGAGGGATACCGTGCTCAGCCTACATATAGTGGAGAGGGCCTTGGTCCTGCCTCGAAGCAATGTGCTAGACTTTGTTGACTCCCCATGTGAAGCCTTACACTGTCTGAGGAGTGGATGAGGGTGTGGTGAAGGGGAAGTTGAAGGGAGTGGGAGGAAGGGAGAAGTGGGAACTGGGGTTGGTATATACAATGAGAAAAGATGGATTTTTGAAAAAATTAAAAATTCAGAAAAAATAAATGGTAAAGCACTAGAAAAATATTCTAGGAACAAATGAGAGATTTGATGGGTGGAAACCGCAGAGAGGTCCAACCTGTACCTAGGGGAAGAAGTTCCACCCCTCCTTTCGGTCTTCACTTTCAACAGAAACACTGCATCCCTCATATGAACATGTATAGTAACTTACCAAGACCTTTATTAGTTCTTTCAGCCATTGGGAAGCTTCCTCTTCCAGCAAACTCTTCCCCATGATCAATCAGAGCCTCTTTCACTGCTTCATACCCATGCAACACCACAGTGGGTTTCATGCCAAAGTACAGAGTGAACACTGGGCCATAGACTTTTGAGAACTAAAAATTGAAAAGAAAAATGTAAATACTAGCAAAAAAGCCATTTTAATCTCCATGGAGTCAACCTCATTCACATTGATAATATCACTCACTGTATTTTAATATTTTTAGTCAGGCAAAGCTCAATTTCAAATGGTTGTGAAGCCTATTTATATCATATTAGGGTGTTATTGATCACCTTCAGAAAACCATATAATGGTTCAAGACTCAGGTAGTTCTCATACAAGGATTACAATGAATTTTCACACCAAAACATTCAGCAGGATGCTGACCACCAGAACTCCATACAGGAAATATACATGCCTGCTGACTGCCCCCTCTGTCTCAGCGCCTGCCCAACATACTCACCATCAACCCTCCCATCTTTCCCACCATGTCTCAGTCCCCAACTCAGGAACAAACACCCTCTTTGAACAGAGGCCATTCCACTCTGACCTACAGAAGTCCAGCCCACAGGTGTGGAGACACTTTCCTCAACCACTGGCAACTGTAGTCAGAAGATCAGAGAAGAAACAGAAACCGAATAACAAACACACATACTACTAAACTCATATTACTATATTTATGAATTTAATGCTATACATCAGATATCTGGTTCCATATTTACAGGTTTAGAAAAAGAGCAGATGACAGTACCTAAAGGACCAAGAATAGTCAAGTCACTCCTAAGGAGTAAAAATGCTGTTTGAGATATAACAATAACTGATACCAAATTATATTATAGAGTTATGTGATAGAAACTGTCTGGTACTCACAAATAAAGGCAAGTGGTCCAGTCGAATAGACAAAATGATGCAGCAATAAAGCAGCAATGTAAAGGCCCACTTACTTTCAAAATACAAATCTGTAAGTCACTACAGTTGATTCCATTGAGGAACCAGATTTGGCATAATGCTACTACAAAGACAGAGAGTGGGCACCACGGGAGCTGCACCATAGGCATGCAATATTTCCTGGAAAAAAATAGTTCCTTCTCTGGCTGGATATAAACATCACCAAATATGTTGAAATCTTGGCTTCTCTGTTGCATTTCTTGTGTTATTCCTTGTCCTTGGTGTTTAGTTAAATTAGGAATCAGTTACTTTGTTAGAGTGCAACATCAAATAGATGTAATTAGAAAAAATGTTTTTCTAAAATTCTATTATTTCATTATTATTAATGACTTATTCAATAAATCATTACTCACTATTGGTCTTCATCCAAAAATAATGGAAAAGATGTGGTTTTTGTTTTGTTAAGATAGGAAATATTCACAAATTGTGCAATTTTGTGGAATTTTTTGTTCTATAAAATGTGAAGATGTAAATGTCCTTTCACCTGAAACCTCACTCATTACTGAATTCCCGACAATGGTCACCTATAAGTGTCATAAGGTACACAATACTTCGCAAGAGTTTTGAATTTGTAATTATTTATAACTATATTGCCTCAAATACTAGATTTTCATCTAAAGCAACTGTCAGTTTATCTTCTTTGTCAAGGTGCTGGAGGAGCACAGAGAATACTTACATTGGTCAAGCACTGGCTGATGTCCTTCACATCTATTTGCAGGAAGTTGCCAAGAACTGGGAGAGGGATGGGGCCAGGAGGGAGCTTCGCTCTCTCAGAGCTCTGTCTCCAGAGTGAGAGGAGAAGCAGACAGCAGAGGCTGAGCACCAGGACCACAACTGCATCCATGGAGATCCTTCTGCCTGACACAGCTGTGCTCAGCCAGCATGGAGCTTTTATAACACTACCTGCTGAATCAATATGTCTTCTTTGGAACAGCACTGGCTGGTCAATCAGATAACCTTTAACCTCTCTCTTTCTCAAGTAGACTTTGTCCTTCTGATCGAAATAAAAATAAGATGGTCGTTACACTTTCCCCTCTTTACAGGGTATCCATTTGAATTTCTGGTTTAACAGAACAGATTAGTGTTCAAATAATGCTAATAAAATTAGAGTCTGTGCAGCCATGGGACAGACACACCTTACACCACTGACTACAGTTTGATGTTTCACACTTTTGGCTCTTTGCAGGAAGTCTGTCTACCAGCTCCTAAATAAATCATATGGTGGCTTATAGTTAGTTATAAATGTCCAGCTTTAGCTTGGCATGTTTCCTACCAGCTTTTCTTAACTTATATTATCCTGCTTACCTTTTGCCTCTGGACTTTCCCTGTTCTCTTACTTCTGTAAATCTTACTTTCACTCTGACCCCAAGGTAAGTGTTTGTAGCTGGACGGCTGCCCCCCCATGTCCTTCTCCATCTCTCACTCCTTCCTTTCTCCAAGATTTCTTCTTCTATATAATCTCTCTGCCTGACAACCCTGTCTATCCTTTCTCCTGTCTCAGATCTTGATTAAACTCTCAGGTTTTCTAAATAGATAAAGTATCACAGCTTCACAGAGTTAAACAAATGAAACATGAGCAAAAGTAACATATTATAACATCATATTACTAAACAACAGGTAGCTATTTATATCATAATACGCCTGAACATTGTTTTGGTGGAAAGCAGACTCTCCTTAGGACTTCCCTCATCATTCAGGATCCAAAGCCAGGAAGCAAAATTTAACACAAATATCCTTTGTGGGGAAAAAAACAGTAGATGGTAACAGGCCTTATTGAAAATGCTGGAGAGTTATACCTTCATGGTTAACCTCCCTGAAGTCGGGCAGAATCTTAAAGTCCTGATCACAGACTGGTGGCTGTAGAAAAGGTATGGGACTACCACAACCCTAAAAGACAGACCAACCTTCTTTGTTCACCTGGCTTATATGTAAATATTTAACAACAAACTTCTTTTAATAAAAATATTACAGACATTTCCTCTCTGGCTCACAACGCGTTCTTAGAGTAAACAACAAATAGTGGAGCCATTTACCATGGCAATGCAGAGGCAGGGACATGGTGTTTGGCATTTTCCCGGGCAGTGGCATTGAAAACATCCCAAATATGAATATTTTTTCTTACACTACATGCAGCCCCATGGAGCACATGGAAGGAAGTTTGTGGGTTTTTTTTAATCAGTGCTATGAATGTAGGCCATCATCTGTAGCCTTTGACAGTTACGCTATGAGGCCAGACCATCTTTTATAGCCATAACAATCTGTAAAACTTTTCCCATGTAAAGCTGTTTCTCTCTGGACTTAGCTGATTAGTTAATTGTTACTTTTATCCACCATATAAATTTTAAGACTTAAACATAAAGATTGCTTGTTACTTTTGTCCACCATATAAATTTTACCACTTAAACATAAACGGTTAGGTAGCTGAGCCTTGAATTTTGAATCATAAACTGAGGTTATACATTACTGCAGTGTTAATTGTTAAGGAATTTAGTAGGGAATGGACACTCATCTCTGTTATCAACCAGGCTTCGTTAAAGAAACCAACATAGCAGTTTTAGGCCATGTTGTGTCTAAAAAACTTTGGTTTAACATACCAGACACCTACACATTTGTCTTTGAGTTTAATCTTTGATAAAGTCTATCTTGCAATACATTCACAGAGACATTCAGTCTAGTTTGAAATTGTTCTGAAGTTGTAAATCAGCTAAATATATGTAACTTACTTGTCTTAGACTAGGGAAAAACTATTTTCTTATGTTAGTCTGAGTAAAGAAACAAAACAGTCTTTGAAGTGTCTTACAGTCCTCATGGAACAAAAGATCTAGTTATGAAGGATAGCCTAGTATATTTCTGTTCATCAGAGTTATACAGTATTATGGGACATCATCTTCCTTACTATCCACAGATACATGTGTGTGCATAATGTTGAGATATAATCATGAGATTACATATACAAATTACATAAAAATTCATGGAAATGGGGAGATTTCACAGATGTTTTTGCACAAGTGAATCTACTTGTGCAAAAGTAGTGATTTTATAGAAGTAGCCAATTTTCCAGAGACTATGGTCTTAAAATGCTTTCTTGGTTGGGGTTCTCTCCATTAGAGAATAATTTATCTGGGGAATTAATAACTGAATCACCAATTGGCATCTGTTGTATTTGCATTAGGGCCCACAAGAGCCCATGAGAGCAAAGCCTCCACCCTGTTTGTGTTTTCATCCCTGTGACTTGTCCTTACTCTGTTTATCTACAGGGTGCTGCTGCTTCTGACCACTACTTATCTGTTTCAAATTCAAATACAACCAGATACTCCAGTTTAAACTCAGTCAAAGATCTTTCTTACTCTCTTCCACTTCATATTCTCTTTGGTATTGGAGAAGAGGAAGGTAGGGCGTATATGATTAGGTGAATATATGAAAAAAAATCATATCCATGTAGAGGTAAACCTTGGATGCTATTTCTGAGTAATTGCTCATCTTGTTTGGTGTGACAGTGTCAAAGATGCTAGTACCTGAGTCTTGACTACTAAGTTCCTATGGATAACCAGTAAGTCCAAGGGATCCTCCTATCTCTGCCTTCTAATTACTGATATAACAAGTCTATGCTGCCATGCCTGGAGTTTGATTGAATTTTCTCCACTCCCTCCTAACACGTTCATTCTTCTCATTCTATGCATTAGCATGAACTCTTGAGAATCAATGTTCTTCTGTTTCTAGTCTGAATTATGATGAAAGTGTAAGCAAAAGCATATCAACAAGAAGACCTTATTATTGAGAAAATTCAGAAGATAAATTGCTGTGAATTATCATAAGATAATATTTTCTTGGTTACAGTTAAACAAAAAGTAACTCAAGTTTAGATACACATGGGCACAAGAAATAATAGGGACTTGCAGATATATGTGTGCAGTGTCTGCAGAATCTGCAATAGAATCTGTGTGTTTCCAGAACCTTGACGATTTGGAAGATAAGAGAAAGTAGAAAGGATACAGGGTCCTTAGTGTGGAAAGAGATGTATAGTGGCCTGGAGGGGATTGCAGAAGACAACACATCAGGTATCGGGCAATATGATCTCTTTAGGGAGGAATGAAGCAGAACAGGTAAGGGGATGGTAGAGAAGAAAATCCATTTGTCAATCGGGTCATACTGCTATCCTTTGGGTTAACCAGAAATATCACCTTAAGGCTCTGCAAAACTGGTCAGGAATAGAAATGGCTCCTTGTGGGACAGGCCTTCCCCTACACACATCTGTTTTCCTGGCATAATAGAGAGAAACATCAAGGAAAGTGACTATTCCTTGTACATAACAAGTATTAGTCTGAGATGCAATGTACTGATACGAATACAAGAGAATAATAGTAAATACTGAGTTATTGGATGGGTGGTTAAATAAATGGATGAGAGAAGGGAAGCCTAGTTAGGCAAACAGATAAAAGAGACTATTTCCAGTTAATATATGGTTTCAAGGAATATGTCACTCAAAAATACTTCTCATCAAGATGTGTATGCTCGGGGTCTGCAGGGATGGCGGCCAGGCAGGGTGGGTGGCTGCGACCCGCTCTTGGGCTGCGCTTACTGCTGGCGACTGCGTTTCAAGCGGTGTCCGCTCTTGGGGCTGAGTTGTCGTCAGAGGCATGCAGAGAGTTGGGTTTCTCCAGCAACGTGCTCTGCAGCTCTTGTGATCTTCTTGGACAGTTTAACCTGCTTCAGCTGGACCCCACATGCAGAGGGTGCTGTCAGGAAGAAGCACAATTTGAAACCAAAAAGCTGAATGCCGGAGCTATCCTTGAAGTCTGTGGATGAAAATTGGGGAGGTTCCCTCAAGTCCAAGCTTTTGTCAGAAGTGATAAGCCCAAACTGTTCAGAGGTCTACAGATCAAGTACGTTCATGGTTCAGACCCTGTCCTAAAGCTTTTGGACGACAACGGGAACATTGCTGAAGAACTAAGCATCCTCAAGTGGAACACGGACAGTGTGGAAGAGTTTCTCAGCGAGAAGTTGGAGCACTTATAAACCTTGCTTGCTTGTTCTTTTCTTACTCATCAAATGAGCTATCACAGCACCTAGAAAATATTTTAGTTTTGCATGCTTACATTGATCAGTCTTTTTATGTATGCCATTAATCTTCTAATTAGAAGTTGAAGTAGCAACACAGCCCATGATATGTAAGGAGCTGGCAAGCTTAACAAAACCCTTTCTTAGAAATTTCTATTCTTCTGTATTAGTTGATATCACTAATGAAATGCTTTGTAAGAGGCTTCTGGTTAATTATGCAGATACGAGCTTGTACTAATTGGTCCAGTTTTGTAACAACAGAATCTTAAATAAGGGAGTTAATAAAGGAGATGCCTCCTCTGCTGTCCCTTCTGAAGGTGGCTGACAGAGAACTACAAAGCACGTGAGATGTGCTGAGCCTCAGTAGCGCGGCTGCTCCGCAGAGCACTCAGATCTTTTGTACTGCCCGGCTTTCCTTTTAGTAGAAGTGTTTGTGCCATATAAAATTTTTGTAGCCTAACTGTTATGGAAGAGATTGAAGATCTACAGTAAGAATGTAGTACTCACAAAGGTTTGCATTAATGAGGATTACACAGAAAACCTTTGTTAAGGATTTGTGTAGATCTGATAATTGGCAAATTTTTATGTTTTTAAATATTCTTACAAGAGAATTCCATATAAGAATTGACCAAAATATAAATAAAAACTTTCAAAAATGGTTGAATTTGAAAAAAAAAAGATGTGTATGCTCCCACCTGTACTTAAAATACCAGGGAGGATGTGGAATAGGGATTATGAATCTTATAAATATCACAAAATCAAGAAAGGGAACTCAGTATGCAGATAGCACACATACTGCACGTATGTGCTCAATATCTATTGCTCATACCCTGAATCAGGGGGTGGGGGACGCTGTGAGAACTGCTGGACATAATAGTATATCTACAATATCTCTATTATCCCAGAATGATCTGGAAATGGAAGATTCTGAACTTAGAAAGATCCTGTTCCAGTGGTTCATGCTCTTTTATAAAATGAGCTGAATTTTCTCTCAAAAGTATTCTATGACCCTTTGAGGCAGCATAAAAAGTCTTATATGAGAATATTGCGCTGTTTTGTGCTCAAAATGTCACATATGAAAGAGTAAGATATGAAATTCTCCACAACCCTCTGGCCCTGGAATGTGCAGTGATCTCACATTGCATTGATCCAACTATATTAACATGAATTATTCACTTATCTCTTTCCCAAGTATTCTTCAGGCAGGCCCTTTGTTGTTCTCTTGTGGTTATGGATACGTGGATACATAGTTCAGCCTGGAGGTGAATAACACGGCAAAAAGTCATGAATGTAAATCATGAAGAAATCTCCATTTTTATGGTATATGAGTAAAGTGTAAATGAACTTTGCTTTCTAGGATGGTATCTTTGGTATCTCTGTGATGTATCTAAAGGAAGAAAATAAGTGTCCTACAGTCTAGATTTTTTAATTTTGAATAATGATAGAACAACCAAATGCCCACTTTCATGGCCAGACAAGGAGGGTGCTCCTTATCAAGGACAGTTCATGGGCACTGCAAAACATGCTCTTGCTTATGCATAAACTGCAAATCTACCAACCCTTGTGGAGTCACTGTGTAGGTGACCACAGATCTTCGGGGCACTAGAACTATAATAACAAGTTTTTATTCTCTGTTGAGAAAGAAGGAGGCCTTTCACTTGTTTCTGTCTGCTTAGCCCTAAATTAATCACAGAGAAACTGTATTAATTAAAGCACTGCTTGCCCCATTAAATCTAGCTTCTTAGTGGCTAGCCCTAATATATTAATTTAACCCATCTCTTTAATATGTACAGCACCATGAGGTTGTGGCCTACCAGCAAAGTTTCAGGGCATCTGTCTCTGCAGGTGGCTCCATGACTTCTCTCTGATTCTGCCTCCTTTCTCACAGCATTTAGCTTAGTTTTCCCTGCCCAATTCTGTTCCCCTATAGCTCTGCTATAGGCCCAAAGCAGTTTCTTTATTCATTAATGGTAATTAATGGTAATCAGAGAATACAAAGGAAATCCCACATCACCTCCCTTTTTCTGTTGAAATAAAAAAGGAACTCTTCTACTTTAACATAGTAAAGTTACATACAACATAACAGATATCAAGCAAGAATTACAGTTATAACATTTATATGTACTTCATCTTTTATCATGACTAAGGAAAATTATAACTATAAATTCTTCAAGTCAATCAAGACTCCAGAAGGAGCCAATATTACCTAAATTAACAGGAAGTGCGCTGTAAGCAACTTCTTTTTTTTTTTTTTTTTTTTTTTGATTTTCGAGACAGGGTTTCTCTGTAGCTATTGGTTCCTGTCCTGGAAATAGCTCTTGTAGACCAGGATGGCCTCGAACTCACAGAAATCAGCCTGCCTCTGCCTCCCGAGTGCTGGGATTAAAGGCGTGCGCCACCACCGCCCGGCTTGTAAGCAACGTCTAAAAGTAGAATTGACAGAGACATCTCATTGACTGGACAGTCACCCAGAGTTCTTCTGTATCATTGGGGCATTCATCTTCAGTCTACAGCCCCACAGTATCCAGCAGACTTTTCCACGAGGAAGGAAATTTATTGGCAGTTTGTCAGTCATTTTCTTCTTTGCTCTGCAGAATATCCTACACACAAGTTCATGAAGCAGGAACCCCAA
This sequence comes from Microtus oregoni, assembly GCF_018167655.1. Classification (NCBI taxonomy): domain Eukaryota; kingdom Metazoa; phylum Chordata; class Mammalia; order Rodentia; family Cricetidae; genus Microtus; species Microtus oregoni. The sequence continues at coordinate 21,699,707 of NW_024543071.1, forward strand.
AGGATCATTTCACCTCTAGGCAAGTTCAGCAGTCATTTCACTGTGGGTTCTGCATGTCCAGTTTATCAAGTGGTCCAGGCAAGAGCAGTTCTTGTCTGCCAATATCTAACCAATTCCATAAGGAGCCTCTTCGATGCCCATCTTCCTCTTGAAGTAACTGGTTCTGTGCTTGTAGGAGCAGATGTGTCTCATTGTCATGAAAAGTCCTAATTCTTAAAGATTTTAAATGCCATATTCTGTAGTCTTTGAAAGGTTTGAAGAATGCCTATCCATCTGAAATACATCTCTGTACATCTCGAAAACCTAACTAACACAAGTTTCACTAGTATAGATGACTACCTATTAACCTATATTTCTTAATTATACATTACATTTTTAAATGAGCTGCACAATCACAATACCTTAATCAAGAGTAGAAATACATATACCCAGTATAACAAAATTTTTCTTAAATTTCTATCAATAAACCAAGTTCCATACCTCTCTATAGCATATTCCCCCCTTAAATGTAAACAAACATTTATAAACAATCATTTAGGGAATTTTGGTGTGGTTCTTCTCCAAACTGCTTCTTGCTTTTTATTGGGTGAAGTAATTTTTTGAGGGGTGTTCAAGACAACCTTTCAGGGGTCTTGGTCCATTAAACCTCATTAGCCTAGAATGAATCCACAGGTTCTCATCCTCTGTGGAAACAAAAGAAGAACCTCTTTTCCAAAGCAACATATCTTTAAACTCAAATTCTGAAGTCAAGATAACTTTAAAGTATATATGTTGGCTTAGCTTAACAGTTCCCAGAATCAAATGTCTCTCTGAGGTCAAAAAAAAATCCAAAGAAAACAAAATAGTATACATAATCCAGACGTTTTGTGTATATTTCATCTTTACATGGCTTATTCTTTCTTTACTCCTTTTAATCTATGGACTGTCTGTATTCTGTCTCTTTAAAGACTTTACTCTTTTTATAACTGTCTATATTCTTTTTCTTCCCTCTCAAAAAAAATACTTGGCATAATTCTCAAATTATTATACATTGAGGAAGTTTGAATACAAATCAACTTCTGTGACTTGGTTAAATTGTGGAAGCTTAGGGATGTTTGAAATCATGCTATAAAATAATGAGGTTGTACAGAATGAAATTGAGGACACAGTTATCCTAAAGATATTTGTATTTGTGGAAGGATATATATTATTCTAATTATAACATCAAACTACAAGCAAAATGGTTGATATGCAGAAACATCTTTATATTTGTTCTAAACTGACTAAGCCAATATTCCTAAGCTATCATAGCATGGGAAATTGTCTTGTAAGACCACTTTATATAATCATATATATCATTTATATATGTAATTTATATATCATAAATCACATTACATGGATTATATGAATGTTCTTGAAATGCTCACACCCATATTTCTTCTGATTCTTTTTTCTTTTCTCTTTCTAAGCCAATATGATTCCCTCTAGGGATTTAAAACTGAGCCTTGGAGATTCAGTGCTTTGGCCAGACAGAAACCACTGATAGTAAAACCAGGGTTTGAGCTTTCATACTGCACTGTTTCCTTAACAAAGACATTCAGTTCTATTCCATCCACCAACCTCAGCTGTGTACTATGACCCAATATCAACCTTAGTCATTGGCATTCAAAGCAAACATGACTTTAGTTAATAAGTAATGCAAAAATTAAATTAAAAATAATTTTTAAAAACAAGTTTTGACATTCAGGTCAGAAAAGTTTGATTTTAATGATCTTTAGAATCTAGCTAATAATTAGATGGTCTTTTTTGAAATGGTGGTCAGAAAAGTCTGATTTTAATGATCTTTAAAATCTAGTTAATAATTAGATGGTCTTTATTTTGACATGAAGGTCAGAAAAGTTTGATATCAATAGTCTTTTGACCTTTAGTGACACAAAGTCTTATTACCCTGTCACCTTTAGCAAAGTAAGCAGAATTTGTTTTCTAATTCGTATTGACATAAATCCCCAAATAAACAAGAAAGAAACAATTACTGGACATAGGCTTGACTAGAAACACAGGATTGTATGTTAAAACCTATGTTGAAAGTTGATAAGTCTTAACTGGGTGAGATGCTAATGGCTTCTATGTCCTGAGTACTAGCTGAGGACAGAGCCTATGAAATAGAGACATATTTCTAAACTTATTGTTTTTCCCACTGAATTATTGTGGCTTACTGTTCAAATCTCAAGCTAGACATCAAAGTTAGAGATAACCGGTACACAAGAAGCATGGCCTTGGTCCTTCCCCAGTGCTGAGCTGGTCTCACAGGTGTTCTGAGCATTGGGTTCACAATAGGGTAGAACATCAGCACTGGTTTCCAACATGCTAACCACACGATCCCTTCCCTAACTGTAGGAAGCACAATACAGAATAATTGTCTTTAGAGGAAAAAATTGGAAGTGTGTGCCAGGCTGTAACATAAAAGACTATTGTTTTAGGCTATCAACCAGAGATGACTGCTTAGACACATGTTTGAGCTTATAGAAAGTCTTTATTAGCCTATTAGTGACTATACTGGGTGTTTGGGATCCCAGGGGAGCCCCAAAACTTTCTCAAGGAGCGCTTTGAAAGCACAAAAGCAATATTCTGGGTTGACATACTTCAGTTAACAAAAGCAGGAAGAAACATAACTACAGAAGCCAAAAAACAAAGTTAATACATATACAGACTTACTCAGAACTGGGCTTTTTGGTGGTTTAGGTCTTTGTTTGCATTTTTGGAGGTGCTACTTTCTATGTGCTGAGTTTTATGACCTGAATGGTATTTCCATTATAAATTCAGCTGTGCTATGATCTGGGACCTATTAGAGTTGCTGCTGGTACCATCATATTTACTATGTCTATCACCATGCAACATCACACACTGTCTGACCATAGTTTGGTGACTACTGCAACCCAGAGAAGAGACTAACCTATTTTCAAAAAAATATTTTAAATTGGATGATGCTCATCCTTTTTGTTCATATTCTCCCATATCTGCTTTTTATTTCAAACACATCCAACTTTGTGTCGTCATTCACGTTGTTTGGTTTTTATAACCCTTACACTCCTATTATTGCTGTCTCTATATGCTTGGGTGTTTGACAGTCAACTGTGGTGGGAAGAGTGGGAGGACCTCTCGCTACACCAAGGAGTGGGAGGACCTCCCGCAACAAACTTTAGTGTGTTACACTTACCAGTGGCAACACCTTTAGAAAAAGCTATCTCTCTTCCAGAAGTTACCAATTACCAATAGCTTCTCAGCTAGGTATGTTGTTTCCTGCCAATTGCCCACACCGTGTTGAGATTTTGACTGGCTTGAACTTGTGCAGGTCTAATTATGTTATTACTTGTAGTTGGGTTTTTTTTTCACTCTAACCCCATGTTGCACACCAATGTGTTGTTGTTGTTGGTGTTGTTGTTGTTTGCTCTTTCCTCTTTATCGTTTTAGGGGGCCCACCACAGTTTCCAAATCATGACACAGAATTATTCTTTCTTATAAATGCCTAGCCTTACCTTGGCTTAATTTTAGACAGTCTTTCTTAACTTAAATCTGCCATTTACCTTTTGTCTCTGGGCTTTTCCCTCTTCTTACTTACGAATAACTTACTTTCACTCTGTGGCTGCCTGGGGAGCTGGGTGGCTTGGTGACCAACCCCTAGCATCCTCATTCTTGTTCTCTCTTGCTCCTCCTTCTCTTGCCATATTTCTCCATCTACTTATTCTCTCTGCCTGTCAGTCCTTACTATTGGCCATTCAACTCTTTATTAGACCATCAGGTATTTTAGGCAGGGAAAGAATAATATCTTCATGGAGTTAAACAAATGAAACATAAAAGAATGCAACACATCTTTGCCGTATAAAAAAAATATTCCACAGTGTAAACAAATGTAACACATCTCAAATTAATGTCCCAAAATAATTACCTCTCCTCTGAGTTTCTATGTGTGAGTCAGGACAACATTGTTTCACTGTGATAGTCTACTATCCCTGGCTCTTACTCTATTTCTGCTCAGTCTTGCTCAATGATCTATGAGTCTTGGCAGGTGTGTGTGTGTGTGTGTGTGTGTGTGTGTGTGTGTGTGATATAGGTGTCTAATTTATAAATTAACAACCCACAGTCACTTACTCTCTCTATTTTTAACAGTTATGGTTCTCTGTATTTACTGAAAACCACTGTTTAAAAAAGTGTTATCTATAATGAGGGTTGAGAGATTCACTAAACTGTGGTATAATGGTTATTTGTTAAGAATTAACTTAATTCTATTTCCCATTAGCAGAGCAATATTAGTTGTCATCTATTAGGGCCAATGAATATTTCACAGGTTCTTGGTAATAATAGCTGTACTGTGAAAAAGGCCTAAAATCCAATCGCAGAGCAGATATTTACATAATGTCTGTACCACTGTTGAATCACTAGGCATACCTTGCAAGTAGTCTTTATTACAGCTCACAGCATACACAGGTGAAAAAGCCTAGTGATTACCTTCTCCTCTTGTAGCATGGATACCACCGTCAGCAATGGAGATGAAGTTTCTAGATCAATATTACATTGATTTCTCCATGTTTCATAGCTCATATATGTGATGTCTTTAGATCTTCAATGTTAGTCATACCTTACAGGATTCCCATCTTGCTATACTATTTCCACATTAGCAATAATTTTTTCTCTCTCTAGTTCGTGATCCTCTACCTCTTTAAGTATCCCAGTTCATTCTGAAAAATACATGACCTGTGTATAAGACAAAACAGCTTTAGGTCCCCCTCTAGTGGTGATATAGAAACACTCCATTGCAGAGTTTGTCTTGCGACAAACTTAAACACAAAGTGCCATGTGCTGTGAGATAATAATGTTAGACACATAGAGGAAGAACTAATCAAAACCACAATGAGGTATATTAACTCTTTATAGTAATATTCCCTATTATAGAAAGGACAACGTGTAGTAGGAGGCCGCTTCTTCACTCCCAGCTGTCCAGACCATAAAATAATCACACAGAAACTATATTATTTAAAATCACTGCTTGGTTAATTAAGAATATTTCTTAAGTGTATTTCTAGCTAGCTCTTAAATCTTTGGTTAACCCACTTCTGTTATTTTATGTTATATCAAACCTATCGGCAAGTTTTTACTTGGTGGCTTGCATCTTTCCCTCTGGCAGCTACATGGCATCACTCAACAACAGGGTCTGCTCTACTGTGTTGCCAAAGCAAGGAACAGGGCCTGTTACACTGACTACTGCAGCTGGCTAGGGACAGGGTCAGCTGTCCCATTCTTATTACCTCAGGGCCAACTCTTCTACTGGTGCCAGTTTTGGAAGGGTTGGAAGAGGGCATCTTTCCCTTGTCCCCATCACCACACTGCAGACTAAGAAATAGTATTAGCTTTCCTCCATTACACACTCAGGGCTAGTTCATACACTCTCCTGTCTACAGGGCCAGCTCTACTCTGCTGCCCAGATGAGACACAGGACCCATTCTCCCATGAGCTGCATCTGGTGGAGTATTGGTTCAGGTCTCCCAATTGCTGCTGGTGGCAAGGGATGAGGGGAGAAGGGCATCTTTTCCTCACCTACGTCACCACATGGCAGATGAGAAGGGTGCAGTCTGCTCTCCCATTCTCACACCCTCATAGCCAACTCTCCCATTCCCCTATCAACAGTTCTATTGTCCTGCTCAGGTGAGGTGTAGGACTCCCTCTCCTGAGTGTTTCAGCTGGTGAGGGGCAGGACCAGGTCTTCCTAGTGGTGCGACCAGTGAGGGATGTGTCCAACTCTGTACAGCCCTACCCTTTCAGCTTTCTGTGGTGTCAGGAGCCACAGACATCAACACAGACCATGAATACATTAGGGCAATGAACCGAGATAGGGGTCCTGGCAGTAGCCCAGGCCCAGATATCACTATGCTCTGTGGTGCAGTTAAGCCTCCCATCAGAGACAGGAAAGTCCATGCCTGGCCTAAATGTGTGTCTCCTTGTTTTACTCAATCCATCATATAAACTGATTTCTTATATCAAAATTTATGGCATCCATGAATATTTATAATTTTTGTATTTTTATGATCGTGATGTGTGAAGTTCTACTGTATATATGTTGCTTTTATTGGTTAATGAATAAGGAAGCTGTCTTGGGCCTGCAAATGGCCCAAGAGTAAAGATAGTAAGGGAAAACTAAACTCGGTCCTGAAAGAAAGAAGGAGGAGTCAGGGAGATGCCATTTAGCCACCAGAGGGGAAAGATGTAAGCTGCCAGCTAAAATCTTGGTGGTAGCCCAAGAACCTCTAGGTAAAATAAAAAATAATAGAAATGGGTTAATTTAAAAGATAAGAGTGAGTTTGAAAGATGTATAAGTTAATAGGACAAACAGTGTTGTAATTCATACAGTTTTTGTTTGATTAATTTCAGGAATCTGGGCAGCTGAGAACAAACCAGCAGCCTCCTAATACATGATCACTTAAAATAAACTCAAAGCTCTTAAGGTGAAACAAAGGTTTGGTTTAAAATTCTGTATTAAAGCCAATAAACCTCTCAGGATTCAGAAGGATTACTATAGCAGGTGAAAACTGTCTAAGATATCTGAGGATAAATTTAAAAAATATATTTTATTTTCACTGGTGTGAGAAGTCCTACTTTATATGTGTTGCTTTTATTTGTTAATGAATAAAGATGGTACCTTGGCCTGTGATAGGGCAGAATAGAGCTAGACTGGGGAAAACTAAACTGAATGCTGGGCAAAAGAAGGAGGAGTCAAAGAGAAGTCATGTAGCCTTTGCCAGAGACAGGCATGCTGGAATCTTGCTGGTAAGCCACTGCCCCATGGCAATATACAGATAAATAGAAATGGGTTAATCAAAGATATAAGAGCTAGCTAGCAATACGCTTAAGTGATTGGTCAAGCAGTGATTTAAATAATATAGTTTCTGTGTGATTATTTTAGATCTGGAAAGCTGGGAACGAATAAGCAGCCTCCTACTACAGCTCACATAAGTCTCTATCATATCTCACTGATTCTTCCTGTTAGTTCCCTAATTCGCTGTTCTTTACTTTTCTCTCACCATTCCTCTTCATTGTTCCACGTTGTTCTACCCATCCCAAGAGGTTTTTAGGATATATACCGACACACACAGTTAATAAGCATGCATCTCATAGAATCACAAAAACCAGATGAATCCAGCAAGGAGGTTCCTTATGTCTCAGAAGGGACATGGCTGTGTAGCTCCCCAACAGACACTCAGAGGGTTGAATAAGGATAGGATTTTAAATTTAAATTATTTCAAAATTCTAAAAAGAAGTTTTTGTGCACTAGCTACATTTCTTAACTATAACCCATTAAGATAGAATTTAGTGATTAATTATTGTATAAAACTGCAGCAATGCTTTTAAACTTTCTGAGCACTTCTACTTCCATCCCCACTGGCTGGAAACACAGTGTTGGAAGCCATAGTAACCCGCAAGCTTTGGCGGAAGATGAAAGTAATTGATTGGCATTAGCATCTAGCTAGCTGAGTTTAAAGTGAATTTCTTTGGAGACTTTGATTCCAATTCTAGCTGGGTGCCTGCCAGCACACAAGAGAGGAGGAATTTCTTTCTCTGGGGTTGGTTTAGTGACTCAAGCCTTTGTCCTGTGTCTCTAGGGGAAAACACATAAGCAGTTAGTTTTCTGGGCTATGATCTTATGTTAAATAAAACCAAGATGAAGAGTAAACACAGAATATTAACAGTTTATTATGTTTGAGCTAAAGGCCAGTAGATTACACCTTCCTGAGCCTGCTGCTAGAGAATTCAAGGCCAACCAGACCCGTTTCTCAGGAAGAGTAGACATACTGTCTCTCGGCTCAGTGCCTTCTACTTGGGGCTCCTTTCTTATCAATGAATACTGTCAATAAGGATAGTTGTGAGAGACTAACTTTATGTAGATTTGACCATGAAAACTAAAGGTTTGGTTGAGTCAATAGTTGCACACCAGGGATTTAGGGTGTGGGCAAAGGTATACAGTTGCCCATACAGGAAAAGTTAGGTTTAAAGAATGGTTTATACACTGCTGGGGAGCCAGTTTTTTTTCTGGAGACAGCAAACGTAAAGAGCAAGTACTCTTTATATAAGAAATTTTGCTTTTGCTTTTTTTTTTTTTTGTTTTTTTTTTTTTTGTTTTTTACTGGCCCTACACAATTTGAGTGCTTAATGACATATCAGATGGCTTTTAGATGAATGCTTGGATGGCAGTACACATAGACAGACAAAAAGGCAATCATGGCAAATTTCTTATTACCTTCTTACACATACAACAGCAAAGAGCAGTAGAATTACCAGCCTCACATTAACAATTTATTAATTATTCTCATATTAAAAATATTATTTTAAAATGTCAAGCTTGTATGTTATTCTAGAAATATTGATACATTTCTTGTATTCTCTATTTCCAGCTCAAGTTTCCATAATCTTTTCTTCCTATTTTAGCATGCTATGTCCTGAGTTTTTCTAAGAATATTTTTAATTATTCTGCAATAGACTATGAAGGTTGGGGTATATCATGCTATTCCTTTTTGACTAATATACATCATTTAATGAAACACTAAAAAACAGGTTAAATATCCTTACCACCTTTCACTTTTTGTAAGTTCCTTATACAATAAAATCATCTCTCACTAGTTATCTGCTTTATCATGTTCATATTTTTACTGAAGCTCAAATCATCTGGAAGAAACAATTTTCTGTTTATTTTTTGTCAAGTAGAAATATGAGTTCCTAAAGAGAGATATTTGCCCTTTTTATCAGGGTCTCTACAATGATATAATGTGATATGAAGCAAATACTCAAAATCACAAAACAGAGGAAGGTGGCTCTAATACCAGACATTCAGCCAACACATTGTGTATTGGAGATCTGACATACAAGAATGAGTAAAGAGACAGATATTGCCTGCACCACTCTGACTAAGGGGTGAGTAGGTGGCCTCCCAGCTGGACAGCCCAGTCCCTAGGCACTAAGAAATGGGCCCACTGCATCCCCATCCCCCACCCATGACAACACCACTAGCCAGTCATCAGGCAAGGCTCCTCCAGACAGGCTGCTCCACCATACCCACATCAGACCCTGTAATCTACAAGTCCCACTCCACCTGCAAACCTCAAAGGTTTACTGAGACAGACATTGCCTGCACTGATCAAACCAATTGGTGGGCATAACTGGAGGTTTCTCTCCTGCCTTCTAGTTCCCAAATAATCGTTCTGCGGCTTAACATTAATTAGAAACTGTTTGCCCTATTAGCTCAGGGTTCTCATTATGTAGCTCTTACAACTTCATTTTACCACGAAGTTCATGATTTGTTGCTTCACATCATGTTTCTTCAGCAGTTGCTAATGTCTCACTGACTCTCCCTTCTTCCTTTCTGTAGCTGTTAGGATTTCCTACTATATTCTATAGTTTACCCTCCCATAGGCCAAAGCAGCTTCTTTATAAACCAACGGTAATAAAACCTATTCACACCATACAGAAGGGCCTCACACATCAGGTGATTGGCTGACCTCCCAGATGGACAGCCCAGTCTCTAATACTGAAGGCCCAGAGCACAACTCCTGCCCCTTCTCCAACCATCTCAGTCCCACCAGAAAGTAAGCAAGGAAGGATCCCCGAGAAGGCTTCTCCTCCACCAACTACCATTTGAACCTGCAAACTCCAGGCCCCACTCTGCTTCCCAACCCAACCATCCACTGTGGCATCAGCAGCTTTGGAAGAGATGGAAGAGGTGGGTAGACACCAGTGCAAGAATGTAGAACACAAGAGACAGAAGACAGAATCACAGGCATTGAAGATTCAATAGAGAAAATAGATTCACTGATCAAATAAAACATTAAAGTCAACAAAGTCATAACAAAAACTGCCCAGGAATTCTGGGACATTATGAAAAGGTCAAACATAAGAATTATAGGGTTAGAAGAAGGACAAAAACTCCAGCTCAGTCTCACAGAAAATCTATTCAACAAAATCATAGAAGAAAATGTTCCCCAAACTAAAGAAGGAAATGTCTATGATGGTACAAGAAGCTTACAGAACACCAAATAGACTGGATCCAAAAAGAAGTCCCCTCATTACATAATAACCAAAACACTAAATATATTGAATAAAGAAAGAATATTAAGAGACTCAAAGGGAAAATTCCAAATAATGTATAATGGCATGTAGCAATATTTTGTTTATGTTTTAATATATAAAGCTTGCCTGAAGATCAGAGTGCAGAGCTAAGTCACTAGAGGCCAGGGAATGGTGGCATGTATGTTTTACCCAGAGACTTGGGAGACAGAAGCAGAGGGAGCTCTGTAACTTCAAGGCTACACTGTGCTACACAAGACTGAATCTATATGAAAGCGAAAGAGATCACACAAAGGTGATCCCAACCTTTAATCCCAGCACTTGGGAGGTAGAAACAGGAGTCATAAGGCTAGATGGAAAAAGGAATATAAGGTGGAAGCAGACAGGAGCTATGTGCAGTCTGAGGCTTAGTAGAGACTGTTTCAGTCTGAGATTCAGTGGATGCAGTCTGAGGACAGAATTTCCCCATTTGACTGAGCATTGGTAGAGGTAAAAGAACTCTAGTGGCTGGCATCTCTGCTTCACTGTTCTTTCTCATTAACCCCTATTCCTATCTTTGGTATTTTATTATTAAGACCAACTAGAACTGGTGCTACATCTGATGCCCAACTTTTGGGGTACAAAGTCACAAAAAAGCCATTTGCCTGTTGAAGTAATAAGGGCGGCGGAGGGGCTGCGTTCCCAGCACCCCGGCCGCCTGCTCTGCTAGCTTATGCCCCGAAATAACAACACACAAACTGTATTCATTTAATCACTGCTTGGCCCATTCTCTTCTAGGCTAATTCTCACAAATTAATTTAGCCCATTTCTAATCATCTGTGTATGGCACCCCAAGGTGTGCTTACCGGGGAGATTCTAGCCTAGTCCATCCTGGGTCGGAGCTTCATGGCGTGTGTCTGCCCGGGAGCGGGGCATGGCGTCTCTGCTGAGGCGTCTGCTCCGGAGAGCAGAGCTGTGGAGTCTCTGACCTCACTTCCTGTTCCTCCCAGCGTTCTGGTCTGATTACTCCACCTACCTATGTCCTAACCAATAAAATGGGCCAAGGCAGTTCCTTTATTAGCCAATGACCTTCCTCCATCATTTCCCCTTTTTCGGTTTAAACAAAAAAAAAAAGGCTTTAACATAGCAAAATTACATATAACAAAACAGTTATCAAATAAAAGTTACAATAATCTTTATCATAACTAAGGAAAACTATAACTATAACTAACTATTCTTAACTCCATCAAAGACTCCAGAAAGATACACTACTACCTAAGCAAACAAGAAAAAAGCAACTTTTAAAACTCTAGAAATGACAGAGACATCTCGCTGCTTGAACAGTCACCCAAAGTTCCTCTGTACCGTTGGGGCATCCATCTTCAGCCTTCAGGCCCATGGCATCCAGCAGACATTTCCATAAAGCAGGAAAATTCAAAGTCAGTTCAGTCACTATCTGTTGTGTCCTGCAGAATATCTCCCAGACTCTTTCATGAATCAGGAACCCCGAAAGATCATCTCACCTTAGACAAGTTCAGTAGTCCTCTCTCTATGGGTTCTCTGTGTCCAGTTTATGCAAGAGTCCAGGCAAGAGCAGTTTCTTGCCCAAATGGCTATCAAACTCCATAAGGATCCTCTTCGATGTCCATCTTCCTCTTGAAGTACATTGGTGCTGCCAGGAGCAGAGTGTCTCATTGTCATGAAAAGTCCTCAGTTATTAAAACATTAAATGTCCTATTCTGTAATCTTTGAAAGACATGAAGAATGTCTATCTAAAATATATCTCTATATATCTAGAAAATCTAATTAACATGACTACAAGCTTTACTATTATCGATGATTATCCATTAACAACCTATATTTCTCAATTATACAGTACATATTTAAATGAACTACACAATCACAACCTTAATCAAAATCAGAAACACTTATACGTATAACAAAATTGACCTTAAATCTCTATCAATAAAGCAAAATCTATACTAATGCAAATTATTCATATCTATATCATATCCCCCTTTAAATGTAAAAGGACGTTTATAAACCATATTTGGGAACATGGGCGCAGTTTTTTCTCTCCAAACTGCTTCCTGCTGAATGGGGGCGTCGTTAATAAGGTCTTTCATGGTATAACTTGTGTGCTAGTTTCATCTCAGTTGGCAGTTGAGCGAAGCAATTTTCTAAAGATGTTCACTGCAACCCTTCAGGAGGGTGTGGTCCATCATACCATATCGGGATAGAAGAAATGAACAGCATCTCATCCTCTGTGAAAACAAAATAAGAAACTCCTTTCCAAAGCATCATGTCCTTAGATCCAAATTTCAAAGTCAAGGCATCAAAATATCTATGTTGGATTAGTTCAGCAGCATTTATAAATAAATATCTTTTAGTAGCTTTTGCTCTTTCCTCAGCATTCAAACAATTCAAAGAGAGCATAATAGCATACAGTATTAAAATTCTCTGTGTATTTTCCATCTTTGTGCAGCTTTTTTTTAAACCTCTATTTTGTTTATTTTTACTGTTAACTCTTTGCTTTTTGAGACAGGTTCTCTGTATCTTTGACCTGAAGTAACTCTGTAGACCAGGCTGTCTTTGAACTCTCAGAGATCTGCCTGTCTCTGCCTCCCAGGCATTCGGGATTAAAGGTGTACACTACTACACCTTGAACTCACAGAGATCTGTTTGTCTCTGCCTTCTAGGCACTGGGATTAAAGGCGTGTGCTACCACACACAACAACTCTCTTCCTTTTTTTGTTTTTAACTTTAAGAACTTCAACTTTTAGTCTGCATATATTTTTAACACACTTTAAACCATTCAGAAATTTTCTCTGTCTTTGAATCTCTCTTTACTGTATATCTCTCTTATTCTGACCACATGAATCTTTAATTTACCAAGCAATCTCAGTAGGACTAAAGGCGTGGCTTTGTCAGCTAGATAGAGTCCATTCCTTAGCTTTCCAGCCTCATGGCTGAGGTACTGGCTGTAGCCATGTTTACTGCAACAACTGTATGGCATTTCAAGGTCCCTGCCAGAAAGTGAGCTACAACAGACAACACTCAAGTCCTCTCGGTTAGCCGGCCCTCCTGCCTCAAACAGTCAGAGTTTGCCCTGGCAGGACAGCCCAGAAAGCCGGCATTTTTAAATGGCGCAGCTTTTTTCCTGCTACGGCTGAAAACCGAAAAGCATGCGTTCAGCTTTTCGTCAACACTGTTTAAGTGTTTCGTGGCAGGACCTCTTAATGAGCTGCAGGCTTTGCAGCTAAAGCTGAGTCAGGAAGCCTCTCTTAGATGAGGCGCTTGCTTGCCTCTAGCAAGCAGAGTAGAACTGAGAAATTGCTGCTACCAAGAAACCAGGCACAATGCTTTCCTTTTGTTCTAGAATTACTTCCCAAGCTGTCTCAGGCTTTATGTGGAAGCAGTTGTCCATGTGGGCGCCATATGAAGTAATAAGGGCGGCGGCGGGGCTGCGTTCCCAGCACCCCGGCCGCCTGCTCTGCTAGCTTATGCCCCGAAATAACAACACACAAACTGTATTCATTTAATCACTGCTTGGCCCATTCTCTTCTAGGCTAATTCTCACATATTAATTTAGCCCATTTCTAATCATCTGTGTATGGCACCCCAAGGTGCGCTTACCGGGGAGATTCTAGCCTAGTCCATCCTGAGTCGGAGCTTCATGGCGTGTGTCTGCCCGGGAGCGGGGCATGGCATCTCTGCTGAGGCGTCTGCTCCGGAGAGCAGAGTTGTGGAGTCTCTGACCTCACTTCCTGTTCCTCCCAGTGTTGTGGTCTGATTACTCCACCTACCTATGTCCTAACCAATAAAATGGGCCAGGGCAGTTCCTTTATTAGCCAATGACCTTCCTCCATCAGCCTGTGGCTTTGCAACCACTGGCAAAGCTGGAGCCACACGTGGTCAAAGGCAGCACCCTACCAGCTAGGTTTTCCTTTCTTCTCTCCCTTCTCAGGCTGCTGCTAAACTAGGAAGCTGCTTTAAAACATAGCCAAGGTGACAAAGCAATCATCATCCTCACATCATCATCATCATCATCACTGGACCATTTGGAGAGAAAATTGGGAATTCTAAAGAGGAATTACTTAAAAGAGAGTTTTTTAAATAAAAAATGGGGCCCTGCCGTCTTTGGGCACATAAGCCCTGCCGTCTTTGGGCACATAACAGCACCAAGCTCAGCCTGTCTGGACACTGGGATCGAATCCGGAGGGCAGCCAGGTGGGCAGGAATACCTTTGTTTCAATAGCCTGCCTGCAGCAAGCAAGGTAGGTGCTTTGTTTAAGAGCTACCCAACCAGCATGGAGATCTGATCTAGGCACCAGGAGAACCATCTCTGGGGTGAGTGAGTTTCTGACCCGCGGCAGCAGCCCTGGTCAGGGAACTACTTCCTGCAGGGCATATACTCCTGCATACTGCCTCTCTCTTCCTATCTCACCCAGCATGCATCCAGAACCCTCCCCACTTCTGCCTCCCTGCCGTCTTTGGGCACATAACATCACCCAGCTCAGCCTGTCTGGACGCTGGGATCGAATCCTGAGGGCAGCCGGGTGGGCGGGAATTCCTTTGTTTCAATAGCCTGCCTGCAGCAAGCAAGGTAGTCTCTTTGTTTATGAGCTACCCAACCAGAAGGGAGATCTGATCTTGGCACCAGGAGAGCCATCACTGGGGCGCCTAAAGAGCCATCACAGAAGAGTGCCATCACTGGGAAGGTACATCAGTGGGCAAGGAGACCTGATCCTGTAAAAGAAGATCCTTAGGGGAGCATTCGGAGGAAGAGATGGGTAGGCGCCAATGCAAGAATTAACACAACAATCTGAAAAACAACATGAAACCACCAGAACCCAGCAACCTCACAACAGGAGGACATGAACACCTTAATCAAGAAGAAGTAGAAAAAATGGACTTTATGAAAGTGATTGCCACCCTTAAACAACATGTAAAAAAATGCCCATATAGAAATGAATTAGAAGTATAACAGAAAGTTTGAAGAATTGAATAAAGCAGTGAATGATAACCTAGAAAACCAAGGAAAAACAATCAAACAGATAATGGAAACAGTTCAAGACTTGAAAACTAAATTAGAGACAAGGAAGAAAACAAAAACGAGGGCTGGCTGAACATGGAAAATATAGGTAAACGCATAGAGACTACAGAAACAAACATAACCAGCAGAATACAAGAGATAGAAGAATGAATCTCAGATTCTGAAGATAACATAAAGAAAATAATCGCAATTATCAAAGATAACAGCAAGTCCAACAAACTCTCATCACAAAACATTCAGGAAATATGGGACACAATAAAAAGACCAAACCTAAGAATAATAGGAGTAGAAGAAGGAGAAGAAGCACAGCTCAATGGTCCAGAAAATATATTTAATAAAATTATAGAAGAAACCTTTCCCAACATAAAGAAAGATATTCCTTTGAAGGTTCAAGAAGCATACAGAACACCGAATAGACTGGACCAAAAACAAAAACAAAAAAACATCTCCTCGCAATATAATAATCAAAACACAAAACATACAGAATAAAGAAAGAATATTAAGAGCTGCAAAGGAAAAAGGTCAAGTTACTTATAAAGGTAAACCTATCAGACTTACACCTGACTTCTCTATGGAAGCCATGAAAGCCAGAAGGTCCTGGATAGATGTATGCAGAAACTAAGAGAACACGGATGCAAGGGCAGACTACTATACCAAACAAAGCTTTCATTCACTATAAATGCAGAAAACAAAATTTTCCAGGATAAAAACAAATTTAAACAATACGTAGCCACAAATCCAGCCTTACAGAAAGTAATAGAAGGAAAATCACAAACCAAGGAGTCCAACAATGACCACAATACCTCAGACATCTAGAGACCCTTCAACAGTACAACTCAAAGAAGGGAAAACACACAAACTCGACTAATAGAAAAGTGACCACAGTTAACAACCACTGGTCATTAATATCACTTAATGTCAATGGGCTCAACTCACCTATAAAAAGGCACAGGCTAAGAGATTGGATAAGAAAACAGGATCCAACATTCTGCTGTCTACAAGAAACACACCTAAACCACAAAGACAGGCACCTACTCAGAGTAAAGGGATGGGAAAAGGTTTATCAAGCAAATGGACCTAAGAAACAAGCAGGTGTGGCCATACTAATTTCTTACAAAGTTGACTTCAAACTTAAATCAATCAGAAGAGATGGAGAGGGACATTTTATACTCATAACAGGAACAATTCATCAGGATGAAGTCTCAATCTTGAATATCTATGTCCCTAATATAAAAGCACACACGTACGTAAAAGAAACATAAATAGTACTCAAGCCAGCCATCAAACCGCACACACTAATAGTAGGAGACTTCAACACACCCCTCTCAACAATGGACAGGTCAATCGGACAGAAACCTAACAGAGAAATTAGAGAATTAATGGAGGTAATGAATCAAATGGACTTAACAGACATCTATAGAACATTCCAACCAAATAGGAAAGAATATACCTTCTTCTCTGCAGCTCATGGAACCTTCTCAAAAATTAACCACATACTCAGTAACAAAGCAAACTTCCACAGTTACAAAAAAATATTTGTAACCTCCTGTGTCTTATCAGATCACCATGGATTAAAGTTAGAATTCAACAACAATGCTACCCCCAGAAAATCTGCAAAGTCATGGAATCTGAACAGTCAACTACTGAACCATACCTGGATTAAGAAAGAAAGAAAGAAAGAAAGAAAGAAAGAAAGAAAGAAAGAAAGAAAGAAAGAAAGAAATTAAAGTCTTCTTTGAATTCAATGAAAATAAAGAAACAACATACTCAAACTTATGGGACACTATGAAAGCAGGCCTAACAAGAAAGTTCATAGCACTAAGTGCCCACTAAAGGAAAAAGGAGAAAGCACACATTGGAGACTTAACAGCCCACATGAAAGCTCTAGAAAAAAAAGAAGCAGACTCACCTAGGAGGAGTAGAAGACTGGAAATAATCAAACTGAGGGCAGATATCAACAAAATAGAAACACAGAAAACAATCCAAAGAATCAATGAAACAAAAAGCTGGTTCCTGGACAAAATCAACAAGATTGATAAACACCTATCAAAACTAATCAAATGGCAGAGAGTGAATATGCAAATTAAGAAGATCAGAAATGAAAAGGGGGACATAACCGCAGACACAGAGGAAATTCAGAGAATCATTAGATCTTACTACAAAAGCCTATATGCCACAAAACTGGAAAATGCAAAAGAAATGGTCACTTTTTAAGATAAATACCATATACCAAAGTTAAACCAGGACCAGGTGAACAATCTAAATAGAACTGTTAGTCGCAAAGAATTAGAAACTGGACTACTGAGAACTCAAGAACAATGGCAATGGGTTTCTGATCCTACTGAACGCACTGGCTTTGTGGGAGTCTAGGCAGTTTGGATGCTCAACTTACTAGACCTGGATGGAGGTGGGGGTTTCTTGGACTTCCCACAGGACAGGGAATCCTGATTGCTATTCGGGCTGAAGGGGGGGGGGACTTAATTGGGGGAGGGGGAGGGAAATGGGAGGCGGTGGCGGGGAAGAGACAGAAATCTTTAATAAATAAATAAATTGAAAAAAAATAAAAAAAAATAAAATGTTAAACAAAAAACCTCCATACCAAAAAAAGCCCAGGACCAGATGGTTTCAAAGCAGAATTCTACCAGAACTTCCAAGAAGACCTGATACCTATATTCCTTAATGTATTTCACAATATAGAAACAGAAGAGGCATTGCCAAATTCCTTTTATGAAGCTACAGTTACTCTGATATCAAAACCACACAAAGACTCAACCAAGAAAGAGAATTACAGGCCAATCTGACTCATGAACATCGGCGCAAAAATCCTCAATAAAATACTGGCAAACCGTATCCAAGAACACATTAGAAAAATTACCCATTATGATCAAATAGGCTTCATCGCAGAGATGCAGTGCTGGTTCAACATATGCAAATCGATTAATGTAATCCATCATATAAATAAACTGAGAGAAAAAAAAACCATATGATTATTTCATTAGATGCTGAAAAAGCATTTGACAAAATCCAACATCCCTTTATGATAAAAGTCTTGGAGATATTAGGCATACAAGGGTCATACCTAAATATAATAAAAGCTATTTACACCAAGCCGACAGCTAACATCAAATTAAATGAAAGGAAACTGAAAGCCATTACACTAAAACCAGGAACACGACAAGGCAGTCCACTCTCTCCATACCTCTTCAATATAGTGCTTGAAGTTTTAGCAATAGCAATAAGACAACATAAGGGTATCAAGGGATTTGAATTGGAAAGGAAGAAGTTAAACTTTCATTATTTGCAGATGATATGATAGTGTACATAAGTGACCCCAAAAACTCCACCAAAGAACTCCTACAGCTGATAAACAGCTTTAGTAATGTGGCAGGATACAAGATCAACTCCAAAAAATCAGTTGCCCTCCTATACACAAAGGATATGGAAGCAGAGAGGGAAATCAGAGAAGCATCACCTTTCATGATAGCCAAAATCAGCATAAAATATCTTGGGGTAACTCTAACCAAGGAAGTGAAAGATCTATTTGACAAAAACTTTAAGGCATTGAAGAAAGAAATTGAAGAGGATACTAGAAAATGGAAGGATCTCCCTTGCTCTTGGATTGGGAGGATCAACATAGTAAAAATGGCAATTCTACCAAAGGCAATTTATAGATTCAATGCAATCCCCATCAAGGTCCCATCAAAATTCTTCACAGATCTCGAGAGGACAATAATCAACTTTATATGGAAAAACAAAAAACCCAGGATAGCCAAAAACAATCCTATACAATAAAGGATTGTCGGGAGGCATTACCATCCCTGACTTCAAACTCTATTACAGAGCTATAGTGATGAAAACAGTGTGGTACTGGCATAAAAACAGAAAAGTCGACCAATGGAATTGTATAGAAGACCCGGATTTTAACCCACAAACCTATGAACACCTCATTTTTGATAAAGGAGCTAAAAGCATACAATGGAAGAAAGAAAGCATCTTCAACAAATGGTGCTGGCATAACTGGATGTAAACCCGTAGAAGAATGAAAATAGACCCATATCTATCACCATGCACAAAACTCAAGTCCAAATGGATTAAAGACCTCAATATCAATCTGAACACACTGAACCTGATAGAAGAGAAAGTGGGAAGTACACTACAACAGATGGGCACAGGAGATTGCTTCCTATGTATAACCGCAGCAGCACAGACATTAAGGGAAACATTGAATAAATGAGACCTCCTGAAACTGAGATGCTTCTGTAAAGCAAAGGACACTGTCACCAAGACAAAAAGGCAACCTACTGACTGGGAGAAGATCTTCACCAACCCCACAACAGACAAAGGTCTGATCTCCAAAATATATACAGAGCTCAAGAAACTAGACTTTAAAATGCTAATTAACCCAATTAAAAAACGGGGCACTGAACTGAACTGAGAATTCTCAACAGAAGTTCAAATGGCCAAAAGACACTTAAGATCATGCTCTACCTCCTTAGCAATCAGGGAAATGCAAATCAAAACAACTTTGAGATATCATCTTACACCTGTCAGAAGGTCTAAAATCAAAAACACCAATGATAGCCGTTGCTGGAGAGGTTGCGGATTAAGGGGTACCCTCATCCATTGCTGTTGGGACTGCAAACTTGTGCAACCACTTTGGAAATCAGTGTGGCAGTTTCTCAGTAAATTTGGGATCAACCTACCCCTGGACCCAGCAATACCACTCTTGGTAATATACACAAGAGATACCCTATCATATGACAAAAGCATTTGTTCAACTATGTTCATAGCAGCATTATTTGTTATAGCCAGAACCTGGAAACAACCTAGATGCCCTTCAATAGAAGAATGGATGAAGAAAGTGTGGGATATGTACACATTAGAGTACTACTCAGCGGTAAAAAACAATGACTTCTCGAATTTCGCATGCAAATGGATGGAAATAGAAAACACTATCCTGAGTGAGGTAACCCAGACCCAAAAAGATGAACATGGGATGTACTCACTCATATTTGGTTTCTAGCCATAAATAAAGGACATTGAGCATATAATTTGTGACCCTAGAGAAGCTAAATAAGAAGGTGAACCCAAAGAAAAACATATAGTCATCCGCCTGGAAATGGGAAGTAGACAAGATTTTAGGGCAAAACCTGGGAACTTGGGGGTGAGGAGGAATGGGGCTAAGGGGAAATGGTGTGAGAAATGTGAGAAGGGGAGAATGGGGGAAGTTTGGGGGAATGGGATGGTTGGGAAAAAGGAAGGGTGGACACGGGAGCAGAGAAATATATATATATATATATATATATATATATATATATATATATCCTAATTAAGGGAGCCATCTTAGGGTTGGCAAGAGACTTGACTCTAGAGTGGCTCGCAGGTGTCCAGGGAGATGTCCCCAGCTAGTACCTTGAGCAACTGAGGACAGGGAACCTGAAATGACCTATCCTATAGCCATACTGATGAATATCTTGCATATAACCTTAGAACCTTCATCTGGCGATGGATCGAGATAGACAGAGACCCAAATTGGAGCACCAGACTGAGCTCTTAAGGTCCAAATGAGGAGCAGAAGGAGGGAGAACATGAGCAAGGAAGTCAGGACCACGAGGGGTGCACCCACCCACTGTGACAGTGGAACTGATCTATTGGGAGCTCACCAAGGCCAGCATGACTGGGACTGCATAAGCATGGGATGAAACCGGACTTTCTGAACGTGGCGGACAATGAAGGCTGATGAGAAGCCAAGGACATGGCACTAGGTTTCGATCCTAATACATGAACTGGCTTTCAGGGAGCCTAGCCTGTTTGGATGCTCACCTTCCTTGTACTTGATAGAAGTGGGAGGACCTTGTACTTCCCGCTGGACAGGGAATCTGGACTGCTCTTCATTCTCGAGAGGGAGGGGGAATGGAGTGGGGGGGAGGGGGAGAGGGGTAGGGGAGTGGGGAAAGGGGGCGATGTGTGTGAGGAAGGGGAGGGAAATGGGAAGCAGGAAGGAGGCGAAAATTTTTTTTGCAACAACTAAAAAAAAATAAAAAAATAAAATAAAATAAAATTTAAAAAAATGGGAAACACAATGATGATAAAGAAAATTAGGTCTCTATATAATTATGTAATGAATTATTTTAAAATGGAATGATTAAATGAGGGAATAATCAACTTAACCAAGATTAGCATACTGTTAATTATCATTTTGATAATCCTTCTCATTTTGATAGTTCTTGGTTTATCTCTTAAAAAGCTGTTCAGTATGAATGCAATGATATAGGACTTAGAAAAAACTTAATAAAACAGGACACATAGATATTCAAATCCCAGTGGGAATTTAATGGAGATCCAATTTCAACATTGCATTATAAGGCTATTGTAACTGTAATTCTTGCTTGATACCTGTTTTGTTGTATGTAATTTTACTATGCTAAAGTTAAAACCTTCCTTTTTATTTAAACAGAAAAAGGGAGGTGATGTGGGAGTCCCCCTGTGTGCTGAGATTACCATTAATGAATAAAGAAACTGCCTTGGCCTGTTGATAGGGCAGAACTTAGGTAGGCAAGGAGGGTTGTACTGAATGCTGGGAGAAAGTAAGGCAAAGTCAGAGCGATGCCATGGAGCTGCCGCCAGAGTCAGATATGCCAAATCTTTGCCGGTAAACCACTGCCATGTTGCATTTACAGATTAATAGAAATGGGCTAAATTTTTTTCTTTTCTTTTTTCTTTTCTTTCTTTTTTTTTTTTTTTTGAGACAAGGTTTCTCTGTAGCTTTGGTGCCTGTCCCAGATCTAGCTCTTGTAGACCAGGCTGGCCTCGAACTCACAGAAATCTGCCTGCCTCTGCCTCCCGAGTGCTGGGATTAAAGGCATGCACCACCACCACTCAGTGAAATGGGTTAAATTAATATGAGAGTTAGCCAATAAGAAACGAGCTAATTGGTCAGGCAGTGATTTAAATAATATGGTTTCTGTGTGATTAAGTTGGTTCCAGGCCTCTGGGACAAAAAAGCTGACCCTCCTCCTACAAATGGGTTTAATTAAATCCTTATGTTTGACTCCAACAAGCACTATCTGTACAGCTATGATAAAGGGAATGGCAAGTAGGTACCTCTTAGAAATAAACTTTAAAATCTGATGTCAGATTGAAAGAAAGGAAAATGTTGACAAGAATTTAGTGATAACTAGATATGCATTTTTGTATTTTCCAGTGATCAAATAAGGTCAATGATTTCACAATTATAACATCAAATTGATATCATACAATGTGTGGAAATTAAGAAAATAAACTGATGAGACTTTTTAAGAACTTTGGTGTTGTTTGGTAGAGAAGGATAATACATAGAGCACAGGATATCCTGTGTAAAAGCATGAATTCATATTTGGTTCTAGGTAATAATCATGAGCTGGAATGACAAGAGTTTATGTTCAGAGTAACACCAATTCAGGGACAGGAATAACAACACTTAATGTGGAATCCTCCCTATGTCTAGTCCTTAATGTATTTCCTCTTGCAACATTCATTTCATTAGATGCTGAAAAGGCATTTGACAAACTTCAACATCCCTTTATGATAAAAGTATTGGAGAGATTAGGGATACAAGGGTCATACCGATATATAATAAAAGCTATATACAGCAAGACGACAGCTAACATCAAATTAAATGGAGAGAAACTCAAAGCCATCCCACTAAACTCAGGAACACGACAAGGCTGTCCACTCTTGCCATACCTCTAATATGGTGCTTGAAGTTCTAGCAATAGCAATAAGACAACATAATGGGATCAAGGGGATTCGAATTGGAAAGGAAGAAGTTAAACTTTTGTTATTCGCAGATGATATGATAGTGTACATAAGCGACCCCAGAAACTCCACCAAAGAACTTTTACAGCTGATAAACAGTTTTAGTAATGTGGCAGGATATAAGATCAACTCCAAAAAATCAGTCGCCCTCTTATACACAAAGGATATGGAAGCAGAGAGGGAAATCAGGGAAGCTTCACCTTTCACGATAGTCACAAACAGCATAAAATATCTTGGGGTAACTCTAACCAAGGAAGTGAAAGATCTATTTGACAAGAACTTTAAGGCATTGAAGAACGAAATTGAAGAGGATACCAAAAAATGGATGGACCTCCCTTGCTCTTGGATTGGGAGGATCAACATAGTAAAAATGGCAATTCTACCTAAGGCAATTTATAGATTCAATGCAATCCCCATCAAGATCCCATCAAAATTCTTCACAGATCTGGAGAGGACAATAATCAACTTTATATGGAAAAACAAAAAACCCAGGATAGCCAAAACAATCCTATACAATAAAGGATCTTCTGGAGGCATTACCATCCCTGACTTCAAACTCTATCACAGAGCGACAGTAATGAAAACAGTGTGGTACTGGCATAAAAACAGAGAAGTCGACCAATGGAATCGTATAGAAGACCCGGATTTTAACCCACAAACCTATGAACACCTCATTTTTGATAAAGGAGCTAAAAGTATACAATGGAAGAAAGAAAGCATCTTAAACAAATGGTGCTGGCACAACTGGATGTCAACGTGTAGAAGAATGAAAATAGACCCTTATCTATCACCGTGCACAAAACTCAAGTCCAAATGGATTAAAGACCTCAATATCAGCCCGAATACACTGAAAAGGATAGAAGAGAAAGTGGGAAGTACACTACAACAGATGGGCACAGGAGATTGATTCCTATGTATAACCCCAGAAGCACAGACATTAAGGGCAACATTGAATAAATGGGACCTACTAAAACTGAGAAGCTTCTGTAAAGCAAAGGACACTGTCACTAAGACAGAAAGGCAACCTACTGACTGGGAGAAGATCTTCACCAACCCCGCAACAGACAAAGGTCTGATCTCCAAAATATATAGAAAACTCAAGAAACTAGACTTTAAAATGCTAATTAACCCAATTAAAAAATGGGGCACTGAACTGAACAGAGAATTCTCAACAGAAGAAGTTCAAATGGCCAAAAGACACTTAAGGTCGTGCTCAACTTCCTTAGCAATCAGGGAAATGCAAATCAAAACAACTTTGAGATATCATCTTACACCTGTCAGAATGGCTAAAGTCAAAAACACCAAGGATAACCTTTGCTGGAGAGGCTGTGGAGGAACGGGTACCCTCATCCATTGCTGGTGGGATGCAATATTGTGCAACCACTGTGGAAGTCAGTGTGGCAGTTTCTCAGGAAATTCGGGATCAACCTACCCCTGGACCCAACAATACCACTCCTGGGAATATACCCAAGAGATGCTCTATCATATGACAAAAGCATTTGTTCAACTATGTTCATAGCAGTATTATTTGTAATAGCCAGAACCTGGAAACAACCTAGATGCCCTTCAATGGAAGATTGGATAAAGAAGGCATGGAATATATACACACTAGAGTACTACACTGTGGTAAAAAACAATGACTTCTCGAATTTTGCATGCAAATGGATAGAAATAGAAAACACTATCCTGAGTGAGGTGTCCCAGACCCAAAAAGATGAACATGGGATGTACTCGCTCATAATTGGTTTCTAGCCATAAATAAGGGTCACGGAGTCTACAATAGGTGAACCTAAGGAAGCTAAGTAAGAAGGTGAACCCAAGGAAAAACATATAGTTATCCTCTTTGCTAAGGGAAGTAGACCAAATTGCCGGGGAGAAAATTGGGATCTTGGGGGTGGGGTGGAATGGGGGTAAGGTGAGATGAGGAGAGTAAAGGTAGAAGGGAAGGAGGGGGGACTTGGGGAAACAGGTTGATTGGGATAAAGGAAAGGTGGATAGGGGAGCACGGAACCACAATTCTTAGTTAAGGGAGCCACTTTTGGGTGGGCAAGAGACTTGACCCTAGAGGGGCTCCAAGTGCCCAAGATGAGGTTCCCAGTTAGTTCCTTGGGCAGCTGAGGATATGGAAACTGAAATGACCCTATCCTAGAGCAATAATGACGAATATCTTGCATATCATCATAGAACCTTCATCTGGTGATGGATAGAGATAGACACAGAGACCCACACTGGAGCACTGGACTGAGCTCCCAAGGTCCCAATGTGGAGCAGAAGGAGGGAGAACATGAGCAAAGAAGTCAGGACCACAAGGGGTATACCCACCCACTGAGACAATGGGGCTGATCTATTGGGCACTCACCAAGGCCAGCTGGACTGTGACTGAAAAAGCATGAGATAAAACCAGACTCTCTGAATATGGTGGACAATGAGGGGTGCTGAGAAGCCAAGTTCAATGGCACTGGGTTTTGATCCTACTTCATGTTCTGGCTTTGTGGGAGCCTAGCCAGTTTGGATGTTCATCTTCCTAGACCAGGAGTGAGGGGGGAGGACTTTGGACTTTCCACAGGGCAGGGAACCCTGACTGCTCTTCAGAATGGAGAGGGAGGGGGAGAGGAGTGGGGGGAGGGGGGAGAGGAGTGGGGGGAGGCGGAGAGGAATGGGGGGAGGAGGAGAGGAGTGGGGGGAGGAGGAGAGGAGTGGGAGGCTGGGAGGAGGCAGAAATTTATTTCAATAAAAAAATTAAAAAATTTAAAAAAAAGCAGAAGCAGAAGTTGATAGACAAAGAAAGGAGAGACAAAATGCATACATATATGAGAGGGGGATGATAGAGAGACATAAAGGTAATAGATGAATGAGAATTAATTTATTAAAGCCATTGCTACACACGGTCTTATAACTGATAATTTCCTATGTAATCTGACTGCAACACAAATACTCAGGAAAACAGGTTGCAAGTCTGAATGCAGGTATAAAGGCCTGAGAATAGTGGTGTAAAGTGTTCTTAGGAAACTAGGAAAATACATAAACGTAAAAATATTAGTACGTTGACCCACTTTAACAAAAAGTCACATTTTGTAGCACAACAATCTGTATTATAGATCAAATAGCATTGTGAATGTGTGCTTGTGCACTAATGTATGTGCAGATATAAATCTGCAGTAGAACCCAGGGTAGGAATTAGCAATTCCAGACAAAGTGACTAATCTAAGATTAAGTTAGAGAAGGGATAATCAGTAATGACACTTCTCATTAGATTACTTGTAATGCAGTGGGAAGGGTATAATTCATCTAGAAATTATAGAAATTTGACTCCTCCTGGGAGTATTATTTTTTGGGGAAGGGAAGTGATGCACATGGAACTCATGGTTAACAATAGAGAAAAAAAATGCATGCTCAGTTCTAACCTAAGAACATCAAGGCAAAAGTGTGTTTAAACATTTATCTTTTATTGACACTATCTGCAAAGCAAGGCATGACCTGACCCTGCAATTGCACCCCTCCCTGTGACTTATCCTCTAACTGGAGCTACTCTTGGACACTGGTTATTTGTTTCAAATACAAATACTTCCAGTGAGTCTAAGTGATGTTCAGCCAAAGAGCATTGTATCATCTTCCTCTTCATACACTGTATTTCTTGTATGTATGTGGTTATGTGAATGTGAGCATAATCAAGTGCCTATATGTAAGAGAATGTCTATACATGTACACATACATATGTGGATGTCAGAAATGAACCTTGTATGTTGTTTCTCGGGAGCTGACAAGTTTGTTTTCAGAGACAGGGCATAACACTTGGGAACAAGGCTCACTAATTAGGCTGGATTGGATGTCTAGCAAGCTCCCAGGATCTCTTGTTCTGTTTACCCAGTGTTGGTACAACAAGAACACACCACCATGTCTTCAGGATTAATGGGCAAGCACTTCTGTGAATGAAATATCTCTCTAGCACTCACTCTTACATTCTCTATTCTTCATGATATGTGGACCAACATGATGTGTAGGAAACTCTTATTTTATTTTGCTTCTTACCTAAACTGTCTAAAAACAGGTGCACAAATCAAACTTATTTATTACTGAAAACATACAGAAGAAAATGACTATGGATTCTCTTATTATGTGATTTGCAGTAAAGTTCTATTTTAATTAAAGACCAAATACACATTAGCAAAAGGAATAATAACACAGTTGCAGAGAACAGAATATAACAATGTATTTCTACTGTGATTCAACAAGTTGCAAAATAGTTAACAGGTGTTTCCTGGGTACAGAATGGGAATACATGAGAGGAGGGAAGGACATCTTGTCCAAGATGGGGAAGGAGGTGAATGATGATCTAGAGAAGAATTACAGAAAACAATACAGCTTGGGCTAGGCAATCTTCTCTTTTTTTAGATAGGAATAAAGCAGAGCTGGTATTGGGGTGGCACAGAGGCAAATCCATTGAGCACCGGGGTTGTGTCAATATCCTCAGCATTAACCAGCGATTTCAGCTTAAAGTTCTGTAAAATGGTGGTGATGAATAGAAACAGCTCCATTCGTGCCAGGCCCTCTCCTGCACAAATCCGTTTTCCTAGGGGGGATAAAATCAAAGATTACTATGCTCATTTGCATTTGAGAATCACTGCATTTGTAACTGAGACTATGAATGAAGGGTAAGTTTTAGGTGGATGGATAGACGTTTGGCTGCATGAAAGAACAATTAATTTGGCAAATAGAAAAATGTGGAACACAATTGTTTCTCAGATAACCTATACTATTAAGAAATACATTGTTCAAAAATACTTTTTAACTAGTTATAGTTATTCACATCTATAATCAGGCTGCCTAGGAGACTGAGGAGGAATTTTGTGTTAACACAAATAACTCTCTGATCTCTTCATGAAATTCTATTAATGATAAGTGATTTCTTCTTATGATTCTCCACAACACATGAATTTTGAGGCAACTAGGGAATCATTTATTAGAATGGTGTTCCATTTTTTGCACTAAGATATCAAGTTGGAAAGATAAATGTACTGATATCCCCAATAACCCAGAGATCTGGGAGTCTTTCTCATTGGCCTACTTTAACTGAAATTTAAGAAGCATTATTCATTTGTGTGTTTACCAAGTGCACTTGGGATGTTTCAGTAATTTTTGGTATTGCGGAGACTTGTAATTACATAGTTGAGTATGGAGGTGAGTGACACAGCAAAGAAGACCTGAATGTAAATTATGACGTCTCCATTTTCACGGTGAGTAAAGTGTAAATGGCCTTTGCTTTCTTTGGTATTTCTGTGATGTAGCTAAAGGAAGAATACAAACACACTGTACTCCAGCTTTCTGAGTTTTGAACAGTGGATTAACAATTAAAGCCTCACTTTCATAACCTGACAAAGAAGAAATCTCTTTATCATGACATGCATAAACACTGAAAGTCATACTCCTGATCTTTGGCCATTAGGGAGCCACTAGATAAGTCGCTACAGATCCTCATGTCCCTGCATCCATGGAAATGAATTTTTATTACCTGTTGAAAATGGCACGAAGTAGTCACTTTTCTTAAAGTTTCCATTCTTATCTAGAAAGTGGCCAGGGTCAAATATCTCTGGGTTAATGAATTCCTTGCTGTCATTCAGCACTGATGTCAGTGATGTTATTACCGTTGTTCCCTATAACAACACATAAAAACAAATAAAGTTAAAAGAAATTATAGAGCTTAGAAAAATCATGAAAATATCCAGATTTACCTTCTGGTCCATAGTTAGGATGAAGTGCAAAGAACAGTAGGGACATTTCAACAGGCAGAACAGTAAGCAGCAGGGAGGAAGTCAGTCACAGTGTTGTAGCTGATGTGACTTCAATGATGTTCACATGAGTACTTGGACTAAAATTTCTGAGTCTCTTCTCCCTTTCCTTTAGATTGAACTAATGCTTCTCTGAACACCAACTGCTCTACTTCATCACATATGTCTACATACCCTTCATGTGAATTAGGTTATAAGTAGAAAAATTCATTGAGTGTTTTGAACAGAATAGGAGACCATTCATTAAGTACAAAAAGGAAGATTTAGAAAGACAAACGGCACTCCTTTTCTCTCACTTACAGAATCTATATTTGTATTTATATTATAAGAAAGAAAATGCAGTGCTATGTGCAGAAGTATATGTGTTCAGTCTTATATATAATCTGTCTATGTGAATGTACAAACATAAATATAGAAATGCATACATATATATGCATAAATATATATATATGTGTGTGTGTGTGTCAGAAATGCAAGATGAGGATTATTTGGGAGAAAAAAAAGAGGAATGGAATGGGGAGAAGAGGGAGACAATAAAATAAAACAATGTATGATGGAGGTAAGATGATCTGGTGACAGCTAAAGCAATAAAACTTCTGAAGACACAGAAATTGCTGGGAGCTGGTGCAGGCAAGTTCTCTTTAACTAGGACAAAAACAAACCTCATATCATTTTACACTTTCTAGAAATGTGGTCTACAATCTTTTTCAAGGCTGCCAACACATATTAGAAAGCAGTTTATCTAAATATGTCTAAAATTTTAAAACTAAAAAGACCATTATTGATATATGTAAATTATGTGAAAATTAAGTTCTAGTATCAATAGGCATTGAACATTGATATGAATGATATTCATAATCATTTGTTTACATGTTGCCTGTGACTGCTTCTCTGCTACAGTGAGAGTTTCTGAAGGGGCAGCACAATCTTCTTGGCCTAGAAAGGCTAAAATCTGCCAGAATATGGCAAAGATCATTGGTTCCTTCTTATCCTATTTGTTTTTGATGAGATCAGTGGCTCTATTCTCATCTATGAAATCATTTATCCTGTTTCTCAGAATGAAGAATCAACTTGGTTGTTTCATAAAGTAGAACAATAGAATATTCTACTTGACTACATCACAAAGAAACCTGTCGGGTCATGAACCTGAAGGAGAGGGATGATGGAGTATAAGTTTAGCTGATACAACACTCACCTCAAACTAGGCTTTAAACCCAAGAAAGATATGAGTAAATGTGCCATTCCTATTTTGACCTTTGTTATACTTATTAGTTAGTTAGCTCTAAGTATATAAACATAACTAAGTTCTGTATATTAACCATAGACATCAACAATCTTACCTTGAGAATGTCCCTTAGCCAAACAGATACACTAACCCATATACTAAGTCTGTTATGATACAGAAAACCTACTGTCAATTGGAGAAGTAAGTTCTATTATCAGCACATGATGTTAGTAACTGGAACCTTACCAAAATCGTTTTGCCCCACTCCACCCTCCCCGCAAAAGAGAAGAATCCCAGGAGGACCAATGTCATACTTTCTGAAAGAAATTACTACTATAAAAATTCTACATTTTTCATCTGCAATTTGTGATGTCTTCAAAATAGCAATAATTGGCCACAGAAATGAAATAAGTACAAACATAATGACATCAGGAATCAATTTAAACTCCTTTTTAAGGCAAAAGCTTGGTTTTAATGTAAAAATTCTATCAAATTTGAGGAAGAAAAACTATGAAGAGAATGGAATATGAGCTACTTTACTGTGGAGCCAATTATGTCTGAGTATGGCCCAGGGACACTGATTTTCACTTTGAGATGAATTTTATTCACAAAAGTCTGTACATTATTTTCAAAATTGTTCTTTATGCTCATTTTATGGTTCTATGTATTGTATACTTTTGATCACCGACTGTATATGGTATAAACACATATTTATAATGGATTTCTCCACTACACATTGCTTATGACTTCTAGTTTAAGAAAATTCTCTTCATAGTTTTTCTTCCTCAAATTTGTTATTGGAAGTAAACAAGATTGCCGGGCAAAAATTGGGAACTTGGGGGTGGGGTGTGATGGGGGCAAGGGGAGATGGGGAAACAAAAGTGAGAAGGGGAGGATGGGGAGAGCTTGGGGGAATGGGATGGAGGAAGGGTGGATATGGGAGCAGGGAAGTACATATCTTAATTAAGGGAGCCATTTTAGGGTTGGCAAGAGTCTTGACTCTAGAGGGGTTCCCAGGTGTCTATAGAGATGTCCCCAGCTAGTTCCTTGGGCAGCTGAAGAGAGGGAGCCTGGAATGGCCCTATCCTATAGCCATACTGATGAATATCTTGCATATTACCATAGAACCTTCATCTGGCGTTGGATGGAGATAGAGACAGAGACCCACACTGGAGAACTGGACTGAGCTCCCAAGGTCCCAATGAGGAGAAGAAGGAGGGAGAACATGAGCAAGGAAGTCAGGACCGCGAGGGGTGCGCCCATCCACTGAGACTGTGGTGCTGATCTATTGGGAGCTCACCAAGGCCAGCTGGACTGGGACTGAAAAAGCATGGGATCAAACCGGCTCGCTGAACGTGGCGGACAATGAGGGCTGATGAGAAACCAAGGACAATGGCACTGGGTTTTGATCCTACTGCACGTACTAGCTTTGTGGGAGCCTAGGCTGTTTGGATGCTCACCTTCCTAGACCAGGATGGAGGGGGGAGGACCTTGGACTTTCCACAGGGCAGGGAAGCCTGGCAGCTCTTTGGAATGAAGAGGGAGGGGGAATGGAATGGGGAAAGAGGGGAGTGGGGGGAGGAGGAGGCGGCGGAAATTTTTTAATAAAAAAATAAAACAAGTCAGAAAGGACTTTTGGAAAATTGACAGAATGTGGACCTTCAAACAGAGATGCTTAAACTTTGCGGAACTGTATTTGGAAGAGAGCAAATGTGGAAGTGTCATTACCAGTTCTAGCTGCACCTGCGGTAAAGCTGCCCCTCTCACCGTGAAGCAGTATAAGCCATCAGCAGCACCAGATAACTCAGAGGACTGTAACAACACTGTGAACCTGTGAGCATCAAGAGCACAGAGGTGCAGCAGAGAAGAGACAAGCTCACCTTGGGGATGATGTAGTTCCTGAATTTAATGTCGCAGGTCACTGCATGGGGCAGGTTGATGGGGATGAGGTTGATGAATCTCTGGACCTCATGAATCATGGCATCTGTATAGGGCATGTGGCTCCTGTCCTGCATGCAGGGGCTGCGGTTTCTGCCAACAACACGATCAATCTCTTCCTGGACTTTAGCTATATGGTCACAGTGACAAAAGGGAAAACAGGAGAAAAATAACATTTTTGGCACAATGTCAGGCCATATACAGCACTATGTGAATATTCCAAAATAAGTGTAAATGTGCGTTTTTCATTCATAGATAAATGTATTTAAACATATATTTATACAGAAATGCTGTGTTGTGGATTTATATCACTATCCTCTACAGATATTAGGATAGATCAGGATATATTTATTACTTAGTAGCTGTAACAATAAATAAACTGTAAGTAATTAAAAATATCATAAAACAATATAATTATTTGGAGGTCTTTTATGTCTGAATATGTCTTATTATATATCTCAAATACTTTTTTTGTCCAGGAGTGCCTCTTAAAATGTTAAGCACCATTATTAGGACTAATGCTGTTTTGCCTTTTGTCTCTGCCCAGTCCAGCATGTCAGAGATCCATTCATTGCCTCTGAGAGCCATTCTTTCAACCCCAGATCTTGGGTCAGGTTGCAGTAGGTCTGTGATGCTATTAAGCAAGTTGTATCACTCTGTTCACAAACCCCATTTAAATGCTCCATATCAGGGCCTCCTGAAAGACTCAGAGTTTCTGCTGGCAGCATGACCCAGGAAAACACTATTTCAAAACTGCCTTTTATTTTTCGTTTACTACCACTGAATCAGGAAGACTCTCTTAAAGAAGCTGTGGCATGCTGCCAGCAAGCAGAGCCAATCCGGAAAAAAATGCAGGTAAACTTTGATTTTAGTGTCTAGAATTCCTTTGCATGCCCTCTCAATTTTTATGTGGATTTAACTAGCACATATTGGAGTTTGAATTTGTTGTAGGAGGCTGTTAGTTTGTTCCCTGAAATAATCGCACAGCTGCTCAACTCCAAAATAATCACACAGAAACTGTATTAATTAAATCACTACTTGGCCTATTAGCTCTAGCTTCTTATTGGTTAGCACTTACATCTTAACCCATTTCATTCATCTGTGTATTACCACATGGCTATGGCTTACCGGCAATTTTCTGTCCATTGTGGTGGGGCTACACGGCATGTCCCTGACTCTACCTTCTTCCTCCCAGTATTCAGTTAAGTCTTCTCTGCCTAACTCTATTCTACCCTGTCATAGGGACAAAACAGCTACTTTATTCATTAACCAATAAAGTCACAAATATACAGAAGAATTTCCCACACCACACAAGGACAATTATATGTATTCACTTAAACTTGGACATTGCTCTTAAATCAATAATAACCAAGCTACAACCTGTAGAACCACTGAGGTTAGGTATGGAACTATGAAGGACAGAAAGACCTTGTTAGGAAGAGAGATAGAATAAATGTTTATGGATGTACTGGGTGTGGTGCTCAAATCAAGGCCTTAAGTGGTGAAGAGACGGGACATGTATGTTGAAATACAGGTAGAGACATGTAAACTTCAGCATCATTTGAGGGAATGTATGGAATCTTAATACAGCAGAAACTTCATATATATATATATATATATATATATATATATATATATATATATGAAACATATACAAAGGTGATCTAATGAAATAGCCAAATAATATGAAGGTAAGGTAGAGTCCCAACTAAACAACACTTTTCACCAAATGAAACTTCTAACACCAGCATTAGGTTACATCTAATTGAGTTTTGATCAAAGGAGTTCCCAGAAAATCTCCAAACAACCCAGGCTATTGTCAAGACATAGGTTGCTCTCCAAAACTGACAGCAAGGTCTCATTGTACAAAACTCTGGGACATTGAGAAGTCAAGTCAATGTTTACAAGGAAACTTCACCCATATATTCCAGGATCTTTGGTAGAGGAATATGCTCTGCTTACTGTCAAAAGAGAAACAAACACCAACCCAGCCACAAAGTCTTTAATCAACAATGGTGTCTTGCCTCCTAGATATGCGAGGGCAATAGTGGCACAAAACCAACCAAGAACTTATCTGACTTATGACTCACTCCATGATATCACACCCATTCCTCAAACTGCTTGGGTGTCTATAATGGAAGACTAGATAGCCCTGAAACCTATAGTAAAACCAAATACTTCTGTATTAAAACAAAAAGCATAAACAACAAAACATAAAACAAAAATTATAGCAATAAAATGAATCCTGATGACATTCTGCTCTACTCATTGATCAGCATCTTGCTCAGTCATTTTAGAGAATATTCATCTTGCAGCAGAGAGCAAGAAGTACAGAGACCCTCAACCAGGCATTATGCACAGAGTGAAAGATCTCAGAATACTTATCCTAAATGGAATGTCTCCATTAAACTCCTCCCATAGTGCTCAGAGTACACTGTGGAACAGGAGGCAGAAAGAGCACAAAAATCAGAGGGGATGGAGGGTATTAAGAATAAAAGGCTCTCTAAAATCAAAATAATCAAAGGACATACGCACTCGTGGAGACCGAGGCAGCATGAATAGAGCTTGTACAGGTATGTAATAGGTCCTTTGCATTAAATTATGGCTTCCAGGTTGGATGGGGGAGCACGGAAGCACGGTTCTTAGTTAGCAAGAGACTTGAACCTAGAGTGGCTCCCAGATACCCAAGCCGAGGTCCCAGTTAGTTCCTTGGGCAGCTGAGGATGGGGAACCTGAAATGACCCTATCCTAGAGCAATACTGACGAATATCTTGCATATCATCATAGAACCTTCATCTGGTGATGGATGGAGACAGAGACAGAGACCCACACTGGAGCACTGGACTGAGCTCCCAAGGTCCCGATGAGGAGCAGAAGGAGGGAGAACATGAGCAAAGAAGTCGGGACCACGAGGGGAGCACCCACCCACTGAGACAGTGGAGCTGATCTATTGATCAAGGCCAGCTGGACTGTGACTGAAAAAGCATGGGATAAAACTGGACTCTCTGAGCATGGCGAACAATGAGGGCTGATGAGAACCCAAGGACAATGGCACGGGGTTTTGAACCTACGTAATGTGCTGACTTTGTGGGAGCCTAGCCAGTTTGGATGTTCACCTTCCTAGAAATGCACAGAGGGGGGAGGACCTAGGACTTACCACAGGGCAGGGAAATCTGACTGCTCTTTGGGCTGGAGAGGGAGGGGGAGAGGAGTGGGGGGAGGGGGAGAAGGGTGGGAGGAGGGGGAGGGAAATGGGAGGCTGGGAGGAGGAGGAAATTTGTTTTTTTTTTCTCTTTTCTCAATAAAAAAAAGTTACAAAAAAATAAAGTTAAAAAAAAATAAATTATGGCTTCCAGTTTATTGTTATTGTGGAATTCTTTGCATGCAAAAGAAATGGCTTCTCTTTCCTATGCCTTCTCTTGAGTTCTTTCCCTTTCTTTTGTCTAATTTTAAAGTATTATTTTTGTTTGTCATATTATATCTATTACATTCAATTATTTTATATATTATTCTTTAGAAGGCTGCTTGTTTTCTAATGAGAAGCAGAAAAAAAGGTATATGGGTGTGAAAGAAGGTGGAAATTTCAGGAAGGAGTAGAGGGAGAAGAAACCACAATCATGATAAATTATGTGAAAAAAATCCATTTTCACTAAAAGGGAAAAACAGCAGATTGAATTATAATACTTTGTAATAAAAATATTCTTTGTTAGATTCATTAAAATTGCATAAATATTATTTATTAGCATAGAAGTATAATTATTTTGAATTTTAGCAGCCTTCTTATATCTGATTATATTTTACCTGTTTGTAATTTTCCTTTATTGTTTTTTTTTTGTTTTTAGGGGGGTTTTGAGGTTTTTTTGTAATTTTCCTTTTTTGAGTTGTAATTTTATTGGAAATTTTAGTAGATACTTTGAAATGCTGGGAATATATTCTCAATTAACAGAGCACTACACTACAGTTGTTTCCCTTTCATTCCCTCTTTATGTTCACACCTACAGCACCCATATGGGAAATGTTGAATTGGGAGCTTCCCAGAGGTGGTACCCAACAACTGCTATGATACTCTTACCCTCTGACAACTGCTATTCAGATTCCTGGATCTTATGACTTCCTGTTACTTTACTTCAGATAATAGGATAAAATATTATCTCTCAAATTTTATGTAGAAATGAAAAATTGAACAAAACTAACGGTTGACCTAGAGGTTTCTTCTGCCTTTTATTTTATAAACACAAAAGAAGCCAGATGATTTTGAGAATTCTGGTCTAGTCTCAATGGGAAAAGTTTATGTGTGACTCAGGTATTTCCCTGAAGGGTTCCATGCTTCTGTTCAGTCCTGAAAACACCATGAGTCTGTGTCTTGGATTGGTGTTTTCAATCCATAGTGGTAAATACATGGAAAATGTTGTCTATTATATTGATGAAATAAGGAGTGCTGATTTATTCCTTTTGTCTGGATGAGTGATGCCACTGCTCACATTCATGGAACAAGGCAGAGAAGGGACTCTAAGATCTAGAATTTGGGGACTCAAATGCTGCCAGCTTCCACGTTCATCCCTATGTATTGCTCAGTCCTTTGTCATTCATCAATGCATCAGTTAAAGGGCTTCTTAGACTCAGTTTCTTTTAAGAATTTTATTTTCCTGGAGGGGTGTATCATGCTGAATGGGAATAGGAAGGGAACTTCAACAAGTCCAGCATCCTATATTCAACTTGTTCTCTTCTTAAGCTGCTATTGCTTTGGAACCAGAATCTTTACATGTCTGTAGTTATATATCCACAGCTTGTGTGTCTTACTTCATGTATGTTCATCTAACATTTATGTTTCAAGATCATCTTTCCTGTTTTATATTTTTCTATTCCCTCATAGTAATGTTTTAGTAATTTAGTGAAGCATTCTTAGCTGCTTGTTATCTCTTCCTATCCTAAAAAATATGATTCATGTTTGTGCTTTTATCATGTATTGGGCACAGAAGGGAGGGTGTGTTTTGTATGTGCTGGACCACTGGATCTGTTTTAAACTGCAATGCGAAAGAAAACATTATTGGTACAGTTGAAAAGATTATTGTTCAACAAAAGTTTAAGAAAATGGATTTCTTAACTGACAAAATTTCTTAATCTACATTTTCTTCATCGATCAAAAATCTTACTAGAGAATCTAAATGTTTTGAAATCTTCTCAGAAGGCACATTATCCCAGCCAGACTCAGTAAAGTCTAGGTTTCAGTGAGATGAATTTTCTTTTCTCCTTCCCAAAGTTGATTCATAAGAATGAAAGAAGAAATCTAGAAGATTTTAGCTGACCTAAAAACATGACTTAAGAATAAAAGGACATGTATCTGAAGGACAATGTATGCTGGTCATGCCTATTTCAGATTACCCTCCAGAAATCTCACACACTGACTAGAATTTGATTGTTTGTCTTACAGTCTGTTTCTCTTCGTCATGCTGTTTACTACAGTCAGTGAATGGCATAGACGGTGAAGGACTGAGACTTCTCTAAGGAAAACAACACACAGACACTAGCAGATTCTTTCTACCATCTTATAAGAACACTGTGGTCACCACCTGTGTCCTCACCTGTGACATCAGGGTGCTTCAGCAGGAGCAGTAAAGCGTATCTCAGTGTTGTGCTTGTTGTCTCTGTCCCAGCAGCAAACAGGTCAAACAAAGTCACTGCCAGATTTTCAAGTGTAAATTCCGATTGTTCATTGTGGCTTGCCTATGAATAATTTGATGCAATGATCTGATAAATTCTTTATCGCAACATCTAATTACAATGACTTTATAATTTCAAGTTCACTGGATGTGTAAAATTTAAATAAAATTCCGTAACATTCATTCCAAATGGTTATTCTAACTGTATAGAAGTTTACTGAGTCGTATAGATTTTGGGTCTAGTTAGTGGCATAATGTTTTATTTATGAGCAAGTTTTTTAATAATAGGACTTCAACAAAAATCTTTATTTTATTTTATTGCCAACAAAGATACTTAAATGTAGAGTAGAGAAGAAATTAACAAATAATTTCAAAATCTGTGGCACAGATTTTCATAAATTTCTATTTCACCCTAAATTCCTGACTAGCCTAACTCTTGCAATGATGTGATTGTCTGCACTTAAACATATACAGTTTTGTACACTCATGCCTTCAAAACATAAAGGAAACATTTTATTCATTATGTATTCTGTCCTCTCAAAACTTTAAGAGGAATAATGTGAGATAGGTCTAATTTGGGGATATATACAGGTTTATACATAAAATTGAAGTCCTGTGTTCTCAATATGGTAAAGAACAGTGGAATACATTTGATTCTATCTCTGAGCATTCTCTATTAAACTAAATAGGTCTGTAATAAGATTTTTTGTCTTGAATTAAATAAACCTATTCAATCTTAATGCATTAATTACTAAATTTTCTCTTATTTTGAAAAGTAACATATCCTTGCATGTGTATCCCACAGTTCGTATCTATCCACCCATCAATCCGTTGATGACTTCTGGATTGATTATCTCAGCTATTTTGAGAAACACAGCAGGAAACAAACACAAATGTACAAGTGCCTTTTCCTATGCTGATATTCTTTGGATATAGGGCAGATTGGGTCTAAGAGCCACCATGTTACATAAGACCCATATCTGTCACAGTTATGTGTCTAAGAATTGGTGGTCAAAACTATTACTCTAATAGACTAATGGGAATAATGCTAAAATGATTCCTAATGACTTACTACTATATTCATAGAACATAGATCTCTTACTTTTGATCAGAAAAACTTCTCCTTTCAGGAGACAGCAATTAATACAGAGATACCCAATGGTTAAATGTACACAGAATAAAGCATTGTTTCTTGATTACCCCTAAATCATGATTACCCCTACGTCCTGACCCATTCCCACAGTTGTTAAATCCAAAAAAAAAATCACACAGAGGTCTGCATTAATCATAAAGTGATTGCCCCATTAGCTCAGGATTCTTATTAACTCTTTTAACTTACATTATTAGCCCATTATTCTTATCTGTGTTGGCCATATGGGTCAGTACCTTTTTCAGTGGCATAGTCACATATTGCTTCTGTGTCTAGACAGGACTGTAGATGGAGCTTCCCTCTTCCCAGAATTTCCCTGTTCTCGTTGACCTGCCTCTACTTTGTCTTACTATCTTTTCTATAGTTCCTGCCTGGCCACGGGTCATTTAAAATATAATTGACAGAATATAGACATTTGTCCCGCACCAAGAACACACTCCTCCCCAGAAGGTTTAAGGATCTTTGTGGAAGAGGGGGCAGAAATGTAGGATTCATTTGTGATCAATAACATCAAGGAATCTGTGTTTTCTGGACACAAAACGACAGGTGAACATGAGAACTCACAATGACTGTGACAGCCTGCCCAAAACTGTGTAGGCTCCATCAGATAAAAATACAACAAAGTATGGGGAGAAACATGAACCCCCAATTCTAGATGATTAGTTCATGGGAAGGGGTAGTAAATTTCCTACAATAATGTGCCCCGCCCCCCGCCAGTAGTTTGATTACATGTCAGGCCTGAGGCTAGGTGAACAACAGACATTGGACTCAATGCTGAAAAGGGGAAAAAAGAAATCACAAAGTTTGGTGAGAAGAGTTAAGAGGATAAAAAGGAGGGTAACCAAAGTTGAGGATTATGTTAAAATTACATCTCGTGAAATTCTCAAAGAATTAAAAAAATATTGCAAAAAATAAAAACAAAAATGTATCAAACATAGAATGATTATTTAATAATCTTATTGCAGAGCTACAGTAATGAGTGTAATGAAGTATTGACACACAAATCAATATCAATACCAATAGAGCTTTGATAGCAAGGAGTTAACCTAAACACCTACAGCCAATGTTTTAAACTGAGTTCCAAGACTGCTCCATCTAAAGGAAGAGTCTGTATCAGATGATGACAGAACAACAGAATACCTACATGAAAGAAGAATGCTAGAAGTGTAAAGAAACATGGACAAGGATAAGCCTCATTCTTTATGATTTGTACTCATAGATTACAGATCAAAACATCAAAACCTAGATAAACAAGACTTCACCCATAACAGAATGTTAATGCATTCAAGACATAACTAAGAATGTGCAAATGACAACCTACAGGATGGAAATATGTTTCTACGCCATTCATGTGGAAAGGTTTCTACCTATATAAATACATGATTGTATAGCTCCATGCAGCAAGCAGTCCAATGGGCAAAAATTTTAGAATTAAAATACTCTGAAGACATGAAAAGGCAAAACAGCACATGAAAAGATGTCCATTCTCACTGTTTAAGGAGATACAAATCAAATCAGTCCTGAGGTACCACTTCATACTATAATTGTTAATAATTAAATTTCAAAATGACAACTTCGCCAGCTATTTGGAAAGTAGTGGATCTTATAGATATGAAATATGGTATTAATGTAACTTTTTAAGCAGCCTCTCAAAAAAGAAAACAATAAAGATATTATTATTTGACTCAGAAACCCCAGTCCTGGAGATATAGTCAGAGGAAGTGATGCCAATATATGTTCATATATATAGCTTAGAGAAGCCTCAGGCCAAAATAAAACAAATATCCATCAGTTAGGAATGAGTGCATTGTGCTATTAATGCATGAAAATGAAGTTTGCTACAAAAAAAGTAGGAAGTAGTGAAACAAGGTGAACTTAGATGAATGTCCAAGATTTCATTCAAATGGAAGAAAACAGAAATTAGATGCCACATATACTGAGCCAGTTTAGATGATCCATTGATCGTAGGCAAGTCTGGACATACAGAAACCACACTAACAACTGCTAAGCATGGTGTGAACGGAAAGGACTGACCAGTAGTGGTGTAGTGTGTTTTATCATGGTAAGAAATTGCTTTCCAACTAAAAGGAGCTGGAAGTTGCAGTACTTTGTAACCACATATGGTACCAACATAATGTAAGTGATATGTGGCTAGGATCCTGAGATACCGCTTTACACTCAGTGAACTAATTCTGTGAGCTATATTTTACAAACTAGCCAGGCAGTGGTGGTGCATGTTTTTAATCTCAGCACTTGGGAAGCAGAGACAGGCAGATCTC
This sequence comes from Microtus oregoni, assembly GCF_018167655.1. Taxonomy (NCBI): domain Eukaryota; kingdom Metazoa; phylum Chordata; class Mammalia; order Rodentia; family Cricetidae; genus Microtus; species Microtus oregoni. Next base: position 21,740,663 of record NW_024543071.1, read on the forward strand.
AGTGAGCTTGATGTTAGCCTGGCCTACAAATCAAGTTCGAGGACAGCCAGGACTGTTACACAGAGAAACCCTGTCTCTAAAAGCCAGACAAAATGCAAAAACTAGAAAAAATAGTCTGGTCTAGAAAACCCAGCAAGAACAGGTCACTCAGATGCCAGGTTATTAAGTATTACTACACATAAGACCAGTGGAATAGAATCAATGCCCACACCAAACCCAATAATCTAGAGTCAAGTGTTTTTTCTGAGTTCCAAAAAAATTCAATGGAAAATTATCTTTTCAATAAACTACACAGTGTCAATGCAGTTCATGCTGTCAAGATACCCAATAGATACCAATTCTCAACCCCTTTGGTGAAAATTAAATTGAACTTGTACTCAAAGCTTCATTCTTCCATACACCTTCTCTTCCCACCACACACTTCTCTTTACATCACTCAATCCTTCTGAAACTAACTCCCGTATCTATCCTTTTAAAGTAAAAATTTGGCCAGATCTATTTTAACTCACTAGCTATGCAGGATTTCTAGCCACACAATACGCACATTTATGGTGAAACTATTCACACTGCCATGATAGTTGGCTATTTTCACTTGATTAGAATTTTTCCCACATTACCTGCCCTTTGTATGACTGTTCTCCCCTACAGTTTTTAAAGAACAGAGCCAATGTGTTCTAGTTAACAAATTCCCTTTATATTATCAGTATCCATATGGTGCATCCCAACACATAATAAATACTAAAACAGTTTTTCAAATGATAATGACTTAAACCATCTCTGACAAACATTTCAGGATTCAAAAAACCACAACACACTCAGACAATAAATAAATTTATATTAATATTTTACCTGCTTTAGTTTAATCAGGTAATAATCAATGAAGTCCCGAGGGTTTGCAACATTCAATGATTCCTGATGCTCTTTTATTCTTTCCAAAAGGTAATTTCTGATATACTCAACATTTTTTGATACTATATGATGACTTCCTGGACAATAGTCAATTAGTGAAGGGAAATTATTGCAGACCTACAAAATCAGAGAAATTTTTTGTTGAGATATATTATTTTACTTTTAGTCATGTATGTGACGTGTATATGTTATGTATGCATGCGTACATGTGTGTGGCATGTATGTGGGTACACTGGAGGCCAAAAATATCAGATCACCTGAAGCTAGTGGTTTTGGACCATCTAAAATGGATGCTCAGAATAGGACTTAGGTCCTTTAGAAGATAAACACACACTCTTAACCACTAAACCATCTCTCCAGTCCTTGACAAAGAACTTTTTAAATAAGGAAACATATCCACAATATACAGCAAGACCAACATGGATTTGTAGATTCAGAAATGAATGAAAAATAGTGTTTAGCAAAAGGTCAGCAAAAGGAAGAGTTGTTTTATTTCATACATACAGCAATTCTTTGTGATAACAGAGAGACCTGGGGTGGGAGGGTATTCCTGTCTGAATGAGGAAAGATAATGATCAAGTTTCAACATTTATGAATCCTTTTTTTTAATATAAAGACTATTTGTGAGAACTGACTGATGGTTTATACCATTTATTCTCTACAAGTCTTAAGTATGAAATTATGTAAATAATTGTCGTTTACACTTTTTAGATGATGGCTGTAGTGAAAAGAGTTATGAAACTTAATTTATAGAAAAAAAGTAGCACATGCATATTTAACTCTTATAAACTAGACTATGACATGGAATAAATAATCAGAAGTGGGTGGGGCTCCAAGAGACTTTGAAAGCAAAAGTGTGACATAGCCTTTAGGGGTTTCTCTATGCTCACAGGTATTCCTTTTTTAACTTGCTATTTATTTATTTATTTGTGTCCCTCACACCATACATCTCAAACCCATCTACTCCCATAACCCCACACATCCACCCTCAGTCCTTAAACTGCCCCAAAATAAAACAGAATAAAATTTAAGAGTAAAAAGAAAAAGTTTTATCATGGAAGCTGTATTGTGGCAAAGTGAGTCAGGCAGTACACCCTTTTACCCATATAACATTGCTTGGCAAGTGTTCACTGCACAGAGTCATTGACTGTCTCGGGGTCTATGCTTTCTCCTACACTATCAATACTGGCCCTTACTTTGTAGATGTCCTGCTGCTGCCCTGCACTGTGACGATCTTGCAGCCTTAATCTGTAGGACCAGCTCCTCCACATTCTCCAACAGATTACCATTGGGATGGATGTTGAGGTGCATCACCTCATGACCCTAGATCCGAGCCTAGGTAGTTGCACTGTTGGCCAGTTCCCCATCTCTCTCCCTATCCTCATGACTAGGATGAACTCCCTGGCATTGCTCTGGTTAGTTCAGCCTTTATAATGGAAGAGCTGTTTTCATACCTTCTGAGTTGGCTCTCCTACACTTACACTATCACAGCAGGATCCACTCTGTTACCCAGGCTAGCTGCAGGGGCAATCTCCCAAGTGCTGCAGCTAATAAGGGGCAGAGGCAACTCTCCTAATATTATGACCTCAGGATCAGCGCTGCAACCTGCCACAGGCTACAAAGGAGGGGAGGCAATCTTTCCTCCACACATACTTTCATAAGTCAGATGAGGGGAGAGGCCAAACCTCACAAACTCACATTATCTAGGTTGGTTCACCTGCAGCCCTGCACCCCAATCAATAGGGGCAATAGAGTCAGCTGTGTTGTACTACCTGTGGAGATGCAGGACCAGCTTTCAAAGGTGCTGAGGTTGGTAAGGAGGAGTGTCAGGTTTCTTGCACACCACAGGTGGCTGTGGCAAGGGGAGGAGGACATCTTTCCCTAGCCCTTACCACCACATGGCAGATTAGTGGGTGTGGCCAGCTATTCCACTCTCACAACCTCAGGGCCAGCTCACCTGTGCCACTGTAAACAGGGTCCACTCTTGTGTGCTGCCCAGGCTAGAAGCACAGCCTGCTTCAATGAGTGCTGCAGCTCGTAAAGGGGAGGGTCAGCTCATGAGGAGCAGTCAGGGTAAAATCCACCAAGCTCAGCTTCTTAGACCTGGCTCACCCACACTCCTATCAACAGGACCTGATCTACTGTGCTGCCAGGAGGAGGTGTAGGACCCATTTTCTTCCTAGTGTTTCAGACAGTAAGTGACAGAATCAACCCTGTACAGCCCTTTCCTCTTTGCCTTAGGTGGTTTCAGGAGCTATGGACATCAACACAGATCAAGGCTGCAGCATGTTCATGTACCCAGACATGAACCTTGGCGGCAGCCAAGTCCCAGACATCACCATAGCCCTGGTTAGCAACCAAGTCACCCACTTCAGCCCACTCCTCACTGTTTCCCCTATTCAGGTGTGCCTCTCTCTCCAGAAAACATGAACTGTTTTTCTGTCTCTCCCATAGCACACCATACATTTGCTCACCTTAGTAGTGCCTGACTGCCTGGTGTCTTGATTTACTGGGCAGTCTGGAATACAGCCATTCTTGTGGAGAGTTCAGGAGATGCCAGTTCAGTCTAGGATAACTCTGATAAGATGTATGTGGGCCACACTCCTCTTCACATTTCAACCTGTCTATTTGTCAACTAGGGCAAATGTGTCCAGCAGACACATGAAACCACTGGAAATAGTGTTTCCTGACAGATTTCATTGTCATTAATATTCTTTCTCCTTTTATGGAATGTTCTTTCTAAACTAAAATATTCCTGCCTAGTAATATGATAAGGATGTGTTTAATAGTCAAAAAGATAAGAATTATGCATAGAAGAATGTCCTGTGAACAACTGGCCACACTTCCAGATATGAATGCAATATACAAAAACTTCTCTGGATATCAAGTGGAAAACCAAGGGGTACAAAACTAGCAGCCTTGAACCAATCTGGAAACTGCCATTTAGTTTTGCTATTTGTATAACAAAGGATGTAGACCGGCCTTCCTGATATTCTGTCCATAATATGTTATTCAAAACTATGTTGTCAGGCCACCTCAATTCTCAGTACATATTGAATTTGATTTGTGATAATGAAAGACCAAAAATATGATTTTAGGAGGAAAAGATCTTGACTTCACCTGCATCCAGGGGGAGCTCAGAATCCTGACATTCTCATTTAATTTTTCCATCAGGTTAAGAAAATCCTGATCTTTGTAATCAAAACGATTCTGGAAAACAGTGGAGCAGATGACATTACACGGAGCACAGCTCAAGATGAACGTGGGGTCACACGGTAAACCTGAGCAAACAGTAAAAAAAATACCATTAAAATGGACAAAGAGATTGTTTTGGTTTTGTGAACATGTAAGGAGTCTTTAGAAGTTGTAAACCATATCCTATCTACAATTTTTTTAACAGCTAAGCATTCATTATATGTAGAATCAATGTATCACTTTAATCTTAAATTTGAGGTGGCCTCATCGACAGTAGCTATAGAAAAACAGACCATATCTGATATAGCAATGTTTACACTTTAAACTATATGGTACTTGCAAGAAAACAAAAGATTTTGTAAACCTAAAATTTCTAGTGTTCAGAACAGAACTGCTTCTTACTACAATGTCTAGTTTCCATATACCACTCAGATGAATGTAGAAGAGTGTACACCTGAAATATCTGCAGCCACAGTGAGGAATCCAAAGAAGCAAATATTGATCCTAGGAAGGAGGAACCCCACTGCAGGTGAGTTCTGGTATTAGAAGAAAAAATGTGTGGAGAATTTTTCCTTGTTACTTGAGAATAATGTGTAATTTCAAGAACAGCAACTTCCATGTGGATTTGTTTGCATTACTAAATAAAATGAAAACTTTCTTATTACAGTTAAATTCCAAGAGGGGAGACAACAAGAGAGCAGTGATAGAGACTTCCCTTTTCTCATTTCATCATTTAAAAAAAGGAATCTTATCCAGAAAAAGTAAACACAACATTCGAAAAGTAGACACAAAGTATAACAAGGTCAGTGCTAGACAGAGAGCTCTGCTTTTAAAGTACTTTCTGTTGTTTTAGAGGACCAAAGTTCAGTTCTGAGGAGCCTCCCAGTGGCTCATAACTTATTGTAACCCCAGTTCCAGAGGAATATAACACAATTTTCTTATTTCTTTGGCACCAGGTACACAAGTGGTTCTCACATGTATATGCAGGCTAACATTTATACACATAAAAAACCAATCTTTTTAATTAAAATGAAGAGTCCCAGGGAAGGATACAATAGAAAAAAATGGAAATGGGGTGGCCAGAAAGGTGATGGTAGGAAGATTTGTTCGAAGCACATGTTACCCTCATGTGAAATATCTATATGAAGCCCACAATATATACAGTATTAGTAACAATAATGTTTATTTTTTAAAAGAAGTAAACAGTGATTATGCTCAATCAAACTCTACACAACATATCTGAGAAACAGTGCAGTATATAGATTTATAAACATCTCTCAAAATCACCATTATTAGATTACTATGCAATATAATGCTTAAAATTTGTGTAACATATATACACATATGATATTTCAGGTCAAAAATCATAATAAAATTTCTTTTTTAGACTTATTTTCATTTGTGTGCATGAATTCACAGGTGTATGTGTGTATGTGTGTCTGTGTATGTGTGTGTGTGTGTGTATGTGTGTGTGTGTGTGTGTGTGTGAGAGAGAGAGAGAGAGAGAGAGAGAGAGAGAAAGAGAGAGAGATCTGTGGAGGCTAGGAGAGCATGTCAGATCTCATGGAGCTGCCTGACACCTGCACTTGGAACCCATTACTGATTCTTCAAAGGAGCATTCTCTCTCAAGTGATAAAGCATCTCTTCAGCTCTCAGGACAGTTTCTTCTGATCTCTTTTCTATAGTAAAATGACTTTGAACATATCATAAATATACTTTACATGCAAGCAGATCCAAAACTTAAATCTGTAGACCTCACATAAGGGTCACATAAAAAACAAGATTCTGAATAAATTATTAAACATTTGAATAACATGAAGCTCCGTAATATTACTGTACATATGCCAGGGTATAAAAACATGATTATATTATATGCTATCAGAAAATGATTTATTTAAGTCAAAAACAGTGAAGGATGAAAGAACTTTTCTTATGTGTAAACATGCTGTTCACAGATTAAATTTGATTTTTAATCTTTCCTTTCATTTTATTTGGGAAAAAAACTTGAAGTCCTTAGAAATGAAATAATTAATGCAATTTTTCACATCAAGAACTTCTTAGGTCTTCCTAGACCTGGATAGAGCCTTGGACTTCCCACAGTACAGGGCACCCTGACTTCTCTTAGGACTAGAGAGGGTTTGGGAGAGGGGTCATGGGAGGGAAATGGGAGGAGGAAAAGAGATGGAAATTTTTAATAAATAAATAAATAAAAAGTAAAACAAAAAAAGAACGTCTTAGGTAAGTAGCATTTATAGCAGTAGCAAAAGAAAGTGATTCATTTTCTACAAAAGAATTTTGACCTTGGGCAGGAATGACTGGCAGGATAAAAGACAGAGTCAACAGGTTAGCAAAAGTAGTTCATGTTTAGTTAAAGACTTAATTTAATTAATAAATAATTTCCTTGTTTTCTCTTTGTGCATCTTGCATATTTGTGCTGTCATATGTGTTTTGATAGAATGTAATTCAAAACAGATGTGCCATGTAAGACGAAATAATGAAGTTGTTTACATTTATTGGTTTACATACATTTAACCATTCCTAGAGCTTGGGAATAAATCCAATTAGATTACACTGGATAATCGTTTTGATGAAATATGAATTTGGTTATAAATACTTTATTGAAAAAATTGCTTTTCATGTTCATCAGAAATGTTAGCCTATAATCTTTCTTTCTTTCTTTACTTTTTTCTTCCTTGTTCCTTTACTTTTTTCTTTCTTTCTTTGTTCCTTCATTTTTTCCTTTCTTTTATGCTTTGTCTAGTTTTGATATCATGAAAATACCAACATTGTACAAAGATTTTTGGAAGTGTTTCATCATTTTCTATTTTACAAAATAATTTGAGAAGTACAGATGATGGCTTTTTAAACAGATTATTAACAGATGAATCTGTTAGTATTAATCAACTACAACTAATATATATACACAAGACTCATGTAAGTTTAAGCCAGACCATATCACAGTATGAAGAGGGTAGGTGGGTACAAAGTCCCATCAGTAGTTAAGAACCTACTGGCACTTCTTAGCTCTCAAGAGAAGGTAAGTCATTTTTCTTTAAACGTGTAACTTCTCATAAGTCAAACATAATTCAGAAGAAAGCCACACATACAGGATATTGCTCATACACCATCATAGAAGTTTCTGTTTACAGTAGATGATGACAAATACAGAGGCTACAAAAGATAAAGGTGCTGAGAATAGGCTAAATTCAGTTCAACCCTAAATATAAATTATGTACTTTACCGATTCCTCAGAAGACTTAGGGATGACTGAAAAAGAAGAGACAGAAAGATCTTAAGAACCAGAGGTGGTAGATATCTATTAGGAAATGGTGTCCTCTGGGTGCAGCAGGGCAGAGCACGATAGAACTCACAGAAAATGTGACAGGATGTACAAGACCTGTGCAAACCAATGCCAGAAAAGATCCTTTCATGGACACAGAATTTGGGCATGTTGTCCTACCAATAACGGAGGAGTTATTGACAATTACTACCTTCTGGAAGAGGAAGGGCCAATTTCCTCCAAGAGCCCCTAATAAATCGATCATGTTTTGGTGGAAGGTCACACATAGAAGAATTTTTGACAAGCACAATTGTTTTTTAAGGAAAATTACAAAAAAAAAGTGTTTGGAAGAAAAGATGGGTATGTATGAGAAGAATTAGAGGGAGAAGGATGAATGTGATGAAAATTGAGGCATCTGTGTAGGGCTAGTGAGGGGATAGACCGTAGAAAAGGCTATACTACCTAGTCTGCTTGACTGCCATAATTCTTAATTGTATTCAGAATCATAACCCTATATGAATAGGTAAACGTAGTTACCGCCCATTATTAAAGAGATCTCTTTTTACAGTAAATGGAGATCATCACCGAAAGCCACAATTGGACATAATGCAGACACCAACAGATTTTGGCGCTCCCAGCATTAACTGAAACAAATACATCATAACTGCCACATCTATGACTAAGGGAACATCACAGCAGAAAAGGCAGAAAGATTATAAGAACTAAAATCAGCCCCAAAACCATATATATGATAACCAACAACAAAGATTACTCAAGAGGTTGTTTATATATGTGTGTATACAAACACAAAAAACACACAGAGAGACATGTGTGTGTGTGTGTGTGTATAACAATAATCAAACAAAAAGAGGCTATCAACTTGACAGTGGAGAAGGCATTAGAAGAAGGCAAGGGAGGGCATCTGAAAAATGATAGAATAAGAAAACAGGAGGAATTATGTAATTCTATTTTATTTAAAACATATTTTCAAACACGTACCAAATTCTGAAAGCACTAATAAAGTTTTTCTTACAAAAATCTTATAGGCCAAGCACAAATCATGTTAGGTGATTATTAAATAGACAACACCAAACAGAATAGGTAGAAAACTAGGGTGTGTCTCAGTAGAGATGGTGGATGATCATGATAAAAACACATTGTATAAAATTCTCAATGTAGTTAATAATTTTTAAACAAATGACAATACAATTTTAAGATCATGCTACAGCAGACAAAATAATTGATGAAAATTCTATTATACTAGGCTAAGAAAAGGAAAGTATAAATTGCATGTTACCCAGGACTGTAAACATTGGCCTAGAAGAATCCCTATACTGCTTAGTTAATTTCCTCAAAGCTCTGTAATCCAAGAAAATGAAAACAAATATCCTTTGATTGGGCTCTGCCACTATTATCAATAGCAGTTATTCCATGATGGAACGATCCACAAAGACAAAGTACACTTGTGCTCCTGGAAATTCAGCTAAAAAGAAAATTAGCATGAAACATATATTCATTGTTTCTGATTTAAAAACAAAGAAAATTTTAGAATAGGTGTGATCAACATCACGCATACATACACACACACCTTGACTAAAATGCAAATGCAGAAATCTGCACTTACCATTGGTTTTCCTCAGTTCCTCCACAAGGCACTGTGCTTCCTCTTGAACACGGTTTTCAAGGTTCCTTTTGCCCATGCCCAAATTCCGCAGAGTTGTGAGAGTGAAGCGCCTTATCTCTTTCCATCTGTTTCCATTGCTAAAAATAATGCCTAAAGAAATAGAAAAACAGGGTCTCTCCCTACTGCTTGCACTGGCTTTCAGAAATATATTCTCTTTAGAGGGATACCGTGCTCAGCCTACATATAGTGGAGAGGGCCTTGGTCCTGCCTCGAAGCAATGTGCTAGACTTTGTTGACTCCCCATGTGAAGCCTTACACTGTCTGAGGAGTGGATGAGGGTGTGGTGGAGGGGAAGTTGAAGGGAGTGGGAGGAAGAGATAAGTGAACTGGGGTTGGTATATACAATGAGAAAAGATGGATTTTTTGAAAAAATTAAAAATTCAGAAAAAATAAATGGTAAAGCACTAGAAAAATATTCTAGGAACAAATGAGAGATTTGATGGGTGGAAACCGCAGAGAGGTCCAACCTGTACCTAGGGGAAGAAGTTCCACCCCTCCTTTCGGTCTTCACTTTCAACAGAAACACTGCATCCCTCATATGAACATGTATAGTAACTTACCAAGACCTTTATTAATTCTTTCAGCCATTGGGAAGCTTCCTCTTCCAGCAAACTCTTCCCCATGATCAATCAGAGCCTCTTTCACTGCTTCATACCCATGCAACACCACAGTGGGTTTCATGCCAAAGTACAGAGTGAACACTGGGCCATAGACTTTTGAGAACTAAAAATTGAAAAGAAAAATGTAAATACTAGCAAAAAAGCCATTTTAATCTCCATGGAGTCAACCTCATTCACATTGATAATATCACTCACTGTATTTTAATATTTTTAGTCAGGCAAAGCTCAATTTCAAATGGTTGTGAAGCCTATTTATATCATATTAGGGTGTTATTGATCACCTTCAGAAAACCATATAATGGTTCAAGACTCAGGTAGTTCTCATACAAGGATTACAATGAATTTTCACACCAAAACATTCAGCAGGACGCTGACCACCAGAACTCCATACAGGAAATATACATGCCTACTGACTGCCCCCTCTGTCTCAGCACCTGCCCAACATACTCACCATCAACCCTCCCATCTTTCCCACCATGTCTCAGTCCCCAACTCAGGAACAAACACCCTCTTTGAACAGAGGCCATTCCACTCTGACCTACAGAAGTCCAGCCCACAGGTGTGGAGACACTTTCCTCAACCACTGGCAACTGTAGTCAGAAGATCAGAGAAGAAACAGAAACCGAATAACAAACACACATACTGCTAAACTCATATTACTATATTTATGAATTTAATGCTATACATCAGATATCTGGTTCCATATTTACAGGTTTAGAAAAAGAGCAGATGACAGTACCTAAAGGACCAAGAATAGTCAAGTCACTCCTAAGGAGTAAAAATGCTGTTTGAGATATAACAATAACTGATACCAAATTATATTATAGAGTTATGTGATAGAAACTGTCTGGTACTCACAAATAAAGGCAAGTGGTCCAGTCGAATAGACAAAATGATGCAGCAATAAAGCAGCAATGTAAAGGCCCACTTACTTTCAAAATACAAATCTGTAAGTCACTACAGTTGATTCCATTGAGGAACAAGATTTGGCATAATGCTACTACAAACACAGAGAGTGGGCACCACGGGAGCTGCACCATAGGCATGCAATATTTCCTGGAAAAAAATAGTTCCTTCTCTGGCTGGATATAAACATCACCAAATATGTTGAAATCTTGGCTTCTCTGTTGCATTTCTTGTGTTATTCCTTGTCCTTGGTGTTTAGTTAAATTAGGAATCAGTTACTTTGTTAGAGTGCAACATCAAATAGATGTAATTAGAAAAAATGTTTTTCTAAAATTCTATTATTTCATTATTATTAATGACTTATTCAATAAATCATTACTCACTATTGGTCTTCATCCAAAAATAATGGAAAAGATGTGGTTTTTGTTTTGTTAGACAGGAAATATTCACAAATTGTGCAATTTTGTGGAATTTTTTGTTTAATAAAATGTGAAGAAGTAAATGTCCTTTCACCTGAAACCTCACTCATTACTGAATTCCAGACAATGGTCACCTATAAGTGTCATAAGGTACACAATACTTCGCAAGAGTTTTGAATTTGTAATTATTTATAACTATATTGCCCCAAATACTAGATTTTCATCTAAAGCAACTGTCAGTTTATCTTCTTTGTCAAGGTGTTGGAGGAGCACAGAGAATACTTACATTGGTCAAGCACTGGCTGATGTCCTTCACATCTATTTGCAGGAAGTTGCCAAGAACTGGGAGAGGGATGGGGCCAGGAGGGAGCTTCGCTCTCTCAGAGCTCTGTCTCCAGAGTGAGAGGAGAAGCAGACAGCAGAGGCTGAGCACCAGGACCACAACTGCATCCATGGAGATCCTTCTGCCTGACACAGCTGTGCTCAGCCAGCATGGAGCTTTTATAACACTACCTGCTGAATCAATATGTCTTCTTTGGAACAGCACTGGCTGGTAAATCAGATAACCTTTAACCTCTCTATTTCTCAAGTAGACTTTGTCCTTCTGATCGAAATAAAAATAAGATGGTCATTACACTTTCCCCTCTTTACAGGGTATCCATTTGAATTTCTGGTTTAACAGAACAGATTAGTGTTCAAATAGTGCTAATAAAAATAGAGTCTGTGCAGCCATGGGACAGACACACCTTACACCACTGACTACAGTTTGATGTTTCACACTTTTGGCTCTTTGCAGGAAGTCTGCCTACCAGCTCCTAAATAAATCATATGGTGGCTTATAGTTAGTTATAAATGTCCAGCTTTAGCTTGGCATGTTTCCTACCAGCTTTTCTTAACTTATATTATCCTGCTTACCTTTTGCCTCTGGACTTTCCCTGTTCTCTTACTTCTGTAAATCTTACTTTCACTCTGACCCCAAGGTAAGTGTTTGTAGCTGGACGGCTGCCCCCCCATGTCCTTCTCCATCTCTCACTCCTTCCTTTCTCCAAGATTTCTTCTTCTATATAATCTCTCTGCCTGACAACCCTGTCTATCCTTTCTCCTGTCTCAGATCTTGATTAAACTCTCAGGTTTTCTAAATAGATAAAGTATCACAGCTTCACAGAGTTAAACAAATGAAACATGAGCAAAAGTAACATATTATAACATCATATTACTAAACAACAGGTAGCTATTTATATCATAATACGCCTGAACATTGTTTTGGTGGAAAGCAGACTCTCCTTAGGACTTCCCTCATCATTCAGGATCCAAATCCAGGAAGCAAAATTTAACACAAATATCCTTTGTGGGGAAAAAAAACAGTAGATGGTAACAGGCCTTATTGAAAATGCTGGAGAGTTATACCTTCATGGTTAACCTCCCTGAAGTCAGGCAGAATCTTAAAGTCCTGATCACAGACTGGTGGCTGTAGAAAAGGTATGGGACTACCACAACCCTAAAAGACAGAACAGCCGTCTTTGTTCACCTGGATTATATGTAAATATTTAACAACAAACTTCTTTTAATAAAAATATTACAGACATTTCCTCTCTGGCTCACAACGCGTTCTTTGAGTAAACAACAAATAGTGGAGCCATTTACCATGGCAATGCAGAGGCAGGGACATGGTGTTTGGCATTTTCCCGGGCAGTGGCATTGAAAACATCCCAAATATGAATATTTTTTCTTACACTACATGCAGCCCCATGGAGCACATGGAAGGAAGTTTGTGGTTTTTTTTTAATCAGTGCTATGAATGTAGGCCATCATCTGTAGCCTTTGACAGTTACGCTATGAGGCCAGACCATCTTTTATAGCCATAACAATCTGTAAAACTTTTCCCATGTAAAGCTGTTTCTCTCTGGACTTAGCTGATTAGTTAATTGTTACTTTTATCCACCATATAAATTTTAAGACTTAAACATAAAGATTGCTTGTTACTTTTGTCCACCATATAAATTTTACCACTTAAACATAAACGGTTAGGTAGCTGAGCCTTGAATTTTGAATCATAAACTGAGGTTATACATTACTGCAGTGTTAATTGTTAAGGAATTTAGTAGGGAATGGACACTCATCTCTATTATCAACCAGGCTTCGTTAAAGAAACCAACATAGCAGTTTTAGGCCATGTTGTGTCTAAAAAACTTTGGTTCAACATACCAGACACCTACACATTTGTCTTTGAGTTTAATCTTTGATAAAGTCTATCTTGCAATACATTCACAGAGACATTCAGTCTAGTTTGAAATTTTTCTGAAGTTGTAAATCAGCTAAATATATGTAACTTAATTGTCTTAGACTAGGGAAAAATTATTTTCTTATGTTAGTCTGAGTAAAGAAACAAAACAGTCTTTGAAGTGTCTTACAGTCCTCATGGAACAAAAGATCTAGTTATGAAGGATAGCCTAGTATATTTCTGTTCATCAGAGTTATACAGTATTATGGGACATCATCTTCCTTACTATCCACAGATACATGTGTGTGCATAATGTTGAGATATAATCATGAGATTACATATACAAATTACATAAAAATTCATGGAAATGGGGAGATTTCACAGATGTTTTTGCACAAGTGAATCTACTTGTGCAAAAGTAGTGATTTTATAGAAGTAGCCAATTTTCCAGAGACTATGGTCTTAAAATGCTTTCTTGGTTGGGGTTCTCTCCATTAGAGAATAATTTATCTGGGGAATTAATAACTGAATCACCAATTGGCATCTGTTGTATTTGCATTAGGGCCCACAAGAGCCCATGAGAGCAAAGCCTCCACCCTGTTTGTGTTTTCATCCCTGTGACTTGTCCTTACTCTGTTTATCTACAGGGTGCTGCTGCTTCTGACCACTACTTATCTGTTTCAAATTCAAATACAACCAGATACTCCAGTTTAAACTCAGTCAAAGATCTTTCTTACTCTCTTCCACTTCATATTCTCTTTGGTATTGGAGAAGAGGAAGGTAGGGCGTATATGATTAGGTGAATATATGAAAAAAAATCATATCCATGTAGAGGTAAACCTTGGATGCTATTTCTGAGTAATTGCTCATCTTGTTTGGTGTGACAGTGTCAAAGATGCTAGTACCTGAGTCTTGACTACTAAGTTCCTATGGATAACCAGTAAGTCCAAGGGATCCTCCTATCTCTGCCTTCTAATTACTGATATAACAAGTCTATGCCGCCATGCCTGGATTTTGATTGAATTTTCTCCACTCCCTCCTAACACGTTCATTCTTCTCATTCTATGCATTAGCATGAACTCTTGAGAATCAATGTTCTTCTGTTTCTAGTCTGAATTATGATGAAAGTGTAAGCAAAAGCATATCAACAAGAAGACCTTATTATTGAGAAAATTCAGAAGATAAATTGCTGTGAATTATCATAAGATAATATTTTCTTGGTTACAGTTAAACAAAAAGTAACTCAAGTTTAGATACACATGGGCACAAGAAATAATAGGGACTTGCAGATATATGTGTGCAGTGTCTGCAGAATCTGCAATAGAATCTGTGTGTTTCCAGAACCTTGACGATTTGGAAGATAAGAGAAAGTAGAAAGGATACAGGGTCCTTAGTGTGGAAAGAGATGTATAGTGGCCTGGAGGGGATTGCAAAAGACAACACATCAGGTATCGGGCAATATGATCTCTTTAGGGAGGAATGAAGCAGAACAGGTAAGGGGATGGTAGAGAAGAAAATCCATTTGTCAATCGGGTCATACTGCTATCCTTTGGGTTAACCAGAAATATCACCTTAAGGCTCTGCAAAACTGGTCAGGAATAGAAATGGCTCCTTGTGGGACAGGCCTTCCCCTACACACATCTGTTTTCCTGGCATAATAGAGAGAAACATCAAGGAAAGTGACTATTCCTTGTACATAACAAGTATTAGTCTGAGATGCAATGTACTGATACGAATACAAGAGAATAATAGTAAATACTGAGTTATTGGATGGGTGGTTAAATAAATGGATGAGAGAAGGGAAGCCTAGTTAGGCAAACAGATAAAAGAGACAATTTCCAGTTAATATATGGTTTCAAGGAATATGTCACTCAAAAATACTTCTCATCAAGATGTGTATGCTCGGGGTCTGCAGGGATGGCGGCCAGGCAGGGTGGGTGGTGCGACCCGCTCTCGGGCTGCGCTTGCTGCTGGCGACTGCGTTTCAAGCGGTGTCCGCTCTTGGGGCTGAGTTGTCGTCAGAGGCATGCAGAGAGTTGGGTTTCTCCAGCAACGTGCTCTGCAGCTCTTGTGATCTTCTTGGACAGTTTAACCTGCTTCAGCTGGACCCCACATGCAGAGGGTGCTGTCAGGAAGAAGCACATAGTTCAGCCTGGAGGTGAATAACACGGCAAAAAGTCATGAATGTAAATCATGAAGAAATCTCCATTTTTATGGTATATGAGTAAAGTGTAAATGAACTTTGCTTTCTAGGATGGTATCTTTGGTATCTCTGTGATGTATCTAAAGGAAGAAAATAAGTGTCCTACAGTCTAGATTTTTTAATTTTGGATAATGATAGAACAACCAAATGCCCACTTTCATGGCCAGACAAGGAGGGTGCTCCTTATCAAGGACAGTTCATGGGCACTGCAAAACATGCTCTTGCTTATGCATAAACTGCAAATCTACCAACCCTTGTGGAGTCACTGTGTAGGTGACCACAGATCTTCGGGGCACTAGAACTATAATAACAAGTTTTTATTCTCTGTTGAGAAAGAAGGAGGCCTTTCACTTGTTTCTGTCTGCTTAGCCCTAAATTAATCACAGAGAAACTGTATTAATTAAAGCACTGCTTGCCCCATTAAATCTAGCTTCTTAGTGGCTAGCCCTAATATACTAATTTAACCCATCTCTTTAATATGTACAGCACCATGAGGTTGTGGCCTACCAGCAAAGTTTCAGGGCATCTGTCTCTGCAGGTGGCTCCATGACTTCTCTCTGATTCTGCCTCCTTTCTCACAGCATTTAGCTTAGTTTTCCCTGCCCAATTCTGTTCCCCTATAGCTCTGCTATAGGCCCAAAGCAGTTTCTTTATTCATTAATGGTAATTAATGGTAATCAGAGAATACAAAGGAAATCCCACATCACCTCCCTTTTTCTGTTGAAATAAAAAAGGAACTCTTCTACTTTAACATAGTAAAGTTACATACAACATAACAGATATCAAGCAAGAATTACAGTTATAACATTTATATGTACTTCATCTTTTATCATGACTAAGGAAAATTATAACTATAAATTCTTCAAGTCAATCAAGACTCCAGAAGGAGCCAATATTACCTAAATTAACAGGAAGTGCGCTGTAAGCAACTTCTTTTTTTTTTTTTTTTTTTTTTTTTGATTTTCGAGACAGGGTTTCTCTGTAGCTATTGGTTCCTGTCCTGGAAATAGCTCTTGTAGACCAGGATGGCCTCGAACTCACAGAAATCAGCCTGCCTCTGCCTCCCGAGTGCTGGGATTAAAGGCGTGTGCCACCACCGCCCGGCTTGTAAGCAACGTCTAAAAGTAGAATTGACAGAGACATCTCATTGACTGGACAGTCACCCAGAGTTCTTCTGTATCATTGGGGCATCCATCTTCAGTCTACAGCCCCACAGTATCCAGCAGACTTTTCCACGAGGAAGGAAATTTATTGGCAGTTTGTCAGTCATTTTCTTCTTTGCTCTGCAGAATATCCTACACACAAGTTCATGAAGCAGGAACCCCAAAGGATCATTTCACCTCTAGGCAAGTTCAGCAGTCATTTCACTGTGGGTTCTGCATGTCCAGTTTATCAAGTGGTCCAGGCAAGAGCAGTTCTTGTCTGCCAATATCTAACCAATTCCATAAGGAGCCTCTTCGATGCCCATCTTCCTCTTGAAGTAACTGGTTCTGTGCTTGTAGGAGCAGATGTGTCTCATTGTCATGAAAAGTCCTAATTCTTAAAGATTTTAAATGCCATATTCTGTAGTCTTTGAAAGGTTTGAAGAATGCCTATCCATCTGAAATACATCTCTGTACATCTCGAAAACCTAACTAACACAAGTTTCACTAGTATAGATGACTACCTATTAACCTATATTTCTTAATTATACATTACATTTTTAAATGAGCTGCACAATCACAATACCTTAATCAAGAGTAGAAATACATATACCCAGTATAACAAAATTTTTCTTAAATTTCTATCAATAAACCAAGTTCCATACCTCTCTATAGCATATTCCCCCCTTAAATGTAAACAAACATTTATAAACAATCATTTAGGGAATTTTGGTGTGGTTCTTCTCCAAACTGCTTCTTGCTTTTTATTGGGTGAAGTAATTTTTTGAGGGGTGTTCAAGACAACCTTTCAGGGGTCTTGGTCCATTAAACCTCATTAGCCTAGAATGAATCCACAGGTTCTCATCCTCTGTGGAAACAAAAGAAGAACCTCTTTTCCAAAGCAACATATCTTTAAACTCAAATTCTGAAGTCAAGATAACTTTAAAGTATATATGTTGGCTTAGCTTAACAGTTCCCAGAATCAAATGTCTCTCTGAGGTCAAAAAAAAAATCCAAAGAAAACAAAATAGTATACATAATCCAGACGTTTTGTGTATATTTCATCTTTACATGGCTTATTCTTTCTTTACTCCTTTTAATCTATGGACTGTCTGTATTCTGTCTCTTTAAAGACTTTACTCTTTTTATAACTGTCTATATTCTTTTTCTTCCCTCTCAAAAAAAATACTTGGCACAATTCTCAAATTATTATACATTGAGGAAGTTTGAATACAAATCAACTTCTGTGACTTGGTTAAATTGTGGAAGCTTAGGGATGTTTGAAATCATGCTATAAAATAATGAGGTTGTACAGAATGAAATTGAGGACACAGTTATCCTAAAGATATTTGTATTTGTGGAAGGATATATATTATTCTAATTATAACATCAAACTACAAGCAAAATGGTTGATATGCAGAAACATCTTTATATTTGTTCTAAACTGACTAAGCCAATATTCCTAAGCTATCATAGCATGGGAAATTGTCTTGTAAGACCACTTTATATAATCATATATATCATTTATATATGTAATTTATATATCATAAATCACATTACATGGATTATATGAATGTTCTTGAAATGCTCACACCCATATTTCTTCTGATTCTTTTTTCTTTTCTCTTTCTAAGCCAATATGATTCCCTCTAGGGATTTAAAACTGAGCCTTGGAGATTCAGTGCTTTGGCCAGACAGAAACCACTGATAGTAAAACCAGGGTTTGAGCTTTCATACTGCACTGTTTCCTTAACAAAGACATTCAGTTCTATTCCATCCACCAACCTCAGCTGTGTACTATGACCCAATATCATCCTTAGTCATTGGCATTCAAAGCAAACATGACTTTAGTTAATAAGTACTGCAGTAATTAAATTAAAAATAATTTTTAAAAACAAGTTTTGACATTCAGGTCAGAAAAGTTTGATTTTAATGATCTTTAGAATCTAGCTAATAATTAGATGGTCTTTTTTGAAATGGAGGTCAGAAAAGTCTGATTTTAATGATCTTTAAAATCTAGTTAATAATTAGATGGTCTTTATTTTGACATGGAGGTCAGAATAGTTTGATATCAATAGTCTTTTGACCTTTAGTGACACAAAGTCTTATTACCCTGTCACCTTTAGCAAAGTAAGCAGAATTTGTTTTCTAATTCGTATTGACATAAATCCCCCAAATAAACAAGAAAGAAACAATTACTGGACATAAGCTTGACTAGAAAGCACAGAAGTGTATGTTAAAACCTATGTTGAAAGTTGATAAGTCTTAACTGGGTGAGATGCTAATGGCCTCTCTGTCCTGAGTACTAGCTGAGGACAGAGCCTATGAAATAGAGACATATTTCTAAACTTATTGTTTTTCCCACTGAATTATTGTGGCTTACTGTTCAAATCTTGAGCTAGACATCGAAGTTAGAGATAACCGGTACACAAGAAGCATGGCCTTGGTCCTTCCCCAGTGCTGAGCTGGTCTCACAGGTGTTCTGAGCATTGGGTTCACAATAGGGTAGAACATCAGCACTGGTTTCCAACATGCTACCCACACGATCCATTCCCTAACTGTAGGAAGCACAATACAGAATAATTGTCTTTAGAGGAAAAAATTGGAAGTGTGTGCCAGGCTGTAACATAAAAGACTATTGTTTTAGGCTATCAACTAGAGATGACTGCTTAGACACGTGTTTGAGCTTATAGAAAGTCTTTATTAGCCAATTAGTGACTATACTGGGTGTTTGGGATCCCAGGGTAGCCCCAAAACTTTCTCAAGGAGCGCTTTTAAATCACAAAAGCAATATTCTGGGTTGACATACTTCAGTTAACAAAAGCAGGAAGAAACATAACTACAGAAGCCAAAAAACAAAGTTAATACATATACAGACTTACTCAGAACTGGGCTTTTTGGTGGATTAGGTCTTTGTTTGCATTTTTGGAGGTGCTACTTTCTATGTGCTGAGTTTTATGACCTGAATGGTATTTCCATTATAAATTCAGCTGTGCTATGATCTGGGACCTATTAGAGTTGCTGCTGGTACCATCATATTTACTATGTCTATCACCATGCAACATCACACACTGTCTGACCATAGTTTGGTGACTACTGCAACCCAGAGAACAGACTAACCTATTCTCAAAAAAATATTTTAAATTGGATGATGCTCATCCTTTTTGCTCATATTCTCCCATATCTGCTTTTTATTTCAAACAATCCAACTTTGTGTCTTCATTCACGTTGTTTGGTTTTTATAACCCTTACACTCCTATTATTGCTGTCTCTATATGCTTGGGTGTGTGACAGTCAACTGTGGTGTGAGGAGTGGGAGGACCTCCCGCAACAAACTGTAGTGTGTTACACTTACCAGTGGCAACACCTTTAGAAAAAGCTATCTCTCTTCCAGAAGTTACCAATTACCAATAGCTTCTCAGCTAGGTATGTGGTTTCCTGCCAATTGCCCACACCGTGTTGAGATTTTGACTGGCTTGAACTTGTGCAGGTCTAATTATGTTATTACTTGTAGTTGGGTTTTTTTTTTCACTCTAACCCCATGTTGCACACCAATATGTTGTTGTTGGTGTTGTTGTTGTTTGCTCTTTCCTCTTTATCGTTTTAGGGGGCCCACCACAGTTTCCAAATCATGACACAGAATTATACTTATAAATGCCTAGCCTTACCTTGGCTTAATTTTAAACAGTCTTTCTTAACTTAAATCTGCCATTTACCTTTTGTCTCTGGGCTTTTCCCTCTTCTTACTTACGAATAACTTACTTTCACTCTGTGGCTGCCTGGGGAGCTGGGTGGCTTGGTGACCAACCCCTAGCATCCTCATTCTTGTACTCTCTTGCTCCTCCTTCTCTTCCCATATTTCTCCATCTACTTATTCTCTCTGCCATTCAACTCTTTATTAGAACATCAGGTATTTTAGGCAGGGAAAGAATAATATCTTCATGGAGTTAAACAAATGAAACATAAAAGAATGCAACACATCTTTGCCATATAAAAACAAATATTCCACAGTGTAAACAAATGTAACACATCTCAAATTAATGTCCCAAAATAATTACCTCTCCTCTGAGTTTCTATCCGTGAGTCAGGACAACATTGTTTCACTGTGATAGTCTACTATCCCTGGCTCTTACACTATTTCTGCTCAGTCTTGCTCAATGATCTATGAGTCTTGGCAGGTGTGTGTGTGTGTGTGTGTGTGTGTGTGTGTGTGTGTGTGTGTGTGATATAGGTGTCTAATTTATAAATTAACAACCAGCAGTCACTTACTCTCTCTATTTTTAACAGTTATGGTTCTCTGTATTAACTGAAATCCACTGTTTAAAAAAGTGTTATCTATAATGAGGGTTGAGAGATTCACTAAACTGTGGTATAATGCTTATTTGTTAAGAATTAACTTAATTCTATTTCCCATTAGCAGAGTAATAGTAGTTGTCATCTATTAGGGACAATGAATATTTCACAGGTTCTTGGTAATAATAGCTGTACTGGGAAAAAGGCCTAAAATCCAATCGCAGAGCAGATATTTACATGATGTCTGTACCCCTGTTGAACCACTAGGCATACCTTGCAAGTAGTCTTTATTACAGCTCACAGCATACACAGGTGAAAAAGTCTAGTGATTACCTTCTCCTCTTGTAGCATGGATACCACCGTCAGCAATGGAGATGAAGTTTCTAGATCAATATTACATTGATTTCTCCATGTTTCATAGCTCATATATGTGATGTCTTTAGATCTTCAATGTTAGTCATACCTTACAGGATTCCCATCTTGCTATACTATTTCCAGATTAGCAATAATTTTTTCTCTAGTTCGTGATCCTCTACCTCTTTAAGTATCCCAGTTCATTCTGAAAAATACATGACCTGTGTATAAGACAAAACAGCTTTAGGTCCCCCTCTAGTGGTGATATAGAAACACTCCATTGCAGAGTTTGTCTTGCGACAAACTTAAACACAGTGTCATGTACTGTGAGATAATAATGTTAGACACATAGAGGAAGAACTAATCAAAACCACAATGAGGTATATTAACTCTTTATAGTAATTTTCCCAATTATAGAAAGGACAACGTGTAGTAGGAGGCCGCTTCTTCACTCCCAGCTGTCCAGACCATAAAATAATCACACAGAAACTATATTATTTAAAATCACTGCATGGACAATTAAGTATATTTCTTAAGTGTATTTCTAGCTCGCTCTTAAATGTTTGGTTAACCCACTTCCATTATTTTATGTTATATCACACCTATCGGCAAGGTTTTACTTGGTGGCTTGCATCTTTCCCTCTGGCAGCTACACGGCATCACTCAACAACAGGGTCTGCTCTACTGTGTTGCCAAGGAAAGGTACAGGGCCTGTTACACTGAGTACTGCAGCTGGCTAGGGACAGGGTCAACTGTCCCATTCTTATGACCTCAGGGCCAACTCTTCTACTGGTGCCAGTTATAAAAGGGTTGGAGGAGGGCATCTTTCCCTTGTCCCCATCACCACACTGCAGACTAAGAAATAGTATTAGCTTTCCTCCATTACACACTTAGGGCTAGTTCATACACTCTCCTGTCTACAGGGCCAGCTCTACTCTGCTGTCCAGATGAGACACAGGACCCATTCTCCCATGAGCTGCATCTGGTGGAGTATTGGTTCAGGTCTCCCAATTGCTGCTGGTGGCAAGGGATGAGGGGAGGAGGGCATCTTTTCCTCACCTACGTCACCACATGGCAGATGAGAAGGGTGCAGTCTGCTCTCCCATTCTCACACCCTCATAGCCAACTCTCCCATTCCCCTATCAACAGTTCTATTGTCCTGCTCAGGTGAGGTGTAGGACCCCCTCTCCTGAGTGTTTCAGCTGGTGAGGGGCAGGACCAGGTCTTCCTAGTGGTGCGACCAGTGAGGGATGTGTCCAACTCTGTACAGCCCTACCCTTTCAGCTTTCTGTGGTGTCAGGAGCCGCAGACATCAACACAGACCATGAATACATTAGGGCAATGAACCGAAACAGGGGCCCTGGTAGTAGCCCAGGCCCAGATATCACTGTGGCTCTGGGGTGCAGATAGGCCTCCCTTGAGAGACAGGGAAAGCCATGCCTGGCCTAAATGTGTGTCTCCTTGTTTTACTCAATCCATCATATAAACTGATTTCTTATATCAAAATTTATGGCATCCATGAATATTTATAATTTTTGTAATTTTATGATCATGATGTGTGAAGTCCTTCTGTATATGTGTTGCTTTTATTGGTTAACGAATAAGGAAGCTGTCTTGGGCCTGCAAATGGCCCAAGAGTAAAGACAGTCAGGGAAAACTAAACTCAGTTTTGAAAAAAGAAGGAGGAGTCAGGGAGATGCCATTTAGCCACCAGAGGGGAAAGATGTAAGCTGCCAGCTAAAATCTTGTTGGTAGCCCAAGAACATCGAGGTAAAATATAAAATAATAAATGGGTTAATTTAAATGATAAGAGTGAGTTTGAAAGATGTATAAGTTAATAGGCCACACGGTGTTGTAATTAATACAGTTTTTGTGTGATTAATTTCAGGAATCTGGGCAGCTGAGAACAAACCAGCAGCCTCTTAATACATGATCACTTAAAATAAACTCAAAGGGGCTGGAGAGATGGCTCAGTGGTTAAGAGCATTGCCTGATCTTCCAAAGGTCATGAGTTCAATTCCCAGCAACCACATGGTGGCTCACAACCATCTGCAATGAGGTTTGATGCCCTCTTCTGGCCTGCAGACACAAACACAGACAGAATATTGTATACATAATAAATAAATAAATAAATAAATATTAAAAAATAAATAAATAAAATAAACTCAAAGCTCTTAAGGTGAAACAAAAGTTTGGCTTAAAATTCTGTATTAAGGTTTATGTTGAGGTTAGAGCCAATAAACCTCTCAGGATTCAGAAGGATCACTATAGCAGGTGAAAACTGTCTAAGATATCTGAGGATAAATTTAAAAAATATATTTTATTTTCACTGGTGTGAGAAGTCCTACTGTATATGTGTTGCTTTTATTTGTTAATGAATAAAGATGGCACCTTGGCCTGTGATAGGGCAGAATAGAGCTAGACTGGGGAAAACTAAACTGAATGCTGGGCAAAAGAAGGAGGAGTCAAAGAGAAGTCATGTAGCCTTTGCCAGAGACAGGCATGCTGGAATCTTGCTGGTAAGCCACTGCCCCATGGCAATACACAGATAAATAGAAATGGGTTAATCAAAGATATAAGAGCTAGCTAGCAATACGCTTAAGTGATTGGTCAAGCAGTGATTTAAATAATATAGTTTCTGTGTGGTTATTTTAGATCTGAAAAGCTGGGAACGAATAAGCAGCCTCCTACTACAGCTCATATAAGTCTCTATCATATCTCACTGATTCTTCCTGTTAGTTCCCTAATTCGCTGTTCTTTACTTTTCTCTCACCATTCCTCTTCATTGTTCCACGTTGTTCTACCCATCCCAAGAGGTTTTCAGGATATATACCAACACACACAGTTAATACGCATGCATCTCATAGAATCACAAAAACCAGATGAATCCAGCAAGGAGGTGCCTTATGTCTCAGAAGGGACATGGCTGTGTAGCTCCCCAGCATACACTCAGAGGGTTGAATAAGGATAGGATTTTAAATTTAAATTATTTCAAAATTCTAAAAAGAAGTTTTTGTGCACTAGCTACATTTCTTAACTATAACCCATTAAGATAGAATTTAGTGATTAATTATTGTATAAAACTGCAGCAATGCTTTTACACTTTCTGAGCACTTCTACTTCCATCCCCACTGGCTGGGAACACAGTGTTGGTAGCCATAGTAACCCCCAAGCTTTGGCGGAAGATGAAAGTAATTAATTTGCATTAGCATCTAGCTAGCTGAGTTTAAAGTGAATTTCTTTGGAGACTTTGATTCCAATTCTAGCTGTGTGCCTGCCAGCACACAAGTGAGGAGGAATTTCTTTCTCTGGGGTTGGTTTAGTGACTCAAGCCTTTGTCCTGTATCTCTAGGGGTAAACACATAAGCAGTTAGTTTTCTGGGCTATGATCTTATGTTAAATAAAACCAAGATGAAGAGTAAACACAGAATATTAACAGTTTATTATGTTTGAGCTAAAGGCCAGTAGATTACACCTTCCTGAGCCTGCTGCTAGAGAATTCAAGGCCAACCAGACCCGTTTCTCAGGAAGAGTAGACATACTGTCTCTCGGCTCAGTGCCTTCTACTTGGGGCTCCTTTCTTATCAATGAATACTGTCAATAAGGATAGTTGTGAGGGCCTAACTTTATGTAGATTTGACCATGAAAACTAAGGGTTTGGCTGAGTGAATAGTTGCACACCAGGGATTTAGGGTGTGGGCAAAGGTATACAGTTGCCCATACAGGAAAAGTAAGGTTTAAAGAATGGTTTATACACTGCTGGGGAGCCAGTTTTTTCTGGAGACAGCAAACAAAAAGAGCAAGTACTCTTTATATAAGAAATTTTGCTTTTGCTTTTGTTTTTTTTTTTACTGGCCCTACACAATTTTAGTGCTTAATGACATATCAGATGGCTTTTAGATGAATGCATGGATGGCAGTACACATAGACAGACAAAAAGGCAAACGTGGCAAATTTCTTATTACCTTCTTATACATACAACAGCGAAGAGCAGTAGAATTACCAGCCTCACATTAACAATTTATTAATTATTCTCATATTAAAAATATTATTTTAAAATGTCAAGCTTGTATGTTATTCTAGAAATATTGATACATTTCTTGTGTTCTCTATTTCCAGCTCAAGTTTCCATAATCTTTTCTTCCTATTTTAGCATGCTATGTCCTGAGTTTTTCTAAGAATATTTTTAATTATTCTGCAATAGACTATGAAGGTTGGGGTATATCATGCTATTCCTTTTTGACTAATATACATCATTTAATGAAACACTAAAAAACAGGTTAAATATCCTTACCACCTTTTACTTTTTGTAAGTTCCTTATACAATAAAATCATCTCTCACTAGTTATCTGCTATATCATGTTCATATTTTTACTGAAGCTCAAATCATCTGGAAGAAACAATTTTCTGTTTATTTTCTGTCATGTAGAAATATGAGTTTCTAAAGAGAGATATTTGCCCTTTTTATCAGGGTCTCTACAGTGATGCAATGTGATATGAAGCAAATACTCAAAATCACAAAACAGAGGAAGGTGGCTCTAATACCAGACATTCAGCCAACACATTGTGTATTGGAGATCTGACATACAAGAATGGGTAAAGAGACAGATATTGCCTGCACCACTCTGACTAAGGGGTGAGTAGGTGGCCTCCCAGCTGGGCACCTCAGTCCCTAGGCACTAAGAAATGGGCTCACTGCATCCCCATCCCCCACCCATGACAACACCACTAGCCAGTCATCAGGCAAGGCTCCTCTAGACAGGCTGCTCCACCATACCCACATCAGACCCTGTAATCTACAAGTCCCACTCCATCTGCAAACCTCAGAGGTTTACTGAGACAGACATTGCCTGCACTGATCAAACCAATTGGTGGGCATAACTGGAGGTTTCTCTCCTGCCTTCTAGTTCCCAAATAACCGTTCTAAGGCTTAACATTAATTAGAAACTGTTTGCCCTATTAGCTCAGGGTTCTCATTATGTAGCTCTTACAACTTCATTTTACCATGAAGTTCACGATTTGTTTCCTCACATCATGTTTCTTCAGCAGTTGCTAATGTCTCACTGACTCTCCCTTCTTCCTTTCTGTAGCTGTTAGGATTTCCTACTATATTCTATAGTTTACCCTCCCATAGGCCAAAGCAGCTTCTTTATGAACCAACGGTAATAAAACATATTCACACCATACAGAAGGGGCTCACACATCAGGTGATTGGCTGACCTCCCAGATGGACAACCCAGTCTCTAATACTGAAGGCCCAGAGCACAACTCCTGCCCCTCCTCCAACCATCTCAGTCCCACCAGAAAGTAAGCAAGGAAGGATCCCCGAG
Source organism: Microtus oregoni (assembly GCF_018167655.1). Taxonomy (NCBI): domain Eukaryota; kingdom Metazoa; phylum Chordata; class Mammalia; order Rodentia; family Cricetidae; genus Microtus; species Microtus oregoni. The sequence goes on from NW_024543071.1 coordinate 21,767,219, forward strand.
AAGGCTTCTCCTCCACCAACTACCATTTGAACCTGCAAACTCCAGGCCCTACTCTGCTTCAAAACCTAACCATCCACTGTGGCATCAGCAGCTTTGGAAGAGATGGAAGAGATGGGTAGACACCAGTGCAAGAATATACAACACAAGAGACAGAAGACAGAATCACAGGCATTGAAGATTCAATAGAGAAAATAGATTCACTGATCAAATAAAACATTAAAGTCAACAAAGTCATAACAAAAATTACCCAGGAATTCTGGGACACTATGAACAAAAAGGCAACCCACTGACTGGGAGAAGATCTTCACCAACCCTGCAACAGACAAAGGTCTGATCTCCAAAATATAAAAAGAACTCAAGAAACTAGACTTTAAAATGCTAATTAACCCAATTAAAAAATGGGGCACTGAACTGAACAGAGAATTCTCAACAGAAGAAGTTCAAATGGCCAAAAGACACTTAAGGTCATGCTCAACCTCCTTAGCAATCAGGGAAATGCAAATCAAAACAACTTTGAGATATCATCTTACACCTGTCAGATTGGCTAAAATCAAAAACACCAATGGTAGCCTCTGCTGGAGAGGTTGTGGAGGAACGGGTTCCCTCATCCATTGCTGGTGGGAATGCAAACTTGTGCAGCCACTTTGGAAAGCAGTGTTTCGGTTTCTCAGGAAATTGGGGATCAACCTACCCATGGACCCAGCAATACCACTCTTGGGAATATACCCAAGAGATGCCCAATCATCTGACAAGGGCATTTGTTCAACTATGTTCATAGCAGTATTGTTTGAATAGCCAGAACCTGGAAACAACCTAGATGTCCTTCAATGGAAGAATGGATGAAGAAAGTGGGGAATATATACACATTAGAGTACTACTCAGTGGTAAAAAACAATGGCTTCTCTAATTTTGCATGCAAATGGATGGAAATAGAAAACACTGTTCTGAGTGAGGTAACCCAGACCCAAAAAGGTGAACATGGGATGTACTCACTCATAATTGGTTTCTAGCCTTAAATAAAGGTCAGTGAGTCTATAATTGGATATCCTAAAGAACCTAAATAAGAAGGTGAACCCAAAGAAAAACCTCTTGGGTAGGGGAAGTAGACAAGATTGCCAGGCAAAAATCGGGATCTTACGGGTGGGGGCGAGGGGGATAAGGGGAGATGGGGAGAGAAAAGTGAGAAGGGTAGGATGGGGAGAACTTGGGGAAACGGGATGATTGGGATAAAGGAAGGTTGGATAGGGGAGCAGGGAAGCACATAACTTAATTAAGGGAGCCATCTTAGGGTTGGGAAGAGACTTGGACATAGAGGGGCTTCCAGGTGCCCAAGGCGAGGTCCCCAGTTAGTTCCTGGGGCAGCTGAAGATAGAGAACCTGAAATGATCCTATCCTATAGCCATACTGATGAATATTTTGCATATCACCATAGAACCTTCATCTGGCGATGGATGGAGATAGAGACAGAGACCCACACTGGAGACTGGACTGATGAAGTAATAAAAGTGGCGGGGCTGCATTCCCAGCACCCCGGCCGCCTGCTCGGCTAGCTTATGCCCCGAAATAACAACACACAAACTGTATTCATTTAATCACTGCTTGGCCCTTTAGCCCTAGCCCTTACTGGCTAATTCTCACATCCCGATCAACCCATCTCTAATAATCTGTGAGAACCGGTCTTACCGGGAAGATTCTAGCCTAGTCCATCCTGGGTCGGAGCTTCATCCCGGGAGCGGGGCATGGCGTCTCTCTCTGAGGCATCTGCTCCCGAGAGAGCAGAGCTGTGGAGTCTCTGAGCTCACTTCCTCTTCCTACCAGCATTTTGTTCTGTTTACTCCTCCCAGCTATCCTCTAACCAATAAAATGGGCCAGGGCAGTGCCTTTATTAGCCAATGACCTTCCTCCATCAGACTGAGCTCCCAAAGTCCCAATGAGGAACAGAAGGAGGGAGAAGACAAGCAAGGAAGTCAGGACCAAGAGGGGTGCACCCACCCACGGAGACAGTGGGGCTGATCTATTGGGAGCTCACCAAGGCCAGCCGGACTGTGACTGAAAAAGCAGGGGATAAAACCGGACTCTCTGAATATGGTTGACAATGAGGGCTGCTGAGAAGCCAAGGACAATGGCACTGGGTTTTGATACTACTTCATGTTCTGGCTGTGTGGGAGCCTAGCCAGTTTGGATGTTCACCTTCCTAGACCAGGATGGGGGGAGGGAGGACTTTGGACTTTCCACAGGGCAAGGAACCCTGACTGCTCTTCAGACTTGAGAGGGAGGGGGAGAGGAGTGGGGAGAAAGGGAGAGGAGTGGGGGGACGGGGAGCTAAAGGGCCAAGCAGTGCTTAAAAGAATACAGTGTCTGTGTAATTATTTTGGGGCATAAGCTAGCCGAGCAGTCGGCCGGGGTGCTGGGAAGGCAGCCCCGCCACCCTTATTACTACATATGGCGCCCACGTGGACAACTGCTTCCACATAAAGCCTGAGACAGCTTGGGAAGTAATTCTAGAACAAAATGAAAGCATTGTGCCTGGTTTCTTGGTAGCAGCAATTTCTCGGGTCTACTCTGCTTGCTAGAGGCAAGCAAGCACCTCATCTAAGAGAGGCTTCCTGACTCAGCTTTAGCTGCAAAACCCTGCAGCTCATTAAGAGGTCCTGCCACGAAACACTTAAACGGTGTTGACGAAAAGCTGAACGCATGCTTTTCAGTTTTCAGCCATAGCAGGAAAAAAGCTGCGCCGTTTAAAAATGCCGGCTTTCTGGGCTGTCCTGCCAGGACAAACTCTGACTCTTTTACGCAGGCGGTTTGTTCGGTTTGCAAGCACAGGCTGCAGAAGCTCGCTTTCTGGCTACAGCCAGTACCTCAGCCATGAGGCTGGAAAGCTAAGGAATGGGCTGGATCCAGCTGGCAAAGCCACGCCTTTAATCCTACTGAGATTGCTTGGTAAATTAAAGACTCGTGTGGTCAGAAAAAGAGAGATATACAGTAAAGAGAGATTCAAAGACAAAGAAAATTTCTGAATGGTTTAAAGTGTGTTAAAAATATATGCAGACTAAAAGTTGAAGTTCTTAAAGTTAAAAACAAAAAAAGGAAGAGAGTTGTTGTGTGTGGTAGCACACGCCTTTAATCCCAGTGCCTAGAAGGCAGAGACAAACAGATCTCTGTGAGTTCAAGGTGTAGTAGTGTACACCTTTAATCCCGAATGCCTGGGAGGCAGAGACAGGCAGATCTCTGAGAGTTCAAAGACAGCCTGGTCTACAGAGTTACTTCAGGTCAAAGATACAGAGAACCTGTCTCAAAAAGCAAAAAGTTAAAAGTAAAAACAAACAAAATAGAGGTTAAAACAAAGCTGTACAAAGATGGAAAATACACAGAGAATCTTGATACTGTATGCTATTATGCTCTCTTTGAATTATTTGAATGCTGAGGAAGGAGCAACAGCTGCTAAAAGATATTTATTTATAAATACTGCTGAACTAATGCAACATAGATATTTTGAATTTGGATCTAAGGATATGATACTTTGGAAAGGAGTTTCTTATTTTGTTTTCACAGAGGATGAGACGCTGTTCATTTCTTCTATTCCGATTTGGTATGATGGACCACGTCCTCCTGAATGGTTCCTGTGCACGCCTTCAAAAAACTGCTTCGCTCAACTGCCAACTGAGATGAAACTAGCACACAGGTTATACCATGAAATACCTAATTAACGACACCCCCATTCAGCAGGAAGCAGTTTGGAGAGAAAAAGCTGCGCCCATGTTCCCAAATATGGTTTATAAACGTTCTTTTACTTTTAAAGGGGGAAATGATATAGGTATGAATAATTTGCATTAGTATAGATTTTGCTTTTAGTATAGATAGAGATTTAAGGTCAATTTTGTTATATGTATAAGTGTTTCTGATTTTGATTAAGGTATTGTGATTGTGTAGTTCATTTAAATATGTACTGTATAATTAAGAAATATAGGTTGTTAATGGATAATCATCGATAATAGTAAAGCTTGTAGTCATGTTAGTTAGATTTTCTAGATATATAGAGATATATTTTAGATAGACATTCTTCATGTCTTTCAAAAATTACAGAATAGAACATTTAATGTTTTAATAACTGAGGACTTTTCATGACAATGAGACACTCTGCTCCTGGCAGCACCAATGTACTTCAAGAGGAAGATGGGCATCAAAGAGGCACCTTATGGAGTTTGATAGCCATTTGGGCAAGAAACTGCTCTTGCCTGGACTATTGCATAAACTGGACACAGAGAACCCGCAGAGAGAGGACTACTGAACTTGCCTAAGGTGAGATGATCTTTAGGGGTTCCTGATTCATGAAAGAGTCTGCGAGACATTCTGCAGGACACAACAGATAGTGACTGAACTGACTTTGAATTTTCCTGCTTTATGGAAATGTCTGCTGGATAGCATGGGCCTGAAGGCTGAAGATGGATGCCCCAACGGTACAGAGGAACTTTGGGTGACTGTTCAAGCAGCGAGATGTCTCTGTCATTTCTAGAGTTTTAAAAGTTGCTTTTTTCTTGTTTGCTTAGGTAGTATTGTATCTTTCTGGAGTCTTTGATGGAGTTAAGAATAGTTAGTTATAGTTTTCCTTAGTTATGATAAAGATTATTGTAACTTTTACTTGATAACTGTTTTGTTATATGTAATTTTGCTATGTTAAAGTTAAAGCCTTTTTTTTTTGTTTAAGCCGAAAAAGGGGGAATGATGGAGGAAGGTCATTGGCTAATAAAGGAACTGTCTTGGCCCATTTTATTGGTTGAAAGATAGGTGGGAGGAGTAGGCAGAACAGAATGCCGGGAAGAGGAGGAAGTGAGGTCAGTCTCCACAGTGCTCCTCTCGGGAGCAGACGCCTGAGAGAAACACCATGCCCCGCTCCCGGGATGAAGCTCCGACCCAGGATGGACATAGGCTAGAATCTTCCTGGTAAGCGCACCTTGGGGTGCCATACACAGATGATTAGAAATGGGCTAAATTAATATGTGAGAATTAGCCTAGAAGAGAATGGGCCAAGCAGTGTTTAAAAGAATACAGTGTCCGTGTAATTATTTCGGGGCATAAGCTAGCCGAGCAGGCTGCCGGGGTGCTGGGGACGCAGCCCCGCCGCTCCTATTACTACAGGAGAGGAGTGGGGGGGGGGGGGAGTTGGAGGCTGGGAGGAGGCAGAAATTGTTTTTTTCTCAATAAAACAAAAAGAAAGTTAAAAAAAAAGAATTATAGGGTCAGAAGAAGGACAAAAACTCCAGCTCAGTCTCACAGAAAATGTATTCAACAAAATCATAGAAGAAAATGTTCCCCAAACTAAAGAAGGAAATGTCTATGATGGTACAAGAAGCTTACAGAACACCAAATAGACTGGATCCAAAAAGAAGTCCCCTCATTACATAATAACCAAAACACTAAATATATTGAATAAAGAAAGAATATTAAGAGACTCAAAGGGAAAATTCCAAATAATGTATAATGGCATGTAGCAATATTTTGTTTATGTTTTAATATACAAAGCTTGCCTGAAGATCAGAGTGCAGAGCTAAGTCACTAGAGGCCAGGGAATAGTGGCATGTATGTTTTATCCAAAGACTTGGGAGACAGAAGCAGAGGGAGCTCTGTAACTTCAAGGCTACACTGTGCTACACAAGACTGAATCTATATGAAAGCGAAAGAGATCACACAAAGGTGATCCCAACCTTTAATCCCAGCACTTGGGAGGTAGAAACAGGAGTCATAAGGCTAGATGGAAAAAGGAATATAAGGTGGAAGCAGACAGGAGCTATGTGCAGTCTGAGGCTTAGTAGAGACTGTTTCAGTCTGAGATTCAGTGGATGCAGTCTGAGGACAGAATTTCCCCATTTGACTGAGCATTGGTAGAGGTAAAAGAACTCTAGTGGCTGGCATCTCTGTTTCACTGTTCTTTCTCATTAACCCCTATTCCTATCTTTGGGATTTTATTATTAAGACCAACTAGAACTGGTGCTACATCTGATGCCCAACTTTTGGGGTACAAAGTCACAAAAAAGCCATTTGCCTGTGGCTTTGCAACCACTGGCAAAGCTGGAGCCACACGTGGTCAAAGGCAGCACCCTACCAGCTAGGTTTTCCTTTCTTCTCTCCCTTCTCAGGCTGCTGCTAAACTAGGAAGCTGCTTTAAAACATAGCCTAGATGACAAAGCAATCATTATCCTCACATCATCATCATCATCATCATCATTGGACCATTTGGAGAGAAAACTGGGAATTCTAAAGAGGAATTACTTAAAAGGGAGTTTTTTAAATAAAAACTGGGGCCCTGCCATCTTTGGGCACATAAGCCCTGCCATCTTTGGGCACATAACAGCACCAAGCTCAGCCTGTCTGGGTACTGGGATCGAATCCGGAGGGCAGCAAGGTGGGCAGGAATACCTTTGTTTCAATAGCCTGCCTGCAGCAAGCAAGGTAGGTGCTTTGTTTAAGAGCTACCCAACCAGCATGGAGATCTGATTTGGGCACGAGGAGAACCATCTCTGGGGTGAGTGAGTTTCTGACCCACGGCAGCAGCCCTGGTCAGGGAACTACTTCCTGCAGGGCCTATACTCCTGCATACTGCCTCTCTCTTCCTATCTCACCCAGCATGCATCCAGAACCCTCCACACTTCTGCCTCCCTGCCGTTTTGGGGCACATAATATCACCCAGCTCAGCCTGTCTGAATGCTGGGATTTAATCCAGAGGGCAGCCAGGCGGGCGGGAATTCCTTTGTTTCAATAGCCTGCCTGCAGCAAGCAAGGTAGTCTCTTTGTTTATGAGCTACCCAACCAGTACAGAGATCTGATCTCGGCACCAGGAGAGCCATCACTGAGGCGCCTAAAGAGCCATCACAGGAGAGTGCCATCACTGGGAAGGTACGTCAGTGGGCAAGGAGACCTGATCCTGTAAAAGAAGATCCTTAGGGGAGCATTCGGAGGAAGAGATGGGTAGGCGCCAATGCAAGAATTAACACAACAATCTGAAAAACAACATGAAACCACCAGAACCCAGCAACCTCACAACAGGAGGACATGAACACCTTAATCAAGAAGAAGTAGAAAAAATGGACTTTATGAAAGTGATTGCCACCCTTAAACAGCATGTAAAAAAATGCCCATATAGTAATGGATTAGAAGTATAACAGAAACTTTGAAGAACTGAATAAACCAGTGAATGACACCCTAGGAAACCAAGGAAAAACAATCAAACAGATAATGGAAACAGTTCAAGACTTGAACACTAATTGGAGACAAGGAAGAAAACACAAAAAGAGGGCTGGCTGGACACGGAAAATATAGGTAAACTCATAGAGACTACAGAAACAAGCATAACAAGCAGAATAAAAGAGATAGAGTAAAGAATCTCAGATTCTGAAGATAACATAGAGAAGATAATCGCACTTATCAAAGATAACAGCAAGTCCAACAAACTCTCATCACAAAACATTCAGAAAATATGGGACACAATAAAAAGACCAAACCTAAGAATAATAGGAGTAGAAGAAGGAGAAGTGCAGGTCAATGGTCCAGAAAATATATTTAATAAAATTATAGAAGAAAACTTTCCCAACATAAAGAAAGATATTCCTTTGAAGGTTCAAGAAGCATACAGAACACTGAATAGACTGGACCAAAAAAAAAACCCATCTCCTCGCCATATAATAATCAGAACACAAAACATACAGAATAAAGAAAGAATATTAAGAGCTGCAAAGGAAAAAGGTCAAGTTACTTATAAAGGTAAACCTATCAGACTTACACCTGACTTCTCTATGGAAGCCATGAAAGCCAGAAGGTCCTGGATAGATGTACTGCAGAAACTGGGAGATCATGGATGCAAGCCCAGACTACTATACCAAGCAAAGCTTTCATTCACTATAAATGGAGAAAACAAAATTTTCCAGGATAAAAACAAATTTAAACAATACCTAGCCACAAATCCAGACTTACAGAAAGTAATAGAAAGAAAATCACAAACCCAGGAGTCCAACAATGACCACAATAACTCAGATATCTAGAGACCCTTCACCAGCACAACTCAAAGAAAGGAAACACACAAACTCTACTACTGAAAAAGTGACCAGAGTTAACAACCACTGGTCATTAATATAACTCAACTCACCTATAAAAAGGCACAGGCTAAGAGATTGGATACGAAAACAGGATCCAACATTCTGCTGTCTACAAGAAACACACCTCAACCACAAAGACAGGCACCTACTCAGAGTAAAGGGATGGGAAAAGGTTTATCAAGCAAAGGGACCTAAGAAACAAGCAGGTGTGGCCATACTAATTTCTAACAAAGTTGATTTCAAACTCAAATCAATCAGAAGAGATGGAGAAGGACATTTTATACTCATAACAGGAACAATTCATCAGGATGAAGTCTCAATACTGAATATCTATGCCCCTAATATAAAAGCACCCACGTACGTAAAAGAAACATTACTAGAACTCAAGCCAGTCACCAAACTGCACACACTAATATTAGGAGACTTCAACACTCCTCTCTCACCAATGGACAGGTCAATCAGACAGAAACCTAACAGAGAAATTAGAGAATTAATGGAGGTAATGAATCAAATGGACTTAACAAACATCTATAAAACATTCCAACCAAATAGGAAAGAATACACCTTCTGCTCTGCAACTCATGGAACCTTCTCGAAAATCGACCACATACTCGGTAACAAAGCAAACTTCCACAGTTACAAAAAAATATTCGTAACCTCCTGTGTCTTATCAGATCACCATGGATTAAAGTTAGAATTCAACAACAATGCTACCCCAGAAAATCTGCAAAGTCACGGAAACTGAACAGTCAACTACTGAACCACACCTGGATCAAGGAAGAAATAAAGAAAGAAATTAAAGTCTTCCTGGAATTCAATGAAAATAAAGAAACAACATACTCAAACTTTGGGACACTATGAAAGCAGTCCTGAGAGGAAAGTTCATAGCACTAAGTGCCCACTAAAGGAAAAAGGAGAAAGCACACATTGAAGACTTAACAGCCCACCTGAAAGCTCTAGAAAAAAAAGAAGCAGACTCACCTAGGAGGACTAGAAGACTGGAAATAATCAAACTGAGGGCAGAAATCAACAAAATAGAAACACAGAAAACAATCCAAAGAATCAATGAAACAAAAAGCTGGTTCCTGGAGAAAATCAACAAAATTGGTTAACATCTATCCAAAGTAATCAAACGACAGAGAGAGAATATGCAAATTAATAAGATCAGAAATGAAAAGGGAACATAACCACAGACACAGAGGAAATTCAGAGAATCATTAGATCTTACTACAAAAGCCTATATGTCACAAAACTGGAAAATGCAAAAGAAATGGTCACTTTTTTAGATAAATACAATATGCCAAAGTTACACCAGGACCAGGTGAACAATCTAAATAGACCTGTTAGTCGCAAAGAATTAGAAACTGTTATCAAAAACCTCCCTACCAAAAAAAGCCCAGGACCAGATGGTTTCAATGCAGAATTCTACCAGAACTTCCAAGAAGACCTGATACCTCTACTCCTTAATGTATTTCACAATATAGAAACAGAAGAGGCATTGCCAAATTCCTTTTAAGAAGCTACAGTTACTCTGATACCAAAACCACACAAAGATTCAACCAAGAAAGAGAATTACAGGCCAATCTCACTCATGAACATCGGAGCAAAAATCCTCAATAAAATAGTGGCAAAACGAATCCAAGAACACATTAGAAAAATTACCCATTATGATCAAGTAGGCTTCATCCCAGAGATGCAGGGCTGGTTCAACATACGAAAATCTATCAATGTAATCCATCATATAAATAAACTGAGAGAAAAAAACCATATGATCATTTCATTAGATGCTGAAAAGGCATTTGACAAAATTCAACATCCCTTTATGATAAAAGTCTTGGAGAGATTAGGGATACAAGGGTCATACCTAAATATAATAAAAGCTATTTACAGCAAGCCGACAGCTAACATCAAATTAAATGGAGAGAAACTCAAAGCCATCCCACTAAAATCAGGAACACGACAAGGCTGTCCACTCTCTCCATACCTCTTCAATATAGTGCTTGAAGTTTTAGCAATAGCAATAAGACAACATAAGGGGATCAAGGGGATTCGAATTGGAAACGAAGAAGTTAAACTTTCATTAATTGCAGATGATATGATAGTGTACATAAGTGACTCCAAAAACTCCACCAAAGAACTCCTATAGCTGATAAACAGCTTTAGTAATGTGGCAGGATACAAGATCAACTCCAAAAAATCAGTCGCCCTCCTATACACAAAGGATATGGAAGCAGAGAGGGAAATCAGAGAAGCATCACCTTTTACGATAGCCACAAACAGCATAAAATATCTTGGGGTAACTCTAACCAAGGAAGTGAAAGATCTATTTGACAAGAACTTTAAGGCATTGAAGAAAGAAATTGAAGAGAATACTAGAAAATGGAAGGATCTCCCTTGCTCTTGGATTGGGAGGATCAACATAGTAAAAATGGCAATTCTACCAAAGGCAATTTATATTCAATGCAATCCCCATCAAGGTCCCATCAAAATTCCTCACAGTTCTTGAGGGGACAATAATCAACTTTATATGGGAAAACAAAAAACTGGATAGCCAAAACAATCTTATACAATAAAGAAACTTCTGGAGGCATTATCATCCCTGATTTCAAACTCTATTACAGAGCTACAGTAATGAAAACAGTGTGGTGTTGGCATAAAAACAGAGAAGTCGACCAATGGAATTGTATAGAAGACCCGGATTTTAACCCACAAACCTATGAACACCTCATTTTTGATAAAGGAGCTAAAAGCATACAATTGAAGAAAGAAAGCATCTTCAACTGTAGTGAGCCGGACAGGATCGCCATTACACGATGGCGCCGACATCCTGTCTTGTTGGTTATAAACAACTCCATATTTGGCTATGGCTTTGAGAGCTGCGCGTCCCCGCTTCCCGCATGCGCAGAGGATGAGGATCCTTGAGCCTATCCCGATGCGGTCTGGTGTCAGCTGTTGGTGGCAGCCAATCACAGGGCTACCCGTGTGCCAATTCCCTATTTAAGCGGCTGCCTTAGTGCACCCCGGTCCCTTCGCTTCCTGCTGCCTCTCCCGTCTGCTCCCTGTTCCTCGTTTTCCCGCCCCTCATTCCATGCTCCCCATCAATCAAGGGCACTCCAGTAAAAGCGTGATCTGAGTGGAATCCTGGTGTGGTGGTCATTCTTCATCGCCGGTTGAGAGGTCCGCCACATTCAACAAATGGTGCTGGCACAAATGGATGTTAACCTGTAGAAGAATGAAAATAGACCCATATCTATCACCATGCACAAAACTCAAGTCCAAATGGATTAAAGACCTCAATATCAATCTGAACACACTGAACCTGATGGAAGAGAAAATGGGAAGTACACTACAACAGATGGGCACAGGAGATTGCTTACTATGTATAACCCCAGCAGCACAGAAATTAAGGGGAACATTGATTAAATGGGACCTCCTGAAACTGAGAAGCTTCTGTAAAGCAAAGGACACTGTCACTAAGACAAAAAGGCAACCTACTGACTGGGAGAAGATCTTCACCAACCCCGCAACAGACAAAGGTCTGATCTCCAAAATATATAAAGAGCTCAAGAAACTAGACTTTAAAATGCTAATTAACTCAATTAAAAAAATAGGGCACTGAACTGAACAGAGAATTCTCAACAGAAGAAGTTCAAATGGCCAAAAGACACTTAAGATCATGCTCTACCTCCTTAGCAATCAGGGAAATGCAAATCAAAACAACGTTGAGATATCATCTTACACCTGTCACAATGGCTAAAATCAAAAACACCAATGATAGCCTTTGCTGGAGAGGCTGTGGAGGAAGGGGTACCCTCATCCATTGCTAGTGGGAATGCAAACTTGTGCAACCACTTTGGAAAGCAGTATTTCGGTTTCTCAGGAAATTGGGGATCAACCTACCCCTGGACCCAGCAATACCACTCTTGGGAATATACACAAGAGATGCCCTATCATATGACAAAAGCATTTGTTCAACTATGTTCATAGCAGCATTATTTGTTATAGCCAGAACCTGGAAACAACTTAGATGCCCTTCAATAGAAGAATGGATGAAGAAAGTGTGGGATATGTACACATTAGAGTACTACTCAGCGGTAAAAAGCAATGGCTTCTCGAAATTTGCATGCAAATGGATGGAAATAGAAAACACTATCCTGAGTGAGATATCCCAGACCCAAAAAGATGAACATGGGATGTACTCACTCATATTTGGTTTCTAGCCATAAATAAAGGACATTGAGCATATAATTTCTGATCCTAGAGAAACTAAATAAGAAGGTGAACCCAAAGAAAAACATATAGTCATCAGCCTGGATATGGGAAGTAGACAAGATTGTAGGGCAAAACCTTGGAACTTGGGGGTGAGGTGGAATGGGGCTAAGGGGAAATGGCGTTAGAAACGTGAGAAGGGGAGAAGGGGGAAGCTTGGGGGAATGGGATGGTTGGGATAAAGAAGGGTGGACACGGGAGCAGAGAAATATATATCCTTTTAAGGGAGCCATCTTAGGGTTGGCAAGAGACTTGACTCTAGATTGGCTCGCAGGTGTCCAGGGAGATGTCCCCAGCTAGTACCTTGAGCAACTGAGGAGAGGGAACCTGAAATGACCTATCCTATAGCCATACTGATAAAAATCTTGCATATCACCTTAGAACCTTCATCTGGCGATGGATCGAGATAGACAGAGATCCAAATTGGAGCACCAGACTGAGCTCTTAAGGTCCAAATGAGGAGCAGAAGGAGGGAGAACATGAGCAAGGAAGTCAGGACCACGAGGGGTCAACCCACCCACTGTGACAGTGGAACTGATCTATTGTGAGCTCACCAAGGCCAGCGGGACTGGGACTGAATAAGCATGGGATGAAACCGGACTTTCTGAACGTGGGGGACAATGAAGGCTGATGAGAAGCCAAGGACATGGCACTAGGTTTCGATCCTAATACAGGAACTGGCTTTGAGGGAGCCTAGCCTGTTTGGATGCTCACCTTCCTGGTACTGGATAGAAGTGGGAGGACCTTGTACTTCCCGCTGGACAGGGAATCTGGACTGCTCTTCATTCTCGAGAGGGAGGGGGAATGGAGTGGGGGGGGGGGGAGAGGGAGAGGGGTAGGGGAGTGGGGGAAGGGGACAATGTGTGTGAGGAAGGGGAGGGAAATGGGAAGCGGGAAGGAGGCAGAAATTTTTTTTACAACAACTAAAAAAAATAAAAAAATAAAATAAAATAAAATTTAAAAAAAATGGGAAACACAATGATGATAAAGAAAATTAGGTCTCTATATAATTATGTAATGAATTATTTAAAATGGAATGATTAAATGAGGGGATAATCAACTTAACCAAGATTAGCATACTGTTAATTATCATTTTGATAATCCTTCTCATTTTGATAGTTCTTGGTTTATCTCTTAAAAAGCTGTTCAGTATGAATGCAATGATATAGGACTTAGAAAAAACTTAATAAAACAGGGCACATAGATATTCAAATCCCAGTGGGAATTTAATGGAGATCCATTTTCAGCATTGCATTATAAGGCTATTCTAACTGTAATTCTTGCTTGATACCTGTTTTGTTGTATGTAATTTTACTACGCTAAAGTTAAAACCTTCCTTTTTATTTAAACAGAAAAAGGGAGGTAATGTGGGAGTCCCCCTGTGTGCTGAGATTACCATTAATGAATAAAGAAACTGCCTTGGCCTGTTGATAGGGCAGAACTTAGGTAGGCAAGGAGGGTTGTACTGAATGCTGGGAGAAAGTAAGGCAAAGTCAGAGAGATGCCATGGAGCTGCCGCCAGAGTCAGACATGCCAAATCTTTGCCACTAAACCACTGCCATGTTGCATTTACAGATTAATAGAAATGGGCTAAATTTTTTTCTTTTCTTTTTTCTTTTTTTTTTTTTTTTTTTTTTGAGACAAGGTTTCTCTGTAGCTTTGGTGCCTGTCCCAGATCTAGCTCTTGTAGACCAGGCTGGCCTCGAACTCACAGAAATCTGCCTACCTCTGCCTCCCGAGTGCGGGGATTAAAGGCATTCACCACCACCACTCAGTGAAATGGGTTAAATTAATATGAGAGTTAGCCAATAAGAAACGAGCTAATTGGTCAGGCAGTGATTTAAATAATATGGTTTCTGTGTGATTAAGTTGGTTCCAGGCCTCTGGGACAAAAAAGCTGACCCTCCTCCTACAAATGGGTTTAATTAAATCCTTATGTTTGACTCCAACAAGCACTGTCTGTACAGCTATGATAAAGGGAATGGCAAGTAGTTACCTCTTAGAAATAAACTTTAAAATCTGATGTCAGATTGAAAGAAAGGAAAATGTTGACAAGAATTTAGTGATAACTAGATATGCATTTTTGTATTTTCCAGTGATCAAATAAGGTCAATGATTTCACAATTATAACATCAAACTGATATCATACAATGTGTGGAAATTAAGAAAATAAACTGATGAGACTTTTCAAGAACTTTGGTGTTGTTTGGGAGAGAAGGATAATACATAGAGCACAGGATTTCCTGTGTAAAAGCATGAATTCATATTTGGTTCTAGGTAATAATCATGAGCTGGAATGACAAGAGTTTATGTTCAGAGTAACACCAATTCAGGGACAGGAATTACAACACTTAATGTGGAATCCTCCCTATGTCTAGTCCTTACTGCATTTCCTCTTGCAACAATATTTTTCGCATTCAGATCCAAACTTGAAGTCATTATTAGTGAGGCTCAGCTAAAGAGCCTTTCTAACACTCACTTTTACTTTCTTTGCAAATATTATGACAAAGAAACAAAAGCATCTTAGGACACTAATTTACTACTTCTTGCCATATAAACAAAAAATGACAATGGATCAGGTTATGCAGACATATACACGGAATCCCAGAACTTGGGAAGTAAGACAGAAAGATTTTAAGTTATATTCAGCTGTACAGTGAGTTTAGAGTTAGCCTGGAATATATGAGATCATATCAAAAAAAGAAATAAATAAAAGAAACTTTAAAAATAGACCAGAATTATAATGATTTTATTTAAAACACAGAGGGCTAGGTGATATTGAAGTGCCACATTTCTCAGTTTTATTATTACAGTAATAATAATATCATTAGATAACAATCAGCAATTCTGAAGTCAGTAAATCATTGAACAGCACAGGGATATGTAGATGTGTTTGTGCAGTGACTGAAAATTGCCCCAAGTAAAAGATGGGCATTTGCTGGACCTTGAGGAGATGAGGCAATGTGAGGTGGAAGGTGAGAGAGGCATGCCTAACAGAAGAAGTCAACTGTGACCAGGAAGAAGGGGCTTCAGAGGGAAATACATTTAGATGGGAATGAAGCAGATCTGGAACTCGGGTGGCAAAGAAACAAATCCATTGTTGACTGGAGTGACATCAAGGTCATTTGGATCAATTGGAGACCTCAGGTTAAAGCTTTGTAAAATGGTGGTCAGGAATAAAAATAACTCCATTCTGGCTAGGCCTTCTCCCACACAAATTCGTTTTCCTAGAAATAAAAATGTAAAAGGAGAATATAATTAACTCCTTGTGTTTGGCTGAAACATGCACTATGTTTGCAACTATAATGAAAGAGAATTTATATCATAGACTGACTGGATGAATGGATAGTAGATTAAATGGAAAAAAGATGGACACATTTTTTCTACTTGTCTAATATTAGGAAATACAGTATTAAAAATACTTGGAAACAAACGTTTCAGAGGGTGGAATAGCAATATTGAGTACTAGACTTCCCATCCACAGTATAAAAACAAAGGAACAGTGATTTAACCGCACATGGAGGTGAGAGGCCATGGTGAGCCCTGGGATTTAACAGAGCACAAAAGTTGTGTTAGTGTACTCCAGAGAATATGGAGAATGCAGCAGAAGAGAGAGAATACCACTGCTTTGGAACCAAACACCAGGATAAAGGAAGAAGTGCCTACTGAAAGAGAAAAATGAAAAAGTGACACAGCACAGACAGAAGGCTCCATCCTATAGAAAAGGAAATAGCTTAAAAAGCAGATAATGAGGATCCTTACTAGCTGAGAAGCTTTAAAGAAAACCTTTATTTATTTCTCAGCAAATATTCAGAGTACTAAAGCCAGCAGCCATCATGAGAATCATCCTAAATTGTAGAGATTAGACTACTCTTGGGGTTGGAAAACCTGACATCATCACAGAGTCCCCATGGGTAGTCCACAGCTATAACTGGGTAAGCAGTGGCCACCAGAGACAGTTGCTTAGAAAAAAATCTTTGATGTGTACTGATTATGAAAAGTTCTTCATTGGCCATATATTTAAATACATGGTTCTCAGTTGACAATGACTTTTTTTGACATTGTAAAAATTTTAGTAGGTAGGGTTGCAGAAGAGAAAGTCAGTCACTGAAGGTGGATCGTGTAGGTTTATAGTCTCCCCCACTTCCAACCTGCTGACTGTTTCATGTTCAACCAAGATGTGAGGATGTGCAGGGTCTCAGCTGCTCTCTCTAGCCACCACCAAGGCACCTACTTCCATGTCTCCTCCTCCACAATAAACTATACTCTATCGAACTTTAACCCAAAATAAACCCTTAAGTTGCTTCTTGCCAAGTATTTGTTCACAAGAACAAGAAAAGTAACGTGTACAAAAAAAAACGGTATCAAGGAGTGAGTTTTCATGAATCTAGCTGCCTTACTCATAGAGGTCTAGTTATTTATTGTCTAGAAAGACTTAAATAGGAGCGCAGTGATATATCTAGACACACAATACAACCACATTGTGATCCAGCTCTGTGGATTTGGATAGGGTGGGTCAACACTCTAACGTACCACTAAAACAGCTCAGAAGATATAATGCTTCATCTCAGAGAAAGTGTGTGGACATCAAGAATAGTAATAGTGCACATAATACTGCACATAATGCAATAGTGGCACACAAATCAATGGCTGTCTAATTGGTCTTAAAGCCTACTCAACAAGAAGGAAATATTGCCTATTACTAGAAAACCTCCCCCAACTTTCCTGGACAAGTGACATCATCAACTTACTTATCTTTATATTCACAGACAAGTGTAGCTCTTATATTCATCAAGGAAACTCTTTGCAACAAAGAAATAACATAGAAAACCACAACTGATCAAAATGTAGAGAACAATCTATCACCGGGTGCCTAGCTCCAGTAGATACATCTACAGCACAACCGTTGCAGCTAAGGCTCAGGGAACATTGAGGAAGAGTGGGGTGGACTGTAAGATTCAAAAGACCAGGAAATGATTTGATTACCTGTTGAGAAAGGAACAAAGTAGTCACTTTTCTTAAACTTGCCATTCTCATCCAAAAAGTGACCAGGATCAAACCTCTCTGGGTTGGGGAATTCTTTGTCATCATGTAGCACAGATGTCAGTGATGCTATGACAGTGGTTCCCTATAAACAAGAGCCATAGACAAATCAAGTTATATAAATGTTACAGAGGTAAGAGTAACAATAGACATGGCATAGATTAGCACTGGTGTCTATCACCACCTTCTGCTCTACTTTACCACTGCTGTGACTGCGACATGCATATGTGGGATGTGGTTTCAAATGTAAGTTTCTACGTATAACACCAGATGTATCTGCTCATCAGAATGTTGCGTGTACATATCTCATAAAATTAACAATGTCTTCTAGAATAACATGGCCAAAAACAAATAAAATATCATTCAGTATTTTCATGACTCACAGTTCATTTACCCTAATTTTAAAATATGAGTAAGGCATTTATTACACTTAGGAGTACTTAAAAAATTAAATTGACAAAATTAGAAATTTTCTGATTTTGTAAGAATTCCAGTCAGGGTCATCAGTTTACTTGAGGATAAATATTGAAACTGAGAAACTAATCAGATGATTCTCTAATCAGGATATTCATAACATGTCAATGGCCACACCATATATTTTATTGATTGCAAAAAGAACAGAACTTCTACAGTGTAGATATCTGAATATCATCTTAAGCAGAAGAAGTGGGCATATGCACATATCACTAAAAACATAGTTAATGTATGCCAACCTGCCTTACAATATATGAGTCCTATAGGCTATTCTTTGTCCATCATTTCTCCCAAAGTTATAACTAAAAACAAAGTACTAGAGAACAATGACACACAAACCAATCCAGAAATTGAGTACATAATTATATAAACTGAAAAATTTAATGGATCCATATATAAATTCTCTAAATGTGACTATATACTTCTTAGCATCCTGATAAAACCCTAGGAGAATAATTTCAAAGACTTACAATCTGAACTTTAAATTTTATTTGAAAGAGTAAACAGTCAAGAGTGGCTTTAAAATGAGAGTAAATTTGAAAGACTTACAGTTCCACAAACCAAGACTTGTTCTACAATTTTATTAGCTCTTAATGGAAATAGCATAAAGCCCATCCAGCTTCCAGATTTAAATTATTTCTATTTCTCTTATCTTCTTGGAGAAGCAAATTGGAATCAATCACACTATAAATTATTAAGAATTCGAGTATAGTCTACTTGTGAATATATCATGTTTGGCTTGATTTATTTAATCTCCCTAAAGGATTTCATAACTTTCTCTTCGACATTGATAATCTTTAATTTCAAGACACAACATCTTGGGCTTATGATTTAATTTCACTCATTCATTTAAGAACAAGAGCATTAAGGGACAGAGTAGACAAAGGAAACTTACCTTAGGAATGAAATAGTTTCTGAACTTAATGTCACAGGTCACTGCATGAGGCAGGTTGTTGGGAAGGAGATCAACAAATCTCTGAACCTCATGCAAAACAGCATCAGTATAGGGCATGTGACTCCGGTCCTCCATGCAGGGGCTTCTGTGTCTACCAATCACATGGTCAATCTCTTTCTGGACTTTGGCTGGTTCAACACAGTGAAAAATAACAGGTAAGAAAGTGGCAAATTGAACACAAGTCAGGGTTGCCTGTAGCAAGATGGATATGCCTGGCAACAGCATGAAAGCATAACATAAGCTAATGTAGTGATGGTTGCTATGATATAAATACTACTATCATATATACTACAATACATAGCCCTTATGTTTCAATTAGCATACTTAAAATCAACATTAATTATTGTTTTCAAATAATACACAGAATAACAGCAAGTCAAGAAAATCAGCTCTTACAGAAGAAAACTATTTAAAAGCATTATTAGTACCAAAACAATGCAGTACATTTAAGAATAAATTATAATGGTTTTGTATGCATGTTTGTATGTAGCTTCCGAAGGTATGTAGTACCATCTTACTTCCCCAATATGGCCACATATGAACAATTTCTCTTGAAGTTTATGTTTATATCTATATGTAATGACTATTTCTTTCTTATCCATCACTGGATAAATTAAATTCTTCTTCATGTGGAAAAAATTTTCATATTCTCTAGATGTATTAAATATAAATATCTTTCTCAATCCAATCCTCATAGGAAAACTTTGGTTGTATCCATTGTTTTTATCTTTGTGACTACATAAAATCTCTGCCCTAGTTAAAAAAAAAAAAACAATGACTATTGTCATTGCTGATGCTATCTAGGACTTAAATCTATTTCTCTTTATCAATTTATATTTTTTTCATTTTTGGAATTATTTTGAAATATTCACGTAGTTGTTTCAAAGTCCTACCAATACATGTCCAGATATGGAGAAGTATCAGACTATCAACCACTTATTTCCCTTTTGTTCTTGGTTCTCTCCTCACACCATCATCATCCATTGGTCCTTTCTGAACTGAATATTTTCTAGGTTTTATGCTAAGGAGCCTCCCTAATCATTTCATTCTTCACATTGAGATTTCTAGAGCTCAATACTTCTATGGCTGGAGGACTTGGGTTTATTCCCAGCATTGATAGGGTTGTTACTAACCATATTAAATCTCAATTCGAGGTATTCAATGCCCTCTTCTGGTCTCTGTGATATCTGTGAGCACCGGGCATGTACATGGTACACAAACATAAATGCAGTCAAAACACTCACATGCAAGCCCAGACTACTATACCAAGCCAAGCTTTCATTCACTATAAATGGGGAAAACAAAATTTTCCAGGATAAAAACAAATTTAAACAATATGTAGCTGATGGAGGAAGGTCATTGGCTAATAAAGGCACTGCCCTGGCCCATTTTATTGGTTAGAGGATAGGTGGGAGGAGTAAACAGAACAAAATGCTGGGAGGAAGAGGAAGTGAGCTCAGAGACTCCACAGCTCTCTCGGGGGCAGACGCCTCAGAGAGAGACGCCATGCCCCGCTCCCGGGATGAAGCTCCGACCCAGGATGGACTAGGCTAGAATCTCCCTGGTAAGCGCACCTTGGGGTGCTACACACAGATGATTATAAATGGGCTAAATTAATATGTGAGAATTAGCCTAGAAGAGAATGGGCCAGGCAGTGTTTAAATGAATACAGTTTGTGTGTTGTTATTTCGGGCATAAGCTAGCCGAGCGGGCGGCTGGGGTGCTGGGGTGCTCGGGAAGAGGCCCCGCCGCCCTTAATACTACATATGGCGCCCACGTGGACAACTGCTTCCACATAAAGCCTGAGACAGCTTGGGAAGTAATTCTTGAACAAAATGAAAGCATTGTGCCTGGTTTCTTGGTAGCAGCAATTTCTCAGTTCTACTCTGCTTGCTAGAGGCAAGCAAGCGCCTCATCTAAGAGAGGCTTCCTGACTCAGCTTTAGCTGCAAAGCCTGCAGCTCATTAAGAGGTCCTGCCACGTAACACTTAAACGGTGTTGACGAAAAGCTGATCACATGCTTTTCGGTTTTCAGCCATAGCAGGAAAAAAGCTGCGCCATTTAAAAATGCCGGCTTTCTGGGCTGTCCTGCCAGGACAAACTCTGACTCTTTTACGCAGGCGGTCCCTGCGGTTTGCAAACACAGGCTGCTGAAGCTCGCTTGCTGGCTACAGCCAGTACCTCAGCCATGAGGCTGGAAAGCTAAGGAATGGACTGGATCTAGCTGGCAAAGCCACGCCTTTAATCCTACCCATATTGCTCAGTAATTTAAAGGCTCGTGTGGTCAGAAAAAGAGAGATATATAGTAAAGAGAGATTCAAAGACAAAGAAAATTTCTAAATGGTTTGAAGTGTGTTAAAAATATATGCAGACTAAAATTTAAAGTTCTTAAAGTAACAAAAAAAAAGGAAGAAAGTTGTGTGTGTGGTAGCACACGCCTTTAATCCCAGTGCCTAGAAGGCAGAGACAAACAGATCTCTGTGAGTTCAAGGTGTAGTAGTGTACACCTTTAATCCCGAATGCCTGGGAGGCAGAGACAGGCGGATCTCTGAGAGTTCAAAGACAGCCTGGTTTACAGAGTTACTTCAGGTCAAAGATACAGAGAACCTTTCTCAAAAAGCAAAGAGTTAAAAGTAAAAATAAACAAAATAGAGGTTAAAACAAAGCTGCACAAAGATGGAAAATACACAGAGAATCTTGATACTGTATGCTATTATGCTTTCTTTGAATTGTTTGAATGCTGAGGAAGAAGCAACAGCTGCTAAAAGATATTTATTAATAAATGCTGCTGAACTAATCCGACATAGATATTTTGATGCCTTAACTTTGAAATTTGGATCTAAGGACATGATGCTTTGGAAAGGAGTTTCTTATTTTGTTTTCACAGAGGATGAGACGCTGTTCATTTCTTCTATTCCGATTTGGTATGATGGACCACGCCCTCCTGAAGGGTTGCAGTGAACATCTTCAGAAAATTGCTTCGCTCAACTGCCAACTGAGATGAAACTAGCACACAGGTTATACCATGAAAGACCTAATTAACGACGCCCCCATTCAGCAGGAAGCAGTTTGGAGAGAAAAAACTGCGCCCATGTTCCCAAATATGGTTTATAAACGTCCTTTTACATTTAAAGGGGGATATGATATAGATATGAATAATTTACATTAGTATAGATTTTGCTTTATTGATAGAAATTTAAGGTCAATTTTGTTATATGTATAAGTGTTTCTGATTTTGATTAAGGTATTGTGATTGTGTAGTTCATTTAAATATGTACTGTATAATTGAGAAATATAGGTTGTTAATGGATAATCATCAATAATAGTAAAGCTTGTAGTCATGTTAGATTTTCTAGATATATAGAGATATATTTTAGATAGACATTCTTCGTGTCTTTCAAAGATTACAGAATAGGACATTTAATGTTTTAATAACTGAGGACTTTTCATGACAATGAGACACTCTGCTCCTGGCAGCACCAATCTACTTCAAGAGGAAGATGGGCATCGAAGAGGCACCTTATGGAGTTTGATAGCCATTTGGGCAAGAAACTGCTCTTGCCTGGACTATTGCATAAACTGGAAACAGAGAACCCGCAGAGAGAGGACTACTGAACTTGCCTAAGGTGAGATGATCTTTCGGGGTTCCTGATTCATGAAAGAGTCTGCAAGACATTCTGCAGGACACAACAGATAGTGACTGAACTGACTTTGAATTTTCCTGCTTTATGGAAATGTCTGCTGGATACCATGGGCCTGAAGGCTGAAGATGGATGCCCCAACGGTACAGAGGAACTTTGGGTGACTGTCCAGGCAGCGAGATGTCTCTGTCATTTCTAGAGTTTTAAAAGTTTCTTAGTTCTTGTTTACTTAGGTAATATTATATCTTTCTGGAGTCTTTGATGGAGTTAAGAATAGTTAGTTATAGTTATAGTTTTCCTTAGTTATGATAAAGATTATTGTAACTTTTACTTGATAACTGTTTTGTTATATGTAATTTTGCTATGTTAAATCCTTTTTTTTTTGTTTAAACCGAAAAAGGGGAAATGATGGAGGAAGGTCATTGGCTAATAAAGGCACTGCCCTGGCCCATTTTATTGGTTAGAGGATAGGTGGGAGGAGTAAACAGAACAAAATGCTGGGAGGAAGAGGAAGTGAGCTCAGAGACTCCACAGCTCTCTCGGGGGCAGACGCCTCAGAGAGAGACACCATGCCCCGCTCCCGGGATGAAGCTCCGACCCAGGATGGACTAGGCTAGAATCTCCCTGGTAAGCGCACCTTGGGGTGCTACACACAGATGATTATAAATGGGCTAAATTAATATGTGAGAATTAGCCTAGAAGAGAATGGGCCAGGCAGTGTTTAAATGAATACAGTTTGTGTGTTGTTATTTCGGGCATAAGCTAGCCGAGCGGGCGGCTGGGGTGCTGGGGTGCTGGGGAAGAGGCCCCGCCGCCCTTAATACTACATGTAGCCACAAATCCAGCCTTACAGAAAGTAATAGAAGGAAAATCACAAACCAAGGAGTCCAACAATGACCACAATAACATAGACATCTAGAGACCCTTCACCAGCACAAATCAAAGAAAGGAAACACACAAAAACGCTACTACTGAAAAAGTGACCACAGTTAACAACCACTGGTCATTAATATCACTTAATGTCAATGGGCTCAACTCACCTATAAAAAGGCACAGGCTAAGAGATTGGATAAGAAAACAGGATCCAACATTCTGCTGTTTACAAGAAACACACCTCAACCACAAAGACAGGCACCTACTCAGAGTAAAGGGATGGGAAAAGGCTTATCAAGCAAATGGACCTAAGAAACAAGCAGGTGTGGCCATACTAATTTCTAACAAAGTTGACTTCAAACTCAAATCAATCAGAAGAGATGGAGAGGGACATTTTATACTCATAACAGGAACAATTCATCAGGATGAAGTCTCAATACTGAATATCTATGCCCCTAATATAAAAGCACCCACGTACATAAAAGAAACATAAATAGAACTCAAGCCAGCCATCACACCGCACACACTAATATTAGGAGACTTCAACACTCCTCTCTCACCAATGGACAGGTCAATCAGACAGAAACCTAACAGAGAAATTAGAGAATTAATGAAGGTAATGAATCAATTGGATTTAACAGACATCTATAAAATATTCCACCCAAATAGGAAAGAATATACCTTCTGCTCTGCAACTCATGGAACCTTCTCGAAAATCGACCACATACTCGGTAACAAAGCAAACTTCCACAGTTACAAAAAAATATTAGTAATCACCTGTGTCTTATCAGATCACCATGGATTAAAGTTAGAATTCAACAACAATGCTACCCCCAGAAAGCCTACAAACTCATGAAAACTGAAAAGTCAACTACTGAACCATACCTGGATTAAGGAAGAAATAAAGAAAGAAATTAAAATCTTCCTGGAATTCAATGAAAATAAAGAAACAACATACTTAAACTTATGGGACACTATGAAAGCAGTCCTGAGAGGAAAGTTCATAGCACTAAATGCCCACTTAAGAAAAGAGAGAAAGCTCACAATGGAGACTTAACAGCCCACCTGAAAGCTCTAGAAAAAAAAGAAGCAGACTCACCTAGGAGGAGTAGAAGACTGGAAATAATCAAACTGAGGGCTGAAATCAACAAAATAGAAACACAGAAAACAATCCAAAGAATCAAAAAAGCTGATTCATGGAGAAAATCAACAAGATTGATGAACCCCTATCCAAACTAATCAAACGGCAGAGAGAGAATATGCAAATTAAGAAGATCAGAAATGAAAAGGGGGACAAAACCACAGACACAGAGGAAATTCAGAGAATCATTAGATCTTACTACAAAAGCCTATGTGTCACAAAACTGGAAAATGCAAAAGAAATGGACACTTTTTTAGATAAATACCATATACCAAACTTAAACCAGGAAAAGGTGAACAATCTAAATACACCTGTTAGTCGCAAAGAATTAGAAGCTGTTATCAAAAACCTCCCTACCAAAAAAAGCCCAGGACCAGATGGTTTCAATGCGGAATTCTACCAGAACTTCCAAAAAGACCTGATACCTCTACTCCTTAATGTACATCACAATATAGAAACAGAAGAGTCATTGCCAAAATCCTTTTAAGAAGCTACAGTCACTCTGATACCAAAACCACACAAAGATTCAACCAAGAAAGAAAATTACAGGCCAATCTCACTCATGAACATCAACGCAAAAATCCTCAATAAAATACTGGCAAAACGAATCCAAGATCACATCAGAAAAATTACCCATTATGATCAAGTAGGCTTCATCCCAGAGATGCAGGGCTGGTTCAACATACGAAAATCTATCAATGTAATCCATCATATAAATAAACTGAGAGAAAAAAACCATATGATCATTTCATTAGGTGCTGAAAAAGTATTTGACAAAATTCAACATCCCTTTATGATAAAAGTCTTGGAGAGATTAGGGATACAAGGGTCATAGCTAAATATAATAAAAGCTGTTTACAGCAAGCCGACAGCTAACATCAAATTAAACGGAGAGAAACTCAAAGCCATCCCACTAAAATCAGGAACACGACAAGGCTGTCCACTCTCTCCATACCTCTTCAATATAGTGCTTGAAGTTCTAGCAATAGCAATAAGACAACATAAGGGGATCAAGGAGATTTGAATTGGAAAGGAAGAAGTTAAACTTTCATTATTTGCAGATGATATGATAGTGTACATTAGCGACCCCAAAAACTCCACCAAGAACTCCTACAGCTGATAAACACCTTTAGTAATGTGGCAGGATACAAGATCAACTCCAAAAAATCAGTCGCCCTCTTATACACAAAGGATATGGAAGCAGAGAGGGAAATCAGAGAAGCTTCACCTTTCACGATAGCCACAAACAGCATAAAATATCTTGGGGTAACTCTAACCAAGGAAGTGAAAGATCTATTTGACAAGAACTTTAAGGCATTGAAGAAAGAAATTGAAGAGGATACCAGGAAATGGAAGGACCTCCCCTGCTCTTGGATTGGGAGGATCAACATAGTAAAAATGGCAATTCTACCAAAGGCAATTTATAGATTCAATGCAATCCCCATCAAGGTCCACAAAAATTCTTCACAGATCTTGAGAGGACAATAATCAACTTTATATGGAAAAACAAAAAACCCAGGATAGCCAAGACAATCCGATACAATAAAGATCATCTAGAGGCATTACCATCCCTGACTTCAAACTCCATTACAGAGCTACAGTCATGAAAACAGCTTGATATTGGCATAAAAACAGAGAAGTCGACCAATGGAATTGTATAGAAGACCCGGATTTTAACCCACAAAACTATGAACACCTCATTTTTGATAAAGGAGCTAAAAGTTTCCAATGGAAGAGAGAAAACATCTTCAACAAATGGTGCTGGCACAACTGGATGTCAACCTGTAGAACAATGAAAATAGACCCATATCTATCACCATGCACAAAACTCAAGTCCAAACGGATTAAAGACCTCAATATCAGTCTGAACACACTGAACAGGATAGAAGAGAAAGTGGGAAGTACCCTACAACAAAATGGCACAGAGATCGCTTCCTTGTATAACTCCAGCAGCACAGACATTAAGGGAAACATTGAATAAATGGGACTTACTAAAACTGAGAAGCTTCTGTAAAGCAAAGGACACTGTCACTAAGACAAAAAGGCAACCTACTGACTGGGAGGAGATCTTCACCAACCCCGCAACAGACAAAGGTCTGATCTCCAAAATTTATAGAGAACTCAGGAAACTAGACTTTAAAATGCTAATTAACCCAATTAAAAAATGGGGCACTGAACTGAACAGAGATTCTCAACAGAAGAAGTTCAAATGGCCAAAAGACACTTAAGGTCATGCTCAACCTCCTTAGGGATCAGGGAAAATACAAATCAAAACAACTTTGAGATATCATCTTACACCTGTCAGAATGGCTAAAATCAAAAACACCAATGATAGCCTTTGCTGGAGGGGTTGTGAAGGAAGGGGTACCCTCATCCATTGCTGGTGGGAATGCAATCTTGTGCAACCACCTTGGAAAGCAGTGTGGCGCTTTCTCAGGATTCGGGATCAACCTACCCCTGGACCCAGCAATACCACTCTTGGGAATATACCCAAGAGATGCCCTATCTTATGAAAAAAGCATTTGTTCAACTATGTTCATAGCAGTATTATTTGTAATAGCCAGAACCTGGAAACAACCTAGATGCCCTTCAATGGAAGATTGGATGTAGAAAGTGTGGAATATATACACATTAGAGTACTACGCTTCGGAAAAAAAAAAAAAAACAATGACTTCTCGAATTTTGCATGCAAATGGATGGAAATAGAAAACACTATCCTGAGTGAGGTAACTCAGACCCAAAAAGATGAACATGGGATGTACTCACTCATAAGTGGTTTCTAGCCATAAATGAAGGGCACGGAGTCTATAATTGGTGATCCTAAAGAAGCTAAATAAGAAGGTGAACCCAAAGAAAAACATATAGTTATCCTCCTGGCTATGGGAAGTAGACAAAATTGCCTGGGAAAAAAATTGGGATCTTGTGGTTGGGGTGGATAGGGGTAAGTGGAGATGGGGAGAGAAAAGTGAGAAGGGGAAGATGGGGGGAACTTGGGGAAACAGGATGATTGGGATATAGGAAGGTTGGATAGGGGAGCAGGAAAGCACAAATCTTAGTTAAGGGAGCCACCTTAGGGTTGGCAAGAGACTTGAACCTAGAGTGGCTCTCAGGGACCCAAGGCAATGTCCCCAGTTAGTTTCTTGGGTAGCTGATATAGGGAACCTGAAATGACCCTATCCTATAGCAATACTGACGAATATCTTGCATATCACCATAGAACCTTCATCTGGTGATGGATGGAGATAGAGACAGAGACCCACACTGGAGCACTGGACTGAGCTCCCAAGGTCCCAATGAGGAGCAGGAGGGAGAACATGAGCAAAGAAGTCAGGACCACCAGGGGTGCACCCACCCACGGAGACAGTGGGACTGATCTATTGGGAGCTCACCAAGGTCAGCTGGACTGTGACTGAAAAATCATGGGATAAAACCAGACTCTCTGAACATGGCGAACAATGAGGGCTGCTGAGAAGCCAAGGACAATGGCACGGGGTTTTGATCCTACTTCATGTTCTGGCTTTGTGGGAGCCTAGTCAGTTTGGATGTTCACCTTCCTAGAAATGGATGGAGAGGGGAGGACCTTGGACTTTCCACAGTGCAAGGAACCCTGACTGCTCTTTGGACTGGAGAGGGAAGGGAAAAGGAGTGGGGGAGGGGGAGAAGGGTGGGAGGAAGGGGGAGGGAAATGGGAGGCTGGGAGGAGGCGGAAACTTTTTTTTTCTCTTTTTCTCAATAAAAAATTTAAAAAAAAAAACAGAGTGCACACTCGCGCGCGTGTGCTCACACACACACACACATACTTAACTATGAAAAGGTTGTGTTACGAACCAAAGAATCATCATAAGAAATCTATTTCTTCCCTTTTATGCTATTCTGAAAAAAACAGGGTACAGGTGGAGGAAATTTTAAAGGGGACATCTCATGCAATTGCCATGAGCCAAAGAAACTTTGTTAGACAAATAAATAGTAGGAGCTTATTTCTTATGAGTGGGTATGCATGTATGTGTGCATATGTATATGTGTATGTTCATGTTTAAGAGTTTGCAGCTGTGGGTGTGTGTGCATTTTCATGTGTGTGCAGATGTGCATGAATGTGAAGTCCATAGTAAAATCAGCCACAGGAATATTGTTTGCCTTCTTTGAGACAGTCATTTTGGTCTGCAGTGCACCAGTTAGGCCAGGCTAGCTGACTAGCAAGTCCACAGGGTTCTTCATGTTTCTGCCTCCCCAGAGTGGGATTTTAAACCTGTGCTGCCACAATTGGCATCCATTCTGTCTGATGAAACTGTAGTACGCATGCTTGTGATCAACTGCACAGATAAAGCATCTCTCTCTCTCTCTCTCTCTCTCTCTCTCTCTCTCTCTCTCTGACTCTTGATAGAAGTTATTCAGAGACATTCTCAGAAAGAAAAATTCCAAGGCCAGAAACCATCAAGTGTTTTCATTTCTGCTTCAAGACCAGCACAATCACTTATACAGATTTGAAACGAAAAAGAAACTGTTTAAAAAAAAAAAAAAAGACGAGAGAGATGAGATGTTACATGAACAAAAGGGATCAAGAGCGTGGCTGGGAAATCCACAGACAACTGACCCAAAGTCAGTTAGGTCCTCTGCATGTGGGAGACACTTGTGTAGCCTGAACGGTTTGTGGGACCCCTGGCAGCGGGACCAGGATCTATCCATCTATCCAGATGGTGGGATATCTTGCTTAGCCTTGATGCAGTGGGGAGGGTCTTGGTCCTGTCTCACCTGACTATGCCAGGCCATACCCTTTCTGAGGAGTGGATGAGGAGTGATTTGGGGGGAGTTGTGGGAGGAGAGGGAGGAGGAAGAGGAGGAGGAACTGTGGTTGATATGTAAAATGAACAAATTTTTTTTTAAAAATGTATAAAGTTGAAAAAAAGAATGATATCTCAATCGTAGATATAGCTGGATTTGGATTTGATTGAAAACAAATAAAGGCATTTTTCAAAACAAAAAAACATTCACATACATAGAATGTTTTTTTAATTTAAGATACAATTATAGGTCTTTAATCCATAATAAATAAATAAATTTAAAAAAAGAAATTAAAAAAGATACAATTATAGGATAGTCCCCCAATAATCTGTGCTATGCTGTATATTTTTATGAAAACTTACTTCTAGAATAATAAATGAAATCCCTTTAGAAATTCTGGCAAAATGGCAAAGCCTTTTTAATGGACCTAAACTTTTAGAATAATTTCCAGGATTATGTCTCATTAAAAATCTAGAATTGGTATATCTTCTTCTGTGAGGAGAGTTTCTATTCCAACAAAAGAATTGTCAGAATAAGTAAAAAAAATGTCCTCAGGCTCTGGAACAATATTTTATTAGTCTTTCTTCCTGCCTTCCAACCTCACTTTTATGAAATATGAGCTCTGCTAAGAGCTGAGACACCTTACTTCAGTCCTCTTGATAGATGTAGCAGATTGCAATGGCACACACAGTTAATTTCTGAGGCTTCCCTGAGAAAAACAAAACACAGGACTCCATGTGTTTCTTCCAGTTCCTTTCTGAATTTCTTGCTTCCCACCTGTGTCCTTACCTGTGACTTCTGGGTGCTTGAGCAGGAGCAGCAGAGAGTACCTCAGTGTTGTACTTGTTGTCTCAGTCCCAGCAGAAAACAGGTCAGCTGCTGAGAAGAACAAGTTTTCGTGGGTAAACTCTGTCTTTGGGTTGTTCTTTTCCTAGGAATGATTTTACAGTGTTAGCCAGCAAAATTTTGTCAATGTACAGAGTGAATAAAATGACTTGCATATGCTGAGTTTAACATGACAGACCTTACAGCGTGCCATAGAAGAAGAAACTGGCATGTGTTCAAGAAATATGTAAACCCACTGACCCATCTTTACCTCCTACACCCAGTGTCTTGTCTGGAAAATTTTTTTCATGAGACTCTTCAATCATGTGAACCATACAGTGTACCATCTTCCCAAAGAGACAAAAATGAAAGAATTAAAGCCTCGTTTCATTTTTTGATGTCTTACTCAAAATACATGTTGAATGGAGCGGCTTGTTTATCCTGGCTGCCCAGAACCCAAAATACCACACAGAAACTATATTAACTAAATCACTGCTTGGCCCATTAGCTATAAATTTTTATAGGCTAACTCTTACATATTAAATTAACACATTTCTAGTAATCTCTGTATCACCAAGTGACAATGGCTAACCAGCTTAAGTTTCTTCGGCATGTCTGACTCTGGGGGCGGCTCCATGGCATCTCTCTGACTCCACCCTTCTTTCTCCCAGCATTCAGTCTAGTCCTCCCCGCCTACCTAAATTCTGCCCTATCAATAGGCCAAAGCACTTTCTTCATTCATTAGTGGTAATCACAGAACACAAAGGGGACTCCCACATCAAATACACATAAAAAGAAAAGGAGGAGAAAAGTCAAATAGTACATTGTGTTAGGGATATTCCCAAAGATGAACCTCCCAATTGTAAATGTAGTAAAGAAAGATGGGAAGTCCCTGAGTCTCATGGGAGAAGTATACTGCTTGAATAAGAATACTAAATCCAGGACACAACTAGCATAAGGGTACGGTTCAGTGGAACAGAATAGAGAGATCACAAAGCAAACAAACAAACACCTTACTTTTAAGATAAGTTCCAATAGTGTTCAATGAGAATAGTGGCTTTACAACAAACGGAGCCATGACAGAAGGAGCATTTATTCATATAGGTACCTAATACACATCAATCTTTAATTTCACGTCCACGTGAATCCACTTGAAGTTATACTCAGTTAAGTCACCTTTACTCTTCTGCACTAATCATTCCCTTCTCACACGACATGCTACAATTAATAATTCATCTGAAATTCACTCAGCTATCCATACCTAATATTTTAAACTTTAGTTCAATATGCAGATGCTGTAGAAAGTCTGGCTAGCTTGAGCTGCTTTTTTTAAGTTTTCATACATTGTCTGCAAAGACAACTTTCATTTTTCTATTATGTCATGACATTTTTTTCTGAGAGGTTTAGAAATGTTTTGATTCCATGGCCTATTGCATTATAAGATTATTTTGGTCTAAAACTTGGGCTCAATATATTCAAATTACTTAACTTTATGCTATCTGGGATACGTACAACTAATTCATTTATATGTTATGAACACAAAGTGCTTGTCAAACATTACTGGCCTTTACCATTTGAATATCACTGTAAAACATGAATATTTTATTCATGGAACAAAATATACTCAAGCAAACAAATAACTAAATTGAAGGTCTGTTATCATTTTACCTGCTCCATTTTGATCAGAAAGCAATCAATAAAGTCCCGAGGATTGTTAATATCCAGTGATTCTTGGTGCTCTGTTATTTTTGATGAAAAATAATGTTTTGTAAAAGTGAAATTTTTAAATAATTGTCTGTGTCTTCCTGGTAGATAATCAATAATAGCAGGAAAATTGTTGCAAATCTACAAAAGAAAATGATGAAAGTTTAAAACATGAGATGTATATAAGTGTGCCTTATAGTGGACCTTGGCCAGAAAGTATCAATACAAAATAAATAAAATATATTATCCATTTAGATGAAGTATTTTTATGGTGCATGCAAAAATTCTCTTTGCTTGTGAAGATGTTGATAGAAGAGCGTAATGAACCAGCTCACACATGATAACCACTGCACAAAATCTCACACAATCTTTATTCCATACATAAATGTTACACCAGCTCCTTCATTTTCTCCACAACTTCTTCACTACAACCTTGAATACAAAACACCATGAAATGATGTGATTTACATTTTTTAGACTGCAACAGAGATAAAGGAACTTGGGATATCCTGAATAGATGCATTGATCTCATACTTGCTACTTAATTTCCATCAGTCACTCTCAGACACAGAATAAGAATTTTAGCAGTGAGAGTCTTTTTTTTTTTAATTTATTTATTTATTAAGGATTTCTGCCTCGTCCCCACAACCGCTTCCCATTTCCCTCCCCCTCCCCCCGATCAAGTCCCCCCCCC
The DNA here is from genome assembly GCF_018167655.1 of Microtus oregoni. NCBI lineage: Eukaryota > Metazoa > Chordata > Mammalia > Rodentia > Cricetidae > Microtus > Microtus oregoni. The sequence goes on from NW_024543071.1 coordinate 21,799,704, forward strand.
CCTCATCTGCTCGAAGAGCAATCAGGGTTCCCTGACCTGTGGGAAGCCCAAGGACTGCCCACCTCTATCCAGGTCTCGTAAGGTGAGCAAACTGCCTAGGCTCCCACAAAGCCAGTACGTGCAGTAGGATCAAAAACCCACTGCAATTGTTCTTGAATTCTCAGTATTCCTCATTGTCCGCTATGTTCAGCTAGTCCGGATTTATCCCATGCTTTTTCAGACCTCGGCCAGCTGGCCTTGGTGAGATCCCAATAGAACATCCCCATTGTCTTAGTGTGTGGGTGCACCCCTCGTGGTCCTGAGTTCCTTGCTCGTGCTCCGTCTCCTTCTGCTCCTGATTTGGACCTTGAGATTTCTGTCCGGTGCTCCCGTGTGGGTCACTGTCTCCTTTCATCGCCTGATGAAGGTTAATATTCCTGAGGATGCCTATGTGTTTGTCTTTGGATTCGCCTTATTTAGCTTCTCTAGGAACATGAATTATAAGCTCAATGTCCTTTATTTATGGCTAGCAACCAAATATGAGTGAGTACATCCCATGTTCCTCTTTTTGGGTCTGGCTTACCTCACTCAGGATAGTGTTTTCTATTTCCATCCATTTGTATGCAAAATGCAAGAAGTCCTTGTTTTTTACTGCTGAGTAATACTCTAATATGTATATATTCCATACTTTCTTCATCCATTCTTCCGTTGAAGGGCATCTAGGTTGTTTCCAGGTTCTGGCTATTACAAACAATGCTGCCATGAACATAGTTGAGCATATACTTTTGTTGTATGATAGGGCCTCTCTTGGGTATATTCCCAAGAGTGGTATTGCTGGATCCAGGGGTAGGTTGATCCTGAATTTCCTGAGAAACCGAAACACTGCTTTCCAGAGTGGTTGCACAAGTTTGCATTCCCACCAGCAATGGGTGAGTGTACCCCTTTCTCCACAACCTCTCCAGCAAAGGCTATCATTGGTGTTTTTAATTTTAGCCATTCTGACAGGTGTAAGGTGGTATCTTAAAGTTGTCTTGATTTGCATTTCCCTGATCGCTAAGGAAGTTGAGCATGACCTTAAGTATCTTTTGGCCATTTGAAGTTCTTCTGTTGAGAATTCTCTGTTCAGCTCAGTGCCCCATTTTATAATTGGGTTGATTAGCCTTTTACGGTCTAGTTTCTTGAGTTCTTTATATATTTTGGAGATCAAGCCTTTGTCCGTTGCAGGGTTGGTGAAGATCTTCTCCCAGTCAGTGGGTTGTCTTTTTGTCTTAGTGACAGTGTCCTTTGCTTTACAGAAGCTTCTCAGCCTCAGGAAGTCCCATTTATTCAATGATGCCCTTAGTGTCTGTGCTGCTGGGGTTATACATAGGAAGTGGTCTCCTGTGCCCATGTGCTGTAGAGTACTTCCCACTTTCTCTTCTATCAGGTTCAGTGTGTTCGGACTGATATTGAGGTCTTTAATCCATTTGGATTTGAGTTTTGTGCATGGTGATAGATATGGATCTATTTTCATTCTTCTACAGATTGACATCCAGTTTTGCCAGCACCATTTGTTGAAGATGCTCTCTTTTTTCCATTGTATACTTTTAGCTCCTTTATCGAAGATCAGGTGTTCATAGGTTTGTGGGTTAATGTCAGGGTCTTCTATTCGATTCCATTGGTCGACTTCTCTGTTTTTATGCCAATACCAAGCTGTTTTCAATACTGTAGCTCTGTAATAGAGTTTGAAGTCAGGGATGGTAATGCCTCCAGACAATCCTTTATTGTACAAGATTGTTTTGGCTATCCTGGGTTTTTTGTTTTTCCATATAAAGTTAATTATTGTCTTCTCCAGATCTGTGAAGAATTTTGATGGGATTTTGATGGGGATTGCATTGAATCTATAGATTGCTTTTGGTAAAATTGCCATTTTTACTATGTTGATCCTCCCTATCCAAGAGCAAGGGAGGTCTTTCCATTTTCTGGTGTCTTCTTCAATTTCTTTCTTCAAAGACTTATAGTTCTTGTCAAGTAGATCTTTCACTTCCTTGGTCAGGAATTTTAGCAGTGAGAGTCTTAAGAATTTTTTAAGTATAATTGTGAACCTGCGCAGACCAGCCGGATGTATACTTCAAAATTGTTTAGACAAATTATTAACGCAGTTCAACACAGGAATAAATGTGATGGGATCCAAACACCATTTAAACATTTTATCATTCCTATGCAGACATATTGCTACTTAGGATGTCAGCTGCTTACTATTTAATATTTAATAAACACTGCCATACTTCAGGGGTACTGGCAGTTTCAATGATTCCATACACTGTCCCAACTTGAAGAAAATATTCTCACTATGAAATTCCTCCAAAGTGTTTTTGACAAGATCTCTAAAGTATTAAATGAAACATAAGCCTTGTTGCTAACAGATTTCAAAACTAAAACAGATGTCCACTGAGTTATGTCGGGATCTTCTGAGCATTGATTTTTAGAGAAAGTGATTTGAGATTTAATGAAACAACCTACAGTTAGGCTTTCATTTGTCTAAAAATATATTTGGAATTTCAAAAAACATATATCTAGAAGAGGTTTGGGGGTTTTATTGGTTTTTGTTTTGTTTTATTTTTAAAGAAAGAAGCTTGAGCTCACCTGCATCCAAGGGGAACTTAGAATCTCTATATTTTCATTTAGGACATTCATGAAGTTGAGAAATTCCTGATCTTTATAATCAAAACGATTCTGGAAAATAATGGAACAGATGACATTGCAAGGAGCACAGGCCAGGATGAAGGTAGGGTCACAGGGTGAACCTGAAGAGTTGGGAAAAATTGCAAAATGTCACATAAGCGGAGATTAACTTTTGTTTCCCAGTCACCCAGACCCAAATAATCACACAGTAACAATATTAATTACAACACTGCTTAGCTGATGACTCAGGCATATTTCTATGTAGCTCTTATGTGTTAAATTAACCCATGTTTGTGCTAATCTATGAATCACCATGAGGCTGTGCCTACCAGTAAGTTTTGGCATCTTTTATCTTTTTTTTTTGGCAGGTACATGGCGTCTCTCTGACTCCACACCCCTCTCTCTCTCTCTCTCTCTCTCTCTCTCTCTCTCCATATATGTATAAACATATATGTTCGCATTTCCCACCCGGTTTTATTCTGCCCTGCCATAGGCTGAGGCAGTTTCTTTATTAAGGAATGATAATAAAACATTCACAGCATACAGAAGGAAATCAAACATCAATGCCACTGAAATAAATGTGTGTAAAACACTCTATCACCTAATAGGTAAAAGAACTTATGACAAGTCTTACCCACAGATGGCTGGTAGACATAACAATATGCATTACATCTGTACATCATTTTTATATTTTTTTTTTGATTTTTCGAGACAGGGTTTCTCCGTAGCTTTTGGTTCCTGTCCTGGAACTAGCTCTTGTAGACCAGGCTGGCCTCGAACCGTTTATATTTTATATGGTTTCATTGATCTGACCATCTATCCAAATCATGACATTGAGTATACTGTCTTTATTTCACCCCTTTATTGACTAGCCTATCTCCACAGAGGTTTGGAAAAGAGACTTTTTAAACCCTCAGCAATTCAAGACTTTTGGGGAGATCCAAGTCTCTTTGTAATGCCTCTGGATAACATGATACAAAGATGCATGGGAATGAAAGGCAGGGGGATCTGGGAAGAGGTGGAGTGTGAATATGATCAAAATGCACTGTACACACTTCTTGAAGAACAAACAAAAGTAAAGGGGGAAAAGCATCTGCGCCCAAAAAAGAAGAAAGGGAAAGAATGATAGGAACTTAGGAAAATTTATATATAGGATTAAAGGCTCGTGTCCTTAGCAAGTAGAGTATAATAAATAAATAGAGAGAACGTGTTGACTTCATATATTCAGAAAGCTAATATGTAAAAGAAACACATCTATGTTATATGAACTGAAATTTGTATTAATAAACATTAAACATAAAATGGATTTCTTGTGGTAAAGTTAAGATGAGAACCTTTGCTTGAAATATGCCCTCAAAAGAAAGAAAACAAAAGTAGAAAAAGATGGTTTTTAATTCTCACTTCAATGTCTAAAATCCCTCTGATTTTCTCCCTTTCATAGGAAATAAATGTCTGTAATGATTAATACTGATTGCCAACTTGACAGGATTTAGCATCACCAGGCATAGTGGCTTCTGGACATGCTAGGGAGCTGGGAAGATCGATCCTATATGAGGAGGTCACCATTCCTTAGTCTTTGGTGCTAGGCTGCATAAATGGAAGGAACCTGGCCAATTAGGAGAATTCTTATCTCTGCTTTCACCAAACTTATGGGGTGACCAAGACACAATTCCATCACAATAGACTAAAACTAAAACTATAAGCCCAAGTAATTTCTTCATTTCTTCAGTTGCTTTAATCAGGTATTTTATTACAGCAGCAGGTGAAATAACTAACATTGTTCATCATCCCCTAAATTCCTTACATTTTAACATTTGTGTATTCTTTGTGGATGTCTCCATAATCAAATTCAAACGGTTACACTTTTATATAAAGCACTTACAAAACTCAAACTCATAGACCCTAAAAGAAAAATATCTTGAATCAAAAGTACCTCAGATAAGTAATAGAACATTTGACAATAATAAATTGAGTCAGTTGTTTGAATGCCATATGCTTTTAAACACTATAGCATTCATGAAAGTGCTATTTCAATACATATCTTATTATGTCAAAGGAGTGAGAAGTTTATTTTTAAAATGTATTACACTCATGGATAAGGGTAAGCGGCTAAGAGTATATGTGAGTGTGGGTATATGTGACTCACAAAAGAAATATCACTCTTTTTTCCTTTCACTTAATTTAAAAGATAGCATTTAAAAACCAGGTCATGTTTCATTGTGACAAGTATGTCAAGCAATTGTAATCTTGAGAGCAAAAAAAAATACAATTATTTTCATAAACATATAACTGTAAATACAGCAAACAGAGGGAGATGAGATGAATAAATGAAGATGGAACCAATAGTGGAGCCTAGCTGCATACATTACTGAAAACTGAACATTAATTTTACAGAATCATGCAATGATATATTTGTTCAAAACTATGAATCAAAACCATAAAATATTAGAAATAGTACATTCTGTCTTGTACAAATTATGCTATGGTTTTAGAAGAGAATGAACCAATAGGCCTTTATTAAGATATTGTCACGTAAAAAAAAAAAAATGTGTTACAAAGCAATATCCACCAGAACTTTATGCCTGGGCATGACATGTGTCAGCTATACAACACAGTCCAGTTAAGAACAATTTTACCACTAGGTTTCTGCTCTATACAACTGTGATGCATATTCACATACCAAGTATTTGCTACTGAAATTAATGTTTATGCTGAGGAAAATTATTCTTCCTTAAAACATCAGAAAGTAAGTTCAAAACCAAAAATTTATATAGACATTTTGGATTTTAAAAACAAAACAGGTGAAAAATATCTAAAGAAAATGATGACTTAGATCCTCTACAACTGGCAGAATCCCTTCATAAAACAAAAATCACAGATATAAAAGCTCTCCTAAATTTTTTACTGCAAGTCACACTTTCCATATGAAAACAGAGCCAGAACACAGAATGAAAGCTCTAGCCACCCTCAAAACTATTCAAAGACATAAAAACAAGACAGAAGTCTATGATGAGTAACCCTCACCATTGGATTTCCTCAGTTCCTCCACAAGACAGCGAGCTTCCTCTTGAACACGGTCCTCAATGCTCCTCTTCCCCATTCCAAAGTTCCGTAGAGTCATTAGTGAGAAGCGCCTCATCTCCTTCCAGGTTCTCCCACTACTAAAAACTATGCCTAAAAGAAAAAACAGATATGAGTAGGAAGATTCCCAAATAAGGAAGTGGGGCTGATGGGTGGCTGCCAAACAGAAAGCCAAGTTGGGTCTGAACAAGTTTTCAAGATTACATTCCATTCTCAAATTCCCTGTGACCACAGCCCAACATACATGCATGAACACATAGGTGTATGGAGAGATAGATGCATGAACTTGTAGGCACATGGGCACTTACCATGACCTTTACCAATCTTTTCAGCCATTGGAAAGTTTCCTCTTCCAGCAAACTCATCTCCATGATCAATGAAGGCTTCTTTTAAAGCTTTATATCCATGCAACACCACAGTAGGCTTCCTGCCCAAGTATAGAGTGAACACGGAACCATAGACTTTTGAAAACTGGAAAATAAAAAACTAATTAAAAATGGAGCAAAAAGATGTTAGTATTTGACTACCAAAAGGCTACCTGGAGGCTGCACACAGACCTTCCTCACTCTTTCTGCAATTCCAGAAACAGTTCTTTTTTTTTTCCTTGTTATTTAAAGATTTTCTCCTTTTTTTCTCTTTTTTTTTTAATTTAGTTATTTATTAAAGATTTCTGTCTCTTCCCCGCCACCGCCTCCCAATTCCCTCTCCCTCCCCCAATTAAGTCCCCCCCCCAGCCAGAAAAGCAATCAGGGTTCCCTGTCCTGTGGAAAGTCCAAGGAACCCCCACCTCCATCCAGGTCTAGTAAGTTGAGCATCCAAATTGCCTAGGCTCCCACAAAGCCAGTGCGTGCAGTAGGATCAAAAACCCATTGCCATTGTTCTTGAGTTCTCAGTAGTCCTCATTGTCCGCTATGTTCAGAGAGTCTGGTTTTATCCCAGGCTTCTCACCAGGCCAGCTGGTCTTGGTGAGTTCCCAGTAGAACATCCCCATTGTCTCAGTGTGTGGGTGCACCCCTCGCGGTCCTGAGTTCCTTGCTCGTGCTCTCTCTCCTTCTGCTCCTGATTTGGACCTTGAGATTTCAGTCCTGTGCTCCAATGTGGGTTTCTGTCTCTGTCTCCTTTCATCGCTTGCTGAAGGTTAATATTCAGGAGGATGCCTATATGTTTTTCTTTGGGTTCTCCTTATTTAGCTTCTCTAGGATCACTAATTATAGGCTCAATGTCCTTGGTTTATGGCTAGAAACCAAATATGAGTGAGTACATCCCATGTTCCTCTTTTTGGGTCTGGCTTACCTCACTCAGGATAGTGTTTTCTATTTCCATCCATTTGTATGCAAAATTCAAGAAGTCCTTGTTTCTTACTGCTGAGTAATACTCTAATATGTATATATTCCATACTTTCTTCATCCATTCTTCCATTGAAGGGCATCTAGGTTGTTTCCAAGTTCTGGCTATCACAAACAATACTGCTATGAACATCGTAGAGCATATACTTTTGTTGTATGATAAGGCCTCTCTTGGGTATATTCCCAAGAGTGGTATTGCTGGGTCCAGGGGTAAGTTGATCCCGAATTTCCTGAGAAACCGCCATACTGCTTTCCAAAGTGGTTGCACAAGTTTGCATTCCCACCAGCAATGGATGAGTGTACCCCTTTCTCCACAACCTCTCCAACAAAGGCTATCATTGGTGTTTTTTATTTTAGCCATTCTGACAGGTGTAAGATGGTATCTTAAAGTTGTCTTGATTTGCATTTCCCTGATCTCTAAGGAGGTTGAGCATGACCTTAAGTGTCTTTTGGCCATTTGAACTTCTTCTGTTGAGAATTCTCTGTTCAGCTCAATGCCCCATTTTATAATTGGGTTGGTTAGCCTTTTACGGTCTAGTTTCTTGAGATCTTTATATATTTTGGAGATCAGACCTTTGTCAGTTGCAGGGTTGGTGAAGATCTTCTCCCAGTTAGTGGGTTGCCTTTGTGTCTTAGTGACAGTGTCCTTTGCTTTACAGAAGCTTCTCAGTCTCAGGAGGTCCCATTTATTCAATGAGGTCCTTAATGTCTGTGCTGCTGGGATTGTACGTAAGAAGTGGTCTCCTGTGCCCATGTGTTGTAGAGTACTTCCCACTTTCTCTTCTATCAGGTTCAGTGTGTTCGTACTGATATTGAGGTCTTTAATCCATTTGGACTTGAGTTTTGTGCATGGTGATAGATATGGATCTATTTTCATTCTTCTACAGGTTGACATCCAGTTTTGCCAGCACAATTTGTTGAAGATGCTCTCTTTTTTCCATTGTATACTTTTAGCTCCTTTATCGAAAACCAGGTGTTCATAGGTTTGTGGGTTAATGTCAGGGTCTTCTATTCGATTCCATTGGTCGACTTCTCTGTTCTTATAGTTGCCCTTAGCACTGAAACAGCATATCAGCTGCTGTTCATTTTCCCTCATCCATGCCTCCTGTGGATCCCACAGACCATCCTACCTTATCCTTCTCTCCCTTCCTCTTTGCTATAGCTCACAGCCTAACTTATCCACAGACAACACCTGGTTTCCGTGCAGAATTCTACCAGACTTTTACATAAGAGTTAACACCAACATTCCTCAAATTATTCTATACAATGTAGAAACAAAAAGCATATTGCCAAATTCATTTTATGAGGTCATAGTTACCCTGGTGCCCAAAACAAATAAACTCAACAAAAAAAAGAGAGAATTACAAACCAACTTCCCTTATCCACACAAATGAAAAATACTCAATAAATTACTGGTAAACTGAATCCAAGAATAGATCAAAAAGATCATTCATCATGACCAAGTAGGTTTCATCCCAGAGAAGCAAGGATGGTTAAACATACAAAAATCTGTCAATATAATCTCTACCATATGAATAAAACTTAAAGAAAAAACACATGATTCTCTCTATAGATTGCAATAAAAAAGGCCTTTACTAAATCCAACACCTCCTCAAGATAAAAAAAAAAACCACTGGAGAGGTTATGGATATAAAGACCATACTTTAGCATAATAAAGACACTTTACAGCAAGCCTGTATCCAACATCAAATTAAATGGAGAGAATCTCAAAGCAATTTTACCAATATCAGAAACAAGATAAGACTGCACACTCTCTCCATATCTATTCAGTAAAGTATTTGAGTTCTAGCTAAAGCAATAAGACAACTAAAGGACATCAAGGGGATATAAACTGGAAAGGAATATGTCAAAATACCATTATTTACAGATGATATAATAGCATACATACATTACTTTAAGAATTCCACTAGGGAAAACCTAGAGCTAATAAACACCTTCAGCAAAGTGACTGGATACAATATTAACTCAAAAGTATCAGTGATCCTCCTATATACAAATGATGAGGAAAAATAGCTGAGAAAAATTCAGGGAAACAACACCTTTCACAATAACCTCAAATAATATAAAATATCTTGCTGAACCTTCAACCAAGCAACTGGAAAATTTGTATGATAAAACTACCATGTCTTTGAAGAAAGAAATTGAAGAAATCAGAAGACAAAAGATGTCCCATGCTCATGGATCAGTAATATTAACAGTAAAAACTGCCGTCCTAACAAAAGCAATCTACAGATATAATGCAAATCCATCAAAATCCCAATACAATTCTATACAGACCTTGACAATACAATTCTTCATTTCATAAGGAAAAAAAAGAAAGACTACATGGTCAATAGCTAATCAGGAGGTATGGGTGAGACTTCAAGACAGAGAGAGCTCTGGGAAGAAGAAAGGAGTCACCAGCTAGACAAAGAAGAAACAGGATATTCAGAAGTAGAGGTAAAAGCTACAAGCCATGCAGCAGCACGTAGATTAATAGAGATGGGTTAATTCAAGTTACAAGAGCAAGCTAAAAAAAAAAAAAGCCTAAGCTACAATTGAGCTATTGTAATTAATAATAAGTCTCTGTTTCATGATTTGGGGTCTGGCAATATAGAGAAATGTTTGCTACAGCATGTGGCCTGCATGAATTGTTCCAGGTCTTCTGTGTATAACTGTTAGCTTGGTAATGTTTTGGCAATTATAACAGTGGTAGCAGGTGTGTACCTGACTCTTTTGACTGTTCTTGGGACTCTTTACCTGCTACTAAATTTACTTGTGAGGCCTGCATATTAGGGCTTTTGCCTTGTCTTATTATATCTTGTTTTGGCATCTTTGGTTGTCTCCAGGAGACCTTCTGTTTTCTGAAGACAAATGAAAAGGAAGTGGATATGGGGAAGAGCTACAGTGGGGAAGAAGTGTGAGAAGTAAAGGGGGGGGGACTGTGTTCAAGATGTATTGTATAAGAGAGGAATAAGGTTTTTTTTTTAATAATTCTATATGATTAGTAGTTAGGTATCTTGTTGAAAGTAAGTCCATATTTGCCTTTAATAGGAATACAAATATTATGATGTTCTTTGTAAATAGGAAACAATTTAATTCACAAGGAAAAAATTGAATGTGAACTCTTCTTCAGATGACAGAGAGGGAAGAGGGAAGAATGGAGGGATGGAGGGAGGAAGAAATGAAGGGAAAGCTTTCAGTGTTTCTCTCTACAGTATGCTCAATTATTTTGATTTTGTTTTCCAAGACAGGGTTTTCCTGTGTAGCTCTGGCTCTCCAGGAACTCACTTTGTAGACCAGTATGGTCTCAAACTCAGATATCTGCCTGCCTCTGCCTCCCAGGTGCTGGAATTAAAGACATGTACCATCAGCATTCAGCAATTTACTCAATTATTACCGATATTATCATGATAATTTTATAGTTTCTACCACACATTGGTTTAATATTTGAATATTATAGGTAAATATTGGGAAAATAGTAATAATTTATATTTATGAATGTTCTTTAATTGCCCACCCAATTGATAAACAGGTTTCAGTTAACTACTAAATCTATATATTTGATGTGAGGTTCCCCTCTGTATCCTGTGAATATGTTTTATTATCATTAATTAATAAATAGGCTGCTTCTGCCAATGGCAGGGTAGAATAAAGCCAGGTAGAAAGTCAGAACAGCTATAGAGAGTGTAGTCAGAGAGATGCCATGTAATAGACAAAGGAGGAAGATGCCAGAACCTTACCTGGTAAGCCACAGCATTGTGGCAATACACAGATTAATAAAAATGGGTTAATTACGGGAACCAACAGGTAACCTCCTACTACAAATTAGCACCAATGTAGACAACTAAAATCTACTTAAAACATGAAAGGGTTTGTAAAGGAATTCTAGACACAGAAAAACAAAACTCAGCAGCATTTTTTTGACTGGTGGCATGATGTAGCTCCCTTAAGAGAGGTTTTCCTAATTCAGCAATAGAAGAAAAACAGCCACATGGTTTTGAAATACCGGCTTCCTGGGCTGTCCTGTGAGCACAAACTCTGGCTCTTTCAGAAGACCAAGTATTTAAATGGGGTTTGTGGGCAGCATGCTGCATGTTACTTGGTGGCAGCATGGGCCAACTGGTTATCAGAACTGAGGTGGTGAGTGTAGCTCCCACTCAGTAGTCTCAGACTTCCACCATGACCGACTGGATGGAGCAAACAGGCACTGCCATATTTGCCCTAGCAATGCTGCAGCTTAGGTTTTTAAGAAGCGCTTAGCATTTTAAGAAGAGCTCCTGAGTAGAAAATAACTACAGATACACAATAAAGACAGATTCAGATTTAAAAAAAAAAAACGCCTCAAAATGGGCCACAGTGTTGGATAAATGTATATAGGCTTGGAAGAGAAAAGAAAAAGAATGTAGATAGTTATAAAAAGAAGAAAATGGTTTTAAAAATAAAATGTAAAGTCTTTAAAGAGACAGGGTACAGACAGCAATAGATTAAAAGTGTAAAGAAAAATAAGCCACATAAAGATAGAAAACACACAGAGTCTGGATTGTGTATATTATTGTGTTTTCTTTTAATTTTTTGACTATGAGGTAGCTAAGTGACCAACATATATACCTTAAAGGTATCTTATCTTCAAAATTTGGGTCAAACGTGTAGTTATGTTACTTAGGTTTTCCAAATATATAGATATATATATTTCAGTTAGATAAGTATTCTTCAAATCTTTCAGAGACCTTCAAAATATGACATCTAAACTGTTTTAAGAACTTTTCATGACAATGAGACACATATACTTCTGGCAGCATGAATCTATTTCAAGAGCCCATCTCTACGGGCTCAGAGGCTCCTTATAGAGTTTGCTAGACATTTGGGCAAGAAACTGTTCTTGCCTGTACTACTTAATGTATAAACTGGATATGCAGAACCAACAGAGAAATGACTGCTGAACTTGCATAAAAGTGAGACAGTCCTTCAGGGTTCCTGCTTCATGTAAGAGTCTGCCAGACATTCTGCAGGACATAGAAGAAAGTGACTGAGAAGTGCTAATATAAGCAGAACTGTCTTTGAAATTTCCTGCTTTGTGGAAAAGTCTGCTAGATATTATGGGCCGGTAGGCTGAAGATGGGTGTCCCAACAATACAAAAGAATTTTGGGTGACTGTCCAGGCAATGAGATGTCTCTGTCAATTCTAGAGTTTTGAAAGTTGCTTACAATGCACTTCATGTTCACTTAGGTAATATTATATCCTTCTGGAGTCTTTGATGGATTGAAGAATGTATAATTATAATTATAGTTTTCCTTAGTTATGATAAAAGATGAAGTAGATATAAATATTGTAACTATAATTTTTACTTGATACCTGATTTGTTATATGTAATTTTACTATGCTAAATTTAAGACCTTCCTTTTTTATTTAAACAGAAAAAGGAAAGTGATGCAGAATTCCCCTGCTGTATGTTGTGAGTACCATTGATGAATAAAGAAAACTGACTTGGCCTGATTGGGTGGAACAGAGATGGGTGGGGAAAACTGAACTGGAATGCTGGGAAGAAAAAAGTGGAGTTAGAGAGAAGCCGTGTAGCCCTGCCAGAGACAGATGCTGGAACTTTACCTGGTAAGCCACAACCTTATGGTCATACACAGATTAATGGATATGGGTTAGTTTAGGATATAAGAGTTAGCAAGATATGTGCTTAAGCTATTGGCCAAACAGTATTGCAAAGAATATGGTTTCTGTGTTATTATTTTGGTACTGAGCTGCTAGACAGCTGTAAAACAAACAAGCAGCCTTCCTTACAACAATGTCCCAAATATCAAATTGTAGAAGTCACAAATTCAAACACTTGTCTATTCTGTATTTCATATTTGAGCATTAAAAAATTAATTAATAACACTTAATTTATTATCTGCTTTTGCTCACCTTGAAACTAATGCCCAGGTGACTGCCTCAACATAATCTAAAAGTTCTCTTTATAGAGGATCTAAATCAGGACCTCCAGCCTTAGCTATAATATTCTGTATTTTAAAGTGAGGTGAATATGTGTTCATCACACAGGTTACATTGCCATCTGCGTGCATTACAAGGAAAAGACCTCTAGAAGGTGTAGCATTTCTCAGAAACAAGTTCTGACATCATGCCACATTTTTGTTTTCAAAAAAAAAAAACAACAGTGTTTTCAGACTCAAAAGAATTCTAATAGTAAATACTTGGCCCTGGATGACTACCAGTTCCTATCACTTTTTTATGTAGTTCAGATCCATAATTTCCTGGAGACAAAACAGAAGTTAAATTCTTTGCAAAAGTTTTATTTGTTTTCCAGTTCTACGTGCAATGCATGGCTAAGATATGTGAAGGAAATCTCTGTCTAATTGCTTCCTTTGTTTCTCCTTCAGCCAGCAGCCAAAAGTTTTAAGGAAGGAAAAAATATTTACGACTTTTGCCACGCTGTGATTTCTATTCTACTAGGCACCCACTAATGTTTGGCCAGCGTATCACATTTCCTCATTCTATGACTCTGACAATGATGTGATGAAAACGCAGCTGGAACATCAAGCTTAGGTGACAAATTTACAATTGTGTACCACATAGAACATCCACAGTCATATACTTCACTTAAACAATGGGACATTTACTTCCCTTGAAATGCTACTCAGAAAACAAAACATGTACTTACATTCTTCAATGATTTGCTGATGTCCTTAAGGTCTACCTGAAGAATATTTCCGATGATCGGGAGAGGAGTGGGGCCAGGAGGAAGCTTTCTTCTCTCAGAGCTCTGCCTCCATAGTGAAAGGAGAAACAGACAGGAGAGAACAAGCCCCAGAAGCACACCTAGAGTCATCGTTGCCTTCTCTGCTTGCTGACATGAGTGTGTGCTTACAACACAAAGCTTATGTAATGAAGCCTGCTATTCCACCCATGAATCTCTCATACAAAACAGACCAACCAGGGACAAGACTTAATCTCTCCTCCAAGTGGACCTTGTTCCAACATAGTAATTAAAGTAAAATATTGACTCCGTTGCTGTCATTTATACCAAAGCAGATCTTGTAGATTGTGGCTAAATTGTCATGGGCTGGGATCCAAGAACTTGGGGGAAAAGCTTTTCTTATATGTAGCTGCAATTGAAAAACTTAAGCTATTTCATGATAAAAAAAATTTGACTACATTTTTTTATCTTTAATTCTTAATGCTTAGGTTTGTTGAATGACAATGGACACATAGAATTCACTAAAAAGCATAATTCATATTCTATTAGCCAAAGAATAAGGGAAAACAACGGATTTCTAAAGGATGTCTTAGCTTCAAATTTGCATTACGCTAACCCTGGGAGCACAAGCTGCTGAAATAAGGTCTTTAACATATCAGATAAAACACCATGGCAGAAAGATCAATCGAGCAAACCACTCATTAGTAGCAGGAAAGTCCTTGGGTAAACAGCTTTTTTTTTTTCTATTGAGAAAAGGAGAAAAAAAAAAAAAACAAGTTTCCACTTCCTCCCAGCCTCCCATTTCCCTCCCCCTCCTCCCACCCTTCTCCCTCTCCTCCCACCCTTCTCCCCCTCCTCCCACTCCTTTCCCCCTCCCTCTCCAGTCCAAAGAGCAGTTAGGGTTTTCTGCCCTGTGGTAAGTCCTAGGTCCTCCCCCCTCCGTCCATATCTAGGAAGGTGAACATCCAAACTGGCTAGGCTCCCACCAAGCCAGCACATTAAGCAGGATCAAAACCCCGTGCCATTGTCCTTTGCGTCTCATCAGCCCTCAGTTATATAATAATTATGGAGAAATAAAATCAATAGCACAAATGTATATGTATATCACTCTACTCTCTATAACTAAAAGTGTTTTATAGATATTTAAGTTTTTAATATATTTTAATGGGTTATTCAATGCTTGAATGGAAACTTTGCTTCAGTGCCAACCAGAAAACAATGTAATATATCTGTTGCTAACCTATGCAGTGAAATACTCATTAAAATAAATATCTTAAAAGACAATTTCAAAATAACCCCGATGGCTGCTAACTTTCAATATCCTTTGTTCATTTCATATAATCAGTAGAAACATTCACCTCAGTGAGCAGATATCCACGTCTACACACCCATGTATGTGCACACAAACACAGAATTTTAATAATAGAAAATTCAAAATAGAATCTTTCCAAAAATGTCAGTGTACGAGTTAGATTTTTGTTTTGATTTTGATTTTGGTTTTTTGGTTTGTTTATTAAATAAGCATAAGCTTGGGTCAAATGAGAAAAAGGGAACTTCAGCTGAGAAAATGACCTGCAGGCTGGACAGTGGCTCATTTTCTTGATTAATCTTTGATGTGGGAGGGCCCAGGCCACTGTGGTTGGTGCCACTCCTGGGCAGCTGGTCATGAATTGTATAAGAAAGCAAGGTGAGGAAGTAATTTGTAGAAAGTCAATAAGAAGTGTTCCTCTACAGTTTCTGTGTCAGTTTCTGCATACAGGTCCCAGTCTGCTTAAGTTTCTGCCTTGATTTACCTTAATGGTGCACTATGATCTGTGACCTGGATATGTAAGGTAAATAAATCTTTTCCCTGTAAGTTACTTATGATTATGTTCTTTATTACATCAGTAGAAACAAAATAGGACAGAAATAGGTACCAAAGCATGGGACCATTGCTGTGATGGGCTTTTATACCTTGGAAATTTTTGTAAGAGAAAGGTGAAGAATTTTCAAGGTTTGAGGCTGGAAAAGTTGGAGCTTTAAAAGCTCTTGTAGGAACTTAATGATAACTCTGAGAATGACTTGAGAGTGAAGCCCTGCCTTGTGGCCTTTCAAAGAAAAGTTTGAGAGCATCCAAGAACTCTATAGAGACTGTTTTTTTGTCACAAACTGAAGTAAGAATCTGTAGGTTCTAGTCATCAAGATCTGAAGATTCAGCCATGATCATCAGGAGACCAGAACAACTGAAGCCAATGTCTTCCATTACTAGGGCAATTGACGCAGATTAGTTGGTACTGAAAACTCAGCCATGACCATCAAGAAACCAGCAGTGCTGAGGCAAAATCTTATGGGAAGCATTTCTTTAGTGCCCATAGGCAGTCAAAGCTGCATCACAAACTGGTATCTAAAGTTCATAATGTATGAGAGATTCCCACATGGTGTTAGTTTTGAAGGCATGAAGGCGTCATAGAGAGCAGCATTATATTTGATAAAAATGTGAAGAGTAGATGTCTTGTAATTTTAGTAAAAACATTTGAGTATTTCCTCCCTTGATATATTTGTCATGTATAACATTTATTGTATTTTTATGTATTCCCTCAATTCCTAGATTTTTAGGATTTATACCATGAATAAATCTTGGGATTTTTGTGGAGTAATACAAGAGTCTTAATTCGTTGCATATCTTGAGATGACCATCTGATTTCTACCAGTGAATCCATTTATGAGATATATTGTAATTATTGATTTATATATGTTGAACTCCTTTGTATACCAAGAATAAACTAAGTTTATCATGATAAAAAAAATTTGAAAGTTGTACAAAATTATGGATTCTCAAGTTAATGACCCCTTGAGAACTTATATTTTAGAAATTTAATATTTTATATAACCTGCAAATAAATAGAAATGTTATATGATAAAAACACTGAATATTCTTCCTCAATACTAAAATAAAATAAGTTTTCAAATAATATACTAATTTTTCAAAGTCACAAACATAATCTATCACATATAACCTATACTGTTAATGACAATACATCATTTTTAATTAAACTGATGGGCATAATTTTTACCATAAATAAATTTTAAGATAGAAAAATTGATGATAACATTTTCTATTTTTTTTATAAATTTATTTATTTATTTTTTTTTATTGAGAAAAGGAAAAAAAGTTTCAGCCTCCCATTTCCCTCCCCCTCCTCCCACCCTTCTTTCCCTCCCCCCACTCCTCTCCCCCTCCCTCTCCAGTCCAAAGAGCAGTCAGGGTTCCCTGCCCTGTGGAAAGTCCAAGGTCCTCCCCCTTCCGTCCATGTCTAGGAAGGTGAACATCCAAACTGGGTAGGCTCCCACAAAGCCAGAACATGAAGTAGGATCAAAACTCACCAAGGCCAGCTGGCCTGGGTCTGAAAAAGCATGGGATAAATTTGAACTAGCTGAACATAGCGGACAATGAGGAAGAATGGGAACTCAAGAACAATCGCAGTGGGTTTTTGAACCTAATGCACGTACTGGCTTTGGGGGAGCCTAGGCAGTTTGGATGCTCACCTTGGGAGACCTGGATAGAGGTGGGCGGTCCTTGGGCTTCCCACAGGTCAGGGAACCCTGATTGCTCTTTGAGCAGATGAGGGAGGGGGACTTGATCGGGGGAGGGGGAGGGAAATGGGAGGCAGTGGCAGAGAGGAGGCAGAAATCCTTAATAAATAAATAAATTAAAAAAACATATTCCACGAAAAAAAAATAAAATAAAATAAATAAAAATACAAAGGAAAAAAAAAACCTATGCCATTGTCCTTGGCGTCTCATCAGCCCTCATTGTCCGCCATGTTCAAAGAGTCCGGCTTTATCCCATGCTTTTTCAGTCACAGTCCAGCTGGCCTTGGTGAGCTCCCAATAGATCAGCCCCACTGTCTCAGTGGGTGGGTGCACCCCTCGTGGTCCTGACTTCCTTGCTTATCTTCTCCCTCCTTCCGCTCCTCATTGGGACCTTGGGAGCTCAGTCCAGTGCTCCAGTGTGGGTCTCTGTCTCTATCTCCATCCATCACCAGATGAAGGTTCTATGGTGATATGCAAGATATTCGTCAGTATTGCTATATGTTAGGGTCATTTCAGGTTCCCTATCCTCAGCTGCCCAAGGAACTAACTGGGGACATTGCCTTGGGCTCCTGGGAGCCACTCTAGGTTCAAGTCTCTTGCCAACCCTAAGGTGGCTCCCTTAACTAAGAATTGTGCTTCCGTGCTCCCCTATCCAACTTTCCTTTATCCCAATCCTCCTTTTCCCCCAAGATCCCCCCTTCCTCCCCTTCTCACTTTTCTCTCCCCATCTCCCCTTACCCCCATCCCACCCCACCCCCAAGATCCCAATTTTCTCCCCGGCAATTTTGTCTACTTCCCATAGCCAAGAGGATAACTATATGTTTTTCCTTTGGTTCACCTTCTTATTTATCTTCTTTAGGTTCGCCAATTGTAGACTCCGTGACCCTTATTTATGGCTAGAAACCAATTATGAGTGAGTACATCCCATGTTCATCTTTTTGGGTCTGGGTTACCTCACTCAGGATAGTGTTTTCTATTTCCATCCATTTGCATGCAAAATTCGAGAAGTCATTGTTTTTTACCGCAGCGTAGTAGTACTCTAATGTGTATATATATTCCACACTTTCTTAAACTGCTAATTAACCCAATTAAAAAATGGGGCACTGAACTGAACAGAGAATTCTCAACAGAAGAAGTTCAAATAGCCAAAAGACACCTAAGGTCATGCTCAACCTCCTTAGCAATCAGGGAAATGCAAATCAAAACAACTTTGAGATATCATCTTAAACCTGTCAGAATGGCTAAAATCAAAAACACCAATGATAGCCTTTGCTGGAGAGGCTGTGGAGGAACGGGTACCCTCATCCATTGCTGGTGGGAATGCAATCTTGTGCAACCACTTTGAAAATCAGTGTTTCGGTTTCTCAGGAAATTCGGGATCAACCTACCCCTAGACCCAGCAATACCACTCTTGGGAATATACCCAAGAGATGCCCTATCATATGACAAAAACATTTCTTCAACTATGTTCCTAGCTGTATTATTTGTAATAGCCAGAACCTGGAAACAACCTAGATGTCCTTCAATGGAAGAATGGATGAACATTTTTTATTTTAAATGTGGCACAGAACTGTCAGGAAACCTGTCATTCTAACACAGCTCCTACATGTCAAGTGTATTAAAAATCCGAACTGATAACCACTGTTATTCGCCATTGCTTACAGCTCAAAATAATTCCATCAAACAAAACGTTTATCACACAGTAGGAATTACCTTATTGTACTTCCTCTACTCTTCCTAAAAGTCAGAAATTTCACATTAAATAGAAGCATCCAATTTGACTTCAAGGATATTTACAGTGGGATATTATCACTGGCAGAAAAGAAAAACAAATCTTGTTCTCCATAACTAAGAAAGACTGAATTTAAATAACTTATTGATGACAACATGGGAAATGGTCAACTTCAAAATATTATAAAGATATTTTCATTCTGCCATTTCAAAAATAAAATAAAATTTAAAAGTAAACTTTTTCTTTCTACTTTTTATTGATTTTGTTGAGCTATACATTTTTCTCTGCTACCGTTTCTTTCTCTTCCCCTCCACTTCAACCCTCTCCCATGGACGCCATGAACCCAATTTACTCAAGTTATTTTGTCTTTAAGAAAATAAACTTGTAAGCAGAACAATTGGGTGCAATACAATATAAGTGTTGTACTCCAAATATGAAATGAATCCCTTTGATTCATGTGCTTGAACACTTGGAGGCATGATTTTGACAGAATATGGATTCTTTAGGAGACAGAACTTTGTCCAAGGGAGAGGGTAATTTCTTCAGAGTACTTTTGGGGTGATGAGGTTTTACAGCCTGAATCCACCTCTTATTGCTCTCTGCAACAAAATATGAAACATAGATGTCTCCCAGTTAAACACTACTACTGTCAGAAGCCACTTTTTTCACTTCCTCTCCCCTACATAGTTAACTGTAACACCTCATACAATAAGGCAAACTAAATTCTTCCACCCACAAATTGCTTCCTGTCAGAAACTTGATCGCATCAACTAGGAAAGTTACCAATACAGAAAATTCATATATAAAAGTGAGACCATTTGGATACACCTAACTATGAAATTATAGAGCTTTGGAACTGGTCTGCTAAAAGTTTGCAGAAGAGTTTGGAGATAAAAGTACAAGGGAGTGACCACCAAGGGAGCAGGCCCCAACTGGAGATCTCTATAGGACTGGGTACAAGAAAGGGACCACCACAGAAACAGGCCAAAGCCAGAGACAACTGTGGGAACAGGCCTGAGCCAGCAACCTCCACCAGAGCATGTTTGAGCCAGTGACCTTCACAAGAGCAGGCTTGATCCAGTGATCTCCACTGGAGCAGGCCCAAGGAAGTGACCTCCACAGAAGCACGTGCAAGGGAGCCCCTGCTGAGGGACCAAGCCCAAGCCAGAGCTTTTTACAGGACCCAGCACAATTAGTGATTTCTGGGGGAGTAGGCACAAGTCAGCAACCTGTGCCAGAGCAGGCTCTAGCCAGTAACCTCCAAGAGAGTAGACCTGAGCCAGTGAATTCCACCAGAGCAGGCTTGAGGCAAGGTAAAAACACACTCAACACCACAAAGAGCAACACAACACCAATAAAACTAATGGCCCTACAACAGCAAGACTTAAACAACCCAATATAGATGAAGCAGAAGAAAATTATTACAAAAGTAGCTTTAATAGAATGTTTAAGGCCCTTAAAGAAGAAACAAAATATTGCCTAAAAGAAATGAATGAAAAGACAAACAAAAAAATTGGAAGAAATTATCAAATCCCTTAAAGAAAACCACAAAAAAAGCGAACAGATGAAAGAAATTATTCAAGACTGGAAAACTGAAAGAGAGACAATAAAGAAAACACAAACTGAGGAAATTATAGAAATCAAAATTATGGGAAAACTACCTGGAAGCACAAATGCAAGCACAAACAGCAGAATATAAGACATGGAAGACAGAATCTCAAGCACTGAAGATACAATAGAAGAAATAAATTAATTGGTCAAAGAAAACATTAAATCTAGCAAAAGCTTAACACCAAATATCTAGGAAATGTGGGACACCATGAAAAGACCAAACCTAAGAATAATAGGAATAAAAGAAGGAAAAGATGTTCAAATCGAAAGCACAGAAAATACATTTAATATAATCATAGAAGAAAAGTTTCCTGACCTAAAGAAAGATATGCATATATGGATGGATACAAGAAGCTTAGAGAACACCAAAGAGACTGGATCAAAAAAGTCCTCTAGACACATAATAATCAAAACACTAAACATACAGAATAATGAAAGAATATTAAGAGCAGCAAAGAAAAAAAGCCCAAGTAACATGTAAAGGCAAACCTATCAGAATTACAACTGATTTCTCAATGGAAACAATGAAAGTCAGGAGATCCTAGTTAAGTGTTATACAAGCATTAAGTGACCACAGATGCCAGCCCAGACTAGTCTCCCCAGCAAAACTTTAAATCACCATAGACAGGGGGGAAAAAAGATATAACATGACAGAACCAATGACAGCTTTAACCAATACCAAGCCACAACTCCAGCCCTACACAAAGTACTAGAAGGAAAACTCCAACCCAAGGAAGTTGGCTACACCCACAAAAACACAAACAATAGATGATCTTACAGCAGCCATTCCCAAAGAAGGGAAAAACACACACAATACATCACCACTAACCAAAACTAAAATAACAGGAACTAGCGATCACTGGTCATTAATATCCATTAATATAAGTGGACTCAACTCACCTATAAAAAGACATAGGCTAACAGATTGGATACAAAAACATAATTCATCCTTCTGCTGCATACCAGAAACAAACCTCAACCTCAAAGATAGATATCGCCTCAGAGTAAAGGGTTGGGGAAATTTTTTCTAATCAAATGGACCTAAGAAACAAGCTGATATAGCCATCCTAATAGCTAACAAAATAGACTTCAAACTATAATCAATCAAAAGAGACAAAGAAGAATATTTCATATAAGGCAAAGAAAAAACCATAAAGAGTAAATCTCAGTGTTGAACATCAATGCCCCAAATACAAGGGCACCCTCATATACAAAAGAAACACTTCTAAAGCTTAAATCACACATTAAATTCGACACACTAATAGTGGGAGATTTCAACACCCCACTCTGACCACTAGACAGGTGTGTTAAACAGAAAATTAACAGCGAAATAAGGGAACTAACAGAAGTTATGACTCAAATGAACTTAATAGAAAATTATAGAGCATTCCATGCAAACTTAAAAGAATATACCTTCTTCTCAGAAATTCACGAAACTATCTGAAAAATTGACCACATTATAGGTAACAAAGTAAACCTTAACATATACAAAGAAGATAGAATAAATTCATGTATCTTATTGGATAATCATGATTTAAAATTAGAATTCAGTCCCAGTCCAGCTGGCCTTGGTGAGCTCCCAATAGATCAGCCCCACTGTCTCAGTGGGTGGGTGCACCCCTCGTGGTCCTGACTTCCTTGCTCATGTTCTCCCTCCTTCTGCTCCTCATTTGGACCTTGGGAGCTCAGTCCGGTGCTCCAGTGTGGGTCTCTGTCTCTATCTCCATCCATCGCCAGATGAAGGTTCTAAGGTGATATGCAAGATATTCATCAGTAGCTTTTCGTCAAGATGGCACCGAAAGGGAAGAAGGAAGCTCCTGCCCCTCCCAAAGCCGAAGCTAAAGTGAAGGCCTTGAAAGCCAAGAAGGCAGTGCTGAAAGGCGTCCACAGCCACAAAAAGAAGATCCGCACATCGCCCACTACCCTGCGGCTATGAAGGCAGCCTAAATACCCCGGAAGAGCACGCCCAGGAGGAACAAGCTTGACCACTATGCCATCATCAAGTTCCCCCTGACCACCGAGTCAGCCATGAAGAAGATAGAAGGCAACAACACACTTGTGTTCATTGTGGACGTTAAGGCCAACAAGCACCAGATCAAACAGGCTGTGAAGAAACTCTATGACATCGATGTGACCAAAGTCAACACCCTCATAAGGCCCGACAGAGAGAAGAAGGCGTATGTTCGGTTGGCTCCTGATTATGATGCTCTGGATGTTGCCAACAAGATTGGAATCATCTAAACTGAGCCCACCTGGCTAATTCTAAATATACACTTTTTCACCATAAAAAAAAAATAAGATATTCATCAGTATGGCTATAGGTTTCGATCCTACTGTATGAACTGGCATTGTGGGAATCTAGCCTGTTTGGATGCTCACCTTCCTGGACCTGGATGGGGGCGGGGGGGGGGGGGGGGGGGGGGGGGATTTGGACTTCCCACAGGGCAGGGAATCTGTACTGCTCTTCAGACTCAAGAGGGAGGGGGAATGGAGTGGGGGGAGGGGGAGAGGAGTAGGGAGAGGGGAAGAGGAGGGGAAAGAGGGGAAAAGGAGGGGGGAAGGGAAAGAGTCGGAAATCTTTTCAACAAAAAAATTAATAAAAAATTAAAATAAAAATGGAATTCAACAGCAACACTAATTTCAGAAAGGCCAAAACCACATAGAAATTGAACAATGCTTGATGGGTCAAGGAAGAAATAAAGGAAGAAATTAAAGACTTTCTAAAATTCAAAGAAAATAGCCACACAACATACCCAAACTTATGGCACACAGTGAAAGCATGTTTAAATGAAAGTTCATAGCACTAAATGCCTGCATAGAGAATCTGAAAAAAATCCTGCATTTGTGAGTTGACAGAACACCTAAAACTCTAGAACAAAAAGAAGAAAAGTCACCCAGGGAGACAGGACACCAGGAAATAATCAAATAGAGAACTAAAATCAACAAAATAGATACAAAAAAAATACAAAGAATCAATAAGACAAAGAGTTGGTGCCTTGAGAAAATCAACAAAATAGACAACACTTATCCAAACTAACCCAAAGACAGGGAAAGAATATCCAAATTAACAAAATAAGAAATGAAAGGGGGACATAAAAACAGGCATAGAGTAAATCCAAAGAATCATTATGTCATATTTCAAAAGCCTATACCCCCAAAAATTGGAAAACATAAAGGAAATGGACAATTTTTTTTTTTTGGTTTTTCGAGACAGGGTTTCTCTGTGGCTTTGGAGCCTGTCCTGGAACTAGCTCTGTAGACCAGGCTGGTCTCGAACTCGCAGAGATCCGCCTGCCTCTGCCTCCCGAGTGCTGGGATTAAAGGTGTGTGCCACCATCGCCCGGCTGGACAATTTTATATACAAATATCACTTACCAAAATTAAATCAATACCAAATGAGCAAATTAAATAGACCTATACTGCTAAAGAAATAGAAACAGTCATCAAAAGTCTCCCAATCAAAAAAAAGTACAAGACCAGATAGTTTCGTGCAGTATTCTTCAATATTTGCAAAGAAGAAAATAAATACTTTTTAAGTTGTTCTACACAAGATAAACAGAAGGAATATTGTCAAACTCTTTTTACGAGTCTACAATTACCCTGATACCAAAACCACATGAAGACATTATTAAAAAAGAGAATTACAGTCCAGTCTCACTCATAAACATTGATGCAAAAGATTTCAATAAAATATGGGCAAACCGAATCTAAGAACACATCAGAAAAATAATTCACCATGATCAAGTTGGCTTTATCCCAGAGATGCAGGGATGGTTCAACATATGAAAATCTGTCAGTGTAATCCACCATATAAACAAACTGAAAATCTTATCTTATTAGACACTTATTAGACACATGATATCTTATTAGACACTGAAAAAGCCTTTGACAAAATACACCATCCCTTCAATATCTTCCATCTTGGAGAGAGCAGGGATACAAGAACATACCTAAACACAATAAAAATAATATACAACAAGACAAAAGTCAACATCAAACTAAATGGAGAGAAACTCAAAGCAACTCCACCGAAATCAGGAACAAGACAAAGTTGTCCACTCTCTCCATATCTATTCAAGAAAATACTTGAGGGTATACCTAGAGCAATAAAACAACAAAAAGTGATCAAGGGGATACAAATTAAAAAAGAAGTCAAACTCTCACTATTAGCTAATGATATGATAGTTTACATAAGTGACCCCAAAAATTCTACCAAGGAACTTCTACAATGTATAAACACCTTCAATAATGTATCAGTATACACAATGTCTGGACAGGATAAGCAGGATACAAGACAAAAGACAGGGTAAGAGATTTTTGAAAAATTTCCTGCCTCTGAAAATGGTCTGTCAGTTACTCTAGGCCTTAGCCAAAGTTGCTTACTCCAACATTGTAAATGAGACTTTGGGTAATTGAATTGTCTAGGTAACCAGTTGTCTCTGTCATTTGTTGTACATTTTGGAAGTTGCTTGACTCACTTTCTGCTTACTCAAGTAATTTTATTTCCCTTATCGGGTATTCAATATGGTTGAAGACTAGATAGTTGCAGTTACTTTCTTCTCATGACTTGGTCAAGTTATTTATAATACAAGACTTAACTCCTTAGGATAGGATAATTATTGAAACATTTATCACATGTTTCTTGCTTGATATTGTTTATGCTGGTTGTAATTCTAACTTTTATACCTGATATTTGTTTTTTTTTTCCATTTTTTATTGAGAAAAGGAGAAAAAAAAACAAGTTTCCACCTCCTCCCAGCCTCCCATTTCCCTCCCCTTCCTTCCACCCTTCTCCCCCTCCTCCCACCCTTCTCCCCCTCCTCCCACCCTTCTCCCCCTCCCCCCACTCCTCTCCCCATCCCTCTCCAGTCCAAAGAGCAGTCAGGGTTCCCTGCCCTGTGGTAAGTCCTAGGTCCTCCCCTCTCCATTCATTTCTAGGAAGGTGAACATGCAAACTGGCTAGGCTACCACAAAGCCAGCACATTACGTAGGTTCAAAACCCCGTGCCATTGTCCTTGGCTTCTCATCAGCCCTCATTGTTCGCCATGCTCAGAGAGTCCAGTTTTATCCCATGCTTTTTCAGTCACAGTCCAGCTGGCCTTGGTGAGCTCCCAATAGATCAGCTCCACTGTCTCAGTGGGTGGGTGCACCCCTGGTGGTCCCGACTTCTTTGCTCATGTTCTCCCTCCTTCTGCTCCTCATTGGGACCTTGGGAGTTCAGTCCAGTGCTCCAGTGTGGGTCTCTGTCTCTATCTCCATCCATCACCAGATGAAGGTTCTATGATTATATGCAAGACATTCGTCAGTATTGCTCTAGGATAGGGTCATTTCAGGTTCCCTATCCTCAGCTGCCCAAGGAACTAACTGGGGACCTTGGCTTGGGCACCTGGGAGCCACTCTATGTTCAAGTCTCTTTCCAACCCTAAGGTGGCTCCCTCAACTAAGAATTGTGCTTCCGTGCTCCCCTATCCAACCTTCCTTTATCCCAATCCTCCTTTTTCCCCAAATACCCCCATTCTCCCCTTCTCCCTTAACTCTCCCCATCTCCCCTTACCACCATCCCACCCCACCCCCAAGATCTCAATTTTCTCCCCGGCCATTTTGTCTACTTCCCATAGCCAAGAGGACAACTATATGTTTTTCCCTTGGTTCACCTTCTTACTTAGCTTCTTTGGGATCACCAATTGTAGACTCCGTGACCCTTGTTTATGGCTAGAAAAAAATTATGAGTGAGTACATCCCATATTCATCTTTTTGGGTCTGGGTTACCTCACTCAGGATAGTGTTTTCTATTTCCATCCATTTTCAAGCAAAATTTGAGAAGTCAATGTTTTTTACCGCAGCGTAGTACTCTAGTGTGTATATATTCCATACTTTCTTCATCCATTCTTCCTTTGAAGGGCATCTAGGTTGTTTCCAGATTCTGGCTATTACAAATAATACTGCTATGAACATAGTTGAACAAAGGCTCTTGTCCTATGATCGGGCATCTCTTGGGTATATTCCCAGGAGTGGTATTGCTGGGTCCAGGGGAAGGTTGATCCCGAATTTCCTGAGAAACCGAAACACCGATTTCCAAAGTGGTTGCACAAGATTGCATTCCCACCAGCAATGGATGAGGGTACCCGTTCCTCCACAGCCTCTCCAGCAAAGGCTATCATTGGAGTTTTTGATTTTAGCCATTCTGACAGGTGTAAGATGATATCTCAAAGTTGTTTTGATTTGCATTTCCCTGATCGCTAAGGAGGTTGAGCATGACCTTAGGTGTCTTTTGGCCATTTGAACTTCCTCTGCTGAGAATTCTCTGTTCAGTTCAGTGCCCCAATTTTTAATTGGGTTAATTAGCATTTTAAAGTCTAGTTTCCTGAGTTCTCTATATATTTTGGAGATCAGACCTTTGTCTGTTGCGGGGTTGGTGAAGACCTTCTCCCAGTCAGTAGGTTCCCCTTTTGTCTTGGTGACAGTGTCCTTTGCTTTACAGAAGCTTCTCAGTTTTAGTAGGTCCCATTTATTCAATGTTGCCCTTAATATCTGTGCTGTTGGGGTTACACATAGGAAGCGATCTCCTGTGCCCATCTCCTGTAGGGTACTTCCCACTTTCTCTTCTATCAGGTTCAATGTGTTCTGACTGATAGTGAGGTCTTTAATCCATTTGGACTTGAGTTATGTGCATGGTGATAGATATGGGTCTATTTTCATTCTTCTACAGGTTGACATCCAGTTATGCCAGCACCATTTGTTAAAGATGCTTTCTTTCTTCCATTGTATACTTTTGGCTCCTTTTTCAAAAATGAGGTGTTCATAGGTTTGTAGGTTAAAATTCGGGTCTTCTACACGATTTCATTGGTCAGCTTCTCTGTTTTTATGCCAGTACCACACTGTTTTCATCACTATAGCTCTGTAATAGAGTTTGAAGTCAGGGATGGTAATGCCTCCAGACTATCCTTTATTGTATAGGAATGTTTTGGCTATTCTGGGTTTTTTGTTTTTCCATATAAAGTTGATTATTGTCCTCTCAAGATCTGTGAAGAATTTTGATGGGACCCTGATGGGGATTGCATTGAATCTATAAATTGCCTTTGGTAGAATTGCCATTTTTACTATGTTGATCTGCCCAATCCAAGAGCAAGGGAGGTCCTTCCATTTTCTGGTATACTCCTCAGTTTCTTTCTTCAATGCCTTAAAGTTCTTGTCAAATAGATCTTTCACTTCCTTGGTTAGAGTTACCCCAAGATATTTTATGCTGTTTGTGGCTATCATGAAAGGTGATGCTTCTCTGATTTCCCTCTCTGCTTCCATATCTTTTGTTTATAAGAGGGCAACTGATTTTTTGGAGTTGATCTTGTATCCTGCCACATTACTAAAGGTGTTTATCAGCTGTAAAAGTTCTTTGGTGGAGTTTTGGGGGTCGCTTATGTACACTATCATATCATCTGCAAATAACGAAAGATTAACTTCTTCCTTTCCAATTCGAATCCCGTTGATCCCCTTATGTTGTCTTATTGCTATTACTAGAACTTCAAGCACTATATTGAAGAGGTATGGCGAGAGTGGACAGCCTTGTCGTGTTCCTGAGTTTAGTGGGATGACTTTAAGTTTCTCTCCATTTAATTTGATGTTAGCTGTCGGCTTGCTGTATATAGCTTTTATTATATTTAGGTATGACCCTTGTATCCCTAATCTCTCCAAGACTTTTATCATAAAGGGATGTTGAATTTTGTCAAATGCTTTTTCAGCATCTAATGAAATGATCATATGGTTTTTTTTCTTTCATTTTATTTATATGCTGGATTACATTGATAGATTTTCGTATGTTGAACCAGCCCTGCATCCCTGGGATGAAGCCTACTTGATCATAATGGATAATTTTTCTAATGTGTTCTTGGATACAGTTTGCCAGTATTTTGTTGAGGATTTTTGCGTCGATGTTCATGAGTGAGATTGGCCTGTAATTCTCTTTCTTGGTTGAGTCTTTGTGTAGTTTTGGTATCAGAGTGACTGTAGCTTCATAAAAGGAACTTGGCAATGACTCTTCTGTTTCTATATTGTGAAATACATTAAGGAGTATCGGTATTAGGTCTTCTTGGAAGTTCTGGTAGAATTCTGCATTGAAACCATCTGGTCCTGGGCTTTTTTTGGTAGGGAGGTTTTTGATAACCTCTTCTAATTATTCGCGACTAACCGGTCTGTTTAGATTGTTCACCTGGTCCTGGTTTAACTTTGGTATATGGTATTTATCTAAAAAAGTGTCCATTTCCTTTACATATTCCAGTTTTGTGGCATATAGGCTTTTGTAGTAAGATCTAATGATTCTCTGAATTTCCTCTGTGTCTGTGGTTATGTTCCCCTTTTCATTTCTGATCTTCTTAATTTGCAAATTCTCTCTCTGCTGTTTGATTAGTTTGGATAGGGGTTTGTCAATCTTGTTGATTTTCTCCAGGAACCAGCTTTTTGTTTCATTGATTCTTTGGATTGTTTTCTGTGTTTCTATTTTGTTGATTTCAGCCCTCAGTTTGATTATTTCCAGTCTTCTACTCCTCCTAGGTGAGTCTGCTTCTTTTTTTTTTCTAGAGCTTTCAGGTGGGCTGTTAAGTCTCCAATGTGAGCTTTCTCTGTTTTCTTTAAGTGGGCACTTAGTGCTATGAACTTTCCTCTTCGGATTGCTTTCATAGTGTCCCGTAAGTTTAAGTATGTTGTTTCTTTATTTTCATTGAATTCCAGGAAGACTTTAATTTCTTTCTTTATTTCTTCCCTAATCCAGGTATGGTTCAGTAGTTGACTGTTCAGTTTCCATGAGTTTGTAGGCTTTCTGGGGGTAGCATTGTTGTTGAATTCTAACTTTAATCCATGGTGATCTGATAAGACACAGGTGGTTACTAATATTTTTTTGTAACTGTGGATGTTTGCTTTGTTACCGACTATGTGGTCGATTTTTGAGAAGGTTTTATGAGCAGCAGAGAAGAAGGTATATTCTTTCCTATTTGGGTGGAAAGTTCTATAGATGTCTGTTAAGTCCATTTTAATCATTACCTCCATTAATTCTCTTATTTCTCTGTTAGGTTTCTGTCTGATTGACCTGTTCATTGGTGAGAGAGGAGTGTTGAAGTCTCCTACTATTAGTGTGAGAGGTTTGATGGCTGCCTTGAGTTTTAGCAATGTTTCTTTTATGTACGTGGGTGCTTTTATATTAGGGGCATAGATGTTCAGGATTGAGACTTCATCCTAATGAACTGTTCCTGTTATGAGTATAAAATGCCCCTCTCCATCTCTTCTGATTGATTTAAGTTTCAAGTCTACTTTGTTAAAGATTAGTATGGCCACACCTGCTTGTTTCTTAGGTCCATTTGCTTGATAAGCCTTTTCCCAGCCCTTTACTCTGAGTAGGTGCCTGTCTTTGTGGTTAAGGTGTGTTTCTTGTAAACAGCAGAATGTTGAATCCTCTTTTCACATCCAATCTCTTAGCCTGTGCCTTTTAATAGGTGAGTTAAGTCCATTGACATTAAGTGATATTAATGACCAGTGGTTGTTAACGCCGGTCATTTTTTTAGTAGTAGAGTTTGTGTGTTTCCCTTCTTTGATTTGTGTTTGGGAAGGGTCTCTAGACGTCTGAGTTATTGTGGTCATTGTTAGACTCCTTGGTTAGTGATTTTCCTTCTATTACTTTCTGTAAGGCTGGATTTGTGGCTGCGTATTGTTTAAATTTGTTTTTATCGTGGAAAATTTTATTTTCTCCATTTATACTGAATGAAAGCTTGGCTGGGTATAGTAATCTGGGCTTGCATCCATGGTGTCTTAGTTTCTGCAGTACGTCTATCCAGGACCTTCTGGCTTTCATGGTTTCCATGGAGAAGTCAGGTGTAAGTCTGATAGGTTTACCTTTATCAGTAATTTGGCCTTTTTCCTTTGCAGCTCTTAATATTCTTTCCTTATTCTGTATGCTTTGTGTTTTGATAATTATATGGTGAGGAGATGTTTTTTTTTTTGATCCAGCCTATTCGGTGTTCTGTATGCTTCTTGCACCTTCATAGGCATATCTTTCAATAGGTTGGGAAAGTTTTCTTCTATAATTTTATTAAATATATTTTCTGGACCATTGAGCTGCACTTCTTCTCCTTCTTCTACTCCTATTATTCTTAGGTTTGGTCTTTTTTTGTGTGTCCCATATTTCCTGAATGTTTTGTGATGAGAGTTTGTTGGACTTGCTGTTTTCTTTGATCAGTGTATTTATTTTCTCTATGGTATCTTCAGAATCTGAGATTCTTTCTTCTAACTCTTGTATTCTGTTGGTTATGCTTGTTTCTGTAGACTCTGTTTGTTTACTTAAATTTTCCATGTCCAGCCGGCCCTCTGTTTGTGTTTTCTTCTTTGCCTCCAGTTCAGTTTTCAAGTCTTGAACTGTTTCCATTATCTGTTTGATTGTTTTTCCTGGGTTTCTAGGGTATCATTCACTGATTTATTCAATTCTTCAAACTTTCTGTTATATTTCTCATCCATTTCTATAAGGGCGTTTTTTACATGCTGTTTAAGGGCATCAATCACTTTCATGAAGTCAATCTTTTCTACTTCTTCTTGATTAAGGTGTTCATGTCCTCTCGTTGTGAGGTCGCTGGTTTCTGGTGGCTTCATGTTGCTTTTCAGCTTGTTCGGCAAATTCTTGCCTTGGTGTCTGCCCATCTCTTCTTCCAAATGCTCCCTTATGAATCTTCTTTTATCAGATCAGGTCTCCTTGCCTACCCAACGCTGGCTCTCCCCAACGTTGGCTCTCCTGGCGCCAAGAGATCAGGTCTCCTTGCTGGTTGGGCAGCTTGCAAACAAAGTGCCTACCCCCAACGCTGTCTCTCCTGGCTCAGAGAGATCAGGCCTCCATGCTGGTGGGCAGGTAGCAAACAAAGCTCCTACCCTGCTTGGTGCAGGCAGGCAATAAAAACAAAGGGAGTCCCGCCCGCTTGAGTGCCCCGAGGATTCGGACCCAGTGCCCAGACAGGCTGGGCTGGGTGATGTTATTTGCAGAAAGAGGACAGTGGGGCCGAAGTGGGGAGGGTTCTGGATGGGAGCTGGGTGGGCTAGGAAGAAAGAGGAGGTATGCAGAGTGTGGAGGCCCTGCAGAGAGCCCAAGAAGGATAGGGGGCCAAGGAACCTCTGAGCTCCTCTTCCGAGACTGTCGCCGCGGGGCCAGAAACTCACCCCAATGCTGTCTCTCCTGGCGCCGAGAGATCAGGCCTCCATGCTGGTGGGCAGGTCGCAAACAAAGCGCCTACCCTGCTTGGTGCAGGCAGTTGATAGAAACAAAGGGAGTCCCGCCCTCTTGAGTGCCCCGAGGATTCGGACCCAGTGTCCAAACAGGCTGGGCTGGGTGATGTTATTTGCAGCAAGAGGACAGTGGGGCCGAGGTGGGGAGGGTTCTGGATGGGAGCTGGGTGGGCTAGGAAGAAAGAGGAGGTATGCAGGGAGTGGAGGCCCTGCAGAGAGCCCAAGAAGGATAGGGGGCCAAGGAACCTCTGAGCTCCCCTTCCAAGGCTGGCGCCGCGGGGCCAGAAACTCACCCCAATGCTGTCTCTCCTGGCGCCAAGAGCCTGATATTTGTTCTTATTGTATGTAATTTTGTATTAGGCTTAGACTTTCTTATTTAAACAAAAGGCGGAGGTGCTGTAGGAATTCCTATAGCCAGTAGTCTTTAAGTTACCTGCCTACTTGGGCATGGCCTCTTATACTATAAATGCCAATGTAAAGCACGTGTCTGGTATCTCTTCCAGCTGCTGGATTTGGTTGCAGTTTCCCACTCAAGCAGAAGACTGTGATCTGTGAGTCTAGGCCTAAATAAATAACCCTTTATTATACTCAATTCTCAGCTAGTATGGGATTTCTTTTTAGTGTCCGTCTTCAACTGTGTCCTTTTTAGGGTTAATGAATAAAACCTCAAAGATCCGGTCTTCTGATTGATAGCACATAGACTTCTCATGGTAGATCTGAGTCAAAAATGGGATCATTTCAGTCTTCCAATCTTCCTTCTGGCAAGTTAATCACTTTTATGTGATTCGGTAATATTTATTGATTATGAAAAAAATATATTTTATCACACTGTCTTTGAATATAAATATTAATTAGGTAATATTTATAGCATGTATTGATAAACATGAATGTCATTAAGAATTTGATTGCATCTGTATTTTAATTAAAGTTTTATGCACAACAGAGAAAAACAAAGATTTGCCCTATGACTTGCATAGCAAGAAATTCTTCCTTGAACTTTTATTTGAATATATATATATATATATATATATATATATATAATGAAATACCATAGTATTAGCCTTCTTTCCTCATCCCCAATGCCATCATATCCTCCTGAGTAAATCTCTTACAAGCTGCAACATTATACATTATAATGTAATCTTCAGTCATCTTTTCACAATTGACTTATCAGAACCAAGGGATTTGATAAATATGAAAGCAAAAAGCGAGGCTTTTGGGACTATTGCTTTGTGAATAAAGTAATTGTCCTTTGCTGTAGGTTTTGTTTTACTGTAGCTGAACTCCTTTTCTGTTACATATTTGGGAACTGTTTCATGAAAACAGTTTTCCACTGCCAGGCCTCCATTCCTCTCTCTTAGGTAAGCACAGAGATCTGCTTTCCTGCAAATATCATTATCAACAAGAATTATGTCAGTAATTAGTGTCCAGGCATAGAGTATCCCACTTAAGACATTCACAGATATATAAGGACATAGAATTACTACCTGCCCAAGCTGATGCTCTGGTTTAACTTCTCTTAAAAGATTCATAACTCCTTATGTTCTCCTCAGTTTACTGATGATTTCAGTTCAGGACTCTCAAAGACAGCAGAAGAAATAATTAAATTCAACTGAGAGAAAGACCCACAACAAACATGATCAGAACAGTTGATAACAGCATAACCCAAAACTGAAAATTTAGAGACTTGGGTCTCTTCTTCTCCTAGAGCAGAAAACCTAATCCAGACCTAAATCAACTGCAGCATCTGGTGTATGTGCTAATCATATCAAAGCCATCAGCTTCTCACTGAATGTTGCTTAGTTACCTTGTAGCCTCTATGCATGCTGGGGGAAAAGAATCTGCTTGCTGATTTAAAATACAATCCATGCCCTATTCATAATTGTACTGAAAATAAACATTTTAGCCCTTTACTAACCACCTAAAAATGTAGTATAGCATATATATTATAACCTTCTCCTCCAGAATTACCTGATGATTTAATTCCTTTCTTAACTAACTTTCTCCATTAAAGAGTTCACCAGACTTGTACAAACTGTGAGTTGTGTGGAAATCTTTACCTGATTTTGTATGGGACAAAAGAATTCTAGCTTTGGAACATGCTAGGGCTCAGGAATTACTGGTTTTAAGCATATATATGACCGGGAATGTTTTTAATGGATAGAACTAAGAACAATGTAGAATAAGAGAGAACAGAAAGAATAAGGATTGACAAAAGAATAAAGAAACATGGACAGATGACTCCCGTTGTGAGTAGACTTCTTTACCCTCAGATTTTCGGTCCTTCTTTAGTTTAACCTGGCATCTTTAACTGAACCCCATTAGAAATCATCCATATAAGTGCAAGGATTTTTTTAAGGATTTTTTTAATGTACATAATCTGATGTGGGAGTGTCATATATCAATCTGTTGATTTCATTGGTTAAGTAATAAACAAACTGCTTGGCCTCATAGCTTAGAACATAGTGGGTGGAGTAAACAGTACAGAATGCTGGGAGGAAGAGGAAGTGAGGTAAGACACCTCAGACAGAGACGCCATGCTCCCCTCTCCCTGGCAGACGCGATAGCTCTGCTCTCTGAGGCACACGTGATGAAGCTCCGACCCAGGATGGACGTAGGCTAGAATCTTCTCAGTAAGCGCACCTCATGGTGCTACATAGATTAATAGAAATGGGTTAAGAGGCTGAAACTAATGGGCCAGGCAGTGTTTAAAAGAATACAGTTTGTGTGTTGTTATTTCGGGGCATAAGCTAGCCAGGCGGCCAGGGTGCTGGGGATGCAGCCCCACTGCTCCTATTACTACAATGATCCACTAAATCCAATTAATGCTGTCCATATGTTCATGGTTTTGAGGCCTTCCTCTAGAACTTGGGATCCAACCAATGGCTGCATCTTCAGGAAGAGGAGATTCTCAGCCTTGGTCCAAGCAGCTTCATTTTGCAGGCAGCATCAGTCAATGTAGAAAAGAGTACTTAGCCTTAAAAAAACATCGATGTCAATGCCTTCCCCAAGGCTGAAGGAGCATCATGAAAGTTTGAATGTAAGTTCTAGAGAATGAAGAGGAGGGGTGTGGATGGTAGTCTTCTGGACATGGTATGGTTAGCACACTAATGAACTCAGCATAAGACCTGCAAAATTCCACCATAGGTAGAGTAGATGGTCTCCAGGACTTACCCACTGAGCTCTAAACTTTTAAAGAATATCAGCTTCTTACTCTGAATTATAGTCTGTGAGTTTGGAACAAGATGTAGATTCTGAGGAAACAGCTGGGCTGGCACTGGAGTTGATGGAGTTGACATAATCTGTAGCTGATTTGAAATCTTTTTGGAAAAGATTATCTAGAGACAGAAGTAAAATTAAGCAGTTCAGAAAAGATTTTTTTTTCTTTTAGAGGTATACTTGAAACTTTTAGTTTGTAGTCCTGGGAGTCAAAAAGAGGAGTCCCAAGATGAGGGAAAGGTTAGGCTTATGTTCCGGTAGTTGGGAAAAAGAGTCCGAAGACTGGGGAATTGGGAAGAGATCCCACTCATAGGAACAATCAAAGGCAGGAAAACTTAGGCTATTGCTTGACGGGAGTTCTTATCTGGAGTCTGTGGAGAGTTCTTGAGAAGAACCAAGTAAAATTAGACTGGCTATATAAGGCTAATTGGTGAATAATTGTTGTTTCTATAAGCAGGGTCTGGTTGTGTTGGGAGAAAATAATTTGACAGACTTTTGTTATATCAAAATAATCTTTCTTGAGGCATTCACATAGGTTCTGAAACTGAAATATTCTAGTAACATGGATTTTTTGTGATGTCCTGAGAAAATGATGAGAAGGATGATCTGTAATAGGTTTTGGGGGTTGGTGTGGAAAGGTTGAGAGAATTTGGCTTTAGATCTCAAAGGAGGACTTGAATTGACAAGTGGACACTCAGTTGTAAGGGTGGGAAATGGCAACTAGGGTATCAGCCTTAAAGGGGACTGTGGCTAATAGAGAGTTCTAAAGAGAGGACAAAGAAAGTAGTAGGAGTCATTGAAAGAGATATCAATAAGGTTTAGGAGAGAGTTTGTGGATGACCTTGACCCAAGTGAGGGCTTGGATACGAGAGTATATGTATGTTGGAGAGGAGATGGTTTGGAAGTAGCTGTGTCTTGTAATTGAGAATATAAGATTTTGGGGAATGAATTGGTGGTGGATGTTTGGCAATCATTTGGGCAGGAAAAAAAAGGATGACATTTGTGGGGGTGGAAGTTTGTGAGGAAAGAAGCAGCAGAAGGTGAAGATGAATATGCAGAGTGGGGGTTAGAAGACTGTCCTGTGCTGATAAAAGCTTAGATATGTTGCTATCTTGGTTACACAGTAGGCTTGCCTGGACAGAAGTGGAATGAATGATAAAAGTAGGTTGAGTCATGAAAGTAGGGTGAAAGGGTGGATTGAGAGGCACGTCAGCACAATTATTGTCTTTACTGATAATGGAGGAGACAGTCTGGTGTGACCATCTGACAGAAAGGAGCTATCATCAGTATAAAAAAGGTAGGTAGAAGCAGTTAGAAGACCCTCTTGGGTATGAGAGGGATGGGGTAGGAGGTTTTTGAGAGTTTTGGATGGAACAATAATGAATAAATGGGACCACCTAAAACTGAGAAGCTTCTGTAATGCAAAGAACACTGTCATTAAGACAAAAAGGCATCCTACTGAATGGGAGATGATCTTCACCAACCCTGCATCAGACAAAGGTCTGATCTCCAAAATATATAAAGAACTCAAGAAACTGGACTTTAAAATGCTAATTAACCCAATTAAAAAATGGGGCACTGAACTGAACAGAGAATTCTCAACAGAAGAACTTCAAATGGCCAAAAGACACTTAAGGTCATGCTCAACCTCCTTAGTGATCAGGGAAATGCAAATCAAAACAACTTTGAGATACCATCTTACACCTGTCAGAATGGCTAAAATCAAAAACACCAATGATAGCCTTTGCTGGAGAGGATGTGGAGTAAGGGGAACACTCATCCATTGCTGGTGGGAATACAAATTTGTGTAACCACTCTGGAAATCAGTGTGGCAGTTTCTTGGGAAACTCGGGATCAACCTACCCCAGGATCCAGCAATACCATTCTTGAGAATATACCCAAGAGATGCTCTATCATACTACAAAAGTATTTGTTCAAAAAATTAATTTCTAATATACTGATGCTCGCTTTAAACCTAATGCCCATGACTACTTCAGAATAACCCATGATTTCTCTTCCTAGAGGTTATAAATCAGGACCTTCAGCATTAGCTAAAATATTCTGTATTTTCATGCAATGTTAAAATGGGTTCATCACACAGTCTGCTTTGCTGTCTATAAGCATTACAAAAAAAACTCTCTAGAAGATGTATTATTTTCCAGAATCAAGTTCTGGTATCATGCCACATTTTTATCTTCAGAAATTGGATTGTTTTTAGACTTAAAAAAATTCTAATAGCAACTATTGGACCCTGGATGGCTACTTATTCCTATCATTTTTTATTTCCCTTAACTTTCCTGGACACTAAAAAGAGGTTACATTTTTCACAGAAGTTCTATTTGCTTTCCAGCTCTATATACAATGCATAGCTAAGATACATGAAGAAAATCTCTTTCTATTTACTTCCTTTGTTTTACCTTCAGCCAGCAGCCCAAACTTTTAAGGCAGGATAAAACATTTATAGTTTTTGCCACACTGTGATTTTTATTCTAGGAAACAAACTCTAATGTTTATCTGACCAGATGACATTATCTCATTCTATGATTCTGACAATGATGTGATGAAAATGCAGCTGGGACATCAAGCTTAGGTGACAGATTTACAATTGTGTATCACATAGAACATGCACAGTCATATATTTCACTTAAACAATGGTCCATTTACTTCCCTTTGAATGCTACTCAGAAAACAAAACATGTACTTACATTCTTCAGTGTTTTGCTGATGTTCTTAAGATCAACCTGAAGAATATTTCCAATTATTAGGAGAGGAGTGGGGCCAGGAGGAAGCTGTCTTCTCTGAGAGCTCTGCCTTCATAGTGAAAGGAGAAACAGACAGGAGAGAACATGTTGTAAGGAGGCAGCATGTTTGTTTCCAGGTCACCTGGCAGCTCAGACACAAAATAATCACACAGAAATGATATTATTTAAAACTGGACTCTCTGAACATGGTGAACAATGAGGGCTGACAAGACGCCAAGGACAATGGCACGGGGTTTTGATCCTACTTAATGTGCTGGCTTTGTGGGAGCCTAGCCAGTTTGGATGTTCACCTTCCTAGATATGGACGGAGGGGGGAGGACCTAGGACTTACCACATGGCAGGGAACCCTGACTGCTCTTTGGACTGGAGAGGGAGGGGGAGAGGAGTGGGGGGAGGGGGAGAAGGGTGGGAGTAAGGGGAGGGATATGGGAGGCTGGGAGGAGGTGGAAACTTGTTTTTTTTTCTTTCTCCTTTTCTCAATAAAAAAAAAACACTACTTGGTCCATTAGCTCTAGCTCCTTATTGGCTAACTCTTATATCCTAATTTAACACATTTCTAGTAATCTATGTATTGTCACATGGCTATGGCCTACCGGCCAAAGTTCTGACTGACTCCTACAGGGCTACATGGCTTCTCACTGGCTCTGCCTTTCTTTCTCTCAAAATTCAGTTTAGTTTTCCCCACCTAGCTTTGTTATACCCTATCAGGCCAAGTCAGTTTTCTTTATTCATTAATGGTAATCACAGCACACAAGGAGAAATACCACATTACCTCCCCTTTTTTGTTTAAATAAAAAGGAAAGTTTTAACTTTAGCATAGTAAAATTGCATATAACAAAACAGTTATCAAGCAAGAATTATAGTTACAATATTTATATCTATTTTATCTTTTATCATAACCGAGAAAACTACTCTTCAACTCCATCAAAGACTCCAGAAGAATATAATGTTTCCTAATTAAACAGTGACTGCATTGTAAGAAACTTCCAAATCTCTAGAAATGACAGCAACATCTTGCCACCTGGACTGTCTCCCAAAGTTCTTCTGTTCCATTGGGACATCCAGTTTTTCTCTGGAAGTAGATTGGTGCTGCCAGGACCAGATGTGTCTTGTCATAAAATGTCCTAAGTTTTAAATGTGAGATTATAAAGGTCTCTGCAAAATTTGAATAATTCCTATCTAACTAAAATATATTTCTATTTATCTAGAAAACCTAGCTAACATGACTATAAGCTTGACTATTATAGATAAGTATCTATTAACCTAAATTTTAACTATACATTACATTTTTAAATGAGCTACACAAACACAATACCTTAATCAAGAGCAGAAATATATATATATATACAGGATATATATACAGGATAACAAAATTGACCTTAAATTTATTATCAATTGTATCAATAAACCAAAATCCATACCCAAGCAAATCTCTATAGCATATCCCCCTTTAAATGTAAACAAACATTTATAAACAATATTTGGGAATATGGGAGTAGTTCTCTCTAAACTTTTTCCTGCTGTTTATTGGGTGAAGTAATTTTTTGAGGGATATTCACAGCAACCTTTCAGAGGGTCTTGGTCCATCAAACCATATTAGTCTATAAGCAATCCACAGGTTCTCATCTTCTGTGGAAACAAAAGAAGAACCTCTTTTCCAAAGCAACATATCCTTAGACCCAAATTTTGATATCAAGATACCTTTAAAATATATATATGCTCGTTTAGCTTAGGAGCCCATACAATGAAATGTCTCTCTGCACTTAGTTCCTTTACAGTCAAAAAAATGAAAGAAAACTCAATAATATACATAATCCAGATTCTCTGTGTACAGACCATCTTTACATGGCTTATTTTTATTACTCTATTACTTTTTAACTCCTTTAATATAAGACTGTCTGTACACTGTCTCTTTAAAGACTTGGTTTTATATTTTTTATAAACCATTTACTTCTTTTTATAACTCTCTATACTCTTTTTTTCTCTCTCCCAAGCCTACATACATGTTTTAAACACACTGTGTCTCATTTAGAGGTCTTTTTCATCTGAATTTGTCTTTATTGCATATCTGTAATCATTTTATGACCAGAAGTGCTTCTTAAAATGCTAAACCCTTATGAACTTAAGTGACACCATTGCTAAGGAAAATATGGCACTGCCTGCTTGCCCTGCCTAGTTCAGCATAATAGAGCTGTTTGCTGCCTCTGAGAGACATGCTCACAGCCCCATTTTTCAGCACACGGCCAGTCTATATCGCTATTAAGCAAGTTGTAGCACTCTATTCAGAAACCCCATTTACATGTTCCATAGCCTGACCTCCCAAGAAAGAAAGTTCCCGCTGGCAGCACGCCAAAACTGCTGAATCAGGAAAACATCTATTAAAGGAGCCACGGCATGCTGCCAGCAAGCAAAGCCCATTCAGGAAAATAAATGTGGCTAAAGTTTGTTTCTTAGTGTCTAGAAATCCTTTCTAAGGTTTTAAGTGGATTTAGCTACCACGCGTGCCAATTTGTAGTAAGAAGCTGCTTGTTGGATCCCAACAAGCCCCAGAAGCACACCTAGAGTCATCACTGCCTTCTCTGTTTACTGACAACAGAAAGCTTATATAATAAATCCTGCTATTCCACCCTTGAGCCTCTGATACAAAACAGACCAACCAAGGACAAGACTTAATCTCTCCTCCAAGTGGACCGTGTTCCAACATAGTGATTAAAGTAAAATATTGACTCCATTGTTGTCATTTATACTGAATAAGCTACTCTAGATTATGGCTTAATTGTCATGGGTTGGGTTCCAAGAATTTGGGTGAAAAGCTTTTCCTATATGTAACTGCATTTTTATTAGAAAATAAAAATGAAGCTATTTCATAATAAAAAAGTTGGAAAGTTATACAAAATTATGGATTCTAAGGTTAATGACCCCTTGAGAGCTTATAATATTACAAAAAAATTAATATTTATATGACCTGCAAATAAATAGAAATGTTATACTAAATAAAACACTGAATCTTCTTACTCAATACTACAATAAAATAAGTTTTAAAGAGGAGGACCAAGAGGTGAGTGAACACCCACCAAGCAGGACACCCCACCTTCTAGGCCCTCCATACAGGAACAAAATCCCCAGGGCCCTCCCCCACCTGCCTCAACTTCTCTAGCCACGCAGCAGGCAAGTTTCCTGCAAGTAAGTTGATCCAACACCCCCAACCCATCAATTGGACCTTGTAAGCTACAAGCACTACTCTGCCCCCACATCCTCCCACTCCCCATCCCCTGCAACCTTAGAGGAACTGTGAAATACAGGCTGAATGCTCACAGAGAAGAACAAGAGGTGAGTGACCACCCACCTGACAGGACACCACACTCTCTAGGCCCTCTATACCAGGGCAAAACTTCCGGCCCTTCTCCCATCTGCCTCAGCTTCTCTTGCCAGTCAGCAGGCAAGCTTCCTACAGGTAGGCTGAACCAAAACTCCCATCCCATTGACTGGACCCTGTAAACTAAAAGTCCCACTCTGCCCCCAAGTCCTCCTATCCCCTGCAACCTCAGAAGCTCTGAAACACAGGCTTCAAATTCAGAGAGGACCAAGAGGTGAGTAACCACCCACCCAGCGGGACACACTACTTTCTAGGGCCTCCTTATCAGGGGAAAGCCACTGGCCCCTAATCCCATCTGCCTCAGCTTCTCCAGCCAACAAACAGGCAATCTTCCTGCAGGTAGGCTGATACAACACCCCCATATCATCGATTGGACCTTGTAAGCTACAAACCCTACTCTGTCTCCAAACCTTCCTATCTCCGCAATCTCAGAGGAACTCTGAAACATGGGCTTCAAATTTACAGAAAGAACCAAGAAATTAGTGACCACCCACCCAAGGTACATTCCACTCTGTAGGCCCTCCATACTGGGGTAAAATCCTGGGCCCATCCCCTACCTGCCTCAGCTTCTCTAGCCAATCAGCAGGCAAACTTCCTACAAGTAGGCTGTTTCAACATCCCCACCCCATCAACTGGAGCCTGCAAGGTACATGTCTCACTCTGACCCCAAACGTTTCCATCCCTCTTCTACCTCAGAGGAGGTCTGAAGCACAAGATCCAACTACAGATAGAGGACCAAGAAAGCAGATCAGGAGAGGAACCCTGAAGCATAGGTTGCAAGTACATAGAGAGGACCAAGTGAAGAACCCTGAATCATACGCTATGACTACACTGAGTAGACCAAGAGAGTGAACCAAGAGAGCAGACGAACAGAGAAGTCAGTGATTCCCTGAGACAGAGACAGTGACAGTACAGAGCAGAGCAAGAGCAGTTCCCAAAGATACAAACATCCACTGCAAGGATTGGACCAATGGGCAAAGACACTGCCGGCACCAATTGGAGGAAGAGATGGGTAGGCGCCAATACAAGAATTCATTCAACAACCTAAAAAGCAACACGGTAATTCCAGACCCCAGTAGCAGTTATATATCAGGAAGACTTGATCATCCCAATCCAGAAGAAGAAGGAAACGATTTTAAGCATAACTTTATGAAAATAGTGGAAACCTTTAAAGAGGAAATGAAAATTTCACATAAAGAAATAAGAAAAGACCAACAAAAAAATTGGAAGTGATCAATAAATTTCTCAAAGAAAAACAAGAAAACCAAGAAAAAAATCAAACAGGTAAAGCACACAGTTCAAGACCTGGAGACTGAAATAGAGGCAAGAAAGAAAACACAAACTGAAGGAATTCTGGATATGGAAAATCTCGGTAAATGAGCAGGAGCAGCAGAGGTAAGCATAACCAACAAAATACAAGAAATAGAAGAGAGAATCTAAGTTGTTGAAGGTACTATAGAGAAAAAAGATTCATCGGCCAAAGAAAACATTAATCCAACAAATTCTTTGCACAAAACATCTAGGAAATCTGGGAAACCATGAAAAGACCAAACATAAGAATAATAGGGGTAGAAGAAGAAGAAGGTATTCTTCCAGGGAGAGTGAGATCCAAAAAACCAGAACAAGCAGTAGAGATAAATCCTGGTCTCACTGACAGTGGCTCCACTGTCTACCCCAGCCATATAACTGTCACCCACATTCAGAGGCCCTAGTTTGGTCCTATGATAATGATGTAGAAAGTAAATTGACGAGACTTTCCAAGAACTGTGATCTTGTTTGGGAGAAAAGGATAATACATAGAGAGCAGAATTTCCAGCGTGAAAGCAGGGATTCATATTTGGTTCTAGGTAAGAATCATAATCTAGAATGGCAAGTGTTTATGTTCACAGTAACACCAACTCAGGAATAGAAGTCCTAACACATAACATGGAAGCCTGCTACATCTAATCCTTTCATATTTCCTTTTACAGCATCACTTTTTTCTCATTCAGATCAAAACTTGAGGTTGTTATTAGTGAGGCTTAGCTAAAGAGCCTTTCTATCATTCACTCTTACTTTCTTTGCATATGGTGAAGAAACAAAACATCTTGGGATGTTAATTTATGACTACTTGCCATAGGAACACAAAACTAACAATGCATCAGGTTCTGCAGGTGTATGCATGGAATCCCAGAACTCAGGTGGTGGGACGGGAAGATTTTAAGTTATGTTCAACTGTACAATGAGTTTAGAGATAGCCTGGAATACATGATA
Organism: Microtus oregoni; assembly: GCF_018167655.1. NCBI lineage: Eukaryota > Metazoa > Chordata > Mammalia > Rodentia > Cricetidae > Microtus > Microtus oregoni. Next base: position 21,843,257 of record NW_024543071.1, read on the forward strand.
ACATATCAAAAAGAAAAAAGAAAGGAAACTTTGAAAATAGACCAGAATTATAATGCTTTTATTTAAAACACACAGGGCTAGGTGATGTTCAACTGTCACATTTCTCAGTTTTACAGTAATGATATTTACTAATTCAGCACTAGATAATAATTAGCATTTCTGAATTCAATAAATCATTACACAGCATAGGAAATTGTTAATGTGTTTGTCCACAACCCTGAAAATTGCCACAAGTAGATGGACATTCCCTGGACCTTGAAGAGCTGAGGAAGTGTGAGGTGGGAGTTCAGAGAGCTATGACTGACAGAAGTGGTCAACTGTGCCCAGGAAGAAGGGCCTCTAGGGGAAAATACATTCAGATGGGAGTGAAGCAGATCTGAAACTCGGATGGCACAGAAACAAATCCATTGTTGACTGGATTGGTATCAAGGTCTTTCAGGTCAACTGGAGATTTCAGATTAAAGTTCTGTAAAATGGTGGTCAGGAATAAAAATAACTCCATTCGGGCCAGACCTTCTCCCACACAAATCCGTTTTCCTAAAAATAAAAAAATAAATAAAATAAAATAAAAAACAGAATATAATTAACTACTTGTGTTTTGTTGAGACATGCACTTATAATGCAATTATAATGAAAGAGAATTTGTGTCACTCTTTAATAGACTGGGTAGATGGATGCATGGATGGATAGATAGATAAATAGTTAGATAAATGGAGAAAAGATGAACATATTTTTTATCCATGTCTGATATTAGGAAACAAAGTATTAAAATACTTGGATGCAAAGCTTCAGAGGGTGGAAAAGCAGTAAAGAATACTAGACTTCCCATTCACAGGATTAAAACAAAGAAACGCTCATTTAACTACACATAGAGGTGAGTGGCGATGGTGAACTCTGGGATTTAATGGAACACAAAAGTAGAGCTGGTGTACTCCGGAGGATATGGAGAATACATCACAAGAGACAGAATAACACTGCTTTGAAACCAAACATCAGGATAATGGAAAATACTCCCATTTATAGGGGAAAAAGAAAAAGTGTCACAGCACAGGCAGAAAGCTCTATCCTATAGAAAAAAAGAAATAGCTTAAATAAGCAGATAATCAGGTTCCTTCTCAGCTGCGAAGCTTTAAATAAAACCTTTATATATCTCTCAGCAAATACTAAGAGTACTAAAGCCAGCAGACATCTTGACAATCATTCTAAATTGTAGACAATAAGCTACTCTTGGGGTTGGAAAACCTGACATCATCAGAGAGTCCCCATAGGCAGTCCACAGCTATAACTGGATAGGCTATGGCCACCAGAGACAGTTGCTTAGAAAAGAATCTTTGATGTGTACTGAGTGTAATATTTCATCCATTGACCATGTATTTAAATACTACTTATCTTTATATCCACAGACAAGTATAGCTCTCGTGTTCATCAAAGAAACTGTTTGCATAAAAGAGAGAACATTATAGAAAATCACAACTGATCAAAATGTAGAGAACAATCTATCATTGGGTGCCTAGCTCCAGTAGATACATCTACAGCACAACCGTTGCAGCTAAGGCTCAGGGAACATTGAGGAAGAAAGGAGTGGACTGTAAGATCCAAAAGACTAGGAAATAATTTGATTACCTGTTGAGAAAGGAACGAAGTAGTCACTTTTCTTAAACTTGCCATTCTCATCTAAAAAGTGATCAGGATCAAATCTCTCTGGGTTGGGGAATTCTTTGTCATCATGTAGCACAGATGTCACTGATGCGATAACAGTGGTTCCCTGTAAACAAGAGCCATAGACAAGTCAAGTTACAAAAATGTTGCTGAGGTAAAAGTAACAATAGGCATGGCATAGTCAACGCTTCAGAGGAAATCATGTCTAAACAAGAGCAGAGGCATATCTGTACAGACAGATCATGCAACAACAGGGATGCATTGGGATCCAATGGCAGTGATCTTAAGGAATGTTCTCTAATAGATTTTGAAGGGCTAAGTACTGGAATATACATTTATCAACAAGATTAGCACTGGTGTCTATCACCACCTACTGCTCTACTTTATCACTGTTGCTACTGCGTCATGCCTGTGTGGAATGTGGCTTGAAAATTTAAATTTTTACATGTAACACCAGATGTATCTGCTCATAGGAATGTCGTATGTACATTTCTGATAAAATTAACAATGTCTTCTGGAATAGCATTGCCAAAAACATTATTCAATTATTCCATGACATGAAGTTCATTAGTCTTAAATTTAAGATATGGGTGAGATGTTGATTATATTTAGGACTGCTTGAAAAAAAATTGAAGGGATAATAAAATTAGAAATTTTCTGATTTTGTAAGAATTTCAGCCAGGGTCATCAGTTTACTTGAGGATAAATATTGAAACTGAGAAACTAATCTGATGACTCACAAAGCAGGATATTCATAAGGTCATGCCATAAATTTTATTGATTACAAAAAGAGCAGAACTTCTACAATGTAAAGATCTGAATATCATCTTAAGGCAGAAGAAGCAGGCATATCCACTAACAACATAGTTAACGCATGCCCACCTGCCTTACAATATATGAGTGAGTCCTAGAGAATATTCTTTGTCCATTTTTTTTCTTCCAAAGTTATACCTGGAAACAAACTACTAGAGAACGTGACATGCAAACTAACCCTGAAACTGAGAACCTAATTACATGAATTTAAAGATTTAATGGAGCCGGGCGATGGTGGCGCACGCCTTTAATCCCAGCACTCGGGAGGCAGAGGCAGGCGGATCTCTGTGAGTTCGAGACCAGCCTGGTCTACAGAGCTAGTTCCAAAACAGGCTCCAAGCTCCAAAACCACAGAGAAACCCTGTCTCGAAAAACCAAAAAAAAAAAAAATAAAATAAAATAAAGATTTAATGGATCAATATATAAATTCTCTAAATGTGCCTATATACTTCTTAACATCCTGATAAAACCCTAGGAGAGTCTTTTCAAAGACTGGAAATCTGAACTTTAAGTTTTATTTCAAAGTGTAAACAGTCAAGAGCAACTTTAAATGGAGAGTAAATTTGGAAGACCTACAGCTCTACAAACTAAGACTTGTTTCATAATTTTATTGGCTCTTAATGAAAATAGCAAAAAGTTCATCCAGCTCCAAGATTTAAAGTGTTTGTATTTCTCTTATCTGGTGGGGGCAGCAAATTGGGACCAATCATGCTATAAATTTTTAAGAATTCTAGTACAGGTTGCTTGTGAATATACAACTTGTGGCTTGGTTGGCTTAATCTCCCTGAAAGGTTTCCTAACTTCCTCTTCAATACTGATAATCTGAAATTTCAAGCTCCAATATCTTGGGTTTATGATTTAATTTCACTCACTCATTTAAGAGCAAGACCATTAAGGTACAATGTAGACAAAGGAAACTTACCTTGGGAATGAGATAGTTTCTGAACTTAATGTCACAGGTCACTGCATGGGGCAGACTGGTAGGAAGGAGATCAATGTATCTCTGAATCTCATGCAACACAGCATCAGTGTAAGGCATGTGACTCCTGTCCTGCATGCTGGGGCTTCTGTGTCTACCAATCACATGGTCAATCTCTTTCTGGACTTTGGCTAGTTCAACACAGTTAAAAATAACAAGTAAGAAAGTGGCAAATTGAACACAAGTCAGGGTTGCCTGTAGCAAGATGAATATGCCTGGTGACAGCATGAAAGCATAACATATGCTAATGTAGTGATGGTTGCTATGATAGAAAAACTATCAAATATTTTAGAAGGCACAATACATAGGCCTTATGTAATAATTATCATACTTAAAATCAACACTATTCATTTCAAATAATAAACAGAACAGCAAGCCATGAAAATCAACTCTTAGAAGAAAACTATTGATCAAATATTATCAGTACCAAAACAATGAAGTATATTTAAGAATAAATTATACTGGCATTGTGTGCATGTTTGTATGTAGTTTCCAAAGGTATATAATATCTTCTTACTTCCCAAATATGGCCATGTACTAACAATCGCTCCTAAAATTTATGTTTATATCTATATGTGATGTGGGAGTCCCCTCGGTGTGCTGTGATTATCATTAATGAATAAAAAAAACTGCCTTGGCCTGTTGATAGGGCAGAACTTAGGTAGGCGGGAAAGACAGAACTGAATTCTGGGAGGAAGAAGGCAGAGTCAGAGAGGTGCCATTGAGCCGCTAGAGACAGATGCTGGGAATTTTACCTGGTAAGTCACTCTCACGTGGCGATACATGGATTAATAGAAATAGGTTAAATTAAGATGTAAAAGTTAGCCAATAAGAAGTTAGAGATAATGTTCCAAGCAGTGATTTAATTAAGACAATTTCTGTGTGATTTTTGGTTCTTGCTGGCTGGGATGAACAAGCGATGTCCTCTAACAAATATGTAGTGATTATTCTTTCTTATCCATCACTGGATAAATGAAATTCTTATCCATGTGGAAAAATAGTTTCATATTCTCTAGATTTATTAAATATAAACACCTTTCTCAGTTCAGTCCTCACAGGGGAGCTTTGCAGTATCCATTGGTGAAATCTTTGTGACTACATAAAATTTGTTCCCTGGTAAGAAAGAAATGACTATTGTCATTGTTGATGCTATCCTGAACTTAAATCTATTTCTCTTTACCTACTTACATTTTTATTCATTTTAGGGATTATTTTGAAATATTCAAGTAGTTGTTTCAAAGTCTTGCCAATACATATTCAGTTAGGGAGAAGTCTCAGGATATCAGCCTCTTATTTCCCTTTTGTTCTTGGTTCTCTCCTCACACCTTCATTCCATTGGTCCATTCTGAACTGGATGTTTTCTAGGTATGATGCTAACCAACCACCCTAACAATCTCATTCTTCCCCATGTGGTCTCTTGATTTCTATAGCCCATTACTTTTTATGTCTGGAGGACTTGTATTCAACTACCAGCATTCATACAGTAAATAATAACCATGTATAAATTTCGATTCTATGTATTTGATGCCCTCTTCTGATATCTGTGGGCACCAGGCCTGCACATGGTACACACACATAAATGCAGGCAAAACATTCATATACATAGAATATTTTTAATTTAAGATAAAATTATAAGACACTACCCCAATAGTCTGCCATAACTTAAATAGCATTTTATGGAAACTTATTTATAGAATGATAAATTAAATACCTTTAGAAATTCTGCCTAAATGGACCTAAGCTTTAGAATAGTTTCCAGGATGATGTCTCATTAAATTCTAGAATTGATATTTATTCTTCTGTAAGGAGAGTTTCTATTCCAACAAAAGAATTGTCATAATAAGGAAAAACATCCTCAAGAATATATCTTCTATTCAATATGGATTTTTCCAGTTTAAAGTAATTTGCATTTTAAAAAAAATTGGTGTGGACACAATCACTTCCCATAAAATCTAGGCTCTGGAAAAATACTTTACTGATCTTTCTTCCTGCCTTCCAACCTCACTTTTATGAAATATGAGCTCTGCTAAGAGCTGAGACACCTTACTTCAGTCCTCTTGATATATGTAGCAGATTGCAATGGCACACACAGTTAAATTCTGAGGCTTCCTTGAGACAAACAATTCCCAGGACTCCAGGATTTTCTTCCAATTCCTTTCTGAATTCCTTGCTTCCCACCTGTGTCCTCACCTGTGACTTCTGGGTACTTGAGCAGGAGCAGCAGAGAGTACCTCAGTGTTGTACTTGTTGTCTCAGTCCCAGCAGCAAACAGGTCACCTGCTGAGAAGATCAAGTTTTCACAGGTAAACTCTGTCTTTGGATTGTTCTTTTCCTAGGAATGATTTTACAGTGTTAGCCATCAAATAATTTGTCGATGTGTTTACTAGATGGAATAAAAATGCCTTACATATGCTGAACTTAACCTGGCAGAGCCTGGGGAATGCAGTGGGAGAAAAAACTAACATGTGTTCAAAAGAGATGTAAACCCCCTGACCCATATTTACCCCCTATACCCAGTGTCTTATCTGGAAAAATTATTTTCATGAGACTCCTCAGCCATGTGAACCATATAGTGTATCATCTTCCCAAAGAGACAGAAACAAAAGAATTGATGCCTCATTTTCTTTTTTAATGTTTTACTCAAAGCACACATAAAAAGGGAGGAGAAAAGACAGATAGTATGTTATATTAGGGATAGTCACAAAGATGAAAGCCTCAATTGTAAACATGGCAAAGAAAGATGGATGATCCCTGACTCTCATGAGGGAGGTTTACTGCTTAGATAAGGAGAGTAAATCCAGGACACAGCAAGAATAAGGGTAGAGTTCAGTGAAGTAAAATAGAGAGCTCACAAAGCAACCAAACAAACACCTTATGTTTATGATGAGTGCCAATAATATTCATTGGAAATAGTGGCTTTACAACAAATGGAGCCATGACAAAATTAGCATTCATTCATATAGGTACCTGATAGATATCAATCTTTAATTACATGTCCATATCAATCCACTTGAAGTTTCACTCAGTTAACTTAAATTTTCATTTAACTTTCATCCGTGGCATTAATCATTCCCTTCTCAAGCACAACATACACTTTATAATTTATGTAAAATTCCCTCACCTGTCCATTGCTAATATTTTAAGATTTAGTTCAATCTGCAGAGACTATAGACAATCTAACTAGCTTGAGCTCCTTTTCTGAGTTTCCATGCATTGTCTGCAAAGACAATATTCATCTCTATTTCATATTAACATTTTTTCTAGCAGTTGTGTGGTGTGGGAAGTTCTTCTGTATATGTGTTGCTTTTATTGGTTAATGAATAAATCTGTTTCAGCTAGTAAATTAGCAGAATAGAGCTAGGTGGGAAAACTAAAATGAATGCTGGGAAAAAGAAGGCAGAGTCAGTGAGAAACCACGTAGCCACCACTGGGATCAGATGCACTGGAACCTTGCTGGTAAGCCACAGCCATGTGGCAATGCACAATTAATAGAAATGGATTAATTTAAGATATGATTTAGCCAGAAAGATGCTTAAGCTATTGGCCAAACAGTATCACAAATAAAATAGTTTCTGAGTGATTATTTCATGGTCTGGGCAGCTGGGAACAAACAAGCAGCCTCAGGCAAAAAAGTTGGCACACCAACATGGTCAACAATATTCACGTAAAACCTGAAAAATCTTAAAAAGAAATTTTACACACAAAAGAACAGAGTTAAGCACAGCTTTTTGGTAGCAGTATTTTCTTGGGTGGGCTTTGTTTGCTAGAAGCAAGCAGAGGCATAATTCTTTTAAGAGAAGCCTTTCTGACTCTGCAGTAACAGCAAACACTGCAAAAACTCCTTTAAGGAGGCTTCCTGGTTCACCAGCAGAAATGGCTCTAACTCTTTCAGGAGGTCCAAATAGGAGCGTTTAAATGGGGTCTGTGAGCAGAGTGCTACAACTTGCTTAATGTAAAAATAGAATGGCTGTGTGCCTAAAAATAAGACAATGTACAAGGATGTCAGAAGCTGTGAACATGCTTCTGCTATGTAGGACTGGGCAGAGCAAAAAGGCAGGGCTATGTTGGCCCTAGCCATGAACATTTAGCCTTCAAATATGGGGGGGAGGGGACCTCTGGTTATAAAATGACTACAGTTACACAATAAAAACAGATTCAAATTTTTTTAAAAAGACCTCTAACATAAAAAAACAAAGTCTTAAAGACAGAGCACAGACAGTAATAGATTAAAGGGGTAAAGAAAAAATAAGCCATGTAAGAATGTAATATGCACAGGGAGTCTGGATTATGTATATTATTGGGCTTTCTTTCAATTTTTTGACTGTGAATGAGCTAAGTACAGGGAGACATTTTATCTTATGGGCTGCTAAGCTAAACCAACATATATACTTTAAAGGTATCTTGACTTCAGAATTTGGTTCTAAGGTTTTGTTGCTTTGGAAAAGAGGTTCTGCTTTGGTTTCCACAGAAGATGAGGACCTATGGACTTCTTCTAGACTAATGTGGTTTGATGGACCAAGACCTGCTAAAAGGTCACCATGAACACCCCCAAAAATAACTTCACCCAGCAAAAATCAGGAAGCAGTTTAGAGAGAACTATGCCCAAATTCCCTAAATGATTGTTTATAAATATTAGTTTACATTTAAAGGGGGATATGCTATAGAGATGACTACTTTGCATTGGTATGAATTTTGGTCTATTGAATCAAATTTAAGGTCAATTTTGTTATATATATATATATATATATATATATATATATATATATATATATATTTGCTCTTGATTAAGGTATTGTGTTTGTGCCACACATTTAAAAGTGTAATGTATATTTAAGAAATATAGGTTAATATATAGTCATCCATAATATTCAAGTGTGTAGTCATATTAGTTAAGTTTTCTAGATATATAGAAATCTATTCCAGTTAGAAAGGTATTCTCCAAATCTTTCAGAGACCTTCAGAATATGGTATTTAAGATGTTTTAAGAACTTAGGATTTTTCCGTGACAATGAGACACATCTGATCCTGGCAGTATCAATCTACTTCAAGAGGATGATGGGCATCAAAGAGGTTCCTCATGGAGTTTGTTAACCATTTGGGCAAGAAACTGCTCTTGCCTGAACTGTTTGACTAGACTTGCAGGAGCCACAAAAAAATGACTGCTGAAGCTGCCTAAAGAAGGTGATACAGACCTTCAGGGTTCTTGCTTCAAGAAAGAGTCTGCCAGACATTCTTCAGGGCACAGAAGAAAGTGACTGACAAATTTCCAACATAGATGGAACTGTCTTTGAAGTGTCCTGCTTCATGGAAAAGTCTGCAAGATACTATGGGCCTGTAGGCTGAAGACTGGATGCTCCAATGACACAGAAGAACTTTAGGTGACTGTCCAGGCAGCAAGATGTCTCTATCAATTCTAGAGTTTTGGAAGTTGCTTACAATGCACTTCATGTTAACTTAGGAATATTGCATCCTTCTGGAGTCATTGATGGAGTTGAAGAAAAGATAGTTTTAATTATACTTTTCCTTAGTTATGATAAAAGATAAAGTAGATATAAATGTTGTAACTGTAATTCTTGCTCAATACCTGTATTGTTATATGCAATTTTACTATGTTAAAGTTAAAACCTTCCGGGGCTGGAGAGATGGCTCAGTGGTTAAGAGCATTGCCTGCTCTTCCAGAGGTCCTGAGTTCAATTCCCGGCAACCACATGGTGGCTCACAACCATCTGTAATGAGGTCTGGTGCCCTCTTCTGGCCAGCAGACATACACAGAGACAGAATATTGTATGCATAATAAATAAATAAATAAATAGTTAAAACCTTCCTTTTTATTTAAACAGAAAAGGAGGAATGGTGTGGGAAGTCCTTCTGTATATGTTTTTGTTACTCCTATTGGTTAATGAATAAATCAATTTCAGCCAGTGACTTAGCAGAATAGAGCTAGGCAGGAAAACTAAACTGAATGCTGGAAGGAAATAGGCAGAGTCAGTGAGAAGTCATGTAGCTGCCACCAAGGAGAGATGCAGCAGAATCTTGTCAGTAAGCCACAGCCATGTGACAATGCACAGATTAATAGAAATGGGTTAATTTAAGATATAAGAATAAGCCAGGAATACTCTTAAGCTATTGTTCAAACAAAATTGCAAATAATATAGTTTCTGAGTGATTATTTCTTGATCTGGGTAGCCAGGAACAAACAATCAGTCTCTTGCCAACAGTTTGGAAAGGTTTACATTCCTTAGACATATAGCATTTTACGACTATTCAGCTAGATCATTTTTATCTAAAAAATTAGGTCAATAAATTCAAATTATTTAACTTTACACTGGTATACTTACTGCAAATTCATGTACATAATATGCTAATGAAGTGTTTGTCAAACATTACTGGTCTGAACCATTCAAATATCCCTGTAAAGCAGAGACTATCCATGGAACAATGCTCAGGCAATCAAACAACTGAATTGAAGTTTTATTATCATTTTACCTGCTCCATTTTGATCAGAAAACAATCAATAAAGTCCCGAGGATTGTTAATGTCCAGTGATTCTTGGTGCTCTATCATTTTTGCCAAAAAATAATGTTTTAAAAAAGTAAAATTTTCAAGTAACTCTCTGTGTCTTCCTGGTAGATAGTCAATTATAGCAGGAAAATTATTGCAAATCTACAAAAGAAAATGAAAAAAGTTTAAAACCTAGGATTTATCTATGTGTCCATTATAGTGGACCTTGGTCTGAAAAAAGAAATATAAGAATAAATAAAATAGGTTATCCATCTTGATGAGTGATTTTTATGTTGTATATAGAAATTGTCATTGCTTATAGAGATGCCGATAGAAGAGCACATAAACCAGCTCACATGTGATAACCACTGTGTAAACTCTCACACAATGAGTAACATCAGCTCATTCTTTTTCCACACAACCTCTTCACTAAACCTTCAATACAAAATAGCATGAATTGATGTGATTTACGTTTTCTAGACTGTAACAGAGATGAAGGGACTTGGGATATCCTGATTGAAAGCATGGACATCATCTTTGTTACTTAATTTCCATCAGTCACCCTCAGACACAGAATAAGAATTTTAGCAGTGGGAGTCTTATGAATTCTTGAAGTATAACTATGAACCTGTGCAGACCAGCTGGATGATTTCTTCAGGATCATTTAGACCTATTAGCTAGCTCAGCTCAGCTCAGCTCAGCACAGGGAAAAATTTGATGGGATCAAGACACCACTCAAACACGTTGTCACTCCTGTGACAGATATATTGGTACTTAGGATGTCAGCTGCTTACTATTTAATAAACACTGCCATACTCCAGGAGCCCTGGCAGTTTCAATGATTCCATACACTGTCCCTACTGGAAGAAAATATTCTCTCGTTGCAAATTATGATATTTCTCCTAAGTGTTTTGATGACAAAATCTCTAAAGCATTGAAAGGATAATAAGCCTTGCTGCTAAGAAATTTTAAAGATGAAACAGATGGTCCAGTGAATTATATCAGTGTCTTCTTAGCATTGAACTAATGGTTTATGGAGAAAGTGATTTGAGGTTTAATGAACAGAGTTGAACAGCCCACAATTAAGTCTTCATTTTCCTAGAGAATGTTTGCAATTTCAGGGAGGACATATCTCTAAGAAGGGATTATTGGTTTTTTGTTTTGTTTTGTTTTTAAAGAAAGAAATGAGCTCACCTGAATCCAAGGAGTACTCAGAATCTCTACATTTTTATTTAAGTTGTTCATTAAGTTAAGAAAATCCTTGTCTTTATAATCAAAACGATTCTGGAAAACAATGGAGCAGATGACATTGCAGGGAGCACAGCCCAGGATGAAGGTGGGGTCACAGGGTGAGCCTGAAGAGATGGGAACAATTGTAAAATGTCACTGAAATATATGTGTGTAAAACACTGTATGTCTTAACAGGTAAAAGAACTTAGAAAATTTGAGCAAGTTTTACCAACAGATGGCCTGGTAGGCATAAAAATATGCATTGCATCTGCACATCATTTTCATACTTAATATTATTTCACTGATCTGGAAATCTATCCAATTCATGAAATTGAGTAAACTCACTTTCCATCTCATCCCTTTATTGACTGACCTGTCACTGCAGAGGTCTGCTGTTTTGGAAGGGGGAAAAGGGACTTTTTAAATATTCAGTAATGTAGGACTTCTGGTTAGGCCCAAGTGTGTTTGTAAAGCCTTTGAACAACATGGTACAACATTCATGGGAATGGAAGGCGGGGCATCTGCGAAGAGGTGGGGTGTAATTTATTCTGTTTTCTATAAATTATGCTATGCTTTTAGAAGAGAATGAACTGGTAAATCTTTATTAAGATATAGTCAAGTAAAGAAATGTGTTACATAGTAACATCCACCAAAAATTTTTTGCATGGACCTGAGATATTTCAGTTATAAAAAATAGTCCAAGGGGGCTGGAGAGATGGCTCAGTGGTTAAGAGCATTGCCTGCTCTTCCAAAGGTCCTGAGTTCAATTCCCAGCAACCACATGGTGGCTCACAACCATCTATAAAGAGGTCTGGCGCCCTCTTCTGGCCTTCAGGCATACAGACAGAATATTGTATACATAATAAATAAATAAAAATAAATAAATAAATAAAATAGTCCAAATAAAGACAATTATACCTTTTGGTTCTATACAAATATGATGCACTGATTGTCACCATATTCACATATGTTTTTTAGTAGACTTAATATTTATGTTGAGGGAAATTATTGTTCCTTAAAACATCAGAAAATAAGTTCAAAACCTAAATTCATATAGTTATTTTGGTTTTTGAAAGCAAAACAGTTGGAAAAGATCTAGATTAAACACACAGAATCCTTCCATAAAACAAAAATCACAGATTTAAAAGCTGTCCTACTTTTTTTCTACTACAAACCATACTTTCCATATGAAGACAGAGCCAGAACACAGAATGAAAGTTCTGGCCACCCTCAAAACTTCTCAAGGGCATAACAATGAGACAGAAGCCTATGATGAGTAAACCTCACCATTGGTTTTCCTTAATTCCTCCACAAGACAGCGAGCTTCCTCTTGAACACGGTCCTCAATGCTCCTCTTCCCCATTCCAAAGTTCCTTAGAGCCATGAGTGAGAAGCGCCTCATCGCTTTCCAATTCCTCCCATTACTGAAAACAATGCCTAAAAGAAAGAGCAGAAGTGTGGAGGGAGATCCCAAGTAAGGACGGAGGTCTGATGGGTGACTGCCACACAGAAAGCCCAGTTGGATCTGAACAAATTTCACCCTCAAATTCCCTATGGGCCCAGCCCAACATATAAACATGGACACATAGGGGCATGGACAATGTACACACGTAGGCACATGGACACTTACCAAGACCTTTATTAATCTTATCAAACACTGGAATGCTTCCTCTTCCAGCAAACTCCTCACCATTATCAATCAAGGCTTCTTTCACAGCTTCATATCCATACAATACCACAGCAGGCTTTCTGCCCAAGTACAGAGTGAACACAGGACCATAGACTTTTGATAACTGAAAATAAAAATGTAATTTAAAATAGAGCAAGAATGGATAAGGAAAACGTGGTACATTTATAAAATGGAGTACTACACAGCAAAAAAAATAAGGACCTCTTGATTTTTGCAAGAAAATGGATGGAGCTAGAAAATATCACTTTGAGTGAGGCAACCCAGACACAGCAAGACAATTATCACATGTACTCACTCATAAATGGTTTTTAAACATTAAGCCAAGAAAACCACCCCACAAATCACAATCCCAGAGAACCTAGACAACAATGAGGACCCTAAGAGAGACATACATAGATAAAATCTATATGGGGGGTGGAAAAAGACAAGATCACCTGAGTAAATTGGGAGCATGAGGATCTTGGAGGAGGGTTGAAAGGGAGGGTCCCATGCCAAGAGTCTCAGCTGCCCCAGGGAAAACCTATTCTGGAACACAATTGATCTCTGCTGAAAAATTAGGTCAGCACGATAAATAACCAGACCAGCTCAAGAACAACAGTTATAATTTTTTAATAGTTGAAAAGGGAAAACTCATGTTACAAGAGTGGGAGGTAAAAATCCAATAGGTCCAGCGAGCACTGCACGGAGAGAGAGAGAGAGGCACACGTGGATCTACCAATATTTCTACTTGGGCCCCAAGTAGCCACACCCTAATTAGATGTGATTGGTTGATAGTTTCCCCATCATCTCCCCCTTTTATCTAAACAAGATTGATCCAAACCCAATACAACTATATACAATAGGAACAGATACCAAATATAAAATTACAAGTAATAAAAGGATGATTGGGATAAACGAAGGTTGGATAGGGGAGCACGGAAGCACACTTCTTAGTTAAGGGAGCCACCTTAGGGTTGGAAAGAGACTTGAACCTAGAGTGGCTCCCAGGAGCCCAAGGCGATGTCCCCAGTTAGTTCCTTGGGCAGCTGAGGATAGGGAACCTGAAACGACCCTATCCTAGAGCAATAATGACGAATATCTTGCATATCACCATAGAACCTTCATCTGGTGATGGATGGAGATAGAGACAGAGACCCACACTGGAGCACTGGACTGAGCTCCCAAGGTCCCAATGAGGAGAGGAAGGAGGGAGAAGATAAGCAAGGAAGTCAGGACCACGAGGGGTGCACCCACGCACTGAGACAGTGGAGCTGATCTATTGGGAGCTCACCAAGGCCAGCTGGACTATGACTGAAAAAGCATGGGATAAAACTGGACTCTCTGAACATGGCGAGCAAGGAGGGCTGATGAGAAGCCAAGGACAATGGCATGGGGTTTTGATCCTACTTAATGTGCTGGCTTTGTCAGTTTGGATGTTCACCTTTCTAGATATGGACGGAGCGGGGAGGACCTTGGACTTTCCACAGGGCAGGGAACCCTGACTGCTCTTTGGACTGGAGAGGGAGGGGGAGAGGAGTGGGGGGAGGGGGAGAAGGGTGGGAAGAGGGGGAGGGAAATGGGAGGCTGGGAGGAGGCGGAAACTTGTTTTTTTTTTCCTTTTCTCAATAAAAAAATAAATAAATAATGTAAAAAAATAAAAAAATAAAAATAAAAAAAATTAAGGAATGCAGAACAAAAATTTTACTAAGCATTCTATTTCAAGGAGTTTAAACATTGCATTGAAATTAAGCTTGGCTGAATCATGAGGAAGGTAGCTACAATTATCTAATTTTTAACTCCATTAAAAATCTGAGAAGGGAAACAATATTACTTGAGTGAACAGGAAATACAATCGGGAAAGTTTTAAAAGAGCTTTTGGTGTCTGTGCTCTGCCCCTCCCTTTGTAGCCAGTATGTGATGGCTCAAATCTTTTTAATTTAATATTTTTAATTAGCATAGTAACCCCAGTTCTCCCTCCCTCTCATTCTCCCACCACCCTTTTTTCCCATCCCACCATCCATCCACTTCTCAGAGGAGCTAAGGCTTCCCTTGGGGAGTCAACAAAGTCTACTGTACTAAGTTGAGACAGGAACAACCACCTTCCCCCTGTACCAATAGACAAGCAAGGTATTCCACCATAGGTATTGGGCCCCAAAAATCCAGTTTATATACCCAGTAATATGTTCTGATCCCACTGACAGCCCCCTTCCAACAGATAAAGCCATGTAATTGTCACCTACATTAAGATGGCTTAGTTAAGCCCCATGCAGGATCCCAGTTGTCAGTTCATAGTCCATGAGCTCCCACTAGCTCTGGTCAGCTGTCTCTGTGGTTTTCACAATCATGATCGTGACCCCCACCTTGCTCATATGATCCCTCCTCCCTCTCTTCAACTAAGTTCCAGGAGCTCAGCCCCATGTTTGGCTGTGGATCACTGCATCTGCTTCTATCAGTTACTGGATGAAGGTTCTATAATGAGATTTAGGGTAGTCACTAATCTAATTATAGGGGAAAGCCTGTTCAGACACCAACTCCATCAGTGCTAGGAGTATTAGGTGGAGTCATCCTTGTGGATTCCTGGGAATTTCCCTAGCACCTGGTTTCTCCCTAGCCCCATAATGGCTCCCTTTTTCAAGATATCTTTTTCATTGTTCCCCCTCTCTATCCCTCCCCCAACTCGTCCATCTGGAGACTTCATATTCCTATCCCCTATCCCCTACCTTCCACTTGCCTTCCCAGCTTACCCAGAAGGCCTTTACTATTTTTTTTCCTGGGGTCCTTAATGTGTAACCCTCTTAGGGTCCTTCTTTTTGCCAAGCTTCTTTGGGGTTGTGAACTGTTGCCTGGCTAGCCTTTCCTTCATGTCTAATATGCACTTTTGAGTGAGTACATGCATTGTTTGTCTTTCTGTATCTGGGTTACCTCCTCAGGATTTTTTTTTTCTAATTCCATCCACTTGCTTGCAAATTTCAAGAGGTCATTGTTTTTTACCACTGAGTAATACTCCATTGTGTAAATGTTCCACATTTTCTTTAGCCATTCTTCATTTGAGGGGCACCTAAGCTGTTTCCAGGTTTTGCTTATAACAAATAATGCTGCTATGAACACAGATGAGCAAATGTCTTTGTGGTATGACTGTACATCCTTTGGGTATATGCCCAGATGGCCTAAATCTTTATCGACCAGGGTTATGGCATCTAAAATGCTCTTTCATTCAGGAACTCCCTGACAAGGTTACCTGAGTCACTGGTACCCCTCCTCTTTCACTTAAGCCCCACCGACTCCTTCTCCTTCCCCTTTTTCAGTACCTCATATTACACCTAATGGTGGGTCAATCTTCTTCCCTTTAACCTCCCTTCTTCTTCCCCTCCATGAGAAAGGTGAAGATTCAGCCTCTTCCCCTTGCCTGCCTCTCTTCTTCTCCCTCTTCTATTGTCCCTCTTTCTTCTCTGCCACCACAAGCTCCACCTAATGGTCAACCCCAACCCCTATATCCACCTCCTCCTCCTCATCTTCCTGCCCTCTCCGTGCATCTCTGTCCCACTTCTACAAAGCCACAACCTACACCCTGGTCCTCATCCACACACTGGTCTACTTCCCCTGAGTCCTCCCTTGTGGCTTCTCATACAGGATCCTGGCAGATCCCTATTCTCCTCCGGCCCTTCTAGAGTTGCCCGGGTGCATGTTCCTTTCTCCCTCCAGGATCTATCCCAAATAAAAGGTTACTGGGTATGGTGGAGCTTTTGGAGCACGGGATTCATAGAATTCAGAATTTAAGGCCAATGGATAGCGTTCTCCAGTAGGAGAGATAACACACGGACATGTAGCCAGTGGTACAGGAAGAAAAAACACAAAGGACACTGTGAAGTAAATATGACACCGCAGGTGTAGAGGTAAAAATTGAAAGCTCAAAAATAAATAATAAAAGATAATAAAGGAAGAAAGGTGGGAGATAAAATATCAGGAGTAAAATTGCATAGAACTGTAGACATAAGACTAGGAAATAGTATTCAACTGTCTGCACATTTGCTTAGATGTATTTTGACAGCCAGAGGAACTGGGATGGAGCAGAAATAACTACAAAAATTTCTAGAGTTTGTAAATATTCTGCTCCCTTCACCACACCGGTGGTGTAGCCACCACCCTCTCCAGATTGCTCCAGGACTCGGAGATGCCATGGTGCAGCCCCGTCCATGCTCTGGGAGCATGGGGTATGCAGCCCAGCCTTTGGCTGTTGCTACCAAGCCCAGAAACAGCCAGATGCTGTTGCCTACTGAGTCCGGCTGTGCTGCACCATGGAGCCAGAAAAGGCAGGACAGTATAGAGGGCTGTGACTCTCATGGCTGGTGCTTGGAGCATAGCCTGTGACCTGAGGAGCCTGTGGGGTAAAAATCTGCCAGCTACCTCTGGCAAGACAGGACTGCTGAGCGCTAAATGTGAAAAACACGGCCTTTGGTGGCGGAAAAACAAAAAAACCAGGATAGCCAAAACAATCTTATACAAAAAAGGATTGTCTGGAGGCATTACCATCCCTGACTTCAAACTCTATTACAGAGCTACAGTATTGAAAACAGCTTGGTATTGGCATAAAAACAGAGAAGTCGACCAATGGAATCGAATAGAAGACCCTGACATTAACCCACAAACCTATGAACACCTCATTTTCGATAAAGGAGCTAAAAGTATACAATGGAAAAAAGAGAGCATCTTCAACAAATTGTGCTGGCAAAACTGGATGTCAATCTGTAGAAGAATGAAAATAGATCCATATCTATCACCATGCACAAAACTCAAGTCCAAATGGATTAAAGACCTCAATATCAGTCCAAACACACTGAACCTGATAGAAGAGAAAGTGGGAAGTACTCTACAGCACATGGGCACAGGAGACCACTTCCTACGTATAACCCCAGCAGCACAGACACTAAGGGCCTCATTGAATAAATGGGACCTCCTGAGGCTGAGAAGCTTCTGTAAAGCAAAGGACACTGTCACTAAGACAAAAAGGCAACCCACTGACTGGGAGAAGATCTCGACCAACCCCGCAACTGACAAAGGTTTAATCTCCAAAATACATAAAGAACTCAAGAAACTAGACCGCAAAAGGCTAATCAACCCAATTATAAAATGGGGCACTGAGCTGAACAGAGAATTCTCAACAGAAGAAGTTCAAATGGCCAAAAGACACTTAAGGTCATGCTCAACTTCCTTAGCGATCAGGGAAATGCAAATCAAGACAACTTTAAGATACCATCTTACACCTGTCAGAATGGCTAAAATAAAAAACACCAATGATAGCCTTTGCTGGAGAGGTTGTGGAGAAAGGGGTACACTCACCCATTGCTGGTGGGAATGCAAACTTGTGCAACCACTCTGGAAAGCAGTGTTTCGGTTTCTCAGGAAATTCGGGATCAACCTACCCCTGGATCCAGCAATACCACTCTTGGGAATATACCCAAGAGAGGCCCTATCATACAACAAAAGTGTATGCTCAACTATGTTCATGGCAGCATTGTTTGTAATAGCCAGAACCTGGAAACAACCTAGATGCCCTTCAATGGAAGAATGGATGAAGAAAGTATGGAATATATACATATTAGAGTATTACTTAGCAGTAAAAAACAAGGACTTCTTGGATTTTGCATACAAATGGATGGAAATAGAAAACACTATCCTGAGTGAGGTAAGCCAGACCCAAAAAGAGGAACATGGGATGTACTCACTCATATTTGGTTTCTAGTCATAAATAAAGGACATTGAGCTTATAATTCATGTTCCTAGAGAAGCTAAATAAGAAGGTGAATCCAAAGACAAACACATAGGCATCCTCATGAATATTAACCTTCATCAGGCGATGAAAGGAGACAGAGACAGAGACCCACATGGGAGCACTGGACAGAAATCTCAAGGTCCAAATCAGGAGCAGAAGGAGACAGAGCACGAGCAAGGAACTCAGGACCACGAGGGGTGCACCCACACACTAAGACAATGGGAATGTTCTATTGGGAACTCACCAAGGCCAGCTGGCCTAGGTCTGAAAAAGCATGGGATAAATCCGGACTAGCTGAACATAGCGGACAATGAGGAATACTGAGAATTCAAGAACAATTGCAGTGGGTTTTTGATCCTACTGCACGTACTGGCTTTGTGGGAGCCTAGGCAGTTTGGATGCTCACCTTACGAGACCTGGATAGAGGTGGGCAGTCCTTGGGCTTCCCACAGGTCAGGGAACCCTGATTGCTCTTCGAGCAGATGAGGGAGGGGGACTTGATCGGGGGAGGGGGAGGGAAATGGGTAGCGGTTGCGGGGACGAGGCAGAAATCCTTAATAAATAAATAAATTTAAAAAATTAAAAAAAAAGAAAGAAAAACACGGCCTGCACCCAGGCATAGCAGGCAATGAGGAAACAGAGCCTCCAGGTTCCAATCCTGGGTGGGACACTGCGAAGCAGCTGTGCCTGGACCTGACTCCAGGTTCAACTGCAAGCCTAGCCAAGATCTTTGGCTCCCAGGCTGACAGCCAGACTGTGAGGAGTAGCCTCAAACAGGCAAATGTCTTTTGAAATACAAAGGCACCTCAAGCCAGGCATCCCTGAAAATCTGTCAGCTAGGGAGACTTGCAGCTTGGATTTTACAGGGGATTTTGAGCCCCTCAGTGAGATTAAAGCAGAGCTTTACATGGAATAAACTGGGGGAGTTAAACTCTCACTGTACATTGGAAAGAACAAGATCCTGTTTTAATATGGAATTAAAGGCATATTTGTGCTTTTATTCACAGGAATAAAATAATGCTTGATAACTACATACAAAATAGAGGAGCGCCAGCCCTGATGACCTCATAGCCACTGATACCGCCCCCCCAAAAAAATAGTAGAAAGACTTGCTACATGGCCTGCATGGACCTGTACCAGGTCTTCCATGTATAAGGCTGTTAGTTTGGTGGTTTTGTGGGATTCCTAATAGTAGTATTAGGTGTGTCTCTGATTCTTTGTCTGCTCTTGGGACTCTTTACCTACTACTGGGTTGACTTGTCAGGCCTGAATATTAGGGCTTCTGCTTTGTCTTATTGTATATTGTTTTGACATATTAGGTTGTTGTCTCCAGGAAGTCTACTCTTTTCTGAAGACAAATGAAAAGGAAGGTGGGTATGGGGGGTGTAGAGGTGGGGAGGAAATGGGAGAAGTGGAGGGAGGGGAAACTGTGGTCAGGGTGCTTTGTGTAACAGAAGAAAAGGGTTTGATAAAAAAATAAAGAACTATATGATTACTAATCCTGCTATCTTGTTGAAAAAAAAGCCCATATTTGCCTTTAACAGGAATACAAATATTATGAAGTTCTATACAAGTAGGAAGTAATTTAAATCTCACGGGAAAATTAAATGCAGTCTCTCTTTAGATGAAAAGTGGGGGGATGTGAAGGAGGGAGGGAGGGAGGGAGGTGTTGATTCCCTTGGGGTGGGCTACTCAGTCTAGGGGTTGTAACCCACCCTGCAATCAGTTATTCCAGGGTCACGGAGAGGCACTACCTGGAAGACATAGGCTAGGAAAGCGGAATGAGGCTAAGCGAGAATTCTTGTCAAAGCCCCTGTTTATTAGAGATGGGGTACAACTTTTATAGGGTAAAGAGTTGGGGGGTGGGCACAGGGGCCTGGGCTCTTGCCACGTGGTTCACGTTGGTCACATGGTCTGAGTTGGTCACGTAGGCAGGAGGTTGTCTTCGGTCAGGTCACTGTAGGCCAAGAAGTCGCGAGTTGACACACCTAGATCCCTAGATAGTTTGGAATGTGGGGTGGGTTCCGCTAACAGATAGCTCTCATTAACAGCCAATTTGGGTGTGGGGTAGGCTCTGTCAATAGAACTATTCCTAACACAATTAAGGATGTGGGGTTCTCTGCAGACTCCCCAGGGTGATGGTTCCTGCAATGATTTTAGGAGGAAATTGGCTCCTGACAGGGAGGGAGGGAAGGAGAGAGCAAGGGAGGAAGGGAAAGTTGTCAGTGGATTTTTTAATGCAATATACTCAATTATTTTGTTTTGTTTTTTGAGACGAGGTTTCTCTGTGTATCCCTGGCTCTCCTGGAACTCTCTCTATAAACCAGAATGGTCTCAAACTCAGAGATCCACCAGTCTCTGCTTCCCAGGTTCTGGGACTAAAGACATGTGTCACCATCACCCAGCAATATGCTCAATTATTAAGATATTATCATTAAAATTTTATATTTTCTACCACATGTTGAATCAATATTTTAATTTTATACATAAATATTAGAGAAATAGTAACAATTTCATTTATGAATTTTCTTCAATTGCCCACCCATTTGGTAAATAGGTTTCAGTTAATTATTAAATCTACATATTTAGCATTTACATTTATCCTAAATTACAATAAAAAGAACAGATATCACAATTTATCATCCAGTGTCCCAAATATCAAATTGTAGAAATCGCAAATTCAAACACTTGTCTGCTTTCTGCTGTGTACTTGAGTAATGAATTCCTTATCCGCTGATACACACCATGAAACTAATGCCCAGATGATCTCTTCAGCATAACCTACACACTCTCTTCATAGAGGTCCTAAATCAGGACCTCCAGTGTTAGCTAGAATATTCTGTACTTTCAAGCAATGTTAAGAAGTCTTCATCACCCAGGTTTCATTGCTATCTACAAGCATTACAAAGAAAAACTCTCTAGAACACGCAGCATTTTCCAGAAACAAGTTCTGACATCATGCCACATTCTTGTCTTCAGAAAAAGGGGGGTGTTTTCAGACTCCAACAAAATCTAATAGCAGCTACTGGGCCCTAGCTGACCATTTGTTTCTAACATTTCTTATGTTGTTCAGACGCAGAACTTTCCTGGACACTGAACAAAGGTTAAATTCTTCACCGAGATTCTATTTGTTTTCCGGTTCTACATACAATGCATGGTTAAGATAGGTGACAGAAATCTGTCTAATTGCTTCCTTTGTTTTACTTTCAGCCAGCAGCCAGAAGTTTTAAGGAGGAAAAAAATATTTGCAACTTTTGACACACTGTGATTTTTATTCACAACCTCTAAGGTTTAACTAGCCATATCATGTTTCCTCATTCTATGATTCTGACAACGATGTGATGAAAACGCAGCTGGGACATCAAGCGGAGGTGACAAATTTACAATTGTGTATCTCATAGAACATGCACAATCATATACTTCACTTAAACAATGGGACATTTCCTTCCCTTGGAATGCTACTCAGAAAACAAAACATGTACTTACATTCTTCAATGATTTGCTAATGTCCTTAAGGTCTACCTGAAGAATATTTCCGATGATCGGGAGAGGAGTGGGGCCAGGAGGAAGCTTTCTTCTCTCAGAGCTCTGCCTCCATAGTGAAAGGAGAAACAGACAGGAGAGAACAAGCCCCAGAAGCACACCTAGAGTCATCGTTGCCTTCTCTGCTTGCTGACATGAGTGTGTGCTTACAACACAAAGCTTATGTAATGAAGCCTGCTATTCCACCCATGAGTCTCTCATACAAAGCAGACCAACCAGGGACAAGACTTAATCTCTCCTCCAAGTGGACCTTGTTCCAACATAGTGATTAAAGAAAATATTGACTCTATTGCTGTCATTTATACCAAAGCAGATAGGATAGATTGTGGTTTAATTGTCATGGGCTGGGTTCCAAGAATTTGGGTGAAAAGCTTTTACTATATGTAGCTGCAATTGGAAAAGAAAAAAATTGAAGCTATTTCATGATAAAAAGTTGAAAAGTAGTGCAAAATTAAGGATTCTCAAGTTAATGAACCCCTGAGAACTTACTATATTTCAGAAATTCAGTATTTTATACAATCTGCAAATAAATAGAAATATTATATTATATGAAACACAGAATCTTTTTCCCCAATACCACAATAAAATAAGTTTCCAAATAATATACTAATGTTACAAAGACACAAACATAAAATAGCAAACATATATTGTGAATGACAGAACACCGTTTTTAATTAAACTAATGTGCATAATTTTTACCATAAATAAATTTTCAGGTGGAAATATAAATGATAACATTTTCTGTTTTAAATGTGGAAAGGAACTGTCAGGAAACCTGTCATTCTAACGCAGTTCTTACCTGCGCAGTGTATTTAAAAGCAGGTCTGATAATCACTACTGTTCACCATTGCTTACAGCTCAGAATAATTCCATCAAACAAAAAATTATCTCACAATAGGAATTACACTATTGTACTTCCTTTGCTCTTGTTGTAAAGTCAGAAGTTTCACACTAAACAGAAGCACCCCATTTGACTTCAAGGATAATACAGTAGGCTTCTCTCTCAAACAAAAAATAAGAATGAATCGTGCTCTCCGTAACGAAGAAAGACTGAATCTCAGAGAACTTGTTGATGACAACTTGGGAAACTGTCAACCTCAAAATGTTACTAAGATATTTTTTTCTGTCACTTTCACCAATAAAATTTTAACAATAAGAAAGCAAATTTGTCAGCAGAACAATTGCGGGCAATAGAAGATGAATGCTGTGCTCCAAACATGCCATGACTCCCTTTGGCTCGTGCCTTTGAACACTTGGAGGCAAAGTTTTAAAAGAATGTGAATTCATTATAAGACAGAATTTTGTCCAAGAAAGAGGGTAATTTCTCCAGAGTACATGTGGGTGATGAGGCTTTACAGCCTGAATTCACCTCTTATTGCTCTCTGCTTCCTCTTCCAACAAGATGTGAAGTGTTAATGTCTCCCAGTTAGACATGCCTGCTGTCAGGAGCCGCCTTTCCCAGAACCTGTCCCTACATGGTTAGCTGTAATACCTCATACTGTGCACCAAAATAAGTTCTTCCACCCTCAAATTGCTTCGTGTCGGACATTTCAACACAGCAACTAGAAAAGTAGCCAAAACAGAAAATTCATAGAGAGAAGCAGGCCGTTCTATAATACATCTAACTATGAAATTCCAGAGCTTTGGAACTGGTCGGATAGAAGATTGCCTGTGAGTTTGGAGACGTGAGCTAGGAAGGGTTAGAGTGCTATCACGGAGCTTAGTGGGCATTCTGATAGGAGTTCGGAGAACTAAAGCAATGAGGGAACGTGGGCCATGGAAGACTATTTCACGAGGTTTCTGACTGGAAATAGTTACTCATTAGGAACTGGACTGACGTGTCGTGGCCCGTGAGGGTCCAACATAAATTTCCTAATTCCTCAAACCGGCTGGAACGGAGTCGCGAGGAAAAGAACTGACACAGCTTGCACTGTCATCATGGAAAATGGCCAGCTCGCCGTTTATTCTCCAAACATTTTATATACCCACACCAAATTGAGCGGGGAGGGGGAAAACCAATTACGCCATCACCTAGGCAACCAGGTGCCTGGGCTCCAGTCACATCCGCACCTAGCAGTCAGGTAGGCCCTGAATTAGCATCTCTATAAGACATCCTTCCAAATTACAAAAGGAAGGAAGCACCAAATATCTGAGCTCTGAAGTCATCAGCTTCAGTCAAACATCTCTTCTCAGGTAATCCACATTTTAACAAAAGAAGCTAGGAGCAGGCATCCTGGCCTTTGTTAAGGGCAGAGACAGCTTGTCTGCAGAGCTACGTGTCAGCTCGGACCGGGCTAATGGCTTTTGTGCCATATCGAAATATGGGCCCACACTGACAGCAACTGATGCTTCACTTGGACAAAGAATCTTGCTGCATTCTCTCCCATTCATGGTAGGTTGTAATTTATTAGAATGCAAATTCATTTTCAAGGATAAAACCTAAACCTAGGATATCACAACAATTTTCATCTCAAAGAACCTTACCTTACAAGCATTTCCCTATGGGTGAACCTCAAGAGAACACAGAGGCCACTGGACATGGGGCCCAAGAGGCCTATAATTTATTTTGATCAGGCAATAGATACTAGTGGCATTGTCTACATGGTACTAGCCTTGTAGGCATCAAAAACAGAGGTCATGGAGTCTTGCCCCCAAAGCTCCAAACAACTTCTAAGACCAAGTAATGTGTGTTGCTATGGAACTCTATACAAGAAATAACTAAGACATCATTACATGAAGCTGAGATAGTGAACCATATGTAGCAAGGAAGACCTCATGTTGCTGGAAATACCAGTACTATGGGACATTTGCAGAAGAAAGCTCTAGATATAGGATGTAACTGAGTCAAGAGAGTGGTCTTTTAAAATATGGAGAACAGACATCAATGGTTGGGGCTCCCTGAAGTATCAGAACCTGATTCCATGATGAGGCCCAGATGCTGGAGATTGGATTGCAGGAGGTTTTTATTCCCTACCGGGTTTCATTCTTGCTTTGTTTGCTCTTTCCTTTCTCTGTAACTATTCCTCCCTTTTGGAGTAGAAATATTTACTCCATCCCATATCAAAGTTATGAAACTGTTTTTTATCTTACAGAGTTTCTTTTAACAGATTGCCTTGATGCTCAGAAGGGATTTCAGACTTTGAACTATTGAACAGTGTACGGACTCTTGAAATCCACCAGAACTGTTTCAATTGCAATGAATGCATTTTGAATTATGAGATGGACAAGGGACAGTCTCATGGTAAGACCACGCTCTTTAGAATTCTGTAGGAAGAATGAAGAGCCTTTCTGAAATAAATAGAGAACTGTGGGCTAATTGGTAGGATTTTGTACCTGCCCCCACTTCCTGTCTGCTCTTTGTTTACTGTTCTACCAAGATATAGGGATCCTCATGCCTTCTCCTCTATGGGGAACACTTTTCTCTCAAACTGTAACTCACAATAAACCCCACCTCCCTTAAATTGCTTCTTGCAGATATTTAGTCACTGACCAAGAAAAGCAGTCAAAACAAAGGGGGAAAAAAGTAATTTACTCATAGGACAAAAGCTTAGAGTTACCACAATATTCACACACAAATGAGAGGAAATATTTAGTGAACATGAGGGCCCAAGCATCTCTCTGATACAAATTCCCACATCACCAATAGAAATTTGGAAGAATTTTGTAAAGATATTATTAGATGTGAGCCACATCAATTAATTCAGTTTTTCTCTAAGATCTCAACTCATAGTTTTTAAAACTTAAAAATTAAATATTGTCGATGCAGATTAAATGTTTCAACAATCATCTCAATGGGAATTCTAAACATTTATAGGAAATTTTCACAGATATAATATTATTTAATATTTTCTCAATTACCTTTACTTAAAATAAAACTATTTCTATTTTAAGGCTTATGAAGAAGACCTCAAAGATTTGGTCTTATGGTAGATGACACAGAGACTTCTCAAGGTAGCTCTGAGTGAGAAATAGTAAAATCTTAGTCTTCCAACCTTCTTTTTTTTTTTTTTCCAACCTTCTTTCTAGCAAGGCACTCACTTTCATGTGACTCAGCAATACTTATTGATTGTGAACAATACTTCTTTATTTTCATCACATTGTCTTTAAATATAAACATTAATTAGATAATGTTTATAGCATATGTTGATAAAAGAGAATGACAATAAATTTTTTATGTGTCTATATTCTGGTGAAAGCTTTATGTACAAAAGAGAAAAGCAAAGATTTGCTGCATAACTCACATAGCAAGGAATTCTACTTTGAATTGTTATTTGAATTTTAACACATATATACAATGAAATACCATCATATTAACTTTCATTCCATATCACCTCTAATCCCATCATATCCTCTTGAAGAAATCCTCCACCCAACTTCAAGGATTTTATTTTTATTTTTTAAATTAGTGCTGCTCATATGTGCATGGTTATGAGGCCTTTCACTCGAAATTGGGTATCTAAACAATGGCTATATTCTCAAAGAGGAGACCTAAGAGAGTCTCAGCCTTGGTCAAAACAGCTTCATTTTGCAGGCAACATCAATCAATCAGTCAGTGAGTGCTTAGCCTTAAATAAGACATCAGTGTCAGCCCTTCCGCAAGGCTGGAGTAGCATCATGGAAGTTTGAATATAAGTTCTAGAGAATGGACAGGAGAGCTGAGGAAAGCTGCCTTCTGGACAGGGTATGGTTAGCACACTCATGAACACACAGCATCTGTGGTCACCAGCATAAGACTTGCAAAATTCCAGCATAGGTGAGGGAAATGATGTCCAGGCCTCACCCTTCACTGAGCTCTTCACTGATATTTTAAAGAATATCAGTATCTTACTCTGAAGCATAGTCTGTAAGGCAGGACCAGGATGTAGATTCTGAGGAAACAGTGGGGGCTGGCACTGGAGTTGATAGAGCCGTTGAAGTAATTGGTAGTCGATTTGAAATCTGTTGGAACAGATTATCGAGACAGAGATAAGATTAAGAAGTTTAGAAAAGAAATTGGTTTTTTCGAGACAGAGATAAGATTAAGAAGTTTAGAAAAGAAATTGTTTTTTTTTTTTTAAGGTACACTTGAAACTTTTAGTTTATAGTCTTGGTAGTCAGAACGAGGAGTCCCAAGACCAAGAAAAGGTTAGGCTTATGATCCTGGTAGTTGGAAAGAGGAATTCCAAAGCTATGGAACTGGGGAGAGATCCCACCTTCAGGAATAATCAAAGACAGGAAAACTTAGGTTAGTGGTTGACAGGAGTTCTTATATGGAGTCTATTGAGAGTTCTTGAGAAGAACCAGAAAAAATTAGATTAGCTATATAAGGTTAAATGGGGAATAGTTGTTGTTTCTGAAAGCAGGGTCTGGTTAAGTTGGAGAGAGTATTTGATTGGTTTTTGTTACATCAGAATAGCCATTCCTGGAGTATTTACATATGTTCTGAAATTTAAATATTTTAGGAAGATGGATGATTGGGAAGAAGGTTTATCGGTAATTTGTTGGTGTTGAAAGGTTGAGATAATTTGACTTTAGTTCTCAAAGGAAGACTTAAATTGTCAAATGGAAAGTCAGCTGTAAAGGTAGGGAATGCCAACTAAGGTATCAACAGCAAAGAGGACTGTGGCTAAAGGCGGGCTTGGAAGAGAGGTGTAAAGGAAGTAGTAGGAAGCAGTGAAGGAGGTATGAATGAGGTAGGAGAAAGTTTGTTGGCTGACCTTGACCAAAGTGAGGGCTTGGCTGTGAGAGTATGGATATTTTGGAGAGGAGACAGATTGGATGCAGTACATCTTTTATGTCTTGTAACTGAGAATGTGGGCTTTAGGAGAGTCAGTTGGTGGTGGATATTTTACAATCATTTGGGCAGAGGAAAAGTTTCAGTGTGAGAAAAGAGATGAGATTTGTGGGGATTGGGGTTCGTGACAAAACAGGCATCAGATAGTGAAGATAAATATGTAAAGTGGAGGTTAGGACAGTATCCTATGCTGATAAAGGTTAGATATGTTGAAATCGGGGTTATACAGTAGGCTTGCCTGGACGGATGTGGAATGAATGATAAAGGAAGAGTGAGTCATAAAAGTAGAGTGAAAAGGTCATTGACAGGCTGTCACGTCAGCTCAATTACTGTATGTACAGATAATGGAGGAGTCAGTCTGGTGTGGCCATCTGACAGGAAGGAGCTATCAGCATTATAAAAGTGTAGGCAGAAATAGTTAGAGGACCCTCTTGTGTATTAAAGGAACAGGGTAGGAGGTTTTTAAGGGTTTGGGACAATTGTAAAGATCTGAGGAATGTTGTTAGAGTAAAGGGTTAAGTACAGAGGGACTTGGGGGGACAGGTAATAAATGTGAGTGATGAGTTTTTGATAAGAGAAGTCTGGACAGATAGAATCATAAACAGTAGGAGACATTGGAGCCCTTTGTAAATTAGGAGTTGAGAGAGATGGAGTGGGGGAAACAGATTGTGAGAAGGGATCAATAGGTTATGAGAAAGGATCCGGGATTTGTTTGTTAGAATTGGAGTTGAGCAGAGGAACTGCAGCAAGAGCTTGTAGGCATGGGCCCCAGCTGTGGAAAATAAATTTAAGGAATTGTTTGAGGATGGGAAGGAGGAGGAATCCAGAAGCATCTTGGTATAGGGGATATACTAGAATTTTAGCAGTGGAGGATAGAAAACCTGAAATGAACTTATCCTATAGCAATACTGACAGATATCTTGCATATCACCATAGAACCTTCATTTGGTGATGGAGATAGAGACAGAGACCCACACTGGAGCACTGGACTGAGCTCCCAAGATCCCAATGAGGAGCAGAAGGAGGGAGAACATGAGCAAGGAAGTCAGGACCGCGAGGGGTGCACCCACCCACTGAGACAGTGGGGCTGATCTATTGGGAGCTCACCAAGGCCAGCTGGACTGTGACTGAAAAAGCATGGGATAAAACCGGACTCTCTGAATATGGCGAACAATGAGGGCTGCTGAGAAGCCAAGGACAATGGCACTGGGTTTTGATCCTACTTCATGTTCTGGCTTTGTGGGAGCCTAGCCAGTTTGGATGTTCACCTTCCTAGACCAGGACGGAGGGGGGAGGACTTTGGACTTTCCACAGGGCAGGGAACCCTGACTGCTCTTTGGACTGGAGAGGGAGAGGGAGAGGAGTGGGGGGAGGAGAAGAAGGGTGGGAGGAGGGGGAGGGAAATGGGAGGCTGGGAGGAAGTGGAAACTTTTTTTTCCTTTTCTCGATATAAATAAATAAATAAATAAATAAATAAATAAATAAATAAAAGATTCAGGACTAAAAAGTGAGTGGTGTTGCCAGGGATAGATGGGAGGATAGCCTACGCGATAGAGACTTACAGACTGAAAAGAACTATAGCAGGATTAATGGAGCAAAGGTCTTGGACTAAGTGGAAGGTACTATTAGGTTTTTGACTGTTAGTACTGGATTGGTGTAGGGTGTAGTAATAGGAGCGACGGGGCTGCGTCCCCAGCACCCTGGCCGCCTGCTAGCTTATGCCCTAAATAACAACACACAAACTGTATTCATTTAAACACTGCTTGGTCCATTTCTATCTAGCCTCTTCTCGGCTAACTCTCGCACCTGGACTAGCCCATTTCTTATAATCTGTATAGCCCACCAGGTGGCTTACCAGGGAGATTCTAGCCTATGTCCATCCTGGGTCGGAGCTTCATCATGTGCGTCTGGCCTGGCGAGGGGAGCATGGCGTCTCTGAGCTCACTTCCTCTTCCTTCCAGCATTCTGTTCTGTTTACTCCTCCCACCTATGTTTTAACCTATCAGCGCCAAGCAGTTTCTTTATTGCTTAACCAATGAAATCAACAGATTGATATATGACACTCCCACATCAGTAGGGTGAAGAGGTGGGGCATAGAAGTGATGGCTTTGAGGCTTAGGCAGAGGCTGATTAAAGATGGTAAGTAATGGGTCTGGAAATGTAGGCAGCAGGGTCTTTGAGAATGATGTGCAGTGAACAGGGAAAGAGAGAAAGGTGGCAGTCCATAAAATGGGGGTTAGAGGGAGGTTGGCAGTCCATCAGATGGGGCTGAAGGGTAAGAGGGGTGTTGGAATTTCAGAGAATGAAAGAGAGTACAAATGGGCTGAGGAAAGGAAGAAGAGGGACACAGGAGTGTATTTTGACTATGGTGAGGTAGACAGATGAGTGGAAAAAATACAGTAGTATAGAGAGAAGGAAAGAAAGCCAGGATAACTTTTAATATAGGTTAAAATCTTTTTCCAGGCCTTTCTGACTTACATAAGCTTTCATCTCTTCAGAAACATTTTTTGGACTGCTGTAACTTCAGACCTATATATTTTTAATTTTCTATTTATTGTTACCTTTATTATTTATTCTTCTCTCATATATTATATCCTGACCACAGTTTCCCTCCCTCCCCATCTCATTGCAGAAGCAGCTGGTGTTTAGCTCTCAGGAAAAGTATGTTCTAATTATTTTGATAGTTTATAATAAATTAATATTACTTTTAAAATATTAGGTCTTGAAACTTAAATCCTTGTTAATTTTGAGTCTTGAAACGTGAATTGAAGACTGAATTGGAGATCTTTTAGGATGAAAATAAACCATAAACTTGTGTCGTTACAGAATATCACAGTTCTTTTTTATGACTCAGTTTAAGCTGGAGGCAGTGTCAGGACAAGAATGAGTTATGTGGGAAAGTGGCAAGGGCCTTGGCAGAGGGAGGCATGAGATAACAAGGCCAAGGCCATAAATTATGGGCAGTTACTGGCCACTACTGAAACGGTGTAACAGCAGAGGTGGAGCTGACATGTGAGCAAAGGTCATGGGGAATTTGGGTTTGCAACATGAGGGGGACTTCCAAGGGGACCTGAAGAAGCTGCTGGACTTAGCAGTCAGCTCTTGAGTGAGATGTTTAATAAATGATCATTAAAAGGATTGCTGTCAGAAGGAAGCTCCAGTTTTCAGGGAGGGTAGAAACGATGCGAGTTTGTTTATGTTTCCTAATAAGGAGTGTTGGGGAGGGTGTAGTTGGTTTTGCTTGGGTTCTGTAAATGATCACAGACTTGACCATAGGCTGGACTGGGCCTTGCAGAATGGGCAGGGTTTACACAGGAGGGAGTGTGGCTGTCCATCAGATGGGTAGAGAGAAGGAGGAGGCTGTTGGAGTGTTACCAAGCTCAGGCAGGCTGAAGGGAAGGGGACTTTGACAGCTAGCTGCAAAGGGGAGGGTAGTAGCAGAGGTCTGAGGGGCACAGCCAGTAGTAGCTGAGGGATGGGTGACTCCACAACAGTGTGTACTGTACAGCAGGGGGCAGGACTGGCTGCATGCCCAGTTCAACAGCAGATGGAAACAGAGTATCCTTCAGTCAGCATTCTTGCAGCCTTAAAGTGTTAAATAGGACATGAAGAAAGGGGTACAAAGGCATGTTGAAAAGTTCAGAGAGTGTAAGAGTTACCCAGAGACCTTGAAGCAAACAGAAAAGAAAGTAGAAAGATGTTCAAGTGCCAAAGTTATTGTCAGTTTCTGAAGTGCACAGTTAATATGAGTTTTTCATGTGGAGAGAGCATTTCCATCACTAGAGAAGGCCAGTGAGCCAAAATTGAGAGACCAGCATTCCCACATCTCTTGAGAGGCCAAAAACAGAGATTTTTCCTTTTTAATTAGACAAAAAATAGGGTAATGCTGTACTTCACCTCACATTATAATCATTTTTTTTCAGTTTTAGTTTTACGGTAATTATAGATTAGAATTTGGCATTAAAAAGTGTCAGCAAAGCTAAAGACAATAAATCATTGCACAGCAAAGAGAATTGCAGATGTGTTTGGGGGTGACCCTGGAAGTTGGCCAGAATGGATGAAAAGGATTCCCTGGATCTTGATGGGATGAGGCAATGTAGATGATAGGCTAGAGAGACGTACCGAGCAGAAGAGCTCAACTGTGCTCTGGAGGAAGAAGTTGCAGAATGAGACATATGGTGTTCATTCAGACTGGGATGAAACAGATCTGGAACTTGGAAGGCACAGAAATCCATTTGCAACTGGGGTGGTATCAAGGTCTTTGGAGTCAACCAGAGATTTCAGATTAAAGTTCTGCAAAATGGTGGTCAGGAATAAAAATAGCTCCATTCAGGCCAGGCCTTCTCCTACACAAATCTGTTTTCCTGCAAATAAGAAAGAGTGTACCTAAAGAATACTTTTCAGTCAAGGACTTTCATATTCAGACAGCACCTCAGGAAGCAGACAGATAGTAAAGAGATCCTAGATAGTTGAATGAACTTTCATGTAAGAAGGTGGGCAAAGAATTGGCAGGCTCTTACTCATTTGTGAAATGTTTGGAGAGACTTTCAAATCTCCTGCCAACACACCTCATTGGTAGAAATACATAGCTTTTCTTTTTCCAAGTTATTCAAACCCCCACTGTGGTCTAAAGCAGCCTACTCTAGTTTAGACAAAGCTAATCCATTCCATACTCCAAGCATATAAGAACCCAGTCCATTCAGGATAACTTGGAAAAAGACTCATGTTCCCTGCCCTATGCAGGAATTTGCTTTCTTTGTGTGTTCTGCTATATGGTGTATGTGAATTTTTCCTTTCCATAAAATTTGGATGAATGTTATCACTATGTCTTTTGTGCCTCTTAATTTTTTAAATCAGCAAAGACATCAAATTCTTTTCCATACCCCTAGATGGTATCATAATTATTTGATAAATAATTGGAGGGATGGAGATATGGGCCACTTGGTTGATAAATGACATTTTCTCCATATTTAATACTAGCAAATATAACATCAAACTATTCAGATAATAATTTCAAGATGGTGGAGTAGCAACACCAAACACTAGAAGTCTCATCCACAGAATGGAAATAAAAGAAGACATGAATAATTTTCAGTGGCCACAAGTGGGCTTAGTAGGCCTTGGGAAGGTGTAAAAAGGAAAACTGAGTACTCCAGAAAATATGGAGAATAAAAGAAATATAAGCAGAGAGAATTGATCAAGCCTGATACTTTTCTCATTATTTTATTGAAATAACCTCATATTATTTGAACAAGATATTTTCAGAAAATTACTTCTTTTCCACTGAAAAAATTATGTGCATTAGTTCACTAAAATGTTGAAGTGAATCAATATAAAATCAAAGTTATAGATGTGTTATATAATAAATATATGAGGATTTTCTCCATTTTGTATTTAAATTAAAATTTAAATAAATTAGTGTGTAAATTTAACATCTCTGTATTATTATCTATCACCTATGTAACTATGTATGTATGCATGTATGTATCTGTAGCTCAATATTTCAGTATTTATGTTCCAACAATAACTATTATTTTAGAACATAGAAATGCTATCATTTACTCTCAGTTCTCATCGATAAAACAATTTTGTCCAATATACAACCTATATTTAAATACTTCAAGAATTTTTATGAAATTACATTTGTAGATTTATATAAGCATAGACACACATGTGTGTCTATGTTTGTGTGTGTGTACATGACCATGTGTGGTGGTCAGAGGACAACTTTTAGGAATCCTTTGGTTTTTAAAATTATTTTATTTATCCATAGACTGTACTTTTATCATATTCTGTTCTATTCCCAACTCCTCCCAGATTCCCTTCCCTATCCACCCAACTTCATGCTCTTTTTTTCTCTTAAAAACAAAACAACTCAGTGAAGAAAAGAAGATGCCAGGTTATAAGTCATGTGACCTGCCTTGTCATCATTTAAAACTGACTATTCTAGTATGCAATTAACTGTAATAATTTCCACAAACAGATTATTTATCTACTCAATAGTCTCACAATGGATACATTTAGTCATGTCAAAATACAAAAACCAAAGTGACTAGAAGAACTTAGTATCCTAAGGAAGGTAAATGGAGTTGTGCCTTTGATCAAAAAGTGGTTGGTTACTCCACAACAAAGTTGCCATCAGTTTCAATTTTTAAACCCGCCCGAACCGGTGGTCCTAACCCAAATCATAAAAATGATTCTATTTCTATATTATCATCCTTTTATTTTTCAAGTTGTTTTAAATGTAATAAAATCTCCATATTTTTAATCAACTCCTACTGGTCACTGATAGCACCGAATAACATTTATTACTTTTGGGTCTTGTTATTCCAGAAGACAATTTTTAAAACTATATCAGACATGTATATGAAACATTCATTCATATGGTGTTTTTCATACAAAAGCAAACTTCCACATGAATGGTGCGGTAGCTGCAGTGGAATGTCTCGAACTCACAGAGATCCGCCTGCCTCTGCCTCCCGAGTGCTGGGATTAAAGGCGTGCGCCACCATCGCCCGGCTTGAACAGCTTTTTAAGAGATAAACCAAGAACTATCAAAATGAGAAGGATTATCAAAATGATAATTAACAGTATGCTAATCTTGGTTAAGTTGATTATCCCCTCATTTAATCATTCCATTTTTAAATAATTCATTACATAATTATATAGAGACCTAATTTTCTTTATCATCATTGTGTTTCCCATTTTTTTAAATTTTATTTTATTTATTTATTTATTTATTTTAGTTGTTGTAAAAAAAAAATTTCCGCCTCCTTCCCGCTTCCCATTTCCCTCCCCTTCCTCACACACATCACCCCCTTCCCCCACTCCCCTACCCCTCTCCCTCTCCCCCCCACTCCATTCCCCCTCCCTCTCGAGAATGAAGAGCAGTCCAGATTCCCTGTCCAGCGGGAAGTACAAGGTCCTCCCACTTCTATCCAGTACCAGGAAGGTGAGCATCCAAACAGGCTAGGCTCCCTCAAAGCCAGTTCATGTATTAGGATCGAAACCTAGTGCCATGTCCTTGGCTTCTCATCAGCCTTCATTGTCCGCCACGTTCAGAAAGTCCAGTTTCATCCCATGCTTATTCAGTCCCAGTCCTGCTGGCCTTGGTGAGCTCCCAATAGATCAGTTCCACTGTCACAGTGGGTCGGTGCACCCCTCGTGGTCCTGACTTCCTTGCTCATGTTCTCCGTCCTTCTGCTCCTCATTTGGACCTTAAGAGCTCAATCTGGTGCTCCAATTTGGATCTATGTCTATCTCGATCCATCGCCAGATGAAGGTTCTAAGGTGATATGCAAGATATTTATCAGTATGGCTATAGGATAGGTCATTTCAGGTTCCCTCTCCTCAGTTGCTCAAGGTACTAGCTGGGAACATATCCCTGGACACCTGCGAGCCACTCTAGAGTCAAGTCTCTTGCCAACCCTAAGATGGCTCCCTTAAAAGGATATATATTTCTCTGCTCCCGTGTCCACCCTTCTTTATCCCAACCATCCCATTCCCCCAAGCTTCCCCCATTCTCCCCTTCTCACGTTTTTCACCCCATTTCCCCTTAGCCCCATTCCACCTCACCCCCAAGTTCCCAGGTTTTGCTGTACAATCTTGTCTACTTCCATATCCAGGCGGATGACTATATGTTTTTCTTTGGGTTCACCTTCGTATTTAGCTTCTCTAAAATCACAAATTATATGCTCAATGTCCTTTATTTATGGCTAGAAACCAATTATGAGTGAGTACATCCCATGTTCATCTTTTTGGGTCTGGGATATCTCACTCAGGATAGTGTTTTCTATTTCCATCCATTTGCATGCAAAATTCGAGAAGTCATTGTTTTTTACCGCTGAGTAGTACTCTAATGTGTACATATCCCACACTTTCTTCATCCATTCTTCTATTGAAGGGCATCTAAGTTGTTTCCAGGTTCTGGTTATAACAAATAATGCTGCTATGAACATAGTTGAACAAATGCTTTTGTCATATGATAGGGTATCTCTCGTGTATATTACCAAGAGTGGTATTGCTGGGTCAAGGGGTAGGTTGATCCCGAATTTCCTGAGAAACCGAAACACTGCTTTCCAAAGTGGTTGCACAAGTTTGCATTCCCACCAGCAATGGATGAGGGTACCCCTTCCTCCACAACCTCTCCAGCAAAGGCTATCATTGGTGTTTTTGATTTTAGCCATTCTGACAGGTGTAAGATGATATCTCAACGTTGTTTTGATTTGCATTTCCCTGATTGCTAAGGAGGTAGAGCATGATCTTAAGTGTCTTTTGGCCATTTGAACTTCTTCTGTTGAGAATTCTCTGTTCAGTTCAGTGCCCCATTTTTTAATTGAGTTAATTAGCATTTTAAAGTCTAGTTTCTTGAGTTCTTTATATATTTTGGAGATCAGACCTTTGTCTGTTGCGGGGTTGGTGAAGATCTTCTCCCAGTCAGTGGGTTGCCTTTTTGTCTTAGTGACAGTGTCATTTGCTTTACAGAAGCTTCTCAGTTTCAGGAGGTTCCATTTATTCAATGTTTCCCTTAATGTCTGTGCTGCTGGGGTTATACCTAGGAAGCGATCTCCTGTGCCCATATGTTGTAGTGTACTTCCCACTTTCTCTTCTATCAGGTTCAGTGTGTTCAGATTGATATTGAGGTCTTTAATCCATTTGGACTTGAGTTTTGTGCATGGTGATAGATATGGGTCTATTTTCATTCTTCTACAGGTTGACATCCAGTTGTGCCAGCAGCCTTTGGCAAAGATGCTTTCTTTCTTCCATTGTATGCTTTTAGCTCCTTTATCAAAAATGAGGTGTTCATAGGTTTGTGGGTTAAAATCCGGGTCTTCTATACAATTCCATTGGTCCACTTTTCTGTTTTTATGCCAACACCACACTGTTTCCATTACTTTAGCTCTGTAATAGAGTTTGAAATCAAGGTTGGTAATGCCTCCAGAAGTTCCTTTATTGTATAGGATTGTTTTGGCTATCCTGGGTTTTTTGTTTTCTCATATAAAGTTGATCATTGTCCTCTCAAGAACTGTGAGGAATTTTGATGGGACCTTGATGGGGATTGCATTGAATATAAATTGCCTATGGTAGAATTGCCATTTTTACTATGTTGATCCTCCCAATCCAAGAGCAACGGAGGTCCATCCATTTTTTGGTATCCTCTTCAATTTCTTTCTTCAATGCCTTAAAGTTCTTGTCAAATAGATCTTTCACTTCCTTGGTTAGAGTTACCCCAAGATATTTTATGCTGTTTGTGGCTATCTTAAAAAGTGATGCTTCTCTGATTTCCCTCTCTGCTTCCATATCCTTTGTGTATAGGAGGGAAACTGATTTTTTGGAGTTGATCTTGTATCCTGCCACATTACTAAAGCTGTTTATCAGCTGTAGGAGTTCTTTGGTGGAGTTTTTGGGGTCACTTATGTACACTATCATATCATCTGCAAATAATGAAAGTTTAACTTCTTCCTTTCCAATTCAAATCCCCTTGATCCCCTTATGTTGTCTTATTGCTATTGCTAAAACTTCAAGCACTATATTGAATAGGTATGGAGAGAGTGGACAGCCTTGTCGTGTTCCTGATTTTAGTGGGATGGCTTTGAGTTTCTCTCCGTTTAATTTGATGTTAGTTGTCAGCTTGCTGTAAATAGCTTTTATTATATTTAGGTATGACCCTTGTATCCCTAATCTCTCCAAGACTTTTATCATAAAGGGATGTTGAATTTTGTCAAATGCCTTTTCAGCATCTAATGAAATGATCATATGGTTTTTTTCTCTCAGTTTATTTATATGATGGATTACATTGATAGATTTTCGTATGTTGAACCAGCCCTGCATCTCTGGGATGAAGCCTACTTGATCATAATGGGTAATTTTTCTAATGTATTCTTGGATTTGTTTTGCCAGTATTTTATTGAGGATTTTTGCGTTGATGTTCATGGGTGAGATTGGCATATAATTCTCTTTCTTGGTTGAATCTTTGTGTGGTTTTGGTATCAGAGTAACTGTAGCTTCATAAAAGGAATTTGGCAATGACTCTTCTGTTTCTATATTGTGAAATACATTAAGGAGTATAGGTATTAGGTCGTCTTGGAATTTCTGGTAGAATTCTGCATTGAAACCATCTGGTCCTGGGCTTTTTTTGGTAGGGAGGTTTTTGATAACAGCTTCTAATTCTTTGCGACTAACAGGTCTATTTAGATTGTTCACCTGTTCCTGGTTTAAATTTGGTGTATGGTATTTATCTAAAAAAGTGTCCATTTCTTTTGCATTTTCCAGTTTTGTGACATACAGGCTTTTGTAGTAAGATCTAATGATTCTCTGAATTTCCTCTGTGTCTGTGGTTATGTCCCCCTTTTCATTTCTGATCTTATTAATTTGCTTATTCTCTCTCTGCCGTTTGATTAGTTTGGATAGGGGTTTATCAATCTTGTTGATTTTCTCCAAGAACCAGCTTTTTGTTTCATTGATTCTTTGGATTGTTTTCTTTGTTTCTATTTTGTTGATTTCTGCCCTCAGTTTGATTATTTCCAGTCTTCTACTCCTCCTAGGTGAGTCTGCTTCTTTTTTTTCTAGAGCTTTCAGGTGGGCTATTAAGTCTCCAATGTGTGCTTTCTCCTTTTCCCTTTAGTGGGCACTTAGTGCCATGAACTTTCCTCTTAGGACTGCTTTCATAGTGTCCCATAAGTTTGAGTATGTTGTTTCTTTATTTTCATTGAATTCAAGGAAGACATTAATCCCTTTCTTTATTTCTTCCTTGATCCAGGTGTGGTTCAATAGTTGACTGTTCAGTTTCCATGACTTTGTAGATTTTCTGGGGGTAGCATTGTTGTTGAATTCTAACTTTAATCCATGGTGATCTGATAAGACACAGGAGGTTATGAATTTTTTGGTAACTGTGGAAGTTTGCTTTGTTACCCAGTACGTGGTCAATTTTCGAGAAGGTTCCATGAGTTGCAGAGAAGAAGGTATATTCCTTCCTATTTGGGTGGAATGTTCTATAGATGTCTGTTAAGTCCATTTGATTCATTACCTCCATTAATTCTCTAATTTCTCTGTTAGGTTTCTGTCTGATTGACCTGTCCATTGGTGAGAGAGGAGTGTTGAAGTCTCCTACTATTAGTGTGTGCCGTTTGATGGCAGCCTTGAGTTTTAGTAATGCTTCTTTTACGTACGTGGGTGTTTTTTATTATGGGCATAGATATTCAGGACTGCAACTTCATCCTAATGAATTGTTCTTGTTATGAGTATAAAATGCCCCTCTCCATCTCTTCTGATTGATTTAAGTTTGAAGTCAACTTTGTTAGCAATTAGTATGGCCACACTTGCTTGTTTCTTAGGTCCATTTGCTTGATAAACATTTTCCCAGCCCTTTATTCTGAGTAGGTGCCTGTCTTTGTGGTTGAGGTGTGTTTCTTGTAAACAGCAGAATGTTGAATCCTGTTTTCTTATCCAATCTCTTAGCCTGTGCCTTTTTATAGGAGAGTTGAGCCCATTGACATTAAGTGATATTAATGACCAGTGGTTGTTAACTCTGGTCACTTTTTTAGTAGTAGAGTTTGTTTGTTTCCCTTCTTTGATTTGTGTTGGTGAAGGGTCTCTAGATGTTTGAGTTATCGTGGTCATTGTTGGACTCCTTGGATTGTGATTTTCCTTCTATTAATTTCTGTAAGTCTGGATTTGTGGCTACATATTGTTTAAATTTGTTTTTATCCTGGAAAATTTGTTTTCTCCATTTTTAGTGATCTAAAGCTTGGCTTGGTATAGTATTCTGGGCTTGTATCCATGATCTCTTAGTTTCTGCATTACATCTATCTATGACCTTCTGGCTTTCATGTTTTCCATAGAGAAGTCAGGTGTAAGTCTGATAGGTTTACCTTTATAAGTGATTTGACCTTTTTCCTTTGCAGCTCTTAATATTCTTTCTTTTTTCTGTATGTTTTGTGTTTTGATTATTATATGGTGAGAGAGATGGTTTTTTTTTTTTTTGGTCCAGTCTATTCGGTGTTCTGTATGCTTCTTGAACCTTCAAAGGAATATCTTTCTTTAGGTTGGAAAAGTTTTCTTCTATAATTTTATTAAATATATTTTCTGGACCTTCAGCTGCACTTCTTCTCCTTCTTCTACTCCTATTATTCTTAGGTTTGGTCTTTTTATTGTGTCCCATATTTCCTGAATGTTTTGTGATGAGAGTTTGTTGGACTTGCTGTTATCTTTGATCAGTGCGTTTATTTTCTCTATGTTATCTTCAGAATCTGAGATTCTTTCTTCGATCTCTTGTATTCTGCTGGTTATTCTTGTTTATGTAGTCTCTATGCGTTTACCTAGATTTTCCATGTCCAGCATGCCCTCTGTTTGTGTTTTCCTCCTTGTCTCCAATTCAGTTTTCAAGTCTTGAACTGTTTCCATTATCTGTTTGATTGTTTTCCTTGGTTTCCTAGGATATCATTCACTGCTTTATTCCATTCTTCAAACTTTCTGTTATACTTCTCATCCATTTCTATAAGGGCATTTTTTACATGCTGTTTAAGGACGTCAATCACTTTCCATTTTTCTACTTCTTCTTGATTAAGGTGTTCATGTCCTCCTGTTGTGAGGTCGCTGGGTTCTGGTGGTTTCATGTTGTTCTCCAGAATATTGGGTGAATTCTTGCATTGGCGCCTGCCCATCTCTTCCTCTGAATGCTCCCCTAAGGATCTTCTTTTACAGGATCAGGTCTCCTTGCCCACTGATGTACATTCCCAGTGATGGCACTCTCGTGACGGCTCTTTAGGCACCCCAGTGATGGCTCTCCTGGTGCCGAGATCAGATCTCCGTGCTGGTTGGGTAGCTCATAAACAACACGCCTACCTTGCTTGCTGAAGGCAGGCTATTGAAACAAAAGAATTCCCTCCTGCCCGGCTGCCCTCCAGATTCGATCCCAGCATCCAGACCGGCTGAGCTGGGTGATGTTATTTGCCCAAAGATGCAGGGAGGCAGAAGTGGGGAAGGTTCTGGATGCATGCTGGGTGAGATAGGAAGAGAGAGGCAGTATGCAGTAGTATAGGCCCTGCAGGAAGTACTTCCTTGTCCTGGGCTGCTGCCGCAGTCAGAAACTCACTCACCCCAGAGATGGTTCTCCTGGTGCCCAGATCAGATCTCCATGCTGGTTGGGTAGCTCATAAACAAAGCGCCTACCTTGCTTGCTGCAGGCGGGCTATTGAAACAAAGGAATTCCTGCTTGCCTGGCTGCCCTCCTGATTCGTTCCCAGTGCCCAGAAAGGCTGAGCTTGGTGCTGTTATGTGCCCAAAGACGGCAGGGCTTATGTGCCCAAAGACGGCAGGGCCCCATTTTTTATTTAAAAAACTCTCTTTTAAGTAAATCCTCTTTAGAATTCCCAATTTTCTCTCCAAATGGTCCAATGATGATGATGATGATGATGTGAGGATGATGGTTGCTTTGTCAAATTGGCTATGTTTTAAAGCAGCTTCCTAGTTTAGCAGCAGCCTGAGAAGGGAGAGAAGAAAGGAAAACCTAGCTGGTAGGGTGCTGCCTTTGACCACGTGTGGCTCCAGCTTTGCCAGTGGTTGCAAAGCCACAGGCAAATGGCTTTTTTGTGACTTTGTACCCCAAAAGTTGGGCATCAGATGTAGCACCAGTTCTAGTTGGTCTTAATAATAAAATCCCAAAGATAGGAATAAGGGTTAATGAGAAAGAACAGTGAAGCAGAGATGCCAGTCACTAGAGTTCTTTTACCTCTACCAATGCCCAGTCAAATGGGGCAATCCTGTCCTCAGACTGCATCCACTGAATCTCAGACTGAAACAGTCTCTACTAAGCCTCAGACTGCACATAGCTCCTGTCTGCTTCCACCTTATATTCCTTTTTCCATCTAGCCTTATGACTCCTGTTTCTACCTCCCAAGTGCTGGGATTAAAGGTTGGGATCACCTTTGTGTGATCTCTTTCACTTTCATATAGATTCAGTCTTGTGTAGCACAGTGTAGCCTTGAAGTTACAGACCTCCCTCTGCTTCTGTATCCCAAGTCTTTGGATAAAACATACATGCCACCATTCCCTAGCCTCTAGTGACTTAGCTCTGCACTCTGATCTTCAGGCAAGCTTTATATATTAAAAAATAAACAAAATATTGCTACATGCCATTATACATTATTTGGAATTTTCCCTTTGAGTCTCTTAATATTCTTTCTTTATTCAATATATTTAGTGTTTTGGTTATTATGTAATGAGGGGACTTCTTTTTGGTCCAGTCTATTTGGTGTTCTGTAAGCTTCTTGTACCATCATAGTCAATTCCCTCTTTAGATTGGGGAACATTTTCTTCTATGATTTTGTTGAATACATTTTCTGTGAGACTGAGCTGGAGTTTTTGTCCTTCTTCTGACCCTATAATTCTTATGTTTGACCTTTTCATAGTGTCCCAGAATTCCTGGACAGTTTTTGTTATGACTTTGTTGACTTTAATGTTT
Organism: Microtus oregoni; assembly: GCF_018167655.1. Classification (NCBI taxonomy): domain Eukaryota; kingdom Metazoa; phylum Chordata; class Mammalia; order Rodentia; family Cricetidae; genus Microtus; species Microtus oregoni. The sequence continues at coordinate 21,885,655 of NW_024543071.1, forward strand.
TATTTGATCAGTGAATCTATTTTCTCTATTGAATCTTCAATGCCTGTGATTCTGTCTTCTGTCTCTTGTGTTCTATATTCTTGCTCTGGTGTCTACCCATCTCTTCCATCTCTTCCAAAGCTGCTGATGCCACAGTGGATGGTTGGGTTTGGAAGCAGAGTGGTGCCTGGAGTTTGCAGGTTCAAATGGTAGTTGGTGGAGGAGAAGCCTTCTCGGGGATCCTTCCTTGCTTACTTTCTGGTGGGACTGAGATGGTTGGAGGAGGGGCAGGAGTTGTGCTCTGGGCCTTCAGTATTAGAGACTGGGCTGTCCATCTGGGAGGTCAGCCAATCACCTGATGTGTGAGGCCCTTCTGTATGGTGTGAATAGGTTTTATTACTATTGGTTAATAAAGAAGCTGCTTTGGCCTATGGGAGGGTAAACTATAGAATATAGTAGGAAATCCTAACAGCTACAGAAAGGAAGAAGGGAGAGTCAGTGAGACATTAGCAACTGCTGAAGAAACATGATGTAAAGCAACAAATCATGAACTTCATGGTAAAATGAAGTTGTAAGAGCTACATAATGAGAACCCTGAGCTAATAGGGCAAACAGTTTCTAATTAATGTTAAGCCGCAGAACGATTATTTGGGAACTAGAAGGCAGGAGAGAAACCTCCAGTTATGCCCACCAATTGGTTTGATCAGTGCAGGCAATGTCTGTCTCAGTAAACCTCTGAGGTTTGCAGATGGAGTGGGACTTGTAGATTACAGGGTCTGATGTGGGTATGGTGGAGCAGCCTGTCTAGAGGAGCCTTGCCTGATGACTGGCTAGTGGTGTTGTGATGGGTGGGGGATGGGGATGCAGTGAGCCCATTTCTTAGTGCCTAGGGACTGGGCTGTCCAGCTGGGAGGCCACCTACTCACCCCTTAGTCAGAGTGGTGCAGGCAATATCTGTCTCTTTACCCATTCTTGTATGTCAGATCTCCAATACACAATGTGTTGGCTGAATGTCTGGTATTAGAGCCACCTTCCTCTGTTTTGTGATTTTGAGTATTTGCTTCATATCACATTATATCACTGTAGAGACCCTGATAAAAAGGGCTAATATCTCTCTTTAGGAACTCATATTTCTACATGACAGAAAGTAAACAGAAAAAATTGTTTCTTCCAGATGATTTGAGCTTCAGTAAAAATATGAACATGATATAGCAGATAACTAGTGAGAGATGATTTTATTGTATAAGGAACTTACAAAAAGTAAAAGGTGGTAAGGATATTTAACCTGTTTTTTAGTGTTTCATTAAATGATGTATATTAGTCAAAAAGGAATAGCATGATATTCCCCAACCTTCATAGTCTATTGCAGAATAATTAAAAATATTCTTAGAAAAACTCAGGACATAGCATGCTAAAAAAGGAAGAAAAGATTATGGAAACTTGAGCTGGAAATAGAGAACATAAGAAATGTATCAATATTTCTAGAATAACATACAAGCTTGACATTTTAAAACAATATTTTTAATATGAGAATAATTAATAAATTGTTAATGTGAGGCTGGTAATTCTACTGCTCTTCGCTGTTGTATGTATAAGAAGGTAATAAGAAATTTGCCACGTTTGCCTTTTTGTCTGTCTATGTGTACTGCCATCCAAGCATTCATCTAAAAGCCATCTGATATGTCATTAAGCACTCAAATTGTGTAGGGCCAGTAAAAAAAAAAAAAAAAAAAAAAAAGCAAACGCCAAATTTCTTATATAAAGAGTACTTGCTCTATTTTCATTGAATTCCAGGAAGACTTTAATTTCCTTCTTGATTTCTTCCTTAACCCAGGTGTGGTTCAGTAGTTGACTGTTCAGTTTCCATGAGTTTGTCGGCTTTCTGGAGGTAGGATTGTTGTTGAATTCTAACTTTAATCCGTGGTGATCTGATAAGACGCAGGTGGACACTGATATTTTTTTGTATCTGTGGAGGTTTCCTTTGTTTCCGAGTATGTGGTCAATTTTCGAGAAGGTTCCATGGGCTGCAGAGAAGAAGGTATATTCTTTCCTATTTGGGTGGAATGTTCTATAGATGTCTGTTAAGTCCATTTGCTTCATTACCTCCAGTAGTTCTCTTACTTCTCTATTAGGTTTCTGTCTGATTGACCTGTCCATTGCTGAGAGAGGTGTATTGAAGTCTCCTACTACTAGTGTGTGTGGTTTGATATCTGCCTTGAGTTTTAGTAATATTTCTTTTACATACATGGGTGCTTTTATATTAGGGGCATAAATATTCAGGATTGAGACATCATCCTGACAAATCGTTCCTGTTATGAGTATAAAGTGTCCATCTGGATCTCTTCTGATTGATTTTAGTTTGAAGTCAGTTTTGTTAGAAATTAATATGGCCACACCTGCTTTTTTCTTAGAACCATTTGCTTGAAAGACCTTTTCCCAACCCTTTACTCTGAGTAGATGCCTGTCTTTGTGGTTAAGGTGTGTTACTTGTGAACAGCAGAATGTTGGATCCTGTTTTCATATCCAATCTCTTAGCCTGTGCCTTTTTATAGGTGAGTTGAGCCCATTGACATTAAGTGATATTAATGACCAGTGGTTGTTAACTCTGGTCACTTTTTTAGTAGTAGAGTTTGTGTGCTTATAAATCAACTGAAAGAAAAAAACCATATGATCATTTCATTAGATGCTGAAAAAGCATTTGACAAAATTCAACACCCCTTTATGATAAAAGTCTTGGAGAGATTAGGGATACAAGGGTCATACCTAAATATAATAAAAGCTATTTACAGCAAGCCGTCAGCTAACATTAAATTAAATGGAGAAAAACTCAAAGCCATCCCACTAAAATCAGGAACACGACAAGGATGTCCACTCTCTCCATACCTCTTCAATATAGTGCTTGAAGTTCTAGCAATAGCAATAAGACAACATAAAGGGATCAAGGGGATTCGTATCGGAGAGAAGAAGTTAAGCTCTCGTTATTTGCAGATGATATGATAGTATACATAAGCGACCCCAAAAACTCTACCAAAGAACTCCTACAGCTGATAAACACCTTTAGTAATGTGGCAGGATACAAGATCAACTCCAAAAAATCAGTGGCCTTCCTATACACTAAGGATAAGGAAACAGAGAGGGAAATTAGAGAAGCATCACCTTTCACGATAGCCACGAATAGCATAAAATATCTTGGGGTAACTCTGACCAAGGATGTGAAAGATCTATTTGACAAGAACTTTAAGTCTTTGAAGAAAGAAATTGAAGAGGACACCAGAAAATGGAAAGATCTTCCTTGCTCCTGGATTGGGAGGATCAACATAGTAAAAATGGCAATTCTACCAAAAGCAATCTATAGATTCAATGCAATCCCCATCAAGATCCCATCAAAATTCTTCACAGATCTGGAGAAGACAATAATCAACTTTATATGGAAAAACAAAAAACCCAGGATAGCCAAAACAATCTTATACAACAAAGGAGCGTCTGGAGGCATTACCATCCCTGACTTCAAACTCTATTACAGAGCTACAGTATTGAAAACAGCTTGGTATTGGCATAAAAACAGAGAAGTCGACCAATGGAATCGAATAGAAGACCCTGACATTAACCCACAAACCTATGAACACCTGATTTTTGATAAAGTAGCTAAAAGTATAATATGGAAAAAAGAGAGCATCTTCAACAAATTGTGCTGGCAAAACTGGATGTCAACCTGTAGAAGAATGAAAATAGATCCATATCACCATGCACAAAACTCAAGTCCAAATGGATTAAAGACCTCAATATCAGTCTGAACACACTAAACCTGATAGAAGAGAAAGTGGGAAGTACTCTACAACACATGGGCACAGGAGACCACTTCTTACATACAACCCCAGCAGAACAGACATTAAGGACCTCATTGAATAAATGGGACCTCCTGAGACTGAGAAGCTTCTGTAAAGCAAAGGACACTGTCGCTAAGACACAAAGGCAACCCACTAACTGGGAGAAGAACTTCACCAACCCCGCAACTGACAAAGGTCTGATCTCCAAAATATATAAAGAACTCAAGAAACTAGACTGTAAAAGGCTAACCAACCCAATTATAAAATGGGGCATTGAGCTGAACAGAGAATTCTCAACAGAAGAACTTCAAATGGCCAAAAGACACTTAAGGTCATGCTCAACTTCCTTAGCGATCAGGGAAATGCATATCAAGACAACTTTAAGATACCATCTTACACCTGTCAGAATGGCGAAAATCAAAAACACCAATGATAGCCTTTGTTGGAGAGGTTGTGGAGAAAGGGGTACACTCATCCATTGCTGGTGGGAATGCAAACTTGTGCAACCACTTTGGAAAGCAGTGTGGCGGTTTCTCAGGAAATTTGGGATCAACTTACCCCTGGACCCCGCAATACCACTCTTGGGAATATACCCAAGAGAGGCCTTATCATACAACAAAAGTATATGCTCTACTATGTTCATAGCAGCATTGTTTGTCATAGCCAGAACCTGGAAACAACCTAGATGCCCTTCAATGGAAGAATGGATGAAGAAAGTATGGAATATATACATATTAGAGTATTATTCAGCAGTAAGAAACAAGGACTTCTTGAATTTTGCATACAAATGGATGGAAATAGAAAACACTATCCTGAGTGAGGTAAGCCAGACACAAAAAGAGGAACATGGGATGTACTCACTCATATTTGGTTTCTAGCCATAAACCAAAACATTGAGCCTATAATTAGTGATCCTAGAGAAGCTAAATAAGGAGAACCCAAAGAAAAACATATAGGCATCCTCCTGAATATTAACCTTCAGCAAGCGATGAAAGGAGACAGAGACAGAGACCCACATTGGAGCACAGGACTGAATTCTCAAGGTCCAAATCAGGAGCAGAAGGAGAGAGAGCACGAGCAAGGAACTCAGGACCATGAGGGGTGCACCAACACACTGAGACAATGGGGATGTTCTACTGGGAACTCACCAAGACCAGCTGGCCTGGGTCTGGAAAAGCCTGGGATAAAATCGGACTCTCTGAACATAACGGACAATGAGGACTACTGAGAACTCAAGAACAATGGCACTGGGTTTCTGATCCTACTGCACGTACTGGCTTTGTGGGAGCCTAGGCAGTTTGGATGCTCAACTTACTAGACCTGGATGGAGGTGGGGGTTCCTTGGACTTCCCACAGGACAGGGAACCCTGATCACTTTTAGGGCTGCGGGGGGGGGGGACTTAATTAGGGGAGGGGGAGGGAAATGGGAGGCGGTGGCTGGGAAGAGACAGAAATCTTTAGAAAAGAAAAAAAGAAAAGAAAAAAAAATAAAATAAAAAGTGGTGGCAGAAAAAAAAAGAAAAAAAAAAGAAAAAGGTCTCAGGTATCCCAGGGTGGTCTCCTATTCCCTATATTTAAGGATAACCTTGAACTCTTAAGCTTCCTGCTTTGCTCCTGCCTCCCAAGTTCCGGGATTGCAGGCATGTGCCACCACAGAATCCAGGGCCCACCCAGTGCATGTTATATAAAAAGTTAATTGCCACAAAAAAAAAAAAAAGAGTACTTGCTCTCTTTGTTTGCTGTCTCCAGAAAAAACTGGCTCCCCAGCAGTGTATAAACCATTCTTTAAACCTAACTTTTCCTGTATGGGCAACTGTATAACTTTGCCCACACCATAAATCCCTGGTGTGCAACTATTCACTCAGCCAAACCTTTAGTTTTCATGGTCAAATCTACATAAAGTTAGTCCCTCACAACTATCCTTATTGACAGTATTCATTGATAAGAAAGGAGCCCCAAGTAGAAGGCACTGAGCCGAGAGACAGTATGTCTACTCTTCCTGAGAAACGGGTCTGGTTGGCCTTGAATTCTCTAGCAGCAGGCTCAGGAAGGTGTAATCTACTGGCCTTTAGCTCAAACATAATAAACTGTTAATATTCTGTGTTTACTCTTCATCTTGGTTTTATTTAACATAAGATCATAGCCCAGAAAACTAACTGCTTATGTGTTTACCCTTAGAGATACAGGACAAAGGCTTGAGTCACTAAACCAACCCCAGAGAAAGAAATTCCTCCTCACTTGTGTGCTGGCAGGCACCCAGCTAGAGTTGGAATCAAAGTCTCCAAAGAAATTCACTTTAAACTCAGCTAGCTAGATGCTAATGCAAATCAATTACTTTCATCTTCTGCCAAGGCTTGTGGGTTACTATGGCTACCAACACTGTGTTCCCAGCCAGTGGGGATGGAAGTAGAAGTGCTCAGAAAGTGTAAAAGCATTGCTGCAGTTTTATTAATTAATTAATCACTAAATTCTATCTTAATGGGTTATAGTTAAGAAATGTAGCTAGTGCACAAAAACTTCTTTTTAGAATTTTGAAATAATTTAAATTTAAAATCCTATCCTTATTCAACCCTCTGAGTGTCTGTTGGGGAGCTACACAGCCATGTCCCTTCTGAGACATAAGGCACCTCCTTGCTGGATTCATCTGGTTTTTGTGATTCTATGAGATGCATGCTTATTAACTGTGTGTGTGGGTATATATCCTAAAAACCTCTTGGGATGGGTAGAACAACGTGGAACAATGAAGAGGAATGGTGAGAGAAAAGTAAAGAACAGCGAATTAGGGAACTAACAGGAAGAATCAGTGAGATATGATAGAGACTTATGTGAGCTGTAGTAGGAGGCTGCTTATTCGTTCCCAGCTTTCCAGATCTAAAATAATCACACAGAAACTATATTATTTAAATCACTGCTTGACCAATCACTTAAGCGTATTGATAGCTAGCTCTTATATCTTTGATTAACCCATTTCTATTTATCTGTGTATTGCCATGGGGCAGTGGCTTACCAGCAAGATTACAGCGTGCCTGTCTCTGGCAAAGGCTACATGACTTCTCTTTGACTCCTCCTTCTTTTGCCCAGCATTCAGTTTAGTTTTCCCCAGTCTAGCTCTATTCTGCCCTATCACAGGCCAAGGTGCCATCTTTATTCATTAACAAATAAAAGCAACACATATACAGTAGGACTTCTCACACCAGTGAAAATAAAATATATTTTTTAAATTTATCCTCAGATATCTTAGATAGTTTTCACCTGCTATAGTGATCCTTCTGAATCCTGAGAGGTTTATTGGCTTTAACCTCAGCATAAACCTTAATACAGAATTTTAAGCCAAACTTTTTTTCACCTTAAGAGCTTTGAGTTTATTTTATTTATTTATTTTTTAATATTTATTTACTTATTATGTATACAATATTCTGTCTGTGTTTGTGTCTGCAGGCCAGAAGAGGGCATCAAACCTCATTTCAGATGGTTGTGAGCCACCATGTGGTTGCTGGGAATTGAACTCATGACCTTTGGAAGAGCATGCAAAGCTCTTAACCACTGAGCCATCTCTCCAGCCCCTTTGAGTTTTTTTTAAGTGATCATGTATTAAGAGGTTGCTGGTTTGTTCTCAGCTGCCCAGATTCCTGAAATTAATCACACAAAAACTGTATTAATTACAACACTGTTTGGCCTATTAACTTATTCATCTTTCAAACTCACTCTTATCTTTTAAATTAACCCATTTCTATTATTTTATATTTTACCTCGAGGTTCTTGGGATACCACCAAGATTTTAGCTGGCAGCTTACATCTTTCCCCTCTGGTGGCTAAATGGCATCTCCCTGACTCCTCCTTCTTTCTTTCAGGACTGAGTTTAGTTTTCCCTGCCTATCTTTACTCTTGGGCCATTTGCAGGCCTAAGACAGCTTCCTTATTCATTAACCAATAAAAGCAACACATATACAGAAGGACTTCACACATCATGATCATAAAAATACAAAAATTATAAATATTCGTGGATGCCATAAATTTTGATATAAGAAATCAGTTTATATGATGGATTGAGTAAAACAAGGAGACACACATTTAGGCCAGGCATGGCTTTCCCTGTCTCTGATGGGAGGCTTAACTGCACCACAGAGCATAGTGATATCTGGGCCTGGGCTACTGCCAGGACCCCTGTCTCGGTTCATTGCCCTAATGTATTCATGGTCTGTGTTGATCTCTGTGGCTCCTGACACCACAGAAAGCTGAAAGGGTAGGGCTGTACAGAGTTGGACACATCCCTCACTGGTCGTACCACTAGGAAGACCTGGTCCTGCCCCTCACCAGCTGAAACACTCAGGAGAGGGGGTCCTGCACCTCACCTGAGCGGGACAATAGAACTGTTGATAGGGGAATGGGAGAGTTGGCTATGAGGGTGTGAGAATGGGAGAGCAGACTGCACCCTTCTCATTTGCCATGTGGTGACGTAGGTGAGGAAAAGATGCCCTCCTCCACTCATTTCTTGCCACCAGCAGCAATGGGGAGACCGGAACCAATACTCTACCAGATGCAGCACATGGGAGAATGGGTCCTGTGTCTCATCTGGGCATCAGAGTAGAGCTGGCCCTGTAGACAGGAGAGTGTATGAACTAGCCCTGAGTGTGTGATGGAGGAAAGCTAATACTATTTCTTAGTCTGCAGTGTGGTGTTGGGGGCAAGGGAAAGATGTCCTCCTCCAACACTTCTATAACTGGCACCAGTAGAAAAATTGGCCCTGAGGCCATAAGAATGGGACAGTTGACCCTGTCCCTAGCCAGCTGCAGTACTCATTGTAACAGGCCCTGTACCTTGCCTTGGCAACACAGTAGAGCAGACCCTGTTGTTGAGTGATGCCATGTAGCTGCCAGAGGGAAAGATGCAAGCCACCAAGTAAAACCTTGCTGATAGGTGTGATATAACATAAAATAATAGAAGTGGGTTAACCAAAGATTTAAGAGCTAGCTAGAAATACACTTAAGAAATATATTTAATTGGCCAAGCAGTGATTTTAAATAATATAGTTTCTGTGTGATTATTTTATGGTCTGCACAGCTGGGAGTGAAGAAGAGGCCTCCTACTACACGTTGTCCTTTCTATAATAGGGAATATTACTATAAAGAGTTAACATACCTCATTGTGGTTTTGATTAGTTCTTCCTCTATGTGTCTAACATTATTATCTCACAGCACATGGCACTTTGTGTTTAAGTTTGTCTCAAGACAAACTCTGCAATGGAGTGTTTCTATATCACCACTAGAGGGGGACCTAAAGCTGTTTTGTCTTATACACAGGTCATGTATTTTTCAGAATGAACTGGGATACTTAAAGAGGTAGAGGATCACGAACTAGAGAGAGAAAAAATTATTGCTAATGTGGAAATAGTATAGCAAGATGGGAATCCTGTAAGGTATGACTAACATTGAAGATCTAAAGACAGCACATATATAAGCTATGAAACATGGAGAAATCAATGTAATATTGATCTAGAAACTTCATCTCCATTGCTGATGGTGGTATCCATGCTACAAGAGGAGAAGGTAATCACTAGACTTTTTCACCTGTGTATGCTGTGAGCTGTAATAAAGACTACTTGGCAAGGTATGCCTAGTGATTCAACAGTGGTACAGACATTATGTAAATATCTGCTCTGCCATTGGATTTTAGGCCTTTTTCACAGTACAGCTATTATTACCAAGAACCTGTGAAATATTCATTGGCCCTAATAGATGACAACTACTATTACTCTGCTAATGGGAAATAGAATTAAGCTAATTCTTAACAAATAAGCATTATACCACAGTTTAGTGAATCTCTCAACCCTCATTATAGATAACACTTTTTGAAACAGTGGATTTCAGTAAATACAGAGAACCATAACTGTTAAAAATAGAGAGAGTGACTGTGGGTTGTTAATTTATAAATTAGACACCTATATCACACACACACACACACACACACACACACATCTGCCAAGACTCATAGATCATTGAGCAAGACTGAGCAGAAATAGTGTAAGAGCCAGGGATAGTAGACTATCACAGTGAAACAATGTTGTACTGACTCACACATAGAAACTCAGAGCAGAGGTAATTATTTTGGGACATTAATTTGAGATGTGTAACATTTGCTTACACTGTGGAATATTTGTTTTTATATGGCAAAGATGTGTTGCATTCTTTTATGTTTCATTTGTTTAACTCCATGAAGATATTATTCTTTCCCTGCCTAAAATACCTGATGGTCTAATAAAGAGTTGAATGGCCAATAGTAAGGACTGACAGGCAGAGAGAATAAGTAGATGGAGAAATATGGGAAGAGAAGGAGGAGCAAGAGAGAACAAGGAGTGAGGATGCTTGGGGTTGGTCACCAAGCCACCCAGCTCCCCAGGCAGCCACAGAGTGAAAGCAAGATATTCATAAGTAAGAAGAGGGAAAAGGCCAGAGACAAAAGGTAAATGGCATATTTAAGTTAAGAAAGACTGTCTAAAATTAAGCCAAGGTAAGGCTAGGCATTTATAAGAAAGAATAACTCTGTGTCATGATTTGGAAACTGTGGTGGGCCCCCTAAAAGGATAAAGAGAAAAGTGTAAAAAACAGTAATAACAACAACATATTGGTGTGCAACATGGGGTTAGAGTGAAACAAAAAACAACTACAAGTAATAACATAATTAGACCTGCACAAGTTCAAGCCAGTCAAAATCTCAACACGGTGTGGACAATTGGCAGGAAACCACATACCTAGCTGAGAAGCTATTGGTAATTGGTAACTTCTGAAAGAGCTATAGCTTTTTCTAAAGGTGTTGCCACTGGTAAGTGTAACACACTACAGTTGACTGTCACACACCCAAGCATACAGAGACAGCAATAATAGGAGTGTAAGGGTTATAAAAACCAAACAACGTGAAGGAAGACGCAAAGCTGGATGTGTTTGAAATAAAAAGCAGATATGGGAGAATATGAGCAAAAAGGATGAGCATCATCCAATTTAAAATATTTTTTTGAAAATAGGTAGTCTGTTCTCTGGGTTGCAGTAGTCACCAAACTATGGTCAGACAGTGTGTGATGTTGCATGGTGATAGACATAGTAAATATGATGGTACCAGCAGCAACTCTAATAGGTCCCAGATCATAGCACAGCTGAATTTATAATGGAAATACCATTCAGGTCATAAAACTCAGCGCATAGAAAGTAGCACCTCCAAAAATGCAAACAAAGACCTAATCCACCAAAAAGCCCAGTTCTGAGTAAGTCTGTACATGTATTAACTTTGTTTTTTTGGCTTCTGTAGTTATGTTTCTTCCTGCTTTTGTTAACTGAAGTATGTCAACCCAGAATATTGCTTTTGTGCTTTAAAAGCGCTCCTTGAGAAAGGTTTGGGGCTACCCTGGGATCCCAAACACCCAGTATAGTCACTAATTGGCTAATAAAGACTTTCTATAAGCTCAAACACGTTTCTTAGCAGTCATCTCTGGTTGATAGCCTAAAACAATAATCTTTTATGTTACAGCCTGGCACACACTTCCAATTTTTTCCTCTAAAGACAATTATTCTGTATTGTGCTTCCTACAGTTAGGGAAGGGATCGTGTGGGTAGCATGTTGGAAACCAGTGCTGATGTTCTACCCTATTGTGAACCCAATGCTCAGAACACCTGTGAGACCAGCTCAGCACTGGGGAAGGACCAAGGCCATGCTTCTTGTGTACCGGTTATCTCTAACTTTGATGTCTAGCTCAAGATTTGAACAGTAAGCCACAATAATTTATTGGGAAAAACAATAAGTTTAGAAATATGTCTCTATTTCATAGGCTCTGCCCTCAGCTAGTACTCAGGACATAGAAGCCATTAGCATCTCACCCAGTTAAGACTTATCAACTTTCAACATAGGTTTTAACATACAATCCTGTGTTTTCTAGTCAAGCCTATGTCCAGTAATTGTTTCTTTCTTGTTTATTTGGGGATTTGTGTCAATACGAATTAGAAAACAAATTCTGCTTACTTTGCTAAAGGTGACAGGGTAATAAGACTTTGTGTCACTAAAGGTCAAAAGACTATTGATATCAAACTTTTCTGACTTCCATGTCAAAATAAAGACCATCTGATTATTAACTAGATTTTAAAGATCATTAAAACCAGACTTTTCTGACCTCCATTTCAAAAAAGATCATCTAATTATTAGCTAGATTCTAAAGATCATTAAAATCAAACTTTTCTGACCTGAATGTCAAAACTCGTTTTTAAAAATTATTTTTAATTTAATTTTTGCATTACTTATTAACTAAAGTCATGTTTGCTTTGAATGCCAATGACTAAGGTTGATATTGAGTCATAGTACACAGCTGAGGTTGGTGGATGGAATAGAACTGAATGTCTTTGTTAAGGAAACAGTGCAGTATGAAAGCTCAAACCCTGGTTTTACTATCAGTGGTTTCTGTCTGGCCAAAGCACTGAATCTCCAAGGCTCAATTTTAAATCCCTAGAGGGAATAATATTGGCTTAGAAAGAGAAAAGGAAAAGGAATCAGAAGAAATATGGGTGTGAGCATTTCAAGAACATTCATATAATCCGTGTAATGTGATTTATGATATATAAATTACACATATAAATGATATATATGATTATATAAAGTGATCTTACAAGACAATTTCCCATGCTATGAAAGCTTAGGAATATTGGCTTAGTCACTTTAGAACAAATATAAAGATGTTTCTGCATATCAACCATTTTGCTTGTAGTTTGATGTTATAATTAGAATAATATATATCCTTCCACAAATACAAATATCTTTAGGATAACTGTGTCCTCAATTTCATTCTGTACAACCTCATTATTTTATAGCATGATTTCAAACATCCCAAAGCTTAAACAATTTAACCAAGTCACAGAAGTTGATTTGTATTCAAACTTCCTCAATGTATAATAATTTGAGAATTGTGCCAAGTATTTTTTTTGAGAGGGAAGAAAAAGAATATAGACAGTTATAAAAAGAGTAAAGTCTTTAAAGAGACAGAATACAGACAGTCCATAGATTAAAAGGAGTAAAGAAAGAATAAGCCATGTAAAGATGAAATATACACAAAATGTCTGGATTATGTATACTATTTTGTTTTCTTTGGATTTTTTTTGACCTCAGAGAGACATTTGATTCTGGGAACTGTTAAGCTAAGCCAACATATATACTTAAAGTTATCTTGACTTCAGAATTTGAGTTTAAAGATATGTTGCTTTGGAAAAGAGGTTCTTCTTCTGTTTCCACAGAGGATGAGAACCTGTGGATTCATTCTAGGCTAATGAGGTTTAATGGACCAAGACCCCTGAAAGGTTGTCTTGAACACCCCTCAAAAAATTACTTCACCCAATAAAAAGCAAGAAGCAGTTTGGAGAAGAACCACACCAAAATTCCCTAAATGATTGTTTATAAATGTTTGTTTACATTTAAGGGGGGAATATGCTATAGAGAGGTATGGAACTTGGTTTATTGATAGAAATTTAAGAAAAATTTTGTTATACTGGGTATATGTATTTCTACTCTTGATTAAGGTATTGTGATTGTGCAGCTCATTTAAAAATGTAATGTATAATTAAGAAATATAGGTTAATAGGTAGTCATCTATACTAGTGAAACTTGTGTTAGTTAGGTTTTCGAGATGTACAGAGATGTATTTCAGATGGATAGGCATTCTTCAAACCTTTCAAAGACTACAGAATATGGCATTTAAAATCTTTAAGAATTAGGACTTTTCATGACAATGAGACACATCTGCTCCTACAAGCACAGAACCAGTTACTTCAAGAGGAAGATGGGCATCGAAGAGGCTCCTTATGGAATTGGATAGATATTAGCAGACAAGAACTGCTCTTGCTTGGACCACTTGATAAACTGGACATGCAGAACCCACAGAGAAATGACTGCTGAACTTGCCTAAAGGTGAAATGATCCTTTGGGGTTCATGAACTTGTCTGTAGGATATTCTGCAGAGCAAAGAAGAAAATGACTGACAAACTGCCAATAAATTTCCTTCCTCATGGAAAAGTCTGCTGGATACTGTGAGCCTGTAGACTGAAGATGGATGCCCCAATGATACAGAAGAACTCTGGGTGACTGTCCAGTCAATGAGATGTCTCTGTCAATTCTACTTTTAGAAGTTGCTTACAAGCCAGGTGGTGGTGGCGCACGCCTTTAATCCCAGCACTCGGGAGGCAGAGGCAGGCGGATTTCTGTGAGTTCGAGGCCAGCCTGGTCTACAAGAGCTAGTTCCAGGACAGGAACCAAAAGCTACAAAGAAACCCTGTCTCGAAAATCCAAAAAAAAAAAAAAAAAAAAAAGAAGTTGCTTACAGCGCACTTCCTGTTAATTTAGGTAATATTGGCTCCTTCTGGAGTCTTGATTGACTTGAAGAATTTATAGTTATAGTTTTCCTTAGTCATGATAAAAGATGAAGTACATATAAATGTTATAACTGTAATTCTTGCTTGATATCTGTTTTGTTGTATGTAATTTTACTATGTTAAAGTAGAAGAGTTCCTTTTTTATTTCAACAGAAAAAGGGAGGTGATGTGGGATTTCCTTTGTATGCTCTGATGACCATTAATTACCATTAATGAATAAAGAAACTGCTTTGGGCCTATAGCAGAGCTATATGGGAACAGAATTGGGCAGGGAAAACTAAGCTAAATGCTGTGAGAAAGGAGGCAGAATCAGAGAGAAGTCATGGAGCCACCTGCAGAGACAGATGCCCTGAAACTTTGCTGGTAGGCCACAACCTCATGGTGCTGTACATATTAAAGAGATGGGTTAAATTAATATATTAGGGCTATCCACTAAGAAGCTAGATTTAATGGGGCAAGCAGTGATTTAATTAATACAGTTTCTCTGTGATTAATTTAGGGCTAAGCAGACAGAAACAAGTGAAAGGCCTCCTTCTTTCTCAACAGAGAATAAAAACTTATTATTATAGTTCTAGTGCCCCGAGGATCTGTGGTGACCTACACAGTGACTCCACAAGGGTTGGTAGATTTGCAGTTTATGCATAAGCAAGAGCATGTTTTGCAGTGCCCATGAACTGTCCTTGATAAGGAGCACCCTCCTTGTCTGGCCATGAAAGTGGGCATTTGGTTGTTCTATCATTATTCAAAATTAAAAAATCTAGACTGTTGGACACTTATTTTCTTCCTTTAGATACATCACAGAGATACCAAAGATACCATCCTAGAAAGCAAAGTTCATTTACACTGTACTCATATACCATAAAAATGGAGATTTCTTCATGATTTACATTCATGACTTTTTGCTGTGTCATTCACCTCCAGGCTGAACTATGTATCCACGTATCCATAACCACAAGAGAACAACAAAGGGCCTGAAGAATACTTGGGAAAGAAATAAGTGAATAATTCATGTTAATATAGTTGGATCAATGCAATGCGAGATCACTGCACATTCCAAGGCCAGAGGGTTGTTGATAATTTCATATCTTACTCTTTCATATGTGACATTTTGAGCACAAAACAGTGCAATATTCTCATATAAGACTTTGTATGCTGCCTCAAAGGGTCATAGAATATTTTTGAGGGAAAATTCAGCTCATTTTATAAAAGAGCATGAACCACTGGAACAGGATCTTTCTAAGTTCAGAATCTTCCATTTCCAGATCATCCTGGGATAATAGAGATATTGTAGATATACTATTATGTCCAGCAGTTCTCACAGCGTCCCCCACCCCCTGATTCAGGGTATGAGCAATAGATATTGAGCGCATACGTGCAGTATGTGTGCTATCTGCATACTGAGTTCCCTTTCTTGATTTTGTGATATTTATAAGATTCATAATCCCTATTCCACATCCTCCCTGGTATTTTAAGTACAGGTGGGAGCATACACATCTTTTTTTTTTCAAATTCAACCATTTTTGAAAGTTTTTATTTATATTTTGGTCATATAAGTGAACATTCTTGTATGGAATTCTTTTGTAAGAATATTTAAAAACATAAAAATTTGCCAATTATCAGATCTACACAAATCCTTAACAAAGGTTTTCTGTGTAATCCTCATTAATGCAAACCTTTATGAATATTACATTCTTACTGTAGATCTTCAATCTCTTCCACAACAGTTAGGCTACAAAAATTTTATATGGCACAAACACTTCTACTAAAAGGAAAGCCGGGCAGTACAAAAGATCTGAGTGCTCTGCGGAGCAGCCGCGCTGCTGAGGCTCAGCACATCTCACGTGCTTTGTAGTTCTCTGTCAGCCACCTTCAGAAGGGACAGCAGAGGAGGCATCTCCTTTATTAACTCCCTTATTTAAGATTCTGTTGTTACAAAACTGGACCAATTAGTACAAGCTCATATCTGCATAATTAACCAGAAGCCTCTTACAAAGCATTTCATTAGTGATATCAACTAATACAGAAGAATAGAAATTTCTAAGAAAGGGTTTTGTTAAGCTTGCCAGCTCCTTACATATCATGGGCTGTGTTGCTACTTCAACTTCTAATTAGAAGATTAATGGCGTACATAAAAAGACTGATCAATGTAAGCATGCAAAACTAAAATATTTTCTAGGTGCTGTGATAGCTCATTTGATGAGTAAGAAAAGAACAAGCAAGCAAGGTTTATATGTGCTCCAACTTCTCGCTGAGAAACTCTTCCACACTGTCCGTGTTCCACTTGAGGATGCTTAGTTCTTCAGCAATGTTCCCGTTGTCGTCCAAAAGCTTTAGGACAGGGTCTGAACCACGAACGTACTTGATCTGTAGACCTCTGAACAGTTTAGGCTTATCACTTCTGACAAAAGCTTGGACTTGAGGGAACCTCCCCAATTTTCATCCACAGACTTCAAGGATAGCTCCGGCATTCAGCTTTTTGGTTTCAAATTGTGCTTCTTCCTGACAGCACCCTCTGCATGTGGGGTCCAGCTGAAGCAGGCTAAACTGTCCAAGAAGATCACAAGAGCTGCAGAGCAGGTTGCTGGAGAAACCCAACTCTCTGCATGCCTCTGACGACAACTCAGCCCCGAGGGCGGACACCGCTTGAAACGCAGTCGCCAGCAGCAAGCGCAGCCCGAGAGCGGGTCGCAGCCACCCACCCTGCCTGGCCGCCATCCCTGCAGACCCCGAGCATACACATCTTGATGAGAAGTATTTTTGAGTGACATATTCCTTGAAACCATATATTAACTGGAAAATGTCTCTTTTATCTGTTTGCCTAACTAGGCTTCCCTTCTCTCATCCATTTATTTAACCACCCATCCAATAACTCAGTATTTACTATTATTCTCTTGTATTCGTATCAGTACATTGCATCTCAGACTAATACTTGTTATGTACAAGGAATAGTCACTTTCCTTGATGTTTCTCTCTATTATGCCAGGAAAACAGATGTGTGTAGGGGAAGGCCTGTCCCACAAGGAGCCATTTCTATTCCTGACCAGTTTTGCAGAGCCTTAAGGTGATATTTCTGGTTAACCCAAAGGATAGCAGTATGACCCGATTGACAAATGGATTTTCTTCTCTACCATCCCCTTACCAGTTCTGCTTCATTTCTCCCTAAAGAGATCATATTGCCCGATACCTGATGTGTTGTCTTCTGCAATCCCCTCCAGGCCACTATACATCTCTTTCCACACTAAGGACCCTGTATCCTTTCTACTTTCTCTTATCTTCCAAATCATCAAGGTTCTGGAAACACACAGATTCTATTGCAGATTCTGCAGACACTGCACACATATATCTGCAAGTCCCTATTATTTCTTGTGCCCATGTGTATCTAAACTTGAGTTACTTTTTGTTTAACTGTAACCAAGAAAATATTATCTTATGATAATTCACAGCAATTTATCTTCTGAATTTTCTCAATAATAAGGTCTTCTTGTTGATATGCTTTTGCTTAAACTTTCATCATAATTCAGACTAGAAACAGAAGAACATTGATTCTCAAGAGTTCATGCTAATGCATAGAATGAGAAGAATGAACGTGTTAGGAGGGAGTGGAGAAAATTCAATCAAAATCCAGGCATGGCGGCATAGACTTGTTATATCAGTAATTAGAAGGCAGAGATAGGAGGATCCCTTGGACTTACTGGTTATCCATAGGAACTTAGTAGTCCAAGACTCAGGTACTAGCATCTTTGACACTGTCACACCAAATAAGATGAGCAATTACTCAGAAATAGCATCCAAGGTTTACCTCTACATGGATATGATTTTTTTTCATATATTCACCTAATCATATACGCCCTACCTTCCTCTTCTCCAATACCAAAGAGAATATGAAATGGAAGAGAGTAAGAAAGATCTTTGACTGAGTTTAAACTGGAGTATCTGGTTGTATTTGAATTTGAAACAGATAAGTAGTGGTCAGAAGCAGCAGCACCCTGTAGATAAACAGAGTAAGGACAAGTCACAGGGATGAAAACACAAACAGGGTGGAGGCTTTGCTCTCATGGGCTCTTGTGGGCCCTAATGCAAATACAACAGATGCCAATTGGTGATTCAGTTATTAATTCCCCAGATAAATTATTCTCTAATGGAGAGAACCCCAACCAAGAAAGCATTTTAAGACCATAGTCTCTGGAAAATTGGCTACTTCTATAAAATCACTACTTTTGCACAAGTAGATTCACTTGTGCAAAAACATCTGTGAAATCTCCCCATTTCCATGAATTTTTATGTAATTTGTATATGTAATCTCATGATTATATCTCAACATTATGCACACACATGTATCTGTGGATAGTAAGGAAGATGATGTCCCATAATACTGTATAACTCTGATGAACAGAAATATACTAGGCTATCCTTCATAACTAGATCTTTTGTTCCATGAGGACTGTAAGACACTTCAAAGACTGTTTAGTTTCTTTACTCAGACTAACATAAGAAAATAATGTTTCCCTAGTCTAAGACAAGTTACACATATTTAGCTGATTTACAACTTCAGAACAATTTCAAACTAGACTGAATGTCTCTGTGAATGTATTGCAAGATAGACTTTATCAAAGATTAAACTCAAAGACAAATGTGTAGGTGTCTGGTATGTTGAACCAAAGTTTTTTAGACACAACATGGCCTAAAACTGCTATGTTGGTTTCTTTAACGAAGCCTGGTTGATAACAGAGATGAGTGTCCATTCCCTACTAAATTCCTTAACAATTAACACTGCAGTAATGTATAACCTCAGTTTATGATTCAAAATTCAAGGCTCAGCTACCTAACTGTTTATGTTTAAGTGGTAAAATTTATATGGTGGACAAAAGTAACAACCAATCTTTATGTTTAAGTCTTAAAATTTATATGGTGGATAAAAGTAACAATTAACTAGTCAGCTAAGTCCAGAGAGAAACAGCTTTACATGGGAAAAGTTTTACAGATTGTTAGGGCTATAAAAGATGGTCTGGCCTCATAGCATAACTGTCAAAGGCTACAGATGATGGCCTACATTCATAGCACTGACTAAAAAAAAACCACAAACTTCCTTCCATGTGCTCCATGGGGCTGCATGTAGTGTAAAAAAAAAATATTCATATTTGGCATGTTTTCAATGCCACTGCCCGGGAAAATGCCAAACACCATGTCCCTGCCTCTGCATTGCCATGGTAAATGGCTCCACTATTTGTTGTTTACTCAAAGAACGCGTTGTGAGCCAGAGAGGAAATGTCTGTAATATTTTTATTAAAAGAAGTTTGTTGTCAAATATTTACATATAAGCCAGGTGAACAAAGAAGGTTGGTCTGTCTTTTGGGGTTGTGGTTGTCCCATACCTTTTCTACAGCCACCAGTCTGTGATCAGGACTTTAAGATTCTGCCTGACTTCAGGGTGGTTAACCATGAAGGTATAACTCTCCAGCATTTTCAATAAGGCCTGTTACCATCTACTGTTTTTTTTTCCCCTCAAAGGATATTTGTGTTAAATTTTGCTTCCTGGCTTTGGATCCTGAATGATGAGGGAAGTCCTAAGGAGAGTCTGCTTTCCACCAAAACAATGTTCAGGTGTATTATGATATAAATAGCTACCTGTTGTTTAGTAATATGATGTTATAATATGTTACTTTTGCTCATGTTTCATTTGTTTAACTCTGTGAAGCTGTGATACTTTATCTATTTAGAAAACCTGAGAGTTTAATCAAGATCTGAGACAGGAGAAAGGATAGACAGGGTTGTCAGGCAGAGAGATTATATAGAAGAAGAAATCTTGGAGAAAGGAAGGAGTGAGAGATGGAGAAGGACATGGGGGGGCAGCCGTCCAGCTACAAACACTTACCTTGGGGTCAGAGTGAAAGTAAGATTTACAGAAGTAAGAGAACAGGGAAAGTCCAGAGGCAAAAGGTAAACAGGATAATATAAGTTAAGAAAAGCTGGTAGGAAACATGCCAAGCTAAAGCTGGACATTTATAACTAACTATAAGCCACCATATGATTTATTTAGGAGCTGGTAGGCAGACTTCCTGCAAAGAGCCAAAAGTGTGAAACATCAAACTGTAGTCAGTGGTGTAAGGTGTGTCTGTCCCATGGCTGCACAGACTCTAATTTTATTAGCATTATTTGAACACTAATCTGTTCTGTTAAACCAGAAATTCAAATGGATACCCTGTAAAGAGGGGAAAGTGTAACGACCATCTTATTTTTATTTCGATCAGACGGACAAAGTCTACTTGAGAAAGAGAGAGGTTAAAGGTTATCTGATTGACCAGCCAGTGCTGTTCCAAAGAAGACATATTGATTCAGCAGGTAGTGTTATAAAAGCTCCATGCTGGCTGAGCACAGCTGTGTCAGGCAGAAGGATCTCCATGGATGCAGTTGTGGTCCTGGTGCTCAGCCTCTGCTGTCTGCTTCTCCTCTCACTCTGGAGACAGAGCTCTGAGAGAGCGAAGCTCCCTCCTGGCCCCATCCCTCTCCCAGTTCTTGGCAACTTCCTGCAAATAGATGTGAAGGACATCAGCCAGTGCTTGACCAATGTAAGTATTCTCTGTGCTCCTCCAGCACCTTGACAAAGAAGAGAAACTGAGAGTTGCTTTAGATGAAAATCTAGTATCAGAGGCAATATAGTTATAAATAATTACAAAGTCAAAACTCTTGCGAAGTATTGTGTACCTTATGACACTTATAGGTGACCATTATCAGGAATTCAGTAATGAGTGAGGTTTCAGGTGAAAGGACATTTACATATTCACATTTTATAGAAAAAAAATTCCACAAAATTGCACAATTTGTGAATATTTCCTATCTTAACAAAACAAAAACCACATCTTTTCCATTATTTTTGGATGAAGACCAATAGTGAGTAATGATTTATTGAATAAGTCATTAATAATAATGAAATTATAGAATTTTAGAAAAACATTTTTTCTAATTACATCTATTTGATGTCCCACTCTAACAAAGTAACTGATTCCTAATTTAACTAAATACCAAGGACAAGGAATAACACAAGAAATGCAACAGAGAAGCCAAGATTTCAACATATTTGGTGATGTTTATATCCAGCCAGAGAAGGAACTATTTTTTTCCAGGAAATATTGCATGCCTATGGTGCAGCTCCCGTGGTGCCCACTCTCTGTGTTTGTAGTAGCATTATGCCAAATCTTGTTCCTCAATGGAATCAACTGTAGTGACTTACAGATTTGTATTTTGAAAGTAAGTGGGCCTTTACATTGCTGCTTTATTGCTGCATCATTTTGTCTATTCGACTGGACCACTTGCCTTTATTTGTGAGTACCAGACAGTTTCTATCACATAACTCTATAATATAATTTGGTATCAGTTATTGTTATATCTCAAACAGCATTTTTACTCCTTAGGAGTGACTTGACTATTCTTGGTCCTTTAGGTACTGTCATCTGCTCTTTTTCTAAACCTGTAAATATGGAACCAGATATCTGATGTATAGCATTAAATTCATAAATATAGTAATATGAGTTTAGCAGTATGTGTGTTTGTTATTCGGTTTCTGTTTCTTCTCTGATCTTCTGACTACAGTTGCCAGTGGTTGAGGAAAGTGTCTCCACACCTGTGGGCTGGACTTCTGTAGGTCAGAGTGGAATGGCCTCTGTTCAAAGAGGGTGTTTGTTCCTGAGTTGGGGACTGAGACATGGTGGGAAAGATGGGAGGGTTGATGGTGAGTATGTTGGGCAGGTGCTGAGACAGAGGGGGCAGTCAGTAGGCATGTATATTTCCTGTATGGAGTTCTGGTGGTCAGCGTCCTGCTGAATGTTTTGGTGTGAAAATTCATTGTAATCCTTGTATGAGAACTACCTGAGTCTTGAACCATTATATGGTTTTCTGAAGGTGATCAATAACACCCTAATATGATATAAATAGGCTTCACAACCATTTGAAATTGAGCTTTGCCTGACTAAAAATATTAAAATACAGTGAGTGATATTATCAATGTGAATGAGGTTGACTCCATGGAGATTAAAATGGCTTTTTTGCTAGTATTTACATTTTTCTTTTCAATTTTTAGTTCTCAAAAGTCTATGGCCCAGTGTTCACTCTGTACTTTGGCATGAAACCCACTGTGGTGTTGCATGGGTATGAAGCAGTGAAAGAGGCTCTGATTGATCATGGGGAAGAGTTTGCTGGAAGAGGAAGCTTCCCAATGGCTGAAAGAATTAATAAAGGTCTTGGTAAGTTACTATACATGTTCATATGAGGGATGCAGTGTTTCTGTTGAAAGTGAAGACCGAAAGGAGGGGTGGAACTTCTTCCCCTAGGTACAGGTTGGACCTCTCTGCGGTTTCCACCCATCAAATCTCTCATTTGTTCCTAGAATATTTTTCTAGTGCTTTACCATTTATTTTTTCTGAATTTTTAATTTTTTCAAAAAATCCATCTTTTCTCATTGTATATACCAACCCCAGTTCACTTCTCTCTTCCTCCCACTCCCTTCAACTTCCCCTCCACCACACCCTCATCCACTCCTCAGACAGTGTAAGGCTTCACATGGGGAGTCAACAAAGTCTAGCACATTGCTTCGAGGCAGGACCAAGGCCCTCTCCACTATATGTAGGCTGAGCACGGTATCCCTCTAAAGAGAATATATTTCTGAAAGCCAGTGCAAGCAGTAGGGAGAGACCCTGTTTTTCTATTTCTTTAGGCATTATTTTTAGCAATGGAAACAGATGGAAAGAGATAAGGCGCTTCACTCTCACAACTCTGCGGAATTTGGGCATGGGCAAAAGGAACCTTGAAAACCGTGTTCAAGAGGAAGCACAGTGCCTTGTGGAGGAACTGAGGAAAACCAATGGTAAGTGCAGATTTCTGCATTTGCATTTTAGTCAAGGTGTGTGTGTATGTATGTGTGATGTTGATCACACCTATTCTAAAATTTTCTTTGTTTTTAAATCAGAAACAATGAATATATGTTTCATGCTAATTTTCTTTTTAGCTGAATTTCCAGGAGCACAAGTGTACTTTGTCTTTGTGGATCGTTCCATCATGGAATAACTGCTATTGATAATAGTGGCAGAGCCCAATCAAAGGATATTTGTTTTCATTTTCTTGGATTACAGAGCTTTGAGGAAATTAACTAAGCAGTATAGGGATTCTTCTAGGCCAATGTTTACAGTCCTGGGTAACATGCAATTTATACTTTCCTTTTCTTAGCCTAGTATAATAGAATTTTCATCAATTATTTTGTCTGCTGTAGCATGATCTTAAAATTGTATTGTCATTTGTTTAAAAATTATTAACTACATTGAGAATTTTATACAATGTGTTTTTATCATGATCATCCACCATCTCTACTGAGACACACCCTAGTTTTCTACCTATTCTGTTTGGTGTTGTCTATTTAATAATCACCTAACATGATTTGTGCTTGGCCTATAAGATTTTTGTAAGAAAAACTTTATTAGTGCTTTCAGAATTTGGTACGTGTTTGAAAATATGTTTTAAATAAAATAGAATTACATAATTCCTCCTGTTTTCTTATTCTATCATTTTTCAGATGCCCTCCCTTGCCTTCTTCTAATGCCTTCTCCACTGTCAAGTTGATAGCCTCTTTTTGTTTGATTATTGTTATACACACACACACACACACATGTCTCTCTGTGTGTTTTTTGTGTTTGTATACACACATATATAAACAACCTCTTGAGTAATCTTTGTTGTTGGTTATCATATATATGGTTTTGGGGCTGATTTTAGTTCTTATAATCTTTCTGCCTTTTCTGCTGTGATGTTCCCTTAGTCATAGATGTGGCAGTTATGATGTATTTGTTTCAGTTAATGCTGGGAGCGCCAAAATCTGTTGGTGTCTGCATTATGTCCAATTGTGGCTTTCGGTGATGATCTCCATTTACTGTAAAAAGAGATCTCTTTAATAATGGGCGGTAACTACGTTTACCTATTCATATAGGGTTATGATTCTGAATACAATTAAGAATTATGGCAGTCAAGCAGACTAGGTAGTATAGCCTTTTCTACGGTCTATCCCCTCACTAGCCCTACACAGATGCCTCAATTTTCATCACATTCATCCTTCTCCCTCTAATTCTTCTCATACATACCCATCTTTTCTTCCAAACACTTTTTTTTTGTAATTTTCCTTAAAAAACAATTGTGCTTGTCAAAAATTCTTCTATGTGTGACCTTCCACCAAAACATGATCGATTTATTAGGGGCTCTTGGAGGAAATTGGCCCTTCCTCTTCCAGAAGGTAGTAATTGTCAATAACTCCTCCGTTATTGGTAGGACAACATGCCCAAATTCTGTGTCCATGAAAGGATCTTTTCTGGCATTGGTTTGCACAGGTCTTGTACATCCTGTCACATTTTCTGTGAGTTCTATCGTGCTCTGCCCTGCTGCACCCAGAGGACACCATTTCCTAATAGATATCTACCACCTCTGGTTCTTAAGATCTTTCTGTCTCTTCTTTTTCAGTCATCCCTAAGTCTTCTGAGGAATCGGTAAAGTACATAATTTATATTTAGGGTTGAACTGAATTTAGCCTATTCTCAGCACCTTTATCTTTTGTAGCCTCTGTATTTGTCATCATCTACTGTAAACAGAAACTTCTATGATGGTGTATGAGCAATATCCTGTATGTGTGGCTTTCTTCTGAATTATGTTTGACTTATGAGAAGTTACACGTTTAAAGAAAAATGACTTACCTTCTCTTGAGAGCTAAGAAGTGCCAGTAGGTTCTTAACTACTGATGGGACTTTGTACCCACCTACCCTCTTCATACTGTGATATGGTCTGGCTTAAACTTACATGAGTCTTGTATATATATATATATATATATATATATATATATATATATATTAGTTGTAGTTGATTAATACTAACAGATTCATCTGTTAATAATCTGTTTAAAAAGCCATCATCTGTACTTCTCAAATTATTTTGTAAAATAGAAAATGATGAAACACTTCCAAAAATCTTTGTACAATGTTGGTATATTCATGATATCAAAACTAGACAAAGCATAAAAGAAAGGAAAAAATGAAGGAACAAAGAAAGAAAGAAAAAAGTAAAGGAACAAGGAAGAAAAAAGTAAAGAAAGAAAGAAAGATTATAGGCTAACATTTCTGATGAACATGAAGAGCAATTTTTTCAATAAAGTATTTATAACCAAATTCATATTGCATCAAAATGATTATCCACTGTAATCTAATTGGATTTATTCCCAAGCTCTAGGAATGGTTAAACATATGTAAACCAATAAATGTAAACAACTTCATTATTTCTTCTTACATGGCACATCTGTTTTGAATTACATTCTATCAAAACACATATGACAGCACAAATATGCAAGATGCACAAAGAGAAAACAAGAAAATTATTTATTAATTAAATTAAGTCTTTAACTAAACATGAACTACTTTTGCTAACCTGTTGACTCTGTCTTTTATCCTGCCAGTCATTCCTGCCCAAGGTCAAAATTCTTTTGTAGAAAATGAATCACTTTCTTTTGCTACTGCTATAAATGCTACTTACCTAAGAAGTTCTTTTTTTGTTTTACTTTTTATTTATTTGTTTATTAAAAATTTCCATCTCCTTCCCTCCCCCCATTTCCCTCCCACGACCCCTCTCCCAAACCCTCTCTAGTCCTAAGTGTAGGGATAAGTCCTGCCCCTTAGGGGGCGTGTTCGCCTCGGGCTAATGTCTGCCTATACATTTGGCGAGCGTGCTCCGAGCTGTCGCTTCTGCTTTCCTGGTCTCTGCTGGAACAGTGGTTCTGTAAGTCTATTTTGACATTAAACTATATATATATATATATATATATATATATATATATATATATATATATATTGTAACAATATATATATAGATTGTATATATTCTGTCTGCATTCGTTTACGCCGTTACATTTTGGCGTCCAACGTCGGGCTATTTTGCCCCCGACTCAAGCGGGTAGCCCACTAGCTAACGCAGCACCCTCCCGGGTGCTGTTTTTCAGTTCGTGACTCCAGCCCCAGTGCCGAGTCCGAGACATACTCGGCACACAGGCCCATTCTGCCTGCCTTGGCTAAGTTTTGCAGCGGAACCCCACTGCCTGAATTAGCAGAAGCTCAAGTACCTGCGGTTTTGCAACAAAAGCTGCCACAGCGTCAGATTTGGTCTGATACAAAGTGACTTGGCAGGGCAGTGGTGGCACACGCTTTTGATACCAGCACTTGGGAGGCAAGGGCAGGCAGATCTCTGTGAGTTTGAGGCCTGCCAGGCCGTGGTAGTGCACGCCTTTAATCCCAGCACTTGGGAGGCAGAGACAGGCGGATCTCTGTGAGTTCGAGGCCAGCCTGGTCTACAAGAGCTAGTTCTAGGACAGGCTCCAAAAACACAGAAACCACCACTGGCAGGAACCGATCATTGCAGGTAAAAAATTTTTCTTTTATAAATAAAATGTCTGAACACATTACTGTTCAAGAATTTAACAGTTTTTTTAATTGTACCATGTGGGAGATTTTGCAAGAGGTGTCTATCACCCCAGATCTATGGATCCTTCTGGGATTCGTAGTTTTCATTGGCACCAAATGGTTTGATAATAGAAATATGATAAAGTCTTTATGAGATGAATCCAGGATTCTTAAGGCAGAGATTGAACGCTTAAAAACAATTGAGAATGATAACAATCTTCTCAAGAATCAGTATGAAGTTCTCCAGGCTGATAACAATCTTCTCAAGAATCAGTTTGAAGTTCTCCAGACTGATAACAATCTTCTCAAGAGTCAGTTTGAAGTTCTCCGGACTGATAACAATCTTCTCAAGAGTCAGTTTGAAGTTCTCCAGGCTGATGTTAAGGAGAAATTCATTACAATGGAAGAGGGAACAGCTGATCTCGACCATAAGATTCAGTCCCTTTCTGTAGGAAATGAAACATTAACTGAGAGAATCAAAACTGCTGAATGTGACAATCGGATTTTGTCTAAAGCTTATGACAGATTGACGGAAAGATTGTCAATACAAGAAGGCACGGTTTATGCCATAAAAATTATGTCCAAAGATGAGATGTTATCTCTAACGGACAAACTTCATACATTAGAATCCTCAATGAAGGCTTTGGAACATAATTCTGGACAGGAGATTCAGACATTGCAGAAGGCAATGGTGAATAGAATTGAAAAGATTGAGGAATTTCTAAATTCTGATGAAGAAGAGCAAAGGGTAGAAAGGCAAATTTTAACTACATCTGTGGGTAAATCTCTCTGGGACAATTTCCACAAAGCTCTACCTACACCTCTACCTGCCTTTCCAGTAATAACAACAGAGAAGGTGATTGGTTCCAGAAACCCTAGGGTCATCAAGGAGGATACATGGGAGCCTGTCCGTATGAATGACCTCAAGGAAATTAAACAGGCTGTCATGACTTTTGGGATGCAAGCCTCTTTTGTTAAAGAGATGCTAAGATCTTGGGCCACGACAAGCAGAGCAACCCCCTCAAACTGGCTCCAGCTGAGCTCTGCAGTACTTGAGAGTGGACCACAATTGAAATGGCAATGCTTATTCAGGCAAGAGGCTAGACTCTTAGAATAGCAGGAAAAAGCAAAGGGAATTGACATTTCCCTAGATAAAATTCTAGGTGAAGGGCTCTTTTCCGACCCTCAGGAACAAGCTAATTTGGATGAAAACACACTCTCCATGTGTACTACAGCAGCCTTAAGGGTTTGGGACAGGGTACAAGACCCAGGACAGAGAATGGAATCATTTGTCAGAGTTAAACAGGGTCAGAGAGAACCCTTTAGTGACTTTTTACAAAGATTAACTAAGGCTGCAAGACGTATAATGATTGAGTCTTTGGCTTATGAAAATGCAAATGTGGAATGCAAAAGGATTTTGGGGCCTTTAAAGCTCAGATCAGCGCCTTTGGAAGAATTGGTCTTGCATACACTCAATGTTGATACATTTGATTATGGCACTGAAGCATGGGTAGAAGAAGCAATTTCCAATGGTAAAAGGAGACACCAGAATACCAAATGTTTTAATTGTGGCAAAATGGGTCATATGAAAAGGAATTGTAGACAACGGATTTTCAGAAATAATAATAATAATAATAATAATAATAATAATAATGCATCTTTCAGAAATAATAATAATAATGCATCTTCTAGAAATAACAGAAATAGGAGGACTCAGCCTTCAGGTTTATGTAGAAGATGTGGAAAGGGCAGACATTGGACGAATGAATGCAGGTCTACAAGAGATAGACAAGACAACCTGATACAGTCAGGAAACGTGAGAGGGGGGGCCTCACAGGCCCCCATGGCAAACATGGTTCAGTCATTTCCAGTTTCTGCAGAGAATGTTCCTCATCAGGACAATTAGGAAGCCCCATGCCAACTGTTACAAGCAATAATGATCAGAAAGATAAGTTACGTGTGTTTTGGCAAACTTCTATAAATGATCAAAGACCTAAACTGAGAGTGTGTGTAAATGGCATTTTTATTACTGGCCTGCTGGACACAGGTGCTGATGTAAGTATCATTACCCCAGAATCTTGGCATCCGTATTGGCCTCTTCAGAATGTAAATGTCCAGCTCCTGGGAATTGGAACCCTATCTCGAGTAAGGCAGAGCACGAGATGGGTTGAATGTATAGGGCCAGAGGGACAAATAGGAAAATTAAAGCCATATGTAGCCAATATTGCAATGAATTTATGGGGTCGTGACCTATTACAGCAATGGAATACTGAAATTAACATTCCTGCTACTTCTAGAGCCTATATTTCTGAGAATAATATTAAAAGATATTACAAACGGAGAAAACCGGCCATTCGGGCTGTACAAGAACAAGCAATTGATGTCCCTTCAGAGATACCAACAGCCTTGCCTCTAAAATGGTTGACTGAGAAACCAATATGGACAAAGCAATGGCCTTTAGCTGAGGAAAAGTTACAGGCTTTAGAACAGCTGGTACAAGAACAATTAGATGCTGGACATATAGAAGAATCTACCAGCCCTTGGAATTCTCCTGTATTTGTGGTTAAGAAAAAATCAGGTAAATGGAGAATGGTGACAGATCTCAGGGCCATCAACAAGGTTATTCAACCTATGGGCCCTCTGCAATCTGGAATTCCTTTGCCCTCTTTATTACCAAAAGGATGGCCTCTCATAGTTATTGATTTAAAGGATTGTTTTTTCACTATACATTTGCAAAAAGAAGATAGAGAAAAATTTGCCTTCACAGTGCCTACTTATAACAATTCTCAACCTTCGAGGAGGTACCACTGGACCGTTCTCCCCCAGGGTATGTTAAATAGCCCCTCCCTGTGCCAATATTTTGTGAACCAACCATTGCAAATAATACGCAAGAAATTTCCCAAATCTATAGTATACCATTACATGGACGACATTTTGTTATCCGATTCAAACATGGATACCTTGAACAGACTGATTGAAGAAATAAAGATACTTTTACCTAAATGGGGATTGCAAATCGCTCCTGAAAAGATTCCGAAGGGAGATTCTGTTAATTATTTAGGTATAAAATAGGTTTGCAAAAAATTAAGACACAAAAAACACAAATTAGGAGAGATCGCCTACGGACTCTTAATGACTTTCAAAGACTGTTAGGAGACATTTCCAGTCTACGACCAGCTATTGGAATAACACCTGATCTAATAATTCATTTGAACAAAACCTTGGATGGTGATAAAGATTTAAACAGTCCCAGAGAATTAACAGCTGAAGCAGAAAAGGAACTGACAATGATTGAGGAAAAATTACAACAGACACATGTGGACAGGGTGAATCCAGAGCTCGATTTTATTCTCGTCATACTACCATCAAAAATTTCTCCTACAGGAATTTTAATGCAGAGAGATGATATTATTTTGGAATGGATCTTTTTACCACATAAACCAAGTAAGAAACTGAAAACTTATGTGGAAAAAGTCTCTGAGTTAATTATAAAAGGCAAGCTGAGACTTTGTCAACTAGCAGGCATAGACCCAGCAGAAATTATAGTGCCTTTCACTGCTGATGAACTAAAGAAATTATGGGAAGATAATGAACCATGGCAAAGAGCTTGTGCTAATTTTTTGGGAGACATTAATAACAACTATCCAAAAAGCAAGAGGCTTAACTTCATAAAGAGAACTTCTTGGATTCTTCCTCGAATTGTCCGTGATGCTCCAATAACTGGAGCCCGTACATTCTATACTGATGCCAATAAATCAGGGAAGGCAGGTTACAAATCAGAAGACTTGGGTAAGGTGGAACAAAGTCCTTATAATTCTGTCCAGGCCGGGCGTTGGTGGCGCATGCCTTTAATCCCAGTACTCAGGAGGCAGAGGCAGGTGGATCTCTGTGAGTTCGAGACCAGCCTGGTCTACAGAGCTAGTTCCAGGTCAGGCTCCAAAGCCACAGAGAAACCTTGTCTCGAAAACCAAAAAAAAAAAAAAAAAATCTGTCCAGAAGGCGGAATTATATGCCATTCTTATGGTGCTAAGGGATTTTAAAGAACCTATTAATATAGTCACTGATTCACAATACGCAGAAAGAGTTATTTTACATATTGAAACTGCTGAATTTATACCTGATGATACAGAATTAACCTCATTGTTTCTCCAGGTTCAAGATTTGATCAGGAACAGGCTTTGCCCTATGTACATAACACACATCCGATCCCATATGGGTCTGCCAGGTCCTCTAGCACAAGGTAATGCAGAAATTGATCAATTATTGATTGGTAGTGGTGCTACAAGCCTCTGAATTTCATAAAAAACATCATGTTAATAGCAAAGGTTTGAAGAAAGAGTTTTCAATTACATGGCAACAAGCTAAGGAGATTGTAAAGAAATGCCCTACTTGCTCTTTCTATAACCAAATGCCACTGCCTGCAGGGGCTAATCCAAAGGGCACCCAAAGGAATGAAATCTGGCAGATGGATGTGTTCCACTTTGCAGAATTTGGCAAATTAGAATATGTTCATCACACCATTGACACTTATTCAGGCTTTCAGTGGGCAACTGCTTTAAGTTCAGAAAAAGCTGATTCAGTAATCACCCATTTATTAGAAGTCATGGCTATCATGGGTATACCTACACAAATAAAGACGGATAATGGTCCTGCTTATGTTTCTAGGAAAATGAAACGGTTTTTTGATTATTACAATATCAAGCATGTTACAGGTATACCATACAATCCTACAGGTCAAGCAGTCGTAGAAAGATCAAATCGAACTATAAAGGATATGTTGAACAACCAGAAAGGGGTGGAAAACACCCCCAGAAATAGGTTACATAATGCTTTGTTAACCTTGAATTTTCTCAACGCTAATGAGAAGGGATCAACAGCTGCAGAAAGACATTGGATAATGGAAAAGTCTACTGAACTACATCAACCAGTTTATTTCAAGGATGTGCTGACCTCACAATGGAAGCCAGGAGATGTGCTACGTTGGGGAAGGGGTTTTGCTCTTATCTCCACAGGTGAGGAAAAATTGTGGATACTGTCAAAATTAATAAAGGTTCAGTTTGAAGAAGAGAAGCCACTTGGAAAAGATAAATAACAATTCTTTCATAAGGATGGCGAGCATACTGATGGTAAGAAATACAGATAGGTAAGAGAATTATTGGAGGTAATGAAGCAAATGGACTTAACAGACATCTATATAACATTCCACCCAAATAGGAAAGAATATACCTTCTTCTCTGCAGCTCATGGAACCTTCTCAAAAATTGACCACATACTCGGAAACAAAGGAAACCTCCACAGATACAAAAATATATCAGTGTCCACCTGTGTCTTATCAGATCATCACGGATTAAAGTTAGAAGGCAACAACCACGCTGCCCCCAAAAAACCGACAAACTCATGGAAACTGAACAGTCAACTACTGAACCACACCTGGGTCAAGGAAGAAATCAAGAAAGAAATTAAAGTCTTCCTTGAATTTAATGAAAATAAAGGGACAACATACTCAAACCTATGGGACACAATGAAAGCAGTGCTAAGAGGAAAGTTCATAGCACTAAGTGCCCACTTAAAGAAAACGGAGAATGCATACATTGGGGACTTAAAAACACACCTGAAAGCTCTAGAAAAAAAAGAAGCAGACGTGCCCAGGAGAAGTAGAAGACTGGAAATAATAAAACTGAGGGCTGAAATCAACAAAATAGAAACCCAGAAAACAGTCCAAAGAATCAATGAAACAAAAAGCTGGTTCTTGGAGAAAATCAACAAGATCGACAAACCCCTATCCAAACTAATTAAACGACAGAGAGAGAACACGCAAATAAATAAGATCAGAAATGAAAAGGGGGACATAACCACAGACACAGAGGAAATTCAGAGAATCATTAGATCTTACTACAAAAGCCTGTATGCCACAAAACTGGAAAATACAAAAGAAATGGACATTTTTTTAAATAAGTATCATATACCAAAGCTAAACCAAGACCAGGTGAATGATCTAAATAGACCGGTTTCTCGCGAAGAATTAGAAATGGTTATCAAAAATCTCCCTTCGAAAAAAAGCCCAGGACCAGATGGTTTCAATGCAGAATTCTACCAGAACTTCCAAGAAGAACTAATACCTATACTCCTTAATGTATTTCACAATATAGAATCAGAAGAGTCATTGCCAAATTCCTTTTATGAAGCTACAGTTACCCTGATACCAAAACCACAAAAAGACCCAACCAAGAAAGAGAATTACAGATCGATCTCACTCATGAACATCGACGCAAAAATTTTCAATAAAATACTGGCAAACCGAATCCAAGAACACATAAGAAAAATTATCCATTATGATCAAGTAGGCTTCATCCCAGAGATGCAGGGCTGGTTCAACATACGCAAATCTATCAATGTAATCCACCATATAAATAAACTGAAAGAAAAAAACCATATGATCATTTCACTAGATGCTGAAAAAGCATTCGACAAAATTCAACACCCCTTTATGATAAAGGTCTTGGAGAGAATAGGGATACATGGGTCCTACCTAAATATAATAAAAGCTATTTACAGCAAGCCAACAGCTAACATTAAATTAAACGGAGAAAAACTCAAAGCCATCCCACTAAAATCAGGAACACGACAAGGATGTCCACTCTCTCCATACCTCTTCAATATAGTGCTTGAAATTCTAGCAATAGCAATAAGACAACATAAGGAGATCAAGGGGATTCGTATTGGAAAGGAAGAAGTTAAGCTTTCGTTATTTGCAGATGATATGATAGTGTACATAAGCGACCCCAAAAATTCTACCAAAGAACTCCTACAGCTGATAAACAGCTTTAGTAACGTGGCAGAATACAAGATCAACTCCAAAAAATCAGTTGCCTTCCTATACACCAAGGATAAGGAAGCAGAGAGGGAAATCAGAGAAGCATCACCATTCACGATAGCCACAAATAGCATAAAATACCTTGGGCTAACCCTGACCAAGGAAGTGAAAGATCTACTTGACAAGAACTATAAGTCTTTGAAGAAAGAAATTGAAGAAGACACCAGAAAATGGAAAGACCTCCCTTGCTCTTGGATTGGGAGGACCAACATAGTAAAAATGGCAATTCTACCAAAAGCAATCTATAGATTCAATGCAATCCCCATCAAAATCCCATCAAAATTCTTCACAGATCTGGAGAAGACAATAATCAACTTTATATGGAAAAACAAAAAACCCAGGATAGCCAAAACAATCTTATACAATAAAGGATTGTCTGGAGGCATTACCATCCCTGACTTCAAACTCTATTACAGAGCTACAGTATTGAAAACAGCTTGGTATAGGCATAAAAACAGAGAAGTCGACCAATGGAATTGTATAGAAGACCCTGACATTAAACCACAAACCTATGAACACCTGATCTTCGATAAAGGAGCTAAAAGTATACAATGGAAAAAAGAGAGCATCTTCAACAAATGGTGCTGGCAAAACTGGATGTCAATCTGTAGAAGAATGAAAATAGATCCATATCTATCACCATGCACAAAACTCAAATCCAAATGGATTAAAGACCTCAATATCAGTCTGAACACACTGAACCTGAGAGAAGAGAAAGTGGGAAGTACTCTACAGCACATGGGCACAGGAGACCACTTCCTACGTAGAACCCCAGCAGCACAGACACTAAGGGCATCATTGAATAAATGGGACTTCCTGAGGCTGAGAAGCTTCTGTAAAGCAAAGGACACTGTCACTAAGACAAAAAGACAACCCACTGACTGGGAGAAAATCTTCACCAACCCTGCAACTGACAAAGGTTTGATCTCCAAAATATATAAAGAACTCAAGAAACTAGACCGTAAAAGGCTAATCAACCCAATTATAAAATGGGGCACTGATCTGAACAGAGAATTCTCAACAGAAGAAGTTCAAATGGCCAAAAGACACTTAAGGTCATGCTCAACTTCCTTAGCGATCAGGGAAATGCAAATCAAGACAACTTTAAGATACCACCTTACACCTGTCAGAATGGCTAAAATAAAAAACACCAATGTTAGCCTTTGCTGGAGAGGTTGTGGAGAAAGGGGTACACTCACCCATTGCTGGTGGGAATGCAAACTTGTGCAACCACTCTGGAAAGCAGTGTTTCGGTTTCTCAGGAAATTCGGGATCAACCTACCCCTGGATCCAGCAATACCACTCTTGGGAATATACCCAAGAGAGGCCCTATCATACAACAAAAGTATATGCTCAACTATGTTCATGGCAGCATTGTTTGTAATAGCCAGAACCTGGAAACAACCTAGATGCCCTTCAACGGAAGAATGGATGAAGAAAGTATGGAATATATACATATTAGAGTATTACTCAGCAGTAAAAAACAAGGACTTCTTGAATTTTGCATACAAATGGATGGAAATAGAAAACACTATCCTGAGTGAGGTAAGCCAGACCCAAAAAGAGGAACATGGGATGTACTCACTCATATTTGGTTTCTAGCCATAAATAAAGGACATTGAGCCTATAATTCATGTTCCTAGAGAAGCTAAATAAGGTGAATCCAAAGACAAACACATAGGCATCCTCAGGAATATTAACCTTCATCAGGCGATGAAAGGAGACAGAGACAGAGACCCACACGGGAGCACCGGACAGAAATCTCAAGGTCCAAATCAGGAGCAGAAGGAGACGGAGCACGAGCAAGGAACTCAGGACCACGAGGGGTGCACCCACACACTAAGACAATGGGGATGTTCTATTGGGATCTCACCAAGGCCAGCTGGCCTAGGTCTGAAAAAGCATGGGATAAATCCGGACTAGCTGAACATAGCGGACAATGAGGAATACTGAGAATTCAAGAACAATTGCAGTGGGTTTTTGATCCTACTGCACGTACTGGCTTTGTGGGAGCCTAGGCAGTTTGAATGCTCACCTTACGAGACCTGGATAGAGGTGGGCAGTCCTTGGGCTTCCCACAGGTCAGGGAACCCTGATTGCTCTTCGAGCAGATGGGGGGGGGACTTGATCGGGGGAGGGGGAGGGAAATGGGAAGCGGTTGTGGGGACGAGGCAGAAATCCTTAATAAATAAATAAATTAAAAAAAAATAAAAAATAAATAGATAGTGAAAAAAAAAAGAAATACAGATAGGTTGGAGGCAGGGTTCTTTTCTTATCTCCACAGGAAAATATTCATCTTCAAAGAAATTAAGGGACCCTGAATATTTAATTACTGATGGATGGACACATTTAGTAAGTATTAATTTATATATATATATGTATATATATATATGTCTTATTAAACATTTCTTTATAAATATATAGAGCTGGTTTTGAATTTGGACTCTGGCTCAGTCTGTCTCCAATTCCAAGCCTGTTAGTAAGAGAAAAACCCAGAGTTTCTGGAGTTTCTGTCTCATGTCAAGAGCCATAATATGGGACAGAAAGAAATATGAGTTTAGAAAACATCTTTGCTTTTCTCCATATCTATCATACTTTTCATTGAATATATCTATCATTCCTTTCATTGAATATATATATATATGTATGTCTATATGATTAATGTATTAGTTTTTCACAATGAACAATGAGTTTTTCCTGAAGTGACATTTGAAGTTTCCAGGAAGAAGATGGGGCCCCACAACAACAACACTACCTGGTTGATATGACGTCATGATACTGATAGTGCTACTACAAGACCTGTTTTGGATACCAGCTGCACAAGACGATCCCAACTTGGTTAGCTGAAATGGTGCACATCTTGTACAACATTCTGGCCAGACCTCCACAAAATACTCAGAGACTATTTGCAATTTTAAAAGACATTGATCTTGAAATTTAACCATCATTTTACTTTCACAGGATCCCCCAGAAAGAACGTCGCCCCCATGACAGCTGGAAGTAATTCTAGAGGACGACATCCCCTCTCCCAGTAAAGTTTACCCCTGGGTTTAGGGACATCATTTAGGGGTTGGGAAGTTGGGGGAGGAATTTTATAAGCTCAGGGATCATTTTGAAAAAAAAAAAAAGAGGGAAAGATGGGATAATAGTTTTATAATTGTGAGTTACTGCTTTTAGACAAATATATTGGTATCAATTCTTATATATTGAAACAAAGTTAAATTATATTGACTATTGTATGCATGCATGTTTCTATGTCTGTTTAAAACATTTTTATGTATTGACATATATTGTATTGATATATATATTTTATATATTTACCATATTGCAATGTACATTTCTACCTCTGATTAAGATACTTATATAATGTTTGTGTATTGATATATATTTGCCATATTGCAATGTATATTTGTACGGTGTTTATATTTGGAGGTCATTATCCTCATTTGTTACACAGTTGTTTATTGTCTTAGTCTTTAAGTTAGATAGATATTGGGAATTATATAGATAAATAGTCATCTAAGTTTGTCACTTATAATCAGACTAATCAGGTTCTTTAGATATATAGAGATTATACTCAGTATAGATAGATAACCTTCAACCTCTTCAAAGAGCTGTAGAAAATGGCCGTTAAACTAACTCAGAGTTTCGTGATAGTGAGACACAATTGCTCCTGGCAACACCGCTTTATTCCCGAGAGAATGTTGAGCACCAAAGACACTCCACCTGGAGCCTTTCTATTTG
Organism: Microtus oregoni; assembly: GCF_018167655.1. Taxonomy (NCBI): domain Eukaryota; kingdom Metazoa; phylum Chordata; class Mammalia; order Rodentia; family Cricetidae; genus Microtus; species Microtus oregoni. Next base: position 21,922,949 of record NW_024543071.1, read on the forward strand.
GCAGAACTGGCCTTTGGGCAAAGAAATGCCCATACCTCAACCACTGACACAGATACAGAGCGTGCATCAATGGATAAAACAGGACTGTCATATCCTGCCAAGACAGGGTAAGATAGTTTTGAAAAGTTCCTTGCCTTTAATAATGGTATGTCAGTTATGTTAGGCCTTAGCCAAAATTGGTTGACTCAACACTGCAAACGAGACTTTGGGTGATTGCCCAGGTAGTCAGTTGTCTCTGTCAATTGTTGCACATTTTGGATATATCTCGTTTGTTGAGTAGTGTTTATCTCCTTCTCAGTTCTTTGACTGAGTTGAAGATTATATAATTGCAGTTACTCTTTACATTATTTGGACTCCTTGAGATAGAATGTTTAGCAAAGTTTTTGTTCTCAATATTGTTTGTTATATTTATTATTTGTTGTTATTGTATGTAGTTGTATTTGGTTTAGTTCTGTCTCATTTAGACAAAAAGGGGAGATGTAGGGATAAGTCCCGCCCCTTAGGGGGCGTGTTCGCCTCAGGCTAATGTCTGCCTATAAATTTGGCGAGCGTGCTCCAAGCTGTCGCTTCTGCTTTCCTGGTCTCCACTGGAACGGTGGTTCTGTAAGTCTATTTCGACATTAAACTATAAATATATATTGTTACAATCTGTCTGCATTCGTTTACGCCGTTACACCTAAGAGAAGTCAGGGTGCCCTGTACTGTGGGAAGTCGAAGGCTCTATCCAGGTCTAGGAAGACCTAAGAAGTTCTTGATATGAAAAATTGCATTAATTATTTCATTTCTAAGGACTTCAAGTTTTTTTCCCCCAAATAAAATGAAAGGAAAGATTAAAAATCAAATTTAATCTGTGAACAGCATGTTTACACATAAGAAAAGTTCTTTCATCCTTCACTGTTTTTGACTTAAATAAATCATTTCCTGATAGCATATAATATAATCATGTTTTTATACCCTGGTATATGTACAGTAATATTAAGGAGCTTCATGTTATTCAAATGTTTAATAATTTATCCAGAACACTGTTTTTTATGTGATCCTTATGTGAGATTTAAATTTTGGATCTGCTTGGATGTAAAGTCTATTTATGATATGTTCAAAGTCATTTTACTATAGAAAAGCGATCAGAAGAAACTGACCTGAGAGCTGGAGAGATGCTTTATCACTTGAGAGAGAATGCTCCTTTGAAGAATCAGTAATGGGTTCCAAGTGCAGGTGTCAGGAAGCTCCATGAGATCTGACATGCTCTCCTAGCCTCCACAGATATCACACACACACACACACACACACACACACACACACCTGTAAATTCATGCACACAAATGAAAATAAGTCTAAAAAAGAAATTTTATTATGATTTTTGACCTGTAATATCATATGTGTATGTATGTTACACAAATTGTAAGCATTATATTGCATAGTAATCTAATAATGGTGATTTTGAGAGATGTTTATAAATCTATAAACTGCACTGTTTCTCAAATATGTTGTGTAGAGTTTGATTGAGCATAATCACTGTTTACTTCTTTTAAAAAATAAACATTATTGTTACTAATACTGTATATATTGTGGGCTTCATATTTCACAGGAGGGTAACATGTGTTTCGAACAAATCTTCCTACCATCACCTTTCTGGCCACCCCATTCCCATTTTTTTCTATTGTATCCTTCCCTGGGACTCTTTATTTTAATTAAAAAGATTGGTTTATTATGTGTATAAATGTTTGCCTGCATATACATGTGTGCACCACTTGTGTACCTGGTGCCAAAGAAATAAGAAAATTGTATTATATTCCTCTGGAACTGGGGTTGCAATAAGTTATGAGCCACGGGGAGGCTCCTCAGAACTGAACTTTGGTCCCCTAAAACAACAGAAAGTACTTTAAAAGCAGAGCTCTCTGTCTAGCACTGACCTTGTTATACTTTGTGTTTACTTTTCAAATGTTGTGTTTACTTTTTCTGGATAAGATTCCTTTTTTTAAATGATGAAATGAGAAAAGGGAAGTCTCTATCACTGTTCTCTTGTTGTCTCCCCTCTTGGAATTTAACTGTAATAAGAAAGTTTTCATTTTATTTAGTAATGCAAACAAATCCACATGAAAGTTGCTGTTCTTGAAATTACACATTATTCTCAAGTAACAAGGAAAAATTCTCCACACATTTTTTCTTCTAATACCAGAACTCACCTGCAGTGGGGTTCCTCCTTCCTAGGATCAATACTTGCTTCTTTGGTTTCCTCACTGTGGCTGCAGATATTTCAGGTGTACACTCTTCTACATTCATCTGAGTGGTATATGGAAACTAGACATTGTAGTAAGAAGCAGTTCTGTTCTGAACACTAGAAATTTTAGGTTTACAAAATCTTTTGTTTTCTTGCAAGTACCAGATAGTTTAAAGTGTAAACATTGCTATATCAGATATGGTCTGTTTTTCTTTAGCTACTGAGGATGAGGCCACCTCAAATTTAAGATTAAAGTGATACATTGATTCTACATATAATGAACGCTTAGCTGTTAAAAAAATTGTAGATAGGTATGGTTTACAACTTCTAAAGACTCCTTACATGTTCACAAAACCAAAACAATCTCTTTGTCCATTTTAATGGTATTTTTTTAATTGTTTGTTCAGGTTTATCGTGTGACCCCACGTTCATCTTGAGCTGTGCTCCATGTAATGTGATCTGCTCCACTGTTTTCCAGAATCGTTTTGATTATAAAGATCAGGATTTTCTTAACTTGAAGGAAAAAGTAAATGAGAATGTCAGGATTCTGAGCACCCCCTGGATGCAGGTGAAGTCAAGATCTTTTCCTCCTAAAATCATATTTTTGGTCTTTCATTATCAAAAATCAAATTCAATATGTACTGAGAATTGAGGTGGCCTGACAACATAGTTTTGAATAACAGATTATGGACAGAATATCAGGAAGGCCGGTCTATATCCTTTGTTATACAAATAGCAAAACTAAATGGCAGTTTCCAGATTGGTTCAAGGCTGCTAGTTTCGTACCCCTTGGTTTTCCACTTGATATCTAGAGAAGTTTTTGTATATTGCATTCATATCTGGAAGTGTGGCCAGTTGTTCACAGGACATTCTTCTATGCATAATTCTTATCTTTTTGACTATTAAACACATCCTTATCATATTACTAGGCAGGAATATTTTAGTTTAGAAAGAACATTCCATAAAAGGAGAAAGAATATTAATGACAATGAAATCTGACAGGAAACACTATTTCCAGTGGTTTCATGTGTCTGCTGGACACATTTGCCTTAGTTGTTGACAAATAGACAGGTTGAAATGTGAAGAGGAGTGTGGCCCACATACATCTTACCAGAGTTATCCTAGACTGAACTGGCATCTCCTGAACTCTCCACAAGAATGGCTGTATTCCAGACTGCCCAGTAAATCAAGACACCAGGCAGTCAGGCACTACTAAGGTGAGCAAATGTATGGTGTGGTATGGGAGAGACAGAAAAACAGTTCATGTTTTCTGGAGAGAGAGGCACACCTGAATAGGGGAAACAGTGAGGAGTGGGCTGAAGTGGGTGACTTGGTTGCTAACCAGGGCTATGGTGATGTCTGGGACTTGGCTGCCACCAAGATTCATGTCTGGGTACATGAACATGCTACAGCCTTGATCTGTGTTGATGTCCATAGCTCCTGAAACCACCTAAGGCAAAGAGGAAAGGGCTGTACAGGGTTGATTCTGTCACTCACTGTCTGAAACACTAGGAAGAAAATGGGTCCTGCACCTCCTCCTGGCAGCACAGTGGATCAGGTCCTGTTGATAGGAGTGTGGGTGAGCCAGGTCTAAGAAGCTGAGCTTGGCAATTTTACCCTGACTGTGCCTCATCTTCCCTATGGTACAATGGGTAGGGGAGATACGCTGCCATCTGCCTCTGGCAGAGGCGAGAGCTGTCTAGGAGGTCACAAGATTGGGAGAGTTGTCTTTGCCCCCACTACCTTCAGAGTTCAAGAGAGTGGAGCCAGTACATTGTTTGGGCAGCACAGTAGAGTCGACATTGTTTACAGGGGTATGGGCGAATCATCCCCGAAGGTCTGAGTGTGAGGGAGCTGTCTTCACTACTCATCTGTCAGGGGGTGGTATGGTTGGAGGAGAGATGTCCCCTTTATCATTATACCCTCACTGCTTCAGGCAGATGAGTGAGCTGACCCTTCCTGTTACCACCTGCAGCACTCATTGAAGCAGGCTGTGATTCTTGCCTGGGCAGCACAGTAGAGTGGACCCTGTTGTGAGCAGCACAGGTGAGCTGGCCCTGAGGTTGTGAGAGTGGAATAGCTGGCCACACCCACTAATCTGCTGTGTGGTGGGTGGTAAGGCCTAGGGAAAGATGTCCTCCTCCCCTTGCCACCGCCACCTGTTGTGTGCAAGAAACCTGACACTCCTCCTTACCAACCTCAGCACCTTCGAAAGCTGGTCCTGCATCTCCACAGGTAGTACAACAGAGCCGACTCTATTGCCCCTATTGACTGGGGTGCAGGGCTGCAGGTGTACCAACCTAGATAATGTGAGTATGTGAGATTTGGCTTCTCCCCTCATCTGTCTTATGAAAGTATGTGTGGAGGAAGGATTACCTCCCCTCCTTTGTTGCCTGTGGCAAGTTGCAGCGCTGATCCTGAGGTCATAATATTAGGAGAGTTGCCTCTGCCCCTTATTAGCTGCAGCACTTGGGAGATTGCCCCTGCAACTAGCCTGCGTAACAGAGTGGATCCTGCTGTGATAGTGTAAGTGTAGGAGAGCCAACTCAGAAGGTATGAAAGCAGCTCTTCCTTTATAAAGGCTGAACTAACCAGAGCAATGCCAGGGAGTTCATCCTAGTCATGAGGATAGGGAGAGAGATGGGGAACTGGCCAACAATGCAACTACCTAGGCTCGGATCTAGGGTCATGAGTTTGAGTTGATGCACCTCAACATCCATCCCAACTGTAATCTGTTGGAGAATATGGAGGAGCTGGTCCTACAGATTGAGGCTGCAAGATCGTCACAGGGCAGGGCAGCGGCAGGATATCTACAAAGTAAGGGCCCAGTATTGATAGTGTAGGAGAAAGCAGAGACCCCGAGACAGTCAATGACTCTGTGCAGTGAACACTTGCCAAGCAATGTTATATGGGTAAAAGGGTGTACTGCCTGACTCACTTTGTCACAATACAGCTTCCATGATAAAACTTTTTCTTTTTACTCTTAAATTTTATTCTGTTTTATTTTGGGGGGAGTTTAAGGACTGAAGGTGGATATGTGGGGTTATGGAAGTAGATGGGTTTGAGATGTATGGGGTGAGGGACACAAATAAATAAATAAATAGCAAGTTAAAAAAAGAATACCTGTGAGCATAGAGAAACCCCTAAAGGCTATGTCACACTTTTGCTTTCAAAGTCTCTTGGAGCCCCACCCACTTCTGATTATTTATTCCATGTCATGGTCTAGTTTATAAGAGTTAAATATGCATGTGCTACTTTTTTTCTATAAATCAAGTTGCATAACTCTTCACTACAGCCATCATCTAAAAAGTGTAAACGACAATTATTTACATAATTTCATACTTGAGACTTGCAGAGAATAAACGGTATAAACCATCAGTCAGTTCTCACAAATAGTCTTTATGTTAAAAAAGGATTCATACATGTTGAAATTTGATCATTATCTTTCATCATTCAGACAGGAATACCCTCCCACTCCAGGTCTCTCTGTTATCACAAAGAATTGCTATATGTATGAAATAAAACAACTCTTCCTTGTGCTGAACTTATTTTTCATTCATTTCTGAATCTACAAATCCATGTTGGTCTTGCTATATATTGTGGATATGTTTCCTTATTTAAAAAGTTCTTTGTCAAGGACTGGAGAGATGGTTTAGTGGTTAAGAGTGTGTGTTTATCTTCTAAAGGACCTAAGTCCAATTCTGAGCATCCATTTTAGATGGTCCAACACCACTAGCTTCAGGTGATCTGATATTTTTGGCCTCCAGTGTACCCACACACACATGCCACACACATGTACGCATGCATACATAACATATACACATCACATACATGACTAAAAGTAAAATAATATAGCTCAACAAAAAATTTCTCTGATTTTGTAGGTCTGCAATAATTTCCCTTCACTAATTGACTATTGTCCAGGAAGTCATCATACAGTATCAAAAATTTCTGAATATATTATAAGTTACCTTTTGGAAAGAATAAAAGAGCATCAGGAATCTTTGAATGTTGCAAACCCTCGGGACTTCATTGATTATTACCTGATTAAACTAAAGCAGGTAAAATATTAATATAAATTTATTTATTGTCTGAGTGTGTTGTGGTTTTTTGAATCCTGAAATGTTTGTCAGAGATGGTTTAAGTCATTATCATTTGAAAAACTGTTTTAGTATTTATTATGTGTTGGGATGCACCATATGGATACTGATAATATAAAGGGAATTTGTTAACTAGAACACATTGGCTCTGTTCTTTAAAAACTGTAGGGGAGAACAGTCATACAAAGGGCAGGTAATGTGGGAAAAATTCTAATCAAGTGAAAATAGCCAACTATCATGGCAGTGTGAATAGTTTCACCATAAATGTGCGTATTGTGTGGCTAGAATTCCTGCATGGCTAGTGAGTTAAAATAGATCTGGCCAAATTTTTACGTTAAAAGGATAGATAGAGGAGTTAGTTTCAGAAGGACTGAGTGATGTATAGAGAGGTATGTGGTGGAAAGAGAAGGTGTATGGAAAAATGAGACTTTGAGTACAAGTTCAATTTAATTTTCACCAAAGGGGTTGAGAATTGGTATCTATTGGGTATCCTGACAGCATGAACTGCATTGACATTGTGTAGTTTATTTAAAAGATAATTTTCCATTGAATTTTTTTGGAACTCAGAAAAAACACTTGACTCTAGATTATTGGGTTTGGTGTGGGCATTGATTCTATTCCACTGGTCTTATGTGTAGTAATACTTAGTAACCTGGCATCTGAGTGACCCGTTCTTGCTGGGTTTTCTAGACCAGACTATTTTTTCTAGTTTTTGCATTTTGTCTGACTTTTAGAGACAGGGTTTCTCTGTGTAACAGTCCTGGCTGTCCTCGAACTTGATTTGTAGGCCAGGCTAACATCAAGCTCACTGAGATCTGCCTGTCTCTGCTTCCCAAGTGCTGAGATTAAAAACATGCACCACCACTGCCTGGCTAGTTTGTAAAATATAGCTCACAGAATTAGTCCACTGAGTGTAAAGTGGTATCTCAGGATCCTAGCCACATATCACTTACATTATGTTGGTACCATATGTGGTTACAAAGTACTGCAACTTCCAGCTCCTTTTAGTTGGAAAGCAATTTCTTACCATGATAAAACACACTACACCACTACTGGTCAGTCCTTTCCGTTCACACCATGTTTAGCAGTTGTTAGTGTGGTTTCTGTATGTCCAGACTTGCCTACGATCAATGGATCATCTAAACTGGCTCAGTATATGTGGCATCTAATTTCTGTTTTCTTCCATTTGAATGAAATCTTGGACATTCATCTAAGTTCACCTTGTTTCACTACTTCCTACTTTTTTGCAGCAAACTTCATTTTCATGCATTAATAGCACAATGCACTCATTCCTAACTGATGGATATTTGTTTTATTTCAGCCTGAGGCTTCTCTAAGCTATATATATGAACATATATTGGCATCACTTCCTCTGACTATATCTCCAGGACTGGGGTTTCTGAGTCAAATAATAATATCTTTATTGTTTTCTTTTTTGAGAAGCTGCTTAAAAAGTTACATTAATACCATATTTCATATCTATATGGTCCACTATTTTCCAAATAGCTGGCGAAGTTGTCATTTTGAAATTTAATTATTAACAATTATAGTATGAAGTGGTACCTCAGGACTGATTTGATTTGTATCTCCTTAAACAGTGAGAATGGACATCTTTTAATGTGCTGTTTTGCCTTTTCATGTCTTCAGAGAATTTTAATTCTAAAATTTTTGCCCATTGGACTGCTTGCTGCATGGAGCTATACAATTATGTATTTATATAGGTAGAAACCTTTCCACATAAATGGCATAGAAACATATTTCCATCCTGTAGGTTGTCATTTGCATATTCTTAGTTATGTCTTGGATGCATTAACATTCTGTTATGGGTGAAGTCTTGTTTATCTAGGTTTTGATGTTTTGATCTGTAATCTATGAGTACAAATCATAAAGAATGAGGCTTATCCTTGTCCATGTTTCTTTACACTTCTAGCATCCTTCTTTCATGTAGGTATTCTGTTGTTCTGTCATCATCTGAAACAGTCTCTTCCTTTAGATGGAGCAGTCTTGGAACTCAGTTTAAAACATTGGCTGTAGGTGTTTAGGTTAACTCCTTGCTATCAAAGCTCTATTGGTATTGATATTGATTTGTGTGTCAATACTTCATTACACTCATTACTGTAGCTCTGCAATAAGATTAGTAAATAATCATTCTATGTTTGATACATTTTTGTTTTTATTTTTTGCAATATTTTTTTAATTCTTTGAGAATTTCACGAGATGTAATTTTAACATAATCCTCAACTTTGGTTACCCTCCTCTTTATCCTCTTAACTCTTCTCACCAAACTTTGTGATTTCTTTTTTCCCCTTTTCAGCATTGAGTCCAATGTCTGTTGTTCACCTAGCCTCAGGCCTGGCATGTAATCAAACTACTGGGGGGGGGGCACATTATTGTAGGAAATTTACTACCCCTTCCCATGAACTAATCATCTAGAATTGGGGGGTCATATTTCTCCCCATACTTTGTTGTATTTTTATCTGATGGAGCCTACACAGTTTTGGGCAGGCTATCACAGTCATTGTGAGTTCTCATGTTCACCTGTCCTTTTATGTCCAGAAAACACAGATTCCTTGATGTTATTGATCACAAATGAATCCTACATTTCTGCCCCCTCTTCCACAAAGATCCTTAATCCTTCTGGGGAGGAGTATGTTCTTGGTGCGGGACAATTGTCTATATTCTGTCAATTATATTTTAAATGACCCGTGGCCAGGCAGGAACTATAGAAAAGATAGTAAGACAAAGCAGAGGCAGGTCAACGAGAACAGGGAAATTCTGGGAAGAGGGAAGCTCCCTCTGCAGTCCTGTTTAGACACAGAAGCAAGATGTGACTATGCCACTGAAAAAGGTACCGACCCATATGGCCAACACAGATAAGAATAATGGGCTAATAATGTAAGTTAAAAGAGTTAATAAGAATCCTGAGCTAATGGGCCAATCACTTTATGATTAATGCAGACCTCTGTGTGATTTTTTTTTTGGATTTAACAACTGTGGGAATGGGTCAGGACTTAGGGGTAATCAAGACACAATGCTTTATTCTGTGTACATTGAACCATTGGGTATCTCTGTATTAATTGCTGTCTCCTGAAAGGAGAAGTTTTTCTGATCAAAAGTAAGAAATCTATGTTCTATGAATATATTAGTAAGTCATTAGGAATCATTTTAGCACTATTCCCAATAGTCTATTAGAGTAATAGTTTTGTCCACCAATTCTTAGACACATAGCAGTGACACATATGGGTCTCATGTAACATGGTGGCTCTTAGACCCAATCTGCGCTTATATCCAAAGAATATCAGCATAGGAAAAGGCACTTGTACATTTGTGTTTGTTTCCTGCTGTGTTTCTCAAAATAGCTGAGATAATCAATCCAGAAGTCATCAACGGATTGATGGGTGGATAGATAAGAATTGTGGGATACACATGCAAGGATATGTTACTTTTCAAAATAAGAGAAAATTTAGTAATTAATGCATTAAGATTGAATAGGTTTATTTAATTCAAGGACAAAAAATCTTATTACAGACCTATTTAGTTTAATAGAGAATGCTCAGCGATAGAATCAAATGTATTCCACTGTTCTTTACCATATTGAGAACACAGGACTTCAATTTTATGTATAAACCTGTATATATCCCCAAATTAGACCTATCTCACATTATTCCTCTTAAAGTTTGGAGAGGACAGAATACATAATGAATAAAATGTTTCCTTTATGTTTTTAAGGCATGAGTGTACAAAACCGTATACGTTTAAGTGCAGACAATCACATCATTGCAAGAGTTAGGCTAGTCAGGAATTTAGGGTGAAATAGAAATTTATGAAAACTTGTGCCACAGACTTTGAAATTATTTGTTAATTTCTTCTCTACTCTACATTTAAGTATCTTTGTTGGCAATAAAATAAAATAAAGATTTTTGTTGAAGTCCTATTATTAAAAAACTTGCTCATAAATAAAACATTATGCCATTAACTAGACCCAAAATCTATACGACTCAGTAAACTTCTATACAGTTAGAATAACCATTTGGAATGAATGTTACAGAGTTTTATTTAAATTTTACACTTCCAGTAAATTTGAAACTATAAAGTCATTGTAATTAGATGTTGTGATAAAGAATTTATCAGATCATTGCATCAAATTATTCATAGGCAAGCCACAATGAACAATCGGAATTTACACTTGAAAATCTGGCAACGACTGTATTTGATCTATTTGGTGCTGGGACAGAAACAACAAGCACAACACTGAGATACGCTTTACTGCTCCTGCTGAAGCACCCTGATGTCACAGGTGAGGACACAGGTGGTGACCACAGTGTTCTTATAAGATGGTAGAAAGACTCTGCTAGTGTCTGTGTGTTGTTTTTCTTAGAGAAGTCTCAGTCCTTCACCGTCTATGCCATTCACTGACTGTAGTAAACAGCATGACGAAGAGAAACAGACTGTAAGACAAACAATCAAATTCTAGTCAGTGTGTGAGATTTCTGGAGGTAAATCTGAAATAGGCATGACCAGCATACATTGTCCTTCAGATACATGTCCTTTTATTCTTAAGTCATGTTTTTAGGTCAGCTAAAATCTTCTAGATTTCTTCTTTCATTCTTATGAATCAAACTTTGGGAAGGAGAAAAGAAAATTCATCTCACTGAAACCTAGACTTTACTGAGTCTGGCTGGGATAATGTGCATTCTGAGAAGATTTCAAAATATTTAGATTCTCTAGTAAGATTTTTGATCGATGAAGAAAATGTAGATTAAGAAATTTTGTCAGTTAAGAAATCTATTTTCTTAAACTTTTGTTGAACAATAATCTTTTCAACTGTACCAATAATGTTTTCTTTCGCATTGCAGTTTAAAACAGATCCAGTAGTCCAACACATACAAAACACACCCTCCCTTCTGTGCCCAATACATGATAAAAGCCCAAACATGAATCATATTTTTTAGGATAGGAAGAGATAACAACAAGCAGCTAAGAATGCTTCACTAAATTACTAAAACATTACTATGAGGGAATAGAAAAATATAAAACAGGAAAGATGATCTTGAAACATAAATGTTAGATGAACATACATGAAGTAAGACACACAAGCTGTGGATATATATCTACGGACATGTAAAGATTCTGGTTCCAAAGCAATAGCAGCTTAAGAAGAGAACAAAGTTGAATATAGGATGCTGGACTTGTTGAAGTTCCCTTCCTATTCCCATTCAGCATGTTACACCCCTCCAGGAAAATAAAATTCTTAAAAGAAACTGAGTCTAAGAAGCCCTTTACCTGATACATTGATGAATGACAAAGGACTGAGCAATACATAGGGATGAAAGTGGAAGCTGACAGCATTTGAGTCCCCAAATTCTAGATCTTAGAGCCCTTTCTCTGCCTTGTTCCATGAATGTGAGCAGTGGCATCACTCATCCAGACAAAAGGAATAAATCAACACTCCTTATTTCATCAATATAATAGACAATATTTTCCATGTGTTTACCACTATGGATTGAAAACACCAATCCAAGACACAGACTCATGGTGTTTTCAGGACTGAACAGAAGCATGGAACCCTTCAGGGAAATACCTGAGTCACACATAAACTTTTCCCATTGAGACTAAACCAGAATTCTCAAAATCATCTGGCTTATTTTGTGTTTATAAAATAAAAGGCAGAAGAAACCTCTAGGTCAACCATTAGTTTTGTTCAATTTTTCATTTCTACATAAAATTTGAGGGATAATATTTTATCCTATTATCTGAAGTAAAGTAACAGGAAGTCATAAGATCCAGGAATCTGAATAGCACTTGTCAGAGGGTAAGAGTATCATAGAAGCTGTTGGGTACCACCCCTGGGAAGCTCCCAATTCAACATTTCCCATATGAGTGCTGTAGGTGTGAACATAAAGAGGGAATGAAAGGGAAACAACTGCAGTGTAGTGCTCTGTTAATTGAGAATATATTCCCAGCATTTCAAAGTATCTGCTAAAATTTCCAATAAAATTATAACTCAAAAAAGGAAAATTACAAACAAGTAAAATATAATCAGATATAAGAAGGCTGCTAAAATTCAAAATAATCATTCTTCTATGCTAATAAATAATATTTATGTAATTTTAATTAATCTAACAAAGAATATTGTTATTACAAAGTATTATAATTCAATCTGCTGTTTTTCCCTTTTAGTGAAAATGGATTTTTTTCACATAATATATCATGATTGTGGTTTCTTCTCCCTCTACTCCTTCCTGAAATTTCCACCTTCTTTCACACCCATATACCTTTTTTTCTGCTTCTCATTAGAAAACAAGCAGCCTTCTAAAGAATAATATATAAAATAATTGAATGTAATAGATATAATATGACAAACAAAAATAATACTTTAAAATTAGACAAAAGAAAGGGAAAGAACTCAAGAGAAGGCATAGGAAAGAGAAGCCATTTCTTTTGCATGCAAAGAATTCCACAATAACAATAAACTGGAAGCCATAATTTATTGCAAAGGACCTATACATACCTGTACAAGCTCTATTCATGCTGCCTTGGTCTCCACGAGTGCATATGTCCTTTGATTATTTTGATTTTAGAGAGCCTTTTATTGTTAATACCCTCCATCCCCTCTGATTTTTGTGCTCTTTCTGCCTCCTGTTCCACAGTGTACTCTGAGCACTGAGGGGAGGAGTTTAATGGAGACATTCCATTTAGGATAAGTATTCTGAGATCTTTCACTCTGTGCATAATGCCTGGTTGAGGGTCTCTGAACTTCTTGCTCTCTGCTGCAAGATCAATATTCTCTAAAATGACTGAGCAAGATGCTGATCAATGAGTAGAGCAGAATGTCATCAGGATTCATTTTATTGCTATAATTTTTGTTTTATGTTTTGTTGTTTATGATTTTTGTTTTAATACAGAAGTATTTGGTTTTACTATAGGTTTCAGTCTCCCATTGTGGCCACCCACGCAGTTTGAGGAATGGGTGTGATATCATGGAGTGAGTCATAAGTCATATAAGTTCTTGGTTGGTTTTGTGCCACTATTGCCCTCGCATATGTAGGAGGCAAGACACCATTGTTGACTAAAGACTTTGTGGCTGGGTTGGTGTTTGTTTCTCTTTTGACAGTAAGCAGAGCATATTCCTCTACCAAAGATCCTGGAATATATGGGTGAAGTTTCCTTGTAAACATTGACTTGACTTCTCAATGTCCCAGAGTTTTGTACAATGAGACCTTGCTGTCAGTTTTGGAGAGCAACCTATGTCTTGACAATAGCCTGGGTTGTTTGGAGATTTTCTGGGAACTCCTTTGATCAAAACTCAATTAGATGTAACCTAATGCTGGTGTTAGAAGTTTCATTTGGTGAAAAGTGTTGTTTAGTTGGGACTCTACCTTACCTTCATATTATTTGGCTATTTCATTAGATCACCTTTGTATATGTTTCATATATATATATATATATATATATATATATATATATATGTATAGATATATGAAGTTCCTGCTGTATTAAGATTCCATACATTCCCTCAAATGATGCTGAAGTTTACATGTCTCTACCTGTATTTCAACATACATGCCCCGTCTCTTCACCACTTAAGACCTTGATTTGAGCACCACACCCAGTACATCCATAAACATTTATTCTATCTCTCTTCCTAACAAGGTCTTTCTGTCCTTCATAGTTCCATACCTAACCTCAGTGGTTCTACAGGTTGTAGCTTGGTTATTATTGATTTAAGAGTAATGTCCAAGTTTAAGTGAATATAAATAATTGTCCTTGTGTGGTGTGGGAAATTCTTCTGTATATATGTGACTTTATTGGTTAATGAATAAAGAAGCTGTTTTGTCCCTGTGACAGGGTAGAATAGAGCTAGGCAGAGAAGACTTAACTGAATACTGGAAGGAAGAAGGTAGAGTCAGGGACATGCCGTGTAGCCCCACCACAATGGACAGAAAATTGCCGGTAAGCCACAGCCATGTGGTAATACACAGATGAATGAAATGGGTTAAGGTAAGATGTAAGTGCTAACCAATAAGAAGCTAGAGCTAATAGGCCAAGTAGTGATTTAATTAATACAATTTCTGTGTGATTATTTTGGAGTTGAGCAGCTGTGCAATTATTTCAGGGAACAAACTAACAGCCTCCTACAACAAATTCAAACTCCAATATGTGCTAGTTAAATCCACATAAAAACTGAGAGGGCATGCAAAGGAATTCTAGACACTAAAATCAAAGTTTACCTGCATTTTTTTCCGGATTGGCTCTGCTTGCTGGCAGCATGCCACAGCTTCTTTAAGAGAGTCTTCCTGATTCAGTGGTTGTAAAAGAAAAATAAAAGGCAGTTTTGAAATGGCGGCTTCCTGGGTCATGCTGCCAGCAGAAACTCTGACTCTTTCAGGAGGCCCTGATATGGAGCATTTAAATGGGGTTTGTGAACAGAGTGATACAACTTGCTTAATAGCATCACAGACCTACTGCAACCTGACCCAAGATCTGGGGTTGAAAGAATGGCTCTCAGAGGCAATGAATGGATCTCTGACATGCTGGACTGGGCAGAGACAAAAGGCAAAACAGCATTAGTCCTAATAATGGTGCTTAACATTTTAAGAGGCACTCCTGAACAAAAAAAGTATTTGAGATATATAATAAGACATATTCAGACATAAAAGACTTCCAAAAATTATATTGTTTTATGATATTTTTAATTACTTACAGTTTATTTATTGTTACAGCTACTAAGTAATAAATATATCCTGATCTATCCTAATATCTGTAGAGGATAGTGATATAAATCCACAACACAGCATTTCTGTATAAATATATGTTTAAATACATTTATCTATGAATGAAAAACGCACATTTACACTTATTTTGGAATATTCACATAGTGCTGTATATGGCCTGACATTGTGCCAAAAATGTTATTTTTCTCCTGTTTTCCCTTTTGTCACTCTGACCATATAGCTAAAGTCCAGGAAGAGATTCACCGTGTGGTTGGCAGAAACCGCAGCCCCTGCATGCAGGACAGGAGCCACATGCCCTATACAGATGCCGTGATTCATGAGGTCCAGAGATTCATCAACCTCATCCCCATCAACCTGCCCCATGCAGTGACCTGCGACATTAAATTCAGGAACTACATCATCCCCAAGGTGAGCTTGTCTCTTCTCTGCTGCACCTCTGTGCTCTTGATGCTCACAGGTTCACAGTGTTGTTACAGTCCTCTGAGTTATCTGGTGCTGCTGATGGCTTATACTGCCTCACGGTGAGAGGGGCAGCTCTACCGCAGGTGCAGCTAGAACTGGTAATGACACTTCCACATTTGCTCTCTTCCGAATACTGTTCCGCAAAGTTTAGGCATCTCTGTTTGAAGGTCCACATTCTGTCAATTTTCCAAAAGTCCTTTCTGACTTTTTTTATTTTTTTATTAAAAAATTTCCGCCGCCTCCTCCTCCCCCCACTCCCCTCTTTCCCCACTCCATTCCCCCTCCCTCTTCAGTCCAAAGAGCTGTCAGGCTTCCCTGCCCTGTGGAAAGTCCAAGGTCCTCCCCCCTTCATCCTGGTCTAGGAAGGTGAGCATCCAAACAGCCTAGGCTCCCACAAAGCTAGTACATGCAGTAGGATCAAAACCCAGTGCCATTGTCCTTGGCTTCTCATCAGTCCTCATTGTCCGCCACGTTCAGAGAGTCCGGTTTGATCCCATGCTTTTTCAGTCCCAGTCCAGCTGGCCTTGGTGAGCTCCCAATAGATCAGCACCACAGTCTCAGTGGATGGGCGCACCCCTCGCGGTCCTGACTTCCTTGCTCATGTTCTCCCTCCTTCTTCTCCTCATTGGGACCTTGGAAGCTCAGTCCAGTGCTCCAGTGTGGGTCTCTGTCTCTATCTCCATCCAACGCCAGATGAAGGTTCTATGGTAATATGCAAGATATTCATCAGTATGGCTATAGGATAAGGCCATTCCAGGCTCCCTCTCTTCAGCTGCCCAAGGAACTAGCTGGGGACATCTCTATAGACACCTGGGAACCCCTCTAGAGTCAAGACTCTTGCCAACCCTAAAATGGCTCCCTTAATTAAGATATGTACTTCCCTGCTCCCATATCCACCCTTCCTCCATCCCATTCCCCCAAGCTCTCCCCATCCTCCCCTTCTCACTTTTGTTTCCCCATCTCCCCTTGCCCCCATCACACCCCACCCCCAAGTTCCCAATTTTTGCCCGGCAATCTTGTTTACTTCCAATAACAAATTTGAGGAAGAAAAACTATGAAGAGAATTTTCTTAAACTAGAAGTCATAAGCAATGTGTAGTGGAGAAATCCATTATAAATATGTGTTTATACCATATACAGTCGGTGATCAAAAGTATACAATACATAGAACCATAAAATGAGCATAAAGAACAATTTTGAAAATAATGTACAGACTTTTGTGAATAAAATTCATCTCAAAGTGAAAATCAGTGTCCCTGGGCCATACTCAAACATAATTGGCTCCACAGTAAAGTAGCTCATATTCCATTCTCTTCATAGTTTTTCTTCCTCAAATTTGATAGAATTTTTACATTAAAACCAAGCTTTTGGCTTAAAAAGGAGTTTAAATTGATTCCTGATGTCATTATGTTTGTACTTATTTCATTTCTGTGGCCAATTATTGCTATTTTGAAGACATCACAAATTGCAGATGAAAAATGTAGAATTTTTATAGTAGTAATTTCTTTCAGAAAGTATGACATTGGTCCTCCTGGGATTCTTCTCTTTTGCGGGGAGGGTGGAGTGGGGCAAAACGATTTTGGTAAGGTTCCAGTTACTAACATCATGTGCTGATAATAGAACTTACTTCTCTAATTGACAGTAGGTTTTCTGTATCATAACAGACTTAGTATATGGGTTAGTGTATCTGTTTGGCTAAGGGACATTCTCAAGGTAAGATTGTTGATGTCTATGGTTAATATACAGAACTTAGTTATGTTTATATACTTAGAGCTAACTAACTAATAAGTATAACAAAGGTCAAAATAGGAATGGCACATTTACTCATATCTTTCTTGGGTTTAAAGCCTAGTTTGAGGTGAGTGTTGTATCAGCTAAACTTATACTCCATCATCCCTCTCCTTCAGGTTCATGACACGACAGGTTTCTTTGTGATGTAGTCAAGTAGAATATTCTATTGTTCTACTTTATGAAACAACCAAGTTGATTCTTCATTCTGAGAAACAGGATAAATGATTTCATAGATGAGAATAGAGCCACTGATCTCATCAAAACAAATAGGATAAGAAGGAACCAATGATCTTTGCCATATTCTGGCAGATTTTAGCCTTTCTAGGCCAAGAAGATTGTGCTGCCCCTTCAGAAACTCTCTTGTAGCAGAGAAGCAGTCACAGGCAACATGTAAACAAATGATTATGAATATCATTCATATCAATGTTCAATGCCTATTGATATTAGAACTTAATTTTCACATAATTTACATATATCAATAATGGTCTTTTTAGTTTTAAATTTTTAGACATATTTAGATAAACTGCTTTCTCATATGTGTTGGCAGCCTTGAAAAAGATTGTAGACCACATTTCTAGAAAGTGTAAAATGATATGAGGTTTGTTTTTGTCCTAGTTAAAGAGAACTTGCCTGCACCAGCTCCCAGCAATTTCTGTGTCTTCAGAAGTTTTATTGCTTTAGCTGTCACCAGATCATCTTACCTCCATCATACATTGTTTTATTTTATTGTCTCCCTCTTCTCCCCATTCCATTCCTCTTTTTTTTCTCCCAAATAATCCTCATCTTGCATTTCTGACACACACACATATATATTTATGCATATATATGTATGCATTTCTATATTTATGTTTGTACATTCACATAGACAGATTATATATAACACTGAACACATATACTTCTGCACATAGCACTGCATTTTCTTTCTTATAATATAAATACAAATATAGATTCTATGAGAGAAAAGGAGTGCCGTTTGTCTTTCTAAATCGTCCTTTTTGTACTTAATGAATGGTCTCCTATTCTGTTCAAAACACTCAATGAATTTTTCTACTTATAACCTGATTCACATGAAGGGTATGTAGACATATGTGATGAAGTAGAGCAGTCGGTGTTCAGAGAAGCATGAGTTCAATCTAAAGGAAAGGGAGAAGAGACTCAGAAATTTTAGTCCAAGTACTCATGTGAACATCATTGAAGTCACATCAGCTACAACACTGTGACTGACTTCCTCCCTGCTGCTTACTGTTCTGCCTGTTGAAATGTCCCACTGTTCTTTGTACTTCATCCCAACTATGGAGCAGAAGGTGAACCCAGATATTTTCCTGATTTGTCTTAGCTCTATGATTTCTTTTAACTTTATTTGTTTCTGTGTGTTGTTACAGGGAACAACGGTAATAACATCACTGACATCAGTGCTGAATGACAGCAAGGAATTCATTAACCCAGAGATATTTGACCCTGGCCACTTTCTAGATAAAAATGGAAACTTTAAGAAAAGTGACTACTTCGTGCCATTTTCAACAGGTAATAGAAATTCATTTCCATGGATGCAGGGACACGAGGATCTGTAGCGACTTATCTAGTGGCTCCTTACTGGCCAAAGATCAGGAGTATGACTTTCGTATTTATGTGTGTCATGATAAAGAGATTTCTTCTTTGTCAGGTTATGAAAGTGAGGCTTTAATTGTTAATCCACTGCTCAAAACTCAGAAAGCTGGAGTACAGTGTGTTTGTATTCTTCCTTTAGCTACATCACAGAAATACCAAAGAAAGCAAAGGCCATTTACACTTTACTCACCGTGAAAATGGAGACGTCATAATTTACATTCAGGTCTTCTTTGCTGTGTTACTCACCTCCATACTCAACTATGTAATTACAAGTCTCCGCAATACCAAAAATTACTGAAACATCCCAAATGCACTTGGTAAACACACAAATGAATAATGCTTCTTAAATTTCAGTTAAAGTAGGCCAATGAGAAAGACTCCCAGATCTCTAGGTTATTGGGGGATATCAGTACATTTATCTTTCCAACTTGATATCTTAGTGCAAAAAATGGAACACCATTCTAATAAATGATTCCCTAGTTGCCTCAAAATTCATGGGTTGTGGAGAATCATAAGAAGAAATCACTTATCATTAATAGAATTTCATGAAGAGATCAGAGAGTTATTTGTGTTAACACAAAATTCCTCCTCAGTCTCCTAGGCAGCCTGATTATAGATGTGAATAACTATAACTAGTTAAAAAGTATTTTTGAACAATGTATTTCTTAATAGTATAGGTTATCTGAGAAACAATTATGTTCCACATTTTTCTATTTGCCAAATTAATTGTTCTTTCATGCAGCCAAACGTCTATCCATCCACCTAAAATTTACCCTCCATTCATTGTCTCAGTTGCAAATGCAGCGATTCTCAAATTTACAAATGAGCATAGTAATCTTTGATTTCATTCCCCCTAGGAAAACGGATTTGTGCAGGAGAGGGCCTGGCACGAATGGAGCTGTTTCTATTCATCACCACCATTTTACAGAACTTTAAGCTGAAATCGCTGGTTAATACTGAGGATATTGACACAACCCCGGTGCTCAATGGATTTGCCTCTGTGCCACCCCAATACCAGCTCTGCTTTATTCCTATCTAAAAATGAGAAGATTGCCTAGCCCAAGCTGCATTGTTTTCTGTAATTCTCCTCTAGATCATTATTCACCTCCTTCCCCATCTTGGACAAGATGTCCTTCCCTCCTCTCATGTATTCCCATTCTGTACCCAGGAAACACCTGTTAACTATTTTGCAACTTGTTGAATCACAGTAGAAATACATTGTTATATTCTGTTCTCTACAACTGTGTTATTATTCCTTTTGCTAATGTGTATTTGGTCTTTAATTAAAATAGAACTTTACTGCAAATCATGTAATAAGAGAATCCATGGTCATTTTCTTCTGTATGTTTTCAGTAATAAATAAGTTTGATTTGTGCACCTGCTTTTAGACAGTTTAGGTAAGAAGCAAAATAAAATAAGAGTATCCTACACATCATGTTGGTCCACATATCATGAAGCATAGAGAATGTAAGAGTGAGTGCTTGCCCATTAATCCTGAAGACATGGTGGTGTGTTCTTGTTGTACCAACACTGGGTAAACAGAACAAGAGATCCTGGGAGCTTGCTAGACATCCAATCCAGCCTAATTAGTGAGCCTTGTTCCCAAGTGTTATGCCCTGTCTCTGAAAACAAACTTGTCAGCTCCCGAGAAACAACATACAAGGTTCATTTCTGACATCCACATATGTATGTGTACATGTATAGACATTCTCTTACATATAGGCACTTGATTATGCTCACATTCACATAACCACATACATACAAGAAATACAGAGTATGAAGAGGAAGGTGATACAATGCTCTTTGGCTGAACATCACTTAGACTCACTGGAAGTATTTGTATTTAAAACAAATAACCAGTGTCCAAGAGTAGCTCCAGTTAGAGGATAAGTCACAGGGAGGGGTGCAATTGCAGGGTCAGGTCATGCCTTGCTTTGCAGATAGTGTCAATAAAAGATAAATGTTTAAACACACTTTTGCCTTGATGTTCTTAGGTTAGAATTGAGCATGCGTTTTTTTTTTCTCTATTGTTAACCATGAGTTCTATATGCATCACTTCCCTTCCCCAAAAAATAATAGTCCCAGGAGGAATCAAATTTCTGTAATTTCTAGATGAATTATTCCCTTCCCACTGCATTACAAGTAATCTAATGAGAAGTGTCATTACTGATTATCCCTTCTCTAACTTAATCTTAGATTAGTCAGTTTGTCTGGAATTGTTAATTCCTACCTTGGGTTCTACTGCAGATTTACATTAGTGCACAAGCACACATTCACAATGTTATTTGATCTATAATACAGATTGTTGTGCTACAAAATGTGACTTTTGGTTAAAGTGGGTCAACGTACTAATATTTTTACGTTTATGTATTTTCCTAGTTTCCTAAGAACACTTTACACCACTATTCTCAGGCCTTTAAACCTGCATTCAGACTTGCAACCTGTTTTCCTGAGTATTTGTGTTGCAGTCAGATTACATAGGAAATTATCAGTTATAAGATCGTGTGTAGCAATTGCTTTAATAAATTAATTCTCATTCATCTATTACCTTTATGCCTCTCTATCATCCCCCTCTCATATATGTATGCATTTTGTCTCTCCTTCCTCTGTCTATCAACTTCTGCTTCTGCTTCTTTTTTTTTAATTTTTAAATTTTTTTATTGAAAAAAAATTTCCGCCTCCTCCCAGCCTCCCACTCCTCTCCTCCTCCCCCCCACTCCTCTCCCCCTCCCTCTCCAGTCTGAAGAGCAGTCAGGGTTCCCTGCCCCGTTGTAAGTCCAAAGTCCTCCCCCCTCCATCCTGGTCTAGGAAGATGAACATCCAAACTGGCTAGGCTCCCACAAAGCCAGAAAATGAAGTAGGATCAAAACCCAGTGCAATTGTCCTTGGCTTCTCATCAGCACTCATTGTCCACCATATTCAGAGAGTCTGGTTTTATCCCATGCTTTTTCAGTCACAGTCCAGCTGGCCTTGGTGAGCGCCCAAAGGATCAGCCCCACTGTCTCCGTGGGTGGGTGCACCCCTTGTGGTCCTGACTTCTTTGCTCATGTTCTCCCTCCTTCTGCTCCTCATTGGGACCTTGGGAGCTTAGTCCGGTGCTCCAGTGTGGGTCTCTGTCTCTATCTCCATCCATCGCCAGATGAAGGTTCTATGGTGATATGCAAGATATTCATCAGTATGGCTACAGGATAGGATCATTTCAGGTTCCCTATCCTCAGTTGCTCTGTGTCCCCCTGTGTGCTGAGATTACCAAGAAACTGCCTTGGCCTGTTGATAGGGCAGAACTTAGGTAGGCAAGGAGGGTTGTACTGAATGCTGGGAGAAAGTAAGGCAAAGTCAGAGAGATGCCATGGAGCTGCCGCCAGAGTCAGACATGCCAAATCTTTGCCGGTAAACCACTGCCATGTTGCATTTACAGATTAATAGAAATGGGCTAAATTTTTTTCTTTTCTTTTTTCTTTTTCTTTTTCTTTTTTTTTTTTTTTTTTTTTTTTTTGAGACAAGGTTTCTCTGTAGCTTTGGTGCCTGTCCCAGATCTAGCTCTTGTAGACCAGGCTGGCCTCGAACTCACAGAAATCTGCCTGCCTCTGCCTCCCGAGTGCTGGGATTAAAGGCATGCACCACCACCACTCAGTGAAATGGGTTAAATTAATATGAGAGTTAGCCAATAAGAAACGAGCTAATTGGTCAGGCAGTGATTTAAATAATATGGTTTCTGTGTGATTTAGTTGGTTCCAGGCCTCTGGGACAAAAAAGCTGACCCTCCTCCTACAAATGGGTTTAATTAAATCCTTATGTTTGACTCCAACAAGCACTGTCTGTACAGCTATAATAAAGGGAATGGCAAGTAGTTACCTCTTAGAAATAAACTTTAAAATCTGATGTCAGATTGAAAGAAAGGAAAATGTTGACAAGAATTTAGTGATAACTAGATATGCATTTTTGTATTTTCCAGTGATCAAATAAGGTCAATGATTTCACAATAATAACAACAAATTGACATCATACAATGTGTGGAAATTAAGAAAATAAACTGATGAGACTTTTTAAGAACTTTGGTGTTGTTTGGGAGAGAAGGATAATACATAGAGCACAGGATTTCCTGTGTAAAAGCATGAATTCATATTTGGTTCTAGGTAATAATCATGAGCTGGAATGACAAGAGTTTATGTTCAGAGTAACACCAATTCAGGGACAGGAATTACAACACTTAATGTGGAATCCTCCCTATGTCTAGTCCTTACTGTATTTCCTCTTGCAACAATATTTTCCCATTCAGATCCAAACTTGAAGTCATTATTAGTGAGGCTCAGCTAAAGAGCCTTTCTAACACTCACTTTTACTTTCTTTGCAAATATTATGACAAAGAAACAAAAGCATCTTAGGACACTAATTTACTACTTCTTGCCATATAAACAAAAAATGACAATGGATCAGGTTATGCAGACATATACACGGAATCCCAGAACTTAGGAAGTGAGACAGAAAGATTTTAAGTTATATTCAGCTGTACAGTGAGTTTAGAGTCAGCCTGGACTATATGAGATCATATCAAAAAAAAGAAATAAATAAAGAAACTTTAAAAATAGACCAGAATTATAATGATTTTATTTAAAACACAGAGGGCTAGGTGATATTGAAGTGCCACATTTCTCAGTTTTATTATTACAGTAATAATAATATCATTAGATAACAATCAGCAATTCTGAAGTCAGTAAATCATTGAACAGCACAGGGATATGTAGATGTGTTTGTGCAGTGACTGAAAATTGCCCCAAGTAAAAGATGGGCATTTGCTGGACCTTGAGGAGATGAGGCAATGTGAGGTGGAAGGTGAGAGAGGCATGCCTAACAGAAGAAGTCAACTGTGACCAGGAAGAAGGGGTTTCAGAGGGAAATACATTTAGATGGGAATGAAGCAGATCTGGAACTCGGGTGGCAAAGAAACAAATCCATTGTTGACTGGAGTGACATCAAGGTCATTTGGATCAATTGGAGACCTCAGGTTAAAGCTTTGTAAAATGGTGGTCAGGAATAAAAATAACTCCATTCTGGCTAGGCCTTCTCCCACACAAATTCGTTTTCCTAGAAATAAAAATGTAAAAAGAGAATATAATTAACTCCTTGTGTTTGGCTGAAACATGCACTATGTTTGCAACTATAATGAAAGAGAATTTATATCATAGACTGACTGGATGAATGGATAGTAGATTAAATGGAAAAAAGATGGACACATTTTTTCTACTTGTCTAATATTAGGAAATACAGTATTAAAAATACTTGGATACAAAAGTTTCAGAGGGTGGAATAGCAATATTGAGTACTAGACTTCCCATCCACAGTATAAAAACAAAGGAACAGTGATTTAACCGCACATGGAGGTGAGAGGCCATGGTGAGCCCTGGGATTTAACAGAGCACAAAAGTTGTGTTAGTGTACTCCAGAGAATATGGAGAATGCAGCAGAAGAGAGAGAATACCACTGCTTTGGAACCAAACACCAGGATAAAGGAAGAAGTGCCTACTGAAAGAGAAAAATGAAAAAGTGTCACAGCACAGACAGAAGGCTCCATCCTATAGAAAAGGAAATAGCTTAAAAAGCAGATAATGAGGATCCTTACTAGCTGAGAAGCTTTAAAGAAAACCTTTATTTATTTCTCAGCAAATATTCAGAGTACTAAAGCCAGCAGCCATCATGAGAATCATCCTAAATTGTAGAGATTAGACTACTCTTGGGGTTGGAAAACCTGACATCATCACAGAGTCCCCATGGGTAGTCCACAGCTATAACTGGGTAAGCAGTGGCCACCAGAGACAGTTGCTTAGAAAAAAATCTTTGATGTGTACTGATTATGAAAAGTTCTTCATTGGCCATATATTTAAATACATGGTTCTCAGTTGACAATGACTTTTTTTGACATTGTAAAAATTTTAGTAGGTAGGGTTGCAGAAGAGAAAGTCAGTCACTGAAGGTGGATCGTGTAGGTTTATAGTCTCCCCCACTTCCAACCTGCTGACTGTTTCATGTTCAACCAAGATGTGAGGATGTGCAGGGTCTCAGCTGCTCTCTCTAGCCACCACCAAGGCACCTACTTCCATGTCTCCTCCTTCATAATAAACTATACTCTATCGACCTTTAACCCAAAATAAACCCTTAAGTTGCTTCTTGCCAAGTATTTGTTCACAAGAACAAGAAAAGTAATGTGTACAAAAAAACCGGTATCAAGGAGTGAGTTTTCATGAATCTAGCTGCCTTACTCATAGAGGTCTAGTTATTTATTGTCTAGAAAGACTTAAATAGGAGCGCAGTGATATATCTAGACACACAATACAACCACATTGTGATCCAACTCTGTGGATTTGGATAGGGTGGGTCAACACTATAACGTACCACTAAAACAGCTCAGAAGATATAATGTTTCATCTCAGAGAAAGTGTGTGGACATCAAGAATAGTAATAGTGCACATAATACTGCACATAATGCAATAGTGGCACACAAATCAATGGCTGTCTAATTGGTCTTAAAGCCTACTCAACAAGAAGGAAATATTGCCTATTACTAGAAAACCTCCCCCAACTTTCCTGGACAAGTGACATCATCAACTTACTTATCTTTATATTCACAGACAAGTGTAGCTCTTATATTCATCAAGGAAACTCTTTGCAACAAAGAAATAACATAGAAAACCACAACTGATCAAAATGTAGAGAACAATCTATCACCGGGTGCCTAGCTCCAGTAGATACATCTACAGCACAACCGTTGCAGCTAAGGCTCAGGGAACATTGAGGAAGAGTGGGGTGGACTGTAAGATTCAAAAGACCAGGAAATGATTTGATTACCTGTTGAGAAAGGAACAAAGTAGTCACTTTTCTTAAACTTGCCATTCTCATCCAAAAAGTGACCAGGATCAAACCTCTCTGGGTTGGGGAATTCTTTGTCATCATGTAGCACAGATGTCAGTGATGCTATGACAGTGGTTCCCTGTAAACAAGAGCCATAGACAAATCAAGTTATATAAATGTTACAGAGGTAAGAGTAACAATAGACATGGCATAGATTAGCACTGGTGTCTATCACCACCTTCTGCTCTACTTTACCACTGCTGTGACTGCGACATGCATATGTGGGATGTGGTTTCAAATGTAAGTTTCTACGTATAACACCAGATGTATCTGCTCATCAGAATGTTGCGTGTACATATCTCATAAAATTAACAATGTCTTCTAGAATAACATGGCCAAAAACAAATAAAATATCATTCAGTATTTTCATGACTCACAGTTCATTTACCCTAATTTTAAAATATGAGTAAGGCATTTATTACACTTAGGAGTACTTAAAAAATTAAATTGACAAAATTAGAAATTTTCTGATTTTGTAAGAATTCCAGTCAGGGTCATCAGTTTACTTGAGGATAAATATTGAAACTGAGAAACTAATCAGATGATTCTCTAATCAGGATATTCATAACATGTCAATGGCCACACCATATATTTTATTGATTGCAAAAAGAACAGAACTTCTACAGTGTAGATATCTGAATATCATCTTAAGCAGAAGAAGTGGGCATATGCACATATCACTAAAAACATAGTTAATGTATGCCAACCTGCCTTACAATATATGAGTCCTATAGGCTATTCTTTGTCCATCATTTCTCCCAAAGTTATAACTAAAAATAAAGTACTAGAGAACAATGACACACAAACCAATCCAGAAATTGAGTACATAATTATATAAACTGAAAAATTTAATGGATCCATATATAAATTCTCTAAATGTAACTATATACTTCTTAGCATCCTGATAAAACCCTAGGAGAATAATTTCAAAAACTTACAATCTGAACTTTAAATTTTATTTGAAAGAGTAAACAGTCAAGAGTGGCTTTAAAATGAGAGTAAATTTGAAAGACTTACAGTTCCACAAACCAAGACTTGTTCTACAATTTTATTAGCTCTTAATGGAAATAGCATAAAGCCCATCCAGCTTCCAGATTTAAATTATTTCTATTTCTCTTATCTTCTTGGAGAAGCAAATTGGAATCAATCACACTATAAATTATTAAGAATTCGAGTATAGTCTACTTGTGAATATATCATGTTTGGCTTGATTTATTTAATCTCCCTAAAGGATTTCATAACTTTCTCTTTGACATTGATAATCTTTAATTTCAAGACACAACATCTTGGGCTTATGATTTAATTTCACTCATTCATTTAAGAACAAGAGCATTAAGGGACAGAGTAGACAAAGGAAACTTACCTTAGGAATGAAATAGTTTCTGAACTTAATGTCACAGGTCACTGCATGAGGCAGGTTGTTGGGAAGGAGATCAACAAATCTCTGAACCTCATGCAAAACAGCATCAGTATAGGGCATGTGACTCCGGTCCTCCATGCAGGGGCTTCTGTGTCTACCAATCACATGGTCAATCTCTTTCTGGACTTTGGCTGGTTCAACACAGTGAAAAATAACAGGTAAGAAAGTGGCAAATTGAACACAAGTCAGGTTACTTGTATCAAGAAGGATATGCCTGGCAACAGCATGAAAGCATAACATATGCTAATGTAGTGATGGGTGCTATGATAGAAATACTACTATCATATATACTACAATACATAGCCCTTATGTTTCAATTAGCATACTTAAAATCAACATTAATTATTGTTTTCAAATAATACACAGAATAACAGCAAGTCAAGAAAATCAGCTCTTACAGAAGAAAACTATTTAAAAGCATTATTAGTACCAAAACAATGCAGTACATTTAAGAATATATTATAATGGTTTTGTATGCATGTTTGTATGTAGCTTCCAAAGGTATGTAGTACCATCTTACTTCCCCAATATGGCCACATATGAACAATTTCTCTTGAAGTTTATGTTTATATCTATATGTAATGACTATTTCTTTCTTATCCATCACTGGATAAATTAAATTCTTCTTCATGTGGAAAAAATTTTCATATTCTCTAGATGTATTAAATATAAATATCTTTCTCAATCCAATCCTCATAGGAAAACTTTGGTTGTATCCATTGTTTTTATCTTTGTGACTACATAAAATCTCTGCCCTAGTTAAAAAAAAAAACAATGACTATTGTCATTGCTGATGCTATCTAGGACTTAAATCTATTTCTCTTTATCAATTTATATTTTTTTCATTTTTGGAATTATTTTGAAATATTCAGGTAGTTGTTTCAAAGTCCTACCAATACATGTCCAGATATGGAGAAGTATCAGACTATCAACCACTTATTTCCCTTTTGTTCCTGGTTCTCTCCTCACACCATCATCATCCATTGGTCCTTTCTGAACTGAATATTTTCTAGGTTTTATGCTAAGCAGCCTCCCTAATCATTTCATTCTTCACATTGAGTTCTTCAGATTTCTAGAGCTCAATACTTCTATGGCTGGAGGACTTGGGTTTATTCCCAGCATTGATAGGGTTGTTACTAACCACCTTAAATCTCAATTCGAGGTATTCAATGCACTCTTCTGGTCTCTGTGATATCTGTGAGCACCGGGCATGTACATGGTACACAAACATAAATGCAGTCAAAACACTCACATGCAAGCCCAGACTACTATACCAAGCCAAGCTTTCGTTCACTATAAATGGAGAAAACAAAATTTTCCAGGATAAAAACAAATTTAAACAATACGTAGCCACAAATCCAGCCTTACAGAAAGTAATAGAAGGAAAATCACAAACCAAGGAGTCCAACAATGACCACAATAACATAGACATCTAGAGACCCTTCACCAGCACAACTCAAAGAAGGGAAAACACAAAAACGCTACTACTGAAAAAGTGACCGCAGTTAACAACCACTGGTCATTAATATCACTTAATGTCAATGGGCTCAACTCACCTATAAAAAGGCACAGGCTAAGAGATTGGATACGAAAACAGGATCCAACATTCTGCTGTTTACAAGAAACACACCTCAACCACAAAGACAAGCACCTACTCAGAGTAAAGGGCTGGGAAAAGGCTTATCAAGCAAAGGGACCTAAGAAACAAGCAGGTGTGGCCATACTAATTTCTAACAAAGTTGACTTCAAACTCAAATCAATCAGAAGAGATGGAGAAGGACATTTTATACTCATAACAGGAACAATTCATCAGGATGAAGTCTCAATCGTGAATATCTATGCCCCTAATATAAAAGCACCCACGTACATAAAAGAAACATTACTAAAACTCAAGCCAGCCATCACACCGCACACACTAATAATAGGAGACTTCAACACTCCTCTCTCACCAATGGACAGGTCAATCAGACAGAAACCTAACAGAGAAATTAGAGAACTAATGGAGGTAATGAATCAAATGGACTTAACAGACATCTATAAAATATTCCACCCAAATAGGAAAGAATATACCTTCTTCTCTGCAACTCATGGAACCTTCTCGAAAATTGACCACATACTCGGTAACAAAGCAAACTTCCACAGTTACAAAAAAATATTCGTAACCACCTGTGTCTTATCAGATCACCATGGATTAAAGTTAGAATTCAACAACAATGCTACCCCCAGAAAGCCTACAAACTCATGGAAACTGAAAAGTCAACTACTGAACCATACCTGGATTAAGGAAGAAATAAAGAAAGAAATTAAAGTCTTCCTGGAATTCAATGAAAATAAAGAAACAACATACTTAAACTTATGGGACACTATGAAAGCAGTCCTGAGAGGAAAGTTCATAGCACTAAATGCCCACTTAAAGAAAAGAGAGAAAGCACACATTGGAGACTTAACAGCCCACCTGAAAGCTCTAGAAAAAAAAGAAGCAGACTCACCTAGGAGGAGTAGAAGACTGGAAATAATCAAACTGAGGGCTGAAATCAACAAAATAGAAACACAGAAAACAATCCAAAGAATCAAAAAAGCTGATTCATGGAGAAAATCAACAAGATTGATGAACCCCTATCCAAACTAATCAAACGGCAGAGAGAGAATATGCAAATTAAGAAGATCAGAAATGAAAAGGGGAACATAACCACAGACACAGAGGAAATTCAGAGAATCATTAGATCTTACTACAAAAGCCTATGTGTCACAAAACTGGAAAATGCAAAAGAAATGGACACTTTTTTAGATAAATACCATATACCAAACTTAAACCAGGAAAAGGTGAACAATCTAAATAGACCTGTTAGTCGCAAAGAATTAGAAGCTGTTATCAAAAACCTCCCTACCAAAAAAAGCCCAGGACCAGATGGTTTCAATGCAGAATTCTACCAGAACTTCCAAAAAGACCTGATACCTATACTCCTTAATGTATATCACAATATAGAAACAGAAGAGTCATTGCCAAATTCCTTTTAAGAAGCTACAGTTACTCTGATACCAAAACCACACAAAGACAAAACCAAGAAAGAGAATTACAGGCCAATCTCACTCATGAACATCAACGCAAAAATCCTCAATAAAATACTGGCAAACCAAATCCAAGAACACATCAGAAAAAT
The DNA here is from genome assembly GCF_018167655.1 of Microtus oregoni. NCBI lineage: Eukaryota > Metazoa > Chordata > Mammalia > Rodentia > Cricetidae > Microtus > Microtus oregoni. Next base: position 21,953,352 of record NW_024543071.1, read on the forward strand.
TACCCATTATGATCAAGTAGGCTTCATCCCAGAGATGCAGGGCTGGTTCACCATACGAAAATCTATCAATGTAATCCATCATATAAATACTGAGAGAAAAAAACCATATGATCATTTCATTAGGTGCTGAAAAAGCATTTGACAAAATTCAACATCCCTTTATGATAAAAGTCTTGGAGAGATTAGGGATACAAGGGTCATAGCTAAATGTAATAAAAGCTATTTACAGCAAGCTGACAGCTAACATCAAATTAAACGGAGAGAAACTCAAAGCCATCCCACTAAAATCAGGAACACGACAAGGCTGTTCACTCTCTCCATACCTCTTAAATATAGTGCTTGAAGTTCTAGCAATAGCAATAAGACAACATAAGGGGATCAAGGAGATTTGAATTGGAAAGGAAGAAGTTAAATTTTCATTATTTGCAGATGATATGATAGTGTACATAAGCGACCCCAAAAACTCCACCAAAGAACTCCTACAGCTGATAAACACCTTTAGTAATGTGGCAGGATACAAGATCAACTCCAAAAAATCAGTCGCCCTCTTATACACAAAGGATATGGAAGCAGAGAGGGAAATCAGAGAAGCTTCACCTTTCACGATAGCCACAAACAGCATAAAATATCTTGGGGTAACTCTAACCAAGGAAGTGAAAGATCTATTTGACAAGAACTTTAAGGCATTGAAGAAAGAAATTGAAGAGGATACCAGGAAATGGAAGGACCTCCCCTGCTCTTGGATTGGGAGGATCAACATAGTAAAAATGGCAATTCTACCAAAGGCAATTTATAGATTCAATGTAATCCCCATCAAGGTCCACAAAAATTCTTCACAGATCTTGAGAGGACAATATCAACTTTATATGGAAAAACAAAAAACCCAGGATAGCCAAGACAATCCTATACAATAAAGATCATCTAGAGGCATTACCATCCCTGACTTCAAACTCTATTACAGAGCTACAGTCATGAAAACAGCTTGATATTTGCATAAAAACAGAGAAGTCGACCAATGGAATTGTACAGGAGACCCGGATTTTAACCCACAAACCTATGAACACCTCATTTTTGATAAAGGAGCTAAACGTTTCCAATGGAAGAGAGAAAACATCTTCAACAAATGGTGCTGGCACAACTGGATGTCAACCTGTAGAACAATGAAAATAGACCCATATCTATCACCATGCACAAAACTCAAGTCCAAATGGATTAAAAACCTCAATATCAGTCTGAACACACTGAACCTGATAGAAGAGAAAGTGGGAAGTACCCTACAACATATGGGCACAGAGATCGCTTGCTTGTATAACTCCAGCAGCACAGACATTAAGGGAAACATTGAATAAATGGGACTTACTAAAACTGAGAAGCTTCTGTAAAGCATAGGACACTGTCACTAAGATAAAAAGGCAACCTACTGACTGGGAGGAGATCTTCACCAACCCTGCAACAGACAAAGGTCTGATCTCCAAAATTTATAGAGAACTCAGGAAACTAGACTTTAAAATGCTAATTAACCCAATTAAAAAATGGGGCACTGAACTGAACAGAGATTCTCAACAGAAGAAGTTCAAATGGCCAAAAGACACTTAAGGTCATGCTCAACCTCCTTAGGGATCAGGGAAAATACAAATCAAAACAACTTTGAGATATCATCTTACACATGTCAGAATGGCTAAAATCAAAAACACCAATGATAGCCTTTGATGGAGGGGTTGTGAAGGAAGGGGTACCCTCATCCATTGCTGGTGGGAATGCAAACTTGTGCAACCACCTTGGAAAGCAGTGTGGCGCTTTCTCAGGATTCGGGATCAACCTACCCCTGGACCCAGCAATACCACTCTTGGGAATATACCCAAGAGATGCCCTATCATATGACAAAAGCATTTGTTCAACTATGTTCATAGCAGTATTATTTGTAATAGCCAGAACCTGGAAACAACCTAGATGCCCTTCAATGGAAGAATGGATGTAGAAAGTGTGGAATATATACACATTAGAGTACTACGCTGAGGTAAAAAAAAAAAAAAAAAAAAAAAAAAACAATGACTTCTCGAATTTTGCATGCAAATGGATGGAAATAGAAAACACTATCCTGAGTGAGGTAACTCAGACCCAAAAAGATGAACATGGTATGTACTCACTCATAAGTGGTTTCTAGCCATAAATGAAGGTCACGGAGTCTATAATTGGTGATCCTAAAGAAGCTAAATAAGAAGGTGAACCCAAAGAAAAACATATAGTTATCCTCCTGGCTATGGGAAGTAGACAAAATTGCCTGGGAAAAAAATTGGGATCTTGTGGTTGGGGTGGATAGGGGTAAGTGGAGATGGGGAGAGAAAAGTGAGAAGGGGAAGATGGGGGGAACTTGGGGAAACAGGATGATTGGGATATAGGAAGGTTGGATAGGGGAGCAGGAAAGCACAAATCTTAGTTAAGGGAGCCACCTTAGGGTTGGCAAGAGACTTGGACCTAGAGGGGCTCTCAGGGACCCAAGGCAATGTCCCCAGTTAGTTCCTTGGGTAGCTGATATAGGGAACCTGAAATGACCCTAACATATAGCAATACTGACGAATATCTTGCATATCACCATAGAACCTTCATCTGGTGATGGATGGAGATAGAGACAGAGACCCACACTGGAGCACCGGACTGAGCTCCCAAGGTCCCAATGAGGAGCAGGAGGGAGAACATGAGCACAGAAGTCAGGACCACCAGGGGTGCACCCACCCACGGAGACAGTGGGACTGATCTATTGGGAGCTCACCAAGGTCAGCTGGACTGTGACTGAAAAATCATGGGATAAAACCAGACTCTCTGAACATGGTGAACAATGAGGGCTGATGAGAAGCCAAGGACAATGGCCTGGGGTTTTGATCCTGCTTCATGTTCTGGCTTTGTGGGAGCCTAGTCAGTTTGGATGTTCACCTTCCTAGATATGGACAGAGGGGGGAGGACCTTGGATTTTCCACAGTGCAAGGAACCCTGACTGCTCTTTGGACTGGAGAGGGAAGGGAAAAGGAGTGGGGGAGGGGGAGAAGGGTGGGAGGAAGGGGGAGGGAAATGGGAGGCTGGGAGGAGGCGGAAACTTTTTTTTTCTCTTTTTCTCAATAAAAAATTTAAAAAAAAACAGAGTGCACACTCGCGCGCGCGTGCTCACACACACACACACCACTTAACTATGAAAAGGTTGTGTTACGAACCAAAGAATCACCATAAGAAATCTATTTCTTCCCTTTTATGCTATTCTGAAAAAAACAGGGTACAGGTGGAGGAAATTTTAAAGGGGACATCTCATGCAATTGCCATGAGCCAAAGAAACTTTGTTAGACAAATAAATAGTAGGAGCTTATTTCTTATGAGTGGGTATGCATGTATGTGTGCATATGTATATGTGTATGTTCATGTTTAAGAGTTTGCAGCTGTGGGTGTGTGTGCATTTTCATGTGTGTGCAGATGTGCATGAATGTGAATTCCATAGTAAAATCAGCCACAGGAATATTGTTTGCCTTCTTTGAGACAGTCATTTTGGTCTGCAGTGCACCAGTTAGGCCAGGCTAGCTGACTAGCAAGTCCACAGGGTTCTTCATGTTTCTGCCTCCCCAAAGTGGGATTTTAAACCTGTGCTGCCACAATTGGCATCCATTCTGTCTGATGAAACTGTAGTACGCATGCTTGTGATCAACTGCACAGATAAAGCATCTCTCTCTCTCTCTCTCTCTCTCTCTCTCTCTCTCTCTCTGACTCTTGATAGAAGTTATTCAGAGACATTCTCAGAAAGAAAAATTCCAAGGCCAGAAACCATCAAGTGTTTTCATTTCTGCTTCAAGACCAGCACAATCACTTATACAGATTTGAAACGAAAAAGAAACTGTTTAAAAAAAAAAAAAAGACGAGAGAGATGAGGTGTTACATGAACAAGAGGGATCAAGAGCGTGGCTGGGAAATCCACAGACAACTGATCCAAAGTCAGTTAGGTCCTCTGCATGTGGGAGACACTTGTGTAGCCTGAACGGTTTGTGGGACCCCTGGCAGCGGGACCAGGATCTATCCATCTATCCAGATGGTGGGATATCTTGCTTAGCCTTGATGCAGTGGGGAGGGTCTTGGTCCTGTCTCACCTGACTATGCCAGGCCATACCCTTTCTGAGGAGTGGATGAGGAGTGATTTGGGGGGAGTTGTGGGAGAAGAGGGAGGAGGAAGAGGAGGAGGAACTGTGGTTGAAATGTAAAATGAGCAAAATTTTCTTAAAAATGTATAAAGTTGAAAAAAAGAATGATATCTCAATAATCGTAGATATAGCTGGATTTGGATTTGATTGAAAACAAATAAAGGCATTTTTCAAAACAAAAAAACATTCACATACGTAGAATATTTTTTAATTTAAGATACAATTATAGGTCTTTAATCCATAATAAATAAATAAATTTAAAAAAAAGAAATAAAAAAAGATACAATTATAGGATACTCCCCCAATAATCTGTGCTATGCTGTATATTTTTATGAAAACTTACTTCTAGAATAATAAATGAAATCCCTTTAGAAATTCTGGCAAAATGGCAAAGCCTTTTTAATGGACCTAAACTTTTAGAATAATTTCCAGGATTATGTCTCATTAAAAAATCTAGAATTGGTATATCTTCTTCTGTGAGGAGAGTTTCTATTCCAACAAAAGAATTGTCAGAATAAGTAAAAAGAAAATGTCCTCAGGCTCTGGAACAATATTTTATTGGTCTTTCTTCCTGCCTTCCAACCTCACTTTTATGAAATATGAGCTCTGCTAAGAGCTGAGACACCTTACTTCAGTCCTCTTGATATATGTAGCAGATTGCAATGGCACACACAGTTAATTTCTGAGGCTTCCCTGAGAAAAACAAAACACAGGACTCCATGTGTTTCTTCCAGTTCCTTTCTGAATTTCTTGCTTCCCACCTGTGTCCTTACCTGTGACTTCTGGGTGCTTGAGCAGGAGCAGCAGAGAGTACCTCAGTGTTGTACTTGTTGTCTCAGTCCCAGCAGAAAACAGGTCAGCTGCTGAGAAGAACAAGTTTTCGTGGGTAAACTCTGTCTTTGGGTTGTTCTTTTCCTAGGAATGATTTTACAGTGTTAGCCAGCAAAATTTTGTCAATGTACAGAGTGAATAAAATGACTTGCATATGCTGAGTTTAACATGACAGACCTTACAGCGTGCCATAGAAGAAGAAACTGACATGTGTTCAAGAAATATGTAAACCCACTGACCCATCTTTACCTCCTACACCCACTGTCTTGTCTGGAAAATTTTTTTCATGAGACTCTTCAATCATGTGAACCATACAGTGTACCATCTTCCCAAAGAGACAAAAATGAAAGAATTAAAGCCTCGTTTCATTTTTTGATGTCTTACTCAAAATACATGTTGAATGGAGCGGCTTGTTTATCCTGGCTGCCCAGAACCCAAAATACCACACAGAAATAGTTTCTAACTATTATTAACTAAATCACTGCTTGGCCCATTAGCTATAAATTTTTATAGGCTAACTCTTACATATTAAATTAACACATTTCTAGTAATCTCTGTATCACCAAGTGACAATGGCTAACCAGCTTAAGTTTCTTCGGCATGTCTGACTCTGGGGGCGGCTCCATGGCATCTCTCTGACTCCACCCTTCTTTCTCCCAGCATTCAGTCTAGTCCTCCCCGCCTACCTAAGTTCTGCCCTATCAATAGGCCAAAGCACTTTCTTCATTCATTAGTGGTAATCACAGAACACAAAGGGGACTCCCACATCAAATACACATAAAAAGAAAAGGAGGAGAAAAGTCAAATAGTACATTGTGTTAGGGATATTCCCAAAGATGAACCTCCCAATTGTAAATGTAGTAAAGAAAGATGGGAAGTCCCTGAGTCTCATGGGAGAAGTATACTGCTTGAATAAGAATACTAAATCCAGGACACAACTAGCATAAGGGTACGGTTCAGTGGAACAGAGTAGAGAGATCACAAAGCAAACAAACAAACACCTTACTTTTAAGATAAGTTCCAATAGTGTTCAATGAGAATAGTGGCTTTACAACAAATGGAGCCATGACAGAAGGAGCATTTATTCATATAGGTACCTAATACACATCAATCTTTAATTTCACGTCCACGTGAATCCACTTGAAGTTATACTCAGTTAAGTCACCTTTACTCTTCTGCACTAATCATTCCCTTCTCACACCACATGCTACAATTAATAATTCATCTGAAATTCACTCAGCTGTCCATAGCTAATATTTTAAACTTTAGTTCAATATGCAGATGCTGTAGAAAGTCTGGCTAGCTTGAGCTGCTTTTTTTAAGTTTTCATACATTGTCTGCAAAGACAACTTTCATTTTTCTATTATGTCATGACATTTTTTTCTGAGAGGTTTAGAAATGTTTTGATTCCATGGGCCTATTGCATTATAAGATTATTTTGGTCTAAAACTTGGGCTCAATATATTCAAATTACTTAACTTTATGCTATCTGGGATACATACAACTAATTCATTTATATGTTATGAACACAAAGTGCTTGTCAAACATTACTGGCCTTTACCATTTGAATATCACTGTAAAACATGAATATTTTATTCATGGAACAAAATATACTCAAGCAAACAAATAACTAAATTGAAGGTCTGTTATCATTTTACCTGCTCCATTTTGATCAGAAAGCAATCAATAAAGTCCCGAGGATTGTTAATATCCAGTGATTCTTGGTGCTCTGTTATTTTTGATGAAAAATAATGTTTTGTAAAAGTGAAATTTTTAAATAATTGTCTGTGTCTTCCTGGTAGATAATCAATAATAGCAGGAAAATTGTTGCAAATCTACAAAAGAAAATGATGAAAGTTTAAAACATGAGATGTATATAAGTGTGCCTTATAGTGGACCTTGGCCAGAAAGTATCAATACAAAATAAATAAAATATATTATCCATTTAGATGAAGTATTTTTATGGTGCATGCAAAAATTCTCTTTGCTTGTGAAGATGTTGATAGAAGAGCGTAATGAAACAGCTCACACATGATAACCACTGCACAAAATCTCACACAATCTTTATTCCATACATAAATGTTACACCAGCTCCTTCATTTTCTCCACAACTTCTTCACTACAACCTTGAATACAAAACACCATGAATTGATGTGATTTACATTTTTTAGACTGCAACAGAGATAAAGGAACTTGGGATATCCTGAATAGATGCATTGATGTCATACTTGCTACTTAATTTCCATCAGTCACTCTCAGACACAGAATAAGAATTTTAGCAGTGAGAGTCTTAAGAATTTTTTAAGTATAATTGTGAACCTGCGCAGACCAGCGGATGATTTCTTCAAAATTGTTTAGACAAATTATTAACACAGTTCAACACAGGAATAAATGTGATGGGATCCAAACACCATTTAAACATTTTATCATTCCTATGCAGACATATTGCTACTTAGGATGTCAGCTGCTTACTATTTAATATTTAATAAACACTGCCATACTTCAGGGGTACTGGCAGTATCAATGATTCCATACACTGTCCCAACTTGAAGAAAATATTCTCACTATGAAATTCCTCCAAAGTGTTTTTGACAAGATCTCTAAAGTATTAAATGAAACATAAGCCTTGTTGCTAACAGATTTCAAAACTAAAACAGATGTACACTGAGTTATGTCGGGATCTTCTGAGCATTGATTTTTAGAGAAAGTGATTTGAGATTTAATGAAACAACCTACAGTTAGGCTTTCATTTGTCTAAAAATATATTTGGAATTTCAAAAAACATATATCTAGAAGAGGTTTGGGGGTTTTATTGGTTTTTGTTTTGTTTTATTTTTAAAGAAAGAAGCTTGAGCTCACCTGCATCCAAGGGGAACTTAGAATCTCTATATTTTCATTTAGGACATTCATGAAGTTGAGAAATTCCTGATCTTTATAATCAAAACGATTCTGGAAAATAATGGAACAGATGACATTGCAAGGAGCACAGGCCAGGATGAAGGTAGGGTCACAGGGTGAACCTGAAGAGTTGGGAAAAATTGCAAAATGTCACATAAGCGGAGATTAACTTTTGTTTCCCAGTCACCCAGACCCAAATAATCACACAGTAACAATATTAATTACAACACTGCTTAGCTGATGACTCAGGCATATTTCTATGTAGCTCTTATATGTTAAATTAACCCATGTTTGTGCTAATCTATGAATCACCATGAGGCTGTGCCTACCAGTAAGTTTTGGCATCTTTTATCTTTTTTTTTTGGCAGGTACATGGCGTCTCTCTGACTCCACCTCTCTCTCTCTCTCTCTCTCTCTCTCTCTCTCTCTCTCCATATATGTATACACATATATGTTCGGATTTCCCACCCGGTTTTATTCCTCCCTGCCATAGGCTGAGGCAGTTTCTTTATTAAGGAATGATAATAAAACATTCACAGCATACAGAAGGAAATCAAACATCAATGCCACTGAAATAAATGTGTGTAAAACACTCTATCACCTAATAGGTAAAAGAACTTATGACAAGTCTTACCCACAGATGGCTGGTAGACATAACAATATGCATTACATCTGTACATCATTTTTATATTTTTTTTTTGATTTTTCGAGACAGGGTTTCTCCGTAGCTTTTGGTTCCTGTCCTGGAACTAGCTCTTGTAGACCAGGCTGGCCTCGAACCGTTTATATTTTATATGGTTTCATTGATCTGACCATCTATCCAAATCATGACATTGAGTATACTGTCTTTATTTCACCCCTTTATTGACTAGCCTATCTCCACAGAGGTTTGGAAAAGAGACTTTTTAAACCCTCAGCAATTCAAGACTTTTGGGGAGATCCAAGTCTCTTTGTGATGCCTCTGGATAACATGATACAAAGATGCATGGGAATGAAAGGCAGGGGGATCTGGGAAGAGGTGGAGTGTGAATATGATCAAAATGCACTGTACACACTTCTTGAAGAACAAACAAAAGTAAAGGGGGAAAAGCATCTGCGCCCAAAAAAGAAGAAAGGGAAAGAATGATAGGAACTTAGGAAAATTTATATATAGGATTAAAGGCTCGTGTCCTTAGCAAGTAGAGTATAATAAATAAATAGAGAGAACGTGTTGACTTCATATATTCAGAAAGCTAATATGTAAAAGAAACACATCTATGTTATATGAACTGAAATTTGTATTAATAAACATTAAACATAAAATGGATTTCTTGTGGTAAAGTTAAGATGAGAACCTTTGCTTGAAATATGCCCTCAAAAGAAAGAAAACAAAAGTAGAAAAAGATGGTTTTTAATTCTCACTTCAATGTCTAAAATCCCTCTGATTTTCTCCCTTTCATAGGAAATAAATGTCTGTAATGATTAATACTGATTGCCAACTTGACAGGATTTAGCATCACCAGGCATAGTGGCTTCTGGACATGCTAGGGAGCTGGGAAGATCGATCCTATATGAGGAGGTCACCATTCCTTAGTCTTTGGTGCTAGGCTGCATAAATGGAAGGAACCTGGCCAATTAGGAGAATTCTTATCTCTGCTTTCACCAAACTTATGGGGTGACCAAGACACAATTCCATCACAATAGACTAAAACTAAAACTATAAGCCCAAATAATTTCTTCATTTCTTCAGTTGCTTTAATCAGGTATTTTATTACAGCAGCAGGTGAAATAACTAACATTGTTCATCATCCCCTAAATTCCTTACATTTTAACATTTGTGTATTCTTTGTGGATGTCTCCATAATCAAATTCAAATGGTTACACTTTTATATAAAGCACTTACAAAACTCAAACTCATAGACCCTAAAAGAAAAATATCTTGAATCAAAAGTACCTCAGATAAGTAATAGAACATTTGACAATAATAAATTGAGTTAGTTGTTTGAATGCCATATGCTTTTAAACACTATAGCATTCATGAAAGTGCTATTTCAATACATATCTTATTATGTCAAAGGAGTGAGAAGTTTATTTTTAAAATGTATTACACTCATGGATATGGGTAAGCGGCTAAGAGTATATGTGAGTGTGGGTGTATGTGACTCAGAAAAGAAATATCACTCTTTTTTCCTTTCACTTAATTTAAAAGATAGCATTTAAAAACCAGGTCATGTTTCATTGTGACAAGTATGTCAAGCAATTGTAATCTTGAGAACAAAAAAAATACAATTATTTTCATAAACATATAACTGTAAATACAGCAAACAGAGGGAGATGAGATGAATAAATGAAGATGGAACCAATAGTGGAGCCTAGCTGCATACATTACTGAAAACTGAACATTAATTTTACAGAATCATGCAATGATATATTTGTTCAAAACTATGAATCAAAACCATAAAATATTAGAAATAGTACATTCTGTCTTGTACAAATTATGCTATGGTTTTAGAAGAGAATGAACCAATAGGCCTTTATTAAGATATTGTCACGTAAAAAAAAAAATGTGTTACAAAGCAATATCCACCAGAACTTTATGCCTGGGCATGACATGTGTCAGCTATACTACATAGTCCAGTTAAGAACAATTTTACCACTATGTTTCTGCTCTATACAACTGTGATGCATATTCACATACCAAGTATTTGCTACTGAAATTAATGTTTATGCTGAGGAAAATTATTCTTCCTTAAAACATCAGAAAGTAAGTTCAAAACCAAAAATTTATATAGACATTTTGGATTTTAAAAACAAAACAGGTGAAAAATATCTAAAGAAAATGATGACTTAGATCCTCTACAACTGGCAGAATCCCTTCATAAAACAAAAATCACAGATATAAAAGCTCTCCTAAATTTTTTACTGCAAGTCACACTTTCCATATGAAAACAGAGCCAGAACACAGAATGAAAGCTCTAGCCACCCTCAAAACTACTCAAAGACATAAAAACAAGACAGAAGTCTATGATGAGTAACCCTCACCATTGGATTTCCTCAGTTCCTCCACAAGACAGCGAGCTTCCTCTTGAACACGGTCCTCAATGCTCCTCTTCCCCATTCCAAAGTTCCGTAGAGTCATTAGTGAGAAGCGCCTCATCTCCTTCCAGGTTCTCCCACTACTAAAAACTATGCCTAAAAGGAAAAACAGATATGAGTAGGAAGATTCCCAAATAAGGAAGTGGGGCTGATGGGTGGCTGCCAAACAGAAAGCTAAGCTGGGTCTGAACAAGTTTTTAAGATTACATTCCATTCTCAAATTCCCTGTGACCACAGCCCAACATACATGCATGAACACATAGGTGTATGGAGAGATAGATGCATGAACTTGTAGGCACATGGGCACTTACCATGACCTTTACCAATCTTTTCAGCCATTGGAAAGTTTCCTCTTCCAGCAAACTCATCTCCATGATCAATGAAGGCTTCTTTTAAAGCTTTATATCCATGCAACACCACAGTAGGCTTCCTGCCCAAGTATAGAGTGAACACGGAACCATAGACTTTTGAAAACTGGAAAATAAAAAACTAATTAAAAATGGAGCAAAAAGATGTTAGTGTTTGACTACCAAAAGGCTACCTGGAGGCTGCACACAGACCTTCCTCACTCTTTCTGCAATTCCAGAAACAGTTCTTTTTTTTTTCCTTGTTATTTAAAGATTTTCTCTTTTTTCTCTTTTTTTTTAATTTAGTTATTTATTAAAGATTTCTGTCTCTTCCCCGCCACCGCCTCCCAATTCCCTCTCCCTCCCCCAATTAAGTCCCCCCCCCAGCCCGAAAAGCAATCAGGGTTCCCTGTCCTGTGGAAAGTCCAAGGAACCCCCACCTCCATCCAGGTCTAGTAAGTTGAGCATCCAAACTGCCTAGGCTCCCACAAAGCCAGTGCGTGCAGTAGGATCAAAAACCCATTGCCATTGTTCTTGAGTTCTCAGTAGTCCTCATTGTCCGCTATGTTCAGAGAGTCCGGTTTTATCCCAGGCTTCTCCAGACCCAGGCCAGCTGGTCTTGGTGAGTTCCCAGTAGAACATCCCCATTGTCTCAGTGTGTGGGTGCACCCCTCGTGGTCCTGAGTTCCTTGCTCGTGCTCTCTCTCCTTCTGCTCCTGATTTGGACCTTGAGATTTCAGTCCTGTGCTCCAATGAGGGTTTCTGTCTCTGTCTCCTTTCATCGCTTGCTGAAGGTTAATATTCAGGAGGATGCCTATATGTTTTTCTTTGGGTTCTCCTTATTTAGCTTCTCTAGGATCACTAATTATAGGCTCAATGTCCTTGGTTTATGGCTAGAAACCAAATATGAGTGAGTACATCCCATGTTCCTCTTTTTGGGTCTGGGTTACCTCACTCAGGAGAGTGTTTTCTATTTCCATCCATTTGTATGCAAAATTCAAGAAGTCCTTGTTTCTTACTGCTGAGTAATACTCTAACATGTATATATTCCATACTTTCTTCATCCATTCTTCCATTGAAGGGCATCTAGGTTGTTTCCAAGTTCTGGCTATCACAAACAATACTGCTATGAACATCGTAGAGCATATACTTTTGTTGTATGATAAGGCCTCTCTTGGGTATATTCCCAAGAGTGGTATTGCTGGGTCCAGGGGTAAGTTGATCCCGAATTTCCTGAGAAACCGCCATACTGCTTTCCAAAGTGGTTGCACAAGTTTGCATTCCCACCAGCAATGGATGAGTGTACCCCTTTCTCCACAACCTCTCCAACAAAGGCTATCATTGGTGTTTTTTATTTTAGCCATTCTGACAGGTGTAAGATGGTATCTTAAAGTTGTCTTGATTTGCATTTCCCTGATCCCTAAGGAGGTTGAGCATGACCTTAAGTGTCTTTTGGCCATTTGAACTTCTTCTGTTGAGAATTCTCTGTTCAGCTCAATGCCCCATTTTATAATTGGGTTGGTTAGCCTTTTACGGTCTAGTTTCTTGAGATCTTTATATATTTTGGAGATCAGACCTTTGTCAGTTGCAGGGTTGGTGAAGATCTTCTCCCAGTTAGTGGGTTGCCTTTGTGTCTTAGTGACAGTGTCCTTTGCTTTACAGAAGCTTCTCAGTCTCAGGAGGTCCCATTTATTCAATGAAGTCCTTAATGTCTGTGCTGCTGGGGTTGTACGTAAGAAGTGGTCTCCTGTGCCCATGTGTTGTAGAGTACTTCCCACTTTCTCTTCTATCAGGTTCAGTATGTTCGTACTGATATTGAGGTCTTTAATCCATTTGGACTTGAGTTTTGTGCATGGTGATAGATATGGATCTATTTTCATTCTTCTACAGGTTGACATCCAGTTTTGCCAGCACAATTTGTTGAAGATGCTCTCTTTTTTCCATTGTATACTTTTAGCTCCTTTATCGAAAATCAGGTGTTCATAGGTTTGTGGGTTAATGTCAGGGTCTTCTATTCGATTCCATTGGTCGACTTCTCTGTTCTTATAGTTGCCCTTAGCACTGAAACAGCATATCAGCTGCTGTTCATTTTCCCTCATCCATGCCTCCTGTGGATCCCACAGACCATCCTACCTTATCCTTCTCTCCCTTCCTCTTTGCTATAGCTCACAGCCTAACTTATCCACAGACAACACCTGGTTTCAGTGCAGAATTCTACCAGACTTTTACATAAGAGTTAACACCAACATTCCTCAAATTATTCTATACAATGTAGAAACAAAAAGCATATTGCCAAATTCATTTTATGAGGTCATAGTTACCCTGGTGCCCAAAACAAATAAACTCAACAAAAAAAAGAGAGAATTACAAACCAATTTCCCTTATCCACACAAATTAAAAATACTCAATAAATTACTGGTAAACTGAATCCAAGAATAGATCAAAAAGATCATTCATCATGACCAAGTAGGTTTCATCCCAGAGAAGCAAGGATGGTTAAACATACAAAAATCTGTCAATATAATCTCTACCATATGAATAAAACTTAAAGAAAAAACACATGATTCTATAGATTGCAATAAAAAAGCCTTTACTAAATCCAACACCTCCTCAAGATAAAAAAAAAAAAAAAAACCACTGGAGAGGTTATGGATATAAAGACCATACTTTAGCATAATAAAGACACTTTACAGCAAGCCTGTATCCAACATCAAATTAAATGGAGAGAATCTCAAAGCAATTTTACCAATATCAGGAACAAGATAAGACTGCACACTCTCTCCATATCTATTCAGTAAAGTATTTGAGTTCTAGCTAAAGCAATAAGACAACTAAAGGACATCAAGGGGATATAAACTGGAAAGGAATATGTCAAAATACCATTATTTACAGATGATATAATAGCATACATACATTACTTTAAGAATTCCACTAGGGGGAGCTGGAGAGATCGCTGTGGTTAAGAGCATTGCCTGCTCTTCCAAAGGTCCTGAGTTCAATTCCCAGCAACCACATGGTGGCTCACAACCATCTGTAAAGAGGTCTGGCACCCTCTTCTGGCCTTCAGGCATACAGACAGAATATTGTATACACAATAAATAAATAAATAAATAAATATTAAAAAAAAAAAAAAGAATTCCACTAGGGAAAACCTAGAGCTAAAAAACACCTTCAGCAAAGTGACTGGATACAATATTAACTCAAAAGTATCAGTGATCCTCCTATATACAAATGATGAGGAAAAAAGCTGAGAAAAATTCAGGGAAACAACACCTTTCACAATAACCTCAAATAATATAAAATATCTTGCTGAACCTTCAACCAAGCAACTGGAGAATTTGTATGATAAAACTACCATGTCTTTGAAGAAAGAAATTGAAGAAGATATCAGAAGACAAAAGATGTCCCATGCTCATGGATCAGTAATATTAACAGTAAAAACTGCCGTCCTAACAAAAGCAATCTACAGATATAATGCAATTCCATCAAAATCCCAATACAATTCTATACAGACCTTGACAATACAATTCTTCATTTCATAAGGAAAAAAAAAAGAAAGACTACATGGTCAATAGCTAATCAGGAGGTATGGGTGAGACTTCAAGACAGAGAGAGCTCTGGGAAGAAGAAAGGAGTCACCAGCTAGACAAAGAAGAAACAGGATATTCAGAAGTAGAGGTAAAAGCTACAAGCCATGCAGCAGCACGTAGATTAATAGAGATGGGTTAATTCAAGTTACAAGAGCAAGCTAAAAAAAAAAAGCCTAAGCTACAATTGAGCTATTGTAATTAATAATAAGTCTCTGTTTCATGATTTGGGGTCTGGCAATATAGAGAAATGTTTGCTACAGCATATGGCCTGCATGAATCTGTTCCAGGTCTTCTGTGTATAACTGTTAGCTTGGTAATGTTTTGGCAATTATAACAGTGGTAGCAGGTGTGTACCTGACTCTTTTGACTGTTCTTGGGACTCTTTACCTGCTACTAGATTTACTTGTGAGGCCTGCATATTAGGGCTTTTGCCTTGTCTTATTATATCTTGTTTTGGCATCTTTGGTTGTCTCCAGGAGACCTTCTGTTTTCTGAAGACAAATGAAAAGGAAGTGGATATGGGGAAGAGCTACAGTGGGGAAGAAGTGTGAGAAGTAAAGGGGGGGGGACTGTGTTCAAGATGTATTGTATAAGAGAGGAATAAGGTTTTTTTTAATAATTCTATATGATTAGTAGTTAGGTATCTTGTTGAAAGTAAGTCCATATTTGCCTTTAATAGGAATACAAATATTATGATGTTCTTTGTAAATAGGAAACAATTTAATTCACAAGGAAAAAATTGAATGTGAACTCTTCTTCAGATGACAGAGAGGGAAGAGGGAAGAATGGAGGGATGGAGGGAGGAAGAAATGAAGGGAAAGCTTTCAGTGTTTCTCTCTACAGTATGCTCAATTATTTTGATTTTGTTTTCCAAGACAGGGTTTTCCTGTGTAGCTCTGGCTCTCCAGGAACTCACTTTGTAGACCAGTATGGTCTCAAACTCAGATATCTGCCTGCCTCTGCCTCCCAGGTGCTGGAATTAAAGACATGTACCATCAGCATTCAGCAATTTACTCAATTATTACCGATATTATCATGATAATTTTATAGTTTCTACCACACATTGGTTTAATATTTGAATATTATAGGTAAATATTGGGAAAATAGTAATAATTTATATTTATGAATGTTCTTTAATTGCCCACCCAATTGATAAACAGGTTTCAGTTAACTACTAAATCTATATATTTGATGTGAGGTTCCCCTCTGTATCCTGTGAATATGTTTTATTATCATTAGTTAATAAATAGGCTGCTCTGCCAATGGCAGGGCAGAATAAAGCCAGGTAGAAAGTCAGAACAGCTATAGAGAGTGTAGTCAGAGAGATGCCATGTAATAGACAAAGGAGGAAGATGCCAGAACCTTACCTGGTAAGCCACAGCATTGTGGCAATACACAGATTAATAAAAATGGGTTAATTACGGGAACCAACAGGTAACCTCCTACTACAAATTAGCACCAATGTAGACAACTGAAATCTACTTAAAACATGAAAGGGTTTGTAAAGGAATTCTAGACACAGAAAAACAAAACTTAGCAGCATTTTTTTGACTGGTGGCATGATGTAGCTCCCTTAAGAGAGGTTTTCCTAATTCAGCAATAGAAGAAAAACAGCCACATGGTTTTGAAATACCGGCTTCCTGGGCTGTCCTGTGAGCACAAACTCTGGCTCTTTCAGAAGACCAAGTATTTAAATGGGGTTTGTGGGCAGCATGCTGCATGTTACTTGGTGGCAGCATGGGCCAACTGGTTATCAGAACTGAGGTGGTGAGTGTAGCTCCCACTCAGTAGTCTCAGAGGCAAATAATAGACTTCCACCATGACCGACTGGATGGAGCAAACAGGCACTGCCATATTTGCCCTAGCAATGCTGCAGCTTAGGTTTTTAAGAAGCGCTTAGCATTTTAAGAAGAGCTCCTGAGTAGAAAATAACTACAGATACACAATAAAGACAGATTCAGATTTAAAAAAAAAAAAAAACGCCTCAAAATGGGCCACAGTGTTGGATAAATGTATATAGGCTTGGAAGAGAAAAGAAAAAGAATGTAGATAGTTATAAAAAGAAGAAAATGGTTTTAAAAATAAAATGTAAAGTCTTCAAAGAGACAGGGTACAGACAGCAATAGATTAAAAGTGTAAAGAAAAATAAGCCACATAAAGATAGAAAACACACAGAGAGTCTGGATTGTGTATATTATTGTGTTTTCTTTTAATTTTTTGATTATGAGGTAGCTAAGTGACCAACATATATACCTTAAAGGTATCTTATCTTCAAAATTTGGGTCAAACGTGTAGTTATGTTACTTAGGTTTTCCAAATATATAGATATATATTTCAGTTAGATAAGTATTCTTCAAATCTTTCAGAGACCTTCAAAATATGACATCTAAACTGTTTTAAGAACTTTTCATGACAATGAGACACATATACTTCTGGCAGCATGAATCTATTTCAAGAGCCCATCTCTACGGGCTCAGAGGCTCCTTATAGAGTTTGCTAGACATTTGGGCAAGAAACTGTTCTTGCCTGTACTACTTAATGTATAAACTGGATATGCAGAACCAACAGAGAAATGACTGCTGAATTTGCATAAAAGTGAGACAGTCCTTCAGGGTTCCTGCTTCATGTAAGAGTCTGCCAGACATTCTGCAGGACATAGAAGAAAGTGACTGAGAAGTGCTAATATAGGCAGAACTGTCTTTGAAATTTCCTGCTTTGTGGAAAAGTCTGCTAGATATTATGGGCCGGTAGGCTGAAGATGGGTGTCCCAACAATACAAAAGAATTTTGGGTGACTGTCCAGGCAATGAGATGTCTCTGTCAATTCTAGAGTTTTGAAAGTTGCTTACAATGCACTTCATGTTCACTTAGGTAATATTATATCCTTCTGGAGTCTTTGATGGATTGAAGAATGTATAATTATAATTATAGTTTTCCTTAGTTATGATAAAAGATGAAGTAGATATAAATATTGTAACTATAATTTTTACTTGATACCTGATTTGTTATATGTAATTTTACTATGCTAAATTTAAGACCTTCCTTTTTTATTTAAACAGAAAAAGTAAAGTGATGCAGAATTCCCCTGCTGTATGTTGTGAGTACCATTGATGAATAAAGAAAACTGACTTGGCCTGATTGGGTGGAACAGAGATGGGTGGGGAAAACTGAACTGGAATGCTGGGAAGAAAAAAGTGGAGTTAGAGAGAAGCCATGTAGCCCTGCCAGAGACAGATGCTGGAACTTTACCTGGTAAGCCACAACCTTATGGTCATACACAGATTAATGGATATGGGTTAGTTTAGGATATAAGAGTTAGCAAGATATGTGCTTAAGCTATTGGCCAAACAGTATTGCAAAGAATATGGTTTCTGTGTTATTATTTTGGTACTGAGCTGCTAGACAGCTGTAAAACAAACAAGCAGCCTTCCTTACAACAATGTCCCAAATATCAAATTGTAGAAGTCACAAATTCAAACACTTGTCTATTCTGTATTTCATATTTGAGCATTAAAAAATTAATTAATAACACTTAATTTATTATCTGCTTTTGCTCACCTTGAAACTAATGCCCAGGTGACTGCCTCAACATAATCTAAAAGTTCTCTTTATAGAGGATCTAAATCAGGACCTCCAGCCTTAGCTATAATATTCTGTATTTTAAAGTGAGGTGAATATGTGTTCATCACACAGGTTACATTGCCATCTGCGTGCATTACAAGGAAAAGACCTCTAGAAGGTGTAGCATTTCTCAGAAACAAGTTCTGACATCATGCCACATTTTTGTTTTCAAAAAAAAAAAAACAGTGTTTTCAGACTCAAAAGAATTCTAATAGTAAATACTTGGCCCTGGATGACTACCAGTTCCTATCACTTTTTTATGTAGTTCAGATCCATAATTTCCTGGAGACAAAACAGAAGTTAAATTCTTTGCAAAAGTTTTATTTGTTTTCCAGTTCTACGTGCAATGCATGGCTAAGATATGTGAAGGAAATCTCTGTCTAATTGCTTCCTTTGTTTCTCCTTCAGCCAGCAGCCAAAAGTTTTAAGGAAGGAAAAAATATTTACGACTTTTGCCACGCTGTGATTTCTATTCTACTAGGCACCCACTAATGTTTGGCCAGCGTATCACATTTCCTCATTCTATGACTCTGACAATGATGTGATGAAAACGCAGCTGGAACATCAAGCTTAGGTGACAAATTTACAATTGTGTACCACATAGAACATGCACAGTCATATACTTCACTTAAACAATGGGACATTTCCTTCCCTTGAAATGCTACTCAGAAAACAAAACATGTACTTACATTCTTCAATGATTTGCTGATGTCCTTAAGGTCTACCTGAAGAATATTTCCGATGATCGGGAGAGGAGTGGGGCCAGGAGGAAGCTTTCTTCTCTCAGAGCTCTGCCTCCATAGTGAAAGGAGAAACAGACAGGAGAGAACAAGCCCCAGAAGCACACCTAGAGTCATCATTGCCTTCTCTGCTTGCTGACATGAGTGTGTGCTTACAACACAAAGCTTATGTAATGAAGCCTGCTATTCCACCCATGAATCTCTCATACAAAACAGACCAACCAGGGACAAGACTTAATCTCTCCTCCAAGTGGACCTTGTTCCAACATAGTAATTAAAGTAAAATATTGACTCCGTTGCTGTCATTTATACCAAAGCAGATCTTGTAGATTGTGGCTAAATTGTCATGGGCTGGGATCCAAGAACTTGGGGGAAAAGCTTTCCTTATATGTAGCTGCAATTGAAAAACTTAAGCTATTTCATGATAAAAAAAATTTGACTACATTTTTTTATCTTTAATTCTTAATGCTTAGGTTTGTTGAATGACAATGGACACATAGAATTCACTAAAAAGCATAATTCATATTCTATTAGCCAAAGAATAAGGGAAAACAACGGATTTCTAAAGGATGTCTTAGCTTCAAATTTGCATTACGCTAACCCTGGGAGCACAAGCTGCTGAAATAAGGTCTTTAACATATCAGATAAAACACCATGGCAGAAAGATCAATCGAGCAAACCACTCATTAGCAGCAGGAAAGTCCTTGGGTAAACAGCTTTTTTTTTTTTCTATTGAGAAAAGGAGAAAAAAAAAAAAACAAGTTTCCACTTCCTCCCAGCCTCCCATTTCCCTCCCCCTCCTCCCACCCTTCTCCCTCTCCTCCCACCCTTCTCCCCCTCCTCCCACTCCTTTCCCCCTCCCTCTCCAGTCCAAAGAGCAGTCAGGGTTTTCTGCCCTGTGGTAAGTCCTAGGTCCTCCCCCCTCCGTCCATATCTAGGAAGGTGAACATCCAAACTGGCTAGGCTCCCACCAAGCCAGCACATTAAGCAGGATCAAAACCCCGTGCCATTGTCCTTTGCATCTCATCAGCCCTCAGTTATATAATAATTATGGAGAAATAAAATCAATAGCACAAATGTATATGTATATCACTCTACTCTCTATAACTAAAAGTGTTTTATAGATATTTAAGTTTTTAATATATTTTAATGGGTTATTCAATGCTTGAATGGAAACTTTGCTTCAGTGCCAACCAGAAAACAATGTAATATATCTGTTGCTAACCTATGCAGTGAAATACTCATTAAAATAAATATCTTAAAAGACAATTTCAAAATAACCCCGATGGCTGCTAACTTTCAATATCCTTTGTTCATTTCATATAATCAGTAGAAACATTCACCTCAGTGAGCAGATATCCACGTCTACACACCCATGTATGTGCACACAAACACAGAATTTTAATAATAGAAAATTCAAAATAGAATCTTTCCAAAAATGTCAGTGTACGAGTTAGATTTTTGTTTTGATTTTGATTTTGGTTTTTTGGTTTGTTTATTAAATAAGCATAAGCTTGGGTCAAATGAGAAAGAGGGAACTTCAGCTGAGAAAATGACCTGCAGGCTGGACAGTGGCTCATTTTCTTGATTAATCTTTGATGTGGGAGGGCCCAGGCCACTGTGGTTGGTGCCACTCCTGGGCAGCTGGTCATGAATTGTATAAGAAAGCAAGGTGAGGAAGTAATTTGTAGAAAGTCAATAAGAAGTGTTCCTCTACAGTTTCTGTGTCAGTTTCTGCATACAGGTCCCAGTCTGCTTAAGTTTCTGCCTTGATTTACCTTAATGGTGCACTATGATCTGTGACCTGGATATGTAAGGTAAATAAATCTTTTCCCTGTAAGTTACTTATGATTATGTTCTTTATTACATCAGTAGAAACAAAATAGGACAGAAATAGGTACCAAAGCATGGGACCATTGCTGTGATGGGCTTTTATACCTTGGAAATTTTTGTAAGAGAAAGGTGAAGAATTTTCAAGGTTTGAGGCTGGAAAAGTTGGAGCTCTAAAAGCTCTTGTAGGAACTTAATGATAACTCTGAGAATGACTTGAGAGTGAAGCCCTGCCTTGTGGCCTTTCAAAGAAAAGTTTGAGAGCATCCAAGAACTCTATAGAGACTGTTTTTTTGTCACAAACTGAAGTAAGAATCTGTAGGTTCTAGTCATCAAGATCTGAAGATTCAGCCATGATCATCAGGAGACCAGAACAACTGAAGCCAATGTCTTCCATTACTAGGGCAATTGACGCAGATTAGTTGGTACTGAAAACTCAGCCATGACCATCAAGAAACCAGCAGTGCTGAGGCAAAATCTTATGGGAAGCATTTCTTTAGTGCCCATAGGCAGTCAAAGCTGCATCACAAACTGGTATCTAAAGTTCATAATGTATGAGAGATTCCCACATGGTGTTAGTTTTGAAGGCATGAAGGCGTCATAGAGAGCAGCATTATATTTGATAAAAATGTGAAGAGTAGATGTCTTGTAATTTTAGTAAAAACATTTGAGTATTTCCTCCCTTGATATATTTGTCATGTATAACATTTATTGTATTTTTATGTATTCCCTCAATTCCTAGATTTTTAGGATTTATACCATGAATAAATCTTGGGATTTTTGTGGAGTAATACAAGAGTCTTAATTCGTTGCATATCTTGAGATGACCATCTGATTTCTACCAGTGAATCCATTTATGAGATATATTGTAATTATTGATTTATATATGTTGATATGTTGAACTCCTTTGTATACCAAGAATAAACTAAGTTTATCATGATAAAAAAAAATTTGAAAGTTGTACAAAATTATGGATTCTCAAGTTAATGACCCCTTGAGAACTTATATTTTAGAAATTTAATATTTTATATAACCTGCAAATAAATAGAAATGTTATATTATAAAAACACTGAATATTCTTCCTCAATACTAAAATAAAATAAGTTTTCAAATAATATACTAATTTTTCAAAGTCACAAACATAATCTATCACATATAACCTATACTGTTAATGATAATACATCATTTTTAATTAAACTGATGGGCATAATTTTTACCATAAATAAATTTTAAGATAGAAAAATTGATGATAACATTTTCTATTTTTTTATAAATTTATTTATTTATTTATTTTTTTATTGAGAAAAGGAAAAAAAGTTTCAGCCTCCCATTTCCCTCCCCCTCCTCCCACCCTTCTTTCCCTCCCCCCACTCCTCTCCCCCTCCCTCTCCAGTCCAAAGAGCAGTCAGGGTTCCCTGCCCTGTGGAAAGTCCAAGGTCCTCCCCCTTCCGTCCATGTCTAGGAAGGTGAACATCCAAACTGGGTAGGCTCCCACAAAGCCAGAACATGAAGTAGGATCAAAACTCACCAAGGCCAGCTGGCCTGGGTCTGAAAAAGCATGGGATAAATTTGAACTAGCTGAACATAGCGGACAATGAGGAAGAATGGGAACTCAAGAACAATCGCAGTGGGTTTTTGAACCTAATGCACGTACTGGCTTTGGCGGAGCCTAGGCAGTTTGGATGCTCACCTTGGGAGACCTGGATAGAGGTGGGCGGTCCTTGGGCTTCCCACAGGTCAGGGAACCCTGATTGCTCTTTGAGCAGATGAGGGAGGGGGACTTGATCGGGGGAGGGGGAGGGAAATGGGAGGCAGTGGCAGAGAGGAGGCAGAAATCCTTAATAAATAAATAAATTAAAAAAACATATTCCACGAAAAAAAAATAAAATAAAAAAAATAAAAATACAAAGGAAAAAAAAAACCTATGCCATTGTCCTTGGCGTCTCATCAGCCCTCATTGTCCGCCATGTTCAAAGAGTCCGGCTTTATCCCATGCTTTTTCAGTCACAGTCCAGCTGGCCTTGGTGAGCTCCCAATAGATCAGCCCCACTGTCTCAGTGGGTGGGTGCACCCCTCGTGGTCCTGACTTCCTTGCTTATCTTCTCCCTCCTTCCGCTCCTCATTGGGACCTTGGGAGCTCAGTCCAGTGCTCCAGTGTGGGTCTCTGTCTCTATCTCCATCCATCACCAGATGAAGGTTCTATGGTGATATGCAAGATATTCGTCAGTATTGCTATATGTTAGGGTCATTTCAGGTTCCCTATCCTCAGCTGCCCAAGGAACTAACTGGGGACATCGCCTTGGGCTCCTGGGAACCACTCTAGGTTCAAGTCTCTTGCCAACCCTAAGGTGGCTCCCTTAACTAAGAATTGTGCTTCCGTGCTCCCCTATCCAACCTTCCTTTATCCCAATCCTCCTTTTCCCCCAAGATCCCCCCTTCCTCCCCTTCTCACTTTTCTCTCCCCATCTCCCCTTACCCCCATCCCACCCCACCCCCAAGATCCCAATTTTCTCCCCGGCAATTTTGTCTACTTCCCATAGCCAAGAGGATAACTATATGTTTTTCCTTTGGTTCACCTTCTTATTTATCTTCTTTAGGTTCGCCAATTGTAGACTCCGTGACCCTTATTTATGGCTAGAAACCAATTATGAGTGAGTACATCCCATGTTCATCTTTTTGGGTCTGGGTTACCTCACTCAGGATAGTGTTTTCTATTTCCATCCATTTGCATGCAAAATTCGAGAAGTCATTGTTTTTTACCGCAGCGTAGTAGTACTCTAATGTGTATATATATTCCACACTTTCTTAAACTGCTAATTAACCCAATTAAAAAATGGGGCACTGAACTGAACAGAGAATTCTCAACAGAAGAAGTTCAAATAGCCAAAAGACACCTAAGGTCATGCTCAACCTCCTTAGCAATCAGGGAAATGCAAATCAAAACAACTTTGAGATATCATCTTAAACCTGTCAGAATGGCTAAAATCAAAAACACCAATGATAGCCTTTGCTGGAGAGGCTGTGGAGGAACGGGTACCCTCATCCATTGCTGGTGGGAATGCAATCTTGTGCAACCACTTTGAAAATCAGTGTTTCGGTATCTCAGGAAATTCGGGATCAACCTACCCCTAGACCCAGCAATATCACTCTTGGGAATATACCCAAGAGATGCCCTATCATATGACAAAAACATTTCTTCAACTATGTTCATAGCAGTATTATTTGTAATAGCCAGAACCTGGAAACAACCTAGATGTCCTTCAATGGAAGAATGGATGAACATTTTTTATTTTAAATGTGGCACAGAACTGTCAGGAAACCTGTCATTCTAACACAGCTCCTACATGTCAAGTGTATTAAAAATCCGAACTGATAACCACTGTTATTCGCCATTGCTTACAGCTCAAAATAATTCCATCAAACAAAACGTTTATCACACAGTAGGAATTACCTTATTGTACTTCCTCTACTCTTCCTAAAAGTCAGAAATTTCACATTAAATAGAAGCATCCAATTTGACTTCAAGGATATTTACAGTGGGATATTATCACTGGCAGAAAAGAAAAACAAATCTTGTTCTCCATAACTAAGAAAGACTGAATCTAAATAACTTATTGATGACAACATGGGAAATGGTCAACTTCAAAATATTATAAAGATATTTTCATTCTGCCATTTCAAAAATAAAATAAAATTTAAAAGTAAACTTTTTCTTTCTACTTTTTATTGATTTTGTTGAGCTATACATTTTTCTCTGCTACCGTTTCTTTCTCTTCCCCTCCACTTCAACCCTCTCCCATGGACGCCATGAACCCAATTTACTCAAGTTATTTTGTCTTTAAGAAAATAAACTTGTAAGCAGAACAATTGGGTGCAATACAATATAAGTGTTGTACTCCAAATATGAAATGAATCCCTTTGATTCATGTGCTTGAACACTTGGAGGCATGATTTTGACAGAATATGGATTCTTTAGGAGACAGAACTTTGTCCAAGGGAGAGGGTAATTTCTTCAGAGTACTTTTGGGGTGATGAGGTTTTACAGCCTGAATCCACCTCTTATTGCTCTCTGCAACAAAATATGAAACATAGATGTCTCCCAGTTAAACACTACTACTGTCAGAAGCCACTTTTTTCACTTCCTCTCCCCTACATAGTTAACTGTAACACCTCATACAATAAGGCAAACTAAATTCTTCCACCCACAAATTGCTTCCTGTCAGAAACTTGATCGCATCAACTAGGAAAGTTACCAATACAGAAAATTCATATATAAAAGTGAGACCATTTGGATACACCTAACTATGAAATTATAGAGCTTTGGAACTGGTCTGCTAAAAGTTTGCAGAAGAGTTTGGAGATAAAAGTACAAGGGAGTGACCACCAAGGGAGCAGGCCCCAACTGGAGATCTCTATAGGACTGGGTACAAGAAAGGGACCACCACAGAAACAGGCCAAAGCCAGAGACAACTGTGGGAACAGGCCTGAGCCAGCAACCTCCACCAGAGCATGTTTGAGCCAGTGACCTTCACAAGAGCAGGCTTGATCCAGTGATCTCCACTGGAGCAGGCCCAAGGAAGTGACCTCCACAGAAGCACGTGCAAGGGAGCCCCTGCTGAGGGACCAAGCCCAAGCCAGAGCTTTTTACAGGACCCAGCACAATTAGTGATTTCTGGGGGAGTAGGCACAAGTCAGCAACCTGTGCCAGAGCAGGCTCTAGCCAGTAACCTCCAAGAGAGTAGACCTGAGCCAGTGAATTCCACCAGAGCAGGCTTGAGGCAAGGTAAAAACACACTCAACACCACAAAGAGCAACACAACACCAATAAAACTAATGGCCCTACAACAGCAAGACTTAAACAACCCAATATAGATGAAGCAGAAGAAAATTATTACAAAAGTAGCTTTAATAGAATGTTTAAGGCCCTTAAAGAAGAAACAAAATATTGCCTAAAAGAAATGAATGAAAAGACAAACAAAAAAATTGGAAGAAATTATCAAATCCCTTAAAGAAAACCACAAAAAAAGCGAACAGATGAAAGAAATTATTCAAGACTGGAAAACTGAAAGAGAGACAATAAAGAAAACACAAACTGAGGAAATTATAGAAATCAAAATTATGGGAAAACTACCTGGAAGCACAAATGCAAGCACAAACAGCAGAATATAAGACATGGAAGACAGAATCTCAAGCACTGAAGATACAATAGAAGAAATAAATTAATTGGTCAAAGAAAACATTAAATCTAGCAAAAGCTTAACACCAAATATCTAGGAAATGTGGGACACCATGAAAAGACCAAACCTAAGAATAATAGGAATAAAAGAAGGAAAAGATGTTCAAATCGAAAGCACAGAAAATACATTTAATATAATCATAGAAGAAAAGTTTCCTGACCTAAAGAAAGATATGCATATATGGATGGATACAAGAAGCTTAGAGAACACCAAAGAGACTGGATCAAAAAAGTCCTCTAGACACATAATAATCAAAACACTAAACATACAGAATAATGAAAGAATATTAAGAGCAGCAAAGAAAAAAGCCCAAGTAACATGTAAAGGCAAAACCTATCAGAATTACAACTGATTTCTCAATGGAAACAATGAAAGTCAGGAGATCCTAGTTAAGTGTTATACAAGCATTAAGTGACCACAGATGCCAGCCCAGACTAGTCTCCCCAGCAAAACTTTAAATCACCATAGACAGGGGGGAAAAAAGATATAACATGACAGAACCAATGACAGCTTTAACCAATACCAAGCCACAACTCCAGCCCTACACAAAGTACTAGAAGGAAAACTCCAACCCAAGGAAGTTGGCTACACCCACAAAAACACAAACAATAGATGATCTTACAGCAGCCATTCCCAAAGAAGGGAAAAACACTCACAATACATCACCACTAACCAAAACTAAAATAACAGGAACTAGCGATCACTGGTCATTAATATCCATTAATATAAGTGGACTCAACTCACCTATAAAAAGACATAGGCTAACAGATTGGATACAAAAACATAATTCATCCTTCTGCTGCATACCAGAAACAAACCTCAACCTCAAAGATAGATATCGCCTCAGAGTAAAGGGTTGGGGAAATTTTTTCTAATCAAATGGACCTAAGAAACAAGCTGATATAGCCATCCTAATAGCTAACAAAATAGACTTCAAACTATAATCAATCAAAAGAGACAAAGAAGAATATTTCATATAAGGCAAAGAAAAAACCATAAAGAGTAAATCTCAGTGTTGAACATCAATGCCCCAAATACAAGGGCACCCTCATATACAAAAGAAACACTTCTAAAGCTTAAATCACACATTAAATTCGACACACTAATAGTGGGAGATTTCAACACCCCACTCTGACCACTAGACAGGTGTGTTAAACAGAAAATTAACAGCGAAATAAGGGAACTAACAGAAGTTATGACTCAAATGAACTTAATAGAAAATTATAGAGCATTCCATGCAAACTTAAAAGAATATACCTTCTGCTCAGAAATTCACGAAACTATCTCAAAAATTGACCACATTATAGGTAACAAAGTAAACCTTAACATATACAAAGAAGATAGAATAAATTCATGTATCTTATTGGATAATCATGATTTAAAATTAGAATTCAGTCCCAGTCCAGCTGGCCTTGGTGAGCTCCCAATAGATCAGCCCCACTGTCTCAGTGGGTGGGTGCACCCCTCGTGGTCCTGACTTCCTTGCTCATGTTCTCCCTCCTTCTGCTCCTCATTTGGACCTTGGGAGCTCAGTCCGGTGCTCCAGTGTGGGTCTCTGTCTCTATCTCCATCCATCGCCAGATGAAGGTTCTAAGGTGATATGCAAGATATTCATCAGTAGCTTTTCGTCAAGATGGCACCGAAAGGGAAGAAGGAAGCTCCTGCCCCTCCCAAAGCCGAAGCTAAAGTGAAGGCCTTGAAAGCCAAGAAGGCAGTGCTGAAAGGCGTCCACAGCCACAAAAAGAAGATCCGCACATCGCCCACTACCCTGCGGCTATGAAGGCAGCCTAAATACCCCGGAAGAGCACGCCCAGGAGGAACAAGCTTGACCACTATGCCATCATCAAATTCCCCCTGACCACCGAGTCAGCCATGAAGAAGATAGAAGGCAACAACACACTTGTGTTCATTGTGGACGTTAAGGCCAACAAGCACCAGATCAAACAGGCTGTGAAGAAACTCTATGACATCGATGTGGCCAAAGTCAACACCCTCATAAGGCCCGACAGAGAGAAGAAGGCGTATGTTCGGTTGGCTCCTGATTATGATGCTCTGGATGTTGCCAACAAGATTGGAATCATCTAAACTGAGCCCACCCGGCTAATTCTAAATATACACTTTTTCACCATAAAAAAAAAATAAGATATTCATCAGTATGGCTATAGGTTTCGATCCTACTGTATGAACTGGCATTGTGGGAATCTAGCCTGTTTGGATGCTCACCTTCCTGGACCTGGATGGGGGGGGGGGGGGGGGGGGAATTTGGACTTCCCACAGGGCAGGGAATCTGTACTGCTCTTCAGACTCAAGAGAGAGGGGGAATGGAGTGGGGGGAGGGGGAGAGGAGTAGGGAGAGGGGAAGAGGAGGGGAAAAGGAGGGGGGAAGGGAAAGAGTCGGAAATCTTTTCAACAAAAAAATTAATAAAAAATTAAAATAAAAATGGAATTCAACAGCAACACTAATTTCAGAAAGGCCAAAACCACATAGAAATTGAACAATGCTTGATGGGTCAAGGAAGAAATAAAGGAAGAAATTAAAGACTTTCTAAAATTCAAAGAAAATAGCCACACAACATACCCAAACTTACGGAACACAGTGAAAGCATGTTTAAATGAAAGTTCATAGCACTAAATGCCTGCATAGAGAATCTGAAAAAAATCCTGCATTTGTGAGTTGACAGAACACCTAAAACTCTAGAACAAAAAGAAGAAAAGTCACCCAGGGAGACAGGACACCAGGAAATAATCAAATAGAGAACTAAAATCAACAAAATAGATACAAAAAAAATACAAAGAATCAATAAGACAAAGAGTTGGTGCCTTGAGAAAATCAACAAAATAGACAACACTTATCCAAACTAACCCAAAGACAGGGAAAGAATATCCAAATTAACAAAATAAGAAATGAAAGGGGGACATAAAAACAGACATAGAGTAA
This sequence comes from Microtus oregoni, assembly GCF_018167655.1. NCBI lineage: Eukaryota > Metazoa > Chordata > Mammalia > Rodentia > Cricetidae > Microtus > Microtus oregoni. The sequence continues at coordinate 21,982,633 of NW_024543071.1, forward strand.
ATCCAAAGAATCATTATGTCATATTTCAAAAGCCTATACCCCCAAAAATTGGAAAACATAAAGGAAATGGACAATTTTTTTTTTTTTTGGTTTTTCGAGACAGGGTTTCTCTGTGGCTTTGGAGCCTGTCCTGGAACTAGCTCTGTAGACCAGGCTGGTCTCGAACTCACAGAGATCCGCCTGCCTCTGCCTCCCGAGTGCTGGGATTAAAGGTGTGTGCCACCATCGCCCGGCTGGACAATTTTATATACAAATATCACTTACCAAAATTAAATCAATACCAAATGAGCAAATTAAATAGACCTATACTGCTAAAGAAATAGAAACAGTCATCAAAAGTCTCCCAATCAAAAAAAAGTACAAGACCAGATAGTTTCGTGCAGTATTCTTCAATATTTGCAAAGAAGAAAATAAATACTTTTTAAGTTGTTCTACACAAGATAAACAGAAGGAATATTGTCAAACTCTTTTTACGAGTCTACAATTACCCTGATACCAAAACCACATGAAGACATTATTAAAAAAGAGAATTACAGTCCAGTCTCACTCATAAACATTGATGCAAAAGATTTCAATAAAATATGGGCAAACCGAATCTAAGAACACATCAGAAAAATAATTCACCATGATCAAGTTGGCTTTATCCCAGAGATGCAGGGATGGTTCAACATATGAAAATCTGTCAGTGTAATCCACCATATAAACAAACTGAAAATCTTATCTTATTAGACACTTATTAGACACATGATATCTTATTAGACACTGAAAAAGCCTTTGACAAAATACACCATCCCTTCAATATCTTCCATCTTGGAGAGAGCAGGGATACAAGAACATACCTAAACACAATAAAAATAATATACAACAAGACAAAAGTCAACATCAAACTAAATGGAGAGAAACTCAAAGCGACTCCACCGAAATCAGGAACAAGACAAAGTTGTCCACTCTCTCCATATCTATTCAAGAAAATACTTGAGGGTATACCTAGAGCAATAAAACAACAAAAAGTGATCAAGGGGATACAAATTAAAAAAGAAGTCAAACTCTCACTATTAGCTAATGATATGATAGTTTACATAAGTGACCCCAAAAATTCTACCAAGGAACTTCTACAATGTATAAACACCTTCAATAATGTATCAGTATACACAATGTCTGGACAGGATAAGCAGGATACAAGACAAAAGACAGGGTAAGAGATTTTTGAAAAATTTCCTGCCTCTGAAAATGGTCTGTCAGTTACTCTAGGCCTTAGCCAAAGTTGCTTACTCCAACATTGTAAATGAGACTTTGGGTAATTGAATTGTCTAGGTAACCAGTTGTCTCTGTCATTTGTTGTACATTTTGGAAGTTGCTTGACTCACTTTCTGCTTACTCAAGTAATTTTATTTCCCTTATCGGGTATTCAATATGGTTGAAGACTAGATAGTTGCAGTTACTTTCTTCTCATGACTTGGTCAAGTTATTTATAATACAAGACTTAACTCCTTAGGATAGGATAATTATTGAAACATTTATCACATGTTTCTTGCTTGATATTGTTTATGCTGGTTGTAAATCTAACTTTTATACCTGATATTTGTTATTTTTCCATTTTTTATTGAGAAAAGGAGAAAAAAAAACAAGTTTCCACCTCCTCCCAGCCTCCCATTTCCCTCCCCTTCCTCCCACCCTTCTCCCCCTCCTCCCACCCTTCTCCCCCTCCCCCCACTCCTCTCCCCATCCCTCTCCAGTCCAAAGAGCAGTCAGGGTTCCCTGCCCTGTGGTAAGTCCTAGGTCCTCCCCTCTCCATTCATTTCTAGGAAGGTGAACATCCAAACTGGCTAGGCTACCACAAAGCCAGCACATTACGTAGGTTCAAAACCCCGTGCCATTGTCCTTGGCTTCTCATCAGCCCTCATTGTTCGCCATGCTCAGAGAGTCCAGTTTTATCCCATGCTTTTTCAGTCACAGTCCAGCTGGCCTTGGTGAGCTCCCAATAGATCAGCTCCACTGTCTCAGTGGGCGGGTGCAACCTGGTGGTCCCGACTTCTTTGCTCATGTTCTCCCTCCTTCTGCTCCTCATTGGGACCTTGGGAGTTCAGTCCTGTGCTCCAGTGTGGGTCTCTGTCTCTATCTCCATCCATCACCAGATGAAGGTTCTATGATTATATGCAAGACATTCGTCAGTATTGCTCTAGGATAGGGTCATTTCAGGTTCCCTATCCTCAGCTGCCCAAGGAACTAACTGGGGACCTTGGCTTGGGCACCTGGGAGCCACTCTATGTTCAAGTCTCTTTCCAACCCTAAGGTGGCTCCCTCAACTAAGAATTGTGCTTCCGTGCTCCCCTATCCAACCTTCCTTTATCCCAATCCTCCTTTTTCCCCAAGTTCCCCCCATTCTCCCCTTCTCCCTTAACTCTCCCCATCTCCCCTTACCACCATCCCACCCCACCCCCAAGATCTCAATTTTCTCCCCGGCCATTTTGTCTACTTCCCATAGCCAAGAGGACAACTATATGTTTTTCCTTTGGTTCACCTTCTTACTTAGCTTCTTTGGGATCACCAATTGTAGACTCCGTGACCCTTGTTTATGGCTAGAAACCAATTATGAGTGAGTACATCCCATATTCATCTTTTTGGGTCTGGGTTACCTCACTCAGGATAGTGTTTTCTATTTCCATCCATTTTCAAGCAAATTTTGAGAAGTCACTGTTTTTTACCGCAGCGTAGTACTCTAGTGTGTATATATTCCATACTTTCTTCATCCATTCTTCCTTTGAAGGGCATCTAGGTTGTTTCCAGATTCTGGCTATTACAAATAATACTGCTATGAACATAGTTGAACAAAGGCTCTTGTCCTATGATCGGGCATCTCTTGGGTATATTCCCAAGAGTGGTATTGCTGGGTCCAGGGGTAGGTTGATCCCGAATTTCCTGAGAAACCGAAACACTGATTTCCAAAGTGGTTGCACAAGATTGCATTCCCACCAGCAATGGATGAGGGTACCCGTTCCTCCACAGCCTCTCCAGCAAAGGCTATCATTGGAGGTTTTGATTTTAGCCATTCTGACAGGTGTAAGATGATATCTCAAAGTTGTTTTGATTTGCATTTCCCTGATCGCTAAGGAGGTTGAGCATGACCTTAGGTGTCTTTTGGCCATTTGAACTTCCTCTGCTGAGAATTCTCTGTTCAGTTCAGTGCCCCAATTTTTAATTGGGTTAATTAGCATTTTAAAGTCTAGTTTCCTGAGTTCTCTATATATTTTGGAGATCAGACCTTTGTCTGTTGCGGGGTTGGTGAAGACCTTCTCCCAGTCAGTAGGTTCCCCTTTTGTCTTGGTGACAGTGTCCGTTGCTTTACAGAAGCTTCTCAGTTTTAGTAGGTCCCATTTATTCAATGTTGCCCTTAATATCTGTGCTGTTGGGGTTACACATAGGAAGCGATCTCCTGTGCCCATCTCCTGTAGGGTACTTCCCACTTTCTCTTCTATCAGGTTCAATGTGTTCTGACTGATAGTGAGGTCTTTAATCCATTTGGACTTGAGTTTTGTGCATGGTGATAGATATGGGTCTATTTTCATTCTTCTACAGGTTGACATCCAGTTATGCCAGCACCATTTGTTAAAGATGCTTTCTTTCTTTCATTGTATACTTTTGGCTCCTTTTTCAAAAATGAGGTGTTCATAGGTTTGTAGGTTAAAATTCGGATCTTCTACACGATTCGATTGGTCGACTTCTCTGTTTTTATGCCAGTACCACACTGTTTTCATCACTGTACCTCTGTAATAGAGTTTGAAGTCAGGGATGGTAATGCCTCCAGACTATCCTTTATTGTATAGGAATGTTTTGGCTATTCTGGGTTTTTTGTTTTTCCATATAAAGTTGATTATTGTCCTCTCAAGATCTGTGAAGAATTTTGATGGGACCCTGATGGGGATTGCATTGAATCTATAAATTGCCTTTGGTAGAATTGCCATTTTTACTATGTTGATCTGCCCAATCCAAGAGCAAGGGAGGTCCTTCCATTTTCTGGTATACTCCTCAGTTTCTTTCTTCAATGCCTTAAAGTTCTTGTCAAATAGATCTTTCACTTCCTTGGTTAGAGTTACCCCAAGATATTTTATGCTGTTTGTGGCTATCATGAAAGGTGATGCTTCTCTGATTTCCCTCTCTGCTTCCATATCTTTTGTGTATAAGAGGGCAACTGATTTTTTGGAGTTGATCTTGTATGTTGCCACATTACTAAAGGTGTTTATCAGCTGTAAAAGTTCTTTGGTGGAGTTTTGGGGGTCGCTTATGTACACTATCATATCATCTGCAAATAACTAAAGTTTAACTTCTTCCTTTCCAATTCGCATCCCGTTGATCCCCTTATGTTGTCTTATTGCTATTGCTAGAACTTCAAGCACTATATTGAAGAGGTATGGCGAGAGTGTACAGCCTTGTCGTGTTCCTGAGTTTAGTGGGATGACTTTAAGTTTCTCTCCATTTAATTTGATGTTAGCTGTCGGCTTGCTGTATATAGCTTTTATTATATTTAGGTATGACCCTTGTATCCCTAATCTCTCCAAGACTTTTATCATAAAGGGATGTTGAATTTTGTCAAATGCTTTTTCAGCATCTAATGAAATGATCATATGTTTTTTTTCTTTCATTTTATTTATATGCTGGATTACATTGATAGATTTTCGTATGTTGAACCAGCCCTGCATCCCTGGGATGAAGCCTACTTGATCATAATGGATAATTTTTCTAATGTGTTCTTGGATACAGTTTGCCAGTATTTTGTTGAGGATTTTTGCGTCGATGTTCATGAGTGAGATTGGCCTGTAATTCTCTTTCTTGGTTGAGTCTTTGTGTGGTTTTGGTATCAGAGTGACTGTAGCTTCATAAAAGGAACTTGGCAATGACTCTTCTGTTTCTATATTGTGAAATACATTAAGGAGTATCGGTATTAGGTCTTCTTGGAAGTTCTGGTAGAATTCTGCATTGAAACCATCTGGTCCTGGGCTTTTTTTGGTAGGGAGGTTTTTGATAACCTCTTCTTTTTTTTTTTTTTTTTTTGTTTTTGTTTTTTTTTTTCATGAAAGCATTTTTATTTATTTTTTTTTAAATAATTTTTTTTATTAAGAAAAGAAGAAAAAAAAACATAAACAAAAAACAAGTTTCCACCTCCTCCCAGCCTCCCATTTCCCTCCCCCTCCTCCCACCCTTCTCCCCCTCCTCCCACCCTTCTACCCCTCCCCCCACTCCTCTCCCCCTCCCTCTCCAGTCCACAGAGCAGTCCGGGTTCCCTGCCCTGTGGTAAGTCCTAGGTCCTCCACCCTCCGTCCATATCTAGGAAGGTGAACATCCAAACTGGCTAGGCTTCCACAAAGCCAGCACATTAAGTAGGATCAAAACCCCGTGCCATTGTCCTTGGCGTCTCATCAGCCCTCATTGTTCGCCATGTTCAGAGAGTCCGGTTTTATCCCATGCTTTTTCGGTCACAGTCCAGCTGGCCTTGGTGAGCTCCCAGTAGATCAGCTCCACTGTCTCAGTGGGTGGGTGCACGCCTCGTGGTCCCGACTTCTTTGCTCATGTTCTCCCTCCTTCTGCTCCTCATTGGGACCTTGGGAGCTCAGTCCAGTGCTCCAGTGTGGGTCTGTCTCTGTCTCCATCCATCACCAGATGAAGGTTCTATGATGATATGCAAGATATTCGTCAGTATTGCTCTCGGATAGGGTCATTTCAGGTTCCCAATCCTCAGCTACCCAAGGAACTAACTGGGAACCTCATGTTGGGCACTTGGGAGCCCCTCTAGGGTCAAATCTCTTGCTCACCCTAAAGTGGTTCCCTTAACTAAGAATTGTGGTTCCGTGCTCCCCTATCCACCTTTCCTTTATCCCAATTCTCCTGATTCCCCAAATCCCCCCTCCTTCCCTTCTACCTTTTCTCTCCCCATCTCCCCTTACCCCCATCCCACCCCACCCCCAAGATCCTAATTTTCTCCCCGGCAATTGGGTCTACTTCCCTTAGCCAAGAGGATAACTATATGTTTTTCCTTGGGTTCACCTTCTTACTTAGCTTCTTTAGGTTCACCTATTGTAGACTCCGTGGCGCTAATTTATGGCTAGAAACCAATTATGAGCGAGTACATCCCATGTTCATCTTTTTGGGTCTGGGACACCTCACTCAGGATAGTGTTTTCTATTTCCATCCATTTGCCTGCAAAATTCGAGAAGTCATTGTTTTTTACCGCAGCGTAGTACTCTAGCGTGTATATATTCCATACTTTCTTCATCCATTCTTCCATTGAAGGGCATCTAGGTTGTTTCCAGGTTCTGGCTATTACAAATAATACAGCTATGAACATAGTTGAACAAATGCTTTTGTCATATGATAGAGCATCTCTTGGGTATATTCCCAGGAGTGGTATTGCTGGGTCCAGGGGTAAGTTGATCCCGAATTTCCTGAGAAACCGAAACACTGACTTCCACAGTGGTTGCACAAGATGGCATTCCCACCAGCAATGGATGAGGGAACCCGTTCCTCCACAGCCTCTCCAGCAAAGGTTATCCTTGGTGTTTTTGACTTTAGCCATTCTGACAGGTGTAAGATGATATCTCAAAGTTGTTTTGATTTGCATTTCCCTGATTGCTAAGGAAGTTGAGCACGACTTTAAGTGTCTTTTGGCCATTTGAACTTCCTCTGCTGAGAATTCTCTGTTCAGTTCAGTGCCCCATTTTTTAATTGGGTTAATTAGCATTTTAAAGTCTAGTTTCTTGAGTTCCTTATATATTTTGGAGATCAGACCTTTGTCTGTTGTGGGGTTGGTGAAGATCTTCTCCCAATCAGTAGGTTGCCTTTGTGTCTTATTGACTATGTCCTTTGCTTTACAGAAGCTTCTCAGTTTAAGTAGGTCCCAATTATTCAATGTTGCCCTTAATGTCTGTGCTTCTGGGGTTATACATAGGAAGCGATCTCCTGTGCCCAGCTCCTGTAGGGTACTTCCCACTTTCTCTTCTATCAGGTTCAGTGTGTTCGGGCTGATATTGAGGTCTTTAATCCATTTGGACTTGAGTTTTGTGCACGGTGATAGATAAGGGTCTATTTTCATTCTTCTACAAGATGACATCCAGTTGTGCCAGCACCATTTGTTGAAGATGCTTTCTTTCTTCCATTTTATACTTTTAGCTCCTTTATCGAAAATCAGGTGTTCATAGGTTTGTGGGATAAAATCCGGGTCTTCTATACGATTCCATTGGTCGACTTCTCTGTTTTTATGCCAGTACCACACTGTTTTCATTACTGTAGCTCTGTAATAGAGTTTGAAGTCAGGGATGGTAATGCCTCCAGAAGATCCTTTATTGTATAGGATTGTTTTGGCTATCCTGGGTTTTTTGTTTTTCCATATAAAGTTGATTATTGTCCTCTCCAGATCTGTGAAGAATTTTGATGGGATCTTGATGGGGATTGCATTGAATCTATAAATAGCCTTTGGTAGAATTGCCATTTTTACTATGTTGATCCTACCAATCCAAGAGCAAGGGAGGTCCATCCATTTTTTGGTATCCTCTTCAATTTCTTTCTTCAATGCCTTAAAGTTCTTGTCAAATAGATCTTTCACTTCCTTGGTTAGATGTACCCCAAGATATTTTATGCTGTTTTTGGCTATTGTGAATGGTGAAGCTTCTCTGATTTCCCTCTCTGCTTCCATATCCTTTGTGTATAAGAGGGCGACTGATTTTTTGGAGTTGATCTTGTATCCTGCCACATTACTAAAGCTGTTTATCAGCTGTAGGAGTTCTTTGGTGGAGTTTTTGGGGTCGCTTATGTACACTATCATATCATCTGCAAATAACGAAAGTTTAACTTCTTCCTTTCCAATTCGAATCCCCTTGATTCCATTATGTTGTCTTATTGCTATTGCTAGAACTTCAAGCACTATATTGAAGAGGTATGGGGAGAGTGGACAGCCTTGTCGTGTTCCTGAGTTAAGTGGGATGGCTTTGAGTTTCTCTCCGTTTAATTTGATGTTAGCTGTCGGCTTGCTGTATATAGCTTTTATTATATTTAGGTATGACCCTTATATCCCTAATCTCTCCAAGACTTTTAACATAAATGGATGTTGAATTTTGTCAAATGCTTTTTCAGCATCTAATGAAATGATCATATGGTTTTTTTCTTTCATTTTATTTATATGCTGGATTACATTGATAGATTTTCGTATGTTGAACCAGCCCTGCATCTCAGGAATGAAGCCTACTTGATCATAATGGATAATTTTTCGGATGTGTTCTTGGATTCGATTTGCCAGTATTTTGTTGAGGATTTTTGCGTCGATATTCATGAGTGAGATTGGCCTGTAGTTCTCTTTCCTGGTTGAGTCTTTGAGTGGTTTTGGTATCAGAGTAATTGTGGCTTCATAAAAGGAGTTTGGTAATGACCCTTCTGTTTCTATCTTGTGGAATACATTAAGGAGTATAGGTATTAGATCTTCTTGGAAGATCTGGTAGAATTCCGCATTGAAACCATCTGGTCCTGGGCTTTTTTTGGTAGGGAGGTTTTTGATAACCTCTTCTAATTCTTCGCGACTAACAGGTCTATTTAGATTGTTCACCAGGTCCTGATTTAACTTTGGTATATGATATTTATCTAAAAAAGTATCCATTTCCTTTACATTTTCCAATTTTGTGGCATATAGGCTTTTGTAGTAAGATCTAATGATTCTCTGAATTTCCTCTGTGTCTGTGGTTATGTCCCCCTTTTCATTTCTGATCATATTAATTTGCAAATTCTCTCTCTGCCGTTTGATTAGCTTGGATAGTGGTTTGTCAATCTTGTTGATTTTCTCCAGGAACCAGCTTTTTGTTTCATTGATTTTTTTGTATTATTTTCTGTGTTTCTATTTTGTTGATTTCAGCCCTCATTTTGATTATTTCCAGTCTTCTACTCCTCCTAGGTGAGTCTGCTTCTTTTTTTTCTAGAGCTTTCAGGTGGGCTGTTAAGTCTCCAATGTGAGCTTTCTCTGTTTTCTTTAAGTGGGCACTTAGTGCTATGAACTTTCCTCTTAGGACTGCTTTCATAGTGTCCCATAAGTTTGAGTATGTTGTTTCTTTATTTTCATTGAATTCCAGGAAGACTTTAATTTCTTTCTTTATTTCTTCCTTAATCCAGCTATGGTTCAATAGTTGACTGTTCAGTTTCCATGACTTTGTAGGCTTTCTGGGGGTAGCATTATTGTTGAATTCTAACTTTAATCCATGGTGATCTGATAAGACACAGGTGGTTACTAATATTTTTTTGTAACTGTGGATGTTTGCTTTGTTACCGACTATGTGGTCGATTTTCGAGAAGGTTCCATGAGCTGCAGAGAAGAAGGTATATTCTTTCCTATTTGGATGGAATGTTCTATAGATGTCTGTTAAGTCCATTTGATTCATTACCTCCACTAATTCTCTTATTTCTCTGTTAGGTTCCTGTCTGATTGACCTGTCCATTGGTGAGAGAGGAGTGTTGAAGTCTCCTACTATTAGTGTGTGCGGTTTGATGGCTGCCTTGAATTTTAGCAATGTTTCTTTTATGTACGTGGGTGCTTTTATATTAGGGGCATAGATGTTCAGGATTGAGACTTCATCCTGATGAACTGTTCCTGTTATGAGTATAAAATGCCCCTCTCCATCTCTTCTGATTGATTTAAGTTTAAAGTCAACTTTGTTAGAGATTAGTATGGCCACACCTGCCTGTTTCTTAGGTCCATTTGCTTGATAGGCCTTTTCCCAGCCCTTTACTCTGAGTAGGTGCCTGTCTTTGTGGTTGAGGTGTGTTTCTTGTAAACAGCAGAATGTTGGATCCTGTTTTCTTATCCAATCTCTTAGCCTGTGCCTTTTTATAGGTGAGTTGAGTCCATTGACATTAAGTGATATTAATGACCAGTGGTTGTTAACTCCGGTCATTTTTTTTTAGTCGTAGAGTTTGTGTGTTTCCCTTCTTTGTTAAGTGTTGGTGAAGGGTCTCTAGATGTCTGAGTTATTGTGGTCATTGTTGGACTCCTTGGTTAGTGATTTTCCTTCAATTACTTTCTGTAAGGCTGGATTTGTGGCTGCGTATTGTTTAAATTTGTTTTTATCCTGGAAAATTTTATTTTCTCCATTTATAGTGAATGAAAGCTTGGCTGGGTATAGTAATCTGGGCTTGCACCCATGGTCTCTCAGTTTCTGCATTACATCTATCCAGGACCTTCTGGCTTTCATGGTTTCCATGGAGAAGTCAGGTGTAAGTCTGATAGGTTTACCTTTATAAGTAATTTGGCCTTTTTCCTTTGCAGCTCTTAATATTCTTTCCTTATTCTGTATGCTTTGTGTTTTGATAATTATATGGCGAGGGGATGTTTTTTTTTGATCCAGCCTATTCGGTGTTCTGTATGCTTCTTGCACCTTCATAGGAAAATCTTTCCTTAGATTGGGAAAGTTTTCTTCTATAATTTTATTAAATAGATTTTCTGGACCATTGAGCTGCCCTTCTTCTCCTTCTTCTACTCCTATTATTCTTAGGTTTGGTCTTTTTATTGTGTCCCATATTTCCTGAATGTTTTGTGATGAGAGTTTGTTGGACTTGCTGTTTTCTTTGATCAGTGTGTTTATTTTCTCTATGGTATCTTCAGAATCCGAGAGTCTTTCTTCTATCTCTTGTATTCTGCTGGTTATGCTTGTTTCTGTAGTCTCTATTCGTTTACCTAGATTTTCCATGTCCAGACGGCCCTCTGTTTGTGTTTTCTTCTTTGCCTCCATTTCAGTTTTCAGGTCTTGAACTGTTTCCATTATCTGTTTGATTGTTTTTCCTTGGTTTTCTAGGGTATCATTCACTGATTTATTCAATTCTTCAAACTTTCTGTTATATTTCTCATCCATTTCTATAAGGGCGTTTTTTACATGCTGTTTAAGGGTGTCAATCACTTTCATGAAGTCAATCTTTTCTCCTTCCTCTTGATTAAGGGGTTCTTGTCCTCCCGTTGTGGGGTCGCTTGTTTCTGGTAGCTTCATGTTGCTTTTCAGCTTGTTGGGCGAATTCTTGCCTTGACGTCGGCCCATCTCTTCTTCCAAATGCTCCCTATGGATCTTCTTTTACCGGATTAGGTCTCCTTGCCTACCAAACGCTGTCTCTCCCCAATGTTGGCTCTCCCAATGCTGCGTCTCCCCAATGCTGGGTCTCCTGGCGCCGAAAGATCAGGCCTCCGTGCTGGTTGGGCAGCTCGCAGACAAAGCGCCTACCCCGCTTGGTGCAGGCAGGCCACAGAAACAAAGGAACTGCTGCCCGCCCGGGAGCCCCGGGTACTCGGACCCAGCGCCCAGATAGGCTGCGCTGGGCGATGCCACGCGCCAAAAGAGGGTAGTGGGGGTGAAGTGGGGAGGGCTCTGGACGGAAGCTGGGTGGGCCAGGAAGAAAGAGGCAGCACCCGGGGAGTAGAGGCCCTGCAGAGAGCCCAAGCAGGACAGGGGGCCAAGAAACCCCCGAGCTCCCCGTCCCAGGCTGGCGCCGTGGGCCAGAAACTCACCCCAATGCTGGGTCTCCTGGCGCCGAAAGATCAGGCCTCCGTGCTGGTTGGGCAGCTCGCAGACAAAGCGCCTACCCCGCTTGGTGCAGGCAGGCCACAGAAACAAAGGAACTGCTGCCCGCCCGGGAGCCCCGGGTACTCGGACCCAGCGCCCAGATAGGCTGCGCTGGGCGATGCCACGCGCCAAAAGAGGGTAGTGGGGGCGAAGTGGGGAGGGCTCTGGACGGAAGCTGGGTGGGCCAGGAAGAAAGAGGCAGCACCCGGGGAGTAGAGGCCCTGCAGAGAGCCCAAGCAGGACAGGGGGCCAAGAAACCCCCGAGCTCCCCGTCCCAGGCTGGCGCCGTGGGCCAGAAACTCACCCCAATGCTGGGTCTCCTGGCGCCGAAAGATCAGGCCTCCGTGCTGGTTGGGCAGCTCGCAGACAAAGCGCCTACCCCGCTTGGTGCAGGCAGGCCACAGAAACAAAGGAACTGCTGCCCGCCCGGGAGCCCCGGGTACTCGGACCCAGCGCCCAGATAGGCTGCGCTGGGCGATGCCACGCGCCAAAAGAGGGTAGTGGGGGTGAAGTGGGGAGGGCTCTGGACGGAAGCTGGGTGGGCCAGGAAGAAAGAGGCAGCACCCGGGGAGTAGAGGCCCTGCAGAGAGCCCAAGCAGGACAGGGGGCCAAGAAACCCCCGAGCTCCCCGTCCCAGGCTGGCGCCGTGGGCCAGAAACTCACCCCAATGCTGGGTCTCCTGGCGCCGAAAGATCAGGCCTCCGTGCTGGTTGGGCAGCTCGCAGACAAAGCGCCTACCCCGCTTGGTGCAGGCAGGCCACAGAAACAAAGGAACTGCTGCCCGCCCGGGAGCCCCGGGTACTCGGACCCAGCGCCCAGATAGGCTGCGCTGGGCGATGCCACGCGCCAAAAGAGGGTAGTGGGGGCGAAGTGGGGAGGGCTCTGGACGGAAGCTGGGTGGGCCAGGAAGAAAGAGGCAGCACCCGGGGAGTAGAGGCCCTGCAGAGAGCCCAAGCAGGACAGGGGGCCAAGAAACCCCCGAGCTCCCCGTCCCAGGCTGGCGCCGTGGGCCAGAAACTCACCCCAATGCTGGGTCTCCTGGCGCCGAAAGATCCTGATAACCTCTTCTAATTATTCGCGACTAACCGGTCTGTTTAGATTGTTCACCTGGTCCTGGTTTAACTTTGGTATATGGTATTTATCTAAAAAAGTGTCCATTTCCTTTACATATTCCAGTTTTGTGGCATATAGGCTTTTGTAGTAAGATCTAATGATTCTCTGAATTTCCTCTGTGTCTGTGGTTATGTTCCCCTTTTCATTTCTGATCTTATTAATTTGCATATTCTCTCTCTGTCGTTTGATTACTTTGGATAGATGTTAACCAATTTTGTTGATTTTCTCCAGGAACCAGCTTTTTGTTTCATTGATTCTTTGGATTGTTTTCTGTGTTTCTATTTTGTTGATTTCAGCCCTCAGTTTGATTATTTCCAGTCTTCGACTCCTCCTAGGTGAGTCTGCTTCTTTTTTTTCTAGAGCTTTCAGGTGGGCTGTTAAGTCTCCAATGTGAGCTTTCTCTGTTTTCTTTAAGTGGGCACTTAGTGCTATGAACTTTCCTCTTCGGATTGCTTTCATAGTGTCCCGTAAGTTTAAGTATGTTGTTTCTTTATTTTCATTGAATTCCAGGAAGACTTTAATTTCTTTCTTTATTTCTTCCTTAATCCAGGTATGGTTCAGTAGTTGACTGTTCAGTTTCCATGAGTTTGTAGGCTTTCTGGGGGTAGCATTGTTGTTGAATTCTAACTTTAATCCATGGTGATCTGATAAGACACAGGTGGTTACTAATATTTTTTTGTAACTGTGGATGTTTGCTTTGTTACCGACTATGTGGTCGATTTTTGAGAAGGTTTTATGAGCAGCAGAGAAGAAGGTATATTCTTTCCTATTTGGGTGGAAAGTTCTATAGATGTCTGTTAAGTCCATTTTATTCATTACCTCCATTAATTCTCTTATTTCTCTGTTAGGTTTCTGTCTGATTGACCTGTTCATTGGTGAGAGAGGAGTGTTGAAGTCTCCTCCTATTAGTGTGAGAGGTTTGATGGCTGGCTTGAGTTTTAGCAATGTTTCTTTTATGTACGTGGGTGCTTTTATATTAGGGGCATAGATGTTCAGGATTGAGACTTCATCCTAATGAACTGTTCCTGTTATGAGTATAAAATGCCCCTCTCCATCTCTTCTGATTGATTTAAGTTTGAAGTCTACTTTGTTAGAGATTAGTATGGCCACACCTGCTTGTTTCTTAGGTCCATTTGCTTGATAAGCCTTTTCCCAGCCCTTTACTCTGAGTAGGTGCCTGTCTTTGTGGTTGAGGTGTGTTTCTTGTAAACAGCAGAATGTTGAATCCTGTTTTCTTATCCAATCTCTTAGCCTGTGCCTTTTAATAGGTGAGTTAAGTCCATTGACATTAAGTGATATTAATGACCAGTGGTTGTTAATGCCGGTCATTTTTTTAGTAGTAGAGTTTATGTGTTTCCCTTCTTTGATTTGTGTTTGGGAAGGGTCTCTAGACGTCTGAGTTATTGTGGTCATTGTTAGACTCCTTGGTTAGTGATTTTCCTTCTATTACTTTCTGTAAGGCTGGATTTGTGGCTGCGTATTGTTTAAATTTGTTTTTATCGTGGAAAATTTTATTTTCTCCATTTATACTGAATGAAAGCTTGGCTGGGTATAGTAATCTGGCCTGCATCCATGGTGTCTTAGTTTCTGCAGTACGTCTATCCAGGACCTTCTGGCTTTCATGGTTTCCATGGAGAAGTCAGGTGTAAGTCTGATAGGTTTACCTTTATCAGTAATTTGGCCTTTTTCCTTTGCAGCTCTTAATATTCTTTCCTTATTCTGTATGCTTTGTGTTTTGATAATTATATGGTGAGGAGATGTTTTTTTTTGATCCAGCCTATTCGGTGTTCTGTATGCTTCTTGCACCTTCATAGGCATATCTTTCTTTAGGTTGGGAAAGTTTTCTTCTATAATTTTATTAAATATATTTTCTGGACCATTGAGCTGCACTTCTTCTCCTTCTTCTACTCCTATTATTCTTAGGTTTGGTCTTTTTTTTTGTGTCCCATATTTCCTGAATATTTTGTGATGAGAGTTTGTTGGACTTGCTGTTTTCTTTGATCAGTGTATTTATTTTCTCTATGGTATCTTCAGAATCTGAGATTCTTTCTTCTAACTCTTGTATTCTGTTGGTTATGCTTGTTTCTGTAGACTCTGTTTGTTTACTTAAATTTTCCATGTCCAGCCGGCCCTCTGTTTGTGTTTTCTTCTTTGCCTCCAGTTCAGTTTTCAAGTCTTGAACTGTTTCCATTATCTGTTTGATTGTTTTTCCTTGGGTTTCTAGGGTATCATTCACTGATTTATTCAATTCTTCAAACTTTCTGTTATATTTCTCATCCATTTCTATAAGGGCGTTTTTTACATGCTGTTTAAGGGCATCAATCACTTTCATGAAGTCAATCTTTTCTACTTCTTCTTGATTAAGGTGTTCATGTCCTCTCGTTGTGAGGTCGCTGGTTTCTGGTGGCTTCATGTTGCTTTTCAGCTTGTTCGGCAAATTCTTGCCTTGGTGTCTGCCCATCTCTTCTTCCAAATGCTCCCTTATGAATCTTCTTTTATCAGATCAGGTCTCCTTGCCTACCCAACGCTGGCTCTCCCCAACGTTGGCTCTCCTGGCGCCAAGAGATCAGGTCTCCTTGCTGGTTGGGCAGCTTGCAAACAAAGTGCCTACCCCCAACGCTGTCTCTCCTGGCTCAGAGAGATCAGGCCTCCATGCTGGTGGGCAGGTCGCAAACAAAGCGCCTACCCTGCTTGGTGCAGGCAGGCAATAAAAACAAAGGGAGTCCCGCCCACTTGAGTGCCCCGAGGATTCGGACCCAGTGCCCAGACAGGCTGCACTGGGTGATGTTATTTGCAGAAAGAGGACAGTGGGGCCGAAGTGGGGAGGGTTCTGGATGGGAGCTGGGTGGGCTAGGAAGAAAGAGGAGGTATGCAGAGTGTGGAGGCCCTGCAGAGAGCCCAAGAAGGATAGGGGGCCAAGGAACCTCTGAGCTCCTCTTCCGAGACTGTCGCCGCGGGGCCAGAAACTCACCCCAATGCTGTCTCTCCTGGCGCCGAGAGATCAGGCCTCCATGCTGGTGGGCAGGTCGCAAACAAAGCGCCTACCCTACTTGGTGCAGGCAGTTGATAGAAACAAAGGGAGTCCCGCCCTCTTGAGTGCCCCGAGGATTCGGACCCAGTGTCCAAACAGGCTGGGCTGGGTGATGTTATTTGCAGCAAGAGGACAGTGGGGCCGAGGTGGGGAGGGTTCTGGATGGGAGCTGGGTGGGCTAGGAAGAAAGAGGAGGTATGCAGGGAGTGGAGGCCCTGCAGAGAGCCCAAGAAGGATAGGGGGCCAAGGAACCTCTGAGCTCCCCTTCCAAGGCTGTCGCCGCGGGGCCAGAAACTCACCCCAATGCTGTCTCTCCTGGCGCCAAGAGCCTGATATTTGTTCTTATTGTATGTAATTTTGTATTAGGCTTAGACTTTCTTATTTAAACAAAAGGCGGAGGTGCTGTAGGAATTCCTATAGCCAGTAGTCTTTAAGTTACCTGCCTACATGGGCATGGCCTCTTATACTATAAATGACAATGTAAAGCACGTGTCTGGTATCTCTTCCAGCTGCTGGATTTGGTTGCAGTTTCCCACTCAAGCAGAAGACTGTGATCTGTGAGTCTAGGCCTAAATAAATAACCCTTTATTATACTCAATTCTCAGCTAGTATGGGATTTCTTTTTAGTGTCTGTCTTCAACTGTGTCCTTTTTAGGGTTAATGAATAAAACCTCAAAGATCCGGTCTTCTGATTGATGGCACATAGACTTCTCATGGTAGATCTGAGTCAAAAATGGGATCATTTCAGTCTTCCAATCTTCCTTCTGGCAAGTTAATCACTTTTATGTGATTCGGTAATATTTATTGATTATGAAAAAAATATATTTTATCACACTGTCTTTGAATATAAATATTAATTAGGTAATATTTATAGCATGTATTGATAAACATGAATGTCATTAAGAATTTGATTGCATCTGTATTTTAATTAAAGTTTTATGCACAACAGAGAAAAACAAAGATTTGCCCTATGACTTGCATAGCAAGAAATTCTTCCTTGAACTTTTATTTGAATATATATATATATATATATATATATATATATATATATATACAATGAAATACCATAGTATTAGCCTTCTTTCCTCATCCCCAATGCCATCATATCCTCCTGAGTAAATCTCTTACAAGCTGCAACATTATACATTATAATGTAATCTTCAGTCATCTTTTCACAATTGACTTATCAGAACCAAGGGATTTGATAAATATGAAAGCAAAAAGCGAGGCTTTTGGGACTATTGCTTTGTGAATAAAGTAATTGTCCTTTGCTGTAGGTTTTGTTTTACTGTAGCTGAACTCGTTTTCTGTTACATATTTGGGAACTGTTTCATGAAAACAGTTTTCCACTGCCAGGCCTCCATTCCTCTCTCTTAGGTAAGCACAGAGATCTGCTTTCCTGCAAATATCATTATCAACAAGAATTATGTCAGTAATTAGTGTCCAGGCATAGAGTATCCCACTTAAGACATTCACAGATATATAAGGACATAGAATTACTACCTGCCCAAGCTGATGCTCTGGTTTAACTTCTCTTAAAAGATTCATAACTCCTTATGTTCTCCTCAGTTTACTGATGATTTCAGTTCAGGACTCTCAAAGACAGCAGAAGAAATAATTAAATTCAACTGAGAGAAAGACCCACAACAAACATGATCAGAACAGTTGATAACAGCATAACCCAAAACTGAAAATTTAGAGACTTGGGTCTCTTCTTCTCCTAGAGCAGAAAACCTAATCCAGACCTAAATCAACTGCAGCATCTGGTGTATGTGCTAATCATATCAAAGCCATCAGCTTCTCACTGAATGTTGCTTAGTTACCTTGTAGCCTCTATGCATGCTGGGGGAAAAGAATCTGCTTGCTGATTTAAAATACAATCCATGCCCTATTCATAATTGTACTGAAAATAAACATTTTAGCCCTTTACTAACCACCTAAAAATGTAGTATAGCATATATATTATAACCTTCTCCTCCAGAATTACCTGATGATTTAATTCCTTTCTTAACTAACTTTCTCCATTAAAGAGTTCACCAGACTTGTACGAACTGTGAGTTGTGTGGAAATCTTTACCTGATTTTGTATGGGACAAAAGAATTCTAGCTTTGGAACATGCTAGGGCTCAGGAATTACTGGTTTTAAGCATATATATGACCGGGAATGTTTTTAATGGATAGAACTAAGAACAATGTAGAATAAGAGAGAACAGAAAGAATAAGGATTGACAAAAGAATAAAGAAACATGGACAGATGACTCCCGTTGTGAGTAGACTTCTTTACCCTCAGATTTTCGGTCCTTCTTTAGTTTAACCTGGCATCTTTAACTGAACCCCATTAGAAATCATCCATATAAGTGCAAGGATTTTTTTTAAGGACTTTTTTAATGTACATAATCTGATGTGGGAGTGTCATATATCAATCTGTTGATTTCATTGGTTAAGTAATAAACAAACTGCTTGGCCTCATAGCTTAGAACATAGTGGGTGGAGTAAACAGTACAGAATGCTGGGAGGAAGAGGAAGTGAGGTAAGACACCTCAGACAGAGACGCCATGCTCCCCTCTCCCTGGCAGACGCGATAGCTCTGCTCTCTGAGGCACACGTGATGAAGCTCCGACCCAGGATGGACGTAGGCTAGAATCTTCCCAGTAAGCGCACCTCATGGTGCTACATAGATTAATAGAAATGGGTTAAGAGGCTGAAACTAATGGGCCAGGCAGTGTTTAAAAGAATACAGTTTGTGTGTTGTTATTTCGGGGCATAAGCTAGCCAGGCGGCCAGGGTGCTGGGGATGCAGCCCCACTGCTCCTATTACTACAATGATCCACTAAATCCAATTAATGCTGTCCATATGTTCATGGTTTTGAGGCCTTCCTCTAGAACTTGGGATCCAACCAATGGCTGCATCCTCAGGAAGAGGAGATTCTCAGCCTTGGTCCAAGCAGCTTCATTTTGCAGGCAGCATCAGTCAATGTAGAAAAGAGTACTTAGCCTTAAAAAAACATCGATGTCAATGCCTTCCCCAAGGCTGAAGGAGCATCATGAAAGTTTGAATGTAAGTTCTAGAGAATGAAGAGGAGGGGTGTGGATGGTAGTCTTCTGGACATGGTATGGTTAGCACACTAATGAACTCAGCATAAGACCTGCAAAATTCCACCATAGGTAGAGTAGATGGTCTCCAGGACTTACCCACTGAGCTCTAAACTTTTAAAGAATATCAGCTTCTTACTCTGAATTATAGTCTGTGAGTTTGGAACAAGATGTAGATTCTGAGGAAACAGCTGGGCTGGCACTGGAGTTGATGGAGTTGACATAATCTGTAGCTGATTTGAAATCATTTTGGAAAAGATTATCTAGAGACAGAAGTAAAATTAAGCAGTTCAGAAAAGATTTTTTTTTCTTTTAGAGGTATACTTGAAACTTTTAGTTTGTAGTCCTGGGAGTCAAAAAGAGGAGTCCCAAGATGAGGGAAAGGTTAGGCTTATGTTCCGGTAGTTGGGAAAAAGAGTCCAAAGACTGGGGAATTGGGAAGAGATCCCACTCATAGGAACAATCAAAGGCAGGAAAACTTAGGCTATTGCTTGACGGGAGTTCTTATCTGGAGTCTGTGGAGAGTTCTTGAGAAGAACCAAGTAAAATTAGACTGGCTATATAAGGCTAATTGGTGAATAATTGTTGTTTCTATAAGCAGGGTCTGGTTGTGTTGGGAGAAAATAATTTGACAGACTTTTGTTATATCAAAATAATCTTTCTTGAGGCATTCACATAGGTTCTGAAACTGAAATATTCTAGTAACATGGATTTTTTGTGATGTCCTTAGAAAATGATGAGAAGGATGATCTGTAATAGGTTTTGGGGGTTGGTGTGGAAAGGTTGAGAGAATTTGGCTTTAGATCTCAAAGGAGAACTTGAATTGACAAGTGGACACTCAGTTGTAAGGGTGGGAAATGGCAACTAGGGTATCAGCCTTAAAGGGGACTGTGGCTAATAGAGAGTTCTAAAGAGAGGACAAAGAAAGTAGTAGGAGTCATTGAAAGAGATATCAATAAGGTTTAGGAGAGAGTTTGTGGATGACCTTGACCCAAGTGAGGGCTTGGATACGAGAGTATATGTATGTTGGAGAGGAGATGGTTTGGAAGTAGCTGTGTCTTGTAATTGAGAATATAAGATTTAGGGGAATGAATTGGTGGTGGATGTTTGGCAATCATTTGGGCAGAAAAAAAAGGATGACATTTGTGGGGGTGGAAGTTTGTGAGGAAAGAAGCAGCAGAAGGTGAAGATGAATATGCAGAGCGGGGGTTAGAAGACTGTCCTGTGCTGATAAAAGCTTAGATATGTTGCTATCTTGGTTACACAGTAGGCTTGCCTGGACAGAAGTGGAATGAATGATAAAAGTAGGTTGAGTCATGAAAGTAGGGTGAAAGGGTGGATTGAGAGGCACGTCAGCACAATTATTGTCTTTACTGATAATGGAGGAGACAGTCTGGTGTGACCATCTGACAGAAAGGAGCTATCATCAGTATAAAAAAGGTAGGTAGAAGTAGTTAGAAGACCCTCTTGGGTATGAGAGGGATGGGGTAGGAGGTTTTTGAGAGTTTTGGATGGAACAATAATGAATAAATGGGACCACCTAAAACTGAGAAGCTTCTGTAATGCAAAGAACACTGTCATTAAGACAAAAAGGCATCCTACTGAATGGGAGATGATCTTCACCAACCCTGCATCAGACAAAGGTCTGATCTCCAAAATATATAAAGAACTCAAGAAACTGGACTTTAAAATGCTAATTAACCCAATTAAAAAATGGGGCACTGAACTGAACAGAGAATTCTCAACAGAAGAACTTCAAATGGCCAAAAGACACTTAAGGTCATGCTCAACCTCCTTAGTGATCAGGGAAATGCAAATCAAAACAACTTTGAGATACCATCTTACACCTGTCAGAATGGCTAAAATCAAAAACACCAATGATAGCCTTTGCTGGAGAGGATGTGGAGTAAGGGGAACACTCATCCATTGCTGGTGGGAATACAAATTTGTGTAACCACTCTGGAAATCAGTGTGGCAGTTTCTTGGGAAATTCAGGATCAACCTACCCCAGGATCCAGCAATACCATTCTTGAGAATATACCCAAGAGATGCTCTATCATACTACAAAAGTATTTGTTCAAAAAATTAATTTCTAATATACTGATGCTCGCTTTAAACCTAATGCCCATGACTACTTCAGAATAACCCATGATTTCTCTTCCTAGAGGTTATAAATCAGGACCTTCAGCATTAGCTAAAATATTCTGTATTTTCACGCAATGTTAAAATGGGTTCATCACACAGTCTGCTTTGCTGTCTATAAGCATTACAAAAAAAACTCTCTAGAAGATGTATTATTTTCCAGAATCAAGTTCTGGTATCATGCCACATTTTTATCTTCAGAAATTGGATTGTTTTTAGACTTAAAAAAATTCTAATAGCAACTATTGGACCCTGGATGGCTACTTATTCCTATCATTTTTTATTTCCCTTAACTTTCCTGGACACTAAAAAGAGGTTACATTTTTCACAGAAGTTCTATTTGCTTTCCAGCTCTATATACAATGCATAGCTAAGATACATGAAGAAAATCTCTTTCTATTTACTTCCTTTGTTTTACCTTCAGCCAGCAGCCCAAACTTTTAAGGCAGGATAAAACATTTATAGTTTTTGCCACACTGTGATTTTTATTCTAGGAAACAAACTCTAATGTTTATCTGACCAGATGACATTATCTCATTCTATGATTCTGACAATGATGTGATGAAAATGCAGCTGGGACATCAAGCTTAGGTGACAGATTTACAATTGTGTATCACATAGAACATGCACAGTCATATATTTCACTTAAACAATGGTCCATTTACTTCCCTTTGAATGCTACTCAGAAAACAAAACATGTACTTACATTCTTCAGTGTTTTGCTGATGTTCTTAAGATCAACCTGAAGAATATTTCCAATTATTAGGAGAGGAGTGGGGCCAGGAGGAAGCTGTCTTCTCTGAGAGCTCTGCCTTCATAGTGAAAGGAGAAACAGACAGGAGAGAACATGTTGTAAGGAGGCAGCATGTTTGTTTCCAGGTCACCTGGCAGCTCAGACACAAAATAATCACACAGAAATGATATTATTTAAAACTGGACTCTCTGAACATGGTGAACAATGAGGGCTGACAAGACGCCAAGGACAATGGCACGGGGTTTTGATCCTACTTAATGTGCTGGCTTTGTGGGAGCCTAGCCAGTTTGGATGTTCACCTTCCTAGATATGGACGGAGGGGGGAGGACCTAGGACTTACCACATGGCAGGGAACCCTGACTGCTCTTTGGACTGGAGAGGGAGGGGGAGAGGAGTGGGGGGAGGGGGAGAAGGGTGGGAGTAAGGGGAGGGATATGGGAGGCTGGGAGGAGGTGGAAACTTGTTTTTTTTTCTTTCTCCTTTTCTCAATAAAAAAAAAAAAAACACTACTTGGTCCATTAGCTCTAGCTCCTTATTGGCTAACTCTTATATCCTAATTTAACACATTTCTAGTAATCTATGTATTGTCACATGGCTATGGCCTACCGGCCAAAGTTCTGACTGACTCCTACAGGGCTACATGGCTTCTCACTGGCTCTGCCTTTCTTTCTCTCAAAATTCAGTTTAGTTTTCCCCACCTAGCTTTGTTATACCCTATCAGGCCAAGTCAGTTTTCTTTATTCATTAATGGTAATCACAGCACACAAGGAGAAATACCACATTACCTCCCCTTTTTTTTTTAAATAAAAAGGAAAGTTTTAACTTTAGCATAGTAAAATTGCATATAACAAAACAGTTATCAAGCAAGAATTATAGTTACAATATTTATATCTATTTTATCTTTTATCATAACCGAGAAAACTACTCTTCAACTCCATCAAAGACTCCAGAAGAATATAATGTTTCCTAATTAAACAGTGACTGCATTGTAAGAAACTTCCAAATCTCTAGAAATGACAGCAACATCTTGCCACCTGGACTGTCTCCCAAAGTTCTTCTGTTCCATTGGGACATCCAGTTTTTCTCTGGAAGTAGATTGGTGCTGCCAGGACCAGATGTGTCTTGTCATAAAATGTCCTAAGTTTTAAATGTGAGATTATGAAGGTCTCTGCAAAATTTGAATAATTCCTATCTAACTAAAATATATTTCTATTTATCTAGAAAACCTAGCTAACATGACTATAAGCTTGACTATTATAGATAAGTATCTATTAACCTAAATTTTAACTATACATTACATTTTTAAATGAGCTACACAAACACAATACCTTAATCAAGAGCAGAAATATATATATATATATATATATATATATATATATATATATATACAGGATATATATACAGGATAACAAAATTGACCTTAAATTTATTATCAATTGTATCAATAAACCAAAATCCATACCCAAGCAAATCTCTATAGCATATCCCCCTTTAAATGTAAACAAACATTTATAAACAATATTTGGGAATATGGGAGTAGTTCTCTCTAAACTTTTTCCTGCTGTTCATTGGGTGAAGTAATTTTTTGAGGGATATTCACAGCAACCTTTCAGAGGGTTTTGGTCCATCAAACCATATTAGTCTATAAGCAATCCACAGGTTCTCATCTTCTGTGGAAACAAAAGAAGAACCTCTTTTCCAAAGCAACATATCCTTAGACCCAAATTTTGATATCAAGATACCTTTAAAATATATATATGCTCGTTTAGCTTAGGAGCCCATACAATGAAATGTCTCTCTGCACTTAGTTTCTTCACAGTCAAAAAAATGAAAGAAAACTCAATAATATACATAATCCAGATTCTCTGTGTACAGACCATCTTTACATGGCTTATTTTTATTAGTCTATTACTTTTTAACTCCTTTAATATAAGACTGTCTGTACACTGTCTCTTTAAAGACTTGGTTTTATATTTTTTATAAACCATTTACTTCTTTTTATAACTCTCTATACTCTTTTTTTCTCTCTCCCAAGCCTACATACATGTTTTAAACACACTGTGTCTCATTTAGAGGTCTTTTTCATCTGAATTTGTCTTTATTGCATATCTGTAATCATTTTATGACCAGAAGTGCTTCTTAAAATGCTAAACCCTTATGAACTTAAGTGACACCATTGCTAAGGAAAATATGGCACTGCCTGCTTGCCCTGCCTAGTTCAGCATAATAGAGCTGTTTGCTGCCTCTGAGAGACATGCTCACAGCCCCATTTTTCAGCACACGGCCAGTCTATATCGCTATTAAGCAAGTTGTAGCACTCTATTCAGAAACCCCATTTACATGTTCCATAGCCTGACCTCCCAAGAAAGAGTTTGAGTTCCCGCTGGCAGCACGCCAAAACTGCTGAATCAGGAAAACATCTATTAAAGGAGCCACGGCATGCTGCCAGCAAGCAAAGCCCATTCAGGAAAATAAATGTGGCTAAAGTTTGTTTCTTAGTGTCTAGAAATCCTTTCTAAGGTTTTAAGTGGATTTAGCTACCACGCGTGCCAATTTGTAGTAAGAAGCTGCTTGTTGGATCCCAACAAGCCCCAGAAGCACACCTAGAGTCATCACTGCCTTCTCTGTTTACTGACAACAG
The DNA here is from genome assembly GCF_018167655.1 of Microtus oregoni. Classification (NCBI taxonomy): domain Eukaryota; kingdom Metazoa; phylum Chordata; class Mammalia; order Rodentia; family Cricetidae; genus Microtus; species Microtus oregoni. The sequence continues at coordinate 22,006,982 of NW_024543071.1, forward strand.
AAAGCTTATATAATAAATCCTGCTATTCCACCCTTGAGTCTCTGATACAAAACAGACCAACCAAGGACAAGACTTAATCTCTCCTCCAAGTGGACCGTGTTCCAACATAGTGATTAAAGTAAAATATTGACTCCATTGTTGTCATTTATACTGAATAAGCTACTCTAGATTATGGCTTAATTGTCATGGGTTGGGTTCCAAGAATTTGGGTGAAAAGCTTTTCCTATATGTAACTGCATTTTTATTAGAAAATAAAAAATGAAGCTATTTCATAATAAAAAAGTTGGAAAGTTATACAAAATTATGGATTCTAAGGTTAATGACCCCTTGAGAGCTTATAATATTACAAAAAATTAATATTTATATGACCTGCAAATAAATAGAAATGTTATACTAAATAAAACACTGAATCTTCTTACTCAATACTACAATAAAATAAGTTTTAAAGAGGAGGACCAAGAGGTGAGTGAACACCCACCAAGCAGGACACCCCACCTTCTCGGCCCTCCATACAGGAACAAAATCCCCAGGGCCCTCCCCCACCTGCCTCAACTTCTCTAGCCACGCAGCAGGCAAGTTTCCTGCAAGTAAGTTGATCCAACACCCCCAACCCATCAATTGGACCTTGTAAGCTACAAGCACTACTCTGCCCCCACATCCTCCCACTCCCCATCCCCTGCAACCTTAGAGGAACTGTGAAATACAGGCTGAATGCTCACAGAGAAGAACAAGAGGTGAGTGACCACCCACCTGACAGGACACCACACTCTCTAGGCCCTCTATACCAGGGCAAAACTTCCGGCCCTTCTCCCATCTGCCTCAGCTTCTCTTGCCAGTCAGCAGGCAAGCTTCCTACAGGTAGGCTGAACCAAAACTCCCATCCCATTGACTGGACCCTGTAAACTAAAAGTCCCACTCTGCCCCCAAGTCCTCCTATCCCCTGCAACCTCAGAAGCTCTGAAACACAGGCTTCAAATTCAGAGAGGACCAAGAGGTGAGTAACCACCCACCCAGCGGGACACACTACTTTCTAGGGCCTCCTTATCAGGGGAAAGCCACTGGCCCCTAATCCCATCTGCCTCAGCTTCTCCAGCCAACAAACAGGCAATCTTCCTGCAGGTAGGCTGATACAACACCCCCATATCATCGATTGGACCTTGTAAGCTACAAACCCTACTCTGTCTCCAAACCTTCCTATCTCCGCAATCTCAGAGGAACTCTGAAACATGGGCTTCAAATTTACAGAAAGAACCAAGAAATTAGTGACCACCCACCCAAGGTACATTCCACTCTGTAGGCCCTCCATACTGGGGTAAAATCCTGGGCCCATCCCCTACCTGCCTCAGCTTCTCTAGCCAATCAGCAGGCAAACTTCCTACAAGTAGGCTGTTTCAACATCCCCACCCCATCAACTGGAGCCTGCAAGGTACATGTCTCACTCTGACCCCAAACGTTTCCATCCCTCTTCTACCTCAGAGGAGGTCTGAAGCACAAGATCCAACTACAGATAGAGGACCAAGAAAGCAGATCAGGAGAGGAACCCTGAAGCATAGGTTGCAAGTACATAGAGAGGACCAAGTGAAGAACCCTGAATCATACGCTATGACTACACTGAGTAGACCAAGAGAGTGAACCAAGAGAGCAGACGAACAGAGAAGTCAGTGATTCCCTGAGACAGAGACAGTGACAGTACAGAGCAGAGCAAGAGCAGTTCCCAAAGAGACAAACATCCACTGCAAGGATTGGACCAATGGGCAAAGACACTGCCGGCACCAATTGGAGGAAGAGATGGGTAGGCGCCAATGCAAGAATTCATTCAACAACCTAAAAAGCAACACGGTAATTCCAGACCCCAGTAGCAGTTATATATCAGGAAGACTTGATCATCCCAATCCAGAAGAAGAAGGAAACGATTTTAAGCATAACTTTATGAAAATAGTGGAAACCTTTAAAGAGGAAATGAAAATTTCACATAAAGAAATAAGAAAAGACCAACAAAAAAAATTGGAAGTGATCAATAAATTTCTCAAAGAAAAACAAGAAAACCAAGAAAAAAATCAAACAGGTAAAGCACACAGTTCAAGACCTGGAGACTGAAATAGAGGCAAGAAAGAAAACACAAACTGAAGGAATTCTGGATATGGAAAATCTCGGTAAATGAGCAGGAGCAGCAGAGGTAAGCGTAACCAACAAAATACAAGAAATAGAAGAGAGAATCTGAGTTGTTGAAGGTACTATAGAGAAAATAGATTCATCGGCCAAAGAAAACATTAATCCAACAAATTCTTTGCACAAAACATCTAGGAAATCTGGGAAACCATGAAAAGACCAAACATAAGAATAATAGGGGTAGAAGAAGAAGAAGGTATTCTTCCAGGGAGAGTGAGATCCAAAAAACCAGAACAAGCAGTAGAGATAAATCCTGGTCTCACTGACAGTGGCTCCACTGTCTACCCCAGCCATATAACTGTCACCCACATTCAGAGGCCCTAGTTTGGTCCTATGATAATGATGTAGAAAGCAAATTGACGAGACTTTCCAAGAACTGTGATCTTGTTTGGGAGAAAAGGATAATACATAGAGAGCAGAATTTCCAGCGTGAAAGCAGGGATTCATATTTGGTTCTAGGTAAGAATCATAATCTAGAATGGCAAGTGTTTGTGTTCACAGTAACACCAACTCAGGAATAGAAGTCCTAACACATAACATGGAAGCCTGCTACATCTAATCCTTTCATATTTCCTTTTACAGCATCACTTTTTTCTCATTCAGATCCAAACTTGAGGTTGTTATTAGTGAGGCTTAGCTAAAGAGCCTTTCTATCATTCACTCTTACTTTCTTTGCATATGGTGAAGAAACAAAAACATCTTGGGATGTTAATTTATGACTACTTGCCATAGGAACACAAAACTAACAATGCATCAGGTTCTGCAGGTGTATGCATGGAATCCCAGAACTCAGGTGGTGGGACGGGAAGATTTTAAGTTATGTTCAACTGTACAATGAGTTTAGAGATAGCCTGGAATACATGATAACATATCAAAAAGAAAAAAGAAAGGAAACTTTGAAAATAGACCAGAATTATAATGCTTTTATTTAAAACACACAGGGCTAGGTGATGTTCAACTGTCACATTTCTCAGTTTTACAGTAATGATATTTACTAATTCAGCACTAGATAATAATTAGCATTTCTGAATTCAATAAATCATTACACAGCATAGGAAATTGTTAATGTGTTTGTCCACAACCCTGAAAATTGCCACAAGTAGATGGACATTCCCTGGACCTTGAAGAGCTGAGGAAGTGTGAGGTGGGAGTTCAGAGAGCTATGACTGACGGAAGTGGTCAACTGTGCCCAGGAAGAAGGACCTCTAGGGGAAAATACATTCAGATGGGAGTGAAGCAGATCTGAAACTCGGATGGCACAGAAACAAATCCATTGTTGACTGGATTGGTATCAAGGTCTTTCAGGTCAACTGGAGATTTCAGATTAAAGTTCTGTAAAATGGTGGTCAGGAATAAAAATAACTCCATTCGGGCCAGACCTTCTCCCACACAAATCCGTTTTCCTAAAAATAAAAAAATAAATAAAATAAAAAACAGAATATAATTAACTACTTGTGTTTTGTTGAGACATGCACTTATAATGCAATTATAATGAAAGAGAATTTGTGTCACTCTTTAATAGACTGGGTAGATGGATGCATGGATGGATAGATAGATAAATAGATAAATGGAGAAAAGATGAACATATTTTTTATCCATGTCTGATATTAGGAAACAAAGTATTAAAATACTTGGATGCAAAGCTTCAGAGGGTGGAAAAGCAGTAAAGAATACTAGACTTCCCATTCACAGGATTAAAACAAAGAAACGCTCATTTAACTACACATAGAGGTGAGTGGCGATGGTGAACTCTGGGATTTAATGGAACACAAAAGTAGAGCTGGTGTACTCCGGAGGATATGGAGAATACATCACAAGAGACAGAATAACACTGCTTTGGAACCAAACATCAGGATAATGGAAAATACTCCCATTTATAGGGGAAAAAGAAAAAGTGTCACAGCACAGGCAGAAAGCTCTATCCTATAGAAAAAGAAATAGCTTAAATAAGCAGATAATCAGGTTCCTTCTCAGCTGCGAAGCTTTAAATAAAACCTTTATATATCTCTCAGCAAATACTAAGAGTACTAAAGCCAGCAGACATCTTGACAATCATTCTAAATTGTAGACAATAAGCTACTCTTGGGGTTGGAAAACCTGACATCATCAGAGAGTCCCCATAGGCAGTCCACAGCTATAACTGGATAGGCTATGGCCACCAGAGACAGTTGCTTAGAAAAGAATCTTTGATGTGTACTGAGTGTAATATTTCATCCATTGACCATGTATTTAAATACTACTTATCTTTATATCCACAGACAAGTATAGCTCTCGTGTTCATCAAAGAAACTGTTTGCATAAAAGAGAGAACATTATAGAAAATCACAACTGATCAAAATGTAGAGAACAATCTATCATTGGGTGCCTAGCTCCAGTAGATACATCTACAGCACAACCGTTGCAGCTAAGGCTCAGGGAACATTGAGGAAGAAAGGAGTGGACTGTAAGATCCAAAAGACTAGGAAATAATTTGATTACCTGTTGAGAAAGGAACGAAGTAGTCACTTTTCTTAAACTTGCCATTCTCATCTAAAAAGTGATCAGGATCAAATCTCTCTGGGTTGGGGAATTCTTTGTCATCATGTAGCACAGATGTCACTGATGCGATAACAGTGGTTCCCTGTAAACAAGAGCCATAGACAAGTCAAGTTACAAAAATGTTGCTGAGGTAAAAGTAACAATAGGCATGGCATAGTCAACGCTTCAGAGGAAATCATGTCTAAACAAGAGCAGAGGCATATCTGTACAGACAGATCATGCAACAACAGGGATGCATTGGGATCCAATGGCAGTGATCTTAAGGAATGTTCTCCAATAGATTTTGAAGGGCTAAGTACTGGAATATACATTTATCAACAAGATTAGCACTGGTGTCTATCACCACCTACTGCTCTACTTTATCACTGTTGCTACTGCGTCATGCCTGTGTGGAATGTGGCTTGAAAATTTAAATTTTTACATGTAACACCAGATGTATCTGCTCATAGGAATGTCGTATGTACATTTCTGATAAAATTAACAATGTCTTCTGGAATAGCATTGCCAAAAACATTATTCAATTATTCCATGACATGAAGTTTATTAGTCTTAAATTTAAGATATGGGTGAGATGTTGATTATATTTAGGACTGCTTGAAAAAAAATTGAAGGGATAATAAAATTAGAAATTTTCTGATTTTGTAAGAATTTCAGCCAGGGTCATCAGTTTACTTGAGGATAAATATTGAAACTGAGAAACTAATCAGATGACTCACAAAGCAGGATATTCATAAGGTCATGCCATAAATTTTATTGATTACAAAAAGAGCAGAACTTCTACAATGTAAAGATCTGAATATCATCTTAAGGCAGAAGAAGCAGGCATATCCACTAACAACATAGTTAACGCATGCCCACCTGCCTTATAATATATGAGTGAGTCCTAGAGAATATTCTTTGTCCATTTTTTTCTTCCAAAGTTATACCTGGAAACAAACTACTAGAGAACGTGACATGCAAACTAACCCTGAAACTGAGAACCTAATTACATGAATTTAAAGATTTAATGGATCAATATATAAATTCTCTAAATTTGCCTATATACTTCTTAACATCCTGATAAAACCCTAGGAGAGTCTTTTCAAAGACTGGAAATCTGAACTTTAAGTTTTATTTCAAAGTGTAAACAGTCAAGAGCAACTTTAAATGGAGAGTAAATTTGGAAGACCTACAGCTCTACAAACTAAGACTTGTTTCATAATTTTATTGGCTCTTAATGAAAATAGCAAAAAGTTCATCCAGCTCCAAGATTTAAAGTGTTTGTATTTCTCTTATCTGGTGGGGGCAGCAAATTGGGACCAATCATGCTATAAATTTTTAAGAATTCTAGTACAGGTTGCTTGTGAATATACAACTTGTGGCTTGGTTGGCTTAATCTCCCTGAAAGGTTTCCTAACTTCCTCTTCAACACTGATAATCTGAAATTTCAAGCTCCAATATCTTGTGTTTATGATTTAATTTCACTCACTCATTTAAGAGCAAGACCATTAAGGTACAATGTAGACAAAGGAAACTTACCTTGGGAATGAGATAGTTTCTGAACTTAATGTCACAGGTCACTGCATGGGGCAGACTGGTAGGAAGGAGATCAATGTATCTCTGAATCTCATGCAACACAGCATCAGTGTAAGGCATGTGACTCCTGTCCTGCATGCTGGGGCTTCTGTGTCTACCAATCACATGGTCAATCTCTTTCTGGACTTTGGCTAGTTCAACACAGTTAAAAATAACAAGTAAGAAAGTGGCAAATTGAACACAAGTCAGGGTTGCCTGTAGCAAGATGAATATGCCTGGTGACAGCATGAAAGCATAACATATGCTAATGTAGTGATGGTTGCTATGATAGAAATACTATCAAATATTTTAGAAGGCACAATACATAGGCCTTATGTAATAATTATCATACTTAAAATCAACACTATTCATTTCAAATAATAAACAGAACAGCAAGCCATGAAAATCAACTCTTAGAAGAAAACTATTGATCAAATATTATCAGTACCAAAACAATGAAGTATATTTAAGAATAAATTATACTGGCATTGTGTGCATGTTTGTATGTAGTTTCCAAAGGTATATAATATTTTCTTACTTCCCAAATATGGCCATGTACTAACAATCGCTCCTAAAATTTATGTTTATATCTATATGTGATGTGGGAGTCCCCTCGGTGTGCTGTGATTACCATTAATGAATAAAAAAACTGCCTTGGCCTGTTGATAGGGCAAAACTTAGGTAGGCGGGAAAGACAGAACTGAATTCTGGGAGGAAGAAGGCAGAGTCAGAGAGGTGCCATTGAGCCGCTAGAGACAGATGCTGGGAATTTTACCTGGTAAGTCACTCTCATGTGGCGATACATGGATTAATAGAAATAGGTTAAATTAAGATGTAAAAGTTAGCCAATAAGAAGTTAGAGATAATGTTCCAAGCAGTGATTTAATTAAGACAATTTCTGTGTGATTTTTGGTTCTTGCTGGCTGGGATGAACAAGCGATGTCCTCTAACAAATATGTTATTTGTTATTGTTAACAAATTGTTAATAATTGTTAATAAATAACAAATAAATATTGTTATTATTCTTTCTTATCCATCACTGGATAAATGAAATTCTTATCCATGTGGAAAAATAGTTTCATATTCTCTAGATTTATTAAATATAAACACCTTTCTCAGTTCAGTCCTCACAGGGGAGCTTTGCAGTATCCATTGGTGAAATCTTTGTGACTACATAAAATTTGTTCCCTGGTAAGAAAGAAATGACTATTGTCATTGTTGATGCTATCCTGAACTTAAATCTATTTCTCTTTACCTACTTACATTTTTATTCATTTTAGGGATTATTTTGAAATATTCAAGTAGTTGTTTCAAAGTCTTGCCAATACATATTCAGCTAGGGAGAAGTCTCAGGATATCAGCCTCTTATTTCCCTTTTGTTCTTGGTTCTCTCCTCACACCTTCATTCCATTGGTCCATTCTGAACTGGATGTTTTCTAGGTATGATGCTAACCAACCACCCTAACAATCTCATTCTTCCCCATGTGGTCTCTTGATTTCTATAGCCCATTACTTTTTATGTCTGGAGGACTTGTATTCAACTACCAGCATTCATACAGTAAATAATAACCATGTATAAATTTCGATTCTATGTATTTGATGCCCTCTTCTGATATCTGTGGGCACCAGGCCTGCACATGGTACACACACATAAATGCAGGCAAAACATTCATATACATAGAATATTTTTAATTTAAGATAAAATTATAAGACACTACCCCAATAGTCTGCCATAACTTAAATAGCATTTTATGGAAACTTATTTATAGAATGATAAATTAAATACCTTTAGAAATTCTGCCTAAATGGACCTAAGCTTTAGAATAGTTTCCAGGATGATGTCTCATTAAATTCCAGAATTGATATTTATTCTTCTGTAAGGAGAGTTTCTATTCCAACAAAAGAATTGTCATAATAAGGAAAAACATCCTCAAGAATATATCTTCTATTCAATATGGATTTTTCCAGTTTAAAGTAATTTGCATTTTAAAAAAAATTGGTGTGGACACAATCACTTCCCATAAAATCTAGGCTCTGGAAAAATACTTTACTGATCTTTTTTCCTGCCTTCCACCTTCACTTCTATGAAGCAGGAGCTCTGCTATGAGCTGAGAAACCTCACTTCAGTCCTCCTGATCAATGTAGCAGATTGGAGTGGCACACACAGTTAAATTCTGAGGCTTCCTTGAGACAAACAATTCCCAGGACTCCAGGATTTTCTTCCAATTCCTTTCTGAATTCCTTGCTTCCCACCTGTGTCCTCACCTGTGACTTCTGGGTACTTGAGCAGGAGCAGCAGAGAGTACCTCAGTGTTGTACTTGTTGTCTCAGTCCCAGCAGCAAACAGGTCACCTGCTGAGAAGATCAAGTTTTCACAGGTAAACTCTGTCTTTGGATTGTTCTTTTCCTAGGAATGATTTTACAGTGTTAGCCATCAAATAATTTGTCGATGTGTTTACTAGATGGAATAAAAATGCCTTACATATGCTGAACTTAACCTGGCAGAGCCTGGGGAATGCAGTGGGAGAAGAAACTAACATGTGTTCAAAAGAGATGTAAACCCCCTGACCCATATTTACCCCCTATACCCAGTGTCTTATCTGGAAAAATTATTTTCATGAGACTCCTCAGCCATGTGAACCATATAGTGTATCATCTTCCCAAAGAGACAGAAACAAAAGAATTGATGCCTCATTTTCTTTTTTAATGTTTTACTCAAAGCACACATAAAAAGGGAGGAGAAAAGACAGATAGTATGTTATATTAGGGATAGTCACAAAGATGAAAGCCTCAATTGTAAACATGGCAAAGAAAGATGGATGATCCCTGACTCTCATGAGGGAGGTTTACTGCTTAGATAAGGAGAGTAAATCCAGGACACAGCAAGAATAAGGGTAGAGTTCAGTGAAGTAAAATAGAGAGCTCACAAAGCAACCAAACAAACACCTTATGTTTATGATGAGTGCCAATAATATTCATTGGAAATAGTGGCTTTACAACAAATGGAGCCATGACAAAATTAGCATTCATTCATATAGGTACCTGATAGATATCAATCTTTAATTACATGTCCATATCAATCCACTTGAAGTTTCACTCAGTTAACTTAAATTTTCATTTAACTTTCATCCGTGGCATTAATCATTCCCTTCTCAAGCACAACATACACTTTATAATTTATGTAAAATTCCCTCACCTGTCCATTGCTAATATTTTAAGATTTAGTTCAATCTGCAGAGACTATAGACAATCTAACTAGCTTGAGCTCCTTTTCTGAGTTTCCATGCATTGTCTGCAAAGACAATATTCATCTCTATTTCATATTAACATTTTTTCTAGCAGTTGTGTGGTGTGGGAAGTTCTTCTGTATATGTGTTGCTTTTATTGGTTAATGAATAAATCTGTTTCAGCTAGTAAATTAGCAGAATAGAGCTAGGTGGGAAAACTAAAATGAATGCTGGGAAAAAGAAGGCAGAGTCAGTGAGAAACCACGTAGCCACCACTGGGATCAGATGCACTGGAACCTTGCTGGTAAGACACAGCCATGTGGCAATGCACAATTAATAGAAATGGATTAATTTAAGATATGATTTAGCCAGAAAGATGCTTAAGCTATTGGCCAAACAGTATCACAAATAAAATAGTTTCTGAGTGATTATTTCATGGTCTGGGCAGCTGGGAACAAACAAGCAGCCTCAGGCAAAAAAGTTGGCACACCAACATGGTCAACAATATTCACGTAAAACCTGAAAAATCTTAAAAAGAAATTTTACACACAAAAGAACAGAGTTAAGCACAGCTTTTTGGTAGCAGTATTTTCTTGGGTGGGCTTTGTTTGCTAGAAGCAAGCAGAGGCATAATTCTTTTAAGAGAAGCCTTTCTGACTCTGCAGTAACAGCAAACACTGCAAAAACTCCTTTAAGGAGGCTTCCTGGTTCACCAGCAGAAATGGCTCTAACTCTTTCAGGAGGTCCAAATAGGAGCATTTAAATGGGGTCTGTGAGCAGAGTGCTACAACTTGCTTAATGTAAAAATAGAATGGCTGTGTGCCTAAAAATAAGACAATGTACAAGGCTGTCAGAAGCTGTGAACATGCTTCTGCTATGTTGGACTGGGCAGAGCAAAAAGGCAGGGCTATGTTGGCCCTAGCCATGAACATTTAGCCTTCAAATATGGGGGAGAGGGGACCTCTGGTTATAAAATGACTACAGATACACAATAAAAACAGATTCAAATTTTTTTAAAAAGACCTCTAACATAAAAAAACAAAGTCTTTAAAGACAGAGTACAGACAGTAATAGATTAAAGGGGTAAAGAAAAAATAAGCCATGTAAGAATGTAATATGCACAGGGAGTCTGGATTATGTATATTATTGGGCTTTCTTTCAATTTTTTGACTGTGAATGAGCTAAGTACAGGGAGACATTTTATCTTATGGGCTGCTAAGCTAAACCAACATATATACTTTAAAGGTATCTTGACTTCAGAATTTGGTTCTAAGGTTTTGTTGCTTTGGAAAAGAGGTTCTGCTTTGGTTTCCACAGAAGATGAGGACCTATGGACTTCTTCTAGACTAATGTGGTTTGATGGACCAAGACCTGCTAAAAGGTCACCATGAACACCCCCAAAAATAACTTCACCCAGCAAAAATCAGGAAGCAGTTTAGAGAGAACTATGCCCAAATTCCCTAAATGATTGTTTATAAATATTAGTTTACATTTAAAGGGGGATATGCTATAGAGATGACTACTTTGCATTAGTATGAATTTTGGTCTATTGAATCAAATTTAAGGTCAATTTTGTTATATATATATATATATATATTTGCTCTTGATTAAGGTATTGTGTTTGTGCCACACATTTAAAAGTGTAATGTATATTTAAGAAATATAGGTTAATATATAGTCATCCATAATATTCAAGTGTGTAGTCATATTAGTTAAGTTTTCTAGATATATAGAAATCTATTCCAGTTAGAAAGGTATTCTCCAAATCTTTCAGAGACCTTCAGAATATGGTATTTAAGATGTTTTAAGAACTTAGGATTTTTTCGTGACAATGAGACACATCTGATCCTGGCAGTATCAATCTACTTCAAGAGGATGATGGGCATCAAAGAGGTTCCTCATGGAGTTTGTTAACCATTTGGGCAAGAAACTGCTCTTGCCTGAACTGTTTGACTAGACTTGCAGGAGCCACAAAAAAATGACTGCTGAAGCTGCCTAAAGAAGGTGATACAGACCTTCAGGGTTCTTGCTTCAAGAAAGAGTCTGCCAGACATTCTTCAGGGCACAGAAGAAAGTGACTGACAAATTTCCAACATAGATGGAACTGTCTTTGAAGTGTCCTGCTTCATGGAAAAGTCTGCAAGATACTATGGGCCTGTAGGCTGAAGACTGGATGCTCCAATGACACAGAAGAACTTTAGGTGACTGTCCAGGCAGCAAGATGTCTCTATCAATTCTAGAGTTTTGGAAGTTGCTTACAATGCACTTCATGTTAACTTAGGAATATTGCATCCTTCTGGAGTCATTGATGGAGTTGAAGAAAAGATAGTTTTAATTATACTTTTCCTTAGTTATGATAAAAGATAAAGTAGATATAAATGTTGTAACTGTAATTCTTGCTCAATACCTGTATTGTTATATGCAATTTTACTATGTTAAAGTTAAAACCTTCCGGGGCTGGAGAGATGGCTCAGTGGTTAAGAGCATTGCCTGCTCTTCCAGAGGTCCTGAGTTCAATTCCCGGCAACCACATGGTGGCTCACAACCATCTGTAATGAGGTCTGGTGCCCTCTTCTGGCCAGCAGACATACACAGAGACAGAATATTGTATGCATAATAAATAAATAAATAAATAAATAGTTAAAACCTTCCTTTTTATTTAAACAGAAAAGGAGGAATGGTGTGGGAAGTCCTTCTGTATATGTTTTTGTTACTCCTATTGGTTAATGAATAAATCAATTTCAGCCAGTGACTTAGCAGAATAGAGCTAGGCAGGAAAACTAAACTGAATGCTGGAAGGAAATAGGCAGAGTCAGTGAGAAGTCATGTAGCTGCCACCAAGGAGAGATGCAGCAGAATCTTGTCAGTAAGCCACAGCCATGTGACAATACACAGATTAATAGAAATGGGTTAATTTAAGATATAAGAATAAGCCAGGAATACTCTTAAGCTATTGTTCAAACAAAATTGCAAATAATATAGTTTCTGAGTGATTATTTCTTGATCTGGGTAGCCAGGAACAAACAATCAGTCTCTTGCCAACAGTTTGGAAAGGTTTACATTCCTTAGACATATAGCATTTTACGACTATTCAGCTAGATCGTTTTTATCTAAAAAATTAGGTCAATAAATTCAAATTATTTAACTTTACACTGGTATACTTACTGCAAATTCATGTACATAATATGCTAATGAAGTGTTTGTCAAACATTACTGGTCTGAACCATTCAAATATCCCTGTAAAGCAGAGACTATCCATGGAACAATGCTCAGGCAATCAAACAACTGAATTGAAGTTTTATTGTCATTTTACCTGCTCCATTTTGATCAGAAAACAATCAATAAAGTCCCGAGGATTGTTAATGTCCAGTGATTCTTGGTGCTCTATCATTTTTGCCAAAAAATAATGTTTTAAAAAAGTAAAATTTTCAAGTAACTCTCTGTGTCTTCCTGGTAGATAGTCAATTATAGCAGGAAAATTATTGCAAATCTACAAAAGAAAATGAAAAAAGTTTAAAACCTAGGATTTAGCTATGTGTCCATTATAGTGGACCTTGGTCTGAAAAAAGAAATATAAGAATAAATAAAATAGGTTATCCATCTTGATGAGTGATTTTTATGTTGTATATAGAAATTGTCATTGCTTATAGAGATGCCGATAGAAGAGCACATAAACCAGCTCACATGTGATAACCACTGTGTAAACTCTCACACAATGAGTGACATCAGCTCATTCTTTTTCCACACAACCTCTTCACTAAACCTTCAATACAAAATAGCATGAATTGATGTGATTTACGTTTTCTAGACTGTAACAGAGATGAAGGGACTTGGGATATCCTGATTGAAAGCATGGACATCATCTTTGTTACTTAATTTCCATCAGTCACCCTCAGACACAGAATAAGAATTTTAGCAGTGGGAGTCTTATGAATTCTTGAAGTATAACTATGAACCTGTGCAGACCAGCTGGATGATTTCTTCAGGATCATTTAGACCTATTAGCTAGCTCAGCTCAGCTCAGCTCAGCACAGGGAAAAATTTGATGGGATCAAGACACCACTCAAACACGTTGTCACTCCTGTGACAGATATATTGGTACTTAGGATGTCAGCTGCTTACTATTTAATAAACACTGCCATACTCCAGGAGCCCTGGCAGTTTCAATGATTCCATACACTGTCCCTACTGGAAGAAAATATTCTCTTGTTGCAAATTATGATATTTCTCCTAAGTGTTTTGATGACAAAATCTCTAAAGCATTGAAAGGATAATAAGCCTTGCTGCTAAGAAATTTTAAAGATGAAACAGATGGTCCAGTGAATTATATCAGTATCTTCTTAGCATTGAACTAATGGTTTATGGAGAAAGTGATTTGAGGTTTAATGAACAGAGTCGAACAGCCCACAATTAAGTCTTCATTTTCCTAGAGAATGTTTGCAATTTCAGGGAGGACATATCTCTAAGAAGGGATTATTGGTTTTTTGTTTTGTTTTGTTTTTAAAGAAAGAAATGAGCTCACCTGAATCCAAGGAGTACTCAGAATCTCTACATTTTTATTTAAGTTGTTCATTAAGTTAAGAAAATCCTTGTCTTTATAATCAAAACGATTCTGGAAAACAATGGAGCAGATGACATTGCAGGGAGCACAGCCCAGGATGAAGGTGGGGTCACAGGGTGAGCCTGAAGAGATGGGAACAATTGTAAAATGTCACTGAAATATATGTGTGTAAAACACTGTATGTCTTAACAGGTAAAAGAACTTAGAAAATTTGAGCAAGTTTTACCAACAGATGGCCTGGTAGGCATAAAAATATGCATTGCATCTGCACATCATTTTCATACTTAATATTATTTCACTGATCTGGAAATCTATCCAATTCATGAAATTGAGTAAACTCACTTTCCATCTCATCCCTTTATTGACTGACCTGTCACTGCAGAGGTCTGCTGTTTTGGAAGGGGGAAAAGGGACTTTTTAAATATTCAGTAATGCAGGACTTCTGGTTAGGCCCAAGTGTGTTTGTAAAGCCTCTGAACAACATGGTACAACATTCATGGGAATGGAAGGCGGGGCATCTGCGAAGAGGTGGGGTGTAATTTATTCTGTTTTCTATAAATTATGCTATGCTTTTAGAAGAGAATGAACTGGTAAATCTTTATTAAGATATAGTCAGGTAAAGAAATGTGTTACATAGTAACATCCACCAAAAATTTTTTGCATGGACCTGAGATATTTCAGTTATAAAAAATAGTCCAAATAAAGACAATTATACCTTTTGGTTCTATACAAATATGATGCACTGATTGTCACCATATTCACATATGTTTTTTAGTAGACTTAATATTTATGTTGAGGGAAATTATTGTTCCTTAAAACATCAGAAAATAAGTTCAAAACCTAAATTCATATAGTTATTTTGGTTTTTGAAAGCAAAACAGTTGGAAAAGATCTAGATTAAATACACAGAATCCTTCCATAAAACAAAAATCACAGATATAAAAGCTGTCCTACTTTTTTTCTACTACAAACCATACTTTCCATATGAAGACAGAGCCAGAACACAGAATGAAAGTTCTGGCCACCCTCAAAACTTCTCAAGGGCATAACAATGAGACAGAAGCCTATGATGAGTAAACCTCACCATTGGTTTTCCTTAATTCCTCCACAAGACAGCGAGCTTCCTCTTGAACACGATCCTCAATGCTCCTCTTCCCCATTCCAAAGTTCCTTAGAGCCATGAGTGAGAAGCGCCTCATCGCTTTCCAATTCCTCCCATTACTGAAAACAATGCCTAAAAGAAAGAGCAGAAGTGAGGAGGGAGATCCCAAGTAAGGACGGAGGTCTGATGGGTGACTGCCACACAGAAAGCCCAGTTGGATCTGAACAAGTTTCACCCTCAAATTCCCTATGGGCCCAGCCCAACATATAAACATGGACACATAGGGGCACGGACAATGTACACACGTAGGCACATGGACACTTACCAAGACCTTTATTAATCTTATCAAACACTGGAATGCTTCCTCTTCCAGCAAACTCCTCACCATTATCAATCAAGGCTTCTTTCACAGCTTCATATCCATACAATACCACAGCAGGCTTTCTGCCCAAGTACAGAGTGAACACAGGACCATAGACTTTTGATAACTGAAAATAAAAATGTAATTTAAAATAGAGCAAGAATGGATAAGGAAAACGTGGTACATTTATAAAATGGAGTACTACACAGCAAAAAAAAATAAGGACCTCTTGATTTTTGCAAGAAAATGGATGGAGCTAGAAAATATCACTTTGAGTGAGGCAACCCAGACACAGCAAGACAATTATCACATGTACTCACTCATAAATGGTTTTTAAACATTAAGCCAAGAAAACCACCCCACAAATCACAATCCCAGAGAACCTAGACAACAATGAGGACCCTAAGAGAGACATACATAGATAAAATCTATATGGGGGGTGGAAAAAGACAAGATCACCTGAGTAAATTGGGAGCATGAGGATCTTGGAGGAGGGTTGAAAGGGAGGGTCCCATGCCAAGAGTCTCAGCTGCCCCAGGGAAAACCTATTCTGGAACACAATTGATCTCTGCTGAAAAATTAGGTCAGCACGATAAATAACCAGACCAGCTCAAGAACAACAGTTATAATTTTTTAATAGTTGAAAAGGGAAAACTCATGTTACAAGAGTGGGAGGTCCAAAATCCAATAGGTCCAGCGAGCACCGCACGGAGAGAGAGAGAGAGGCACACGTGGATCTACCAATATTTCTACTTGGGCCCCAAGTAGCCACACCCTAATTAGATGTGATTGGTTGACAGTTTCCCCATCATCTCCCCCTTTTATCTAAACAAGATTGATCCAAACCCAATACAACTATATACAATAGGAACAGATACCAAATATAAAATTACAAGTAATAAAAGGATGATTGGGATAAACGAAGGTTGGATAGGGGAGCACGGAAGCACACTTCTTAGTTAAGGGAGCCACCTTAGGGTTGGAAAGAGACTTGAACCTAGAGTGGCTCCCAGGAGCCCAAGGCGATGTCCCCAGTTAGTTCCTTGGGCAGCTGAGGATAGGGAACCTGAAACGACCCTATCCTAGAGCAATAATGACGAATATCTTGCATATCACCATAGAACCTTCATCTGGTGATGGATGGAGATAGAGACAGAGACCCACACTGGAGCACTGGACTGAGCTCCCAAGGTCCCAATGAGGAGAGGAAGGAGGGAGAAGATAAGCAAGGAAGTCAGGACCACGAGGGGTGCACCCACGCACTGAGACAGTGGAGCTGATCTATTGGGAGCTCACCAAGGCCAGCTGGACTATGACTGAAAAAGCATGGGATAAAACTGGACTCTCTGAACATGGCGAGCAAGGAGGGCTGATGAGAAGCCAAGGACAATGGCATGGGGTTTTGATCCTACTTAATGTGCTGGCTTTGTCAGTTTGGATGTTCACCTTTCTAGATATGGACGGAGCGGGGAGGACCTTGGACTTTCCACAGGGCAGGGAACCCTGACTGCTCTTTGGACTGGAGAGGGAGGGGGAGAGGAGTGGGGGGAGGGGGAGAAGGGTGGGAAGAGGGGGAGGGAAATGGGAGGCTGGGAGGAGGCGGAAACTTGTTTTTTTTTTCCTTTTCTCAATAAAAAAATAAATAAATAATGTAAAAAAATAAAAAAATAAAAATAAAAAAAATTAAGGAATGCAGAACAAAAATTTTACTAAGCATTCTATTTCAAGGAGTTTAAACATTGCATTGAAATTAAGCTTGGCTGAATCATGAGGAAGGTAGCTACAATTATCTAATTTTTAACTCCATTAAAAATCTGAGAAGGGAAACAATATTACTTGAGTGAACAGGAAATACAATCGGGAAAGTTTTAAAAGAGCTTTTGGTGTCTGTGCTCTGCCCCTCCCTTTGTAGCCAGTATGTGATGGCTCAAATCTTTTTAATTTAATATTTTTAATTAGCATAGTAACCCCAGTTCTCCCTCCCTCTCATTCTCCCACCACCCTTTTTTCCCATCCCACCATCCATCCACTTCTCAGAGGAGCTAAGGCTTCCCTTGGGGAGTCAACAAAGTCTACTGTACTAAGTTGAGACAGGAACAACCACCTTCCCCCTGTACCAATAGACAAGCAAGGTATTCCACCATAGGTATTGGGCCCCAAAAATCCAGTTTATATACCCAGTAATATGTTCTGATCCCACTGACAGCCCCCTTCCAACAGATAAAGCCATGTAATTGTCACCTACATTAAGATGGCTTAGTTAAGCCCCATGCAGGATCCCAGTTGTCAGTTCATAGTCCATGAGCTCCCACTAGCTCTGGTCAGCTGTCTCTGTGGTTTTCACAATCATGATCGTGACCCCCACCTTGCTCATATGATCCCTCCTCCCTCTCTTCAACTAAGTTCCAGGAGCTCAGCCCCATGTTTGGCTGTGGATCACTGCATCTGCTTCTATCAGTTACTGGATGAAGGTTCTATAATGAGATTTAGGGTAGTCACTAATCTAATTATAGGGGAAAGCCTGTTCAGACACCAACTCCATCAGTGCTAGGAGTATTAGGTGGAGTCATCCTTGTGGATTCCTGGGAATTTCCCTAGCACCTGGTTTCTCCCTAGCCCCATAATGGCTCCCTTTTTCAAGATATCTTTTTCATTGTTCCCCCTCTCTATCCCTCCCCCAACTCGTCCATCTGGAGACTTCATATTCCTATCCCCTATCCCCTACCTTCCACTTGCCTTCCCAGCTTACCCAGAAGGCCTTTACTATTTTTTTTCCTGGGGTCCTTAATGTGTAACCCTCTTAGGGTCCTTCTTTTTGCCAAGCTTCTTTGGGGTTGTGAACTGTTGCCTGGCTAGCCTTTCCTTCATGTCTAATATGCACTTTTGAGTGAGTACATGCATTGTTTGTCTTTCTGTATCTGGGTTACCTCCTCAGGATTTTTTTTTTCTAATTCCATCCACTTGCTTGCAAATTTCAAGAGGTCATTGTTTTTTACCACTGAGTAATACTCCATTGTGTAAATGTTCCACATTTTCTTTAGCCATTCTTCATTTGAGGGGCACCTAAGCTGTTTCCAGGTTTTGCTTATAACAAATAATGCTGCTATGAACACAGATGAGCAAATGTCTTTGTGGTATGACTGTACATCCTTTGGGTATATGCCCAGATGGCCTAAATCTTTATCGACCAGGGTTATGGCATCTAAAATGCTCTTTCATTCAGGAACTCCCTGACAAGGTTACCTGAGTCACTGGTACCCCTCCTCTTTCCCTTAAGCCCCACCGACTCCTTCTCCTTCCCCTTTTTCAGTACCTCATATTACACCTAATGGTGGGTCAATCTTCTTCCCTTTAACCTCCCTTCTTCTTCCCCTCCATGAGAAAGGTGAAGATTCAGCCTCTTCCCCTTGCCTGCCTCTCTTCTTCTCCCTCTTCTATTGTCCCTCTTTCTTCTCTGCCACCACAAGCTCCACCTAATGGTCAACCCCAACCCCTATATCCACCTCCTCCTCCTCATCTTCCTGCCCTCTCCTTGCATCTCTGTCCCACTTCTACAAAGCCACAACCTACACCCTGGTCCTCATCCACACACTGGTCTACTTCCCCTGAGTCCTCCCTTGTGGCTTCTCATACAGGATCCTGGCAGATCCCTGTTCTCCTCCGGCCCTTCTAGAGTTGCCCGGGTGCATGTTCCTTTCTCCCTCCAGGATCTATCCCAAATAAAAGGGTACTGGGTATGGTGGAGCTTTTGGAGCACGGGATTCATAGAATTCAGAATTTAAGGCCAATGGATAGCGTTCTCCAGTAGGAGAGATAACACACGGACATGTAGCCAGTGGTACAGGAAGAAAAAACACAAAGGACACTGTGAAGTAAATATGACACCGCAGGTGTAGAGGTAAAAATTGAAAGCTCAAAAATAAATAATAATAGATAATAAAGGAAGAAAGGTGGGAGATAAAATATCAGGAGTAAAATTGCATAGAACTGTAGACATAAGACTAGGAAATAGTATTCAACTGTCTGCACATTTGCTTAGATGTATTTTGACAGCCAGAGGAACTGGGATGGAGCAGAAATAACTACAAAAATTTCTAGAGTTTGTAAATATTCTGCTCCCTTCACCACACCGGTGGTGTAGCCACCACCCTCTCCAGATTGCTCCAGGACTCGGAGATGCCATGGTGCAGCCCCGTCCATGCTCTGGGAGCATGGGGTATGCAGCCCAGCCTTTGGCTGTTGCTACCAAGCCCAGAAACAGCCAGATGCTGTTGCCTACTGAGTCCGGCTGTGCTGCACCATGGAGCCAGAAAAGGCAGGACAGTATAGAGGGCTGTGACTCTCATGGCTGGTGCTTGGAGCATAGCCTGTGACCTGAGGAGCCTGTGGGGTAAAAATCTGCCAGCTACCTCTGGCAAGACAGGACTGCTGAGCGCTAAATGTGAAAAACACGGCCTTTGGTGGCGGAAAAACAAAAAAACCAGGATAGCCAAAACAATCTTATACAAAAAAGGATTGTCTGGAGGCATTACCATCCCTGACTTCAAACTCTATTGCAGAGCTACAGTATTGAAAACAGCTTGGTATTGGCATAAAAACAGAGAAGTCGACCAATGGAATCGAATAGAAGACCCTGACATTAACCCACAAACCTATGAACACCTGATTTTCGATAAAGGAGCTAAAAGTATACAATGGAAAAAAGAGAGCATCTTCAACAAATTGTCCTGGCAAAACTGGATGTCAATCTGTAGAAGAATGAAAATAGATCCATATCTATCACCATGCACAAAACTCAAGTCCAAATGGATTAAAGACCTCAATATCAGTCCGAACACACTGAACCTGATAGAAGAGAAAGTGGGAAGTACTCTACAGCACATGGGCACAGGAGACCACTTCCTACGTATAACCCCAGCAGCACAGACACTAAGGGCCTCATTGAATAAATGGGACCTCCTGAGACTGAGAAGCTTCTGTAAAGCAAAGGACACTGTCACTAAGACAAAAAGGCAACCCACTGACTGGGAGAAGATCTCGACCAACCCCGCAACTGACAAAGGTTTGATCTCCAAAATATATAAAGAACTCAAGAAACTAGACCGCAAAAGGCTAATCAACCCAATTATAAAATGGGGCACTGAGCTGAACAGAGAATTCTCAACAGAAGAAGTTCAAATGGCCAAAAGACACTTAAGGTCATGCTCAACTTCCTTAGCGATCAGGGAAATGCAAATCAAGACAACTTTAAGATACCATCTTACACCTGTCAGAATGGCTAAAATAAAAAACACCAATGATAGCCTTTGCTGGAGAGGTTGTGGAGAAAGGGGTACACTCACCCATTGCTGGTGGGAATGCAAACTTGTGCAACCACTCTGGAAAGCAGTGTTTCGGTTTCTCAGGAAATTCGGGATCAACCTACCCCTGGATCCAGCAATACCACTCTTGGGAATATACCCAAGAGAGGCCCTATCATACAACAAAAGTGTATGCTCAACTATGTTCATGGCAGCATTGTTTGTAATAGCCAGAACCTGGAAACAACCTAGATGCCCTTCAACGGAAGAATGGATGAAGAAAGTATGGAATATATACATATTAGAGTATTACTTAGCAGTAAAAAACAAGGACTTCTTGGATTTTGCATACAAATGGATGGAAATAGAAAACACTATACTGAGTGAGGTAAGCCAGACCCAAAAAGAGGAACATGGGATGTACTCACTCATATTTGGTTTCTAGTCATAAATAAAGGACATTGAGCTTATAATTCATGTTCCTAGAGAAGCTAAATAAGAAGGTGAATCCAAAGACAAACACATAGGCATCCTCATGAATATTAACCTTCATCAGGCGATGAAAGGAGACAGAGACAGAGACCCACATGGGAGCACCGGACAGAAATCTCAAGGTCCAAATCAGGAGCAGAAGGAGACGGAGCACGAGCAAGGAACTCAGGACCACGAGGGGTGCACCCACACACTAAGACAATGGGAATGTTCTATTGGGAACTCACCAAGGCCAGCTGGCCTAGGTCTGAAAAAGCATGGGATAAATCCGGACTAGCTGAACATAGCGGACAATGAGGAATACTGAGAATTCAAGAACAATTGCAGTGGGTTTTTGATCCTACTGCACGTACTGGCTTTGTGGGAGCCTAGGCAGTTTGGATGCTCACCTTACGAGACCTGGATAGAGGTGGGCAGTCCTTGGGCTTCCCACAGGTCAGGGAACCCTGATTGCTCTTCGAGCAGATGAGGGAGGGGGACTTGATCGGGGGAGGGGGAGGGAAATGGGTAGCGGTTGCGGGGACGAGGCAGAAATCCTTAATAAATAAATAAATTTAAAAAATTAAAAAAAAAAAGAAAGAAAAACACGGCCTGCACCCAGGCATAGCAGGCAATGAGGAAACAGAGCCTCCAGGTTCCAATCCTGGGTGGGACACTGCGAAGCAGCTGTGCCTGGACCTGACTCCAGGTTCAACTGCAAGCCTAGCCAAGATCTTTGGCTCCCAGGCTGACAGCCAGACTGTGAGGAGTAGCCTCAAACAGGCAAATGTCTTTTGAAATACAAAGGCACCTCAAGCCAGGCATCCCTGAAAATCTGTCAGCTAGGGAGACTTGCAGCTTGGATTTTACAGGGGATTTTGAGCCCCTCAGTGAGATTAAAGCAGAGCTTTACATGGAATAAACTGGGGGAGTTAAACTCTCACTGTACATTGGAAAGAACAAGATCCTGTTTTAATATGGAATTAAAGGCATATTTGTGCTTTTATTCACAGGAATAAAATAATGCTTGATAACTACATACAAAATAGAGGAGCGCCAGCCCTGATGACCTCATAGCCACTGATACCGCCCCCCCCAAAAAAATAGTAGAAAGACTTGCTACATGGCCTGCATGGACCTGTACCAGGTCTTCCATGTATAAGGCTGTTAGTTTGGTGGTTTTGTGGGATTCCTAATAGTAGTATTAGGTGTGTCTCTGATTCTTTGTCTGCTCTTAGGACTCTTTACCTACTACTGGGTTGACTTGTCAGGCCTGAATATTAGGGCTTCTGCTTTGTCTTATTGTATATTGTTTTGACATATTAGGTTGTTGTCTCCAGGAAGTCTACTCTTTTCTGAAGACAAATGAAAAGGAAGGTGGGTATGGGGGGTGTAGAGGTGGGGAGGAAATGGGAGAAGTGGAGGGAGGGGAAACTGTGGTCAGGGTGCTTTGTGTAACAGAAGAAAAGGGTTTGATAAAAAAATAAAGAACTATATGATTACTAATCCTGCTATCTTGTTGAAAAAAAAGCCCATATTTGCCTTTAACAGGAATACAAATATTATGAAGTTCTATACAAGTAGGAAGTAATTTAAATCTCACGGGAAAATTAAATGCAGTCTCTCTTTAGATGAAAAGTGGGGGGATGTGAAGGAGGGAGGGAGGGAGGGAGGTGTTGATTGCCTTGGGGTGGGCTACTCAGTCTAGGGGTTGTAACCCACCCTGTAATCAGTTATTCCAGGGTCACGGAGAGGCACTACCTGGAAGACATGGGCTAGGAAAGCGGAATGAGGCTAAGCGAGAATTCTTGTCAAAGCCCCTGTTTATTAGAGATGGGGTACAACTTTTATAGGGTAAAGAGTTGGGGGGTGGGCACAGGGGCCTGGGCTCTTGCCACGTGGTTCACGTTGGTCACATGGTCTGAGTTGGTCACGTAGGCAGGAGGTTGTCTTCGGTCAGGTCACTGTAGGCCAAGAAGTCGCGAGTTGACACACCTAGATCCCTAGATAGTTTGGAATGTGGGGTGGGTTCCGCTAACAGATAGCTCTCATTAACAGCCAATTTGGGTGTGGGGTAGGCTCTGTCAATAGAACTATTCCTAACACAATTAAGGGTGTGGGGTTCTCTGCAGACTCCCCAGGGTGATGGTTCCTGCAATGATTTTAGGAGGAAATTGGCTCCTGACAGGGAGGGAGGGAAGGAGAGAGCAAGGGAGGAAGGGAAAGTTGTCAGTGGATTTTTTAATGCAATATACTCAATTATTTTGTTTTGTTTTTTGAGACGAGGTTTCTCTGTGTATCCCTGGCTCTCCTGGAACTCTCTCTATAAACCAGAATGGTCTCAAACTCAGAGATCCACCAGTCTCTGCTTCCCAGGTTCTGGGACTAAAGACATGTGTCACCATCACCCAGCAATATGCTCAATTATTAAGATATTATCATTAAAATTTTATATTTTCTACCACATGTTGAATCAATATTTTAATTTTATACATAAATATTAGAGAAATAGTAACAATTTCATTTATGAATTTTCTTCAATTGCCCACCCATTTGGTAAATAGGTTTCAGTTAATTATTAAATCTACATATTTAGCATTTACATTTATCCTAAATTACAATAAAAAGAACAGATATCACAATTTATCATCCAGTGTCCCAAATATCAAATTGTAGAAATCGCAAATTCAAACACTTGTCTGCTTTCTGCTGTGTACTTGAGTAATGAATTCCTTATCCGCTGATACACACCATGAAACTAATGCCCAGATGATCTCTTCAGCATAACCTACACACTCTCTTCATAGAGGTCCTAAATCAGGACCTCCAGTGTTAGCTAGAATATTCTGTACTTTCAAGCAATGTTAAGAAGTCTTCATCACCCAGGTTTCATTGCTATCTACAAGCATTACAAAGAAAAACTCTCTAGAACACGCAGCATTTTCCAGAAACAAGTTCTGACATCATGCCACATTCTTGTCTTCAGAAAAAGGGGGGTGTTTTCAGACTCCAACAAAATCTAATAGCAGCTACTGGGCCCTAGCTGACCATTTGTTTCTAACATTTCTTATGTTGTTCAGACGCAAAACTTTCCTGGACACTGAACAAAGGTTAAATTCTTCACCGAGATTCTATTTGTTTTCCGGTTCTACATACAATGCATGGTTAAGATAGGTGACAGAAATCTGTCTAATTGCTTCCTTTGTTTTACTTTCAGCCAGCAGCCAGAAGTTTTAAGGAGGAAAAAAATATTTGCAACTTTTGACACACTGTGATTTTTATTCACAACCTCTAAGGTTTAACTAGTCATATCATGTTTCCTCATTCTATGATTCTGACAATGATGTGATGAAAACGCAGCTGGGACATCAAGCGGAGGTGACAAATTTACAATTGTGTATCTCATAGAACATGCACAGTCATATACTTCACTTAAACAATGGGACATTTCCTTCCCTTGGAATGCTACTCAGAAAACAAAACATGTACTTACATTCTTCAATGATTTGCTGATGTCCTTAAGGTCTACCTGAAGAATATTTCCGATGATCGGGAGAGGAGTGGGGCCAGGAGGAAGCTTTCTTCTCTCAGAGCTCTGCCTCCATAGTGAAAGGAGAAACAGACAGGAGAGAACAAGCCCCAGAAGCACACCTAGAGTCATCGCTGCCTTTTCTGCTTACTGACATGAGTGTGTGCTTACAACACAAAGCTTATGTAATGAAGCCTGCTACTCCACCCATGAGTCTCTCATACAAAACAGACCAACCAGGGACAAGACTTAATCTCTCCTCCAAGTGGACCTTGTTCCAACATAGTGATTAAAGAAAATATTGACTCTATTGCTGTCATTTATACCAAAGCAGATACGATAGATTGTGGTTTAATTGTCATGGGCTGGGTTCCAAGAATTTGGGTGAAAAGCTTTTACTATATGTAGCTGCAATTGGAAAAGAAAAAAATTGAAGCTATTTCATGATAAAAAGTTGAAAAGTAGTGCGAAATTAAGGATTCTCAAGTTAATGAACCCCTGAGAACTTACTATATTTCAGAAATTCAGTATTTTATACAACCTGCAAATAAATAGAAATATTATATTATATGAAACACAGAATCTTTTTCCCCAATACCACAATAAAATAAGTTTCCAAATATACTAATGTTACAAAGACACAAACATAAAATATCAAACATATATTGTGAATGACAGAACACCGTTTTTAATTAAACTAATGTGCATAATTTTTACCATAAATAAATTTTCAGGTGGAAATATAAATGATAACATTTTCTGTTTTAAATGTGGAAAGGAACTGTCAGGAAACCTGTCATTCTAACGCAGTTCTTACCTGCGCAGTGTATTTAAAAGCAGGTCTGATAATCACTACTGTTCACCATTGCTTACAGCTCAGAATAATTCCATCAAACAAAAAATTATCTCACAATAGGAATTACACTATTGTACTTCCTTTGCTCTTGTTGTAAAGTCAGAAGTTTCACACTAAACAGAAGCACCCCATTTGACTTCAAGGATAATACAGTAGGCTTCTCTCTCAAACAAAAAATAAGAATGAATCGTGCTCTCCGTAACGAAGAAAGACTGAATCTCAGAGAACTTGTTGATGACAACTTGGGAAACTGTCAACCTCAAAATGTTACTAAGATATTTTTTTCTGTCACTTTCACCAATAAAATTTTAACAATAAGAAAGCAAATTTGTCAGCAGAACAATTGCGGGCAATAGAAGATGAATGCTGTGCTCCAAACATGCCATGACTCCCTTTGGCTCGTGCCTTTGAACACTTGGAGGCAAAGTTTTAAAAGAATGTGAATTCATTATAAGACAGAATTTTGTCCAAGAAAGAGGGTAATTTCTCCAGAGTACATGTGGGTGATGAGGCTTTACAGCCTGAATTCACCTCTTATTGCTCTCTGCTTCCTCTTCCAACAAGATGTGAAGTGTTAATGTCTCCCAGTTAGACATGCCTGCTGTCAGGAGCCGCCTTTCCCAGAACCTGTCCCTACATGGTTAGCTGTAATACCTCATACTGTGCACCAAAATAAGTTCTTCCACCCTCAAATTGCTTCGTGTCGGACATTTCAACACAGCAACTAGAAAAGTAGCCAAAACAGAAAATTCATAGAGAGAAGCAGGCCGTTCTATAATACATCTAACTATGAAATTCCAGAGCTTTGGAACTGGTCGGATAGAAGATTGCCTGTGAGTTTGGAGACGTGAGCTAGGAAGGGTTAGAGTGCTATCACGGAGCTTAGTGGGCATTCTGATAGGAGTTCGGAGAACTAAAGCAATGAGGGAACGTGGGCCATGGAAGACTATTTCACGAGGTTTCTGACTGGAAATAGTTACTCATTAGGAACTGGACTGACGTGTCGTGGCCCGTGAGGGTCCAACATAAATTTCCTAATTCCTCAAACCGGCTGGAACGGAGTCGCGAGGAAAAGAACTGACACAGCTTGCACTGTCATCATGGAAAATGGCCAGCTCGCCGTTTATTCTCCAAACATTTTATATACCCACACCAAATTGAGCGGGGAGGGGGAAAACCAATTACGCCATCACCTAGGCAACCAGGTGCCTGGGCTCCAGTCACATCCGCACCTAGCAGTCAGGTAGGCCCTGAATTAGCATCTCTATAAGACATCCTTCCAAATTACAAAAGGAAGGAAGCACCAAATATCTGAGCTCTTAAGTCATCAGCTTCAGTCAAACATCTCTTCTCAGGTTATCCACATTTTAGAAGCTAGGAGCAGGAATCCTGGCCTTTGTTAAGGGCAGAGACAGCTTGTCTGCAGAGCTACGTGGTCAGCTCGGACTGGGCTAATGGCTTTTGTGCCATATCGAAATATGGGCCCACACTGACAGCAACTGATGCTTCACTTGGACAAAGAATCTTGCTGCATTCTCTCCCATTCATGGTAGGTTGTAATTTATTAGAATGCAAATTCATTTTCAAGGATAAAACCTAAACCTAGGATATCACAACAATTTTCATCTCAAAGAACCTTACCTTACAAGCATTTCCCTATGGGTGAACCTCAAGAGAACACAGAGGCCACTGGACATGGGGCCCAAGAGGCCTATAACTTATTTTGATCGAGCAGTAGATACTAGTGGCATTGTCTACATGGTACTAGCCTTGTAGGCATCAAAAACAGAGGTCATGGAGTCTTGCCCCCAAAGCTCCAAACAACTTCTAAGACCAAGTAATGTGTGTTGCTATGGAACTCTATACAAGAAATAACTAAGACATCATTACATGAAGCTGAGATAGTGAACCATATGTAGCAAGGAAGACCTCATGTTGCTGGAAATGCCAGTACTATGGGACATTTGCAGAAGAAAGCTCTAGATGTAGGATGTAACTGAGTCAAGAGAGTGGTCTTTTAAAATATGGAGAACAGACATCAATGGTTGGGGCTCCCTGAAGTATCAGAACCTGATTCCATGATGAGGCCCAGATGCTGGAGATTGGATTGCAGGAGGTTTTTATTCCCTACCGGGTTTCATTCTTGCTTTGTTTGCTCTTTCCTTTCTCTGTAATTATTCCTCCCTTATGGAGTAGAAATATTTATTCCATCCCATATCAAAGTTATGAAACTGTTTTTTATCTTACAGAGTTTCTTTTAACAGATTGCCTTGATGCTCAGAAGGGATTTCAGACTTTGAACTATTGAACAGTGTACGGACTCTTGAAATCCACCAGAACTGTTTCAATTGCAATGAATGCATTTTGAATTATGAGATGGACAAGGGACAGTCTCATGGTAAGACCACGCTCTTTAGAATTCTGTAGGAAGAATGAAGAGCCTTTCTGAAATAGAGAACTGTGGGCTAATTGGTAGGATTTTGTACCTGCCCCCACTTCCTGTCTGCTCTTTGTTTACTGTTCTACCAAGATATAGGGATCCTCATGCCTTCTCCTCTATGGGGAACACTTTTCTCTCAAACTGTAACTCACAATAAACCCCACCTCCCTTAAATTGCTTCTTGCAGATATTTAGTCACTGACCAAGAAAAGCAGTCAAAACAAAGGGGAAAAAAAGTAATTTACTCATAGGACAAAAGCTTAGAGTTACCACAATATTCACACACAAATGAGAGGAAATATTTAGTGAACATGAGGGTCCAAGCATCTCTCTGATACAAATTCCCACATCACCAATAGAAATTTGGAAGAATTTTGTAAAGATATTATTAGATGTGAGCCACATCAATTAATTCAGTTTTTCTCTAAGATCTCAACTCATAGTTTTTAAAACTTAAAAATTAAATATTGTCAAGATGCAGATTAAATGTTTCAACAATCATCTCAATGGGAATTCTAAACATTTATAGGAAATTTTCACAGATATAATATTATTTAATATTCTCTCAATTACCTTTACTTAAAATAAAACTATTTCTATTTTAAGGCTTATGAAGAAGACCTCAAAGATTTGGTCTTATGGTAGATGACACAGAGACTTCTCAAGGTAGCTCTGAGTGAGAAATAGTATCATCTTAGTCTTCCAACCTTCTTTTTTTTTTTTCCAACCTTCTTTCTAGCAAGGCACTCACTTTCATGTGACTCAGCAATACTTATTGATTGTGAACAATACTTCTTTATTTTCATCACATTGTCTTTAAATATAAACATTAATTAGATAATGTTTATAGCATATGTTGATAAAAGAGAATGACAATAAATTTTTTATGTGTCTATATTCTGGTGAAAGCTTTATGTACAAAAGAGAAAAGCAAAGATTTGCTGCATAACTCACATAGCAAGGAATTCTACTTTGAATTGTTATTTGAATTTTAACACATATATACAATGAAATACCATCATATTAACCTTCATTCCATATCACCTCTAATCCCATCATATCCTCTTGAAGAAATCCTCCACCCAACTTCAAGGATTTTATTTTTATTTTTTAAATTAGTGCCGCTCATATGTGCATGGTTATGAGGCCTTTCACTCGAAATTGGGTATCTAAACAATGGCTATATTCTCAAAGAGGAGACCTAAGAGAGTCTCAGCCTTGGTCAAAACAGCTTCATTTTGCAGGCAACATCAATCAATCAGTCAGTGAGTGCTTAGCCTTAAATAAGACATCAGTGTCAGCCCTTCCGCAAGGCTGGAGTAGCATCATGGAAGTTTGAATATAAGTTCTAGAGAATGGACAGGAGAGCTGAGGAAAGCTGCCTTCTGGACAGGGTATGGTTAGCACACTCATGAACACACAGCATCTGTGGTCACCAGCATAAGACTTGCAAAATTCCAGCATAGGTGAGGGAAATGATGTCCAGGCCTCACCCTTCACTGAGCTCTTCACTGATATTTTAAAGAATATCAGTATCTTACTCTGAAGCATAGTCTGTAAGGCAGGACCAGGATGTAGATTCTGAGGAAACAGTGGGGGCTGGCACTGGAGTTGATAGAGCCGTTGAAGTAATAGGTAGACGATTTGAAATCTGTTGGAACAGATTATCAAGACAGAGATAAGATTAAGAAGTTTAGAAAAGAAATTGGTTTTTTCGAGACAGAGATAAGATTAAGAAGTTTAGAAAAGAAATTGTTTTTTTTTTTTTTAAGGTACACTTGAAACTTTTAGTTTATAGTCTTGGTAGTCAGAATGAGGAGTCCCAAGACCAAGAAAAGGTTAGGCTTGTGATCCTGGTAGTTGGAAAGAGGAATTCCAAAGCTATGGAACTGGGGAGAGATCCCACCTTCAGGAATAATCAAAGACAGGAAAACTTAGGTTAGTGGTTGACAGGAGTTCTTATATGGAGTCTATTGAGAGTTCTTGAGAAGAACCAGAAAAAATTAGATTAGCTATATAAGGTTAAATGGGGAATAGTTGTTGTTTCTGAAAGCAGGATCTGGTTAAGTTGGAGGAGTATTTGATTGGTTTTTGTTACATCAGAATAGCCATTCCTGGAGTGTTTACATATGTTCTGAAATTTAAATATTTTAGGAAGATGGATGATTGGGAAGAAGGTTTATCTGTAATTTGTTGGTGTTGAAAGGTTGAGATAATTTGACTTTAGTTCTCAAAGGAAGACTTAAATTGTCAAATGGAAAGTCAGCTGTAAAGGTGGGGAATGCCAACTAAGGTATCAACAGCAAAGAGGACTGTGGCTAAAGGCGGGCTTGGAAGAGAGGTGTAAAGGAAGTAGTAGGAAGCAGTGAAGGAGGTATGAATGAGGTAGGAGAAAGTTTGTTGGCTGACCTTGACCAAAGTGAGGGCTTGGCTGTGAGAGTATGGATATTTTGGAGAGGAGACAGATTGGATGCAGTACATCTTTTATGTCTTGTAACTGAGAATGTGGGCTTTAGGAGAGTCAGTTGGTGGTGGATATTTTACAATCATTTGGGCAGAGGAAAAGTTTCAGTGTGAGAAAAGAGATGAGATTTGTGGGGATTGGGGTTCGTGACAAAACAGGCATCAGATAGTGAAGATAAATATGTAAAGTGGAGGTTAGGACAGTATCCTATGCTGATAAAGGTTAGATATGTTGAAATCGGGGTTATACAGTAGGCTTGCCTGGACGGATGTGGAATGAATGATAAAGGAAGAGTGAGTCATAAAAGTAGAGTGAAAAGGTCGTTGACAGGCTGTCACGTCAGCACAATTACTGTATGTACAGATAATGGAGGAGTCAGTCTGGTGTGGCCATCTGACAGGAAGGAGCTATCAGCATTATAAAAGTGTAGGCAGAAATAGTTAGAGGACCCTCTTGTGTATTAAAGGAACTGGGTAGGAGGTTTTTAAGGGTTTGGGACAAGTGTAAAGATCTGGGGAATGTTGTTAGAGTAAAGGGTTAAGTACAGAGGGACTTGGGGGGACAGGTAATAAATGTGAGTGATGAGTTTTTGATAAGAGAAGTCTGGACAGATAGAATCATAAACAGTAGGAGACATTGGAGTCCTTTGTAAATTAGGAGTTGAGAGAGATGGAGTGGGGGAAACAGATTGTGAGAAGGGATCAATGGGTTATGAGAAAGGATCCGGGATTTGTTTGTTAGAATTGGAGTTGAGCAGAGGAACTGCAGCAAGAGCTTGTAGGCATGGGCCCCAGCTGTGGAAAATAAATTTAAGGAATTGTTTGAGGATGGGAAGAAGGAGGAGGAATCCAGAAGCATCTTGGTATAGGGGATATACTAGAATTTTAGCAGTGGAGGATAGGAAACCTGAAATGACCCTATCCTATAGCAATACTGACAGATATCTTGCATATCACCATAGAACCTTCATTTGGTGATGGAGATAGAGACAGAGACCCACACTGGAGCACTGGACTGAGCTCTCAAGGTCCCAATGAGGAGCAGAAGGAGGGAGCACATGAGCAAGGAAGTCAGGACCACGAGGGGTGCACCCACCCACTGAGACAGTGGGGCTGATCTATTGGGAGCTCACCAAGGCCAGCTGGACTGTGACTGAAAAAGCATGGGATAAAACCGGACTCTCTGAACATGGCGAACAATGAGGGCTGCTGAGAAGCCAAGGACAATGGCACTGGGTTTTGATCCTACTTCATGTTCTGGCTTTGTGGGAGCCTAGCCAGTTTGGATGTTCACCTTTCTAGACATGGAGGGAGGGGGAAGGACCTTGGACTTTCCACAGGGCAGGGAACCCTGACTGCTCTTTGGACTGGAGAGGGAGGGGGAGAGGAGTGGGGGGAGGGGAAGAAGGGTGGGAGGAGGGGGAGGGAAATGGGAGGCTGGAAGTGGAAACTTTTTTTCCCTTTTCTCAATATAAATAAATAAACAAATAAATAAATAAATAAATAAAAGATTCAGGACTAAAAAGTGAGTGGTGTTGCCAGGGATAGATGGGAGGATAGCCTACGCGATAGAGACTTACAGACTGAAAAGAACTATAGCAGGATTAATGGAGCAAAGGTCTTGGACTAAGTGGAAGGTACTATTAGGTTTTTGACTGTTAGTACTGGATTGGTGTAGGGTGTGGTAATAGGAGCGACGGGGCTGCGTCCCCAGCACCCCGGCCGCCTGCTAGCTTATGCCCTAAATAACAACACACAAACTGTATTCATTTAAACACTGCTTGGTCCATTTCTATCTAGCCTCTTCTCGGCTAACTCTCGCACCTGGACTAGCCCATTTCTTATAATCTGTATAGCCCACCAGGTGGCTTACCAGGGAGATTCTAGCCTATGTCCATCCTGGGTCAGAGCTTCATCATGTGCGTCTGGCCTGGCGAGGGGAGCATGGCGTCTCTGAGCTCACTTCCTCTTCCTTCCAGCATTCTGTTCTGTTTACTCCTCCCACCTATGTTTTAACCTATCAGCGCCAAGCAGTTTCT
Organism: Microtus oregoni; assembly: GCF_018167655.1. Lineage (NCBI taxonomy): Eukaryota > Metazoa > Chordata > Mammalia > Rodentia > Cricetidae > Microtus > Microtus oregoni. The sequence goes on from NW_024543071.1 coordinate 22,039,592, forward strand.
TTATTGCTTAACCAATGAAATCAACAGATTGATATATGACACTCCCACATCAGTAGGGTGAAGAGGTGGGGCATAGAAGTGATGGCTTTGAGGCTTAGGCAGAGGCTGATTAAAGATGGGAAGTAATGGGTCTGGAAATGTAGGCAGCAGGGTCTTTGAGAATGATGTGCAGTGAACAGGGAAAGAGAGAAAGGTGGCAGTCCATAAAATGGGGGTTAGAGGGAGGTTGGCAGTCCATCAGATGGGGCTGAAGGGTAAGAGGGGTGTTGGAATTTCAGAGAATGAAAGAGAGTACAAATGGGCTGAGGAAAGGAAGAAGAGGGACACAGGGGTGTATTTTGACTATGGTGAGGTAGACAGATGAGTGGAAAAAATACAGTAGTATAGAGAGAAGGAAAGAAAGCCAGGATAACTTTTAATATAGGTTAAAATCTTTTTCCAGGCCTTTCTGACTTACATAAGCTTTCATCTCTTCAGAAACATTTTTTGGACTGCTGTAACTTCAGACCTATATACTTTTAATTTTCTATTTATTGTTACCTTTATTATTTATTCTTCTCTCATATATTATATCCTGACCACAGTTTCCCTCCCTCCCCATCTCATTGCAGAAGCAGCTGGTGTTCAGCTCTCAGGAAAAGTATGTTCTAATTATTTTGATAGTTTATAATAAATTAATATTACTTTTAAAATATTAGGTCTTGAAACTTAAATCCTTGTTAATTTTGAGTCTTGAAAAGTGAATTGAAGACTGAATTGGAGATCTTTTAGGATGAAAATAAACCATAAACTTGTGTCGTTACAGAATATCACAGTTCTTTTTTATGACTCAGTTTAAGCTGGAGGCAGTGTCAGGACAAAAATGAGTTATGTGGGAAAGTGGCAAGGGCCTTGGCAGAGGGAGGCATGAGATAACAAGACCAAGGCCATAAATTATGGGCAGTTACTGGCCACTACTGAAATGGTGTAACAGCAGAGGTGGAGCTGACATGTGAGCAAAGGTCATGGGGAATTTGGGTTTGCAACATGAGGGGGACTTCCAAGGGGACCTGAAGAAGCTGCTGGACTTAGCAGTCAGCTCTTGAGTGAGATGTTTAATAAATGATCATTAAAAGGATTGCTGTCAGAAGGAAGCTCCAGTTTTCAGGGAGGGTAGAAACGATGCGAGTTTGTTTATGTTTCCTAATAAGGAGTGTTGGGGAGGGTGTAGTTGGTTTTGCTTGGGTTCTGTAAATGATCACAGACTTGACCATAGGCTGGACTGGGCCTTGCAGAATGGGCAGGGTTTACACAGGAGGGAGTGTGGCTGTCCATCAGATGGGTAGAGAGAAGGAGGAGGCTGTTGGAGTGTTACCAAGCCCAGGCAGGCTGAAGGGAAGGGGACTTTGACAGCTAGCTGCAAAGGGGAGGGTAGTAGCAGAGGTCTGAGGGGCACAGCCAGTAGTAGCTGAGGGATGGGTGACTCCACAACAGTGTGTACTGTACAGCAGGGGGCAGGACTGGCTGCATGCCCAGCTCAACAGCAGGTGGAAACAGAGTATCCTTCAGTCAGCGTTCCTGCAGCCTTAAAGTGTTAAATGGGACATGAAGAAAGGGGTACAAAGGCATGTTGAAAAGTTCAGAGTGTAAGAGTTACCCAGAGACCTTGAAGCAAACAGAAAAGAAAGTAGAAAGATGTTCAAGTGCCAAAGTTATTGTTAATTTCTGAAGTGCACAGTTAATATGAGTTTTTCATGTGGGGAGAGCATTTCCATCACTAGAGAAGGCCAGTGAGCCAAAATTGAGAGACCAGCATTCCCACATCTCTTGAGAGGCCAAAAACAGAGATTCTTCCTTTTTAATTAGACAAAAAAAAAGGGTAGGGCTGGAGAGATGGCTCAGTGGTTAAGAGCACTGCCTGCTCTTCCAAAGGTCCTGAGTTCAATTCCCAGCAACCACATGGTAGCTCACAACCATCTGTAATGAGGTCTGGTGCCCTCTTCTGGCCTGCAGACATACACACAGACAGAATATAGTATACATAATAAATAAATAAATATTTTTTAAAGAAAAGGGTAATGCTGAACTTCACCTCACATTATAATCATTTTTTTCAGTTTTAGTTTTACGGTAATTATAGATTAGAAATTTGGCATTAAAAAGTGTCAGCAAAGCTAAAGACAATAAATCATTGCACAGCAAAGAGAATTGCAGATGTGTTTGGGGGTGACCCTGGAAGTTGGCCAGAATGGATGAAAAGGATTCCCTGGATCTTGAGGGGATGAGGCAATGTAAATGATAGGCTAGAGAGACATACCGAGCAGAAGAGCTCAACTGTGCTCTGGAGGAAGAAGTTGCAGAATGAGGCATATGGTGTTCATTCAGACTGGGATGAAACAGATCTGGAACTTGGAAGGCACAGAAATCCATTTGCAACTGGGGTGGTATCAAGGTCTTTGGGGTCAACCAGAGATTTCAGATTAAAGTTCTGCAAAATGGTGGTCAGGAATAAAAATAGCTCCATTCGGGCTAGGCCTTCTCCTACACAAATCTGTTTTCCTACAAATAAGAAAGAGTATACCTAAAGAATACTTTTCAGTCAAGGACTTTCATATTCAGACAGCACCTCAGGAAGCAGACAGATAGTAAAGAGATCCTAGATAGTTGAATGAACTTTCATGTAAGAAGGTGGGCTTCTGAGTTCTTATCCAAGACAAAGAATTGGCAGGCTCTTACTCATTTGTGAAATGTCTGGAGAGACTTTCAAATCTCCTGCCAACACATCTCATTGGTAGAAATACATAACTTTTCTTTTTCCAAGTTATTCAAACCCCCACTGTGGTCTAAAGCAGCCTACTCTAGTTTAGACAAAGCTAATCCATCCCATACTCCAAGCATATAAGAACCCAGTCCATTCAGGATAACTTGGAAAAAGACTCATGTTCCCTGCCCTATGCAGGAATTTGGTTTCTTTGTGTGTTCTGCTATATGGTGTATGTGAATTTTTCCTTTCCATAAAATTTGGATGAACATTATCACTATGTCTTTTGTGCCTCTTAATTTTTTAAATCAGCAAAGACATCAAATTCTTTTCCATACCCCTAGATGGTATCATATGATGTGGGAGTGGTTTCTTATTAATAAAGAAACTGCCTAGACCCATTTGATAGGCCAACCCTTAGGTAGGCGGAGTAAACAGAACGGAATGCTGGGAGAAAGAAGCTGAGTCAGGGAGTTGCCATGATTCTCCCACTCCAGACAGACGCAGGTTAAGATCATTCCTGGTAAGCCAGCTCATGGGCTACACAGATTAATAGAAATGGGTTAGATCAATTTGTAAAAGCTAGCCAATAAGAAACTGAAACTAATGGGTCAGACAGTGTTTAAAAGAATACAGTTTCCGTGTAATTATTTCGGGTAAAGCTAGCCGGGTGGCAGGACACAGCCCGCCGCTCCGTATTTCAACAGAGTGGCACCCAACGTGCTAATGAACTCCACGTAAAACCTGAGAGGGCTTAAAAAGGAGAGAGAGAGAATTTAAGACAGCTTTTTGCTGTTTGTGGGTTGCGTCCGCAAAGAAATTGTCCTGACTCAGCAGCAGGAAAAAACTGGCTGTTTTAAAATGCCGGCTTTCTGGGCTGTGCCACCATTGCGATCTCTGTCTGGCTCCTGTGGGAGACAAAGCTTTTAAATGGAGCATTTGGAATAAAGCTTGCTTGATGGCAATGTGGACTGCTGTGTGCCTAGAACTGTGTGTGGCTCAGGGGCACCAAATGGCTCTGAGGCAGGAGCAGCTTGGCTCAGTTCTGCCATGCTGAACTGTGCTGGTCTCAGGCAGGAACTACCGTAATTACCATAAAAACAGCGCAGTTAAGGTTTCAACTGGGCAGGACACAGGCGGTACCGTATTACCTGTACATGGCGCAACTTAAGTTTTTAAGAACTTCTTAACATTTTAAGAAATGCTCCTGGATAGTAAAAAAATGTTACAGATTCACAATAAAACAGATTCAGACATAAAAGACCACACTGTTGGATAAATGTACATAGGCTTGAGAGAGAGAATAAAAACAATATAGAGAATAAAGTTAATGGTTTAAAAAAAAAGGTAAAGTCTTTAAAGAGACAGAGTACAGATAGTTAAGAGATTAAAAGAAATAAACAAAAATAAGCCACGTAAAAATGGAAAATTCACAGAGAGTCTGGATTATGTACATTATGTTTTCTTTAAAATTTTTGACTGTTAAGGAGCTAGGTACAGAAAGACATTTCATTCTATGGGCTGCCAAATGGAACCAAAACGGATATCATGAGGGTATGACTTCAAAATTTGGGCCTAAGGATATGATGCTTTGGAAAGGGTCTTCTTTTGTTTTCACAGAGGACCAGACCCTATGGACTGCATCTATCCCGATATGGTATGATAGACCACGACCTCCTGAAAAGTTCCTGTGAACACCATCAAAAAATTACTTTACTCAATTGACAACTGAGATAAACCTGACACACAGGTTACACCCTAAATGATCTGATTAACAGCGCCCCCATTCAGCAGGAAGCAGTTTGGAGAGAAAAAACTGCGCCCATGTTCCCAAAATATTGTTTGTAAATGTTCTTTTACATTTAAAGGGGGAAATGATATAGGTATGAGTAATTTGCATTGGTGTGGATTTTACAGTCAATTTTGTTATATGTATATGTATTTCTGATCTTGATTAAGGTATTGTGATTGTGTAGTTCATTTAAAAATGTAATGTATAATTAAAAAATATAGGTTAATGGTTAATCATCAATAATAGTCAAGCTTGTAGTCATGTTAGTTAGATTTTCTAGATATATAGAGATACATTTCAGTTAGATAGACATTCTTCATATCTTTCAAAGACTGCAGAATATGGCATTTAATGTTTTAATAACTTAGGACTTTTCATGACAATGAGACATATCTGCTCCTGGTGGCACCAATCTACTTCGAGAGGAAGATGGGCATCGAAGAGGATCCTTATGGAGTTGGATAGCCATTTGGGCAAGAAACTGCTCTTGCCTGGACTGTTACATAAAATGGACACAGAGAACCCGCAGAGAGAGGACTGCTGAACTTGCCTAAAGGTGAGATGGTCTTTTGGGGTTCATGACTCATGAAAGAGTCTGCGAGACATTCTGCAGGACACAGCAGATAGTGACTGAACTGTCTTTGAAATTTCCTGCTTCATGGAAATGTCTGCTGGATACTATGGGCCTGAAGGCTGAAGATGGATGCCCCAACCATACAAAAGAACTTTGGGTGACTGTCCAGGCAGCAAGATGTCTCTGTCATTTCTAGAGTTTTCTTATTTCTTGTTTACTTAGGTAGTATTATATCCTTCTGGAGTCTTTGATGGAGTTGAAGAATAAATAGATAGTTATAGTTTTCCTTAGTTATGATAAAAGATAAAATAGATATAAATATAGTAACTGTAATTCTTGCTTGATAACTGTTTTGCTATATGTAATTTTACTATGTTAAAGTTAAAGCCTTTCTTTTTTGTTTAAACAGAAAAAGGGGAAATGATGTGGGAGTGATTTCTTATTAATAAAGAAACTGCCTAGACCCATTTGATAGGCCAACCCTTAGGTAGGCGGAGTAAACAGAACGGAATGCTGGGAGAAAGAAGCTGAGTCAGGGAGTCGCCATGATTCTCCCACTCCAGACAGATGCAGGTTAAGATCATTCCTGGTAAGCCAGCTCGTGGGCTACACAGATTAATAGAAATGGGTTAGATCAATTTGTAAAAGCTAGCCAATAAGAAACTGAAACTAATGGGTCAGACAGTGTTTAAAAGAATACAGTTTCCGTGTAATTATTTCGGGTAAAGCTAGCCGGGTGGCAGGACACAGCCCGCCGCTCCGTATTTCAACAATCATAATTATTTGATAAATAATTGGAGGGATGGAGATATGGGCCACTTGGTTGATAAATGACATTTTCTCCATATTTAATACTAGCAAATATAACATCAAACTATTCAGATAATAATTTCAAGATGGTGGAGTAGCAACACCAAACACTAGAAGTCTCATCCACAGAATGGAAATAAAAGAAGACATGAATAATTTTCAGTGGCCACAAGTGGGCTTAGTAGGCCTTGGGAAGGTGTAAAAAGGAAAACTGAGTACTCCAGAAAATATGGAGAATAAAAGAAATATAAGCAGAGAGAATTGATCAAGCCTGATACTTTTCTCATTATTTTATTGAAATAACCTCATATTATTTGAACAAGATATTTTCAGAAAATTACTTCTTTTCCACTGAAAAAATTATGTGCATTAGTTCACTAAAATGTTGAAGTGAATCAATATAAAATCAAAGTTATAGATGTGTTATATAATAAATATATGAGGATTTTCTCCATTTTGTATTTAAATTAAAATTTAAATAAATTAGTGTGTAAATTTAACATCTCTGTATTATTATCTATCACCTATGTAACTATGTATGTATGCATGTATGTATCTGTAGCTCAATATTTCAGTATTTATGTTCCAACAATAACTATTATTTTAGAACATAGAAATGCTATCATTTACTCTCAGTTCTCATCGATAAAACAATTTTGTCCAATATACAACCTATATTAAAATACTTCAAGAATTTTTATGAAATTACATTTGTAGATTTATATAAGCATAGACACACATGTGTGTCTATGTTTGTGTGTGTGTACATGACCATGTGTGGTGGTCAAAGGACAACTTTTAGGAATCTTTTGGTTTTTAAAATTATTTTATTTATCCATAGACTGTACTTTTATCATATTCTGTTCTATTCCCAACTCCTCCCAGATTCCCTTCCCTATCCACCCAACTTCATGCTCTTTTTTTCTCTTAAAAACAAAACAACTCAGTGAAGAAAAGAAGATGCCAGGTTATCAGTCATGTGACCTACCTTGTCAACATTTAAAACTGACTATTCTAGTATGCAATTAACTGTAATAATTTCCACAAACAGATTATTTATCTACTCAATAGTCTCACAATGGATACATTTAGTCATGTCAAAATACAAAAACCAAAGTGACTAGAAGAACTTAGTATCCTAAGGAAGGTAAATGGAGTTGTGCCTTTGATCAAAAAGTGGTTGGTTACTCCACAACAAAGTTGCCATCAGTTTCAATTTTTAAACCTGCCCGAACCGGTGGTCCTAACCCAAATCATAAAAATGATTCTATTTCTATATTATCATCCTTTTATTTTTCAAGTTGTTCTAAATGTAATAAAATCTCCATATTTTTAATCAACTCCTACTGGTCAGTGATAGCACCGAATAACATTTATTACTTTTGGGTCTTGTTATTCCAGAAGACATTTTTTAAAACTTTATCAGACATGTATATGAAACATTCATTCGTATGGTGTTTTTCATACAAAAGCAAACTTCCACATGAATGGTGCGGTGGCTGCAGTGGTGAAGGAGAACAGTAGGTGGTGATAGAAACCAGTGTTAAGCTTGTTGATAATGCAAACAGATTCAGAAGTGTTGGCACCAAATATCCCATTACTTAGTACTTCAAATGCTATTAGGAGACATTGAATCAAGACCACTGCCACTGAACTCCAGCTATTTACTCCCTGTTTTTTACATGATCTTTCTGGCCGTGTCTCAGCAATGGTTTCCTCATCTCTAGATCAAAAACTTAAACTGTGTGATACTCATTGTTCCTTTTGGTTCCATGACTTTTATGAAACTTGACTTCTCTATGCCTCTTATTTCTAGCGTACTGCTATAATAACATCACTGACATCTGTGCTACATGATGATAAAGAGTTTCCCAACCCAGAGAGATTTAATCCTGGTTATTTTCAGGATGAGAGTGGCAAGTTTAAGAAACAATAGCTGTAAAGCAAAGAATATTGAAACTGAAGTAATAGGAGCGGCGGCGAGGCTGCGTCCCCAGCACCCCAGCCGCCTGCTTGGCTAGCTTATGCCCCAAAATAACAACACACAAACTGTATTCATTTAATTACTGCTTGGCCCATTCTCTTCTAGGCTAATTCTCACATATTAATTTAGCCCATTTCTAATCATCTGTGTGTAGCACCCCAAGGTGCGCTTACCGGGGAGATTCTAGCCTAGTCCATCCTGGGTCGGAGCTTCATCCCGGGAACGGGGCATGGTGTCTCTCTCAGGCGTCTGCTCCTGAGAGGAAAGCTGTCGAGACTGAGCTCACTTCCTCTTCCTCCCAGCGTCCTGTTCTGCCTACTCCTCCCACCTATCCTCTAACCAATAAAATGGGCCAGGGCAGTGCCTTTATTAGCCAATGACCTTCCTCCATCATGAGACTATAGTTCATGATCCTAGAGAAGCTAAGTAACAAGGTGAACCCTAAGAAAAACATACAGAGAAACACCTGGACAGGGGAAATAGACAAGATAACCTGACAAAATTGGGAGCATGGAGTCGGGGGAGAAGAGGGGTGGAAGGGAAAAAGGAGGAAAGAAGGCGGAGAGGAGGACTTGAGGAAATGGGATAGTCAAGATGGAGATGAGAGCAAGGAAAAAGATATTTTGATTGAGTGAGCCATTATGGGGCTAGCAAGGAACCTGGCACTAGAAAAATTCCCAGGAATCCACAAGGATGACCCCAGATAAAACCCTAAGCAATATAGGAGAGAGTGCCTGAACTGGCTTTGCCCTGTAGTCAGATTGATGAATATCTTAAATGTCACCATAGAACCTTCATCCAGCAACTGATGGAAAAAGAGGCAGAGACCTGCAGCGGAGCATTGAACTGAGATCCCAAAGTTCAGTGAGGAGTGGGAGGAATGATACTATGAGCAAAGAGGCCAAGACCATGATGGGGACACCCACTAAAACAGTGTGTGTCCAAATAGACTAGAGTCGCAAAAAGCCAGTACATGCAATAGAAACAAGTCCCGGTGCCACATCAATGGTTTCTCAGTCAGCCCCCATTGTCAGCCACATTCACAGAGTCCAGTTTGATCACGTGGTTGCTCAGTCCCAGACCAGTTGGCTTTGGTGAGCTCCCATTAGATCAGGCACACTGTCTCAGTGGGTGGACCAAGCCCTCGCGGTCCTCACTTCCTTGCTCATCTTCTCCCTCCTTCTGCTCTTCAACTGGACCTTGGGAACTCAGTACAGTGCTCTGATGAAGGACTCTGTCACTATCTCCATCCATTGCCGAACGACAGTTCTATGGTGATATTCGAGATATTCATCAGTGTGACTAGGGGACAAGGCCATTTCAGGCATCCTCTCTTCTGCTGCCCAAGGACCTAGCTGGAGACATCCCTGTGGACACCTGGGATCCCCTCTAGAGCCAAGTCTCTTGCCAACACTAAAATGGTTCCCTTAATGAAGATATCTTCTTCCCTGCACCTATATCCTCCCTTCCTCCATCTCAACCCTCCCACTCCCCCAAGCTCTCCTCAATACTTCCCTTCTCCCTTCTCTCTCCCCCTCTCCCCTTCCCTCACCCCACTCCCACCCCACCCTCATGCTCCCAACTTTTGCCCAGCGATCTTGTGAACTTCCAATTTCCAGGAGAATCTAAATATGTGGGGCTTTTTTTATTATTTTGTTTCTCTAGGCTTGTGAACTATAGGCTCAATGTCCTTTGTTTATGGCTAGAGTAAACTAATGAGTAAGTACACACCATATTCATCTTTTTAGGTCTGTGTTATCTCACTCAGGATAGTATTTTCTATTTCCATCCATTTGCATGCAAAATTCAAGATGTCATTGTTTTTTACCGCTGAGTAGTACTCTAATGTGTATATGTTCCACACTTTCTTTATCCATTCTTCCATTGAGGGGCATCTAGGTTGTTTCCAGGTTCTGGCTATTACAAATAATGCTTCTATGAACATAGTTGAACAAATGCTTTTGTAGTATGATAGGTCATCTCTTGGGTATGTTCCAAAGAGTGGTATTGCTGGATCCTGAGGTAGGTTGACTCCCAATTTCCTAAGAAATCACCACACTGATTTCCAAAGTGGTTGTACAAGTTTGCATTCCCACCAGCAATGAATTAGTGTTCCTGTTACTCCACATCCTTTCTAGTATAGGTTATCATTGCTTTAAATCTTTGAAGAAAAAACAATTGAAGAAGACACCAAAAAGTGGAAAAATCTCCCATGCTCTTGAGTAGGCAGAATTAACATAGTAAAAATGGCAATCTTACCAAAAGTAATCTACAGATTCAACGCAATGCCCGTCAAAATCCCAGCAAAATTCTTCACAGACCTCGAAAGAACGGTACTCAACGTCATACGGAAAAGCAAAAAAACCCAGGATAGCCAAAACAATCCTGTACAATAAAAGAACTTCTGGAGGTGTCACAATCTTTGACTTCAAACTCTACTACAGAGCTACAGTACTGAAAAAAGCCTGGTATTGGCATAAGAACAGAAAGGAGGACCAATGTAACCGAGTGGAAGACCCAGATATCAACCCACACATCTTCAAACATTTGATTTTTGACAAAAAAAGAAAAAAATATCAAATGGAAAAAAAGAAAGCCTATTTAACAAGTGGTGTTGGCATAACTGGATATCAACATGTGGAAAAATGAAAATAGACCCATACCTATCACCATGCACTAAACGAAGCCCAAATGGATCAAAGACCTCAACATAAAGCCAGCCACACTGAACCTTATAGAGGAGAAAGTTGGAAATACACTTAAATGCATTGGCACAAGGAACTACTTCCTAAATATAACCCCAGGAGCACAGACACTGAGAGAAACAATTAATAAATGGGACCTCCTGAAACTGAAAAGCTTCTGTAAAGCAAAGGACATGGTAAACAAGACAAAATGACAGCCTACAGAATGGGAGAAAATCTTCACTAACCCCACATCAGACAGAGGTCTGATCTCCAAAATATACAAAGAACTCAAGAAATTGGTCACCAAAAGAACACATAATCCAATTTTTAAAAATGAAGTACAGATCTAAATAGAGAACTCTCAACAGAGGAATCTGAAATGGCTGAAAGACACTTAAGAAAATATTCAACATCCTTACTCACATCAGAGAAACGCAAATCAAAACAACTCTGAGATTCCATCTTACACCTGAAAGAATGGCCAAGATTAAAAACACTGATGACAATTTATGTTGGAGAGGTTGTGGGAAAAAGGGAACACTCCTGCATTGCTGGTAGGAATGCAAGCTGGTACAACCCCTTTGGATGTCAGTGTGAGGATTTCTCAGAAAATTAGGAAGCAACCTTCCTCAAGACCCAGTAATACCGCTTTTGCATATATATCCAAAGGATGCTCAATCGTGTCACAAGAACATGTGCTCAACTACATTCATAGCAGCTTTGTTTGTCATAGTCAGAACCTGGAAACAACCTAAATGCCCCTCGACCAAAGAGTGGATAAAGAAAATGTGGTATATTTACACAATGAAGTACTATACAGCAGAAAAAATAACAACATCTTGAATTTTTCAGAAAAGTGGATGGAGCTAGAAAACATTATTTTGAGTGAGGTAACCCAGACACAGAAAGACAATTATCACATGTACTCACTCATAGGTGGTTTTTAAACATAAAGCAAAGAAAACCAGCCTACAAACCACAATCCCAGAGGACTTAGACAACAATGAGAACACTAAGAGAGACTTACATAGATCTAATCTACATGGGAAGTAGAAAAAGACAAGATCTCCTGAGTAAATTGGGAGCATGGGGACCTTGGGGGATGTGTGAAGTGGGTGGGGAGCAGAGAAAATGTAGAGCTCAATAAAAATTCTTTTAAAAAAGGAATAAATAAGTATCCATCCTAAGAGAATGGGTTCTCAAAAAAGGGTCTTTGTTTACTGGCTCAGCCTAGATAGTAAGAAGGGCCTTGGATCTTCCCCAAAGCAAAGTGTCTTACCCTCTCTGAGGAGTGGATGGGGGATAGAAGGTGGGAAGGTGGAGGGAATGGAAACAGGGATTGGTGTGTAAAATGAAAAAAATGATAGTTTGTTTTTATTTTTAAAAAATAAAATATAATATAAAAAAGGAAAAAATAAATAAATGGGACCTCATGAAATTGAAAACCTTCTGTAAGGCAAAGGATACCATCAGTAGAACAAAATGGCAGCCTACAAAATGGGAAGAGATTTTCACCAACTCCAATATCCAAAATATATTAAGAGCACAAGAAACTAGACATCAAAAAAACCAATAATCTGATTTTTAAAATGGGATACATAACTAAACAGAGGATTCTCTATAGAAGAATCTCAAATGGCTGAGAAGCACTTTAAAGAGATGATCAACATCCTTAGCCATCAGAGAAATGCAAATCAAAACTAATTTGCGATATCATCTTACACCTGTCAGAATGACAAGATCAATAACACAACTGACAACTCATGCTGCGAGGGATGTGGAACGAGAGGAACACTCCTCCATTGCTGATGGGAGTGCAAACTTGTATAACACTGTGGAAATCAATATATTGGTTCCTCATAAAACTGGAAGTCAATCTACTTCAAGACCCAGTTATACCACCGATGTATATATACCCAAAGGACTCTCCATCCTACCACAAGTACACTTGCTCAACTATGTTTGTAGTGATTTTATTCATAATAGCCAGAAACTGGAAAAGAAAAAACCTAGATGTCCCTCAACCAATCAACAGATAAACAAAATGTGGTACATATACAAGATGAAGTATTACTCAGTTGTTAAAAAATGTTATCATGAAATTTTCAGGCAAATCAATGGAACTAGAAAAAAATCATCCTGAATGAGACCCAAATCCAGAAAGACAAACTTGGTATGTATTCACTTATAACTGTATATGAGCTGCTAAGTAAATGATAATCATGACAATCCACAGACTTAGAAAGGCTAAGTAACAAGGAGAGCTTTAAAGGAGACAAACTGATCTCCCTGGAAAGGGGAAACAGAATAAATTTTGCAGGTTGAGAGGGGGTGAGTAGGAATGGGAACAGAAGGGATCAGGTGGTAGAGGGATCTAGAGTGAGCATACAATAAGAGAGGATTGGAATTGGAGAGTATTTAGGTGGGTGGTGTGGAAACAGTGTGTTGTAGAATATTACTGGAAAAAGTGTTATGTTTATTTATGCTGTGAAATATTTGTTTAATGATGCAAAGATATGTTGCATTCTTTTATGTTGTGCCGTGGGCCTTTCCAGAAGAGCAGCAAGTTGCAATAGAAGCTCCAGGTGTCAGTCCACCAGAAGGGAATACTCTGATAGGTCAATCTCGTTTAGGCAAGGTAATGGGACTACAGACCCCAGAATGCCTTTTGCTTCTACTATGCCTTTAAATGTTTTTTTTAAATATTTATTTATTTATTATGTATACACTATTCTGCCTGTGTGTATGCCTGCAGGCCAGAAGAGGGCACCAGACCTCATTACAGATGGTTGTGAGCCACCATGTGGTTGCTGGGAATTGAACTCAGAACCTTTGGAAGATCAGGCAATGCTCTTAACCACTGAGCCATCTCTCCAGCCCACAGATATCTTCCTCTGGTATCTAGCATAGTGTGAATGGATATAAGGAGACCTCAACTGCCTGTAATATAGTGTTTATCTTTTGGAATCATCCAATTTTTCTATGCATTTTTACGTTTGGATTGTCAAGAAGATGACACCCTCCCTAAGGTGCACTGCATAATATGATAATAATAATGATAGTGTATACAGAGTTTTGATGAATAAAAATAAATACAAGGATATGTTTCATAGCCAAAGTCCGTGAGTCTCACCTAAGGAGCTGCATGAATTGTAGCTCAAGTTAATGACTAACAATTGAGTCCCAACAGCCCAGCTAGTTTAAATTCTTTTTACCTTAATGTCGGGTAGATGTGTTCACAGGTCTCAGAGTGCACCAGAAGACAATCTAAAGGTTTAAAAAGGCACACAGTTGAATGCAGAACTCTTTACACTCTGGGAACAAGAACAAAGCCACCCAATTATTGCTGGCTGATGTACTCTCTCCTTGCTAGGTTTGGTGGATGACCATAGGTGATGACTAATTCTTTATACCCATTTATATCCTCAGTTTCCTGGTATAAAATTATTAATGAATGGTTATGTACCTTAAAGATTTAAAGTAGAGTTGACTGATTCTTTTCCTTATGTAAAAGTTTAGGTTTGTGATTCCTTATAAGATTACCTTTCAAGAAAAATGATAAAGTAATTGGCCCTTTCTTTATAACTGCAAAATGCAGCCTGCCAGTGAAAGACCTGACTAAAACACCTTGATGGCCACATGGTTAATCTATAACACGTTGCTTCCTGATTCAGCATTAGCAGGAAAACATGTGTGGTTTTGAAAAGTAGCTTCCAGGGCCATGCTGCCAGAACAAACTCTGTCTTTTTCAGGAAGCTGAGCACTTGATTGGGGCTTGTGGGCAGCATGCTGCAAGTTACCTGTTGGGACCATGGGCAAACTGGTTACCAGAGTTGAGGTGATGAGCATGGCTTCCATTTGGCAGTCTCAGAGGCAGTGAACAAACCTCAACCATGATGGACTGGGTGAAGCCAAAAGGAAAAGCAGCCTTAGTCCGAGCCATGCTGCTTTGTATTTTGAGATGTGGTCCCGGTCAGAAAAGGATTATAGATATGCAATAAAGACAGATTCAGAATTTAAAACAAAAAAGACCTCTGAATGGGTCACAATATTGGATAAATATATGTAGACTTGGGAGAGAGAAGAAAAAGAGTATAGAGAGTTATGAAAAAAGTAAATAGTTATTTCAAAAATAAAACAAAGGTCTTTAAAGAGACAGAGTAAACTTGTACAAAAAAGTAATACAGTAAGAAAAAGAAGCCATGTAAAGATAGAATATACACAGAGAGACTGGATTATGTGTACTATTGTGTTTTCTTTGAATTTTCTGACTGAAGAGAGACATTTGGTTCTGGGGACTGCTAAGCTAAACCAACATATATACTTTAAAGGAATCTTAATTTCAAAATTTGAGTAAAGGATATGTTGCTTTGGAAAAGAGATTCTTCTTTTGTTTCCACAGAGGATGAGAACCTGTGGATTCCTTCCAGACTAATGTGGTTTGATGAACCAAAATCCCCCAAAAGTCGCTGTGAACAAAAGCAGGAAGCAGTTTGGAGAAAACTATGCTCAAATTCTCAAATATTATTTATAAATGTTTGTTTACATTTAAAGGGGATATGCTATAGAGATGGATACTTTGCTCTGATATGGATCTTGGTCTACTGATGCAAATTTTAGTTCAGTTTTGTTATATGTATATTTCTGTTCCTGATTAAGGTACTGTATTTGTGCAGCTCATTTAAAATTGTAATGTATAATTAAGAAATACAGGTTAATAGATAGTCATCTATAATAGTCAATCTTGTAATCATGTTAGGTTTTCTAGACATATAGAGATATAGTTCAGTAAGATAGGTATTCTTCAAATCTTTCAGAGACCTTCAGAATATGGCATTTAAAATATTTTAAGAACTTAGGAGTTTTCATGACAGTGAGACACATCTGCTCCTGGCAGCACCAATTACTTCAAGAGGCTGATGGGCATTGAAGAGGCTCCTTATGGAGTTGGTTAGCCATTTGGGCAAGGAACTGCTCTTGCCTGGAATGCTTGATGTTATGTTGTATGAACTATACATGCAGGACCCACAGAAAAATGACTGTTGAATTTGTCTAAAGGTGAGATGGTCCTTTGGGGTTCCTGCTTTATGAAAGAACTGCCAGACATTCTATGGGACACAGAAGAAAGTGACTGACAGACTGCCAATATAGGCGGAACTGTCTTTGAAATTCTCTGCTTCAAGGAAAAGTCTGCCAGATACTATAGGCCTGTAGGCTGAAGATAGATGCTCTGTTACAGAAGAACTTTGGGTGACTGTCTGAAGGCGTAAGTCATAAACAATGCCACACCAGTTTGGAATTATAATTAATAGGGTGGTATTTATTTAAAGGGGGAAAAAAACTTACAGATCACCGTCAGCCCTCTGCGCAACCAGGAAGGGAGTCTAGTCACCAGCGGAGCAGGAAGTGAAGAGAGAGAGGAGAGGGAAGTGGCCGCTTTTTTAAAGGGAGAGAGACCACGCCCCAATGGGCTGGTATCTCAGCGGCTATAGGCTGGAGGAGGGAGGACCTCCCGCAACAACTGTCCAGGCAGCAGGCAGCAGGCAGCAAGATGTCTTTGTCAAATCTAGAGTTTTGGGTGTTGCTTACAATTCACTTCCTGTTAACTTAGGTATCCTTCTGGAGTCTTTGATGGAGTTGAAGAATAGATAATTATAATTGTTTTCCTTAGTTATGATAAAAGATAAAGTAGATATAAATGTTGTAATTGTAATTCTTGCTTGATACCTGTTTTGTTATATGTAATCTTGTGATGTTAAAGTTAAAACCTTCCTTTTTATCAGCCGGACTAGAAAGGAACAAGCATAGGATCGAACTAGTCCCTCTGAATGTGACTGACAGTTGCATAGCTGGGGCAGACTGAGGGGCCACTCACAGTAGGCTTTATCCCTACTGCTTGTTTTGACTTTTTGGGAACCTATTTTCTTTGGATGGATACCTTGCCCAGCATAGATATAGTAGAGAGGGCCTTAGACCTTCCCCAAAGCAATGTGTCTTGCCTTCTCATAAGAGTGGATGGGGGTGGGGTGGAGAGTATGTGGAGAGAATGGGAGAAAGGGAGGGAGTGAGAACTTGGGTTGGTATGTATAAAAAAAAAGATAGTTTGTTTTCTTTATAAAAACTGAGAGATGGCTCAGTGGTTAAGAGCATTGCCTACTCTTCCAAAGGTCCTGAGTTTAATTCCCAGCAACCACATGGTGGCTCACAACCATCTGTAAAGAGGTCTGGCGCCCTCTTCTGGCCTGCAGGCATACAGACAAAATATTGTATACATAATAAATAAATAAATATTTTTTTAAAAAATATGAAAAATAGAAAATGATCCATTGGTTAAAAACTCCTTTTATTTTGAACCAAGAAGAGCAGAGATGGTTCTTGGTTGAACTGTTCTGTATTACATTCATAACATGCTAATAACTCAGTTATTACAGTTAGTACAGGTCATGGTCAATACAAGTATTACAGACTGGAGAGGGCAGTGGGTGATAACTCAGGAAAATCTTCCTAAAGAAGATGGATGCTCACTGGATTGTGGGGCGAGGGAGAGATGTGAGAGAATAAATGACAGAGGTATCCCTAATAGTGGGAAGGAGGACGGCCATGCCTCTGGAAAGAAGTCACAGACACCTGCATAGCAACAGCCAGTCTGTTCTTTAACGAGGAATGAAATACAGCTGGTATGAAGGTGGCACGCGGCCAAAAGTACTGGCCACTGGAGTAGTTTCAATGTCCTTTGTATCAACCGAAGATTTCAGATCGAAATTCTGTACAATGGTGGTCAGAAACAGAAACAGCTCCATGCGAGCCAGGGCCTCTCCCACGCACATTCGCTTTCCTGAAGAAACAAAAGCAAACTCAGAGGATTCCCTCCTTACAGTAGGTGACAAACTGTTATAAAGGCAGTCATGTATTTGATTCTTAAATGGTGAGTGACTGAGTCAAACACAGAATGGCAAAATGAACAGATGCACACAGCATTGGACACAATGTCATCTACTTACTGCCTGGCTTTCGTGGGCACCCTTCATTCCTTAAATATTTTTTATAAGCTCTCCATCACAACTTTAATAACAATTCAGACAGTAGAACTATCCTTTGACCTTTCAAGTTGATGTCAATCTTCTAGTGACACTTTCACGTCACTGTTCTAATTGCCAAAGGTGCAAGGGTCAAAGGGATTCTGATACTAAGTTCCGTTTGTGCCTATTCAAGTTTACCTGTCTTATAGCTATAATTTCCTCACTTCAGATGCATCTCCTGCAGTTACCCTCTGAGGCAAGATCCAAACGTTTTGGCCTGGACCTTCACATTCTCTTTTCTGTCTGATACTCAATGTCATGCCTCTCCCTCTGCAGCTCCATTCATGGCTCCCTTCCCCAATCTTGAGCACCATAAAGAAGGCTTCAGGCTTCACCATTTGACTAAGAAGTGCTGCTCTGAGACTTTCCTGAAGACACACTATATGTGCCATTTCTTTAGGACCCTTTGTGACCCTGACTTCCAGGTTTCCTTACTGTCCCTGCTTTCAGAGTAGCGTGGACCACTTGAACATGATGCTGTTGTCATCTTTTGCCTCTCTGACCAAATGTGAGTACCCTAAAAAGAAGGGCAGTCTGTCACATATGGAAATGTACAGTGCAGACCCACGTGAAAGTCATAAAAACACATAGTAAAGAACAAATGAAACTCTGTGTCCAGAGACTCGGGACACATAATATGCAGTGAAATTGAACATCCAAGATAAAGGATCATAAGTAAAGGAAACTCTAGGGACTCTAGAATCACTACAGAGTGTCCTTCCACATTTTTAAGGTCTTTCTCAGCCTTCCTTCTCATCAAGTTCTGGTCTCCTGCATCTACAGAAAATGTCTCCTCCTGTACTTTATTTCCTCCGTACAGTTCCCTGCCTCCTCTTCTTTTCTTACTTCCTTCCTCCCTGTGAGTCAGCCAACTTCCCTCTATCCTGTTCGAATACTCCCATGGATATGAAAGGGCAGGTTGTGAGCAACTTCCCCTCTGACCTCGCCAGAAACCCAAGCTTCCCTCTCTCACAGCACTAGTCCAACTGAATTACAGTACCCTGTTGACTCACCTGCTTCCCTAACTCAGGAGTGAGTCTCTCCAGAGCCCATTATATTCTCTAGGGCACTTGGTTTCTCAGAGGTGTCTGGGAATGGACTGAGACACTTTTCTCATGCAGATTAGGACAGTCTAAATGAGGTTCACTTCTAATAGGAGCACTTAGGAAGGGTAGAGGTAAATGCAGAAGCAGAATTCAACTGACTATGTTCTCGTTTTCTCAATTTAAATCATAGGCTGGATATTCTCAAGTCCCACTAACATGGAGCAACAATGAGGATGGGCCACGATTGAGAAACATGTGTAGGCATTGGGAGTCTTGCTCCTGAGGCTAGGCACAAAGGGAAAACCCACCTGTCCCTGAGGACATGGTAGATGATCCAATTTATCTCAAAATTGTAACTTGTAGAATCATGCCTTGTGGTACATGTCTCTAGTGCCAAATATTCAGACAGCTGGAACAGGAAGCTTGAGTTCAGGAGTCTAAGGTCAGCCTAGACAACATAGTGCCCCCTGAAAAAGGTTTACCTTGTACCTGAAGTACAAATAGAAATAAACTCATTTACCTGTTGAGAAAGGCATAAAGTAGTCACTCTTCTTAAAGTTTCCTTTCTCATCCAGAAAATGGCCAGGATCAAATATTTTGGGGTTGGGAAATTCTTTGTCATCATGTAGCACAGAAGTCAGTGATGTGACTATGTCTGTGCCCTGAAAATTACAAACAAAAGGATGTGATAAA
Organism: Microtus oregoni; assembly: GCF_018167655.1. Lineage (NCBI taxonomy): Eukaryota > Metazoa > Chordata > Mammalia > Rodentia > Cricetidae > Microtus > Microtus oregoni. The sequence goes on from NW_024543071.1 coordinate 22,058,997, forward strand.
GAATTCAATGAGTGGAGGGGGTTGGCGAGGTGGCTCAACAGGTAAAGGCTTGCATGGAAGCCTGAAAACCTGAGTTTGACCCCCAGATCCAGTCCCAGAAGGTGAAGGAAGAGAACTGACTCATGCAAGTGGCCCCCTGACTTACACACACACGCACGCACACACACACACACGCACGCACACACACACACACACACACACACACACACACACATTCAATAAATAAATGTAATTTTAATAATTAACAATGAAAAAATAAAATGCTATCATAGCTTCTTTTCAACTGTCTTAGACATCCTCATTCATGAAGCAAAAAGAACACTATACCCGTCAAAGTTAGTCCTAAAATTTGAAGCCACGATAAAGGCTCCAGAAAAAAAAAAAAGTAGTTCTTCAAAGTGAAAGAAATGTTAGTTCATAAGAAAAAACGTGAGAATGTATGGAGCTCACAGGTCACAATAAATTACAGACAAATTCGAAAGGCTTTAACATTGTAAAAGAATAAAACACAAATCCTATCTTTACTATGAATGGCAAAAAAACAGTCAAAAATTATAAATGTTTAAGTATGTTCAAATATAAGCAGAGGACAAAGGATATGGCATCCAAATCAAATTGTGGAGCCATAGCTCAGTGTAACAACACTTAGTTGATGTGTACAAGGCCTTGGGTTCAATCCCCAGCCCTACAAAGAAAAGAAAAGGAAGTAAAATGATAAATTTCCAAAACATACATGAGCAAGGTGGCACATGGCCATAGCCTAGCACTGAAGGACAGAAATATGGAAATCATTTCAATTCAAAGGACCGGGGACAACATCAACAAAACAGTGAGACCCTGACTCAAATTTTAAAAAATGCTCAAAATGTAGAAAAAAAAAAAAAAAAATATATATATATATATATATATATATATATATATAGTCTTCTATTGGGCTGTTTTCTGTTCCCCTTTTTGTTTGCTTATTTGTTTATCTCTTTTTAAACTTTATCAGCATGTTAAGTTGCCATTTCAACATATCATGATGAATCAAAAATTTGTTTTCCTATACAAGACAAAATCTATTGTAGACACACACAAAATAAGCAATAATTCAAAACATGCTTACACACTTTTTGGGTACACCATGTTGCAACAAAAAAGGTGTTTAAAAGAAGGAAAAGAGGGCCGGAGAGATGGCTCAGATGTTAAGAGCACTGCCTGCTTTATCAAAGGTCCTGAGTTCAATTCCCAACAACAACATGGTGGCTCACAACCATCTTTAATGAGATTTGGTGCCCTCTTCTAAGCATGCAGGCCTACATGCAGGCAAACACTGTATACATAATAAATAAACATATATTTTAAAAATAAAATTTTAGAAAAAAAGAGAGAGAACAAATAAAGAAGCTATAATTAGACCAGAAAATAAATGATAATTGGAAGGCACTGCTTTTCTGTGCTTACCCTAATTATATATGAAATTCTCAAATTGAAATACTATACCATGAGAAACTTAATGTTAAAAAAATATATATTGTTAGTTTACTTCACCTATAGGTATGTATATAAACTAAAACAGATGCAATAAAATGGTACAAGCACTGGAATCTGAGTAAAACAGAAGTAGCCATAATAAAATAAAATATTCTTGAAGCCAAAAGCAGAAAAATGAGACAAAGTATGTCATAGTAAAAGACTTAATTCGGTCACAGGAATATATAAAATTAAATTATATGTTATATATTATAATTTGTAATCATATACATAGATTATATTATATAATACCAATTTTCTATTGTATGTTATTACATGTGTTTCCAACATAAAGCATGGTACAACATAGAGCAACAAATATAAAAGCTTAACATATTAGGATTAGACAGAAACATAGACTCCAATATAGTAAGAGTAGGGGACTTTGACACCTTTCAGCAGTATACAGATCTCACAGCTAGTTAACAAAAAATAGCAATTTTAAGTGTTTTATAGAGTTTATACTTTATTCATAAATTCAGAAATCTCATTCATTCTGGAAAAGGGTAATCTATGTGGAAGCCATTGTACTGAAAACAATATTGAGAAAATTAAGGAAAGGTCAGATAACCTGGGACCATAATCAAATCCACAAATCAAAAGTTTTAGCACATTAACGCATCAATAATTTGTAAATTACTGCATTTAAAATCACCCCAATAAAAAGCCTCAGCGAAGCATATTGGAAAATCAACAAACTGAATATTTAACATTTACTTAGAAAATGTAAACATAACCCCAATAATATTTAAGAAGGCTATATTTGGATGACATTCACTAATAAGATGTCTCATAAAGCCGCAAGCAGATCTGTGAGTTAGAGGTTAGCCAGAGCTACACAGTGAGATCCCATCAAAAGAGGAGGAGGAAGAGGAAGGAAGAGGAAAGGAGGAAGAAACTTACTAGTCATACAGGAGTCCTGAAATTTTCTCATTTTGTGTTGGTGAAGGATTGGAACCAGATTCTTAATTTAAAAACTAAAAGATAACTGAAGTGCGGGATCAGAGAAATAAGCTTACCTTGGGAATTACATAATTTCTGAATCTGACATCACAGGTAGCTGCATGGGGCACGTTGTTGGGGATGAGGTTAACGTATCTCTGGATTTCGTGCACCGTCGCATCTGTGTAAGGCATTCGGGTTCTGTCCTGCATGCAAGGACTCCTGTTTCTGCCAATCACATGATCAATCTCTTTCTGGACTTTAGCTGATAAGGCACAAATGAGAAATGGTAGAGTTGCTATAATGATTCAAGCCAATATGAAGTGTGATAAAAAAATATCAGGCCACACGCACATAATAGAATTAGAAACTTGGTATAATACACAAAACTCTCCCACTATTTAGGCATTATCTGTGCAGACAGGTACATTATTGTGCAGCATTATCAATACACAGAAATGATAAAATGCTTTTAATATGTAAATGTCTCAATGACATTATATAGAAAAAAACACAAAACAAAAATTAATTTCACATCAAAATAACAGTAATTCTTAAAATGAAAACCTGGAGCTGGAGGGAGGCTTCAGTGGCTAAAAGCACTGGCCTGTCCTCTAAAGGACCCAGATTTAATTTCTTTTTTTTTTCCTTTTTTATTTTTTTTTATTGAAAAAAAATTTTCCGCCTCCTCCCAGCCTCCCATTTCCCTCCCCCTCCTCCCACTCCTCTTCCCCTCCCCCCACTCCTCTCCCCCTCCCTCTCCAGTCTGAAGAGCAGTCAGGGTTCCCTGCCCTGTGGAAAGTCCAAAGTCCTCCCCCCTCCGTCCATGTCTAGGAAGGTGAACATCCAAACTGGCTAGGCTCCCACAAAGCCAGAACATGAAGTAGGATCAAAACCCCGTGCCATTGTCCTTGGCTTCTCAGCAGCCCTCATTGTTCGCCATGTTCAGAGAGTCCGGTTTTATCCCCTGCTTTTTCAGTCACAGTCCAGCTGGCCTTGGTGAGCTCCCAATAGATCAGCCTACAGGTGGCCCACAACTGCCTCTAACTCAGTATCGGGAGATCTGATGCCCTCTTCTAGACTTGTAGGCACCTGACATGAACACAGTCCTCAGACATACATGTAGGGAAAATGCCCATGCACATAAAATCAGTAAATAAATTTTTGGATACTAATATCTGTACATGTGTATTTGTGTATATGTAAAACTTTATATCCTTTTTTATCCTTACATTTCCCAAAAGCATTCACTTTGAGACATTGTAAAAGTTTTGTCTATAGTTTCTATTCACATTTGTAAATAATAACTATTTCTATTATTTGATAATACTGTTTCTGAGCAGTTTTACAACAGAGATGAATTACACCCTATGATCACTTCACACAAAATATACTGACACACATATACATGCAAACATTCACACATACATATAAATACACACACATACATATGCGCACACACACACAAACATATACACTCCAGACAGTACCTAGAGTATCTTTTCATTTGGAGCTTTGATGTTTGACTACTGCTCACAGTAACTACACTTCCCTCTTGTTCTCTCTATTGTCACAATTAATCTCATTTTTATCTTATCATATGTGTATAATGACAGCTAGTGACACAAAAACATCAATATTAAACTTTTTTCAGAGATGTCAGCTTTGCCTCCTCCATGTCGAACTCATACCTATGACGTCTGTGTGCTTCAGGAGGAGCAAGAGTCCGTATCGCAGGGTAGTACTTGTGGTTTCCGATCCAGCTACAAACACATCGGCCACTGTAGCCATCAGACTTTCAGTAGTAAACTCAGACTGCGGGTTGTTCTTTTCCTAGGAATTTTTATTTCATTATTCGATAGTGACAGTTATACTAAATTTCAACAAGTGCAAATAATACAGGTCATTCTACAGATAAGCAAATTTAGAAAGGGGAGGGTGTAGTAAAAAACATTAGAACAAGTGCACAATATGGCAGACCATGCAAATTACCTGACCCAATCTTCATGTTTATGCCCTAATTTCTTCCTTGCATCAAAATCCAATTTCTCAGACCTTCTTCTAGCTATATTACACCACAAAAACCATGTCACACTAATAACATAAGAAAAAGAAGCCCCTGGTACAAATTTCTCGTTAGAGCAGTGGAGGTAGTAGAGCTGGAACATGAGTATTTTAACACTTGTATGGGGGCTGGGGAGACGGCTCAGCAGTTAAAAGCACTTGTTGCTCTTCCAGAGAACTCAAGGTCAGTTCCCAGCACTTACATCAGGCTCCTCTGCAAATCCCTCTGTAACTCCAGCATCAAAGAATTCAACACCTCTGGCTTCCAGGGTCACCTGGACTCGTGTAGAAATACATATACCTATACACAATTTTCAAATAGTAATAAATCCTTAAAGATCAGCATGAATGCTCATGCACTAAAAGTGAAAGCATGGCAAGGAAGAGTTTTCAGAATGTGATACAAAATTGAATAAGAGACTCCAGAATCCCCTTCCACCTGTCTCTGAAGAAAAGACAGAATAGGATTTGAGCCTAACACACTTGTCTGTTTTTATCTATGTTGTTCTGCTACCAATAAAGACTTGGCCTCAGATATTAGCATGAAAACCTGGTAGATCAAAGATGTGACAGAGGAGCGACAAGCTGACCTTCTCTCCACACTTCCCAGAACAGAACAGGAAGGAAAACAAGTCCACAAATCTCCAAGCCCCTTCCTACTCCTTGCTGTGCCTTTCTATCCGTATCCTGGGTTCTCTGTATTCTCTATGGCTAATTTTTGTTAACTGGCTGCCGGCTATGTTCCCTGATTCAAGGTTAACTTTACTAACACAGTCTCAGGGCATCACAGTGTGATCAAATATTCCACAACCTTTGTCAACTGAGAAATTATTTATATTCATACCAAATGGGAAGTAAAGGCTGAAATTATATTGGACCAATAATGGCAATCCAAAGACTCTACCATAAAATTCTTTCTTGCTTGCTTTCTTCTTCCTTTCTTTCTGTCTTTCCTTCTTTATTTCATTTATTTGTTTGTTTCTATGGTTTGTCGAGACAGGTTTCTCTGTGTAACCTTGGCTGACCTGGAACTTGCTCTGTAGATCAGGCTGGCCTCAAACTCAAGAGATCCACCTGTCTCTGCCTCCCATGTGCTGGAATTAAAGGCATTCGCCACCACTGCCTGGCTAAAAAAAAAAAAAAATAGTTTTTATTTTGTTTTTGTCTATTTTGGTTTGGGATTTTGGTTTTTGGTTTTCTGGTGTTTTGGTTTTTAGTTTTGGGTATTTTTGTTTTTGGTTTTTGGTTTTGTTTTGTTGTTGTTGTTGTTGTTGTTTTGGGGATTTTTGTTTTTGTTTTTTGAGATAGTGTGGCTCTGTTAACCTGGTTGTCCTAGAACTCGCTCTGTAGACCAGGTTAGTCTTGAACTTAGAGATCTACCTGCCTCTGACTCCCAAATGGTGGGATTAAAGGCATATGTCACCACACCCAGCATCATAAAATTCTTTAAAAGTCTCAACATACAGAATTTTCTGAGTGAAGGAAGGACAAGGCCATAATTGAAACTTTCTATCTCAAAGGTTCCCAGTAAGTTGATTATTAATTAAGCAACTCCGAAGCAGAGGGAAATAAACATCTATGTGGGTCTCTAAACCACAGGGGGAACCGGCTGCTTTGTATAGGCCTGCAGTTACCACTAAGGGTGCTAACCACTGGGGAGAATCCTTTTAAAATGGTAAGTGCAGGTGTTATACACATTGCTATTTTAATATAAATTATTACAGTTATCTTGACAAATAGCATGGTGGTTCATCAAAAGAGCAAAAATGAAAGAAATACGACTCGACCATTCCACTCTTCATCATACATCCAAAAACTAATTGAAATTAACAAGTCAAAGAGACGCCTACTCTCCTGTGTTACTTCCAGCATTGTCCCTTGAAAACAATCGAGTTGCCCATTGATAAATTGGTGGGATTTTTAAATATGAGATAGATTTAAAATTCAAGATAGCTGAGAATAAGTCAAGATTAATGACAATATTATTTCAGAATCTATTTTCTCATAATCCAGACTACCCTTAAGCCAGTCTAGAGACGGGAAAGACCTTGTATCTGGTCTTTGAACTCCATTCTCATCTCAGATATGACTCTACTGAACTCAGTGATTCACCCTAGAAGCACAAGCATTACACTGTCTTGCTTTAACCAAATGCCTGACTAAATCAAATCTCTTCATGCCAACACCTGTGTGTGCAGAGTACCTCAAAGACATCTTTACCTGTTTGTGCTGAATCATTTCTGGCTCTACCCAGCTAAGGTGACTTTCCTCCATGTCAGCACACATGTGAGCCTCTCATCGCTCTCGTCACTGTGCACATCCTAATTCTCACTCCTGCAACCTCACTGCAAACACTCAAAGATTAGTAATGAAACTGAGTCACCAATGAAGCCTAACAGGTGAAGCTCATGTTTACCATTCTTCTATACGGTCAGGTTCACTTTTTACTTTAATGTTTGATATTTTATATTTTCAACATCACTTATATGTCTAACTACCTGAAATGTATATTCCTTTTCCTCATACACTTATTAAATGATGCTGATGTATTTTAATTGCTTAACAATTCATTTTAAAATCTTAAATGATGCTAGACCAATCCATGCCCACAATAGGAACTAAAATGCTTACCAAGTGTTTCTTGCCTAAAAAGCTAAATTTCGAACAGTAAGAATAGAAATGATTGATGATATGCAAAATGAAAGCCCACAAATAACATTTTACCTGTTCCATTTTGATCAGGAAACAGTCAATGAAGTCCCGAGGATTGTCCATGTCTAGTGTTTCTTGGTGTTCTTTCACTCGTTTCAAAATATAACTTTTTATATCAGCAAAATTTTTAAGTACTTTCCTGTGGCTCCCTGGGAGATAATCGAGGAAGATAGGAATAGCATTGCAGACCTTAAAGATTTAAAAATATGCATTTATTAGGCTGAATGTGGTCACTCACATTTGTAGACCGGTTACACAGGAGGCTTACATGAGCAAATTACGGTAGTCTAAGAGTTTGAGAAAAGCCTGGATAGCATAATGAGATAATGAGATGCCATCTCAAAAAAAAAAAAACTCCTAAGTTATAAACATGTATTAAAGTCATATTCGGCAAATTTCAAGCAATAGTTAAAGAGTAGAGTGAATTAAAAAGATGGTGGTCATTTGACAAAGAACACTTAACCAGATATTTTAAGAGATCACTATGTTGACCAAGATGATCAAAGATGAAAACTCAGCTCTGGAATTTCATGAGTAGACTCCTCTGCAGGTAGAGCTTGAAGGACATTTGTCAGGCATGATCTTGAAACAGATATGGCTGTTTATAACTGGGCTGCTCTTTTTATCCTCTGGCTTTTGTGGTTACTCCAGGTTATATATGATAGAGTGTCACTGATATATGACGGGGACTTATACCCATGAGCTCTTTACAATAGGGCAACTACACAAGACCTGCACAATGACAGCTCCAGCTGGCCAACATGGATGGGAGAAGTCTCACAAGGCCTCACTCCTAGATGAAGAACTAGAGGCAATTAATGGATGCTGAAAGTGGGAGAATCAGTCTTGTCCAGAGATGAGACCCCCTGCTAGGTTATCCAGTACCAAATATTTATCTTTAAATGTATGAACATATGAGCAACACGTGTATTTATATATCCATGTGCATATTACACAATAATTAAAGAAGGAGAGGTCATAAAGTTGAGAAGTAGGGGGCATAGGGGAAGAGCTGGAAAGGGAGAGTGTGGGAAATTATAAAAACACAGTACTCATCCATGAAATTAAACTTGCAAAACAATAATAACAAAATAATTGTTTAAAAATATGAGATATCCTTGAGGACTGAAGATAAAGAACAATCAGATGTCAAGGAAATCACTGGAAGCTGTTGAAATACCTCTTCTACCAGATTTGGCTGTTGACCTAAAACTACTTTTTAAGTCTTCTAAAAATCTATAGCAGAGACACAAACCAAAAAATGCATCAATACAGGGTGATAACAAGAGAGCTCAATAAGTAAACACTTTCTGCACAAACTGAGGAACTAAGTCAGTTCTCAGAATTTGTGTGAAGAAGCTGGGTATGGGTGCCCAAGCTTGTAATCCCAGAGATGGGGAGGCAAGAAGGAGGCATAGCCTTTGGACTCAGTAGCCAACTGGTCTACCCTGTAGGTGAGCTTCAGGCCAGAGGGAGATTCTGTCCCTAAAACAAGGTTGAGATCCTGAGAAAGCTTGTCCTCCAAACTCCACATGCCTGCATACATATACATGTGTATATGCACCACACACATGTACACAAACATACAAAAAACAAATAAAACAACTTTAAAATATGACAAAGCACCGGGGGTAAGGAGAGCACACCTTTAATCCCTGTACTCAGGAGGAGAGACTGGCAGATCTCTGTGAGTTTGAGTCTAGGCTGGTCTGCAGACCTAGTACCAGGAACAGCCAGGGCTATTCAGAGAAACCCTATCTCAAGAAATCAAAGTAAAATAAAATAAAATATAATAAAGATAAAATATTTCTAAAGAAAAAGAGAGTAGTGCAGGGGAGGGAGGAGGAAAAAGAACAATGCACTTAAGTATCTTCTTTCTGAAGCTGAAGCTTGAAGACAGTGTGTTGGCAGCCAGGGGTCATATGAACATGTGAACTATTATCTTCCCTACAGTTTGTGCTGGTATTGAGCCTGTACTGAACATGCAACTAAGTCCACAAGAGCCTTTACTTCAATAGTTTCCCTTCTTTGTACAACAGAGATAGAGTCCCTAACCTAAACCCCCCACCTTTATCTCTCTTTCTCTCACCCTTTTGAGACTTTGTATTACTGAGAGTTGGAGAGTCAGTGGCAGCAAGTCCTAAATCCTTCCTGGAGGATAACTACATGGTTGTACACAAATACTTTAACACAAAGTATGTAAACATTTACCCAGAAAATGCCAAGCTGAGTTTCTTAATGTCTGTGTTTAACTATTCACAAGAACTAAGAAATGGAACCAGCTTAGACACCCATGCAGGTTCGATTCCCAGTACCCACACGGTGACTCACAACTTTCTGTAACACCAGTTTGGAGAATCTGATACCCCACTTCTGGCCTCTATGGGCACCAGGCAAGTATGTGGTGCACAGAAACGTATGTAAGCACAATCCACATACATTAAAAAGAAAAAAGAGGGGGAAAAAAAAGAAAGTCTTTGTGGCGTTTTGTCTGTCCTTGTCCCACCTTTCTCCTTGGCTTGACAGAGGCCTTGATAATGACACCTTGTAGCTAGTTTGTGGTTTCCTTTTGTTATTGTTGTGTTGAAGATCAAACCTTGTACAAACTATACAAGCTCTTTACACTAAGATTTCTCTTCAGCCTCTACCTCTATTTCTCCTTCACCTACTTTAGCCTCCTGAGTAACTGAGATGGGGGAAGGTAGAGAGAAGGAGAGAGGGGAGAAAAGGTAATGGAGACTGATTCTGCTTTCCTACAAAATTCTTTATACCAAGCTTTGAAGTGAATGTCTGGAAATTAGACACATTGAACTGAAGTAAAAATTTTAATTCGTTAGAGAAATAAACATGATTTGTTGTGAAGAAAATGACTTTGTCTCACCTGCATCCATGGGGAGTTCAGAATTTTAAAGTTTTCATTTAATTTCTCCATCAAGTTAAGAAAATTCTTGTCTTCATAATCAAAACGATTGTGGAAAACAACAGAGCAGATCACGTTGGAGGGAGCCGAGCTCAGCATGAAGGTGGGGTCACAGAGTGAGCCTGAACAATTAGAATGCCATTGAAACAGACATGTAAAGTATTATCTTTGGACTAAAAAAAAACAATAAATATTTTAGAATCTCTGAGGAAGTATTGGCACAGAAATTACCATATTGTCAAGAACTTCCAAGCACTTCCAATTAGCAATCCTAGCTTGCTTAGTAATCATTAGCTAAATCTTTAGCATCTGCTTCCTGTGGAGACATCACTCTTTGGCTACACATTTCTAAAGTTCTAAGAAAACACCTGACCTCTTTTAAGACCACATAAAAACTCGAGTTTTCAGTGCAGAATCCCATCTCCCTTTAAAGGAAGAAAATACCCATCCAGAAACATTTCATATCCAGTGAATAGCTAAAGGAGTCATGTCCACAGCCAGCAGAGAAAAAAAGCCAAGGATAAAAACATTACAGGAAATGCATACATTCACTCATCAGAACAAATTTAAAAGAGCAGAAATATCCATATCAAACAAAAACTAACAAAAACCAAGCACCAATTCTCAGGGATTTGTTTGCCTAAAATAAAAGTGAAATTAAAAAGTCATTTCAAATGTAAATCCAAATGGAACAATCACAGAGTTTACATTAATAAATGGAGCTCTTTAATTTCTTCATTCCAATATTGGAGAAGAAAACATAGAAATTTTTTTTGGAAACAGTGTTTCTAGTCACCATGTATATTGGTTTCATTTCTTTAGATAAAGTCTACCCTCTACTGGAATCCTGGACTATTGCCCTACATAACCATCAACAGAGTATATGCATTTTTTCATTTGATATTTATATAAGACAATCTGGTCATAAGAAATAAAATCAGAAAAAATATTTATTTTTCACTGGCATATATAAATACAATGATGATGACTCATCCAGTGCCCTGTAGCCAACTGTAATCTCTTCCCCCTCAAAACAAGAGGATGACAAGCTTGAGGACAAACCAGACTACAAAGTGAAATGCTGTCTCAAAACAGTTTTTAATTAATGTACCAATAAGTTTTATTTGTAAGATAAAATTCATACCCTAGATGTAACGAAATGTACATAATGAATGAAAAGTATGTAGAGAAATGAAAAGAAATTCAAACCATAGAAACCTGTATAGTTAGAAGATTTGACAGAGTCCTTTTCAGGCAAAACACCAAGATATTCAGCTTTTTACTAAATAATAAACAAAAGAAATAAAAAAAGAAAGAAGGAAGGAAGAAAAGTAAGAAGAAAGGAGGGGGAAATTTTTATTTTGTCTTGGAAGTTAAGAAATAATTTAAACTTAAGTTATTAATTTAAGATTTAAGTCAAGCATAGGGGCATACACCCTTATTCCTGAACTTGAGGCAAAGCAGGCAGATCTCTGTGAGTTGAGGCCAGCCTGGTCTACATACTGAGTTCTAGGACAGCCAGGGCTACAGGGTAAAATTCTGTCATGACAAAAAAAATGAACAAAATAGAAATTTGTGTGTGCATTTCAGACTGAAAAAAATCTAATTTCTGGTGCTGGAGAACTGCCTCAGAAGTTAGAACACTGACTACTCTTCCAGAGGATCTGGGTTGATTGTGGCTTACAACCATATGCAATCTCTAGTTCCAGGTGATCCAATGTCTTCTTCTGGCCTCTGCAGATATGACACATATGTGGTACACAGACATGTATACAGGCAAGACACCCATTTACATAAATTAAAACTGAGAATAAATAAATAAATTTATCTCTAATAAAATTTTTATCTGATTTCTAATCTATTCTGATATGGGATTTCCCTTTGTATGCTGTGAAATTCATTGGTGAATAAAGAAACTGTCTTGACCTGTTGATAGGGCTGAGTAGAACTCGGTGGGGAAAACTATACTGAATGCTGGGAGAAAGGAGGTGGTGTCAGAGAGAAGCCATGGAGCCCCTGCCGGAGACAAACACACCTGAACCTTACCGGTAGGCAATGAGCCTTCTGGTAAAATATAAAATAATGGAAATGGGTTAAATTAAGATGTAAAAGCTAGCCAATAAGAAGTTAAAGCTAATGGGCCAAGCAGTGATTTAATTAATACAGTTTCTGTGTGATGACTTTGAGAGTATGGGCAGCCGGGAAACAAACAAGCAGCCTCCTTACTACACTATTCTTATATTTAGGAAAGGTAATGAAAACTAGAAGTAACTGGGAATACAAGCTGAAAAACCAAACTCATTTTGACAAGCATTTCATGAGTAGAGCTAGCATCAGGGTTAAGTAATTATGAAAGTTCAAAGCCAAAATTCTAGTGGTTTAAGATGCACTCAGAACGTCTTTTTTAGTCAGATATCGTGAAAACAACCAATCAGATGAGAATCTAGCAAAGAGTGGAGGTTACAGTGCCCAAGAGGAGGCAAACCACATCATACAGAGTCACTCAGGGACAGCATCAGGGTTGGTCTCCAGAAGAGGCAGAGACATCAGAAAACTACATTTTTGTAGAGGGCAAAAAGGCCTTTCACACATAGATAAGGACTGCAGAATCCAGGAAAGTTAAACACATGGTTTATCACTTCATTGGAATGAAGTGCATAGCTGCTCTTCCTGGAATGCCAGGAAGGATGTAGTTTTGCAACCCAGTGATCCTTTGCTGTCTGATGAGACAGGCTCTGTTCTCCCAGAGTTTATGTTTTTAATTATCCCAGACCTTTTCCCCTAACCCTTGAGTACTGTTTTTAGGTCATAAAGCACACTCTTAATTGAGTGATGTCGCTTGTTCTTTACAACAGCCTAAAGGACTGCTGTTGTCTTAGGGCCAGGCCAATCCTAACAACACCCACGGCATTGTTTACCTCAGTCAGGGTCCCTAGACCCTAAATCTTGGGCCTATCTCTGAGTCGACAGTTCCCTTTCTCATGAGATAAGTCAGATGTACTTTGCAAGGAATCTCAGTGTAAACATATCTTAAATAGCTCTGCACTTCGGACTAAGTTAATTGTTATAGGAATACTTTTTCCAATTGTGCTGTGCTTAAATATGACTAAAGTAAAATAATCAGAGCCAGTCTCTAGAAGTCTCCGTCTAGAGCTGGTTATAATAAAAGCAGGCTGAGCCGAATTTCACTCCTGTCTTCCTGAATGTTTTTTTTCTCCTGCCTGCTGTAAAGCCTGCAGGACATTAGGACATTCCCCTGAGGAAGACATGAAGCAGGGTGGGCATGAGCCTCATTGTTAGAGTAGTTAGAGGCATCTGAACTATAAGGCTGCTCTTAGAGATCCCATACTGTGCTGTGGGGGGACCGGGGGCAAAGGAAAACAGGATTGTCATGAGAATTTAATAAAGTAAACATTTGGAAGAATAAGCTGTCCTTAGGCTCTTTTAATAACCAAAGGCATGCTTTCTACGTCTAGAAAATAGCTACGCCTGGGAGGGGACCCTCTCTAGATCTGGATCATCGATTAATCAAAGATTTGTAAAATATAAAAAGTTAAAACATGGCTAACAAGCAACAAAGGATAGACTTAAAACTAACGTATAAGTAGAGGAAGCATTAAACGTAGTTGAAATATGTTATATAAAAAATTTCACACATGTTACATATTAGCAGAATACCATCAAGCACATATTTTCTCAAGATAGGAAATAGCATAGCAAATAGTGATTAACATCAAATAGCCACTGACAGCTTTTAAACAGCCCTTTGTTTACAGAGTAAACACAACTGATGAATGCAGCACTCAAAGATGCCTAAGTAAAATAAAATAAAAATATGATAAGTATCATTATTGGCAGAAGTTGCAAGCATGCATCTTGAGGCAAATCTGTGTCCATGTGTCATTAAATTTTACCAAACAGATACAGACAACCTCAACAACAACACATGCTACTTTCTCATAGTCCATGAAAATATGATGGGCTCATTCATACCAAGTACACTTGACAGATATTCTCTAAAGAAATATTCTAAATAATAAAGAAATAACTACACTATAGGAAAATATCCCATATATATAATTTTTTGTTTTTTTTTTGTTTTTTTGTTTTTTTTTTTTTGGTTTTTCAAGACAAGGTTTCTCTGTAGCTTTGATGCCTATCCCGGAACTAGCTCTTGTAGACCAGGCTGGCCTCGAACTCACAGAGATCCGCCTGCCTCTGCCTCCCAAGTGCTGGGATTAAAGGCGTGCGCCACCACCGCCCGGCTTCCCATATAAATTTTTATGAGGCTCAAAACTTTCTATCTTCATAAAGTTCAGGTTTGGAAGCAAGCTGGAGCAGAATAGGAGTAGCTGAGGATTATGATCACGCTGTATGCATAGTCAGTGTGTACAAACATAAGGACAGATAAGCAGAGCGCTGGCTTTGGGCTAGCAAGAGAGCCAACAACCACTGCCATTGAAAACGGCATAATTAAGGAAGAGCCAGGTAAACAGATACCCACCATCTGTTTTTCTTAACTCTTCCACAAGGCATCGCGCTTCCTCTTGAATGCGATCCTCGATGCTCCTCTTCCCCATCCCAAAATTCCTCAAGGTCATAAGTGAGAAGCGCCGAAGTTCCTTCCATTTTTTTCCATTGCTGAAAACGACTCCTACCGGAACAAGAAATGGAAACTAGAAGTGGGACCCAAGACAAGGAAGAAGACTGGCCTCTGACTGCCGCTTGGCACCCTACCCTAGAAGTTTTTCCTATCTCATCCCATGACCCCTTCCCAGCACACACCTTCATACATATGCATGCACATACGTGTGAATGCACCCTTACCAAGGCCATTATTCATTCTTTCGACAATTGGGAAGTCACCCCTTCCGGAAAACTCCTCTCCACGATCATCCAGAACTTCCTTCACTGCTTCATAGCCATGCACTACCACAGTGGGCTTCATGCCAAAATACAAAGTGAACACAGGGCCATAGACTTTGGAGAACTGGAAAGAAGAAAGAAAATGTATGGAGCAGGAGAAGAATCTAGATGAGCTAGGCTGCCACTAGCGTCTTACTCCCCACATGTGTAGTTTGGCAACAACTACTTCAAATTTAGTTGGATTCAGTACAGAGAAAGCTGTTTGTTGTCACTTCTAGGTGCTGCATGAGCCTGTTGTACCAGGAGATTACCAGGCCAATAGTGTGCAAACTGTCAGAACCTTGACACGCTGAAGAAACTTTCCCTGTGGGTTTCCAGATGAAGAGAGAGATGCTGAAAGAATCTCAAATTCATTTCAGTTTCCCGTGGGTGAAAATTCAAGACTCGGATTTGAACCCTTCTCAGTAGATCTCTTCTACTTGAGCAACTGACCAGGGTCTGATTCAGTCCTGCAATAAATACTAGAAAGCTACCATTTTAAAACTCCCTAGGCAGGCAGTGGTGGTATGTACCTTTAATCCCGGCACTTGGGAGGCAAAGGCAAGCAGATCTCTGTGAGTTTAAGGCCAGCCTGGTCTACAAAGTGAGTTCCAGGACAGACTTCAAAGCTACAAAAAAAAAAAAAAAAAAACTAAATAAAGAAGTAAATAAATAAATAAATAAAACTCCCCAGATGAGTGTGGTGTTAGGTGGTTTGTAATCCTGACATCACTGACTAAGGGACAGCACATGCAGTATCCCAGAGAAAGACGATCTCCTCCACGGTGCTCATTCATAGGTCAGAAGCAGCTTTGCACAAAGTCCAGAAATGCCAGTTCCCCCAGTGGACCTTACTAGTTCTATGTCATGGACAAATGTTTAATGTTGACTCAGATTTCCCTGGTATCAGACATAACTTGTTTTTTTGAATAAATTAAATTATTTTGGCTGATTTAAACACAAATATACAACACGTACATAGACAATCTCCTGTAAATTCTCAAAACAATTCCATTACTTTTTATCATGTGTAAAAAGTCATAGCTAAGGACCATGAAACAGAGAAAAAGTAGCTGTTCTCTGCTTTGTGGACTTTATCTTACAATGTAAAAATTTCTATTATGAACAAATATATTATTTCATTTAATCATTTCTGACAATAACAAATCAAATATGATACTCCACAGGACACAATTGCCTTATAGTAACATAGTTGAACCATTTGCTCCAGAAAAATATTTATTTAACAGCTGAGATTAATTATTACTTTCCAGCCACTGTGGAGCAGCAAGCGCACTTACGTTGGTTAAGGATTTGCTGATGTCCTTCACATCTATCTGCAGGATGTTTCCAATAAACGGGAGAGGAGTGGGACCAGGGGGGAGCTTCCCTCTCCCCGAGTTCTGTCTCCAGAGTGAGAGGAGAAGCAGACAGGAGACAGTGAGCACCAGGACTGTGACCAGATCCATGGTAGCCTTCTCTTCTCAAGGAGACACCCTTGAGCTTGCAGTCCAGAGCTTTTATAATGCTCACTGTGAACTCAACATGTGCCTCCGAGGCATAAGTGACCAATCAACAAGGAGCACTGTTATCTGTCTTCTGAGTGGACTCTGGCCTGTTGGAAAACACAGAAACTGCCCTTCACAATCCCGCTCCCACCCCCTACCACCAAGTTGTAGTAACTAGTCTGGACTTGGACTTGGCCCAGGTACTGTTGTTGTGCTTTTTTATTTGGTGGGGGCATGTTTCAATACCCTAGGTAGTTCCAGTTGCACCCACCCTGAAGCCTGAACTGAGGCGCAATGAAATAAGTATGTGTATCCATGTACACATCTGGGTGTGAATGAGTGTGTGTGCATATGCATGTGTGTAGAGGCCAGAGGTTGACTTCTGGTGTCTTCTTCAATTGCACCTTTTCTTTCTTCCTTCCTTCCTTTTTTTCGTTTTAGATCAGATTCTTCAGTGAACCTGGAGATCATTAACTCGGCCAGTAGTATAAGCTTCAGGGATCCTCTTGTCACTACCTCCACCCAGCCCTGAGGTTATAGACATGTTCCACAGAGCCTACCTTTCACACGGTGTTGAGGGAGCTTGCACAGTGGATACTTTACCAAATGAGTCATTTTTTTCAGGCAGAACCTGAAGTAAATTCTTTGTGCAAAACCATTCCAGCTTCTAGACTGGAAACCAGCTGGGAATTTAGGAGAGAATCCATTTGCTATCCCTAGTCTATAAAATACTATTTAGCTAGTGATGCTTCTCAAACTGAAAGTCTTATCCAAGATTTCAGCATGCTGTGCCAACTTGAGAGTTGCCTAAAGAGAAAATGCCTATCATAATTCAAATATCCTTGATTTGGGGGTCCTTTCCTCCGCTGTGTACTATCCTAGGCTGTCCACAAACCCAATATCCTACTGCCTCTGCCTCCTGTTTGCCCCGCCATTTGGAAAATGTGCACATTTTAACTGACACAACATGTACCAAGTAATGAGCTAAGTAAATGTATGCCTATTTTACCATTCAATGCCCTTTTAAAAACGCTTAGAGCAGGGATTTTTATTTCCAATTGTTTTTTTTAATGGATAAAGGAAGTCTGGGAGCATAGCAGACCTACTGATCTTTACTTCTTATATGGGATAACTCAGCTTTGAGATGAGATTTGTCGGCCATTGTCGTGTCCTATGGCTTACTCTGAGGCTATCCAGAACAACCCCCAACCTCTAATTATCCTGAATGTACAGCATCCTGATTTGGTTCCTAAAACAATAGACGTCACACTAAATAGAAACTCTTATTTGACTCAGATGTTCTCAGGGAAAAAACAAAAACTGAACAAGAGGTGAAGAAGGGAGAGTTATACAATGTTCTCCTAGTTATCTTTGAAGAGATTTTGACAGTTTAGTTCCCAGAGTTTTCACACCAATCATATTGCCTTGGATTCTTTCAATTACCTTTGCCTAAGGTAAAACTCTTTTTTTTTTTTATCCAGTGCTGAGGCAGCTGGGCCTTAGAGACTCACGCAGACTAAGGGTGGTAGATGCCCTGCACTTTGCAACCTTCTTCCCAGGCTTCGGTTCAGCTGGGTTCAACCATGAACCATGATTCCACATTCCATGACTCAGGCTGTGACTTTCACATTAACATGAGTTTAGTTAATAATTACAGCTCCTCTGTGTTAAAATGGGCGTCGGAAGATTACTATACAGCACTTATTGCTTGAGTGGATGCAGGGTATGGTGAATTCTTTATCCAAGGCAAAGAGAGGCAGCCAAATCTGACGTGATTCACATCACCCTATAACCTAATAGCTGCAAAGCACATACAGTCCTCTTTAGAGCAATCATGTTTTTCTTACATCCGTCCTTACCACAAGCCTTTACTATGTGGTTTGGACATTGAGCCTCTATAACTGTGAGCTAAAAGAAATTCTCTTTCCTTCCTAAGTAGCTGTTCTGTTTTCATTTCTGAGGCTGTGATAACATACCCTGGCCAAAAGCATCATCTTAGGAGAGAGGGGATTTATTTCAGCATACAGTTCCAGCTTACAGTTTATCCTGGTGAGTAAGTCAAGACAGGAACTTCAAACAGCTAGTCACATTCAGAGTCAAGAGCAGAGAGAGATGATGCGCACACTCTCGCTTGTGTGTGTTCAGCTGGTCATACTACACTAGCAGTCAAGAGCAGGGAGAGATGATGCACACACTCGCTTGACTCACTTGTGCATACTCACCTCGATCTCTCCACTCTTGCATGGTACAGAAACCCTGCCTGAGGATGGTGCCAACCACAGGGGACTGGATCTTCCTACATCAGTTAACTCAGTTTAAAACAGTCCCCTCACACTCTCTGAACATGGCGAACAATGAGGGCTGATGAGACACCAAGGACAATGGCAGGGGGTTTTGATCCTACTTAATGTGCTGGCTTTGTGGGAGCCTAGCCAGTTTGGATGTTCACCTTCCTAGATATGGACGGAGGGGGGAGGACCTAGGACTTAACACAGGACAGGGAACCCGGACTGCTCTGTGGACTGGAGAGGGAGGGGGAGAGGAGTGGGGGGAGGGGGAGAAGGGTGGGAGGAGGGGAAGGGAAATGGGAGGCTGGGAGGAGGTGGAAACTTGTTTTTTGTTTATGTTTTTTTTTCTTCTTTTCGCAATAAAAAAAAAAAAAAAAAAAAAAACAGTCCCCTCACAGACACGTCCACAGGCCGACCCCATGGACACAATCCTTCACTGAGACTCTCTTCCCAAATGATCCTAAGTTGTATCAAGTTAACAAAGCTAACCCCCACAGCAGCCTATATCAGGTAGTTCCTCTTAGTAATGAAAAAGAAATATTAATTCACTTTATTCTTATTCCACAATTTTTCTGTGATATTATTACTGACACTCATATATAATATAAAACTATTTTGAATACTGTTAATATATAGTTCCTATGCATTTTTGATATTATAAGTAGCATATGTGTTTAGCCTGTACTTATTAGTAAAATTGTTAAGTATGTATGCATTCACTCTAAATTTTTTCAAAGAATAATTCAAATGTTTGTCCTGATTTATGACTGTACTGTGAACACCAGTTATTACAATTTATTAATGCATGTAGTACAATATTTTAATTACTATTTTAACTATTCTGACAAAATATATCTCACTGAAGTTTTGTGATTTTTTTTAGTGATTTATTTATTTTAATAGCATTTGTGTTTTGCTCACATGTATATCTGTATGAGCTTGTCAGATCCCCTGGAACTAGAGTTACAGACAGTTGTGAGTTGCCATATGTGTGATGGGAATTGAACCCAAATCCTTTGGAAAAGCAGCAGTGTTTTTAACCACTGAGCCATCTCTCCAACCCTTCAATGAAGTTTTCATTTAAATTACCAAATAATATTGATGCTAAGCACATTTTCAAATGTCCTTCACCAATATCAACTTTTCTTATGAAAGACTATTTAATGTATAAATATAAGCTTTACTTTTTAATAATAATAAGTATACTAATAAATGCTCAGTATATAGAGAGAATTATTATGTTCAAAACCATGGAAAGCAAGCTACCAACTTATTTCTAAAAAATTATAATATTGTATTGTATATTTCTTAAAACTAAGGTGTTTTCCTACATAACTTTAGTGAAATCGTCATGAATAGGAAATAATTTTTGGCAATTCCTCATTCTTGTTGGTGTTCTACCAGTAGATCCCAAAGATATTTATCACATCCCACTGAAAACTCAGCTCAGAATCCATTATCATGTTACAAAGATTGTCACATACATGAGTTATAGCAATTTTTCCATAACTTCTATGACTTCGACATTCACTAACGGAATGTTCCAAGAGTTTATAAAATGCCCTTTGATTTGAGTTTATTTGATGTTTCTAAGTAATCAAATTGATTTTGAGTATCTCTGGTAGAAAGGTCACAAAAATCAGTTCTTTGTTTTTATAGATGACAAGCAATTTAGACCTATTTCGTTATAAATAATGGCTTCCATATGCTGGAAGGTGCTGTGTACACTCCTAAAGGGGAAAAGGAATCGACAGTCTTATCCAACTGAGACCCCTACAAGACACAGTGACAATCAGTCTGACAAGACATACCCAGTGGAGCAATAGTGGTACAAATATCATGAGAGTAACGACTTTCTGCTCAGATCCACAACCTGAAACCCTGTATCTGCTACTAATATTTGGAGAAGAACCTGGAGCTAGACATAGATACAGGGGAGAATCCACTATTATTATTATTATGCTAAGCAGATATAGAATTAAACTGACTCTTTTATATATTCTTTTTTGTTATTAATTAATCAATTCATATTGTTTTCTGAACCCAATCACAGTTTCCCACCCTCCATCCTCACCCACTCCCTCTTCCTTCCCTTCAGAAAAGTGACCTGGTTCCTCTTGTTCCCATGCCCACACTCCCATCCAGACCCTTCTCCCCATCCATCTGTGATGTCTATTTTCCTTTATATGAGATTCATGTGTTCCCCATTGAGCCTTCCTTGTTAGTTAGCTTCTTTGGGTCTGTGGATTATAGCATGGTTATCCTTTGCTTTAGACCTAATATCCTCTTATCAGTGAGCACATACCATGTGTGTCTCGATGGGTCTGAGTTACCTCTTTCAGGATGATCTTTTCTAGTTCCATCCATTTGCTGGCAAATTTCATGATGTCATTGTTTTTAATAGATGAGTAATCCTCCATAGTGCAAATGTACACATTTTCTTTATTCATTCTTCAGTTGAGGGACATCTAGGTTGTTTCCAGTTTCTGGCTATTATGAATAAAGCTGCTATGAACATAGTTGAGCTAGTGTCCTTGATGTATGGTAGAGCGTCCTTTGGGTATATTTCCAGGAGTGGGTCTTGGGTATATTCTGAGAAACCATTATATGGTGGCTGTATAAGTTTGCACTCCCATTAGCAACAGAAAATGTTCCCCTTGTTCCACATCCTTGCCTGTCAGTTGTGTAATTGATCTTTTTTTCTTTTCTTTTTTTTTAACATTCATTCATTTAATTAATTTTACATCCCAACCAACGTTCTCCCTTTCACCCATCTTCCCACCTCCCTTTTCCTCAGGCCCAGCCCATCCCCATCCACACCTCCCAACAGGTAAGGGCTCCTGTAGTAGTAGGAGGAGGGGGCTGCATCATGCCGCCTGGCTAGCTTAAACCCCAAAATAATCACACAGAAATTGTATTAATTAAATTACTGCCTGTCCCATTATTTCTAGCCTCTTATTAGCCAACTCTCACATCTTGATTTAACCCATTTCTAATAATCTGTGTAGCACCACGAGGTCGTGGCTTACTGGGAAAGATTCTAACCTATGTCCGTCTTGGGCCAGAGCTTCATGGTGTCTGCCTGACTCTGCTCTTCTTCCCAGTTCTGTCTTTCCCATCTACCTAAATTTCTGCCCTATCAAAAGGCCAAGGCAGTCTCTTTATTCAACCAATGAAAGCAACATATCCTATACCAGGCTCCCATAGGGAGTTGACATAGTTTGGCACATTAATTTGGGGCAGGATAAAGCCCCTCCCCTCTGTATTAAGTCTGAGTATGGCATCCCCTCCTAGGGAATGGGCTCTAACAAGCTAGCTCCTGTACCAGGGATAGATCCTGGTCCTACTACAAGAGGCCCCTCAGATAGCCCAAGCTTCACAACTCACTCCCCCTAGCTCGAACCCACGGGAGCTCCAAAGCTGTCCAATCAGAGTTCATGAGATACTAAATCATAAACAAGGACACTTTCTCAATAATATTCATAGGAACAATATTCATAATAACCAGAACCTGGAAACAACCTAGATGCTGCTCAACTGAATAATGGATAAAGAAAATGTGGTACATTTACATAATGGAGCATTACTCAATTGTGAAAAGCAATGACATCATGAAATTTGCAGGCAAGTGGATGGAACTAGGAAAAAAAAAACATCCTGAGTGAAGTAATCCAGACTCATAAAAACAAACATGGTATGTACTCACTCATAAGTGAATAGAAGATATAAAGCAAAGAAAAGGATATTCAGACTACAACCCACAGTTCCAAAGAAGCTAGAGCCTTCTTCCAGTAATTGATGGAACCAGATGCAAAGATCCACAAGCAAGCCCTGTAGTAGTACCAAAGAGTTCCACAATAGCCTGGAATGGAGTATAACAAAGGTTTATTTATTCAGAGATAAACTTACAGTAAGGGTAACAATTCGCAGTCCTCTACATGCAATGGGAACTGGGAACCAAATCCCACAGAAAAGGGGAACACACAAGCTTTTCATCAGCACTTAAAATACATGAGACCATGCCCAATGTGGGCCAGTATCTTAAAGGTTATTGGCTGAAAGTGTTCCCACAACAAAGCACAAGGCTGAACTCTGGGAGTCCAGTGAAAGACAGGGAAGAGGGAATACATGAACAAGTGAGAGCAAGATCATGATGAAGAAATCTATAGAGACAGTTGAACCAAGCTTGTGTAATTGATCTTAGCCATTCTGACTGGTATAAGATGGAATCTCAAAGTCATTTAGATTTGCATCTCCCTGATGACTAAAAATGTTGAAAATTCTTTAGTTATTTCTCAGTCATTTGAGATTCCTCTGTTGAGAATTCTTTTTTTTCTTTTTTTTAATTAATTTATTTATTTATTAAAGATTTCTGCCTCCTCCCCACCACCGCCTCCCATTTCCCTCCTCCTCCCCCGATCAAGTCCCCCTCCCTCATCAGCTCGAAGAGCAATCAGGGTTCCCTGACCTGTGGGAAGTCCGGACCACCCACCTCCATCCAGGTCTAGTAAGGTGAGCATCCAAACTGTCTAGGCTCCCCCAAAGCCAGTACATGCAGTAGGATCAAAAACCCATTGCCATTGTTTGTTTAGATCTGTACCCCATTTTTTAAATTGGATTGTTTGTTTTTTTAATCTCTAATTTATTGAATTCTTTATATGTTTTGGAAATCAACCCTGTGTCAGATATAGGGTTGGTGAGGATCTTTTTCTATTCTGTAGGCTGTCATTTTGTCATTTTGACAGTGTCCTTTGCCTTACAGAAGCTTTTCAGTTTTATGAGGTCCCATTTATTAATTGTTGATCTTAGTGCCTGTATGATTGGAGTTCTGTTCAAGAAGTTGTCTCTTATGCCAACATCTTCAAGTATATTACCCACTTTCTCTTATATAAGATTTTCTGTATCTGGTTTTATGTTGAGGTTTTTGATCCAATTGGATTTGACTTCTGTACAGGGTGACAGATATGGATCTATGTTCTTCTACATGGTGACATCCAGTTAAACCATCACCATTTATTGAAGATACTTTCTTTTTTCCAGTGTATGTTTCTGGCTTCTTTATCAAAAATCATGTGTCCATAGGTATGTGGATTTACATCTGGATCTTCAATTCAGTTCCACTGATCAACCCTGTTGATCAATCTGTTTTATGCCAATACTATGAAGTTTTTATTACTTCAGCTCTATAGTACAACTTGAAATCAGGGATGGTGATACTTCCAGAAGTTCCTTTATTGTGCAGGATTGTTTTAGCTAACTTTGGGTTTTTTTTTAAATTTCCATTGAAGTTGAGTATTATTCTTTGAAGTTCTTTAAAGAATTGTGTTAGAATTTTGATGGGAATTGCATTGAGTCTATAGATTGTTTTTGTTAAAAATAACCATTTTAATACGTTAATCCTACCAACCATGAGCATGGGAGATCCCTCGATCTTCTGATATATTCTTCAATTTCTTTACACAAAGACTTGAAACTCTGGTGATACATGTCTTTCACTTGCTTGGTTAGAGTTACACTAAGATATTTTATATTATTTGTGGCTCTTGTGAAGGATGTTGTTTCCCTAATTTATTTCTCAGCTCAATTACTATTTGTATATACAAAGACTACTGTTTTTTTTTAGTTTATTTTGTATCTAGCCACTTCATTAAAGTGTATATCAACTGTAGAAGTTTCCTGATAGAACTTTGGAGTATCTTATTATATCATCTGCAAATAGTGATATTTTGACTTCTTCCTTTCTAATTTGTATCCTCTTGATCTCCTTTGGTTGACTTATTGTTCTAGCTAAAACTTCAAGTACTATATTGAATAAATATGTAGAGAGTGGACAGCCTTGTCTTGTCCCTGATTTAAGTGGAACTGCTTTAAATTTCTATCCATTTAATTTGATGTTAACTGTTGACCTGTTGTATACTGTCTTTGTTTGGGTATATTCCTTGCATCACTGAACTCTCCAAGACTTTTATCATGAAGAGGTATTGAATTTTGTCAAAGGCATCTAATGAGATGATTATGTGGTTTATTCTTTCAGTTTGTTTATGTTATAGGTTACGTTGACAGTGTTTCATATGTTGAATCATCCCTGTATCACTGGGATGAAGCCTATTTGATCATGGTAGATGTTCTTTTTATGTGTTCTTAGATTTGGTTTGTGAACTTTGGACGTTGCTTACAATGCACTTCCTGTTTACTTAGGTAATATTATAACCATTTTGGGATCTTTGATAGAGTTGAAGACTAGATAGTTATAATTATAGTTTTCCTTATTTATGATTAAATGAATTAAATATAAAACTTTAGATTCACAAAGGTAGGATAAATAATAGATTTTCCTTAATTTGCCAAATCTAAATAGACTAAATATTGTGACTATAATTCTTGCTTAATAACTGTTACATATATGTAATTTTACTATGTTAAAGTTAATGCTTTCTTTTTTAATTAGACAGAAAAGGGGAGATGATGTGGGATGTCCTTTTGTACATGTGTTGCTTTTATTGGTTGGTGAATAAAGCCATTTTGGCCAATGTCTTAGCAGAGTAAAGCTGGGGGAAATCCAAACAGAGATATAGAGAAAGAGTAAACAGAGATGCCATGTAGCTGCTGAAGGAGAAAGATGACAGAACATTACTGGTAATCCACAGCCTTGTGACAATACATAGATTAATATAAATGGACTAATTTAAGATGTAAGTGCTAGCTCTTAATATGCCTGAGCCATTGGCCAAACCATATTGTAATTAACAGAGTTTCTATGTGATTATTTGGATCTGGGCATCCTGGAAATGAAAGTGCAGTCTCTGTCTACACCTGTTTTTATAACATAGGTTCTGGGTATCAAATCTGATTCTTCATGCTTCCACAGCTTCCATACTTTATCAATTGAGCCATCTCCTTAGACAAACATGTAGAACATTGAATTGACAAGACAGACACATTAATTGCTATTTAACTCTAAGTTGGAAACAGAGAGCAAAAACAATACTTACTATCCCTACTTTGTATTCACAGTAAACACCAAAGCAGGGGCATTCGCTCTAATAACTAGTATTTACTCTCCCTGTGACTGATACTCTAAATTATTCCCAATACCAGAAACTGTTCTCAGGTTTGGTTTCTCTTGTCCAAATCCAAATGTCTAGTAACAGCCAAGAAAGTATTTCTGTCCTTTTCTTCTTGGTCCCTTTCTTTGTAAATCTTAATGAGAACAAATAGGGCCTCTTGAAACTTTATTTTCTTTACTTCTTCCTTGCATTATGCTCAAATAAAAGAGTGTCTGAGAACTATCCCAAGAAATTAGTTTTTATTCAGCACATGCAGGGGACAGATGGCTCTGGATTGTCATAAAGATTTTGCTGTTTTACAATAAAACTCATATCATCAGCAGTAACTGAATCATGAATATTAGTGGTCACTACATAAGCATTGCAGGGAAGTGCCGTGTAATATAGGAGACGACAGCACTGAACTGTGTATTAACCCAGGGAACTCTGCTTACTGAGCTTCACTGGACCTCAAGGGAATGGGGAAATGTGAGAGAAAACAGCTATATTACCAGGAGTGAAATGAACAGTACCCTGCAGAAGTTGCAAGTTGACAGCATAAGGAGGCTGCCCTTTACACAGGAATAAAACAAGCCTGGTACGAAGGGGGCACATGACCAAATCCACTGGTAATTGGTGTGGTATCAATATCCTTTACATCAGTCAGAGGCTTCAGGTTAAAATTCTGTAAGATGGTGGTGAAGAACAAAAAGAGCTCCATGCGAGCCAGGCCTTCTCCGGCACACATCCGCTTTCCTGAAGACAGCAAAAACAGATTTGTTACTGAATTACTGTGCTGTGAATTGACATGAAGAGTATGAAGTAAATAGCCAATGAGTTGTTAGGTGTGTGGATAGAAGACACACACCACATTCTTAGCTCCAGACACAGCTCCCTTCACCCATCTCCGACACCATGAAGTTGAAAACTTAAAGCTGCCCCATTTGACTGAGCAATGCTCTGATGCTTCCCCAAGGACCTATGACCTTTCCTCTTTATGTTCCTTGTGATCTCAATAGGATCGTATCCTCTGTGGGTTTCCTTATTATATGCATATTCCATTTAGCTGGGATTGCTGAAATCCCATGCTTTCTTATCTTTTGTCTCCCTACCAAAATGAGTTTCTTAAGAAAAAGGGTGAGGGGCTTTGTATACACATCTCAATTTACACACTTTCAAGACAAACCTAAGAATCAAACCCTATATGCCCAAGACTCAGCACAAATAATGGAGCACTGAGATTAAACATCCAAGGTGAAGGATCATAAGTAAAGTAAAATCTAAGGGTTTGAGAGTCACTGCCTGCATTTACTCAACAGGTTCTGACTTCTTGCATCTACAGAAAATGTTCGTCCCTCTGTACTTCATTTCCCTGCCTCCTCTTCTTTTCTTACTTCGTTGCTCCCTACAAGTCAGCCAACTTTCCTCTTTGGGTATAAAAGAGCAAGATCTAAGTAACTTCCCCTCTGACACCTCTCACAACACTAGTCGAGCTGGATTACAGTGCCTTGTTGACTCACCTGCTTCCTTCACTCAGGAGTGAGTCTCTTTCAGAGCGTGAGCATGTTCTAATCTCTAGGGCACTTGCATTCCCAGAGTGAAGGATGCCACAGAGGAGATACTCAAAATGTGGACTACTTAGATATCTCTCTCATGGCAGATGAGGAAAAGTCTAAATTATATCAACTTCCAAGAGAAGCTTTTGGGAAACTGGGGGTTATATCCAGTGGCCAAGTTTGATCAATAAATACACTTTGCTATCTTAACTTGGATAAAACTGTGCTAAACTCTGCAATGTTCACTGATATGTCCCAATAAGGAGGAATTATTATGTGTAAAGAAAATACACAGTAATTAAAGTTGTGCTCTTTATAACATACAAAGAGCAAATCTACCAGTCCCAGAGAAGTCACTATTGCACCTGGTCTTAAAATTCCATTATGTCCTCCAAAGTACAAATGGAAGTGACTTTCTGTTACCTGTTGAGAAAGGCACAAAGTAATCACTCTTCTTAAAGTTGCCACTCTCATCCAGAAAGTGACCAGGGTCAAACTTCTCTGGATTAGGAAACTCTTTGTCATCATATAGCACCGATGTCAGTGACGTTATTACAGTGGTACCCTGAAAATAGCCAACAGACATAATGAAATTTAGATGGGAAGAAGTGACAGAACTCACCTAGATCAATCTGTTTGACTTATGGATAAGATACTGTGTCCAAATCAGAGCAGTGACATTTACACACAGACCAAAGAAGAAGAGAGATGAGTTGACACTAGTCCTCGGTTAGGGGTGAACTTCATGCCCACCTCCCCTCTCCATGTTCTGGCTTAAGTGTGTATAGGTCTCACACATGCCGTCACAACTGCTGTGAGTTCATAGGTATAACTGCCTACTGATGCCCAGAAAACACTGTTTCTTTGTAGTTATCTACCCCTTTGGTTCTTACAAACTTTCTGCCCTCTCTTCCAAAACTATCCTTTAGCCTTGAAAGAAAGAGGTGATAGAGATATCCCATTTGTGACAGGGCATTCTGAGATCTCTTGATATTACTAAAAAATATAATCTTAAACTGTGTGGAGGATAATATTAGTATATTGATAATTTCTTCAGTGTGAGGGTGTTTATCCATTTGTAGCAGAAAGTCTTCAGTATTGGAAGATACACATTAAAGTATTTAGGTTGAAGTGTGATAGATTTAATAGACAAACATATAGTTCTAAACACATCTTTATACCCTATACACATGTATTATACAAAAACACAGTCATATATCCACTTAAGTGTTAATTGAGTATATCTACTCTCCTAGTTACTTGAGCTATCAACTTCCGCAGCCCAGAGTTATAAGAGGGAACTTGAACTGAGGTATGTCTGTGGGGCACTGTCTTGATTGATGATTGACATGAAAGGGCCCAGCCCACTGTGAGTGGTGTCATAAAATGAACCTGGGTTATATAATAAAGCTTTCTGGACAACAGCAAGGGAAAGCATGCCAGTAAGCAGCATTCCTCCATGGCTTCTGCTTCAAGTTCCTGCCCTGCCAGACTGATTGCCCTGCTAGTTTTCCTGACCTGACTTTCCTCAGTGATGGACTATGACCTATAAGATTAAGTAAACTCTTTCCTCCCTAAGTTGCCTTTAGACACAGTGCTTGTCACGGCAACAAAAATCAAGCTAGTAAGGTTTAATTAAAAGTTGGAAACTCCATGTTTCCAAGTTTATGAAATTTAAGAGCTATATGCCTTTCTTTTAAAACACTTTTGCATATTACTACTTTAAATATCCCCATATATTTGCAACCATAGTAGAAACCAATGTGTGAATGGGAACTTCACCAACAGTAAGTGGCAGAGAGAACCAAGCTTACCTTGGGGATGAGGTAGTTTCTGAATTTAACATCACAGGTCACTGAATGAGGCAGGTTCGTGGGGATGAGGTCAATATACCTCTGGATCTCATGCACTACAGCATCGGTATAGGGCATGTGGCTCCTGTCCCCCATGCAGGGGCTCCTGTTTCTGCCAACCACGTGCTCTATCTCTTCCTGGACTTTAGCTGGTAAGACAGGGTGGGAAATGAAGTGATGGGAGAAAAGTGGTACAACCACGGCAGCAAGTCAGTGCTCCATGGAGTACAATGAAGGGGCCTCAACGGCATCACAGGCCCTAAGCACAGCTAGACTTGTAATACCACAGTACACTGTAACTACCTAAAACCCAGGCATTCATTAAGTAGATATGCTTCTACATATTATCATACAGGATAATCAATGCACATAAGAATGCTTAAACGCTTCACTATGTACATAGATATATTACAAGAAACTACTATCCCGGTAAGTTCAAAATCCGGAAAATAAGAATTCGTGTCATATGAAATTAACATATGGTAGGAGTTGAATTCTCCTGAAGACGGGGTGGAAGAGCCGCGTGTGCATACGTACACACCTGCTTATCTGCAAACTCCCAGTGGTTCTCTGTCTTTCCTTCGTATCCCAAAGACACTCACTATAAACATTCTTTGTTTTCTTACTTACTTATTTATTTTGTATACAATGTTCTGTCTGAGTCCATGCCAGAAGAGGGCACCAGATCTCATTACAGATGGTTGTGAGCCACCATGTGGTTGCTAGGAATTGAACTCAGGACCTCTGGAAGAACAGCCAGTGCTCTGAGCCATTTCTCTAGTCCTTCAAAATATTCTTTAAGTGTCTTGGGCAATTTATGTTCACATTTAAATTTCTATTTTTTACTGTACTATTTACAAGCAATTTCCTTTTAAAAGAGATGAGGAATCAGATATTAATCACCATCTCATACAAAATAGATAACAGACTCTCTTTCTTTCTTCCTTCCCCCCCCCCCCCTCTCTCTCTCTCCTCTCTCTCTCTCTCTCTCTCTCTCTCTCCCTCTCTCTCTCTCTCTCCCCCCCCCTCTCTCTCTCTCACACACACACACACACACACATTTCCACACTTCTCTCTCCTGCACTACACTTATGATTTTTATTATATATGCACTAATTCTTATAACAATCAGTGTGTCTTCATGAATATTCTCACAGGTAAGGGAGCTGTAGTTGTACTATATGTGTTATATGCTCTTGAGCATAAAAGAGCCTATTTAAATTCCTAACACTGGATGCTAACTTTGAATTATTACAAATGTTTAAATATGTTTTGAACCCTAGAAATAATTTTTATTTATTAGAATTCATTAAATTGTCACCCCTGTCTCTCCTCTAAGACTCCTCATGCACACACAATGTAGTGTCCATCCTGAAGTCAGAATGGGAAGCGTTGTTATGTTGCTATGAGAAATCCTGGCACTGACCCTGAATCCCTCTCCCACATGTGTCAGAACCGGTATGATCCCATCCAACAAGGCTGCTCAACTGAGCTAGCAAATGGCAGTGAGACACTCTCCAGCCTCCAAAACTGTGAGCTAAATAGAATTTTCTTCATAAAATATCTAGTCTCCATT
Organism: Microtus oregoni; assembly: GCF_018167655.1. NCBI lineage: Eukaryota > Metazoa > Chordata > Mammalia > Rodentia > Cricetidae > Microtus > Microtus oregoni. Next base: position 22,089,882 of record NW_024543071.1, read on the forward strand.
ATTTCATATATTGAAAGAAAATACTCTATGACACATGCCATACCCTTCTATCCTTCAGGAAATCAATGTCCCAACCTACACCAGTTGGTGACACATATGCCTTGCTACAGGCACCTCCCATCAAAGGCAGACACCTTATCAGAGTAAGGTCTCTAAAATCAGAGTTTCTGCCACTGTTCTTGATGTCTTGTTTCTCTCAGCCACTCTCTCCTATTATGAAAACTTATTCTTATTTCTTCCTCATATGTACATGTTACAGCTAGCAACAGAGCAATTTCAATAATGGTGTTTCTCTAAGAGGTTACGGGTTTCTCTGGTTCCCTGTCTATAGTCATACCTGTGACATCTGTGTGCTTCATCAGTAGCAGGAGTCCATACCTCAAAGTGGTACTTGTTGTTTCTGTTCCGGCTCCAAACATGTCAGTTACAGTCGCCACCAAGTTTTCTATGGTAAACTCAGACTTTGGATTGTGCTTTTCCTAGGATTTATGTGGATATTATTTTGGTTTGCTGGCATACTTAATTGTAGTGAATCAAAATTAACTCAGGTTGTTCTTAAGATAAGAAACAAACAATAACAAGTCTAATAGTAAAGCTACAATACCAGACAGGACAGCAGAAAATGTGATTAGGTTGCCCACTCTTTATTTCTCATTCTCCAAATGGGTAAAATTGTGAATTTTCAATGTCTCATCACAAAGAAATGATACTTAAGTGAGGTAATGGATATGCAAATTGGCCTGATTTGATGATTTAATTATATACACGTATGTATAGACATATAGATCAAGGAACCACATTGTATCCAAATACATATTATATGCTTAAAGCAATGTAGTTAGTTTTCCACAACTTTTTTGACAACACACCAAGAAAAAAACAACTTATAAGAAGAAAGATTCACTGCTGTTCATGGTTCAGTTGTTTTGTCTTTGGCACTACTTTGATGGGGGAGAGTCTTTTGGCTTGTGTGAATTTCATTGGTTAAATAAAGAGACTGCCTTGGCCCTTTAATAAAACAGAAAATTAGGTAGGCGGAGTAAACAGAACAGAATTCTGGGAGAAAAAAGCTAAATCAAGGAGTCGCCATGGTTCTCCCACTCCAGACAGACGCAGGTTAAGATCTTCCCTGGTAAGCCACCTCGTGGGCTACACAGATTATTAGAAATGGGTTAGATCAATATGTAAGAGCTAACCAATAAGAGGCTGGAACTAATGGGCCAAGCAGTGTTTAAAAAAATACAGTTTCCATATAATTATTTCGGGGATAAAGCTAGCTGTGCGGGCAACCGGATGGCGGGAAGCAGCCCTGCCACTCTTATTACAACACTACTTGGCCTGGGACACTGGGCATACTGGGAGACAGAACATAAGGGCAAAGAGAAATACAGTAGAACAAAGCTGCTCAGCTCTCATGGCTAGGAAGCAAAGAGAAGAGACAAGGGCATCAAACCGAGGAAACAGTTCAATGACCTAACTTCCTCCAGCTAGGCAGTACCACCTAAAGCAGTGGTTCTCAACCTCACAATTCCTTTGAAGAGCTTATATCTTCAAAAATATTTACATTAAGATTCATAACAGTGGGGCTGCAGAGATGGCTCAGTGGTTACGAGTACTGACTGCTCTTCCAGAGGACCTGAGTTCAATTCCTAGCACCCACATGGCAGTTCACAACTGTAACTCCAGTTCCAGGGGACCTGACACCCTTAGCAAACCACCAATGTACATAAAATTAAAATAAATAATTTTTAAAAAAGATTTATAGCAGTAGCATGTTTACAGCTATGAAGTGGCAATGAAAATAATTATATGGCTGGCGGTCATTGCAACATGAGAACTGTATAAAGGGGCTGCAGCATTAGGAAGGTTGAGAGCCACCTTCAGAAGGTTCTGTTACCTTCCATAAGCATCTTCATCTGGGAAGCAGGTCTCTAGCACATGGCTCTTGGATTTACAGAAGTAGAGACAGGTGTGGAAGAGTAGCCTCAGAGAATAAAGGAGCATAACGCTGCTGATTAGGGCCACTGGGAGGCTGGGCCCACCACCTCAGGTCACTCTCTGCCTGGCCTCACCACTGAAGAGGGAGTCCTCAGGGTTGCAAATCTGGGGTACCTAAGGGGCTTCAGGAACCGAGGGCAGGGTGGTGTGCAGAGGCCTGGAGCTTGGGCAGGTCCTACCCACAGACACAGCCCAACCACATGATCACCATGACTCTGAGCAACAAGATATCGAAGATGAAGAATGGTTCATTTCCTGGATTGTCTCTTCAAAAGATTTCTGAGGTCTATGCTGCCCCCAGAAACCATGTTGATATCTATGATCCAAGCAGTCACTGTAAACCATGCTGATGTCCACAATCCCTGCTGCTGCCTGCTGCTCTGAGCGAGTTAGCTTTTGCAGTGGTATCAATGTCTGTAGACTCATAACTGAGAATAAGAAACTTTGACAGCTTCTGTGACAACCTTCCCCCTCCATCCCTCCACCCCTAAAAAAAGAAATAGTCCAGAGAGGAAGCTATTGAGGAGAGCCCTTTAAAATTGTGATGGAGATGTTGAAGTGTAGCTCTTCACACTTGATGGCTTCTGATGGAGGAGGGTCATCTGTCTTATCTGTTGCTTTTATTGGTTAATTAATAAAGAAACTACATGGCCTTTGATAGGCCAGCCCTTAGGTGGGTGGAGTAGACAGACAGAATGCTGGGATAAAGAAGCTGAGTCAGGCAGTCGCCATGATTCTCCCACCCGACACAGACACAGGTTAAGATCTTTCCTGGTAAGCCACACCTCGTGGTGCTACACAGCATATTAAAAATGGGTTAATCGAGATGTGAGAGTTAGCCAATAAGAGGCTAAAACTAATGGGCCAGGCAGTGTTCAAAAGAATACAGTTTCTGTGTAATTATTTCACGGGTAAAGCTAGCCGGGTGGCAGGAAGCGCCCCGCAGCTCCTATTACAGGCTTCTACTGGAGCAGGGAGGACTCAGTTTTCTTTAAGGGTCTGGGCACTGGGAGTTTGATCATGCTCCACTGAGCACATGGACAACACGATTGGACTTGGTGATTTGTTTGCTTTTTTTTATTTTTTTTCTGGTGGGGAGGCACAAGAGTGGAAGGTTGAACCTGGGAGGAATGGGAAGCGAGTGTGATCTGGGAGCATTGTATGAAAATCCCGAATAATTAATAAAAATGTTATGTTAGGGAAAAAAATCAGAATGTCAGTTTGGTGAAAGGAACTGATAAATTTGCATTCATGAGTGAGCTTTACTGAGAGGGCCTATCAGCTGGTTGCTGACACTTCATGCAGGTCCAAAGAGCAACACAGTTTATGGAGTTCACCTCAGTTCACAGAGGTGAAGTCATTGCGTTACAGAGACCTAAGAGTTCAGCCTACCCCAGGCTAAGTGTGCAGTCTTCACAGCATTATACAAGCCCATCTCCATGATAATAACAACTCTCCCCTACCACCAGACAAGGTGTAGATCAAGAGTAATTTGTTTCTTCCTACCATCAGTCTCTTCTAATTATTTAGCTTTTTCTGCTCTTTGCCTCACCTCAGTTCAAGGAGTACACTTATACATACACATGCTATTATTATATCTATATTATGCTTCTCACCCAGTTTCTGAACTCCTCCACCATTATTCTTTGATATATATAACATTTTTTAAAATATTTATTTATTTACTTATTATGTATACAATATTTTGTCTGCAGACCAGAAGAGGGCACCAGACTTCATTACAGATGGTTGTGAGCCACCATGTGGTTGCCGGGAATTGAACTCAGGACCTTTGGAAGAGCAGGCAATGCTCTTAACCACTGAGCCATCTTTCCAGCCCCCAAAATGTGTAGTCCAGACTGGCCTCGAACATTTTATTAATTTTTTATTCAGTCATATAATGCGCTTTGATCTAATTTACCCCCTCTCTTCCTCCTAATTCCTTCCAGATCTGACTCCCGTCTCTCCGTCCCCTCTCAACTTCCTGTCTTCTTTTTATTGTTGTTTTTAAAAACCCATAGAGTACAGTTTGTGCTGGCCACATACACATGGGTGCATTCTGGGCTTGCCAGGGATCACATCCTTAATCTTTCCCAACTCCATCTTTCCCAGAAGCTATCAATAAGTCTTCAGCTAAGAGTGCGGACTGAATTGATCTTGTAGAGATTTTGGGTGGGCACCCACAGTAGTTGTGAGCTAATAAGTGTGTCAATCCTGTCCTATACTGAAGATATTGTTTTGGTCCAAGCCTCCCTGATCTCTGACCTTTAGAATCTTTCCACCTCACTTCTACAATGGTTCCTGAACTTTCCCTACCATGATTCTAATTGCACATATCAATATTTTTCTCTCGGTTAAACTTATCAAAACACAGACTAGGTCTTATTACTGAACATTCCCACATAGCTACTGCTAGTTGCAGAATCTATGGCATCAACTAAACCAAAGCCTATAGGACTCTGATAATATAAGATGGACACTGAGGGTTTATTTTTGAATCTACACTTCTATAATCCAGACTTGTATCAAGCTAAAGTGCACACAGATGATAAATCTCAGTGCTCCTCTTCAGTATCAGTGCTTATCATATATATCAGTCTGTGGAGTTCACAAGAAATTTACCCTAAGTATTATCGGTGTTAGACTCTAGTTCAGGATCATATATACAGTATCAAAGCTTCCCACACCAGTAGGTAGGTTTGTAGAGTGCTTGAAAACATTTCCACATCCTTATTTGGAGAGAATTATTTCCAGCTATGTGGTAGCCCACAAGTGATTCAGTTTTCATCTGGAGTCCATTCTGACTTATAAGTCATTTCAGTTCAAGCTTGCTTGCTCCGGTCTCCTTAAAAGCTGTAAGAATGTTCTGATTAAGTCCATGGGAAAGAGCACTTTGCCCATGAGAAAGAACATACTGCCTAGTAGAATTCATACTGCTGACACCAAGCCTAAGGCACATCAAGATAGAAATTGAAACTGCTTGCAAGCAGCAGGCACATGGTAGATAGGAAATTGCTTGCACAAGGACAGTAATAGCCTTGTGGTTTTAGATACTGTCTATCTATGTTATTCTTTGTTCTGCTTTTGTTTATAAGAAGACTTTGAAATAAACCCTGGGCTGTTTGGTATTAACCAATAGACCTCCAAATCTTTCCTGCGTCACAACAGCTTCCGGGTTCCCTAATTGACTCATCGGCAGGCTCCGACACAGCTGTGTTCAACTATGGTTCCCTACCCCATCTCTTTACCTTATCTCTTCATTATGCCCATGTGAATCCTCTCCCCTGTTCCTCCTTGAAAATCTGTATCAACCCTCAGGTCATTCAGGAAACGTGCCCAGAAAGCTTCTTCTCATTCTCATAAGTGCTTTCTTCCCAGTCTCCCACACAGGCCCATACAACCACTTTTATTTCAATGCTGGGTATTTTAATTACCTGACTTGTTTGTGTTTCTACTTCACCGGATGTGTATGCTCTCTTTCCTCAGACAGAGTGTGATTCCCTAAAAGCGTTGCCCATGTGTTCTAGTAATTTAACAATTTAGTTTTAAGTCCTCCAGGATTGCTAGTCCAGTTTCATGCACACGGCAGGTAATTAAAGAGTTTACCAATTGCTTCTTGCCTGAACAGTTATATGTTCTGAATAATTACAGAACTGATGAACAAATCGCAAAATGCAAGCCAACAAATAACATTTTACCTGTTCCATTTTGATCAAGAAACAATCAATGAAGTCCCTTGGATTGGCCATATCCAGTGTTTTTTCATGTTCTTTCACTTTCTCCAAAACATAATTTTTTACATAGAAGAAATTTTTAAGTACTTGGTTATGACTTCCAGGTAAATAATCAATAATAGCAGGGAAAGTATTGCACACCTTGAAGATTAAGAAACATTAAATACAATTAAAGACATGAGTACCATAACCCTGGTCAAAAACTTGGGTGGCATTACCAAACACTAGGTGGAGCTAGGGGAACCCCTCATAAGAGTGGGAGGAAGGATTGTAAGAACCAAAGGGTCCAGGACACCAAGAGAATGTGGCCACAGAATTAACTAAGTAAGGCTCAAAGGGGCTCACAGAGACTAAAGCAACAATCATGGAGTCTGTATGGGTCTGAGCAGATCTTCTGCAAATATATGTTCTTGTGGGACTCCCAACAGTAAGAGTGGGGGTGCTCTTGCCTGCTCTTGGGACCCTTTTCCTCCTACTGGGTTGCCTCATCCAGCCTTGTTGTGAGAGTTTGTTGCTAGACTTATGTTCAGTTGATATTCCTGAGAGGCCTGCTCTTTTCTGAAGGGAAACAGAGGAAGAGTAAATCTGGGGAAGAGGCCAGACAGTGGAGAAGAACTGGGAGGAGTGGAGGGAGAGAAATTGCAATCAAAATGCAATCTATAAGAGAATAATAAAAAAAAAAACTAGGGTGAACTTGAGGAGAAACATTTCAGTGCACATGACTGGACAAAAAGAAGCATTGATAGAGGCTGCACTAAATTGATCATATGACCAGACATGATAAGCATCTCCAATATCCAAGCCAATAATGTTTACATTACTAGTCCACTCTCTCTTTTTTACCTACAACTGTGAGATACAGGAAGGCCCATGGCTCACCTGCGTGAGGTAAACTCAAGAGGTCAAGGAAGTTCAGTCAAGTTCAAACAGACCAGCGTCACTCCCTGATACTTCTACCAGTAACACTGGCCTCAGGAATAAAATCATGCTGTATAACTGGGAAGGGCTCAGAGATATCATGAAACTCAACTCCACATTTTATGAGCAAATGTTTGCACACACAGCCATGGTCAGATGACTCCTATAAAATCAGAGTGATGCCAACTTGATAGATGGTGATGCTATTGAACATGACAGCCCAACAGAGGGCTATGTTTTAGACACTCCAAATGCTGAGTATCTTAAATAACCTGACTTTCATTACTTTCTCAGCTAGAGTTCCAGCTGCAGCTGGCCTCTGAGTCTCTGGTTTGGAACCCCGATTACTCAGAATTTCCTGGCAGCATCTGCTCCCATTTTCTGTCTTTGATATCCTCAATTAGGAAATAACTACCAAATAATGGGATGAAGATGACTCTAATTTTCAATTGGTAGGCAAGCCCGTGGATGGCAGAAGATTCTCAACAAGTCCTTAGACAGTCACTGAGAGCCTGAGCATGTCTCTGTCACTACCGAAATGCTGCCTGCACTCTGTGGTTGGGTAGATGGGGCTTGACTTGCAGCATCTGTCTTCCATTCTGAAGAATAAAGGATGTCTCTTTCGGAGACGTTCACGGTATCCTGAGAGGACGGTGATGTGGAAACACTCTCTTTGTGGGTCAGCAGGACCCATCCTTCCACACAAATAGACATACACACATGCACGTGCACACACACATGCACGCGCACACACACATGCACAGAAAAAAAAATCAAAACTGTCTGAGACGACTTTGTTAGAATAATGGAAAAAAGTCATGTTTTTATAAACTAATGATAAGTTGAGGGTTTTTAATGGCTGGGATAGAAAAGCTTTGCTTTGCCCTTGTTTTACCTCTGCCATGTCTTCATGGTATTCTTGACAAGAGCCCTGTTCCCAGAGTGTGGAACTATGGCCCTTGGTTCCAGGGTGGGGAGGGGGCAGGGGGAATTGTTTTTCTGTTTTAACCCAAAGGAGGGAGGGGAAGAGGAGCTGGAGAACTGGGCTCAGCATGTGTGTTTGTTTCATCTAACACAGAACTCCTTAGGGTGGAAAAGTTGTAAAGACTATCAAAAAACCTTATAATGCCACTAGGCAACACAGGGCCACCTGGAGCAAAGAACGTAATGAAAGCTCCTGGCAGAACACTGAGACCATGGGAAGAGGGCTAGAAAGAGAGTATCTTTGGGAAATCAGGTCACTCGAAAGCATCCACATATATTGATGTTTTCAGAACGCCAGGGCACGCCCACAACAAGGGCAAGCTAGGAAAAGTCCAGGAAAAGAACCCCAAGCTTTTCCTTCTGCCAGTTCCTGAGCTCTGTCTGGTGGGATTTCTCCTCCCTATCTCTTCTATTCTTCATTCCTACTTCTCATCTTTGGCTTTCTTCCTTACTTCATTTTGTATCTCTACCCTATAGCCTCCTCCCTTCCTTCTCTAATTCATCTTTTTCTCACCTTCTTCTTCATCTAGAACTCTCACAGCCAAGTAACTTCTGTCAGAAACTAAAGAACAGAGGCTTTGGAGGAGAAAGAACACAAGCTTTACAGAAACAGCTTAGAGAAGCTACTAAGCAAACACTTTCTGTCTGCAGAACACAAAAAGCACAAAGAAAATATTAAAAACCTATAGCACCAATAGTTGGGGATGTGGCTCAGCAGTAAGGAGAACAATGCTCATGTTGAAGGACTGGAGTTGGATTTCCAGAACCTACATGCGGCAGCTCAGAACCACCCATAACTCCCGTTCTGCAGGTACCTGTACCCCCCCACCCACATGGGGCACACACGCACGTGCACACACACACACAGAGCACACACAGAGCTGAAGAATATGTTTTCAAAAAAGAAAGAACTGCACATCACATCTCTAAATTGTCCAATCTAGAAATCTTCATGCCACAACTCAGTCCCTATCATTCTGTGGACTTCACAGAGAAAAGAGTCCAGATGGTTCCTTAGGAAGAAGTCTTTTGATCTCACCTGTATCCATGGGGTGCTCATGAGTCTGAGATTTTCATTAAATTTTTCCATCAAGTTAAGAAAACTCTGATCTTTATAATCAAAGCGTTTCTGAAAAATAATGGAGCAGATGACATTGCAGGGAGCACAGCCCAGGATGAAGGTGGGGTCACAGGGTGCTCCTGGTGATTGGGAGATATTAAAAATAACTGTTAATACATGACCATAAAAGACAAGATAATTTTAGAAACTCAAAGTTAACAAGTTCCTACAAATTCTCTACCAGGTAGAACTGCAACATACAGAAAACCAACACTCTGTTTTGCTCAGACCTGACTTAGTAATTCCTTCTAACCTTGTTTCAGGATGGCTATCCAAATACTATGTTAATGTCCACTGCCTTTATTTACATATCTGGCCCAAGTGACTTCTTTTGCAAGCAAAAGAAGAATGATATGAAAGAGATACATTTTAAAATAAGTATTAAAATACACCTGGGCATGGTGGTACACATCTGTAAGCCTAGCAATCACAAGGAAGAGGAGGAAATCTGAGAGGTCTCCACCAGTCAGAAAGTTCTAGGCTGGCCTGAACTACACAAGACCCTTGTCTAAAAGAAAAAGAAAGGAAGGAAGAAAAAGAAAGAAAATAACAACAAAAAAGTTGAAGACCTAACAGTTACACAGAATCACACATCTGTAGAGAACTTGTAGCCAATCAAACATTAGCCTAGGAAGGAAGAAAAAAACAGTTTGACAGTTTTTAACACAGATGGATAATTGAAGGAATTACAAAAAGAACAAGCAGAGAGGAAGAGTAAAGAGAGAAAGATTATTAAAAAAATGCATGCCCTTGGTGGGACAAATGTAAAAATATGTAAAGAGAGAGAGAGAGAGAGAGAGAGAGAGAGAGAGAGAGAGAATATTTTTAAAAAAGCATTACTGCCGGGCAGTGGTGGCGCACGCCTTTAATCCCAGCACTCGGGAGGCAGAGGCAGGCAGATCTCTGTGAGTTCGAGACCAGCCTGGTCTACAAGAGCTAGTGCCAGGACAGTCTGCAAAGCTACAGAGAAACCCTGTCTCGAAAAACTAAAAAAAAAAAAAAAAAAAAAAAAAAGCATTACTTTGTAAGCTGGAGACAGCATTGACTGCTCCTACATAAGACCTGAGTTCAGTTCCCAGCACCCACATGGCAGTCCACAACTGTCTATAATGGTAGTTCCATGGGACTCGATCCCCTATTCTGAGGTGTAGATGTATATGTAGACAGAATACCTACACACATAAACAAATAAATCAATAATAATAAATTTTAACAAAAATAAAATAAAAATAAGCACACCCTGTCCTGGTGATGCAGGCAGGTAACCCTAGTTGTTCAAGACAGTGGAGCAAGATTATTCTAAGTTTCCACCCTTCCTGGGCTACAGTGAGTTTGAGGGGATCCTGAACACATTAGAGAGACCCTATCTCAAAATAAAATATGAAATCAAAGATTTTGATATAACTCAGTGGTTGAAACTTCTTAGCAGATGTAAGACCCTATGTTTCATCTCCAATACCATTTTTTAATCCAAAAAAGAACACATATCATTAGCAGATAGGTTTGCCAAAGGTAAATTAAACTTTTTAAAATTTCATTTCTAATTTAAATCACATACAGGTCAAACATAAAGATTAAATTGATAAATAGTATCCTTTACTTCTTCTTTAGGTGTTGAAAAGAAAAATAACAAGAATTTCCTATTCTGAAAATATTTACAATCACCAGCCAGATCCCACATTTGCTTAGCAAACCTCGCCCTCTAGTGGAGAACTGTACTATTGCGCGACATAGTCATCAACAGAATACTACAATTCTTTTTTTTTTTTAAGATTTATTTATTAATCAAAACAACTCTGAGATTCCATCTTACACCTGTAAGAATGGCCAAGATCAAAAACACTAATGACAACTTATTCTGGAAAGAATATGAGGTGAAGGGAACACTCCTGCATTGCTATTGGTTGTGCAAACTGCACCGCTGCTTTGGAAATCAGTATGGCAATTTCTCAGAAAATTAGGAAACATCCTTCCTCAAGACCCAGCAATACCACTTTTGTGTATATACTCAAAAGATGCTCAATCGTACCACAAGGACATGTGCTCAATTATGTACAGAACATCATTGTTTGTCATAGTCAGAACCTGGACAACCTAAATGCCCCTCAACCAAAGATGAATAAAGAAGATGTGGTACATTTACACAATGGAATAATACACAGCAGAAAAAATAAGGACATTTTGAAATTTGCGGGCAAATGGATGGATCTAGGAAACATCATATTGAGTGAGGTAACCCAGACACAGAAAGACAAATATAATACATATTCACTCATAAGTGGCTTTTGGACATAAAACAAAGAAAAATCAGCCTACAATTCACAATCCCAGAGAACCTAGACAACAAAGAAAACCCTAAGAGAGACATACATCGATAAAATCTACATGGAAAGAAGAAAAGAATAATATCGCCTGTAACAGCGTAAACGAATGCAGACAGATTGTAAAAATATATATACAGCTTTAATGGCGAAATAGACTTACAGAACCACCGTTCCCGCGGAGACCAGGAAAGCAGAAGGGACAGCTGGGAGCACGCTGGCCAAATTTGTAGGCAAACATTAGCCCGAGGTGAACACGCCCCCCAAGGGGCGGGACTTATCCCTACAATCTCCTGAGTAAATTGGGAGTGTGGGAATCATCATAGGAGAGGGTAAAATGGGAGAGGGAAAAAAGGAAGGGAGGGGAGAAAATTATATAGCTCAATTAAAACAATTTTAAAAATCAGGAAAAATATTTATTTTATGTGTATAACTGTTTTGCTTGCATGTATGTATATGCACCATGTGTATGCCTAGTGCCCTTAGAGGAAAGAAAAGGGCATCAGATATCCTAAAACTGGAGTTACAAATGGTTGTAAACCATCATGTGAATGACTGGGAACCAGACTACTCCTCTGCAAGAGTAGTCAATGCTCTGAACTCCACGGCCATTGCTCCAGCCTCTATAAAGTTTTTCATCTGAACATCACTTTATTCCATTCCATTGCTATACAGAAAAGCAAATTAATTCAGAGGGAATGTTTTATGGGCAATTTTCAACAAAATTGTACTAACAAAATTATCAATAAATTTTAATGTGAAAGTCTACAAGTGCACATTTATTATAATTAAAGATGATACGCCAAAAACATGCCTACTACTCACAATAGCAAACATCAACAATCCCTATACAAATACCATCTACTCCAGTTGGAAAAACAGCAGCCCCTAAAGAAGCCAAAACTGTACAATGGAAAAAAGAAAGCATCTTCATCAAATGTTGCTGGCATAACTGGGATGTCACCATGTAGAAGAATGCAAATAGATCCATATCTATCCCCAAAACTCAAGTACAAGTGGATCAAAGACCCAGTTAGAACCTGATAGAAGAGAAAGTGAAAACTAGCCTTGAATGCATAGACACAGGAGACTACTTCCTAAATGTAACAGCAATAGCATAGATACTGAGATAAACAATTAATAAACGGGACCTCCAGAAACTGAAAAGCTTCTGTAAGGCAAAGGACAAGATCAATAAGACAAAACAGCAGTCTACAGAATGGGAAAAGATTTCATCAACTCCACATTTGACAAAGGGCTTATCTCTAATATATATAAAGAACTCAAGAAACTAGACATCAAAATATCAAATAATGAAATTTAAAAATGGGGTACAGATCTAAATAGAGAATTCTCCTCAGAAAAAATGTCAAATGGCTGATGGATATTTAATGTTCAACATCCTTAGTCATCAGGGAAATGCAAATCAAAATGACTCTGAGATACCATCTTACACCTGTCAGAATAGCTTAGATCAAAAACACTGATGACAGCTTATGTCAGAGAGGATGTGGAATAAGAGGAACACTCCTCCACTGCTGGTGGGAGGGCAAACCTGTAGAGTCACTTTGGAAATCAGTACGATGGTTTATCAGAAAATTGGGGATCAATCTACCTCAAGATCCAGCTATAGCACTCTTGGGCATATACCCAAAGGGATCCTCAATCATATCACAAGGACACTTACTCAACTATGTTCATAGCAGCCTTATTTGTCATAGCCAGAACATGGAAGCAACCTAGATGTCCCTCAACTGAGAATTGATAAAGAAAATGTGGTACATTTACACAATGGAGTATTTTATTACTCAGTTGTAAAAAGCAATGACCTCATGAAATTTGCAAGCAAATCGATGGAACTAGAAGAAACTATTGTGGGTGAGACAACCCAGACCCAGAAAGATGAACATGTATGTACCCACTCATAAGGGGTATTAGGAGCAGAGTATTGGATAATTAACCTACAACCCACAGTCCCAGAGAGGCTATATAACAAGGAGGGCCCAAAGAGAGAAGATGCATGGATTGCCCTGGGAAATGAAAATAGAAGAGCTCTCCTGGGAAAACTGGGGGCAGGGGAAGGGAGGACAGAGGGATGGAAATTTGAGGGAGCACTTTGGGTGGGCTGAGTGCTGAAGGCAGGTTGGAGGCTAGACTGAGCGGGAGTGTAACAAAAGAGACATCTTGATGGGGGGATCGTTTGGGGGTTAAGGAGAAACCTGGCACCAGGAAAACCCCCAGGAATCCACAAGGATAACCCCAGTTAAGACTCCTAGAAACAATGGAGAGAGTACCCGAACTGGCCTTCCACTATAATCAGATTGGTGACTACCCTAATTGTCATCCAGTAACTGATAGAAGCAGATGCAGGGATCCACAGCCAAGCACTGGACTGAGCTCAGGAGTCTTGCTGAAGAAAAGGAGGAGGGATAATATGAGCCAGGGGTGTCAGGAGAGGGGAATCCACAGAGACAGCTGACCTGAGCTCATGGGAGCTCATAGACTCTGTTAGGGAGCCTCCATGGGACTGACCTAGGCCTTCTGCATATATGTGACACTGTGTAGCTTGGTCTCTTTAAAGCTCCTAGCAGTGAGGTCAGGACCTATCCCTGGCACTGACTCACTTTTGGGAACATGTTCCCCACGCTGGATTACCTTGTCCAGTCTTGTTGCAAGGGGAGGAGCTCAGTCCTGCCTCAACTTGATGTGCCCTGCTTTATTCAAACCTGGGGAAAGGGGGGCTTGCCCCTTTCTGAATGGAGACAGAAGAGTGAAAGAGGAAAGGGATATATGAAAAATGGGGGGAGGGACTTGGAGGAGAGGAGGAAGGAAAAACCATGGTCAGTATGTAAAATAAATGGGAAAAAATGCTATTTAAAAAAATTTTAGAAAAAGAAAACCAATACTTCATGTTCTCTTTCATAGTGGAAAGTTAAAGAGCAAGTTGATCTTACAAAAAACAAAGTGGATTGGTGTTTACTAGAGGTTAAGAGGGGTATATAGGAAGAATAGAGAGGCTGGATAATAGAACGCAAATACAGTTACATAGGGGGAATAAATTCTAGCTCTGCACAGCACAGTAACAGTAGTTTACATCAATTCTATAAATTTATAAATATAAAATTTACATCAATTTTATAAAGAACTGGAAGACAGTGGTTCTAACTTACCCAAGAAAAAAAGCTGATAAATGTCTAAGGAGATGAAATGCTAGTAACTATACATCGCCATTACAAATTATATGAAAGTATCACATTCCTTACTGAACTCCATAAAAGCAAACAATTATTGTTTGTTAGTTCAAAAAGATATCTATGGCCGGGCGGTGGTGGCGCACGCCTTTAATCCCAGCACTTGGGAGGCAGAGGCAGGTGGATCTCTGTGAGTTCAAGACCAGCCTGGTCGACAAGAGCTAGTTCCAGAACAGGCTCCAGAACCACAGAGAAACCCTGTCTCAAAAAACCCAAAAAAAGAAAAAAGAAAAAAAAAAAAGATATCTATGCACACATGGTAAGGAATTCAACAGAAGAAGCCTATTTAGTAGAGAAGTATGTCTAAGCCACACCCCTTTTCTGTATAACATGCCATAACATTGAATGTTCAAAATATATTTTAGCCTAGGAGAGAAAGGAATAATCATTGGGAATTATTTATTTGAGATTTGGGACAACGGAGTTCACAATGAAAGTCTGATTCTCAGTCTTGCCTTCCACTTCATTTTGACGAGATATGTAAATATCAAGGGCATTTAGAAAACAAGCTGAAAATCATATTTACTGTGACAACAACATCACAGATGAGTGAAGCCAAGAGTGGAGGGTAGGTAAAAATTACCATCAACTCAAAACTCTATCGTTTTGAAATTCAGCCAGAATGTTATTTTCATTCAAATAAGAGAAGGTTCACAGATCAGGTTTCCCTTCAACGGTCTCCTAGAAAGGACAAGGACAGTCCCCACAAGAGGGACCATCCAAGAATGACAGGATGGGCAGCTCACAGAAGTACCACCACAGACCAAGAAGCAGATAGGAAAGGGAAAGCAGAGAGCTAGACCTTTGCTGGAGTTTGTATGCAGAGGGATGACCATGACAGGAAAGCCAGACTTTGCCAGCTGAGGATGGCAAAGTTTGATGAACTGCAGAGATCTCTAGGCCACGGGTATGAGAGGTCGCTAAATTGTCCCACACCCAGCCTTGGGTGGGTTTACAGCAAGAATGTGGACTTGGTATGAGAAATTTACTAAAAGAAGTGGTTGAGGGCCATAAACAGGTTGGTTTGCATCCCAAAAGCATGCTTTGGAGAAAGTATTTGCTATTGCTATCAGTTATCTAGCCTTGGGAAGGGCAGCCCAAGATATCAGAGCCTCATAAAACATAGAAAATAAAATTCTCAATTAGTACTAAAATAAAGATAAAAAATAACAAGAAGAACTGAAATAGGGCCAAATTATAATTAGGGAAGTTGAGGTTAAGCATTAATAGTAATTGAGATGTAGTTCAATAAATCAATTTTAAAATTCCTTTTATAATGTAAATGGTTCTTAAAATGTGTAAATAATAAAGTCCACAGTGAGTAACATTAAGTAACGCCAACTGACATCTTTAAATAGTCAAGAATGGAGAAGCAAAACACAAGCGCTAAGGGACCATTAACAATGCCTAGGAACTAGAAACCACACTTAAACACCATCGCTGTGAACACTGCGGACATGGGTCTTTAAAGAACTCCAGACATGTCTGTCAGGGAAGCTGAAGCTACAAATCAGACCAATGAAGTGAAAGCATGCATGTTTTCACATACCTCGGAGTAGCAGGTTACGTCAGTCAGTAATGCCCTCTCACAGACATTTCCTACTGGAACTTTCTAGAATAGTTAGCCCACAATTATGTTACGAGGGAAATATTGCCAAATTTGAAAAGGGGTATTCCATCCTTCTATCCATATGGCATTGTTTGAAAATATAAAGCTTGACCCCAAACAGAATGTAATGAGTTTTTATCCCCATTCCATATGTACAGACATTGTGTACAAACACGGAAAGCACTGAGCTACAAAATCTTCCTTGGTTCTCTGGACCAAACCTTCCCGCTCTCATAGAATTGTCAAGCACTTCCCTCAGTGTAAGATCTGGCTGCCCCAGTAGTGTTGCCATGGAGATCATTAGAAAAGGGAGCAACCTCATCAACAACCACAAAGTGACACCCACCTTTGCTTTTCCTCAGTTCCTCCACAAGGCACTGTGCTTCCTCTTGTACACGGTCCTCAATGCTCCTCTTCCCCATCCCAAAGTTCCGCAGGGTCATGATGGAGAAACGCCGGATCTCCCTCCATTTCATCCCATTGCTGAAAAGGATTCCTACCAGGATGGGAAACGGGAGCTAGTCAGGAAACCGACAAGGAACCGGCGCATGGAGCCATGTGGATGGCCCAGAGCAGCCGGAAGCTCATCCAGTCCTCATCTGCATGGCCAAGGCCCAACTCATGCGTGCACACTTTTGTGCTCACACTTACCAAGGCCTCTGTTTACTCTTTCCGATATCGGAAAACTGCCTCTTCCAGAAAATTCCTCTCCGAGATTAACAAGGGCCTCCTTCACAGCTTCATAACCATGCAACACCACAGAGGGCTTCGTGCCAAAATACAGAGTGAACACAGGGCCATAGACTTTGGAGAACTGGAAAGTTGGGAGGAATAACCAAATAACAGTGAAAATAAAATCAGTATAATCTACTGATGTTATCATACTTTTGACGATTTTTTTTTCTCCCATTTGGTTGCTGGATTTCATACATAAAAACAATGTTGTTTGTTGGAGCTGCCACGGGCAGAATGTCCCCCATTTGCCAAGAACTTATGAGGGAAATCCTACATAGACCATCACAACTAACCAACATCTTGAGCTACATTTATTAATTTTGCAGCTAAAGAGACTGAGGCTTAAAGGAGTTCAATCATCTCAGCATTACATAAATAAAAGACCCAAATTTGAACCTGCTTAGTGAATTTCTGTTATCTGTGCAGACAGTCCCCAAAGTCCACACTAGACAAATGTCCAGCTGCTATTGAACTTGCTCTTTTCAGGGGATTCTGTGACTAATAATTAGAAATCTATAAGTTTTTAAGTCCTTTGGGACTGGGGATATGGTTTAGTAAATGCTTGTTATAATGCTTGCTGTGCGATCGTGAGGACTGGACTTCAGATCCCAGTGAGTGCATAAAAAGCTAGGTGTTCTCAGGTCAATAATTCCAGCCCTGGGAAGGCAGAGACAGGTGGATCCTGGGGCTTGATGATCAGCCAGATGAGCCAATCACTGAGATCTAGGTTCAGTGGCCTACCTGGTCTTAAAAAATAGGAAGGAGAAACCAATGAAGACACTCCGCTTCATTCAACCTCTGGCTTCTTTACCCAGACACACAGACATCTACACACACACACACACACACACACACACACACACACAAGCTCAGAGAGAGAATGTATGTGCATTATAGCATTCCTCTATTCCTGACAATGGCACCCTAAATACCTATGTGAATATTTGCTGTAAATAAAATAGTTAAATAATAGCCAACATTCATTTTCTTTTGAAACTTAGTAGAGAAAAGCACTTACGTTGGTTAAAGATTTGCTGACATCCTTCACATCTATCTGCAGGATGTTTCCAATAAACGGGAGAGGAGTGGGACCAGGGGGGAGCTTCCCTCTCCCCGAGTTCTGTCTCCAGAGTGAGAGGAGAAGCAGACAGGAGACAGTGAGCACCAGGACTGTAACCAGATCCATGGCAGCCTTCTCTTCTCAGGGAGACACCTGTGAGCTTGCAGTCCAGAGCTTTTATAATGCTCGCTGTGAACTCAGCATGTGCCTCCGAGGCATGAGGGACCAATCAGCGAGGTTTACTCTAATCTTTCTTCTTTGTGGACTCTGGCCCGTTGAAAAATACAAACGGAAGCTGTTCTTCACTCTCACACACTGCTATTCCACCCTGGAAGCGTGTCACAACTGGCCCAGGGTGCGACCCATGGACTGTGATTTTTGTTTTTGAATTCACCCCAGTTGATTCCAGCATGCAACCTAAACCGGCAGTGGGGGAGGGACAATAAAGTAAATCATTTGCTCAAAAGATTGTTCAAACATTTAAAACAAATCATATACACACACACACATATATATATAGTAATATTTACTTGATAAAGCTTCCCAGTGATTGCAATATATGCCTTAAAAATGAAGCCCTTTTTAAAAATGCTTTAGTGTGATGTAGTAACACTAGAGTTGATTAATCATCAGTTAAGCCACATAATTAGCTCAGTTAACATGCCACACCTTTTGCCATTTGCCATCCTGCAAAGCCCTTTTGGGCAGAAGATACTCTTTTCACCCCTCAGAGAGTGCAGGCCACCAGACTGGCAGTGGCTCAGCTGGCAGAGATCGCTCGGGTACCCACCATACTGACTATTGACAAAATGAGACCGTGTTCTCCAGAAATAAAATCAACAGCACAGCTTCTCCCTTTCATTCCCTCAGGATGGGAAACTCTCTCAGCTGAGGGTCCCAGGCAAAGCCCCCTGCACATTGTCCTCATTTCCTGCCATGCTGTGCTGCCTGGAGCGTCAGGAAGGATCATACCAATGTGGACTCTCTCCCACTTTCCACGAGAGTTTTCTTACTATTATGCTATGCCCAGGTGCAGCTGTCACTCACCTGATTTCTTTAACGCTTGTGGCGCTGTTTTCTTGTGTGAGTAGTTGCTCAGATGGCTGATTCTCTTGGGGAAAGCGTGCTGATTGCTAACTATTCCATCCTCTTGTTCAGGCTTTGCTCTGCAGAAAAGCCTAGTCTCTGAATAACTTCCTCATTCCCCAGCAGCCCGCACTCCAGAAGCAACAGCTGCTTCTGTGGTTTTTTGGCCTGTTACCATTCCAGATGAAGAAATATAGGAACACAGAACATACTGGGAGGAGGGGTTCAGAGTTAGCTAGGCAGAGCTTCAGGCATGTGCTCTTGGGAGGGATGGAAGAAAGGACTTCAGCATACAGACCCACTGCCCTAAGGACCACAGAGGGAGCTGGTGGAGGAAATGGACCACCATCACTAGGGCACTTGGGAGGGATGGAAGAGAGGGACTTCAGCATACAGACCCACTGCCCTGAGGACCACAGAGGGGCTGGTGAAGGAAATGGACCACCATCACTAGAGTGGAGCTTTCACACAGCAATGACGTGCAAAGCTCTATCGGTCCTCAATTAACCAGTATGGGGAATTGTCCTTAAATTTTTTTAATTTATTTTTATTTCCTCTTCATAGGAGTTTTACCTGCATGTATGTCTGTGTGAGGGTGTCAGAAGCCATGTGTGAGCTGCCATTTGTGTACTGGAAATTGAACCCAGGTCCTCTGGACGAGCAGCCAGTGCTCATAACTGCTGAGTCATCTCTCCAGTCCTCTTAAATTTTTCTTTTTATTGGCTGCATTTAAAGTGTACAACATGATACTCTGATATACACATTTAAGTGATTACTATACTCAAACAAAGCAACACAATTCACCACTTTACACTAGTTACTTTTTCTTCCAAGCAAAGCTGTGCTTTCTGGAATTCTGGAAGAGAAAACCTAAATCTGTCCTTTCCCCACCTTTGCAATGAGATTTATTATTATGCTATACCCAGGTGAAAAACTCTGTGGAACTGGCATACAACTCAGTGATACAGAGATTGTCCAGTATGTACAAGGCCTGGGGTTCATTCTACACACACACACACACACACACACACACACACACACACACACACACAGAGCTACTTTATAGAAAAGTTTCTGCTTGGTAGAAAGGTTTCCATTTATATTACTATACCAGTAACTATTAGCTACTTCCCTTAGGTGTTACTTGACATCACTGTACTTTTTCCCTAACTCCTAATTCTTCCCATTTCCTCCTGCCCTCGCCTGGAGATGACTGGTTCTAATTCACTTCTGTTTGCTAACTCGCTTTTTTCAGCCATATGAGGTCATAGTTTCTTTGTTTGGCTCCTTTTACTCAACATGTCTTTCAGACTCACCCATATTGTGCTAAATAAGGCTGAATGCCACATTGTACACATACGAAGTACCATATCTTTATCTAGCTATCTGTTGTTGGCCATTTTAGTTGCTAACTGATCATTTTTTAATATTTACTTTTCATTTTGTGTGCACTGGTCCATGCACCCAAGTGCAGATACAATGGAATTTCCAGGGGGTACTGAGCCACCTGATATGGGCAGTGGGAGCCAAACGCTAGGCTTCCGCAAGAACAGCAGGCACTCTTAATCACTGGGTCATCTCTCCTCCCATTTCTGTATCTCGGCTGTTGTGAAGAAAAATAAATTTGTGTCATAATTTCAAGCTACAGCACAGGAAAATTAAGTTTTACTAAGAGCCCAAACACACAATATTTTATTACCCACTTTCCTGGGATTCCTAACAATTTATAGGAAGTTTCGCACCTGTCATATCTCTTGGGATCCTCTCAAGCTCCCTTACCCATTTTGAGGTTGGAGGGAACTGAACCTTGGAGAGTCAGTGCTTTGGTTAAAGACACACAAACTAGGTGGCAGAGCTGGGACTGTAACCTGTGTCCCTTCTGTTTCACATCTTTCCTTTTGTAAAATGTTCACTTCATATGGATTCACCAACACTTACTCATTGTGTAATATGATCCCAATGTTGATTCAACCTAATCAATGACTTCCAAAGTACACATTACCTAGGTAAATAATTAACACACCAGCTAATTTAAAGGAAAGTCAGAAAAGTTTGGTTATATAATCTTGTAATTTGAGTGACCTCATCTTTTTATCTTTATTACATTTCATTTAGTTAATTATTTAATATGTGTTTGCATGTATCGGCTTGGGGTCCACGTGTGTCATAACACTAGAGGTCAGAAAACAGCATATAGGAGTCCATTTCTCTCCCTCCACCATATGGATCCCTGGAATTTAATTAATTAAGTTTGGTGACCAGTGAAGCCATCTTGCCAGCCCCAATCTCAAATCTTAGTAAGTGCTTTAACCAGGACAAAGAGAATGAGTTATTTTATTGTTTGACTCATGTGTTATTTTGGACTACATTAATTCAGTTACGGTTGTAGAATATTAAAGATGTGTTTTATTTGTTTAGGCTGTGGGACATTTGTTTAATGTTGCAAAGATGTGTTACATTCTTTTATGTTGCATTTTAACTCCGTAAAGCTGTGTTTCTAAGCCTGTCTAAAGCACCTGATTGGTCTAACAAGTAGTTGAATGGCACACACACACACACACACATATTCATAATTTCTAAATATATAGATACCTGCTCAGTTCATGTGATGTTACTTGTATGTATGATGTTTTCAGGGCTGACCACTCAGTATTGGAGAACTAAATGGTGTGTCTTTCTTGGGGAAGACTATTTCTCCCACTCTCAGCCTTCCTTAGTCATCTGTAGTTCTTTTCCTAGGGTGGAGGCCCCGTGAGATTTCCCCTTCCATGTTAGCAAGTCTATTTGTGTCATTCTTGTTCCAGCCCTAAATAGGCAGCAGTGTTGGGGAGGCTTCATGGTGCAGCTTCTCTGCCATCTCTAAGAACCAAAGTCTCACCATAAATTTTTTATTTATCTGCCTCTTACAATCTTTCCTTCTTCTCTTCCATTAAGATTCCTAAGCCTTAGATGCAAGAATTTTGTTGTGGATGATCCGTTGGGGTTTGGCACCACATAATCTCTTGTTCTCTGCATTTTGATCAGTTGTGGTTTTCTGTAATGGTGTACATTTGTTGAAAGGAGACATTTCTTTGATGAAGGGCGAGTCCTACACTTACCTGTAGGTATAACAATAAATTTTTTGGATGGAATAAAAAATTATGTTCGATTAGTAAAGTGGTGGTTACAGGCCCTCCTCCAAGATTCATGATTTTATTTGCTCCAGGAAAGTTTGCTAGGTTTCCATTATCAGGCAGAGCGAGGGCCTTAAGTACAGTCAAAGAACTATTGGTTAACATCAAGGCATACACCACCACCACCTGGCAAACAATGTTTAAAAAAAAAATCTCACAATGAAACCTATTGTGTGTATAATTAACAAATATTAGTAAAAACTGGGCAGGAAGAACAACTATACTGCTATAGAGATGTAATAGGAAGCTAAACACAGACTCAGACACAAGTTTGTGTAAGACATTTCTCTGCAGAGCCGGCTGAAGGACAGAGGCCTAGAAATGTCCCCAGGAAAAGAGAACCTGGTTGAGAACATGAATTCAGGCAATGGAGGACAGAGTCTAACAATGAAAGGATCCAAGATCAGAAAGAGAGAGCCTAAGTCACAGTAAATTTAAACATTTAAAATAGGGAAAAGTCAGCCCATTCTACACCAATAAGCTGAAGAGGAAGGAAAGCCCACCAGGCAGGGAAGCATAAAGATGACCAGTCTGAGAACATCCCCATTAAGTAGGTAGATTTTGAGGAGGGAGGACATAAACTGAGCTTCACGCATATAAAAAGCTTACTTGTGGACTGGAGAGATGGCTCAGAGGTTAAGAGCACTGGCTGTTCTTCCAGAGGTCCTGAGTTCAATTCCTAGCAACCCCATGGTGGCTCACAGCCATCTGTAATTAGATCTTGTGCCTTCTTCTGGTGGGCAGGCATACATGCAGGCAGAACACTGTATACAAAATAAATCTTAAAATTTAAAAAAAAAAAAAAAAGGAAATAAAAAAGCTGCCTTCAGCCGAAGGCCCAGGTCAGTCATATCACACAAGCAACAGAGTAGGCTGTGCCAGCCCTGAGTCTGATTCAGAGCCACAGACCTACTGGATAAAGCAGCTGTCGGACTTCAAGGGAGCAATGGCAGAGCCTTAGTGTCAGACAGACTAGAGTTGGTGATGAGCTGGAGACGTTGCACTGAATTTTGGGCTCCCTGCTTACCTATGGATATGACATCAGGAAGTGCTGAACAGTGGTCCTGAGAAACCTCTGAAATGAGCTAAGTCATGGGGATCAGGAACACAAAAGCTGAAGCCCTGTTCCCAGTGACTCATTCTGGGATAGGCACTGTGTTGGTGAGCAAAAGGGCTCTTAATAATGATGAAATGGCTAATCCAGCTGCATGCTCTCAGAGAACCACTGATTTAATCTAAATCATTCATCCATAAGGAGGTAGTTCACAGTTTGTACTGGAGAACCAATCAAACCAAACAGATAGATTCAAGAGGAAATTACCTAAGAAAAAAAGGAACTAGAAAACCAGATCTCTAAGATCACAGTTTTCAACCTAGGACAGAACACAAAATGCAGCAAATATCACACAATGGAAATGGAATATTATCACATAGAGTATCTTAAAAGTCATAGTAGTCAGATAAGTGGGTTACATATTAAAATTGCCCCCACAAAGTCAAGTTCATGTGGCTTTCCTTGTAAATTCTGTCAAGTGGTAGAAGCAATGCTATCCTTGTGTCAAAAGCAGAAAGGACTTTTCTCAGAAAGAAGAAATGCTTTATTTATTTATCAAACATCAGTATCACTAAGACACCAAACACAGCAAAGATAGCACAGAGAAATAAAACTACATGCTAATATGCTCATTTATATATTCACACAAACTCTAAAAAACTATGTCCATTAATCAAGCAGTATATGACAAAGAAAATTCATCATACAATGGTGCTTGTCAATAGAAATGCAAGTTAACTTTTTAAAATGAAAACCTTAATAAAATAGTTGATTTTCTAATTAAATTTTTTTCATGCAGTGTATTTTGATCATGTTCCTTCCCGTCCCCACTCCTTTCAGATTCCCCACTCCTCTCTACCCCTCCAACTATCTCTGTCATTTCTTTTTTTTTCAGTTGAATAAGAAATTTTAATGATGAATTTTTACAATGTTCCAAACAGTATTAAATAATATTTCACATCTCAACTACAGCAAATATGGCACTCATCTCTAGAACTGAAGAAGCATTGGTAGGTTCAAACTTCTAATACCATTTGTGATGATAAAGCAGAGTTAACGTGTGATTTTTTTTCCCATGTTAGCAAAGGGGCACCTTAGGCATATTGTCCTTCTCAGTTGAATCAGAAGTTTGTATTTTACATCAAGAATCATAGAATATCTCTGTCCTTTCAAAGCACAAACATCAAAAAGGCAAAAGCAAAAAGCAAAGCCTGCAAAGACAAAAATCAAAACAAACAAGCAACAGACCAATAGGACAGAAACTGCCAAAACAAAACAAAATGTCCACAAATAAAAACATGGATTAGAGTTGCAAAATTGGTCACCTGTGAGTGTGGTTGATAGACCCAATGATGCTCCACTGGAGAAAACCTTCTCCTTTCCCAGCAAGCATCAACTGCAAATAGCTTCTTGGCTAGGGTAGGACACTGAGTCAGCCACCCGATCTCAGTTCTGGGATCTCTTGTCTTGCTTTAACCTCTGCAGGTCATATGCATGCTGCTGCAGTCTCTGTGAGTTCAAATGTGCTTCAGTCCTGCTGTGTCTGGGAAGAACTGTTTCCCTGAAGTCCTCCATCATCTCTGGCTCTTACCATCTTTTGCATTCCTCTTCCATATAGATCCCTGAATTATGAGGGAAAGAGTTTAATGAATGCATCCCACTTAGGATCGAGTGTTCCAAAGTCTCTCACTCTCTGCACATTGGTTGTGGTTATCTGTCTGTGTGAGTATGTATCACATGTATGTGGGTCCTCACAGAGGCTAGAAGAGGACATCTGATCCTCTGGAGCTGCAGTTAGAGGCAACTGTCAGCCACTAAACATGGGTGCTGGGAACTGAAATCAGTGCCTTAAGAAGAGCAGATAGAAACTTTTAAAGGAGCTGTATACTTTTTTCCACTTTTCTCAGGCCCTGCATGGAAATACAGCCCCATGTTGTTATGACAAATGCCATTGGATGTACTATTTAATCTTTGCTCTTAACTTTTTTTGGTGGGCCTGCCACCCAGCTCCCAAATAAATCACAAGCGCGGGGCTTATTATTGCTTATATTGCTGATTTTAGCTTGGCTTGTTTCTAGCCATCTTTTTTAACTTAAATTATCACAACTACCTTTTGCCTCTGGGCATTTTCCTTTTCTTACTTCTGTGTACCTTACTTTCATTCTTACTCCGTGGCTGCCTGGGTGGCTGGCCCGATGTCCTCTCTTCTCCTTTTCTCAATCTTCGATCCTTTTGCCCAGATTTCTCCTTCTATTTATTCTTCGCCTACCAGGCCAGCCTGTCCTTCCTTCTGCCTTGCTATTGGCTGTTCAGCTCTTTATTAGGCTATCAGGTGTTGTAGACAGGCAGTACGTTACATGGGAACAAAAACTGAAGTAAAAATGCCTATGGCAGCACAAGCATCAGCATTCTAGAGCTCTAGGAAGGTTGAATGCAGTTCCTGGACACCAGAATGCAAATTTTAGTCTTTGCTCTCATGAACTGAGAAGTGGGCAGAAACAGCTCCTAGAGCACGTGGAGGATCCAGTGTAGCTTAGCAGTCTAAAGTTTGCTCATGCAGTCAGAAGACTGGAGATACGCAGTAAAAGAAGTCCGATGGAAAAAACTCTAAATGGGTTCTAATGCGTTTTACAATGTGTGTAGGTTTAAAACAAGGAAGAATATGGGTATAGTTATAGAAATAGTTTAAAATAATAGTCTTTAAAGAAAGAGCGAATGTAATATAAAAGAAAAACGTCACACGAGATGGGAAATACAAAGGGAGCATTTCTGGATCCTGTATAGTAGGATTGTACTGATTTTGAATTTTTTTCTAAAAAGCAAAGGTGTAGTAATATGGGGCGGCAGGGCTGCGTCCCCCACACCCGGCCGCCCACATGGCTAGCTTATGCTCCGAAATAACAACACACAAACTGTATTCTTTTAATCACTGCTTGGCCCATTCTCTTCTAGGCTAATTCTCACATATTAATTTAGCCCATTCCTAATCATCTGTGTGTAGCACCCCAAGGTGCGCTTACCGGGGAGATTCTAGCCTAGTCCATCCTGGGTCCGAGCTTCATCACGTGTGTCTGCCAGGGAGCAGGGCATGGCGTCTCTGCTGAGGCGTCTGCTCCTGAGAGGAAAGCTGTCGAGACTCTAAGCTCACTTCCTCTTCCTCCCAGCGTCCTGTTCTGTTTACTCCTCCCACCTATCCTCTAACCAATAAAATGGGCCAGGGCAGTGCCTTTATTAGCCAATGACCTTCCTCCATCATTTCCCCTTTTTCGGTTTAAACAAAAAAAAAAAAAAGGCTTTAACTTTAACATAGCAAAATTACATATAACAAAACAGTTATCAAGTAAAAGTTACAATAATCTTTATCATAACTAAGGAAAACTATAACTATAACTAACTATTCTTAACTCCATCAAAGACTCCAGAAAGATATAATATTACCTAAGTAAACAAGAACTAAGAAACTTCAAACTCTAGAAATGACAAAGACATCTCGCTGCCTGGACAGTCACCCAAAGTTCTTTTGTACCGTTGGGGCATCCATCTTCAGCCTTCAGGCCCATGGTATCCAGCAGACATTTCCATAAAGCAGGAAAATTCAAAGTCAGTTCAGTCACTATCTGTTGTGTCCTGCAGAATGTCTCGCAGACTCTTTCAAAATGAATCAGGAACCCCGAAAGATCATCTCACCTTAGACAAGTTCAGTAGTCCTCTCTCTGCGGGTTTTCTGTGTCCAGTTTATGCAATAGTCCAGGCAAGAGAAGTTTCTTGCCCAAATGGCTATCAAACTCCATAAGGTGCCTCTTCGATGCCCATCTTCCTCTTGAAGTAGATTGGTGCTGCCAGGAGCAGAGTGTCTCATTGTCATGAAAAGTCCTCAGTTATTAAAACATTAAATGTCCTATTCTGTAATCTTTGAAAGACATGAAGAATGTCTATCTAAAATATATCTCTATATATCTAGAAAATCTAACTAACATGACTACAAGCTTTACTATTATCGATGATTATCCATTAACAACCTATATTTCTTAATTATACAGTACGTATTTAAATGAACTACATAATCACAATACCTTAATCAAAATCAGAAACACTTATACATATAACAAAATTGACCGTAAATCTCTATCAATAAAGCAAAATCTATACTAATGCAAATTATTCATACCTATATCATATCCCCCTTTAAATGTAAAAGAACGTTTATAAACCATATTTGGGAACATGGGCGCAGTTTTTTCTCTCCAAACTGCTTCCTGCTGAATGGGGGCGTCGTTAATTAGGTCTTTCATGGTATAACCTGTGTGCTAGTTTCATCTCAGTTGGCAGTTGAGCGAAGCAATTTTTTGAAGGCGTTCACACCAACCCTTCAGGAGGGCGTGGTCCATCATACCAAATCGGAATAGAAGAAATGAACAGCGTCTCATCCTCTGTGAAAACAAAATAAGAAACTCCTTTCCAAAGTATCATATCCTTAGATCCAAATTTCAAAGTCAAGGCATCAAAATATCTATGTCGGATTAGTTCAGCAGCATTTATAAATAAATATCTTTTAGCAGCTGTTGCTCCTTTCTCAGCATTCAAACAATTCAAAGAGAGCATAATAGCATACAGTATCAAGATTCTCTGTGTATTTTCCATCCTTGTGCACCTTTGTTTTAACCTCTATTTTGTTTATTTTTACTTTTAACTCTTTGCTTTTTGAGGCAGGTTCTCTGTATCTTTGACCTGAAGTAACTCTGTAGACCAGGCTGTCTTTGAACTCTCAGAGATCTGCCTGTCTCTGCCTCCCAGGCATTCGGGATTAAAGGTGTATACTACTCACCTTGAACTCACAGAGATCTGTTTGTCTCTGCCTTCTAGGCACTGGGATTAAAGGCGTGTGCTACCACACACAACAACTCTCTTCCTTTTTTTATGTTTTTTACTTTAAGAACTTCAACTTTTAGTCTGCATATATTTTTAACACACAGTAAACCATTTAGAAATTTTCTTTGTCTTTGAATCTCTCTTTACTGTATATCTCTCTTTTTCTGACCACACGAGTCTTTAATTTACCAAGCAATATGGGTAGGATTAAAGGCGTGGCTTTGCCGGCTGGATCCAGCCCATTCCTTAGCTTTCCAGCCTCATGGCTGAGGTACTGGCTGTAGCCTGCAAGCGAGCTTCAGCAGCCTGTGTTTGCAAACCGCAGGGACCGCCTGCGTAAAAGAGTCAGTTTGTCCTGGCAGGACAGCCCAGATACCCGACATTTTTAAACGGCGCAGCTTTTTTCCTGCTATGGCTGAAAACTGAAAAGCATGCGTTCAGCTTTTCTTCAACACTGTTTAAGTGTTTCGTGGCAGGACCTCTTAATGAGCTGCAGGCTTTGCAGCTAAAGCTGAGTCAGGAAGCCTCTCTTAGATGAAAGCGCATGCTTGCCTCTAACAAGCAGAGCAGACCCGAGAACACAGCGAGTCTAGTTGCCATCAAACAAATCGTAGCACTTTACTCCAAATGCTCTATTCAAAAGCTCTGTCTCCCGCAGGAGCCAGACAGAGATCGCAATGGTGGCACAGCCCCAGGAAGTCGCGCTTTAAAATGACACAGCGTTTTTTTTCTGCTACTGTTGCCGAATCAGGAAATCTCTCTACAGCACACCACCAACAAACAGCAAAAATCTGTGTTAAACTCTCGCTCCCTTATTTTTAAGTCTTCTCAGGTTTTTTAAGTGGGTTTAGTTGTTCACACGTCTGGGCGCCAAATGTAGTAATATGGGGCGGCAGGGCTGCGTCCCCCACACCCGGCCGCCCACATGGCTAGCTTATGCTCCGAAATAACAACACACAAACTGTATTCTTTTAATCACTGCTTGGCCCATTCTCTTCTAGGCTAATTCTCACATATTAATTTAGCCCATTCCTAATCATCTGTGTGTAGCACCCCAAGGTGCGCTTACCGGGGAGATTCTAGCCTAGTCCATCCTGGGTCCGAGCTTCATCACGTGTGTCTGCCAGGGAGCAGGGCATGGCGTCTCTGCTGAGGCGTCTGCTCCTGAGAGGAAAGCTGTCGAGACTCTAAGCTCACTTCCTCTTCCTCCCAGCGTCCTGTTCTGTTTACTCCTCCCACCTATCCTCTAACCAATAAAATGGGCCAGGGCAGTGCCTTTATTAGCCAATGACCTTCCTCCATCACAAAGGGCATCTGCTAAGAGATGTGGGGTTGAAAGAGAGATTGATGAAATAAGCCAGTCTATATACTTTAGGGATGCCTTAACTTTAAAAGTCAAAAAAATGTATTTGTTAAATGGAAATCAAAAATGCTTTGGAGGGGAGGTTTTGCTTTTTGTTCCCACAAGAAGTGAGAGACTGTGGATTCCTTCAGGAATAATATGGATCTGACTTGATCAAGGGAGACTTCCTTCAGGTCCCTGATGAAACTTTGAGATAATTCCCGAGAAGACCAGCGATGACCTTGTTGATAGATATCACCTGTCAAGTTTCTGGAGGTCTCTCTTGTCAGGTTTCAAAGGCAGAAATAAAGGAACAGATGCCAATTAATGCTCATTGCCCTGTGGGCCTTAGCGGACATAGTCTATGGGTGTGGCTATCTGGCGTGAGGTCATCTCTTTTTATTTTCTTTCTTTCTGTTCTTTTGGTGTCTGTAAAAGATTTATTGAAGATACTACAAGAGGCAGTAGGCTGGGATACAGCGAGAGCACTAACCAGCTGTCATCTCTGATTAGGGATGCAGTCATCTCTAATTCAGGAATGAAGTTACACCCAAGGTAAATTCTAGACTAGGATGATGTCATCTCCAGTAGGGAACTCCTGCAGCAAGGTGAGATCATCTGGCATATGAACCTAGTGTATCCTGAGTGAACAAGCATGCTAAGATGTGGCTCTTAGCATCTGCCACGTGAGGCTGAAGTACTTCTTAAAAGGCTTGGACTTCACAATTGTAAAGCAGTGAAAGTACTTAGACCAGTGGCAATAAGACCAACAATGGCTATAATGGTGTGTATAGCTGCCCTTGCAGATTGTGTGTGTGTATGTTCGTGTGTATACAGTGTGCTAAACAACTTTCCATCACTGCACACAAACAACAAAAATAAAACCGCCTGAGAAAAATCAACTTAAGAGAAAGAAAAGTGGTTTAGAATGCTTGTGGCTCTTGCAAAGTACCAGAATTCTGCTCCCCAAATTACATCAAGTGGCTTAAAACTGCTTATAATTCCAGCTGAAGAGGGTTTGACATGCTCTTTAGGCCTCTGAGGCACACACAAGCATGCACGTGTGTGTGATAAATACATGCAGATATACACACATACACATAAATATGAGGAAACACGGCCACGAATAAAACTGTGAGATTTCTGAGACATTATGAGAAAATTTTGAGGAAACAAGTCTTGTAATTCCTGTTCCTCCATAACATGGTTGATCTTGGAATGTGCTTTCATGCCCCTCCCACGTGTAATAATAGGAGTGGGTTTTACTTTAGATTACCCATCACGTTACCCATTATTGCTCATAATGATGTTTCCACACACAGGTTGTCCTCCTGGTTGTATGCAACTTGAACTAATATGGGCTTGCAGTTGTTACTGCATTTTGCTCTTATGGCCTCGCTTGGCCCTCAATAATACCCTCAGAAAAAAAAAAAAGAATACCCTCAGAATATAATTGTCTGATGCTCTGAATAAAGATAGCTATTGCAAGAGACTTAAGTTCACTTCATTTCTATGCTCCACTCTCCCAGTTTCATGCCACCAACAAGAACATACACACACACACACACACACACACACACACACACACACACTAAATCTTTTGAAATAAAGAAAGAAGAAAATGTGGAGATTTTTAATTGGTGTAAATTAGGTCAGGTGGTAGTGTCATACACCTTTGATCCCAGCACTTGGGAGGCAAAGGCAGACAGACCTCGGACTTTGAGGCCATCCTGGTCTACTGAGCAAGTTCCAGGACACCCAGGGCTACACAGAGCAACACTGTCTCTGTGGGTGGGCAAGGATAAAAGTCAGTCACAAGGCAAGACTTTTAAGATTATTCGGGGCAAGATAAAGTTGTGGATCTATTGCTGGGCAGAAACTGATATCATTATGTTTTCCAGTTAAACTGGCCATCAGGGATCAGTGTATATATGAAAATTTTATTAAATTCCTTTTTCCCCAACAGTCCAGTGTTACATATTTTGAGTTACCCTTGATTTTGATTACTAGTATGTATGTGTCTTGGCAAGACAGAATACTGTAGAGACAAATGATTTTTATTTTTATTTTAGATATCTAGAAGGCAAGAGATGCCAGGCATGATGGTGCATGCCTTTAACCCCAGCACTTAGGAGGTAGAGTGAAATGAGATCTCTCAAGACTTCCAGTCAACACAGAGTTCCAGGCCAGTCAGGGCTGCACAATGAGAACATATCTCAAAAAAAGAGTCAGACAGCAAGAGATTCTTTAGCCTAAAGGGACAATCTTAGGTAGTGACAATGTGGTAATAAATGTGAACATGGGGAGATTTACCGGTTAAGGCATCCAGTGTTAATAGTAGGCAGCGATGTCACACTAACCTACATTGTTTTCACAGTGGTGACAACACCAGTTATAGTCTCTTATCATTGCTATTCAGACAATTAGTGCCAAGGGATTTTCTTAGCAACCTTGAATTATAGGCAGTGATCTCTGCTGGCACAGTGGCATCTTACAAGAGATTGAAGACAAGGGAGGACTTTTATTCAGCAGGTAGACTAAGCTGGAGAGCCAAAGCTTGCCGCATCTAATTATAAAAATGCCTTGGTAGTCATGGAAACATAAGGAGTTATTTCATGCCCCCAGAACATTACGGGCAGATAAATGTAGAGTTCTAAGTCTATGAGAGGAGACAAGTAAGAATCCAGCTATTTTTGTTATAATGGCGCATGAGAAAATAGAAACATTTTTTTAATGTTAAGAAATAGAAATGATGTGAAAAGTAGGAACATGCACACATATACACAAAATAAATGTAATAATTGTAATAAAAATATTTTTAATTAGAGAAATGTAAAAAGAATAAAAATAAAAACATGCAGTTCCCTTGGCATAGTGCTTGCGTAACACATACAAAACCCCAGTTTTAATCCCAAAGGAAACCACACCACCACAAAGAAACAAGCATGGTAATATATTCATATAATCCCAGCACTTAGGAAGTGCAGACAGGAGTACCAGAAGTATTGGCCTCAGTTACATGAGGGCTTGAGGCTACCTCAGTCTCGGGGCTACCAAACTACCCTAGCACCTCCTCCCCACAGCACTACTTACACAAGTCTCCTGCTACCTGAACTTTGCAACCTTTGGGCCTCATTCTCCCACTCACTGTCCCTAGGCTCACTTTCACTCTGGCCCTGTGCCAGGTTAAATTCATCCCATCCCTATTCTCAGGGCCCCAAGGCACCTCACTTTTAAATAATAGGTTATCTCCTCAAGATGGCATCAGTCAATACCCTCTAAGCATACAGAGTGAGATAATTAGATTCCTTTACCAAGTTTACAACTGGAATTGCAATCTGTCTTTGGCACAGGAAGGTACTTAGCACACTGCCAAAGGAGAAATGTAAACACCAACCCAGTAACAAACCTTCTGACCTACCATGGTGTCCAGCTTGCAAGGTACACTAGTGCAATGGTGGCATGAAGCTTGTGAGAGTAAACAACCAATCTGATTCGACTTAAGGCCCACTCCAAAAGATGTAACCCATTGCTGACACCAAGTACCTGAAGCTAGACAGTCCTGAGACCAAGGTAAAATCAAATACTAGGGTTCGGAAGGGAGGGAGGGAGGGAGGGAGGGAGGGAGGGAGGGAGGGAGGGAGGGAGGGAAGAAGTTAGGTGCCACTGCCAGGCACCTAACAATGTAATTCCTTTTTTTAAAAAAATTATCTTATGTATACAAGTACTCTATCTGCATATACACTTTTATGACAGAAGACGGCATCAGAACCCGCCATGTGGTTGCTGAGAATTAAACTTAGAACCTCTGGAAGAGTAGCCAGTGCTCTTAACCTCTGACCCATCTCTCCAGCACCCAAACAGCATAGTTCTACAGAAAACTGATTTAATTTAGAACTTTAAAATTTTTTTAAAGATGTGCTCTTATTTTAAGTGCATTGCTGTTTTGCCTACATGGATTTCTTTGTGAAGGCGCAACTACAGTTACAGTTGTGAGCTGCCATGTGGGTGCAGAGAATTGAACCTGTGTTCTCTAGAAGAACGGCCAGTGCTCTTAACTGCTCAACTATCTCTCCCACCCATAACTTAGGAAATAAGTTTACAAATTAAACAAGTATAGATTTATAGATATTTATTAAAGAAAATAATTTATAAAGCAACAATCAAAAAATGTATACTCCTTCCAAGTATAAATGAAGACATTCACAAACCAATTAATCCCATATTGGGCCACAAAGTATCTTCTAAAAACTGAAGATCATACACTTGTGTGATGGTGCAAACTTGCAATGCCTGCACTTGAAGGGTGGAGGCAGAAAGATCAGTAGGTCAAGGTCGTCCTTCGATACAAAATGGATCTGAAGCCAGACCAGGCTACAGGAGACCTGTCTCAGAAAAGCAAAAGAAACAAGCAAGCAAAAAAAAAAAAAAAACACCAAACATCATACAAATCATGTTTTCTGAAAATAATGCAATGTAGGCAAAAAGCAACAAGAGCTAACTTTATTTTTTTTTTATTTTATTTTTTTCCGAGACAGGGTTTCTCTGTGGTTTTAGAGCCTGTCCTGGAACTAGCTCTTGTAGACCAGGCTGGTCTCGAACTCACAGAGATCCGCCTGCCTCTGCCTCCCGAGTGCTGGGATTAAAGGCGTG
Source organism: Microtus oregoni (assembly GCF_018167655.1). Lineage (NCBI taxonomy): Eukaryota > Metazoa > Chordata > Mammalia > Rodentia > Cricetidae > Microtus > Microtus oregoni. The sequence goes on from NW_024543071.1 coordinate 22,123,789, forward strand.
CGCCACCACCGCCCGGCAAGAGTTAACTTTTAAAAGTAATATGCCAGTCGAGCAGTGGTGCATGCCTTTAATCCCAGCACTGGGAACTTGGGAGCCAGTTTGAGGCCAGCCTAGTATACAGAGTGAGTGCCAGGAGAAACCCTGTCTCAAAAAAAAAAAAAAAAAAAAAAAACACCTACAACATAAATATCTAAAATATCCTTGAGTTAACAAGGAAATCATAAAGATTTAGGAAACAGATAAATAACAGTGAAAATATAACCAAGAAAGTTATGAAATATATCTAAAGGAATAGAGAAATAACGTTTTTAAAATACTAAGATATTTCAATTACATAATACAGCTTAAACAAAAAAATGAATATATAAAACAATGAAATATGATTAAATAAACCTTGAAACTGATTCTTGCATATATTATACATGTAAAACTATAGCAAAACTGACAAAAATAAAAACTAAGAAGAAGCAAAATTTAAACAAGATGGTACTTTATAATAATCAGAATGGCCCAAATCAGAAAGGTTGTGAAACACTAACAAAGTGAAAATTCACAAAGAAATTATGAAAAGCAATACAGCAGTAGGTAAAATATGGACATACACTGAAGAACTAAGTGTATAGCAATATGGGCAGGTCTTAAAAGTGAAAAAATAAGTTATTGGAGGTAGCACACCCTACACATTAGCAGTTTTCAGACATTTGACCTCATAACCATTCTGAAATTAATGAAAGCCCCAAATAATGCCTGCCCTTTACATGTATAGACATTATGCCTACATGTTAAGTTTGTCTATGATGTGCATGCCTGATGTCTGCAGAGGCCAAGGGGGCATCAGATCACTTGTAATTGTGGGCTGTCAACTGGGTGCTGAGAATCTAGTCCCAGTCAATTTTTTTTTTTTTTTAATGATTGCATTAAACAAGATTTAATACTTTAGAAACCAGAGCTGAAAACTTTATCTACAATATTCACTAGTCATAAAATCATGCCATACGTGTATATTCTGTAAAACTGTACTGTTTATTGGTAATGAGAAAAAGATCATATCACAGTGCTCCAAGATCTTCATGAAGGACAATCTCAAACTCAGAGATCCACCTGCTTCTGCCTCTGGTCCATTTTATTTTTTCAAATTTATTTATATCAATGTTTTGCTTGCTTGTATATGTCTCTACATCAAATGCAAGCCCAAAGAGATCAGTAGAGAGCATCAGATCCCCTGGAACTGGAGTTAGGGATATTTGTGAGCCACCTACTTCTCCAGTCCTGTTTCTATTTTCTCAATGTAATAGGGAGTAGGGTGAGGTAGGGTGAGAGGAAGGAGGTACTAAATAAAACCTGTTAAGAATAGAAGTAAAGCTATAAAATATTCACATTTTTAAGATGCTACAGGTGCTGGCAAGACAGCTCAGTGGGATAAAAGCCTTGAGTACCAAGTTTGATTTCCAGATTCTACATAAAAGGTGGAGAAAGTTGACTCCTGAAAGTTGTTCATTGACCTCTGAACCAAAGAAAACATTTTTTTTTTTTGAAGAAATAACAGTACAAAGGTTTTTACAACTTTTAGGCAACTCACCAAGTTGTGATTAATTCCATGCAGGACAACTCTACCTACTTTTATGACTGTTGAAAATCACTACTATTAAGACAAAAACACCTGCAGGTCTTATTTAACCTAAAGGTCTCTTATTTGATCAAATGCTTTTTCAAAAAGTTTTTCTTCTTTTATTTCCATTATTCTAAAGTCCTTTCATTTGAATATAGATACATATAACGTTTTCCCAAAGGACAATCAATAAATATATGATCTGGGGCTTGAAAAGCAACTCTTCAGTTGGATGGTTATTGCTCTTCCAGAAAACCTGTTTATTTCTCAGTACAAATGCCAGAAGGTTCAAAGATCTAATAACAACCACACACACACACACACAAATTTTAAAAAAGAAAGTAAATACACAGCTTGTTGAACATGTCCTCCTAGGCAGGGTATACACAAGATTTCTTGTTCACTGTCTTATAAACTTCCACCCAGAGCCTAGATTGTTTTCTTTGAGGCTGGTATGACCCTTACTTTGGCTACGTTTCTTACACACTGAGGTCTTTTCTTCACTCTAGTTGTATCTGCACTCTATTTCTATAAATTCTCTTGGTTTTTCCTTTTGATTCCTATTCTTGCTTTGAACAATGTTATCTTTCCCAAAATCTGGATTTTTATCAAGACCTTAGAATGCCTTTGAGCTTTGCTGAAATTGTTTTATGACGGTCCTTATAAAAGAATTAAGTCAGTTCAGCCAATACCATTGAATCCCAGTATCAGTTAAGCCTTGTTATTATTTTAACTAAATTACTAGTTTCCTGGCAAAATAATGTGATAAGATCATATTATAATAAACTTTTATTTGGTAAGTCATCTTACGGACTCAAAATCAACAATTTACTTCAGCAACAGAAAGTACAATTTCAATCAATCTCCCCCATCAAAACCCTGCTCCATAACTGAAGTCCAAATACCATGAATTACATAACTAAAGGGGTTGGGGGAGACACTAAACTTCCACAGGAAGACTGTATAAACTTGTCAACAGTTAAGTATATATTAGACAATATTCAAAGACCATACTCAAAAGTACAACCCAGTCCCAAAAACTACCTAAAAAATCTAAATTTAATAAGAAATTTGTACTTAATAAATCTCAGAAAATTAGCACTTCAAGTATGTAACAATACTAGTTACATTATATAAACTTATAAAATCCAAAGCCAGTAGGCAAGTTACCAGGATGGATGCAAAAGTTTTTAAAAACCATTTAGCGCTGCTTTAAAACAAACATTCTGCACTGGAATCTTCAGAATTTTCTAGTATCTTGAATATCCCTGTTTTCTCTTTAATGGGTCTTGAGGCCTTCATTTGATCTAAGAGAGAAATATTAGGATGCATACATTTTTAAAGACTTAATAAAATTTTTTAAAAATCATTTAAGAACTTTCTAATATGATGCTGAAACACAAGTCCTCTCTCCAAAATATAAAAAATCCATAGAAATGTGGGATATTCTTGCTTTTACCCATAGAACTCCCTGTAACACTGTCTTTATGACAGCTTCAAACAGCACAGAGGAAATAATATGAAGCCTCATTTTGCTGGTCCAAATCTATATATACAAGGTTATATAAACAAAACTTATTTGGTTATTTTCTCAATTTTTTAAATTTTATTTTTACTTTTCTTTCAGTGGTGTTTTGCCTGCATGTGTGTCTGTATAAGGGTGTCAAATCTTGGAGTTACAGATAGGTGTTAGCTGCCATGTGGGTGCTGGGAACTGAACTTGCTTCCTCTAAGCGCTCTGCCATCTCTCCAGCTCCATTGCTAATAATGGAGCTGGAGACAATCATGCTTAGTTTGAAAGCTGACAAAGAGGGCTAGAGAAATGCTTAGCTCTTGCAGAGTTTTAACACATACATGTCATTTCACAATCATCCATAACTCCAATTCCAAGATATGACACCCTTTTCTGACCTCTACAGGAACCAGGGATGTACCTGCCATAGACATACAAGCAGGCAAAACACTCATAAAAATAAAATTAAAAAAACAAAACTTTTTTTTAAATCAGAGAAGGAAAATACCATGAAAAACTACTTCCATCTTAGAACCAGAACAAATTTGTATCATGTTTCACAGAATTGTTTAGCATTAATATAACAAAAATATTTTTCAAAGTGAGCTCTATATGTGTGCTACACACACACAAACATCCCTCAATGTATATATATCTCTGTGTGTACAAACCTAAGAACAAAGTCAGGAGGATGCCAGGTGTCCTCTCTATCATTCTTCCCTTTATTCCCGAGACAAGGTCTATCATTGAATCTGGAACTAGTGGGAATCCAACAAGCCTGAACAATTCTCCATCCTTGCCCCTGACCTCTCATAATGAAGGTTACAGGCGCATGTATGCTGTGGGAAATGCTCTTGTATACTGTAAACTGTAAAGATTTGTCGCTCATATTGGTTTAATAAAATGCTGATTGGCCAGTAGCCAGGCGGGAAGTATGAGCAAGGCAAGCAGACTAGGAGAATTCTGGGAAGAGGAAAGGCTCGGACAGTCACCAGCCAGATGCAAAGGAAGCAAAATGAGAATCCTGCACTGAGGGGAGGTACAAGCCACATGGCTAAACACAGTCAAGAACTATGGGTTAATTTAAGTTTTAAAAGCTAGTCAATAATTCACAAGAATTGTTTTTTAAAAAAAAAAAAAAGAAAAACTATGGTGGTATATTATTTGTGTTTTAGTAAATAAAGCTTGTCTGAAGATCAGAATGCAAAGTAGCCACACTAGTCAGGCATACAGACCACACAGTGGTGGCACACCCCTTTAATCCCAGCAGCCACACTAGTTAGTCACAGAGGCTGGGTGGTGGTGGTGGACACCCTTAATCCCAGCACTAGAGAGGTATATAAAATGGAGGTGGCAGAGCTCACGGTCAGTCACAGTCTCAGTCTGAGTATTCATGTAGGCAGAATCACCCATTTCAATCTGTGGCTGAGATAAGAGCCACTTTGCTTTTCTGATCTTTAGCTTGAACTCCAGTATCTGTCTCTGGGCTTTTATTACTCAAGCTACAAAAGCCTTTCAGGCTAGAGAGATGGCTCAGTGATTAAGTATGTTCTTCCAGGACCCTGGCTCAATTCCCAACACTCACATGGTGGCTCACAACTGCCTGTAAATCCAGTTCCAGGGAATCCAAAACCCTTTTCTGCCCTTTGTGGATACCAAGCATGCAAGTAGTGCACAGAAACACATAGGAAAAATATATATACAAGTAAAATAAAGTATTTAAAGATCTTTATTGTGAGAGGGGACAGATCAGTTTAATATGTAGAAGTACTCATGGTTATAATTTCAAGACAGATGTTTGATTTTTAAGTCTTTAACAAAAGAGAAACAGCAAGGAACAGGACTTACTAAATGTTAATGTGGGAAATCTGAACAGAGACACAGAGAGAATACACAGAGTTGAAGGAGACTGAACATGTGTTGCTTTTATTGGTTAATGAATAAACTGCTTTGGACCTATAGGAGGGCAGAATAGAGGTAGGTAGGGGAAAACTAAACTGAATGCTGGGAGAAAGAAGGTGGGGTCAAGAGATGTCATGTAGCTGCCACTGGGAGCAGGCAAGCCTGAACCTTGCTGGTAAGTCACAGCCACATGGCAATACACAGATTAATAGAAATGGGTTAAATTAAGATGTAAGAGCTAATAGAACAAGAAGCTAGAGCTAATAGGCCCAGCAGTGATTTAATTAATACAATTTCTGTGTGGTTACTTTGGGAGTCTGGGCAGCTAGGAACAAACAAGTGGCCTCCCTACAACAGAAGAGGTCATGTAGTTGCCCAAGGAGTAAAATGCTGTACTGGTAAACCACAGCCTCATGGCAATACACAGATTAATAGAAAAGGGTTAATTTAAGATGTAAGAGCTAGCTAGGAATACGCCTGAGCCATTGGCCAAACAGTATTGTAAATAATGTAGTTTCTGTGTGATTTTTTTGGGTCTGGGAAGCTGGGAAATGAAAGCACAGTCTCTGTCTATAAAATGTTGTGAACAATTATGGCTGAACGTACTACACAAAGGCTTCATTACACTATTTTCTGTATGTTTTAAAGTTTTCATTACGAAAAAGACCAATACTCACCTATGAGATCACTTCGATCTAATAACAATTCTAGGTCTTCATCACTAATGACCTTCTCTCTTGATCCTTTTACTTCCCTATAAAAACAAGATCCAAATATTATCAGACTATACTCAGAACTATGCATTACATTTTTCTAAATTAAGAAATGCTGGAGGAGCTGGAGAAATGGGTCAGAGGTTAAGAGAACTGACTGATCTTCCAGAGGTCCTAAGTTCAATTCCCAACAACCACATGGTAGCTCACATCATACATGCAAGTAGAACACTTATCTACATGATATATAAATAAATCTTTAAAAGGGTAGGGGTGGAACAAGAAATGTTACAGATTAGACAGGTAACTCAGAGGTTAAGAGTACTGAATGATCTTCCAGAGGACCTGTGTACCATTCACAGCACCCACCATGTAGCTAATAACTGTCAACATTTAACTCTAGTTCCAGGGGATCCAATGCCCTCTTCTTGCTTCTGTGTATACACATACTGTAGATATACATTCAAGAAAAACATCTGTACAGATTAAATAAAAAGTTAAAAAATTTTGGCCCAACACAATGACTTAGTGGGTGAAGGTGCTTGCCACCAAACCTGATGACCTAAGCTTAACCCCCAAGACCCAAATTGCGAAAGAAGAGAACCAAGTTGTGCTTTGACCTCCACACAGGCCCACTGGCAAAAGAATTCTCTTTCTCTCCTTCCCTATATACCTAGCTATATATATTATAAAATTTAGAGAAAACTTACCTTTCATAATCTCTAGATTTTAATAATTCCATTAATTCCTTAGGATCTAAGAAATTCTTAGATTGACTTAACCCAGACTGACCACCTTTGAAATGATCTGGAAAGGGAAATAAAATCAAAACAAACAAATCAACAAATTCATACTATAAATTTCTTTGAAAGCTACAATCTATTACAAACCAGGAACGAGGCTTACAATTTGAAAGAAAATTTAACATTTACGAATTATGTTTTGTGCCATTTCATTCACGGGCCGATAACTTTCAAGAGATTTTTTTTTTCAGACTGTCATAAAAGAAGAACAATGGGAAAACCCCTTAGTTCTTGCTGGAAGTACAAATTTTTTTGGAAATTTAGAAAAGGTTTGATATTTACAAACAGATAAACACAGCCCCTCTATAAAAACTATAACATATAAACAATGATTCAAACAGCTTATTCATAATAAACACAATCTGAGAGTATTTCAAATGTCCATCAACAAGTAAATGAACTACTGAGTTTAATAAAATTGCTCTAATATATAACATACAGATGAATCTCAAAATATAACAAAACAGAAAAACAGCACAGCTAAACAGTGGAAAACTATTTATTTTGTCACACTGTGCCCAAAACCAAAACAGTATGCGTCAAAGAAGCATGGGGAATGACTGAAAAGGATACAATGAACTTTCTGGAGTTGTATGTTTGTCACAATCATTAAATTGCACACTTAACATTTATGTATTTTATCATATGTATATACTGCATTTCAATAAGTCTGTATTTTTATATTCCTTAATATTTTAAAATTAGTATCTTCAAATACTACAAACAGACTTAAGAATACATAATCATAGATAAAATTTATGTAAACTAAAACTAGGTTCAACATTTAATAATTATAATTTTATCAGATTTCTTAACACAGGTTAAAAATTTTTGAAAGACAAGGCTCATTTTACTCACTCTGAAATTTTTAACTACAGCCTAAATTTTCTACCAAGTCAAATTAATTTTATCTCAAATCTAACCTGCTTTTCCATCAAAACCAGGTATGAAGGCCAACAAGTTTGATGATCTGAATTAAATGCCTGAAACCCATGTAAAGGTAGGACAGAAACAATTCTAAAATTATCCTCTGACCACTATACTTGTGAGTGCATACACCCATATATATACAACTATACATAAACACAAAATAATAAAGACTATGAAGTTAAAAAATAGCAATGAGCCAGTATGTGCAGGCAGAAAACTATTATAAAAAATTGAAATCCTAAGCTCAATTTTTCCTTAGGTAGCCACTGTACTACTTAATAAAATTTTATGTTACATGAGTAAAAATAGAACTATCCTTGGACAGACAGTGGTGGTACACACCTTTAATCTTTCCTAGCACTTGAGAGGCAGAGGCAGGTAGATCTCTTAGTTTAAGCCTGGTACATATAAGTGAATTCCAGCACAGTCAGTCAGGGATACACAGAGAAACACTGTCTTGAAACACTCCAAAAAAAAAAAAAAAGTATCCCTAGAAACCTTGGGAAATAAGACATTAAGCTCCTCACTCATTTTCCCCTTCCAAAGAATATATGCTACATTAAATGGAATTTGATATTACTATTATGAAATACCATTGGCATCTAATATTCATTATCTTGAAAGGTCTTAAGTTTTAAAGGTTTTGGTAAACAAATGCAAAGCATTATGTTAAGTTTTATATGACAGATTTGAGGACATTATACCAATGAACTCCCAAAGGTTCATTATTCTTGACCCTTTCCCTTAATAGTTATCTAATCCCTGAGTCTCTGTCTATGAACAGCAACTCAATGTATGCTGTCAGCAGCTCCAAATCCCCTATCGCACATTTAAATCCTGTGTCATCAAGCTGTATTAATTTTCTTTAGAAAGTAACAAAAATGGAAATTCTTAACACAAAAAAAACATCACTTACATGTAATGTTACCTGTAATAGCACTTAGAGGACAGGAGAGATGGCTCACGTTTAGAGCACTGTCTACTTTTACAGGGGACCTGGTTTCAGTTCCCAGCACCTACATAGAGGCTCACAACCATCTATACCTTCAGGTTCAGGTGAGTCAACACCCTTGTCTGGTATCCCTAAGCATTAAGCTTGCACATGGGGGACAGACATACATGCAGGCAATATACATATACACAAAAATAATAAAATTATTATAAACAAGTTTAAAATCATTTACTTTTATGGATGATAAGCTTCTCCAGTTTTCTCTTAGCAGCTGCTCTTTCCACAATTTTCTGATCAATAGTATTTGCAGTGACAAGGCGATATACAACAACTGGCTTTGTCTGACCAATCCTATGACATCTATCTTGGGCCTGAAGATCAGACTGGGGATTCTTAAAGTTGAAAAGAAAGGTACAGTTAGCAGAATCATGTTAAAATTAACTTAAACTTGTGGGGCCAGCACTATGGAAGCAGAGGCAGGTGGATCTCTGAGTTCAAGGCCAGCCTGAGTGAGTTCCAGGACAGCCAGAGATAAAGAGAATTTGTCTTAAAAAAACTTAAAAATAAAAATGTAAACTTATGAAATCTTGGTAAAACAGTCAAGTACATGATGATAAACTTTGAAGTGATTTTTAGATGCACTTTAAATTCCAGAATGACTGCATCAGTTACCACTCATACAGAACAGGTGTACAAATTTCTATGTAAATGCTCCCACAGGTTACAGAGAGATGGCTCAATGGGGAAAACCTAACCACCTCAGTTTAATCCTCAGGTATAGTGGTATAGTATTTGTGTTTAAATAAATAAAGCTTCCCTGAAATCAGAAAGCAAAGCAGCCACAAGTCAGCCTTACAGGCCAAGGAGTGGTGGTGCATTCTTTTAATCCCAGGACTTGGGAGGCAGAGCCAGAAGGAGCTCTGTGAATTCAAGGTCACCCTGGACTAAGATTGAATCTGTCTAAAAGAGAAGCAGAGCTCAGTATGTTGAACCCCAATATCTGTCTCTGGGACTTTATTATTCAGGCTACAGGATTCACATGGTGAACTAACTCCTGTATGTCATCCTCTGATAGCTACTTGTCTTTCTCTCTCTTACTTACTGACTTATATACACACACACTGAATGTGTTTCAAAAAAAATTTTTTTAAAGATTTATTTATTATGTATACAGTGTTCTGTCTGTCTGTATGCTTACTGGCAAGAAGAGGGCCCCAGATCTCATTACAGATGGCTGTGAGCCACCATGTGGTTACTGGGAATTGAACTCAGGACCTCTGGAAGAGCAGTCAGTGCTCTTAACCTCTGAGCCATCTCTCCAGCCCTCAAAATTATTTAATACTCACTCTGAAAGTATCTTATTTTTATAGGCAGAAAATTTGATGAAAAATTCCTACCTGCAAATAGGCATTTAAATACAATTGTAATATATGTAATAAAGGATAAAAACTTCAGAACAGAAATATAGTCAGCATATTGCTATACTTCTTACCCAATCACTGTCATAAATGATAACCGTATCCGCCGCTGTCAAATTAATGCCCAAACCACCAGCTCGTGTACTCACTAAGAAAAGAAAAACATCTGGATCCATGTTGAAACTGTATATCTAAAAGCAAAAGGAACATAAACATAAGCCATTAAAATAAAAAAAAAAAAAACTTTAAAACTGACTGGGGTGGAAAGCATTAATTTTAAATACCACTGTCTTTTTCAACAAAACTAGGAAACAATTATAATAACTAATAAAACCTCTGCATGTATAAACTTTACTTTTCAAGCACTTATACTATGCATGATATTTTTATTTTGTTAAAGCTATATGTCATACTCAGTAACAAAAGAAGTAAAAACAGTGAAAAAGATGGCTCAGCCAGTAAAGTACCTGCAAGATGATTTGAGTTCAGATCCCTGGCACCTATGAAAGTGTCACTAACGACAGAGCTGGTGAAAGAAACATTTAAATGGCAGAGACAGGCTTTACCAGCCTGAGAGCCTAGTTAATTAATGAGCTCTATGCTCAATTGTTGTCTTGGTGCATGCATATGTGCAAACCCACACAATCAACATATACATAAAACAACACAAACACACAAATAATGGAAACAGTATAAGAAATGAGATAGATAGTATGGAAAAAATTTTGCTCATGTCACTCAAAAACATAACATACTTTGCTTCATGTTAAGTAACTCTTATCCTAAACCATGTAAAAGTCAACGAAGAATATATAATTTAAATGCACAAGGACAGATAGATAGTCATGCACGGTGGTTCACACTTATAATTACAGCAGTCGGAAGGCTAAGGCTAAGTGCTCCAATATGAGCCACACTCTAGTTCAAAGCTGGCCAGGACCAAACACTGCAATTATGTCACACAAAACATTGCCCAGCAAAAAGGCTCCAGGGTAAAGGCTCTTGTCTCCAAACTTGACAACAAGAGGTCAATCCCTGTTACCCACATGACAGAAAACACAAAGAAATGCTTTAAAAATAGAGGTTGGAGATAGTGTAGTGAGTAAGAATGCTTATTTCTCTCCCAATGGCTGGGATTCAGGTCCCAGAGCTTATATAACCTCTTCTAGGATTCACAGGCACCAAATCTTAAAAAAAAAAAAAAAAAAAACAAACCTAGCCAGGCATTACAGGCTCATGCCTCTACTCTAAGCACTCGGGTGCCCAAGGCAGGTGACTCTGAGTTTGAGGCCAGTCTGGTCTACAGAGTTTCAGGATAGCCAGAGCTACACATAGAAACCCTATTTCAAAAAACAAACAAACAACAACAACAAAAATAAGGGAATTGCTGAATAGATGCAATGGACTGATGTATCTCTGATGATAAAAAAGCAGCAATGGTTAATGGCAGGTTCTAGATGGAATAATAGTAGTCAACTACGTCCTTCTAACTGCCACACACTTAAAATTTTCATGCTAAAAGTTGAAAAATGGGATAAAAATCAGAAAGCAATGCCTTATTATCTACAGTAGTGCTTAAGTAGGACATTATATATCTAAGACTGTGCCAGAAAATTACATGTATATGAGACTCAAAACTAAGATCTATTAGTACTAAATGAAAATGCTTATCTTTGATCCTATCACAGGGATTTTAGTCATATTAATTCAAAGATGACGACAGAAGTTACAAAGATAACTTCATGTGTATGGACTTACATTTTTTTCTCTTTCTGAATAAGACATGGACCCATCAAGTCTGCTAAATGTGAAGTTTCTAAGATGACAATAATCCATCAAGATGTCCAACATGCTTGTCATTTGTGAAAAAACCAGCACCTGAAATTTAAATACATCTTAATGTCTATACTGACTCATGAAAAACTAAATGGTTAAAATTCTTATCAGAAATACCCAACCTTGTGACCTCTTTTTTTAAGTTCTGGCAGCATTCGATCCAAAATTAAGAACTTCCCAGAATTTGTTACCAATTCTTCATCAATCTTAAAAGTAGACAAGAAAAAGGAAGAAAATTGTTACTATAATGACCAATCATTTGCCATTTTAATAGTTCACTTCTTTCTTGAGACATGGTCACCTTGACTAGCCTGACTCTCAGAAATTCACGTGCCTCTCTCTCAAGTGGTAGGTGAATTGTGATTAAAGGCATGTGCTATAATACCCAGGGACCTTAATAGTTCAATTTTAATGACAAGTGACTATTTGGTCGTTTTAAACTGAAAGTTACTTTCCAAGAAAAAAAAAAAAGACTCTAAAGGGGGAAAATAAACAGTAACTGACTAAATTATTAAAGTCTAATTGTGAACTTATCAATGAAATATAACACTTTGTATAGCCAGGTATGGTGGCACATATCCGTAATCCAAGCACTTAGGGGACAGAAGCAGGAGGATTGAAATCCAAGGTTAGGCTCAGTTATATAGAAGAAGGCTTGAGGCCAGTCTCAGTTAAAAAATAAAAACTGGACAGAAATCCCAACAAGCCAGCCCTTCAATGTTACACACAAAGCTGTCCTGACTTTCCATAGGTGTGCTGTGGTATACACACAACACACATATGGTAATAAGTAATTTGTAAAGGAAATACTTTGTAGCTAGAGATCTCCCTTAGCAATTAAAAGAATATTTACTACTCTTCCAGTTCCCAGCACTTTCTAGGCTGTTCATAACCACCTATAATTCCAGTCTCAGAGGTTCCGATCCCTTCTGGCCTCCTCAAGCACATGTGCACAAAGCCACCCACAAACACACAGGCATACACATATAACTACAATATAAACATAAGCCAGGCAAGGTGGTACATGCCTTGAATCCCAGCACAGGCAAGCAAATACAGACAGCATAAATCTCTTGTGCATTTTAGGCCAGCCTATACTAGTACAGAGCGAGTTCCCTGGCTACAAAGTTAAAACCCTATCTCAAAAAAGGCAAAAAAAAAAAAAAAAAAAAATCAATAAATTAATGAAACAAACAGCACAGTATTTAATCTATCAAAAAATGTTTTGCTTCAATATAAAAACACAGAAAATAAAAACTGAATTATTAAATGATATTTACCTTAAACTCTTGTGTGACTGGGTCTATAGGGTATTCAATCATATATGGATGATTGCAGCACTTACGAAGCAGCATCATTATATTCTGCAGCTTCAGATTAACTTCAGATTCTATAGGGATATTAACAGCCACAATACTCCTACAAAAACACAGCATATAAGTATGACAAAGGTAAAAAATACAATTTAAATACCTAAATTTGTCTTTAAAAGCTTACCTTTCTCTTTTTACATCTGGCTGTATCTGACTTATTAGTTTTTCTAATTCACTAGGAAATTCATCTGTTTCCCTGTAATTTATTAATTTTCTACTTCGCCGTTTTGGTCTTCCAGTAGGACTTAGCTCAATTGTTTCCTTCTAAAGAGAATACATAAAAAGCCACCTGTTTAAAAACTGCTGAAGCTCTAAATATGAATAAAGTATGTTTTTATGTATACCTGATAATCATACACCCCATTGCAACTTTTACTACGGTATATGTTCTATGGAAATTTCAAATACTCTCAAATCCTCTTGGTTACTGACACCTCTTTAGAAAAGGAAAAACAGTTGAGGGGAGTTCGCCTAATCAATAAGCCTTTAGAAAAGTGATTCTCAAAGATCCTGTGGTTGCAAAATGAACTCTAAGAGTGGGAGTTGGTAGGATATAGGAGGATAATTGTGGTCAATGTACATGATATACTTGAATGAAAATGTCCTTATAAAACCCATTACTGCATATAATAAATATGTCTCTCCAAGAACATTCTCTAGATGATGATTAGTCTGACTTTTTGTCATCAAACCCACGCTACTGCACATTTAGATATGCACAGTTTGAACAAGTACTTCCAATGATCACAAAACAAACGAAACACAGATGATCACTTAAAGTGTAGGAGGACTCTATATAACATAAAGTACCTTCTACTTTGAGCCTATTGACCCACAAAGTCCTGAAAATAGGTGAGGAGACAAAAAAACTGAAATCAGTCATGAAATTAAGTCACCTCATTTACAGTTACTTCAAAACAACTATTACCTCACAAGATCCAAACATGTTTGCAATTGTGCGGTTCACAATAGCTTTATAGAAGATCTCTTGTTTGTTAGAAAGTGGTGCATAAACAACTACTTCTCGCTTAGGAGGGACTTCAAGAGCAACATCAGACTTCAGTCTTCTCAGTAGAAATGGAGTTAAAATCTAAATTTAAATATAAACAAATAAGTGAGCATTAATTATTGTTGTTCCCCACACCAGAACACTGAGCCAACATAAACCCTTTCTTTCTCTTGAATATCTCCTTGAGATTTCCTCTTCCTAAAGTATCTCCTTGAGATTTCCCCATACTAGACTAGCACTTGATAACTTATAAACACATATATACTCAAAGACACCATTACAAGCTTACACAAATAGTTGACTATGGTTGCTCATGCTGTAAATCTAGCACTCCAGTGGCAGAAGCAGGAAGATTATGAGTCAGAGGCCAACCTGATCTACAGAAAAACCTTGTCTCAAGGAAGAGAAAAAAAAGTCTACACAAATATATGTACAGAAAAAATAATTACAACATATATGCCAGTAAGTTACTTGGAGCATACATTAGAAACCATTGTTGAGAAATGGGTTTTAAAACATATAATTCACAAAATACAAGAAATCCAGACATCTGAGTATCTTTGGTATGGTAATGAGATTAATCCCAGGTTTCTATAAACAAAACCAATTAGTTTAATTTAAATTAATTTTTTTCAATTTAATTTTGGCAGATATATAAATTCTTCCTGGAGAACAACTGCCTGTTTTTACAGAGCCTATGTAATATGGTGGGGAAATGGCTCAATGGTAGAACGCTTGTCTGGGACACACTACCAAAATAAAGGCAACAGGTGATATAAAATTTAGATCAAAGAGTCTGTTTATAAAAAACAAGCCCTTTAACCCAGAAATCTCTCCTATGAAAACAGGAAACAGGAAGAGATTTAAGAACAGATATTTTAAGCTAATTTATAATATAGGAAAAATATTGATATAAAAACTATATATAATTATAGAAGGGCAGGACAACCTGATATTAAAGCACAATTAAAATCCGATGTGTCTGCCCAACACTCAAGAAAAAAACAAGAAAAACTTATATAACATCCATCAAAACAAAGTCCCTGTCTATATAGTGAGGCCAGCCAGGGCTACGTAACAAGATCCTGTCTTTAAATAAAATCAGTAAGAGATAAAATATAATGTGCCAAATATTCACACAGGAAAAACTTTAATCTCTTTTAAAGCATAGTAAAAATAACTTCTGTAATGAAAAACTGTTTTAATTAACAAAATATACCTACACAAATGCATATACAGTTGACATGGGTATGGAAGAACAAACAACACAATAAACATACAGGTAAGGATGAGGACTTGGAAAGAATTTTTTTAAATATTTATTTATTTATTATGTATATAATATTCTGTCTGTGTGTATGGCTGCAGGCCAGAAGAGGGCACCAGACCTCATTACATATGGTTGTGAGCCACCATATGGTTGCCAAGAATTGAACTCAGGACCTTTGGAAGAGCAGGCAATGTTCTTAACCATTGAGCCATCTCTCTCCAGCCCCCAGAAAGGATTGTTTTTATTTTCTACTGTTTCACCTTTTTTTAATGAGCATAAATAGAAAAATTAAAAAACTGAATAAAATTGTCAGAGCACAATCAAAATGCTTCAAAAGCCTATGAGATCTTTGAAAGTTTGTCTAAAGTAAACATAGGTATGATGGATGGTAGAATGGAATAAGGCTTTCAGGAAGCATGAAACACAAGTGGATTAGACAATAACGATGAAAGGAAGTAAACCACATAAACATTATTGGCAAATATTGCATGAACCTACAAGTTTTTAATTGTCTAGCTGATAAATAAAATAGTAAACCAAAAAATGTAAATGAAGATGTATATTTAAAAGAAAAAAACAGCGAAATTTAGCTGATTATTTGAGTTTCTGCCATAAATCAATATGACAAGTCAAAGTAGGGGAAAGAAATCAAATTTAAGGTGACTCATTGTTCAAGTCTCTACTACAGGGCTTAAGACCCTAGAATTACTTATTTTTTAAGTATGAAGTGAGCAGAATAAGGAGGTTCGGCACCTGGTGAAGCATATGTAAAACGTTCTGTTCTCGCTCTTTAGCTATAATATCTTCAGCAGTTTCAGAAAGGCTAGTGATGTCAAACCAAGACTCAAAGCTAGAAAAAAAAAATGATTACAAGTTAACCTAACACATGAATTCAATTATACTTACATGATACATATATATAGTTCCATATTTTTAATTAATTCTTATTTATTTATAGTTTTTTTGCTTTTTGTTTTGTTTGTGTGTGTGTATGTATGTGTTTACTTGTTTGTTTTGAGATACACAGGGTCTCATTTAGCCCAGGCTGAACTCAAATTCACTATTTTGCCAATTTTGACCATGAACTCCTCCTGGTCTTCTTTAACTCCCCTGTCCCCAAATGTTGATATTTATTTTATTTTTGGTTTTTCGAGATAGGGTTTCTCTGTGTAACAACAGCCCTGGCTGTCCTGGACCTCACTTTGTAGACAAAGCTGGCCTCAAACTCATAGAGATCCACCTGCTTCTGCCTCCTGATTGCTGGGATTAAAAGTGTTCACCACTACACCCAGCTTCCAAATGCTGATATTATGGGCATATGCCACTATACACAGCATCAATTTCATATTGGCTTGTGTATTAAAGGCAATTTTTAAAATTAAATTAAAATCTTTATTCCATGAGAATTGTTCTGAAATCTGAAAGAAGACATTTTTTCTAAAAAAGATAATCATATACAAGTCAAATACAAATTATAGAATGAAAACTTTCTTGTTCATTTGCTTTTGTCCTGCTAAGAATAGAACCCAGGGCTTCAAATATGCTAAACAAAACTTTTTCACTGAGCTACATCTCCAGTCCAAAGCACTTATTTTATGAAAACACTTAAGAATAGTTATATAAGTGATGATGCTCTTTTTGAAAACCAAATCTGAATGGTATCTCTGTACAGGTATAAATCTAGCATATGGCTGTTGTTACACACACATGTTAAGAGTAGGTGTGATGCTAAGACTGGAACAGAGGACTTTCCATACCAACAACTTATATCCTAAGCCCTTGGGTTTTGGCTACATAGCTTAGGCCGGCTTTGAACTCTCAATCCTCCTTCCTCAGCAAAGGGATATCAGGAATGCACCACCACACGTAGTTCAAAGTTTTTAAGTTCAATATAACTATAATATTAAGCTGAAAAGGGGATTGATTAGTTCTTCCACATGTTAAGAAGGGAGGAAATAGTTTAAAGAACGCAGATATTCATATAGTAGACCACGTATTCTCAAATATAGACAACTCGATGTATGGTTTTAAAATTAAGATTTTCAATTAGCACCTTGAAACTAATTCATAGATCTCTTAAATTTATCCTTTAAAAAAATGTTTGCATAGTTACAATAAGAGCTTGGCATTATGTCAGAGTTGAACAATCAAACTTAAAATGCATTCTCAAGATAAAACACCAGATTTCTCATATTCAATTAGCTTTCTTCCCTTACTAATGCCAACATAAATATAATTCAATTATTTTGTCTGGTGTGGAAAGTCCCTTGTATGTTGTGTGTTGCTTTTATTGGTTAATGAATAAAGAAATGTGTTGGCCTGTGATAGGGCAGAGTAGAGGTAGTCAGTTTCTGTGTGATTATTTTGAGTCTAGACAGCGAGGAACAAGCAGCTTCCAACAAACAAACAGCTTCCTACAACATTTTGTCCTCAATCTTTTTGCTTTATTTCACATTGGTTTTTCTTACTAATATAATCTTTTTCTAATCTGAAAATAATTCTCTGGAAACTTTTGGAAAATATAATTTGAATTTCAAATATACCAACAAAAATATTAGGTTGAAACTGGGAATTTCAAAGTTTTCTCTGGTGCCAACTAGTCATATTTTTTAACAACTTCTAACCAGGCTTCCTTATATGAAATAAAGAACACAGCTAAACTCTTCATCTGACTGAGCTATCCTGTAAAATATCCATATGAAATGAAAGCATTTTAGAATTAAAAAGCTCATGTTTAACTATTATTTTTATTAGGAAAAACATTTTAAGGTATTGTAAAATTATTTATTTGTGGAAGGGTTGTACACATGTTACACAACACAGGAAGGGAGACATAAAGCAAACATGCAAAAGTCACTGACTGCCTGGTACAGGCTTTCAGAACTGAATTCAGGCCTTCAGATTTAGTGGCCTTCACTTGCTGAGCCATCTTCACAGTCCCTTAAGGGATTCTTTTGTTTCCACTTAATCAACCTGAATGTTTTAAATCTTTATCTTCTCTCATATATATTCAAATATATATTCATATATATACATATTGGCTAAAATATCATTTAAATTCAGCTACCAAAAAGAATCAGTTTCAGCTAAGAACACAGATTTTTAAGGTCAAAAACCAAACAAACAGAAAACAAGTAACTACCTTACTTACCTTTTCAAGTCATCAAATACATCTGGTAACAAAAAGTTTAGCAATGACCAAAGTTCTGATAAATTGTTTTGCAAGGGAGTACCAGTCAAAAGAAGTTTGTTATCAGCATTGAACCGTTTTAACTCCCTGATTAGCCGGCACTTCATATTCTTAATCCTGTGTCCTTCATCTACTATTAAGTATTTCCAATAGCAATGCTAGAAAATGAATCCAAGAAAGAAATTTTAAGAATCAATCTCATAATTTTTTCTCAAAACACTTCCAAACGTAAGACTTCTTTTAAGGGACATTTATTGAACTCCATCAAATGTCATTTTACTATCTATTGGGATTATTCTTTTCTCCTGGTGTCATAATGGTAATAATTAAATTCATAAACCCAGTGCCAATTATGTTCCTTCACTGAAAATCCCCTGATATCACTTGTTAATATTTTTATTCATTCTGAAATCAAAATCATGTTTAGCTTTCCCCTTGGTGCTTTGCCATGTGACATTAGAGTCCAGGACAGGCTCCAAAACCACAGAGAAACCCTGTCTCGAAAAACAAAACAAAACAAAAAAAAAAAAAACAAAAAAACAAAAAAAAAAAAGATTTCTAGTCATAGTTGAATAAAACTGAACCAATAAATCACAACTACTAGTTCTCAAATTGATCTATAACATATTTACAGATCAGATTTATGTATATATGTATGGCTGATTGTAATACTTTAAAACGGCCAGTTTAAAATGTCAAGAGTCTCTAATTCTAACAGACAACAACTTTCAACACAATCTTTCTATAAAGGCTCTAGCTTCTAAAGGAAATACAAAGTACATTACTTCAACCACAATGAAACAAGTGTTAATGGATGGCAAGAGCATAAATTTAAAAATCTAAGTCATGAACTACAACCATCTATCTGTACCTGTAAAGCATTCTGGTCTCTCATGGCTATTTCAAATGATGTGATCACCACGGGATGAATCTGCAGTGTCCCTTGTCTTTTGTGGATATTCTTTACCAATTTTCGACGTTCCTGCCGGGTTCCATGATACAACATAGTAGGAATCTATAAGATTATATTAATTCAGAACAAAATATGAGTTGAAAAATAAGGAACAAATGACTTTCTAGAAGATAATATTAGTTCTATTTCCCTATGACAAAATAAGTCAACTTAATAAATCATTTGGCTAACATAAGAGAAAATGGGGGGAAAAAGCACCCCTAAACCCACAAAAACAAAAAAGTTTATGAGACAGATGAGTAAGTCAATTCTGGAACATATTCTTCTCAAGTATTCTCAAGGCAAGGACATAGACAAGATAGCATGTGTATGCAGTACTTGTGCTTAAAAACAAGCACTTATAAACAAGCTAGGTGCTGGTGGTTAATCCCAGCACTTGGGAGGCAGATCTCTGTGAGTTCAAGGTCAGTCTGGTCTATAAGAGCTAGTTACTTCCAGGACAGGCTCCAAAGCTACAGTAAATCCCTGTCTCAAAAACAAACAAACAAAAAAAAAACCCAAACAAACAAAAACAATCACTTATAAACAAGTGCAAAAACAAATCTTTTGCAATCCAGAACTCACTATTTAAGGAACTGATACATACAAGAATGAATACCATTGGAGGGAGTGGGGAGATAACATGCATTTGGGTTAAAAAAAAAATGCCTGGAAGAATAAACATAAGGAAACCGGAGAAACAATTTAGCAGTTACAGTCCTTGCTGCTCTTCCAGGACATGGCTTCCATCCCCAATTCCCACATTATGGCACACAAGTCTTTAATTACAGTTCCAGGGGATTTGATGCCCTATACTGGCACAAGACACGCATGTGGTATACATTTGAAAATAATTTTAAAAATAAAAGGAATAGTAGGGCACACCTTTAATTCCCAGCGCTCAGGAGGCAGAGGCAGGTGGATCTCTGTGAGTTTGATGCCAGCCTGCTTTACAGAGCTAGTTCCAGGACAGCACAGCTAGGGCTGTTACACAGCTAGGGCTGAAACCCTGTCTTGAAAAACCATAAAGAAAAAGAAAAAAAATAACAAATAAAAAGAATAAACATGATATGCTGAGCAGTCAGGAGGCCGAGGAAGCAAGACTGCAGTAAACCATTGAACTAAACCTCTGAGAACAGCTGGGCTACAAAGGTGAAACCATGTCTCAACAAATCAAGCCGAAAAATAAACACAATAAAGAATATTCTTTTATGTAGATCTGTCTCAGATGAATAAATCTGTGAAATCCCAAATATAATCCCAGGACATTTTAAGCAAAACAAACCAAAGAAAAGGGCTGTTCAAATTGAATAAGTCAAATTAGATTCAATATTTATGGGAATCTATTAAGTTACTATGGGTGATCTATAATTCAAGCAACAAAACAGGAAAAAATATATGCAATAATATTAATGTAAGAAAATATATCTTACTTCTGGGGTAAATCTTTTGAATTCAGCCATCCAGTTTGGAAGCGTAGACAAAGGGCCACAAACAAGAAAAGGTCCAGGTACTCCCCTCTGAATCATCAATGCAATTGTAGCAATGCACTGAACAGTCTTTCCCAAACCCATTTCATCTGCTAAAATGCCATTAATTCCATTTTCCCAAAGCATCTGGACAAAAGAATACACTATATGTAAATATGAATACAAACATTTACTAAATCAACAAAGGATTCTGTTTAAAAACACAATCAAAACTATGAGGCCAATAAAATAAATTATAACAGAAGTCCTTTATCAAAGCCATAGTGTTGAAGATCTGACAAGCTCATTTTCCTGTTAAAACACTCAGAAAATGCATAGAAAGGACTGGAAAAATGACTAAGCAGTTAAGACCATTTGCTTCTCTTCCACAGGATCAGAGTTCAGATCCTACCACCCGTAACTCCAGCCACAGGAACCCAATGCAATCTTCAGGATTCTGCACTGTTCAATAGACAAGTACAAGGTACACATGCATACTCCCACATTGTATATACAATAAATTTTTAAAAAAATACACACAAATATTTCCTTTATACTAACAGAGCAACTTGAGTAGTGGTATATAATCTACTAAATTATTAGAGAAAAGCCAGGTAGTAGAGGCACACGCCTTTAATCCCAGCACAGAGACATGAGCCAAAACATGAAAACACACACACATTATCAATGATAAATAATAAATAAAATCTGAAAGGTAAAATAACTTAGCAAATAGTGCTTGCTGTACAAGTCTGCTGACCTAAGCTCAACTGTGAAACTCCACCTAAAGATGGAAGAGCACTGACTCCACAAAATCATTTTCTGATATCAACATGTGTTGTGGTGTGCACCCCAACCCCCACATAGACACAATAATAATAGAATTGTTTTTAAAAAGGAAACAATTCATTACCCTGAGCCATTCCATGCCTTCTACTTGGTACCACCTCATCACTCCTCCTGTGAAGTGTTTTGGTTGTTGAAAAGGTACAGGCTGTCCATTACATTTCCGAACTGGGTCAAAAAAGGATTTAGAATTCTCCCTAACCGTTTGAGACAATCTATCTTTAATTATACTATTTGAATCCTTATTTTTCTGAAGATCTTCTACACAGAGATTAGCAGTGGAAGAGCTTTCATCCTGTAATGAGAAATATTTAATTAAAAGTTTGATATTAAACGCTGCTAACAAGCTGGTGGCATAGATCTCAGTGGGTAAAAATCACTTACTATGCAAGCCTGGAGTCCAGAGTTCAAAACAAGCATGAGAAACCACTGATAGCACTGACTTCCCATGTGCACAGAGACACGGAGGCGCACACACACACAACATGCACGTATACATACATAGACACATAAATAAAAATAATCTTTAGGTTGGGCAGGGATAGCACATGCCTTTAATCCTAGCACTAGGGAGGCAGAGGCAGGTAGATCTGAGTCCAAACTCAGCCTGGCTAAAGAGGTCCAGGACAGTTAGTGCTACACAGAAAAACTGATTCTAAAAACTAAAGAAAACAATAAGAAGAAAAAAAAAAGCAATCTTTTAAAAAGGAATGTCAGTATATTTCTACTTGTGAAACTCAATAACAACTTAATGATGGTTTAAAAAAATGCCCTTTTTCTTTGTTTGGGAACAGCCTCCTATGTATCACAGGATGGCTTTGAACTTACTATGAATGCCCGACTGGTCTCAAACTCATAATCCTCCTGGTTCACCTGAAATTACTAGTAATATCAGGCGCAAGATGCCATTAACTCCTGTTTTAAAATGGTAAGGAGTGGGGTGGTGGCGGTGCGCATCTTTAATCCAGTACTCCAGAAGCAAGCAGATCTGAGTTTGAGGGGAGCCTGGTCTACAGAGGGAGTTCCAAAACAGCCAGGGCTGTTACAGAGACACTCTCCCTCAAAAAAAATATAGGTAGATAGGTAGGTAGGTGGGTGGGTGGGTGGGTGGGTAGGTAGATAGATAGATAGATAGATAGATAAAAAGTTAAGAAGTAAGATGGCTCAACATTTACTATCAACCCTTACAATGGAATATCTGACTTGTTCAATCCCTGGGACCCACAAATAAAGAGAAACCACATCCCCTAACTAAATGAATGTATATCAAAAATAATGCCAAAGGGGCCAGTCAGATGTCACAGAAGAAAAGGCACCTACCATCAAGCCTATGTTGTCTTCTGAGCTCCACACAAGTGCCACGACACATACACATCATGCACAGAACACACACAGTAATAAAATGTATAAATCTTACCTCATTGTCCTTATGCTTTTTAGCCGCTGACAAAATTTCCTAAAAGGTTGGAAAGAATAAAAATAGTGTAAGATTATCACTTCTATGACCCCAGCAATATGGTCCAGGTAAACTAATACTACTCTCATCATTAATCAAAAAAGCATCTCTTTATAGTGAACAGTAGTGAATGCAGAGATGCATGGCTGATGAAGACACTCAGGACCTATGTTTAGTCCCTAATATTTTGGGGGGAAAGGGCAGGGAGAAAGAGATCCAAGAAAAGAACATGGGATGAAATACTTTAAAGAAGCATGAGCTGATAGTGGTAATGCCTTTAATCTCAGAATTGTAGAGGCAGAGACAAGTAGATCTCTGCAAGTTCAAGGCCAGCTTCATCTACATAGCAAATTCTAAGCTAGTTAAGGCTAAACAGTGAGACCCTGTCTCAAAATAAAAAATGATTAACATAAAGATTCTTGCCAGGCAGTGGTGGCGCACGCCTTTAATCCCAGCACTCGGGAGGCAGAGGCAAACAAATCTCTGTGAGTTCGAGGCCAGCCTTGTTTACAAGAGCTAGTTCATCCAAAATATTCCCCTCACTGCCTCCACACATTATTGCTATAAACCAGAATGCTTTGCTCTATTTTCTCTATCAAAAAAATTCTGAAAAAAAATTCTGATATTAATTTATAAAAATCCACTTAAGCTAATAAATATATGATAAAGGCTGATATAACTGTATAATACTGTAACCCCAGCACTCAGGAGGCTGGGACAGCAGAATCCAAGTTAGAGGTCAGCCTGAGCCATATACTAAGACTCAAAAAAATTAAAATTAGGGCTAGATAGATGGCTCAGTGGTTAAGAGCATGGAAGTTCAATTCCTATCATCCACATGGTAACTCACAATCTTTCTGTAATTCTGGTTCCTGGGGATCTGATATTCTGTTCTGACTCTTAGGACACTACACATTACATACACAGGCAAAACAGCCATAAAAATAATTTTTTTTAAATTAAGTAGCTTTGTTTTCTTAAAACAGGATCTCACTACATAGCCCTGTCTGGCCTAGGAACTATGCAGACCAAGCTGGACTGCCTGGCTGTCATTGCCTCCCAGTTGCTTGAATTAAAGGCAATTGTCACCAAGTCCAGTTAAGTAAATACATTTTTAAAGAAAAACCTACAGTAGGTTTTAGTCAACATCCAATATTAAGTAACCTCCTTAGAGTATTACCTCTTTTGACATGACCTCTGCAATGTTGTACGATTCTTCTTCTCTTCCTCTTTTTTTTCTCATGACTATAAAACAAAACCATGTAATTTTTTTATAGCAAGTAAAAACAGAAGGGCAAACATACATTCTTCAAGCAGGAACAAAGTTAATTTACCTGGGTTCTCTTCGCTTGCATCAACTAAATTTTTACCCTATAAAATAAAGATTTAGAATGTTAGTATTTTTGTTCTTAATTTTGTGTTTCGCCTACATGTATGTCTGTGCACCATGTGCATGCCTGATGCTGTGGAAGCCCATAAAGGTGTTCAGACTTATTCTTTCTTCTTCAAGGTTATATGACTAGATGCTTGAGATAAAGTGTGACTACAGAATATTTTGCCTAGACAAAAGAATATTTTGATCTAGGGTGTGGTTACTTAATGTTTTGAGACATGAAGAAACGACATTTGTTTGTTCTTTGTATTATGGTAGAGACGTCTTTTGCCCACCCCCTTTAGATTTGAGTATATAAGAACTTTGATAAATTTAGGGTGGATCACAGCATTCACTGATGCCCTCCTGATTCTGTTATCTCTTGTCTATTTCTTTCTTAATCCTTACTCCTCCCTTATGTACAGACAATTAACTTTGGCAGGACCCCGAGATGGTGCCCAAGCACAGAAGAGATCAACAGATCTCCTGGAATTTGAGACAGTTAAGAACCACCATATGGGTGCTATGAAACTCAGGTCCTCTGGAAGAACAACCAGTGCCCTAATAACTGCTGAGTCATCTCTCTTTTTTTTTTAATTTATTTATTTTACATATATAGTGTTCTGGGCACCAGATCTCATTATAGATGGGTGTGAGCCATCATGTGGTTGCTGGGAATTGAACTCAGGACCTCTAGAACAGCAGTCAGTTCTCTTAACCTCTGAGCCATCTCTCCAGCCCCTGAGTCATCTCTTAAAACCTTAGAATATTATTTATATTAAGGACATTTAGTTAATACTTTCTTTTATTTTTCTTTTGAGAAATTCTTACTATGTAGATTTAACTGGCCTCAAATTTGCTATACAGACCAGATGACCAGCCTTATAATTTCATCCTTTTTGCCTGTGTGTACCAGGCATGGCATCACACATTAAAAACGTACTAAGGGCTATAAAGATGACTCAGTGGTTAATAGAATCTCCTGTTCTTACAGAGGACCACTTTGGTTCCCAGCACCCACATTAATCATGTCATAACTGCCTTAGGGGAGATAATGCCTCTTCTAAGACTCCATGATCACACAAGCATGACGGGTGATTACACAGAAAACACAGACATTGATACACATAATAAGACATAATCATAGAACAAGGACATATTAGGAAGAGGGGAGTCAATGGAAGTGAGTGGAGAGAATAATGGGATGAATACAACCAAAATACTATCAATAATTAAGTAAAAAAGAGTTAGGGAGATAGCTCAAAAGAAACTGGAGTTTGGATTTGAAAATTCATATAAATTCTGGGTGGGCATGTGCCCCCATTTAATTCCAGTGCTCATAAGGAAGGAGAAAGACAGGGGATCCCTGGAAAAAGCAGGCTAACTAGACTAGCCATACTGGTGAATTATAGGCTCAACTGAGACCCTGCTTCAATGAACATGAAATGACCAAGGAAACCTCCAAACAGACAACCTTGGGACTTCACACATGTGAACATCCATAAACATTCAGACACATCAAATAAACATAATAATGAAAAGATACTTAAAAAGAAATAATAAAATCTTTTAAAAGATTTGAAGAGCCAGGTAGTGGTGGTGTGCACCTTTAATCCTAGCACCCAGGAGGCAGAGGCAGGCAGATCTTTGAGTTTGAGATCAAAGTGAGTTCCAGGACAGGCTCCAAAGCGACACACAGAAACCCTGTCTCAAAAAACAAAAAACCACAAGAAAAAAAAAAAAAGATTTGAAGAGAGGGCCAGAACGACTGCTAAGTACTGGCTCCTACCCAGAGAATTTAGGTTCACTTCCCAAAGTCACACAGATGCTCACAAACATCTATAACTACAGTTCCTGGGAATCCAAGGAAAGTAGTGGTAGATCATTCCACATAATCAACACCCTGGGTTCAACCCTCAGCACAAGAGGAGAAAAATCCTGGCTTGTCATTATTACCTCTACAACTTTTAATGATCGCTTTTTTTTCTCCAACTTCTCTTTCTTCTTCTGTTCCTGTAAGATATTTTTTAAGAAATGTGACATAAAATATAACACAATTACATCATCATGTATTCATAATAAAAAAGACTAATAATTTTAAAAAGAACTTGTACTTCTAGGCTTTCTAAGATTTCAGGAAACAGATTTACCCTCTTCTGCCACACTAAACTAAAAGCAGACACAATATATTTGACAATAGTTTTCAAAAGGACAGTGAACTGAAGAGAAAACAAAGGCGATGAACCTTCTGACTGCTCAGCCAGTCTGCAAAACAGTGAGATACGTCTCCAAAGAATAAACAAACCAAAAATAGGTAATTCAGTGTTCAGTTATACTTCCATGTAACCTAAGGATAAATAATGTCATTTTTAAAATGTGATACTTCTCAGGAATAAAATATTTAAATGTTCAAAACATTATATAAGAAATCTGAAAAATGGAAGACTGCGTTTCCTCTATTCTTTTATTCAACAACTGCCTGTTGAACATCTACCTTAATCAGTAAAACTTACACTCTTTTTGTTTGTATAAAGCAATTAATATGCCGCTGCTGAATGTCATCACAATTCGATTCATTTTAGTTCTGATGCAACATACCTTTGTCCCAGAGAACCAGATCTTACAGGCTGAGTGCTTAGGTCCCCATACTGTCCGCCTCAACCCTGCTGCCAAATGGAATGTTTAAGTTGTTCAACTTTTATTTCTGACCATAAAATGAGGTTCCCACAACTTCCTCTTGCTAGAGCAGCTCACAGAACTCAGGGAAACATTTACTTAAATGTGTAGTCTATTACAAAAAATACTGATGAACAACCAGAACAGCACAGCAAAAACAAAGAGAGCTTCAGTGCTCTCTCCAGAACACCATTCTCTAGGGTCCTCCAACTGTCCCATAAAGGAAGCTCTCAAGTCACTTTGGAGTTTCATTATGTAGACATGAAGGATTAAAGCACTGATCACAGTCATCAACTAACTTAACCTTGCTTGAAGCTGAGTTATGTCTACACTTCTAGTCCTGCTTCCAGCTTGTTGAGTGACCAAGCCCTAATTCTAGTTAACACACCAGCATACAAAAAGATACCACTCGAAAGGATGATTCAGAGCACTGGCTGCTCTTTCAGACATTCTGAGTTCAATTCCCAGCAACTACACGGTGGCTCACAACCTCTGAAATCTGGTGCCCTCTTCTGGCCTGCAGGCAGAACGCTGTATACATAATAAATCTTAAAATACCACTCTGAAGATCCCAGGGACTCTAAAAATTATGATAGGAAACAATGATCAAACCAAATATTTATAATACTATAATATAGTGGTTCCATTGATATAACATTCTGGGAAAGCACTACTGATCAACAGTGACAGATTCATCATAAGGTTTGATGATGGCATAAGAAAAAATTTTGGAATGGAAATATACATTATTTCATTTGTGCTGGTGATAACACAGGTCTATACATTCATTGATCAAAACTCATCAAATAAGGTCTAGAGAGATGGCTCAGCCATGAAGACCACTGGCTGCTCTTCCAGGACCCAGGTTCAATTCCCAGCATCCAAATGGTAGCAGCCCACAAGCATCTGAAACTCCACCCAGGAAAGCCAATGTCTTCTTTCTTCTGCTCTTCTTGGGCACCAGGGAGGCACATGGTGCAGACATCCAAGATACATAAGCCACCATTCACATAAAATAGAATTAATTTTAAAAGCTAAACCATAAACTTGAAATCTCTACATTTTACTATACCTAATTTATATCTCAAAAAGCTATTTTCAAATGTTTCTAACCTATCATTTATAGTTAATCACATATACATACCTCCAACTGCTGTTGTTCCATTTTAGTCAACAAAAATTTTGAGTAGATATTGCTTTTTTCAAGCAAATGCTGAAGTCTGCGGTACCGAATTTCAGTGGACTCTCTATCCCAAGACATTCGAGCCTATCCAAAGAAAAATAATCTATGATACTAAATTTTCTAAAGAGACACATGGATCACTCAAGGCCATTCTTCTACATAGTAAGTTAGGCACTGGCCTGACTATACAAGACTGTCTCAAAACAAAAGGAAACAAAGCAATGAAAATAAAAATAGAACAGAATTAGAATAAAAACAATAAACAAAACCCAGAAGAACTCAAGTCACTAATAGGAGGGTGAGGGAGAATAGAGGAAGACAGAAGGGGAGGAATTAACAAATACAATGACACATATGAAAATACCTTATGAAACCCGCATCTCTTTATGCTAATTAAAACAAAACAAACAAAACTTCATTGGCCAGGGTCTACCGCATCTTTTTATAACTAAACTGCCGGTACTCATACCCAGGCATAGTGGCAAATGCCCATAATCCCAGTACTCAGGAGGTAAATAAAGGAAAACAATAGTTCAAGGATAATGACTCTTACACAGGGAGGTCCAAGCCAGTCTAAGTTACATGAGATCCTGTCTCAAAAAAAAAAAAGTCAGAAAATTAAAAAAAAAAAATAACAAAAAAAACCACAACCCTGTGCTACATATGATGCCCTCTACCACTTGATTGAGTCTACAAGGTCATCACCAAACTCAGTCCCTCAAACTTGGATTAGAATAGTAACAACAAAATAAACTTCTTTCTTTTCTTATTTGTCTGTGTGCATGCAAGATGTGTGGGCATTGCAGGCCTGGACACGGACACCCATTTTTGAAGATCAGAAGACAACTTTGTAAAGTCAGTTCTTTCTTTCTACCTTTACATACATGGGCTCTGGGTTAGAGCTCAGGTTGCCGGACTTGTTCACCAAACACTTTACCAGCTGAGCCATCTCACCAGTCCAAACCTCTCTTCAAAATTCAACTTGCTTAGCGGGGCGGTGGTGGTGCACGCCTTTAATCCCAGCACTGGGGAGGCAGAGGCAGGCAGATCTCTGTGAGTTTGAGGCCAGCCTGGTCTACAAAGGGAGTTCCAGGACAGGAACCAAAGCCACAGAGAAACCCTATCTCGAAAAAAAAAAAAAAAAAATTCAACATGCTTTTACGTCTCATTACCTCTTGACAGCATTGAGTTCCCCAGAGGTTTGCCTGTATACTTAATCTTTCATTTTAACAGCCCAGGCTGACCTCAAATCTACTAAGCTAACAGATGACCTTGAATAGATTCTCTTGCCTCTACCTCCCACGTACTGGGATTACACAGCTAGATCATTGCTTTCAAGTCACATACACTTTTGAATTACAAACCTCTACTTTTTGTATTACTTTTATCTATTGAGTATGTATGAGATGCTTTCATCTACATGTATCATTTTGGTGACACTTGTATGCTTGGTGTAGAGAAGGGCACTGGATCCCCTGGAACTGTAGTTACAGCAGATTGTGAGTCACCATGTGAGGGCTGGGAATCAAGTGTGTGTCTCTGAAAAGACTGGAGGTATGCATGGATGCCAGATATGTCAGATCCCCAGGAGCTGGAATTCTAGGCAATTGTAAGCCACCCAACATAGGTTCTGGACACAAACTCAGAACCGTTTTACAAGAGTAATGGCCCACTCCCAAGCTTTATAATTTTAGAAATCTAATTAGAAACAACTATCCACTTTATAAAATAGTTGAGGACTCAATGAGTAAAACATTGAACATAAAACCTTGAGACTGTCTTACTGTCATCCTGGCTGATCTAAAACTTAATGTTAAACCAGGCTCTACTCTAACTCACACCCGTTTCTGCATCCCCAGTCCCGAGAATAAAGACATGCATGCACCACCATGATGACTTTTTTAAGATTTATTTTTTGGAGTGTGTGTGTGTGTGTGTGTGTGTATGTATGTATGTATGTATATATATGTGTGTGTGTACAACACATGTGCCTGGTACCTGTGCTGTTATTCTGAAGAGGATGTTGGAGCACCTAGAACTGGACTTATAGATGGTTGTAAGTCATCATGTGAGTACTGTGAACCAATCCTGGATCATCTATCTGAAAGTGTAAATAGCGCTCTTAAGAGCTGAGGATGTCTCTAGCCCCCGTTTTTTTGATAAACAGTCTTGTTTTGTAGCCTAAGATAGTCTCAAACTTGCGCCAATTCTCCTGCCTTGCTCTCCCAAGTGTTGTGGTTAATTTTTAGGTGTACTACACCTGACATTTTTTTAAACATTTTTTTATGGTTTATTTAATTTTATCTTAGGTGCATTGGTGTGAAGGTGTCAGATCCCCTGGAACTGGATCGTCAGACAGTTGTGAGCTGCCATGTGGGTGCTGGGAATTGAACCTGGGTTCTCTGGAAAAGCAGTCAGTGCTCTTAACCACTGAGCCATCTCTCCAGCCCCCCAACATTTTAAGACAGGATCTCATAATAAAACCGCCCCCCCCAACTCCCTCTGTAGCTACATAGCTGAAAATGACCCATGTAGGGGATGACCTTGAACATCTGATCCTCGCGCCTCACCTCCACATTCCAAGTGCTGGGATTACAGGCATACAGCCTAGTGTGATCCTACTCTTAATAAATCTTCATTAATGGGGCCAGACAACTCAGTGGTTAAAAGCACTGGCTGCTCTTCCAGAGGACCAGGGTTCAATTCCCAGAACCCACATGGGTTTTTCACAACTGCCCATAAATAGTTTCAGAGAATCTGAATGCACATGAAATAAAGTTAAATAATTAAAAAAAAATATTCATTAAGGTTTAACAATGCTAGAGACTCTAGTTTGAGGCTAACTAGAAATATATGGTATGTTCCAATCTCTACCCAGAGGGAGTTAAGAATGCTGACTGGCAGGGGGGTAGGGAGCTGGCTTAGTTGACCAAGTGCTTACCATAAAACTATGAGGACCTCAGTTAGGACTCCCAGAACCCCATGAAAGTGAGCATAGAGATGTTAGCATTCCCAGCACTGTAAAAGATGTAGACACAGGGATCCCTGGGGCTCCCTGCCCAATCTAGCTGAATAGGTGAAATGATGTTCATTGAGATTCTGTCTCAAAAACAAGCAGCATGCAGGGCGATGGATCAGTGGTTCAGGGTTCTAAAGGCCCTTACCATTCAAGCCTGACAACCTGTGTTCAATCCCTGGAACCCACATAGAGATGGATGGAAAGAGACCTGACTCTTATATAAGGCTATCCTGACTACCACACATGTGCCATGCACATCAATTATTTTTATTTAAATGAAGAATGAAAGACACCTGACATCAACTTCCATCCATCCTCCATGTGCCACACACACACACATATAAAATAATTAATATGAACCATGTGACACATCACTTGTTTCAGGATGGATTATCTTCCAAATTCAGTAGTTTTCCATTTAAGGTATATGTCCTTTCAAGAAAGGGCACAGGTGATAAACAAGGGAACTCAGGATATGAGTTCAAATGTGACTTCAACAGCTGTTTTTTTATCAAATGGCTCAGTTTGTTCATTTGTAAAATGAATCCGGGCTGGAGACGGCTCAGCAAGTGAAATTGCAAGTACACTTGCAGAGAGGTTCCAAGTTCGGATCCGGCACCCATGTCGTGTCAGGTGGCTCACAACCTGCTAACCCTAGCTCCAAGACATCTGCAGGCAAACCATACCCTTCCACCCACCCACACATGAATAAATGTTTCAAAATAATAAAGAAAAGATGTTTTTTAAAAAAGATTATGAGCAAGACAAGGTGGCACAGGCCTATAATTCCAATACTCGGGAGGCTCAGACAAAAGCATTGAGTTCCAGTCCAGCCTGGGCTACAAAAGCAAAATCAAAAGCCCCAAAGAGAAGTCATATTTTACTGAAAGGCTGAAATAAAGGCAAGGAAAGAACTAAGGATTTAAGAATTACCCGGGGTTGTATCTCTCTTTTTCTTGCTCTCTCAAATTAAACAGCAGGGTAGGACTTCATAGTAAACATACTAAACAAAACTAAACCTTCCAAATGTTCAAAGCTGCCGGGCGGTGGTGGCACACGCCTTTAATCCCAGCACTCGGGAGGCAGAAGCAGGCGGATCTCTGTGAGTTCGAGGCCAGCCTGGTCTATAAGAGCTAGTTCCAGGACAGGCACCAAAGCTACAGAGAAGCCCTGTCTCGAAAAACCAGAAAGAAAAAAAAAAGATTCTATTTACAGAAATTACAAATACTCTAACTTGTCGTGAATATACACATCTCAATTTTAGCTAAAGAACTTTATCTGTAGAAAACTAAAACAAGTTGATCATTTAGGTAGCAAAACTAAGTTAAGTAATTAACTGCAAAGAAATCATTAGGACCGAGGCTTGGTAGCACACTCGAGTAATTCCAGTTCTGGGAAGCTAGGCAGGGGGATCCTGAGGTTTGGTGGCCAGCCTGGAAACCTGTCCCCAAAACAAACAAAACAGGGAAAAAGAAAAAAAAAAAAGAGGAGGAAATCAGTAGACCTGGATTTCAGCCCAGCCTTTGATTGATGCCAACATCGACTCCATCTGTCTCTGTCTACTACAGTATGACTCTAGGTGTTAAAGATTAATTTTGGCCATCAAGCATAGAGTGAAGGGACATATTTAAAAAGCAAATAAAGATGGCAAAGGAAAGCATTCACCAGTGACACTGAATGAATCTTAATCAAGGCAATCTGAAACGTTCACTCAAGTTACGTTCCGACCACTCCCCCCACGCCTGCGCCCGCACCAAAACCACATCTCAGAAACCTATCACCCAAAGCGCAAGCCAAGATTTCCATCTTCACACGTACGAAAAAGATAAGGGACCAGGCAGCCCTGAAGTTCACGGAAAGACCAAGCCAGCGGTGAAGGAACGCCCGGGGGAGAACCCCGGGTCACGGGGCATTACCTCTTCCAACATCTTCCGCTCCCTTTCAAGTCCCGCAGCCTCGAGCTGCTCCTCCTCCTCCAGCATGGCTGGGGTAATCAGTGCAGGTTCCGTCGGCTCAGCCATTTCTGGGGCTACGGACCCTAAGGGGACGAGGGATGGGGGGCTTTGAGAACGTGGTCGAAGTTACGACTTCTCAACTCCGAAGGTCACGACCCTACTCCCTTCCCCGGTGCATTGCAAGCAACATCGAAGCGTCTGGGTGACGGTGCCCATCTGCCCGGCCCCAGGTCCCGAAGGAGGGTGCACGGGAGACTGGCAACCCTTCCGTGTCGCCCCGCAGGCGCTCGCCTCCTTCCCCCTCAGCCCCGGCCCCCGCTGGCTCCCTCTCCGACGAGCGCCGCCGACTCACCGCTGCTGCTCGCGGGCTGCTCCGCAGGCATGGCTGGATAGCCGCCGGGCACCCGGTCGCCTCCTCCGAGCGCCTCCACAGCCGCGCGCTAACTCCTCACAGCACAACACGCCCAGAGCGCTTCCTCAAGCCCCGGCGGGAGAAAAACCGCGCGCTTCTCCTTCGCGGGAAAACTCCGGCATCTCGCGAGACTTCCGCCTCCCCGCCCACTTCGGACCTCTACTCACGAGATTTAGAGCAATTGGTCTTTGCGAGCTCTGTCTCCGCTGTAGGGACGCGTTAACCTTTTACCTGGACCAGAATCTCATGGAGAGTGGATGTTGCAGGTGCCTGCCTCGAGCTTCTCCCGTGATGGTGGAGAGTCCGCAGAGCGCAGGAGGCCAGAGAGACAATTTTATTTAGTCATGGTTCCGAATTGTTCCTCGGTGTGCGAGACCTTTCCACACACACTGACGTGATTGAATACCCCCAATCTCTGGTCCTTTCGGTACGAAAACTGAAATGCAGGTCGAGGTTAGGATGTCAAAAACTGCCAAACTCGCAGGTTCCCCTGCACAGTTGAAATTCACATTTTTTTTTTTTGTAAAATTTATTCCCAAATAACTCTGAGGGTAGTTGGTTTGTAAGAAGGGATAAGAAATCGAGATTATGGCTAATTTAGGATAAGATAAAGGCAATGAGTGATAAAGTGACAGAAAAGCAAGATTCTGAAATGGGCTGGAGGTGTAGCTCAGTTGGTATAAGGCTTGCCTAGTTCACGCAGAGCCTTGGGTTAGCCTCAGCACCGCATAAACTGGCTTGGTGAGGCATTCCTGCCATCTCGCTCAGGGCAGGCCCAGGCAGCTTGGTCACTAGCTAGTTCAAAGACACCCTGAGGGATATGAAACTTTTTTAAAAATATATCCAGAAACTAAATGGAGCACTAATAAAAATGGGCTTTGAAGTGTTTTTCTCATGGCTGTTTTTTGCTTGGGTTCCAACTCCTTTTCTGCAATCCCTTTTTTTTTTTTTTTTTTGTTTGGTTGGTTGTTGTTGTTTTTCGAGACAGGATTTCTCTGTGTAACAGCCCTAGCTGTCCTGAAACTAACTCTATAGACCAGGCTGGCCCCAAACTCAGAGGTCCGTCTGCTTCTGCCTTGCAAGTGCTGGAATTAAAGGTGTGCCCCACCACCTTCTGCCTGCCAAGTGGCATTTATAAGCCTATCCCCACACCTCTAAACAAGTACACTAAATAAAAATGTAAAATATAAAAAAATAAGAAAAAGATTTTACAATACAAAATAACCATCTTCAGAATCCTCTTTTTACAAGCCAGATTATGTATATATGTATTTGAGACAAGGTCTCATTGTGCAGCCTTAGCTGGCCTGGAACTTGCTACCTAGATTATGCTGACCCTGAACTCAATAGACCCATCTGCCTCTGCCTCCCAAGTGCCAATATATGCTACCATGCCTTGACCATAACGTCCCTCCTAATTCTTCAGGAAGAGTAGTTTGATTTGCCCACAAACAAGAGATGGAGCACGATGCAAAATCATCTGGTTCTCAAAGGACAGACATCCACGCTTGGCCCCGCACTATTAGTAAGTGTGTTGCGACATTCATTTCCTGAGTCATCTTTGCTGTTGTGCAGGCCAGATCCGAACAATGGCTAAGAAAAACAGCGTCACCCACTTCCTAGGGCCTTGGTGTAAATGCTCCAGTGCTACAGAGATGGTACAGCAACAAACTAGAGCTGCTAAATCTTTACACATAGGTTACTTAAATTCCAGAACTGGGGACAGAAAAGGTTAGTGGGAGAGTGAGTGGTTCTTTTAGATTGGGTAAATGGATGTCAGGAGAGAAAAAAAAAAATGACACAAAATGTCAAAAAGCCTAATCAGTCCAGGGAAAGAATAACTTTGACAGAAACTACAACTTTTCAAAAACACCAAGGCAGAAATAGCTCAGGCAGTGTTTTTTTGAGTACCACAAAGGCTAATGCGGTAGCTAGAGAAATGGCTCAGCAGTTAGGAGCAGCTATGGCTCCTGCAGAGCACCTGAGGGTCTTTCCCAGCATGCACGTCTATGGCTGCCTCTAGTTCCAGGGGACTAATGCCCTCTTCTGGCCTCCTTGGCTATCCATAAAGACCACCCACACACTCATAAATCATTTTTT
Source organism: Microtus oregoni (assembly GCF_018167655.1). Lineage (NCBI taxonomy): Eukaryota > Metazoa > Chordata > Mammalia > Rodentia > Cricetidae > Microtus > Microtus oregoni. Next base: position 22,159,747 of record NW_024543071.1, read on the forward strand.
TAAAGACGGCTAATGACAAGCAGAGTTGGTAAGAGGGAATATCACAGGAGATAGATATCCCAGCTGTGACATTGGAATTTTTCTTCTAAAATATTACAAGTTATATTTCTCTACCTTCACAAAATGTCTCAGAAACCTTTTCTTATATGAATACTTCACTATGTACCCAATCAGATTTCATTATCAAACCTAACCACTGCTCACTTTTATACTACTAGGTCTCCTTCAAACAAAGACAGGATCTCCCCAATTTCCCAGTAGTAAAATTTGCAAATCGAGCATCTGAATTCCCTTTCACTCCCTTATTTTCTCTTCAGGCTAGAACTCCTTGACGCCTACTCTAGGACTCTTGGATTAACATTCCATTCTCTGGGGCTCCTAGGTGCTCCCTGAATTCTTTCATTAGCATTCAAATACTTAAATCTCTCTTGGAGGTGGAGGGAGGCTGTAGTTGCTGGAGGAGGAAGAGTTAACTTTTTGGCAACATCAGTGCCCTACTCCTTTATAGCCTACTGTAGAATTATTTACACTTAGCACACAGCTATAATTCCAGCACTCAGGAATCCGAGATAAGTGGATCTGAGTTCAAAGCCAACACGGTCTACATGGTAAGTTCCAAGATAGCCAGAGTTACATAGTGAGACTGTCTCTAAATATCAAAACGACAACAAAAGAAATGTTTTACACTTACTTGGGTTTAGTGGCACACACCAGTATCCTAGCACTCAGAGGAGTCTGACGTAAGAGGATTGTTAGAATTTGAGATTAGACAGGGCCACCGACTGTTTTTCAGATCAGCCAAGCTACTTAGTGGTTTGCTCCTGTGATTTCAATTTCTTGGAGCCAAAGGCAGGAAGATTGCTGTCTTAAAACCAGTCTGGTTAACATTAAGGATTCCTAGGCCAGCAAAGGCTAAGTATATGTTACTGGTGTCAGAGTCTGGTTTGGATGTTTCCAGGCTTTTGGCTTCTTAGTCAAAGAACTGAAATAAATGCGGCAGTGCAGCAAGGACTTTACTCAAAACAATGGAAGAGAACAGAATGAAATAGTCACCAAGACTGACAGTGGGCCCAATGACGGAGGGTACGCAAGGGAGGAGGAGTTTGGTTGCTAAGGAGTGTATTTTGGGTGGTTTCTTTGCTTTGATTAACATGCTTAGATAATATAGATCCTTGCTTACTATCCTATTCCTAGTGCATCAGATTTTAATTATAGGCACACCCAATTGTGTACAGACATAAGATGGAGGCTAGGAGATGCTTTGAAAACAAAGGTTGCCTTATTGCCCTCCCACCCAAAATCATTCTAGGCCAACAGGCTCTCCTCGCGTCCTACCCACATGACTGTGGCCCAGGAATAGATTGAAGATGCCTGAAATGACATGTTCCACCATGAAAGTGATCACATAACCATTCTGTAGTCATAGAAGAAAGGAGTCATAAATCAAGATAAGCACCAAACATATTAGTGAGGACATCATGTAGGGAGGTTACAGCAAAATGTTGTAGCAGTAATGGCGACAACCCAGGGTATGGGGTAAACATTTACCACACCAGAACTGACGTAAATTTTGATAGAGATAATGTGAATAGAAACACAGCTGGCAAAATGAGAGTGAGGAAGAGGAAGAGACAGACGACAGAAGAGAGATTGAGATGTTGAGACCGAGATATGAATTGCATCACACCTCTTGGAGGGAGGGAGTGGCTTCCTTTGTAGTAATTTGGAGAAGTTATCTGGTTGGGCTTGGAGGTGAATGCTTAATCCCAGTACTAGAGATAAATGGCAGGTGTATCTTAAATTCGAGGTCAACCTGGTCTCTATAGCAAATTCCAGAGCAGCCTGGGATACAAATACTGTGTGTGTTTGAATAGATTTTAGTGAACATCGTACTATCTGGAGCTAGTAAACCTTAAAATTCTCTTTGTTCTGAGATTGGTGACTTGGCACAGTGCCATCAGGGCTGATCTGTAATTGTTTAAATAAGGCACCACAGTTATGGGGTCAAGCAACAGTCTCTCCGCTACAAAGTGGGAATTTTGTTTCTCAGGTTTTTATTTGGCTTTTTTTTTTCTTCTTATCATAGAGAAATCTTTCCTGTAGATTTTCTTTAGTTTATTAGGTTTTAAAAGACTTCTTTTTAAAAACATTTTTAAAGATAAGAGTTTCACTTTTGTAGTTCAGGCTGGTTACAAACTTGAGATCCTCCTTTTCTCTACCTCCCACTACTGAGAGTCCAGGCATGGGCCACCATACTTGGCTGTTTTTTGTTTTTCTGAGACAGGTTTCTCTGTGAATTGCTCTGGCTCTCCTGGAACTCGCTCTGTAGATCGGGCTGACCTGGAACTCAAAGAGATTCACCTGCCTTTGCCTCTTGAGTGCTGGATTATAGGCATGCACCACCATACTTGGCTACGTTTATATATTATGCATAGTGTTCTGCCTGCATGTGTGCTTGCACTCCAGAAGAGGGCACCAGATCTCATTCTAAATGGTTGTGAGCCACCACGTGGTTGCTGGGAAGGGAACTGAACTCAAGACCTCTGGAAGAGCAATTAGTGTTCTTATCTGCTGAGCTATGGCTCCAGCCCCAAACTTATTTTTTTACCTTGAGGTAAAAGCTGTGTTTTGTGTCAGTTTAGTGATCCACTGTGAGATCCCAAAGACAACCGACTTTCACTGGCGGTATGGTTGTACTCGTACCAGACGAGTACAGGCACTTTGTGTCTAGTCCTCTGTGCTCCCTTCTTTATAGCTGCTGGTGAACTCTTCCTGCTGCCTAAACTTCCCTTTTGCTGTGGCTGGTGGTCTGGGCTGGTTGTGGAGGTCCACTTACTTGCTTCAGACAGGAATTGAAGTGTTTGTTTGACAGAGTCTCTGCTACCATTTAGTCCTTTCTCCTTCCATTCTTTCATTCTTGTCTCCTGACTCTGCAATTTTAGTTTGGAAATTTTGGGAGGACCTAAAACCAAAGTGAGTTGCCACATGCCCCTAAGTTCAACACCTGGAAGGGTAGAGTTGGGAGAATCACAAGATTCAAGATTCTCAACTAGTTAGGGAGTTCAAGGTTAGCCTCAGCTACATTGCCAGGTTCTGTGGATCACATCTTCTGATCTGGAAGAACTACCTTCCCATTGTCCTAGTGAAGCACAGAAAGTTATCTTAAGTGGTGCTGCTCTCTTGTAATCAGAGCCCCGGCAGTGCAGTGGCATTCAACTGTATTTTAGTACATAAAGACTGCCTGAAAGCTGGGCGATGGTGGCGCACGCCTTTAATCCCAGCACTCGGGAGGCAGAGGCAGGCGGATCTCTGTGAGTTCGAGACCAGCCTGGTCTACAGAGCTAGTTCCAGGACAGGCTCCAAAGCCACAGAGAAACCCTGTCTCGAAAAAACCAAAAAAAAAAAAAAAAAAAGACTGCCTGAAGATCTGAGAGTAAAACAGTCCCACTGCTCAGCCTTACAGACCAGGATATGGTAACACACACCTTTAATCCCAGTAGCCACAATGACAGGCATCTTTAATTCCAGCCCTAGAGAGGAATAATATAAGGGGGGGGGGGGGTTCTTATGTGAGAGCTCTCAGACACACAGTCTCCTGAGATTCCGGGAAGCAGGATCGCCTTTTCAGACCGAAGTCAAGGTAAGAGCCAGTGACTGGTTGCTTTGCTTTTCAGATCTTCAGGTTGAACCCCAATTTCTGACCCTGAGTTTTTATTAATTGTGCTTCACCAGCATGATCCAATAATACAAATTGTTAACCAAAGTATCACATGACTGACCCCTAGCTCAATTCCTGATAAAGTTCTTGCTCCCTACCGAAATGAAAGCTCATGAGCCGGGCTGCTATAGTACCCATTGCTCTCAGCATTCCTGTCTTCCAAACACTCACAAGAACAGCCCACCAAACCCTGCCTCCAGCATTCAACAGTTTCTCCAGCCCAAAATTCCAAAGGCTTTTATATTCCATCTCCAAAAAGAAGGCATAAATTTCACATGCCAGGCCCATCAAGTGACACCACACTCTCAGTACCAAGTTGTGTTCTAGTTCATTCGTTGTTGGGAAAAATAACCTGGACCAAAAGCAACTTACAGGAGAAGAGGATTTATCTGAGTTACAATTCTAGGTCACAGGTTATTATTTTGGGGAAGTCAGGGAAGGAAGTAAAGCATCTACTCACATAGCCACAGTCCAGAGCAAAGACAGAGAAAAAATATATCATCCATCTATGGATATCTGTCTGTCTATCTACCCACCCACCCATCCATCCATCCATCCATCCATCCATCCATCCTCATAGGCTTGCTTGCTCTCATCCTGCTTTCTTCGGCCTTAAATAGTATAAGTTCCTGCCTAGGAAATGATGTGACTCACAATGAGGCTAGGTCTTCCTATATTTTTTTTTTTGTTTGTTTGTTTTTGTTTTTTTTTTTTTCGAGACAGAGTTTCTCTGTGGTTTTGGAGCCTGTCCTGGAACTAGCTCTTGTAGACCAGGCTGGTCTCGAACTCACAGAGATCAGCCTGCCTCTGCCTCCCGAGTGCTGGGATTAAAGGCGTGTGCCACCACCGCCCGGCCTAGGTCTTCCTATATTAATTAACAACAATCCTACAGACATGCCCACAGCCAATCTAACCTAGGCAATTCCTTAATTGAAATTCTTTCCAGGTGATTCTAGGTTCTGTTGACAGTTTAAACTAACCTAATTTCTCACAAGTCTGGGCTCTTGTCTCTACCTGTCACTAGTAAATCTGAAGAAATGACAATTATGTTGGAAATAGGAATGAAAATGAGCTGTATTGTTATCTGAAGATGGACTGATTACCCCCACCAGCCATCATATTTGAATACTCGGTCCACTGTTGAACTGTTTGTGGAGGATTAGGAGGTGTGACCTTGTTAAAGAAGGGGTATCACTGGAGGTGGTCTTTGAGGTTTTAAAAGCCTATGCCACTCCTAGTTAGCTAACTCACTCTTGATGTGTTATTTCCCTCTGTATGCTGTGATTGCCATTAATGAATAAAGAAACTTCCTTGACCAGTTGATAGGGCAGAACTTAGGTAGGTGGGGAAAACTAAATGGCATGCTGGGAGAAAGGAGGCAGAGTCAGGGAGAAGCCATGGAGCCCTGCTGGAGCACGACAGGACTTTAGCCTGTAAGCCACAGTCACGTGGCGATACACAAATAATAGAAATTAAAATGTAAGAGTTAGTCAATAAGAAGCTGGAGCTAATGGGCCAAACAGAGTTTAAAATAATATAGTTCCTGTGTGATTATTTTGGTTCTGGGTGGCCAGGACGAACAAACAGTCTAATATAACACACTCTTTACCTGTCTCTCTCATCTGTCTGTCTGTCTGCCTATCTGTCTCCTTTACCCACCCTTCTCTTCCATTCCTACAGACCAAGATGCAAACTCTAATCTACCTTTCCAGCATTGTGCTGACTTCCATGTGGGTGCTGAAAACCAAATCTCTCCTCTGCAAGAATAGAAGCACACTCAACTGCTCACCCACCTCTCCTGCCTGATTTTTATGAGAGATGAGATATCGGGATCTAGTTTCCTTCTTCCACATATGGAAGTCCAATTTCCCCAGCACCATTTATTCCAAGAGGCTGCCTGTTTTTCCAGTGTTTGGTGTCTGCTATTGTTTCTAAGTTTTTTTAAAAAAGATTTAATTATTATATTACAGTGTTCTGCCTGTATGTATATTTGCACCTGAAGAAGGCACAAGATCTCATTATAGATGGCTATAAGCTACCATTTGGTTGCTGGGAATTGAACTCAGGATCTCTAAGAGAGCAGCCAGTGCTCTTAACTTCTGAGCCATCTCTGCAGCCTCTGTAAGAGACATGGTCTCATGTATTGCAGACTGGCTTTGACAAACTTAAACTTCTGATCCTATCCCCATCTCTGAAATGTTGGGTTGGAGCTGTACACTAGCACACATGGTTTATGTGGTGCTAGGGACCAAACCTAGGAGTTTCTGCATGTTAAATAAGCAATCTCAACCAAGTAAACCATATTGTCAGCCCCCAAAATACACTTAAAAGAACATATATGTATAGGTGTTTTGCCTGCCTGTATGTAAGTGTATCACATGCATGCAGGGTCCATAGAGGTTAGAAGAGAGTGTCGAATCCTCTAGAATCCAGCACACTGGAGTTACAGACAGTTGTGAGCCACCATATGGCTCACAGCATGTGGATGCTGATAATCAAACACAAGTCCTCTGGAAGAACTCCCAGTGCTTTTAACCTCCCCTAACACATTTCTGCCAGCTAAATGTAGAACACCTTTCATCCTTTTGAGTTGCCCAGAGTGGTATGCATAGTGAGTTCTTGGCCAGACCTGCTAGGGATACATAGAGAGACCTTGTCTCAAATAAAGAAATAACCTAACAAATGCCTGATGTGTGGAGTGATGTGAGTAATCACACATTACCTGTTTATGTGGCCCAAAGGGAAAGAATATACAGCCCACTGTGTCAGTTTCTCTGAAAGGCTCGAAGTACTGACAATCTCAGAAATTGCTTAGAGAAGAAACCTGACCCCCAGAAAAAAAGTTATTCTGTTTTTTTTTCTAGATATTGACTAAGCCTAATAGCACTAAAATAATGAAGACTCATTCGGTCATAATTCTGCTTACAAGTTTTATTTTCATAGTAATTGTTACTAGTGGTTTTTAGTGACTTTCTTGTATTTACATTTTATATACACATTTATACTTGGAAGGTAAAGAAACTGTACAATAAAAAAGGTAAGAAAAAGAAATACAGAACATAAGACCACCTCAGGAAACTAATACCTGAAAGTAAAATTAAACCCAGGTCAAGTAATATAAATTCAGAGATTACTGCCAGAGGTTATGTGCCCTTTATGAGGGACACCAATATCAAGGCATAGTCACAGAGTTAAAAGCTCATCCTAAAACCTATTAAGACTCTAGAAACTCCTTCAGTATTTTATTAACACTACCAGCTTCACTGAGCCAGCCCCTTCGATAGGAGTTAACTCTTCAGGGTTCCCGAGGCTAGAATGATCAACCCATAGGGTAAAAATATATGGACACCCTCTGGTCCTATATTCCTTAGGCAATTTACTATACCATAAGGAAGAATCTCTGGCTTTTTAGTCTAGAGACTATATATATGTATTGTTCACCACTAACAGAAATGTGTGCTTCTATGTTGTTTCAAACCAAACTGCAACATCAAAACAGTATAAATCTAATCAGTAACCAAACAGTATTTTGTACAGATGTGACCCATAATAATTCAAATGATTTCGGTTAGGTTCAAAAATTAAGTATAATAAATTTAATGCCAGTTTATCAATGATTAATAATTTATATGAGATGCCATCAAAAAGACTAAGAAAAAAGGTAAAATTACTTTTACTATTATTCCCATCAATTAGAAAATTATGCATAGAGTTTCACAAGTCTTAGACTTAGCTATATAAGATTTCAAATTTCAAACTGAAATTAATAAAATTTGTTTCTATAGATAGAAGATGAATTTTAACTAAAAAATTCAAGTCTTGTAAGTAGTGTGTTATCTAGAACTCTTAGAATTCATTGCTTTTTTATTCTTACTCTCAAAGTCAAGTCTTCAGTCCACTAAAGTGCAAAAAGATCTTTCATTCTACCAGTTAGTTTTTTAATGTTAAGTTACTACCTAACAATTTGTCAGACAAGAAACAAAAAGGCTAAAATTCTTCTGTAATAGAAACTCCTTAGAGAAAGAATTTCTCTTCAAAAACAAAGGGACACAACACTGTGGGAAACACCATAAACAAAACAAGAAACAATGTCCCACCAACATTTCCAGTTCTAGAGGGTCAGAACTGCCCTAGGCTATGATACGGTAAGCAGGAGTTACAGTGACTTCAATAACATACAACATAGATGCTTACTATTGGTCTACAATAGCTTCAAACACCCAGAACTGGAGATAATACATTTATCCTATCTTTTTTGGAGTTTAAAGTAGGATTTAACAATCCTATTCTGACCCCTGAAGTGCGTTTGTGGTAATTGTTAAAGAAGAAAAGATATAAAAAAATTGAAGTTTCTGTTGAAGCTATTTTAAAAAAATTATTGCATTTAAAGTATTCACTCCATATTATGGAGTATGTAAAGGCCATATAAGCCTTTTCCTCTGAAAAATGGCTCTCTCAGGTACTTTTTTGTTAATACTGTCAATAAATTACGTATTTCATTTCCTTCAGCCATGGAACTTCAACTCAGCGGTTTTCCAGCTCTTGATTCTTCTCTCCATGCTATCAGCACGAAACAGGAAACTTCCCCCAAAATTAGCTTTTGCATTTCAGCGTGTCCCTGACTCCAATGTCAGCTCTTCAGAGCAGGACTGCTGTTCTTATCACCTTCTTTAATGTCCTTCGTTACAGATGCAAAGACCTGCAAATTGTACGAAACAAAGAGATTTAAATAAGCATGGGCTATAAACACAGAAAGCTCTGTTGAAATATTGTCATTCTCAAGTCCTCACACCATCCCTGTTTAAAATTTCTATTGACAGGGTCTCACATAGCCCAGGCTGGCTCTGACCTGTTACATGCAGAGAATGCCTCTAACTGCTGATCCTGCTGCTGCCAACTCAACAGCTGAAATTTCAGGCATATGCTACCCTCTCAGATTTTCTGGGAGTTTTTTGTTTGTTTCTTTGGCTTTTCTTGTTTTTGTTTCTATAGTTTATTAATTCATTGGTTGTGTATGTGAGTATGTGTGCATGTCTTGGTCAGCAGACACCTTGCATGAGTTGGCTGTCTTCTGCCACATGGGTCCTGAAGATTGCTATGATTGCCAGCAGGAGCTTTTTCTTGTTGAGTCATCTCCCCACCTCTCCTTTACTTTACTTTTAAAGCCCAGTTTTACTGAATATAATTAGATTCCAGTTTTCTTTTTTTTTTTTCTTTTTGGTTTTTCGAGACAGGGTTTCTCTGTGGTTTTGGAGCCTGTCCTGGAACTAGCTCTTGTAGACCAGGCTGGTCTCGAACTCACAGAGATCCGCCTGCCTCTGCCTCCCGAGTGCTGGGATTAAAGGCGTGCGCCACCACCGCCCGGCTAGATTCCAGTTTTCATCAACTGAAAATTACTCTGATATTACTGGGCCAATATTTTTATATTTTATTTCAAGGGCAATTAAACTAAGATTTTTTTATTTCTTTATTTTTTTTTAGTTTTTCAAGACAGGGTTTCTCTGTAGCTTTGGAGCCTGTCCTGGAACTAGCTCTGTAGAGCAGGCTGGCCTCAATCTCAGAGAGGCTCTGCCTCCTGAGTGTCAGGATTAAAGGCGTGCACCATCACCGCCCCACTTTAAACTAAGATCTTAAAAGACAGATGTGTTATTCGTGGACTAAATGACAATCCTTACTTTATGTCATTTACCAGTATATGTGTTTCTCCTAACAAGACTAAGCATCTGAAAGCCAGGATCTCTGGATGTGGTTGCACATGATGTATTCCAGAACAGAAGGATCACAGGTTCAAGGCTGTGTCAGTTTGAATAAGAATGGCCCCCACAGGCACGTATATTTGAATGGTCATCCAAGAATGGGAATACTTGGGACAGATTGGAAGGTATGGCCTTGTTGGAGTAGGTGTGTCACTAGGGGTGGGCTGTGGGGTTTCAAAGGCTCAAGCCAGGCCCATTATCTCTTTCTTCCTAATGCCTACAGATCCAAATGTAGAATTCTCAGCTACCATGTCTACCTGCATGCTGCCATGCTTTCCACTATGAGGATAATGGTCTAAACTTCTAAAACTGTAAGTAAACCCAAATTAAATGCCTTTTATTTTTATGAAAGTTGTCATGGTCTCTTTACAGCAATAGAACACTGACTAAGACAAAGGTCATCTTCAGCTGTACAGTAAGATCAAGTCTAGCTTGGGTTAAATGAGACCTTGACTCAAACAACAAAAAGCTACTATCATATATTACGTTCTTTCTGTTGCAAGCTTTTAATACACAGCAGATGAAGCTTTTTGGTGGTGCTTCATTTTTTACATTCATCTATCTATCTATCTATCTATCTATCTATCTATCTACCTATCTATCTATCTATCTATCTATCGCATATGTGAGTGTATTAGCATGCATGTGCCATAGTGCACGTGTGGAGTCATCTACATGTGGGACCCAGGAATTAAGCTCAGGTATTTAGCATCAGCATGCATTTGCCACAGTGCATGGATGGAGTCATCAACATGTAGGACCAAAGGGTATGTGTGAGTGAATTAGCATGCATGTGCCATAGTGCATGTGTGGAATCTTCCATCATGTGGGACCCAGGTATTAAACTCAGATAGTCATATTGGCAGCAGGAACCTTTACCCTTGAATCATCTTGCCAGTCTCAAAGCAGGTACTTAATACAATTGTCTGTTTGAAATATCAAAGTAACTCCATGACTGCATTGGTGAGTGATTACTGTAGGTGGCAATTCACTAAAATACTACAGGATTTATACAAAATAAAGCTGTAAATTTAGAAAAGAGAAAGCCATTTTAAATCCTTCCATCTCAAAGCCAAGAATTATTTTTTAGTTTAAGACTAACATTTGTGATACAGATAACTGCTTTACAAAAGTCAATAAATAATTTTAAGTATTAAAAGTTTAAAAAGGGGTGAGGGAGAAGGTGGAGGGAGCAAGTGAAGGGGAGGAAGTGGGAAACAGATTTGGCATGTAAAATGAGAAAAGATAGTTTTTTAAAAATAAATTTAAAAAAAAAGTTAGAAAAAAATACCTGAGTCCATTTTTTGGTACTATTCTGCATCTGAATGGCTGCAATACAGCTGAAAAGCTTTTCTGATGTGATATCTTCTGGCAATTTGGTAAGAAATTGTGCTATATGAATAAAGTCCATCTGTAGGAGTATATCTTCATATAGCCGGAGGATCCCCAATCCAGTCCTAAATAAAAATTCCTCTCCATCTCTGCAAAACACATCCCAGACACGACAAGCCAGATCAAGTGGCAGTGACTTGCTGTACAGCGTGAAGATCCTAGAGTCAGGGAGGAGACAGTTACTCACACTCATCAAGCATCACTACGGAAAAAGAAGTGCATAAGGATAGAAGGACAAACAGTGTAATGTCTGTTTTCAAAACTTGATTAGTGATAAAATCAATAAGTAATGACGTTAAGTAAATTTACAACCTTACATGAAGATGAAGTCTGGAATAAAACGGGGTAGAAGAGAATTAATGATAAGAGCCATGGAACTCTGAAACCAGAATGCTTGAGTTTGAATCTCTAATTTCCTACTTTGTTATACGACACTAAACATAACGTTTAGTATTGCTTTGCTATGCTCAGATTCCTCATCATAGAAGACTAAAGATATTAATATTACCTATTTTAGGGCTGTCTTGAAATTAAAGTAGTAAAGTCACTTTCTCATTTTGTTATTGGTTTTTATGTATTTATTGGAGGTTGGGGCAGGCAAGTTCTCACTATATAGCCAGGCTCCTGCTTATAACTCATGCTCCTCCTACCTCTGCCTCTCCCAGGGCTAGAACTTCAGGCATGCACTACTATACCCAGGGTTTAATCAAGGGTTTAAAACAGTGTCAGATATATAAAAAAATGTTCAAAACTTGAGGTGCAGCTTAATCCTAGAGAAGCTTGCAAGCATGTGTAAGGCTGTGTTTAATCCTCAGCACTATACATGTCAACCAAACCAACAACAAGGGAGGGAGGGGAAAAGGGGAGTATGGAGGGAGAACACCAACTAAAGCAATAGTGAGGAAGGTGGGTGGAGAAAGAAAGAGAAAGAGGGAGGGAGAGGGCAGCGAGAGAGAGAGGAAGCAAACCAGAATATACCAGGGAAGAGAACTGAAAAAGGCCCAATGACTAGGAAGACATCCCATTTGGTAAAGGTCACTATCTGCTTATTCATTTTTCTACACCAAAGTTTACAGCTAGTCTAGGGTCAGTGGCAGAGCACCTCCCTAGCATGCAAGCTACCCTGGGCATCATTCCCAGGATAAACTGAATATGGTAGCACAAGCTTGAAACTCTAACCTTGGGAGGTAGAGTAGGAAGACTAGAATTTCAAGGTCATCCTCAACTACAAAGGAAGTTTGAAGCCAGCCTGGACTACAATCCCTGTCTCAAAAATAAATAAAGTTCCATAACTACTCCTTACTGTTGACAACTTCATAATCTTCACTTTTAAAAGTTTTTTTTTTTTAATTTAATGCGTATGCCTGTGTGTATGTCTGCTCATGCAGTGCCTGAGGAGGCCAGAGAAGGGCATCCAATTCCCTTGGATTGGAGTTACAGACACCTTGAGGTTGCTGGAAATTGAACCTGGATCTTCTGGGACAACAGCCAGTGTTCTTAAGCACTAAGCCATCTCTCCCATCCTAAATTCTCCACTTCTTATCAAAATTCACAGTGATACTAAAGTCAACTGCCTATTGCTTACCACACAAACCCCCAAAATTAGAAAGAATATCCTGGAAATAAGAAAATAAATATTAGCATCTAAACAAGGAATTATTCCTCTTTCAGAACTTTGGATAAAGCTTTGAAAAACATCTTATTAAAGAAATATTACCATATACCTTTTCTGTGTTAAGAATAAAGAAATGACAACTATTTTTTCCCTGAGTTATCAGTATATGCTAGGCATTATATAAAATAATCCATCATTACAATTCACTACATTTCAAGATATTACTACACTCTTTTTTAAAAAAATATTTACTTCATGTGTGCATGTGTGTGCAAGCACATGTTTGCCATGGTACATATGATGTCAGAGAACAACTATTGGGAGTTGGCTCTTGTCTTGCACCTTGTTGAGGCAGGGTCTCTATTGCTTCTGCTGCTGTGCTCATTACTCTAAGCTAGCTTCGCAGGGATTCTCCTGTCTCCGCCTCCCATATCACCACTGGAATGCTGAGATCTGTGCCACTGCATCTGGCTTTTTATATAGGTTACAGGGGTCAAAATCACATCAGATTGTGTGGCAAGTGCTTTCCCATGCTCAGCCATCTTCCCAGTCCCCTAGTCTTCTCTCTTTCCTCTATTTTGCAAAAGACTTTAATACACACACACACACACACATATATATATATATAATTTTTATCTTAAAATATTTTATATGTCTGCATATATTATATATGTGTATATATTGTATAATTGTGTGTGTGTGTGTGACCTAACTGCAGTGGAGAAGGGCAGCAGAAGGTGTTAGATCCTTCTATAGTTACAGGCTGTGGAGCTGCTGCTCAGGCATTTCCCCAGTAGGGAAATGAACTCAGGTTCTCTGCAAGAGTAGCATGCACTTTTTTTTTCTTTAAAGAACTGCATCACCACAGCACACAAATCACTCTTAACCACTGAGCGATTTCTATGGTTCTCTCCAGTCTATGTTTTTTGTTTGTTTTGTTTTTCAAGACAGGATTTCTCCTTGTATACCTGGAACTCAACTTTGTAAATCAGGCTGGCCTTGAAAGAGATCCTCCTGTGTCTGCCTCTGGAGTGCAGGGATTCAAGGCATGTACCACATCTGGCTCCAGTCTGTTTTTAAATATGTCCCTATAAAATGTGGGACTTTTTCTATTTGTAAGGGAAAGGTTCTTTTACACGCATAATCTCATCTATCAGATTTACTATATTTCCTAAAAAACAGAGAAAGTTATAGTTTATTTCCTTTTTACTGTTATTTATGTCTGTTAGTGACTTACCAATCTATCAAGTATATATCTGGTGTAAGGCTATATGACTTGAAATGAAGAAATAGTTTGGACAGGTTTTCCTCAAAGAATACTTCAAATGTTGCAAAATACTTCAACATCTATAAACAGGGAATAAAATCAATAAAATTACAAAATAATCTACTACAAAAAGAAAAATCATTAATATTAATAAAAATTTTATTAGCAACTCCTCTGAGTTGCTTCAAGTTTTCCTAAAACTGCCACTCAATGAAAACTTCATCCTTCCGTGTTTCTTATTCTAAGCTGACACTCAGAGTACAGAAACATAAGAGGCAAACACAGTCTATCCTAAATGTTCATACCATGCTGTGGTCCACCCGGAAAAAGGCCAACTGGCATGGCTTATTTAGGAGATTTGCAAAGGCAATGAAGGCATCTGCTTCTTCCAGGTTGAGAATGAGCACAGCTGCGATGAAGGACATCCCCTGGACCTTTCAAGGGGAAAGGAAGATAAAAATGAATTTAAATAATTCTAGAGTTTAGTCACCCTCTTCAAAATTTACAAACATTAAGAATTTACTGATTTCTCCCCGTCCCATAAAAGCAAGTACTAACAAACTGTAATAGTTGTGAAATTTCCTAATCTTAATTGATTGTTCATGTGATAGGGTTTAATAAGTCAGAAAAAATTTAAATCAGCCTTTATTTGCTCTATTTCTTCTTAGTCTAAATTCTTTCAAAATTACACATTAATGAAAATTAAGGGATTGTTTTCACATCATAGCATACAAAGAACTAAGAATAAAAGAGGTCTATGAATAAATTGCTAAAATTCTAAGAAAGAAGTTGTGGGACTTGAAACAGCCTGAACTTGCGGGAACCACAAGAAAAAAATGAAGGAGAAAAAAAAATCCCTTAATAAAAAAAGCTTAAACAAAGAAATGACAGCCCATACAGAATACAACATTTATAATGGAATGAATAGAAGACACTTAGAAAAAGATTCATTTACATTATGAAAGGCCTTAATAAAATAGCTAGTGAGTTATCTATATAGCAATTACACCAGGACTGGAGAGATGGCTGCTCTTCCAGTAGTCCTGAATTCAATTCCCAGCAACCACATGGGGGCTCACAACCATCTGTAATGAAGTCTGGTACCCTCTTCTGGTGTTCAGGCACACATGCAGACAGAACAGTATACATAATAAATACTTATTTTTAAAAAAGCAATTATACGTCTCTTTAATTAAAAACATAGTCAAGAATTCTATAATAGACATACACACAGAGTCCCCTGAGAGTAAATGCAATGATGGATGTGTCTTGTTCCCAACCAAATATTTTGAAAGGTCTGTCTATAATCACCATTCTAGCTTCTTTTTATGGGGGGGGGGGGAGTCAAGATGGTTTCTCTCTGTTGGACTGACTGTCCTCAAACTCACAGAGATCTGCCTGTATCTGCCTCTTTTTTTTTTTTTTTTTTTTTGGTTTTTCGAGACAGGGTTTCTCTGTAGCTTTGGTGCCTGTCCTGGAACTAGCTCTTGTAGACCAGGCTGGCCTCGAACTCACAGAGATCCACCTGCCTCTGCCTCCCGAGTGCTGGGATTAAAGGCGTGTGCCACCACCGCCCAGCAAACTTGTATTTTTTTTCAAATATTTATTTATTTATTTGTTATATATACAATATTCTGTCTGTGTGTATGTCTGCAGGCCAGAAGAGGGCACTATACCTCATTACAGATGGTTGTGAGCCAACATGTGGTTGCCGGGAATTGAACTTTAGGACCTTTGGTTCTTTTTTTTTTTTTTTTTTTGGTTTTTCGAGACAGGGTTTCTCTGTGGTTTTGGAGCCTGTCCTGGAACTAGTTCTGTAGACCAGGCTGGTCTCGAACTCCCAGAGATCCGCCTGCCTCTGCCTCCCGAGTGCTGGAATTAAAGGCGTGCGCCGCCACCACCACCCGGCAAGGTTTTATTTTATTTTATTTTTTTTTTTGGTAACTCAGGACCTTTGGAAGAGCAGGCAATGCTCTTAACCTCTGAGCCATCTCTCCAGCCCCTGTATCTGCCTCCTGAGTACTGGATCTAAACAAAGGTGTGCACCACTACTGCTCGGCCATCTCCAGCTTCTTGCATTCCCTTGTAACATACTTCAGATAAATTTCCACTCACTAATATTACTACATTGTAACATACTTCAGATGGATTCCCACTCACTAATATTACTACATTGCACTGATTCATTCTTTCTTTTCTTGGGGGTGAAAGCAATCTCATAGCAATCCCCCTGTCTCAGGATACTAAGAGGATTACAGGGATGAGACATCACACTGTTTTCAATAATTTTTTTTATCTATTCCGATTTCTCTGGAAATATACAAATTAATATAAAACAGAACAAAGTTGGACCAGGCAATGGAATCTCTACAGTTCTTTAAATGAAAGGAGAGAAGATGAAAGTTCAATAACTTCTAGTTAAACACTGGACACTCAAATTTTCTTTGTTTCTTCCCCAAATCCAACATGACAGTAAAGGGAAATGTAAATATTACCTTGGGAGGACAGAGAGAATGGAAAAGGTTACCAACGGTGTAAATGATGGAAACATCATCCTAGCAGTTCTAACTAAAACAAGTGGGAATGCTGAAACAAAGGTCTGCAGGAGGAAAAGCCAACAGTCGTCGAGCCAGAGAATCCTGTCTGGCTCAAGAACTGAAGCTGGGAGACATTCTCAAGTTGAAGAGTAGGGCGAAAACGCAGAGTTGGTCCAGTCTACTAAGTGAGAAGTTTTCCTACCCTTATCCTGTATCGACAGGTAACTTGTCTTCCCCTAATATAGCAGAATATGCAAAGAATTTATTCAATAGAGGAACAGCCACAGAGAAACGATGGTTAGGGAGACAAGCCAAAGCAATCACTGATAGCAGAGGTGTTAACAGGCAGCCAGTTTTATTCTCGATAGTTGGTAAGAGATGGAAAACTTCCTCTTCAGGTAAATCAATAAGCTCAAAAGATAAAGCTACAGATAATGTGTCTATAAATATCTAATACAACATAGGAAGTCTTGATAGGTACAGATAAAATGTTTATATGCAAAAATCAGACTGAAACAAATACTTACATAACCAACATCAGGTCTGTAACATGTATATGCCCCTAAGATACTATGTAAAACATCATGATATGGACCACCCTTAGGAAAGAGGAATAAAATTTGAAATTGTAAGTATCTCTAGGTTAATGCTCATGAAATATTAAAAACTGCAAAACTAAAATTAAAAAACTGCAGCATTCTCTAACCAGTTTTAGAATATTTAATCATTATAAAAATATTCTACATGCATTTATCAAGATGTTTTCAGAATTAATAAAAGTTTGATCTTAAATAATAAGTCAAATATACTCACTTGAATACAACTTATAATTTACAAACAATTTTAAATACTTCTAAGGTATAATATGATAAACACAGATTATTTTTCTATTTTTTCTATTTTATCTATACACACATGAAGATAGAAGCCAGGGCCTTGCACATGCATGCACATGTTCTTATACTGAGCTCATTTCACTCTGTATAATTTCAGGAAAAATAAAAGTGGCCAGGCATGAAGCACACAACTTTAATGCCAACAAAGCAGGTGTCACTATGAGTTTGAGGTCAATGTGATCTACATAGTGAGTTCCAAGACAACTGAGATTACATAGTAAGACACTGTCTTTAAAAAACAAAAAGTCAACCAGATATACTGAGTTGTGTCAGTAATTTTAATAGCAATAGTAATTTCTTTTCTTTACTCCTCCCCCTATTTGGTTTTTTTTTGTTTGTTTGTTTGTTTGTTTTTGTTTTTTTTCCCTGTGGCTTTGGAGCCTGTCCTTGTACTAGTTCTTGTAGACCAGGCTGGCCTTGAACTCACAAAGATCCACCTGCCTCTGCCTCCTGAGTGCTGGGATTAAAGGCGTGCGCCACCACCGCCCGGCTCCCCTTTGGTTTTTTGAGACAAGGTTTCTCTGTGTATCTTTGGTAGTCCTGAAACTCACGCTGCAGACTAGGCTGGCCTCAAACTCCCAAGTGCTGAATTAAAGGCGTGCGCCATCACACTCAGCTCCAATAGTCCTTTTTAAAATCTATATATATAGGTTTTCTGCCTGCATGTATATCTGTGGACAATGTGTGTGCATGATGTCCATGGAGACAGAAGAGAGTGTCAGATACCCAGGAATTAGAATTACAAAGAACTGTGATCTGCCACAAAGATGCCAGGAATAAAATCTGAGTCTTCTAGAAGAGCAAACAATCTTGACTGTGGGGTCTTCTCTCCAGTTTCAGTGTTTTTTTTTTTTCATTTATTTACTTATTGTGCATATGTGTAGGTACATACATGTCAGGAATTGGTTCTCTCCTTCCAACTATGTGGGTTCCTAAGATCAAACTCAAGTTGTCAGGTTTGGCAGCAAGCACCTTTACCTGCAGATCCATCTCACTGGTACCAAAAGTAAAAATGTTATCAACTCATAGCCTGTATTATATGTAAACTATTTCCTTGGATTTTAATATTAAGAATTAAAGATAGCCAGTTATTCCTGTAAAAAATAAATATAAAAGTAAACTATTTCTTCCTAGTTCAGTGGTAATTCTAAACAACTTGGAACCAACGTATTGTATTTTAACAGTTTGTCAGGTAAATCCATTAATTCAAACATAAAAATTAACTATAACAAAAATGTAAGTTCTACCACATAATAAATATGTGCTATGATAACTACAATGTGTTGTATTCTATAGAAAACAGGTGCTATAATTTTTGTTAGTTTTACATTTTTATATAAAGACTAACATTATTTTTAGTTTTTAAAAATTTATTTTTTATGCATATGAGTGTTTTATCTGTATATGCCTGGTGCCACGGATGTCAGAAGAGGGAGTCAGATGCCCTAAACTGGAGTTAGAGATGGTTGTAGGCTAGAAACTGAACCCAGGTCCTTCTCTTAACCATGGAGCCATTTCTCCATTCCTGCTAAAAAGAATGCTTCTTTTGTTTTATTAAAGCAAGATGTCACTATGTAGCTGCAGGCTGACATTCACTTGCCTCTGCCTTCTGAGTGCTAGGATTAAACCCATCTACCACCATTCCTGACTTCTTCTCAAATCTTAAAAATATTTATTTCTGCCGGGCGGTGGTGGCGCACGCCTTTAATCCCAGCACTCGGGAGGCAGAGGCAGGCGGATCTCTGTGAGTTCGAGACCAGCCTGGTCTACAGAGCTAGTTCCAGGACAGGTTCCAAAGCCACAGAGAAACCCTGTCTTGAAAAACCCAAAAAAAAAAAAAATATTTGTTTCTCCAAAAAAAATAATACCTGGGGACTGAAAAGATGGCTCAATGGTTAAGAGCACTGGCTGCTCTTCCAGAGGACCCAAGTTCAATTCCTAGCACCCACATGGTTCACAACTGTCTGTAACTCCAGTTCCAGGGGATCCAACATCCACACACAGACATACATGCATGCAAAACATCAATGCATGTAAAATAAAAATAAATAAATATTATAGAAATAATAATATGTGGGCTGGCATGGTAACTCATGTCTTCAATCCCAGCATTTGGAGGGCAAAGGCAGGTGAATCCTGTGACTTCTATACCAGCCTGCTCTATATGGGATACATAGTGAGACTCTGTATCAAAAAACTAAAATAAAAAATAGTGCTTATGGATTTACAGAATTTGTCCCACTGAGTATTGAAAGAATAAAATAAAACAGCTGTTAAAAACTGACTAGAAAACCTCACCTTCTGAAAGATGTAGAGAGATGGAAATGTACGGGATATGTCCAACTTAATTAATTCCAGGCTAGCCTCTCGGTCAGCAACAGATATACCTGTATTACCAAACAAATACATTTAAGCAGAGGCCAACTGCATTGCCTATATGTTAACATAGTAGAAAAGCTGAATAATCAAGAATGTGCAAGAACACTGAATAGTCTTTGTTAGAACTTAGGACTTAGCCTCTTCCCCCACCCCCAGCATTGTTTTTGTCTTCTTTGTTTGGTTTTGAGACAGGTCTCATTATATTGTTCCAGCTGTCCTGGAACTCACTATGGTCACCCAGCTGGCCTCAAATTCATAGCCATCCTCCTGTCTCTGCTTCTCAAGTGCTGGCATGCATCTTGCCTAACTAGTTTTCGACTTTTGTATTTTGTGTGGGGAATTTGAGACAGGCTCTCACATAGCCTAGGCTAGCTTCAAACTTCAATTCCCCATGTAGACTTGAATTCCTAATTCTCTTGCCTGTACCCTCCTGAATGCTAGTATTACGGCATGTGCCACTATACCTAGTTTGTGTGGTACTGGGGGTTAAACACAGGCCCTCGTGTATGCTAGGCAGGCACTGTCTCTGAGCTACACCTTTAGTCCTGTTTCCCTTCTGAGGGTCTCACTCTGTAACCCAGGCTAACCTCAAACTCATATCAGTACTTCTGCCTCAGCCTTATAAGTGCTGGAATTATAGACCACCAACCACAGACAAGAAAACATGGTATCTACTTCTCTTTCTCCCTCCGGCTGCACCTTGGTTGGTTCTCTCCTATCATAAGGGAGCTATGAATCACACTCATCCTTAGATTCGGCAGTACATGCCTTTTCCACTAAGCTGTCTTGCCAGCCCTGGCATAATTCTTTATTACATTCAATTAACTCATTGTGAAGTACAATTTGTTTTGTAAAGGTTCTCATGTTCAGGCTACACAGCTGAAAATGACCCTGAACCCAATCCTCCTGCCTCCACCCCCTAAAGTGTAGCGATAAAGGTGTGTTACCCTTACTCTCAGACACATGCCATTTTACTTCATATATGTTTTTTTCTGTTTTGTTTGTGGTTCTGAGCAATTGTTCTTCAACCACCGAGTTTCAGTTTTAGGTATTTTTTTGTTTGCTTGACTTTCTTTTGGTTTGTTTGTTTGTTTGTTTCTCTGTGTAACAGCCCTAGCTGTCCTGGAACTCACTTTGTCGACTAGGCTGGCCTCAAACTCACAGAGATCTGCCTGCCTCTCCCTTCTGAATGCTCAGATTAAATGTATGCACCACCGCCACCTGTCCCTATTGTTGCTGATGTTGACATTTCCGATCTTAATTTGTATAATTTTGGCACTTCATAAAAACTGAGCCAGGGATGGGGATATACGGATACACACCTGTAATCCCAGTCCTCTAGAAACAGAGGCAGCAAGTTCAAGGCTAGACTGGGCTATAAATAAATATATCTCAAATAATAATAATAAATAAATGAAAAGAATAATGCAACAGCTGAGATTCTGCTAATTCAAAATTTCACATATCTTCACTCCCTTTGCATTTGCAGTTCCTCACAAACAGCTATAATAGCTGACTGATCTCAACATGATTCCTCATGGCCCTCAAAATCAAGTCTTCTCTCTGACCACTTACTAATATTTCCCTTTCCTAATAGACAACCACTATGAGATAAATACCATTTCTTTATTGAAAGATACATTTTGGAGTTTTACTTACAGGCAAGAAAGAGTTTGCTTTCCTTTTTTATTTATTTATATTTTTCAGGCAGGGTTTCTCTGTATAACAGCCCTGGCTATCCTGAAACTTGTTTTGTAGACTAGGCTGGCCTCGAACTTACAGAGACCTACCTCTCTGCCTCTGCTGGGATTAAAGGAGTGTACCACTACCACTATGTCCAGTGAGTTTGCTTTCTTCACAGTAGATATAACACAAAAAAAGGACGAAAGGAAGTAAGGAGAAAGGAAGGGAGGGGGGTAGTGAGGGAGGGAGGTAGTGAGGGAGGGACAGAGGGAGGGAGGGAGGGAGGGAGGGAGGGAAGGAAGGAAGGAAGGAAGGAAGGAAGGAAGGAAGGAAAAGGAGGTTGGGAATATAGCTTAGTTGGAAGAATTCGTGCTCAGCATGTATGAAGGCCTGGATTCAATCCCCAGCATCAACTTATGTCCACAACATATATCCATAGGACATAGTGGCTCACACAGATAATCTTAGAACTTTGGAGATAGAGACTGGACATCAGAAGTTCAGTGTAATCATCAGCTACACAGTGACTTCAAGGCCAGACTGAACTGAATGAGAACCTATCTAAAAAAAAAAAAGAATTAGGAAAATGATTCTCCATTATCAGACTACAAAGATAAATAAATTTGCCTAAATTTAATAAACTGATACAAGGAAAAAATTCTTCAAAATGGTTAAGAAAACTAACTGGCAAGGCAGAGAGAAGTAAGGGTGGGAGTTATGGTTTAATTAAATGAACAAAGAGTAAGGCAAATCCCAGTAAGAACTATATGTGATTTACTAAGGACTAAGTTCAGTGGATGAAGAAAGATGATTTCAGAGAGTGAAAAACTTGAGTCTTTATTAACAACTTGGTCTGAAAACACTTGATTCGTCACTGGATCAAACAGACCTGACTTATAGCTCAGCCTCTTGCTTCTAACTCACTAACGACTCTGAGCCTGTTTCCCTTTCCACAGCTCGGAATTCTATCATCCACTGAAATGAGGTGCTGTACTTAAATCGGGTTCATGATATAAAATCCCAGTGCTATATTCAGGACCTGGGTTTTGAAATTCCCATTTGGAAACCCTCATACCTTCAACGTCACTATCAGAACTGGTTTCACTGAAGCTCTTCCACCGTTCTCTTGCTCTTGAAAGAAAGATTTCATACAGTTCTGGGGAGAAAAACAAAAATCCGTAAATAATACAAAAGAAATAAATTCACATTTTTATTTTCACTATAAGCAGGTATCAAAAATGTGATAAAGAGTGGGGGTAGCACAACCCTTTAATCCCAGCAGAAACAGGTGGATCTCTGTGAGTTCAAGGCCAGCCTGGTCTACAAAGTGAATTCCAGCACAGGCTCCAAAGCTACACAGAGAAACCCTGTTTCAAAATACAAAAACAAGCCCGGCGGTGGTGGCGCACGCCTTTAATCCCAGCACTCGGGAGGCAGAGGCAGGCGGATCTTTGTGAGTTCGAGACCAGCCTGGTCTACAAGATCTAGTTCCAGGACAGGCTCCAAAACCACAGAGAAACCCTGTCTCGAAAAACCACAAAAAAAAAAAAATGTGGTAAACTGAAGCAAACTCCCTTTATCAGAATTCTTTATGATGTGACACAGGAGTAAGGTCATCCTGGGGTCTCCTGCCAACTCCAGGAATGGGGGGGTGCTGCTCAACAGCCAAACTGGCCAGGAGCAGCTAAAACTTGAGGAGTCAGACCCAGACTGCATTCCTACTCTGCCAATTATTACCTCTGGGATTTCAAGAAACTTACTTAACTACTCTGGAACTTGATCTTTTCATCTGTAAATTGGAGAAAATAATACCCATTCATGGGGTTACCAATAATTAAACAAGTCATTTTCTATAGGTTTTGGTATCTTTTCTCTTTTTTGTTGTTGTTGTTTATTTTTGTTTGTTTTGTTTTGTTTTCTGAGACAAAGTTTCACTCCGTAGCTCTGGTTGTCCTGGAGCTCACTCTACAAACCAGACTGGCCTCAAACTCAGAGATCCATCTGCCTCTGTCTCCCAAGTGCTGCGATTAAAGATGCGCGCCACCAGCCTGGCATCTTCTGGAATCTTTTCTATTTTTGAGACAGGTTCTCGAGAGGTAGCCTTCGCTATCCTAGAACTTGCTTTGTAGATAAGGCTGGCCTCATACTCAGCAGTCTACCTGTTTCTGCCTCCCATGTGCAGAAATTAAAGGTATGGACTAAAAATTCTATTTAGTTTTAAATGTAAAACACAAAAATGGTTTCTAAAGAACACAAACTGTACAGAACAGCATGGAATAAAAATAAATTTCCTTCTTTAAGATGTAACTCCAGTTAGCAAGGCTCTTATAAACTACTCCAAATGTGAAGATGTGCACATCTGATTTTTATATATCCTCAGTTTTAAAAACTCAGGGACTGGAGAGATGGCACAGCAGTAAGAGCGCTTACCACTCGTGTATAGGTTCCGATTTCAGCTCCCCATACACAGGTCAGGCAATAACATGTACCTACAGCTCCAGGGGTCCTACACCTCTGGCCTCCATGGGTACCTGTACTCACATGCATATTCCCATAGGCAGCATATACACATAATTCAAAATATAAAGATAAATCTTAAAAAACAAAGTGATGCCAGATATGTATTGCTCTCATTTTACCTTGTTCCATTAGAAGTTATATATGAGTAGGAACAATTGTTGTTGAATGGGTTTTTTGTTGTTGTTGTTGTTGTTTGTTTGTTGCACTGCTGGGGACTGAACCTAAGTCCAGGACTCTACCACTGACTTAAATCCCCAGACCTTGTTGTTCAAGACCAGCCTGGTCTACGAGAGCTAGTTCCAGGACAGACTCCAAAACTACAGAGAAACCCTGTCTCAAAAAACCAAAACAAAAAACAAAACAAAAAAACCTAGACCTTTTTGTTTATTTCTTTTTAACACAATATTCCAATGTATGACAACTATAACAAGTATTCTTACATTATCAAGACTCGGATTTTAAAAGTAACTGACTACATATATTTCAAACATACTTTATAATTGGATTTCCCTTTCTATTTACTAATCATTATTACATATTACTTGAAAATAAAATTTTTTTTAAATATTTGTTTATTTATTAGGTATACATTATTCTGTTTGCTTGTACAGAAGAGGGCACCAGACCTCATTACAGATGGTTGTGAGCCACCATGTGGTTGCTGGGAATTGAACTCAGGACCTTTGGAAGAGCAGGCAATGCTCTTAACCACTGAGCCATCTCTCCAGCCCCGAAAATAAAATTTAAGAGAAGTAAAAAGTTAAAAATACTTATGCCCAAATCCATGAATGATTTGGTAGAAGAGGTAACTGCGGTTTAAAATTTTATGCATACAATTACTTGAGGCTGTCAATTACCAACTACATCGATTTTTTAAAAGTTTCAAACCATTTACATGTCAGTCTCCTTCTTTCCCAGTTTTAAGCTGTCCTGGAAGAAGAAAGGGCTCCAGCTGACAAATCATTCACATTAGGAAATCACAAAATTGATCTAGTAAGAAAAATGTGGGAACTAATTTTAAAAAATCTAAAAGGTAACTTTCCCAAGAAGATTTATAATATCCCCAGTGAAGAGACCTTTGTCTCAGTTTCACATGAATCCAAAAGGGAAAGGGGAAGCAGGATTAAAGCCAGGACAAGGATGGTGTGAATGGAGAACACTCTCATTTCAGGGTCTGCTCTCATCATGGGAAAATGATGATACACACTGGAACCAGATGTGAACCTGTTGTGCTTTCCTGTTGCTTTAAGGGACAAGCCACGCCCACTTTCATTACCTCTGACCTGCCCTCCGCCATCTTGGGCCCTTCCTTTTCTGCTTCCTTGACATATGTGCTTTTTATTATAAGGAAGACCTGGGAATGTTATGGTTTTGGTCCCTTTAAGAGACAAGCCACACCCATTCCCCTCCCCATCCGCTGAGGCAGGCTGATCTTCAGCTTCGGGCCTGAGCTCGCTCTCTTTTCCATCTTCCTCTCGGAGAGACAGCTTCGCTTCTGCCTCTCTCCCCACTTCTCTGCTTCCCCCCCCTTCTCTGTCTCTTTCCCCTCTTCTCTCTCTCTCTCTCTCCCTCTCTCCCTCTCTCTCTCTGTCCCCCCCTTCAACCTTCCTCCTCCATAACTCCCTGAATAAACATTCAACCTCACCCTGCATGTCGTGTCTATCCATGTTTCTGTCTTCTGTCCGCCCGCCATGTGTCTCCCTGCCTGGAACCAGCCATTGCTCGGGGACCAGCAGCCGTCTCTGCCTGGGGCCCACTGCCTGCTGCCACATGGCCCACCACCACTGCTCTGAGACCAGCAGCCGTCTCTGCCTGGGACTGGCTGCTCCTAGGGCCCCGCTGTCTACCGCCACATGGCCTGCCGCCACCGCTCAGGCTGCCGCTCTGGGACCGGCAGCCATTTCTGCCTGGGACTGGCTGCTCCCAGAGCCCGCTGCCTGCCACCACATGGCCCGCTGCCACCATTTGGGACCTACAGCATTTCTGCTGCCTACTGCCGCGGGGATCTTGGAGCATTTTTAAAAAAGAATAACAGAACCTACCTAGCTTTACAGCCCATACTCTTAGCTGATATTCTCTATTGTTTTAAATTTCATGACTAAAACAAATACAAATAAGGGGTCAATGATTAATAAATAATACACCTGTGCCACCTAGGTCCTCTGCAAGGAAGACAACTGTTCTTAACTAAGCCTTCTCTCCAGCGCCAACTTTTCTCCTCCTCCTCCTCCTCCTCCTCCTTCTTCTTCTTCTTCTTCTTTTTTTCCGAGACAGGGTTTCTCTGTGTATTCCTGGCTGTCTTGGAACTCACTCTATAGATCAGGATGGCCACAAACTCACAGAGATCCCCTTGCCTCTGCTTGCTGAGTGCTGGACCACCACAGCCTGGTAAGTTTTGTTTTTAAAAATAAAATGAACATGCTGTGTGGCTCTCTTAACAAGAGCCTACACCTATGTTCTGGGTGTCTTAATTTTTACCCTAGCACCTTTCTCTAACCCTTGGGCCTAATCTACATTAAGATATCTTAATAAACTCCATTTCTATTTTTTTTTAATGTTAACTACATGATTTTTTTTTTTTTTTGAGACAGGGTCTCACTGTGTGACCCTGACTAGCCTGGAACTTATTGTGTAGACTAGCCTTGCCTCAAACTCAACTTTTGCCTTTGGTGAAAAATCAACTTTTTGTTTTTTCAAGACAGTTTCTGTGTAGCTCTGGAGCCTGTCCTGGAACTTGTTCTGTAGAGCAGGCTGGCCTCAAACTCACAAAGATCCACCTGCCATTCTCCCGAGTGCTGGATTAAAGGTGTGAGCCACCACCACCAGGTGAAAAATCAACTTTTAAAAATCATGTAACTGTAATATATACAGTTGATATCACTGTAATGATTAAAAATGGGCATTTGGCTAGGCAATGGTGACACACTCCTTTAATCCCAGCACTAGGGAGGCAGGCAGAGGCGGATCTTTGTGAATTCAAGGTCAGCCTGGCTTGTAGATGTAGTTCCTGGATGGCCAAGGCTACACAGTGAAACCCTGTCTCAAAAAACAAACAAACAAAACCCACAGGCATTTGGATTTTTATGATTTTATCCAATTTCGTTTAATGTCAGCTACAGCAATGAACATCCTTGTCAAAAAACTTTTGAGCCCAATTCTATGTATTGCCTTCTAGTAGATTCTTAGAGCTGAAATAAATAGATCAATGATTTCTTTTTTAACTAAAATGTACTTATTATTATAGGGGCAACATGTGTCCTGGGCAAGCGTGGAGGCCAGAGACGGACAGCTGTGTGGAGTGGGTTCTCCTTCCACTTCCCAGGGGTCAAAATCAGGTCATCAGGTTTGCACTGCACCCTCTGACTTAAGCAATCTCATGACCCACACAGGTTTCATTTTTTTAAAGATATTTTGGAAATACTTCTAAATTATTTTCAGTTATACCCTGTAAATATTTCACTTCACTTTAACTTCTTAGACTGTGAGACTAAAAACAGTCTAAGTGGTTTGATATTGCTTTAGCATGTTTGTTGATGTGGCCAGGACAGTGAGAATATATACAGAGAATATGTACAGTATATAGTACAGCCACAGTGTGCTGACAGTAAGATCAGGACTAGTTTGGACAGCATTTAAAGTTTATATTATTGCTTATTTTTCAATAAATATTAAATATATACTTAAAAAATAACAATGTTGCCACTATATTCTCTTTTACTCCCTTTTTCCTTTCTTCCTTTCTTTTGTTTTTTTTTTTCTTTTTTTCTTTTCTTTTTGAGAAAATGTTCCATGTAGCCCAATCTGGTCTTGAACTCACTAAGTAGTATATGAGTTTGTGGTCCTATTGTCTCCACTTTCTGAGTGCTGATTACAGGTATACCTGGTTTATGCAGTGCTGAGGACCAAACCATATTCATAGTAGGTAAGCACTTTACAGAGTTATACCCCCAGCCATACAATATATTACTTCTACTATTAAGAGATTGAAGTCTCCAAAGAGAGAGATGGAAGTCTCTTATGGTATTATAGTTAACTGTCTACCTATATAGGATTAACACTATCATGCAGGCTGATATTTTGTTAGAAAAAATTTTTTCAGTCAATCTCAGGTAGCCCTTCAACTATGTAAACAGAATGATCTTAAGCTTCTGATCCTCCTGTTTCTATCTTGTGTGCTGAGATTACACTGATAGAATTACAGGCATGTGTCATGCCCACTTCTTAAAAAAATTATTTTGTTTGGTATTATCCTAATTCTATTTAAACTTTTTCTTTAATTATCAAAATGACTCTAGGATTTTAATACTTGTCGAGGTTTTAAGAGACAAGGCAATTTCTTGAAAGTCTCTTTTTTTCTAAACTTTATCATCATCATCATTATTATCAGGTTCTATAGACACTGTAGCCTACTCTGGCCTACAACCCACTGTGGAGCCCCAGCAGCCTCAAAACTGTAGCAAAACTGTCACAGCCTCCTAAGCGCTAAAGGATGGAGCTATCAAGCTTTACAAATAAAATCTAAACAATAGAACGCAACAAAAACTTAGTGAAACCCATGATTTTGTTAACTTAAAACATTAGGAAAAAAAATACTCAAACTCTAAATAAAAGGACTGGTTTGGATACACATCCAGCAGGGAAAAAAAAAAAATTAAGTTCCCTCAGTACATTGTTTACTGTCTGAACACAGATGGAATCAGTCCGTTCAGGTGCTAAACTAGCATCTCCTGTGTGTGCTTACTCTTCAGCACACAGACTCTCAGAAGCTTTACATCAACTATATGTGTAGTATTTTATGCCAAGAACACTACTGTGATAGCTGTAAAGTAGAGGAAAAAGCCCGCAAATCTTACGTATATGATGATATATAAAAACTCATTAACTATTACAAAGTTTGGGAGGGCATGAGGCATGCTCTGAAAGTGATATATATGGTAGTGTCTTTTAAATGACAACTCGAACCAACATGATTTATAAAACTCTGAAGATGATAATTTGTGTGTGTGGGAATAACTGAATATAGAATACAAACCAGGAGTGATATTTAGTTCATTTCCTACAGCTAGACTCCAAACTTTCCCACGAACACTAGGGGGCAATCCCTGCCACCACAATTCTCGAACTCTTCTTGTACTACGCCTAGAATTAAAGGAGGAGAAAAAAGGAAAAAGTTACTTTTTATACCAAAAATCCTAGTTGCATACTGGTTTACCTACGGCCAAGTCAGCAGATGACTTTTAAGAACTTAAAGAGGTAAGGATGTAATGCATTCTTTCCTTTGAGTTCATGCCTGAGGACTGTGAAAGCCTCATAGATGGACTGCGGGGAATTAAAGGGAATGGCCCCAGACAGATGTTACTTATTTAAGTGATAATCAGAAAATCAGAACCATATGGAAAATTATTAAAAATAAAAAGGGCATAAAATGAACTACCAGTTCAGTACCAAAACTAAAATCACAAAGAACCTACTATGGGTGAGGCCTGGATGAGCCCCTAGTTTTTAAGGAGCAGTGGTTCACTTGGATTCAAATCCAGTTGAGCCACTCATTGTATAACCTTGAGCAAAACACGTAGCTAGATGACCTTGAGTAAGATAAATGTGAGTAAAAATATAACTGCCTTATAGAAGTACTTAGACTCAAATGTAACTACTTAACATAGACAATAGAATAGTTTCTTTATCTGCAGGGAATATATTCTAAACTCCAAAACCACAAATAGTATCAAACTCTAGAGATTTTTCTTATACAAATGTAACTATGTTAAAGTTGAATTTGTAATTTAGACGCAATAAGAGATGAACAATAGCAAACAATAAAAGGATATACTATAATAAATATTATATAAAATAGGGTACTTCTACGTAAAGGAAGTCCTTTACAGCTTCTCTTTGACAAATGTGATCACCAGGATCCCTACTGTTACATAAGTAAAAGAACAGAAGTAAAAGTAACAGAAGCTCTGCAATCTATGACAGCAGCTCAGGTAACTGAAATGTCACTGAGTGAGTAATGGACAGTTCTTGTATACCACACGGAGATGTTGAACAAAGGATGATTTATGGCCAGGACAAAGTAGTGCAGAATAGATTCACTGAGGTTCTCAGAAAAACATACAATTTAAACTTCTGAGTTTTAATTTCTTTTTTTTAAATGTATTTATTTATTTTTATTATGTATACAATTGTCTGTGTGTATGTCTGCAGGCCAGAAGAGGGCACCAGACCTCATTACAGATGGTTGTGAGCCATCATGTGGTTGCCAGGAATTGAACTCAGGACCTTTGGAAGAGCAGGCAATGCTCTTAACCACTGAACCATCTCTCCAGCCCCCTGAGTTTTAATTTCTAGAATTTTCTATTTATATTCAGTTAGTTAATTTTCTACTTTTAGACCACAGGTAAACAAATTTTTCCAAATAAGAGTATAGATAAGTGGGACTACTGTGTCTGTCACATTTCCAATATTTAACAAATTGTCAATGTACATCCTACATGCATTATAGAAGTCCAGAGGGAAGATAAAACATATGTAGAAATATTGTCAAAAAGGAAAAGATCAAAAAGGTGAAGGGAAAAAAAGGCAAGAGGAATATCTGCCTTAAAGTATCACAGAACTTTCACAGGGGAAAGACTGTATTTCACTTATTTTCTCACTTAAGAGAACAGCATTTAAAAATACCTTTTATTGTTTTTTAATTTTCTTTCTTTTCTTATGTATCTATTTATTTATAGATGCTGTCTCTCTAGGTAGTTCTAGCTGGTCTGGAACTCACTATATTACACAGGCTGGCACTGAATTCATGGTAATTCTCCTGTCTGAGCATCCAGATTACTGGGATTACAGGCCTGTACCATCATACTCAACTTTAGCAACACTTTTAACATCTGATAAATGTACCTTATATTTTTCTATTTAATGAGCTCTTTCAGTAATGAATCTCTTACAATTAGTGTTATATTAGAATTAAAAAAATGGTAATTGAGAAGACTAAAAGTTTCCTGAGTCAGTTCATATTCCATGGGTTCCAGAGGACAAGTAAGATTTTAACAGCACAGAGGATGGTCAGTAAGAAGAGGATGCATTAGAGACAGGAGTTCATGAAGGGTTAGAGATAAACACGAGGCGATTCAGGCAATGGTTAATAGTAAAATTTAGCTACAGCATAAGATACATGCTGAGAAGTGATAATATAGACTTGGAAAAGATGAAATATTTGGAGACACACTAAACTTCTGGAAAATCTGCTTACTTACATTACTTCCCAATTGGGCAGTATCTCATTGATCCAAATTACCATTGCACTTGCAATGCTTTCTTCCTGCTTAAATCGTTCTTTCATTATTCTTTTTCTTTTATGTGCTTCTTTAATTTCTGTTTTGAACAAGTAAGAATTATTTCAATACAAATGAGCTAGATCAAAATCCCTTCCTTTTGTACCTAAGTCTATAAAAAAGGCTCCTTCAAGAAGAATCTTCTAGTAGTAGAGAGGAAAAAAAAGGGAGAAAAAGAAACAAAACCTTGGTCTAACATCATTTTTAAAGTACCATCTTCGATCTCACAAAAGTAATGGGGTAAAGAGCAAAAAGAATTTTTTAAAAATGACCAGTAAATTGCTGTTACTTCTTTCTGGTTGTTCTGTGTTTTGCTTTTTCATTGAGACAAGGTTCTGCAAGGCTGCCTATGCTGCCTGGCTGTTCTACATTTTCCTTTGCCTTTGTTTCTCTTTTATAGCCTTTAATTATTTGTAAGACAGGGTCTCAAGTAGCCCAGGCTGGCTTCAAACTTGTTAAAAAGCTAGGATAATCCTGAACTCCTGATATTTCTGCTTCTACCTCTCGAGTTCTAGGATTACAGGTGAGTGCCACCACTCCTAGCTTATGCAGTATGAGGGTCTACCCAGGACTCTGTCCACATTAGGCAGGCCTTCTCCCAACTGCTTTACATCCTCAGGGTGTCTTAAGACAGGCTCTCTTCTTAGATAGCCTGGAATGCATTGTGTATACCAGGCTGTCCTCACATGTACTTCATCCTTCTAGCACTGCCTCCCTAGGGCTGGGAATATAGATGTGTACCACTATGCCTAGCTGGTTGTACCACATAGTTCTGTTTAATTAATCTACAAAATGAAAACTGTTGATAAAATAATTATATAAAAAAACTGCAAGCAACTAGCAAGAGCCATTTTTCATACAAGGGATTTACTAATTTCAATAAAAACAATATATTTAAAATGATTTCGACAATGACACTATTACTTTATAAATACTTTTTAGAATGGTGTTTTATTTTACTAATTAGGTTAAAATGAAAAATTTTCAACAAACAAAAATAATGCACTTCTGAGTTTAGATGTCACAATCTTGGAACAAAAGCTGCCTCAAATATAAAGAGAAGTGAGCTATAAATCAAAAGTTATAAGATGGGCAATGGTGGCACATGCCTTTAATTCCAGCACTTGGGAGGCAAAGATAGGCAGATCTCTGTGAGTTTAAGGTGAGCTTGGACTACAGAGCAAGTTCCAGGATAGCCAGAGCTATACAGAGAAACACTGTCTTAAAAAAAAAAAAATTGAAAGTTATTTTAAAAATATTTAGACCTTGTAGGAGATCAACTAGCCAAAGTATTTTCAACTTGTGTATCATGTGTGCCTGAGAAACTGTCTCGAGAGATAAGAAAGAAGCCAAGCACTGGCTCTACATCTATATTTTATGTATTCAGACTGTATGTAAGATGTCTTTAAGAAAAAAGTGTTAAATAAGAGGTTAAAAATCCAATATAATCACCTGCTTCCAAAGTTATAGATAAGGAAATAGTGGACCTATTCAGAGTTTCACAATCAGAGATCACATTAAAAAGGATTAAGCCTAAAGCATTTCAATTTCCCAATTTATTATTATTTCTATTACATAATGCACCATCTACTTCTCAATAAATATTAGTCAAATAGTAAAGTCAAGATAAAGTAGTAAATAAAAGCTTACTGTATATGAATTTGGGGGGGGGCGGTTTCAGACAGGCTTTCTCTGTGTAGCCCTGTGTTGCTCTGTAGACCAGGCCAGCCACAAATTCAACAATATTCATAATTATATATATTAAAATAAACTCAACCAATGTTCAAGTAATTAGGCATTTTAGAAGGCTATTACTGGGCTTATATCCATTATGCTTACTCTAACATTAAAGACACAACTTTACTTCCAAAGCATAGCATAAAGCAGAACTATATGCTGTTATTACATACTCCATTCCATTCACTTAAGCCAAAGGGGGGGGGGGATCAGTAAATAAATTTTGTCTTAAAACATATATAAAATAAATATATATTAGAAATACATATTTATAAAATGAGTATTTATCCTTAACTAATGATGGTCAACACATATTACAAACACTGTTAAACTACACTTATATAGGTGGAAATTGGAGGAAAAAGAAATGAATAAAAACAAATTGTACAAACGAGGTTTATAAACCTAACCAAATGGCAACACTGAGACTTTAGGTAGACTTTACTAATTATAAAAGTAAATTGTAGGTTCAAATTATATTCTCACAGTAATAGAGAAAACTAAAGTAACACTGGAAGAATGACTTGTCATTGCATGAAAAAAAATATTGTAAAAGGGCAAAAGTCTAAATACTATTAAAGAGAAACAACAGGAATAAGCTCATGAATAATATCCTTACAATTTTCTTTTTTTAAAATATTTATTTATTATGTACACAATATTCTGTCTGTGTGTATGCCTGAAGGCAGAAGAGGGCACCAGACCCCATTACATATGGTTGTGAGCTACCATGTGGTTGCTGGAAATTGAACTCAGGACCTTTGGAAGAGCAGGCAATGCTCTTAAACTCTGAGCCATTTCTCCAGCCCCCTTACAATTTTCTTAAAAAAAAAAAAAAAAAAAAAACAAACTAAATCTGGGCATGGAGGCTCACACCTATAATCCCAGAACTAGAAAGACTGAGTCCTGAAATATATGAAGAGCTCAAGGCCAGAGTGACTTCATAGTGAAACTCTGTCTTAAAAAATTAAAATAAAAAACCTAAACCAAAACAAACAACAAACAACAAAACAAACCTAAATTATAAAAAAAATGCTATAGAAAAATAAGAATTATCTTTATAAGAAAATTAAATAGTTAAAAATCTGCAAATTAACTACAACATTGTAAGTAAAATATACCTCGTTTTTTTGCTTCAGCCACCATCTCATCATACTCTTGCCGGTGACGTAAAGCTTCTTCCACAGACTTTGCAGGAAGATTCCTGGTTTTTTAAAAAAAAAAAAAAAAAAAGCCACATTTTAAACAACTTTTAAATTTACTACCTTTCTAGAAGCAGATATAAACATTGCTAACCTAAAGTTACTTTCACAGAAAATGTAAATGAGCGGACACGGTGGAGAGCTGAGAAGGCTTTCTGTGAGGTCAGCCTGGTCTACCCTGCCTCAACAAAAAAAAGGTAAATGAAAGGCAGAAAGGAATTCCACATTTCAAAACAAACTTGGAATTCAGATCCCTGATATTTATGATATATAAAGACATTTATAGTTGTGTTTATGTATGTAAGCATACATTTATTTTTAAGAATGATTTATTTTATGTATATATGTGAACCTGAGTTTACCTATTTCTGTCCCAAGTATGCAGATACTTGCCAGAGCCAGAAGTTGTTGGATCCCCTGAAACTGGGTTAAGGATGGCTGTGAGCTACCCATGTGGGTGCTAGGAACTGAACCTGGGTTCTCTGAAAGAACAGTAAATGCTCTAATCACTTACCTCTCAGCCCCATATTTATTTGTTTTTTAAAAACTTGTGTTGTGCCAGGTGGTGGTGGCGCATGCCTTTAATCCTAGCACTCAGGAGGCAGAGGCAGGCAGATCTCTGTGAGTGCGAGGCCAGCCCCGTCTACAAGAGCTAGTTCCAGGGGCTGGAGATATGGCTCAGTGGTTAAGAGCACTGACTGCTCTTCCAGAGGACCCGGGTTCAGTTCCCAGCACCCACATGGCAGCTCACAACTGTCCGAAGATCCAGTTGCAGGGGATCTGACACCTTCACACCAATGCACATAAAATAAAGTTAAATAAAGCATAAAAATATTTAAAAAAAAAAGAGCTAGTTCCAGGACAGGCTCCAAAGCTACAGAGAAAGCTTATCTCTAAAAACAGACAAAAAAATTGTATTGCATTTATTTGTGTGTGGGTGGTGCTGTGTATGGAGGTCAAAGAGCAACTCGCAGGAGCTGATTCTTGTCTTCTACTATTTGGTTCCCAGAGTCAGAATTCAAGTTCTTTTTTTTTTTTTAAATATTTATTTATTTATTATGTATACAGTATACAATATTCTGTCTGTGTGCATGTCTGCAGACCAGAAGAGGGCAGCAGACCTCATTACAAATGGTTATGAGCCACCATGTGGTTGCCGGGAATTGAACTCATGACCTTTGGAAGAGCAGGCAATGCTCTTAACCACTGAGCCATCTCTCCAGCCCCCAGAATTCAAGTTCTTAAACGTCATAGTTTTATACAAGCCATCTGGTTGACTCACATTTAGATATTTAAACATTTCAGATCTTAGGCAGTGTGTTCAGGTTATTCATTATACCCACTCCTAGATTTGCTGGTTTTTTAAAAAAAAAATTTTATTGATATTTATTGAGCTCTACATTTTTCTCTGCTTCCCTCCCTGCCTCTTCCTTCCCTCCTTCAACCCTCCCCCAAGGTCCCTATGCTCCCAATTTACTCAGGAGATCTTGTCTTTTTCTACTTTCTACTTCCCATGTAGACTAGATCTATGTAAGTCTCTCTTAGTGTCTTCATTGTTGTCTAAGTTCTCTGGGATTGTGGTTTTTAGGCTGGCTTTCTTTGCTTTATGTTTAAAAATCACCTATGAGTGAGTACATGTGATAATTGTCTTTCTGGGTCTGGGTTACCTCACTCAAAATAATGTTTTCTAGCTCCATCCATTTGCCTGCAAAATTCAAGATGTTATTTTTTTCTGCTTTGTATTACTCCATTGTGTTAATATACCACATTTTCCTTATCCATTCTTTGGTCGAGGGGCATTTAAGTTGTTCTGGCTATGGCTATGAACATAGTTGAGCACATGTGCTTGTGGCATGATTGAGCATCCTTTGGATATATACCCAAAAGTGGTATTACTGAGTCTTGAGGAAGGTTGTTTCCTAATTTTCTGAGAAATCCTCACACTGACATCCAAAGGGGTTGTACCAGCTTGCATTCCTACCAGCAATGAAGAAGTGTTCCCTTTTCCCCACAACCTCTCCAGCATAAGTTGCCATCAATGTTTTTGATTTTGGCCATTCTTACAGGTGTAAGATAGAATCTTAGAGTTGTTTTGATTTGCATTTCTCTGATGACTAAGGATGTTGAACATTTCCTTAAAGTGTCTTTCAGCCATTTTAGATTCCTCTGTTAAGGCCTGTACTTCATTTTTTCAATTGGATTATGTGTTCTTTTGGTGTCCAATTTCTTGAGTTCTTTGTATATTTTGGAGATCAGACCTCTGTCTGATGTGGGGTTAGTGAAGATCTTTTCCCATTCTTTAGGCCGTCATTTTGTCTTGTTGACTGTGTCCTTTGCTTTACAGAAGCTTTTCAGTTTCAGGAGGTCCCATTTACTAATTGTTTCTCTCAGTGTCTGTTCTGCTGGGGTTCTATTTAGGAAATGGTTCCCTGTGCCAATATGTTCAAGTGTACTTCCCACTTTCTCTTCTATGAGGTTCAGTATGGTTGGTTTTGTGTTGAGGTCTTTGATCCATTTGGACTTGAGTTTTGTGCAAGGTGACTGATATGGATCTATTTTCATTCTTCTACATGTTGATATCCAGTTATGCCAGCACCACTTGTTAAGTATGCTTTCTTTTTTCCATTTGATATTTTTTGCTTTCTTGTCAAAGATCAGGTGTTCAAAGATGTTTGGATTGATATCCGTGTCTTCTATTTGGTTCCATTGGTTCTCCTGTCTGTTCTTATGCCAATACCAGGCTGTTTTCAGTACTGTAGCTCTGTAGTAGAGTTTGAAGTCAGGGATTGTGATGCCTCCAGAAGTTCTTTTATTTAACAGGATTGTTTTGGCTATCCTGGGTTTTTTGCTTTTCCATATGATGTTGTGTACCATTCTTTCAAGGTCTTTGAAGAATTTTGCTGGGATTTTGATGGACATTGCATTGAATCTGTGACTTGCTGTTTTTCATAAACCCTTCTGACATACAACTAAAAAATTATACACATTTTAAAAATAGTTTGACAGGAGGTAGGGTGCAGGGGCTGAAGAGTAAGAGCACTGCCTTCCTGAGTTAATTCCCAGCAACCACAAGGTGGCTCACAATAATCTAGAATGAGATCTGGTGCCCTCTTGTGGCCTGTAGGCATTCATGCATGTAGAACACTATATATAATTAATAATAATTAAAAAACAAAAGAGGTAGGGCACAGTGACTCATGCTTATAATGTTAGCACTTGGGAGCCTGAAACAGGAAGACTGTCGTGAATCTGAGCCCAGTCTGGGCTATATAGCAAGTTCCTGACCAACTTGAACTATAGTGTGACACCCTGTCTCTAAAAGAAAAATGAAAACTTATTTCTAAAATAATAGCACAAGCTAAATGCATATTGCTTTATTAACTTTTAATTTTCTAAATGCTAATGAGGAAAGAACAACAGCTGCAGAGAGACATTGGATAGTAGAAAAAACTATGGAATTAAATCAGCCTAATTTTTTGTTCTCTCTTCTATAGCTGTTCTATTATCCAGAGCAGTATGGTTTCTTACAAAGCATTAGGTTCTGGGAAGGACTGTTCATTGCTCTGGGAAGGATTTTCCTCTATGATGACAGGAAACAACTGAACAGGACTTGGCATAGGGCCTACAAGAGGCCCCTCATGGAGTTTCCCAAAGGCAAAGGATTACCTTGAATATTCCTCAGTGAACTA
The DNA here is from genome assembly GCF_018167655.1 of Microtus oregoni. NCBI lineage: Eukaryota > Metazoa > Chordata > Mammalia > Rodentia > Cricetidae > Microtus > Microtus oregoni. The sequence goes on from NW_024543071.1 coordinate 22,197,472, forward strand.
CATTCATTAGTCCAATGCCTGCGTTTGCCACACCTTCCACCTAATCCAGAAAGGAGGGGCATTCTGGGTGGATTATGCTTAGAGAAAACATTGTTTCTAGGAGCACCCTTTTTACAATCCCCTTTAAGGTGACCTTATTTGCCACAATTGAAACATTTGACATTTAGATTTTTCTTCAAAATTCTGGAAATCACTTCTCCTATCCAAGTAACATCATTGTCATAATATCCAATATTAATGGTATCTCGGCTCCATTCCTTCAAAGGTCCTGACTTTGCCTTTAATGGCCTAATTATCCTTTTGCATTGAGAATTGGCATTTTCAAAAGCCAGAGATTCAATTATAATTTGTCTAGCTTCTGAATAAGGTTTAATTCTATTTACTGCTGAAGTCAATCTTTGTAAGAAATCCTTTGAGCCCTGCATAACTTTACTTAAATGACTCAATTTTCTTTCCTATTTCTTCAGTTCTGTCCCAACCATTCAAAGCTGCAGCATGGCTTAAATCCAGGGTGTGGCCATCATATACAGCTTGCCTTTCTATAGAAAGAATTTGATCTTGGGAGATTTCCCAACCTCTAGCTTTACTCGGTTGTTCATTAATCTTGGCCTCTTCTCTGATCCAGGTAATTGTAATTGTGAACCAGGCTCTGAAACAACTTTAACCAATTCTATCCAGTCATTAGGGATAATTCTATTACAAACTGACCATTTGCTTCACAAAAAGCGAAGGCCTTGAACGGAGAGAGATTAACCTGCCTCTGCATGAGTGCCACAATGCTCAGCAATCTTTGACATTTTGAAGACAAGAGCTTCAGTACCACAACTACTAGACAACTGTATGCTATATAGTAAATAAAGAACAAAAACCAAAACAGATTAGGGTGTTTTTTTTTTTTTCTAAAAACTCACTAATTTTTACATCTGTCTCAAGAAGTAAATAAAGGGGAGGGGTGCTGAGGCAGTAGCTGAGAGCTATATCCTAGACCACAGAAAGAGAGAGAGATTGAGACTGACTGGGCCTGGCATAGACTTTTGAAAGCTCAGAGTCCCCACCCAATGACACACTTCCTCCAACAAGGCTGCACCTACATGAGGAGAGTGGTTTGAATGAGAATGGCCCTATAGGCTCATACATTTGAATGCCTGGTCGTTAGGAAGTGGGACTATTTGAGGGGGATTAGGAGGTGAGACCTTGCTGGAGTAAGTGTGGCCTTGTTGGAGGAAGTGTGTCACTGGAAGTGGGGGTGGCAGGGAGGGTGCTGCTGGTTTCAAAAGCCCAAACCAGTTCCAATGCTTCTTCCTGCTGCCTGTGGATCCAGATACAGAGCTCTTGACTTCTCTTCCATACTCTGTCTGCCTGTATGCTGCCGCGCTCCCTCCTAATGATGACAATGGGCTAAACCTGACGGGGGGGGGGGGGGGGGGGGGGGGGGGGGGGGCAGTGGTAACAAGCCTTTAATCCCAGTGCTCAAGAGGAGAGGCAGGCTAACCTCTGAGTTAGAGGCCAGCCTGTTCTAGGACAGTCAAGGCTAAACAGAGAAACCCTGTCTCGACAAAAACAAACAAAAAACAACAACAAAAGAAAATGGATTAAGCCTCTGAAACTGTAAGCAAGCCCCAGTTAAATGTTTTCTTTTATAAGAGCTACCTTGGCCATGGTGTCTCTCCGCAGCAATGAACACTAATTAAGACAATGAGACTCTGGGTTCCATTCATTAAGACAATGAGACTCTGGGTTCCATTCTTGTCCATATATCCATAGTCACCTTTCACAATTTCTATTATTCAGTTTGGTGTTGGTGCACATGTAGATCCAGCACTCAGGAACCAAGGCAAAAGGGTTACAAATGCTAAACAGCTTGAGATAGTGAGACCCTATCTCAAAGAAGCTGTTGCTGAAGTTCTCAAAGATGTTGCTATAAAAAAAAAAATAGAAGCAATTTTACCCACTGATACTTTTTTAAAAAAATGTTATAAGTATCAGTGGTTTTTTTTTTCTTTAACAAATTGACAAGAAACACAGCAACATATTAGTGTATCTGATATATCATATTCCTTAAGGATGTCTTAATTTTTGTTTTTTTGTTTTGTTTTTATTTTTGAAATGGTTTATCTGTGGATTTCTTGTTTTTTAGTTATATAAGTAGAGGAAAAGGCATACACACACAAGGATGAATTTACAGAAAGTATTGTATTTGAAATCTTCTAACTCAGATTTCAGGTGATGAGATAGTATCATTGTTCCATCTGTAAAAAAGAGTTTCAACCATAAAAACCTGTGCAGTATAAAAAGAACCCTATGCACTCAGTGACTCCAGATGCATCTAAAACTATGGAACAAGAGAGAAAAGGGAGAACCAAGCACAGGTTTCCTTCGGAGAAGAAACTCCTTACATTATCACTTCTATTTGCATAGGAGGAAGCATCCAGCACCAATTCCATGCTAAAGAGGAAATTCTGCCCATTTTTTTCTAAGATTTATATTTTTATATGGCCATATGTGTATCACTGTGTGTTTATGTGCGCCTCATATATGTAGGTGCACACGGAAGCCAGAGGGCATCAGATTCTCTGGAATTGGAGTTACAGGCAGTTGTAGCCAGCCAACATGGGTGCTGGGAACCACTAGAATAGGCTCTCTGTAAGAACAATCTTCGAGTTTGTTTTCTTGTTGCTGTGATCGTCCTTATCACAATCAACTTAGAGAAGAAAGGGTTTATTTCAGCTTCCATGTTGCTGCTCATAACCAAGAGAAGGCACAGCAGGAGCTCCTGGTGAGAACCTGGATGCAGAAATTGAAGCAGAGACCATGGAGGAGTGCTACTTAATGGGCAGATCCCCTGGCCAGTGCTCGGCTTGCTCTCATACAACACCCGCCCAGGGGTGGCACTACCCACAGGGGCTGGGCCCTCCTACAATAGTCAGTAACAAAGGATATGCCCTTCTTCAGTTGAGGCTCCCTCTTTTCAGGTAACTCTGGGTTTGTATCAAGGTGACCACTGACAATACTGACCACAGGCAATAACTATGACTTACTGCCTTTAAGTACCTTTAACCAACTGTGCCTTTTCTCTGGCCGTTTGCCCTTTCTGTACTGCTCTCATAGATGATATCTCACAGCTAAAAAATGTCATTACCAGTAAGCTGAATTCAACAGTAAGCCAGCACCCAGGAGGTGGAGGCAGGTGGATCTCTGTCAGCTTGGGGCCAGAATGATCTACATAATGAGTTCTATGCTAGCCTGGGTATAGAGTAAGACCCTGCCTCAAAACAAAACACACAAACAAAAACAGGGTATCTTGAACCTGTCTGCATCCATGAACAGGAAAACAAACAAAAAAACAAAACCTACAAAATTACTAAGGACTCTGCTCCAGCTTCTCAGCCTCTAACTGGATAGATGTTATCTGACCGGAATCTGTCAGAAGGTATTCTGGGAGAGAACAGGTAGGAGTTTCACTTAGTATTCATGCTGGACCCATGGGTTACCATCTGGGTTATCCTTCACAAGACTGAATTTTCATTTACTTCAGTTCTCTGCACCTGTTTTTTCAATTCATTGAAGAGGAGACAAGTAATGAGTGATTAAGCATTTCCATATTCAAGCACCTTTAAATGGCAATTATATAAGTCATATAAATCATTTCCTTCTAAAATAGCCCTATTCAAATTTAAGAATTCATTATAGCAAGTCAGAGTTAAATGAAACAGAGATCACATTTAATCTCTAGATTACAGATGACCAGACACATGGGGGGAGCTCCAACACTTATTCTAATTAATTACTATATTAAATTTAGAGTAATAGAATAAGCTACCTGCTTAGTTTCGAGTCTATCTAAAGATCCTCAACCAAATATTTTTTCCTTGCTTATCTAATCATCCTTGCTTTCCTGCAAATGACTCTTCCTTAGAATAGAATCTTGGAAATGGCCGAGTTCATTTTTACACCTGGAAGTCTGAAGTGAAACTTTTACATGGTCTCATTACTAATTGTAGAGGGGTGGGGATAGGGAAGATGAAACAGGGATTTCTCTGGATACCCCAGAGATGTACAAATCTTACTGTATAGCATATGGTGGCCTCCAACTCACAGCAATGCTTTTGCCTCAGCCATCCAAGTACTGGAGTAACAGCTGTGAGTCAGTACTACCAGCTCCTATTACCAGGTTCCTAAAAAGCCTTTTAAAAAAATCAATGTAGGTCTGGAGAGATGGCTCAGAGGTTAAGAGCATTGCCTGCTCTTCAAAAGGTCCTGAGTTCAATTCCCGGCAACCACATGGTGGCTCACAACCATCTGTAATGAGCTCTGGTGCTCTCTTCTGGCCTGCAGGCATACACACACACAGAATATTGTATACATAATAAATAAATATTAAAAAAAATCAATGTAAAAATTATTGAGAATAAAGTTACTAAATTTAGAACTGATTTGGAGGTCCTAGAGGGGGAGTGTTAACTACTTAATCAGACACTCTCTATCAAGGAAGATCATTCTCATCAACCAAACACACTGCCTTAGGAAGGACATATGTAGGAAGCAGAGCTTAGAACAAGCACTGGAGAAACCAGGATTGCCAATCAAGTGGGCCTGTTATCTTCAGTGGAAGGAAATGAATAATACATAGTCACCTAGAATGCCAGAGTGAAAAGTAATCAACTTAGTGATCTTTTTGCTACTCTGTGAGCCAGCCTTCCTGGATCCCCGAGTATCCTGAGCATTGTTTAGGTCCTGATCCTGAGCTTTGTCTCCCAAGTGAACAGAACACATCCCTATGAAAGAGGTCCTATGTATTTTGGCATCCTCCACCAATAGAATCTATCCTATATAACAGATCCTTCTAGACCTGAGCTCTGTTTATCAGTCAGTAGAACTCATTCTTATTGTAAAGGTCATGGGTAACAAGTTCTATGACTTAAATGTTTATATGTGTAAAAAAAAAAAAAACAAAAACAAAACCACAGGGCTTAATCTAGTGCCCACAAAATTGGCAGTGTTCTGAGCTTTCACGCGTGCGCTCTCTCTCTCTCTCTCTGTCTCTCTCTCTCTCTTCCCCCCACCCCTCTCTCTCTTTCTCTCTCTCAGTGGGGGGTGTTGGTTTTTCAAGACAGGGATTCTCTGGATAGTCTTGGCTGCCCTAGAACTCACTCTGTAGACCAGGCTGGCCTTAAACTCACAGAGATCCACCTCCCTCTGCCTCCTGAGTGCTGGTATTAAAGGCATTATATCTCCATGGTCAACTTTTCCACCAATGGCAATACGTGCAAGAACCCTTCAACATACAGAGGGGTAAGTGAGACACCCAGATCAGTCCAGTCAACTATGGTGATCAATGGGTAGACATATATCACATCCAGATCATTCTCACACCCAATTCTATCCAATTAAAAAGTTTTATGAGGGCCACAATTTTTTAGTCTTAAATGTCCTTATAATCCCAATCTCAGCCTTTCATCTTCTTTGAAAACTTTTACAAAACATTCTACTTTTGTTTAGCTCCAGATTGTTTATTTTTGTTGTTGTTGTTTTAAAATATTTATTTATTTATTATGTATACAATATTCTGTCTGTGTGTATGCCTGAAGGCTAGAAGAGGCCACCAGACCTCATTACAGATGGTTATCAGCCACTATGTGGTTGCCGGGAATTGAACTCAGGACCTTTGGAAGAGCAGGCAGTGCTCTTAACCTCTGAGCCATCTCTCCAGCCCCCCCCAGATTGTTTATTTTTATGTTCAACAAGGTAACAGATGCAGACCAGCGAAGTGGCAAGATGACAGAAAAAGAAAAATGAAAAGAAAAACCTAACAACAACAAAAACACACCCAGGAGACTCAGAGAGGGGAAAAGAGATTAGGAAACAAATAGTATTGCTTTAGTAAGGGTGTAAGATACTTGCTAGGGATTGAACCCAGGGCCTTGCACATTCTAAATATACACTCTACTCCTAAATTGTAGCCAACCCCTAAGAAAAGATTTAGACTTTATTTATTAAGTATACAGTGTTCTGCCAGAAGAGGGCACCAGATCCCATTATAGATGGTTGTGAACTACCATGTGGTTGCTGGGGGTTGAACTCAGGACCTCTGGAAGAGCAGCCAATGCTCTTAATCTCTGAGCCATTTCTCCAGCCCCCAGAAAAGATTGTTTTAATTGTATTATTATTCTGTGTATGGGTGTTTTGACTTCATGTATTTCTAGGCACCATGTGCATGTTTGGTACCCAGAGGCGAGAAGAGGGCCTGGAACTGGACTCATTGTGAGCTGCCATGTGGGTACTGAGTATTGAACCTGGGTCCTCTCAAAGAGTAGCCGGTGCTTTTAACCATTGACCTACCTCTCCAGCCCAAGAATAAATTCTTAGTGGTAGTAAATGATTTGGTTGGCATTCAGTAGTTATATGATATAAAAGGCAAGGATTGGTATATCTCAAATACATATTAGACCAAAATAATCAATCCCCTAGTAATGCTTGCCATAAGATAAAGAATACTGTGCTGAAAATAGAAACAGACAAAAAAAACAAGTTGGTTTCATTGGTGGTGGTTTAGTCTCAGTTCTGAGACTAAAGTCTTGGGGTGTGTGTGTGTGTGTGGTATGTATGTATGTATGTATATATGTATGTATGCATGCATCTCCCAGCCTGATCATAAATTTGTGGTTTCAAGTGACACTCCTACCTCAGCTCCTGGACAGAAGGGACTACAGGTACACATCATCATTCCTGGAAAGAATAAAGATTGTGTTTTATAAGGGCTGGGTTGTGGTGGTGCACACCTTTAGTTCCAGCACTGCTCTACATAAAAAGTTCCAGGACAGCCAGGTCTACATAGTGAGGCTGTAAAGATATGTTTTTCCCTGTTCGTTTTAGGATACATGGTGATGTATCCTACAAGTCTACACTGGAAAGTACAACAGGAAAATATTAGATTTAAAACCAGCCAAGGCTAAATGAGATCCTATATCAAAACGAAACAGAAAAAAAAAAATCCCTTCCTGTATTTAAGTTCTATTTTAAATGAAATACTGAAAACAATTAAATCTAACTTTAAGTATAAATAATGAACCTAATGATCACTAAATACTTACGATGGCCGGTCCTCAAGAATCAGGGCAGTGGTAGAAAGTGGCTCAAACTCAAAATTCTTACGTCTTGAAGACTGAGGTGGTACTTTACAGGTTCTCCCTGTTCGTGCTTCATATTCCTAGAGCAAATAAGGATATAATTTATGTAGAGACTTTTCTAATTTTCAGTATGTACTATTAAACCTCTATTATTAAGGGGATTATGCTATAAGGAATATAAAATATCAAGAAAATAAATAAATTTCTTTTTTATTTCCTAGGGCAGCCTAAGTATAAATTCATGTCATATAAAAAGTACCAAACTGTGTTAGGAGAAAGAAGGACAGAAGTACTCCAGATGAACTGGGGTGGTCTTAGAGACCCTTTGTCTCATTTCCCTCAGCAGTATCATCTACCTAAGCAAATAAAGTTACTTTCTACGTCTTAGATGAATGATGGAAATGCTGAGACAGGAGATGGTCTACTGAACTCTAAAGCTCAGAAGAACTCTCGAAAGGGTGATACTGAGATTCTAATCAAATGGTGCTTTTAGATTTCAGGCTTCTGTAACTCTAACTACTACATATATAAACACTCCAAGAGAAGAAAGTCTTGGCTTATAAGTACACCTCCTTCCTCTAATTATAAACAAATTACCAATACATCATATAAATTATAGCCTTAAACACAATAAACTTTACTAAATTAAAAAACTATTTTATAATATTCCTCTATTTCATTAAATCTGATCATTCTTCTAAAAGATACAATATTAATTTATTCTTTGTAGAATTACTTAAATTTCTCCATTTGAGCTTCTTTTTGGTTTTTTTTTTTTTTTGCATGTTGCTGTTTTTTGTTTTTTTCAAGAGAGGGTTTTTCTACGGGTATAAGCACATATATTTGTTTTTTTTTTGTTTTTTTTTTTTTTTGATTTTTCGAGACAGGGTTTCTCCGTAGCTTTTTGGTCCTGTCCTGGAACTAGCTCTTGTAGATCAGGCTGGCCTCGAACTCACAGAGATTCACCTGCCTCTGCCTCCCGAGTGCTGGGATTAAAGGCGTGCGCCACCACCGCCCGGCTAAGCACATATATTTGGAAATCAGCTTGATATTATATCAGTTTAGCTAAACAACTGTATTCAGCACCCCAACCCAACCAGGGACTATGATCTCAAGACCTCACCATGAGTCCAAAGTTTTCGGACTTTGGTTTTTTGTCTCTTTTTTCGTTTTTCAAGACAGGGTTTCTCTGTGCAGCCCTGGCTGTTTTAGACTCACTCTGTAGACCAGGCTTGCTTCAAACTCAGAGATCCACTTGTCTTTGTCTCTGCCTCCTGAGTGTTGGGATTAAAGGTGTGCACTACCACCACCAGGCCCACTTGAGCATTTTAAAGAAATGTTTACAATTTTGTGAAATCTACTCCCAGAAACTGACCAAAAATCAATAATAAGTTTATTCATTTATAATCTGTTTGATTCATACTTTTATATTTTTCTTTAAAAAAAAAAGCTGGGGCTGGAGAGATGGCTCAGAGGTTAAGAGCATTGCCTGCTCTTCCAAAGGTCCTGAGTTCAATTCCCAGCAACCACATGGTGGCTCACAACCATCTGTAATGGGGCCTGGTGCCCTCTTCTGGCCTGCAGGCATATACACAGACAGAATATTGTATACATAATAAATAAATAAATATTTAAAAAAAGAAAAAGCTGCCTGAGTCTGGAGAGACTGCTAGACAGTTAAGAGCACTTGCTCTTGTTGCTCTTATAGAATATAGATTATCAGAGCTCAGATCCCAGCACCCATGATGAACAGCTCACAACTACCTATAACTCCAGCTCCAGGAGATTCTGACAACCTCTTCTGGCCTTTGCAGGTACCTGAATGTACATGCACAAACTCATGTGCAGACATGACAGATAGACAGACAGACACACACACACAACTTTTAAAAGTCATCTAGCAATTATAAAAGACATTAATTGATCATTCATATGAAGAAAGTTAAAGGTACTTAAAGTGATCAAAGGTTTCATTCACTAGTGCTTAGCTACCACAGCCTATACTTCTTTTTATATGATGTGGTAGTCTGAATGTAACTGGCCCCCATAAATTAATAGGGAGTGGCACTATTAGGAGGTGCAGCTTTGTTAGAGTGGCTATGGCCTTTTTGGAGGAAGTGTGTCACTATGGGGACAGGCTTTGAGGTTTCCTATGCTCAGGATACTTCCCAGTGTCTTAGTTGACTTCCTATTGCCTGCCAGATGTAAGACTCTCAGTTACTCCTCCAGCACCACATCTGTCTATCTGCATGCCTCCATGCTCCCCGCCACATTAATAGACTGAATCTCCGAAACTGTAAGCCACCACATCAATTGTTTTCCTCTATAACAGCTGCCATGATCATGTGTCTCTTCACAGCAATAAAAACCCTAACTAAGGGCTGGAGAGATGGCTCAGTGGTTAAGAGCATTGCCTGCTCTTTCAAAGGTCCTGAGTTCAATTCCCGGCATCCACATGGTGGCTCACAACCATCTGTAAAGAGGTCTGGTGCCCTCTTCTGGCCTGCAGACATGCACACAGAATATTGTATACATAATAAATAAATAAATATTTTAAAAAAACCTAACTAAGATATATGATTATTACACATTTTCTAACTCAAAATATTTCTCTCTATTGAATCATTATAATTCAAAATATGAATTTACTGTATTTAAGGAGATAACAATCAACTTGAAATTTCAGCAGTGAATTACAAACTGCAAAAAGTGACAGAGCAGGACTAGAGAGAGGGAGACCCACACAGTGGAAGGAGGGAACTGACTCCATCAGGTGGTCCTCTGACCTCAGCATGAATGCCATGGAACATTTGTGTATACACACATAGAGAGACACATACAGATGCACAAATACAATGGAATGTAATTTTTTAAAGCAATATAGCACTTGGGCATACTTATAATCCCAGTACTTGTGAGGTAATGAATGGCACCTCTTCCAGGCAAACCTGAGTGTGAGACCTTGCCTCCAAACAAAACAAAAACAAGAGAGAGAGAATTTAATGTATAGTGCTGCCAAAAGATGTTTCTCCTCCCTCCCTCCATCTTTCATTTTTGACAAGTTCTTCCTATATAGCCCTAATTGGCTTGGAACTCACTATGTAGAATCTCACTATGCAGATCACCCTAACATTGAACTCACAGAGATCTGCTTATTTCTATCTCCTGAGTGCTTGGATTTTGTTTTATTTTATTTTTATTTATTTATTTTTGGTTTTTCAAGATGGGGTTTCTCTGTGTTACAGCTATGGCTGTCCTTTATGGACCAGGCTGGCCTTAAACTCAGAGATCTACCTGCCTCTGCCTCCCAAGTGCTGGGATTAAAGGCATGCACCACCACCACCCAGCTAGCGATGGGGTTTTAAAAGGATGTGCCACCATGCCAGGGAAAATTTGTATTCTTTTTCTTAGTTTAATGTTGGTGTTTTGCTGGCATTTATGTCATTTATGCATGCAGTACCTGTAGAGGCCAAAAGAGGGCATAGGATTCCCTGGAACTGGATAACAGCTGTGAGTCACCATTTGAGTATTGGGAATCAAACCTGGGTCCTCTGTATTCTTTTTTTTTAAGATTTATTTATTTATTATGTGTACAGTATTCTCAGTATTCTGTCTGCATGTATGCTGTAAGCCAGAAGAGGGCACCAGATCTCATTATAAATGGTTGTGAGCCACCATGTGGTTGCTGGGAATTGAACTCAGGACCTTTGGAAGAGCAGGCAGTGCTCTTAACCTCTGAGCCATCTCTCCAGCCCGGTCCTCTGTAGTCTTAAAACAAATTCTAAATAATGCTACTAAGACACTATGTTTGAGGAGCAGAATGCCAGACTGACCCACTATAACTTCATGTCCATATCTACAAATCTACTGTTTAGTTTCTATGCTACTTCCAGAATTATCTTTCTAATATATATGAATTTAGTATTTCAATACCTTACCTAAAGGTATTTTGGATAAAATCTAGTTTTCTAGGCTTATAGCTAAGGATTCTTCACCATCTACTCTAAGTCTCTGATATGTTAGCTGTTATCATTTGGATTTTAAATGTTCCTGAAAGACGCACATACAAAAGACTTAGTCACCAGTCTGCTGCACAAGGAAGGTGGGACAACCTGTAGGAGGTGGGGCTAGCAGGGATATTAGGTAGCTGGGGTCATGTCCTTAAAGAAGCAAATTTTAGGGATCTTTTCCCCATCTGCTATGAGGTGAGCAGCTTTTTTTTCTTTTTTTAAAAATTTCTGGTCTTTCATCTCACAACTCTCTCAATTTATACTTTTGTGTGTCGCTGTACATGTTTACACACAGGTGTGTGTGCATCACAATGCATGTGAAGGTCAGAAGACAACTTCCACCAGTTTTTTCCTGCTACCATGTGAGTGTGGGGATCAGACTCGGGCTCATCAGGCTTGGCAACAGAGCTTCATAAGCAGCTCTGATCATGTTCCCCATCATAGTGTCTACCTCACCACATCCAGAAGTAGAAACACCTGATCGAGAACTGAATCCTCTGAAACCAATCCAAAATAAACTTTTGCTCCTTGTCAGTGGATTTATATGGACAATACTTAACACATCAACCAATTAACCCCACACAGCTTATTTGTTCCCATTTGCTCATTCAACTTCCTGTATCTAAAAAGGTTTTTTCCATGTGTCTACCTGGTCAGTTCTAACTAGTTCGCTATAGTACACAATTCACATGTCATATTTGTGGAAAATAACTAAATTGTATTCTTATATCCTAAACATAATTCTACTAAAACATATACCACTCAATGTATTTTTTTCTATATTAAGAACCTAAATCATGTGAATTATACCAGTCAATGTTTGTCAAGCAAATTATACATTCACTGAAGTAAAAGCAAGATGATCTTAAGGAAGAATCTAGGATCAGTTCAAGGTATCTGTCCTTCTAGCTCTGCCAGAGAGGAAAAAAACTAGAGTTTGCTAATGTTACACTTTCAGTTACTAGCACTAGATATTCTACCACAGGATGCCTTGGGTTCTATAGCTGAAAGACCGATCAGAAAAAAAAAATACAAGTCAAGTCTTGCAATAGCATCTTTTTAAAAAAGAAACTGTGGCCAAGATCTTAAGCCATGCCTAATATATACGTCTGAGATAACTAGAGAATCAAGCTTTTAATGCAACTTTGATATGCAAAGAACTAATGCTATTGAAGGCGTAAGTCGCAAACAATGTCACACCAGTTTGGAATTATGATTAATAGGGTGATATTTATTTAAAGGGGAAAAAACTTACAGATCACCTTCCCAGACAACAGCCCTCTGCGCAATCAGGAAGGAGTCTAGTCGCCAGAAACAGAGCAGGAAGCGAAAAGGGGTGAGAAGGGAAGTAGCCGCTTTTTTAAGGGAGAGAGACCACACCCCAATGGGCTGGTATCTCAGCAGCTATCAGCTGGAGGAGCGGAAGGACCTCCTGCAACATGCTATAAAATAGCAGAGTATTTTTAAGCTTGTATCTTATTTCCAAGACTCTTTTCTGATCATGGGGAAAGACTGACATTCAAATTCTCTTAGCCTGTTTAATTTGTCAGCTCGTTCTCCCCCCCCCCCCCACCACCCTTTCCTGTTAAGGTTCATATCCCCCTCTAACAAGTATAAGCCCAGTTTGAGTTCCTCTCCCAATATTCAAGTCACATAAACTTTGATGAAATTTATATATTCATAAAAAGAAAGACATAATATTTTTATCAATTATGAATGTAAAACACACCAAAAGGAAGTTATTCACTACCCTTTGAAGGTGACAAAAGAGGAAAAAAAATTTACATTTTAATAAGCTTAATGACTTTGCAGGAATAAAATCTCAACACAAGCCAGTCATTGGACAACTTAATAGTATCAAAGAACATCATTTCTGCAGTATTAGTCAAATCTTATGCAAAGGTTATCTATATTTAAGCAAAATTAAAGTCCAAGAACTTGTTCACAAACAACAAAAACTTGTTCAAAAAGAAAGACTTAACTAAGTAGTGTGACCTTTTTTGAAGACAGATCACGCTGTCTATGTAGCTATGCTATGCTATGTAGCTGCTCCTGTCCCGTCTCTTCACCCTCCCCACCGTGAGTGCAGGGATGACAGGCATATGCCATCACACCTAGTTTATGTTGTGCAGGGCTTAATGCAATGATAGGCAAGTGTTCTACCCACTGAACTACATCTCAGCCCAGAAATCAATATTTTAAAACATTTTTTTCTTGTTAGCTAAATTCTGTTAAAGTGATTTAATTACTCAATTCAAATTTCATTCAGAGACTGGCATGAGTATTGATGGAAAACCTGGGCTATCATCCAAGTACAAAGTCTCATTTTCACATTAAGGACAACACAAAAATAATGCCACGTACACACATATTAATAATTCATTTCTACTGAGAAAAAAGTCAGATTGAAATAAAGATGGAAATGGGTATAGTCAATGTAGGATCCAACTATACTATAATTATTCATAACATGCTCATTTGAAAACATTCCTGCTTGCAGTTTCGAGGTCAGAGACAAACTAATTATATTCTAACTTTATCTATTAATTTAGAAAAGCCAGAAATCCAGGTCAAATGAATGACACTGTAATTGATACTAGAAATTCAACTTTTAATATGGTTCACTAATGGTTCAAAAGGCAACAAGCAGGAATTTCACACTTGCAAAACAGTATATGTGATCATCCTCAAAATACAATACTGCCAATATTATTGTGGCTCAGAACTTGATCCCAATCTCTGTCTGTGTGATTTTGCTATTAGTCTAGAACACACTTTGTTAGCTTTGTTTCCCTCTGCTGGTAATGGAAGGAAAAAGGGCCATGTGCACGACAGGCAAGTGCTCTACCACTAAGCGTTTTTATGTTTCTTTAGTGCTAACATGGATGACACTAAAATCGACCAGATTTTTAATATAATTTACTATATTAACAAAATATTTTAAGAATATTTAACCAACTTTCACCTAGAAATTTCTTCTATCTATGAAAAATTATTTAAAACACGATGGTTAAATTTCACATACATAAAAGATAATTACATATGGTGAAGCTTTCTTGAAATAAGTTACAGGAAAATACATCTTATATATATACATGCAAAAACACTTAATACATTTAAATTTACTACTTTTTTTTTTTTTTTGGTTTTTCAAGACTGGGTTTCTCTGTGGTTTTGGAGCCTGTCCTAGAACTAGCTCTGTAGACCAGGCTGGTCTCGAACTCACAGAGATCCGCCTGCCTCTGCCTCCCGAGTGCTGGGATTAAAGGCGTGCACCACCAACGCCCGGCCTACATTTTTTATTTGTATGTATAAGTATGCATGTGTGGGGAGGTCAGAGGACAGCGTTCAAAATCAGTCCTCTCTGTCTGCCACATGGGACCTGAAATCGAATTCATGTCATCAGACTTGGAGCAACACTACACCCTCTATATCATCATCTCACTGGCCAAAAGAAGGAAGCTTAAAAGGTTTAAAAATGTGATGGGGGAAATTATCACCCTATGATGTATTATATTTCATAAACATATTATTGTTTTACTAGTAATTCAGAAAAAATTATAAATGAAACCTTACATTCTTGTTTAGTGTACAATCTGACAAGTGCCCTTCCATTAAAAACAAGAGAAATAATGGCTCATAAGCATTATACTCATACTTAAGAATATGGCTACTGGTTTTTTGATACCTGCTTTAAAAAATATTACCTGGGCAGGAGGGACAGCTCAGTTACAAGCACTGGTTGCTCTCCAGAGGGCCTGGGTTAGATTCTTAGCAACCACATGGTGATTTATAACCATCTGTATAACTTCAGTTCTAGGGATCCAACATCCTCTCTGGCCTCTGTGGGGACAGGGTATGCATGCAGACACATATGCAAGCAAAACACCCACATACATCAAATTCTATTCTGTTCTGTTCTGTTCATTTATTGGTTTGGTTTGTTTTTGTTTTTGTTTTTTGTTTTTGTTTTTTTTTTTTTTTGAGACAGGGTTTCTCTGTATAGCACTAGCTGTCCTGGAACTCACTGTAGACCAGCCTGGCCTCAAACTCACAGAGATCTCCTGCCTCTGCCTCCTGAGTGCTGGGATTAAAGATGTGTACCACAACACCCGGCACATAAAATTTTAATTAAAAAAATTTACCCAAGGGGTCTGGGGAGATGACTCAACAGTTAAGAGCACTTGCTCTCCAAGAGTGAGGAACTAAGTTTGAATCCCAAGCACCTACATAAAAAGTTGGGTGTAAGCCGGGCGATGGTGGCGCACGCCTTTAATCCCAGCACTTGGGAGGCAGAGGCAGGCGGATCTCTGTGAGTTCGAGACCTGCTTGGTCTACAAGAGCTAGTTCCAGGACAGGCTCCAAAGCCACAGAGAAACCCTGTCTCGAAAAACCAAAAAAAAAAAAAAAAAAAAAAAAAAAGTTGGGTGTAGCTACACACTAGACTGTCATGCCATGCTTGCTCCCTGTATCTTACTGCTTAGCCATTCAAAAGGCAAGTGAGACAGCTTTAGAATGTTCAAAGGGATTTGCTCATATATGCATATTTTGAAAAGGGTTACCTGTATCTCAGGGTGATCTCGAACTCACTATGAGCCCAGGGATGACCATGGACTCCTGTTCCTACCTCGTCTTCCTAAGTTCAGGGACTATTGGAAGTACATCACCACATGAAGCAGGAGTTTATTTTGACTTCAGTACATTTTCAGGACTTTTATACCTGAGTTACCAGCTATAATTCATTTCCTACAGTCTTAATCCTAAAACACGACACAGTATCAACTTTTTCATGGTTGTACTGGTAATACTTTTTTAGTTTTCCCATTTCAGACTCTTAAGTCTAGAAATTCATTAGAAATGAATACAGGGTAAAAGGTCACAAATAAAGCGTTTTTATACTTTTTTTTTTGAGACAGTGCTTTTCTGTGTAGCCCTGGCTATCCTGGAACTCCTTCTGTAGACCAGGCTGGCCTTGAACTCACAGAGTGCTGGGATTAAAAGGCATGCACCACCACTGCCTGGCTCAGTTTTCTATTCTTAATGCTTTACAAAATTCAAACATCAATGCTAAGGAAAAGTGTTTCAAGTTAGCAACATAAAGTTGGACATGTACATTACTATAAAGAGAAAGCCATGCCCACCTTGAATAAAAAACAGTTTGGGGAGACAGAATAGCAGATGGAGGTAAACAAACAGGGAGGGCACAGGAGGAGGGTCATGGGAGGCAAAGGCAGTTACAGCGGATCTGATAACCTGAGTGGAGTCTCCAGGACACATCTGGCAGAAAGAGAGAATGGACTCCCCAAATTGTTTTCTGCCCTCCACACATATATTGTGGTATTCAAGTGCATACATATGCACACTAGTCATGAAAAATGTAAAAAAAAAAAAAAAAGACTGAATACTTTAACAAGTCTTCAGTAACTGTTGGGTATCTTGAGGAAGAATTTGATCTAGAAAAACTATAAACAAAAGTTTTGATTGGTTGGTAGGTTTTCTTTTTCAACAGTCTCACTTTATAGCCCTCCCACTTAAAGCCCAGGCTATCCTCCAGCTAATCACAAAACTAACAACAACCTACCACCTCAGGCACCTGAGTTTTAAAAATACAGTTATGAGCCACCACATTCAGCTAGATAAAAGTTAATTTCACAGTACGTGCTAAATTTTATGATGGAAGAGGTTCTGAGCTTTTAACAATGTTCTCAGTGTCTTAGTAGCAATTTTCTTTCTTTCTTTCTTTCTTTCTTTCTTTCTTTTTAAGATTTATTTATTTATTTATACAGTTCCTGCCTGTAGGCCAGAAGAGGGCACCAGATCTCATTATAGGTGATTGTGAGCCACCATGTGGTTGCTGGGAATTGAACTCAGGACCTCTGGAAGAGCAGTCAGTGCTCCTAACCGCTGAGCCATCTCTCCAGCCCAGTAGCAATTTTCTTATAGCACACTCTAAACTAAATGAAATAAAAAATGGTTCCATTTAATTAATAGTCATGTTTGAAGGATTCAGTAAGGATATCTTAATAGACTGCTGGCAATAAAACTCAACTGGTAGGGTGCTTACTTAGCATAACAGAGACTCTAGGGTCAATCCCCAGTACTGTCTAAACCAGGGTGGTGGCACACAGGTGTCTGCCAACCACATGGAGACAAAACCAGGTAGAACAGGAGTTCAGAGTCATCTTCCACCTCAGCCACCTCCTGGTCCACCTGGGTTTAAGCAGATCATCTCAGAACAACAGCAGAAGAATATCGTAGTAGGGGCTGGAATGATGCTCAGTGGTTAAGAATACTTGCTATTTTTTCAGAGGAACCACACAGCAACCCACATCTCTAACTCCAGTCCCAGGGATCTGACACTCTCTTTTGACCTCTGAAAGTACCAGGCATACATGATACATATAGACATACAAGTAGACAAAACACCTATATATATAAAATTAATATTTTCAAAAGAATATGTTTTTGTGGGTTTTTGTTTTGTTTTGGGGGGTTTTATTTTATTTTCAAGATACGGTTTCTCTGTGTCACAGTCTTGGCTGTAGACCAGGTTGCCCGCAACTCCCATAGATCTGCCTGCCTCTGCCTCACAAGTACTGGAATTAAAGGCGTGCACCACCACAATCTGGCAAGAATATCTTAACTCTAAGCATTAAAAAAATAATACACATAAAGCCAGGTGTAGTGGTGCATGATTTTAATCCCAGTACCCAGATGGCAAAGGCAGGAAAATCTCTGTGAGTTTGACCCTGGCCTCATCTAAAGAGTGAGTTCTACGTTAGCCAGGGCTACAAAGTGAAACTCTTTCTTTAAAACACACACACACACACACATTAAAAGAAAAGGTTATTTTCTTTTTTGTTCCCTTGAGCTTCAGTTGGCCTGAAACTCAAGATATTCCTGCAAGACATCCTAAATCCAAAATTAAAATCATAGGCATGCACTATTATGCCGATTTTATTTCACTTTTAATTCACTTTTTAATTAATCTTAATTATGTGTATGTATTTATGTATGCCATATGTGTAGGGGTGTCCTCAGAAGCAAGAATTGTTTTTTTTTTAAAATTTATTTATTTATTAAAGATTTCTGTCTCTTCCCAGCCACCGCCTCCCATTTCCCTCCCCCTCTCCCAATTAAGTCCCCCCCCTCAGCCCGAAAAGCAATCAGGGTTCCCTGTCCTGTGGGAAGTCCAAGGAACCCCCCCACCTCCATCCAGGTCTAGTAAGTTGAGCATCCAAACTGCCTAGGCTCCCACAAAGCCAGTACGTGCAGTAGGATCAGAAACCCATTGCCATTGTTCTTGAGTTCTCAGTAGTCCTCATTGTCCGCTATGTTCAGAGAGTCCGGTTTTATCCCAGGCTTTTCCAGACCCAGGCCAGCTGGTCTAGAAGCAAGAATTGTTAAGACTCCCTGGAGGTGAAGTCACAAGCATATGCTGGGAATCAAACGTGGGTCCTCTAGAATAGTAAGATATCTCTTAACTACTGAGCCATTTCTCCAGCCCCCATTGCTTTTTATATATAATTAGGTGTGTGTGTGTGTGTGTGTGTGTGTGTGTGTGTGGTATGTGCACATAAGTCCATAGAGTCTAGAAGACAGTGTCAGTGTCCCTGGAGTCAGAGTTACAAATGGTGATAGGCTATGATAGGCTACCTGATATGGGTGCTAGAAACTGAACTCAGGTCCTCTGCAAGAACAATACTCACTTTTAACTGCTCAGCTATCTCTCCAGCCTCTAGATATTATTTTTACATAAATACACTACAATTGGACAAATGTATGTTGCATACTATACAAACTCCCCAAATCTTGTTTTAAGATTAGACACTATCTGTTGTGGTATATTTGTATACTGTATGAAGATATATTACTGTGATTCATTTAGTAAAAAGTTGTACAGCCAATAATTAGGCAGGAGGTGTGGCTGGGCTTCTGGTGATAGAGAGGTCTCTGGAAAGAAGAAAGGCAAAGTCTCCAGCCAGACATGGAGAGGAGGCAGGAGATGGAAGAGAGGTAACGCTATCTGGTAAAACATAGATTTAAAAATATGGGTTAATTTGGGGATAGAGAGGCTAAGGGCACTGGCTGCTCTTCCAGAGGTCCTGAGTTTAATTCCCAGCAACTACATGGTGGCTCACAACCATCTATAATGAGATTTTGTGCCTTCTAGCATGCAGGCAGAACACAGTATACATAATAAATAAATCTTAAAAAAAATATGAGCCAGGCAGTAGTGGTGCACGCCTTTAATCCAGCACTCAGGAGGCAGAGGCAAGCAGATAATCTCTGTGAGTTCAAGGCCTGCCTGATCTATAGAGTGAGTTCCAGGACAGGCTCCAAAAGCTACACAGAGAAACCCTGTCTAGAAACACCATCACCCCCATACTTTTATGGGTTAACTTCAGTTATAAGAGCTAGCTGCTTTCTAGGTCCTAGCCCTCAGGGGCACATCCCATGCCCCCCCCCCACCTACTGCAGCCCCAGAAACCAGGCAGCAGCATACCCCCTACCCCTGCAACCATCAGCTGCCATATCAGCAGGCCCTACAACTGGAGGAAGAGGTGAGTGTATGCTTTCTAGGCTCTAGCCCCCAAGGGCACATCCTGTGACCCACCACCACTTACCACAGCACCAGCCAGCCAGCCAGCGGCAATATCATCCCCGCCCTTTCCCAACTATCCCCTACAGCTTCAGTGATCACCAGAGCCACAAGTCCCACCAGCACCTGGAAGAAGAGGTGAGTCTCTGAGCTCCCAGCTGGACAGCCCTGCTCTCTAGGTCTTAGCCCCCTAGGGCACATCTCATGTCCCTCCCCCAACTACTGCAATCCCACTGACCAGGCAGCAGCAGCCCACCCCTACCCCAACCCAACCATCCCCCACCATCAGCAACCAACAAAATCATAGACCTCACATACACCTGGGGGAAGAGTGACCACTGGAGGAGCCACAGGTTCTACCTGTAGTGACAGGAGGAAGAGATGGGTAGATGGCAGTATAAGAATACATTCAACAACATAAAGAACAATCTGGCAGCACCAGAAACTAGTGGTTCTACAGCAGCAGGACCTGAATATCCCAACGCAGATGAAGCAGAAGAAAATCCTTAAAAATAAATTTATGACTGAGCAGTCATGGTGCAAGTCTTTAATCCCTGGGAGGCACAGGCAAACAGAGTTTGAGGCCAGTCTAGTCTACAGAGAGAGTTCCAGGACAGGCTCCAAAGCTACAGAGAAACGCTGTCTCAAAAACCACCCACAAAAAAAATAATAATAACTTTATAAAGATAATAGAGGCTCTTAATGAGGAAATAAAAAATTCCCTCAAAGAAATAGAGGAAAAGAAAACAACAATTGGGAGAAATCAATAAATCCCTTAAAGAAAGCCAAGAAGACCAAGAAAAAACAATCAAACAAATGAAAGAAACAGTTCAAGACTTGAAAACTGAAATAGAGACAACAGAGAAAATACAAACCAAGGGACTTTTTTTTTTTTTTTTTTTTTTTTGGTTTTTCGAGACAGGGTTTCTCTGTGGTTTTGGAGCCTGTCCTGGAACTAGCTCTTGTAGACCAGGCTGGTCTCCTGGTCTCGAACTCACAGAGATCTGCCTATCTCTGCCTCCCAAGTGCTAGGATTAAAGGCATGCGCCACCACTGCCCGGCCTCCGAGGGACTTTTGGAAATGGAAAATATGGGTAAACAAACAAGAACTGTAGATGCAAGCATAACCAACAGAATACAAGAGATGGAAGAGAGAATCTCAGGCATTAAAGACACAATAGAGGAAATAAATTCATCAGTCAAAGAAAACATTAAATCCAACAATTCTTAATAATAAGCATCCAGAAAATCTGGGACACCATAAAAAGACCAAACCTAAGAATAATAGGGATAGAAGAAGAAGAACAGATTAAAGGCACAGAAAATATATTCAACAAAATCAAAGAAGTAAACTTTCCCAACCTAAAGAAGGATATGCCTATTAAGTTACAAGAAGCTTACAAAACACCAAACAGACTGGACTCCAAAAAAAATCCCCTCTCCATATAATAATAACACTAAACATACAGAATAAAGACAGAATATTAAGAGCTACAAAGAAAAAAGGTAAAGTAACATATAAAGGAAGACCTATCAGAATAACACCTGACTTTGCTGTGGAATAATGCTCTTGTATCCTTGAAAGAACAACACTCATCTTCATATGGAAAAACAAAACACCCAGGATAGCCAAAACAATCCTGTATAATAAAGAAACTTGATAAAAGAGTAGATTATTGAATCTACTCTGAAAAGAAAAAAGGAAGGATATAGATATGATAAAATAAAAAGGTAGATTATTGAATCTACTTTTAAAAGCAAATACTAGTTTTAAATGTTTTATATTAGATTGAATTTTTGTATATTGTATTCAACTTTTGTATATTGATACAAATTTGAGGTTAATTTTGCTAGAACATAATGTACATACATTTCTACTCTTGTTCAAGGTATTATACCTATAACATTCATTTAACAATGTAATGCAAATTTCTAGTACTTGAAAATTATTACCAACTGTTCAAGATAATAAGAAAATGCAGGTTAGTAGTTAATCATCAATTGTAATCAAACATTAGGTATGTTTTCAAGGTCAAACAGATATATTTTAGATAGACAGGTCATCTTCAAACACTCCAGAGATCTACAGAATATGACATTTAAGATGTTTTAATAACATAGGCTCCTTTTTTTTAATGACAATGAGACATGTCGGCTCCAGGCAGCACAAATCTACTTCAGAGAAGATGATGGGAAGTGAAGAAACTCCACATGAAGCTTACTTTCTTTAGGACAAAGTAAGCCACTGGGCAAAAAAAGGCCTTTGCCTCAGCTGCTGAAAGTATGCTATCCTATTGGACAAGCAGGATACAAAACAAAGTGACTGCCAAACACTGCCAAGACAAGGAGGAACAGTCCTTCAGAAAATCCTTTTTCACAGAAAATCTGTTAGATATACTAGGAATGTAGGCCAAAGATGGATGCCCCAATGTTGTAGTGGAACTGTGGGTGACTGTCTAGGCAGTCAGCTCTTTCTATCATTTTTCACATTTTTGGATGTCACTGGCTTGCACTCCCTGCTTACTCAGTTAATAATACTTCCTTCTTGGGTCTCTGAGGGAGTTGAAGACTAGATACTTATAGTTATAGTTTTCCTTGTTTACCAGATGCAGAAAGTAAGTTATGATAGAATATAAATTAGGTACAAGACTTTGAACTCACCAAGATAGGATATATATGGAGTATTTTCTCTGAATTTGTCAAAATTAAAAATGAACATTGTTGATGCATTTATTGCCTGTATATATTGAATATAGTTAATGTACTTACTGAATATAGCTTTTCTTTCTTTTTTAAAGCCCCCTTTTTTAAGATTTATTTATTTATTTTATGTATGACTGCTCTATCTGCATGTACACCAGAAGAGGACATTAGATCCCACTACAGATGGTTGTAAGACACTATGTGGTTGCTGGAAATTGAACTCAGGACCTCTAGAAGAGAAGCCAATGCTCTTAACTCTAAGCCATCTCTCCAGCCCCCAATATAGCTTTTCTTACATTACTTATAGCTTTTTTTATTTTAGACAGAAAAGGAAATGTAGTGATATTTCATTTGTATTTTAATAAATAAAGCTTGCCTGAAGATCAGAATGCAAAAAAGCTACTCTGGTCAGCCATACAGGCCAGACAGTGGTAGCACACACCTTTAATCCCAGTAGCCACACTAGTTAGCCACAGAGGTCAGGCAGGGTGGTGCCTGCCTTTAATCCCAGCACTAGAGAGGAATATAAGGCAGGATGAGAAAGGAACTATTTTTCTTTCAGTCTGAAGAATTCAAAGAGGTAAGAGCTCTCTAGTGGCTTGGCTGTTTTGCTTTTTCTGATTTTCAGCTTGAACCCCAATATCTGTTTTCTATTATTCATGCTACAAGAAATTCTGGAGGCATCACCATTACTGACTTCAAGCTCTACTATAGAGCTTTAGTAATAAAAACAGCTTGGTATTGGCATAAAAACAGACATGTGGATGAATGGAATTGAAGACCCTGATATTAATCCACACACCTAGTAACACCTGATTTTGGCAAAGAAGCCTAAATTGTACAATGAAAAGAAGAAATCATCTTTAACAAATGGTGCTGCCATAACTGGCATAACATGTAGAAAAATGCAAATAGATCCATATCTATCACCATGCACAAAACTCAAGTCCAAATGGATCAAAGACCTCAATATAAATCCAGTTACACAGAACTTGATAGAAGAGAAAGTGGGAAGTAGCTTTGAATGCATGGACACAGGAAACCACTTCCTAAATATAACTCCAGTAGCACAGACACTGAGAGCAACAATTAATAAATGGGACCTGAAACTGAGAAGCTTCTATTAAGCAAAGGACATGGTCAATAAGACAAAACAGCAGCCTAAAAACTGGGAAAAGATCTTTATCAACCCCACATCTGACAGAAGGTTGATTTCCAAAACATACAAAGAACTCAAGAAACTAGACATCAAAAATACCAAATAATTCAATTAAAAAAATGGAGTACAGATATATCTAAACAGAATTCTCAACAGGAGAAACTCAAATGGCTAAAAGACAGTTAAGGATTCGCTCAACATTCTTAGCCATCAGAGAAATGCAAATCAAAACAACTCTGAGATACCATGTTACACCTGTCAGAATGGCTAAGATCAAAAAGACTGATGGTACCTAATGCTGGAGAAGATGTGGAAGTAAGGGGAACACTTCCCCACTACTGGTGGGAGTACAAACCTGTACAGCCATTTTGGAAATCAATATGGCGATTTCTCAAAAAATTGGGAATCAATCTACCTCAAGACCCAGCAATACCACTATCATACCACAAGAATACACAATCATATCACAAGGACATTTGCTAAACTATGTTCATAGCAACATTATTTGTAATAGCCAGAACGTGGAAACAACCTAGATGCCCCTCATCTGAAAACTAGATAAAGAAAATGTGGACACTTATACAATAGAGTATTACTCAGCAGGAAAAAAAAAACTGACATCTTGAAATTTGCATGCAAATGGATGGAACTCTAAAAAAAAATCCTGAGTGAGGTAACCCAGACCCGGAAAGACAAACAGTATGTACTCACTCATAAATAGATATATATAAAGCAAGGCTACAATCTACAACCCCAGAGAAGCTAGGTAAAAAGGAGGACTCTAAGAGGGACAAACATGGAGGGCCCCAGGAAAGGTAAATAGTTAAGATATCCTGGGTAAACTGGGAGGGGGGATGAAAGGGGATGGGAGGAAGTGGAAACATGAGGGTTCAAGATGGCTGAGTTGGGGAGGGATGGAGAGGGGGAGTAATGAGAGATTATCTTGATAGAGGGAGCCATTATAGGACTAGCAGTGGAACCAGGTCTTATCCTGGGTATATGAACTGGCCCTTTACAGTCCATTCCCTATGGTGGAATACTTTACATACAGGAGGAAGAGGATTGGTTCTGCCTCAACTTGGTATGCCAGACCTTGCTGGCTCCCCAAGGGAGGCTTAGAGCCTCTGAGGAGTGGATGGAGGTGAGATGGGGGAGATAGGTGAGTGGAAAAAGGAAAATAAGGATGAACTGGAGCTGGTATGTAAAATAAAAACAAAATTAAAATAAAAAGAAGAGCTAGTTGAGACAAGCCTAAGCCAAAGGCCAACATTTGTAATTAATAAGACATCTCCGTGTCATTATTTGGAAGCTGGTAGGACAGAGAAAGACTTGTCACATCTATCACCCTTATTTTAAATTCATTACTATTTTTATATAGTTCCTGTATTTTTCTCATACTTATCTCAGAAAAACCATTGACAATGATAATGTCATTGAAAAGAATTTAGTATCACTTAATATTAAAACAACTTCTTTATTAACAGCTACACCCTGCCTGACAAAAGTGGGATTCTATTGATTCTACATCAAAAATAAAAATAACTCATGTGTCTCCTCTGCATACCAAAGTATGTAGGCATAAGATTTGGGAATCATAGCACTCTAAAGCAGCAATAAACTACTATTTTAATATCTGTAAATGAAACTAATCATGTCTCTTTTTTGTTTGTTTGTTTTTTTTAAACAGGGTATAATAGCCCAGGGTGGCTGCAAGCTCCATATAAAGCTTGGGGCTTTCACACATACACCACTAACCCAGTTTATGCAGTGCTGAGGAATGCTAGCAAGCTGAACAACAGCCCCTGACACTACAGTGCTTTAATCTTTGTTCATTTGTGTCTCTGTTTCTGAAACAGAGTCTAACAAGCATTACTGCTGATTAGGTTGCCCTTGCACTTGCTGCATTCCTCCCTCCTCCCTGTGCTCCAGGGAGCTGAGAATTATGAGCAGGTGCCACCACACCTAGTCGTGTTCTTAGAAATCCAAAAACTATTACTAGGATGAAATCTAAAAAACAAATAATTATTACTTGGGAAACAAAAGAAACATTATTAACTCCTTAGAGATATTTTTCTAATATGAATAATGGTAAAAGTTTTAACATTTTTATAAGCCGGGCGGTGGTGGCGCACGCCTTTAATCCCAGCACTCGGGAGGCAGAGGCAGGCGGATCTCTGTGAGTTCGAGACCAGCCTGGTCTACAAGAGCTAGTTCCAGGACAGGCTCCAAAACCACAGAGAAACCCTGTCTCAAAAAAACAAACAAAAAAAAACAAAAAAAAATTTTATAGATGCTGGCTATATTAAATCTGGAAACTATAACTGAACAAGAGAAAACAGAATTTACTTATTTAGAGACAGGGTTTCCCTATGCAGGACTGGCTAGCCTGGAACTTGCTATGTAAATCAGACTGGCCTTGAACTCACAGAGATCTGCTTACTGCTGTCTCCCAAGTGTAAATGTCAGGATTAAAGGGGTGCACCACCATGTCACGCTTAAAAATTCCTTTTAAACAACAATTCAGAATTTTAGAACAGTCCGAACTGAGCCAGGTTCACCACTTTCCAGTCTCATTAATCGAGTGCTGAGTACCACGAGTTTAGGAGTCAAAATAAGTTCTAGGAATTCATATGGTTGGTAATGCAAATATTAAAAAGACTTTGCTTCTAAATGACTAGGAAGCAATTACAAGGCAATGCTCAATGGCAGAACCTTTCAGCACAGACAGAAAGCAGAGAAGCTTCAGGAACAAAGGGGCAGCCCTCAACCTTTTGTCCCAGCTCCATTGTTCACAGAAGAATGGTCACCACATCTCTGGTAGATAAAGTACGCAGTCAGAGTGAGGAGCTAAGCTCGGTGTCCTCTACCCTTCAGACACTCAAGGATAACCAGAAAGTGAATCAATGTCTTACTACTTCAAAGAATTTTCACAATCTTAACATGTTATCAGAAATACTGTGGCTTGTCTTTTAAGAAAACATAAGACAACTACAGTAAGTACCTACAATTTCCAAGTTTGTATCTAGAAAAATGAAAATGGTTCATTTTCAAGAAAATAATGCTTGGGGGCTGTTAATGGTTAAAAGAGCTTACTGCTCTTGTAGAGGACCCAGTACCATCCCAGCTCACATTCATTATAACTCCAGTCCAGGGGACCTGGTGACTTTTGTTTTGTTTTGTTTTTTTTAACCCCTGTTGGTACGAGGTACATGCATGGTGCACTTACAAACATACAGGCAAAATATTCATATACAAGAGATAAAAATAAATGCTTTAAAAATTTATTTTTAAAAAACATTTAAAAAATAAAACAATGCTTTGTCACACTGCTTTATCTGAGACAGGCCCCATTATGTAGCCCAAGTTGGCCTTGTATTCACTGTGTAGCTTAGTGTAGCCTTAAATTTGGGGTGGTCCTGCTACACTGGCCCCCATGTGCTGAGCAGCTAGCCAAGCGCCGAGCGATGCTTTAAGAGCTCTGAAACTGCATGCTCAGATGAGTACTTACCTGCTGAATAATTTTGGAT
This sequence comes from Microtus oregoni, assembly GCF_018167655.1. Taxonomy (NCBI): domain Eukaryota; kingdom Metazoa; phylum Chordata; class Mammalia; order Rodentia; family Cricetidae; genus Microtus; species Microtus oregoni. The sequence continues at coordinate 22,224,600 of NW_024543071.1, forward strand.
GTTTTTTGAAGATTTTCTCTGGGAGGAACTTTACCAAATAACTTCCATCCAGGAGCACTATGAACAACTGATTTGAGTTCCTTCGTCCTTTTTGGAAAAAGGTTTCTGAAAAACAGAAAGTTTACACAAATTGCTTTTCCATAACCAGGAAACAGTTAAGTAGTAACTTTTTAAGTATATTTATTTCTAAAGCAAATTTAAAATACTTTTAAATAAAATTATTCCTACTACTTATACAAATATTGTTTAGAACAGCATAACTCAGTTAAGAATACCTGACTTATACAGATGTATTAGTAGAATCAGAAATACAGATTTTTTTTCCAGGCAAGAGGTTACCCAGGCTGACCTCCAACTACTTATATAGCCTATGATGACAATGAACTCCTGATCCTCCTGCCTCCACCTCCCAAGTACTGGGTTTATAGGCACATGCCACCATGTTGAGTTATTCACAAAAATGCTGACAAACAAACAATAAGGAAAGGTAAAAGGCATAAATTAAATATATTCACTTTAAATTCATGACTCAGATACTTGACTTCAAAAGCCAAGAATCTTTGAGAGTTTAAGAGCTTAGGTAATAATATATATGTGTATATATACACACACCTAAATATTTATTTATTTAAAAATAGTTATCCTATTTTGTATATATGTGTTACATGTCTGAATGTATGCATGTGCACCATGAACATGCAGGAACTTCTGGAAGTGAGAAGAGCATTAGAACCCCTGGAATTAGAGATACAGATGGCTATGAGCCACCATATAGTTGGTGGAAATCAAATCTGAGTCCTTTGTCAGAATAATAAGAGCCCTTGAGGACCCTAAGAGAGACATACATGGATCTCCTGAGTAAACTGGGAGCATGGGAGCCATGGGAGAGAGTTGAAGGGGAGGGGAGAGAAAAGGAGCGGAGCAGAGAAAAATGTAGAGCTCAATAAAATTTAGAAAAAAAAGAGCCCTTAATTACCTAGTCATCTCTCTAGTCCCAGGTATTAGAATATTTTGAAAAATTACTATTTAATTACCTTTAGTAATACTTTTTAAAATATTTGTAATAAAAGTACATCTACTGCTGTACCACAGTAATTAATTGCTTTTCTTAAAACAACTATATAACAAAGCTTATTGCAGAAAGGCCAGCATGCAATTATGGAAGAAAGTTGTCTCTCATGGAAGATCTAACAAAAAAAGAAGAGGGAGATGAAGTGAGAGAGAGACAAACAATTCACTCATGTGCACAAACCTATCCAGACACTTGTATATATGTGTAACAATTTAAAATTAATTATTTTGGGGGAACAGAAGCCAGGAGCAAATCTAGTCCAGGAAGCCAACCCAGTCCCAGGACACTAGCAGATCAGGATTGAGCCGGTAACTAAATCCAGAGTCAGCGATCTCCACCAGAACAGGTTCAACTCTAAGCCAGGGAGTTCTGCAGGAGGGGATCCACCAGGATTTACAGAAACAGGACACAGCCAGCAACCTAGGCCAAAGTAGGCCCGAGACAGCAAACTGCAAGTGAGCAGAGCAAGGCACAGGAGCACTGAGCTATCTCCAGGAACACTGAGTAACCAACAAGGTAACTAGAACTGTGACGCTGACTGTACCACAAGGAACAACCGTCTGAGCTTTGGATTCACTGGCACCTACAAGATATTCAACAGAATCTCAGACAGCCCCAACCACACATATTAGAGGAAAAGATGAATAGAAAAGGTAAGATCACACGCTACATCACAAAGAACAACACAACACCTAAAGACCCCACAACAGCAAGACATGAACAACCAAATATGGATTAACCAGAAGAAAATGAACTAAAAAATAACTTCAAGAGAATGTTTGAAATCCTTAAAGATGAAATGAGAAATTCCCTTAAAGAAATTGAGGAAGCGCTGGAAAGATGGCTCAGAAGTTAAGAGCACTGATTGCTCTTCCAGAAGTCCTGAGTTCAATTCCCAGCCCCCACATAGTGGCTCACAACCATCTGTAACGAGATATGATACCCTCTTCTGGTGTGCAGGCTTACATGCAGGTAGAACACTGTATACATAAATAAATCTTAAAAAAAAAAGAAATTGAGGAAAAGACAAACAAAAAATTGGAAGATATCAGCAAATCACTTAAAGAAAACCAAGAAAAAGAAATCAAACATATAAAAGAAACTATTCAGGACTTGAAAACTGAAATATAAACAATAAAGAAAACACAAACTGAAGGATTTATAGAAACAGAAATCATGAGAAAAAGATCAGGAACCATAAACACAGGTATGAACAGCAGAATACAAGAGCTGGAAGAGAGAATCTCCAAGCACTGAAGACTGAAGATAAGAGGAAATAGACTCATCAGTTAAAGATCTTCACTAACCCCACATCAGGCAGAGGTCTGATCTTCAAAATATACAAAGAACTCAAGAAATTGGATACTAAAAGAACACATAATCCAATTAAAAAAATGGAGTACAGGCCTAAACAGAGAACTCTCAACAGAGGAATCTAAAATGGCTGAAAGACACTTAAAGGAAATGTTCAGCATCCTTAGCCATCAGAGAAATGCAAATCAAAACAACTCTGAGATTCCATCTTAGACCTGTAAGAATGGCCAAGATCAAAAACACTGATGACAGGCCAGGCAGTGGTGGCACACGCATTTAATCCCAGCACTTGGGAGGCAGAGGCAGGCAAATCTTTATGAGTTCGAGACCAACCTGGTCTACAAGAGCTAGTTCCAAGACAGGCTCCAAAGCTACAGAGAAACCCTGTCTCGAAAAACCACCCCCCCCCAAAAAAAACCACTAATGACAACTTATGCTGGAGAGGTTGTGGGGAAAAGGGAACACTTCTGCATTTCTGGTGGGAGTTCAAGCTGGTACAACCTCTTTGGATGTCAGTGTGGCCATTTCTCAGAAAATTAGGAAACAACCTTCCTCAAGACCCAGTAATACCACTTTTGGGTATATATCCAAAGGATGCTCAATCGTGCCACAAGGACACAAGCTCAACTATGTTCATAGCAGCTTTGTTTGTCATAGCCAGAACTTGGAAACAGCCTAAATGCCCCTCGACCAAAGAATGGATAAGGAAAATGTGGTACATTTACACAATGGAGTACTACACAGCAGAAAAAAATAACAACATCTTGAATTTTGCAGACAAATGGATGGAGCTAGAAAACATTATTTTGAGTGATGTAACCCAGACACAGAAAGACAATTATCACATGTACTCATTCATAGGTGGTTCTTAAACATAAAGCAAAGAAAGCCAGCCTACATACCACAATCCCAGAGAACTCAGACAACAATGAAGACACTAAGAGAGACTTATATATCTAATCTACATGGGAAGTAGAAAGTAGATAAAGACAAGATCTCCTGAGTAAATTGGTAGCATGGGGGCCTTACGTGTGGGTTGAAGGGGGAAGGGGAGAGGCAGGGAGGAGAGCAAAGAAAAATGTAGAACTCAATAAATATCAATAAAAAAAAAGACTGAATGAAGGGAAACAATGCAGGGGCTAAAAGAGAATACATAAAATACTTATGAAACCCAACATGAGGTATAATGAATTCACACTAGTAAGATACTTTTAGAGTCAACGTACTTACATGAATGTAGGAGGCCACAAGTGTGGAGGCCCAAAAATGTGAGTCTATTTCCATCCTTACAGATGGTCAGGATATGCAAGCATACTTTGTTTCTTCTTCTGTAATATGAGGTTACCTGGGGGAAGGGTTGCCTTCAGGATACTTGGTCTAGGGTAGTTTCTCAGCCTAAACAACAGAATGCTAAGGACTTGATGTCTCAAAGTGTTAAAGCAAGTAACTGGTGGAGTTGTCCTTTGTATCAGGTTAAAGAAGTCTTTTGTTGCCTTCTTCCCTCTTTTGTATTGGGGTACAAAAGTGTATGGAAAATCAAATGCAGGCCATCTCTCTGGAGTGGGATGGGCAACATACAGACTGACAGACACAATAAACATACACACACAGAGAGACTGTCTTAGTTATATTATAGGGTTTCATCAGTGCTGCAATGAGACACCATACCCAAAGCAACTTTGGAAGGAAGGGTATTTTCGGCTTATGTTTCCACATCACTATGCATCATCAAAGGAAATCAGGACAGGAACTCAAGCAGGGCAAGAACCTGGAGGCAGGAGCTGATGCAGAGGTCATGGAGGAGTGCTGCTTACTAGCTTTCTCCCCATGGCTTGCTCAGCCTGCTTTTTTATGGAACTCAGGACAACAGTCCAGGGATGCCCTCATCCACAATGGGCTGAGCTCTCCCACTTAAATCACTAATTAAGAAAATGTCCTACAGGCTTGCCTACAGTTCGATCTTATGGAAACATTTTCTCAATTAAGGTTCTCATCACCTCTCAAATGATTCTTGCTTGTGTCAGGTTGGCATAAAACTATCCAGCACAGGGACAGACACAGAGAAACTGAGACTGAGAGAGATTCTGATTTATTTTATTTATATGGATGTTTTGCCTGCATGTTTGTCTATGTATCATGTCGTGTCTGGTACCCACAAAGGCCAGGAGAGGACATCAGATTCTTTAGAACTGTAGTTACAATGCTTGTGAGCCTCCATGTAGGAACTGGGAACAGAACCTGGATCCCTACAGAAGCAATAAGCACTCTTAACTGCTGGGCCATCTCTCTTGCCCCCCTCCCCACCATTTTAACCCAATAGTCTATGTCTATATACAGAGGAAAAAAATAAAAAAATACAGTTCTTAACTTCAAATAGATTTGAACTTAACAGACGGGCACAGACACACACACAAACAAACAAACAAACACACATACACACACAAGTGTGTATGTAAGTCTCAACACTTTGACTTTAGCTTACTGATTCTCAAAAACAGTTAACTGTTGTAACTGTCACAATTTAGTTAAGGAGCAGCATACAGAAAGGACACACTGATGTACAGACAACTCTGCACTCTCAGGCTTTTCCCAGAAGCTGTTTCCTTTCATATTCACAGCACTGGCTTAATAGCTTCTCTGACTCTTCCCAGACTCAAGAAATTCCTTACGAAATACAGTAAAGGTCTAACTTTCCATGTAAGTAGTTTCATGTCATTTTACTTCCCTCAAAAGAAGAGTCAGGTTTCAAAATTTACTTTTACTAGGTTTCATTAAAGGCCAATAACATAAATCATGCGTCACTCCACTTATTAGCCATTCTATCTGACAAAACGAATGTCTTACTTATTATTACTTACATATCCTAGACACTGCACTTTGTAATATCAAGTACTACTCTCTCACTACTACAGCTGTCTCTAGGCCTCAGTTTCTCAAGTCCCCAAATATCTGCCACACTGACTACTTACTATTCTGAAACACAACTCTAAGCATGTTTTAGCTTTGTTGTTGTTTTTAAGAAGGAGGATGCCAGGGATCTGGCTCAATTGGTAGAGTGCTTTCATGAAGCCCGGAGCTGATCACCAGCATCACATAAAACCAGTGAACACATCTGTATTCCCAGTGCTGAGGAGGTGTTCACAAAAGGTCAAGATTCCTCAGCTACAAGAAAACATCAGCCTGAGCTATATGTGATCCTTTGACTGATCCCTCCCAACTCAAAATGATTAAGCATTAATAAAACTGACTTTGTTCATTGGAGAGCGGGGGACGAGATGATAGGTCTGGTAGTACAGGTCAATTCTATAAGAGAGTAAGGAAGAGGACAGATGAGTTCAGAGCTAGTCTGGACAAATTACTGAGAAGCTACCTTAAAACAAATGAAGGTTAGAAATGTATCTTAGTTGTGAGAGCATTTGCCCAGCAATGCTCATATGCTATCATATGATAGCCAGAAGCAATCCCCAATACTGAGGAAAAGCTGTTCCATGCACTGCTGTCATCCCCATTGACTATATTCAACTTACCTGGTCATATAAATTTAGCTCCAACTTGTATACCTCTAGTTTTCGCATTACTTCATGTAACTTGGGGTCAATCATACTAATGAGTATTGTGCTGTACCAAAAGGCTTTGCACTAGATCATGTATAATATTGGGCATGTTGCCAAGTGGCTGTACTGCTGACAGCTTCATTCCAACCCAGCCCTCCTCATTAGGTAAAAAGTCAAGCTTGATCTGTAGTAGAGAATTTCCTTACTTCTTACTCCAAAGTTAATCTCTATTGCCTTGAAGCTACTATAGTTTCTTTTTCAACAATAACCAGGGAATACTTTAAGTACTTGTTTTATAGCATTATCCTGTTGATGTTGGTGTTGATGGTGGTAGTTTAGGTGTGTGTGTGTGTGTGTGTGTGTGTGTGTGTGTGTGTGTGTATACGCATGAAGCTGGGCATGTGAAAATAGAGGCTGACCCTGGGTATCTCCTTTAGTCACTGTAGTGGTTTGAACAGGAATGGACCCATAGACTCATGTGTTTGAATCCTTGGCCCATAGGAGTGCACTATTAGGAGATATGGCCTTGTTAGAGTAGGCTTTTTGGAGGAAGTGTGTCACTGTGGGGATGGGCTTTGGGGTCTCAGATGCTCAAGCTAGGCCTAGGCATTCACTTATGCTGCCTGCACATCCAGATGTAGAATTCTCAGCTACCTCTCCAGCACTATGTCTGCCTGTACACTGCCATGTCCTGCCATGATGATAATGGACAGAACCTCTGAACTGTAAGCACTGCTGTGATATAATACTTTTGTACACTGTAAAGATTTGTCACTCATATTGGTTTAATAAAACGTTGATTGGTCAGTAGCCAGGCAGAAAGTATAGGTGGGGCAACCAGACTAGGAAAATTCTGCGAAGAAGAAAGGTCAGAAGAAGAATTGCAGTTGCAATTCAGACACAGAGGAAACAAGATGAGAATGCTGCATTGAGAAAAGGTGTGTAAAAAGCCATGTGGCTAAACATAGACAAGAATTATGGGTTAATTTAAATTGTAAAATCTAGTTAATACTAAGCCTGAGCTAATAGGCCAAACAGTTTATAAGTAATATAAGCCTCTGTATATTTCTTTGGGACAGAATGGGCTGAGGGACTGACTGGGCAGGACAGAAACTTACGTCTACAGTCACAACTAAATGTTTTCTTTGTAAGAGTTGCTGTGGTCTTGGTGTCTCTTCACAGCAACAGAAACTCTAAAACAACTATCAAGCACTTTATCAATCAAACAATCCCCCCAGTCTTACCTTAAGGTTTTAAATAAAATGTTTTATCTATTTTACTTAATGCTTAGTATATATAATAGGCCCTAAGTAAATTTATTAAACAAATAAACAATAAGAAAATTGCACACTAGCTCATAAGAACTATGTGTGTTGGTTAGGTATGGTAGGACATATTCAGAATTCTACTACGGAAGTGGTGGAAGTTCCAAGCTAGCCTGGACTATCTGGCTAGATTCCATCTCAAACAAACAAGCTCCACAAGGAACGGACTTGTTCCAGAGGGCATACTGGACCCATGATACTGTGCTTCAACATAAAGAAGTTTCTTAGCCAGGTGGTGGTAGCACACATCTTTAATCCCAGTTCTCAGGAGGCAGACGCAGGTGGATCTCTGTGAGCTGGAGGCTAGCCTGGTCTACAGTGAGACCCTGTCTCAAAAAAAAACAAAAAAAAAACAAAAATCTCAAAACAATAACAAATAAAAATCACTTAGTGGGGTAAGGATGTTGACTGCCAAGTCTGATGACTTTAGTTTGATCTCCAGGACCTGAACAGTAGAGAGAGAGATTATGAACTATCCCCAAGGTGTCCTCTGACCTCCACATAAGCTTTGTGGCCTGTTCTAGAGCCAGCATGAACACACATACTCTCTCTCTTTCTCTAAAAGTCACATGGGGGTAGGAAGTCAATGAACCATGAAAGTAAAAACAGCAACATAAATTTTATTCTCCAGTAGAACTTTCTATTAATACTATTTAAAAGGTCACAATAGTAAAAAACAGAATACAGAAACTGTTAGGATGTGATACATATTTGAAAGTTTAAAAACTACTTTAGAATTTTTTTTTGTTTTTTTGTTTTTTGTTTTTTTCGAGACAGGGTTTCTCTGTGGTTTTGGAGCCTGTCCTGGAACTAGCTCTTGTAGACCAGGCTGGTCTTGAACTCACAGAGATCCTCCTGCCTCTGCCTCCCGAGTGCTGGGATTAAAGGCGTGCGCCACCACCGCCCGGCAAAAAACTACTTTAGAATTTAAGTTTCTGCTGGGCAGTGGTGGCACATGCTTTAATCCCAGCACTCAGGAGGCAGAGGCAGGTGGATCTCTTTGAGTTCGAGGCCAGCCTGATCTACAAGAGCTAGTTCCAGGACAGGCTCCAAAGCTACAGAGAAACCCCAGCTCAAAAAACAAAACAAACAAACAAAGAATTTAAGTTTATACACAGCACAGGTTTTTGATAACAAACAATGAATTTTTTTCTTCATGAGTAAGATTTAACTACCATTTGGTAGAGTTACAGTTACTAAGAGACATATTTATTTTTTAGCTCTGGAACTATGTTTTACATTTATCTTTTATTTGTTTGCTTTGGAGACAGGGTCTCTTGTAGAACTAGCTGGCTTTCAACGTCTACACAGCTAGCTGTAGTTGGCTTTCAACGTCTACACAGCTAGCTGTAGTTGGCTTTCAACGTCTACACAGCTAGCTGTAGTTGGCTTTCAACATCTACGCAGCTAGCTGTAGTTGGCTTTCAACGTCTACACAGCTAGCTGTAGTTGGCCTGAACTCTTGATCCTCTTACTTCCACCTAAGTACTCGGACTACAAGTGTGTGTCACACGCCTGGCTGTTTTAATGTAATAAGTAATAGAAATTTCTAATTTATAAAAAATAATTGAAAGAGTTGAAAAAATATAATATGTAGCTGTACCCTGAATGCCACAAGTAAAGATATTAATAAATAAATTTTATTTTATCTTAATTTCTATCCCCCCCCGCCCCCCAGACAGGGTTTCTCTGTGCAGCCCTAGCTATCCTGGAACTCAATTTGTGGACCAGGATGACCTTGAAATCACAGATCCACCTACTTCCTCCTCCCCCCAAACCCCCCAAAAGCTGATATAGCCCTTGACTAAGATTTTTTTTCAGGGACAATAACAAAAGAATTGCCTCTAGTTAACTAAAATCCGGATGAAACCAAATTTGAAAATTCTAAATAACACCTACCACATGATGGATGGAGTACTTGTATATTACAATATTCAAGGAAATACAAGAAAAATGGCCAGGTGGTGGTGGTGCATGCCTTTAAAACCAGCACTCGAGAGGACAGGCTCCAAAGCTACAAAGAAATCCTGTCTCGAAAAACCAAAAAAGAAAGAAAGAAAGAAAGAAAGAAAGAAAGAAAGAAAGAGAAAGGAAGGAAGGAAGGAAAAGAAAAATGGTGACCAGATACAGTGATGTACACCTTTAATTCCAGCACTTGGGAGGCAGAGGTAGATGGATCTCTGAGTTCCAGGCCAGTCTGGATTACAAAATGAGTTCCAGGACAGCCAGGGTTACACAAAGAAACCCGGGGTGAGGGGCAAGAAAAAAAGGAAACAGCACATAATTTGATTTTTAAAAGCTATGGTGTTAGCCGGGCAGTGGTGGCACACGCCTTTAATCCCAGCACTTCGGATTAAACTGTGAGTTCGAGGCCAGCCTGGTCTACAAGACCTAGTTCCAGGACAGGCACCAAAGCTACAGAGAAACCCTGTCTCGAAAAACCAAAACAAAACAAAAGAAAAAACTATGGTGTTCAGTTCCAAATTTAAAATGTTTTAATCTACATGGGGCCAGGGAGAAGCAGATAGAAATATTTTTAACACACAAAAGAATAGTCAAATGAAATTCAAATTGAAAAGGAATTGAAAAGGTAGATTCAGAGGTAAGTTAAACACACGACTGTCAAGTTCACTCTAAACTAGCTAGCCTGCTTTCCTAAGCTAAACTTTTCTTAATTGCAGGACAGAGTTTGCTGAAAAACCAGACAGTCACATGGGTTTCCCCCCTCTTAGCCACAAAAATCAGTTCAAGAAAGGCTGAAGCAGCAAGTTTCAGTGGGATGCAAGCCATGGTCTGTGCATAACTTCAGAGGGAAGGAAATTAACAGGCTTCTTGATACCCCGTAAAAACAGCAGAATTATGCTGCTGCACCAGAGAACCCAGGGAGGTTCTTTTCTCAAAACATTTTTACCAACAAACACAGTCTACGCAGCATACATAGTAGACTTCCCATTAGGAAAAAGAAAGCAGAGATTTAACCATACAGACATAAATTCTCAAGCTTGTAAATGCTGTATTTTGGATTTATTTCTTCATCTGTTCTTTATTGCTATCTGTTTCTTTGTTTTTGTTGGTTTGGTTTTTTTTTTATTTATTTATTTATTATGTATACAATATTCTCAGTATTCTGTCTGCATGTATGCCTGCAGGCCAGAAGAGGGCACCAGACCCCATTACAGATGGTTATGAGCCACCATGCGGTTGCTGGGAATTGAACTCAGGACCTTTGGAAGAACAGACAGTGCTCTTAACCACTGAGCCATCTCTCCAGCCCTTGGTTTGGTTTTTTAAGGCAGGGTTTCTCTGTGTATCCCTGGCTGTGCTGGAGCTCACTATGTAGACCAGGCTAGCAGAACTCAGGGATCTGCCTGCCTCTGCCCCCTGCGTGCTGGGATTAAAAGTATTTGCCACCATCACCCAGCTGCTATCTGTTCATATGAAGTGCTATGAGCTATAAATCTGTGTACTATATTTTCATTCAGTCACCACCTGAGGAAACCAGTCCGTCAATCAACTAGGTGAAGTATTTAGTATTTCGGAGATTCCTGTCCAGGAACAACTATTGTAAGAATGGTAGGGGCAATGGGACAGACTTGTTAAAATTCAGATTCTGGGGAGATTTCTTCTACAATCTACTGAATCCAAAAATCTTCACTTAGAGACAAAACCATTCTTGATAACTCTCCCTCCTTCCAAGTAATTTTTAAAAACTTTAGGAACCACTGAAGGAGCTGCGAAGATGCGCTGGTCTCATAAGCTAGCCTCTGACTCCACAATGCTCCATGACAGGTACATGAACACATGCACAAAATAAATAAAGGAAAAAAAGTTGCTGATTTTTTTTTTTTAAGAAAGGAAGAACCCTCTCTCCAAACAAGTCCTTTGGAGAGCATGGTTCTTGAGTTTTTGTTTTTTTTAAATATTTATTTATTTGTTATGTATACAATATTCTGTCTGTGTGTATGTCTGCAGGCCAGAAGAGGGCACCAGACCTCATTATAGATGGTTGTGAGCCACCATGTGGTTGCCGGGAGTTGAACTCAGGACCTTTGGAAGAGCAGGCAATGCTCTTAACCACTGAACCATCTCTCCAGCCCCCAAAAGTTGCTGATTTTTAAAAGATTTATTTGTTTTATTTATTTATTTATTTGGTATGCAGTGTTCTGCCTGCATATATGCCTGTATGCCAGAAGAGGGCACCAGATCTCGTTATAGATGGTTGTGAGCCAGCATGTGATTGCTAGGAATTGAACTCAGGACATCTGGAAGAACAGAAAGTGTTCTTAACCTCTGAGCCATCTCTCCAGCCCTCATTTTTTTTTTTTAAGTGGATCGGTGGTGACAGAAAGTCGGCAAACTATGCCCAAGCATTAGGACCCGAGTTTAGATACCCAAACCCCCAGCAATGACTGGGTGAGAAAGACTCTGTGACTCTCTGGCCACCCAGCCTACCCAAGAGTGAGATCCAGGCCAGTGAGAGACCCTGTCTCAAGCAAACAGACAGAATAATAATAAGGTGGAGAATGATAGAAGATACCTGATGCCAACCTTGGTCTGGCTTCTACAAAACAAGTGCATGAGCAAGTGGATAATAAACACACACACACACCCCTCTACCCACACAGACACACACATGCACACACAGACAGAAGAAAAAGGTATCTCAGTAGTAAGTGCCAAGCAACGCTCCAGCAGCACCACCTGGGATGACTTTTCATGGAGCTAACAGAGTTAGTTCCCAGAGACCCTGGAAGCAGCAGCGGCCCCAGAAAAGCCTTCTCGTTCCCTTTCTGAATACATTAGGGATGCGACAGATGCACTGCCTCAAAGTTTCCAAATGTTTCTGCTCTCTCTCCAAAACTTCCCATGACAACACAGTATAAAAAGTGTAAGTAAGCCAAGTTAAACATTTCATAAAATTAAGCTAAAAATTTGGCCTCACCTGTCTATATTTACTTTTCCCCTAAAACAAAAAAAGAAAAAATATTTTAATCTTTCTCAAGATTCCTTCCTTTTTAGTTCCTTCTTCTTTTACTTTTTAATCCAAGCTTCACTGTATAAGAATCCAGTACCTCAACCACCTAAGCACATGTACAAATAAGTGTTTAAATGTCTTCCTAGGGGCTGGAGAGATTGCTCAGTGGTTAAGATCACTTGCTGTTCTTCCAAAGTTCCTGAGTTCAATTCCCAGCAACCACATGGTGGCGCATAACCACCTGTAATGAGATCTGGCGCCCTCTTCAGGCCTGCAAGGATACATGCAGGCAGAACACTATACATATAAAAAATGAAATCTTTTTTTAAAAAAAGTGTCTTCCTACACAAACTGTGCATTGTTTTCTCACACGATATACAAAAATTCACCCATATTTCCCTTAAATTGATAGATTTCAGCGGTGCTGCTTCTCATAGCAGACATATCCCTCAAAGAAATTATAGTAGAAAAGAACAGATCTGAAGTGAACACGGTAGCAACTGTCTATAATCCCAGATCTCGGGAAGGTCTGAAGCTTGAGGACGACTGAGGCTACACAATTAAGTGCTGGTTTATACTGTCTACACCTAAGAAACAGAGTTTAACATGATTATGCTAAGGTAGGCTTTACAAAACAAAAACAAAGCCTCACATCTTTAACGAAGATCTTTGAAGGGAATGGTTTTTTCCACCTCTAGAAACTTTCTGTAGTGTGATCCTAATTAGTCTAATTAAATAAAAACCTGGAGTCAGATATGAGGGGAGTGAAAGCTGAAAGATCAGAGAAGCAGAGCACCAGACATTAGAGTTCTTACCTCTCCAAATGCTCAGACCAAAGTGCGTGACAAGATCCTGTCTCCATGAATCCTTAAGCTCCCGTCTCCTACAGTTTTAGATTCCCCTCTCCACTCAGTCATACCTCTTTCTGTCTCCACCCTCCTAGAGCTGGGATCAAAGGCATGGCATTCCCAAGTGCTATGACTAAACAACCTAGCTCTTTTTCTCTGAGACTAGCCCAAGGTGGCCTCGAACTCACAGAGATGTCTGTCTCTGTCTCCTGAGCACTGGTATTAAAGGTGTGTGCCAGCACTGCCTGGCCTGTACGGCTAGCTAGTGGTTTAGTTCAGCATTCATCAGGTAAGCTACATTTGTTAGATCACAAAATATCACCATAATTTTATTATTTTAAAGATTAAAAATGGTATTTTTCAGAATCTTCTTTAACTCAGTTCACATCTATAATATTTTAGTCAGTAAATATTTAAGGTCTACTACTATATGTGTAAAATGAAGCCATTTCTGTTTGAAAGCAAGAAAGAATTTGTTGAAAGACCCACAAAAAATATTTAGTTATTTGATTTTTAAGAAAGAGAAAATGGAGGCCAAAGAGATGGTTCAGCAGGTAAGAGTACTTGATTTTTTTTATGTGAATAAACATTAGGTCTGCATGTATGCATGTGCACCATGTTCATGAACCTTGTTTGTGCCTGGTGTCTGCTGAGGCCAGAGATTTTTGGATCCCCTGAAATTGGAGTAATAGTCGTAAGCCACCACGTGGATGCTAGGAATACTGAACCTTCTCTGGAAGGTCAGTCAGTGCTCTTAACCACTGAATTATCTCTCCAGCCCCAAAAGCTCTTACAGAGGACTCAGGTTCAGTTCCCAGAACACACATGCTGGCCTCACAACTATGTGTACCTCCAGTTCCCTGATATCAGCCCCTGTCTGAGCTCTGACTTCCACAGGTACCATGCACCCATGTGATACACATATTTCTAACAAAATAAATAAATGTAAAAAAAAAGAAAGAGAAAGTAAAGAGGGGTGAGGTACAGATGCTTGCGATCTCTGAAGAACAAAGCTGAGAGAAGAAGACCCTGAGCTTACTCCTCTGAGATGTGCTGTCCATGGGTGCTCACATCTGTGATCTCAGTAACTGGGGAGCCTGAAGCAGGAGGACTGCCTGAGTTCAAAGTCAGTCTTGGCAACATACTGAGTTCTAGGTCATTATGGACTACAGAGTAAGACTATGCTATAAATAGATAGACAGACAGACTGACTGACAAGGGAGGGTGGGAGGGAGGAAGAAAGGAAGGAACTTACAAATAAGCTAGACATGGTGGTATAGCACTTAGGACACGAACATAAGGGAACGAAGGAACTTGAGGTCATCCTCACCTACACAGCAAGGTCAATGGTCTCAGACCTTGTATCAAAAGTAATTATTTTAAAAATGTTCAATAAAAGTGTGGCGGTTTCTCAGGAAATCCGGGATCAACCTGCCCCTGGACCCAGCAATACCACTCTTGAGAATATACCCAAGAGAGGCCCTATCATACAACAAAAGTATATGCTCAACTATGTTCATAGCAGCATTGTTTGTAATAGCCAGAACCTGGAAACTACCTAGATGCCCTTCAATGGAAGAATGGATGAAGAAAGTATGGAATATATACATATTAGAGTATTACTCAGCAGTAAAAAACAAGGGCTTCTTGAATTTTGCGTACAAATGGATGGAAATAGAAAGCACTATCCTGAGTGAGGTAAGCCAGACCCAAAAAGAGGAACATGGGATGTACTGACTCATATTTGGTTTCTAGCCATAAATAAAGGACATTGAGCTTATAATTCGCGATCCTAGAGAAGCTAAATAAGAAGGTGAATCCAAAGACAAACATATACGCATCCTCCTGAATATTAACCTTCATCAGGTGATGAAAGGAGACAGAGACAGAGTCCCACATTGGAGCACCGGACAGAAATCTCAAGGTCCAAACCAGGAGCAGAAGGAGAGGGAGCACAAGCAAGGAACTCAGGAACGCGAGGGGTACACCCACACCCTGAGACAATGGGGATGTTCTATTGGGATCTCACCAAGGCCAGCTGGCCTGGGTCTGAAAAAGCATGGGATAAAACCGGACTTGCTGAACATAGCGGTCAATGAGGACTACTGAGAACTCAAGAACAATGGCAATGGGTTTTTGATCCTACTGCACGTACTGGCTTTGTGGGAGCCTAGGCAGTTTGGATGCTCACCTTACTAAACCTGGATGGAGGTGGGCGGTCCTTGGACTTCCCACAGGGCAGGGAACCCTGATTGCTCTTTGAGCTGAGGAGGGAGAGGAACTTGATCGGGGGAGGGGGAGGGAAATGGGAGGCAGTGGCAGGGAGGAGGCAGAAATCCTTAATAAATAAATAAATTAAATTAAAAAAAAGACAAAAAAATGTTCAATAAAATAAAGTTTTCACTCCTCAATGCTAAGTTGGCGAACATCGAGCAGTAGTGGTTTCTATATAGCATTTCAATCTTTACACAACAGGAAAGGATCAGTGATCTGAGGACTCACACAACAAAGTCACCACAAGCAGACAAATGCCAACGCAAAGGTAAAGCAAACTCCCAAAACTGACTACAAAAAAACCTACCTGACAAGAAAGGGAAGAAAGCAAGAGATGACCATTGAGGCTCTTCAAAATGACAGCAGCGACCTAAACAAGGTCCTGTATATTTTGAAGAATTTCTATTCCAGTCATTGACAATCCTATCAATGGTGCGTCCTAACTGAATATGACACTCTGTAGTAAAACACAAATTGCCATAAAATTCTTCCCACCACTTCATTAAATAAAACAAGGGGCCGGGTGGTGGTGGCGCACGCCTTTAATCCCAGCACTCGGGAGGCAGAGGCAGGCAGGTGGATCTCTGTGAGTTCGAGGCCAGCCTGGTCTACAAGAGCTAGTGCCAGGACAGGCTCCAAAGCTACAGAGAAACCCTGTCTCGAAAAACCAAAAAAATAAAAAAATAAAAAAAAATAAAACAAGGGGTGTAGTGATATTTTGTTTGTGTTTTATCAATAAAGCTTGCCTAAAGATCAGAGTGCAGAGCTAAGCCACTAGTTAGCCATAGAGGCCAGGCAGTGGTGGCACACACCTGTAATCCCAGCACTCAAGAAGCAGAGGCAGATGGATCTCTGTGAGCCACCCTGGGCTACAGTAGACTGATCCAAACTCAAAGAGAAACAGAGCCAGGCTGTGGTGTCTCACACCTTTAATCCCAGTACCAGGGAGGTGGAGATGAGAAATAACAAGGCTGGTGGAGAGAGAATTATAATGCGGGAGGAGACAAGAGCCCAAGGACAGTCTGGAGATGCAGTCTGAGGATTCATAGAGACTGGATCACTTCTTTGGTCCTGAGCATTGGTAGAGAACTCTCTAGTGGCTGAATGATCGGCTTCTCTAACCTTCAGTATTAGCCCCTATATCTGACCCTGGGTTTTTATTAATAATACCAATTAGAATTAATAAAGGAGGAAACTATTTTTGGAGGGGGACAAAGTCTCACTCTGTACCAAGTTAGACTCTAATTCACAGCAATCCTCAGTTTCCTGAGTGCTGGGAAAACTGGCATGGCCCACCCTGAAATTACTTTTGAAGTGTTTGTTGTAGATTTTTGTCTAGTTAAGAGGAAAAGAAGTAAAAGGGAAAGACGAGCAACAAAGAGGATGAAGAGGTAGGACAGAACACTGCCATAACATAAACACGGCAACTCTATACAAACAGAGACTGGCAACCTGGAATCCCAATCTCTAGTCCTACTTACCACTAACTAGCTGAGCTGCCTGCTTTAATTAGTGAGTTTCTTCATCTAGATACTGAAGTAGGAGCAAGGTACTCCAAAGAATAAGAATTCATTTAAGGGCTGGCAATGCATGTCTTTAATCCCAGCACTCAGGCTGCAGAGGCAGGGGCATCTCTGTGAGTTCGAGGCCAGCTGGTCTACAAAGTGAGTTTTGGGACAGCCAGAGCTGTTACACAGAGAAACCCTGTTCTGAAAAACAAAAACAAGGAAAAGAATCCATGCAAGGGCAAGCTGATTCCAATCGTAACACTCAGCGAGAACTTCGGCTGACAACTGTACAATACAATAATAATAACAATTATTCTTGAGTTGCCAGGACAATGGATATTTGCTGACTATTTTACTCAAGAATTGAGAATTTATTCATAACTACACTCTTCCGAATTGAGAATTTATTCATAATTACACTCTTCAGAAAACAGTAGAGAAGAGGAGACATGAAAGAGAACAACTTAGCCCAACTGGAATGGGGTTATTCACACCACTGCGACACTCAGAGATGAGGTCACAGTGTCTGCCTCTAAAATGTCCAAAATGCAGCTAAGGCTTTTGCTAAATTCAAGGAAAAAATGTTCCTCTCATTCTGTTCTATTCAAAGAATGTCACGTAAAGAAAGCCATGATGTCTAGAACCTTAACGTGTATCCTGGCAAGCATACACTCACGTGTAGCTTCACTCACTCAACCAATCAACATAAAAACTTCAAAAATTATTTAAAAAATAATTTTCAAGTGCCTATTTTTTGTTTTGTTTTTTAAAAATTTAAACCTTGTTCTTTGGGACAGGAAGGAGGCTCGGCCAGGAAAGCACTTCCCATGCAGTGTGAGGACAGGAGTTCAGATCCCTAGAATACACAGAAGCCTAATAGGTGTGGTGGCCTGCTGTAATGTCAACAACTGGGAAGCTGAGATAGGGAATTGTAGTTCAAGCTAGCTAGTCAGATTAGCCATATGAGTGAACTTTGGATTCAACTAAGAGACCCCACCTCAACACATTAAGGGGAAGAGTGATTGAGGAAGCCCTATTATTGCTTACAAACTGCAGTACAGTTCTATGTATCTGTATGTATCCAACTTAACCCCTATTAGCCAGGCCAGAGACAATAGTCTAAATCACAGCTATTCTCAATGCTTTGCACCGAGCAAGCACTCAGGTTATACTGGCCGGATTGGTGATCTCCAAAGCCCATTCAAGTCTAAAGCCACCTGACATCTGAACTCAAAACTTGATCATGATAGATGTAATTCAGTACAATGCTACAAGGTATCAAAAGCACATATATTTAAGTCATCCTGTGGCCTGTATAATACTGTCACTACAAGATTTAAATATAATTTTATAAGTAGTTCATACCTGCAATCCCAGCACTTAAGAGGCAGAGGAGGGGAATATCAAAAGTTTGAGACCTGCCTGAGTCACATAGGAAGTTCCAGGCTAACCTGGGCTAGACTGATATCCATCTCCAAAAATATACCAACTAGATTTTTAAAAGGAACAACAACAATATAACTAAATATATTTTTGAAAATACAGGCAAAATTATAGATCTTGTTACTATATATTTAGTACTGCCATGGAACATAACATTAGGATTTTCCATTCTTAGTTTAAGAAACTTTGTAAATTTATACAAGCAGGAAAAATAGGAGATAATAAAATAGAAAGATGTAAGAAATGCCAAGTGCCATATAAAATGTACCTCCCTGTGTACAAACAGGCAGACTAACTGTAACTTCCTAATTCAGAAAGGAGGCTGGAACTGGGACTGAGGCTCAGCCGGTAAAGGGTTTGCCTTGTGTGCAGGAGGCACTGGACTTGATTCCCAGCACCATATAAACCAGACTTAGTGACACAAGCCTCTAATCCTAAAGAGAAGTTCAAGGTCAGTCTTGGTCAGCTACATAGGCAAGGCAAGCCTGGGCTACAATGAAGCTGTATTTTTTTTAAAGGGTTTCTTTCACTTTGGGTTATAAAGTCTCTACAAAATGAATGAAAAGAGGAAAAACGATAAAGATAAGATTTTACAAGTTGGAGGTATTTTATTTGCCTAGAGATAAAAACCACCACCAACAAAAGACCACAAGTCAAAAACTACCTCACAGGACATGTGCTTTTCAGGAATGCACACTAAGTTTTCCACCATGACTTCCCTAGCCCCGTGAAACCAGCAAAGCCTCCCTCTGGAACCGGCAAAGTCCAGCATAATTTAAATTCAAGAATGTCAAATCACAGATAAAACCCCATTAAAAATTAGTTACCCCCGCGATGGAGAGGGGCTGAGGCAGGGTGAGGGAACAGGAGGTTGTTTAAGGCCAATCTCACACGAGCAGGACCTTCTTATGAGGGTAAGGGAGACCGACATCTTTCCAGATAATTACAGTGTTCCAGCAATCCATGCCCACAAAATACATGCTTCCAAGCACAAAAACTCACATGAAGGTGAGTCAACACCCCCCCACACACTCCACAAAAAGTTGCTGAGGATGTAACTTCATAGGTGGGCTACCTGCCTAGCATGTCCAAGGCCCTGGGTTCAATTAATAACGGGGATGGCGTTGATGAAAAGTGATGAAGCAGAAAAGAGATTTCCTAGAGTGCAATAGTAATTTGGGCTAAAAGGCTGGGATCTAATTCTAAGCACTATACTGCCTGCCTGTTCAGTTTGTTTAAAGGCGGGATCTTACTATGTAACCCCGGCTGATCTAGTAAGCTATGTGGCCAGGCTGGCCTCGAACTCGTGGTTATCCTCCTGCCTCATCCTTCTTTAGTACTGGTATTACAAGCGTGTACTTCCAACTCAGAATGTGTTTTAGTAAAGGCAACTGAAACAAATACTATGAAAAACAAATCATTTCTAATTTCAAGAGTTCCCAAAGTAGGCCAGTAAAATAGCTCAATGAGTAAAGGCACTTTCCACCAAGGTCGACAACTTGAGCTGAATCCCTGTATCCACAAAGGGGTGGGGGGAGGAACCCGACTCCCAAAGGTTGTTCTCTGACCTCTATGCTAGGTAGGATACATTCAAACATAGACGCACACACGCGCACATGTACGCGCACACACAGAGACACCTACATAAAATAACTGTAAAATTTAAAAAACCAAGAATTTCCAAACTAATGGAACAGCCTTAGATTCCACGCAAATGAAATCGCAGACGTCTTCTACACCACACCTGTAGGAATACACCGCGTCCAAATCCCTGGTAAGCAATTTTACAAAATAGTAAGAGTGGTGGTTATCGGCTGTTCCAGATGAGGCGACTGAATATATGTATGGCATTAGGTCAGACTTGGAAGCACAAGGCTCCCAGGGAACGGAGTAACACCAAGATTGGCTCCCGGCCTGGAGTTCACAAAGCCATCCGGTTCTCCTTCCCTAGCCACAGATCAAAGCTGAGTCCCGACGCGCCGGGGCGCTGGAAGGCAGCCGCCCTCTGCGCTCGCTCCGGGCCCCGCCCAAGACCCCCGCGCGGCCGGTGCGATACCTGGCGAAGAAATCCGCGAAGCCACCGCTCCGTCGAGCTCGAGCCGTGGTGCCCCCGGGGCTCTGCTCCGCCGTTGGCAGGGATGCGGGTGTCCCCGCCGAGGGAAGGAGGTCGCCGGTGCTCTGGCGGCGGCTCACCTCGAACGTGTTCCGAGAGCTGAAGCGGGCGTCGGGGAGGCCGGGGCTGGGCTCCGCGCTCCCACCCGATCTCGCGGCAGAGGTGGCAGCTGTGGGTTCCGGGTCGTCGGTGTCCCCCGACGCCAGGCAGCAGCTCCGTAGCGGGTCCTCCAGCGGCGCGGCCCAGTCGTCCGGGCCGCCCGCGCCGTCCACACCCTCGTCCGCGGGATCTAGCAGGCAAGGGTGGCCGCAGGATCGGCGGCGACGCGCCTCCTCCGGGCCGCGACGGTCCTGGCGCAGCAAAAATCCCGAGTCCCCGTTGGTCATGCTTGAACGGCACGCCGCGGGGACAGCCGCCGCCTCCGCCCCGCCGAGCCCGGGCTGCAGCGGGCCCGCGGCCGCCGCGAGATACCGCTGCAGGAGCTGCCGCGGCCGCGGCGCTTCCTCCTCTCCAGCCTCCCCTGGTGACTCCGCGGCGACGGCACCTCCGCCAAAGCCGCCGGCGGCGTGGACGGTCTTCCCGTCCTGACCCATGGGCCCCGGGACTGGGAGTAGCTCGGCGTTTCTTCCCGAGCAGGCTCCGGCATCCTCGGGACCCATCATCTGAGGCGGCGGCGGGAGACTGCCGTGCGCGCAGGGGCCGCGGCCACGGCCGCCGCAACGTTCCCAGACCCACCCCTCCCACCCGCCAGCCAGGGCAGTTGCCGGAGGCCGGGCACGCGCTAGGATCGCGCACGCGCACCAGCGGGCCCGGGCCCGCCGCGACCCGGCGCGTCCCCGAACCATAGAGACGGCAGCTAGAGCGACCCGGGAGGACAATCTGGGATCCGCCAACTGTGCCTGGACGGGAGAGGATGGTTGGAGCGCTCGCGGGTGACAATGCTTAGCAGAAGCGCAGATACCACACACTTCGTCAAAAGCTCTCTTCATGCGATTCTCTTGTGCAAAATAACGAAGTTAGCCTAAGTCCTTCCATCTGGACAGTTTTTACGTTCTTTATCAACAGTGAGGAATTCTGTTGACCACAGGACAGCCCCTTTCTACTTTGTCTTCCACGTTTACCAAAGCTTTATCTGGTAACACATGACAATGAACACGTTGGTTGTAATGTCATCTGGGTACGGAGATATAATGGAGTCAGAGCGAGAACTATTAATAACTGTCGCACCCTGTGGTAATGGATTAAAATAGAATGATGACCATTTAGTGGAAATAAAATGTATTTAATGTACAAATCACAAGACAGATAATAACAAGCCACGGGAGTGATAGGAAGGAGAGCAGCCAGCAGTTACAAAGCTATGATATTGACGTGAAAAAATTGGAAACTGTGGGGTGATGGTGGTGGCGTGCGGCTTTAATCCCAGCACTCAGGAGGCAGAGGCAGGCGGATCTCTGTGAGTTCGAGGCCAGCCTGGACTACAGGGAGAGTTTCAGGACAGGCTCCAATGCTACAGAGAAACCCTGTCTCGAAAAACAAAAATTAAAAAAAAAAATTAAAAAAAAACTGGATTGGGGCAAAACACTGGAATTAACTAACACATGGTGAAAGTTAAAAACTCCGATGGTGTAGGAGTCATTTATGTAAAGCAGCAAGGTGAAGAATCTTGCGTGACCTTGCTTCCATAGAAGAATGAGGGTAGGGAGGGGCAGAAACCCGATGATGATGGCATTTCAGAGTGGACGACATGAAGTTGTAGTGAAAGACCTAAATAGACGTTGTTATAATAGGATGAAGCAGTAACTTGAGACCGTTCATTCGACAAATGTCTCTGGAAGGAAGTACAGAAATTGAATGACGTACTTTGCAAACAGTACCGTCAAGTCTTCAAAGTTTTGTATATAAAATGTATATGTGAGCCAGACAGTGGTAGTGCATGCCGTTAATCCCAGTACTTGGGAGGCAGAGGTGGCCACCGCTGATCTCCGTAAATTACTGGCCAGCCTGGTCTGCAAGAGCTAGTTCCAGGACAGGCACCAAAGCTACACAGTGAAACCCTGTCTCAAAAAACAAACAAAACAAAAAACCAAGAAACCAATGCAGAGAAACCTTGTTTTGAAAAGCCAAAGGAAAAAAAGGAAAAAAAAACCCTCTAAATATGTGAATAGAGGGGCTGGAGAGATGGCTCAGTGGTTAAGAGCATTGCCTGCTCTTCCAAAGGTCTTGAGTTCAATTCCCAGCAACCACATGGTGGCTCACAATCATCTGTAAAGAGGTCTGGTGCCCTCTTCTGGCCTGCAGGCATACACACAGACAGAATATTGTATACATAATAAATAAAATAAATATTTAAAAAAAAAAGAAAAAAATATGTGAGTAGATTTAAGAGTGAATATCAACTATTTGTTTAGTAATAAAATGTGCAACCATGTATCCACCATTCAGATTAATAACTGTCAAGTGTCTTTTATAATGAGCTTTTCTGTAAACATAAACAGAACAAGCATTTATTATCAAGGTCTTTGCATTTATTATCATAGCTCAGTTGGTCAAGTTGCCCTGCAAGCTTGAGGACCTTCATTCTCTCCTCAGCACTCACGGAAGAAGCTGGTGCGGTAGAATGCCCTTGTGATTCCAGCACTGAAAAGGCAGATCCCTGGGAAGCTTTGGCAACCAGCCCAGCCAAACCAGCTAGCCTTAGATCTCACTGACATATCATGTCTCGTTAATTTATTTTCTTTTTTTTTTTTTTTTGGTTTTTCGAGACAGGGTTTCTCTGTGGTTTTAGAGCCTGTCCTGAACTAGCTCTTGTAGACCAGGCTGGTCTCGAACTCACAGAGATCCGCCTGCCTCTGCCTCCCGAGTGCTGGGATTAAAGGCGTGCGCCACCACCGC
Source organism: Microtus oregoni (assembly GCF_018167655.1). NCBI lineage: Eukaryota > Metazoa > Chordata > Mammalia > Rodentia > Cricetidae > Microtus > Microtus oregoni. Next base: position 22,247,921 of record NW_024543071.1, read on the forward strand.
CCGGCCTCGTTAATTTATTTTCTATTCATGGAATATTTTTATTGCTTTTATCAAGCTATACATTTTTCCCACTCCTTTTCCTTCCTCCTTTCTACCCGTCCTCCTCCCCATTACAAAGATGATCCCTCAAACTGATTATTTTGCTATAGTTAAGGAGAGTACAGAGGCCTCAAGTTCTTTACACCCTTGTTTTAAAAATTATTCTCTATTATTGTTATTACTATTGTGTCTCTAAGCAAGCTTGCACCAGTAGTGCTTTCTTTTACCTACTGAACCATCTTGTGGGTTCTTCATACCTTTTCTTGATCATTCTTGGGCTACACTGGATTCCCAAAGAACATTTAAGTATGACACACCCTTTACAGTGTTAAATCACCTCCAACACCATCCACAGACCCTTAGAGCAATTAGAGCAATGTTACTCAAACTTCAATTCACATCAGAAATGCCAAGGATTAAACACAAACACACACACATACATATATATATATATATATATATATATATATATATATATATATATACACACACACACATATACACACACACTGGCCAGTTAAGTATGTAACTATCTTCAATGATGAATAGACTAAATAACTATATTGTCAGTGTGTCCTTTTGGAAATTGATTGATAATATGATCAATAAATTTGGTATGAAAATTTAAAAGTAAGCTCTGTAATGTAGTAGAAATGTATGGTTTTGCAAATCTATGTAATTTGGCTTGTTCTGAAATCATCTTCAACTTCTGCAAATAACTGAAATTCCATTCATTCCTGGTGAAACCCCATCTGGTAAAAAGGGTCACTGGGATCAAGGTTGTGGATTATAGTAAGATAATAAGTATTACAAAGATGCATATTGCAGATTAGCTTCGAAGGGTGAGCTATGGGTGGGAAAGGAATGACAGAAACATCACAGAGCAGCTGCTGTTCGGTAAGCCACAGTGGGACAGACCTCAGACCGAGATAAGAGGAAATGCTTTAAAAATATACAGTGTCCTTTAGTGGAGCCACTCATGCCACATATTAGGAGGCACTGTGATCTTACCCCTGGGACTCTGTCATAAGGAAACCATTCCAAAGAAAAGATAACAGCTGTGCAGATATGATTGTAGCTAAATGATTTAGAATAACAAATTCTAATTCACCTAAAATAGTCAGCAATATGAGAAGTGCAGGCAAATCTATGTGTATCAAAGACAAGTAAAAAGCAAAAATACAAAGAAATCTAACAAATCTGTGCTAAAAGTAAGGATTGTGCCAGATGTGACGACACATGCCTTCAGGAGGCAGAGGTAGGTATATTCAGGGCCACAAAGAGAAACTGTATTGGGGGAAAAAAGGAATTGAATTCTATAATTACAGTGATGTGTAAAATTATGTATTTATAAAGATCAGAAAGAGAGAAAGGGTGAACACTTTTTAATTTTTGTTGATATTATTTTTGTTTGTTTGTTTGTTTTTTCGAGACAGGCTCTCATGCAGCCCTAGCTGGCTTCAAACTCAAGATATATCTTGAATTTCTGATCCTCTTGTCTTCCATCTCTTAAGTGTTGAGATTATCGGTTCGAGGTATGCACCCCCTGGCCCAGCTTATACTTCTTTCATAACATTTAAAAATATATTTTATTTTTGGGTGGTGGTTGTGCACACCTTTATCTCAGCACATGAGAGGCAGAGACAGATGGATCTCTGTGACTTCGAGACCAGCCTGGTCTACAGAACCAGTTCCAGGACAGGCTCCAAAGCTACAGAGAAACCTTGTCTTGAAAAATAAAAAAGTATAAAAAAGTTGGGCAGTGGTGGTGCACACTTTTATCCCAACACTCGGGAGGCAGAGGCAGGCAGATCTCTATGAATTCGAGGCCAGCCTGGTCTACAAGACCTAGTTCCAGGACAGCTAGGACTGTTACACAGAGAAACCCTGTCTCAAATGTGTGTGTGTGTGTGTGTGTGTGTGTGTGCGCGCGCCAGTGTGTGTATAAGTACATCACATGCTTGCAAGATCCCTCTGTGATCAGAAAAAAACTCCATTCCCTGGGGACTGGAATTACAGATGGTTGTGAGCCTACATGTGAGTGCTGGAAACCAAACCCAGGTCCTCTGCAAGAATAATAAATGCTTTTAACTACTGAACCAACTCTCCAGCCTCTATAAAAAATTTAAATTGAGGATAGGTGGTGGTGGCACACAACTTTAATCCCAGGACTAGTGAGGGGAAGGCAGGTGGCTCTCTGAGCTCAAGGCCAGCCTGGCCTACAGAGTGAGTTCAAAGACTGCTAGGGCTACACAAAGAAGCCCTGTCTTGAAAAAACAACAACAACAAAAAATTAAGTTGATTAAATGTTAACTCTTTAAAAAAATGCTCTGAAGTATAGTTCTAAATGAATATCATAACTATAGATTGTGAAGTAATGCAAATAATTTTTGTATTGAGACAGGACATTAAGCTGCATTTGAAAAAAAGAGGACCTAGAAGGCCACATTTAAAAGCTATAGATAGAGGGCTAGCACAATGGTTCAGCGGTTAAAGGTCCTTTCTTACTGCCAAGCCTAACATCTGAGCTTTATCCTTGAGACACTCATGGCAGGAGGAGGGTACTGACTCCTGCAAGTTGTTCTCTGACCTCTACACACAGGCACACACATAAGCAAATGCAAACTTGAAGTTACTCTGTGAATCTGAGGCCAGCCTGGTCTTCAACGTGAAGCTCCATGGTAGTTTGAATGTATTTGACCCCCATAATCTCACACACACCATTAGGAGGTGTAGCTTTGTTGGAATAGGAATGGCCTTGGAGGAAGTGTGTCACTGTGGGTGTTGGGCTTTGAGGTTTTCTTTGCTCAGGATACTGCCCAGTGTCTGAGCTGACTTCTTATTGCCAGCAAGATGTAGCACTTTCAGCTCCAGCACCACATGTGCCTGCACAAATGCCATACTTCCTGTGATGATGATAATGGACTGAAACTGTATGAGAGCCACCCCGATGAAATACTTTCTTTATAAGAGTTGCCTTGGGCCAAGCAATGGTGAATCCCAGGAGAGGCAGTTGGAGCTCTGTGAATTTGAAGATAGCCTGGTCTACAAAGTGAGTTCCAGAATAGGCTCCAAAGCCACAGAGAAACCCTGCCTCAAAACAAACAAACAAACAAACAAAAACCAAAAACAAAACCATAGCAATGAAAGCCCTAAGATAAGTTCTGTCTCAAAAAATTTTTTTAAGTTACTGACTTCTAAAAGTAATCATGGAACTGGGTTTGTAACTCAGATGTTAGAGTGATTGTTTGGATTGTACAAAACCCTAGGTTTGATCCCCAGCACCACATAAACCAAGCACAGTGGTACAAACTAGTTAATAATCCAGTATGGTGGAGGTGGGGCAGAGGCAGGAGATCCAAAAATTCAAGCTTGAGACCAGTTTAGGCTACATGAGACTTTATCTCAAATAAACAAAACATAAGAAATGAAAGTAGGAACTAGTTGCCACTGTTACAATTCAATGAAAGTTTTTGCATAAATTCAGTGTAAGAAATCTGAAGTTTGTTAAACGTTTCTATTTTCAGTAACAGCTGGTGTGAGACCTTGTTTTTCTGTCAGCTTAGCAGCTGTGGGTGAATCTACTGATATCTTAATTATTATCTGCCACCCCACTCAGTCAGGGCCCTCCGGCCACTCAGGCTGCTGCCTGGTGGGGTTCTGGTCCCGCAGCCCTGGCTCTGCTGCAGCTGGAATTTGTATGTTTAAATGAAGTTTCTGCCATTCTATTTATCAATAAGACTCAGAGATCAAAGGCTGGGATGAAAACCTGCTAGCTCAAAGAAGCTGAGTAGCAACTAGTGGACCTTGCTTTTTGGCCGGAGACTCCAAAAGAGTCACATCTCTTCCCACATCCCAGAACCAAGAGAGCTCAAACTCTAGTTCCCACCCTTTCCTTCCTGTAAGTCTTCTTTATCTAAATTGCTGGCACCTCCATGGCCTGTTCTGGTCAGCAAGTCGCTGGCTCCGCCCCCTGATTCAAGGTATAACTTTATTGGGCAGACTCAGGAGTGTCAGTTTGGGATCAAACTATCCTACAACAAGGCCTGGAGCCAATTCCACATTTCTGTTATTTCTTTCAATGACACCTTTTAAAAACCACACCTTTAATGCCCAGCAGTGGTGGCACACTCTTTTAATCTCAGCAGAGGTAGGGGCACACAGATCTTTGTGAGTTCGAGGCCAGCCTGATCTACAAAGCAAGTTCCAGGACAGACAGAGCTACACAAAGAACCCCTGTCTCGAAAAACCAAACCAAACCAAAACAACAACAACAACAACAAAAAAAAAACACAAAACACCACACTTTAAAGCCAGGAGAGGTGGCACATGACTTTAATCCCTGAACTCTGGAAGCAGAAACAGGCCTGGAACTCCAGTAGTCTGATCCATACAGCCAGTTCCAGCCCTTTCTCAAAATAATTACCAATTAAAGTAAAAGAAAAAATTACATTTTTCAATCTGATAGAATGCTAAACAAAACAACCCACCAAACCTCAAAGCACAAATATAACTATAGTCTCAATACCCAAAAATAATCAGTTAGTATTAAATATTAAGCTGAGGGTGTAGCTCATTGGTACTTAGCAAGCACAAGGCCCTGGGTATCTACTTCTTGTCCCCCTTAGTGGCAGATCATCCTTTGAAGTACTTGGAAATGTGTGAATTGAATGGGGACCTTGGAAAAGCACGCAAAGTGTTGACTAAAAGGAATTGTGTTGTTAGGGTTGCTGTTGCTGTGATAAACCACTCTGGGTTTATTTCATCTTATAACTCTCAAACCTCACTCCATCACTGAGGGAAGTCAGGGTACGCACCTGGAAGCAGGAACTGAAGCAGAGGCCATGGCACTGCCCACAGTGAGGCAGGGTCCTCTCCAATCAAGAACGTGCCCATTCCCAAATAAAACCAAAAAGAACATGCCCCGCAGGCTTGCCACGGCCAGTCTGGTGGAGGCATTTTCTTAACTGGGGTTCCTTCTCTCCAAATGTCTCCAGCTTGTGAAAAGTTGACACAGAACTAGCCAGCACAGTAATCTTGTGGCATTTTAAATGAAAAGACATTTTAAAGGAAAAGACAACCAAAATATCCACCATTAACATATAATTTCATAATATAAATTCCTAAGGGGATCTAATCTACTAGGGGAGCCTCTTACACTGGTTGCTTTGTTTTTTGCTAGTTTTTGTAAACAAATGAGAATGTAGGCACTGGGGAAAAAAAGAGAGCAGCATGCAGGATAGTGGCTAAATTGAAAAGGAATGTGGCCACTAAATAGTACTCCGAACCTAAAACACAAAGTAAATCTATAGGAAACAGCTCTCCTTGGGATGAAAGCAAAAATGGACTAGACTAATATTCAAAAGTTTAATCTATATATATCACTATATATATATCACATAGTATGGCATAGTGACATAGGCCTTTAATCCCAGGAGGATCTCTGTGAGTTCAAGGACAGCCTGATCTACCTATGAGCATCTGGACAGCCAAGAGTACAGCGACAGCCTCTCTCCCAAAAATCTACCTGGAGGAATCACAGTATTTGAAATCAACAACAATCCAGTGGGATTGCTTTTCTTATTTTAAGGATTCATCTTAATTCATCATTAAGTTTAATTCTATAGGCCAGAAAATATTTCTCTTTCTTTTTTTTCCCCCCAAGACAGGGTTTCCCTGTGAACCAATCCTAGCTGTCCTTGAACTAGCTCTTGTAGACCAGGCTGGCCTCGAACTCACAGGGATTAACCTGCCTAGGACTCCCGAGTGCTGGGGTTAAAGGCGTGTGCCACCACCACCTGGCCCAGTAAATATTTCTTAATTCTTTCTAGGAACTAAGCAGTGGCCTTTCTGTTACGGATAAGTCACTGTCTAGGTCCTATTAAGTCTTATGAATGCACGGTCACATGGAGCACAAAATAACGTGTCTCTTATGTTAGGCAGAAATCCAGTTCCTAAATCAGCCCATGATTTATTTGTTTATTTTTAATAATTTATTTTTATTTAATGTGCATTGATGTTTCGCCTGCACATATGTCTGTGTGAGTGTGTCAGATCGCCTGGAACTGGAGTTAGCGACAGGTATGAGCTGCCATGTTGCTGCTGGGAATTGAACCCAGGTCGGCTAGAAGTGCAGGCTGTGCTCTTCACAGACCATTTCTCCGGTCCCTCAGCCCATGATTTAAATCCTACCTTCTTCGTCCTTTTATTTTCAAAGCTACAATAGTCCTGTACATCCTTATTCTAACATTGCCTGGAGAGGCAGTAGCAGGAGGATCATCATGAGTTAGCCAGCCTGGTCTGTACAGCAAGGCACCTGTACAAACCCAAGGACCAGAGTTCAGACCCCAGCACCACATGGCAAATTAGGCAGCCTGTAAACACTTGGAATTTCAGCTCTGAGGGATCCAACACTCTCTTATGGTTTCTGGGAGCAAACACACATGTACACACACACTCACATATGCACATTGCACATGCACGCACATACAAATAAAGGAATCTTTTAGTCATTTCAAAAGTATCAACTGATGAATAAAACCAACCAACTACAGGGACAAGAAAATCAAAAACTTCACCAAATTCTAAACCTACTCTTTCTTTAGTGATAGAAAAATATGTCTTTGAAATCAGTGCCTACCTAGTTCTCAATACTCATAGAATTTGTCTCTGATGGTTTAAAATATGTCCATGGGGTTGATGAGATGGCTTAGCTTGTCAAGGCATGCCACACCAGCCAATCCGAGTTCAATCCCTGAGATCCTTCCTATGGCATGTTTCTCAGAAATGGAAACATTTCCTCCAGGAGGGAAGGAAGAGCCTAGGGTGGCGAACAGGCGATAAAAAAAAAAAAGGTCACATGTCTGGGGACAAACCCCAGAGCTATCAAAACTTGGAGAAATCTTGAAGGCTCCTACCCAACAGCACAGGGAGTGAACAGTCCTGGGACTGGAGACTCGAGCAGTCAGCGTGCAGAAGAAAAAAGGGTGTTCAGACTGGAGCTTCCTGCAAACTGTGGAGAGCTCGGGGAGGCATTTTCCAGTGTCCTCACCCAGGATGGAGTGGGTTTTCTGGTGATGCGCCCACTCCTGATATTGACCACAATAAAAACTCAGTAGCTTACCAAATTGGATACTGGTACAATTGTTACTTTGGTCTGTCATGGACACCCATTATGGGGTGATTGTGTGTGTGTGTGTTGCTCCAGGAAAAGTCTGTCATATAACAGATCCTTGTGGTAGAAAAAAACTGACTCCACAGTTGTCCTCTAACCTCCACATGCATGTGGTGGTATGAATGCGCGCGCACACACACACACACACACACACACACATTTACACACACATACACACACATACACACATACACACACATGCACTCATTATGTTACTTTTTTTTTTTTTTCGAGACAGGGTTTCTCTGTGGTTTTGGAGCCTGTCCTGGAACTAGCTCTTGTAGACCAGGCTGGTCTCGAACTCACAGAGATCCGCCTGCCTCTGCCTCTCAAGTGCTGGGATTAAAGGCGTGCGCCACCATCGCCCGGCCTCATTATGTTACTTTTTAAATATCCATAATTTCATATTATTTTGTTGTAATTGGAATCAAATTCAGGGCCTAATGTAGACTAGGAAAGTACTCTAACTTTTGACCTCTGTGCCTAGCCCAACATCCTCAATTTCTGAAATCCCTTCAAGAATCTGGGTTTAACTCCTCCACCTCTGCGTGTAGTGTGAAGTAAGGGACTTACTTCTGATAAATAGCTGGGAAAAACCAATGACATCCATGACTGGGTCTTAAAAACATGAGCATTCCCCCTTCTCTCTTGGAGAAGTCAGCTGCTCTGTCTTGCAGCCATTCAAGTCATGCAATGGAGAGGGTCACAGAGAAACTGAAGCTTTTGGCTGCAGCCGTAAAAGTCAGAATGGTAGCTAATCCTTGAGCCCCACTCACTAAAGCCTTCAAGTGATCATCACAGCTTTGACAGGCATCTAGACTGCAGTCTCTGAAGCCAGAACAAGCCTGCTACACACTCCTCACACCTGAGCCCACAGAACCAGTGCGCAATATAAACATCTACAAGTATTTTAAAGCGATGACTTCATTTACTTACTAGAACGTACAGATTAAATCATTATGTAAATTTTAAAGTATAACTGTTTTGTGGTCTCTTTTACTTGTCTCTTTCCCGTCCTCCACTTTACATACATTTTTATAAATACATTATTTTGTAAAAACATCTTCACATTTTAAAGATGTATTTATATTTAAGTGTGTGTGTGTGCATGTTTTGCCTGCATGTATGTATGTGCACCACATAGATGACTGACTGGTGCCCGTGGAGATCAGAAGAGGATATAAGATACCCTGGAACTAGAGGTATGGTTGGTTGTGAACTATTATGCAGGTGCTGGGAAATGAACCGGGATCCTCTAAAACAGCAACAAATGTTCTTAACCACTGAGCTGATGTGGGTACACTGAGCCATCTCTCCAGCCTCTTACTTCCCAAATCTTGCCTCTTCTCAAGACGGTCAAATCCCTTTTATTTTTGTAGTTATAAAGTCTTAAACAAGTTCAAGATGGTTCACTGGGAAAAGGTGTTTGCTGCCAAGCTCAACAACCTGAGTTCAATTTCTGGGATCCACATGGTAGAAGACTGATTCCCACAAGTTGTCAATGGCATGCCACAGGTGTCTCACACACACCTGGCACACACACACACACACACACACCACAAAATAATGCTTAAATGTGTAAATATAAAATAAAATTAAGCTCTAGATAGGCGTCGGTGGCACATGTCTTTAAACCCAGCACTCGGGAGGCAGAGGAAGGTGGATCTCTGTGGGTTCGAGGCCAGCCCGGTCTACAGAGAGAGTTCCAGAACAGGTTCCAACGCTACAGAGAAACCCTGTCTTAGAAAACCAAGTAAATAAATAAATAAATAAATATAAAAAAGTAAGTTTTAAGAGTCCTTAAGAGACTTTTTCCTTCTTCTTCAATGGACTAAAGAAAGATATTCTTTAGCTCTAGATGTTTTTTTTTCCTGTTTTACATATTAGAGAGATATTTTGTATTATTCAGACCTTTCATCAATTTCACAGATGTCTGTTTTATTTATGTATCCATCTATTTGTTGAAGTAGATTTTAAATGCAAACAATAGCACCAGCTTAGAAAAAGACAGAAAAAATTAAAAGCATAAATTTCACCGAAGCAGATCTTCAGATTACATGTGGGTAAGCCTATGAGCAGATGTCTGTTGATAGGTGTAGTGGATAATGCATTAGAAATAAGCAGAGGTGGCACTGTGGGATTTGTGAGAATGATACATGACACCTTAGGTGTTAGCTTTACTCTGTAGTCTCCTGCTGGATCAGCTATACTGATCAGCAACGTTAGAATACCGCCTTACTGACAATACATCCTTGTTTGACAGACATCCTTTCACAGACAGTTCCTAGCAGAGTCTGGCACAGAGGGGAGGATGAGGAAGTTGTGTTGCCCCAGGGGTGTTCAGAAACTGTGCACATCTTTGTGCACGGAATTTCTTTCTCTTTCCTAGGGATTTTGAAAACCAATGAATAGAGAATGGCTCTGACCTACCCATGCAAGTATGCAACGAGGAAATATTGAGGTTTCATTTATCAACAGAAATCTTTTTTTTTCAATTTCTCCATTATTTTTTTCTGTTGTTTTCCTTTTTTTTATTTTTTATTTTTTTAATTGAGAAAAGGAGAAAAAAAAAAAACAAGTTTCCACCTCCTCCCAGCCTCCCATTTCCCTCCCCCTCCTCCCACCCTTCTCTCCCTCCTCCCACCCTTCTCTCCCTCCTCCCACCCTTCTCCCCCTCCCCCCACTCCTCTCCCCCTCCCTCTCCAGTCCAAAGAGCAGTCTGGGTTCCCTGCCCTGTGGTAAGTCCTAGGTCCTCCCCCCTCCGTCCATATCTAGGAAGGTGAACATCCAAACTGGCTAGGCTCCCACAAAGCCAGCACATTACATAGGATCAAAACCCTGTGCCATTGTTCTTGGCGTCTCATCAGCCCTCATTGTTCGCCATGTTCAGAGAGTCCGGTTTTATCCCATGCTTTTTCGGTCACAGTCCCGCTGGCCTTGGTGAGCTCCCAGTAGATCAGCTCCACTGTCTCAGTGGGTGGGTGCACCCCTCCTGGTCCCGACTTCTTTGCTCATCTTCTCCCTCCTTCTGTTCCTCATTGGGACCTTGGGAGCTCAGTCCAGTGCTCCAGTGTGGGTCTCTCAACAGAAATCTTTAAAGAGAAAGAAAAGATAACACAGCACTAGGAAAATTTCAACTTAATTTTTGCCTCGCCTACATTATTGCAGATTGAGAAAGGAGCCTTAGGTATTTGATCCTGTCTGCTGAAAAACTACTCTCTCTAATGGGACTGGCACCTTGTTACATTTCCCAGCTGAATTTGGAATTCAATGTAATACCTAATGCCATGCCTGATTCTTAAATAAAAATTAACTAGTGTGCTATGATGGTGATCCCAGCACTTGAGAGGCTAGGAAGGAAAACTGTCATGAATTGAAGACTAAGCAGGGCTATATATCAATATCTGTGTCAATTCAGTGAAGCTAATATTTATCACATAAGTTTATTGACAATAAGAGAAAATAAGTTACACTTAGCTTGGGAACATTAAGTGATTAAGTGAGTGGAAGTTGTCTTAGGTTTGATTCTGAGTCCATGGTTTAATATGGATTCATGAACTCACACTAGTTCTAAGTACCTATCCCAGGACCAGCCCTATCAACAGTCAGTCAAGGAAGGGAGGGTTCGCAGAGCCCTTCATTTGACTTCAGAGCTAACAGCTCTCAAAAGATTCAGGGAGAGGGTGGATCACTGTCTTTAACTGTGTACCCTCTGCTGAACCCATCCGGTTCCAACAGACAGCTCCAAACTCTTGAACACACAGATGACCCTAATTAATCTTGGTAGGTCACAAAAGCAACAGACATGAACGTGAGGAAGGTGGAGAATGCAGAAGTGACAGGGAGGTAGAAAGAGAGAATGGTCAGTAACAAGGTGTTCATATGAGACATTGTAAACATGTTTTTAGTTATAGCATGACATGTACTTCCCCTCACAGGGAAGACACAGTAGTTTACTGTTATCTGCACTTTGCCCTTCCACTTCAGAGATGGCACTCATATAACTTTGACAACCGCATATTGTTATACTTTTTCTAATATAGTATTAGTTATTGTGTTATTTTCCTTGTGTGTCCAACTGATAATCTTTATGTGTTCATAGGGAAAACATAGTACTTAGGGCTCAATAATATCTTTGGCTTCTGGTTTTGGAACACAGCCTCTACAGATAAAAGGAGCCCGATGATATATGTTAACAATTCTAAGTGGCTGTACATAGGAATGCAACCTTTCTTATAAACAGGGCTTTTGCAGATATAATCAACTTAATGTAAGGTCATTAGGTTGTCCCCTTAACCTAGTGTCATCAGAGAAGACAGCCATGTGAAGACACAGAGACAAAGAGAATACTAAATGAAGATGGAGGCTAAGAACGGAGTGTCTTCAAGCCAAAGGCTGTCAAGGATTACCACCTGTCACTAGTAATGAGAACAGAGGCCCTTCACATGGAACCAACTATGCCAATGCCTTGATTTTAGACTTGTAGCTTTGATAACCTTGAGAGAATACATTTCAACAAGAATAGAATTCACTTAAGTCTGATGGTTCATATGTAACTCTGACTCCAGGAAATCTGTCATCCTCTTCTGGCCTCCATGAGCACCCACAGACATGAGGCATTTATACACTTATACATAAGTGAAGAAGTAAATCTTAAAATTTTCTTTGAGAGAAGAGTCTCTTTAAGTCTCTTCAAGGCTGACCTTGAACTTGTGACAATCCTGCCTCTTATTCTTGAGTAGCTGGGATTATAGATCTGTGTCACTAGACTCAGCTACATTTCTTCCTCCCTCCCTCCCTCCCTCCCTCCCTCCCTCCCTCCCTTTCTTCCTCCCTCCCTCCCTCTCTTCCTCCCTCCTTCCCTCCATGTAGCCCTGGCTGTTCTGGAACTCACTTTGTAGACCAGGCTAGCCTTGAACTCACAGAGATCCTCCTGCTTCTGCCTCCCTAATGCTGGGATTAAAGACATGTGCCACCATTGCCAGGCTCAGCTACATTTTCTTTATTCATTCGGTGATGATTAGCTGGGCTGATTCTGTAACTTGGCTATTATGAATAGTGTTGCTTTGTTGCATTGCACTATTCATATCAGTGAACATCTTCACTCAAGAGGCTTCAGAGAGAAGGAATAGAAGACCTGGGGAAGAGGCAGCTGGGAGAGCCAAGGGAACCCATATTCTAATGTAGAGAAGGGGGTGTTGGGGGAGGGGAGAAAGAGAAGGCAGGAGAGAAAGCAGCAAATGTAGCCAAGAGACCCAGTGAGGCTAAAGAGAGAAACACTGCGACACTGTGAATATTTAGGAGAAAAACCAGAATTTGGAGCTTCTTGGTATGATCAGCTCCAGGGGAATATCACAGGAGCATCCAGATGGGTGTATGTGCCTTCCCAAAGGACTCACAGGGATCTAGGAACAGCTCCTGCCACCCTGTTAACATAGTCCAGTGATCCCTATCAGCCTGTATCCAGAAAAGCTCAGAGGGAGCCAAGAAGACATCAAGCACAAAGTAGACTTAACAATGGGTTAGCTGAATGGGTGACGAGCTGGAGTGGACAGGATCAAGAGGTTGATTAGAGCCAGGTGGTAGTGGCACAGACAGACCTTTAATCCTAGCACTCAGGAGGCAGAGGCAGGCCAGTCTGAGTTTTAGGCCAGCCTCCTCTAGGCTGGCCAGGGCTACAAACAAGCAAATGAAGCCAATTACATTAAGTTCAACTTAGCTTCCTTAATATTAAGTTAGTAAGAATCACCAAAGCTTCCATTTTAAAATTTGCTTTCATACAAAAAACTGCTCGATTTCAAGATAAGAGAGAGTTAGCATGTCTCAAAATGACTCAAAGATTTTACTTGATTATAAACTTAAGTATAAAATGGGCAAAGAATAAGATGCAGATCCTTAAAAAGCTAGCACGAGGGGGTGGGTGCTAGAGAAATAGCTCAACGGTCTAGAGTACTTGTTGCTTTTGCAGAAGGCCAGGGTTCAATTCCCAGAACCTAGTTGGTGGCTCACAACCATCCATAACTCCAATTCTAAGGGACTGAACCCACTTCTATACCAGGCACATACTACACACATAGGCAAAACACTCATACATATAAAATAGTCTAAAATAAAATTAAAAAATCTAGCACAGAGTTGGTTATAATAATAGAGAAGAGGAAGTGGAGATGCAGGATGGTAATTTTTCCCTAACAGAGAAAGACAAAACAGTAATTAAAAGGAGAAACCACCTTTAGAAAAAATAAAGAGTGAAGAGCTCTAGGTGAATAAACTAACAAGGAAGGAACTATTATAGAAAGGCAAAGGGGAAGATAGTCCACGGAAAAGTAAGAAACGGAGGTAGCTGTGAATAGGAATGGGGATGCCTCATCCCTGGAACAATAAGGCAAACTGAAGCAGTGGGAGTTAACTGTTCTGTTCAGGAAGGAATTCGGGCACTCGGTGAGAGCACAGGCTTATGTTTTCAATTTGTGTGGTGAAGTCATCTAACAGTGGGACAGGCTCTGCTGTTTCCGAGACAGGGTGTGGAAGGAGGACAAGGAGAATGTGAGACGGGAGGTGGAAAGAGTGCCAGATGGCTGGGTTTGTCCGTGAGGGGGAAAACAGAAAGGGGGAGTTTCTTCTCAGGCTCTGTACGAACACCACTGTTCATGACCTCAGTGTCCTCTGGGCCTCTTCTGGCTTATCTCCCCAGCTCAGCGCTGTGAGGCCAACTGTGTCAGGGTTGTGATCAAGAATGATATGCTTAAGTCTGGGCATGGTGGCTCTATTCTGTAATCAGTCCTTGGGAGACTGAAACAGAAGCATTTCGGGTTGGGGGTTAGTCAAATAACATCTTTTTTCACCTTTAATAGCCTTAAGTTCAGTTTTGTGTTTTTCTTTTCAGAAATTTTTATTTTAATTTTTACATATGGGTGGAAGGGTGCCTGAGAAGGCCAGAAGAGGTCATCAGAATCCCTGGAGCTGGCGGTGAAAACGGATGTGGGTGCTGGAAACAGAACTCCGGTCTCCTGGGAGAGCAGCGAGAGTACTCTTAATCATTGAACCATTTCTCTAGTCCAGTGTTTTGTTTTTGCTTTTGGGTTTTTCTGTTTGTTTTGATTTTTGAGACAGGGTTTCTCTGAATATCCGTGGTTGTCTCCATCTGCCTCTGCCTCCCAAGTGTGGGATTAAAGGCCTGTGCCACCACCACAGGGTTTGATTTTGTTTTTTAATGAAGGTCAGTTTTTGGGAGAGAAGTTCTTGAAAATCATATTCTTGCACAGCTTATATATCTTCTTGTAAGAATTAACGATTTGGTTGTAATTACTAAATAGACAACTTTGTCTTTATCAAAAGGTTAACAGAAACCTAATTCTGAAAGATTCACTAATATAGTACTTTCTCATATAAGGGTGAAACCCAAAGCAAAACGATTCCACAGTAAAAGTACAGAGCTTTTCTTAGGCAGGGTCTAAGTGGCGTAGATCCCTCAAACTCATAGAGATCCTCTTGTCTCTGCCTCCAGAGTGCTGAGATTAAAAGCGTGGCCACCACGTCTAAACTAAGAAGCGTGGACTTTTGGTTGGCAGGTGGAGGTTAGAAATCGTCATTTGGAACAAAACCCCTTGCCCCGTGGAGGGGCCAGCTCCTAATAAAGAAGCTTCTCTCCGCCCTCTAGAAGACTGGGAAGGCGAATATCCGCAACAGACCGAGCCGCGAGACGAAGGCGACTGAAAGGGCCAAGGCTTCGCCTTCTGTCTTCCCCAGAACTTCAAAGGAACCCGGGCAGGAACCTGTCTTATCCCCTCAGTTGGGCCATCCGCTCAACCGATGTCAGCAGCACCCCGCCTCAGCACGTCTCACCCGGGTCAGCAAGCGAGCGCCGGGACGCGAAACCGGAGCCCCCAGGGGGCGCGCGCGCCACGGCCAGAAGACGGAAGTCCCGCCTCCCGTTTCCGGTGGCAGAAAGGTGTGGGGCTGGCAGCGGCTTCCTGTTCGAGTGAAGCTGTGCTTTAGGCACGTGTGTTACTTTCTCCGGCTCCTGCGTCTCCCCCTTCCCGTTGATCTTGTCTGCGATACTCCTCGCAGGCCCAAGGATGAAGGCAGTAAGTGCCCTCGGGTCCCCGGCCCCCGTGACTTACGGTTTCCCGGGTTGACAGGGTCCCCGCTTAGCTTGTCTTTACCGTAGATTTTCCACTCTGGTATAGGGGGCGGTGGCCTGTGTTGGGGCTCCTGGCGGTTCTTTGCACCATCAGCTTCGGGTCCATACTGGGCTTTTGCTTCCTCGCTCACGGTGACCAAGCACGGCCTCACGGAGCAGGTGTGAGGCCAGCAGTGAGCCCTGCATCTGAAGGATGTCAGACTGAAGAGTCTTTCCAGACTGCCTCTCAATCCTTTTCTACACGTGAGAAGCAAGTCCAGACTTCTTGAACCGGACCCGGAGAGGACCCGTTTCCCACTTAAAGTTTAAGGAGATAGGAAGGCTGGTGATTTCCGAGATGGAGAGGGAAATTTAGAAGGAGTCTTGGGATTTGGATTATAAAACAACTACCAGCAAGAGAATTGGAATCCAAACACATAATTCAGTTTTACCCTCCTTAGATCAGGGATCTTCATTGAGTTGCATGATTTCTGTAACCTTCACTTCCTCTGTTAATGTGACGATCATTATATGGGCGATTGAGAAGTCTGAGTGCTTTGGGATTAATAAAACACCAAGTAAATGCCAATTGTTATTGTTAAAGGTAGCCATTATTTTGCTCTGTTTGTGTTACGGTACAAGTGTTAAGCTACTCTTGAATAACCATGCACCGCAAGATAAGAGATTCATAACGTTCTTCATTTCAGGTAGAATCAGGTTATGGAAAATTCTGTCATGAGTCACCGATGCTCTAGTGCTATCCTGTGGGATGAGTTACTACTGCCTTATGTTGGTTTTAGTTCTTATACAGGATCCACAATTGTGTGACATTTGTGAAATTGGTCTAATTTGTAAGCTATTTTCCTTAACGTGATTTAAGAAATAATTTAAGTTTCTAAGTTGCAGTGCCCCTTCTATTGTTTTCTAGAGGAGGAATAAAAAGCAGGTCCCAAGCTTTCGCAAGCTGATAAAAACTAGTAAAGTGAAACTCGAAAACAAACTGAAGAATAAGCAATTTAAGCAACAGAGTACTATCAAGAAGTACCGAAAAGAGCAGAGGAAGCTAAGGCAAGCTGTCAAAGATGCCGTGTCCAAGAAACCAGTCCCCTTGGAGGACCCAAAGAGCAAATGGCCAGGTAATGAGAGCCTTCACTCACCCTAGTTGTCTCTGGTTACGCTGAAGTGTTCTCTGTGGAGGTGACTTGTGTTCTCGTAACATTCGTCCTGTGTTCATGGTCTAGGTAATGATAGAATTCCTTTATGCTTTACCACAGTCAGTATGAGAAAGCATTTCAAGATGTATGCACTGTGAGAAAGCTCGCTTCTGCTTTTAGTTGGTCTAGACAGCAGATCTAACAATGTAGTACTTGGCAAACACCCCGAGTAGCTGTGTAAATAAATTCTGGGCTACGCGTCGGCGCTGTCACCTTCCCATTCACCGAGAGCCGAGTTCAGACTGCTTTGCATTCATGCATTCTTCACCATGTTGCCAATAGGTACTTCCTTTTCTTTTTTTTATTTTTATTTTTCCAGACAGTTTCTCTGTGTAGCCCTGGCTGACCTGGAACTCGTTCTGTAGACTAGGCTGATCTCGAAGTCACAGAGTTCTGCCTGCCTCTGTCTCCTGAGTGCTGAGATTATAGGCATGCATTACCACTGCCCAGCTGGTATTTCCCTTTCTAAACTGGTGGTTTTCTTTCAGCTTGTAGACTTGGGCAGAAATTCAGCTCTAATTGTCTGGGTTATTTTGTAGAACTATCCAAGAACTTCAGATACTCAGAATAGGAAAAGAATGTGACCATTTTGAATCAGGCCAGTTCTGAAGCTGATTTAAAGAACTATTTGTTTTTTTTCTGTAACCATCTTAATCTCTTAATCCTGACATATTTGACCCAGTAGTAGCATTATTGTAAGGGATATATGATCATTTGCTTGGAAGTCAGGAAATGTGGGCTCTTCTTTTGATTTGTGATGGTAACCATGTGGTCTTGTTTGGTCACTCAGCCTCCAGTCTAGGAACAATGAGTTGATTATAGATACTTTTAGAGAAAGTATCTAAAACTTCTAAAGTTTTACAACCTGAAAAGTGTAATGTGCTGCCAGATGGTGGTGGTGCACACCTTTAATCCCGGCATTCAGGAGGCCGAGACTGACAGGTTTCTGAGTTTGAGGCCAGTTGGTCTACAGAGGGGGTTCCAGGACAGCTGGGGCTACACAAAGAAACCCTTTCTTGAAAACGAGAGAGAGAGAGAGAGAGAGAGAGAGAGAGAGGAGAGGAGAGAAAAGCAAGAAAGAAAGGGGGGGGAGAGAAGAAAGAAAGGAAGGAAGAGACAAGTGTAACGTGCTAATAGTTCCCTTAATAAAAGTAAAAGGGAAAAAAAATTATTTTTACAGCTTAGCATCTAAGTGAAATCATGAGAGACGGATGAATATAAGAAAAAGATGGAGGCAAACACTGTTAAGTCTGATATGAAGAAAATCAATGATTTTTTTTTTCCCTTGTAGCCTCACTTTTCTTACTAAAATAGCAGAGTAGGTCTTTGGATGAAATGTGGCAGGTGAAGGAGCTAGAAGTGCAGTGATAGAAAAAAAAGAGTCAACAGGAGAGAAAAAATTGGCTAACAATATACACCAATTTCTGGTTTGAGAAATGCAATGTCCTTTAAAGTAGATAGGAGTTTCATTCTGTGCCTGCTTACATAGTAGTATTTATCAGTCTTACTGCTGTTAGGAAGGTTAAGTTTTGTTAGTGAAAACACTAAGGTTGTCTTGTTCAAAGTTGAATCTAATGCACTTCTAAAAGGGTTATATATAGATATATAGATACAGATATGCACACACGTATATATCATATAGACACACATGAATAAAAAGGTGAATAAAGGGAACACAGAAAGTGAGCAGAAAAGGAAGTTAGAATGATGAGTGAGGTTGGGATTTTGTTATAGGATTAGTAACTTTAATATAGAAAGGAAAGTTTCCAAGGGTGTAAGCAGGAGAATGGTGGAAGTGTAACCCTGCAATCTAAGCCAGGGAACAAAAGCAGAACACTCTAGTGTTCAGAACAGCAATGGTTGAAGAAATAGACGTCTATATGTGTAGTTAGTAAAACAGTACATTGGAAGTAACCAAATAATACTGGAAGGACAGATGGTTGTGGTCCAAGAATGAGCACCAAGGCTTGGGACCTGGCCTTTGGAGAGGGCCGCTGAAGTGAAGCAAAGGTCACAGGAGATGAGAAGGTGCTAATGAACTCAGCCGTTGGTTCTCAGTTCAGAATACAGGCAAACACTGATTTCTAGATTTCAGGAATCAGATACTAAGCTGCTAGCCCTTTGCTGGGTGCAGAGCATCTCCACGAGGAAAAGAATTGTCACCGGCATGTCAGTAGTGCTTTCATGGGGAGTACTGGAGGAAGGGGAGGTGAGATAGAAAAAAATGCAGGACTTTAATACTTCTTTTTTCTTTTTTGATGGAACAGTTAAAAGGATGGAGAGGGAAGAGGAGGAGGAGGAAGAAGCCCTTCCCTTAGATATGATGGATGAAGATGACTTACAGCTGATGAGAGATTTAGGACAAAAAGCATCTTTTCTTACAAGAGATCTTTCTTCTAGGTAATATTTCATCTGAATTATAAGTGTTCACATTTCTGTGCGTTACAAATGTGGTTCTGAGCATCAGACCCAGGACCCTGTACATAGCTGAAGATGGACTATAACTGATGGTCCTCCTGCCTCAGCCTTCATAATCCCCAGAGGGATTATAGGCACGTATCATCTTGCCTGGTTTACAATAGATTTTCTGACGATAGCCTTTAGGTACATGTGCTGGTTAGTTTTTTGTTTGTTTTTTTGTCAACCTGACACAAACTAGAGTAATCTGAGAAGAGGGACCTTCGCTTGAGACCATGTTCCATCAGATTGGCTTATAGCAGTGATTCTCAACCTTTCCAGTGCTGCAACCTTTTAATACAGTTCCTCATGTTGTGGTAGCTGTTCGGTTGGAACCGCCAGCTCACTCCTGCTAGATCCTGCAAGCTTCATGCCTGTCTCTCCAAACCCGGGCAGCATAGAGTCTCTGAACAAAGGAAAGGCAGCAAAGAGCCCAGTTCCACATTCTTGGCTGCACTGCAGCTTCCTCCCTTGAAGTTGCCCGCTGCCCAAGTCCCTGCCTGATGCTTTCAGCTTTTGACCATATTTGGGTACAAACCCACTTTGTGGGGGATATGTCATGAACCCTCGCCTACAACCTATATAATCTCCCTGCTTTAGGTCTGTGGGCGGCTTCTCCGGCCTTGATCTCTGGGATTGGAGAACCCACCTGGGATTTGCTTTGCTCAAATAAGCCTGTTATACTTTTTAAATTCAGCTTGATCTGGCTTACTGAGGCAGCAGAGAAACATATTATTGGGGGACAGAAAACCTATTAGTGACCCCCGATCATAAAATTGTTTTCATTGCTGCTTCGTAAGTGTAATTTTGCCACTCTTATGAATATGAATTGTAGTGTAAATATTTTTAGAGACAGAGTTTTGACAAAGAGATTGGACCCACAGGTTGAGAGTTGCTGGTTTACTGGCAAGCCCGTGGGGGCATTTTCTTGTTTTATGTTAGTTGGAAGGGCCCAGCCCATTTTTGGCAATGCTATCTCTTGGCATGTGGTCCTGGTATAAGGAAAACTGAGCAAGCCAGGAGGAACAAGCCAATAAGCAGTGTTCCGCCATAGCTTCTTCAGTTTCTACCTTACGTTCCTGCCCTTCATAAGGAACTCCAGTTGTAAGCTGGGAACAGATCCTTTCCTCCTCGGGTTGTGTTTGGTCATGGTGTTTATCACTGCAACAGAGGCCTATCTAGAAGAATACCCTTTAAGACTGAAATTGAACTTGTTTCTGCAGTGAGCCAGTTCATATCAAGAAACGAAAGCATGAGAGTGTGATAGCTAAATATGAAAAAGTGCCAAGAACTCTGCAGACCGCCCCTGAGAAGGAGCTGATTCATTTGCTTCCTATCAAGGATAAAAGTGGTATAATCCCACAGACTAGGGAGAAGCCAGGTAAGTCGATGGCTGACTCCCTAGTTACAATTAGATTTTACTCCTAGAACACACTTTTGTTTTTCATTCAAAGTTTGGCATTTGGCTTTTAGTCATATCTGTAGAGTAAGAGTAGCAGCCATTAGCATATAGTGGACTTAGTAATTCTGGCCAGGGTCACAGATAGTTCTTTTGGGAATCTGTTTCATTGAGAATGCAACTAGAGCTATAAGGTTTGGGTGATTATCTCTTCAGAGAGAGGGGAATGGGGCAGAGGTAGAGAAAGAAAGAGAAAATGTGTTTGTGAAGTAATAGTAAAAGACAAAAATCAAAGACACCATTATAGTGATTTGTAGCAAAGCATGTACTCGGGAAACGCCGTCTGGACAAACACTAAATTCTGCTAGCTCCCTCCCTCCCTCCCTCCCTCCCTCCCTCCTAGTTATTGCTTAGCCTAAGATCTGTGGTAACCACCCCTCTGTTCCTTCTCTGTTCTGTTTTACCACTTAATGTTATCACAGCTTTAATATGTAAATCTGTCCTCCAATAGTCACAGACGGCCAGCAAGAAGAAGAGGATGAAGAAGAACAGGAAGTTGAGGAAGGTAATAAGACATATCTTCGTAGTTGACTGTGGTCTTTTTTTTTGTTTTGTTTTTGTTTTTGTTTTCAAGACAAGGTTTCTCTGTAGCTTTGGAGCCTGTCCTGGAACTAACTCTTGTAGACCAGGCTGGCCTTAAACTCACAGAGATCGCCTGCCTCTGCCTCCCAAGTCCTGGCATTAAAGGCGTGTGCCACCACTGCCCGGCTGATATACTTTTTATTATGGAAAAGTGTGCACAATTACATTTTTCAATGGCGAGGCAAACATGAAAAATTTTAATTGTTACTGTTTTGAATCCTTCTAATTATAAGAAAAGGACCTACTTAACAAAAACAATTACTTTTGAAAACAGCAAAATTGATTTTGTGATGTACAATCTTTTTTTTTTTTAAGGACGGTTGTGCTTAGTGTATGTCTTTTTCAGTTACTGAAATGTGTGTTTTTAACATTTAAAAACATTTAACATTTAAAATTGCTGCTTATTTAAGTTAGTAAAATTATATTTTTATTGTATACGTATGCATGTGGAGATCAGAGGATTGACAGCAGGCTCCTTCTACCAGCTGAGCCATTTCACTGTCCCCACCCTCACCGTTTTTTTAAGACGAGGTCTCATATGCTCAGGTTGACCGGAAACTTACTGTGTAACCCGGGATGGGTTCAAACTCATGGCAACCCTGCCTCAGCCTGCCAAATGCTGAGATTACAGGTGTGAGCCATCATACGCCATGCCTAGTGGAATAGTTTTAACTAATCAAAATTAACCTGGAAATACATTTTATATGAAACTACTGTTAAATTTTACTTCAATTTATCAGCCCTCATTAAAAATGTGTGTGAGATTATAGACCAACCGTTGTAGTTAGCTGGTTTCAGTCACTGATCAGATGCGCATCGCAGGTTATTCTTGTGTGTTTATTATCTAGTTTCCTCTGAGTCTTTCTCTTGGAACTCACATTGCAGACCAGGCTGGCCTCAAACTCATAGAGATCTGCCAGCCTCTGCCTCTCGGCATATGCCACCACCACCCAGCTCCTGTGAATCCCTTAACATATAATTCAAAGCCCTACATAGAGTTGAAAACAAAAGTATGGTATTTTGTAACTTAAGAAAATACTAAGTCAAGAGTGTTTCATTAGCTAATGAAGTTGTGGGCTTGTTAGGATAGTATTTAAAAATTTGAGCGTGGGCTTTGGGTCCATTTCTGTTAGGTTTTGAATTTGAAATTGAAGTTAGCTAAGCTGCTTTTTTAGCTTTAGTTTTTGCATTTGCAAAATAACATGTACGTGTGTGATAGTAGACTGGTGGGTTATGCCCAACAATAAACATAGATGCCTACTGCCATTGTTAATACTTATATAAAATGAAAGGTAAAGTAAATGAAATGAAAAATGAAATGAAAGTAAAGGAATATTTAAGAAGGAAAACCTAATTTCTTTCAGAGGTCATTGAAAACCCTGTTCCAGAGCTCACCATAGAAGAACATTTAATTGAGAGAAAGAAGAAACTACAGGAGAAGAAAATACAGATTGCAGCCTTGGCATCTGCCGTACTGTCAGATCCAGAAAATAATGTGAGTGGTATTGATTGTGTAAACCACAGATTGTTGAAGAGCTCTAGTCTCCTTTAACACACAACACCGAAAGGAATTAACTAACCATAAGCTGGAGTTGAATGAAACAGTAGACAGAATCTTAGCTTCATCTCGCATCTCAACCTGATTTCTTTCATGAGCTTAGAAAAGCCACTTAGACTCTAAGCTTTGTTTTCCTCATTTGCAAACAAAGATACAGGACTTATTTTGGCAACTCGGAGGGTGGTAAATATCTTAAAGTTACTGGATTAGGGAGGAATCTTCCTGCAGATTTGTCTCACCAGTCAGTAGAGGGTGTGTGTGTGGGGGGCAAGCTTCTGTCCCCACACGTGTGCATGCACATGTGTGAGTGTGTGCCTGCTGCTGTTCATCCACCTCTCTGATTGTGCCTTTCTGTGTCAGTTTTCCCAGGCTTGTCTCAAACTTGTGTTCCCGCCTCAGCTTCCTAAGTTTTGGGATATTAGGTGTGTATCATCATATCTACCTACTTCAAGGTTTTAGTGAGGAACATTCTGTATAAAAGTCAATGGAATTAGTTCAGAAATATTTGTAGTTAGAAAATACTGTACAAGGCTGATAGTGTACATTTGCAACCTTAGCACTAGGGAACTTGAGGCAGGAGGATTGCTACTAGTTCATAGTCAACCCATAAGTAAGCTCCTGCCTCAAAAACCCAGAGAAACAAAGAAAAAAGAGAGAGAGAGAAGGAGACAGGGATGGAAATGTGAGAGGAAGGAAGAAGAGAACAATACGAATGCAGGAAATGCTTTGAGTGAAGTTCAGCCAGAGTCTCAAAGGAGACTGCCCTGAGTCTTGGGTACATGGTGAATTCAAGAAATCTGGGGTTCAGTCTTGGCTCCCCTAAGTGCTGCTTAAGATAGGTTAAGTCCTTTTTCCCAAGAGAACAGCATTTCAACACTGTTGCGAGAATTAAATATTTCACATTAAATGATATCGTTCTTGTTATGTTGACTTTCCCAGTATCTGAGTGTGACAAGTATTTATCTATTGGATGATAAATTGGATTTTGCCTCTAAACATTACCTGCTGTTGTGGAGGGAGGGATGTGTCATGGTAATGTGGAACACCTGTGTGGACTGGATTCTCTCTTTTCCTCTTTACAAGAGTTCCGGGGATTGAACGCAGCTTGGTAGTCATGTATTTTGCCTGCCATCTCCCTAGCCCCTGTTATTTAGGGTGAGAAATGTCATGTGGGCAAACTTTGAGTAGTACTTGTCTTTTTTAGTTTAAAAAAAGGTAATATATGGACCAGAATCAGAGAGGGGAATGGGGAGTTAGGATAATTTTTCATCTCTGTTTTCTTATTTGATCACCATAGAACTATAGAGATATTCTTATTTTAATTTTTTTAAAAATAAGTTTATTTTTGAGAATTTCATAAATCCCCCCATTTCTCCCTTCCACTGCTCCCCAGATCACCCCTAACAAATCCATCTCCCAATTTCGTGACTTTTTGTGGAGGGGGTTTGGGGAAAAGGTCTCGCTATGTTACTCCAGCTGGTTTGGAACTCAGTGATCTGCCTGCCTCTGCTTCTAAAGTGCTGGAGTTAAAATCTTATGATGTCACCATGCCAGTTTTTTTTTTATTGTTGTTGTTTGTTTTATAACCCATGAAGTCTAATTAGTGCTGCCTAGATGTACGTGGGGTAGATTTGTTTTGTTTTTGAGACGGGGTTTCTCTGTGTAACAGCCAGGGCTGTCTTGGAACTCACTCAATAGAACAGGCTTGAACTCAGAGGTCCAACTACCCATTTTGATAGCCACATAATTGGGCTCAGGTCATCTGCTACTCCAGAGGCTTATGCCTGTGCTCCACAATTTCAGGATAGTAAATAGATGAAGGCCCGTTTGTCCTTGCTGTGGGAAACATTGCTAGCAAGCCAGAGTACTGCTCTTCACTCACTGTTCTGCTCCAGTAGCAGTAGTAATTCAAAGGAAGCATGTTAATTGAAACCAACTCCTTATTTATTTATTTCTAATGGGATTGTTTCACATCCTTACTGACTACTCTCTGCATCTTTCCAATTTTAGTGTATGTGCTGCTGAAGTTAGCACCAACTTAATACTTTTGTATTTTATCATGTAAATTATCTTCAAATCTTATTGCAGTTAATATAACTTGGCTCAATATATGTATATATTTTCCCTCCAGTATCAGGTATTGAACCCAGGACCTCATGTATGATGGTCAAGTGCTCTACACTGAGCTACAACTTCTGTGGTTATATATTTGCTTAATTTAGTATTAGTAGTTTTGTTTGTTTCTTTTCTTTCTTTCTTTTTTTTTTTTTTGATACAGACTTTTTTTTTTTTTCTCTGTGTAGACCTAACTGTCCTGGAACTCACTCTGTAGACCAGGCTGGCATTGAACTTAGAGAGATCTACTTGCCTCTACCTGCTGAGTGCTAGAATTAAAGACATGCACCACCACTGCCTGACGCAATAATTATTTTTATTGTGTGCACATGGGTGTACTAATGCAGTTAAAACTTAGCTCTTAGGAGTTGGTTCTTCCCTTCCACCAAGGGTTCCTAGGATAGAAATCACAATCATCAGGCATGCTCTGTAAGTACTTTTACCTGCTGAGCTTCTTGCAAGCCCAACTCTTCCCCTCTCCTCCCCTCCCCTCCCCTCCCCTCCTCTTCCCACCTTACCTATCCCCCCCCCCCAAGATATAGTCTCACAGTGTAGCTCTGGCTGCCCTGAAATCAGAACCCACAGAGATCCACCTGCTTCTGCCTCCCAAGTGAGTACTGAGATTAAATGTGTGCACAGTCACACCTGACTCCTAACCTATTTCTAATAGTTTGTACTTGCCTACATGGTTGAAGTATGGTTTTCCTTTAACTTGATGTGTCCATTGGAGTTTATTGCAGCTTGGCTCTGTTAGTCTTTAGGTGAATTCCACTTAGGATGTCAGATGCAGGGCTGTTGTCTTTTCTCTGAAGTGTTTTGCCGCCAATTCTGTAGTCTTACGAATCATTTCTTTAACAGATTAAAAAACTGAAAGAGTTGCGTTCCATGCTGATGGAACAGGACCCTGATGTGGCTGTCACTGTCCGGAAGTTGGTGATCATTTCCCTGATGGAGCTATTTAAGGACATCACTCCTTCCTATAAAATCCGGCCTCTAACTGAAGCAGAAAAATCCACCAAGGTGATGCTAGAAAAAATTATAAGCAAAAAATTTTGGAGGACTAGAGATGGGAAAATAGGGAGTTATTGTTGTTATTTAATCCTTGTTCTTCCCCCAACCCAAAGTGTAAGGCACTCGTCTTCTTGTCCGTTTTTGAAGTTAATGTTCTGATTTTTAAATCTAAAATAATTTTGGTCTTTTCAGATCCGTAAAGAAACCCAGAAGTTAAGAGAATTTGAAGAAGGCTTGGTTAGCCAATATAAATTTTATTTGGAAAATCTGGAACAAATGGTTAAAGGTATATTAAACTTAGACTTTCTCTGTGTAACCCTGGCTGTCCTGGAACTCATTGTAGAGCAGGCTGACCTTGAACCTGGAGACCTGCCTGCCTCTGTCTCCCTAGTGCTGGGATTAAAGATTGTGTCACCACTGCCCAGCTTTTTTTTTTTTTCTTTGTCTTATTTTTTTTCTCTTTGATATAGCCCTGGCTGGCTTGGAACTCAGTTTGTAGACCAGGTAGCCTCAAGTGTACAGAGAGCTGCCTGCCTCTGCCATCTTAGGGCTGGAGTTGAAGACTTGCACCATCATGCCTAACACGCAACCATGTCTTAAAAGAACATGCATATCTAACCTTATATGATCACAAAGGTAACTTTATATTCTGCTTTATGTGAGAGGCAGTCTAAAGTCAGACTGGGACTGTAGTGCAATTGGAAGAGTTCTTACTTAGCGTTCATGAAAGCTTCTGTCTCTGGCACTGTTTAAGCCAGGCATAGGTGGTGGTACACACAGTGATATCAGCATAGGGGAGGTGGAAACAGAGATACCAGAAGTTCAGGGTCATTCACACCTACATAGAGAGTTCAAGTCCGTTGTATGCCAGAATGGAGACCCTGTCTCAAAACACAGAAAGACTTCCAGAGTTCAGCCTTTCTCTACCATTTGCATAATAGGTAAATTACCTTTCTGTGCTTTTTTAAATCAATAAATAGTAATAATATTGTTTACCCTATAGGATTTACGAGAAGCAGTTTGATTTATAAACATGAAGTGTTATTAGTATTAGCATTATTATTTCTGTAGTTCTTTGTCTTTCCTTTTATGCTGCTGGGGACTGAACGCAGGAAAACATGCACACTACCATTGAGCTATGTGCTCGGCATGCTGTAGTCCTTCATAAGTAGTTATGCATTTGTTGCATTTATGAATAGTTGGGATTTCTTCTTCTTATTATTATTATTTTAAAACTGTAGACAAAAGACTATATCTTGAAATAGGTGTTCATGTTTTAAAAGCAGACTTAAAACTTAGCTAGGATGATAAGCCTTTTGAATACCCATTTCCAAAAAAAGAAGGGCATAGTGAAAATTGGGTGGTGAATGAGAAGAAACCCAGATTCCTAGTTCATCTCACTGAATTTCTTTCCTGAGTACTAGGACCAAGGGTCACATAGTTCCCAGCTGAGACAGTGCTACTGAGCCTCCTGTTGGCCCGAGTGGGACAGAGAAGTGGTAGAGTGGACACTGGGTGGAGAGGGGAGGCTTGGATATTGTTTTTATGCTTTGGTATCCATCTGGAACATACTAGGATTTGTTCCTGGAGACTCTTACCTGGCCATTGACAAGCCCAAGGACAGGCTCAGTAGAGACCTTGTCTCACAATATAATGTGGAGGGCCTGGAGAGATGGCTTAGGAGACCTAAGTTTGGTTTCCCAGACCCACATCAGGCTGCTCACAATTGCCTATGACTCCAGCTCTCAAGAATCCAGTACCCTCTTCAGACCATGTGGATACCTGCATTCAATGGTGCACATACCCACATTTACCCATTAAAAAAGTAGGGTGAAAGGTGACAGAAAAAGACAGGTTTTGACCTCTGTCTTTGGCATGCGTATGGATGTGGGCACATAGTCATATACTGTGCACACACACAAAAGAATGTAATGTAACTACACTAAAAATGAAATTAAGTTTAATATTAAGTTAAATACCAAATTACCATTTCTTTGGACGGTGGTGGGGCACGCCTTTAATCCCAGCACTTGGGAGGCAGAGGCAAATGGGTCTCTGTGAGTTCAAGGCCAGCCTGGTCTACAGAGTGAGCACTAGTATAGTCAGAGATGTTACACAGAGAAACCCTGTCTCCTACTACCCCCCCACAAAAGAAAGAAAGATACCCCAAAGTACAATTTCTTAATTTTTTCTTTAACATATATTTATTTGTTTTGAATGTGGGTATACACTTGGGTGCACAGATGGCATTGTGGGAATGTGAGTGTCAAGAGGGCACCTTGGGGGAGGCAGTTATCTCCTTTCTTCCTGTGGATTCCAGGAGTTGACTCCTGAGCCAACTTTTTAGCCCCACTTAACCATCTTGGCATGTAACTAATTTGAAAGATTAGTAAGATGATTTATGTTCTCTCTCTTTTTTTTCCTTTTGGTCCCAAGATCAAAATCCTGTTATTTTACAGTTTCTTCTTTATGTAAGTTGTAGCTTCTGTCTGAGACCATGAAGATGTTCTACACAGATCTGACCATGCAAATATTTTATAGTTTGATAAAGTTTGGGAATACATGTTAACTGTAAAACAAAAGCCAGTCAGTTTAAGCTCTGACCAGTGACTAAAGTAACTGCATTTGTGTTTTACTTAGACTGGAAGCAAAGGAAGCTGAAGAAGAGCAACGTGGTCTCCTTAAAGGCCTACAAAGGGCTGGCTGAAGTGGCTGTGAAGAGCCTGTGTGAGCTGTTGGTGGCCCTGCCCCATTTCAACTTTCACAACAACATCATTGTGCTGATTGTCCCTTTGATGAATGATGGGTCAAAATTGGTGGGTTTTTCTAAAACTGGTTTATTGCTCTTGCCCTTGTTAGGAAGATTACACACTGCTTCATCTTACCCCTAAATTCTTTATAAGCGATTAGTAGTAATTAGCAGTTTATTATGCACCTGACTTGAGCGTTAGTTTAGTGAGTAGTTCTCCTTGGAGGCTTTTAACCCAACAGCAGGGGTCCTCGGCCAAGTGTCAGCTCTACTTTACTGTCACGCTTTCTTTTTCAGATATCGGAAATGTGTTGTGAAGCAGTAAAGAAACTCTTTAAACAAGATAAATTAGGCCAAGCTTCTCTTGGTGTAATTAAAGTGATTTCTGGTTTTGTAAAGGGCAGAAATTATGAAGTTAAGCCAGAGGTAAGCCTTTCTTTTCTTACTTTGAAGTTTGTTTTAAATTTTCATTTGTTTACAAAGTTAATTTTTTACTGTTTCAAGAAATTCATTTACAGACTTCTATAAGGTGGAAAGTTAAATATATATATTCATTAAGTAAGTATTGCTGACAGTTTGTCGTGCATATCTTCCTAGATGTATTGGTAAAGAGATATATGCATCCTTGTTTCAAAACTTAAAAAAAGTCTTCTAGTCGGGACCCTTTTCTGCAGCAGATTGGTATGATGTGCGGTGAGCTTCAGCATCCCACACACAAACATACAACACCCTGCTTGGTAGCGAGTTGTCTCAAGAATTTTCCTGGTAAGCCGGGCGATGGTGGCGCACGCCTTTAATCCCAGCACTCGGGAGGCAGAGGCAGGTGGATCTCTGTGAGTTCGAGACCAGCCTGGTCTACAGAGCTAGTTCCAGGACAGGCTCCAAAGCCACAGAGAAACCCTGTCTCGAAAAACCAAAAAAAAAAAAAAAAAAAAAAAACAAACAAGAATTTTCCTGGTATAGTCAGTGTTGGAGAGGCCACTGTTCATATTATTATTATTTTTAATATCGTGAGTATTCTATAAATTCTTATTAGTGGATCCAGTAGTAATTACATTTAAAAATGAGAGATTGCCAAATGGTTTTCTAATAATGTGTCTTTCAATGTCATTAGTGATTAGAGTCATATCCCAACTGACTGCCCAATACTGAATGTTGCTATTTAATTTTTTTGTCAGTATGTAAGGTGTAAAGCTGCCCACATTGCATGTGTGTTTATTTGCATATTATATGTGTGTGATATTGGAGTTGCTAGTGTGGGTCTGTGTATGCGTGTGTTCAGGCACACATGTAAGTGTGATTGTTGATGGTACAGGTAGACTTTGAGTATATTCTTTGATTGCTGTCCACCTTTATATTTTTGAGACAGGGCCTCTCACTGAACCAGAAGCTCATTGATTTGGCTGGTCACTGAGCTTTGAGATGTGTCTGTCTCTGTATAGTCCCCCCAGCACTGGGGGTATAGGCATACTGCCACACCCAACTTTTTAAATGGGTACTGGAGATCTGAACTCAGGTCCTCATGCTTCCATGGCAGGCACTTTGGTGAGGGAGCCATTTTTCTAGTCATTTGTACCTGTTAATTAATAAAGTTTTTCTTCTCTGTATACTGTTTCAAAGATGTTGCTTTACTAAAAATTTAAATTTATATAATGAGACCAATGAAAGATAACAGACAAAAATAGAAAAGAAACTCAGTGGGAATGCTTGTGTATATCAGTGTGTAAAAACACCCACATTTCAGTAGCATTGCTAATCAGAAGAGGAAACATGTCTGTAAGTAAATTTGAAGCAGCAGTTCCTAACAGAACATAATCAGGGATTAAAAATCTCAAAATGCTAGGTGCTTAGCCAGTAGTCATTACTTTTTAAGTTTTTAATATAGCATAACAATATAGCATCTCAGTAGCATTTACTGAGATTTAAATGTAGAAAATATAGAGAAAGTCTTTGTTTTTTTTCTCTTCTCCCCTCTCATGGGTCCCATTCTAGTTTTCTGCTGTCTATTTTCTTTCACCCTCATGTAGACACAAATATAAAAACCTCCTTCCAGCCTGTTGACTCTGTGCCATCTTGTCTGCCTGTTTTTCTCTTATATTCATGAATGAGCTGTTTTGAATTTTACTCAAATACTGGTGTCCTTTCACAAACGGATGTCTGAGTGTGATTTTCAGAAGAAGACAGAACTCTGTGTTAATCTAATAAAACATTTAATACATTTGGTATACATTCTTTTCTGCAGAGTCTTTGGGGATGGTGTAAGTACTAAGCCGTGTGTTTGTTGTTGTTTTTCTTTCCAATATTAGATATTAAAAACATTTTTATGTCTGCGAATTAAGGAAGTAGAACTGAAAAAAGATACAGAGGACATTAACAAGCCAAAAAAGTTCATGACTTTTAAGGAAAAGAGAAAAACTCTATCAAGAATGCAAAGAAAGGTTTGTTTTATTTTCTCTTTCATTTCATTTAAGTATTCTGCTTTAATTGATCTTGGATATATATACACACACACACACAATCTATTCTGATTACCTTCTACTGGTTTTTATTCTTTTTTTTTTTTGTAATCTTTCTATCTCTATTAATCCTTTGCTCCTGCAGATATACACAGTAGTCTCTTTCTCTGGCTCATTTTGTGACCCATTTAGTTTAACCTGGGCCATCTGTGACCACTTGAAGTATCCATTGGAGCCTGCTTGGGTCTTCTGTGGGTATAACAATTGAAGGCAGTTTTCCCTCTCTCTAAGTCTGTTAGTAGCAAATAACTCAGCAGTTAGTGGTGAGCCTGTCCAAGCTCTTTTCCATCCAAGCCTGACTGTTGACAGGCATCCCAGGGGTCATGAACTCATGATTGCAGCGGTTATGTGTTGTTCAGAAATGACATTTCATAGATCTTCTTCCTATTTTCCCACTCTTACAGTCCTTCCTCCCCTTAACCACAGTGTTCCCTGAGCCTTAGAGAGGATGATAAAATTGTTTGCCTTGTGCACTTACTCTCATGTACTGCCGTGAGTCCATGGACTCACCACTGCTCACCTGAAAGAAACTTCTCTGATTAAGGCTGAGAGTAACATTCATCTGTGAGTATAAGCATAAATATTTGGAAGGCAGCTTGAGGCTATCTATGTCAGTTTAACTAAGTAACAGTATTCACTTCTTCCCAGTACTGTGATCTCCCCCTTCATAGTTTTTTGACTATGTTTACAGTATCAGGCTTATATTCTGTCCTGTGAAACAAATCTTAAGTCTAGGCAGAGAGCAGAGCTGCTCCTATAGCAGGTTACTACTGCTCACAAGTGTCACATTTTGTTTGACTAGTCAGTCAAAAAGAGGAGTCACAACTAGATAAGATCATTGCTTCTTTTTCTCCCCCAGCAGCTGAATAGCGCCTCCAGGGGCTGTGAAAGTTAGCCAGCAGGGAGGACTGCTCAAGCTAAATTCCAGCTTGATCTCCCCTTATTGTGAATACAAGGTGTATGGTGTCTTCAGCAACATTGTCTTATTGTTTAGCTCTAGTGGTTACCTAAGAGGAATGGCGAGAACCTGCATTGCTTAAGGACTTCTGGGGCTCTGTGATCCTGGGCAGGTAGTTTGTCCCAGCAATGGCATTTTTGTTTAAAACCTGACAGCTTCTGGGAGTAGTTTTTTTCTAGCCATGCAGGGTGTCTCCCTTCA
Organism: Microtus oregoni; assembly: GCF_018167655.1. NCBI lineage: Eukaryota > Metazoa > Chordata > Mammalia > Rodentia > Cricetidae > Microtus > Microtus oregoni. The sequence continues at coordinate 22,280,076 of NW_024543071.1, forward strand.
AACTCTTGCTTTAAAACTTAGGAGGCAGAGGCAGGTGTGAGTTTAGTGAGTTCAAGGCCAGCCTCATCCACAAAGTGAGTTTCTGGACAGCCACAACTGTTACACTGAAACCCTGTCTCGAGAAACCAAAACCAAAAAAAAAAATTTTTTTTTAAAAATTTAAAAATTTAAATTTGTTTGCAAGATAGGTATCTTAGGATTTTTTTTATTGCTGTGAAGAGACACTGTAACCATGGCAACTCTTATAAGGAAAACATTTAATTGGGGTGTCTCACTTACAGTTTCAGAGGTTCAGTTCATTATGATGAGGACCATGGCGTTTATGCAGGCAGACATGGCACTGGAGCTTTGAGTGCTACATTTTGCAGGCAGCAGGAAGTCAACTGTGACACTGAGCGGTATCCTGAGCATAGGAAATGTCAAAGCCCACCCCCACAGTGACACACTGCCTCCAACAAGGCCATACCCACTTTCAACAAAGCCACACCTCCTAATAGTGCTACTCCTTATGAGATTATGGGGGCCAATTGCATTCAGACTACCATATTCCACCAGCAAGCCATTAACTGGCACTCCTCCATGACCTCTGCTTCAGCTCCTGCCTCCAGCTTAAAGCCCTGCTTGAGTTTCTGTCTGACTTCCTCCAATGATGGGATGTGATCTGGAAGTATAGCCCAAATAAGCCTTTTCCTCCCCAACTTGCTTTTTGGTTTTTGTGTTTTGGAACAGTAGTAGAAACCCAAGACAATAGGTTTTTATATTACTCTTTCATATGTCTCTGGTTTGTTTAATTCTCCCTCCCCATCATGTTTCCCCTGCTTAAATCTTTCTAGCCCCAGTATTCCCCACTCTGCTTTTATATTATTGCATTCTACCACCTCCTCCTTTAAGGCTTTTCCCTCCCAGTACCTCGTTGTAATTTCCATGTCCTGGCTGTTTTGGAACTCACTCTGTAGATCAGACTGACCTCAACTCCTCCCACCCCCTGCCTACAGGTGCTCTTGAATGCACAGACTTAGAGTTTGGAAGCTAGAATCACATATATGGGAGAATGTGTGACATTTATTTATCCATTTATTTATTTGTTTGTTTGTTTGTTTTGTGCCTAGTATAGTTCTCTTACTCAGTATAATTTTGTTTCCTGAAAATTTTGTAATTTCATTTATTCATCTATCTGTCTGTCTGTCTATCTATCAATCGATTGATCTATCTATCTACCTACCTACCTATTGCCTAGTCCAGTTTCCTTACTCAGCATAATTCTGTTTCCTGCAAATTTTGTAATTCTATCTATCTATCTATCTATCTATCTATCTATCTATCTTGTGCCTAGTCCATTTCCCTTACTTAGTATAATTTTCTGTTTCCTGCAGATTTTGTAATTTCATTTTCTTTAGGCCTGAATAAAATTCCATAATGCGGACATTCAGGCTGTTTCTATTTCCTAGCTGTTTTGAATAGAGCAGCAGTGAACTTGGATTAGCAAGTATCTCTGTAGTAGGCTATATGTCCAGGAGTAGAATATCTGGGTCACATGGAATTCTGCCTCTGGCTTTTTGAATAATCTTCCACACTGATTTTCAGTGTGTGTATCGGTTTATACTCCCACCAAGAGTGAGTGAGCAAGAGTTCATCTTTATTCCTTCCTTCCTTCCTTCCTTCCTTCCTCCCTCCCTCCCTCCCTCCCTCCCTCCTTCCCTCCCTCCCTACCTCCTTCCCTCCCTTCTCCTCCTCCTATTTCTTCTTCTCTTCCTTTTCTTCTCCTCCTCCTCCTCTTCCTCTTCTTCGTTTTTATTTTTGTTTATTTATTTTTGATACAAGGTTTCTCTGTGTAGCCTTGGCTGTTCTGGAACTTGCTCTGTAGACCAGACTGGCCTCAAACTCAGAGTTCTACCTCTGCCTCCTGCATCCTGGATTTAACTGCATGTGTACAACCGCCTAGGTGTTAATAATTTCTTGGTGATAGCCATGCTGACTGGGTAAGATGGAATCTCAAAGTGCTTTTAATTTGTGTTTATATCATAGTTAATGATGTTAAAAACTTTTTATTTGCAATTCATATTCTTCTTTTGAGAATTTTCTTTTAGATTTTTTTTTTTTGAAACCTTTGGCCCACCCCTTGTAACACACCTCCATCAAGGCTACATCTCCTAATCTTTTTTAGTTTTATTAACTGTGGACCAAGCATTCAAATGTATGAGCCAATAGGGGGACATTCTCATTTAAGCTACATCATCTCTCTATCCCCTCATTCGGATCTTTCTAAAAATTTTGACAACTAGGTTCTCTTCGTCATGTTTGGCCTTGGGACCAAACTCAGGTTATTGGGCTTGGTAGCAAATGTCTTTACTTGCTGAGCCTTCTCTCTGGCCCTTTATCTATTTTTGGCTGAAGTAGTTGTATTCTTGATGTTTTGAGTTCTTTATATTTTAGATAATAATCCTCTGTCAGATATGTAGCTGGCAAAGTTTTCTTCTATTCTATGAGCTTCACTTGACTGGATTTTCCCTGTACAGAGTATTTTAGTTTCCTAATGGCCTTATTTCCCAACAACTAAAGTTCTCTTTAGACAGTCCTCTCTTATGTCTATGCTGTACCTTCTCTTCTAGTAATTGTGGAATTTCAAGTTTTACAGTAGATCTTTGATCCATTTGGAGCTATTTTTTATGCAGGGTGAAAGAGAGGGGTCTGGTTTCCTTCTCTTTGTGGAAATCTGGTTTTCTCTGCCCTGTTTGGTGATGATGCTATCAAGAAAGGACTTATTTGAGACAAGGTTCCACTATGTAGCCTGTGTTGGCCTTGGGGTTTTCCTCTTTTGTTGAAATACGGATCGGCGGGCTGTGTCCCGCCACCCAGCTAGCTTTACCCGAAATAATTACACGGAAACTGTATTCTTTTAAACACTGCCTGACCCATTAGTTTCAGTTTCTTATTGGCTAGCTTTTACATATGGATCTAACCCATTTCTATTAATCTGTGTAGCCCACAAGCTGGCTTACCAGGAATGATCTTAACCTGTGTCTGTCTGGAGTGGGAGAACCATGGCGACTCCCTGACTCAGCTTCTTTCTCCCAGCATTCCGTTCTGTTTACTCCGCCTACCTAAGGGTTGGCCTATCAAATGGGTCTAGGCAGTTTCTTTATTAATAAGAAATTAGTCCCACATCATTTCCCCTTTTTCTGTTTAAACAAAAAAGAAAGGCTTTAACTTTAACATAGTAAAATTACATATAGCAAAACAGTTATCAAGCAAGAATTACAGTTACAATATTTATATCTATTTTATCTTTTATCATAACTAAGGAAAACTATAACTATCTATTTATTCTTCAACTCCATCAAAGACTCCAGAAGGATATAATACTACCTAAGTAAACAAGAAATAAGAAAACTCTAGAAATGAGAGAGACATCTTGCTGCCTGGACAGTCACCCAAAGTTCTTTTGTACCTTTGGGGCATCCATCTTCAGCCTTCAGGCCCAAAGTATCCAGCAGACATTTCCATGACGCAGGAAATTCCAAAGACAGTTCAGTCACTATCTGCTGTGTCCTGCAGAATGTCTCGCAGACTCTTTCATGAGTCATGAACCCTGAAAGACCATCTCACCTTTAGGCAAGTTCAGCAGTCCTCTCTCTGCGGGTTCTCTGTGTCCATTTTATGCAACAGTCCAAGCAAGAGCAGTTTCTTGCCCAAATGGCTATCCAACTCCATAAGGATCCTCTTCGATGCCCATCTTCCTCTTGAAGTAGATTGGTGCCGCCAGGAGCAGATATGTCTCATTGTCATGAAAAGTCCTAAGTTATTAAAACATTAAATGCCATATTCTGTAGTCTTTGAAAGATATGAAGAATGTCTATCTAACTGAAATGTGTCTCTATATATCTAGAAAATCTAACTAACATGACTACAAGCTTGACTATTATTGATGATTAACCATTAACCTATATTTCTTAATTATACATTACATTTTTAAATGAACTACACAATCACAATACCTTAATCAAGATCAGAAATACATATACATATAACAAAATTGACTGTAAAATCCACACCAATGCAAATTACTCATACCTATATCATTTCCCCCTTTAAATGTAAAAGAACATTTACAAACAATATTTTGGGAACATGGGCGCAGTTTTTTCTCTCCAAACTGCTTCCTGCTGAATGGGGGCGCTGTTAATCAGATCATTTAGGGTGTAACCTGTGTGCCAGGTTTATCTCAGTTGCCAGTTGAGTGAAGTAATTTTTTGAGGGTGTTCACAGGAACTTTTCGGGAGGTCGTGGTCTATCATACCATATCGGGATAGATGTAATCCATAGGGTCTGGTCCTCTGTGAAAACAAAAGAAGACCCTTTCCAAAGCATCATATCCTTAGACCCAAATTCTGAAGTCATACCCTCATGATATCCGTTTTGGTTCCACTTGGCAGCCCATAGAATGAAATGTCTCTCTGTACTTAGCTCCTTCACAGTCAAAAATTTTAAAGAAAACACAATGTACATAATCCAGACTCTCTGTGAATTTTCCATTTTTACGTGGCTTATTTTTCTTTATTTCTTTTAATTTCTTAACTATCTGTACTCTGTCTCTTTAAAGACTTTACCTTTTTTTTTTTTAACCATTAACTTTATTTTCTATATTGTTTTTATTCTCTCTCTCAAGTCTATGTGCATTCATCCAACAGTGTGGTCTTTTATGTCTGAATCTGTTTTATTGTGAATCTATAACATTTTTTTACTATCCAGGAACATTTCTTAAAATGTTAAGCAGTTCTTAAAAACTTAAGTTGCACCATGTACAGGTAATACAGTACCGTCTGTGTCCTGCCCAGTTGAAACCTTAACTGCGCTGTTTTTATGGTAATTACGGTAGTTCCTGCCTGAGACCAGCACAGTTCAGCATGGCATAGCTGAGCCCAGCTGCTCCTGCCTCAGAGCCATTTGGTGCCCCTGAGCCACACACAGTTACATGCACATAGCAGTCCACATTGCCATCAAGCAAGCCGTAGAGCTTTACTCCAAATGCTCCATTCAAAAGCTCTGTCTCCCGCAGGAGCCAGACAGAGATCGCAATGGCGGCACAGCCCAGAAAGCCGACATTTTAAAACAGCCAGTTTTTTCCTGCTGCTGAGTCAGGACAATTTCTTTGCGGACGCAACCCACAAACAGCAAAAAGCTGTCTTAAATTCTCTCTCTCTCCTTTTTAAGCCCTCTCAGGTTTTATGTGGAGTTCATTAGCATGTTGGGCGCCACTCTGTTGAAATACGGATCGGCGGGCTGTGTCCCGCCACCCAGCTAGCTTTACCCGAAATAATTACACGGAAACTGTATTCTTTTAAACACTGCCTGACCCATTAGTTTCAGTTTCTTATTGGCTAGCTTTTACATATGGATCTAACCCATTTCTATTAATCTGTGTAGCCCACAAGCTGGCTTACCAGGAATGATCTTAACCTGTGTCTGTCTGGAGTGGGAGAACCATGGCGACTCCCTGACTCAGCTTCTTTCTCCCAGCATTCCGTTCTGTTTACTCCGCCTACCTAAGGGTTGGCCTATCAAATGGGTCTAGGCAGTTTCTTTATTAATAAGAAATTACTCCCACATCACTCTTTTACCTTCAAAATGCTGGGTTGTAGGCCTCTTCTACCATGCCCAATTTTAAATCATACTTAAGTCATAAAAATAATTGAAATCTGGTAGTCATATGAGATTATATATTCCTAACTATATGGAGGGTTGACGCAGGAGGATTGCTTGAGTCCAGTTTGAGACCAGCATCTGGAACCTAACAAAATTTTCCCTCAAGAAAGAAATAAAAACAAGTTTGAAATCCAAAGTATTTAGAGAATTCCATCCCCTCCCCCCCTTTTTTTCTACAAAAACACCTTATTTAAAAATCAACTTAGACTGACAATTGTTGAGAAAGCGACAGGTAATTTTTTTAAACTATGTAGACTTATCCTTTAGTTGGTTAGAGCTATTTTTAAGCTTTTAATTATTTTTCATGTATGCATATATATGTACACACGTGGATATATGTGAATGGTGTGGTATGTATTTGGAGGTCATGTGGAAGCTCTTTCCTACCGTGTGGTTTCTGGGAATTGCTCCCAAGTTCACAGACTTGGCAGCAAGTGTCTTTCCCCACTGAACCATAGCCACCGCTCCCAATTTGAAAAAAGTTTTTCTATATTTGCTTATTTATTTACTTACTTATTTGTGTGTGGGTGTCTAGGAGAAGCAGTTTAGAGTCATGAAATACAGATTTCATTTTCCTTGACAGAAAGGGTGCACTCACTTGAGTTTTTATTGATCCACTTGTTTTATGGACAAGTTCTGGTCTCTTAAATCTGGCTTGAAATCCAGTCACTTTTCCTTTCTGACACTTTTGAAGAAGGGCAAATAGTACCTACTGTTAGGGTCAGTTTACAGTTTATATGAGATGATACGTGTAGCACATGTAAAAAGTTCATAATGCTGAGCAACCTTTTGGTTTTTTGAGATGGTTTTTCAGTAGCTTTGGAGCCTGTCCTGGAACTAGCTCTTGTAGATTAGGCTGGCCTTGAACTCACAGAGATCCTCCTGCCTCTGCCTCCCCAGTGCTGGGATTAAAGGTGTGTGCTACGCTGCCTGCTAATGCTGGGCAATCTTTATAAACATTCACTTGTTACCAGAGTTAGAGTAGGAATCCTCTCTGTCCCTCTTTCTCTGATTTCATCCTTCCACCTTTTTCCTAGGGGCAACCAGCGTTACCAATTTAGCTCGCTTGTGTATCATATCTATTTTTTTTCTGCCTCTGCTCTTATTTATATTCTTAGACCATAAGTGGTCTTACCGTGTAGAGTGTTGACACCCTACCCCATTTTTGCCTTCACTGGTATGTATTTCTTACCCACCCCCTGCTTTGTCTTTTCAGTGGAAGAAAGCAGAGGAGAAACTGGAGCGGGAACTTCGGGAGGCTGAAGCTTCAGAGAGCACTGAGAGAAAGCTGAAACTGGTAGGCACTTCCTTCCACTCTGTCATACTCCCAAGATGTTTTACTAAATGACTTTAATTATAAATGGTTTCAACTTAAAGTTATATCATTTTGGTTTATTTCATGGGTCTTAGCTAGATAATGTTTGTGACATATAAGAAAGTACAATGAGATGCCTTCAGGTTTTGAGATCACTAGACGTATGTCTTGTTTCAAAGTCTGAATTGTGGGAGGGATGAAAAGGGAAAGGAAAGCTGAACTTGTCTCACTCAGGAGAGCTACTTGCTGCTTCTAAGGTGCTCTTTTCTGATTTCTCTGCCAGCACACAGAGACTCTGAATATTGTGTTTGTGACCTACTTCAGAATTTTGAAGAAGGCCCAGAGGTCACCTCTTCTGCCAGCAGTTCTGGAAGGTCTTGCCAAGTAAGGACTATGTTAGGCTGAACCCTTTAGACCCTTTGCACATATGTACTGGTAGCAAAACTGTCTCTCTGCATGTCCCCGGTGCTGTCCTAATGCTCCCCTTCTCATTCCTTTTTTATGCAGCAGCCTTTCCTTGAGGGGGTTTTGCTTTTCTCATTTCAAACTTTTTTAAAATTTCCCTTTTTTTCTTTCTACTTTATATGTTTCTGGAATTCTTAAGATTCACCACTCAGTTCTTGATGCCATTCTACAGATGAAACTTGAAACTTTAGCCATATGACTGGAGAGATGGCTCAGAGCTTAAGAGCACTGACTGTACTTCCAAAGGTCCTGAGTTCAATTCCCAGCAACCACATGGTGGCTCACAACCATCTGTAATGAGATCTGGTGCCCTCTTCTGGCCTGCAGGGACATATGCAGGCAGACCACTGTATACTTAATAAATAAATAAATCTTAAAAAAATAAACTTTAGCAATGTTAGCCATGTTTAGCAGCAGAGATTTAGAAATCATCTTAGAAATATATCTCTGGCTGGAAGCAATAGTTCTGGTCTTTACAGCCACTTGTGACTGGAGCTCACACGCCTGTGCTTCCCTATGAAACGTAATGCCATTGTCATTGGAAGCCTCCCAAGAAGACGGAGCAAAGGAGGGATTGTTTCTACTGCAGTGATTTTGTTTTGCTTTGACTTGGATTTTACTCTGTATTCCAGGCTAGCCTAGAAGCTGCCTTTAACTTATCGCATGGAGGTGTGAACCATCATTCCTGGTTCCTGACATCTGTTTTTTTTTTTTTATGGTTAATTCCCTAATTCTTTAAAAAAGTGGGCTTTCTTATTCAAATAATATATGCTTATTTTACAAGCCCAAAAGAATATGGAATTTAAAATAAGCTTCTGCTCCCATGTATGTGTTTGTGTTTCTGTCTCTGCTTGTCTTTTTTGAAATAAGTGGAAGACTGTTTTGTAGTATCCTGTACGTTCCTTTAAGTTACTCGGGAGATTTTTCCATGGTAACATGTAGGGACCGTTTTTTTCGGACTTTTTTTCTTTTTATCTTTGGGACTTTTGAAGAAAGGCCTCAGGTAGCCCAGGCTAGCCTCAAACTTGTGTAGTCAAAGATGACCTTGAACTTATGATTATTCTGCCTCCACTTCCCAAGTGCTGGGGTTCTAGGCATACACCACCATCCAGTTTATTCAGTGCTGAGGCTTGAACCCTGAACCTTGTGCATGCTAGGCATGCAGTCTGCCAACTGAGCTACATCCTCAGACCAGAGAATACATTTATGTCTTCATGTACTTGTGCACACATATTTCCAGATGAAAGGGTGTTCTCATTTTAAATTATGGTTAAAAAAAATGCCACATTGCTTCTCACAAAATTGGTAGCAGTATGTGTGGAATCTCTCACTTCTTTGTTCAGAGGTTTACACAGCTTTAACAGACTTTTTTTTTTTTTTTTTTGGTTTTTTGAGACAGGGTTTCTCTGTAGCTTTGGGGACTGTCCTGGAACTAGCTCTGTAGACCAGGCTAACCTCGAGCTCACAGAGATCCGTCTGCCTCTATATCCCGAGTGCTAGGATTAAAGGCGCGTGCTACCACCGCCCAGCAGTACTTTTGTGCCTGATGTTTAGTAGTGTAGAGTATGCTAACACTTCCCAGCTGAGAAGATTCCTGAACTCTGCTGCCTTAGTCATAGACGCCTAGGGCAGTCAAGTGACGCAGTGTAGTGTCACACAGTCATTAGTCACCAGTGCAACAATGTTTCCATTTTATTTTCAAGCTGTAATAGTGTCTACATTCCCAGGTTAAGTACCAAGGCTTGAACCTGAGACCTTGTATGTGCACTACCTGGCTGTAGCTCCCTCAACCACCAAAGTCCATGTTCTCATAAATGGCAGAATCCTTTCTTTCTTTTTTTCTTTTTTGTTTTATTTTCTTTTTTGAGACAGGATTTTTTGTGTAGCCCTGGCTATCCTGGAATTCACTCTGTAGATCAGACTGGCTTCGAACTCACAGAGATTCGACTGCCTCTGCCTCCAGAGTGCTGCGATTAAAAGCATGCGCCACCACCGCCCAGCAGAATTCTTTCTTTTTTTACTGCTTCCTGTTTCCTAAGAAGTTATTTCTGCTGCCTCCTTGTGGTCTGTAGAACCTAATGCATTTAGTCAGGGCAGTCGTCTGCTCTTGGTAAGGTGTTTCTCAGGACAGAGTATTTTCACTGAGGCCTCATCTATTCCTACCAAGTATAATGTCTAGCAGTGTGAGAACTGTGTAAAAGGTCAGTCTGGCCAGGCGATGGTGGTGCACGCCTTTTAATCCCAGCACTCGGGAGGCAGGGGCAGGCCAGGCTGAATTAAGGGAAAGCTGTCAGTGATCTCCTATATCCATTATGACTAACAGTTTGAAGTAAGTAATATTTAAAATGCAGTTTTAAAGTCAAGCTATTTTTACTTGTTTTATTTCTGCTTTTGGATTATTTAGTAACTCAGTTTTATTTGACTCTAGGTTTGCACATCTTATAAATGTGGAGTTCTTTGATGATTTGTTAGTGGTTCTTCATACCCTAATTGAGTCTGGTGTAAGTAGCTATTAGTGGATTGTTTTTTCATGATAGAAATGGTAACAATCATTCTTAGTTGCCAATTTTTTTTTTTTTAAAGAACCTAAGTTATCAAGAAAGTCTTCACTGTGTTCAGACTGCTTTTCATATTCTTTCTGGACAAGGTGAGTTGCTGTCTTAGGTTTTATTTGCTTTATTCCTGAAGACTGTAACTTAACCTAATTTGTGTTGTCATCTCAAAGGTGATGTTCTAAATATTGACCCGATGAAATTCTATACACATCTCTACAAGACATTGTTTAAATTACACGCAGGTATGTTCTTAGAAGATTCTTTTTTGGTACGTATGTGTAGTCTGAGACTATGTTATGATCATAATTGTAGCTGATGAGAAATAGGATCTGGTGCATAAAATGCGGGCTTATTCTTGCTGTGTCTGTAGTTAATGTTATATAAGACTTGGGGGTAAAAGAACTTTTGGGGTTGACAGGGAGTGCTGTAAATGCAGCCCGGAGCATCTCTGAGCATTGCTCTACTGAGTAGGAGGATGATTTGCAGCAGGATAATGATTCATCTTGCGGGTTTTCTGGAGTTCAGGTAGTTGCATAATAAAAGCATAATGACATTGACTCTGAAGGATGTCTGTTCTAGGTGCTACCAACGATGGTATTGAGATTGTACTCCACTGCCTTGATGTCATGCTAACCAAGCGCAGAAAGCAGGTTTCTCATCAGCGAGCTCTTGCCTTCATCAAGCGCCTCTGTACGCTTGCTCTGCAGGTTCTTCCAAATTCAAGCATTGGCCTTTTAGCGACTACCAGAATATTGATGCATGTAAGTACCGGTGTGAGGAAATTGAGCCAAGTTTTCGTGGTGTGCTGCACTGTGCTTGTTTGTGTGTCTCTGTCCTTGATAGTTATCATTGTTACTAAAATAATTCCTAGCCAGGTGCAGTAGTTCGTACCTACAGTTACACCGGGGACTGATGCAGGAGGACAGCTCAAGCCCAGGAGTTTTAGGCCAGTCTGAATAGCAGCCTGGGAGCCTGTCTTTCTCATTTGAGTCAGGGTCTCACTTTGTAGTGCTGGCCTGGAACTAGCTATGCAGACCAGTCTGGCCTCAGACTCACAAAGTACCTGACTGCTTTTGCCTCCCAAGTGCTGGGATTAAAGGCACATGACACCAGCTTAGTAAGATCACATTTCTTTTAAAAAAAGGGGGGAGGGAACTCATATTTGTAACAAAATCAGGTACTAACAGAAACAAAGCAGTTTACGATACCCCCTGAGGCAGCCATTTTCACCACTTGGTGTCTGTCCTTACTGCCCTGTATGAGCGTCTGTGCAGCATACAAGCATGGAAAGGACGTGATGTGAATTGTGTAATATACTGGGTTTAGAGTGAATAATAAAAGATATTTTCATGTCAGTATAAATTTCCTACTTTATGTTTTTAATGATTAAGGTTTTTTAGTCCTTTGTTTCACAAACACAGTTCTTACAGTGCACTTATCATTGTTACAAGCTCTTCACAAACAAGACATTACTTGGTTTTTATAACTGAGATAACTCTAGCAATTCTTACTCGTTCCGCTTTTCAGCTGGGCTAAGGGTGCAGAGGAGGGAAGTGACTCAGCCAGCAGTCACAGAAGTCACTCAGCAGCGGTGCTGGTGGACTGTAAAGGTGGAGCAGCCGGCATGCCCTAGTTACTGTCCAGCTTATTGCCCACCCTGCTGCCCACTTGCAGTGTGCCCGATACACTATTGTGTGTTAAGAAATAGGCAGAAGTGGGTTCCTCATTCACAGCTGCTTCTTTGTTTTCCTAATGAATATAGAAATTGCTCATAAGTAATGCTATATGCCTTGCTCAGCCTTGATGGGGGGCGGGGAGGGGCTTGGTCTGCCTCAACTTAATGTGCCAGGCTTTGTTGACTCTCCATGGGAGAAATGGTTGGGGGAGTGGATGAGGGATGGGTTGGGGGAGTGGAATGAGAGGAGGGAGGGGATCTGTAGTAGTTGGTATGTAAAATGGATAAAAAATTTAAAAAATAAATAATGCTGTAATATTTCTGTAACAAAAATTCTTTGCCAGTTGATGGTGGCTCATGCCTTTAATCCCAGCACTCAGGAGGCAGAGGCAAGTGAATCTCTCTGAGTTTGAGGCCAGCCTAGTCTGCAGAGTTTAGTTTCAGGACAGCTAGGATTGTCCTGTTTCAAAAAGCCAAAAAAAAAAAAAAAAAAAGATTTGCTAAAGTGAGATTGGAAGGTGGAAAGAATATGCTATCTTTGAAGATTTGATAAATCTCTCCAAACCAAATGATACAGATGTAAATTATTTCTTATTAAAACTAGGCTTGAAAGATGTAAAATTGTAGCCCTTAGTATAACCACAAATTTAAATGTAAGAATGGGCCAGTTTCGTTCTTTAACTTAGTTAATTCTTCCTTTTCATGTGATGTTGCAGACTTTTCCCAGGACAGATCTGTTGCTTGATAACGAGTCTCAGGGCAGTGGGGTGTTCCTGCCTGAGCTGGAGGAGCCAGAGTACTGCAATGCACAGAACACCGCACTGTGGGAGCTACATACACTGCGGGTGAGGGGCCCTTCCTTCCCTCCGTCCTTCATCCCCTCCCCCCTCCTCCTTTCTCCTCTCTTTCCTCACATGTTACTGCCAGAGCGCTCATATATGTGCTCTGGAATGTCTTCTCTTGAGTAGTTTTCTGAAACAGGAGAGAGTGTGGTAGACTTGTCATGAGCTTATAGAGATTTATTGAAGATTCCCTAACACTATTCAGATATTTCTTACCAGGCGTATTTATACTGTATTGGATCCTACAAGGAGACTTCGATAGACTCCATTGCAAAGGAGGTTCACCTACAGTGCCAGGATCCTATAGTGAGGCCAGCATTAGAGTGAGCCCTATAGAAACTGTGGTAAATTATTTTTCACTATGAAATAGAAACTGTCTTTTGATGGTTCTTTTATATACTGTTAACTTGGTCATTTCACAAATGTGTATATATTTTTTTTACATTATTTTGTGTATGAGTGTTTTGACTGCATGTATACAAGTGTACCATGCATGCAGTGCCCATGGAGGCCAAAAGAGGGTGTTGGTTCCTCTTGGAATTGGAGCTACAGACAGCTGCCATACTGGCGCTGGGAATCGAACCTGGCTCCACTGGAAGGGCAGTCAGTGCTCTTAACCACTAAGCCATCTCTCCAATCCCCAGATATGTATTTTAATCCTGAGAATGAAGGTATTCTGTTTTGTTTGAGTCAGGGACTCTTTGTATCCCTGGCTGTCCTAGAACTCAGAGAACTCTGTGAGACCTCTCCCTCCCAAGTGCTGGTATTAAAGGTGTGCTCTACCACACCTGGCTAGTAATTTTCTTTAGCCTTTTAAAAATTTTACTTTTTAAAATTAAAGAATAGTTATATCATTTTCCCTTTCCATTTCTTTTCTCTATCCCCTCTCATGTCCACCTCCCCTAATTCCCTATCAAATTAATGACCTCTTTCTTTATTGTTTATATATATGTGTGTGTTTATATATATATACTTATATACACACAAACATACATATACAAATTATATATAATATAAATACATAAATACTTACACATAAATGCATAAATACAACTTGCCAAATCTGTTGATCATTTCGTATATATTATGATTTCAGGGCCAACCACTTGGTATTGGATAACCAGTTAAGGCAATCAACCCTGGGGAAGACTAATTCTCCCACTCTCTGCAGTCCCTAGTTACCTGTAGCGCTTTGTCTAGGCATAGGGCCCTTGTCAGAATGTCTCCTTTCACATTGGCAGGCTGCCCTTGTTTAGGCAGCCATACTGTTGAGGTACCATGGGTGAAGCTTCCCTGGCATTTGTAGGAGATTGAATCTCACAGCAAATTTCCTGGTCCAAAGGCAATACCCTTATGTGATTTGTATACATGTTTTTGTTTTTTTTAAGAAAGTTGCAAAATAAGCTGTAGCTTGTGTTTTAGGAAGTACTGACCTGCGAATAATGTCTCTTTCCTCTTCAGAGGCATTACCATCCTGTCGTGCAAAGATTTGCAGCTCACCTGCTCGCTGGGGCCCCGTCTGAAGGCTCCGAGGCCCTCAAGCCTGAACTGAGCCGAAGGTACCGTCTGATAGTGCATTGCTTTATGTTTCTGCTTGTCGAGACAGGTTCTCACTGTGTCACCTTGGCTGGCCTGGAACTCAGAAATCCACTTGATTCTGCCTCCCAAGGGCTAAAATGTGTGTCACCTGACCTGTTTAGGATTTCTTTTTGTTTGTTTTGTTTTGGTTTTTTGTGCTTGGGATCAAACCCAAAGCACCAACTTATTCTAAGACTTAAAAAACTCTGTAACTGGACTTTGCCCTTTTATATTTGTGTGTAAGTGTGTGTGTGTGTGTGTTTACAGGTGCATGTGTGTATAAGAGCTTTGAGAGGCTAGGGGTCAAATTGTCTATTGTTCCTCAGAAGCCAGCCACGTTATTATTTTGAAATAGGATTTAGACTTGCTGGCCAGTGAACCCCTGCCATCCAATTTGGGAATTACAAATAACTACACGTGGCTTCTTTTATTTTTCTTTTTAATATGGTGACAAGGATTGAACTCAGATCTGCGTGATTGTATGATAAGCATTTTAGCAGCCAAGCAGTTTGCCCTGCACCAGGTTTTTCTTTTTTCTTTTTATAAGCCCATAGATTTTTTAAAAATTTAGATATCATATGAATTTTAGGCTACTGATTTCATACTGTCTTTAAAGTCTGAACAAAAATGGAATTTTGTTTAATTGTTCAAGACAGGGTTCATGGAACCCAGAATGGCCATAAAATTAACCATATAAGAATGTATTTATGTGTGATGAACTTACACTCTTGATCCTCTTGCCTCCACCTCCCAAGCACTTGGGATTACAGGTGTGCACCACTGTGCCTGGCTAGTTGTTACCTTTTAAGATTGGAAGAATTCACTTAAAATTCACTTTTCGTGCTTGTCTTGAAATATTAGATTTAGTTATTTCAAATGAAAAAAATTAGATTTATTTGTGTTTATGAGTGTTATGCCCACACATGTCTGTGCACTACATATGTGCTGGGTGCTTCAGGGGGTCAGAAGAATGCATCACATTCCCTAAAATTAAAGTTAACCACTGAATCAACCTATTTTGTATTTTTAAATTGCTAATATAGTTAGCTGCTGTGCCCTCCAAATGAGGGTCAACTTTACTGATTTCTATAAGTCCTTTGTAGGAAATAGAGATAATTCTTGGCCTTACCAAATACAGAGGCTGCTTTTTCTTTTTCACAGCCTCCCATGTCTACCTCTAGCCTTGTTCCTTTTTTTTTTTAACTTGTGCATCACAAGGAACATAAGTATAGCTCTGGCATGCACTGGCTAAGCGCTGTTCATTGAGTCATGTCCTCAGCCAGACCCCGACTAACACTCCTTTTTTAAAAAGGGAAAAGAGTAGATTCTTCGTCATTGTTTTTAGTAATTCTTCTGTGTTTTTTCATTAATCGTCTTGATCATTTGCCTCCTCTGTGCCAGTTTTCCTTTTCTGGGGTAAGATGAAGCCCAGGTTTGTCTGTAAGGCTTGGTCAGTGGAAAATGCTTTCTTCTCTTGGGGAATGAAGCTTGGGGTGTGAGTGCAGTCCTTGCGTCTCTCATTAGAGTAATGTGGCTCCTAGTAACCCCAGCTGACCAAGGTTTACTTACATGGTCTGGGTATTGACATATTTTCTGTTGTGAATGTCCTGTCCTTGTTTTTCATCCAGGTTAATAGCTGAAGGGTTGAGTGATATTTAAAGTCAATCGATGACAAGTCTGTTTCCTTCCTCTAGTTCCAGTGACAGATTTAATTGCTTATCATCAATATCACTAGTTGAAATTGGATTCAATCATACGAGCTGGTCGACATCTGCTTAGCAATCTTCCTGGGCTGTAGGCCTGCATTTCTGAGTGTGAATACTAGATTTTTCTGAGGTAACTTTAGTAAGATAGTGTTGATACTACAGAGGAGTTAGGTTTTATTTATTTAGTGTTGAGACAGGGCCTCTCTAAGTACCTCTGGCAGTCCAAGAACTGCTTTGTAGACCAGGCTGGCCTTGAATTTGCAGAGATTCGCCTGCCTCTGCCTCTAAATTGCTAGGATTAAAGACATGCGCCACCAAGCCTGACTAGTTTGTATGTTAAATGAATGAGTTGGTTGAATGCTTGATGTTATTCTTCAGATACAGTGTAGCTCTTAAAAAGTCATATACCTAACAGTAGTTTCTCTGCAAATCTTAATATTTCTTAAATTATAGATCTTCAGTTGAACTTTTTGAGACTTACAGCATGGCAGCAATGACGTTCAATCCTCCTGTGGAACCTTCAAACTCTAAAAAGAAGGTATGTGATACTTTTTTTAATAGAGGAAATAAACATTAAATCAGTGTATTTATTATCAATTCAACTGCCAGTTTTCTTTTCTTTTTTCCTTTTTTTGAGACAAGAGTATTGCTTTGTAGTCCATGGTGACTTGAACTTCCGATTGTTTTGCCTTAGCCTTCCATGAATTGATACTACAGGTATTGACCGCAAAGGCCTGGCTCTAGGAGTTGAGGAGTTGGTTGGTTGCACGGGGCTGAAATTCTGTAGAGATGGTTGATAGTTGATAAGATTTTCTTTCACTATGGGATGGTCCAAGACCTGACTGGACATCTCTCATTACTGTATTTCTTTTTTGTTGTTCTTGTTTGTTTGTTTGTTTTGAGACAAAGAAACTCACTGTGTTTAGCTCTGGCTGGTCTGGAACTCACTTTGTAGACCAGACTGGCCTTGAACTCACAGACCCACCTGCCTCTGCCTCCTTAGTGCTGGGATTAAAGGTGGGTGCCACCACCACCGCCTAGCACAATATGAGTAGTTTTAACTATTAATTTTAACCTTTTTTTTCCAGGATAAATTTTTACAAGGAGACTCATTTTTGAATGAAGATTTAAATCAACTAATCAAAAGATATTGCAATGAAGCTGCTACTGAGACACCACTGGATTTCACCAAATGTTTGAAAACATCTTCACAGTAGCCTAAAGGTGAAGAGTCAGTGGACTGTCTTATATATTTATTTGTATGCGCATATGCAGAGACACATACAGATACATGAGGGCCTTTTTCTTTGTGTACAAGGAAAACTTTCTGGGAACGATTATATGAGAACCGAAGCAGAGGCCACAGAAGACGCTGCTTATTGATTTTTTTTTTTTTATGGCTTGCTCGGCTTACTTTCTTATACAACCCAGGCCAGCTTACCCAGGAATGGCACCGCCCATGAGGTGTGGGCTGAGCCCTACCACATCAGTTACTAATTTTGTAAGTACCCTACAGACATTCCCATAGGCGAGTCTGATGGAGGTAGTTCTTCAGTTGGGGTTCCCTCTTCATGGGTGACTTTAGTGTATGTCAAGTTGACAAAAACTGAGCAAGACAGTTATTAAATCCTCTTTATAACTAAATAAATATTGTGATTGCAGCACCATAGATGAAAGCAAAACCATTTTGTAAGGATAAAAGAATAGCTTAAAATTAGACTCTTGTTCATTGGCTTCTATTGAATGATACATGTAATAACCAGATCTGACCGTTAGAAGGAATGAGTATTGCCCGGGGTGTGTGGGTGCATCACTTTAACCCCAGCACTCAGGCAGAGGCAGGCGGATCTCTGAGTTCAAGGCCAGTCTGGTCTACTGAGTGAGTTCCAGGACAACCAGGACTGTTACAGAAACCCTGTCTCTAAGAAACAAACAAATAAAAGGTGAAGGAATGAGTGCTCTTATGGCTAGAAACTTTCAAAGAAAGTTGAATGTGATTCTGGAATCTTTGAAGTTGTGTTTATTCTTTTACACTAGAGTGATGGGGGAAAGTTGCTCAGTAGGACGCAAGTAGGGCTGAGATGTCTGTTGTGCTATAGCGACATTGGTGCTGACTAACTAGTAAAGTGGGTTTTTTAAAAATTCTTACAGATAAAAACTGTATATGCTTATAAATAGAGTTATGAACCATTATTTTATATAGTAGCTATTGCCATATTGTAGAGGTGACTTATGAAATGTGTACATAGATATTTTCTGCTATTAATAGTTGAATAAAATAGCTTCCTTTTCTACTTCATAGTCTTGTTTTTTTTCACTGTTAGTGAAAAGCAGTTCAGGTAATAGACTGTTGATTCAGCAGCACAGAAGTCAGTCTTTCTGAGCCCGAGGTCTCTTTCCTAATGAAAATATGAAAACCGAAAATCCTCCTGCCATCCAGCAGACTCGGGAACAGTGACCAGTTAACCAATTTAAAGCCAGCTCTTACTCCTTCTGAGAGTTAAGCTGGGTGTGTGGGTGTCTGGGCAGAGAAGAGGTCAGCAGGTGTTGGAGGAGAGAGCACTGGGGGATTTGAACATGGGCGTATTCTTTTTTTTTTTTAATTTATTTATTTATTAAGGATTTCTGCCTCCTCCCTACCACCGCCTCCCATTTCCCTCCCCCTCCCCCGATCAAGTCCCTCTCCCTCATCAGCTCGAAGAGCAATCAGGGTTCCCTGACCTGTGGGAAGCATGGGCGTATTCTTACATTGAGTTCCAGAAGTAAATCAATATCTCTCTGTCTCTCTCTGTCTTTGTCTCTCTCTGTGTCTCTGTCTCTCTCTCTGTGTCTCTGTCTCTCTCTCTGTCTCTCTCTGTCTCTCTCTCTCTCTCTCGTCCCACTTTATAACTTGGGCTTTACTGGAACTCAGGAGAGCTCTGCCTGCCTCTGCCTGGGATTAAAAGTGTTCACCACTATGCCCAGCCTAAAAATATTTCTGGAGCCACTTTGTTTTTGTTTTTGTTTTTCGAGACAGGGTTTCTCTGTAGCTTTGGAGTCTGTCCTGAAACTAACTCTTGTAGACCAGGCTGGCCTCGAACTCACAGAGATCCACCTGCCTCTGCCTCCGAGTGCTGGGATTAAAGGCATGCGCCACCACCGCCCGGCTTGGAGCCACATTTTTAAGACTTTATTGTTTCTTGTTTTGTGACAGGGTCTCCCTATGTAGTCCTTGCTGTCCTGGAACTCACTATGTTCACCAGGCCAACCTTGAACTCACAGAGAAACTCTTGACTTTGCCTCCCATTACACCCAGCTAAGGCTTGATTATTAATGATGAGAAAAGGTATGGTTCAGCATACAGCTTTCTTAAATTCTACTGTTTGACTAAAACCATTTCAGGAATGTTAGAAATATTTGTATGCACAACCAAAAGATCTATCTGTATATATGTATCAATTGTTTTCTAACACCGATACATTTATGCTTCACTTTAGCGACGACATATGTAAGTGAAAAGCCAGTTTTAAAATAGAAATGGACTGGTTATTTCATGACTGTTTTAGACTTTTCCGTTTCTTGTCACAGTTGGACCATAAATCTATACAGCTAGCATTTGAATGACATACATATTTGAGGGTGAACTATATGTGTACATTAACTTTTTATATAGGCTTATTAATGTTTCCTTTCTTGGAGATAACTTTATAGGCATTAATAATCACAGGCACATATACCTTGAGGGTTATATTAAACTACAGCCTTAATTCTTTTGAAGACAGATCTTGAGCACCTACTGTGTGCTCAGCAGCACACCAGGCACTTAAAAGTAAGAGTGAAATGGCCTTGGTCCTCCTGCATCTTTGATGCCAGGTCAGGAAATTCATAGATTAAAAATGCAGCGTTACCCAGCCCAGTGTCAGAATCATTTGATCTCCTTCATTTATAGAAACTTGATAAAATGTCTCCAGGATTTGTTTTAAAAATGCGGCAGTGCTGTGCACTTGTTACAGACCTATTCCTTTATTTCAAAGAGAACCGTTAGTGTCGTGCAACTGCCAAAATGAGAATAGTCTGAGTTTTGTTGGCAAGAGGACGGTGGCGCAGCGGGACTCTTCCACCGACATGAAAGCTCTGCAGTGTATTCTTGACAGGTCTCCTTTTAGAATGTGCAAAGAAGGGATTTTATTCATTCTATAATTGGTAAAAGAAACTCTCCAAGCAAAAGTCAGGATTTTTAGTGTGCTTTATAATTTGAAGAAAAATGTCTTCAAATGGAACGATGCCAATAAGAAGATAAAATGTAGGCTTTACTCTGAAGGAACACCTATTTCAGTCAGGTAAGTCACAATGTGCTTTGTTTCAAGAATGAGAAGAATCCATTGCACTTAGTTGACTTTGCTGGTTTTTCGTTTTGTTTTTCGTTTTTCAAGACAGGATTTCTCTGTGTAACAGTTCTGGCTGTCCTGCAGCTTACTTTGTAGATCAGGCTGGCCTCGATCTCAGAGAGACCCACCTGCCTCTGCCTCACAAGTGCTTGGATTATAGGTGTGCACCACAACCGCCCAGCTAGTTGACAGTTTTGTGATGGGCAGTTTTATAAATAATTTACATCAGATGGCGAGTGTGACTCGGATCCGTGGCTCTTCAGTAAATCAGACGCCATTGCACTAGATGTCTAGCACTTTTCATGCTCAAATGTTTTATTTTTAGGAAGTCTTGAAATAGATTGAACTAATGCTTGTAACCATAGCAATATCAAGAAAGCTATGTCTAATAAATATACAAGTACAGTGTCAGTACAAACATTGCAAAATAAATAAGTCTACTTTAAACATCAACTTAATCTGCTTTTGCTTTTTAAAAATGATTAGTCTTATTAAGACGTCACAACTCAGTAGATATTAAATTGTACATCATTCTAAATTCATTTTGTGAGAACTGAAATTGGAACAATCTGTGGGCATATGAATACTAGCTTTTGAAAAAAAGAATGTTTCTATTTGCAAAACGGCAGCCTAAAGAGTGCACCTTGGCACACAATATAGGAACGAATTTGAATAATTGTTAACAAACCTTACAGGACATATTTACATTTCCAGTGCCCTAGGCTTCCACTTCTCATTAAACCTATGGCCAGTTCTCGAGGTTTTCCAATCTCTGTGCCTCTGGTTCCCAGTTCTCCACGTTGGGTCAGCCAGCTGGTCCTTGGGCCAAGTTCATGTGTTTTTGTATGACCCTTAACCTTAAGAATAGCTTTTACAATCTTAAGTGGTTGGAACACTTGAAAGATTTGTGATACGTGAAAATGATATGAAATTCCAATTCATGTGTCCATAAATAAAATTTTATTTTCAGTCATGTTCATTCTTGTACCTGTTGTCAGCAGCTGCCTTTGCACTCCTGTGACAGAACTGAGTCAAAGCCAGCCGAAGCCGTATGGCCCCGACCCTAAAATGTGTACCGCCTGTCCCTTTACAGATGACGCTGGTTGCCTTAAGCTTGGGCCTGGCTTTTCCACCTGTAACATCTGCGCAATGCCCTGCGTGTCCTTGCTTCATTCCTCAGGAAGTCAGCTGGCAGCCCTGTGCCTCTCTGCTTGTCCTCCGCATGTTCCTCACATTAGGTGTGAAGAGGGCAGGAGTTGAGAAACCATCACTTTGCAGTTTCCATGTGATGGAAGTAAAGTATGTTTTCTCCGCCATGTTCATTCTTCAGCGCTTCTCACCAAGGATCTTCACCTGTAACATCCACAGGAGCTTATTAGTGGGTTGAACACAAAGAAGCACAATATTTACAGCCTACCCAGGTTCAGTTGTTCAGCTACAGAAGCCCACAGCTCTCATGGCTAGTTTTGAAGGAATCACTTTCTACAATGCAGTGTTAAAACACAGTGTCCATTGAAGGTAGAACAATGTTAATTCTGTCATGACACACATTTCTTTTTTTTTTCTAGACTTTATTGTTAATTGAGCGATATGTTTATTTCCCACTTCCCTTCCTTCGTCCCCTCTCCCCTTCCACACCCTCCCACCACCACCTCCACTCCCAATTTACTCAGCAGATCTTGTCTTTTAGACAAAGCAAAGAATAACCAGCCTACAGTCCACAACCCCAGAGTACCTAAACAACAAAGAAGAGGAAGGAGAAAAAGACAAGATTTTTTTTTTAATGATTTATTTTTAGTTTGTGTACATTGGTGTTTTGCCTGCATGTGTGTCTGTGTGAGGGTGTTGGAACCCCTGGAATTGGAGCGATAGGCAGTTGTGAGCTTCCATTGTGGGTGCTAGGAATTGAACCTGGGTCTTCTGGAAGAGCTTTTAACCTCTGAGCCGTCTTTCCAGCCCCAGGAATACCACATATAATTTCAGAGCCCAGGTACTGTGTTGAGGTACCATTTCCACCTTCATGGAACAAGCCCCTTGAAAAGACACGAGGCTCCCATCCTGTGTTACAAAGTACTTTCTGTTGAATCTTGTTTCAAACTGCTACAGTACCTTAATATACCTGAGTCAAACACGCTGCCCTCCGTCACTGCTGGTGACCCGCTGCGTCACTGGGGGACAAGGCACTCACAGGTCTCTCCTCCTTGACCTGGACACTTTCTGAGGCCACAAGCTGAGGAGGCGAGGTGAGTCCTCGGGGCTGCTTAGTGGACTTAGTGAGTTTCTTGAGTTCACTTGCAAAGGAGATGCCCCTCCTTTTATCTTCTCGGGATGCCTACATAGAATAAAAGAAAACCTTTGATGGAAATGTAAACCCAGGCTCCTGAGTCCCATGGCATTCTCAGAGAGGAAGTATGTACTCCTTTGTACTTCTTGTACAAAGTAAAGATTTGGGCAGACAGGCCAAAGGCCTCTATCCCAAGATCTTTTAGCCACACAAGAGCATGATGCTTTTTGTCTTTTCTCCCCTCAGAGTGAAAACAAAATAATTACCTTCCAACTACTCGACTTACAAACTTTCTAGAGATTTCACCGGTTCCCAGATTGAATTGATATGATGCGACTGACCATTGAGAATTTATACAGACGGCAAAGTCACTTTCATGTTACCTGAACCTGCTCCTTTAGCTTTAGGATGAATTTCCCTGCACCTTTCCACTTGCTTTGGGCTTGAAACACACACTCTTGGTCCAAAAGGATCCTCTGCGAGGGCTTTGGAGCAGAAGACTTCTTATTGGGTACATCTTTCATCACCTCTTCCAAAAGCACATAGTCGCCTGGGTTGGGGTTGTTCAGGATGCTGTAGGAATATTTGGCTTTGCATAACGTCTGAAAGATAAGTTAGGGTCAGTTTAGTCAAGCGTCTCCCACGTTTGCATCCCTCCTGGGTGAAATTTTAAGGTGGGAAAGTGGCTCAGACTCTGAGCGATGGGAAAGGTTTTCAAATCTGGTCCCTCAGTGCCTCGCTTTCATTTGAGTTGCTATGGCTTAGAACACTCATCAGGCTACCTCACTTGGCTTCCAAATGGTCCGACGTCAGACACAGGAGGAGCATTTACTCAACAGAAAAGAATCTGAGCTGCCCCCCCCCCCCCCCGGCATACCCGCCAAAAGAAGTTTGTCAGCACACTGTAAGTCAGACACAGCCCTGAGTGAGTAAGGGATAGAGCCGGGATTGAACCCTCAGCCGTGTGATCAGGGGTCTGTGCTGTTTGCCATGCGATATCACTTCTCAAGCAGGGGTTCAATGAATGCAAACCTTGAGGAGGGCATGAGGAACAGTTCTCTGAAATCATGTTTTAAAAGCAGCCTGACCTAGAGGAAAGGATTTGGTCAACAATCAAGAGTTGGCCTTCTCCTTGTGTTCTGTGGCATCTTTCAGAGATGGTCATTTGGTATTTACTTATCTGTTTCTGGGGTAATTTCTGCAATGTCACCTCCTAAACCCATTATCAGCAGAGATCCAAGCTCACTGTAGATGTTAGCTAAATATCTGTTGCACACTGAGCAGCTATTTCCCATCCTTAAGAGACATATTCCCCTATCCAGCTCCCCATTGCCGAGCCTCACTCACAAATGAACTGTCAATACCCACATGGTTTGTTCCAGTCATTTATATCAATAAGGGGCATGGAGTGAGGAAAGGAGAGACTCTTTGTGGCCCAGAACCCCGTGCCTGCCAGGCCAGAGAAGTCCAGAGCCCCGTGCCTGCCAGGCCGGAAGCCCAGAACCCCGTGCCTGCCAGGCAGGCAGTATCTCTGAACTGCACCTTGGTCCCCAAGGAGAATTTTACCTGCTGAATGACATCCTGTGCAGTGCTGACTCGGGGGGCTTTGATGACAGTTCGGGGTTGCTCTGGAGAGACATCATGAACGTGGACAAAGAAACTCTCTTCCTCCGAGCTCAAGACCGTCACCTCTTTGTCATCTTGGACAATGCTTTTCTCTTCTAGGGTCTATATATTTTTTTTTAAAAAGGAAAACATGAGTAATTGGTAAGATGATTCAGAAGACAAAAAAATTCTAGTAAAAAATTTGAGTTGTATCTTGGTATTGTGAAAAACATCACCTTAGTTGGATAGTTCATACATTAGCTAGTAGTTCATACTCTATACTAAAAAGATGTACCTGCTTGTGAGGAGAAGAAAGGCTTGATGCTGACACACACATAGAATAAACCAGTTTATAAGTGCCTGTTAGCTGTGGATTTTGAGAGACCAAATCAATTACAAACTTTTAGAAAGAAAATATACTGAAAGCCCAGTAAGAACACAGTAGGCTCCATTGAAGGGAAGTTTATTCCCCAAACACCATTAACATTTAAGGAATATTAGACACGGGAGCTGGTGAGATGGCTCAGCGGGTGAAGGTGCCTGGTATGCAAGCCCGATGACGTGTGTCCAGTCCGTGGGCTGTGTGTAAATGTGGAAGGCAAAAACCAAATGCACGTTTTCCTCTGATCTCCACCCACATGCTGTGGCGCACGTGCCCCTTCCCCCTCTTCCCCTCCCCCCCCCCCTCATTTCAAGGTACAAAAAAGAAATACTAGACATGGAACAGGAAACATGGCATACTCACCCAGGTGGGCTAAGCAAAGCCCACAGTGAGAAGGCCAAACAATGGCTGCAGGTAAGCCACACTTCGGTGGATAGAATTCCCAATACTATGAGAATTATTATCAGGCTAATTGGATTTGGATAAATTTGAGTGAAATCCAATTTCCCTCTCTCTTGTATGCATCATCTTTACAAAAGGTTTCTTTATTTAATTTATGCATCTCTGCTTGTGTACTACATGAGTGCAGGACCTTTGGAGGTCAGAAGAAAGTGTTGGAGCCCTGGACCTGGAGTTACAGGTAGTTATGAACCACCATGAGGGTAGTGAGTGGGAGCTGAGCCTGAGTCCTCTTCAGTAGCAGTGCTGGCTTTTTACTGCTGAGCCATCTCTCTAGTTCCCTACTTTCATTTTATTAAAAAAATCGAAATGGACTGGAAAAATAGCTCAGCAGTTAAGGGTACTGGCTGCTCTTCCAGAGGAGCAGGGTGTGATTCTCAGTACCCACATGATGGCTCACAGCCATCTGTAACTCCACTTCCAAGAAATATCCAATGATGTCTTCTGGTCTTCACGGGCACTAGGCATGTATTTGGAAACAGATATATGTGTAGGAAAAACAACCAAATGCATAAAAAACTTTTCCCAACAGTCAATGTTGTGAAAGTGTCATATATCAATCTGTTGATTTCATTGGTTAAGTAATAAAGAAACTGCTTGGCCTCATAGCTTAGAACATAGGTGGGTGGGGTAAACAGAACAGAATGCTGGGAGGAAGAGGAATTGAGCTCAGACTCGATAGCTCTGCTCTCCTGGGCAGACGCGATCAATGCAGCTGTTGTTAGGTGGTGTATCCCTGTGAACATCATCCATGGATACATAAGTGCATCTTCCAGCGTGTGAATAGACAGACACAAAATCCTGGAATTGTGTGGATAGGGTTATGATATATATAATCTTCTTCCATTTATCAGCCCCCCCCCCCCCTCTTTTGAGACAGAGTCTCTCCGTGTAGCCCTGGCTGTCTTGGAACTCAATCTATAGACCAGGCTGGCCTCGAACTAAGAGATCCTTCTGCCTTTGCCTCCCAAGTGCTAGAATTAGAGGTGTGCACCATCACTGCCTGGCTGCACCATTTTCAAACGACAACAGTTTAAAGTTATAGTCTACAAGAAAGTGTACACAGGAAAAGAGAGACAGAGGCGATAGTAGGCGACCCTATCAGATGTCAAGACTTCATGTAGGAAATTCTATTCCCAGCATTCTTGTAACCTGATCGCCACAGACAGACTACAGAAATGATGCTAATTAGCCAGAAGAATTCAAGGTTTGCTGTCACTGGCCTGCAAGTGTCTGCTGATCCCATCACTCAGAGGATTGCTCCCGTTGATACTTAAGTCAGACTGGGAAACTACCACCAGGTGGTGCCAAACTGACTGAGCCTGGAAAGGATCTGCGCGAGCTTCTTTCAGAAACCTGAAGTCACAACCCATACAGCTTACGTGACCTGAGTTTCCGACTTTGCTCAACCTAACAGTGGAGGTGGAGCAGTAAAAGGTGTTTTGCTGGGCTGTCAACATAGCCTACTTGGTGAGATCCAAATCCTGTGAGAGATCCTGTCTCAAAGAAAACAAGGCAGATGACTTCTGAAGAATACGTGTGGTGGTTCTCTGGCCTCCACATGCACAACTGTACATATGAGCGCGTGCGCGCGCACACACACACACACACACACACACACACACACACACACACACAGAGGAAAATTCTAAGTTGCTTCATAAGATCAGCAAGAATGCATATTTTCCTAGGTGTGGTGGTGCGCACACCTCTAACCCTAGCACTAGGAAGGCAGAGACAGGTGAATCTCTGTGAGTTCAAGGCCAGTCTGGTCTACATAGCAAAGTCTACATAGCTAGTCAGAGCTACATAGTGAGACACTGTCTCAAGAAAAATTTATGGTTTTTTTTGTTAGTTTTCCTGTGTGTGTGTGTGTGTGTGTGTGTGTGTGTGTGTGTGTGTGTGTTTGTGTATGGAGGCCAGAGGTCGACATTAGGCATCTTCCTCTGTCGCTCTCTCACTGAACCTGTAGCCTGAGGATTCTGTACAGCTGGCTGGTCAGACAGCTCTCAGGATCTGTCTGTCTCAGCACCTCCATGATGGGTTACAGATACACCACTGTACTTGCTACTTTTATGGGTGACTCGAACTTGGGTTCTCTGTAAGAGCAGTATGTGCCTTAACTGCTGAGCCATCTCTCCAGCCCTTTATTTATTTTTGAGACAGGTTCATAAAGACGAGGTTAGCCTCAAATTTTCTATGTGGCTGAGGCTGACCTTATTCTTCTGCTTCCATGGCCCAAGTGACAGAATACAGAATACACCAAGCTCTTTTATTTTAAAATTAATTTTTAGGCTTAGTACATAAAGTAATGGAGTCCATGGTAGAAGAGAGTGTGTCATTTTTGAACCTTAGAACATTATTTAGAGTTTCTTTTCTTTCTTTTTTTCCTTTTTGAGATATAGTCCCTCTATGTGAGTTTGAGGACAGCCTGGTCTACGGAGATTCTCCTGCCTCTGCCTCCTGAGTGCTGGGAATAAACAGATGCACCATCATACATGCAAGAGTTCATTTACTTTTAAAGGTATTTTTTGCCTTAGATGGTGAATAGAGAAAACAACAGTGGCCTCAATGAAACACTTTTTAACTAAGCTTTCCCTACATACTGCACACATATGCACTTTATGATCACTTGGAGAGGATAACCTGCTGCTGTTTCCAGATTTTACAGGCCAGGCTAGCAAGTCACAGAAGTTAGGTGATGTGAATGCAGGTAGAGGATACACTGCCTAGAACATCAGAAGAGTATAACAGGCAGGGAGAAGAACGGAGAAGTTACCAATAGAACCTGGAAATATTTTTTTTTTTTTTTTTTTTGAGACTGGGTCTCTACATAGCCCTGGCTGTCCTGGAACTCAAGAAGCAGACCAGGTTGATTTTGGACTCACAGAGATCTGCCTGTCTCTACTCAAGAGAGTCTACTGGTATTAAAGGTGTGCACCACCATGCCCAGACAAACGGCTTGTAGAGATGATTAGTTTTACCCTATAAAAATAAATGCAAATCTTTGTAGTGATGATAGTGCCCTCTAGCATTCAATAATTAACGAGATATTAATTAATGAAATAGTAAGTATAAGGATCAGTAGATACTGAAACACAGCACCCTTGGGCAAGCTAGGTATTTGCTTTAGTGCTATGTATCACCTCTGGCCCTAATAAATATTTATGAGGCATCACTGCACCAGGCAAACCTAAATCACCAAATATGACTCGTTTTCCTTTGACATATATTTCAGTCATAAAAACCTCCTCTCCACAAAGGTATGTGAAGGAGAACTACTACAGTCTACTCACCAGGAAAAGCCTGAGAAATCCCTAGTGATTTACCTTCCCTCTCCTTCAGACTGCTGCTCTCCCCGCGAGTTCTATTAAGCATCCATTCCAGAAGGCTTTACTGCCCGCTGTCACATACATTAGGCTACACACTGGCATCATAAACTCCTCTGTCTTTCCACCTACATAACGAAGTCCATGCTGATTGCCCCCTGTTGCCTCCCATAGCACAGGTCTGTGGGTAATCCTCAGGGGCTGAGAGTGAAATTCCTGCCTTGGCAGCAGAGGATGGCAGAAAGTGCATCAAGTCACAGCCACAAGGCTCGTTCTTTCTGTCATGACCCCACCATTGTTTTAACGCTTCTGAATCTTAGTTTCCTTTTGCACAAAAGATTCCTATTACATAATGAGGACACAGAAAACGGGTGTTTGAGCCCATTCAATTCTCTAAAGTTTAACTTATTTACTGAAACTGCCACTTAGGGCCTACTTTTTTATAGGTAGCTAATTGATGAAGCGAGACATTTATAAACAGGAAAGACTTAGGGAGAAATTAAAGATGGCTTCAAAAGTCTACCTGAGCCCTTTGATGTTTTCCCATAAAGCACTGTGAGCTTAGTCTCTGCCTTCACACACCTGACAGAAAAAGTGAGGAAGATGACCATGTTTCTTTGCTTAAAGCATGACCTTTTATGGTCGGAGGCAAGATTGGAGAAGGAAAGTGGTGGCTCTGAGCCCAGACAGAAGCTGGTGTTGTGTCTGGCTAGCAGGCCATGCTTGCAGTGGCTAACTAGAAAGTGAAAATGGAAGACCTGGTGAGGAGTGCTAGCTCACCTTCCCAGCACACATGTGTTTCTGATGGGCATTCAACTAGTCAAAGCCCTGTTATACACTAAAGACCCTTGACCGGGGGAGGACCCAAAACAGGGTCATGTACACATTGGGTACTTATCAAATATGTGTTTAATTAAATTGTTGAAACACTTTGACTGTTCATCACTTGACTTGTCGCAAGGCCTGATGGTATAAGGCTGGAGCAATGGCTTTATATCCCACTGTAGAAGGGAATAGGAAGGGAGTGGGCACTACCTAGGTTGTTCTGCGAAGAAAACTGCTCCACAGACAATCTCAAACAAGGGTCAACGGATTAGGAGTCAGTATGAAAGTTGCTGTTTACCTTCCTTCCATGGGGACAACCACAGGGTATCAACACATATAAACTTGTACTAATTCTGACTAAGTGTGAGAGATGATCTAGACTATTTTAAAGACACAATGAGCGAATGTAGAAGCCAGAACCTTTCAGATGTTGATGATCCCTTGTCTGAGAAACTTGGGACCCGATGGGCTTCAGATTTTGTCATCTTTCAGATCTGGGAACCTTGGCCCAGACTGTACAAGCTGGATATGCCCGGCTAGGCAAGAGCTTTATCAGACACTAAGAAGAGAGTCAGCAGCTCCTGTGCTACGCAGTGTGGTGGCTCCCCTCACCTGAGCCTTTGCTTTCTATGGTTTAAAAATATTAAGTGGAAAATGCCACCAATAAATAATTCATAAGTTTTTTTTTTTTTTTTTTTTTTTTTTTTGGTTTTTCGAGACAGGGTTTCTCTGTGGTTTTTTTGGAGCCTGTCCTGGAACTAGCTCTTGTAGACCAGGCTGGTCTCGAACTCACAGAGATCCGCCTGCCTCTGCCTCCCGAGTGCTGGGATTAAAGGCGTGCGCCACCACGGCCCGGCAATTCATAAGTTTTAAATCACATGAGTGGAAGAACAATATTTCTTGCTGTTTTTTCTGTCCTGGGAGGTAGAGGTGGTGTAGATGTGGACATGACTCACCTGTGTCCATCACATCCCTATCGGACTACCTGCCCACCAATCTTCACTATCTTGGTGATCAGATCAACAGCCATGGCATCATCACACGTGGATACCAGTGACTGGTGCTATCTGAAGTTTCAGGCATCTATAGGGGAGGACAGCCTAGGCCATTTCCATAGGGCTGCGGGTTTAAAGCAACCCTTACAGCAACAGCTACACACTTACAAATACAGCACAGACTCACAGCGGTGGCCTCGCACAGGAATCCTTTAGGTTCCTTATTCCTTCGTTTTACAAAGGATGTTGCTTTTAGACTGAGAGTCTTCAGTTAGCTATCTGACTATGTGCAAGAAATTAAAACCATTTCCCCATGTTTACTTGAGAAGAATAATCTGAACGAGGTGTCAAAGGCCAGTCATTCAGGATCTCAGGAAGGTATTCGGTGGCTGCTGGCTGATGACACACTGAGCGGTCATCACGCATGCTGAGTCCAGGTGGCACTTACTTCCTGCTGGGACTTTAAGACGATCCTGCCTACGTAGCCTTCTTCTGGGAACCAGCTGTTTAAAATCTGCACGATATCTTCTTCTGGACCCACAGCTCTCTGGAATGGCTGTTTCTTGCACTCACTCTTCTCCTTAGATATAAAATGCTTCTCTTCCATCAGAAAACAGTCTGTGGCGGTGAGTTTGTTGTCTTGGTCTGTCACCAGAATCTAAAGAAGAAGCAAGGGCAGCATTAGGTACATCTCTGAAGAGTGGCACAAACTTAGCACGGGTCTGTTTTCCTAAGCTTCTGACAGGTTTGCTGGGCAGTTTATAAGCGATGCCTACTTGGGAGTGTGGCACAATTCTTTCCAGAGCTGTAATAATTCTTATATGTCCCAAACGGATAGTTTATGCTCACTCTGGGCAAAGGCACAATTTATTTATAAACCCCATACAGCATAACTATTTTTTTCCCACTGCTGCAATGAGAGATTCTATTGAATTAAAACCTCAGGTTTCTTACTCCGTGAACTTGGTTCTTTGAAACATTGCAACAAAGGGCTGATGCAAAGAACCCTGTGCAGCCTGAAAACACCATCTCTTTTTTCACTGTGGAAACAACCATCCTGTCGTGGAAGGCTCACAAGGCTAAGGTCTCATCTGGTAATTCTCCTTTCGGGAGATTCCTGACTCTGTGTCCAAAGAGTTGTTTCTCTGTGGACTCTGGCCTGCACAATCCGATGGAGTGGTTAAGACAGAGCTTTGAAGTTAGTCCTAGGCCTCAGATTTCCATTTAAGACTTATTTGTTTTGACTTGAGAACATCTCAGTGGTAGAGCACTTGCTCAGCTTAGCGTGCATGAGGGAGTGTATCTATAAAATGGGAATGCTCACAGTAACAATCTATTCTTTGGGCTTATGATGGAGGCATTAAGCACCATGCAAGACATTAGGAGCACTCAACAAGTGCCAGCCATCATTAGAGTCTTGCTGGTGTTGTCTTTCTCACTCCTGTCGTATAGATCGCTGATGAAGTGACAGTAATAATGAAGACATCTTCTTGTTCCCTTCCCGTGAGAGGAGGCTGCATGGTGGGAGCCTACTGCCACCACCTGGCATGGATTAAGCCAACACCATCTCTCCAGGTTCCTCAATGATGAAATGGCCATAGTTAATATTTCTCACGTGGCGGGGAAGCACAATGTAAGGTGCTAAGGGTGGTAGGAACAGAAAATTCTCCCAACTCTTATCCCTCTGCTTGAGCCCTTATCCTAAAGCTGCATGCTAGTAATTCCATGGGGGCCAAGGTAAACAATTTGGATCATGCACACATATGCTTCTATAAGAAGGAGTCAGGGTGGCGAGTTTCCAAAGGTTCTCTTGGTGCTGTCATCTCCTCACGAAACTCAACACCCCTTTCTCTCAGCACTGAGGACTCATCTGTTTATTTGAATGGGGTGAAAATATGGTTCTGCTTTCATTAGTGGCTGTGGGAAGTTCCCTTGATTTTATAGACTCTTTGTAGTGATTTGATACTGAACCTTATGAATTAATTGACTAAAAAGCCATCAAGGAAAATAAAACCAAATCTTTGGCAGTAGTTTCTGTTTGGTTGTCTGTAAAATTTGGACCTTAAAGCTGTTTACTATGATGCTACTTAAGTCAGTTATAAAATATTGGGCAAAATGCTGCACTATCCAGATAGATGTGCTCCTAAATGATAGAGATAATTAATATTAATAATATAATAATATTAATATTTATGCACTACTGCTCAAATGGCTTTTAATTCTGCCATGCATCATATGGTTCCTGCTACGTTTCACCATATACATCGACTTTGAAGGAATGCCCAGGGTACTCCTCTTGGTCAGTGCTCTTCTTGGTCTACCCTCAAGGAGTAGTAGTTCTAAAACAGGCTAACGATGAAAGAGTGTGTGGGGAATCTCCTAAGGTTGAGCTAGCCTGTCTAGTGGTACCAAGAACCCTGACACTATTCTTAGGATTTCAAACAATCCAAAGATATGTCAGCAAAGCCAGGAGGACTGTAAATTTAAGGTCAGCTTGGGGGAGTCCTGTCTCAAAATTAAAATAAAAGGTCTGTGGTTGTAGCTCAGTGGTAGAGCACTTGCCTAGCATGCTCAAGGCTGTAGGTTCAAGCCCGACCATGTAAAGATAAACAAACGGACTATAGATAAAGAAATAGAGGATGTATCATCAACATGGACCTTTACGGATTTATGTGAATACATATATGCATATATATTTGCACACACACATACGTTTTGGAGACTGAATTTCTTTAACCATGGGTTCAGTGGACTTGCCTGTTGGAGAAGCTGCTTTGCCTTGGTGCCTCCATTTATAGTGAAAACAGCAAAGGGCTCTGGACCTGGGACACCATGCACGGTGACTCTGTGAGTCTGAGAACATTTCCTCTCTTCAGAATTAAACATCTGTCAATGAAGAGCACATGGTTTTTCGTGCATCCTCAATAACACAGAAGTTCTAGGCTCTATTCAACACAACATTTCTAGGACCCACGTGTAACCTGATGCATGCTGATGCGGTGGTCTCCTCACCAGCCATGAGGAAATCCAGTCACCAGAGTACTAACTTCCTGAAATGACAGCTTCTTTCGAGCATGAGCGGGGATTGCTCTCCTATGAAACACGTGCTGGTTTTCACTTTTTAAAAAAAATATTTATTTATTCATTATGTATACAATATTCTGTCTGTGTATATGCCTGCAGGCCAGAAGAGGGTACAAGATCCCATTACAGATGGTTGTGAGCCACCATGTGGTTGCTGGGAATTGAACTCAGGACCTTTGGAAGAGCAGGCAATGCTCTTAACCTCTGAGCCATCTCTCCAGCCCCCTAGTTTTCACTTTTTAAAAGCTCCTTGGGTGATACAAACGTGAGCCAAGGTTTTTATAGTGTGATGCAAAAAAGAAAAAAAAAAGGAGAAAGGAAGGCAACCCAAGAAAAGAAGGGCAGGGGTACACAGAGAAGAAAGAGAGAGGCAAGGGAGAGAGAGGCAAGAGGAGAAAGCAGGACAATATAAGATGAAGGTGGTCCAAGAAAGTGCCTGAGCCTGTGAACACAGAGGGAAATTGGACACACTGTCACATATATTTTTAATTTCTAGAGGAAGAAAAAATAGAATTAAGCAGTAAATTAGAGCAGTGCCCTTGTTTAAATAAACGACCCCAGCTGAGAGGGGCAAGCCCTGGTCCAGTGGCTCTTCAGCATCACTGGATGTGGAGTCTTAACCAGTGCATTAGGGCGGATATAAGCACCAAGTGTCAGCCATTGGTGTTATCATTTCCATGGCTGCCTAATTAACGACTCCTTGGCCCCTCTGTTGTACCACAGGGGAGTCCCTCGTCAATGTAGCAGTCCTGTAGATGTATGCTGGGTGAAATAAGAACTTAATTACCAAAGAGGCTGGCATGCTACTGCCAGAGGTATTTTCTTCCATCCTTCTGCTGTTGATGAATAGGCTGGAGATTTCCAATATTTCGTTGTGGAGGTTCCGCAGCTGAAGATGTCGATAACCTGGAGGGATGCGGAATTGGGGAAAGCCTGTTAAGCAAGCCCAGCTGAGCTCTACAGATATTTCCATGGACGTCAATCCATTTCCAGAATGGGCAGTGGATGGTAACAGGCAAGCCAGCAGAAATCGTTTCCTGTGAGAGAGAGCTGTCCCCTGGGGGAGGTTCCTGCACTGTCAATGAATAATCAACTTGTCCAGTACTCTTTCTAACTTAGACTCAAATAGGCAATCATTAAACTCAAACGACAAAGAAATAGAGAATCCTGATGGTTTTGACACCAAAGCAGCTACTATCTCTGCTTTACTAAAGGTTAATATCCACTTTAGAAAACCTTTCATTATAAAATATTTTTTTTTTTTTTTTTAAAGATTTATTTATTATGTATACAACATTCTGCCTCCATGTATGCCCGCATGCCAGAGGAAGGCACCAGATCTCATTACAGATGGTTGTGAGCCATCATGTGGTTGCTGGGAATTGAACTCAGGACCTTTGGAAGAGCAGACAGTGCTCATAACCATTGAGCCATCTCTCCAGCCCCCTATAAAATATTTTAATAGCAAGAGATCATATATAAATATAAAATGCAGCAATATGCAGACAGTAAAAATTGTACTGGAGCTGTATGATTATTAATATAGGAAGGTGCGCACTATACACATTAAAAATAGAAAACCAGGAAATCTTAAAACATTAGGATTAGGAGGAAGTCTATTTGCTAATCGTGTATCTCATTGCCATACACATGGGCAGAGGAATAGAGCTTGCGATGGATGCTTATCTAAAGTGATTAGACTGGGGAATGACACACAGATACTCTTGAAACAACTAACTTTTGCTTCTCTGTCCTTCCTCACACTTCTCTAGTAATTGTGAAGCCTTAATTATGGACCCCTGCTGGGAGCCGTGGACTTCTTTGGGGAACAATGCCTGAGAATAGCACTATTGGCTCTCCTTGGGGCAAGACCACCGCAGGCTCTACCTCGTTTTAAAGCTTTGAGTGGAATGATTCTCTGAGCTGTTATTGCCGAACTGTTGTTTTCCACAACTGCAAAACGAAGAAACACAAGGTCTTCAAAGTGAACCCGGAAGAGAAACTGTTCGTTCCACATGGGGTTAAGAGTGTTTCGGTGGATGGGCTTCGTGCGGAAATGGCAGCTGTCCAGCGGCATGCCCAAGACGTCAACCTCGATGCACGAACTTCCGGTGCTGTTACTGGGGCACACGTTTTGGCCAGAGATGATCTGAATAAGGACGATAAAGGATCAAGGTCACAGAGACAGGAGAGAAGCACAGAAACCACCAGTTCTCTTAGCTTCTGTCCACAGAGAACGCTGCAACGGATACGGTGAGTGATTAGTAAAAATCCTTGAACAAACACAGAGATTGTCATCAGGTAATCATGTGGCTAGAAGGCTAGAAAATCCTATTGTGCTTATATCATTCACCTGAACTGAACCTCTCGCTGGACAAAGTTTGAAATATGATAAAAAAGAAACAATGACATGAAATGGCATTTCTTAGATGCCAAGAAGAAAGAAGACCTATTTCATGCAAACAGGAGTTTGCCATTTATTTTCTATTTTAAATGCTGCAGAATTATATTTTACAACTACAAAATCTTCTTCAATAGTTTTGAAGCAAGTCATGGAATACTGCTAACAAAAATTAATTCATAGCTGAATAAAAGAAACAGATGAAATGGGTGTACAATGCTCTAAGTATGGGTCTGAGGAGAAGTCTTATTGTAGATGTGAGGGAGAGTACAGTCAGAGGCATCGGGAATGGTTCAGACTGAACATGGCTGGTAGACTGAACTGGACCATGGGATGAGAGGGGGAGGGGAGAGGGGAAAGCCAGAAGCCAAGAGCCAGGAGAGTGGGAACCAAGGAGAGGCAGCCAAGAGACAAAAAGGGCAAAAGGACCGAGTAGCCAAAGTAGCTAGGTTGTATAGGAATCAGAGAAGCTGGGGATAGGGAAGTCCAGCCTTGGGCTGGAGAGTTTAGGATAGGGGACAGGGTAGACATCTCTGTTGCTGAGAGAGGCTGGCAGACAGCGACCACTTTGCTGTTAATAGGCACCTTAGTTACCATTCTCCCGGGTTTCCGTGAGACCTACAGTAGCCTTCGGTAGAAAGATAAACCAACATTCTACCCTTACTAAAACGGTCTAATACAAAACAGACAACTGCTCTCCCAGCCTAGGGCAAGAGACAAAGTAAGTTAGGTGATGGGAGAACGTGTGAGCAGAGTTATCGCGGGGATTTGGAATGTCATGAGGATACTTCCTTTGGGAAGTGAGGAATGAGATTTAAAGATGGAGAGAAGAAATAACCTCGGTCTCTCTCTCTCTCCCCTCTCTGTTAGCTAAGAGGGAACAAATTTTTGAGGAAGTAGAGGTGACTAATGACCTGCAGTCCACTATTCGAAGGCAGCAATCAGCAATCTGGAGAGTTTTGCCAACCATTTCTAAGACAAAGCAGGAATCAAATCGAATAATTCCACCTGCTTGTCTCAGAAACACAGAGTCTGTGACAGTGTGCCAACCTCAGCCACTGCTTTCTGAGAAACAAGAAATTATTGTGGGAACCTGCATGCTCTGAAACACGAGCAGTTCATATTTCTCCCAGAGGCTTACGTGTTACATGGCTCTGGCAACAGGAGTACTCACAGTTAAAGAATAGATAGCTGGGTCCATGTTGTCCAGGTCTCTTTCCAGGGGAGAAAACTTCTGGTACATGGGGCAACTTTTATCCCACAGGACCGGGGGCTTCAAAACGTAACCGCAGCCACCATTTGCCTCAAACATTGCAGCATTTAAATGTAAAGGAAGATCTGCAGAACAAACAAGGCCAAGATTACCCGTTACTTCATGAAGAAGAGACAATTAGCCATTTGCTCTGGGCTGGCTAGTTTTTGTCAACTTGACACAGCTGGAGTTATTTGGGAAGAGGAATCTCAGCTGAGAAAATGTCTCCGTCATATTGCCTGTAGGCAACGCTGTAGGCTATTTCCTTGATGAGTGACGTGGGAAGGCCCAGCCCACTGTGGGTCATGCCACTCCTAGGCAGGTGGTCCTGAGTTGTTTAAGAAAGCTGACTGAGCAAGCCTTGGAAAGCAAGCCAGTGAGGCATGTTCCCATATTGCCTCTGCTTCACTTCTTGCCTTGAGTTCCTGTCCTGACTTCCCTCGGTGTGAAGGAGTGTGAACTGGGAGCTGTAAGCAGAAACATACCCTTTTATTCACCGTGCTTTTGGTCATGGTATTTTAGTAACAGACACCCCGAGACACACTCCGTAGCAACTGATGGTTGCTAACTATGTTCCAGCTTGTGTTAGCAGGCCCAGAGGTACAGGGGTGCAGCAGGTAATAGGGATGATGATGATGGTGATGACGATGACGATGATACCTCACCACCACCAGAAAAACCCTTTCCTCATAGTTGCTGGAAATGTCCCATGTTCCAATGCCAAGCTAGGTTCTGCCCTTAAAAACTCCTTTTACAAGGAAAATATCATCACATACATCAGACATCTTGCGTAGAATCCCTTATTTTATGCTGGTTTGGAACAAAAATCATTATTTTGGGAAAGAATCATTCGATTTTCTCATCTATAAATACCAAACCATGCAGATAATTTTACGGCAAATTCTCGCTATTTCAAAAGTAAGATAAAATGTGAAAATCAAAAGTAAGATAAAATCTTAATGATACAAGAAAGAAAAACGGTATTTTGTTGAAATTGTAATTTCAGGCCATAATTCTTTTTAACCTCTCTTTATAGTTAAATATGAAAAAGTCGTGACATATGATTCACATCATTTCCAGTCTCCTCAATCATAAACTTTAGGAACCCTTACAAAGATTTTGAGTGTTTTGTCGCCAGATTTTATTTGGCGCAGTTTTTGATGAATGACTGCACCGTTTCTGGACTCTTCCACGCTCACATGCTCATCTGATGGCTCAGTCTGTATGAACGTGGCCCAAGTGAGCAAAAGGTTTATGAGACACACCTGACAAATGTTCCCGCTGGTAGATTCCTTCCATGTGCCGAATGAACTTTGCTTCATGAGCCGACATCAAGGAAAAGTGCACTAAGTGCGTTTGAACAACAAAGGCTTGGCCCCTACTCTGGTGTCTTGAGTATAAATTTTTTCTACGCATCTGAGGTTGGCCAAGAGCATGTGCAGGAATTCCTGGAGAAGATGTACTAGGCACATCAAGCTCCTTGGGCCTTGGTCTCATCTGTTGAATTGGTGCAAAGCACCCATTTGTCAGGTTCCTTCCAGGGCTGATGTGACTGGACTTCAAGAGGCTGTGCTGTCCCTCCCCTGGCCACTCTGTGACCATGAAACAGACACAGCTAGGGTGGCTGAGGGAGTGAGGCAAACGAGCTCACCTGAGGTGGTTAACTATGAAATGGATATTTACCCAGTTTGGAAACACAGCATCCGTAATCTCAAAATCCAAAACCGGATGCAACTTTATGAGCACCGATCTGACACCACAGTATAAAAATCCCTGTCTGATCTCATCATGATCAGGTGCAGTCAAACAGTCTCTGTCTGCATATATTCAAAAAATCTGAAAGGGGGGACCCCAAACCCACAAAACTTCAAGCTCAAACACTTCTGGCCATAAGCATTTTAGATAAAGGATAACCAATTAACATTCTTAGCAACAGTAACAGTGGCTCAAACTTAACAACTTTAACTTCAGGGTTTGGAGCCAGACCTTCCTAGCACTGTGTCTAACTTAATCACTTTTATTTTATTTTATTTTACTTTTCAAGACAAGGTTTCTCTGTGTAAAAGCCCTGGATGTCCTAGAACTAGCTCTGTAAACCAGCCTGGCCTGGAACTCACAGAGATCCCCCTGCCTTTGCCTCCTGAGTGCTGGGATCAAATGTGTGCACCACCACTGCCTGGCTCTATTAGCTTTTTAAAACTTTTCTTTTTAAGACCATGTAGACCATGTGTAGACCTGTGTAGACCATGCTGGCCTCAAACTCATAGAGACTGGTCTGCTTCTGCCTCAGGGTGGCAGAATTCCAGAGACAGGGATCTGCCTAAGTCTCATTAAGTGTGCCACTTCCAGCTTGTAAAACCCCTAAGGCACCTTTTTTTTATTTAATTTTTTTTTTAAGCTAAAATCCCCTTTGGTACTACAATATGTAAAACTGATTTCTGTGAATCTTCTCAGTTTGAAATGAAGAGGAGCTCAACTCAAATCTAGTCTTCTTATTGTCTCCTCGGGGAGGCCTAATGGTCATCTGCATTTTGGCAACCTGTGTTTGTAACCAAATGCAAGAAAGTACATGAATCAGTCCATCCTGATTGGCCCATCTGAATCAATGACTGTGAGGGCAAATCAGACGTACCACTACCTGCATGGTCTCCTGATGCTAAAAACACTGTGGTAGGCAGATAGATGCTGCACTATGAAAACTGCATATCTAATCCCATAAAGCATAACAAACGCCTTTTAGAAAGTTCTTCTGACTGGGGTTGCAATGCTTACATTCTTGTGGGATCTGTGTATGGAGTGGTATTCATTCTGGCCCAGAGGAAAGAACTGGGTGGAGTGTTGCCAATAGTAACCACAGCTTCACATATGAGCTTTAGGTTTGCAGGCTCAATGGTCACTTTGATTGAGCATGGACCTGCTGATCTCTCCTGACCTTCTTGGAGTTGACAGTGGGCTGGAAGCTTGGGAACGGAGGGTCCTAGTTTCATAGACACCCCTGGAAGACACCAAGCTCCCCTGACATCTACAAAATGGCAAAGTAACTGAGCCCAGTGAGATAAGGAAGCTGCCGGGCACAGGAAGAGTCTTGGAAGATCAGGAGCTTCTTCACCTGGGAATTATTTTGAATAACTGAGAAGTAGTTGTTCTGATATTGATGGCCTAGCTGTCTGGATTCTCAAGCCATAGAGAAAGAAGTACCTGGAAGATGTCAAGTTAGTGTTTGAAACTGTAAGCTACCATCTCAATTAAATGCTTTCCTTTATAAGGGTTGCTATGGTCATGGTGTCTCTTCACAGCAAAAGAAACACTAAATAAGACACCTTTCTTTCCTTCTTTCTTTCTCTTTCGCTCTTTTTTATAATTTATTTACTTTTATTTTATGTACACTGGTATTTTGCCTGCATGTATGCGGGCTGTGTGAGGGACTCAGACGATATGGAACTGGAATTACAGACAGGTGTGAGCTGCCACGTGGGTGCTGGGAACCCCCATTTTTTTTTTTTCTTTAAGTGGCTTCTTGTCAGGTATTTTTGTCACAGTGGGGATTAACTAAAGTGTCAACATGAAAAGTAACAGATCTGGGTCAAAAAACAAACAAACAAACAAAAACCCCCAGACCCATAGGTTCAGATTGCAGTGAGGCTGACCAGGACAGACTGCTTCAGCTCACAGCAACTCATATTTATTGATCATCTACTGTGTACAAAGTGTTGAATGAGACTTCAGTCCCGATCGCATGAATGAAGGCCTGTCTTACAAAGGGACCCGTAGATGCTGCACGTGGCTAGTGCCGTGTACAACAGCAGTGCATGTGAACTGAACCGAGAGGGATCAGAGGAGAGCACTCCTCCTTGGCTGCCAGGCTGTGCAGAGAACCTTGCGGATGGCCACGCAGCAGTCATCTGCGTCCCTTGAGTGGGGCAGCCCCAACAGGTGCTCCCTGCTTGATCTGGGGAGACTGGAGTCTGCAGAGGGGAGTGGAAGGCACTCAGGTTCAGTTTGCGTTGGGAACTGGTGTGTGCTCAAGAGTGGCAGCTTCTTATGTTCCCTTTAGCCAGGGTGCCCTTTGCCATCCTTGGAGCCAGCATGTCTGCGCCAGTCCTGGCACTTCAGGAGCAGGGCACGTCCCAAGCCAGGCGTTCGTACATTTCCTTAAGGAAAGCTTTCTGCTAGCTTTTTCAGTGCATGTAAAAACTTAAGTAGCATAATAGCCCAGGAAACCCTGGACCCAGGGCTACAGACAGAGCCAAGGAGGTGAAGCTCAGGCCACTAGCGACAGAGAAGAAAAGAAAAAGAAAACTTTTACGACTCTGAAAGTATTTTGCCATTATTTCCATTTGTGAGTCCAAATCATCCTGCTTTTACAGCTTATCAAATGCCCTTAAGGAGAGTGAACATTTGAGCCGCGCTTTTCCTGTGCTAGGAGCTTTTTGAGTTGCTGCTGCTTCTACACCGTCCTAGCTACGCTCAGCTGGAAACGGTAAATACGATTGAGGGTGAAATAAAGCATGGCGAATATTGGTAAGCTGGTGTCTCTGGTGTCTGACACCAGAGACAGGCACCTCGCTAACCCGGAGCTAAGAGCTGTGGTCTGATCTCAGCTCCAGGCGAGGCCACACTGTGGTTTCTGGGTCAGCACAGGTTCAGATTTGGGTCACGTGAGATGAGCCGTGGGGCTGCTGGCACCTCCGCTGGTCAAAGGAAAGGCTAGACTTCGCACGAGTTTCTAGGAAACATCACTCATTTTCTTTCAGCACCACATGCAAACAAAATGTCTTATTCCCCAGACTCGCAGAGATCCTGAACTTAATCACTGCAAGGCTCTCGGCAGCCTTGGAACCAAGCATCTGAATCTACTACGTTTTTCTTTGAGACAAGCTCTCTATGTCGCCATCCTTGGGCGTGGCAGCTTTGCCCCTCAGCTTCTGGAGTGCTGGAATTTGAAAGAGGTACGGCGCCACCCTAATCACAGAGCTTCTTTCTGCATTGCTGGAACAAGGGGTTAATTAAGCGATGGTAGGAAATTCCTGCCCTCGTAAAGCTTTAAATTTCAGCTGGCTATAGGTCAATCAGGAGCAGTTTGAGTTTAAAAGGTGCCCTTTAAAAAGAGTCACCGCCCACTTCTCTATCAGATCAACTCCGAAACATCAGGGGCTCAAGCCCTATCAACTTCCTATTTCCCATCCTTTGTCTTCCTCCCCCACAGATGTGTGCCCCAGTCTGGGACTCGATCTCGAGAAAACAGATGTTTATGGGATTGTGTTTGCTGAACATGAGAAGATGAAGAGAGAGGTGAGGACACAGGTCCCTTACCATCCGTCTGGTAGTTGAGGGCTACAAGCTGTATGCCGTGGAGCCAAAACATGATGGGGTTGGGATTGGATGAGTCGATTCGGGTCGCCGCGGGGTAGGTCCTCAGCAGCTGGCAAGCTGTGTGCTGGATCAGTTTCTGAGAATACCTGCGACACAGACGTTTGGCGGCATTTTCATTCAGTGATGAGATATGATAGCATTTGGGAGTTCTAATGATAGCGCTGAGGGACGTGCTTGGGCTGAGTGGAGAAGATTCCTCCCAGGTTTGTCGAATTCCTTCAAAGGAACCTAGACCCCCCGAAAAGATCAGCCTCTGATTAATGTCAAAAACCTCAAAGATTTTAGAAAGAGGAATCTCAACAGCACACCAAATGCACAGATGCAACAAAGAAACAGAGCAGATTACACCTTAAATTTTACTTGTGAGTTAGTTTGCTGCCTTGAACATGGTGGTTATTGAGTTTTAAAATGAGGGTAGCAAGATGGGGTGTGACTCAGTGGTAGGGCTCACACCTAGCATGTACAAGGATCTGGATTTAATTGCCAGCACCAATAAGTAAGTAAGAAAGTATTAAATAAATAAACAAATGAAACAAGTAATAACATAAAGACAGCAACACCAACTTAAATTGGACTTCTGGAAGTCCTTTTGCCTCAGTATATCACTTCTCTGTGGGTAATCTTTACAAACACAAAGTCTGTGTGTAACTGTATAAAACCCACAAGAAAACAAAGCCCCTAAGCAAAACAGATATTCTATCAGTGACATAGATAAGTATTCTTAAAAAAGAAGTAGCACCCAGGCACAGAAGGAGATAAGGCGGGAAAATGTGCAGACAGGTGTGCAACATCTGAGAGCAAGCAAAAAGTTACACAACTCTGTTGGATTGCATCCTGTTCGGATTTTCTTTAAAAGAATTTTATTTTTTCAAATAAATTGTAATGAACATCCCAGTGTTCAACTCTGAGAAACAGCATTAGGGCACTGATAATAGACAGGAACTTTAATCATCTTATGCATCAGCGGGGCTTTTAACTAGGGGGAATTTATTACTTTTGCAATAAAAGGTAATTAGAAATAAAATGATGTATCTTGTGGATAAATGGCACGGTTACAGGAACCGTTTGAACGGTGGAAGGTGCTTCCAGTTTTATTTTTGAAGCAAACAATGTGAGACGGTCTTCAGTTTAAAAAAAATGCTATTTTTAGTGAGTTAAAAGGATAAATTAACAACCAGAAGATATTTATGCTGTACTTGGATAGTGTAAACATCTATGAAAATAAAAGTGAATTTCAAAATTCAAGGGAAGTTAGACAGCAAAGTATCTGAGTCACCCAGCATGCAAGACCAAGCGAAGACACCGAGAGAAGGTGAGTTTACTTTTTCCACATGTTCTGGTAAATGATGCTGTCTCCCCTGGGCTCATTCTGCCAGGATTGTTGCCAAAAATGGACTTCCTGCTTTTTCTTTCTTTCCCTCTGCT
Source organism: Microtus oregoni (assembly GCF_018167655.1). Taxonomy (NCBI): domain Eukaryota; kingdom Metazoa; phylum Chordata; class Mammalia; order Rodentia; family Cricetidae; genus Microtus; species Microtus oregoni. The sequence continues at coordinate 22,323,696 of NW_024543071.1, forward strand.
AGAGCCAGATGAATTTAGAGTTGACAGGCCTGTTCTCATAAAAAGAAAACAAATAAGCCAAAAGCCACAGGCAAGAGAGCCCCACATTTTCCATCCTCATTAATGTTTATATTGAAGTCCTACTAGTCCCCTGTTCCACAGCACAGAAGACCCATTACACTTCAACATGGCTGATAACAGTATTGTAGGCAATTAGAGCAAAGTTTATTTAATCTCTAGACAGATGCAACCAACATTGTGTGGTTATTAAAGAATAATCCCTAAATTACAGCACACATACAACCACACACACACACACACACACACACACACACACACGCCTAATAAACTGCGTGCCTGAAAGAGTTTTAAAATTACACATACAGAAAATGCTACAGTTAAAATTTAATTCCTAGAGGCTAACAACTTAACTTGGGGAGATGAAAGAATGAGTATGAGCCAGGGAGTAATACTGTCGACATTATGAGCCTTCTGTATCCTTTGTTGAGGCCTTGTGGGCTTTCCCCCATTCATATTAGCATGCTTATTGCTGCTGTCTTTGATCAGTTCATGCTGATGAGACTTTATGGGTGTAGCTTCTGACATTCCTAGGAAACACAGTTTCATAGCAAACTCTCGGGTCCTCTGGCTTAGTATCTTTCTGCCCCTCTTCTGTAGCTTTTTAAAAATTAATTTATTATTTTATGTGCATTGGTGTTTTGCCATGGGTGTTGGGTCCCCTGGAACTGGAATTATTCAGCTGTGAGCTGCCATGTGGTTGCTGGGAATTGAATTTAGGTCCTTTGGAAGAGCAGTCAGTGATCTTAACCACTGAGCCATCTCTCCAGCTCCAGCCCCAGCTCCTCTTCCACAATGATTCCTAAGCCTTAGGTGCAGGAATTGTTTTATAGCTATATCCTTTGGGACTGGGCTCCACAATTCTGCCTTCTGATTGGTTGTGGTTTTCTGTAATGGCCAATTAAGGAATGCTGAAAGAGGGAAAAATATTCATTCCCAGGGAAGAGCACACCAACTGGTTGTCTGATACTAAATGGTCATCCCCAAAACATATAGAAAAGTAACATTATAAGACTGAGCAGGTTGTACTACATTTAGGAATATACATGTATGCATGCATACACATACATATGCACACACACATACACACACACACACACACACACACACACACCAACAATTAATGAAAAAAACAGGCCATAAGTTTGGAAGAGAGAAAGGAGGGCAAAGCAGGATGGTTTGGAGGGAGAAAAGCAAAGGAGAAAATGATGTAATTATAGTCTCAAAAAATGAAAGAAATAATTTTAAAAATCCTTCTGAAGCCGGGCGATGGTGGCGCACGCCTTTAATCCCAGCACTCGGGAGGCAGAGGTAGGCGGATCTCTGTGAGTTCGAGACCAGCCTGGTCTACAGAGCTAGTTCCAGGACAGGCTCCAAAGCCACAGAGAAACCCTGTCTCGAAAAACCAAAAAAAAAAAAAAAAAAAAAAAAAAAAAAAAAAAAAAAATCCTTCTGGCATAATCTTTGACCAAATCTTCTGTTTTTCTGTATCTTAAAAAAAAAATGGGTGGGATTATAGGAATTTACTCCCAGGGCAGGTCTGAGGGTTCCGTGGGAAAGATAATATGATGATGATGTTTCATATCTTTTCTTTCTCATTTCTGGTCCAATCACTCCCTGGACCGTTTATGTCAGGCATGGTGCCCGGCGCACAGCAGGAACTTAGTATATATTTGCTAAAGGAGAAAAATGAGTGCACACCACAGACCCAGCTCTAGCATAAGAAGAATAACTTACAGGCTCCAAGGAAGCCAGCTGACACAGAATCACCCCTATTGCTCATGGCTACACGGTTGGAGAGTGACTCTTTATGCTGCACAGTTTGGAGGGCTTCTTCAGAAAATGGTGACCCTTCAAAGAACACCAGCAGACGATCAGATCCAATGCTGTTGGGGTGGCCAAGAACCAGGGACCAGATAGCCCAGAGACAAAGGGTAAACAAAAGTCTATCGGCTAAAAAAAAAAGAAGCAATGAAATGATCCCTAATGATATTCTGCAATATTCAGCCATCGTCAGAGGAGCCTGAGGGGATGGAGGGCACAGGAAGAACAAGGCTCTTTAAATCAGCTGAGCAAAGGTCATAGGAACTAACAGACGGAAGCGGCAAGCAGAGGGCTTGTCAGGTCTGCAACAGGCCCTCTGCCTATACGCTCTGGTTTTCAGTTTAGTGTTTTTTAAGGGACTCTTGAGTGTGTGAACAAGTGGGACTCTGATTCTTATACCTTCTTGGGCTCTTTTCCTTCTGTTGGTTTTATGAGCCAACTTTGATGTGACAGCTCTTGCTTTATCTTATTGTATTTTATTGTCGTTCTGTTGCTATCTCCTAGAAGCCTGTTCTTTTCTAATGAGAGACAGAAAGGGAGTGGGTCTGGAATTTGGGGGATGGGAATCTGGGAGGAATGGAGGGAGGAAAACTGTAACCAGGATATACTGATGAGAAAATAATCTATTTTCAATAAAACCAGGGGGAGGGGAGGAGTACAGACAATGGATTCAAAAAACTAAGGCACAGAGAGGATATTGGTGTTGGCCAAAACCACAGATAAGAGCCATGATAAACCTTGCCTAATAATTTTCTCTGCACATACACACACACAAACACACAACTTGGTAAGTACTGGGGATATTTGCCATCAGAAATAATTAGAGACTAGGCAGGGACACAAACACATGCCAATAACTACATGCAGAGGCCTGCAAAAGAAGGCACCAAGATGGGCTGAAGACTCTCAGATTCTTCATAGAGACTCTTGGTCCTGGAATTTGGGAATTCGTAAAGGGGATTAGAGAGGATTGGCCGAACTGAGAGCATTCTTATTTATTCTTTATGATACTGGTTGGTTCAGGGCCTTGCGAATGCTGGCAAGAAGTCAACCACTGAGCTGCATCCTCAGTTTGAGTATATTCTGTCTAAGCAAAAGGCCAGGGAATGATAAAGCCACAGAGTATGTCTGATGAGAGTTGGGTATACAGGAGGGCTTGCTGGGAACTATCCAAAAATTGGGAAGGTGAGTAACGTGAGAAAATACCATGCCTCCCTCTGCCCTTTTCCTATTAGAAGGAGGAGGAAAAGGCATGTAGATGTGATGTAAGGATTAAATGTAACTGAGAAATAAATCCTATGCAGATATAAAACACGAAGCCTCAATTATTTCCTTGATCCCAAGAAAGACCACATCTCTGGGAATTGAGACACCCAAGCTCTGCTTCTTGCTGGGCCAATGAATAAGTTCACAACTGCGCAAAAGTTATTTTACCCTATTTTTTGTTGTTGTTTTGTTTTTTGAGACACGGTTTCTCTGTGCAACAGTTGTGGCTGTTTTGGAACTTGCTTTGTAGACCAGGCCGGCCTGGAACTCACAGACATCCATTTGTGTCTGTCTCCTGCATGCTGGGATTAAAGGTGTGCACCACCACTGCCTTGGTAGGTCACCAAGGTTTGGGTCACCCTGCACTCAGTAGGTTTTGTGGGGTGTGTGTGTCTGTCCGTCTGAATTTTTAGCACAGGGGATTGAATCTTGAGTCTTTACAAACACCAGAAAAGTTTACTGGGCTAATAATCCCACTTTAAAAAAAAGTTTGAGAAAGGGTCATTTTAAGTTGCCTTGGATGGTCTTGAAATCATTCTGTAGATAAGCTTCCAATTCATAATCCTGCCTCAGCCTCAGAAGCAGGTGGACTACAGTCTGTGCTCCTGGGACCAGATTAGAAAATGCTGAAAAGTGAGATTCACTGAAACTGATAAGGTAACATTAACTCATCAAACACAAAACCAGCAAGGTAACAAAAACATTTTATAATTTTCTCCTGTACATCGGAAAAATTTATAATAACAGTTACTTTTTAGAAGTTATTGTATCAGTGACTTGAAGGACATAGTTTTAGTTAGTCTGAGAAAGGAGATTAAAATTATAGACAAGGGAGAGAAACTTCAGTTGCTAACAAACAGCACATACAGTCTGTGTGCTGTGTCAGGTCGGAGGAATGGCTCACTGGCGAGGAGCACCTGCTGCTCTTGCAGAGGACCTGAGTTCAGTACCCAGTACCCATATAGGGTGGTCCACAATAGCTTGTGATGCCAGCTCTGAGGATCTGAGACCCTCTTCTCATCTCTTGGGGCATGTGTGAAGCATTAACATTCAAGTGCACACACACCACACACACACACACACACACACACACACACACACAGCCCAAAATAATAAAAATAAAATCTTAAGAAGATAATAGGTGCTTTGTAAATGTTTTAAAAACAATATGCCAGAAACAATAGCCTGGCGTGGTGGTGCATTCCTTTAATCCCAGCACTCGGGAGGCAGAGGCAGGTGGATCTCTGTGAGTTCAAGGCCAGCCTGGTCTACTTAGAGAATAGTCAAAGCTATATAAAAAACACACAAACAAACAGACAGACAAAAAACAACTACAAGCTCATCCTGTACTTCAAGTCAGGAGTTGGCCAAATGACCCCCTAACACTATCACAGTTCTCTACCTGTTATAACTTTATCTTTCCCACTGAATTGAAATATCTATGGGAATTTGTGCTCCTGGTTTCCTCAATACTTGAGAAAAGACAAAGCCAGTTGAATTGTTTCTGTATTTCTAGTGTTACCTGTATTTATAAAGAATGAAACATGAAGCAATAGTGATTTTTTTGAGACAGGGGCTCACTCTATATAGTTCAGGCTGGCCTGGATTTACTACATTAGACCACACTGACTTCAAACTGTGGCAATTCCCTTGGCTCTGCCACCTGAGTGCTAGGATTACAGGCTTGTGTTGGATTCTTGAACAATATGGCTTTCATACATGATCTGATGCTGACAGGTTAACTTTCTTCCTCTGTAATGAAATCATCTTTACTGGAATTAAGTATGACCATAGCATACTTAATCATATGATATAAACTATGCCCTGTGGAACTAAAACGTTTAAAAAAAAATTAGGTGCATGTACGTGTGCCTACTTGTGGGTATGTGCAACATGTGAATGTCTGGAACTCAAAGAGGCCAGAAGAAGGCACTGGATCTCCTGAACTGGAATAAGAGGTGGTTGTGAGCCATCTAATGTGAGTTGTGGGACCCAAACCTGTAAGACGAGCAAGTGCTCTTATCGCTGAGCCATCTCTCCAAACACATAAAGCTAAATTTAAATGTTACCTTCTTGTATGTTTTGAAATATTTGCTGCATATTCATTTATATCTACTTCAACAGGATTTACTAGCCAATGAGCAGTAGTAACTGCCAAAAGTTTTATAGTTTCTAGAAGAAAACTTAAAATTAAGAAAATTCTATGATCTTTTTCTTATGGTGTATAAGATGGGCACTATTATCTTAAGATCTACATCTCCAGTATTGTATAAGACAGCAGCTGACTATCTCTGGCCCCTTTGCCATGTGCAATGTGAGAAGTGATGCTTGCCAGGACCTGATTTCAGCACATCTTGAAAACATGAGGGTTGGCATTTTGACTCCTCTGTCCAGGCCAACTTTATATGAGCCATATCCCGACATTCAGACAACCCTCCGATCCTAGCACTTTTCTCTTCTCAGAATCTTGGGCACCAGAGTTTTTTTTTTTATTTGTTTTGTATGAGATTATTATTTGCTGACTTCTACCTTTTTACTTAAACTTAATTTTTCCCCTCTTGGTCTCCATTTGTGGGACACAAGATTGGGTTGATAACACACTGATAATACACTCTGATGAGAAAGGCAGAGTAGATGTTGTTTAGGGAAGGACTTTGGAGACAGGCTTTAGATTTATAGACCTATCATTACTAAATGATGAGTACACCTTTTCTCTTTCTTTCTTTCTTAGACAGGGTTTCTCAGTGTAACAGCCCTATCTGTCCTGGAACTCACTCTGTTAACCAGTCTGACCTTGAACTCACAGAGATGGGCCTACCTTTGCCTCCAGAGTGCTGGGATTAAAGGTGTGCACCACCACTGCCCAGCTGAATACATTTTGGAAGCAGTTCATCACATTGAGTTCTTTGTGTGTCTAGAAATGGCCAAGTGGGAAAACTTCCTCCTTTCCCACAACTTCTTTCAGTTGGTTTGGGCAGAACCTCAACTCCACAGTTTAGGTGTGGGACTACAAAGCCCAGGCTAGCCTTGAACTTGTGGCGATCCTCCCAGTACCAGACATTCAGACTGCAGCCCTTCAGTCACAGGAGTTGGTTAAGGTTTGGGAAAATAACTCAGTGGGAAACAGTAACACTTCTGCTGGGGATTCTGAAGAAATCTCAGACTGAACTTGAGTCTGGAAGTCTCTGGTGCTAGTTTGCTTTTGCTGCCCTTCCCAAACACAGTGACTGGCAAGGGAATGATGGAGGGACGGCGTCTGCCCTGAACGGAACTGGACTGGAGACCTGAGTATCTGAGCGCTACATTTTTTTTTTTTAAGTACATCAGCTGCAAAATTTCTTTCTTTGCTAAAGTGTGAAGTTTTCAAATAAGACTCTTTGCAAGTATGCTCTGAAATCTTGGCGAAATTACTTGTTTCTGAGAATTTGTTTTATTCAGAAATGTGTGAGAGGAAGCTGGGATGCTGGCTCGCCAGTGAACACTTCCTGTTCTTGTACAAGATCTGAGTTCAGTTCCCAACATCTGTATGGTGGCTCACAGATGTCCATAACTCCAGTTCCAAAGGGTCCAATGCCCTTTTCTGGTGTCTGAAGGTACCGGGCACACACAAGATGCATACATACCCACACAGACAAAACACCCCTTGAGTATAAGATAAACAAATAATTTGAAAAATACAAGTGGAAATCCACTAACCTTGGGGAATTATTATGAAAAGTCAGAGATCATCTATGGGAATTATTTATTTCAGTCACACAGTTCAGTATTCATAATGCCCCATTAGACAAGCAGTGCACTTTTAACCTTTAGTACTTTAAATGTTAGAGACGATATTGACTACTCTTACCGGGAAATTTTACTGCCTGGCAGTAGATGATGAGGTCAGAGAGCTCCGGTGCAATCTGCCTGCTTTCCTTTTTGTTCTGAGGGAGGTAAAACTCCTCTCCCAGTTCCATGTCATACACCTTTCAAGGGAAAATGACACCATTTAACCAGAAGGTAGAGTTCCCTTCTTCCGGATCCCCAAAGCACTTTCTCTGTAGTCTGCCATGTTGCTAACCTGCTTCCTGGTACTCAGTATTTCTTCACATTCATACGCCAGCACCTTTCTGAGAGAAAGGAGTGTGTCTACTTCATCTCCTATGTCTTCAGGAAGAAGCCATTATCTTATATATACATAGTCTATGAACATTTCTTAAATTAATAAAAGATTGATGATTTACAGGTCTTGGCCCAGTTTTCTGACACCGCGGCTGTCTGAAAGGATTTTTTTCAGTGTCTATAGGCGATGAGGCACCTGAGGACGAGGCCTGGGTGCCTCATGTTATCTTGCTAACTCTTCATAATCTGCTTCCTTTTATTTTCTTGGTGTAAATGACTTAAGAACCTTCCACAATTTCTTGAATAACCAAGTTGTCCTCTTAGCCTGAATGCCCTGCTGGGCAAAACTTCATTCTTAAACAGCGTCTTTCATGACAGTCTGCCCTTGATCTGACCGACAATACAATGGGATCACTCTGCTTTTTACTTCTCTCCAAACATGATTTCCAGGTCTGTCTCTACCACTAAGTCATCCATCCCCTGCCCACTCTAGTGCCTGCCACACATATACCTCCAGTAGGCACTGACCGAGGGAGATAGTGACAAGTGGCAGGCAGGTGTCTCACAACATCACGACACGGTGTTTGGCATGTGAGGAGTGGAGTCCCAGAAGAAAGGGACAGACTACCACGGTTCAAGAACCCATGAAGAAGAGCCGTCTCCTACCTTTCCCTTACTGCAAGAAGAGTTATCCGCTTTCTTTATCCTCTTGGGGATTTCTTCATTGTACTCAAACTGAAGCTTGTCAGCACACGCTTTGTTTTCAGGTTTGTCTTCCAGAATATTGTCTAGAAGTGAGTTATTAGGCCTCAGTGAAAAAGAACTGAATGTGTCCTTCAGGGCTCTGTGAGAGGGTGTCCAGCCACCTGCATGTACTTCCAAGACTGAGGGGCTGGCTATGTGCTACTAAAACGATAGCTTGAAGCACAATCTTGAAACTTGGGTTATATATTTAGCTTCCGTTTTATAGGCTCATTCACCGGTAGTTTTGGTACCATTCAGACATCATCTGAGTGAAAAGGCTCATCTTGCACAGCTGGTTGTATCCTGTGTCAAGAACCTGAGGGCATTTGTAGGTCTCAGGAGGAGCTAGAGGCTGAATCATTTCTAGGTGGCACATTCATGATCCAGCCTTCCTCCGAAATGAAGCTATTTGCTTCTTGAAATGTCAAAGCCAATATTCATGGGAGAAGACTTATGTTATGCATGATACAAAGCTTCCCCAAATTAAATTAATTGGAAAGTAAAGTTTTCATGATTGTTGCTTTTAAGTTATAATCTTAAGAATGCAAATATTTTTCAAATTTATTTATTTTTAGTGCATTAGTGTTTTGCCTGCATGTATACCTGTATGAGGATGTCGGATTCCATAGAATTAAGCTACAGACAGCTCTGCGCTACCATGTGGGTGGAATTGAACCTGGGTCCTTTGGAAGATCAGCCAATGTTCTTAACCACTGAGCCATCTCTCCAGCCCCAAGAATGCAAATATGTCTAAGCATAGTAGATAAGCTTAGATTTTTGCCATATTTCACATCTCTATTTAGAACAAGTGTAAAAGTCTGAAAAGTATATTATGATTGTACTCTTTTAAAGTGAAAAATAGGAGAGCTAGTATCTCATTCTAGATTTACCCTCTTTTTGGACCACAAATGCTTAGAGCAAAATATCCTTATAGCAAATTAGGGCCATGCAGCTTACCAAGAGAGCAACAATTTCACTGCATTGCTATGCACAGAAGTGCCACAGCTTCATGCTAACCAGACTCAAGACAGTAGGGACATAATGCAGACATCCATGCAGTTAAAATACCAGGTTCAAACGGTGTTTACCTTCCTGACTGTTAGGAACAGGGGAAGCAGTAAGGAGATCTGCTACAGAATCAGAAAGAGAACACAGGTAAGGAGAATTAAGACAGAGCCAGATAAATCGAATGAAGGTGTGGAGCAAAGCATTGGTTACAGCAGCTTAGATCACAAGACAAGTGAAATGGAAGTGTCTCGGAGACCTAATATTTTGACTGTCGCAGATACAAGGACTAACAATAAAAGAAATGCAGCCAGTCCTGGTCCTTGGGTAGTGAATGCAAAAGGACCAGGACTTCAAGGTCATCTTTGACTGCATAGAACATTCAAGGACACATTGGGCTGTGTGAGACAATGTCTCAAAAAAAAAAAAAGAGCAAACATTGTTAATGCTAATCATACCATAAGCTGCCCACTCGTGTTACTAGTTAGTGAGGACTATAACATTCCGATTCGTCTTTAATTAAACTCAGAGAGATGACAGAGGCACTGCAACCACCATCAAAAGCAGGTTTGCTAAGGCATTTAACAGTTGCCTATGTGAGCTGTCATGGGACAAACTTCACAAGGCCTATTTGGAAACCAGCTAGCCAGAGGGATCTTTGAATAGCAACGACAGTTGACTTTAGCTGTTATAGGTCCCAGATGTTTGTGTTGGAAGTGTTTGTGTGTGTGTCCGGTGGGGGGGGGTTGGAGAGGAGGACATCACCAAACATTGGATAGAACTTTTTCATGACATATTAGAGAGACTTATGGCTCATAGTGATGAGAAATAAGTGTCTAAAGTCTCACACACCATGGGAGTAGAGCCTGGCGGGCTTTCGCTTTCAACAAGTCCTCTACCCCAGCTTAAACAATGCATACAACTAATTCAAAAATTCAGTGGGGAGCAGAGTTAAATTTTACTCCTCTGCACAAAACTAAACCGGAAAGATCTTTCTCTCCTAGATTCATTTTGCTATTTGCAAACAAGCAAACAAATAAATACTGAGAATGATAATTTAAAATGCCTGCATTTCTGTTCTCAAAAGTACAAAAAAACCCAAGAGTAATTAGTGATTGAGAAGAATTTATATTCTGGAGGGCCAACTTATTACAGGAACAAATAACACCTGAATTGATTTCCTCTCTCTCTCTCTCTCTCTCTCTCTCTCTCTCTCTCTCTCCCTCCCTCCCTCCCTCCCTTCCTCCTCCTCCCTCCCTTCCTTCTTTCCTCCCTCCCTCTCTTTCTTCTTTCCTCCCTCCCTCTGTCCCTCCCTCCCTCCCTCCCTCCCTCCCTCCCTCCCTCCCTTTCTTAGTCTGTGTTTCTCTGTATAGCACTGGCTGTCCTGGAACTCACATTGTAGACCAGGGAAGCCTCGAACTCAGAAATCTGCCTGCCTCTGCCTCCCAAGTGCAGGGATTAAAAGCAGCAGATTGGCTAATTTCTTAAGTATAATTGTTCATTTAATCTCTGAATCAATTTGTTTTGCTATGGGGCATGCATGGGTCAGTATAAAACGTTTTGCATTCTCATGACTTTTTAGGACTAGGACGTTAATAGATTGTCTTGACTCCATTCAAATTTTATCTTTTTTATTACCTCATGGCATTTCACACCAAATAAGTACGCCTTTAACTGATGGCATGAACCAATCAGCTATTGTGAAGGCTAAATTTAAATGGATATTGCTCAGTATCGTATTTAGACTGTCACCAGTAATGGAAGCCCTGAACTGAACATAACTGGAAATAAACATGAGATGAGAAGCTGACATGTGGGGTGGCTTAGTGGTCTTTACATCAGTGGCTACTAGTGTGGGGTTACTACACATTCAGCAAATAGTCTACTTTAAGCAGCAAGTCTGTGCCAGGGATTACAGGGCCTTTGTTACATGAGACAAATGCTCACCACTGAGCCAAACCCTCGGTCCAATATATAAAGCGATGTAGGAGATGAAGTCAGGAGAATCAAAGTTCCAGCCCAGCTAGTACTAAACAAAAGAGATGTTGTCTCCTTAAAAAAAAAAAGTTTGGCATTTTCTCATATGAATACAGTTGCCCCTCAGGGGTCAGCAAAGTGAAAGCCCACTATCAGGATGTTGCAGGAGAAAAACTTTGTCATCTCCAGCTAATAACACTAGTCACACGCAACTCTGACTTAAGAAGAATGCTTCACTAGTAACCTTTAGTTAACATGATTTATTTGACTTTTAAAAATTGTGTCGTTAGCCATTGCTCACGCTTTTCTCTTTGGTGGGGCCGGAAGGAAATGTCTGGTTGGTTTAGTAATCTGAGAACAGAGAGACAGGAGAATGAAACTCCTCTGCTTGGTGCCAGACTGTCAGAGAGACAGCAAACGAGGAAGAGAACATAGAGCAGCGAAGCTGTCCCCTGCGGAAGTCGCAGGAGAGAGAGGGGATTTAGGCACAGTCTGAAACGCCTGCGCCAAGAACTTCTACCACTTCATAAACGCAAAGGCTGAAAATGTGTGCACGTGCGCATGTGTGCATGTGTGTATGTGTGTGTGTGCGCATGCATGCATGTGTGTGTGCATGTGCGTGTGTGTGCACGTTTGCTATAATTGCATCTCTTCCTCTACACGCCCATTTTAGGAATGACACCACCACACCCCCTCTTCCCAATGCTTCCTGTGCTGTCCCTGTCTTCCTGGGGTGTGGCTGTGATACTTAACAGAGCCCTCATCTTCCTTAGTCCTCACTAAGTGACTGGATTCCCAGACTCCCAGACATTATTAAAATAATCTCTATTGCTTATCTGTGGAGCTACAGATTTATTTTGAGGGAAAAAGAAAAATCACCTAAGCATTTCCCTGCTCACAGAAGTCAGCTCTGTTTCTCTTACCATCGGAAAGGGATTCATAATCATAATCGTATTCATCCTCTTCATCTTCCTCTTCCTCATTACTGGCAGGTGGGGGGTTGGTGTTCCCACCAGTGAAAGCCTGTGCTTGCATGGATGCTAACTGATGAGCCTGTAAGACAGTAATAATTAAAGACCGCAATGTAACCTACTGAGCTTCCTAAACCTTTAAAACCCTCACCTGGTGCTAACGAGGGTGATAAAAGTGGATTGTCCCTTTGGGTTTGCTTGAGAGAGGAAGAACGTATCTGGATGCAATAGAAATGGTGCCCTCACTGGAGGCTTTCACTCCTCATTTGGGCCCACAGATAATGAAAACCACCATAGCATCTTGGATTTCATTTTGTGTCGGTTTCTTTACTTGGTGTTATCTGCTTCTCAGGCACACAGGCATGACAAATCACTCAAGCAGTGTCTACCTAACCTGTCTTAGCTCCCATCAAGACTAAGGAACAGAGGTAAGGCACTGTCCTTAACCTTTCCTCTTAAGTCACCTTGGATTCTCAGAACAGTAGAAGCTCTTTGAATAGACCTCCCCTTCCCCCATGAGAGCAGGTATCCACGATGGAAGGCTGCTCCCTGAATCAGCAGTATTTTCCCAAGGATCTCGTTGTCCCTCAAGGAATAAGCCCTTCTTAGGACCACCCGACAGGTCTAGAGCTGAGACAACAATGAGCTGACCACACCGTTACCAGGACTGGTTAACAGTGCAGACCTCTTGCCTTCCATTTGAAGTGGAAGTTCCTGCCAGTGCCCTCAAGACGGACTTGGGGTCCCTGAGTTTCTCTATCTGTTCTTTCTCCTAGGGGAACCACACTAAGTGGATCTCTTCTCATCATACCATTATGTGAGCTTCTAATTGACACATTGAGAGCCGGTGGTTGAGCTCAGCTTGTTGCGGCTGCCATAGCCTAGGCTTTGACCCTAAAACCTATGGATACAGCTTTTTAGGCAAATGTCAACATCCTTGAAGAACTTGGGAGCTATTACAAAGAATCACAAGGAATGTGTGTGTGGTGTCCAGATTCCTAGGCTCTTTGAAAAGTCCTGCAAGATAAAACTCTGATGCTTGGAAAACTAGCATCAGTCCCAAGGGACTGAGTGAAACAGCCTGTCAACTTTAGAGCAGGAAGTCTCAGCTAAGAAACCATTTTTTTTCTGTCTTAAAATAATATTGAAAGTCCTCTGACCTAGAGAACAATGCTAGAATCCCTGCGGACAAGCAGACCAAAAGAACAGTTGCTAGTTTAGAAAACACTTTTTCAACAGACGTTATCTGAACTATAAATCAAAATAACAAAACAGGCGTAGAAATGTTAGGAAACCTGGGGTTAGATAAATGGCTCAGCGGTTAGAGTGCGTACGTAAAAGTTCAGTTCCAAGGCTGGGGAGGTAGCTCAGCACTTAAGAGTACTCGTTCTTGCAAAAGATCTAGTTTTGATTCCCAGCACCTATGTGGTAGCTCACAATCACGCATAACTTCAGTTCCAGGGGATCTGATGCACCAGGCATGCTCACAGTGAATAAACATACATGTAAGAGAACACTCATTCACATAAAATAATATAAAATCATTTTAAAAAATAGTAAGTTCAACTCCATGCTTCTGACTGCCACAGGTACCTAGGCCTGCAGTCATGTGCACAAGTTCTTTCAATCTCTCTCTCCTCTCTCTCTCTTTCTCTCTCTCTCTCTCTCTCTCTCTCTCTCTCACACACACACACACACACATGCATACACACATATATAAAGATAATAAAAATAAATCATTACAACAAAAATTTTAGGAAATGTGTCAAAACATGTAATAATGGGTCAAGTGATAATTTTTGAATAGGATGAACATAAATAAATCTTGGAGGTATTATCAACATCTGTAAGACAAAAACTCTGTCATTTCTCCTGGTAAAAAAGACACGCATCAGGTACTGCCTAAACTACTGGGTTTCTCCCTATATTTATAATCAGAGGAACTGCTAAATTCCAGTTAGAGATGATTGAAAATAAAGATAGAAGCTATGAAGATGGCTCAGCGGTTAAAATTCACTTGCACACAAACCTGACAGCCTGAACTGGATCCCTGGAACCCATGACGGAGAGAGAAAACTAACTCCTAAAGGTTGTTCTTTGACCTCCACATGTGAACTCTCTCTCTTTCACTAACAAATGAATTAAAAGACAGTAAAGACGCAGTTTGTTTTCATTTCTATTCTTGGACTCTATGCTGGCTAGCTTTTTGTTAATTTGACGTAAGCTAGAGTCATTAGGGAAGAAGGAGCTTCGGTTGAGAAAATGTCCCCCTCAGACTGGTCTCCAGACAACCTGTAGAGACTGTGACCGAGCCCATGGGACATGTTCTTGATTGAGGACTGATGTGGAAGGGCCCAGTTCACTGTGGATGGTGCCATCCCTGGCTGGTAGTCCTGGGCGTTAGAAAAAATCAGATCGTGCAAGTCGTGAGGAGCAAGCCAGTTAACGGCACCCCTCCATGGCCTTTGCATCGGCATCTGACTCCAGGTTCCTGCCTTGAGTCCCTGCTCTGACGATGGACGATGCACTGTGACCTGAGAGCTGTATGCTACATTAAACCCCTTTCTCCAAAAATTGCTTTTGGTCGTGGTGTTTTACCAAAGCAATAGAAACCTAATTAAGACAGACTCCCTTACTTGTAGCTATGGACATTACCAAAGTTATCATATCTTTTTTCATGATAGGGTTTCTTTGTGCAGCCCTGGTTGTCCTAGAACTCGACCTGTATACCAGGCTGGCCCCACACTCAGAAATCTGCTTGCCTCTACCCCCCCCCTCCCCAAATGCTGGGATTAAAGGTGTGTGCCACCTTACCACTAATTTTACTTTTTGAACATTTAAGAAAAATTAGAAATTACATTTATTGATTGATTGGTTGATTGTACATTGTCTGTGTGTGAATTCATGCTACAGTATGTATGGAGTTCAAAGAACCCCTCCAGGGAGTTGGTTCTCTCCTTCCACCATATGGGTTCAGGGAAGTAGACTCAGGTTGTCCTGATTGATTGCATATTCCTTTACATGCTTGGGCACCTTATCCTCTCATATTCCCTAGTTTTCAAAAAAGAAATGTGGTTGTATTATCCTTATAATAAAAATGTACAAATAGGGAAGATACAGTGGAAGCTGTGTCTACATCTAGATAAAATATTCTACAGTGCCGGCCTAGATTATTAAATGCTCACTGGCTAGGCTTAGATTTCTCAAAGTGGGTTTAGGGAGGTTTGTGGGTGTTAATGGCCAGCATGGAAAAACTGAGAGCTTAGCCACAAAATGCAAGGCAAGCCTGGGAACAGCAGCTTAGCCAAACACAACTCAGAACCAGGGCTCCACAACCTTCTTTAAACATGCTAAAGGCGTCTTGATCGCCAGTGCATCGTTTTGCATTTTACCCTGTCCCTTCCCCCTTCCTCCCTCCCTCCTTCACTGGGACAGTATGCAGCATTCTCTAAGATTTCCTTTTATACACATACCATCTGTGATGATCTAGGTCACACTGCACTTAGTCATCATTCTATATGAACTGCTGCTTCTAACCTACTCCTATGCTCCTTTCTCCTTTTCTCCCCATTTTTTTTTAAATAAAGTAAAATGTAAAACAAACAAAAATTGAGAAGAAGGAAGAGGAAAGGAAATTATCTTCTGGAACAGTGTTCTGGAAGCAACAGCATCTCCTGCTGGGAGGCCGGTCTCGGGCATTTAAGGCAGGCCAGTTACATGCTTGGGCACCTTATCCTCTCATATTCCCTAGTTTTCAAAAAAGAAATGTGGTTGTATTATCTTTATAATAAAAATGTACAAATAGGGGAGATACAGTGGAAGCTGTGTCTACATCTACATATACACATGCTAACATCTTAGTTAAAAAGTTTCACTACAAAGCCCATGTGCAGTTCTCACAGCTTTCGGGACTGAAGTAAAAGTCAGCCTCCTGGAGAAGCCTTAGAGTGAAATGGTCATAGAGAAGGTTTGAAGCTTTCAGGCCTTGGGGAGCTTCATCTCCAAAACAGTTTTCTGGCTTGCACAGTGGTTCTCAACCCTCCTAATGCTGTGACCCTTTAAAGCCATTCTTCACGTCGTGGTGACCTCGATCATAAAATTATTTTTGTTGCTCCTTCATAACTGCAATTTTACTACTGTGATGAATTGTAATACATATATACATACATATATATATAAACAAACGTTTGCCAAAGGGGTCGACCCACAGGTTGAGAACCACTGGGCTAGTACGACATCTTTCTTTTTAAAAGAGACAGGGTCTCGTTGTGTTTCTCAGGTTAATCCCTAGTTCTTGGGCTGAAGCAACCATTCTGTTCCAGCCTTCTTAGTAGTTAGAATTACATGGACACACCACGGGTGCTCAATGGAGTTAATATTTTCAATTCTTTTTTTTTTTTTATTTATTTATTTATTATGTATACAATATTCTTTCTACGTGGATGCCTGCAGGCCAGAAGAGGGCACCAGACCTCATTACAGATGGTTGTGAGCCACCATGTGGTTGCTGGGAATTGAACTCAGGACCTTTGGAAGAGCAGGCAATGCTCTTAACCGCTGAGCCATCTCTCCAGCCCCCTTCAATTCTTTTATAATAATTTGATTAGGGCTGTTCAATTGCACAGGGGCATACACGCTGTCCTCAGTCCTATCTGTCATCTTCCCAGGGCCTTCTTACACTGGTCTTCCCGCCTGGCTCCTGAAGGTGACTGGCGGCACAACCCTTGCTGGCCTTCAGGATATAGGAATTATATCCTATAAATGTTTTAACTTGTGATAAGATTTTTAACGTTCTTAGGAATGTATAGGTAGGCTTGGGAGCACACACCTTCAGTTCAATATCCAAGAGGCTGAGGCAGGAGTCACACCAACCCGCTTAGAATGAATTAAACAACGGAGGTACATTTCACGTGGGTACAATTTACAAAATAAAACTTGAGGTTAGTGGGAGGAGAGAATCTATTGGTGTATGAATCAGAACTCCCCAAATCAAGTGTATCAGTTAAAGGATCTCAAGGTTCATAGCTATGCAGCAGATCATTTGAAAAGTTTAAACGACATTAATTTCCTTGTCCCAAACCCATGGCATATTCCTAACTTGCTTAACCAGGGAGGATTACCTTTTGTTTTAGGATGTCAACTGGCGTCTGATGGGCCTTTAGCTTCTTGTTTTTAAGAAGCACTTTCCTCCTAAGTTGGTCAGGTGAGGGAAGCATTGGGTCATCTGAGAAATCCGTCTCGAATAGGAATTTAGCCACCAGCTTTTCTCCAAACACACTCTACAAAGCACAAAGGGAAACACACCATCAACGCCGTCTGCCGCTACTTGATAAATACATTTACATCCCCTAAATGTACTGGATAGCTCATTTTAGTTGAGCTGTTTGAGAAACCCCAGGAAAAGGAACTAAGAAGAGGTTGTTTATTCTCCTGGCAGTTTCCTGCCGGAAGGAAGGGGGATGTGTTCAGGGCAAGGGGGAAGGCCTAGGTCAGACTGTAGAGGGAGCCAGCTGTGATGACTTAGGAAAATGTTGCAGAGTCTAATGCATTAAAGAAGAAAGCAAGCAGAAGTTTGATGAGTGGCTGTGGTTTTGCAAAATATGGTTTAGTTCTAAGTGAAGAGAAGAGACAAGAGGCAACAGGGAGGATCTGTTCCAACAATGAATGAAAAATAGATACCATTTTCACAGGGACTTATGAGCACTGGTCTCCAAAGAAGATTGTCTCTCTTAAGGAGATCGTGGGTGGAAGGTAGACACAGGGTGATCACTCAAGATAAGGATAGAAAATATGGCGATTTTTATTTCTAGCTATTTTTAAACAAGCAAAAACAAAAATTTCCAAGTGCAGGCTAAGGCAATATGAAAAGCCAAGGTTTTGCTGGTATTCACATTGGAGGATGTTTCTGTTAGTGCTCCTTTTGTGAGAGGTCCATTTCTACAAGTGGTTCTCCCACTGGAGAAGGGGTTGTCTTGTGGAATATCTGCTCCTTAACTGTCTGCATTACGTTTCCCTTGTATAAAGAAGCTTACTATTAACACAGAAAGTGTTCTGAACCGTCTAACTTGCTCACTTGGATCACTATAATACAGTGTGGGTCACAAGAATATGTGACTTTCCTGGAAACAGTTTCAGTTTTTCCACATACAATTGCCAGGTGACCATTTGTATTATAGGCGTACTGGAGAGATGCTCTATCCTTACCTCCTGAGGCTTTCTGGAAAGGGTCAGGAAACCAGAAAAAAGGACCATTCTAGAAAAAAGCCTAAGCTCTCTGAGCAGTGCCAATTTTTTTTAGGTCTTTACAGAATATGCCTCATGGCTAAAGTCCAACTGTGTTGTGGTCCACATCTGTCCTATATAGATACCACCACCAACTGAAAGACAATGGTGTCTTGGAGGAAGCTCACCTTGAAGATTTCTGCCATCTTTCGTTGTTGAGGCAGTGAGCAGTGGTTCTCAATGGATATGATAATTGGGAGGTCAGAGGTGATGAAGGCACTGCGATCGATGGCTTCCACCACTTCCTGTAAGAGCCAGACAGCTCCTTAGAGTCAGGTGTCTGTTCAGGGTAGTCAGAAATCTGGTACTGAGCCATAGAAAGTGTCTAATTGTCGCACTCTGTAGGTTCTGGACAAAAGCAGTTTTTATCTTTTCAAAAGTATAGGTACCTCTCTAGATCTGTGGGAGAATAATTCCAGTACCTCTGCAGATACTAAAATCTATATGAAACTCAGATCTCATATAAAAATGGCATAATATTTACATATAATCTTTATAAATATATCTTCCTATGTACTTCAAATAATCCCTATATATGTAGACTCCCCAGTATAATGTGAACATATTATTTCCAAATGATGACAAGAAAAAATGCCTACAAATTCACTACAGACATAATTTTACCCCACTTTTGGATATATATATATATATATATATATATCAAACATATACATACATATAGTTGTATGGTTGAGTCCATAGATTGAGAACCCATAGCTAAATTTACAAACACTAAACGAAAGACTAGGATGTTTTGTATAAGAACATCAAATATTGAGCCTTGTTTCTATACTACAAGGAACAGCTGTTACTGTGCTGAACTGAAAAAAAGACCTAGTACATATCAAGAAAGAATACCTTAAGACATTGTTTTTGTTATAGCATACAATATAATAAAGCCCGAGACACACTGAAACAGTTAAAACTCTATATGTAGCAATATGGCATACACCATAACTTTTAATGATAAACATAAACCTTCACCAAAATACAGTGCAAGAGCTTTATGAATGACAAATAGAAAATGAGTTGAAAAAATACATTTTAGCTACTACCCCATATAATGGTAATATTCCTTCCCAACCTTGCTCTAGCTCAGAGAAAAATGATGTTAGGTAGCTTAAGACCCTCTGAGGGAGGAGCAACTGCATAGCTAAACTAATAAGCTATGTAGAATATAAAATAATCCAATAAGGCCAATTGTCCAAGATAATCCATCTTCCCAGGTGGAACTGGTTCTTGTTACTTTCTAATGGTGATTACTTAATCATCTCCTGATATCAGGACATCTTCATGATAATTTCCTTTGTCAGCCAAGATAGCAGAATAACTGGCCTTTAATTTCTCTAGGAAGAGAACCGTCTCTGTCTTTATTTATCATTATATCATGTGAAAATAAATAGCAACAATATGTACCAACATGAGGTAACAGTTATAAAAACTATAGTTACATAGGGATTTCATAATAGTTTTTTTTTGTTTTGTTTGGTTTGGTTTTTGTTTTTTTGAGACAGGGTTTCTCTGTATAACAATTCCCGCTGTCCTGGACCTAGTAAGAGACATTGTTTTTGTTATAGCATACAATATAATAAAGCCCAAGACACATTGAAACAGTTAATACTGTATTTGTAACAATATGACACACACCATATCTTTTAATATGTGTAGATTCGGCTGGCCATGAAGAGATCCACCTGTCTCTGCTTCCTGAGTGCTGGGATTAAAGGTGTGTTCCACCACCACCCGGCTAGGAGTTCTTGATCAAATCCCAGAAAGAACAGACCTGTTCACACCCCCCACAGTATCGCAAACACTCTGAAGGCCTTTCAGAGCTATCACAAGAACTTAAGGTGTAATTTGTAGAGTGATTTACTTAATGAAGATAATGTCCCTGAGATCTGATGGGAAGCGTTACCTTGAAGGGGATCTTGGTCGTCAGTGTATGTCCATGATAAATAATGGGCATGCCGTCATCTCCATCCCAGCAGTCCAGCTCTATGCTCCTGCATCCTTGCAAGAGGACCTGTGTGACCAATGAAGGAATCCACCCAGATGATGAGCACCAGGAGATAAAGCTTCAAACTGAACCAAGCATACATCACATCAGTCAGCATTTGCACTTATGAATAAAGAAGATGGATATTAAGTAAAAAACAGATAATTGGCATTTTTTGGTCAAAGATCATAATTAATACAGACTCAGGGATGGAGAGAACCAATCAATGTGGGAAAAGTGTTTACCAGAAATGGAGACTGTTGGAAGGTAAAGGGGATGTAAGAACATGTCATCTCTCTCTTTTTTCTTTTTAAAAGTATCTTTCGTTCTTTGAAATGAAATATCTTAAAATTAAAGGCTCCATGTTCTTCCACATGCAATCCCCCAGACTTGTCCCTAATGCTGCAACTGAACACCAGCTGCACTCTTTTTTCTCTACTGCCCGCATCTCCTGTGGAGGTCACAGACCATCCCCTTCTAACCTCCATCCCCTCACTCTCCCACAACTCCAGTAGTAAGCCACAGGCCATGGGTGGACTTTCTCCTCTCTCTCTGTTCCACCAGATTTAATCTCCCAGTCTCCTCCCTAGCACTGCAACAGAACGCCAGCTGCAGCTTTCCCTTATCCCTGCCCACCTCTCCTATGGATCCCGTAAACCATCTCCTCCTAACCTTCCTTCCCCAACTTGTTGCTTTGTCCCAGACCCCAACTCCAGCAGGCACCTCCTGCTAACCCAAGGGCTGCTCTTCCCATGGCAAAAAGTAGACTTCAGGCAAAGCCACACCTCTCCTACAGCTCCTGAAATCCAATCACCTCAATCTCATCCCCAACTCTGTTGCTGGAAACCTGTTGCAGTCTCCCTTTCCTCTGTGTCCCTGTCCCCAAGGGATCAGAAGACCTTCTCCCTCCAGCCTTCCTTCCCCAACTCATCTGAGTTACCCCGCCTCCCACACCAGCAGGCATTCCCTGTGAGCACACCTGCTGAACAGGCCAGGAAAATAGGCAATCACAGGCTTTAAAAATCCAGAGGAGAAATAGAAACCAAGGAACAAAACATTCACTGAATAAAGACAAACTCAGAAATCAGCACCTAGACCCATCAGCAGCCCACACCCAGATTCTTAGACACCAGCATAAAAACACAATCAATTACAGGTGGGGTAATGTGTCTCCACTATGGCCTAGCTATCCTGCCACAGCAGGCTCTGAATATTCCAATATTCAGAAGCCGAGGCACAAGAAAGAGATAAACCTTAAAATCAATTTAATGAAGATTATAGAGGTCCTTAAGGAGGAAATTAATGAATTCCTTAAAGAAAGCCAGGAAAACACAAAAACAGTGTAAAAAAAAAATAAGTAAAACTGTTTAAGACCTGAAATTAGAAATAGAGTTTAAAAAAAAAAAAAAAAACCTCAAACTGAGGGAGTTCAGGAAATGAAAAATTTAGGATTTCGAACATGAAGTACAGAGGAAAGTTTCACCAAGATGACAGCTCAGTGCTTAACATCTATGCCCCAAACACAAGGCACCCAAGCTTGTAAAATAAACACTACTACAGCTCAAATCACACAGTGACTTTCAAGCACTGACAATGGAGATTTCATACCCACTGTAACCAATGGACAGGTCATCCAGACAAAAGCTAAACAGAGAAATACTGGAGTAAACAGATATTATAAACCAAACAAACCTAACAAATATTTACAGATTATTCCACCCAAAACAAAAGAAGTACTTTCTTCTCAATACCTCATGGAACTTTGTCTAAACTGACCACATGTTTGAACACAAAGCAAGTCTCAACAGACACAGGAAAACTGAAATAACTTCCTGTATCGTATCAGACTACCATAGATTAACATTGGACATCAAAAACAGAAGCAACAGAAAGTTAACAGACTCATGGATATTGAACAACTCTCTACTGAATGAAAATGGATCAAGACAGAAATAAAGAAATTAAAGACTTTCTAGAATTTAATGAAAATGAATACCCAAACTTATGAGACACACAAAAGCAGCACTAAGAGGAAAGTTCATAGCACTAAGTACCTACATAAAGAAATTGGAGAGATTTCACACTAGCGACTTAAGAGCACACCTGAAAGCTCTAGAACAAAAAGAAGCAAGCTCACCCAAGAGGAGTAAACTGCAGGAAACACTTAAACTCGGGGCTGAAATCAATAAAATAGAAACAAGGAGAATAGTACAAAGATACAATGAAACAAAGAGTTTGTTCATTGAGAAAATCAAGATAGAAAAACCCATATTCAAACTAACCAGAAGATGGAGAGAGAATATTCAGATTAAAAAAAAAAATCAGAAATGAAAAGGAGGACATAACAACAGACACCAAGGAAACCTGGAGAATCCTAAGGACATATTTTTAAAAACCTGTACTCCATCAAATTGGAAAATCTAAAATACATGAATAATTTTCTTGATAGTAACCAAAGTTTGATCAAGATCAGATAAACAATTTAAGTGGACCTGTAACCCCTACTGAAATAGAAGTAATCATTAAAAGTCTCCCCCACCCCAGAAAAAGCCAGGGCCAGATAGTTTTAGCACAGAATTCTACCAGACTTTCCAAGAATAGTTAACAACACGAACACCAACCTTCCTCAAAATAGTCCACAAAATAGAAACAGAAGGGACATTGCCCATTTCATCTCATGAGACCACAGTCACCCTGATACCCAAACCACATGAAAGCTCAACAAAGAAAAATAATTATAGACCATAGAGAATTTCCCTCATGAACACAGATGCAAAAATGCTCAATAATGTACTTGCAAACTGAACCCAAGAATGAATCAAAAAGATCAACCATCATGAGTAAGTAGGCTTTATCCCCGAGATACACAGATGTTTTAATATATGAAAATCAGTAAATGCAATCTACCATATAAACAAATGAAAGAAAAATCCACATGATCATCTCATTATATACAGTAAATGTCATTGACAAAATTCAACACCTCTTTGTGATAAAAGTCCTGGAGAGGTTAGGGATACAAGGGACAGTTTACAGCAAGCCCATAGCCAAGATCAAGTAAAACAGAGCAATTCAAAGCAGTTTCACTAAAATCATGAACAAAACAAGGTTTTCCAGTCTCTCCATATCTATTCAGTATAGTACTTGAAGTTCTAGCTGGAGCATAAGACAAATGAAGAAGATCAAGGAGACACAAATTGCAAAGGAAGAAATCAAAGTATTGCTATTTGCAGATGATATGATAGCATATGTAAGTGACCCCCCCAAATTCCACTATATACATGGATATAGATATAACTATGAATATGTGCATGTGTATGTACATATAAAATATAGAGAGCATTTTAGATATGAAGATATACACACATATATTAGCCACAGAACAATGGATTTTAAACTTTACAATTTACATTTATTTATTAACTGATTTGTGTGTGTGTGTATGTGTGCGCGCGCACATATGAACGTCATGGCACATGTATGGAGGTCAGAGGACAACTTGCAGGAGTTTTTTCCTTCCACCACGTGGGTTCCAGGGTCTGAACTCTGTCATAAGGTTTGGTGGCAAGTGTCTTAACTCACTGAGCCAGCTCACTGGTTCCACAAACATTTTTTTAACTTTGGAGACCCTTGTGCAAATAAATGGCCAACATGTGAAGCACACAGAAGACTGGCCGGTACACTTGCCAGGGTGCAGCGCCTTCTAGCTGCGGCTTTTCTCATCTCAGTACAAAGCAGCTGAGCAGCCCTGACAGAGTCCTGTACACTAAGAGCACATTTCCATTTCATTATAAAGATTCCTTAGAATTCAGAGAGTAAAACACACATTCTGTGCTAAGCCAAACTTGGAGGAAAAACTGTGTCATAGTCTATAGCATGAACACTGGACTAATCTGGAGAACAAAGGAATCTCACTGCTGCTGGCTGGGGTTGTGCGAGTACAATGTAATTACAGTTTCTGAACTCGTATCCACAAGCACAGACCCACACACTTCCATCCCCTGGGCCTAACCTGGCTCTTTCCTGCTCTCTGGGAGGAGTGGAGAAAAGAGACGTTGGAGGAGGAAGCTGCGGGCAGTGTAACAGAGACAGGCACGTAAATGACCGAGAGCTGGCTGGTCAGGTCAAAGGATGTGCTTTTCCCACTCCGGGGAGCCCACTGGTTCCCAGAGCATTCCCATGAATTTCAGCCTGCAGGAAAGTGCCTCCAGTCTCTGCAGCTTTTTCTTTAGTTGGTTGCCATAGGGATGGGTTGATTGTCTAACAAATTGCAAAGCAAAACAAAACAAACAACATTTTGGGATTAACTCTGCAAGAAAGTTGCATTTCTACTATGCTTTCCCACCGCAATCTATGGATTTATTTAGCATTTAGTGAAATGATTGGATAGCTTTCCCATGGGAAAATTTAATTTTAGTAGGAGTGGATCTGACTAAGATCTAAAAGCTGTGAGTCTCAAACAAATGCTTTCTTTTTCCTTTGCCTACTATGAAGGGTAAGTCTGGACAGAGGGGAAAACAAACAAACACACACAAACAAACAAACACACACACAAACAAACAAACGGCAGGAAGCAGCAAAGAAAAGAGCCCCCGTGTGTATAGCCTGTTTCCCCACACGTGACAGCGGCTCGGATTTCACAGCACAGATTACAAGCTCTCCAAAGGAGTCTGGGGGTGAGTTTTTGTGACTTGGGGGCCCACACGCCTTGAGCATCCTCTCTCCGTACCTGGCTGTAGAGCTCCACAGAGGACTCCCCCTTGAGCTGGTGGCCTGTGAGGTAGGTGTTGTGTGAAGATTCAATGTAATAGTACGAGAGGGGTAGCTGCAGCTCTTTCTTGCTCTCCCGTGACTCGTCATTTCTCGAAGCGAAATTGTCTTTATCCATCAGAAACCTGGACGAGACACATTGTCGGAAGGCTGCGCAAGCGCAGTCTGTGCCCTTAAACGCTGTGCAAAGGGGATCTGAAGAGTTACCTTGCAAACCCTTCAAACGACATTAGGCCCTGATGACACATGCTGATGCTAGGCTCGAATTTCTGCAAGGGATTAAAATAAAGGCATGTTTTAGGTAAAGAAAACCAAGAAGGGGGAAATAACACCACATCATTTTTTTTTTTAAAAAAAAAAGCTGTTCTGTTTTCATTAGGAAACGTCTAAACCAAATATTTGAACTAATTTAGTTATGTAGTGGTAAGATGTAGTTTTTAGTCCAAAAGAAAATATTTATTATATGTGAGTTTATTATACCAAGCATATTTATTTAAGAGAAAAAAGGGAGCAAGAGAAAAGAATAAGGCTGATTCATTCGAAACCACTGTGCATTTCTGAGGGGAAGATGAGGATAATAACGGCAGCTATGTACCAGCAGCGAGGGGGGAAAGAGCTGATTCTTTTGGTGCACCCCCTACCAAATATGCGCTCAACTGAGCCACAGTGGACCCCCGGTTTTAGCGTCTTTAGCGGTTAAATCTAAAGGCTACTCAGCTACTCCATGGATTCCCAAGCAGGGGACTAACCTCATTCTGCTGTATTGTATGTGACCCTGCCACAGTAAAGTTTCACTCCCTAGAGATGCCACCTGCTAAACTGCTACCTTCCCTTGCCTGGGCTCTGGGGGCAGTTTCCACTGCTCACCAGTCCCCATCCTTCATCAGCACAGTTTATTCCCAAATGGGCTCACAGTGACCTCTTGGAGCATAAATCATGCACCCTCCTGCTTAAAATTTCCCCAAGCTTCCCGTTTCACACAGACAACCTCCATCCGTTCTGTAGTCTGAAAGTCCTAGATGAGCTAGTCTTTGGATACCTGCCCGAAATCGCATCTGCCAGTCCTGCTGGTCTCTGACTATACTAGACTTTTTTTTTTTTTTTTTTTTTTGAGGCTCTTCATAAGTCCCTAGTTCGCTCCTACCCCAGGGTTTGAGCTGGGTTCTTATGTTTCTCTGAGAACCCTCTTCCCTCAGAACTTCAAAGGACGTAACTCACTCAGAGCTCAGCCCAAATGCCCCTCTCCAGCTTAGCCTTCCTGTTATCCCTACCCTGCTCAATTTAAAAAAATAAAAACAAACTTATTCTTGCAATTACATATTTCTTATTCTTTACCTTACAGACCAGAATGTTTACATATTTCTTATTGTTTACCTTACAGACCAGAATGTAAGATGCATAGAAGAATGAGAATTTATCCAGTACTGTATTCCCAGCTCTTGAACACAGGATTGCAGAGTGGGAGCTAAAAATTAGGTGTGAAGTGACAGGCTGAAAATATAGACTGTTGCATGTGTTAGAACAGCAAGAAGGACTAGGGCACAAATTCCTTGTAATTGTCATTGCGTCAGAGACGCCCTAGGACCCATGTTAATTATATGATAAATAAGAATACCTATGGACCTGGCATTGAAAGAAACTCTATTTGGACCCCAGATCAGAAGGCTTTGGGAAGAAGTGTAAACAGAAGAAAACGCTTAGCATCAAATGAGGTCAGTCAGAGAGAGACGTGCCATACACCTGGTACCTGGATGATGCTGAGAATTTCGTCGTACGTGCAGTGTTCTCCTTGGCAATTCACCAGGAAGTCATTGAGCTGGAGTATGCCAACCCCGAATATGCCCAGGGATGTGCTCTCAATCCCAGTGCCGTTGGTCACAATGCTGGCAGCTGCAATGGCATCGGATATCTGCCTCTGGTTGTCCGAAAGCTGCTGTTTACTCTTAATGAACAGCCCCAGGTCTGAGACGTTTCTGGTCAGCAAATCTGAAATACAGCCACCCACAGCAATTGATTATCCAGAAATCCTTTGACAGAGTTCACCTGGAGATAATGATATTGCAGAGTCAATGCCCTGGTGACGCCCTAATCTGTTAAATAAAGTGCCAAAGTCAGTGCGTGTTGCTGGCTTCCCACAGTAGAGGAAAACAAAAATGAACCAATGAGTAAATAAAAGAACCCAGGGGCTGGAAAGATGCTCAGCTTGGAACTCACTCTGTAGACCAGGCTGGCGTCAGACTCAGAGATGCACCTGCTTCTGCCTCTTGAGTGCTGGGATTAAAGGTGTGCACTATGATATCTAGCTCAAATTCAGATTAAAAAAATATTTAAAACTATGTGCATGTGTGTTTGTGGGCGGGTATGTACATGTGAGGGCAGGAGCCCTTGGAGGCTAGGGTGTCAGAGTCCTTAGACCTAGAGTTACAGATGCTTGTGAACCATGTGATTATGGGTCCTGGATACTGAACTTGGGTTCTCTGGAAGGTCAGCAATATTTTTTTTTTTTTTTTAGCTCTGTGACATCTTTCCGGCCAGGTTTCTTTGTTTTGGTGTTTTTTTTTTTTTTTTTTTTTTTTTTTTTTTTTGGTAGAGACACACTCATAAAGCTTTTCTGTATTTTTAAATTTGTAATTATGAACATCTATATGCAGATTTTGCATCAATATCATTTTAAAATTTATTTTTGTAATAGAAACTCTTGAACAATAAGTATAATATGTAGAAGAACAAAAAAATAAAATTAATTTTGGCGAATGATCAAAGAGTTGAATTCTATGTAAAGAGTATGTTTAGTTCAACAAGAAGCCACCACTGTCATTTTACATTTTAACCAGAAGTGTTCTAAGCTTCTCATTGCTCCCCATTTGGAGAAACTTGGCAGGGCTGGTTATTTCAATTTTAGCCATTTGGGAAGACAATGTGGCAATTTCTTACAAAGCGATAACAGAGGCTTACCATAGAATCTAGCGCTTCTAGGTACTTAGCCAAAAGATTATAAAACATACTTCCATATAAAAACATGCATACAATTGTTGATAACAGTGTATCTACACAATGGAATATTATTCAGTTTAAAAACAAATTAGCCATGGATTTGAAAAAAGAAAGAGCAATGTAAATGCACATTGCCCAGTGGAAAAACAAGTCATCCTAAAAGACCACACACTGTTGGATTCCAGGGGTATGGTATATCCTGGGAAAAGCACAGTTATAGAACAGTAAGAAAATTGGTGACAGCCAGGGGCTTTCAGGGGAGGAGGAGAAGCTGAAAAGGTGGGACAGAGATTGTCAGGGCGGCAAAGCTGTTCTGCCTAACACTGCCGTGTATACATGTCACCGTCTGTAGAACCCACGGAGTGTACAGCTCTGAAGAAAACCACGGACTCCAGCCACAGTATGGATTGATAGTGACTGGATTGTCACGACTGCACTTTACTAGTGCAGGGCATCGCAAACAGGGAGAGTTTGTGTGCTCAGATATCCACACAGGTGTGCAGGGGGCCAGTGTATGGGAAGGCTATGATTTCTTCCCATTTTCCACACACCTACAAGGGGTCTATATGATAAAAAGTGATGATTTAAAAGATGCAATTACTTGGTTAGTCGGTAGGTATGCATGTTTTGCAAGTTCTACAATAGTTAATAAGGACAATATAAGTTTATAAGTAATTATGAAGTAAGTACACGAAAAAGGATAGTGTGCGTGTGTATGTATGTGTACACTCTTTAGTGTGTGTACTCTCTAGTGGTTATAGTTCTGTCAAGAAATTAGGAGATAAATGATAGGCTTAAAAATTCATGGGTGACTAAATGGTATAAGTAGGATAAAGGGGGAATTTTGGTTTACAAAGAAGGAAAAACATCCTCGATGTTCAGACAGGAGTGCTATGCTGAGGTGATCAAAGACTCCCCTTGACAAAGTGCTTGGGCCTGAGCAAGCACTTATCTATGGGTAGCATAGATACTGGTGTTTCTCAGTTAAGACCCAGTCCAAACCCTGTAGACATTTGGAAATGGTTGGGAAAGGGAGTAAGGTTGTCAGAATGACCAGAAGGCATTCTTAGTTAAACAGCCCAATTTCAACTGAGTGCCAAAAGAATCATGTGACAATGGATTTCTTACTGTTCCTGCCTACCCCTTACTGTCAAATGACCTTGGAAACAATTCTCAGTGTTTCAAAGAGCTCCAGGTAAGAGCAAACTGTGAGTAACAGGCTGAACGGGTGTGTGTGACTGGATCTCCCACCTTGGTTTTGGAGAGAAAGCTCCCAAAGGGAAGTCCTAAATTGTTAAACCAACCTAGGTCAGGCTGAAGGTCACTGGTGTTTTCTTCAATGGTCAGGTTCGTGTACAGGGGGGCTGACTCAGAGGCAGACCGATTGCAGGGCACAGAGTAGATGTCAAAAATATCCTTCAGGTCCTTGCGGCTCCTTACGCTGAAGGGAGAAGAGAGAACATCTCCCGTTTAGAGCTGCCGCCCCGGTGTGGGCTGGAGAAAGAGTGAGAAGGAAGTGCGCGTCCTACCTGAATGATTTGAATAGCTCGACGAATTCAATGAAGCTCATGTTACTGTCTGAAACCATAAAGCTCTGGAAACCCTTCATCCCGCCTTTGATCCGTCCATGCCAGCTGCTGCTGCTCCAGGCACTGCAGAGAAACATGGCTGTCACTGGTAAGTGCACACCCCGAGTCATTCTGCCTCCACAGTCTCTGAAGGCAATCTGAACAAGAAGGGAAATGATACTATATCCCTTAATCAACATCATCTCACAGGTAATAAAGATGTACCGGTAACGGTGTTCCTCGTTTACTCAGCTGGGACAAAACAGTGAGGGCTAATATTCAAGCACAAATCGATAAATCAGGGGGAAATCTCCCAAATTCAGTGTGTCTAGGGAAAAGTCATGTTTTTTAAAAAAAGGATCCCCAAATTCCTTGTTCGTAATTTGTGGGAAATCGTTCATGTTCTTCTCTGTATTCTAAACTATGCAAACACATCCAGGAGGCAAGTTTTGAAATGCGCCAATGTCTTTCTTTTTCCTTTTTTAACCAGTTCTTCAATGAAAACAGGGAAAAGCTTTTAATATTAATGGAAAATGTGAGTCAGAAAAATATTAAGAATGGAAAGACGCCAACCCCGCCTCGGAGCCCATCTGCACCTTCTTCCAAGGCTGCATCCATTCACCATAAAAATATCATCGCTCTCAGGCAAATATGCAGTCTGGCCATTTTACTACACTTTTTATTTTCTGTGTGGATGACTCAAAGTAGTAGAAGAAATGTTTTGATGATGGTTTTAAGTCAAATCAATTAACGTAATATTTCTTTCTCTTTTTTTCTTTTCTTTTTGTGAGGAAGGCTTAGATTTGGGGGGGGGGGATATTTTAAGTGTTAATTTGTAAGAAAATACAAAGAGCACCGAGCAGTCAGTCTACTTTTAATTCTGCTCCTAGTGTTCATGCACTGAAAATGTTGAGAGTTAAGATCTGACGGTCACCTCTCTGGGCGGGAGAGCATCACAAACGGAAGGATTTCCAGCTGGGTGTGGGCAGCTTAGGGTACAAGTTCAGGAAGATGTGAATAGTTCTTTATCATTGGAACACACTGTAATTAATTGCTCAAGTGAGTTTCCTGTCTTCCTCTTTTCCAGTTCCACTGTCAGGTATGGAACTGTCTCTCTGTCTCAAGGGGCTCAGTCTCTCTCTGTCCTTTAACACGGCTTAGGCTGGTGTTACTTCTGCCTTCCTTCCTTCCATCCATCCTAAAATTGTAAGCAGGGACTGGCCCTGCACCCTGGGGCTGAGCCTTTGACTTTAGACTTGGTATGTGAGCTAGTTTCTCCTTCAAAAGACTTCCCTTTATCACTCTTCTCTGCCTTTCTCTGCTCACCAGCGACTTAAATAAAAGGCAAACACACTATTTTATATATTTTATGTATTTAGGTTCCAGCATGGGCTGAAAGTATAAAGGATCCCAACTATTTTCAGTTTTACTATAAATCTGAATTTATAGAACAGTTTCAAGAGCAATAAAGAGGGCCGTCCAGCCTTTGGCCCATCTTTACTAACTCTGGGACTGAAGGCACAAAGGCTAAAGTTAAAGATTGCCACTCAGAGTGTGGGGGAACTCGTCCCTTTAGAAGAGAATTTACCGTGGAGTTCTTACCAATAGCATGACTCACGAGAGCAATTACACAGGACATGTGTGCATCTGTGCACATGTGCATAATGTGGGTTGAAAGGAAAGCTTCCAAAGCCAATGTCTGTCTGCTGAGCCTCTGTGGCACAGGGAACAGGACCTGCTTTCCTCTGGTTCTGCCTGGATCTTCGCATTTCTTTAGCTGCTGTGTATGGAGTGGTATCTCGGCTCCCTTTCGTCCCTTTTCATCTTATTATTACTTCTGGTTCTAAGATGTAGATTTTGTTTGTTTGTTTGTTTTTGAGATGGGGTCTCACTGTGCAGCTCAGGCAAGCCTGGTACTAGCTATGTAGGCCAGCCCAGCCTCTAATTCACAGAGGTCACCCTACCTCTCCACTGCTAAGAGTAAAGACAAGCGCTGTCATGATCAGCAAAGGCAGAGGTTTTTAAAAGTCTCTGGTCCTGACACCATCATTTGCAACAACCCCAGCTTTGGCTTTAGGTAAAGATATCTAACTCATTGCAATACTTGCATTTATTTCTCCAGGCAAGCATAACTTCTACCGCAAGTCAAAAAGCGTGACTTGTGTTTCACTATCAGCAAGGTCCGGCAGCTAGATCATTTCATTGTTCCCTTGAATGGGACTACCCGATAGAGTGTGCTTCAGTGACACACATGTTCTCTAGCTACAGAAGCCTTTAGCCTCCTGGGGTGCAATTAAGATGTGATTCAGGAACGGATTGCCCAATTTAATTTAATTTTGAATAATTGAAGCTTGATGTTAAAGGACTCTAGGTGATCAGCGGCTAGCCAACTAGAGGGAGCCGATCTAGAGAATCACTGCTTGGCTTTTTATTACTTCCTTGGACCTCGGAAGAATTGGTCTCTCCAACAGTGAGTAGGGATGATAGCAGTATGAGAAACTATGATGACAGAATCAGGAAAGTCAGAATCATTTTCAATTAGGGGTTTTTCAGTTTAACTATGAGTTAGAACTAGAGATGGGCACAGCTGGGCTGACGTGGGGATTCCCTGTTTCATCATGGTAAGGCCCCACCTGGATGGACTCTTGTTTGAAGAAGACAGCACAGGGGAGGAGACTGGCCTGATGGGAGATGACATCCCGGTAGCCAAGTTGGGGGACCCAGCCGTGGTCAAAGAGTGAGCTCTTCTGGAATGGAGGGGGTTGGGAGGGTTAGTGATGACATTGGCTTCTGCAGGGATGAAAGAAAAAAAAAAAAGAGGTGATGACTTAGCGCCTACTTTCCCTTAAAAGCCAGCAAAACAATCCACACAACTGAATTTTTATATAAGAAACATCTGAATACTTTGATGGATGGGCCAATCTGGTGGGTTCTCAGCTGGCTACAAGTTAACCTGGGAGCTTAAAAAAGTACACAGAACCCAAGGCCTCGACAAAGAATATAGAAATGACCCGATCATGGGCGTGGTTGTGACATCCAGGCATATTCTTAAAAGCACTAACACCCAGTCAGTTGTACCCTGGATAGCTAATATTATCTACCAGTAATGGCAGGTTAAGGAGGCTTTTCCTTTAAGTAGAGTGTGCTTGTAGAAATGCCTCTCAGGTTTTACATCTCATCAAGACAAGTAATTCTCAGGACGAAGGATTCCCAGCAGGGGCTAAGAGATGGCTCAGAAATTAGGAGCACTTGCCGGTCTTACAGAGGACTCAAGTTCCATTTCTAGCACCCAACATCAGGCATTTCATAACGGCCTGTAACTCCAGCTCCAGGGGATCTGATGCCTTCTTCTGGCCTCTGGAGAGGCCGTGTGTGCACACACAAAATGTTTTTAGAGAGATGTGAAAAAAGGAATTCCCATAATATCAAATTGAAATCACATCAAAACGCCAAATCTGAGGAGCTTTTTTTTTCCCCCCATAAAAGTTAAAAACAGAAAGGCTCAGATGTGAGCACAGTGCATTACCCAACTCTTCTTGCTCGTTCACGTCCTGGGGGTCAGAACCGCTCCGGCTTCGACACTCCCTGTACATCTTGGCCTTGCGGGTCACCATCTCGTCGTCGGTTGCCTCTCCACTCTCTCCCTGGGAACAGAAACCTTACCATGGCTCCTGGACTATATTGCTCTCCCCCAAGGCTTTGTTCAGTTCAGGTGGGTTTCTGTTTTCTGACCTAGGTCCTTCAATCTTGTCTCACCTCGTGAGACCAGTAAAGAGCTACGTTAAGGCTGCCCAGGTGACCTCAGGTCATTTTATCTAGTGTGCTCTTCAGTATGAAGCAGTGTCCCCCAAGAAAAGGAAGCTAAAAAAAAAAACCCCACACTCCTGGAATCTCTGGGGACAGACACAATAAGAAGCAATGAAGTTCTATGAATCTTCATGAGCAAAGCACAGGACGGTTTTAGATAGCTATGAAAGAAATGCATTATGCCATAATGAAAATATAGCCAACAATATTCAGTGCTACTATGTTTTTAACATTGTGGATCTTCATAATGTGATCTTTCTGCTTTTATTGGGGGGGTGATTTTATTTGGAGACAAATGTCTTACTCTGTAGCCTGAACTTACTGCAATCCTCCTGCCCCAGCCTCGCTACGTTGGGGTTACATGAGTGAGCCACCATGCCTGCTCCTGCTTTCTTTTCCAGTCCCCCTTTAACCACCACAGAAATGGTGCCCTAGCCTTTCACACACACTTCTGTATGTGAGAGCAATAAGCGAAGCCTTTCAGCCTCTCTGCTGGTTCCCCTGTGGCCGATGCTTTCCTTTGTGTTTTGTTTGGAAACCCGGACACACTTCAAGACCCACTGTGAGCCAGCCACTCTGAGGTCCTTCCTTACTGCTTCTCCCCTGTGGTTCTCACTTCTCTACTGATACAGCTCTTTGCAGGTGACCTAACAATGACTCACATTTGCCACGCACGGGGTTTGAGCCAATGCGGACTTTTAAGGTCCTTGGTTTTTCCTTGGAGCCTTCTCCTTGCCTGATTTCTGACACTGACCCTGGCACCTGTGAGGTACATGTCAAGTTCTTGTAACCATTGTTTTGTAATTTTTCTTGCCCATAACTCAAATAACCTCACGTGGCTTATGGCAGTGTAGACCCCATGGTAGTCCTAAAAGGCCAGGTATGGTTAATAAACAAAGTTACTCTACCCTCATGAGCATCTTCTTCTTTTTCTTGGTGGTGCTTATGCCCAAGGTGTTGTTTCTCTGCATACTGGGCTTCTCAGCATTCTTTGCTGACATCCCAGGGCTGGGGTTTCTAGCGTTCCATCGTCTGCCACCAAACAACTCCACAGCATGAGCCAAGGTTGGGCCTTCATACCGACCATCCTCCTACAAAGAACCATACGCTGAACACACAAGCGAGCAGCAACAGGTAGTCAATATTAATGGTCCCAGTTGATTCCCAGAGGTGAATAAGCTCAGGCATTTACAGAAAGAAGCATGATCTGGCCACCTATGTGTGCCTCTGTTTGGACTCTGGGGACTTCCTGTTGGCGGGCTGATTGTTTCCCCGGTTGTCATTGAACAGTTTTCTGGCTTTTGTTATGTTTTTCACTATGAAATCAAAAAGTTTATTTTTATTTTCTATGTACACTTTTTCCAAACTTGGGATAAAGTAATGTTTTTATAGGGTTGTTCCTAGAGTTTTGGAGAAAATCCCACAGATGTTCAAAATATTTAACTTATAAATTAAAAAAAAATTGGTAGTAGTGCAAGACAGAGCATTGTGTATTAATATGTATAACCCACTTACTTGATATTCTAATGTTATATATCACAGAGCCAGGTCTAGTTAATTCATCTAAAATGCAAATAAAAGTACCTGCTTCCTGTGTGTTCTACAGGGAGTTTTGAGCCTGAAGAGCTAGTTGGAAGAAAAAAAAAAAATCTCTGAGCATTTCTATGAGGGGCTTTCCAGACTGGGTTAAGGGAGGAGTTAAGAGCCGCTCTACATGAGAGCAGCACTATTCCACGGGCTGGGGTCCTGGACTGCAGAAAAAGGAGACAGTGAGCTGAGCACCAGCGTTCATATCTCTCTGTCTCTGACTGCAGACGCAATGTGACCAGCGGCCTTACGCTCCCATTGCTGTCACTTCCCTGTCACGATGAACCGCACCCTCAAATTGTGAGCTGAAGCAAACCCTTTCATCGTTAAGTCGCTGTGGCAAGGCATTTTGTCACGGCAGTGAGAAAAATAGCCAATGCAGGGACTGCAGGAACAGCTGAGTTCAACAAAGTCCTCGAAAATGTCTTCAAGCTCCTAGTGGCCTATGACCTTCCTAAGGAGGCCCCTAGCATGGGGGCAAAAACATCATACTAATTAATTTAAAATCCCTTGGATTACACTTTCGGAAGAAGCTAGGGAAGCCAGCTTGCATAAATTAGTTATCAAAGCCTTCTCTTTAGCCTTCCTCGTCCTCCCAAGGGTTGGGATGATAGGCGTGTGCCTGCATGTCTGACTCACAGAGCTTTCAGCTAAACCTTCAGTTGGTGAATGCCTGCATCAATTGGCTTCTTTGCAGACGTGAGAACTTCAATGACCACAGTCATTGCTTTCATATATAATAATAACAGACATGCACATTCATTTACACATTGTCTTTACATGCTATGAGCTCAGAAAAGTCTTGGAGACAAATTATGCACAAGTCCAGTTCATTTTCAGTTTTCATATGGGGAAACTGTGGCCCTGGGAGGCTAAAGAAAGCTGTCCAAGTTTTCACGGAGTAAGCGACAGGTCTGGAAACCCCGTAGTTTTCACGCCAACTGTGTGCTCCCGAGGGTTGCATTACTCGAGGGAGAGGGCTGGACGCATCCCTTACCTGATAGAGGCTGACATACTGTTTCCGAAGCCACTGCTGTCTTTGGTCAGGGAACCGCCTGATCTTTCTCACAGCTAGCGTGAGCTCCAGCAGTCCACTAAAAAGCATCTTAGCTGTGTGCTTCGGTGCCACAAAGTGCAAAAGTCTATTGTCGGTGGTCTGGAGCCCATAGAGCAGGGTCACTCCAGCCTCGGAGAGAAGCAGGCTGCTCAGTTTGTTCTGAACACACACAGTGTGTATATCAATGCCTGGGTGTCCCATGTACACCGCCTTCACCGAAAACAGATCCAGGATTCCCTCGGTCAGGCCACTCAGCCCAGCATTGCCTAGTGATGGGAACTTGCCAGGCTCAGACATATTGCTAAGCATACCAAGCTTGGGTCTGGCACCGGCCGGGGAGGCGGTGGGAGGCTTCATCCAGGTTAAGGTACTATTGTCAGGCTGTAACTGGAGAAAGCAGCGGGCAGAGAGATGTGTGTCCTGGTCATAGTGGATGACAGTGGCCCCCTGCAATAGGAACTGGTGCACATCAGCTTGGATGGACAGCACGTACCACGGGATGAGCTCTGTCCCATGGTCGAAAGCCTTCTGGGACTCATCTGACCCATGAGGGTCGCATTCTTTGGACTTCTCAAAGATATCATTTTCAGAATCCAGCAAATCTCCAATTATAAACCTGATGAAAACAGATAAAAAGTTACTTATGATCAGAAGGGGACCAACACAAAATCTTCTTCACACACAGTAGCTTCTGCTTCCTGAGTGCCGCCACTGACCGACTGAGGTAATTTATTTATAACCATATTCTACAAGCCGGGCGGTGGTGGCGCACGCCTTTAATCCCAGCACTTGGGAGGCAGAGGCAGGCGGATCTCTGTGAGTTCGAGACTAGCCTGGTCTACAAGACCTAGTTCCAGGACAGGCTCCAAAGCCACAGAGAAACCCTGTCTCGAAAAACCAAAAAAAAAAAAAAAATAAATAAATAAAAATAAATTCTACAATCTTATATTTATCAAGGTGCCTGACCGTAGCAGGCTTTTAATCATCTTGACAGTTTGGGGAAGTACAATGAAGTTTTTGTATAAAGACTAGCATTTGTCTGGCATTTTGCTCAAAATTAGATGAAGATCATGGGGATGGGTGAGATTAAGTATCATTATTAACACCCTTTATAAACTGCACATACTCCCAACATGGTAACCCACTGATACCGACCTTAAACATGACAGTGATTATTAGTAGTAGTAGTAATTAAAGTTCTTTTCCATATATACTAATTGGAAGCAAGTCACTGTGTCTATATTACACTGAAGGAGAAGGGTGTTATGTCCTACCTCTTAGGGAATTGAGAAGCTACATAAATCACATTTTTTGGAATCATTTTGCAAGGGAGACCTATCTCTTCTCCCCATGTTTGCCTCTTCATCAAGTTTACACAGCAGCTCCTTACTGGATGGCCTTGGGGATATTTAGATGGTGCCTTGAGTAGGTAATAACACTCCTTCCTTGAGTTGCTTTGGCCACTAGGCGCTCCCTTGGCCGCGCTTCTTTCGTAGACTCCAGTCGGTTTGCTTGGGTGATTTGTTGTTCTGCTTTTGATCACGTCCTGTGTTGTAGGACACCACAGGCTCACCCTTCCCCTCTTCAACCCTAGATTCAGCCATTTACCCAAAGGACCTTGCTTCTTTTTGACTGAAGAATGGTATTAGAAACCGGTGTATGAGTGCTAGGTGCAAAGCCATAAAGTTTCATGCATTTTTCTTGATGTCACCTGCTATAATAGAAAACTAGAAAGAGAGAAAGTCTTGCATGGGTAGCAGCACACCCCTGCAGGTTCTCTCCGTGACACTGGAGGGAAGCAAACGCTCATGCGTGTCTCCACTACTGCCCCATACTCCACATCCTCTGTGGTCACGCTAGGAATGATGTATCAGTCTGCTACCTGCATTTTGTGTGATGTGGCCAAGACATCCAAACTCCAAGACTCCCTCCACTTACCTACTTGCTAAATGGCAGAAGGAAAATGGTCACCTCACAAAGCAGGGGTGGGCATCAGACAAACATTTTTTTTTGGCTCAGTAAAAGACACCAATATGACTAAACGTAAGGAGCCTGGGCGTTGTTCATTTGAAATCTGCTCTACTATCTCCGTTCCAGACTAGCCAGCTGTTCCAATGGAGTGGCTTTCCTCAGAGGTCACGTCTAAGTTTCTCTCTGGGGCCACTGTCACATTCTTTCTGAGGTATTGGTGGTAGATTTTTAAGTGAAAAGGCTGGGGTCTGGAGGCGGTGGTGGCTGACACCAGTAATTGTAACACTAAGGAGACCAAGGCAGGAGGATTGTCATGATTTTAGGCTAATCTGGATTACACAGTAACTTCTAGGACAGTCTGAACTACAACGTAAGATCCATTTTCAAAACAAACAAACAAACAAAGTTAAAAGAGATACAGGTTGTGAGCGTCGGTACTGATTAAAACAAAATTTATTAGTTTAAATATAGAATTTCTGATTTTAATTTATTAAAGTTTTTCCAGTGAAAAACTACAGGTATTATGAAAAAAGTATCTAGATAGAAAAAGATGATACAGCTTTTCTGGAGGCTCTTTTTGTTTCCCTGAGATGACATAAGCCGTGTTGTGGGGAGCTGCCTTTCTTGGCATTACTTTGTATTTTAGAATACAAAAGGAACTAATGCCAGATGGCATTCAAAAGCATTCATCCAAGGGATGATTTCCATAATAAAATCGACAACTGTTTGTAATGAAATAAATTCATTCCAAGCAGGAAGCTATTGGTATCTTTTGTCTCTTAGATGAGAGTAGATTTTGTATAGTTCCGAGTCTGATTCTCCTGGGAGAACAGTTTTCTGTGGGTACATGAGAAGGGAGAAGATGGAAAATTAAGATTTATTTAGAAACCAAGCAATGTTAACCAAGATCAGAGATGTGGTCAACCACCAAAGAGACTACCTCACTCTCAGGCATGAAAGCTGAAGGAAGGTTTGTACCCGGCTTTTGAAGCGCTTCTATGGCATCCCACATGAGAAACCAGAAATCCAGAGCTGAACACTTTTCTGGGGATATTTGGTGAAAAAAAAATATCTTATTTTAGGTGAAAAAGGCTGTTTGTTAACCTGTTTATATATTTTTTTGGCAAGCATTCATTACTTTGTACAAATTTACAATGACTATTTGAATATGAATCACCAAGAAATAAAGCCTAAATTTTGTTTTAAAATAGGAGAAAAATCACCTTTACCACATGATTTGTTACACCTGTTCCCTGTAATAAAAATCTACTGTGCTTAAGTTGCTTTTTAAAAAAATTTGTGCATTAACTATCATTTTCCCCTCAGCTATAGTCAGTTAAAAGCATATATTTCCAAAAGAGACCTGTACTGGCTCATCTTATGTCAAGATAGAATCATCTGGGAAGAACCAGCCTCAGTTGAGGAAACAGCCCCAACAGACTGGCCCGTGGGCAAACTGTGTTACTTTTTTGACGGATTGGGAGGGTCCAGCTGTGGGTGGTGCCATCCCTGGGAAGGTAGTCCTGGGTGCTATAAGAAAGCAGAGTGAGCAAGCTATGAAGGGCAAGTCAGTAAGCAGGTTTCCTCCATTGCCTCTGCGTTAGGTATTTTATCACAGCAATAGCCCAACTAAGATCAGAACTGTTCCAAGTCCACAGAACTAGGTATGAAGAGGAGTCAAGGGTTAGCTCCTTCCCAGTTACGTGTCTCTAATACTGCTGGGCAGAAGTTCCTGCTCAGCCTCATGCCCTGGCCTGCTCTTTATCACTAAGGCTACTGACTGCAGCTTTCTGGGCAGCCCTTCTTCACTGGTACAAAGGATATACAAACATGCTATAGATGTCAACGGCATTTTGATAGTTTCTCCATTCTATTCAATTTCTGCTCAGACTGTGTGTGTGTGTGTGTGTGTGTGTGTGTGCGCGCGCGCACGCGTGTGCATGTGCGCACATACATAGGCTGGATGTAGAGGTCAGAGGTTGGTATTGAGTGTCAACTGCTCCACCTTAGTCTTTGAGACACGGTCTCTCACTGCACCCAGAGTTTACCAATTTAACTAGAGTGGATGGTCAGTAAGTTCTGGGAATTGTCCTGCTTCCAGTTCTTCAGGTCTGGGATTATAGGCACACAATGTTGCTATTGTTGTTGTTTTACCAGGGATGCTAGGGACTCTGAACTCAGCTCCTCATGCTAGCGTAGCAAACACTCTATCAACTGAGTCACCACCCCAGTCACAGACTACCCCTTTTCTGGGTATTAAGTGTTCTGGCAGGAGTACCTGAGGGCTTTGAGAGGAATTCTAACACCCTGCACACTGGGTAAATTGAAGGACTGTGAGATAGGCCACTTGCTTCCCTACTTCCTTCTTTCTCTCTTTCTTTTCCCTCCCTCCCTCCCTCTCTCCTTCCTTCCTTCCCTCTACCTTTTCCCTCCTTCTTCTCTCTCCTCCTTTTTTATCTTTTTTCACTGAGTTGGTCATTGCTACATGAACAGGGGCTAAAGGTTATTGTTTTTAAACTCAATAAAGCCCAGTTCCTTTGTCCTTTAGGATCTGCAAAGCACTGTGCCTACGACACTCTGAATGGGACATTTTCACAAGGTGCTCTGGACTGAGGTAAATAAGGAAACAGTACTTATGGGTTGGTTTCAGTGCATCTATTAAATCCCACCCCCCTGGTGTATCCAGGGCTTCTTTTTGGAGTAGCAATCATTTAAGGGCCAGGAAACCGCTTGCACTACTTAGGTACAAAGATCTCAAAGTGAGGATTTCAATATGTCTTCCCAAGCCGTGTGAAATAAATATTTGCATCTTTGTGGTTTTCCTCCCCCATTCTCAGGATGTCTACAACCGGATCTGGAAAATGGACAGTGGAAGAGAATGTTCTTAGACTATAGATGATTAAATGCCGAGGAAGACGACAAGGGAATACACAGAAAATTAGAAATAAAAACTTCCCAAGGAGTAACTTCCGCGTCAGATGGCTGACTAGAAGCTACCTCCCTGTGACCCTGAGAAGAGGTGTCAGGAAAAGAGAAAGACTATTACTAAGGATGAGCTCTGGAAATCCATACAGGGGGTGACAGGACGTTGAAAGGTGCAGAGGAACAGAAAGGCGACACACCAAAAAGAGGGGTGCCTTGCAGAACACAGCACCAGCGGTGGGACTCCCTGGCGCAGGGCAGCAGAAACAGAAATGTCATCTGGAAAGTGACATCACCGAGTGTCTCTGGAGAGAAGAGACTGGCAGTCCCACCCGTAGACAAAGCCATGGTTCTCATGAGCCTCAGACCCACTTGTAGGTCTTGCTGAGACAGTGACTTCTTTGCTGGGAAGAGTCCGCAGCTGGAGAGAGTTCAGCCAACTCAGAAAGGTCCTCCCATCCCAAGGGAGTCTGTCCTTCAAAACTTGGCTACTGGGCAGCTACAGACAAGGGAATTACGAGCTGAGGTTTCAGATTCAACTGGCCCTGGCACCAAGGGTGAGAGACAACCCTGGGAGGCAGCTGTAGAGAACAGAGGGCTGAATGCTGGCAGGTAGCAGAAGGCCAGAAAATGAAGTGTTTAGGAAAAGATAGCACCACCCTCAGTGGCTGGCAGCAGAATTTATCAGCTGAGGACCATTTCGGACGTTAATAGCCTTGAGCTCAAGGTCATCAAGTAGATCAACCCCTGGAGCTACTATGAGGTTGCAGCCGACCCCTTGACATCTAAAGCTGCATCCCTCCATCAGGGATGCAACAAAGCGCAAAGACAGATCCACCTGTATAAATCTCAATGGTACGAATGTTTCTTCTACTCCCAGTGGACTTGAGAGGAACCTGAGCTAGAACATTAGCCAGCACATGGGGTGTGAAATGAGGACTCTTGGGGGGAATGGGGGAACCTGCCTAGTCTATAGATGGCAAAGCTAAGTGTGGCCAGCAGAGGCCCCTGGTGTGCAAAGAAGGGAAGCTAAGGTATGAGAGGCCTGTCCCCAGAGGCTCAATGCCTGCATAAACCATAGGAAGTAAAACCTTCAGGGATCTGGCTCATCCTCTCCTTGTTGCATATACCTGACATTCTCCCATTTCCAAGGTTCCAGAAATAAGTCGTTCTAACCCTTCACCTTCCTCCTCTGTCTTTTGTCCCTTGTGTTTCCCTGTATTTATTTATTTTTTTAAAATAATGCTTTTTATTAATTCTTTGAGACTTCCACACAGTGCACTCTGATCATATCCATTGCCCTCTCCCGAGTCCTTTCAGGTTCTCCTCCACATCCCTACCTGGTGTAGGAGCTCCTTCTGTTTGTGTGTTGCTTTTATTGGCTAATGAATAAAGAAACTCCCTTGGCCTAGCTGATAGGGCAGAACTTAGGGAGGCAGAGGAGACAGAACTGAATTCTGGGAGGAAGAAAGCAGAGTGAGGGAGAGAGGCCATGAAGCCGCCAGAATCAGACATGCTGAATCTTTCCTGGTAAGCCACGGCCTCATGGTGATATACAGATTAGTAAAAATGGGTTAAATCAAGATGTGAGAGTTAGCCAATAAGAGGCTAGAGATAATGGGCCAGGCAGT
Organism: Microtus oregoni; assembly: GCF_018167655.1. Lineage (NCBI taxonomy): Eukaryota > Metazoa > Chordata > Mammalia > Rodentia > Cricetidae > Microtus > Microtus oregoni. The sequence continues at coordinate 22,366,226 of NW_024543071.1, forward strand.
GATTTAATTAATACAGTTTCTGTGTGATTATTTCGGGTGTAAGCTAGCCGGGTGGCCAGGACGGAACAAGGGCCCTGCTCTCCGTGCAACACCTACCTACCCAAATGTTTGCCACCCACGCCCTAAACCGGCTAGTGTTGGCCAACTAGTCCTAGGTGTGGCACCTGCCCTGGAGTGTGCTTCAATATAGCTGGAGCTACTCCATGAAGAAAACTGACATTTTCCCTCCCAGCAGTAATTCGATGTTCTCTGGGCCCTAGTGGAGAAGCAAGCACCATAACTCCGTTAACGATTAATTGCTCCACCCATAGATCAGCGCATCTCTCATCCCTCATCAGAGAAGTTCTTTGTGGTAGACAACAATGAACTCAGAGAGGGCAGAGAATAAGAGCTATCAGAGTACCTAGCCCCAAATGTTTGCATTTCCTCTCTCCCCACATGGCTCAGGGATCTTTGCAGAAGAAAAGATTCCAGGAGCCAGAGGTGCTGACCGACCCTGCAGACAGTGTTTTCTGCATGTTACAGGCAGAGGCACATGCGGATGCCCAGCAATCATGACAGCATGCTTCAGACCGACTCAGCCATAAGCCAGACAAAATCCCAGCACAAGGAGAGGTTGTTCGTACCAAATCCCCTTTAAACACTTTACTACTATTTTACTTTGTCATATTTTAAAGGGCTTTATGTATTTATTTTATTCCCTTTTATACATTCACACAGTTTTGCCTATGAATGTTATTTTCTGCAGTCAGTCTCTTTTCGGATCTCCCATATTGCCGCCCACTTCAGTTTTTCTTCTTACTACACTTTTAGTAGTGTTTGTACACATTGGCTAAAAACAAGAACAAACAAGAAACCAAAAACATCTCAGATTTTAATTTCTCTTCTTTATTAACTTATCTACTTACCTAATTTTGACAATGGGTTTTCTCAGTGTCTGGAAGTCTTTCTTCATTTTTCCTAATTTCCTGTTCTTCCCTCTTTCCCTCCATTACACTTTCCTCTACTGCTCTCCCTTTCTTTGGTTTATTTAACTTTGCTTCTCCTCCATTTCCCCTTCTCCCTGTCCCATTCCCTCATTGGTTTTATTTACAGCTTTGATCCTAAATAAAATTTAACTTAATAGCAAAACTTACAATAGTTTCCCCATTTTCTGACTTAATAGTCATGAATTACATGTTAGTTGGCTTTTCTTTTTTTTTTTTAAGAATGTCTGTAGCGTGTATTGTTTGGTGTATGGTGACAGGCTACCATTGTTTGTCCTATCCAATATGAGCCACACTAGAGGTGCAAGCCCTCAAAAGTGAGCTGTTCAATAAGAAGATGGCCACACAAATACAGAAGCAATATTTAACCCAATGAAAGTATGGGTTACAGCGGATTAACACACGGTCAGCACCCCTCCAAAGAAGTATGGCTCTTTAACTGCTGAACTCAGAGATGATGGATTGGGTAAAATGGTGAAGGAAGATTTTAGAATTTACTGGTGAAAATGATCAATGCCCCCAACAAGGTACAAAGAAGCAAAAGAAGACTGCAAAGTATCAGGATACAAAATTAATGTACAAAATTCAGTAGCTTTCCTTTATGTCAGTAATGAAATTATGAAGAAAGAAATCAGGAAAAACATTCCATTTACAACAGAATTACAGTTAAAAATACCTATAAGTGGAACATGATGGTTCAGGGCTTTAATTTCAGCACTCCAGAGACAGAGGTATTTCTATGCATTCAAGTCAAGGCTAGCCTGGTCTACACAGTGAGTTTCAGAACATCTACATAGTTAGATCCTGTTTCAAAACAAAGAATTGTCCTCCCAACACAAAACAATCCCCCCAAACACCTAAGAAATAAAATATAACCAAGGAAAGGCTGCTCAATAAAAACATTAAAACTCCAAGGAAAATGAAGAAGGTATCAAAAGATGGGAAGGGGTGCTGGAGAGATAACTCAGAGGTTAAGAGTACTGGCTGTTCTTCCAGAGGTCCTTGATGGAGGAAGGTTATTGGTTAGAGGATAGGTGGGAGGAGTAAACAGAACAAAATGCTGGGAGGAAGAGGAAGTGACGTCAGACTCGACAGCTCTGCTCTGGGGAGCAGATGCCTCAGAGAGACACCATGCTCCTGGCTCCTAGGCAGACGCACGCTATGAAGCTCCAACCCAGGATGGACACAGGCTAGAATCTTCCCGGTAAGCGCACCTAGGGGCGCAACACAGATGATTAGAAATGGGCTAAATTAATATGTGAGAATTAGCCTAGAAGAGGCTAGATAGACATGGGCCAAGCAGTGATTAAATGAATACAGTTTGTGTGTTGTTATTTCGGGCATAAGCTAGCCGGGGTGCTGGGAACGCAGCCCTGCCGCCCTAATTATTACAGGTCCTGAGTTCAATTCTCAGCAACCTTATTGAGGCTTACAACCATCTGTAATGAGATCTGGTGCCCTCTTCTGTCATGCAAGCATACACAATCAGGCAGAACACTATATACACAATAAATAAATAAAATTAAACAAAAAAGATGGGAAGACTTTTCAAGCTGGTAGATTAGCAGAATTAATACTGTAAAAAGGGTCATATTACCAAAAGCAGTCTACAGATTTAGTTGTATTATATAAATCATAACAACAGAAAGAACAAGCCACTGACATATAAATATATAGAATATAATAGAGGAACCAGAAATAAATCTACACAGTGAGTGCCACCCAATCTTTGATAAAGATATCAAAAACATACACTGAAGAAGATACCACTTCTACAAATGGTGCTGGGAAAAATTATACCCAGTGAAGAACTCAATCCCCGAATCTCACTCAACATAAAAATCAATTTGAAATAGAGCAAAGACCTTAATTTAAGAGCAGAAACTTTAAAATAGTTAGAGGAAAACATGGGTAAAATGTTTTAGGATATAGGCATAGGTAAGAACTTTTTAAAATAAGACTCAAAATAATCACACAGTTTTCCTATCCTTATTTTCATTTTTCCTAATAACCTTCTTAATTATTCATTTTTACTCATGTAAATATGCACAAATCTTTGTGGTGGCAGATACACACATAACCATGTGGTGGACTGGTAGAGGTCATTTGAATGACTGGGAAGTGCTTCCTGTAGAGATGTCCTTCTTTGTGGATGACCCTGTTTCCACGTAAAGATTTCTGTTGATGTCAGCAACCTGCTACTGAGAACATATTAAAGCGTTCTCTAGTTTGAGACACAGCAAAACAACAGAAGAACTAATGGAAAATATATATGTGAGATAATTGAACATTCCAGCCAAGACATTACGACAAAGGTGGCACTAGCAAATCTTTGAGCACAACTCCTTCAAGATGGAGAGAGCTAGAAAATGATGTGTGGAAGAAAGCCCAAGGGCCTTGGAGAAATCTGGAGTTAGCTTTACTCCCTTGAAACAAAGGAACAGCAGAGACTCAGATAAATGCCGCTCACTTCTACATTGGCAACAGAGCCCAAGGATCGAGCCTAACTCTAAAGAAGTCCTTTTCCAAAGCTACTGAGACCCTTGTCACTCTAGAGCTTACCACAATATGCACACACAGGTTAAGGACCAAGGCAGCTATGATGAGTACCTGAGAAGATTGACTACGCGAAAAACCTTGACTAGCAAAGCCAGGAGACCTAAAGGTTTGGGGTGCTTTGAAAGTATTCCTCCCCTTGAGCCAGGCTCTGCTATGTGTAAAAGGCTTTAAGAAAAGCCAACAGGTGCCCAACTGAGTCCTCGTCTTTCATTTCATTGTGGGTGACCATGTTTGGCTAGACTGTAGCGTGTGTGATAAGCAGCAAATGAAACAACTAAACAATTGTAAAGTATCAGCTCCCCGGTCCCCGGTATGTGGGGCTAACTAAAATATCCCCTGGCGCAGGGTAACTCAAAATGAGATGTTAGAACCCCAAATCCCAAGTAGGCCGTTGAAGGTACTGATTTCTGAGTATCTAATACCTATCACACCAGATATTTTATTTTACAATGTTTTCTAAAAGATTTGCTTATTTATTAGTTTAACATTTATTAGTATAACATTCTGTCTCCATGTATGACTGCATGCCAGAAGAGGGCACCAGATCTCATTATAGAGGCTGTGAGTCACCATGTGGTTGCTGGGAATTGAACTCAGGACCTCTGGAAGAGCAGCCAGTGCTCTTAACCTCTTAGCATCTCTCCAACCCTATTTTAAAAAAATTTAATATTCACCCAGGATTTAATAGGATCCACCATTATGAAAACTATAAAGTAAATACAAGATTGAGGTTTCAATCCTGAAATCCAATTATTGATGTTTTAGAAATGACAAGATAGCCATCTTTTTAAAGGGATAATATGTAGCCCACTAATATATACATTTCTAAAATTTTACTATCAGTTAAAAAACAAAACTAATAATTTTTTTCAAAGGCTACAACTCATGGAAAAAGTAAAATGTACATAGTAATTTTAGAACAAAGGAGCAACACGGGAAAGGCTAATTCAGACTCTGAATTGGTAAGGTTTGTAGAGGACCCTTGGTTAGGTATGAAAGGGACAATGTTTCCATTAGGTTTTTATGTGAAACTCCACGGAGTAGGAAAAGACTAGTCAATGGTAAGGAGAAGAAAGGCGTCCACCCGCATACACATCGACGCGGGAACTTACTGCCATCGGGTTCTGTCCTTCAAGGAGTTCTTCCTGGAGCCAGTCCCTTCGCTGGAGCTGTCCTCCTCCTCCATCTCCAGGCTTCGACTGCAGCTCCGGATGATCTGAAAGATGCTGTTGACCGTGGACTCCTTCTCTGAATTCTTCAAGCCATTCTGCCCCACTCGTTGTAAGAAGTTGTCTTGGCCACTGTAATCAGCTACAAACTACAGGAGGAAAGTTCAGGAATGCACTGTGGCAACCTAAAAGGTCTGATTTTAGGCTGGGAGACTTAATTATAACAGTGGTAAATAATGACATCTGTGCTTGCTTTACTACAAGAGACTCCAAGACAAGTTTTTATTTCCTGTGTTTTCATCCCACCACGTGAAATCCCAAAACTTGCCCTTTTCTTGCTGCTACAATCTCAGCACCTCTAGGAATCTAAACTGCACTCTGAATTTATAACACAAAAGGCAATATTATCTCATGGCTCCCTCGGGACAAGGTTAGCCACTTCACAGGGAAGGGCAGCTATTTTATTCTTGTAATGGGAACTGAGGAGAGAACCACGGTTAAAGAGCACCAGGACACGGAACAAGATGAAGTGACCTGGCTCAAGACACACACTTAAAAAGCTGCCTTTTGGCTTTCTGGTCCATGTGTGCTGTAGGAAGACAGTAGCTTCTTGGTGTTTTTTTTTTTTTAATATTTATTTATTTATTTATTATGTATACAATGTTCTGTCTGTGTGTATGTCTGCAGGCCAGAAGAGGGCACCAGACCTCATTACAGATGGTTGTGAGCCATGTGGTTGCTGGGAATCGAACTCAGGACCTTTGGAAGAGCAGGCAATGCTCTTAACCACTGAGCCATCTCTCCAGCCCCCTTCTTGGTGGTTTTTAAGCTATTGGCGTGGCTTCATCTTGACCAGGAAGCTTCCAGAATTAGAGGGAAGACCCACTGCCCAGGCAAGAGAAGCAGCGCTCCTTCTTCACCACAGGCAGCAGAGGAGAGCGGAGGGTGGGAGGTTTCCTAAAGCTTTCTCATCATTTACTGGGCGTTTAATACCACCTGCTAAAACCAAAGAAATATTAGCCAGTGGGTATCACTTGTGCCTGTTTGTGGACCTCAAGTCTTCCTGGACCAAGTGATGCCTCTGTTCTCAGGTGACGTGAAATGGGCTGAAGTTTTATGAGTCTTCACACTTCAAGTAAGAAGGAACACGTTTTGTACACACAGTGCACGTGTGTGTGTGCGTGTGTGTGTGTGTGTGTGTGTGTGTGTGCGTGTGTGTCCACTAATGAGACTGTGAATGACCCTGGATTTGGTCTTGAGTTTTCCAAATACATAATGCCTCAACCACCTCCCTAACACATTTTAAAAAGACTTTTATTTCACTTTTAAACAGAGGGAGGTTTCCTTATTTCTTTGAGCCTCTCTATGTCCCTTACTCAATGTCTTGATCAAAGCTTACACTGTCCTCTCCACTTCGGCAGGAGTTAAGAGCAGAAGCCACTGGTCTAGGGGGTGGGTCAGAGCCTATGTGTCTGGTTGAGGCACCCGTGCTCTTGGCATCTTCTTACATGCAAGAAGAGAAGACAACAATGGTTTTCCCAAGTACTCTACCCACTGATTTGGAAATTATTGCTCTCATTTGATTTTATTCTCTGAATCCAGACAGTTTTACCCTATAGCAAAAATTTACCAACTTTTAAAATTAAAACAACAAAATTCCAATGACATTTTCTCCTTTGTGTTCAACGGTGTCATATTAAATCTAAAGTAACAATATTGAGTTTCAAGTAGCTTATATTACTTTCTGCAGAACTTTCAAGGACCTCCTCTGCCCAGGAACAACACACCAAGGATTACTCTAGACTCAGGAAGTGATTTTCTGCACTAAGGACCAGGAGGGCATCTCAGGGGGTTACCCACTTGGAGACACTTACCTCCAGAGCTTCTTCTTGGGAGCTGTACCGTGGGCAGAGCTTCAGGAGGCTGGAGGCGCCATCAAGCACTTCACAGAGCTCCTTCAGGAACACCCCACAGAAGGGAACCACCTTACAGCCGGGGATGTGCAGAGCACGGGTCACCATCTTCTTGTACTCCAGGGAAGACTCATGCTGAGCCATGGCATCCTTCAGGCTCCTCATGGTCTCAATGTCAGACTGATCCATGAACTGCCACATCTTTAGAACTTTCCTTGACCTATTGCAAGTAAATTATATATATATATATATACATACATATATATTATATTTTTTTACCCACCCCCCAATATATTATATTTTTAAATATATATATATATATATATATATATATATATATATATATATATATTTAAGCCCGAAGGGGTGACAACGTATCTTACGGTATGTAGACAGAATTCCATACAACTTCAATGTCTTTAACCTTCTTAGGGATTTTTTTCCTGTGTTACTAATTGGTTTATTGAGGATTTCTGTCTTCAGTTACTTCCCAAGATGATGAGAATTATTATTTATGTAAAGTAAACTACAAAGTAAGGGCTGCTTCAGAGGGTAAAGGCACTTAGTGCACAAGTCTGAAGACTTGAGTTGGGGCCCGGGATTCAAGTAAACACAGAAGGAGAAAACTAACTCCAGAAACTGTTCTCTGACCTCTGCATGCACAGGCTCCGTATATGTCATACATAAAATAATAATAAAGTTAAAAATTAAATAGCACAGACTCAAATAGAAATAAGGCTAATTAACAAAGCTGGAAGTTATATGTTGACTTGAGTGTATTATCAGGAGGAAAACAAGGTTGATGATACTGGTGTAAAATGACTACTCTTCAAAGGATATAGGAAAATGGCTTATTCTGTGCAAATATGAGTGAACATGACCTAGAAACATAGGTTCTTAATCCTCTGAATGACGTGCCCCACCATGGAATAGGTTATGTGAACTTTTATAGTCACAGAACAAAACAAACTCATCTATCAATATATATTGCTGGGAATAGCAGGTAGGTGAGATGGACAAAGTAGAGAAACCTCTTCTTCAGATTTCATATGCTGTCTTCTGATATTCTTAGCTTTAGGGCTAGTGAAGGATAAAGATTTGTGAAACTTAGCAATACATTCCAAAAGTTTCACCTAAGAGTCACCTCAATGTTAGGGGTTGACAATAAACTGATATAAAAGAGACTAAACACAACCCAAGATGATGTTGACTCTTGATTTGCAATATTCCTCCTCTCCAATCAATCAACATGCTTTAGTTAGCCAAGCTGTTTTCTCAGGTATTCACGACAGTGCTGAGAAAGCTGGAACACTAGGTCATCATGCCCTGGCACAAGAAGCAGGTGGGCAGACAGGGAGTCACTGGGAAGGAAAGTGAGAATCATCCACACCTATGTCTGTGAGGGCAGAGACAATTACAGCCAGCCAAGTAGTACTTTTAGCTCCTTCAACACCTGTTCCCCCTGCCCTGTTAGCCCCCCTCCCCTTTTCTTCTCCCTCCCTACCTTCCCTCTCCTCTCTTTTCCTCTCCCTTCAAGGAACCAGGGCTTTGGAGCTGGAAGAAAGTAGTGCATTTCCCCTTCATGATAACTACCAATTAGGTACCTTGGTAATTTGGCTGGCTGCCCAGGGAATTAATTCAGAGATATCTAAGTAGACAGAGAAACCTGTCCAGATCGCCATACTTTCTTACCTGAGGCCAGCCAGGAACTCCATAACAGCGTTGTAGTTGCCCATGTTCCAGCAGCATTTGGCCACATGCACCAGATGTGAGAAGACTTCCCGCTTCTCCTCCATGGAGCCTGCTGTGAGGATCAGCCATGTCACCCAGGAACTCACCTGGAAGATGGTGGGGGGAGGCATTCACTGAAGACATGTCTGGAAAACTCAGTAAACACTGTTTGTTTGTTTACTTTTGGATTAAAAAGAAAATCAGTTTGGGAACTGGAAAAGAAAAGCAGAGAGTTCTAACGTGAAAAACCAGCTCCATTGCTGTTTTGATATGCCCCCTGGGAAGTCAATCTGTTTACATCTTCATATCCATCTTGCAATAAAAACCCTCTTGATCTACATGATTCCTTGAAACTCCAATGTGTGTGTGTGTGTGTGTGTGTGTGTATGTGTGTGTGTGTGTGTGTGTGTGTATATATATATATATATATATATATATATATATATATATATATATATATCCATCCCCCATGGATACTCTTGATGGAATGTGGCTGATGGACGTGAAGATTAAATTCAGTCATTGTACTTAGCCCGTAAGTTGAAAACCCTTATCAAGCAATGAAATGTATGATATGATATCAGGGCTTGTTAGATGGCTAAGCAAGCAGAAGCACCTGCCATCAAAGTCTGACAGCCTGATTTTCATCTCTGGCACCCACATGGTGTAAAGAGAGAATGAAAGTTCTCCAATGTTGTCTTCTGTCTCCACGTGGATGGCATGGCATGAACTCTTGTGCATGTGTGCACATACATACACACACATGCACACACACACATATGCATAAATAAATAAAAATCTTAACAGAATTAGAATGGATGGTACCAAGCAAAAAAATACAAAAATATTTTGAACAATCTCTTAAACATACTAATTTATTATCTTCTCCAAATGACAAAACAATGAGAAGTGTAAACACGCTTCTACAGCAGGAGCTGTTCTAAGTGCTCTCATTATCCCACCTCACTTGTCTCTCACAATAATCCAGAGTTAGGGAGGGTGAGTACCCACGAGGCCAGCTGAAGATCCTCAGGCCATAGGTAGCAAAGGCTTACCTTGGACTAGGGGTTGACATTTGGTGGCCCGCCCCATAAAACCCTCACCACCAAGTGAGCACACAGAAAATATCATGTTTGCTGGCTTCCAGATTACATTTTTCTACTGTGACTTGCTTTTTCTACCACAGAGTCCAGCGGATAAAACTTGGTGATTCCCATCTACACCCCCTTTATGGCATCAGTGTCTAGGTCACCTCCTCCTGCTCTGAGATTATTTTCCTATTGTTCATCCTGGTGCTTGGCCACCGCTCTCCACTAAGTTGACTTGCCTTCTCCACCCTGGCCAACTCACGGGAGGGTGACCAGTTGTCTGTTGTTGACGATATTAGTTGCATATGGGTCAGCAACAGAGCTGACACCTAAGGAACAACTCTTTCTTCAGCCTGTGTGAAAAGAGGCCTGAACAGAGTTCATGATGACCCAGACATCTGAGGAAATAGGAGTTCAAGGCAGAGAACACACTGCCCACAAATGGAAACAATAAGAATTAATGACACTTAGTGTTGGCAGCAACCAGAGAGGGATGTCCAATGGCAGTTTTTCAGATCTAGAATCTATGGTGTACCAGGCCCTGGGTTTGAGCCCCAGCATCGCAACCAAAACAAAAGAAATGAAACAAGACCAAGAACAAAACAAAGCAAACAAACCAAAAGAATACACGTCTCAGGAGAAATAACTTCTTAAAGACGACGGCCCTCACTTTAGTGCTCTTATTTAGCTCATGAAAGGTGACAATTTCTTTACTTATTTCTTTCCTGGGGGGACCCTTCTGAGCGCTCAGTTTGGAGCTTTGCCTTTGAAGATAGAGACAGAGAGAGACAGGATTAAAGGAAAACACACCAAGAACTGTACCCGCAAGATCATTAAAGAAAAACCATCACCATCAAAACCCCAAGCCAAACCACAGTGTAGAGGATGGAGGCTCAACCCCGCCACAGAAACAAGTAGGGCAATGGGGCAGGGCAGTGATGAGGCAGGGCTGTACTCTGGCAGTGGGTTCACTGGAGTAAGAAGCTGCTGATTTCTTTCTGAAACAGGCTGAAGTTTAAAACCTGTTGCTCCAATGCCCAGGTGGCTCTGGGTATGCTCTGGTAGCTCCCTGCTCGGGAGGATGCCAGCTGCATGCAAAATCAGAACAGACCTGGAATCAGTCTGTCCTGTGCTGCTCGCCTAGGAAATTCTCTGGGGGGTCTCAGAGCTGAGCTCTCCTGCAGCTGCAAGCAATCCCCTGCTTGGTCTCCAAGCCTTGCTTCCCTCCTGAAACCTTGGCCCTGCTGGACCAAGAAGGTATTTGCCCAACAGAGACTGGCCGTGGTTGGTGCTACTAGCCAATTCTTCCTTTAGCTCGGTTTGCTTTTGGTGGACCTTAACCTAGAATGGGGAGCCAAATCAAATTTTTCTTTACAAGTAGAAATGGGGTCCTGAACACTTAAAATGGCTCCGCAGAGTCGAGTCACCCAGTTCCTGCCTGAGGCCAGGGGCTGCTTGAGTCCTGCGGCTTTAGGGCCTTTCAGACTGAAAGTCACTGTAACATTCCTGCCATGTAGTGAGTGGAAAGGGTTAATGCTCACCCAGGAGGGGCCTCCTCTCAGAGCAGCACAGAGCACTACTTGTTTGTGTCTCAATCCTGATCACGCACACAGATTTATTTCCTATCAGTCAAATCATTTCCCATACACTTTCCCACATGCTAGGGAAAAAATAGCAATACTGTATTTCACATGGAAACATAATTTAAACCAACTGTTCCAAGCCTGAGTGTGAGTCCCTAGGGCCCCTAGCTGTTGAGATTATATAAGCACTGTTATCATAATCTCTCTCTCTCTCTCTCTCTGTGATATCTCCCCCACCTCTCTCTCTCTCTCTCTCTCACACACACACACACAAACACACACACACACACACACACACACCATCAAGTTGCAAACTGCAAAGGCAATCTTGTGATAGCATAGTGTATTTATGATTTTATTGGTGCTAAGTGGTGAGAGTGTTAATAATGAAACAAGATAAATGAAAAAAAATAGAGACAAAACTTTTGGTGGTATCAAATGTTGCCCACAACATAAATGGCAGTTACACTTACCAAGCAGAGGGGAAGTGTGCTGCCAATTTAGAGAGAGTTTCAGGACATCAGTCACAAAGGAAAACATGAAATAGCTCGCAGTACTGTTACTCTACTATAGGGAACACCCAGAGCCCAGAGTGCAGGGGAGTTACCTGTAGGAGACTGTTTTACCTGATTTCAGTGGTACAACATGAATGAGCAGAGAATCAGATTCTGGGCCAGTTCATATATACATAAACATGATTTATTGATAGAGTTATTTATATGTGCCTGTCTGTGTGAGTTTCTCTGTGGGTATGTGCATTGGACAGATCCCTCAGGGCTTATGCAAAAAGCACTCCCTGCTGCTAAGTCATCTCTCCAGTCCCTCAGTTTAAAAGAAAGGTGGGGACAGATGAACGGGCTTCTTAGAACAATGCCCTTAAATGATTGTGGTTTTGGTGCCTCAAGCCAAGAGAAATTTTGGCTTCACTAATCTGAAAAGAAAAAATTTAAATGTGTTTGCAGACAAATAATTTTTGCCTAAAACAAACTGTTCAAGTTGTTAAAATGCATTGTAACTCTAACGTTAAATTGTATATCCCACCTAGAAAAGTAAAATGATTCATGTCTCTCAAAAAAAAAAAAAAAAAAAAGCTTGTCTCAGAAGGCTTGGGTTTGCTCTGATGATCCTAACCCCTGAGCCATGCCTACAGCCTACAGTTTCTCTACAATTGCTCCTTTCCAGATATATCCTTCCTTCCTTCCTTCCTTCCTTCCTTCCTTCCTTCTCCTCCTCCCTCTCTCTCCCTCCCTTCCTTCCTCCCTGCTCTGTCCCTCTTTGTCCCTTCCAACCTTCCTTTCTTCCTATCCTGGAGACTGACTTCAGAGCCTTTCATAAACTAGAAAAGTACTCAACCACTGGCTTACATCCCTGGCCATTCTTTATTTTGAGACAGAATCTCAGTAACTTGTCTAAACTGTCCTTGATCTCACAATCCTTATGCCTCAACCTCCCCAGTGGGTATAATTATAGTTGTATGTCAGCATGTGTGACATCATTTTCATCATCATCATCATCATCATCATCATCATCATCATCATCATCATCATCCTTATCACTCCCCTTTCAGTACTCGTAGGCCTAGCCAAACTGAACATCTTGCTTTCTCTTCCCACATCAAGTGCCATATTGGCTGCATCATAGTTCAACCAGGAAGGAATGTTCTTGGAGTATTCAAATGATCTTTCACTGGTCCATTATGTCTATGTCTTCTATACAGTCAGATCCTTCTCTTGACCCACAGACTCGTGTCCATTCTCCAGCCTCATCTCCTCTCACACCCCTATTTTTAGAGTTAAGCCAGCTTTTTCCCATCTTGGAGACCTTGGGATGCTACACCTCCTATGGAAGGCTCCCTCATGCCTAACTTATTAGCTCATGTCTACTTATCCATTAGGAAGAACTTCTCCTAGATCTGTCATCAAGATTTTACCTCTGGGACTCATACCTCAGAAAGGTCCCTACTGTCCCTTGTCCAGCTGTTGCCCCTCTAATGGGAGTCTGTGAGTAGAGAAAACATGACTGTCCACAGGCCGAGAATCTATCTTCTAGATCATTGCTTCTCTGTAAACCCAGACCTCCCAGTTCAGTGACCAGATGGTACCAAACCTATTTCCATGTCCACAAAACACTTTTTATGTGTCTTAGTCTTCCTGACTGTAGACATAAGAGGCCATTGGGTGGCAGTGGTATCTGGACAGACTTGACATGGGATCTGAAATGTCCATTTACTGGTACACAAGACAAGAAGAGAGGATCGGGGAGGCCACTAATCTAGAACTCTTGTTCTTGTGCTCTCGGCCCCAGAAGACAGGCAAGCCCACTTTTAGGACCCTGACAAAAACATCACTGTTTTTAAGGCATCACTGGTTTCCCTTTTGGACTACGTGTACGTGTTCTGGTGCCCACCCCACTCTGACCCCAGGGCACATGTGGTGTTGTGTCCCCATGAAGGCAGATACTGAGCCTGCTGTAATTTCAGAAAGCAAACATTTCAGCCATTAGCTGAGATCTACCCTCTGCAAGTCTGATGAGAATCGGGAAACAAGTGGATAAATAAATATCCATAAATAATGCATGCCTCCTTTGGAAAGGCAGTCTTGGTGGTTCACCTGGCACCTTCCATCCCGTTCTCTTTAACTTAATGCAGGATGTCGAGGCCACAGTTGTGCTGAACTGGGCTTCTCGCTGCCGCACGTGTGTACGTCTAGTTTATTTTTGTTATATTTGTGTGCCTGACTTTCACATGAGTCTGCTCTGTCTGTCTCAGCAGACCCTGAGTTCTCAAGGACAGAGACCATCTTTCCCACATTTCCAGGACAGGGATGCTTGGTGCCTCTGGCCAATAGGCAGGCCATCCAGAGTCCCAGGAGGCCATGGGTAAGGGAGGATTCTCAGAGCTCAGGAATTATATGTGGGAAAAGCCTAAGTGCTTCCTATTGCTATTCCCAGGTCCAGTAAAAGGAGACAGATGAATTTTTGCCAAAAAAGTTTTTGAATATGCCAGTGTAAATTTAGTCAGAAAGAAGTTGTGTTGCAATGGGTATCTGGTCACTCTGACGGCAAAAGTTGGGCTAAAATGGGCTAAAATGGTGAAATGAGCAGAAGCCAGTGAAAGTCGAACACAGCTCCAGTAGTTAGATAAAGTACACACATCACCACCCTCCACAGACTGAGGCAGCCAACACAGGCACCCTGACATTTGTGTCTGTACACACCCATGTCTACCCTGTGCCCCTACATATGTGTCTGCACACACCTGTGTCTACCCTGTGCCCCTACATATGTGTCTGCACACACCTGTGTCTACCCTGTGCCCTACATATGTGTCTGCACACACCTGTGTCTACCCTGTGCCCCTACATATGTGTCTGCACACACCTGTGTCTACCCTGTGCCCCTACATATGTGTCTGCACACACCTGTGTCTACCCTGTTCCCTACATATGGGTCTGCACACACCTGTGTCTACCCTGTGCCCTACATATGGGTCTGCACACACCTGTGTCTACCCTGTGCCCCTACATATGTGTCTGCACACACCTGTGTCTACCCTGTGCCCCTACATATGTGTCTGCACACACCTGTGTCTACCCTGTGCCCCCTACATTTGTGTCTGCACACACCTGTGTCTACCCTGTTCCCCTACATATGTGTCTGCACACACCTGTGTCTACCCTGTTCCCTACATATGTGTCTGCACACACCTGTGTCTACCCTGTTCCCTACATATGTGTCTGCACACACCTGTGTCTACCCTGTTCCCTACATATGTGTCTGCACACACCTGTGTCTACCCTGTTCCCTACATATGTGTCTGCACACACCTGTGTCTACCCTGTTCCCTACATATGTGTCTGCACACACCCGTGTCTACCCTGTTCCCTACATATGTGTCTGCACACACCCGTGTCTACCCTGTGCCCCTACATATGTGTCTGCACACACCTGTGTCTACCCTGTTCCCCTACATATGTGTCTGCACACACCTGTGTCTACCCTGTTCCCTACATATGTGTCTGCACACACCTGTGTCTACCCTGTTCCCTACATATGTGTCTGCACACACCTGTGTCTACCCTGTTCCCTACATATGTGTCTGCACACACCTGTGTCTACCCTGTTCCCTACATATGTGTCTGCACACACCTGTGTCTACCCTGTTCCCTACATATGTGTCTGCACACACCTGTGTCTACCCTGTTCCCTACATATGTGTCTGCACACACCTGTGTCTACCCTGTTCCCTACATATGTGTCTGCACACACCTGTGTCTACCCTGTTCCCTACATATGTGTCTGCACACACCTGTGTCTACCCTGTGCCCCTACATATGTGTCTGCACACACCTGTGTCTACCCTGTGCCCCTACATATGTGTCTGCACACACCTGTGTCTACCCTGTGCCCCCTACATATGTGTCTGCACACACCTGTGTCTACCCTGTTCCCTACATATGTGTCTGCACACACCTGTGTCTACCCTGTTCCCTACATATGTGTCTGCACACACCTGTGTCTACCCTGTTCCCTACATATGTGTCTGCACACACCTGTGTCTACCCTGTGCCCCTACATATGTGTCTGCACACACCTGTGTCTACCCTGTTCCCTACATATGTGTCTGCACACACCTGTGTCTACCCTGTTCCCTACATATGTGTCTGCACACACCTGTATCTACCCTGTTCCCTACATATGTGTCTGCACACACCTGTGTCTACCCTGTGCCCCTACATATGTGTCTGCACACACCTGTGTCTACCCTGTTCCCCTACATATGTGTCTGCACACACCTGTGTCTACCCTGTTCCCTACATATGTGTCTGCACACACCTGTGTCTACCCTGTTCCCTACATATGTGTCTGCACACACCTGTGTCTACCCTGTTCCCTACATATGTGTCTGCACACACCTGTGTCTACCCTGTTCCCTACATATGTGTCTGCACACACCTGTGTCTACCCTGTTCCCTACATATGTGTCTGCACACACCCGTGTCTACCCTGTTCCCTACATATGTGTCTGCACACACCCGTGTCTACCCTGTTCCCTACATATGTGTCTGCACACACCCGTGTCTACCCTGTGCCCCTACATATGTGTCTGCACACACCCGTGTCTACCCTGTGCCTCTACATATGTGTCTGCACACACCTGTGTCTACCCTGTGCCCCTACATATGTGTCTGCACACACCTGTGTCTACCCTGTGCCCCTACATATGTGTCTGCACACACCTGTGTCTACCCCGTGCCCCCTACATATGTGTCTGCACACACCCGTGTCTACCCTGTTCCCTACATATGTGTCTGCACACACCCGTGTCTACCCTGTGCCCCCTACATATGTGTCTGCACACACCTGTGTCTACCCTGTTCCCCTACATATGTGTCTGTACACACCCATGTCTACCCCGTGCCCCCTACATATGTGTCTGCATACACCTGTGTCTACCCTGAGCTCCTCAAATGTGGGACACCCAGATGGGGATCATTGGTGACCATGGCGTCTGCAAATGTCGATCCCAAGGTCTCATCTAAGCTTAGAAATCAGACTCTCAAACAGCAGGGATGGGCCAAGCCCAGGAACCTGCATTTTCAAATAAACTCAATGGTGACTCCTAACTGCACCAGAGTCCTGGAATGGGTACAGGGGCTCAGTGTCCTTTCTCGGCACTCTACCTTGGGTGCAGAGCGGAACTCTGTGAAATAGTCCCACACTGCAGACCAGCTGCTGTGGCCTCCCCATTGTACTAACTACTGGGTCCACCTGGAACTGGGAAGAAGCAGAAGCCAGAGAGAGGCATCAAGAAGCAGGGGTGGAAATCACAGGCGTCTGAGGGGAATAGAACTGCATTCGACCTCCAGTTCTGCTGCTTCTTTGGTCAAGTCTCAGAGGCAAGCTGCTTAACTGCTCGACGCCTCAATTTCCTGCTCAGTAAAATGGGAACAAAAATCATAAAGTTATCGTGAGAGTGAAATGGGAGAGCAGAGATCTCAGCAGGCCCTGCGTGATAGACAAGAGCTGGGTGGATGTTTTCTGGGTGACCATGGCAGCTGCTGCTGCTATGGCTACGATTAATCTTGTTATGTGAGAGATGGGGAGGCTGAATTCCAGATATGGACCTCGGAGACCAGAAGAAAGAACTGCTAAGTCTCCCTTCTTAACTACAGGGCCAGACCAGAAGAATTCAGGAGCACCTAGGGTACAGTTCCTCCCTCAGGGAAAACTCACGGGTCACTTTTTCTTCATTCCTTGTTAGGAACAGAAAGGCATTTTAAAGTTTTATGTTACCCAGTCTCATTCATTCAGATTCCTAGACCCAGCCATTCCTGAATCTCTTCAACAACTCCATATATATATGTGTGTGTGTGTGTGTGTGTGTGTGTGTGTGCTTTTTGTGGGAGGGGTGCTGTTGAGCGGTTTTCAATTGAGTCACCTCCAAAATGTGACTGTAGATAAACTCCTGGTAAGTATTTTTTGGTTTAAGATGGTTCTCCCTCTAATAAATACTTGCTGTGTACCATGCACCATGCTGGACCAGAGAAAATAAAACTAGCCCTTGGAGCCTTGAGGGAGAAAAATCACACAAGCCACAAATCAATTAATAATCAGTTCATTGGATGAGTACAAGGTCCCCTTTGCCCATTCATAAGTTGCATCTCTAGAAGTCTGATTTTTCTACCAGTGCTGGGTCGTGGTTGCCCTCCTGCGGTGGTCTGGATGAAAATCGCCCCCATAGGTTCACAGGGAGTGGTGTTATTTCAAGGACCTTGTTGGAGCAGGTGTTGTTGTTTATTTGTGAATCCTTCAGTTACAAATGCCTTAATTACTCAGAAATTGGGTCTGCATCCACAGTTACTCAGTGTCTCAAATCAACTACAGAACGTATTCTGACTGAGATCCGCAAGCATCATTTTTAGCTAAGCAGGCTTGGGAGACTCCCCAGCAGCTGTAAGGTGGCATTACTCTCCTCTCTTGCCACACCCAGTGGAACTGAATGAAGCATTCAGTCTGAAGCTAATAATGAAATGGGGCTCAAAAGTAAGCCTCATCTCATACACATCCTACTTTGTAAAAGTATGTATGGATACCCTTAGAATAGGACCTTGATCACTTCATCCCATTTAACTATGATGGAATTAAAATCCATAACTAGCACTTCCATGAAAAGCCTTGAAGCAAGGGAGCTGTGAGGTCAAAATTAGCCTGATCCCACGTGAGGGTTATTTATGAAACTTTTTCTTTTCACAGGATCTTTCTTGGTGCTAGAGATCAAAGATAAAGCCAGATGAATATTAACTTTATGCTCTAGCACAGACCTACATGCCCAGTGTCTCTATGCATGGTTTTAAAGACCACAATTACAAGGATAATAGCTTAGATGTGTTAACATGTATTTATGAAAAGCACAAGACTTCTACTCCCCCAGCCCTGCAAGCTGATACGAGTCTTGTTCCCACTTTAAGATGAGGAACCCAAAGTTCAGAGTGGCTACACAAGCATGTCCCAAGACTATCCACCTATAAACTAGGAATGATCCAAATGAAAGCTGCGCTTTTAAACTGCCAGGTTCTGACACCTTCCATCTTCTCTTATAGGAATTTACAGTGAATTAATTATAGCTTTGACCCTTTGGAAGACATTCTGAGCTCATGTTAATAAAAAAAAATGCCTCTTAGCAAAGACTTTGGGGAGGCTACAAGGTCTGAGAAAGGTAGCTGGTCAGATCTCCTTTAGAAACAGAAAGCTTGTGCACTGAATGTACTGGGATTGTAACACTTGGTCTTGATAATGACCCTGGCTGGTCACCCTTCTATCTCTGGCCTCAAGAATAGGGCAGGGACTCCCTGAGCTCCAGAGTCTTGAAGAGGTAAGGAGGTGTGGGAGAAAGCATGCGAGAGAGTCCAGCCTACAACTCATCCCGAGAGATGACTCAAAGAGCTCGTGCTGGGTCTGCCATCTCTCTCTTGGCTTATAAAACACTGAAACACAGAGAGGTTCCCTCACAGAGCTGGCAACAGGCAGAGGTAGGATCCACGCCTGCCCCAAGAGCTTCCCACCCTGGACTCTGATGGCATGAGTAGGTTCTGGAACACTAATGTTTAAGCGGTACTCATCTTGAATCTCTTTGCTTCATCCTCTCCATGGGTACCACTCCTCACGCTGCTTGGTCTTGCCTACCGTCTCTACAGTCAGACTCAAATATGCATCTCTCGTTAAGAATATATAAGAGTGAACTGGACATATGTTTCAGGAGGGCTCAAAGCCTCCTCAGACCCATCTTATCTCCTGTCCTGACTCCTTCACC
This sequence comes from Microtus oregoni, assembly GCF_018167655.1. Taxonomy (NCBI): domain Eukaryota; kingdom Metazoa; phylum Chordata; class Mammalia; order Rodentia; family Cricetidae; genus Microtus; species Microtus oregoni. The sequence continues at coordinate 22,385,566 of NW_024543071.1, forward strand.
TCCATCCTTCCATCCAGTAGGTTTCCTGTAGTATCTACTTTAGCAAGCCTACCCTAAACTCTCAGAGAGCGAAGAGTCCCTCTGTGCTAAAATAACTTACTGCTGCATTTACTACCCTGCAGAGTGACCATTATCCCTCACGGGAGAAGGAGCTCCTTGGAGCAGGATTACTTTGCTCATGTCTCCCAGCACAGGTCTGGCACAAGCTCACAAGCATCTCATTTTGTGTTATGCGTGAAATACAACAGCGGACTCCCTGTTAGTTCTGCCCTTCTCAGAAGACAATACATGGACCAAGGCAGGCCAGTGTACTGGTGGTTGTGGTGCTCAACGTGAGGCAAGGTCCTTGACCCCAGACCTGATGGTGACTCATCACATCACAGATGTCAGCTTGCTCTTTACCCAGAAGGCTGGTATTGGGGAAATACATACAGGAAGTCAGGACATAAAAAGGCTGGTGGATAATTTGGTTCATGCTAGAAGATTCTGTTTTCCTGAGACACTTTAGTACTGAAGAATAAAGGTAATTGAAGACTTCTCTCTCTCTTTCTTCCTGGAATGTCTTGGACCCATTCAGAGGTTCCCTAGCTGAGTTTCTTGATTGCAGAAACCATTGGCCAGAGGCCAGAATTCCTGGGCTAAGGGAATGAGTGAAGTTTGCCTGCCAGGATTACTGAGAAGGACCAGGAGCTTTGGAGGTATGCCGTGAACCTCGAAAGCCCCCATGCAGGGAAACACCTGCCGCACATAAGCCAAAGAGAGTCCAGAAAAGTCTGTATGTCACTTGGTATAAAATGCAAACTTCCACCCTGCTACGCAGATGTTGAGCAATGTGGTGGGGGCTAATCCTTGACCAAGCAGTCAGAAAGCGGGGAGGGGAAGGAACAAACAGCTTGCATGTGTTGGCAGATGTTCCCCAGATGTTCTCCCAGCCCTTCTAGACATGGGGAGCTGCCATAGACCACCAAGACCAGTCAATCTGTGCAGTACATGTACGTAGGGTGATCTGGGCACAGGACTCAATGGGGGATCATATGTGATGAAGCACATGTCGGCTTCTTTGCTTCTCTTTCTATGGGCAGAGAGATAGAAGAGTGAACCAGATGGCCAAGAACACAGGACTTTGAGTCAAAAGCAGGAATGCTCATTTCTTGGCTCTGTCTCTCATTATTTTTGTGACTTGGAGCAAGTTTTCTAATTACCCCGAGATTCAATTTCTTCACCTATACACTAGGCATAATCAAACGGCCTCTATTTTAATGGGTATGGTGACTAATAAAAGGAATAATGTATGCAAAGGTTCCAGTGCAAAGCGCCAAGTACATCTCAATAAATGCCAGCCAGTATTGAGAATTAAAAACAATGAGCAGCTTCCTCGCCACACTGTGGACCTTACGGAAACACGGCAGCTTTGCTCCTCCGCTTGACAAAGAGAGACTTCCCACGGATAGGAGCCTTCAGAGGAACCATTCTGCATGTCTTTTAAAGAGTCCTGGAAAGAGGAAGAAAAGGGAGGCAGAAGGAGGACAGGAAAAACCTTCATAAAAAGCCTGCCAATCCGGCTGAGTAGACGGCTCCGTGGGTGATGTGCCTGTCACTCAAGCATGAGGATCTGAGTTCGGATCCACAGAACTCATGTAAAAAGCCAGGGGTCCAGGGTGCGTGTCTATAACACCAGTGATGGGGTGGGGAGGCACAGGGATAGGCAGATCCCTTGTAGTTCATTGGCCGGCCAGCCTAGCCTAATTGACGGGCTGCAGGTTCAGTGAGAGACCCTGTCTCAAATAATAAAGTTGAAGAGCTAGCCAGGTGGCCCAGTGGGTAGGGGCACTTGCTGCCAAGCCTGATAGCTCAAGTTTGATCCCTGAGACCGACATGTTAGGAGAGGACTGACACCCACAAGTTGTCCTCTGACCTCTACATGAGTGTCTTGGCACATGAGCATACACACATACATATGTAAATAAGCAAATGTGGGTATTTGTTTGTTTGTTTTTAAAGGTAGAGAGTGATCAAGAAAAGACACTGGACATCCAAGTCTGGCCTCCATGGATGAACATATGCAGAAACAAGCACATATACTATACACTCTCTCCCTCCTCTCCCCAGCCCCCAGATTCACTCCTGGGTGTTTGATAGCTACCGTATTAGTAATTCTCAGGGTGCAGCTGGAACTGAGGTCTCTTCCTCTCCCTCTCCTCCAACTCTCTCTCTCACACAAAAGGGGACATTAATAGACGGTCTAAATAAAACTGGCAGAGAGGGGTTGGAGGCAGATGAGCAGGAGGCCAGCTTGAGGCACTGACTGAGAATGTGGAGACATATAGATAAGGCTTGCTAGAAAAAGAAGCTCCAAAAAGACATGGGAAGTCACAAACTGTTGCTCAGTATCCCAGGTCCTGGAAAGATTAATTGCATGGGAGTATGGCTATAGCTTGGATGAGCTGGGATTCAAACATCCACCTGACACTTGCCATTTCAAAGTTTTCCCTGATTTTTGAGAAGGAACTCATTGCTGGGTGTGGTGGCACATGCCTTTAGACCCAGCTATTAAATAGTCTGAAGTCAGAGGGCCACACTAGCGCCCAAGTTCTAGAAGCTTGGCAGCACAGTGAGCCCCCATATCAACAGACAACAGCAACAACAAATGAATAAATAACACAATAATCTATAGAAAAATGGAGAGTAGGAGTTGGAGAGACGGTTCATCAATTAAGAGCACCACATGCTCTTCTAGAAGACCTGGGTTTGATTCCCAGCATCTACATGGTGGCTAACAATCATTTATAACTCCAATTCCGGGGTCATCTGACCCTCTTATAGATCTGTGGGTACCAGCCACACATGTGGTGCACTGACATACATGCAGGCAAAACACCCACACACATAATATAAGTAAATTTTTTAAAAGGAAAAAAAAACCCAAAAAAGTGGAAGTCATATTTTGGGGGAGAAAGAACACATTCTAATTCTGTGTAAAAACCAACAGAACTGTGGCTATCTAGCACAAGGTACAATTATGCGGAGGTCCCCAGCAACTCCAGCCCCTGTAAAACAGACAGTGAGTGTGCTGTGAGACTGTGGAATTCGATACCCTGGTGGAGCAAAGCAAAGGGACAGCAACCACACTAGCAGCGGGCAGCACAGAAATCAGTTCAGACTACCAAACAACGAACCAGTGCGTTCACACTCCTCCCCTCTATGCGGTACTCATATCTCCTGTTTGCTGCCTGTTCACATGCGCTGGTCCCTCTGTAGCATTAGATTTTGAGATCTTGATGGACAGACACTTGACCTGACGACTTAGAAGTCTGCCATGGGCTCCAGGTAGTGGGCCCTCAGTGAAGAGCCCAGCAGCAGGTGCTATTCCATCCTGTTCTGAAGAACAATAGGTCAGCAGTGTGCTGACGTAATGTTTTGCAAACTACGCTCCAGGGCACGTATTCTGCCAGATGTTACACATTTTGCAAAGACGCGTCTGGGCCGTATAAGTCCAGGAAACACTGGGATTAAAAAAAAGCTTTTCTTCCTGGCAGGATTTCTTGGAGTGTTTAAGATGCTGATGAGGGGGATGAATCTCCAAGGAAGATTAGGTCTGTGTCCCCTGTTCCTGTGGCTATGTGATTTTATTTTTTCTTCCAGCAGCCAGAAGAGTTTGGAACATGAGCCTGGAATCTCTCTTAGCCCCTTGCACCTGGTGTGGATACAGTCCAGGGCTCCTGCCAGGATACAGGAGGTTGGAAGGGCAGCATAGTGTGCTATGATTGGTGATGTGGGATTCCCCTCTGTCTGCTGTGAATATCATTGCTTAATAAAGGAACTGCTTTGAGCCTATAGCAGAGCTAAAGGGTAACAGAGCTAGGCAGGGAAAACTAAACTGAATGCTGGGAGAAAGGAGGCAGAGTCAGAGAGAAGCCATGTAGCCCCACCAGAGACAGACGCCAGAAACTTTGCTGGTAGGCCACGACCTCATGGAGATGCACAGATTAATGGAGATGGGTTAAATTAAGATGTAAGAGTTAGCCAATAAGAAGCTAGAGCTAATAGGCCAAGCAGTGATTTCAATAATATAGTTTCTGTATGATTATTTCATGGCTGAGCAGTTGGAAACAAACAAGTAGCCTTCCCTATAGATTGGTGCCACAAATTCAGAATCAGTGTGCCACTGGAAAAATTCTAAGTCCAAGATACCAAGGAAGGTTTTCCTTGTAATGCAAAGAGGTGTTTGAGGCACACAGGTTGCTACTGTTTCATAGTCAAGACAACAATGAGGCAAATACCCAGAGAACAAAGCAATTATTTCCAGGCTCTTATGCTATGATATAGCAACTAATCAGCAAGGACTTCAGAATGCTTCTATTTAAAAAGGCTTTATATTATTATTTAGCTCATTTTCTTTGGTTGATAGACAAACGGGGGAGGGAGGGGAATTAAGTGTCTTGCAAAGGTCACTCAGCAAATGTCAATTCTCGGCCTAGACTCCAGGCCTCCTAACTCTGGACATCCTACTGGCATCACCTACTGAATATCAGCTATCTCCGAAGAAGCCCTGATACATTTGCCCTCCTTCTGTGGGTCCTCAGACATAGACACATCCTGCTGGGAGAAATGGTGCATGTCGGGAAGATCTGATGGCAAGAACGAGGGTGGGGGTCGGGAATGGCAGCATCTGCTATAGATAACCAACTTGAGTTAGTGGCAATGCCAAGGAAAAGCCTAGGACAAAAGGCAATACAAACGAGGGTGCCCTGCTCAGGAGCTGCTAGCACGCAGCTCTGGAGGCTCCCAAGAGGCAGTTGTGGAAGCAGATCTGTCTGCAGTACTCCAGGTCTGCTGTGGCTTCAACTTCTGTTTCTAGCTCCAGCCAGGGAGGAAGACCAGCTATGCCCTCAAGACTGGCTGTGGGAGGAAGAGGATGGGGGAGGATGGAGAAGGGAAACTCCAGGGAAAACGGCAGAATTAATGATGCAGTCACCGTTCATCTAATTACCCATGGGAGAAAGGGAGAGACCAAAGGAAGAAAACTCCCATGCTCTCATAAGCGGGGGAAGGCAGCAGGAAGAGGACCCCGAGAACCTTCTGGTTAGATCTACTTCAAAATGGTAGGGCACAGCTGTCACCACCCACGGTGCAGTAGCGACTCAGTGGGCACACTCAGGGTTAAGAGCTGCAGACGCTCAAAACCTTGGCCCTAGGCAGGCTAACGTGAGCATCAGAGCTGCAGAGGAAGGGCATTTGTTCTGGAGGCTGGAGCCATCAGCAGGCAGGACTCAAAGGGCTAAGTGGAAGCCTGCTTGCTTCTTTCAGCACAGTCAATCAAGGCAGATTAGGGACTTACTGGCAGTTCCTGTGAAAGTGACAGACCCCCTAGGGCAGGGCAGGGACTGTCTGCTGAGCCTGACAGTTAAGGGCTATACATGTCCCGACAAGAAAGTGTGTAGGAGTCAAACACCAGCCTGTTTCCTTGTAGAGACGGGGAATATCAGCCTCAGGGGTAAGGATGTGTTTTATGCCTGGTTCAGGCAATCCCTTTGAAGAAACATTTTCTTGGTAAGTGTTTAGAATGTAGGTGACAGAAACAGACAGAACTAAAACAAATGCAACACTGAAATATTAGAAGATGGCATCTAATGATTGGAAAAAATACTCAAGCCGAAGGCAAACAACAGAAGGTTGTGGTTTGGGCTTGCTGTCTGGGCAGGTGCTCAGCTCTAGGTGCCAAAGGGAACCAGGGGTGCTGGCTCAGCTCTCGTGTTTACTGAGCATGCAATACCATTTCTTACTCTTCTCTCCTTGTCTTCAGCTTAAAGATGAGCTATGAGCAGGACACCAGGTTTAAAGGAAACAAAAGAGAAGCCCTTTCTAGCCACAGAGGCACAGCAAGAAGCTTAGCCAACTTCGCTATTAGCAATAGCTGCATAGCCAAGGATGTCTAACTGTGCCATTGGGATTGGGGAGGCCACTACGTGTCATGTGGTGTTTCTTTACATTTGTAACAACGAATTTCAAACAACGTATTACATGTCCCTTGCTGGCTATGTAGTACCCTCCTGAGCTCTCTGCTAGATGGCATCATTCCATACTCGGGTATGGAATATGCCTTCATTATACTGAGCCCGGGCTTCAGATTTTACATATATTTTTCATAAGACAGGGGGGAAACAAACTAATAAAGAATAATGCTTTTAGGTTCAAGAGATACCAGAAGCAAATTTATAGGTTCCAAGAGGAAAACCAAAGAAACTTTTGCCATAGGTTGATGAAAGTTAAGTATATAAAATGAAGAATATCTGAAAATTACACTTTCATGGAAAGCTAACTAAGAAACGTCTCTCTCTTTCCTCCTGTTTTTCTAAGTGCTTGGCGGTGGAGTAAAAATGTAAATGCTTAGCTAAAAACTTTGCAGAAACAAAATGGGTATGTATAGTTTTTTTAACCTTTAAACTCCAAATAAGTAGATCCAGCCTTCTAGTAAATACACCCAACACCTGTGGCATATAAAATCTGGCCTAAATTTCCTAAAGTCAGTGGACCTGTTTTAGTATTTTAATGATAAAACCCAGATGTTCTAGTTTACATGCCCTGGAAGGAAAGAAACATACAGCCTCACAGCGAACACTTACCAGTGTAAATCTGATTAAACACGGTGCCAAAGAAGGATTGGAAAGAGAAGGATATTTGAACAAACAATCCTTTAAAAAAGTATTTTTCAAATCCACTTAAATGTTCTAGAAAACTCCTGAAATGTGAGCCAGAAATATTTACTTACATTCCATGCCTGCATTACAGTATTAGTTTGGGGTCACAGGCTGGCGCTCAGAACCAGAACAGTGCTGGCAATTGATTTGACTCTCTAGTCCGTGTTCTGACGTCTGAGAAGAATGGCTGTGGATACTTTTACAAACGGCAGTGCCATCTGGAGAACAGGGATGCTTAAAATGCAGTGCATGTAAAAACCATTGGCGAAAGACTAAAAAATACCCAAGCTCACACTCAACACTGTAGAGTCTATAGTTGGCGATCTAACTCAACAGGCAAGGAGAAGGGAGACAACGTTGTCTTGGTAAAGGCCTTCCGAGTTAGTCTCATGAATCTAGGTGTGCACAGGAGAGGCTGACGGTCTGGTTCAAATGAGAATTATGACTTCTCGGTGAGTGAGTTGTAGGCAGAGGAGCCCATATTTCCCACGAGCTCTCAGATGTGGCAGTCACTGGCAGTTGCATTTTGTTCTTAGGTTTCTTTGGTCTCTTCCAACCTAAAGTTCTGCCATTGTCCCCTCAGTTTCCTGTCCTCATGTAATTTCAAAGCCTACAGGCCTTCCATTCTGTAAGATGGTTCCTCACCCTGTTCTGATGGCAGGACATCCTCATGACCAGACTTGGGTGATGTTGGGAGAGCGGTGGATGAGACTGGCTGCGGACAGCACACAGGGCAGGTGTGGAGGCCCCTTTTCCAGCTGGAAAAAGGAATCTTTATCTGACCAGACGGTGTCTTCCTGGTCTTACCCAATCCATGTTATTTTTGCAACTTATCGTGTCTCCATCTAATTAAAATGTGAGTTTCACAAGGGTCAGCATTTAGTTTAGCTTTTACTACAGGATCCCCTGAGCCTAAAACAATGCATGACATTCGGTCGGCATTTCTGGATGAATGACTGAACGACCAAATGGATGCTATTCCAGGCGTACCCTCAAACAGCAAGTGGTGGCTGGCTGACGAAGACAGGAAAAGCTTGTTTCCAGCCAGGCTGGAGCAGAAGAGCCATCTCTGGCAGCCTACCTCTGAAATGGAATTCCAGTTGACAGGGGACCCAGAGGTATACTTGAGACTGATCATCTTGGAAAGGGTATAGTAATGCTGCCCTCAGCACAACAGAGGTTTAAAGGAACCACAGTAGGTTATTTCTCAGGTGAGGTGGCTAGGTAGCATCTACCACCAGACCCTTGCCAGCTGATCCTCCTTGCTGTGTCCATTTCTTTAGTCATTCAATTATCTGTGGTACAGCATCAAAGTAACAAGACAGGTCTACGCTTCATGTGTTACACAGACCTTTTCAGATGTGTTTCTATGCAATGATCCTGCATCTCATTCTCTTTCTTTTCCCTATCCCTGTTCCTGGCTTTGTCATCAAAAGTAATATAAGCTTGCAGAAAAAAAAAATCCAACAATATAACATCTTATATGTTAGGAAATGAAGTCTCCTCCCTCCTCACCTTACTATGAGTTAACATAAAAATTCAGTTCATTGATCTCAAGAGAACAGTGACCAGGAAACTGAAAGCTGGTAGGAAGTGTGACCTACAAATCTGGGCTGCTTTAGCAGGTAAAAGACTGCAACTGGAGGTTGCTCTCCTGCTCTCCAGTTCCGGAATAACCACTCAGAGGCTTAATATTCATTGTAATTGTTTGGCCAACGGCCCAGACTTATTTCTGGCTATCTCTCACGTTTAAATTAACCCATTTCTATTAGTTTATATTTTACCATGAGGCTCATGGCTTGTCACCTCACATCTTGTTTTTCTGGCAGCGCTTTCTTTCTCCCTGTATTTGTTTGAATTCCCCACCTAGCTATATTCTGCCTCCAAAAGTCTAAGTTCTTAAAACATTTTAAATGCCATATTCTATAGGTCTTTGAAGTGTTTGAAGATTACATAGCTAATTGAACTATATCTTTGCATATCTAGAAAACCTAACTATTAACTTGTATTTCTTTCTTTTTTTTTTTTTTTTTTTTTTTTTTTTGGTTTTTCGAGACAGGGTTTCTCTGTGGTTTTGGTTCCTGTCCTGGAACTAGCTTTGTAGACCAGGCTGGTCTCGAACTCACAGAGATCCGCCTGCCTCTGCCTCCCGAGTGCTGGGATTAAAGGCATGCGCCACCATCGCCCGGCTAACTTGTATTTCTTAACTATATATTATATTTTTAAATGAGGCACATAAGCATAATACCTTTAACAACAGTAGATATATATATATATATATATATATAGTATAAAATTGACCTTAAATTTATATCAATAAACAAAAATCTATACCAATGTAAAGTATTTTGAGATTAACAATTTGTTGGATTAAAGTAAATTTAATAATCTATCTTTTAAATCATTTCTATGTCCAGAGACCTTTCCAGAAATATCAATATTAAACTGTCTGCAGCATATCACACTTGTCTAGACTCTGGGTCAGGCATATGGAATTCTAGGAAGAGACTCTAAGGTTCACATCAGGCATCCATTCCTTAGATTCTCCAGGCCTCATCCCTTGGCCAAGGAAGACAGTCAGAGAGCAGCATACCTGGGCAGGCCTGGATCAGCGCATCCGAGTACTTAGAGTCATGTGTTGAGCTACAACCTCTGCTAAGACACAAGACAAGACACAGTCCAAGGGACATTTGTCCTAAAATGCTTCTTTCCTAGAAGACATCAGCCACGAGCCACAGGACACACATCTCCAGGAACTATAGGAGGCGTCATGGACTCTGACTTGGCTTGCTTCTGCTTCTTTGCCACTTTTCTCTCTCTCTCCTTTTCTTTTTCTCCCCTTTCACTCCCCTCTTCTTTTTGCAAAAACAACCTTACCCATCATCTTATCTTTTTGGGGGGGATGAGAGGAGCTAGGTTTTCAGATAACTCTGACCAACTTGGTTACATCTGTTTTCTTATTTGCAAAATTCTAGAACTTCTTATCCTATGATTTTTGAAAGCTTCCTCAAAATACTCCCCCCCACCCCCGCCACTTTACAAACAGATGGGAACATAAATAAGACATCAATAGTTTGATGCTGCCTTTTATTATTTACAGGAAGGGGAAATAAAGACCAACCAAGTTCCCTTTGCTAAAGCCGAAAACAGCTGGTCGGTGGGAGAACTGGTGAAGGTCTGAGGCTTCTTGTCCTTCTCGTTTTCTGGAACTGTTTCAAACTAGAGACTAACAAGTCTTTCGCCTGCACATGTTGTGCTACTCACTGCACTTGTTTTGGCTTCTGCTCTCTTCCTGGGAAGGGCAGCCAAACATGAGGCCCTAAGACTCTTCTTTCTGTCACTACCTTGAGCACAAGAGGCTGAGAGTCCAGGAGGGTGGAAGACACACCCTCAATCTTTGTTTTATTCTATTCTTTTTTTTTTTTTTAAATAGAGATGGCGTGTATTTCACACTGGCCAGAGACAAAGCTTGAACCTTGCTCCTTCTGACTCCACCTTATGTATGCTCGGGGCAATCCTTACATCCAGGTTTTGAGGATCAATCTCAGGGCTTGCATTATGGGCTAACACTCTACCAACTGAACTACACTCCTAGCCTACTTATGTCTTTTATTTCTTCATATGGAGACTCAGATCCAGCATCTTAGCAAATCCACATGGAACTGTGGGTATAGTTAGGATGCCACAGATGAAACAGCTTTAGGAGTCAAGGCCTTCCTGATTATTATATTTTGGTCTCAAAATGTATGTGCTCATCAGAAACTAAGAGACAATTAGTTGATTGTAACCCGAAGAAGTCTATGTCTCATTTCAAGGATGCTTAGCATGCATTCAACCTCTAGAGTCACCCACACTCGCAGGCACACAAAGGCAGGTTAGACTACCACACCACTTATAAACAATGAGTTGGATATAAGCTAATAATTTCTCCATAGAACTGCAAGATGAAGTAAATATTCCTTTTTGTATCTTCCTGTTTTGCTGTATAGAAAAGCATGGCATATGTAAAAGGAGTCCAGAAGAAATTCTGGTGTAGATAAATATTCGGGATGGCTGATGGGAACTTGAAGGTGTTGTAGAGAGGAGCGTTACAGTTGGGAGCAGAATATGTGACAGACCCACAAGCCACCTGTAGTGTCACTCTGTACGGGAGCTCTGGAGGCACACATACTACCCCGACTCCTGTAAGTGCTCTCCCATTTACCACACATGTCTGGTGAGTTCCTGAGCTTAGTCCATCTGTAATACGAGGAAAACTCTAGCTAGGACTGTGGGGAGCACGCGACAGGGTTTCACAGAGCAGCAAAGCATACAGCACAGCTGTAGCTCTGAGCATCCTAACTGCTAATTGGAGTGATATGGCTATGAATCGAGTTAGTGCTACTGCCATAGACCAAATCGGTTTCATTTTACCAAAGAGGCAAGAATCACAAAGAGAACCCGAAGGACAGAGTAGTTAGGGGAGATGCTAAATGGATGCAGTGAACAGCCTCGACTCCTTGGATTGGGCTGCTTTGGGGGTGCGGTTTCAGATGGCCGCTGTGATGAGACAGTTACGATAAAACAAGCCAGTGGATGCATGCCACGGCAACCGCCTACTGCTGCTGTGCCTGTACTGATTATACCGACCAGGTTTCCTCATACTGTCACCAAGTATAAAGAGTGAGCTGAGCATAGACCTTGCCAAGTAATCTAGAGAGGAATACTGGGTAGAGATTCCAAGGGCCACCCAGGAGAAGAAGCTAGACGAGAGGATGTGAGAGGGAGGGAACTATGGGGAGTCCCAGTTTCCACAAGGTGATAGTGGAGCCCTTGGCTCATTCAGACCCATCTAGATCTGATTGCAACACATGCTTCCAGAACCTTCCATACAGGAAGCTCAGTCGAAAGCGAGGGTTGAGTGATTTGCTACACAGGCTTTAATGGTATGACTTATACCTTGGCTAGCAGGGGCAGGGTGCTTGCCTTCAGGAATGAAGTTGGTAAAAGGTCCAGGTTATTTATTGTGCAGATCTCCTCTACGTGTGGCAGTTGCATTAAACAAACGTTCAACAGTCGCATTAAGCAACCTTTTTAAGTTGATGTTATTTGCTCTTATTCATTAAGGTGAAAGGAAAAAGTAAGGAACATTTGAAACAACAGGCTATAGCCAAGCTGGATTTTGTCTTTAACCTGGAAGAAGGACAAGCCTTTGGCTTCCTGCCTGATGTTTGAAATGGTGATCTACTGTCTTTTAAAAAAAGAAAAACAATTTCTTCTCCATATTTCTTTCTGTTTTTGAAACAGGCCATTGGTCTGATAATAAATATTTCATGTAAGGCTTATTAAGTTCAAAGCCCAAGAGCTTTTTCATATATTTTGTCAGAAATTTCAAGATGCAACTGAAATTCCTCAGAGAGGATTTTTCAGTGGGGCAAAGTGTTACTGGAGGCCAAGCAGTGATGGCGCAACCTTTAATCCCAACACTCAGGAGGCAGAGGCAGGTGGATCTCTGAGTTTGAGGCCAGTCAGGTCTTCAGAGTGAGTTCCAGAGCAGCTAGTGCTACACAGACAAACTCTGTTTCAGGGGGAAAAAAAGATATTGGAGTTATTTCTATTTCTCTTTATGTTGGAAGAGGAGATAGGTTTATGAAAAAGTATACTGGGCTTGGTATGCTGGTACATGCCTTTAATCTTAGCAGTCAGAAGGGAGACACAGGTTCTAAGCCAGACTAGCTCAGGCTACCCAGTGAGACCCTGTATATCTCTCTCTCTCTCTCTCTCTCTCTCTCTCTCTCTCTCTCTCACACACACACACACACACACACACACACACACACACACACCCCAGAACTTCATTATCTTGCTAAGAAACCTATAAAAACTTAAAATCCTGTTTATTTCTTGCCTAATTTACTTTAAGGTTTTAATATAAAAGAGAGAAACTGAAATTATACCAAATAAATTAAGTAGAATAGTTTTAAGTTTGTAGACAAAGAAAATTCGCATGCACCCGGCACTCAATATCTGCTTGCAAGAAGGTCTTAGTTTACCGTGGCATGATTATCATAAGTAATTAATGAATATATACTTATACACTAGGGCTAACCACTGTATTAAATGGTTTTAATAGTGCAATGTACTGGTGGCTACTGTGACCAAATGCCCAGCAGAACAAAGGTTAATTTTCAACTTACTAGTTTGAAGAACCAGTTCCTGGTTCCTTAGCCCATGTATGTGGGAAGAGCATTACGGTGGCAGGAATGTATAATAAAGGGAATTCTTCACCACATGGTGGGAAGGAAGAAAAGAAGAAGAGAGGAGAGGAGAACAGAGGGAGGGAGGGGAGGAAAGAGAGGAGAGCAGGAGAGAGAAAGGAACAGGGACAGGGAAACAATGAGAACTAGGGACCAAGTATGTCCTTCAAAGGTATCCCTGGGGACCTACTTCCTCCAGGTAAGCCCCACCTCCCAAAGTCTGCACATCCACCTAGAACAGAGCCACCAGCTAGAACCAAGCATTAGACTGAGTCTGTGGTGGAGCGGGGGGTGGGTGGGCATTTCATGTTCACATGACAACGGGGGGTGGGTGGGCATTTCATGTTCACATGACAACGGGGGCTGGGGGGCATTTCATGTTCACATGACAACGGGGGGTGGGTGGGCATTTCATGTTCACATGACAACGGGGGGTGGGGGGCATTTCAGTTCACATGACAACGTCTACATTCCATCCTCTTCATCTTTAGTTTTTATCTCATATCTTCCTTGTTGGTACAGGCTCCCAGCTAGAATATCACATTTAACTTCATTATTCTTGTCTCCTTAGGCTCCCCTCCACCCCCCTCCATCACGGTGGTTTCTCTTCCACAGTCTGAATGACCTTGACAGTGTTTAGATGCACTGGTTAGGTGTTTACATAGATACTGGTTAGGGTGTGCTTAGATAGGGCTTTGTCTAACACTTTTCCCGTTGTCAGCTTGGTGTTAAGGGGTTCCAGAAGACCTCACAAAGGTAAAGGGTCATTCACACAGCATCAAGGCAACAGACTAACAACATACTGCACACTGTAGTCAACCTTGATCACCTGGGGGAGGTAGGTTTGCTAGGTACCTCTATTTGGGATCCACGTTCTGTACTGCACCCTTTGGAAGGAAGACATTGGGCATGCATACTTCAGGAGGGAAGCCTTATACTCTACCTCCTAGTATAGACGGTGTGGTGGTTTAAATAAGAATGGCCTCCACAGGCTCACATAGCTGGATGCTTAGTCAGTAGTGAGTGGATCTCTTTTATAGAATTATAAGGATTAGGAGGTGTAGTCTTGTTGGAGGACGTATGTCACTGGGGGTGGGCTTTGAGGTTTCCAAAAATCATGCCAAATCCACAGTCTCTCTGCTTATGGATCAGGATGGAGAACTCTCAGTTACCTCTCCAGCACCATGTCTGTTTGCACGCCAGTATGCTCCTCACCATGATGATAATGGACTAACCACTGAAACTGTAAGCAAGTCCATAATTAAGTACCTTCCTTCAAAAGAATTGCCCTGGACATGGTGTCTCTTCATAGCAATAGAACAGACTAAGACATGTGGGAATGTTTATGATAAGCTATCTGGAATTTTTTAAAATAAGAAACATGTCTATTCATACCCATTTATTTGCTTCTACATTTATTCAATCAGTATAGATTCAGAAGTGTTGATTTTATATTCTGAGTTATTTCCAATACCTTAATTTGCTTCAGAAGCTCCAGCTGTGGCCCTGGGGAGCCCTTTCAGCTGTCTGCCGGGGCTCTTTGCCATGTGCCATCACTGTGTTTTGGTGTGAGCACTTCCTTACTGCCTGCCACTTCAGAGGCTCCAGGTTCATTCTGCATACTTTGTGTCTCAGTACCAGATTCAGTCTTCCATAAAAATCCTTGGTTTTTATATTATAGAATAGTATTAGGAACCAAGACTTGGCTAGGTATGCCCATTGTCCTAGAGTATTAGCTGTTTCTGTGCCTACTTAGATGACTGATCAAGGGGCTACCCATACAAATATTAAAAGATCTACATGTATTTCTATATGTCACCACCTCTGTAATAAACCAAAAATAGGAGTTCATTATAATGCAAAGGGGATAACTTCTGGCTCACTTGATTCTTTTCTATTTCTAGTTTTATAATGGAAAAAGTAAATATCAAATTTGGAAATGGTTGAAATTGAATCTTTAGTTCTGTTTCTTTACCCATGTTTCCCACCCGACCATGGAGACATCCATGTTGGACATCCTCTTATAGGCACTGCACAGGTAGCCTAGACACCAGCGCAGAGGAGATGGCCTGGTTGGGTTGGGACTGCTCTGATGTGTTGACTCAATCCCTCCTGACTTCCCTCACACAAGCTCAGTTTTCTTTACAAAACCGATTCACACTTTATGATTTATACTTATGTTTCTGTAAGTGTTGGAAGACAAGAGCCAACAAAAATTCCTGAATGCTTCTAAGACAAACCTGCTTGCTGCTTTAGATTAGGGATAACTCACTTTGCTAAGATGTAGGGGGGAAATGTAGCACAGCCCGTAGCTTTTGTGGGAAACACATTTTATGTGAGCACTATCACTTACAGTGTTTGGTTGGTTACAGCACTTTACAGTTTATCAAGCACTTCTGCTTATGCTGGTTCACTTTTTAACTATCTTTACAACAATACTAAGGTCAATAACTGTCTCACTTACAGAAAAGGAGTCTGAGGTGTGTGACATCAGAAAGTGCTTATAGATGGATGGAGAGCAACTAGAACTATCATCCATTGCTGCTGGAATGCCAACTGATACAGCCACCTTACGTGACGCTGCATAATACCTTAGAGAAACGAAGGCCTGCATTTGTTTGTTTCAAAATGTTTCTGGTGACTTAATCAGAAAAACACGGGAAATAATCCATAAGGACCTTAACTGATGAACGGATGAACTGTGGCAGATCCGTACAATGGAATACTACTCAAATCCTATCAAATTATCAATACATGTAATAGCACAGAGGAACTTCCAAAGCATCACATAGGATAAAAAGAACCTGCTGTAGGATGGCATTTGATGACATTCTGAGGAAGGGGAAAAGACAAAGACAGCAATCTGGTAAGAGATGATGAGCTACAGAGAGAACCTTTGGAGTGAGAGGGTATTCTCTATATTGACTATGGTGGCCACTATACAGCATGCATTCCTGTATCAACTCAAAATACGGGACTGGAGAGATGACTCAGTGGCTAAGAACACAGACTGACCTTGCAGCGAATCCGAGTTTGGTCCCCAGCACCCGTGTCAAGCAGCTCACAACTGCCAAGAACTTCGACTTCAGGATAATCTCAAGAAAGCACCTCTATACCTGTTGTTCACTCGAACAATTCACGTCGTGCACTATTGTGATTTCGGGTTATATTTATTGATCATAGCAGTTCTGTGAGAACTAGAGCAGCCTCACTAGAGGCCATCTGCTCTGACTAGCCCTCCATCCCTTCTTTAGAGAATCTCAGCTCTGGAGCAGGCAGCGACCATCCTGGCTAGAAAGAGCAGAGCAAGGAGGGATGACATATGTTTATAATTATTTCCACAATAGATGTTTTTATTCATGTTATCAACTATATTTTCAACTTCCAATCCACACTGAGTATGGCTATAAGCTGCTGAGTTTTGTTTAGTTTTTAAACATTTGAAAGGAGGCATGGGGAAAGCCTGTTGAGGAAGGTTTCCATCTCGTTTCTGTATCCTATGGATCCAGCTACAGGCAGTAGATCCAACACTGATATTTGTAGCGTGTTGTCAATCATGCAAAGAGCCCACAAAAGCGTGTTGAATTTCTCAACATGCGGCCCTTGTTTCCCTCAAATCTTGATGGCTTCTATGGAAACCCAGCCAACTACCCAGGGCTAGTGAAGTCATGGATATTGGAGGAGAACTTAGAACCACCACTTTACTAAACCAGCATAATCCTAACTACAGTCTAAATATTTGTCCTTATACCCACAGATAAGTGTGGTCCTCACCCCTCATCTAGGAAACTTCTCTTTGCAACAGATGGAGACCATTACGGAAAACCACAACCAGTCAAAATGCTGAGATGTAGCGTCCATTCCCAATGGCTACATTTAGAAAACAACTCCTGTACCTAAGGCTCTAGGGAGAGGGAGCAGAACGATTCTAAGAGCCAGAGGATCATGGATTTTTCTGTGAGATCGTGTGTCTCCTAGTAAAGTCAGAAGCTACACCCATAAAGTCTCACCAACAGGGCTGACTAAACACGAGCTGAGCAAGGACAGCACTACCAGACACGCTAGAGTGAACGCAGGAAAGTCTGATGCTAGACCTCAACTCTACACAAAGGACTATAGGGAATGAGGAATGCGGAGAGCAGGAACAGTAGTCTTCCCCAGGGAAAGCACACCAACTAGTGATCTAATACCAATGATCAGCCCTGAAAACATACTTACCAATAACACTGTACAGACTGAGCACGTTATAGTTATATACACACATGTATGTGTGTGTGTGTACATACATGTGTGTATACAACAACAATTAATGGGAAAAGAGGCCATGAATTTAAAAAAAAAAGCAAGAAAGGGAATACGCAGTTGAACAGCTTTAAGCGAGGAAAGGGAAAGAGGAAATGGTTTGATTATACTATAATCTTTGTTTGATTGTTTGTTTTTTGAGATAGGGTTTCTCTGTAGCTTTGGAGCCTGTCCTGACATGTGCTCTGTAGACCAGACTAGCCTCGAACTCACAGAGATCCTCTTGTCTCTGCCTCCTGAGTGCTAGGATTAAAGGCGTGTGCCACCACCACCTGGCTTATATTATGATCTTAAAAAAATAAAAGAAATAATAATAGAAACTTTGATGGCTTCTCTATGATGAAGGCATCAAGATTCTTAAACTATGACAGTATTTGAAGCAAGGGATTATTTTTTTGTTCTTAAAGTAAGTGATCTAGAGCTGCTTTTTAGATTTATTTTCCTTTGAGCTATTTAATGGGTGCTTGACTATGGGTTATCTACCTCAAAACACACCTCCTTAAACTCTCTTTGAAGCCCTTGCAGAATTCCTGTGTACTGATGGACTTTGCTTGTGCTGCTTTACAGATGGGCACCCTGGCTCGGAAGCTTCCTGGGGCCTACAGGCAAACAGGTGCAAACCCGGGATTTAAATGCAGATGATGTTCTCTGCATGATGCGAGGGGTACCCTCTGGAACTCTGAAGCCTCAGGCGTATCTCATAGAATTCAAGGCATCAAGGCTAATGTGTGTCAAGGGCATGAACAGCCTAGAAGGGGAGACAGCAAGGCGTGTGTCTTGTGGCAACAACTTTCAAGTGTGGGTAACATACTTGGATGCCACTTGGTCTCCCTACTAAAAAGTTAGGGCTGCAGAGTTATCTTAGTTACCTGGAGATGAAGAATAAATGCTAAACTCAGGTGAATGGAACTGTTTGTTAGCAATTGTCACATAATCACCCCAAAACAGGAGAACCTAAACTAGACGCCAAGCATTATATTTGTTTCTGTGTGGGTTTTTATGAGCAGAGTACCTGCTTCTCTCTTGCTCGCCTTTGACCGGGTCATGAGTCTCTTACGTAAAGTGCCGTGACTGAGCTCCAGCGTATGGACTGCGGTTCGGTCTCCAAGACCGTTACACCTCAAAACAGGGAGAAGCAAAGATTTTTTGTGACTGTTACGAGATGCTGATAAAAATCACACTGCAAAATACAAGGAAAAAATAACTTTTATAAAGCTATTTGTCCAACATTTTCAGCAGTCTTACACTGCTTACCTCCCTTGTTGGTTGGTGAGCAATCCACGGAGCACCCCGGCCGGGAAGTCTCTTTGTATTTATGTGACTCCAGAGGGTGTCAGCTAAGGTACTTGCAGAAGCAGATTTTGGAGGAAAGGCCCTGACAGGGTTGCTAAGCCCAGTGGAGGCAGAAGAGGAAGGCTCATCACGTAACTGAGCATGTAGCCGAGCAATGTCAGTTTGAAATGCGCCTTGGCCCCGGCGTATAAATACACTTCAGAATTTTTGTTACGATTGCCAGAGAACCAGCAAGTGCTCACTCTCTTCGGCCAACAAAAGCATGACTCTATGTGCAAAAATCTTCTGCACATTTATAAACAAGGACATTTAGAAAATCCCCTCTGGCTGAGATATGACAACAGATATGTTTAACTGAGCTGTAAAATAAAGCAGATATTGGGAATACTATCTGTTCATCAAGAACAGAAAAAGCTCTTCTGTTTCTTCTACACAGACGCATGTTTTCCTACCCTCCTGAAACACCTTCCTGGTCTGCAAAGACACCCGCTCATTCCACCTTCTCCCCTCCCTGCATTCCCTTCCCACAAGGTGCTCATCTGCTTTATGAAGACGGTGACTTTCTACTATGACAGCTAGTAACTAGCTAGATGAGGGTGAGCTGTTAGGGCATGCCTGCGGGGGACTCTCTTGATTGTTAGTTACCCAGTGAACTGTGGGCAGCGCCATTCCCCAGGCTTGGCCCTGCTCCTTACAGAAGCGAGGAAAGCCTGCTGAGTGAGAAAGTGAGCAAGCAGACAGCATGGACGCACTTGTTTTTCTCTGCTACCGGCTCTGCATGTGGTGTGACCAGCTGTCCCACAGTCCCGGCCCTGTGACTTCTCTGTTATGACGGATGTTAACTTAGAACTGGAAGCAGAAAAAAAATCTTTTCTTCCCCTATGTTGCTTTTTGTTGGGAT
Source organism: Microtus oregoni (assembly GCF_018167655.1). NCBI lineage: Eukaryota > Metazoa > Chordata > Mammalia > Rodentia > Cricetidae > Microtus > Microtus oregoni. The sequence goes on from NW_024543071.1 coordinate 22,404,996, forward strand.
ATTTAACACAGCAACAGAAATGAATTGAGGATACCTATCCAAAGACAAAAACCTGCCTCCCTCACAGAATCTTCCACTGGATGGCTTGGATCAGTAGTTGGCCTCCCCCCCTTTATTTATTTATTTATTTTGCTATTCTCTTCTACCACTGCAGTTTGAACAACACACTAACAAGTGGGCATGGTTGCTATTCCTACAATATTTTGTTTATGGACACTACAATTAGTTTCCTATAATTTTAACCTGTCTCAAAATAGTTTTTTATTGAATTTTTTTTTGAGAATTCTATATAGGAATACTGTAGTTGTATCATTTCCTTCCTCTCCCTTCAAACCCTTCTGTTCTGAATCAGTCCCTCTCAAAAACTGTTTTGGTTTAGAGGATGCACAAAACCAGGTTGTGGGATGAATTGGTTTTACCTAGTCCAAACTTCTTATCCAAGTCGTAAGTTTCATCCCAGCTTTTGCAGCCAGTCAGACAGACTCCATGTAAACCTCCAGCTCAAGAATCTCACGCCTCCAAGGGCAGCTTGCTCTAAAGTGGAACTTTCTCAGCCAAAGTCACAAATAATTCGACTTCATCTCCTTCAAACACAGAAATGTACTGACCTTAGAGGCCTCATACCTGAGCAAAATTGCCTCTTCCTTTCTTCCTCCCTCCCTTCTTCTCTCCCATACTTCTTTCCTTTCCTTTTTTTTTTTTTATGATAGGGTTTTATGTAGCCCACCCAGGCTGGCCTAGAACTCAATATGTAGCTGAGAATCACCTTGGATTCCTGATCTCCTTGTCTCCAAACCTTCCAAGTCCTGGGATCAGAGGCACAAATCACCACACCCAGCCTGTGCCTTTAACTGTTGGTATATACGCTGTCTGTCTGTCTGTCTGTCTCTCTCTCTCTGTGTAAGTGTGTGTGTGTGTGTGTGTGTGTGTGTGTGCGCGTATACTCTGTTGTAGTCTGTAGAGATCTTCTTGCAAATTTCAACTCAGGATACACTTCCAGTGTGCCAATTTGAAGGTGAGGCGAGCAATTCTGTGCCAGCCTGTAATTGGCTAGTCACTCTGAACTCTGCATCCATGCACTTCTCAACCTCATAGGCTCAGTGCGATGTGATACTCAGCTTGTAATTTCTTCCTCTCTGGGTTCCCATTGCTCACTCTGATTCTCTTCTGATGCCCACACCCCCACTCTTCACTAGATCTCTTGTTATCTATCAAGGCAGTAGATGTAGCCAACGCTTTTCATCGAAGCCTGGAATTTCTCTTATACTTGATATCTCAGAGAACAAACTGAATGCCCTGGTGCATTCAGCCCTGCTGGAGGGTAGACTCTACAATTATACCTATAGCCCAGTCTAACACATCATCGCTAGGTTCCTACTCTCTGCCTAGAGAAGGCTCTTTAGATTATATTTTACAATCACTGTAAAACCCGCATACCATATCCGACAGGATGACAATAACGGTGATAATGTTCATAACAAAAGAAACAACATATACTGTTTGTTGAGCACCTACCATGTGTTAAGGCTTTATCCTAAACTAAAGATTCGCTGTCTATTACAACCACTTACTGTGAGCGAACTATATAGCCCTCTTTCATAGTTAATGGTATGAACTCAGCTAAATAATTTGTTCAAAGGCCCTGCTAATAAATCAGGGAGGGAGCAGGATTTGAACATATGAATGTCTGAAACACAGTGAACCTTCTTGATTGTCTAACTCTGTCTTTGGAACTATCTGAATGATGTCACAGACACCCTATTTACTCCAAATATCCTTCTTGGAAAACCTGAGTCAGTCTTGACTGTCTTCTGTCATCCATCCTTGCTACTCAATAAGCCACTGGCACACTGGGATTCAAAAACACCTAAGCATAGTTTCTCCATTTGTTTCCACTATCGTCCTGAGCATCCCCCATCACCTACAGTTTGCGGCCACTCTCTTCTGCTGGGTCTTCCTGGATCCAGGTCTTTCTTCAGTCTACAATGTGTCATCCTGCCTAGAACGTTTGAGCAGGCTGTATCCTGCATCTGACATCCTTTCTCTGCTGTCTTCCTCATGGGCTTCCTCTGGTTATTGCTCAGCCCTGTCTAACCTGGAGGGAAGAGGTGAGTCCCTCCATTATCGGATACTTTAAATATTTGCACACACATCTCCTGCTGTGTGATTCTGTTGTTGTTTTGGTAGTTCTAAGAAAAGCGTGTTCTGCAACTCAGGGGAAAGATCAGAAATAACATAGTGGTTACTACACGTCCAGAATGCTGGCAAAGTCAAAGAGCCTGTCTGAGGACTGTGAACGTCACTCAGTTGCTAGAGCTTGTCTGGCATGTACAGACCCTGGACTGTATGCCCAGCAGCAGAAAAAAAATAAGCCTTTCTTGCTGGGTGGTTGTAGCACACGCTTTTAATCCCAGCACTTAGGAGGCAGAGGCTGGCAGATCTGAGTGAGTTCGAGGTCAGCCTGGTTTATAGCAAATTCCAGGACAGTCAGAGCTAGCTCAAGAAACCAAAGGGGGAAAAATGCCTTTCTTGCTGGACAGCTTTAGCATGGATTGGGGTGTTGTATTATAGGGGGGTCATCTCTAAAAGAGCAGAGAAATGATGGTGGCTGTGGGCACCTGGAGAAGGGGGAAAATAGGGTACAGGCTGGGTGTGTTGATAAATGTCTGGGCTGCATCTACTCCAGAGCCAGTCTTTTTCCTTCAACCCTAACGATGTACACACAATTTTACTGTCTGTATAACTTTTAAAGTATGAGGAGAGAGGAGAAGGAATGAAAGTTGCAATTGCCTTAGGCTTGAGGAATTTGAACAATGGGATTAAGATCTCACTTTGTAAGCCCACGAACAGGACTAGAGGGATCTAGACCTCATTCTGCTTGGCATCTGTCCTGTTCTGACCTCCAGTGAAAAGCTCCGCCCTCTCTGTTAATTCCATGCTTCTCAAGGGACTCCTACGCAGGCTTCTTTGGCAAGCAAGGCCCCGAGGCCTCGGCCCGCCTTCTTCCTACCCACAGGGCTTCCCATGCTGGTTCTAGAGTGAGTGCCAACCTCTAGGCACTCAGAATTTTTGTGAAAGGCTCAAATGGGAGAGTCCTCATATATCCTGACATAACTAGAAAAAATAAATCCAACAACTTCCTTCTCATTGTTTGCTCACAGTGTGGCTTATACGTTAGACCACGGGCACTGCCTCTCCACAGAGTACATGCAAACATCCCACAGGACTTGTGCTGGGAGACAATATCCTGATCTCACTGGGTTACTCTTAAAAATTAAAATGAACAGCATTCCATGATACACATTTATTTTGAAAGATGCAATCTCATATGTATGCACAGAGTATATATAGGCTTTGATGTCAACAAAAGCCTGTGATGGAGGAAGGTCATTGGTTAAGTAATAAAGAAACTGCTTGGTCTCATAGGTTAAAACATAGGTGGGAGGAGTAAACAGAACAGAATGCTGGGAGGAAAAGGAAGTGAGCTCAGAGGCCATGCTCCCCTCTCCTGGGCAGACGCCATGAAGCAAGCCGCCAGGTCAGACAAGCTGAATCTTTCCCGGTAAGACCGGTGCTACACAGTTTATTAGAGATGGGTTGATCGGGATATCAGAATAGCCAGTAAGGGTTAGAGCTAATGGGCCAAGCAGTGTTTAAAAGAATACAGTGTCCATGTAATTATTTCAGGGCATAAGCTAGCCAGGCGACCAGGAGCTGGGGAGGCAGGAACACAGCCCACAGCTCCCACAACAAGCCTGAGTCTCCTTTTGGCCTAGCCACTTTGTGGCTATGTATTATTGAGCAAACTGTGTATCCTTTCTGAACCTCGGTATTCTTATTATCAGAATAAAGCAGTGGTTAACCTTGGTTGTCAACTTGGTTGGACTGAGGAGTGCCTAGGAGGAAGGGGTTAGCTGGAGGAAAAAGTCACTGAGGATATGTGCTTGGGGACTGTGTATATCCCTTCTCTATTTCTTGGTCACCATAATATGTGTTCTCTGTTCCAACTCCCTGCGAAGATATAGTCAAGTCACTGAAACTGAGTCAAAATAAATCTGATCTTAAGTTGCTCCTGTTGGGCATTTTGTCACATTGATAGAAAAATAACCAACATACAGCAATTCCATCTCTTCAGTGCCATGTGAAAGCTAAATGTGCTAAGGAACATGAAGAGTTCATAATTCTGTATATACATATACAGTTTAAAGGATGTTTTCTCGTCTGGGCTGACCAAGCTTCCCATAAAAGCCAACCGCCATCTAACAAAAAACCTCAATATCAGGCATGAGAAGTCCTCCTTTGAAGAGTTAGGGTTGTCCAAGAGATCCCCAAAGCATTAAAGGCTATTGCTGTTTCCCTTCATTGCCCCACAGAGGTGGAAGGTAAGCTTCTAATCCTATAGACACCATGTAGTTCAGAAGCAGGGTTCAGAGACCCCTGAGCGCTAGACCTGACCAGAAACTCTCCTTCGTGAGGACTAGCTTTGACAGTACCAGGTGGCGCCATGGAAGCTTCCAAAGGAGGGGAGCGACCTACAGTCCTATTCTGCTATGACGCCTGTGAGCCACAGCAATGACTACACAGGAGTGGCGCACATGTCTTATTGGTAACCAACAGCTCTCTAGTTGGACTTAAGACCCACTCAAGAAGAAAAGCATGCCTGGAACTGGAAATCTACCCAAATACCCAGGGCTATTGAAATTGCGAATCCTGGAGAAGAACTTACAAATCACCATTTTGCTAAACCAGCATAATCCCTAACTACACTCCAAGCATTTTTCTTATACCCAGATAAGTGCAACCCTCACCACTAGTCAAGAAACAAAATAAAACAACAGTAACAAAACCTTTTTTACAACAGAGACCATTACAGAAAGCCATAACCAGCCAATCAAAATACAGAGTTGTGGTTCCCATTACTAATGGCTACATTTACAAAGCAACTTCTGCACCAAAGGCTCAGGGAACATTATGGAAGGTGGGGCAGAGAGATTTTAAGAGCCACAAGATCAACGTGTTTGCTGTGAGATTGTGTCTCCTAGTAATGTCAGAGGCTAGACCCATAAAGTCTCACCAATATGACTGCTTATACATGAGTTGAACAAGGACAACACCAGTAGACACGTTGAAGTGGAGGGGAAGGTCCATGAGGCCTCAGGCCTCAGTCCTACAAAAAGAACTACAGGCAACCAAGGAATGTTGAGAGCCAGAGAAATAAGTCCACCCCAGGGACGAGAACACCAGTTGGTTATCTGATATCAAATGGTCATCCCTGAAAACATGAATTGGAGAGTATACGGGAGGGTTTGGAGGGGGAGAAAGGAAGGGGAAATGGTGTAATTATAATCTCAAAAACTTAGAGACATATGTGTTAGATGAGTGTAGGCTCAGCGTTTCCAGGAAACTTTGGTGAGAGAATGCATTTGGTGAATGATGGCATTTCATGGCCCTCAAATCTCCTTGAGGCTGAGTGAGTTAACATTGCTCCTGGGTAAAGCCCCGTTTTCAAGCTGGAGCACCACACTGTGGCCAGGAGCACCACACTGTGGCCAGGAGCACCACACTGTGGCCAGGAGCACCACACTGTGGCCAGGAGCACCACACTGTGGCCAGGAGCACCACACTGTGGCCAGGAGCACCACACTGTGGCCACGCTCAAGGGAAACGCTCCGTGTGTCCTGCACTTCAACTCCACAAACATCGCCTTTGTCTCCCACTTGGCTTGAATCACTCTAGCTTCATTTCCTGAGAACCTGTCCTGTGCTTTTAAATACATTAAGTGTCCTAAGAACCGTGTGCTATTGATAAAATCATCCCATTTTAAAGGCGGGAGACAAAAATTGAGGTCATGTTGTTCACTTGCTGTGTCAGTTACTGTCATCATTACTGCAATCAAGTAACTGGCAACAGGGAATTACTCAGGCTCACGGTTCAAAGTCCATCAAGGTAGAAGACACTGGGTGGGAACATGAGGCATCTTGTCACACTGCACCCACAGTCAGGAAGCAGAGAGAAATGGATGCTGATACTCAGCTTACCTTCTTCCTTCTCCCTTTAGACTCTAGCCTATGGGGTGGGACGTCCCTTCCTAGTTAGTTAAACCTTTCCAGAAGGGTCCTCATTTGCATTCTCAGAGATGTGTCTTCTAGGTGATCCCAAAGCCAATCAACACGACAATGAAGATCAACTATCACACTTGCCTGGAGTCCCACAGTGAGAATAATTTGGATTCCAGTTCTATGCCCAGACTTCACATAGAGTTCCCCTTTTCCCAATAACCCAGAGTGCTTGGTCCTTACTGCCTCTCCCATACTGTTAGTGTGTGTCTTCAATATTTTAGAGCTTATATGCCTTAAACTAGATTGTAAATCCCTTTAAAAAGGCATGTGTTGTTTTCCTCTGTATTTCTAACAGCATCCATTTCAATAAATAATTAATTCTCAAGTACTTATTTATTGAACATGTACTACATTCTGGCACTAGGTAAGGAAAGAGAGATACAGTCATGAACAAGTTACAGGAAGAGCTAGGGGAAGGAGAGAAAAAAAAAGCCCAACTCAAGTCAGTAGTTTCCTTGAACTTTGAACTAAAATTTGATCAAGACAAGTCTACAGGTGTGGCATAACCCAGAGAAAAGGTTCCCGGCAGACAGAACACCGAGTACAGAGGCTATGGGGAGGAAGCTACAGCAATATAGTCAAAAAATAAAATGAAATTCTGCATGCCTAGACCAGAGCCGGAGAGACAGTGGGTGGGGCAATATGAAGTTAGAATGGAAAGGCAAGTGGAAGCAAGCTCAAGCTGCATCTCGAGCCATTAGGGGGACTTTTAGCGAAGGGACATGGTGTTTACACTCACAAACTTATCACGCTGGCTGCAGGGCTGAGAGCAGATAACAGAGCCTGACAGCAGGCTAGCAGGACAGCTATGGTGACCTGATGCAGTGGTGGCCGCCTCCAAGGTGGTGACAGATGAATCGGAAAGAGTTGTCCAGTGCAGGCTGCATTTAGGAAGAATGACTAGGCACTGGGGGCTCAGAAAAACAGTAAGCCAGGGATAAATCCTAGGTTATTGGATGGAACACCTGGGAAGGGAGCGACACTGTTAAGTAGGATGGGTATGGAGAAAGAGGACGTGTGATGGGGGAGGAGAAGATCCTGGGTGCAATGTGAACTGAGAGGAGGAGGCCAAAGTTCTGTTTGGGGCATATTTGAGAACATAAACTCCGCCAGGGCAGAAGGCTGGCCTCTATTGCACTCTAATGTACCTTTGTACCCAAACAGCAGTTGAGACATAAGCTGGTAGAAAAAAATGCCCAAGAGAAGCATTGAGATGGCAGTTGGATTTATGGCTGTTTAAATCCTTTGGGCAAATGCAGATCCCTGGCAGAGCATAAATACATTCCTCCTTGGCTCTTACATGAGCAGTAAAGATCTCCGAGACCGTGGTTTCTCAAAGAACTGAATCAAATATCCTAATAGGGTCAGCTCATACAGTCACAGACAGGCTCAAATGCCCAGTCTCTGACTGAAGCTCGTGTGAGCTTTCCCACCATGTCCAAGGCCATCTAGGTAGTCTGATCTGCAAGGGCCAAGGCCTTGAAGGGCTGCTGCAGCTTCTCTGAGTCACTTTTACCATTTCCGATAATAATGATAGTAATAACGTACTTACATGTGTCCTAATTCTCACCTATCCTCCTTTCCACAGGTCCCGTTCTTATTTCTACCAGTCTCAGCCCTGACATGTTGCTGGATGCACTTTTACTATGGGAAGCAGGCCTTCAGTAGGTCCTCCTGTGTGTCTCCCCGTGTGAAGGAGGTGAGGGATGGTTTCAGCTTCAGAAAAGGAGGCTAGGGTTTATGTCAACAGTGTGCTGAAGTCAGAGAGATGCTCTGAATCCTCTTGGGTAGAAAATGGTTTCCTTAGGAGGAAGACAACCGACTTCAGACATAAGATGTTTCCAGCGTTCAGTTAAGAAGCACACCACCAAGAACACGGCTCAGGAGGCCGGAACGCCTGTGTTCCCATCCTAGCTCTCAGAGTACAGATCCTTAACTTAGTGGGTCCAAGCCTATATTTCCTTGCTTGCTAAGTGGCTGATGAACATAAAAATACAGCAATAGTGGAATTTGTTATCAACAGTTATTCTGGAAAAATACAGTTATTTTAGTGGGGTTTTCTTGTTTTCTTCTAACATTGACTAACTACTGTGCCTTTGCTCTCTGATGATTGCTTTGCCCACACCATCTCTCTGGGCCAGGTACTATTATCACTTGGGATGTATTACCTTGATTGTCAATATGGTTGGCTTGAGAAGTTCCTAGATTAGGAAGGTATACCTCTGCTTCTAGGTGTGTCAGTTAAGATGTTTCCTGAAAGGGTTTCCTAACAGGGGAAGGCCTACTCTGGATGTGGGCGGCATCACCCTGAAGGCTGGTGATTTAGATGGGAAAGAAAAGGAAAAGGAAGAGAGCTGATCTGTTTAGGCATTCCCTCTTGGCTTCCTGGCTAGCTTGAGGTGAACATGTCCCCAATGTTATGAGGTACTGCCTCACTCTGGGCCCGGAAACAGAGCCAGGTGATCGTGGGCCGAACCCTTTGGAACTATGGCCCGTAATGAAACCTATTCCCTTAAGTTACATTTCTCAGGCATTTGACCACAGCATCTCGAAGCTAACTAACACATTACCCCCTTTGAAGAGGAAAGATTCGGGATGGGGCTGTTGCTCAGTGGTGGACTTTTGCTTTGCATGCATGAGACCCTATATTTGATCTCTAAGACTGAAAAGGTGAGGGATTATGTAGTTGGTTCCAGGTTAGATTAACAGGGCAAGAGAAATTAAATCAAAGCAGCTAGTCTTCAAAGCTGCCTCCAACTGACAATGCGCCATCTAAACGCTACTGTGAGTGAGATTTGCTATCAGCTAGCTCCTGTAGAGATTAGCAGCCAAGAGATAAGTTGGCTCTTAGACTGCTGAGCACCAGGCTGAGCGTCTGTGCCGTCACTGTAGTTTTTGTGTTTAGATGGTGTCTTGGTATGTTGCTGGGAATGTCCTCAAACTCTTGGGCTCACGTGTTTTCTCCTGTTTCAACCTCCTGAGTAGCATCCTATCATACCAAGTCAACACTGCTCTCAGAGAGAAAGGCCCTTCTGGGGAGACACATACCCCTGGGAGGCATGCTTTTGTCAAGGACAAAATGGGTTTTCCAGTGAGCTGGAATTTTACTTCCTCATGTGTCTTTACCAGCTTCTGTGACTCCATATGTATTCATTTGAAGAAGAGAGTTTATACAGAGGCCCCAAACAGACTGCTCAGCTGCCTGCTTTTACAAAATAGAAACATAATTTGATGGGAAACATTTTTTAACGCAGTTGGCTATGTATGCTTAGAACTCTTTTCCCCCAAACATTTAAAGTGAAGGACCATACCTCACCACCACCCCATGCTCTGTATTCTGCTTTCTGGAGAAACTGTCTGTCCTCAGTGCCAACAAGGCAGACTTCCAGGTGTCAGAATCTGCTGCAGTTAGTCCTGTCACTGGGGAAATACAGAGGGAATTGGGAATACAGAAGGAGCTGGGGGTGGGGGGTGGGGGTGGGACAGACACTCAGCTCTGCTTTTCTCAAGAAATATGGTTGTTTATTATTATTATTATTATTATTACTTGTTTTTCAAGACAAAGTTTCTCTGGGTAGCCCTGGCTATCCTCGAACTAGATCTCTATAGACCAGGCTGGCCTCAAACTCACAGTGATCTACCTGCCTTTGCCTTCCGAGAGCTGGGATTAAAGGCGTGCGGCACTGTTGCCAGCTGAAACATGGCTTGTTTTTCTTGTTTATCATTTCCCTAGGAATACCACTGTGTCTATTCTTTATAGACATGGGACCTCTGAGCTGCTGAACTGATGCATCTCATAAAATCTGCAAGGTGGAAGGGACAAGCAAGACCAGAGTGGCTCTGGCTCACCGAGTTTGTGTGTCTGAGAGACGCAGGCTGGTGAATGACACAGCCGCACACGGGTGATAACAGGAAGGGTCTAGGGGTCCCTGGGGTCCCTGTGGTACGCAGGGCTTGGGATCTGCCTCCACACTAGCCAGTATAGAAAAGGTGCTCAGAAAAGTGGTCTTGCCAAGGACTACTCAATAAGTAAAACCTGCTGTTACAGGCTCCTGAAGCTGAAAGAGACCCTCCAGCCAGAGGTAGCAACTATCTGTGACATGGAAGAGAGCATGGTCAGGGTGTGAGCTGTGGAGTCCAAAAGTCACTTTCGGAACAGATCCTGCAAACCAGTCCCCACAGGGGAACAGCACCCAAGGGCAGAGGCCATATACAGAGCATAAGATTTTGGGAGTAAAGACTTGGAACTATGAACCTGGAAAACTCGCCCCTTACCCCGTTGTCACACCGTGGACAGGATGAGAAAAAGGGCAAGGAAAAAGTAAGCAGGGAACTTCAAATTCCACCTGCCTCTTCTCAGCTGCTTCTGATCTCTGTGGTAAAGAAAATACCCCTGTCTCCTCTAGAAAAGGAAAATGGCTTGGGAGTTTATTGTAAGGGGAATGAAAACAAAGCAAGATCAAAGAGAATGCTGGCTAGCAGCAGAAACTGGGTGAAGGAAGAAGAGAGGGAGATGAATGTGATTTGAGACTCTCCGAGAAAGAGGCTTCGTGTGTGGGCAGGAAGCAGGGCAGCTCATCCAAAGGAAGAGGGGGTATTTGGGCTCATGGGACAGATATGGCCTGAGGGACAGGTCCAGCTGAAAAAGGTTCAGAAAGATCTGTCTATCAGACCAAATACACAGGGCTGAATGCAGGATAGATCTGATGCCTATCTGCTTACGGACTGTCTCCTCAGATGGGATTCTGGGTATTCTCAAGGAGAAAGACATGGTAAGGTGTCTGCCTAAGGGGCACCTTACTCTTCCAGAACAGAAAAAGGGCATGGGAAGAAATGCTGCCAGTGATTTATCTCCTGGCCTTCCTACATGTCAGTCAGTAAAAAAAAAGTCCAGCTGTTTTACGGTTCTGCTCTGAGCTGCATTTCCGCCATACTTTCCTCAGAGCAAACATTATGCAACATTGCATCAGGAATTTTCTTCCCTTTCCCCTCATTACAGACAAGTCTGTGCACACAGTTGTTGGGATGCGAGACATGTCTAGCTCACAGGTTCTCCTGGTGCTCAAGTGTGAGCTACCTCACTATGCCAGGAAGTCTTGCTTAGAACGGAAAGCATTCAGAGGATTGCCTTCCTGGTGCGATGCCCCTGCCTGTCCCACAATTTCTCCCTCTCTGGTATCATCTGTCATTCAAGGCCCAGCCTCAGACTTCGGAGCTCAGCAGAGGGGGCTGCAATCTCTCACGGCAGCCCCTCCACCCACACCGTCGGCGGCACTCACACCATGTGCACTTGCTGCCTTTTTTGGTAGTTATTTGTGTCTGACCCTGGTAGCTTCTGGCAGCTGCGGACTCTTATTTACTTTCCTTAGAGCACATCCACCAACTGGCCCGCTCCTGAGATGTGCTGAATAAATGGGCCAGGATGACTGACTGCACCAATAAACGCAACTGCCTCTGCCCGGGGACTCATGCTCTGCAATGGCTGGCGTTCTCTTTGGGATCCTGTGATGTGCTAAGGAATAAATTCCCTATGCTTTTGACAAGACCAAAGTATGAGTTAATGAGTTAATGTTGTTAAGTTCCATGGTGAAATATTGCTAGTTTTTTTATTTTAAAATGTATGTTTGGCCTATCATTTCGGGAAAGGAGAGAAGGCAAAAGCCCAGTATCTTGCATAAATGAATGAATGAATAGGGGTCTGGTGGCAGAGGTCTAGAAAATAGAAAACAGATAAAAAATAGAAATAGAAACAAAGAAAGAAAAATAAATGCTCAAGAGACTTAGAGAAAAACATGGAAAGAGATTAAGGCTAATTAAATTCTGAATCAGAACTTCCAGTTTTAGTATGAAGTTGGTTTCATAATTTAAAAAGCAGAAAGGCAGTAAGAAAGGACAGACTGAAGAGAAACCGGGGTCTGATATCTACTTAGCTACTGTGCGACCTTGGACAAGTGACTCCGCCTTTCTGAGCTCATTGTGATATTTTAAAACTTACTTTGAAATTGTTTTAAATTTACCAAAAAGGTGTAGAAACAGTATAGCATTCCCACATATGCTACACCCACCTTCCCTGGATGCTAATGTTGTTCACAACCACAGCATCAGTAAGAAAACCAGGACATAAACAAACACCAACACCGCAATGCACAGCTGAATTATTGTTGACTTACAGTTGAATATCGAAAAATATAAAAATGGCATCTTCCTATTTTCACATCACTTTCACTTTATTTTTTCAAGTCTCAAGCTCACTAGAATTTGACACTACATATGCTAGTCAAGTCTCCTCTCCAATGCTGAGAGCGACTCGGAATTTTCACCTTTCATGACCTTGACACATTCTAGAATGTTTCCTGTCCCTCAGCCTGGGTATGCCTGACATTTTCCCACCACTAGAGCCAGGTCTGCCTCTGTGGCAAGAACACACAGAGGTGACATCACACCTCTTTAAAGCAGGATAAGTAAGGGCACAATTGGATATGTATCTTTACTGGTCAAGGAAGCTTCAGATAGTATCTGTGGCTGGGTTTCTGCGCTCTTCTATTCTTCCACGTGACTGGCAAGGATCTTGTGGAAAGTTGCTTAGGGATCCTGCCAATACACCCACTTCTCATCCATTTCTTTGTGCTTAATAACTTTGCAATGCATCAGTGGTTCTGCACACAGAGTTGGTGGCTCTTGTGTTTTCATGTGGACTTTAATTGCCTCAATACCATCGCTGTTTGTGTTGCGGTGCATGTACCTAGATAGCCATATGTATATGTACATGTGAATGCAGATGTGTGTCAATGTGCGCTCGCGCGCACACACACGTAGAGGCCAGAGGTCGGTGTCCAGTTCAATTTCTCTCCACCTTTTTTTTTTTGAGTATTTTGGGTATCTCATTGACTCTGGAACTCATCAGTTCAGCTGGGCTGCACTGGCCGGTGACCTCCAGGCTCCACCTGTTTCCCCAACACCATGTTCTTTCATTCCACTGTGGAGAGGCACTCTAATTTGGAGGTAGTCCGTTGTAAGTATTCGAAAGGTGCTCTTGTATCGTTCCCTTCGAATGTTACACAGCCTTTTCACATTTTAGTACAGGGTGAACAGAATCAACCCCGCCCAGGCTGGCTGGTGGCGACCCCTTGGAATCTGCCTTTGATCGCGGCCCAGACTGATGCGTTCATTAGTTCGCCTCTGATTTCTATGAAAATAGATGCTCGAGGACACTTGAAAACACTCTATTCTCATAAGCAGTTCCAGTGTTTTCCCAGAAATCTTGTTTACGTTCTGAAGTTACTGCTAAACTATTTTCAGAGATGCTCCGAAGCGTACCTCACCCCAGATGTGGGTGCCCCATGCCTAGCTCTGCTCCCTCCCAAGGCTGTGGCACAGATGGAAAAAGTCCAGCTGTGATTTAAAATTAGATTTTAAAACTTCTGGCAATTCACTTGTAAGTTAAGGTCTAATTTTTTTTTTTTAAAAAGGACAAGAATAGGGTCTTAAAGACACGAGAGTAAATAGAGCTGGGAATTTAAAATAAGTCACGAAACAGTAAAATCACTCCGTTTACGGGAACTTTCATTTTCCCGTCCGTTTTTATCAGTAAGAAAAATCAAGAACACCAGGAGATTTATTTATTAAAAAAAAAAAAAAAACAACAACTCTGGCTTGGTGTGGTTTCCAAGGTCTCCTGTGAACTCCCAGTGATTCCATTTTAGTTTGGAGTGCATGGACAGCCACAGCTACAGCAAATATCACCTTCCGTGCAGGAGACAGGTAGGACACTGTAGTGGCGAAAGCCCGGCATATATGGGTTTGTGTTTCACAACAGCCACCCATCCCTTGTGTAGTCTGAGCTGGTGACTGTCCTTACACCCTGGTTTCCCTGTTGTAGGATGGGAAAGCTGTTCCCCACGGTCACTGTGAAGAGATCCTAAGTGACACATGTAAAATGGTCATCGTGAATCTGCCATTGTGGACACAGGCTTCTCTCTGAGGAATGGGCTTTGGGGACATGCCTGGACATGGAGCCCTTTGGGCTCAGCCTCTAAAACTTCTTTAATTTACTGGGCTTCATCCTGGTCAATAGTGTTTACCACCATGGACAGGGTCTTTTCTGGCCATATATGGAGGCTGCAGACTGAGGCCTGGAGGTAGGAAGGGCATACGCAGCAAAGGCTGACTGGCCCTCTGTCAACCAGAGATACACATGACCCACAATGAGAGTCCTCTTAGCATTAGATGGTGCTCACTACTGACCCAAATCAGAAACTGTGCTATCTGTGGAATTCAACTAACCAAGAACCTACAATAGCCATATTAAAAATGTGTAACTTAACAATTGGGGCAAAAAGAAATACAAGTATAAATAGAACAACAACAACAACAAAAGGAACTCTATGGGTGTGGGGCACATTATGGAGAGAGAAGGCTCCTTTAAGACAAAGACCTGCATCCCCTTCCTGTCACTTCCTCTTTGACTTAGGCCATAGTGATGCCAACCATGGCCTCTCCATGCCTGCTCCATCTCTGAATGCCACACAGAAGCTCCACCTTCAGTGTTCCCAAACTCCAGTCACTCTTCCACTCTTTAGAACTGGCATCTGGCATGTTCTCTGAGGCCTTAAGGTGACTTTCTGGTGGTGAGGACTTTGAAAGGCTGCAGAGAGTGGAGTGGAGCGATTCACTCCCCTCAGTAACGACTTCCGTGTTTCCTTACATGCGGAACCCCAGGCACTAGTCTTCTTTGTTTCTGAGGAGAAGTGATAGATGTGGCCAGGGTTCACGCTGTCAAAGCTCACAGTTGAGACACAGGTCTTAGAAACCCTGCTGGGAGTGGGTGGCGGGGAGTCTAGGGGCTGAAATGTTTGTAGAGTCCATCAGATTTGCAGGCAGCTAGGCTGCAGGGAGAAGGAAGAAGACTGTGGTGGCTATTTCAGGGCCTGGAAAGAAAACTGGCCTTCATAGAAACAGCAAGACAGATAGATAGAAGAGTTATCAAAGACAGACCCCAGACGAGAAATATGCTTAAGAATCACAGATGGTGGCTCAAATATGGAGATGTCTGAGTGGTTCCTTACCTCATTAAATCTCATCACGAGGTCTTCAAGGGCATTGTGCTCGCCATTCTGAGAGGTGAGGATGGATGCTGAGATGGACGCTTTGAGACGGGGCAGGGAGCTCTGGCATTCAGGGGAGCTCAAGTCCCGGGTTAAGAAACAAAGGTAGTCTATGGGCAGGACCCTTCGGTAAATGTTCTGCTCCTGTTCTGTCAGGATGCTCGCCACTTCCTCCGGAAACTGAATAAGGGGCTGGAGATCAAGGAGCTCCTTGCTGATGCCAGCTGAACTTGAAGGAACAGTATTGGAATTGGCCATAGAGATGCCCGGTTGGCGTTCTGCGGGGAAAAAAATAACACAACTTATGGTTATACCAAGGCTGAGATCCCTGTCAAAAAGCCAGTTAAAACCTTGTAGATTTCTCAGTCAAATCCTCTGGTTAGTGAGTAACTCTATACTGTCATGATGACCATAGAGACTTTTCTCACATTTGTTTCCTGAATCCTCAGGATGTGGAGGCAGGGGCTTATCTTCCTTTAGTAGCGGCATTAATTTAACACATAATTATCCAACAAGCTCACTAAGAAATCTTATATACCATCATCTGCTTCTTTATCTTCCTTGGTTAATCATCAGAGCTAAAATAAATAAGGTTGATTGTGGACACAGGTGAATTTGAGGACAGAAGAAGGCTGCACGTGCATGTGCATATTTGTTATAAAGTTGTAGACTAGGTCCTTAGACCCTCTATACACACAGTTCCCAAGCATCATGTATGCACTCGTATGTGCATATTTGTCATAAACATGTAGACTAGGTCCTTAGACCCGCTATACACATAGTTCCAAAGCATCATGTATGCACTCGTATGTGCATTATTTGTTATAAAGATGTAGACTAGGTCCTTAGACCCTCTATACACGCAGTTCCCAAGCATCATGTATGCACTCGTATGTGCATTATTTGTTGTATGTACATATTTGTTATAAAGATGTAGACTAGGTCCTTAGACCCTCTATACACACAGTTCCCAAGCATATTAGTATATTCTACCATCCCACCCCTTCAAAAACTGTATCACTGATATTCACTTGGGAGTTTGCAAGAACAGAACCATCTATAAAGGTAAGAAAGAAATGGCTTATAAGGAGACACATTCAGATAAATAATCTAATTTCATATTACAACTGGAAACAAGAAAGTACAGAAGAATGCAGGACGGGGTGATGGGTGCACCAAAGTACCAAAAGTACCAAAGGCAGGGGTGTTTAGGTTCAAAACAGTTCACTTAATTAGCACTAACACACACGTTTTCTCTTTACTTTGATGCCCTCCTACTAATTTTTAGCTACCTGCCCAAATTAATTCATTCACTGAGCCATTCATTTACTGAGCCATTCTCCATTTTACGGAGGATGATCCCAAACTTCTCGTCTTCCTATCTGTGCCTCTTAAGTGCTGTAATTACAGGCGTGTGTAGTACTGGAGTTCAAACCCAGACTTTGTGCAAGCTCAGCAAGCACCTTACCAACTGAGCTATATCCCTAGCCTTTGGAGAACATCCAGTTTTGTGTTACATAAGTTTGGGAAAAGTTAAAACATTCATGTCCCATGCTGTCTTCTCGGAGATACTTCAGACACACTGGTACATTGCTACAGGCTCTGAAGGGCCCATTTGCATTATCTTTGCCCAGTATGGCCCACATTTTATCCACTATCTATTGCATCATTCTGAATGACTAGTATCCTTGGAGCCTCTTCTAGAAACACAGCTACAGCATCCAAACTGTCCATGATCTCCATCCTGTGTATATCTTCTCTTCTGGCAGACCCTCCTATCCTTCTTCTTTATATTCTCATGCTGCTACAGGAGGGATCATGTGCTGGAGGGATCCAGAACCATCCTGCTTCCGGTTACAACACATCTAAGTGGTCCTAGTTAAAATAAATCCTACCTCTTTTCTTGATGACGCCAGTCTACTGGACTCCCACCTATAGTCAAGCTGGGACTCGGGGCAGTTATAAGTCACAGAAAGAATCCTGTGACATTCAGACTTTGGTGTTCTTCGAATCTCTTCAAATCTCTCTTGTGGAGATCCTTGTGTGTATCACTACAAATGGCTCTACCTCTGAATCACTGCACATGGCGGACAGCATTTGGCTTCTCAAACAAACTATCGAAAACCTACAGTGGCAAAAATGGGGACCGCCTCTTGGCTCATCTAAGCCCATATTTTACAAAGTCTAATGTGGATTCCAGAATGGCTCAGTAAATGAATGGCTCAGTTCAATTCTTTGAATAGTTTAGAAAATGACCAGATTTCCTGAAAATTGAGTCACAATAAAGCCAGGAGACAGGGACAGTTTTTTGGGTACAGATATTTATGTACAGTGGAATTAGTCATATACAGGGACTTTTCCAAGAAGTACCCAACTGGAAAACATGATTTCAAAATAAAGTACTCTATAGAGGAAATGAAATAACAATAAATCTTATAAAGTAATAACTTATATAATAGAAGAGATGATGAAACAAAAACATATAAATAACAGTAAGATGATATATTTGAAACAACAATATATCTTGAGGTATGGATCATTGTTACAATGATGAATCTAGTGATAAGTGTCATTAATGGAGATTAGAATAAAATAGTAAAAAAAAAAAAAGGAATATGGTCAGAACAGCCATGGTAAGTCTAATGGTCTCATGACATCACACCCAAAGAAAACACAAATCAAGGCTGCAAATCTTGAAACGATTTAGTTTTGAAAAGGAAACATGTATATGCTTCATCATGGGTTTTCTGAAAGCAGGATCACTGGGGGATTTTGTATTTTCACAACAGGCTAACATCACACAAGTATCCTTGGGACATAAGTTTCTGCCCAATGTAGCGCATGCGCTACCATACAGTTCGTGAACCAGGCAAGGGGCTGGAGGTTGAAACACACAAAGACTCACAGACAGAGACACGGGTCATCCTTGATGCCAAAATGCCCCCTTTATTGTGTTCAGAGCTGCTTATTTAGGGAGCCTTAACTGATAGCCACGGCCCAGCCAAATGCGCCACAAACCACTCTCCTGCCATTAGGAACTCTGAGGGTCTCGTGCTCAGAGCAGCTGCAAGCATCACAAGTTGTTTACCAGAACTTCAGGATCTGGGGGTTTCACAGATCCCAACAATCCACCATCTTCCACACTCGGAACACACATTATATTCCCTCTTCTCTCATCCTTGCTGGGCCCTCCCGCCATTTGCCTTCTGCTCCACAAGCCACACTGCCCAGCCTCATCAGTACCTCAGTCCAGCCCCCTCTGTACAACCTGGTGATGCTCTGGTGACCTGAAGTTCACAGCGTCTAATCTTTCCCACTTCCTGTGGGCCCACTGGGATCTAGAGATATTCTCTTACAAAAACGTTTTTAAAGAAAGTTTCTGGCAAATAAAATTATCTGCCTCAGCTTGAAAAAGCCTAGATTTGGGGGACGGAAGCAGGATGATCCCTGAACTACGGGTCTCTTGCTCAAGAAACAAAGCCAAGCCCCAAATTATCCAGCTCACTTTTTCAGCCATTGTTCTCAGCTGCACATCTTCAGTAATGCTCGCTCTACAGCTGAATATAGAGACTATCACAGCCCAGACAAGGGCACTGGGGGCAAAGTGACTTCAAATTGTCATTCTCTGCTCAAAAGCTTTCTATACTAAGTGCTTTCTCTGGATTAATTTAGGAGATTCAGTATTTAAATTTGACATTTATTGATTGATTGATTGATTCATTCATTCATTCATTGATTGTGTATGTATGTGGCTGTGAGGGTGTCATACCATACATGTGGAGGTCAGAAGGTAACTTGTAGGACTCAAGTCTCTCCTCCCACCATGTGAACCCCAGGGATTGAACTCAAGTCTTCAGGCTTGGTGGCAAGCCCCTTTTCCTGTTGAGCCACGTCACCATCTCCCAGGAGATTCGGTATTAGCATCCAAATTTGACTCACACGAGTTATAGCTTATAAAAGTCGGAGCTGCCATCTGAACAGGGTCTGTTTGGCTCCAGACCCCATGTCCTCATCAATCAGCATGTTGTCAACGTTTCAAAATGCGTTTCAAGAGATCTTGGTCAGTGTAAACCAATTTGTTATCCTTGTTACCTAGAGTGATCAAATCAAATGGCCTCTTTTCACTTTAAAGATGAGGTGTGACTCAGAGGGTAGACAATTCTCCTCTTCAGTCGGCCTGAGATCACCACACTGTCGCATGCAGAAACTCAAGCGGGCCCTTGTGAGTTCGTAGGAATGCCCTATGTTTAATATCAGATCTGCCTAAACGACCTATACTGGGTTTATACAAAGCATGATTTCTAGATTAGTAATGTACAGGAAATACTGCGTTAAAACAAGGGCAAAGAGAGGCTCTTTTTGTTATTAAAATGTTTTCTTAGATGTATCCATCCCAATTTTGTGTGTGTGAGTGTTTGGCCTGCATGGATGTTATGTGTACCGTGTGTATGTTTGGTGCTTGAGGAGGTTAGAACATGGCATTAGATCCCCTGGTACTGGAGTTACGTTAGATTGTGAACTGCCACGTGGGTACTGGGAACTGAACTCAGGTCCTCTGCAAGAACAGCAGGTGCTGCTCTCAAGAACTGAGCCATCTGTCCAGCCCATGAGGCCCCTGTCTTAACTTTTTTCAAAGCCTTTA
The DNA here is from genome assembly GCF_018167655.1 of Microtus oregoni. Classification (NCBI taxonomy): domain Eukaryota; kingdom Metazoa; phylum Chordata; class Mammalia; order Rodentia; family Cricetidae; genus Microtus; species Microtus oregoni. The sequence goes on from NW_024543071.1 coordinate 22,424,861, forward strand.
AGAACTCCCACCAGGAAGAGGGTGTACTGTCACACGGCAGCCCTCCCTCCTCAGTCTTGCTGTCTGTCTTTGTATCATTTGCAGAGGGACTGGCGTTTCTTCACAGTGTCTCTCATCACTCTCAGCTGTCTGCAATAGGTCTGCGGGGACCTTCGGATTTTGTGAAGTTTATGATCCTAAGAACTTGTGCTGCGCTTCCGGGAATCTGTGTAGAGATGGAAGGGTGAGAGCGGCTGTGCCGGCTCAGGAAACAGTAGTTTTCCCTCCACGACTGAAGGACTGAAGCCTATTTTAAGAGAGAAGGGGCATCGCTGCAGAAAACAAGGGAGCCCCAGAATATGTGTGTGATCATGGAGAAACCAATATGTGTGCATTTAGACGTCTGGGTGTCATCATCTGTCTCAACAGCACCTTGCCTTGGGGAGGCCAAGCCCAGGCCAAGCCTGTCTTGTGAGATGTTACTCTGAATGCTCAGGAAGCCCTCCTCTCTTTCCTGCCTCTCCGGTGATCACCAGCCCCTGACTTTGATTACTACCATTCCCAGGGGCCAGTCTACAATAACCTGAATTACCCACGAAGACCCAGGGGATAAACTTCTAAATTTAAGAGGGGCTTCCACAAATACATCCATCTAGTATATTTTGGAAATTTCCTACCCTATAGGAATTACATTATTAAAAAAAATGGCTTGTTCAGCGCATGATCCCACCCAAGTCCTTGAGCTACGGTCCAGCAATGATGTCCACTTCCACTTCTCATTTTGGTTATTGTTTCTTAATAAAAGTGAAGTCATTTGGTTTTCTTGCTATGCTTCATATAATCATCCAGAGTTCCAAAGTAATCTCACCATACTGTGAGGGAAATACTGTGGTTTGAATAGGTATGGCCCCCACAGACTCGGGTGTTTTAATACTTGGTCCAAAGGAAGTGGCATTATAGGAGGTGTGGCCTTGTTGAAGGAAATGTGTCACTGTGGAGGTGGACTTTGAGGCCTTATGTGCTCATGCTATACCCAGTATGGCACACAGTTCACTGCCTGTTGCCTGTGGATCAAGATGTAGAACGCTTCGGCTTCCTTTCCAGACACGTCTGCCTGCAGGCCACCATACCTCTCACCATGATGATAATGGACTGAACCTCTGAAACTATAAGGCAGCACCAATACAATGTTCGCCTTTATAAGAGTTGCCATGGTCATGGTGTCTCTTCAGAGCAATAGAAACCATAACTAACATGGGAGCCACTGGTCACATCAGAGGTGGGCATTGATAGTCTTATTTTGTATATGGTAGAGCTAAGTTGTTGTGCAAAGGCCCAAAAATCAGCAGTCTGCAAAAAAAAAAAAAGAGAGTCAGAACCTGAAGATCCTGACTTCTGGTAGAGCACTCTGCCAAGATGCAGCTATCGTGTGTGTTCAGTGCTCAGAGACCAGCCCTCACGGTGAACGGGTTGTATATCTGAATAGATGTAAGAAAAACTATGTCAAAATTTGTCTGTTCATTTACGGAGTGCCTACTGTGCTCTAGTCTTATGTTGAGGTACTCTGATGTTGAGATTTAGTGAACAAGAAAAGATCACTGCTCATGTAGAACATCTTGAGAGAAGACGTGGACAAGCACAATGAAGTACGTAGAAGGTGATGAAAGCGTCATGGTGAAAATCAGAAGGCAGCTTCAGAGTGTGAGTGGGGAAGGTGTTACGGAGTGTGTACTAGCCAAAACGGTAGCACCTTCTGTGCACCTTCCATGTGATCAGAACAGTCACTCAGGATACTCTTGGCTGGGTCATTTGTTGGGAGCAAGAAGGTCCTTGCACACATAGATCAACAGGGAAACCAGGAATGTTGAGCATGCAGGAGCGACCTCTCAAAGGAAAGGATGTAAGCTGGGAATTAAAGGTGTTGGATAGCCTGGTAATCACTGTTATCTGTAGGGCTAGGCCATATTCAAGCTCTCACAACCAGGACCAGAGGTGGCTGGTTGTCTAAATGACCCTTAAATTATCAGTATAGCCAGGGGCGCCCCCCAATCTCCCACAACCAGGACCAAGATGGTTAACAGCCCAAATGATCTCTACATTATCTGTATGTATGACCGAGACCACACGAGATCCTTCCCTAGGCTCTTAAGCTAATCCATAACCTATTTCTAGAACCCATCTTCCTGGAAGATGTGACAGGTACTTTGAGTTGAGTTTTGATGTAATTAATTATGCCTCTTTCTGCACTGGAGATTGTACTAAAACCAGGAAACTTTTCCCCAAATTGTACCATGTTCAAACACACTGGCAATAAACTGCCTGGCATCAGACTCCCAAGTTTGATTTGACTTGATGAATTCAAACTGAACCAAATCTTCATTCTCACCTCTTGCTGGCTCATTTTTCTGCCTGTCGTGACATTTGCAGGCACTTCCCACAGTCATCCTTTTCTCATCTCAAATAATAGCCACTCATTCCAACCCTTGCTTTCCAATTCTTACTATCTTTTCATTCCATGACATTCCTCACAGAGAACATGTAATGGGTGTAGTAATCTCCATTCCACAGACTATGGAGCAGAGATGGAAAATGTGAAGCAATTTTCCTAAAGATACAGTGTTCCAAAGAGGTGGAATTAGAATTTTAACCTTGTTCTGACTGAAAAGACGGCCAGTTTTGCACTAGGTATTTTTATTTTTATTTATTTTTTAAAATTTATTTATTTATTAAGGATTTCTGCCTCCTCCCCGCCACCGCCTCCCATTTCCCTCCCCCTCCCCCGATCAAGTCCCTCTCCCTCATCAGCTCGAAGAGCAATCAAGGTTCCCTGACCTGTGGGATGTCCAAGGACCGCCCACCTCCATCCAGGTTTAGTGAGGTGAGCATCCAAACTGCCTAGGCTTGCACTAGGTATTTTTAAAGGATCTCCTGCAGAAGAGACACACTGTCTCCTGATTTCTGCGTGTGTATGGCGTGTCCATACACACACACACACACACACACACACGCACACTTCCTTTTCTGGGTAAGGAGTGAGGTTGGAGAGTTGGATTTCACCTTACAGAATCTGATTTCCAACTATAACTTTAAAGGAGATCAGATTACAAACCAGAGAACCTGTTTATTGCTTTCATTCCCACTCCGAAAACAGCGAGGGCTTAGGATGGCTGAGAAGACAAGTCATGCTTGTAAGCGTGAATCCTTGGCTGTTCTAATTCTAGTATTTTATCCAACAGAGATTCTTGTAAAAATATAGACTCAGGTAAATTAATCTATACTGAACTAATTTTTTTCACAAGTTTGTGTGAAAAAATTAAAGAGAAAACAATAAATACGATGCCACCGAGGATCAGGTATGTTTGTATTGGTAGGCCTATGTTTCCATATCTGTCCGGTACATGGTTCTAATTTGCTAGTTTCTTAGTAATATACAAACAACAGTATTTTTTTTTAAAAAAATAAGTACATTTGAAAGGTTTCTGAAAAATTTATCCAGGGGACAAAACTCCAATATTCTCATAACAAAAAACTGACTCAGTTTTCAGGGTGTTCATATTTTTTCTCAATATATGTTGCTGGGGATGGAGGGATGGCTCAGCAGTTAAGAGCACTTGCTACTCTTACAGAGAACCTATGTTCAGGTCCCAGTTCCCACGTAGCAGCTGAGAACAGTCTGTAACCCCAGTGCCAGGGAATCTAATGTCTTCTTCTGACCTTCCTAGGCAGTAAGAACACACATGGTGCACAGACAGGCAGGCTGGCAAACACTCCTACATTAAACAAGAGACTAAGTAGTGCTTTTGAAACATAGTTTACTTAGCGAAGAAAGCAGGAAAAACCTCTTTGTATAGACTTTATCTTTTTCCTTTGAAAAACTTTAGTGAATTTTGTAAACAACGTTATTTTAAAAAAGCAAAACTTCAGATTCTCAAAGCTCCAGAAGCTCTAGTGGTGAACTCCCAATTACATAAACTAAGACGCAGAGAGAAGGGCATTGATTCTTTTTATAAAAGACACAAAATCGGCTTACAACCACTAACTCTCAGGCAGAGCTGAAAATTGTTTCATCAGGGAAGTGATAGTCTTAAAAAAGGTTAGTAAATTGGTGTGAGTTTTCCCCTTTGCTGATTGTTATTGGCCTTAGAGTAACAAAATCAATCTAACAATGAAGGTGTCTGGCTTGCTCGCAGCCTCCCCAACAAAGATGAGCTCACGGAGTCAATGAAGCGTCATTATTGCTGAAGCCCCACTTAAAAAGAATCGCTAGATTGAGAGACATTTATTCATTGACCACTTGTCTCAAGGTCTGGTCCTTCCCCTTCCTCTGTCCCCTAGCTTTCACCTGCTTATGTTGCCATCGGCCTCTGATTGTTCTGTGCTATTTAAAAGCAGGGGGGGGGGATATTTATAAAATTTCAATTAGATCAAAGTATGGGGGCCTGGAAAGGCCCTTTAGCCCCGTGAGGTGATGTTCTCGATGGCAGCGCCAGGCAGGAGGAGGATGGCGGTCAGCCCAGTGAACCGTGTAAAGAAAACAGCACCATTCATACAAGTCCGGGAGAGACCTCGCACTTCCTTCCTAAAGTTAGTTTTTCTGATTTGGTAAAAAACAGTCATCGGATCTGAGAAGGCAACTCTTGGCGTCTCTCTTTAGGGCCTGAGCAGCACACACAGCTGAATGTGGACAGTCCAGGTTGCAGCATCTGGTGTCTGTAAGCCCCTCCTGAACTGCTGCCACTGCCCGCTGTGTAAGCCAGGGCTGAAGGCCTGAGAATCCTGGCACCTTAACTCACCAGAGATGCCTCCTTCCACCGGGACCCTCGCCAGCCTCCGTATCACATAAACAGTGCTCAGGAGTGTGGGCCCTAAAGTGGGGGCAGACCCAAGTTCAAACCATTCCTTAGTTATTTAACCCTGAAATCAAGATCTCTGGGGAGAGACATTTATCTGGAAACTTCCTTTGACTCCTTGCTGAGAAAGATGATACAAGTCAATATTCTTGAGCTTTCCACACTTACCAACATATCCTATGTGTGTCTATGTAGAACGGAACAGACACAACTGAAGGGATCCAAGACCTGGAGTCCTCCATGGGGTAAGTTAGAAGGTTCTAGAAATGATATAGCATTGGCAGATTCTTCCCAGCCAGTTGACTTTCTCCAAGGCCATTCTTCACAGTTGAGGATGAGAGATATCTTACAGCCATCTAAAAGCAGGCCTGAAATATGCCACAACAGGGGTACCTACTAAGTTTCACTATAGGGCTTCAGTTTATGGACTGGAGCTATCAGGTTTGGATCAAGAAGAGAAGAGCTCTAAATAACAGGGCTTAAAGATGTGAGTTCTCTTTCCTTTTCCCAGTCTCTATACATAACTAATACTTAAAGGGACACCAACATAGTGTCTAGATTTTAGTGTTTTCATTTTTGCAGTGTGACTCACGTAGTTGTTCTGAGAATTACACAGAACATGACTGAAATAACACAATGACCAGGCCAATGACGGGAGGTCCACATGTTTCTGCGTGAACGCGAGGCAGGTCATCCTGTACCCTGGGCACATGCTAATACTTACTTACGTACATGGATGACTGTGAGTCGATTTTTAAGAAGGTGGTCTCTGTGCTTTCTGGAACAAGTCTGCTTCAGTGCAATTTCTACGTTATTGCCTTCACTTTGCTTCTCCCCCTCCGATTGTCTTCTCCTATCCCTTCTTCCCATTCTCCCTTTATTCCATCTGTTCTCTCTTTTCTTTGGAGAGGGTTATGTCTATCAAAAAAAAAAAAATAAAAACCAACGTTTTCAGGGCTGAGCAAGAGCAGGAGAAAGGGAATTACAATATTGCCCAGTTGAGTTTTCTGGGAAGATGGAGAGAGACCTAGGGCAGGGAAGGTGCTGAATGTGGTTGATGCCTCTTGGAATTATAGGAGATCCTGGTGTGGATGGGAGAGATGAACTCTGAAGGTGAGATCCAGAAAGGGTTACAGTCTCACATCCCTGTTCTCCTGAGATTTTCTGACTTAGCACCCAACACAGCTCCAGAGGCCTCCTCCAAGGCTTTCCATGTTCCCTCCTTTTGGCAAACCTGACCTTACTATCCCCCTTCCTGAGACCCATCCTACTATTAAAATTTTGTACTTGCTATTTCTGAGTGTCTTCTTTGCTCCAGTTTCACTTTGGAGGACAGTATTCTGATCAATCTATAGTCCCTATTTATTCAATCCCATTGTACTTTCTAAGATGAGTATATACACTGTCCAATATAGGCTAAAATGATGAAATGCAGAAACAGAGAAATTAATGATCTCAGATCACTCTGAATACATTTGGGAATCTTACTATATCTCACATGCTTTTTAAAAAATGTACAAAAATATGTATTTTTAAATTTTAAATTATTTGTAAAGTTAGCATAAAAAGTAAAGGGTCTCATTATGACATTTTCATATATTTATACATGAAATTTAAATATATAAGGTATATTATTATATTTAAGTATATTAACATTATATATAAGTATATAAGTGTATTAATATGTATAATATATAAATAAATATATAATACACATGCTATTATATTTTGTTTTGATTAGTTCCCCTCCTCCACCGCCTGTTGTGAGAGGTTGCTTGTTTGTTTCTAGGCCTCTCAGACAAAAGATTATCACCCAGAAACTGTAGTAATTAATCACTGCTTGACCTATTAGCTCTAGGATCTTATTGGTTAGCTCTTACATCCTAAACTAACCCATCTCCATTAATCTGTGTATCGCCATGTGGGTGTGGCTTACGGGTAAAGTTCTGTCTCTGGCGTCTGTCTCTGGTGGTGACTATTGATGAAATAACTCTCCAACCTGCCTGCCCAGTGTTCTTCCTTCCTCCCTCCCTCCCTCCCTTCCTCCCTCCCTTCTGCCTCTCTCTTTTTTTTTTTCCTTTTTTAAAATGGGGTCAACATGTCCTGAAAATGATACCACTTAGCCGTTAGGAAGAGACAGCAATAATGTTCACTCTGTTGTGCATATAGAAAACTGAACTATTTAGCAGGGAAGAATGACAAAGGATATTGAAAATAGAAATAGAGGTTGGGAATGTACCAAGACTCCATCCATGGAAAATGTGAATGCTCTCTGGAGCCTTTCCAACTTCGGAATTTGCATCACAATTCCAATAGATCTAACTTGGTTTTAACATCCCATTTTCAGAAAGAAAAAGAAATGTATGTTATTGGTTCAGAGCTTCCACCATCCAGTGGGTTGGTAACTGAGATGTTATGCTATTTCAAAGGACAGACTGAAATACCCCGTTCTCATCAAGATGTTAACCCACTCAAAGACCCTGGAGGTTCCAGCCTTTCCCCTTGGATAGCTCTGCAAGATGTCCAGCGAGTTCCAATTTGGGCAGGGGTTTGTTTATTCTGCTTGGTTCAAGTCAGGGTTACAGATCCCTAATGGTTTTAGCGTCCCTAAAGGTTTTCCACATTTGGGCAAGATCTATGTCTTATGTCAGACTCATGGAGGCTTTGCTCCCAGCTGCTCAGTTGAGCCAGATATGCCAGAAGCACTCAGACACCCACACTCAGGGTAGAAGCTATTCCTTGGCTCAGATGTGGCGTTTTTTTTTTTCCAACAGTGCCATGTTGCAGTAAAAATGCCCTGTTCTTAACCAACTATATTTTTCATTACATTTCATTTATTTTACCTCAGTGATATTGGATTTTCTAAACTAGTCCTTTTCCTGCGACCACTATTTCATGCCAACCCAAACTAAGAGGACTCACACTGACTCTTGGATTTTCGTTTTGAGCTCCCTAATTCCTAATGCAGGAACAATCAGGTTTGCAACTGCCATTCTTCTCACAGAGACTGCCTCTCAGGCTCTGGGTATGGGCCACTCACTGTGGGTAGCATGTTCCCCAAATCCAACCTGCAAAGACCTGCATGGACTCTTTGAAGGATCAGGGCCAAGTTTCTGCCAAACTTTCTGACTTGTAGCCACATCTGCCAACCGAGTCTTCTCTTTCACTGAGACACTGGAATACTTCCTCGTTGTCCCCTAGGTTCTGCACACATTCCCCCTCAAATCTTCCGCATTAGTATAAATATAAGTTTACCATTTTAAAAGAATAATTCTAAAACAATTTTTGGTATAATAATTGTATAATAATATATGTACCTGTGTGTGTGTATAAAAATTCTGTATCCACAGTTTTATAAAATTTTTCAGGCAAAAATGGGTCATGCATGGAAAAGTTCAAGAAGTCTTATCTTAGAGGTGAAGAACACAGATTTGAGAATCAACCAGAGTTGGGATTATATACTGCATTGGTGCGGGAGGTCCTTCTGTCTATGTGTTGCTTATATTAGTTAATGAATAAAGAACCGTTTTGAGCCTATGGCAGGGAAGAACAGAACTAGGCAGGGAAAACTAAACTGAATGCTGGGAGAAAGGAGGCAGAGTCAGAGAGACACTTTGGAGCTGCCGCCAAAGTCAGATATCCCAAAACTTTAGCCAGTAAGCCAAAGCCATGCAATTTACATATTAAATTAATATGTAAGAGTTAGCCAATAAGAAGCTAGAGCTAATGGGCCAAGCAGTGATTTAATTAATACAGTTTCTGTGTGATTATTTCAGGTCTAAGCTAGCTGGGTGGCTGGGAGCCAACAAGCAGCCTCCTACTACACTGCATATACTGAGAAACTTGGGGAAACTCTGGTTGAAGGAGTATGTTCTCAGCTGAGCAGTCCCTAGCCCAGAACTCGAAACACCAACGTCTCTAAGACTTTTTGCACACCCCCTTCCTCTCTGTTTCCCAGACTGTCTACAACATTTGCTTGAAATGGATACTCAGATGTTTATTAATCAAGAGAGTGACTGAGTATAAACTGGGGGAAATACCATATCCTCACAGAGAGCCTCAGGAATTCTGAAGCATAAGTTTGTTCGACTTTCTACAGAATTGCTTGTTAGTTAGTACATGGAAAACATTTTTTAAGTAGCATTTGTTGTCAGAAGAAATACGAACTTAAGAAGACTTTAAAAAAAGAATTGAAATAGTCAGCTTATGTTTCTATTTGGCAAAACATTGTAGACTTTCCTGCACATGGTTAAATATGTTCTGTGAAAATTCATTTAAACAAAGCACAACACTCTTAGTCCAACTGTGCTACTGGTTTCTCCATTAGTTCTTCTAAGGGGGTTCAGTTCTGACCCAAGTTTAAAGAATGACTCAGGCTATTTTGAAAATTTTCTCTCTTTCCCAATTATCTGCTACTGACCCACACTGCCATTATAAACAGATTGTAAGCATATTCCATTATGTTCTATAAATGTTCACATGGACAAAAATGTTCATAGCCCATTTAAGTGAGTTCTATCCTTTAAGGCAATCTGGAAACACAAAAAAGGATTAATTTCATGTAGTTTAACAAAAAACCTTATTTAATGTTTACTGTAATGAGTAACTTCACTAAAATATGCAACAATTTTTTTTTTAACTCGAATGCTAGATTTTGTGCCAATTACAGATTTTAGATTCAGCTCCTGTCTCTGGGAGGTTTTCTGTTGTTGTGCTAAAACACCATGACCAAAGCAACTTGGGGGGAAAAGGGTTTATTTCACCTTGAAGCTTTGGGGACCATACTCAATCACTCAGGGAAGTCAGGGCAAGGACTCCAGGCAGCAGCCGGAAGCAGGACCTGATACAAAGGCTCTGGAGAGAGGCTGTGTACTGGCTTGCTCCTCACAGCTTGCTCAGCCTGCTTTCTTTTAGCAGGACCATCCTGCCACGGGTGCCACGGGTGGCACTACTCAGTGTGAGCAAGGCTCCCCCACATTAATCACCAGTCGAGAACACACTCCAGGCTTACGCACAGGACAATCTGTTTAGGGGCATTTTCTCAATCGAGGTTCCCTCTTCCCAGATGATGCTAGCCGTGTCAAGCTGACATAAAAACTAGTCAGCAGAGCTCCCAATGCCAGCAGTGACCATGTAGTACATTTTCTCCCGTTGTCGGAACAAAGATATTCAGCAGAGAATTAAGTAGAAGCAAAAAGAGTTTCCTAACGGAGGCCAGAGGTCGCCCCTTGTTTAATCCTGTTTATGTTTCTTTTGGCTCTTAAGTAATGTTAGAACTCCCACACTTCTCTCAAGACAGTTCAGGGACGTTCTTCGGTGCCCCTAGGTGCTATATTTATTTCAGATACAACCTTTACACCACGTTAAAGCTGCGTGCTCGTTTGTCATGTTCATCTCCTCACTGGCAGTGCAGTCCTTGAAGTAAAGGCCACATCTTGTTTACTCCTGTAGTTCTGGCATAGAGATGTTCAATACATACTGTTAATTAAATGACTGTATAAATTGCTAAATGCATGAAAACTAAGGGAAAACTAATGAAGTTACATGTGGCTGTCAGAAGCCTCTAGATAACCCCCTCTCAGGCATCCCTCAAGTTGCTGGTGCAAGGGTACAGAGCCAGGAAAACCCAGGGGGGATTTCCTCCATGACTGAGCTCACGGGAGAGTGGCAGCATCGCCACCGCCATCCTCAGTGACTGTGCCTGTCTCTAGACTGATTGAAGACTGTTGTGCACCAAATAAACATTCCTTGTATACATTATCACACCAAACTGGAGCTATTGGTCTCATTTTTGTTCTACCGAAGCAGAAACCAAGGTTTCAGAAAAGTAAAGCTGTTTTAAATGAGAGCACTTATGTCAAGACTCAAACCCAAGATGGAGTGACGCTCATATACAATGCCTCCTCAGCAACAGCACAAATGATATTCCCAACAGGACTAAGAGAGCTTAAGGTAAGTCACTCACGTCTGAACATCTTTTATCACCTCCCACCAACACAATCTCTCTGCCTCCTCTCTCCTGATTTCATTTGGATGTGAAGCCCAAATGGTCTTTATTACAGCCACCGACAACAGCCATGCTGGAAATGGGGGGCTTGAACTCATCAAATTCTTCACATCGGCCTCTTTTCAAAATTCTAAATGTAGTGTGTGCTCATGGAACCGGTAGAGCAATTGCACATGGCGCATGAATGGCCTTTCTTGGTCATAGCCACCTTAATGGCCCTTGGAACCAGTAGAGCAATACAGATGGCGTGTGAACAGCCTTTCCTGGCCATAGCCACCTTGATGGGAGATTTGGTCCTTTCTCCCAATTATTCTAGGGTGCATTTTCTGGCCTTGCTTATCTGTTGATATTCTCTTCAGCCTGAAGTTCTAGCTTTAGTTTCTAGTTCAGATGCAGGTCTTGACTCCTCCAGGGTTATCCAGCTGCTGTGTTGTTCCTCTGAGTAGATTTGCATCTCCCTTATTCTGGGTGGGACTTTTTTTTTTAAAACATTTAATTAGCAACCTTGAAAAATCATCTTTTAGAACTGTATTCATTTTCAACATTTAGCAATGTTTTGTGGGAAAACGTTGGAATCTAGTCATCATTAGATTAGACCTTGGTGTAGCATTTCCGGTAACTCTGGTGGATGAGGTTCTGGAATATGTAACCAAGACTTGCCCTGTTAATTTGAAACTCCAAGAGCTGCACTGGCACTACAGTTCTCGTCAGTCACTTTTCTGGATGCACTGGTTGGAACCCAAAGGACTCTCAGTTTACGAGACACCCTGCCGTCCATCCATCCTGTCCTCCCACTGTGTCAACACTTTATTGAGATGCAGGGCAGCATGTCTTCCTTATTTCTGGGCATAAAGTGAGGCTGAATAAGAGGTGACTGTGACACAGATAACTCAAACCAGAGGTCACATCTGATGGCAAACTCACTGCTGGGGTTACCCTGTGTGTGGGTTCTCTCCTTCGGATGTCACCTGACTACTTGGGGCCCCACAGTAGAGGCTTTTGTCCTGTGCCCATCAAACTTCCTGATACTATGAAGTACTGCCCCACATCAGTTCAGCGGCCCAGGGCTTTCTCACATGAGCTGGTCAGGGCTACTTCGGCTGGCCTGAGACCAAGCATTACGTTTTTCTGGACTGAGAAATACTGTTCTCCAAACTGCAGACATGTATCTGCATTCTCCTCATAGCTGACACAGCTCTAGGACACCATGGGCAGCTAATTGAATATCCCTTAATTAATTAACTGCTACAGAAATATACTCAGCCTCACATTAAGGTATATTTTTATCCACCGAATAGTTCCAAAGTAGCAAAACTAATAAGTCAGGACATTTCTTTAAACAAACAGAAATCTGGAATTGGAGCTATGTGCATACCTTCGCAGCCTGGTAGGCATGCAAGGGCTAACTGTTTTGATTAGGAGGAAGTCAACCAAGACAGCCGTTATAAACAAACCTATTTATGAGGTATAGTCATGCACTTCCAATGTCTGTGTTTTCCTACTATGATTTCTGGTTTTAATAGTCAAAGCTATTAATCCTTGAAGAAGGACACAGGTAGAATATATTTATTGTAGTAAAAGAAAGATAATATGATTTGAAAATGTGTCCAACTTTTCTATCAGAAGCCAATTACCCTCCATTTTCAAATAAGAAGACTAACTCTATAAGGCACTCTGGTTTTCTATCACTGTTCTAGCTGCAGCCAAGGAATGACCAATAACCTGAACAGTTCTTCACAGATGCACAAACGCATGCAAAGTCATTAAAAATGAATGGTGCAGCTTTTCCTTCCTGCCACACACTTTAAGGATCAGTAACTGGGCTCCATTCTGGTAAAGTGTGACATTTAATTTTGTCACTTACAAACTTAACAAGGTAGGAAGGAAAAAAAACTGTGTTTGTGGCACTGTTAATTTTATCAACTGATGCCATGCACATGTGAAAATACTCCGATTGCTTTATTTGAAAAATTCTCATTATCACATCTTTATTAGTTTTCTTTATCAGCAGTGCATATTTCCATGGCTCACCTGACCCTTCTCTCTCCATTTTTACCTTATCTTATATTTTTGTTGTTTCGGTTTGGTTTTGGGTTTTTGTTGTTGTTGTTGTGGGTTTTGTTTGTTTGTACTTCGTTCCACTTTGCATTGGGAGAGACAGGCCTCCTAACGCTGCCCAGGCTAGCCTCTAACTTGCCATCCTCCTGCCTAGGGCTCTCAAGTGCTGGAATTGCAGGTGACTTGGCTACTTTCTGAGACTATTACAGGTAGTGATTCTCCTGACTGCCATTTCCTCACGGTTAATCCTGAAATTCTAATGAGGTTAGTAGGGGAGAGGAGATGACAATAAAGACAGGAAGTGAGAGATTAACTGTGTCAAACACTTGCTCCATCAAGAGTACCTACTGTCCACTTGCCCGTGTAGGGATAGCAAACCCTTGCAATTAAGGGTATATCTGGATGATCAATGCCTTATATAAGAACGTGTCTCTTGAGGGGACAGAGAGAGACAGCCTAATAATTAGGAGCAATTTTATCCTGAAAATTGTTTTGCTTTCTGTTACTCTGATAAGCACCAGGATCAAAAACAACCTGCAGAGGGAAGAGCTGACTTCACTTACACTTCTGGATCATGGTCTATCTCTGAGGAAAGCCAAAGCAGGAACCTGGGGTCAGGAACCAAGGCAGAGACCATGGAGCATGGAGGAATGTTGCTTCTTGGCTTGCTCAGCTTGCTTTCTTATACAATCCAGGACCACCTTCTCAGGGGTGGCACTCTCCTCAGTGGGCTGAGCCCTCCCACATCAATTAACAATCAAGAAAATGCCCAGAGACTAGTCTGGGGGATGCAGCTCCTCAGCTGAGGCTTCCTCTTCCCACGGGACTAGGCAAGATGACTCTAAAACCAACTACCACACCGTGAGATCACGAGGACTGGAGTTCAGATCCCAGTACCCATGTGACAATCGACACAAAGAACACTCCTGTCACCCAGGCTCTGAAGAAGTCTGGAGACAGGAGTGTTGCTGGGACTTGCTGGCTTCCAGCCTAGCTCAAACAGTGAAAGACCCAGGTTCAGGGAAAGACTCTGCCTCAATGAAAATGGGGGGGGGAGTGCCAGAAGGGGACACCTGATGCCTTCTTCTGGCCTCTGTGCATACACACAGGCAAGCAAGTACACCTGCACACACACATGTATAAGCTCATACATAGATACACATGTGCATCAATATCTCTGAATTTTGGAAACTTTTAACTTAATAGATATCTGAGGTGATCTTAAAAACAACAACAGCAACAAAACCCAAAAAACCCAAAGAACAAAAAACAAAACAAACAAAAAGCCAATCTCCCCCCCCCCCCCAATAACAACAAAACGTGCCAGCTTCGATCATGCTCTAAGTGTCGACTGCCTCCATCCCATCCCATAAGCTATGGCAAAACTAGAAGCCTGCAGAGCCCCGTGTGAGCACCTTGGCTTAGGCATGATGAGGAACTTCTGGGCAGCCTCTCCCCCTATTTTTTCCGGTAGGTTGCTGCGACACCCATTTGTAATCAAAGCCACTTTCAAAAGGAATTGCTTGGTTCTTTGTAAACTCATGTAGACCTGGGGGGGGGGGCGAAGATCAGCATAGGGTAAACCTTGCTCATAGCCACCTCAGTTGCTCTCAATTGGAGCAGAACTTTTTTGAGTGGAGCTCACAGGTGTTAAATACGGTCACATAGCCTCGTTGCTACCCATCTACAGGACGTTCCTTTTGCGAAACTGAAACTGTGCCCTCTAACTCCATGTCCCCGTTGCCTCAACTTCTATAGCCACCATTCCACTTTCTGTCTCCTGGCCAAGATCATGTGCCTCGCGCAAGTGGAATTTTCTGTCTCCTTCATTGTCTCTACCTCCCCCAGCTCATGTTCACAGACTTCAAACATGAATTCTCCCTTGGAGAGGTCATCCTTTGACCCTCTTCCTTCCCTTTTCTCTCTGGGGAAAAGATCTGTGCTTTTCCATCTCTCCCACTTTGTTCTACTTTCTTTTCTTTTCTTTTCTTTTCTTTTCTTCTCCTTCCCCTTCCCCTTCCCCTTCCCCTTCCCCTTCCCCTTCCCCTTCCCCTTCCCCTTCCCCTTCTTCTTCTTCTTCTTCTTCTTCTTCTTCTTCTTCTTCTTCTTCTTCTTCTTCTTCTTCTTCTTCTTTGTAACTGGTGTAATTTTTTGGTTCCTCTATCCAGGTATGAGCATCGGAGTACAATCAACCATAATCAAGAAAGAGAGCTGCCACCAACTAACCTCTCAGAACCGACTGAAAGTTCTTCACCAAGCCCAGGGAAAGACTTCACTTTCTATCTCATCTCCCAGGAAAATGATATCCCCTTGACAGGAAATGCCATTTAACCCACTTCTCATGTTTCCCACCCCACACTCTGTTGAAGACCAACTCTCTGCATCCCACGGAAGAGAGAGTACATTTCTATTGGGTGCAGGTTGAAGGGATTCTGAGAACCAAGCCTAGGAATCAAACCACACTGAGTGCGGCTTCTCTCAGAAAGAGTCTGAAGGGCCACAGAGCTCCTGAGAAGTAAACTGCTAGAAACTGGAGACAGAATATGTGTTACACGGTCTTTAGAACTTCCTTCTGCTTTCTTGGTTTTATTTTAGGCAGGATCTTGTGTTGAGCTGAGGCTGGTCTCAAACTAAGCGTCCTTCTGCCTAGGCCTCCTACACGCCATCACGCCTGGGATCTTATGAGCAACTTTTCATTAGCAAGTCTCAACTGAAAGCTACTGACCGAACGCATGCCACAGAACACACACCCGAACAACAAAAGAAGTGGCCAACTGAAGCATAGCACCCAGCCCCTTCCTCCAGGTCCCCTAGTGGTTCAAGACCTGCTTTTCGCATGAGGACCCTACAGATCCTGACGATACCCCGTGCCTTTGAAGTCTCACGTGTTTGGCCTTTAGTCTTTAAATATTAATTTTTAAATTAAACTAAATATAAATTTTGAGACAGGGACTCACTATGTAGCCATGACTGGCCTGGAACTCGTTATGTAGACCAAGCTGGCTTTGCTTTGGAAATTAAAATTGACAAAAACTACATGCATGGGCTGTTTACAATATAATGTTTTGAAATATACACGCACTGTTTGAGTTAGCTAACATGGTTTTACCTGACAGTGTGTGTGTGTGTGTGTGTGTGTGTGTGTGTGTAATGATAAACCCCCTTTTTGATGCATTATTTTCCCACTGCATGTTGAAGAAGCACTATGTAACTAAGGCACTTTGAAACTTTGCACACCCCATGGAAGAGAGCACCACAGTGGAAATTGCCTCCAAGGCTGCAAACTAGAAATGACAGAAATAAGCCCAGAGCAAAAATCAACCCGCTAATATTATTATTTAGCAGACACTAATTTGACAGGTATTAGAAACCACTAAGAGGCTGCAAAACTGAAAATTAAACTCCAGCGCTTGCTTACGACACCAGCTGAAAGCGTTCACACCAGCTGATGGACTAGTGCAGCTCCAGGGGAAACCATGTGCGAGATGCTGTTCTGAACAAGAAAGTACAGCAGCAATCAAAACAAGTTACTAACAGGGCAACAAGTACGCTAACCAGTGCTTTTGCTCTCACAGGTCTCTGGAACACCGTTAGCACCCCTAGCATAGTTGGGGCCCTAGATATTCCGGAAGAGGAAATAAGGTAGTTTGTATTGACTTTGATTTTATTTCAGGCCAAGTCATTTGTCAGATTAACTTCTCCACCCTGTGAACATGTGGTGCCTTTTACATTCCTTCCATGATACTTAACTCGACACAATATTATTCTTTTACATATTATTACATAGTCTTTAATTACTTCATGCATGCAGATCTTGCCTCCTTGTAAGTATACGGCCATCAAGCTGACTGGCGACATTTCAGTGGGGTCTCCCGCAACACCTCCACTCTGTGGGGTACAGCATGGGTATGTGGTGAGTGTGGGTTCATGAACTTTCTTTCATGAGGCCCTGCCATGCATGAAGCACAAGGAAAATGTCCTGCAAGTGTCCAGGGGCCACATCAGAGCAGAGAAACCTTCAATCATGTGACGGCAGAGGATTCCTGTGCAGACAGTGTAAGTTCCGTGAGGGCGAGGGGAGGCTTTACTCCCTTGCCAGCAGGTGTACCTGGCACTAACTTTCTCCATATTACTGTTTCAGATTAGTGTTCTCACACTGTGTGTCTCCCGTCTATTCCTCGTTTGAAGCCGATGTCCAGAAGTTAAGGAGATGGCAGGAAACCTTCCAACATGGCACACCAGATAGTGGTGTTCCTCTTCAGCATAGTAAGGATGAGCGTGATGGTGGAAAGGAGAGGGTAAAGATCAAGGAGCAAAGTCACTGACCAGCTAACCCCAGTCTGAGGGCTCATTGTGGAGGGACAAGGTCTGTGACAGAGCAGACGGATGTCAGATGGGGCTCTTGGCAGTCCCCAGGCACTGGAACACAACCTTGCATGGTCCCTGTCTGTCTGGTCGCTTCCTGCCAGGGAAGGTTGCCAACAGTTTGTGACAGCTGTGTCGTGAGCGGGTGTCTGAGGTTCTCTAGTGACTGCCACTTCTGATCCACTTGTCTGTGTGTCATGGGAAGACACAGGGAAGTTTGGATGCTCGGGACCCTATTTTCTACTGGCTCCTATTTCTCTGTGCTATGTCTGCCTTTCTGGGCTTTTACAATGAGACACGTTGAAAAATCGTTCTTTTCTTCTCTTGTGGCCAGAAACCTATTGGTTCTATATGTGAAAATATTAACGTTTCACTCTGCCTTCAAGCATGGCTGCTTTTCAATGCAATCATGTGATCATATTTACTCACTAGCATCTAGTCAGAGTAGTTGACGTCTCTCATGGATTATTACTTGGAGAAACTACCCACCTGCATAATTATTATTTTTTTTTTTTAAGATTCAAAAGCCCAGTGAGAGGCTCAGTGGTAAAGGTGCTTGCCACCAAGCCTGAAACCCTGACTTCAGCCTCTGCAAACCACAGTAGGAGAGAGCCACCATCCTACAGGTTGTCCTCTGACCTCTGGATATGAAATCGTGACATATGTGCACACACCCATCTACCCTCACACTCAAAATAAACAAACGCAAAAATAATGACAGAATTCCAGCCACATAGTATTTTTGAAAAAAAAAAAGAACTTTTAAAAATTAGTGCTTGCTATGTGTTGAAGTCTTAAGGGATTTAATTTTTCTGTTTACACAAAACAGCTACTTTTGCTTTGTTTTCTTAACGTTTCTGTTGTGTGGACTCAATTTCCCATCAGCAGCTGTATATTGAATGGTTATCAAAACAAATATGAAGAGTTAAAAATAAAATTCCAGACATTACCTTTCAGCATTACTCGTCCAGTGGATCCTCCGAAGGTACTGAGAAGGCCGCTTCTTGCTCCTAAAGAGGTGGTAGCCTCCAGAAGAGAGCCAGTGATGTACTGAGCTACGGATGTCCTTTGGGGGGTGGCACGGAACTCACACTCAGTGTCTCGTACACATCGCTTTATGCGTGGGCCGTCTCTAATTCTTCCACAGGCTGTCTCGGAGGTCGGGAGCTGTCTGGAGCAGTGCAGGAGAGATCCAACCGTAGCTTCTGCTTCTTCTCCTCTTCTCACTGCACTGTAGATCTGCGAATAGCACAAAGCACAGGAAGTATTAATCTAGTTTCTTAGAAAAGCAAATTAACTTGTTGACAAAATGCCAAGATGACTTATGAAGAAAGAAGGCTCGGTCGGTCTCCGCACAAACACCTTTGAGCTCTGCACTCATGCATTAACCTGGACACTCTGCAGACGCCATCTGTTTGGAGAAGCTTTGTGTAGTTATGAAATAGGCCATTCAAACAACTCTGCTATCAAACAGAGCACTTAAGGTTGCACCAACCAAAAATACATTCAGCTCAAATTTCTCCTCCTCCACAACGCTCTTCAGTAGAGCCACAAGGACAAACCTTTCTCTCATCCTTTTGAACTCTCCTGTATGACTGACCATGTCTGCCTGCCCCCATTTATGCTTCAATCTGACTTCCATAGGGAATTCCTGCTCCATGAACAAAAGTGAAGAAAGGATGAAAGGGTCATGGAGAAGGATTTCCCTCATGGGCAGACTCTTCCCATCCATCAATAGCATCAAAGTCTTCGATGCTCTTTTTCTCTTCCTCTTCCTTCGTCTCCCACATACAGTTAGTCCCTGCCCAGGGTTCCTGCTCTGTCATTTTTTTTTTGAGTCCTTCTTTGATCACTTGTGTGCATCAAGTATGATCTTATTAGAACAGGTCCTCAATCACATCTTCTGCCCATTTAATGTAGCCATTCCACACGCATGGGCGTAGACCCTGCTCTGTGTGATTCACTATGGCAGAAAACATAGGCCAGTGAAAAGGGTAAAACATTCTGCTTGCACTGCAGTGTCCTCACATTGCTTTAGAGGGTCCTGAGTAATATACAGTTCAAGGAAACTGCAGAGAGATGTCGGGTTGTGTGGAATGTTCTGGAGTCTGTTGGAGTCTTTCTGATAGTAGGTGAACAACATGGAAAAGGATATCTGTAGCTTGCTAAAGGAGGAAGGAAGCCTACTTTACCATGAATTCATTATGACACTTGGAACAGCTTGCTTTGATTTCTTCACCATCACTGAGTCAAGACTGGGCAAATCCGTTCCTCATCATACAGAGATCACAGACCTGCAATGAGCTGTGCTTTCATGGTTCTGTATGCTCTGAATTTTACCTTAACTTTGTTGCTTAAGAGACCCCTGTATTCGGTCCTTATGAAACCCTACAATAAACCCAAACCCCACAACACTCAAACGGGATAATCTAGATTTCTACTCTGCATGCTCATACATCCTTGCCGACTGGAGTCAGAGTGGGAATTCTTAGCTTTATTCTTTGTCAGTAAACTTCCGGAGACCAGTATGTCCAAATGAATGGTGTATTGTGATTGCATCCGCACTCCAAGGTAAGGTATCGGGGGATAGATACCTGGTTCTGCCTTGCCTGGCCAGAGAACTGGTTGTGAACATGAGTAAGTGACTTAAAGGTTTTAAAGGTTCCTCTTCTGTAAAGTGGGGTCAATAATACCCCTTGTTAGGGACACTGTGGGATTCACCAAGGAAACTCATGTAACATACCCGACTCAGCGTTAAGAAACAGCACGCATTACTGTTGGGTAACTCTCTAGGAGGGAATGCACTCCTCCTCAAGGAATGCTGGGAGGCTGTTAACTGGAGAATAGAGTCTGTGTTATTCAGCATGATGTAGTTATTAGTGTGCTTTGTGTGTGACTGGACAATGTTATCCTAACCCCATCTTGGCAAACACAGAGCTCGGGGTAGGTCTTTCTTCTCAATGTCTGTCTTTTCCTAGACGCTGATGTTCTTAAAGAAGGACTACGACCTCCATTGCCACCCTGCCATACATAACAAACCACACAGGCACTGCATACCACAGTAAGTCCCACTCAAGCTCTTCAAGAGTAAATGGTCCAGAAGTTCAAGGACAGGAATCTCTTGGGAGAACTAAGAAAGGCTCCACTAAGCAACGCAGAGTTTGGCCTGAATCTTGGAAAGCAGTTGTGACTCTAACTGTAATAAGTGGGGAAGGTAATTCAGGAGAGACTCCATGTAATGAGGCTAGGAAAACGCAGACTCTGTCCGGTCAACAGCAAATAGAGCGGGATGTGGAGAGCAGAGAGTGGAGGGTGTTAAGTGTGCACTGAGGCAGGCCAGACAGCCTGATAAAAGAAAGCCTGAACTGTTTTAATCCTTTAGAGGGAGCACCCCTTGACACTTGGTATTTGTTTGTTCTTAAAAGAGGAATGAGGCTAAAAATGTTTTGTTTAAAAAAATGAACAGACAGTACCCAGTTGCTAATATGTTGCCTACCCCCATTTCTTGCCAAGCTGCCCTACAGGCTTACAGTGCCCATAATCATTGCCTTATGAACTCTTCCTATGATAATGCTTTCATAGATTCCTAGTGGTCCATTTAGTCCTTTCTCTGGATTTTCCAATGTGTTTTTCTCAAAACCTTAGATGGAGAAGGAACGACGTCACATACAGACTTCATGATCACAGGAACTTGAACACAGTAAATAGTGCCCCTTTTGGAGATTTATACTGCCCAACAGAATATTAAAGACAATTACAGATGTTGTAAAGAAATTTATTTCATTTTGCTTAATTGGATGTTGGAGTGTTTCTCATATTATTTGACAAAGAATTTGTTTTCTAAGGAACACTTAGCCTACAGGTGAAGCGTAGTACAATGTAATTTGTTTGACTATAATAGACTTTTTTATTTTCAGCTCCTTGATCTTGTTGGAATCTCTGAACTACCACCCACATCCACAACTTTCTTGATATCCTTTCTCTCAGTCTACAATTCCATCTTCACCTGTCCAATTTCTCTTTGCCATGCCTTCAGGATAGTTACAATGCAATAGAGAAGGGCCATGAAGTACCCAACATAGGCAGGTCACAAAGTGATGGCTATGAGCCAGATTCAGGTACCAGATTGGCTTCATCAAACACTGTTTAAAGATCAGTGAAGTTTATATATATCTGTGACGGTACAGCATTCCCTGAACTCCTGGACAGTGTAGTAGCACTGAGCTTCCCACAAGGCATCATATGGGCAGAATTTCTCTGCTGTCATGTGGAGCAAAAGATTTTACAGGTTGGTACCAGCGCCTACCTCTCTTTAATTATCACATCTGGCCAATATCTGGTTGTTGGTAGTGTGTAGGCTATGGCTCTTCCCTCAGTGGTTTATGGAGAGGAGTGTAGATTTGCACAATAGTTATGCATGGAGCCTTTCCAAAGTGTCCTCCGTGTGGTCTTCCTGTGCTGTTGCTGACTGTAGATAGAGAAAGCCAGTCTGTGATTTCAAAAGCCTGCACCCCATGCTACGCAAGCTACCAAGGGAAGGAAGCAACCAACAGTCTTCCCTTGCTGTGGTACCCATGAACTAACAATGATCAGCATGGCAAAATATCCCTAAGGGTGCAACTGTGGCATTGATATCGTAGCAGCAACCAACAGCTGTCTCATTAGACTGAAGACTTACTCAACAGGAGGGAAATCACGTCTGGTACTAGAAGCCTAGTCAACTACCTGGGGCTAGTGAGGTCATGGATCTAAGAGAAGAACCGACTACTGCCATTTTACTAAACCAGCATGGATTCTAAACATCCTTATATCCACAGATAAGTGTAATTCTCCTCCCTCATCAAAGAAGCTTCCCTTTTCAGCAGAGAGAGACCGTTATAGACACTCACGACTGGTCAAAATGAAGAGAACAACTGATCACGGGGTGCCCAGCCCCAATAAATACACCTACAACACAAGTGCTGCAGCAAAATCTCAGGGTGCATTTTAAAAAGGGGGGCTAGAAAGATTGTAAAACCCAGAGAACTGGGACTCTGTGTTTGTGAGATTCTGTCTCCTAGAAGGGTAGGGAAGCTTCAACCTGTGATATCTCAACAATACGGTTACTTAAACAAGACCCAAACAAGGGCAGCAGCAATAAACACGCTACTGTGCAGGTGGGAAACCCACAGGCTCCCACCCGAGACAAAGAACTACAGACCACTAAGCAATGCTAGAAGCAGGGAATTTAGTCTCCCTAAGGAGGAGCCCCTTCACTGGTTGTCCTGGGATAACCAGGTAGTCAGTCTTGGGATCAAATACATGCAGGAGACACTAAATGAACTCAGCAGATTGTGTTTGTATATTTACATTCATATGTGTATGTGTGTGGGTATGCACACAGAAGGAGAAAGAGGGCATGAATTTGAGAGGGATAAAGGAGGTACATGGAGGGGACTGCAGAGGAGAAATGATGTAGATATTTTAATTAAAAAATAAAATAGAATAGAATAGAAATGTTAACCTCACTTTAAACTTGAACAAAGAGATAGAAGGCAGAGCTCCAAGAATGCATGCCTAGCCTTCTGCTATCTCTACCCCCAAGGCCCACAAAAACGCTCTGAGTTAACAAGCCCCAGGCAGCCAGTCATACCAAATTTCGACAACCAAATTCAAAACATTGATTAGAAAAATGCGGAGTGTGGTCAGAGAGGTAGTACATACAGTAACAATCAGGGAACATTCCCAAACCAGGCTATTACCAGATGACTCCCTTATGAAAAGGAAGGAGCCTTGGGCATCTGTTCCATCCAGAGCAGGAAGACCAGTACTCAAGACTTACGAAGGCTCAGAGCATCGCTTTAAATCCCAGCTGCTCGCCCCACCTTCCAGCAGTGTGATCTTCCTTGGATAAACCATCGCTGTGCCATGCTGAACCTCAGCTGCTTTCTCTACAGTATACGGACATAGACATATCTGCCTCATAAGGTTGAGACTAGAACTACAGTCTCTGATAAAGACAATGCATCAAAAGAGCCTTTGGCACCTACTAAATGCTCAACAAACACTAGGTTTAGAGCGACGGTGATTGTGGTGACTGCCGATTGTGGTAGCTATAAAATTTGCCTTTGTCTCATTACTACCTTTGGCTAGCCTTGCCATTTGCTCCCCCAGTGGGAACCTACTCAAGCACAACTTTACAAAAAAAAAATGTTTTTGTAATGGGGTTTGCTCCCTTTTGCTGCTTTAGGTTTTGGAACAACTACCATGTGAAGACACCTCAGATAGCCTGCTGGAGGATAAGACCCCAGCTGACAGTCCACCAAGATTCAGCCTCACAGCGAAGCTGTCCAGTTGCTGCTACAGATGCACAAGACAGCTACGGAGATATGAATAGATCCAGATGAGGACAGCAGCCAGCTAACTTAGAGAATTGTGGAGCAAGTACAAGTCTACTGTACAAACCACAGACCAGAAACCACCAGGTGTTGGGCACGTTTGTTGACTCCACATGGTAGCCCATTTAGACTGATTTTGTTTTACAGTTGAGAAACATAGCGAACCCTATGCAGCTACAAGCAGCTAAGCCAGGGTTAGGAGCCATGCTTATTCTACTCCTTTACCCAACCTAATCTACTGCCCCAGGGCACAGTCACACCGCTCAACTGTGGGATTCAGGATCCCATTGTTATTTGGCAAGAGGTCTCAGTGATGCTTATGCTGATGTTGTTTTTATTCATGCTTTTCCTTTTCATGCTGAATTACTTTTTCAAATAGTCCCGTTATGACTAACGACCAAAAGTGTTTCCTTTATATGGAGATTTATAGTTTTAAAATCACCGAGTGAGAGCACATATAAACTTTATCCCACTTGATTAATGTGGAGGGGAACGTGCTGAAAAGAAGACCGACTACTGCCCTGCATGGATCAATATTGTTTTTAAGATAAAATGGAAATGTCACAGTTTAGCCACCAAGCTTGTTAAGCGGCCATGTATTCATTTCCTTCTTCGATTGTTTAACAGTCGATTTGCATTTACTGAGCACATACACCATGCCTACTCAAACTGGCAAGCCATAAAGAAGTGCCATGTCAATAAGGAAAACGACAATAGGCAAAAAGACCTAGTTAATTAATTAAAACTTGACAACTGTCAAGAGTGATGATCTGAGTTCAAATTCAAAGAGCCCACATAGAGACAGATGTGTGCCTGTAACCCCGGTGCCCTATGGCAAGATTGGAAGCAGAGACAGAGTCCCTCTGAAACTCCCAGGCCAACTAGCTTGGTGTACCCAGCAGCAATCAACAATAGGATCTTGCCTGTCTCGAAGTGCTGGGCGAGAACTAACATTCAAGGTTGTCCCGACCTCCACACATTCACACCATCGCATGTACGAGCCCACACTCACAAGTATAAACGTGCCAACTTATAACATATATGCATATAGGTATACATATATACACACATTTACCTCACTGTGTAGGCCAGGCTGACCTGAAACTCACAGAGATCTTCCTGTCTCTGCCTCCCAAGCACTAGGATTAAATGTATGTGCCATCATGCTCAGCACCACAATTATACTTTTTAAAATTATATCCTGGGCTGGGGCTATAGTTCACAGTAGAGCTGCTGCCTAACATAGAAAGGCCCCAAACTCAAATGCCAGCACTGAAAAAAAAAAAAGCATAGTGTTCTATACAACCAAGATACATTTTGGATAAATGACACAGGTCTTGCTTAAATTGCTGTAAAGAAAAAAAGAAAGAAAAGGAATTAACCCAAGGGTCTACATTTAGCCATTGTTAAGTTTTCAGAGTGTTAAGATGTATATATTAAAATCAATGCTGTGTTCAGCATCACCCAGGCCTCCTCAGTTCAGCAACTGTGAACGAGTGATACTCTCTACATTTATCCTGATGTAACAGGTGCTGGGGGTGACATAGTTGGGAGCGGTTGAAGCCAGATGATCCTAAATTTTAAAGTCACTTGTTGAGTGATCATCAATGCTTAGCAACATCTGTAGAAGACATAGCAACACGTAAAGACCCTTGCGCTTCTAGAAAGAGGGATGCCTTGAAGAAACCAATGCTGAGATATGGAGTCCACATCCAAAACAGAATAAAACAACATATAATGGAGGTCAAGACTGCACCACGACACAGGTGGAAATGTAGCCAAGCACTGGAGAGCCCAGGGAGACACAAAGCAGTCACACTCACCACATGAACAGACCTTACTGGGGAAGCAAGCTTGTTCTTCTGTACAGCAAGAAGGGACTTGGTCTTCACTTGAAGAAATGGAAACAAAACATACAGCTTTGTTTCCAAAGCTGTCTTTCTGGGTTCGGAGTTACAAAAAAATGATACTTTAGGTACAGGTGACACACTTTCTGAAATCTTCCAATAGGAAGAAGATATATATGTAGAGGTCCACCAACTCCATAATGCTTGCCATCCCCTCAACATCTCTGGTGTGCACAAAATGAATCGGGCACGGAACACTGACACATGATTCCATGTACGGCTGAGAACAGCTCAATAAAGAGGTCCTACCATTACCAGCATTTAAAAATAAGATGCACATGGCTAGGATTTGGTGTCAGGATCCTGTAACTCTAGCACAGTGCTACTAATTACCGAGCCGAATCCCTGGGCAGTCCACTGCAGATGGAAAAGCATGAACCATCAGGAGGGAAACAACATACGAAGGATCCCCCACTCTATCTACTCCTCCTAGCAGCTCAGCTCATGGGGATTTGGGTTTTCTTTGCTACATGTCCAGAGCAGAGGTTGGGTACTATAGCATCTCAAAAAACACTCCTGGTTAAATGAATGAGTCTCTCTATGATACATCTTCAAGACAAACTTTCTGAGAGTCTTTTGATTTTTGAGGCCGTGGATGCACTGGATTTTTCTGAGCCACAGACAACATGGTACTAGCAACTGTATTTGATGAACATTAGATAGAGAAATAATATCAAACCGTATCAAGTCCTCACAAAGTATTCAGAACAGATATTGCCAAATAAGGCTGTCATTGTTGCTAATAAAATGTGTCCAGCCTGAAAATTTCATTCATAGTGTTTTTTTTTTTTTTTTTTGGTTTTTCGAGACAGGGTTTCTTTGTGGTTTTGGAGCCTGTCCTGGAACTAGCTCTTGTAGACCAGGCTGGTCTCGAACTCACAGAGATCCGCCTGCCTCTGCCTCCCGAGTGCTGGGATTAAAGGCGTGCGCCACCACCGCCCGGCTCATTCATAGTTTTTATCACTATTCCATTCTCATATGCTGATTGATTTAGAGTCAAGGATACTAAATTTCTCTGTTCTTAGTTATAAATTTTCATAAAAATGATTATTTGGAAGGATCATAGAGCCTCATTAAACATAGCATGAGAATTTATGAGTTGACTTTCCTAAATCAAATTAATTAATACAATAAACATCTTTAGACTTACGGACTTTAAGATTAATGACTGAGAACAGTGACTTCTTTTTTAAAAGATGAACCTAGAGACCATTCTCTCTGTGTCTCTGTCACTCTCAAGACAGGCTGGCTGACTTGAAATGTACCGTGTAGACCAGAACTCACGGCGATCCACCTGCCTCTGCCTCCCCAGTGTTGAGACTGGTCCAGTATTTCGTTGACATGAGAAGGGCATCCCAGACTATCACCAAGTTCCTTTCAGGGTCTGTGTTCTCAGACCTATGCTTACCTTCTTAAGCTGGGAAGGTGGGTATTAGTTGACCTTAATACTAATTTGAAAATTTTTTTAAAGATTTTTTTAAAAACATTCATTTATTCTATGTGCATGGGTGTTTGTATCTCTGTGTGTCACATGCATGTGGCACCTGCAGACATTCCTAGAAGGTGTTGGATTCCACTGGGAGAGCAGCTGGTGCTCTTAACCACTGAGCCATCCCTCCAGCCCCAATATTGATTATTTTGATCACCATTATTCTCTAATCCAAGTTGATTCTGTGTCCCCCTCTTTCTTATCAGTGGTCTTCAATATCAGTGATCACTTCAGTAGCAACTGTGCATCTACTTCTAACAGCGTCCTTACCCTCCCCCAGTCTATGGTTTTTAGAGTGTCCTGCCCCAGGAAAAAAAATAATCACAGATATTTGAACTATGTTAATCATAAAGTGAATAACAAGGTGGGGGCCTGCTTTCCAGGGTGAAATAAAAGACAGATATGGTACATTGGTTTGGAATCCCCTTTTACTGGCCTAATAGAATCCTCTTTTAATGGCTGAAATCTAAAAGCAGTGTTTTAGAAGGTTCTAGAAAATTCTCAAAGGTTAAAGGCCTTATCTCATGGATATTCATAAGTAAACCAAAGGCAATGATTAAAAAGAACTCCCAAATTGCCTAGGGGTAAAGAAAATCAGGAGGGGTGGTGACTGCCCCGTGGCTCAGAGACCTAATGGAAAGACGGGGAGCCACATTTTGGCAGCAGCCTGTGATTCCTCAGCTCCTGATTCCACATTCCATTCCAGAGCCCGTGCGGAGAATTCCATTCTCTTGAGAGTACTGAGACCATGCACAAGACACTGACAAAACACAATTCCAAAGATCCAAAAATAAAAGCTTTGTGAGCACCATGCCAGTTGACTGGAGCTGTAGCATTGACTCCAGGAAGTGAGCCGAATCTTCATCACCGTGGGAAGCATCTTAGGAGCATAAGAGGATGCCCCACTGGTGATGATCTGGGAATTTCACAGCAACAAATAACCTTCCCCACAACGTCTCCCAGGCCACATTGTTTCCTTTGTGCAGTCATCAGCAAGAAATGAGCATGTTCTTCCCGGTGCCCAAACCACACTCCGAGTGGAACCTTAGACTAGCGGGTGCTTCTTGTGAACTTCAGACATCACCACTCCTTTGCCATGCTCTTAGCACCATCTCTTATTGAACCCTTTGCTCCCAACACAGGGGCACACTGCAAATGGTAGAGAGAGGGTACAACAGAGAAATAATTGGAGCCTTACAGCCTTGGATCTCAAAATAAGGGCAGCAGACTTGCAGCGGCAGGAGCATCCGGGAACTTGTTAGAATTGCAATCCCAGATGTGCTGAACCAAAAACTTCTGGGATCCTTTCTACAGGAGGAAATGCATGCCTGGCACTGTAGGTCTGGCCAAGAACCCACAATGGACAACCTCATACGTCTCACAGGTGAATCTACAACTATTCTTTTGCTAAGTAGACATGCTATTACACTGCCTTCTAAATTCATATCTCAGTATCCATAATGGGTGCAGCTCTCAGACCTCATCAGAGACATTTCTTTGTGCAGTG
Organism: Microtus oregoni; assembly: GCF_018167655.1. Taxonomy (NCBI): domain Eukaryota; kingdom Metazoa; phylum Chordata; class Mammalia; order Rodentia; family Cricetidae; genus Microtus; species Microtus oregoni. The sequence continues at coordinate 22,453,400 of NW_024543071.1, forward strand.
CATGGCAGTTAATGCAGAAACTTACAACACAGTGCAGAAAATAAGGCTCTGTAGAGTGTTCAGCCACCAGTAGGACAACTGCATCCCCCTTCCCTGCAATGTGCAGGGACCGTCTCAGAAGAGGGGGTGGGAAGATTGTCAGTGTCTTCTGGACATGACAGGACCTGCACTCATGAGCTCATAGCCATTGGTTGCTTACACAAGACCAGCACATGGTCAAACCAGTCAGCATCCCAATGGGGGTGGGGACTCCTGCATCCCTCCCTTAGCTCAGAAGTTGATAGTTAACAGCTGCGGGGGGGGGGGGGGGAGGTAGGGAGAGTCAGTTAGAGGTTGTGGCTCCGGGAAGGTTTAGCACAACCCACTGGGTAGCCCCACTCCCACATTATGTATACAACACAAATGGAGAAAAGGAAAAGAGGAGAACACATGACTGGAAGGGGGTGAGCGAGTGAGAGGAGGACCTGAAAGGAGTTAGAAAGGGGGAGGATTGAATGTGATCAAACTACATCAAATGCATGGCAGAAATTACCAAATAACTAATTAAAATCTCATATTTTAAAAACTCTGAGACCAGAGCCCAGCAATCTGTGTTTAACCAGCTCTCCACGGGATTCTGATTCCTGCCAGCATTTCAGATCTACTACCCTGGACTTTAAGGAGACTAGATTATATTATACTATATTATATTACACTGTATTATATTTCATCTCTGTGCTCCTCGGATGATCCTTCTCATCCATGTCATCCTTCTAGAATGAGCCATGGAGGACATTGCTGAAGTCCTGTTCATCTCTCCCGCTGCAAAGCTTCTGGGTTTAAATCTATTATGGGGCAAAACTAACAAGTGCCAGCGGGCGGGGCACCTCTCCGTGAAGTTACTCACGGCTGTGAGTGTAATGGACCGTTATAAAGGAAACTTCCAGCTTAATATCTGCTGAGATGAATCACGCCTCAGATACTTATTCTAATGGGAATTACCACAGGGATGAATCATGTCATAATGAGAAAACCTAGCTGCCAAGGAAGCCTCTGGAAAAGAAAAAAATCAAATTAGGACAAATGGATTATGCTATTAGGCCTGGGATGTCAGGCGGTGAATTAGGCCTACAGAAGGGACTTAAAGGCTTGACCTGCCAGGCTTCTTGTAGCTCTGCGGAGCAGTGGGTCTCCTAATGAAGCAAGTGAAACAAAGCCCCTGCAAGAGAAAAACAAACTTCCACAAATGCTGTCATCCTTTTCCCTGGCTCGCAGTCCAAAGCCTCTTCCTTCTTGGGAAGATGTACACATGGGGAGCGGTGAGGGACAGAAAGTTCTGGACATCCCACTGCTTGGGGATGTCGCTGGTTCTGGACAGGAAGAGGGGATCAAAGCCAACTGTGGGACCAGGCTATGTGCCTTCTGTGTGTCACTCCTTTTATGACCAGAACCCTGGCTGCCCTTGACACACTTTCTGACCCTCCTCCTTTGGGCCAGCAGGAAAGAGCTATCATGGCCGCTGTCCTCACAGTTCTGAGGCCCCTCTACCTGCCTCACTGCTTCTGGACCAACACCCCATTTTTTTCCTTGACTTATTTTTATTGTGATATTTGCTCTATTTTCCTCTTGTAATTAACATAATTATACACGTATGTGGGGTGCAAGGTGAGACTCCAGCATGTGTACAGAGAACACAAGGATCAAACCGGGGTAACTAGCATGGTCGTCTCCTTATCCTTGGGGCTCAGGATCTTGGAGCTAGCTCTTCTCTTCCAGTTCATCCCAAAATACATAACAGGCTACGTCCCTCCACTGAGGCACAGTGCACAGAGCTTATTCCTTTTCCACTTGGGCCTTGGAACCTGCTCTCCAACTCTGCTGAACTTCCCCCTTCTCTTCTGAACCTTTAAACCACACTCTCATTCTCTTTTCCTGTCAGACCAATTGCTGTCGTGTCCACAATGAGGGAGAACACGTGATATTTCTCTTTTTGCTCCTAGCTTATCTCCTAGTCAACCCATCGTGCTGCCGATGACAAGATTTTGCTCTTTGTAACAACTGGATAATACGCATCACATCTCTTTATCCATTCAGCCATCAGTGGATGTTTCCTTCTAGCATCTTAGGCTTTTGTAGGTAATGCCTCAGTGAATACAATGGCAGGGGTTCGCTTTGATGAGCGGTCAGCTCCCTTTGGGCGTGCATCTGAAAGCAGGGCAGCTGGAGCAGATGGAAGATCTACTTTAACTGTTTTGAGGAGTCACCACACTGCTCTCCAGAATGGCTGTAGGGATTCACATCCTCGTTATTTTAGAACAATTGTTTCTTAAGTGGTGGCCTGTTCTGTTCTGACAAGGCTATTGGGCCTTTGGGAAGCAGGGCCAGCTGGAGCAAATGGATTACTGGGGAGTGGGCTGGGAGGTTTATCACCTGATCTTGCTTCTCGTCCTCTCTCTACCTAGCTCACCATGAAATGAGCCAACAGCCTCGTGCTTCCGCCCTCGTGCCTTCCCCACCACGCCGCACTTTAACCACCGTGCCATGGCTTCCCTACCAAGACAAGACACAGGCTCTGCCACTGACAGACACAGGCATTGATGGAATGGAGCTAAGATTTCTCAGAACTTGACAGTTTTCTTTATGTTTTGTACACACACACACACACACACACACACACACACACACACGAAAGTACAAAGTGCATTGTGCCTATTACCAGCCTGCAACTGGAGACCACCTCATTTGCACTAACACTGTAACCCGCAGAGACACCCCGCAGGGTGAGAAGAGACTCAGAACTTCTGCTGAGTTGAAGGTATAAACCTGAAGAGCAGCAAGGGCACCTCTGTCTTTGGAAGACAGCAGAGGAAGGAGAAACCATCAAGGCGTTTCTAACGTGTTGAAGAACAAAACAACAGTGACGGTGATGGGAAGGACAGTGCCATGACCTGGTAGCTGGTGAGGATGACCTAGGGGCTCTGACCATGGCTGCGAGGTGTGCCTCTATCCTGTCCTGTCACAGAGGTTCTCAGTTATAGCGTGTGTGTGCGCGCCCATGCGTGCATGCATGAGCCGAGAAACCCAAGGTCAAAAACAACATACTTGACCTTGAGAAGACGCAAGGGTGTGAGAAAGTTATTATCTCTTACATCATCTGTCCTCATGATGTAGTCAGATAAGATATAGCCTCCCTCCAGAGACCTCCATAGACGCCAGACACACAAAGTAAATACCCTACAGAACCCTAAAATTGAGTGAAACTTAAGTGTTTTTTTAATGAAACTATTTAATAATTAACAAAACAAATATTTTTCTAATTTATGTTCCCCAAATATAGCGTTTTAGCTCTTATATCTTGTAATTTTAAAAGCCTGTTCTGTTGTCTCAGTGAGTTTAAGGTTTTTCTTGGCTATCAAAACAAAGAGGTCTTTTGTTGAAAGAATCAGGCGACAGTGTTTGGTATAAAGAATGATTGTGTGAAACACCAATGTGTAAAAAGCAGACTTGAGAGTTTCCCTGTCTCCATATTCTTTGGATTTCTTGCAACAAATCAAAATACTATTGTCCTTTGCTTTGAAGAAGCCTAAACAATTCTGTATTGTCATGTTTTCTGAGAACATAAAGGACAACATGCAGGTGTGATTTTATAGGATAAATTTCAAGCATCACCAATTCAGCAGTATCAGCTACTTGTGGGCATTCGGAGGACTTTCTTCCCTTTATGCCCATGCCAATCCAGTGATGTGGCATATTATATTGCATACAATTGGAATTCATGAAACATTCCTTGAATGTTATCTGACCTGTATATACATTTACTGGGCATAACTAGCATGCCAATGACAAGGAACAAAGTCACTGCAGCCAGCCTTAGGCATGAGTTCCTGGGCTGTGTGGGCCAGAAGGCACATAGGACCACAACGGTTCACTCTGAGCAGAGTGGTTAAGAACCAAGGAAGATAGAGTGCTGAGCCCAGAATGGAGTGTGGTTTTTTTCCTTTATTTGTTTTTATTTGTATTACATTTCTGTTTAAATATCAGTAGTTTAGAAGCCGCACTGGTTATCAAAGAATGATGTTTCAGAAGCAAATGCTGTTCAATTGGACGGTTGTGCCATTACTCAAGGCCCATCCTCAAAATTTCTTCGATTCTTCACTTTGAAGCCCTGGAGGGAGGCAAATGCAATCTCCTTTGGGAAAATAGGGAGTCGCTTTCTCTCTCACTGGCTGAATTTGGAAGTCCACCTGTTTATCCAACAAGTTTCATAATTATTTCTTCTACACTGCAGCTTGAACATACCATAACATACCATTCAGAACTCCCAAGTCAAACTGACAGTCTTTCCCTGACAATGCTCTGTATCCTTTCCACACTTCAAACATCAGCTAGAGCTTCCTAGCCCATGTGTTATCTGTGTTGGTTATTATCTTTTACAGACACCATAGAAATATAAAAACCCAAGCCTGTACAGCAAGTAAGAGGATAAATGACTCTTGAATATGATTGGCTAAAGAACAGGGTTGGGAGTGGGTTTGCATGTGTTGGGGATGGGGATTTGGTGAGGAGAAACTCAGAGGACGAAGCTTTCCAGACTGTAGAGAAACAGGAGGCAGAAAAATAGAGGACAAGCGTGTCTGAGGTTGGTGTGCTTCAGGGACACCTGCTGCTCCCCCCAGGTTTGGGACATCAGCACAATTTTCACCCTTAGTCCCTGCCTCAGGAAGCATCCCCTGATCAATCAATGACTCACACTCATCTCGCACCTCCTCCATGACTGGGGTGGTCAGGAAGGCGGGTAAGAGGGAGAGTCAACTAATGGGGAAAACATAATAAGTGAGAAGGCAGAGGTTGAGACAACGGGGGCTCTAGGAGTTCAAAGGAGGTCAACGGGGGACAGGCTGACTGCCCTAGGAGGAAGGGCTGCTGCAAGGGCAAAATCGTGAAACGGGGTATCATACGACTGACCCAGGGTCCGGAAGAAAAGACATAGAGAAAGAATAGATGGGCTGTGGACTCTTGATTGGAGGGGACATGGGGACCATGATGCTGAGCTACAGTTGAGGCACTGAGGCTTGGGACACAATTCCAAGGACAGGGAGTCAGAAGAGGAAGAAATGCTGGGAAAACTCTCAGGAATGGACTGTGTTTCAGCTGAGCAAACTAAGAGGAGAACGTGGAGAGAATGTGTTTACAGGGACTGAAAGCTACTGGGGCCGACATTCAGAATCTGATCAGGAGATCGACCGTCAGTCTGAGACTCTAGAGCAGAGGTTCTCAACCTTCCTAATGCTGCAGCCCTTTGATACTGCTCCCTATTCTGTGGTGACCTCCAACCAAAAAACTATTTTGTTGCTACTTCATAACTGTAACTTTGCTTCTGTAACTTACCTGTGCTTTTTGATGGACTTAGGCAACCCCTGTGAAAGGGTCATTCGACATCCCCCAAATGTGCCACGACCCACTGGTTGAGAATCGCTGCTCTAGATGGACACAAACTCATCTGTCCTTCCCTTCTCCATCCCCATTACTTGGGCAAGTATCCCATGAGGGAGGAAGGGAAAAGCTGAACTCTATTTCCTCCTTTTTGTGGGGAGTGAAACAGGCGTTTCTTCTCCAGTTCCATCCTATATGTTAACCGTTCGAGGAACTGGCACTTTCTTTGGCTGTCTCCTTGGTCAGAGCTTTGCTACCACAAGCAAGGAAGAATCATAAAACAGATCCTAAGGAGACTTCACTGCTGCCTCAGGCGACGATGACCTCTTGTTTGGTGGCTGTCCCCTAGAGGTCATGCCACAGAACCATATGGGATGGCAGGTCTTGTGATTATGTCCACCCACGTACCAGGTGAGATACTGGAACAGACCCAGATAAACTCTTCTAGATAGGCACATGTCTGCACACTTAGCCACCATGCACGGCCTCTGCAGCCCAGCTTTAACCCAGCTGTCCTCAGCGATGCATTTGGGTTCTTTAGAACAGCCAGGGGAGCTCAGCAGCCATCCCCGCAAGCGCCTGTGGCCACATCCTCTACTACAGCTGAGCCAAGCTCACAGTTAGGTACTGCCGGTCCCACTGGCACACTCATGTGTCCTTGTCCTAAGTCATTTCACACGCTCTCACCTTCACACTCCTGTCCGTGTCTCTCCCGCTCTGTAAGATGTGCCACATGCTGCCACTTAACTCACCCACACTATGACTTTGAGCCAGGCCCCTTCTGGGTGCCTTAGCTTCAGTTTGGTAAAATGGAGGTGGCTGTGTGATGACCAAATGAATGGCTCTAATAGAGATGGCTTACAGAAGTGCCTGGGACAGGGACCGCCCTGAGCACTCCTGTCCGTTGATCACGTAGGACATCTCTCTGCCTTCTGGACCCACTACCCGCTCAACACCCAGGAGCTATCTGAAACACAGATGCCAGTACTAAATGTCTCCAAGTAGGTGGTTTTGGGTTTTGGTGACTATGTGTTCTAAGCTCCACCCTCTTGAAGGGAATGGGTTACTGTGCACAGTGTCTCCCTTATTGTTCCTAATTTGCTTAGTTGGTGCTTGGTCTTCCCAGAAAAGACAACTTCTGGCTTACAATAATAGGACTGTTAGCGAGATATAATTAACATTCCATACAATGCACTCACTTAAAGTGTACAAGTAATGGTAGGTAATACAGTCACAGAATTGAGCCACCATCCCCACACCATACAGACCACTGCAATCACCCTGCACCTCCACACCCCCCAGCAGTCCACACCGGCCCAACACAGCCACTAATATGCTTTCTATCTTTATAGACTTCTCTCTGAATTTCTTGCTTAGTTGCTTGGCTTTTTAAGGAGGCCAAATTTCTCTCCAGACTGTCATGATTTTCCAAAAATACTCAGCCATGGGATCAAGCTCCCAATAGCTCCTCAATCGATATTCTGTTGAATGAAAATCGAAACAGGAGCTGACCAAGTTAAGCTTATTTTACATAGTTTGTCTTTGGGTCTTCTGGGTTCAAAGAAAGATAGGGAAACAGGCCAGAAGGTGAGGTGGCATAGAGAAGAAACGTAGACTCTTCCCGAGGTGAAACCGTGGTACAGCAACTCTCAAGCCTGGCTGCACCATTATGCCGCCTACAGAGCCAAACCCGCCAAGGGCCAGCCATGCCCTACCACATACCCACCCCAGAGGGCTGACTTATCAGCGTAGGGTAGGATCGGTATTCTGAAGGTCCCCAGGGATTTTGTGAGCAGCCAGAGTTGAGAACTCTTGTTCCAATGGAAACAAGATTCTAAACAAAAATAATGTGTTGAATTCCAGCCATGCCCAACAAGATACACAGCCAAAGTTTTTGACTCCATCTTCAGGGAAAAGAAACTCTGATTTTTTTTAAAGCAATAAAAAAATAGAATATTCACTTCACAAAAATTTCCTTTATAGCCAACATTAGTATTTCATTTCATTGGCTGGGCCATGTGAAATGCTGCTACTAGATAGGTTTTGACAATATTAAATGGAAATTTTATATCATTCAGATTAACTAAATAATTTATTTCATTAAATATATATTACTTAATATGAACCATTATCTTTATAATCCCTATTCATTTTCCTTATGCTCTACATTATTAAAAAGGAACACTTCAAGCTTTATTATATCTAGCAGAGGATGAAAAATAAATTAGCTATTGGCCATGGAGGACGACAAGGGCACGAAAATTCACACATAGAGAAAGCAAAGCCCAACTGCATAAGCAATCTTTTTCCACACATTATTTCAGGAAAATTCATCATAAAGGACATTGCAATAAAGCAGGATACATTTTCCCATAGGAAAAAAAAATCTCATGCTTAGTATTTTGTTCCTAGACTAGGTCTCATATAAATCAGAGATATGATCAGTAGTAGGGTCATGAAAGGAACAGGCAGTCAGAAACTTCTGCAAACAGTGACGATCACAAGTACATTATTTGTGAGACACACACACACACACACACACACACACACACACACACACACACGAGGAACTATAAAGCGCTCAAAGCACATTTTCCTCATTGATCATTTTGAAATCGCCACTCACTTCTCCAGATCTTTCCTAGAGGAAAGCCAGCTCTCTTTCTGTCCTCCCTTCATACCAGATCCACAGGTCATCATCCAAGGCCCAGGGAGGCTGCGCAGGTGGTTTTCAGCTACCCCCCCATCCACCTCCAAACCTGAGGTCCGGCTTCTTCCACCCACATGCTGAGAACTGCCCCCAGCTCTGAGGACAAGCCTGCTCCCCGACAGGAGGAATTTAAGGAGCTTTAGTTCTCTGGTGCAGGCTCCACAAAGTCTAGTCAACAGCACTTCTGCTTTCATTCTCCTCTCAGGCTGGGAATTCAGCTTCTACCTCCTCCCTGTGAACTGTACCGCTGGCATCTCTGTTCTCATGAGCCTTGTCAATCACCAGACCCTGTCCTCATCGGACCTTTGCTTACAAGCTGCTGCGTTCATCCTAGGGCATCCTATGCTGCAGAGGGAAGGGCGAGGGCTACCTGCTGCCATGTCTTTCTCAGACCAAACCCCTCTCTGGCGAAGAATTATTCTATGGATAAGTGAATGAATTCCCAGATTCTCATAGCCTTCATTACTGTGCATACTCAACAGTCCCTGCTACCTCACATGAGGTCCCCCAGGGTTGAGCACTTGGGAAAGTATCAGCACATGATCCCAGAAGAGTGTTTCTCAAATAGGAGTTCACCTCAAGAGACATGTGGTGACGTGTGAAGAAATTTTGGGCAGTCACAATTGAGAACAAGTTATTGTCATCTCAATACACAGAGGCTAAGATCCAGCTAAACACCCTGCAATGGATAAAGGTGCTCCTACTGCTAGTCAAGGTCAAAAATCAGTTTCTAGAGAAGTCTCAAGGGCTGCATCATTAAAAACAGAACTGAAAATTCCCAATAAAGATGTTACTTCTGCTTTCAATGCATATAATCAAAATCCATGCCCCTTACAGAAAAGCTAAAAAGTAAAGATGAGTAAAAGACAGCAGCTAATAACCCCATCACTGTATTTTTACACAGTTGTGGTGACATAAAAATTATATTCTGCTTTTTCTATACTATGTGCTAATGAGCTTTTCTCCATGTTCCTAGAAGCTCTCAAAACTACACTTGCCTTTCTGTGTGAGATTCCTTTCCATGGCCAAATCAGTGTGACGACAAACCATTTTCATGGGGATTTGAACTCAAGTCCTTATGCTTGGTCAACAGCTTTTATCCACTGAGCCATCTCCCCAGCTTCTGATGTAATTTTGAAATTCATATACAATTTTCTAACAAATTCTACATAACCTTAAAGTTGGTTTGAAAGATCCTCCTGACTCTAGCCATGTTCTACTGTAAAAATCCATGGCATCCACAGCCTCAAGTGTACTCAACTGAGGAACATCAAAAGAGCCAGGAAGGAAAAATAATTCAGAACTTTCTGAATAGAGCATTGCATAGAGCATGAGAACAAGAATGAAAGGTCCTGTGATTTTTGGCACAGAGAGACAAGATTAGTATGTCCTTAAGATGCTAGAATTTGTTGGTCATGAAGGCGAAGGATTTTATTTAAAATGTCTTTCTTTTAAGCACAGTCGATTTTCTGTTCATTCAAGTAGCTGATTTCTTAAGCTTTGTTTGTTTTTATTTTTGATCGTATTTTCTCCCTATCATGGGTCTTTATTTTGACTTGTGAGACTGCATTAAATGAAACAAAAGTCAGTTGTTTGTTGAGATCAGTTTAGACCCTTGAGCCAAGAGAAAGTGAAAAGCAAGTCCTTTTCACCGACACCCGGATAGTTTTGTCATGTTTCAGTACCTTGTTTAAAGTCTCAAAGGAGAAGTTAGGATCTTTCTCCCTGACTCAGATTCTTGGGGGCACAAGTTTATACAAAATAAAAGCAAAACAGCACACCCTGAGATGTAAATGAAGAGGTGCAGACAGCAGCGATAGAAGAAGCAATAGCTGTTCTGCTTGCCCTTTGGAAGTCACAGACATGTCTACATTTCAACTGCAGTTGTCAAATAAGATGACCAACTGCGCTGTTCCTTACAAGGCAATACAATAAAAGACAACGTGCTTCTCTAAGGACTAATGTATACAGGGGGGGCTGCTGTTACAGGTGCCTGGAAATTGCACACTGCTCTGTGATGTCAAATCAGGTGTGGGCAAGGAAGACAGACACACCACCCGCCATCACTGGTCAGGTATCAGTGCAACTGAAGAGGAGCAGGCAGATGTGCAAGCAGGGAGTCAGAAGAGGCATGGTGATAGGAGTCAAAATTCCATTCTAAGTCACAGGCTAGAAACAGGCTATCAGCAACAACAGCAGGCAGCTATGGCAAGGACCACCTACCAACTGCAACTACAAAGGCTGATGTACTCTGTGGAATGCCTTGCAGACTGAGGGGAGCATTATATGCACAGACAAGGCAGAGGTTTACAATGATGTGCAGAATGCTGCCGCATCTTGCAACTGTGGAAAGTAACCAAGAAGCATCTAATTAATGCAATGATTTACAGGTTTTATCTTCAACAACAGAACTTTTACCCCCAAGGGGACTCTCCTATGAAATCTAAGAACTTAGCAGGGATACGAAGTAGAGAGATTCCAGTTCAAAGGGATGAACAGAGACCAGAGTGTTACATCCCTTTCTACCTCCTTCACGGGCATGGGGACTGGAAGCGTCAAGACAGATGATGAAGACCTCAAGCATTCTAACCCCCTCAGTGATCCAGTGGCAACGCTTGACTGTCTTTCTGAGCTCCCAACCTTTCTCAGAAGTTAACTAAATTGTGCATATGTGTCAGAATTCTGACCGCAGCACCCCTATTTAGAAGTTCCACTAACACCCTTCCTCTCTTCCCAGACTCACTTTTCTAGCTTGGAGTGTCTTTTAGATGGTTGCGCTACAACAGTTTATGGCTTTAGGAACTGTGTTCTTGTCCCCGTCCCTGCTTCCATACAGAACATTCTGGATCTGTTTAGTCTGCTCCCACACAATCATGTATGGAAAGACTCAGCAAATGGGGGAGGGCACAGAGAGAAGCTCAGAACATTCTCTCATGTGCTTCCTCTCTCATCCCCTTGCTATCTCACAGACCCACCCCAAGATGGACATGGGGATGCATGCCTATGTCTCAGGAGCTGGGAAGCTGACAGGAGGGTCCTAAGTTCAAGGTTACCCCAACTATAGCCAGACTGTTTTTAAGAAAAGAAGCCCCCTATCTAACTTCACCAGCAATCACAATCCTTTGTTCCACTATCGGTTCCTCCTCCCACTGTTGTGCTCTAAATAAAGGAGGCAAGGTGGAACCGCCTTTGCCAATGCAGACACACACCAGTACTGCAAGTACCAACCCCAGCTGATAAAATGCCACCTCATTCAGGCGCACAGTTTGTATTCCTCTGGGGGGCCTCTAGGTTCTCTCAGTATGAATACTGCTTCTGCATTGTAGTTTTACACAACAGAGAAAAGAGGAAAAGAGAGGGAGGGAGGGGGGAAAGAAAGAGGAAAGAATGGAGATTGAAAGGAAGAAGGAAGGGGAGGAAGAGGGAAAGAAGGGAGGGAGAAAAGGAGAGAAGGGAGTGAGAAAGAGGGAGAGAAGGAGGAAGAAGAGAGGAAAGGAGAGAGAAGAGACAAAGACTATGAAATCAAGAAGCGGGCAATGAAGATCTGATGCAGCCAAGCAGCATGGGAAATGAAAATAAAAAACACTCTGAAAAAGAGAGGACAAGCTGAGAAATTGAACGTGTGTGCAAACGACACCAACAAATCTCTGGAAACTGCCACGCGCTGTGAGAAAACTCAGAGACCATGGCCTTGACCATCAGGTTAAGAAATGAAAACTTATCAATTCTTGATTAATGAGAACTAATCAAGTAGGAAAAAGAAGACTTTCACTCATCCAGTAGGTATTGTGTACCTTCCAAGTGACAGAGATCGTTCTAAGTAGCTGGGATTCATCAGTGAATGAAATGGGTAACAGCAGCATTTTTGAGAAAGACTAAGGCAGTCAACAGGAGTATATGTCATACAGTGTGTGTGTGTGCGCGCGCGCGTGCGTGCGTGCGCCTGAGGGCCAGGAGTTACTATGCTGTTCGGAGGAACACTGGTGAGGTTCCAATACAAGGGACCCCAAGCCTGAAGGTCAGAACAGAGGTCTATGAGGTAACATCACAAAGGGGGGCACTGGTATCTGGGTAGTGACAGGCTGCAGGAGACAAGACAGGTAGGTGCTTTGGTGGGGTGGCAGCCTCTGCACCCCAGCTCTTCACAGTTCACCCATTATGACCCACCTCAATTGACTTGAGTCCTCGTCCTAAGCTCGGCACCATGCCTCAAGAGACACTGGGGACCTGAACTCTTAGATACTTCTGACAAAATGAGAGGGTCACTAGGATGATATATAGGGAACACAGGCTCTAGCTTCCTACAGTTTCCCTATCACCACAAAGGCTTCCTTTCCCATGGCCAACATACTATATTACAGGTCAAAGGGAAGCCATTAGAACACAGGATTCCGATGTGCAGGGTAATGTATGAGGCTGTTTATATCTGCTTCGTTCTTGAGAAAATGCATGCTGCATTTTCAGCCAAGCGTGTGTGTCAGGATCTGAAAATAGGTCACTGGAAGGATTCTGTCCCATACATGCAGCTGTTGGCGAGTGCAAACCACGCTCCTCTAGTAAAACCACCATCTGTCCTGCGAGGAATCCTCACATCCATCCCGCCCTTATTTTTAGCATGAGGGGTCAAATGCACAAAAGTGAAGTGTAGTTGAGTCTGCCATCCCAGATGCAGAAATGGGGCTGAAGGCATAAATGGTGAGATATGAATTTGTGGGTCCTGAAACGAAATGACCCAGAGTATCGAACGAAGCAAGTCATGGCATCAAAGTGGCAAACAGAAACTTCAGACAGCCACAGGTCACGTGGTCATTCACTGGACAAACCTCCCTCACAAAATAAATCAGCCACGTAAATGGGCCCTGACTCATTTCCCTCTGCTTGCTGTGGTTTCGTTAGGTTCTTTATTATGCCCAAGGTCACAGGATACATGAGCTGCAGGCTTGGTGTCTGTGTGAGAAAAGTCCAGAGTACAGACAATGAACTTCCTGGTAGAAGAAACTGCAGCTTCCCACCCCTCATCAGTAGCCCCCAGGAGGCAGGCTTTCTGAATCCTGAGCCTGCTGCTGGTTATGTCAGTCCAGGCAAGCCACCGGGAACCCCTTGTCTCAGTTTCCCCTGAGGGCTGTGAGGTGGAGGCGGAGGCTAGATGCTATTTACATATTATTTTGGGCAGTGTCTGCTGTACAGTGACTGTTGTGTATATGTTTATAAAATAAACCTTAGTTGCTACAGGCAACGCAAGGCAGCTAAGCAGTCCTACAAGGATTCTCTTAAATGGCACTTGTCAGCTCATCAAGGAAAACCACACATTAAGAAAGACAAAGATTAGCTAGCTCTTCAATTTTACTTAGGGACAGCCAAAAGGAATCGACACTGAAAAGTCTCCTGCAACTACTGCTGAAAACAAAATGCCTCTTCTCTTTTAAAATGGAGATAGCAGTCTGCAGGCAGAGATGGGATTAGAATGCCCTGGCACTGTGCCCGCCAGCCTTGGAGTCTGTAATTTCAACCAACTGTTGGCTTGAGTTATTTGAACCATCTTATTCTTAGCTCTTTGGTGTGTGTGATGTATAGTGTGTCATAGTATGTGTCTGAATGTGCAAGCATGTATGTGCATGTGTGTGCATGTGCATATGTGTAGTAGGAGCGGCAGGCAGCGTTCCCAGCGCCCGGCCACCTGCATGGTTAGCTTTACACCCAAAATAACAACACACAAACTGTATTCTTTTAAACACTGCTTGGCCCATTAGCTCTAGCCTCTTATTGGCTAACTCTCACATCTCGATTAACCCATTTCTAATAATCTGTGTAGCACCACAATGTGGTATCTTACCAGGAATATTCTTAACCTGCATCCATCTCGGAGAGGAGAGCTATGGTGACTGCCTGACTTGGCTTTCTTTCTCCCGGCATTCTGTTCTGTCTACTCTGCCTATCTAAGATGCTGTCCTATCAAAGGCTAAGCAGTTTCTTTATTAATTAAGCAATGAAAGCAACAGATAGACAGATGACCCACCTCCATCACATATGTGTGCATGCATGTCTGTGTGTATTCATATGTGCATGTGAGTATACATGCACAGTGAGGAGAGATAGCACAGAAGGCAACAATATACTTGATTTTGGATCACACCAGCTGATTTCTTGTATCTTGATTAGGATAGTAAAAAATGTACTGTTGCTGTTCATCTCAAAGAGGGGTCTCAGCAAGGTGTCTTCTCTGGGTCAAGACCTACTATTTAAATGTCTGGCCAGTCGAATGTTTGCAGCATTTGATCTTGCCACAGACCACATCCTCAGCATCCACAGCAGTGATAAGAACAAGTACTGCCTTCCAGCGCGGGTTCAAGCCCAACTTGCTATGTACCGTATTACAACCTTCTCAGGCTCAGTTTGCCGTTCATATGCTAGAGCTGATGACAGGGGCAGAACCCTTCTTATTAGGCAGTGATAACGACCAGAGGGAAGCTCACAAAAGCAGTGTGCTGTCTAGGGTGCCCACTAAACCAGACTTGCACAGCAACGACTGCTGGAAGGGCTTCAGGGAGTTCTTGGGTGTAACACAAGTTTATTAGTTGTTTTCTGCTGGCTTTTAGAAATCTCCAGTGACATCTCCTTTAACACCTATCATCTACTCCTCTGCTCTTTTTCTCCTCTGCTTTAAAAGAAATCAAAACAAACCAGCTCCCACAAAGCTAGTACGTGCAGTAGGATCAAAAACCCATTGCCACTGTTCTTGAGTTCTCAGTAGTCCTCATTGTCTGCTATGTTCAGCGAGTCCGGTTTTATCCCATGCTTTTTCAGATCCAGGCCAACTGGCCTTGGTGAATTCCCAATAGAACATCCCCATTGTCTCAGTGTGTGGGTGCACCTCTCGTGGTCCTGAGTTCCTTGCTTGTGCTCTCTCTCCTTCTGCTCCTGATTTGGACCTTGAGATTTCAGTCCGGTGCTCCAAAGTGGGTCTCTGTCTCTGTCTCCTTTCATCGCCTGATGAAGGTTAATATTCAGGAGGATGCCTAGGCAGTTTGGATGCTCACCTTACTAGACCTGGAAGGAGGTGGGAGGTCCTTGGACTTCCCACAGGGTAGAGAACCCTGACTGCTCTTCGGGATGATGAGGGAGGGGGAGTTAATTGGGGGAGGAAAGGGAAATGGGAGGCTGTGGCGGGGAGGAGGCAGAAATCTTTAATAAAATAAATAAATAAAAATATAAAAGACTGGGAAAAAACAAACCAGCTATTTTAAAGTATGTCTGAGAGGATTGCTATTATTCAGAGACGAGATCCCAGAGCTTTGTATAGAAAGGACTCCAAGTGTGGATGCTCTGGCCAATGCTGTCTCATTCTCTCTTTATCCTAGACAGCCCAGGAGACAGAGTGAATTCTCATCTCTGAGTATGGGGAGGGGCTGGGAGTCTGGCTCGGGGTGGAAGTGTGGAGACAGTCAGGAGAACTGAGAGGATCAAACTAGATCTTCACTTCTGGCCTTGGCTCTTCTCTAACTAGCTGTGTGACCTTGGAGGAGTCCCTTAAATGTGCTGGACCACCTTGTCTTCCTCTGTGACACTGGGGGCTGGACAATTCCCCTGGGATCACCATCAACAAACAAAGTGTATCCCTTTGCTAGTTATCAAAGGAATGCAAACTAAAGAAAAGAGAAATCTCATTTTATATTTACTAAAGTAAACATTTCAAAACAGTAGTACTTGGAGTTGCTATGCTCTGCATCACTGTAAGTATGGACTGGGGAAGGACTCAGGTTGTGTCATGTGGAAGAGGTAGAGAAAAACTTGCTATGAATTTTTTTTTCTCTGCAATTTACTACTAGCTTTGAGTCACGACCCTGTCAGGCTCCCTGGAATATACAGTAAAGTGGGGATTAAATACATGGAGTTTTTATGAGGTCTGTGGCCAGGGAGCTGATGGGCCTGGTCTGACATCTGGCAGGCAGCAGATGCTGTTGTTGCTGCCATGACTCGGGAGACTGTGCCTGGCTGTGCATCTGGCTCATGTTGGATGCCACAGGAGAGGAAACCCATTTGACTCTCATTCTGGAAGTTCTCGCTCCGTACCTCCTCTCACCTAACTCTTACAGCTTCCTGTGTGATTCTACCACTTAACCACAAGGTCTTCAGGTAACTCCAGGGAAGCGCTCAGTACAAACGTCTGCTGTGATAAATCAGTACACACACGCAAGCGCACACACACACACACACGCACGCACGCACGCACGCACGCACGCGCACACATCACTTCTGCCCAGTGGCTAACGTTCACGCAGTGCCTCCATTGGCCTTCCTCCTCCTGCTTTCAGCCTCCAGTTTCTCCATCCAGAACAGGCAGCGGCAACGCCAAGCTTCATCACCCTGGCCTGTGCTTTCAGGAGCCTCTACTCTCTGGCACCCGTGTCAGTCATCCAAATCACCCTGGCAGAGGCTCCTGTGACAGCCCATTGGTCACCGTATTTCCAAGCAACTCAGCCCTCCCAGCAGAGGCTGCAGGCACTTGTTTTCAATTCCCTCCAGCTCCTGGGAGGGCTTTCCCCCCTTCCTTAGATTTCTCCTGTGATTCACGTCCTGTTTGTTGGTAGCTCAGGCTTGGCGCTGACGAGAATTGCCACGGTCTTCCTACTCAATATCAAAGATATCTCTTCTCAAACATTTCTTTGAATTCCTTCTCGATACCAGGTTCTGTCTCTGCAGCCTAATAAGGACCGAATCTGTTCTCGCTGGTTACGCGAGTCTTTCCCCCCTCAACTTGAAAAAATAATTTCAGAGCCCCAAAGAACCGAGGGACAGAAACTATGCCGTGGAGTCCTCATTTCATTCATGAGAAAATACTCCAGAGTGTTGAGGTGTGCGCTGCTCACACGGGTGGGTGAGCAGGCAACAGACTCCTGGAAGTCCTCCTTCTGTGTCGTCTATCCTAGATCCTATTTCATCATTGAGCCAAGGCCATGTTTCCAGGCCATCTCTTCTACTGAGATATCTGAGAACCTGGTGATGCTGTAAATTAGCTCCCCATGGGGTCCCAACATCAGGGATTCATTCTTCTTTCCCACTTCTAGGGTTTTTTGTTATTAACATATTAATTACACAAATGATCGTTTCCTTATGACATTTTCATACATACATATATAACGCATTTTATTCATATTCACCCTTCATTACCTCTCTTAACCCCCTTCCACTCTCACTGATCACTTCTTCTTAACTGGATCCCTTTTGCTTTCCTAGTGAATTTTTGTTGTTTTGTGACCCAGTGATCTTGATTACAATTGCTTACAGAAGTACAAGTGGGGGCTAATTTACACAGTCAGGCCAGTTACCAGTGGCTACAACACTGGAGAAAACGTCCCTCTCTCTGCCAGCAAACATTAAATGCCAATAAATCTTGTCCTTGTTCAGGTAAGCAATCACTGTTGCCAAGAGTCCAGAGTGCAAGGGCTGTGTCACGCCCGGAAGACAGTATTCTGCCTCTAACGCCGTTTCTGCCCGCTCCTCCACAATAGTCCCCAACCCTTGGGGAGTGAAATGGATGTTTTGATTAGGGCTGAGTATTTACCAATCCCTTATTCTTAGACATGTTATTTCCTCCTTCCGGTCACTATGGTTAAGTCCCACTCAATCTCGAGGTGCCTTTTCCTGAGCCTCCAGTTCCACAAGGGAAGCCTCTCATGGGATACATTACCTTCCTTCACTCGGGGCATCACTCACCAGCATTGCCACAGACCATTCTCATGTATACCCATCTCCCCAGTGGTCTGTTTACGGCTTGAGAAAAGAGCACGTACAACAGGCACACCACAGGGTGGTAGTGGTCTCGAACATCTCTCCTACCTGCAGAAGTCCAAGCACTGACCACCTGACTCCTGGCGAAAGGGAATAATCCAACTAGCAGCCAGAGCCCTACTGCTAGAAGCTTCATTATCTTCCACCAAATGGCCTTCTAAAATTTTCAAGAAGTTTGGGGGAGAAGTTTCTTGCTCAAGGAAATACGGGGAGCAAAAGTAACTGGACTGGCTGAGAGCATGCGATCCCCTCTTCTTGATTCTCTTTTTTCTTGGGGTTCTGATTTGTGGGAGGAGTGCCCTTAGCACATGCCCACTCTGCTGGCTTAGTGGTTCCCCCAGGGTCCTGACTGCCCTTTGGGGTAGGGAGTGGAGAGACAGCACTCCTGACAGACAAGAGGGCAACCTAGAGGTGGGTGGGAATGCAGTCACTCCAGCATTTGGCTGCTCATGGTTCTGCCCTGGGGGTCTTACATGATCTCACGTAGTTCACCAAGCAGCCCCAATACTTCTGTCCTTTCTGACTTCCCTTGACCTGGGACAAACAATAGGATGCAAAGGTCAGTGGCAAGCTGAGACCCCCAGAAGCAGGCAGAGGCTGCAGTGAAACTTACCAGGAGCACTCGAACCTGGGACAGGGCAACTTTCTATAATTTTTTTTGCATAGTCTGTTTAAAGGGGTTAGGAACCTTTTCTTTCTGACCACTCAAATATTTACTGTATTAAAAGGTCTAGTGTTGGGACTCCTCCCCCACTTCCTAGGGATAGGATTTTTGGTTCTCCTTATGGCCCAAGACCCATCAGGTCCAACCCACCCTCCCTCACCATAAGGGATTAATGTCACCATTTTCCATATTCTTATCAGGTTTTTAGTTGGCTCTGCACAATTTAATAACTGCACAGAATTGTCTCACCATTTGTATAAATAATTTATTATTTTTAACAATCATAATAACAAATATTTTTGATCATTTGCTGTTTGCAAATATTTCCTTAAGTTTTATGATCATTCCACCCAATAGATAACAATTTACAAGGATACGAATAATATCCTAAAAAGGAAACTGAGACTTATTCACCTATATGGAGACATCTACTGGTTTAAAGTGTGAGCACTCGGTTCTGAATCTGCCTGCCTAGGCTGAACACCTAATTCACTGCAGAGGTCAGAATGCACAAACTGGTCCTCTAAGCCTTCGTCTGTGGACTTTACTCAGTCGCGCTGGCGACCGTGGGTCCACACTCTCAGGAGAAATCAACTCCCTCGGGGCTAGAGTCAGCTCCAGTGTTTAATGTCACAGCCACACTCCTGTTTTTAATAGAATCCTGAAGCCAGCAGAGTTTTTCTCCCTCTTTTAAAGAGGAGGGATTAGGCTCAGCAATGCTAGACAACGTGTTCAGGACCACACAGCTGTTAGATGTCAAGGCCGGGGTTGAGCTTTACCTGACTTCCCGCCTGCACTGCCGTGCTAATCTGTTCATTTCTGTTAGCTCCTTCTAACTGAAGGGTAAACTCCTTAGAGTCGAGCCTAGACGTTGTCACTTCCCCTGCATCTCTTAGATGGCATCATACATGCTGTCCCTTGAATACAGCACTGGGAAGGAAACTTCAGGCTGTCTTTAGGACTGGAGATTTTGTTTGTTTGTTTGTTTGTTTGTTTGAGGCAGTCTCATGTGGTCCAGGCTGGCCTCCAACTTGTTACACAGCCAAAGTCAGCCCCGAACTGCTAACATTCTCGCCTTTACTGTCCAAATGCTGGAATTATAGCTGTGACTGCCATACTAGGTTCTACGATTTCCTTGGGCAGAAATCCCATCTCTTCTCAGAACCACACACAGCACCAAATAGGATGGCTGAGAAGCCAAGAAAGAAGAAATACAAGAAATATTTCAGGTCATGTGTAGTAGTGTGCATTGTAACCCTTGCTACACAAGAAGCTGAGGAGGGAGTACTAAGAATTGCAGGCCAGGATTTATAAATGAAGTAGGATATAAAATCTTGAGCTTAATTTAAGTACTCCAGCAGAAATAATTTTCTCAGTAGGTGGGGTTGATGAAACAAGATGGCCAAGACTGATAAATGCTGAAGTTAAGAGATGGGCATATGGGGTCCATATTTTTTTTCTATATTTTTAAGATTGAAAATTTATACAATAACGAGTTTCTGTTTAAAAGGAACAAAACTGAGCATAACAGCCCTCTTTTCTAATCCCAGCACTTGGGAGGTGGAAGGTGGAGGATCAGGAGTTCAAAACGCTTGACCACATAGTTTGAAGTCATCTTGGCTACACGAGATCTTGCCTTAAGACAAACAAACAGTGACTGCCCAGCAATGTTCTGCTTTATTCTGTGCCTCCTGCACTTCCAGTTGAGTTCAATGCACTGACAGCATGAGCAGTATCTTCCTTGTAACGCTCTGGCTGAGAGCTGAAAATGTGTGGGGACAGCAGCTCCCCTAACTCACTGCCGTTCCTGGCCAAGCCATCACTTCAAACTGACCCATTTCCTTCCATGCTGCAGGTTCACTGTCTCTGCTGTCTCAGAGAGGCCACTGCTCTCTCCCAACCACTTCAGGCTGAGAAATCCCGCTGTCACTTGTAGCATGAATAACAAAAACCCAGAGACAGATATTGGGGTTCAAGCTGAAGATCAGAAAATCAAAACAGCCAAGCCACTAAAGAGTTCTTAGCTCTGCCAGGACTCAGACAAAGGGGTGATTCTAACCTCAGCGTGACTGTAGACTGCAATGCACCCCACCAAAACTCAGACTGCCCTGAGCTCCTGTCTCCTCCTGCCTTATACTCCTCTCTCTGCCCAGCCAATCACTCCTGTCTTCACCTCCCTAGTGCTTGGAGTAAAGGCGTGGGATCCCAAGTGCTGGGATCACCTTTGTGTGAATTCTATTTCTCTTTTCAGACAAATTTAATCTCGTGTAGTCCAGGGTGGCCTTGAGTTCTGGGATTAAAGGTGTGTGCCACCACTCCCGGGCCTCTAGTGGCTTAACTCTGCTCTCTGATCTTCGGGCAAGCTTTATTTATTAAAATACAAATAATATATCATTACAGTTACTTTTCTTTCCCCTTTAGCTTCTAGGGCCAAGCAGCCAAGAATACACCATAATGTTAACTCAATTCTCCCTCTAATAATATTCTCACCAACAGCAGTCCTAATCATATCCACACAGAATACCTCCAACCTCCAGTTAAATCCTTAATAAGCTCTTCCAGGAGACTGTATCAAGGTCATTTGAAAGGTCCACGCAGACCTTTACTGACATGCCATACTCTCTTAGCTTCACCTCAGCTTGCCTGAGAATCAATCACCAATGTCTATAACCTGTTTCATCATCAAAGGGAGAAGACTAGTTGACTGGATCCTTTCAATTATTTTTGCTTCTTTGATGGTTTTTGGTAGTTAGACATATACCCAAAGCCTTCTGTACATAACTGAGCCCTGATCCCCACAGCCTTATAAAAGACACTTCTTTTATAGTATGTATAATATTTGCACCCAAAATGCCACAAAGCACCCTTTACTGTAGTTTCCAGCAGCTTGCCTGAGATAGGATAATTAGATTTGCATTCACTCTTCAGCAAACTCGTGATCCCTGGGTTTTTTCCTACTGCTGAGATAGCATCTCCTTCCAACTGCACAGCACACATCTTTGTGGAATGCTTTTCTAGCCAATATACTATTTCCTGCCCAGGGCAACCTATAGAGAAAGTCAGTAGGATCATGAGCGGTTTATTATTTTGAAAATGCGTCAACAACACAGTCAAAACCAAGCAGAAAGTGAAAAGCAACAGAAGCCAGAAACCTGAGCTTTTGAAAACTGTCCTGGCCTCCTCAGCTTCATTTCACGCTTCCCCTGAAGCAGGAAGCTGGAGAACTCTGAGGATAAGGGGAAGGAGGGCGCACACAGCAGGCTGAGGATGAGGCAGTGATGTGATGGTACCCGAAAGGATGCCCCTGAGTCGCCAGAGCCCTGACCATGTGGAGAGTCCCTCACTATTACTCCTGGAGGTTACCCAAGTCCAGACCTGCCTTTGAGGTAGACAGCTTCCCCACGACCCTGTCCTATCAGCGGGGAGTTGGGGCTCAGTAGACACACCTATCAGTCTTGGCGGGTGGCTCTTCTAAAGAAGAAGAGAAGCACGAGAAGGCTACGGAGTCTAGCACACTGGCGGGGCTCCAACTGCACCAATCCCCGAGTTACCTGAAGTGAACCACCCTTTCACGGGGATCACCTAAGACCCCCACATAGCAGATATTTCCATTACAATTCATAACAGTAGTAAAATGACAGTTAGGAAGCAGCAATGAAAATAATTTTATGGTTGGGGGGATCACCACACCATGAGGAGCTCTATCAAAGGGTTTCAGAGTTAGGAAGGTTGGAAACCACTGCTCGAAAAGCAGCCAGCTACGGGAGGAGTGGAGAGAGAGAAGACGGAAGTTCCAAGGATGCATAAAAGGTGCTTTGGCAAGATGCTGCCAGAATGGTGTGTGGGTATCAACAGTTGGACTCAAGCTTTAGTAAAGCCGAGAAGAGGTTTTGCTAACAAAACTTTGAATCTTGGTCTAGCAGATTTAGCTAACTGAGAGTCCACATCTTAGCTGAAAGGGTAGCTGACTTAGTCAAAATTAGAAGGAAAGTTCAGTAAGAAGAGGGCCAGAACCTCTTATACACTGAGAACAATAGACCTAGCGCTGCTGAAGCACATCGCTCCTTATCCACCGTGTAGCTCCCAAAGGCTGGTAACCTGCCCCCAGACGCTGAGTGTGAACTGAAAATAGTTAAGGTTGAGCTCAAAAGTGCAGCCCAACGTCCCTAAAATAATTACCCCAGGCTGGCCCAGAACGTCCTCCTTCCCACCTTCGAAGTCTCCAAGCCTAGCTGATTCCTCCATCTCCATCCTTTTCCTCCAAAGGTCCTAGGGCTTTCCACCCTGCAGGTGTCCTCCAGGACATGACTTCTTCCGGCAAGCCTTGCCCAGGGTTCGAGACACCTCCTGTGAACTCAAATTACAGCTTGTGCCTTTCTACATGGGCAGTCAACAGGGTATACTCCAGTGGTTCTCAGCTGGGGGTGGTTTTGCCTGCAGGGGAACCTGAGTACCACACAGAGATGGTTTTTGGTTGTCATATCTATGGGCAGGGGACACTGCTCTCATGCAGTAAGTACAGGCTAAGGATACTGTCATACATCCTACAGCGCATAGCACTGACCCCCATAACACATAGTTATTTGGCTCAAAATGTCAAATGTGCTAAGGTTGAGACACCCTGCTCTACTGTAATTGTTTATGTATTTCCCGTTCTCAGAGAGGCTGTCTCATTCATATTTATAACCCCAGTGCATTTTTTCCAGGCGCTCAAAAAATATCTATTAAATGACTGAATGACCTTTGGGAATGCAGGTCACAGCTCTTGTTTACTCTTGCTAGTTTTTGACTGCGACCAGCCCCCTGCACTGAGCTTTTCGTCCTGCCCAGCACAAATTTTAAACTCACTGACTCTGTCTAGGCCCCCTCCCAAATATTCCCGCTGTACACTGCAGGTCACAGATGATAGAGAATTAGAGCTACATGCAGAAAAGCAGAACACAGGGCATCTGGGCTGTGCTGGCCAGAAGATGGGAGCGGGGCCTGGCCACCAGGCAGATGGAACAGAGGGATCAGGGCCTGGTCACCAGGCAGATGGAGCACTGGGATTGCACAGGGCTCAGATGCTGAAATCTTCCAATTCTTCCCTGGACCATTTATTGACTTACTCGAAAGGGAACATCACTTCTGAGCCCACAGACGTCCTCTCCCCCTTATGAAACAGCCGTGAATGATGAGCGCATTGTCAAACCACCGGCTACTGACCATTCACTTCCCTGTGCTTCTGCTCCTCAGTTCACATGAGTTATGATAAAGCTAATTTTACATGATTGTAAGGAGCTGGTAACTCTCAGCAATTTCAAGACTGCAATGTTCATAAAGACATTAAAACATGGTGAAATACGGGGCTTGGAAATTCAAAAGCACTGCTATCTAAAATTTGTTACTCTATTATATTTTGCACACGTAATCTAATTTATGTCCAGAGAAATGGAGCCAGGCAGTTTTACTCATCAACCAAGGTTGAGGGTTTGCTGGGATTGTGAAGGTAAAACGTAGCTGCTTTACTAACAGGCCCATGAATTCACCCAGGAATTCCTTTATAACTTTTGGATGAAGGCCAACCTGTCCTTGTGATTTATTCAAATCCAGTTGTCAGCTAGGTCTAGAACATTCTGTACATCTATTATGACTTGATCTGGTATCTCTGTTTCTAGAGAAGATTTGAGATTGGCATTCCTTCTGACATAGTCTTCTGAAAAGGGCAAAGACCCGCGTTGCATGCTGGCTCCTTTTCCTGTTTTCCATGGCATATCCTGACAGCTACACCTACAAAGAGTCCAGTAGGACTGGGGCTGGTTGCTCCAGGTCAATTCCTTTAAAAGACCCCATAAGTGTTAGTTCTGCTCCATTGTCAGTGCCCCATGAAATGCTCCTTAAATTAAAATTAAAACCTTTTTTCACAGGCTTCCTACTTGAGTTTCCCAGTTTTTCCAGTGAATTATTTCTTTTCAAAATGTCTCCTTATTGTGTGTGAAAAGTCTCTGCCTTGAGCTGCAGCTGTAAATGGCAATTATTCCAACCAATAATCCTACTTCCAGAGTCAAAAGGGGTCAATAAATTAAGACACATATGGGTTTCACACGAAGCTTAGAACAAAGACAGTAACTCACTTAAGAGTTGTTGATTTTTCTTTTGGACAAAGGGTAGAGAAAGGAATTTAGTTCTAGATCATAACTCCCTATAGGATTTTCAAATCTCATCACACTTTCTACTTCCCATAAGACAGTTAACCGTTTAAGATACTTAGTTGGTTGAAATCCGCTAACGCTTTCGTAGTTACTCTTTTACCATGCACACTCTCCCGGCTTTCTGTTCTTGCAGGAGACTGTTAGCCCGGCACTCAGCATGCTGTTAAATCCCAGGGGTTCTCACACCGATACCCTGCACCTTCCATGACGCTGCCCTTACAGGAAATGATCATTTGTCCTAGTTCAGCCCGGGGAGTCGTTTTGCAAACCTGTGAGTGAGTAAACGCCCTCATTATTACCAATTGACCTAATTTTCAAACTCGGACAATCAGATTCTAGTTTTGGCTCAATCTTATTATCCACGTCAGGTGGCCTGTAACCAGTCTCTCCTGGCATGTTTCCATTAACTTTTGGCTAGTTCCGCCTACTGGACATTTCCTGTTAGTATTTGTTTAATTGCTGAGCACCCAGTGCTCTCTAGTATCTGTTTCATGACCCTGTCTTCATATGCTTCTTTGGCGTCTGCCTCAAGAAAGCCTTCCATTTCTGAGAAACTCAAACAGCTTCTCTTTGTTCCTCTGACTCTGGGTCTCACTAGGACACTCAAGCTCCACCAGTCTCGTGGAGGCTATGGACAATAGATTTTTCTGTGTATGTAACTATCTGTGTATCTATCACCTATCGATAGATTTATCTATATCTATCATCCCTCTCTTTATGTATCTCTCTGTCTATCTTTCTGTTTATCACCTATCTATTTATCATCCTGAAATGGATGCATTTAAGGCAAAGCACAGGCAGCTATGTTTAAGCCCACTATGCCATCTTGAAATGGCAAATGGATGGAGCTAGAAAATATCATATTGAGTGAGGTAACCCAGGCCCAGAAAGACAATTAGCATATGTACTCACTCATAAGTGGTTTTTAAATATAAAGCAAAGAAAGCCAGCCTACAAATCACAATCCCAGAGAATCTAGACAACAATGAGGACCCTACAAGAGACATACATAGATGGGAAGTAGTAAAAGACAAGATCTCCTGAGTAAATTGGGAGCATGGGGACCATGGGAGAGGGTAGAAGGGGAGGGGGGAGGAAGGGATAGGAGTAGAGAAAAATGTATAGCTCAATAAAATCAATAAAAAATAAACCTACTCTGCCATGTTACTGATACACACACACACACAAACACACACACACACACACACACACACACACACACATATATATATATATATATACTTAAGATGAACAAATACCTTTCAAAAATACTGCTTGTGACTATGAAATCCTCTCAAGGATTGTGCCATGGAAGGGACTTCACATGGATCACTGTTTTCAAGCTGTATTACTTTTCAGTCCTGTGTCTGCCTTATTATTTCAATAGAAATAAAACAACACACAGAGCCTTTACCAAGAAAACATTAAGAAGGAGGAGAGCAAACTAGCAGCCATCATCCCTGGATGCTCCTGGCAATCATTCCTCAGCTGTTTACCTGGACACGTCTCCCTCTCCTAAGGAGCGCTAAGGAAGAAGAAGGTAGAATGAGCACACAGGAATACTCCGGGACATTTCTGTTTTGCCTTTGTCTTCTAAAAGTAACTGAGAACCAAAGGTGTCTCTTAAGATGTTATCAGTGACAATGAACAAATCAGAGCAGCATCAGGAGTTCCCCCCACGCACTTCCCCACTCCGAGAACATCATTATAAAAGTCAGTTATGAAGAGCATTTTCTGCCTAGATTCTCCAACAATCAAAGAAAAACGGATACATAGCAATTAAGTTGGCATATTCTAATCCTGGAATATTTTTCTTTTCTAAGAGATTATAGCTGTTCTCCCGTCTCCTCAGATTAGGACCCAAATCTACCATCCCACCACTTCCTCAAACCACTTCCAGCAGTCATTCCACCAAACAAAAATGCCCACCGTGGTTAAAATGCTTTAGCAATGCAAAATGCGAGAGACTACATGGCTGCTTGGATTCTCGTGAGAAAAATAGGATTCCATGAACTAAAAGGGCTCATCAAACAAAAACAACAAAAAGAAGCGGATGCACAGCCACCCTCCCACAGCCACAGCTGTAACGGGCCCTCTACATTCCATGAGAACATCCACTTATTTCCAATAAATTAACATGATCAAGTGTCCCTACCTCCTTCCGTCTGACACCCGACTACCGCCATTCGCTGCTGCCATGGTACCCCACGCACTCACTGGACCGAGATCTGCCAAATACCCCCTTTCCACATGAGTGTGGACAGAAGCTTGTATCAGGAAATGAGCACAGCTTCTCCCGTTATTTTCTTAGGGTTGCTTCCCTTTTCCTAGGGCTGCAGAAAGGAGTGCTTAACTGATAATTTTAATCCTAACAGCCATAAAACACACGCTCTCGCGGAAAGTTATGGGCGTTCGCAGATGGGCTCCTGCGAGCCGATCTGAGAGAAGTCTTCATAGCTCAAATTCTTTACACACAGCGCTTTGCAACGAAATTAGCCAAATACAGAGAAACAAAACAGTTTTCAAGTTTTATCCTAGGGTTATTTTTAACTTCTGATTTTTTTTTTTTTAAACAGAAAAGAAACAGCATTCGGAATGGAGTTGGGGCTGAGCACAAAACTCCTCTCACAAAGATCTGTTATTGAGCTAAACTTACCAAGAACATCTATAAACATTTTAATGCATGTGGATAAATAGCTTAACTCGTCAGATAACTCAGATCAGTCTTTCCACAAACTATGGGTATTTACATTGACATTTTGAAAACTGCAGTTTATTTGAATGACCAGAAAAGCATGCCTCTCAATTTGATGAGAAAAGCAAGAGATGTGTTTGCAATGAGTTCTTCCGTGTGGGTTTCTCTTCTTAAACTTATACTTCAGGATATGCTTTGCCAACGTCAGAATTGCAAAATACTCAGGAGAGATGGAAGAATCAAATCTGAGTAAACAGTAATTTATTAAAAATCTAGTACTCTAGAAAACATAATGAATTAGAAATTTTCACTAAAAACAAATGACACAGAGCACACCGTAGCCATTTGTAAAAGCAAAATAAAACCCTCCAAACACACACCTCACAGAGTACCAGGATCTTTTTCAAGATTTCACAGACTAAAAAGGGAAATGAAGGAAGGAAAGAGAAAGGCAGTCTCAAAGCCTTCATTATAGAGCAAGAAATCTTCAATGAAGCGTTTCAGGTTAAAACAGTCTAGAAACTTTCTTAACATAGAAAGAAACTTTGCTGATTTTCTCTGCAAAATGTCTCAGAAGAATTGTATTTGGCTAATACTGCACCAGAGAAGGAACAGTCAGCCTGATTCCAATCACTAAGAACCCCAGGGGACTTCAGACAATGAGAGTGCTTACCTGATCTTTAAAACTCCAGCATCCAGATCCATCCTTTAATAAGGCAAATGTGGGTACCTCTGGAAAAAACACGCATAGAGAGAGAAGGTGGGGGGGGGGGGGAGATCGAGCGATTGAGAGAGAGAGAGAGAGAGAGAGAGAGAGAGAGAGAGAGCCAGCCAACCACCCTTCGAGACTGGCTGGGAGTGTGCAAAGCCCCAGCTGACACTCTGCTCCCTCTCCTGGGGCTCTCTGCCTATGAGGCTGCATAGAAACCCAGCCTGGTGCCAAATCTTAATCCTTCTGCAAAATCTCACATGGAGCTGCCTCACCTCATCCATCGCCGCAAGGCCTCTTCCTGCTGTACTTCTTTCTGAAACCATTCATCACCACGGCTGAGCAAATGAGGCTGAGAAAGTCTCAACCTGTAGAGATGGATCCTGCTACATGCAGGGTGATGAGTGTTTACATTAGCCAAAATAAAATGATGTAATATTCAGAATCAAGGGAGGGCTCAGATCCAGAGTCAGGGCAGGAAAGACCTGCTGGGAAATACAACTTCTTCACCGGGGTCGGGGGAATTACCCTTGAGTTATATTAATTTGGCCCCTAATTTTGGGGTCATTTGAATTGTTCCGGTCTCTTTAAGAATATTAGTTTCTAAATAGAAATGAAAACTCCTCTGCTATTCCTACTTTCAGCCAAATAATAATAGGAGAAAGCAGCAAACAGAGCCTACTATGTAGATACGCAAAGAACACAGTATCATAGGAGTGTGGACAGAATATGAGTTCCCAGAGGGTAATGGAGTCCCTACTCTGTCTGTCTCTGTCTCTGTCCCTCCCTCCCTCCCTTCTTCTCTCCCTCCCTCCCTCTCTCCCTCTCTCCTCTCTCTCTCTGTCTCTGTGTCTCTCTGTCTCTGTGTCTCTCTGTCTCTCTCTGTCTCTGTCTCTCTGTCTCTGTCTCTCTCCCTCTCTCTGTGCGTGCATGTGCTTGTGTGTGGCAGAGGTGGCAGGGTGAGGAAGCCAGGCATCAACTTCAGGCGCTGTTCCTCAGGGCCTATGCAGATCCTTGTTTCTTGAGACAGAGCCTCTCTCTGGGACTTGCCAGTTAGGCTGGGCTAGCAGTCCTGCAAGCCCCAACACTGGGATTACAAATGCACAGCACCATGCCCGGCTCTTTATGTGTGTGCCAGGGATCAACTCAGAACCTCAGGCCTTCACAGCACTTTGCTGACGGAGTTATCTCTCCCCACTCTATTTCTGACAGCCCACTTTTATCCATCATTTCAGGGATTTTATGGTCACTGAGTAGGGTAGAACATCAGAGGTAAAAGGGCTTCCATTTCTGTATGAGAAGGGACTTTGAGAGGGCAGGGGAGAACTCATCAATAGCATCTGCTTGGGAGACCAGGTAAAGTCTTACAGCCAGTGAGAGGTTAGCTTGAGGTGGGAAGTCATGGGGAGACTTTTTACAAAACGTGTTATTGATCATAATATTCAATTTTAGAGAGTGCCTGAACGTACCACACAGCATCACCTTTGTGTATGAGTGCTGCCTCTCACTTTCACAGTGACTCTAGAAAGCAGGTACTGTTGACTATGTTCTGCAGATAAAGCAGCCAAAACTTAGAGAAGTATGGTAAGTTGCCACGTGGTGGAACCAAGTTTGCCCGACTGGCTCCTTGGCCACCGCCCTGTATTGCTCCCGCCAGCTTTGTGAGCTGTACAACCACTGTGTGCTCCATACTGGGCAAAGGGACAGTGGGACTTCACAAAATGTGAGACATGTGTGCTTGCTTCTGCCCAAATGCAGATCTGGGGCCCTTGCTGTTGTATCGGGAGTATCCTGGCTCAGTGTTCGTGACCTATGTGCAAGGGATCTGGGGCCCTTGCTGTTGTATCGGGAGTATCCTGGCTCAGTGTTCGTGACCTTTGTGCAAGGAAAGCAAGGCCTCCAAAGGCAGAGAAATCAGAAGCCACATAAATGCACCAACTCAGTGCTCTTCTGTCACGTGCCAACCGGCTGTATGACCTTGGGTCTCAGGACGGTGGGATGGGCTCTAGTGCTCCTTCAGCATAAACATCTCCTGACCCTCTCCTCATCCATCTTTCTCCTCCTTTTCCTCTTCTTTTGGTTAGGGACTGAGCCCAGGCCTTGCACAACCTAAGCACACACTACTGCCAAGCTACACCCTCAATCTTCCAGCTTGCCTTTTTGGCAGTACACGACTTTAAAAGAGGTGACTGCTCCCAGGGACATCAAAGGAACACCGGAGACCAGCTGGAGATGGGGGAGGGGCAGTGGATCTGGAGAAGAAGGGAGATGGGGGACGCTGGGATGAGTGGAGGGAAGGGAAGCTGCAGTCAAGATACATTGTATGAAAGAAGAAGAAATAAAAAAATTTTCAAAATGACTGCTAATTAAATTCTTATATATTTTTTTTAAATTCTTATATTTTTAAGGACAAATGAAACATCACATGAAGTTTCAATCCATATGACATTATTCATTCTTTCAATTCGTATTCATCCAATATGATAATAATAATAGCTCCCATTTAGGATTTGTATTTTAGAGATGGGAAATTTTCATCCGTCAGGAAGTGTTACTGTTCCCATTGCACAGATGAGGAAATTGAGGGTCAGGAATAGGAACTGACTACATAGGGTCAAACACTTGGAAAAAAGAGTCTAGAGAAAGGCCTACTATGTTCT
This sequence comes from Microtus oregoni, assembly GCF_018167655.1. NCBI lineage: Eukaryota > Metazoa > Chordata > Mammalia > Rodentia > Cricetidae > Microtus > Microtus oregoni. The sequence continues at coordinate 22,484,230 of NW_024543071.1, forward strand.
AGAACCTACTGCATTGTTCATTGTCCCAAAAAAGTGTTCTTGTTAGAACAATACTGAGAGGCCAACTTGGAAAGTTTCTTCAAAAACTATATGTTCCATTTTAATAAGCATACATTTTTTGGACACACAGACATATGGTCCTGTCCTCCCAAGGATTCTAAACTGTCGGGGAAGAGAGAGGCAGGCAGTCACTGCTGCAAGAGAGACTGGATGTAGTGTTACCACAGAAGAAAGCACCATGAGAGGCAGTAAGAAATGACTTCAAAACGATCCAAATTACTGATAATTGGCTCAGCAGTGGTAAACACCCAGCCTCAAAGAGTGGATGCAGTTTGGCTCAGAGGCAAGTCCATCAGAGCCAACTCTGGAGAACAAAGTGGGTCATCAAGCTGGCAATTCCATTTTTGGTCACAAGCTAGGTGTGGCTATAAAATCAAACAGTGAGATGGTGTCTCCTGTGTGGCTTGGAGCTGCTGCAAAGGCAGTTCCTGAATGGTGAGTCCAGAAACTGTTTCGAGCAAGGATGTGAGCTCCAGGCTAAAGGTAGAGCCAGCCAGCCAGGTTCAGAAGCACAGGGGCTTCCCCAGCATAGCGTCTGCCTATGTTGGAAACAGAGGTCCACAGAATTACCCGCCTTTCTTAGCATCCTATTGGCAGGTTTGATCAACTTGCTCAGAACTGTGCTCCCAGTATCTGGCAGGGTACATGCATGAGGGTGACTGGTGAGAGGTGCTCAATAAATATTTGTCAATAGACTAAGATCATTTTGAAAGTGAAATTTTTTTGTTTTTTGTTTTTAAACTTGCCATGCTATTTAGTCTCACTTAGATGGTGACTCTGAGCACTTTCCCAGATGAGCATTACGGCCAAATTAAGAATGCATCTGCCAGTTCATTCAGCCAGGCCATGACTTCAGTGTCCTACATATACATGTGACCAGTTCTGCATTCAGGACAAGCACAGAACACCTACCGAAGATGCTATCATGTTGAATCTGGGTAAGACTTTCAACCAAAGGGGCTGACTGGTTCTTCCGTCACTGCCAACTCTGGAACCCAGGCACTCCCTGGGGAATGTCCTTATATGTCAACAGACATGTAGAGTACTCTGTAGCCAGCATGACCTCCTAACATACCTAAGTCTGCAAGAGCTTGGGATACCCTAGCAAGTATCCGGCAAGCATAGACCTACCACATACACGCCACAAAGTGGAATGATGCCTCTGAACCCCCAGAGACACCTCAGAATCACAGAACCCCATCAGTTCAGAGCAGGTCTCAGGACAGTCAAGACAGTAAGGGTTCCCCGGACCTCTGAGGGCAGCTGTTCCCCATTCCTTTCTTCTCTTTGTTCTTGGCTGTTGGCTTGCAATTGGTTTACTAACTAGGAATGAACTGAGATAATACCATCTGGCTACAAGATCCCAAAGAAAAAGGAAAGTGAGTCCCCTACTTCTACTGCACACTATTAAAAGAAGGTGGTATCTCACTGGCCGCAAATCATTGCTGAGCTCCCTAAGCTGCTTCACTTTCTTCATTTTTAAATAAAAACAAGTACAGCACTCCTGAGTATAACGCTGTTAAATGTAAACATGCACATAAGGGACTTAGAGCTACCCCTGGTACAGGGTAGGACCCTAGTATATCTAGCTGTTATTCTAGCCTCCCTGGAAAGGGAGAAAACTCCAGATTATGGGTGCAGAGGGCAGCAGGGAGGCGTGAGCCTGTACGTCTGCACTGATTTACGGTGCCACTCTGTAGCGATGACTTATCCCATTTATGACATGAAAGGATCTGGTGTGGTTTCTATATTAAAGTACCTAAATAACATTTATTTCTATGGGAGATTTTGAGGTCTGAATTATTGGAGAACACCCACAATTAGGGACCACGGCATTTAGCCGTGAAGCGCTCAGCAGATGGAAGGCTAAGTTAAACACCTCAAGGTGTATCACCGATACTGTCTCGCCAGAAACAATGTCAGAATTCAAGAAGAATTGCAAATGTTTTTCATGGCATCAGATTTATAAGTTGCGAGTCTTCAGTACCATGAAACATAATGGACAACATGACCTGTCCCCAAAACCCTTCTTTGATAAAAAGACATTGAAGCATCTTTTCCTTGGCCCAGACTAACACATGAGGTGCTCACATTAAAGTGTTGCATGGGGCAACTGTTACCCAAGTCACCTGTTCTAATGGAAGTAGAATAGCCTGCAGGGCCGAGGGGACAGTTGTCTGAGGACAGAGACTCAGCTTTTCGTTCAGTGATGGATCTCTCTCTCTCTCTCTCTCTCTCTCTCTCTCTCTCTCTCTCCAGGGTCTCTCTCCATAGCCCTGGCTGTCCTGGAACTCTCTATGTAGACCAGGCTGGCCTTGAACCCAGAGATCTGCCTGCCTCTACCATTCCAGAGCTGGGATTAAAAGCATGACCCACCGTTCACAGCTCTGCACTGTGGATGGTGGTAGCGGCTTGTGCAACTGTACTTCTTACCTGAAGTCCAGTTTTACAAGGTTGTGTGTTTCATCTGCTTCTAGTCCTAAAAGCTTTCTCCATGTCCCACAGGTTCTAAGCACCTTGGTCCACAGCCTCCTTCATCTTTCCAACATGGTAGGTGTCTGTCATGAAGACAGGATTTGAACCCACCTGATAGGCTCTACAACCCAAGATCTTAATCCACAGTGCTTTAGTTCCCTGGGCACAATGGACGTCTGCCAGATAGAAACAAGGCCTGTCAATCAGCCGTGTTAGTGCCTCGGCTCTGTTTAAGTAATACACTTTCTTAGGCCAACATTTGGCAAATATCACACAAAGTGTACTTGGGTTTTGGTTTTTGTTTATTTGGCGTTTGAGACAGTCTCACTTTGCAGCACAGGCTGTACTAGAACTTAATATGTAGCTGAGGCTGTCCTCAAACTTGCAGCAATCTTCCTGCCTTAGCCTTGCAAGTACTGAGAGTACAGGTGGGAGCCAACACATCCAGTTTGTTCGTGCTTATTCTGAAGTTCTAAGGTGGTCACCTGGAAAGATGATCTTAAAATGGGGACAGTTGTTTAATTGTGGTATTCTGATGATGGCATCAAAACAAGACCCCCCAAATATATCCAAATTCCATATTTATGGGCCAAACATTTCCAGCTTGTCATTGGACACCACGGTTTGCTATGACCAGGTCAGAAAGCAGAGGAGGGGATGCGGGTGAAGAACACATAGACTGCCCAGGTCCCCAGCCTGATCCTGTTTCTGGGTATTTCCTCTGCTAGAGAGTAACCCTGGACAAAAGGCTTAATTTCCCTGGTCCTGTGGGGCATTATATATAGCAATATCAATAGAGCTGCTCAGAAACATGACAGGTGCATGTTAAAAACTCAATAAAGAGTAGCTAACAATCATGGCAGATGCCTATCTTAGATATCACAATACCAATTCATGGGTAATCAGTAATGCTGACTGTCTTTAATATAAATTACAGTGTTAAACACTTGAGGCAGTTTTCTATATAGAGTATGATTTTATTTTATCCAGCATACACCTTTCTAAACTGGGAGAGAAACTCAGTGTGTGTGTGTGTGTGTGTGTGTGTGTGTGTGTGTGTGTGTGTGTATGTGTGTGTGTTGGGGGTGGTATTTTCCAGGTATGTTTGAGGTCCTTGGTTTGATCCCAAGGCTGCCAATAAATGGAGTGTCCCACCAGCTTCTCCACAGTGTTTTGCAGTTTCTGGTGGATAAATTGTCCACTCCTTTTAAAAATATAATCCTAAGTAATTAGTTATTTTTGATAATTTTGTTCATGGAATTAAAAAATATTTCCTAAGATATCCTTTCTAGGTAGTTCATTGATAGTGTCTACATCCATAATTAATACAAATGTTATTCTAGTCAATGCTTTTATACAGATAAGTATTTTATTTAATAACATTCATTCCCCAAACCTATTATCAGAACATATTGTTTTAGGTACTGTTCATGATAAAAAATATCCTTTCCCTCACAGTGCTGGAGTTTGAACAAAATAATGTAGTCCATGCAAAATCACTTCCCACCACCAAGAAGACCCTGCTGAGCACTGTTCACTGCAGTCCAATGCCCCAAAGTTTCTCCCCAGTCTCTGAATCAGGACACACTGGGTGCTCCCTTAGCAACTGTTCTATTTCCATCCCATGCCCACTGTGAAACGTGCAGCTGGACAGGTTTTCTTTGCTTCAGTTGCTAGGAAGCTTAAGGCCATGTTGTGGCCAAACTCCAGAAACGACTCTGAGGAAGAATATGAATTTACCACATTTGTTTTCCTTTTGCCCTGGTTTTCCCTTCTTTCTGGTCTACCTTGTTTTATGCACATCTTAGTAAGATGCCTCAGCTTTATTAGGAACAGAAGCTGGAAAGGGAGGGAAAGAGGAAAGAAAGCAGAGAGGGAAAGAAAGGAGACTTTTTTCTTTTCTCAGAATGTTAACTTCTATAAAGAGCCATTGTTTCTGAGTTTCCGCTGAGATGTGATTACATTACCTGAGAGAACACTTACACCATCTGGAATAAGAACCATTCCACACTTATGGGGTTCTCTGATCTACTTTTGGCAGGTCTAAATTAAACAAAGTCTATTAGTTTTGCTCAGATGCATTGGAAGTGCTTCTCTGGCATGGCATCAATAACATCCCCTTTCCTTATTAGCAACAGAGAATCTGGGCACCAGCACACAAGGTGGGAAGGGTGAGCTCCTCCCGAGTCAGCCGTGACCAAGGGCCAGAAGCAGCAGAACTCTGACATCTCTCAGATGGGTTTCCATTCAGACTCCATTTCCAATGGCTGTGCAGTTATGCAATGTGGTCCCAGTCACATCACCTGTAAATCCGAGATAATATCCACATTGTTGAGACTGAGGTGGTCAGAGTAGGTGAGAGCTAGCGTGTGGCTGAGGGTGTGTGTATTTAATATTAGTGTTGGAGATACTGGGCAGTGCGATAAGACAAGAAAAAACAAGAGAGTGGTACAAGTACAGCAAAGGCAGAAATACAGCCACACGATTTGGGGAATTACAGCTAAAATAAGTTGTATTTCTACACAACAAAAATATTCATTCCAGATGAATGAAAGATTGAGGTGTGAAAAGAAAAACTTTAAAAATGTTCTTATAATACATTTTTTTGCTGCCGGACAAAGCATAAATTCTTTAGTAAGACATATCACACACACACACACAAATACTGTAAAGAAAAATAAATAAATTAGATCACATTATAACTTTAAATGCTTACATGTTAATAACAGATGATAATATATACAAAGAGAAAAAATAAATTACAGTCTGGAAGTAGCTGTCTATAGCAGGCAGAGGAATAACTGAAATATCGATACTTTTACAAACCAAATAGTAAAAACAATCAAATAGATAATGGATAAACGGACAATTTGCTGAAGCAGATCAAGTAACCAATGAATACAAAAAAAATGTTCAGGATAAAAACAGGAATGAGATTGTATTTCCCATCTGAAAATGGGGTTAAAATGTTTTCTAACGCTATCTACTTATGAACCTTCCAATAACCCATCTAACAATTGTTCGCCTAGTAATTTCTTCTGATGGGAGAGAGAATGGTAAGGAATGGGCCTCTTATCATCTATATCATCTTTATTTGATTAAAAGCTTTGGTTGCTTCTTGTCTCTTACTTTTGGCTTTGTTGTTGTTGTTGTTGCTTTGTTTTCTTGTTTTTTTTTTTGATAAACATGAAGACATAGGCACTTGCAAGTCTAAACATTGGTACTTCGCACTTTGTCCTAAGTTTCTTCTTGATTTCCCAGTATGCTCAGAATTTCACAATGAGTAAACACAAGCAAACAGCAAAACAAAACAAAACCACTGTGTAGAGAAAAGTGCCTATCAATGTCAATTTTCTGAGTGACCAGGTTAGGGCGAGGTTGAGAAGACCAAGAGTGCCCTAGAGAACAGCGTGACTGCCTGAAAAGGGGACAGGAGAATGATGTGAGGAGACACTTTGGAAAAAGCTTTGATTATTATTATCATCAAGATAAAATCCAGTTTTAGACGATATGGTTGAGAATCCAAAGACAAACAGTACTTTCTAGTTCACAAAGACTTACTGGAACTTTGGAATATTGGGATCACGTTGTTTGGATTTAACAGCATGTCAAACCTCACAGGAGAGAAAGAGACTTGTAGAATAATTACAGCCAATAGTCAATCTCCGTGAAGCCTGGGAAGCCTTCACCAGGTATAAAGGGGTGCTACCAGGAAGAGAATTTTAGAAAGGGATCAATGGCCATGTGGGTATGTCTTCCTTAAAGACCAAAGGGCCCAACATAACTCACAAGCCTGAAAGACCCTTGGTAAGAATTAAAACTAAGCCAAGAGAGAGCAGGAGAACTGAGCTAGCCAGCACACACTTCATTGTGGTGATATTTTGTTTGTGTGCTAACAAATAGAGCTTGCCTGAAGATCAGAGGGTGAAGCTAGTCACTAGTCAACCATAGAGGTCTGTACAGATAGACAGGGAGTGATATGGCTGGGAGGAGACAGGAGTTCAGCCCTTTTTAGACTGAGGAATTAGCAAGGCAAAAGCTGGTTGTGGCTTCCTACTTTCTCTCTCTGATCTTTCAGCATTTGCCCCGATATCTTGCTCTGGGTCTTTATTATTAAGACTAATTAGAACTCATGTAACACTTCACACCTAGTATTATGGTCTGGTGTGGGAGAATTGTCTGTGTTCTGTCAATCATGTTTTAAATAAATGCTGATTGGCCAGGCAGGAAGTAAAGGCGGGTCAACCAGACAGGAAGTAAAGGTGGGGCAATGAGAACAGGAGTATTCTGGGAAGAAGGAAGCTCCCTTCCCAGTCCTGCCCAGATCACCAAAGAAGCAGGATGTGACCTGCCCCGCTGAAAAAGGTACTGAGCCATGTGGCTAACATAGATAAGAATAATGGGTTAATATAAGCTACAAGAGCTAATCAGAAGCCTGAGCTAATGGGCCAATCAGTTTATAATCTTATGGAAATTTCTGTGTGATTTTCTTTGGGGGCTTACGAGCTGTGGGAACTGGGCAGGACATAAAGCCTAATAAGCAGGCCCTCATGTTACACTGGTCACTGTGGCAGAGTCAATGGAGTACTTGTTTGAAAACACATCAGTAGACTGGGTTTCAAGGCAGAGTGGAGATGAAATATTGAAGATTTTGCTGAAAACAGGAATGTCCCTTGCTTATAGTTTCTGGAGAAACCTCAGGGGCATCTCAGAACTAGGAACATTTTTCTTGAACACTACAGTCTGGGGCTAACCTGGACATGGACACACACAAAAATTCTTGGGTTGGCTCCACTGGAGAAAATTGAAGATAATATTTTGTACACCTGCAGCATTCATAATGGAAACTGGCAGATCCAACAGCTTGTTGGGATTAAACCAAAAGAAATAAATATATCTGGAAGCTTCCCTAATATCCCATAAAATACAGGCTCCAGGCAGCTCCATTGATGTTTTCTCATTTCAACTTTTGCTTAGCACTGGAGTCTTTGGTGGAAGAGCTTCGTGACCCCAGATTTGTTCCAGCGACTTTTTTTTAGTATTATGATAAAAATATATGCTCAACTAAAATGAAATTTGCTGACTTCCCCAAGTCCAAGAACAAACTCTTTTTTGTTTGTTATTATTGTTCTTTGTTTTAATTAATTTATTTTTATTGAGCTATACATTTTTCTATGCTCTTCTCTCTTCCTCTCCTTTCTCCCTATACCCTCTCCTATGGTCCCCATGCTCCCAATTTACTTAGGAGATCTTGTCTTTTCTATTTCCCAAGTACATTAGTTCCATGTATGGCTCTCTTAGGGTTCTCTTTGTTGTCTAGGTTCTCTGAGATTGTGAATTGTAGGCTGCCTTTTTTTTGTTTGCTTTATGTCTAAAAGCCACTTATGAGTGAGTACATTTGATAATTGTCTTTCTGGGTCTTGGTTACCTCACTCAATATAATGCTTTCTAGAGTCATCCATTTGCCTGCAAAATTAAGATGTCATTATTTTTTCTGCTGTGTAGTACTCCATTGTGTAAATGTACCACATTTTCCTTGTTCATTCTTCAGTAGAGGAGCATTTAGGTTGTTTTCCAGGTTCTGGATATGACAAAAAAAATGCTCCTATGAACATAGTTGAGCACATGTCCTGTGGTATGATTGAGTATCCTTTGGGTATATACCCAAAAGTGGCATTGCTGGGTCTTGAGGAAGGTTGTTTCCTAATTTTCTGAGAAATCAGCATACTGAAATCCAAAGTGGCTGTACCAGTTTGCACTCCCACAAGCAATAGAGAAGTGTTCCCTTTACCCCACATTCTCTCCAGCATAAGTTTTATCAGTGTGTTTTATCTTGGCCATTCTTACAGGAGTAAGATGGAATCTCAGAGTTGTTTTGATTTGTACTTCTCTGATGACTAAGGATGTTGAGCATTTCTTTAAGTATCTTTCAGCCACTTTAGATTCCTCTGCTCAGAGTTCTCTGTTTATGTCTGTGCCCCATTTTTATTGGATTATTTGTTCTTTTGATGACCAATTTCTTGAGTTCTTTGTATATTTTGGAGATCTGCTCTCTGTCGGATGTGGGGTTGGTGAAGATCTTTTCCCATTCTCTTGGTTGCCGTTTTGTCCTGTTGACCATGTCCTTTGCTTTACAGAAACTTCTTAGTTTCAGGAGGTCCCATTCATTAATTGTTTCTCTCAGTGTCTGTGCTACTGGGGTTATATATAGAAAGTGCTCTCCTGTGCCAACGTGTTCAAGTGTATTTCCCACTTTCTCTTCTATGAGGTTCAGTGTGGTTGGCTTTATGTTGCAGTCTTTGATCCATTTGGACTTGAGTTTTGTGCATGGTGACAGATATGTATCTACTTTCAATCTTCTATACGTTGATATCCAGTTATGCCAGCACCATTTGTTGAGTATGTTTTCTTTTTTCCATTTTATATTTTTTGCTTCTTTGTCAAAAATCAGGTATTCATAGGTGTGTGGATTTATACCTGGGTCTTTGATTCAGTTCCACTGGTCCTCCTGTCTGTTTTTATGCCAGTACCAGGCTATTTTCAGTACTGTAGCTCTGTAGTAGAGCTTGAAGTCAGGATTATGATGCCTCCAGAAGTTCCTTTACTTTACAGGATTGTTTTGGCTATTCTGGGTTTTTTGCTTTTCCATATGAAATTGAGTATTGTCCTTCTGAGGTCTGTGAAGAATTTTGCTGGGATTTTGATGGGCATTGCATTGAATCTGTAGATTGCTTTAGGTAAGATTACCATTTTTACTATGTTAATTCTACCTACCCTTGAGCTTGGGAGATCTTTCCATTTCCTGGTATCTTCTTCCATTTATTTCTTCAAAGATTTAAAGTTCTTGTCATACAGGTTTTCCATTTGCTTGGTTAGATTTACTCCAAGATACCTTATGCTATTTGTGGCTATTGTGAAGGATGATGCTTCTCTGATTTCTTTCTCAGCCCATTTATCATCTGCGTAAAGGAGGGCTACTGACTTTTTTGAGTTAATCTTATATTTTGCTACATTACTGAAAGTGTTTACGAGTTGTAGAAGTTCCTTGGTAGAATTTTTGGGGTCCCTTATGAAAACTTTCATATCATCAGCAAATAGTGAGAGTTTGACTTCTTTTTTAACTTGTATCCCCTTGGTCTCCTTTTGTTAGCATATTGCTCTAGCTAGGACCTCAAGTACTCCATTGAATAGATAAGGAGAGACTGAACAACCTTGTCTTGTTCCTGATTTCTGTGGGACTGCTTTGAGTTTCTCTCCATTTAGTTTGATGTTGGCTTGCTGTATATTGCCTTTATTATGTTTAGATATGTTCCTTGTATACCTACTCTCTCCAAGACCTTTGTCATGAAGGGATGTTGTATTTTGTTGAAGGCTTTTTCAGCATCTAATGAGATGATCATGTGGGTTTTTCCCCCAGTTCGTTTATATGGTAGATTACACTGACAGATTTTTATATGTTGAACCATCGCTGCATCTCTGGGATGAAGCTGACTTGATCATGGTGGATGATTTTTCTGACATGTTCTTGGTTTCAGTTGGCCAGTATTTTGAGTATTTTTGCATCAATGTTAATGAGGGAGATTGCTTAGTAATTCTTTTTCTTAGTAATGTCTTTGTGTGGTTTGGATATCAGGGTAATTGTAGCCTCGTAAAAAGAGTTTGGCAACAAGAACAATCTCTTGAAAGAAATTCTATGTTAAGATGATTTTTATTTTCTACAAAATTTAATAGCCATCAATGTAGAAATATTAAAACTGTCTGCCCAGTGGTGGATGAATTGCAAAACATGGGCATGGATGCAGCCCAAAGAACTACAGCCTGGGGTTCTGACTCAACCCAGGTAGGTTTTGCGTTACTCAAGTCTGGTCCCCCAAAACCTCATTTTCTTAAATATAAAACAAAACAAAACCCAAAAAACTACCTCTCAGAGAAATCAGGTAATTGTGAAGGCCAGATTTGGGAATTTTTATTAAGGATGAAGCACTGTAAGTACTTAGTATGCCTTAGCCTTGCCAACATTTTAAATAAGAAAGAGATGCTTCTCAAGGGTCATTTATGAGTCTTGGGCTGTGATGTGGCATTCCCCTTTGAATACTGTGATTACCATTAATGAATAAAGAAAGCTGACTTGAGCCTATAGCAGGGCAGAACAGAGGGAGGTGGGGAAAACTAAACTGAATGCTGGGAGAAAGAAGGCGAAGTCAAGAGACGCCACATAGCTACTACCAGGAACAAACATGCCGGAACCTTAAGGGTAAGCCACAGCCACATGGCAATACACAGAATAATAGAAATGGGTTAAATTAAGATATAAGAGTTAGCCAATAAGAAGCTAGAGCTGATGGGCCAAGCAGTGATTTAATTAATACGGCTTCTGTGTGTGGTTACTTTGGGGCTGAGCAGCTGGAAACAAACAAGAGGTCTTCCTATAACAGGGATGGGTGCTAATTTGCATAGAAAACCATAAGACAGTGGCAAGAAGGGTGACCTGAAGACTTTACCATTATCAGCTTCTGAATTAGATGAAACTCAACCTGAAAGGGAGATTTTTCTATTTTGTTTATTGTAGTGCTGGGACCTACTCCAGGCAGCGACATATGATAGGCAGGTCCCCAGCCTGAAGAATTGCTGAAAACAAAAATCACTAAAGTCACCAGTGAGTGCTCATTTCTACCTGCAAATGGATTCTAGGGATGAAATTCTGCGTGCCACTGCAGTACTAAGTTCTTGGCGTAAATATTTCTATATGAATTCATTTATCCCATAGTAGTGCTTATCAAAAGCTTCAAAATCTTTAAAATTTGCTTTTCAGATTTAAAAAAAAAATCAGTGAGGGACTGGTTCCATATATTGTCTAATACTCCTATGAGAGACAGAGGTGATGGCCCATAGCCAAACACATTAATGTTTTAAATTATGTTTATAATTTCCTTAAATTAATTAAGAAAACCTGTAAGCTTACACATTAAATGCAATAAAGACCAAAGAGACCTGGATCAGCTCTAACCAACATCTGCCACAGCAACCCGTGTTTACTGTGAACTTTAACAACCTCTGCTTCTAGTACTTTTGATTTGAAAACTGGAGAGAGAGCTAGGATGCAAATATCATGTTTATTGCTGTTATTGTTATTATTATTGTGTGTGTATTGGAGTGAAAGGGGAAGTCAAAGGACAACTTTTGAGAGTGGGGTTGCAGGGATCAAACCTTGGTGGCCAGGTTTGTGCAGCAAGCACCTCTATCTGCTTTATCTATGCCTCTTCATCTTCCAGAAATAAAGTCTCAAAGTGTACAAAAGCAGAAGGCAGTGTTCACTGCAACATTGGTTTTGCTGTCACTGCCTTGGGAACAATAGTGACATACAACCGGTGAATGTAGGACACAAGCTCTAGAGTGCCATATTCTGCATAGCAAAGAATGCGGCTACTAGGCCAGGGTTCTTCAAGCTTGGCTGGAGAGGTTAGGGCTGGAAATGCTCAGTTGTAGAGCTGACCTGACATTGTAGGTGAGCAGGTGGCCTCTGCTCACCAGGGACGAGTAAATAGCACCTGCCAGCCCAGTTGTGGTGGCCAGAAATGTCTCCAGAGGTTGCCAAGTGCCGACGAGGGTAAAACCACCTGAGCAGGAAGGAGCCAGAACTCATCACTTTCCTGCGCAGCTCTGGACCTGCTTGTAAGCAAAATGCAGCGCCGCAGTTACAGCGTGGTTTAGAGGGAACTGTGCATGGTAAATATATATGCACAGAAAAAATTGAATATTCACATACCGTGTACTAGGCAGGAGCACATCTGGACGGTGAGGAGACTGTGAGAGCAGACGTCCCTTTATTCCTTATGCATTCCTATACTCTTAGGAGTGTTTTATTTTCAAAACCATGACACTTATAGAAATAAACATGATGTGCACACTGGTGCTAAAAGTAATGTCTTAAAACTGAGGGGAAAGTCTTTGAAAATGCTAATAGTCAGGTCAAAAAAAGCCCCCACTCAGCAGTGTCCGGTAAGGCCCACAAGAATCCACAGCTGCCAAAGGCTGCCTCAGGCACCCTGGCCTCTAAGAGGTTAAAAGCACCACTGGGCCATCAGACTGGGGGATCTGTTCAGGTCTGACTGCCATACTCTAAACTGTAGCTCTGGACTTCTCCCAAGGATTGTCTTTCTTTTCTTCTCTCCCGGCTTTTCCTTTGAGGGAGAGACCAAAGCAATCCTTCTAGGATTCAACTGAAACACTCAGTTCTATTTCCACCTACTGGTAGGAAAAAAGACAACAGCTCACTGCACTTCAGGAGGGACAACAGGACCGGCAGGGATGCAGTTTCCCCTGGTGTCTTTTTAAGGGCTCTCCTGGGCAGGAATGGTAGCAATTTAGAACGTAGGTAGAGAAAAACAGACTCTATGTTCTGAAAGACATGGATTCCACTCTCAGACTTTAATCATTGGCCTCAAACACCCCATTCACCCTCCCTGCACAGCTGTTTCCTCTCCCGTAAAGCCAGGTCCTAACGCCTCCATCTCCTAGTGCTCCTGGAAAAACCTAAATGAGTAAGCATTCAGCTTGGCTCAGGAAAGGAGCACCAACTAGTCCTGCTGCACAGTGAGTCTACTGACTTCCACCCATTTGCAATATGGAACCGTGAGGCAAAAGGTGATGCTTCAGAGGAAGGGAGCTTGGCCAGCAGGATACAGGTTTGGTGTGGCCCTCTACTCCAGGTCATGATGCAGGCCCCTTCGCATGCCCAGCCTCTGCTGCTTCACTCAGGAAGCGGATAGCACCTGCTGTCCCAACAGAAATGCTAGCATATTTGTCCCATGACATGCATGTTTCCAGCCAGAGATTCTGAGTGTTCCCTTTACTCCAATGGAGGTAGGCTTAGCTGGAAGCAGCTGGATACCAATGCTGCATCACTGCAAGAGACAGCCAGGCTTCTATCCGGAACGAGTAGTCAGCTTTCCACGTGAATGGCTCTCGCAACCCAGTTATGGATTCGATGCCTAATTTTATACCAATTATATTTTCTCAGGTAAAGCAGCATGAATAACAATACCTCAGAACAGAAAGAAAATTCTAGCAGCCTGGTGCTGTAAAGACGATTTGCTGCTGCTGTGTGTCATTAGTTTCTGTCGATGGGAAAGGATGAAGCTGTGTCTACAATGTGATGGACGATGGATAAAACAGGTTTGGGCTGCCCTGAAGGGGTTCTGAATCCAGATGGAGAAAAGGTCCCCAGTGTCAGCATCTCGCAAAGTTGTCAAACAACACGCTACAGCACCTGGAGAAAGGCGGAGCTCAGCTGAAGAGGGAGTTTGGGAAAGATCTTGCGCGGAAGGTTTCTGCTCCAGTTTTTCTTATTAATATTTTCTAAGTTTCTTTTTTTTGCCATTAAAACATTTTTTGAGGGAGAGAGGGAGGGAGGGAGAGAGAGAGAGAGAGAGAGAGAGAGAAAGATAGATAGATAGATAGATAGAGAAGAGATAAAAAGAGAGAGAAAGAGAGACAAGTGTGCATGCCAAGGAAACAGAAGGAAGGAAGCTTTTCTAAGTTTCTTAAACATTATTCATAGTTATCATAACCATGTGTGTGTGTGTGCGCGCGGCTCATGCAAGCACATGCCACAGTGTGTATGCAGAGGCTGGAGGATAATTTTGGGGAGCCAGTTGTCTCCTCCCACATGCTGAGTCCAGGGGTCTCAACTTGCCCTTATCCACTGAGCCATCTTGCCAGCTTGTTCCATTCTTGAAAGACAAAAAAGTTAAGCAAGCCAAGAGAAGAAAGGGAAGAAAGCAAGAAGAAAAGAGACCCACAGGGGGCAAGACCGGAAGCTGGGAACTGACTTAAAGGAAAGCGTATGTCTAACAGACCCCGTGCTGTCAAAGGATTCATTTTCTACTTGATAAGAAAGGACTAGAAATTACTAATATAATTGCCTCACTTGGTATTCTTAGAAGTATTCTTTAGGAAAATCAGTGCTACTTCTGCAAAATGGAGCTGATCGATACAAAATTGTGATCTGGGGAAGTGGAGCAATTAGCATTGAATAAACTGACTGTCATCTTCTAAAGAGGCTCATTACGAAGTGGACATGCTAGAAAGATGGTATTGTAATGTAGTTGAACAATTATATTAAAGCTGTCATAATGCCCATTTCAATTTCTCATTCAATAAACTGGCACATAGAACAGCCTCAGCTAAAGTAAAACATGGCCAGGTTGACTAAAGCCAAGATGTGACATGAACAACAGGGGATCTTTTGTATCGCGTGTCACTTTAGCTAGTGGTGATGCCCGATGAAGGACTTTTAGGTCACATCTGAACTCATCAGGACCAAGCTGTTATGATTTGTTATCATAATAATATTTGTCATGGGTGCAGTAGACAGACCACAGCATCAAATGCGCCTAGCAGTGCCACCCCTGACTTAAAATCTTCAAGGAGGCCGGCAGGAAGAGTAGATAATTTAATTTCAGCCGGTTCCTAGTTATTGAGAACTGGATATTTCTGACATGTTTTGTCCTCTTCATGGTCCTTTATCCACTCTTTCTGGACTCCTCTCTCCCCAGGCACATCTCCTGTTCAAATGACCATTTTCTGTCCATCATCCAAGAGCTAACACCAGACCCAGTTTTCCTGAAGCCATTCAAGACGAGCCCCAGTCCTTGCTGAGCTCCGCTTAGCCTCAAACATACCACATTCATATCCACAAGTCAGTTATTTGTAAGTAAGACCATATCTACCACAGAAAATGTAATATAAACATTGGTCGGTATCCTAAGCTAGTGCGGGGAAATAAAGGTAACCAAGAGAAAGTTACTGCACTGCTCATTTAAAGACAAACTATACGGACTGCTTGGGGGTAAAGGGAACTCCACTCAGGAGATGGTTAGGGTTGTGAGTAGAACTGGACATGGCGGGGAGAAGATAGAGCAAGGGAAGCTGAGTGTTCCCTGGAGCAGTGGGGAGGGGAGGGAACTCTTGGTGCCATTGGACAGAAGAGAATCTGTAGTTGGAAACGTTGGGATGGTTGGGGTTGTGTCCTGAGGGAAGTAACCAATGGGCATCCACACATCCAACCATTGCTGCTGCACAGGGAAAGGGATACCTTCATGGTGAGTTCAAAGAGGAGAGTCACCTCCTGGCACCAAGTCATATTTACCAAGCCCTCATTGCTAGATAAGAATCCGAGACAGAAAACTTAGTGCAATGCTAGGAATTCAATATAATAAAAACAATACAAACAAGTGTCATTGTTGATGCTGCAAGGGAAAAAAAAAAAACCTCACTTATTTGTTCAAAAGCAAAAGGTAACAGATGGAAACGTAGGGAGATATCTGAAGAGTTCCTAAGCTTCCACCACAAACTTAGACATCGGCAGGAATCGTGCAGCTATCAAAGGGTGATATGAAGGTAAACTGTGAAGACGAAGGGTCCTATCGAGTTCAAGAACAAAACAGAACAACAGCATCAAGATAAAAGGAGCAACACACTTCAATCTCAGTATCCATGGGAATCGAGGAAGAGAGTTTTAGCCGTGTGCCCAAGGGAAAAAGCAGTAACGTCACCCCCAGGCAGTAGCTCCTGTGCCCTAGTCAGCTCTGAAGCAGCCCTGTCCTTCTCAGCCACATTCCAGGGACTTACTTCCCTGGCTCCTCAAAGAAATACAATGGATGAAAGAGAAAAAAGACAGAAACAGGAGGGCAAGAGTGAGGATAACAGAGAAGATGAAGGCAACACGAGGGATAACAAACAGAAGAGGGAGCAATGGTGGGTGAGCCAGAAAAAGACAGTCTGGGGTCTAGATTCGCGAGTGGGGAGAGAGAGAAAGAAAGAAATTGGACTACAGCCATATACACAGGGCTAAACACTGTATGCTGGCAGTAGAGGTGTTAACTTTACATGCCTGACAGGATGACTGGGCTGTCTGATCTGGGCAAGCTGCTTAGGTTCCCTGCACTTCACCTGGTTCATCTGTGGAATGGGCATGGGGACATGTCTGACGTAAGGGACTGCTCATTCAGTCCCAGCCGCCCAGATTAATTACAACACTGCTTGACCAATAGCTTAGGCATATTTCTGGCTAACTCTTACATCTCAAATTAACCCATTTCTATTAATCTGTGTATGACTATGAGGCTGTAACTTACTGGTAAGGATCCGGAGTTCTGGTGTCTTCCTCCTTTGGCAGCTACATGGTGTGTCTTTGACTGCACCTACTTTTGATATCCTGTCTGACTTTACTTCCTTAATAACCAATGGTAACAATACATATTCATAGCATACAGAGAGGAATCCCACATCACATGTCCTTCCGGATTTGTGGGCAAGAGTAAGTGACAACGGTGTGGAGTGTTCAGCAGGGTGCCTGGTATGCACCATAATAAAGGTGGCCATCATGACAAAAGGATAGCTGTTAGCCTGTGTGATCAAAGGAAGCTTTACAGAAAGAGAAGGTCATAAAGTCAGGCAGGAGTTCACTAAAAAAAACAAAGGGAAAATTGAAGCTGAAGGAGAAGAAGGTACAGGAAATGGGAGACAGCACTCAAGCGACACAAAGCTGTGGTTCTCCAAATGTGAGGCCCAGATGGAAGCCTTCCAGTCGCGACAAGCAGCGGAAGTAGCTGGGGGAAATGCTTCAGGTTATAGAAGGGCTTGGAAGTTTTGTTCAAAAAGGTGTTTATCTGTGCCATTGTGTGACCTGCTGAGCACACTTGGGAGGCATCACTAACAACCTTGTAGCTAGGTAACTAGAGCCTGGCCTGAAAAGAGAATAAAAAAAAAAGAGAAAAATGCCAGCCACTTGGGATCTCCCCATGTAGCTCCGAGTGGTCTTGAACTCAAGGATGCTCCTGCTTTAGTCTTCTGGGCTCTGGCTTCTCAGAGTACAGAATCAGGCTTAGCCTCACTGGGATTGTACCGCAGTCAGTCAGCCCACATTTATTAAGGCAAAGACAGAAGCTTGCCCTCCACTAACAACAAAATAAGCACCTCACACTTAGCCTTTCAAAACAAGAGAAAGCAAGGTGGGCCTTGGGGGGGGGGGCGGCATGCCTTTAATCCCAGCACTCTAGAGGCAGAGGAGGGCAGATTTCTGTGAGTTCCAGGCTAGCCTGGTAAGCAAAATGAGTTACAAGGCAGACAGGGATACACAAAAAACTCTTTCTCAAGAAGTCACCAAAACAAGCAAACAAACAAACAAAAAGCAACAACAAAAACCCCTGTTTTCCCTTCCTTCCTGTCTTCCTTTTTGCCAAGGGAAGGCCGTGTAGCCCAGGCTGGTCTCAAACTGAATATGTATGCAAGGCTGACTGTGCATCGAGTCTTCTGTTCACTATTTTCCAAATGTTGTGATTATAGGTGTTTCCCTTCATGCTCTCAGCTCAAAATTAAAGATTTCTGATTGGTTTTATGCCATGGATTGTTTGAAAATTAGGTAAGGGGCCTGAGGACATAGCTCAGTTTACAAAGTACTTATCTAGAACGCATAAACCTGTGTTTGATCCCCGGCACCACATATATCTGGTGCACACGCCTGATTTCAAACTCGGTAGGTAATAACAGGAAAATCAGAAGTTCAGGATCATCTTCTCTACATAGTGAATTTGAGGCAACCCTGGGATATATAAGACCCTGTGTCCAAAGAAATAATTAGTTAGATAAGCAGATATATTTTTATTATATCGTTTTATTTCATTTTCACAGCTAACAGTACATACTGATGTCATGGATTGGAGTTGAAGCCTATGGCCACATAGTTCCTCTATCCTTAGGGACTGGTTTGCTCTAGTAGGCATGTTATTATACAATTCTTTCTTGGAAGAAGTCTTACACGACGAAGGACAAATTCTTCCTTACTAGTCACTTTAAGATTGCCATGGAAGCCTGGTTGGTGGTGGCAGACGCCTTTAATCCTAGCACTCAGAAGGCAGAGGCAGGCAGATCTTTGTGAGTTCAAGGTCAGCCTGGTTTACAAGAGTTAGTTCCAGGACAGGCTCCAAAGCTACAGCAAAACCCTGTCTCAAAAAGCAAAAAAAAAAAAAAAAAAAAAAAAAAAAAAAAAGATTGGCATGGAATGCTGAATTAAGAAGAACTTTATTTCCAGTGTGTTTGGGTAATGTTTAGCATCCTTTATGGAGCTGGAGCCCTAGATATGGCTTCTGTTCTGGCTTTGATTGGGTCCTATTTTCCACCTTGTAAGATATACTCCTTAATCACGGTCATCAGGATAAATGAGTCTTATGAGGACATTCAACATCCAAACTACAGCATCTCGGGCAGGTTTTGGGGGAAGTTTGACAGTTGTCGGGTGAGTAAGAGCAGAACATGCATTCCACACACTGGAGGCTGTATGAGCAGAACATGCATTCCACACACAGGAGGCTGTATGAGCAGAGCATGCATTCCACACACAGGAGGCTGTATGAGCAGAGCATGCATTCCACACACAGGAGGCTGTATGAGCAGAGCATGCATGCATTCCACACACAGGAGGCTGTATGAGCAGAACATGCATTCCACACACAGGAGGCTGTATGAGCAGAGCATGCATGCATTCCACACACA
This sequence comes from Microtus oregoni, assembly GCF_018167655.1. Classification (NCBI taxonomy): domain Eukaryota; kingdom Metazoa; phylum Chordata; class Mammalia; order Rodentia; family Cricetidae; genus Microtus; species Microtus oregoni. The sequence continues at coordinate 22,503,319 of NW_024543071.1, forward strand.
GGAGGCTGTATGAGCAGAGCATGCATGCATTCCACACACAGGAGGCTGTATGAGCAGAACATGCATTCCACACACAGGAGGCTGTATGAGCAGAACATGCATTCCACACACAGGAGGCTGTATGAGCAGAGCATGCATTCCACACACAGGAGGCTGTATGAGCAGAGCATGCATTCCACACACTGGAGGCTGTATGAGCAAAGAGACCGAACAAAGCTGTAACCAAAGAGCCAGCCTGGGACTGGAGAGCCCCTGAAGTCTGCACAGAGGCTCCATGGATGGTCAAGGTGGGAGAAATCCTGGGTGGAAACCACACTAACTACTTCTGTTTGTATGACCTCACTCCTCCAAGATACACAACCCCCCTTCTGCTGTTCCATGAGCTAGAGACCGACAGATTAGCCTTCACTAAGCTCCTTTGCCGGCATAGGTGTGGACACTGGCAGGAGCTCAGAGGAAGAAAGCAAGTGGAGGAGAATTTTGCTTCCTCTGCTCTTTCCCACCACTGGTTTTGAGTCGAATGCCTCTCTGCACTAATCACAGGTCAGATGTCTTTCTAGACAGGAACTCATTCCTCTTCAGGCCCCTTGGTGCCAGCCTTAGGACATTACCCTGAGGACACTACCGTGACCCTCATTTGTTTTCTGCATACTGCCACACCTCTCAAAATATCCACTCCACTAAATACTCTTCAACTCATCCATTTTGATGTTCCACATATGCCCTACCTTGAACATTTAACAGGGGATTATGAGAGCATTTCCCACAGCCCTTTCTGACTCATAGTTGGAGGACAGTTGAGGAAAAGAAAGATCAAAGGCAGATCTTTATAAATAACACATTCCAAATGGTAGGGGTATATGTGTGTGTATATATATATATATATATATATATGTGTGTGTGTGTGTGTGTGTGTATATATATATATATATATATATATATATATATATATCTCCAAAGACAGATCCAGTAGGTCTGGAATAAGAGCATCTTTTAAATCAGGACTAAAATGTCACGGTTGTTTGGAAATGCTGACCAGTGTCTTTGTTGGGATCCACACAGATGAAAGGAATGGGGAAAGAATATATGAAGGACATGGAAGGACACAGAACCAGATAGAGGAAGTTTAGTTTCAAAAAAACCAAAGGACAACTCTTCTTTGCAGGTGGACCAAGCATGCGTGTAATAAGGTAGTTAAAGGATTTCTGGCTGTCTAAACTTCAATTTCCCACCCGAGACTGAAGGGGAAAACTAAGGGACACATGGCTGAAGTGACACTGGTTTATACATTTATTTTTTTCATGCTGTATTGTTATATGTTTTTGTATATATACAAACTTTCCACATACACATGCATATACATAAATATATACCTTTTCTATATTGTTGATGTTACAATAACATGGGTTTTGTATGTTACAGTGTAATAATGATGACACTGGTTTATAATAGTCACTGTTGGACTTGTGATAGAGAATGAGAGCTATGGACATTTTCAGACTTCTTGATGGAACTGAGATGAGACTTTGGAACTATGGCCATCTAAGAACTTCTGCCCTTTGTCTCCAGCAGTGCTCAGCAGCATCCGCATAAAACTGGAAGAGAAAGTCGTTCAATAGATTCCTTATGGGAAGGTTGCAGAGCAGGCACAATGGAAAGAAAAGGACACAGGATGTTGAATGTGTGTTGTATGCACAGGATCATGGGAGTAGTGGCAGGAAATGAGAGCATCCCCTCCAGGGACGAGGATGCTGTCCTTGGTCCTGAATCAGAGGCCCAGACAAGAGCATGGCCATTGGACTGTGAAGTTGGGAGTGTGCTGGGAGGTGTTTCCCTGCCTTCCCATAACACTTCCACCATTTCAGAATGAGGATGTTCAAAGATCCTGCTCCCAGACCTACAGTACCAAAATGGTCTGAATATGGGGCCTGCAAGCTGCATTTAATCATTTGTAAGGATATAATTTCAATAGTCACAACTATTACTTAGAAAAGTAATTCAGTATTCCCTGAGAGTTTTCCACATGCAGAAGATTATGCTAGTTGCAAAGGACAAAGACTTGTTTTAAAGACAGGGAAGACTTGTTTTAAAGACAGGGAAAGTCTATTGCTAAGTGAGGTCTTTATTTTCTTTGAGACAGAACACCAGAAGATCCTTTACATCACCATCTCCTCCCTCCCCAGTGCCTGCTAACCTTGTAGCTGCTCTTTGTCCCCAGGCTCACACCATGCCCACACAGGCATTTGAGGCATCTTTTTCTCTCTCTGTTCTGTTTGCTATTATGCAACAGATGAACCTGGCTTCCCTCTCAGCTAGGCAGAGTACCACCCCTTTCAGAAAAGAAAAAAAAAACAGGACACTGCAAGGTAGATGCATGCTTCAGTAGTCAAAGGAGGAGAAAAGCTGGACACACTAGTTTTTAATGTCATAATGTTGTCTAGAAAGTCCTCAAGAAGAGAAGGAGGCTGCCTCAAAGGTTTCATCAGTTGAAGGATCCTCTCCATAGATAACTGTCTCTAGGATTGCCCCCTTTGTTTCCATAGCAACCAACTATCTTCTTTGTGGTTCAGACTGGCTAGTCTTTTCTTGAAGGATTAAAAACTCTAATTAATTTTAAAAACCATTCGTTAAAGGCCTTCTTTTATTTTGGATAGCCCCAACAAAGTTCTGATTATCACAGAGATAATTAAATCTGGCTTGCTGCCTTTGAAGAATTGCACAAAATCATGGGGAATGCAAACTGTGCATCAGGCTTTCTTCCTGTCACCTGACCAAAGCTCGCAGAAAGGCCAGATGTGGTGCCTAACACCTGCAATCCCAGCACCCCAGCACATGGGGGGGCGGGGGAACAGGATGGCTGCCACAAATTCTAGGCTGGCCTGGTCCATAAAGAGAGTTCCAGGCTAGTCTGGGCTATACTGTGACACTTTGTTTCAAAACAATAACATCAAAGCACACAGTGAGGTATGTGGAGGGGAATTTTGTTTTTGAATATATTCTATGTGAATATAGAACTGGAGGTGGGAACTCAAGAGCCATGTCTCTTACCCAAAAAGAAATAAAAGCAGTGGTAGCATGAAGTTTAACATGTAATGCATAAAGACAAGAGTAGGCCAGGCACGAATGTGGAACTCGGATTAGAAAAGAATTGTTTCCCTAGTTAGCAAGTGTCAGAAACAAACAGTGGTCCCAGAGCTGAGAGGTCATAAGGTACATACATCAACAATCCAGTGCAGCCCAAGAGTCATGGTTAATAAAACACAGAAAGTCATATTCCAGTGACCAAAGGAGACAAAGTTCCAGAACTCACATCAGGTAAAAGCAGGTCAAGTGAGGAAAGTGGGATGACAAACAAAACCATGACGAGCAACCTTAAGAAAAAAAGCTAAAAGACCTAAGACTGGGTGGTGTCCCTGAGGATGCTGAGTGGGGACTATATACATGGGAGCCATTTGCCTTCAGAAAAGAACAAGGGATGAGGGGAAAGTTTTCAGATCTCCTTGAAGGAAGTTAGAGACCAGACCATGAAAAGCGCTGGCCTCCCACCTCAGACAATGTAGGGGTTCTCTCAAGACAGATCAAGCTTCAGCTAAGGAGCTCTTCACTTCCTACTGCAATGGTCTTCAAAGTTCCTCAAGAAGCATGAGCCCACAAGGAAGCCACACAGCCACAGCTGCACTCAGTACTCCTGTCACATTCCCCTATTTAATCTCTAGCATGTCCATTGTCATTGATGGAAGCTTTCTTTTGGGGCAGAGGCCCAGAGAGGGTAAGTAACTTGTCCAAGATCACTCCTTAAGAAGATGATGAAGCCAGGACTAGCGCCAGCTTCCACAGTCAAGAGCAGAGAGAGCATGACTGCATACATGCACACTACTCAGCTCACTCTCTCCCCTCTTACACAGTTTAGAACCCAAGTCTAGGAATGGTGATGCACCCACAGTAGACCATATCCTCCCACACCAAAAAACTTAATGACACATGTGCCCACCGACCAATACAATCCCTCATGGAGACTCATGTCTTCCCAGGACGTTCTAAATTGTTGAGTTAATAATTAAAATGAGTTAGCATACTAATTGGCCTCTGATCTCATCAATATCATCACTCCAAGTTAGAGACAAGGCAAAGATAACATGGGGCAAGGAGACATGGGTACAGGTAGGGAGACATGGGTACAGGTAGAGCAGTCAACAGGCATGATGTAAAGAAAGATCGGTGCTCAATCAAATGGATGCAGAGGCCTCCAACTGGGTCCTCATTCACTTCTCCATTCCCTAACTTGTCTCCCCACTCTTCTTCCTGCACCTCTGGCTTTTGTTCAGCCCATGCTGATCTTCCTGGAACACACCGTTCTCTTCCAATCTCCCTTGACTTAGCAGCAGCTGCTGCTGTTTCTCATACTACAGAAACCTCACGACTACCACTTCCTTGTTTTCTTGATTGTTGTTTTTGTTTTTTGAAATACAGTCTCTCTATGTAGCCATGGCTGGCCTGGAACTTGCTGCATAGACCAGACTGACTTTGAACTCACAGAGATCTGTCTGTCTCTGCATCTCCAGTACCGGCTTTAAAGGCGTGCGCCACCTATGTGTCAGGCTCTATTCTAGGTGTTAGTTGAGGATGACAGCGATGAGATATGGCAATACTACAACAAGGATTTCATCCTGTGACAGCCACAGGGAAGAGGTCATTCAGTTATCCACTCCCAGGAAGGCGAACCCTGACCATTCCCTAAGAAGGCAGAGCTTCCACACACAGAGACAGTGAGATTCGAGACGTCTATAGTTAGAGCAAAAGTGCCATACAAGAACGGAGCAGGACAGGATAAAGTAATGAGAGAGACAGACCTGTAGAAGGTGCTGCCAGCAGAGAAACCCTTTGAAGAGAAGAGGCTGAGGCAGAGGGAGGGGTGAGGTAGGAGGAGTCCAGGTAGGAAGGGACCGTACCAGTTTGGGGTCTGTGCTGAAGGCAGTAGGAAAGAGGGTCTGCACATGGAGGCCAGGGAAGAAAGGAGAAGGATTCGGGGGATGGGAAACTAAAGGAAGTGCAGACACCCGACAAGATGGGTGTTAGGAGATCTGGTAACAGCATTGCATGTTTTCATGAGGTTCAGAAGTCCGGTGTTGAGAGTCCTGTGGTGATTCATGTGCTTTCCTGGAACGGGATGTGTTGCCAAGATCGGATGCAGAACACCGTGGTCTGGAGAGTGAATTCAGAAATGATTGACTGTTGTTCAGCAGCCAGCTCAAAATCTGAGAAGGATCGTCCAGAGGCGGAAGGTGGACACCAACCCCCAGAAGGCCACGACACTCAGATTTTCCAACTTTTGGCTTAAGGGCTAAAAAAGATGCCACTGCAATCTAAAGGAAGGCCAGGAAACCAATAACTAACACAGACTGACAATTCCATATCTACCAGGCTCAGTAGGAATTGGGATGCACTCAACAAATTCTCACTGAATTCTCCCATCAGTCTGATGGGGAGGATGCAAGATGCGCAACCATTTAACAGAAGAAAGACTTGCCGAAGTCAGCTCACAAGCAAGGCATTTGGGACCCAAACTCAAGTCATATAAATCCACTGCCTACACCCTGAACCCACAGCTCAAAAGGACGGAACGCTAACCTACAGGCACTTAGTATCAGGATTTTTGCGTATTTGTTAACTATTTTAATGCTTACAACTCTGAGATCTATTCCTCCAAGGTCAAGAATTTGCACAAGGGCACATGACCCTGAAGAGGCCGAGCCTAGATTCCAGCCTAGAGAGCCTGCCTCAAGAGTTTGCTCCTGGTTCTTGTGCTGACCCTGTCACATGACTGTCCTTCCACATGGTGACATGGGAGACATAGAAAACTAAGAATTAGGCTCTACACTTTAGTTTTTAATGTGCTGCACCTTAGATATTACTGGGGGCTGGTGACATACTTGGGTGGTTAAAGCCCTTTCATAGTGTGCACAGGGGAGATATGGGCCATTTCTCTTAAATACATCACCCCTGATATCCTCACTTCCTTTCATCTCCCCTGTCACCCCCTCCACAGTATTCTCCTCCCCTTCCTGATCGCCATGTCTAGGCCATCCCTCCTATGTAGCCTAGTCTTCTACTCAACTCAATTGCTAGCACCAGAAAAATAAATAAACAAGATAAATGCACAGAATCAGGCAAAACTTTTACTTCTTTACTCACTTGAACAAAAATAATAACACTCTTGAGACTATCATCTTTCTTAAATTTTATTGATTTTATGTGCATGGGTGTTTTGTCTACATGTGTGTCTTTGTACCCCATGGGTGCAGACTATCATCTCCCTTACATTTTACTGATTTTATGTGTATGGGTGTTTTGTCTGCACGTGTATCTGTGTACCGCATGAGTGCTTAGTGACTTTGGATTCCATGGGACTGGGGTTACAGATGATTGTGAACTCTCATGTGGGTTCTGGGAATCAAATTCAGGTCCTCGGGAGGAGGTAGTGCTGTTAACTCCTGAGCCATCTCTCCAACCCCAGACCTATCTTGAGAGCAACACTAAAAGCTCAATTCTCATTGGCTAATGACCTTCTCTCAACAAGAAAACAAAGCTGTGTTATCACCATGACAGGAGCCTCAATCTGTTACAAAACTGACTTCTTGAGCTAGTCTCGGGGGGGCGGGGGGGGGGGGGGGACAAGACTGGGTAAGGTTGCTCACCCTGAAACAAAACTAGAAAACAGGTTTTCCTTGTACCATGCCACCCGAGCATCCGGCACCCTCACCCATGGCTTCCTCCCCACCGAAACTGCAGAAGCAAGTTCTCTGCCATTCCCTCAGTCACACGGCAAAGAAACACACAAGTTTCGTAAAAGCTGAAAAGGGGCAGAAAAAAATAGTCTAAATCCAGTCATTGTGCCCAGGCTCACGCTAGCATTAATATATCCCAGCTGCAAAAAATATTTCCTACTTTGCAATCAGAGTCCAAGAGTTCAATATAAATTCACTAATCCTTGTAATTTTCTTGTAAGGCAAGCCACAGAGTACTCATTTCTTCAAGGCGCAAGGAAATGAAATCTTGCCAAGTTCACAAAACTAAGAAACAGACATTTAAAGTGAGGGAATCTTATTCCTGATACTCTTCTTTACTCTTGGTGTTCGTTACTTTCCCAATAACTACAGCTTCAAGCATTTCCATCTGTTCAGTACATTATCTAGTTGAGTTTTCCAAACTAATGATGCTGCTGTCATCCCTCTTCACTGAGTTCTGAATGCGCGGCAAGTGTCAGTGTCGTACACACATCACCACTCATGACTTCGGGAAGAAACAGCACCACCGCATCTCCACATTGCACAGGGCCGAAGATTAGACAAGCCGTGTAACCTGACGAAGATCGACACACACGGAGCCTCGATCTCAGTGCCACGTTGCCTCTTATACCCACCCAAGCCCTGACCTACATACTTCGTGTAATCATTAACACTATGAAAATCAGAGAAGTGACTACAGGATATTGATTTTTAGTTGCCTTTTTAAAAGGCACACAAAATGCATACGTAACCCTTGCACTATAACTTGACGTAGCTTAATCAAACCCAGTCACTTTCTTCAAAATCCGTTAAAAAAAAAAAAACAACAACACATCAAAGTCAAAGTCATCAAGGAGCAAAAAGTGAACACCACTGAAGAGTCAAAACAGGGACCAGCCATATATTCACACACAAAAAGTAGATGGATAAATTAAATAGAGCAAGGAAAGCAATATGAATTGCAACATTTTGGCAATGTAATAAATCCACCCTTCAACAAGATGGAAGTGTTAAATGGTGAACAAGGACAGCTGTCCGTCCAGTATAATAATAGCACACAAGTATGTAGGATCAGCATCCACTGCAAATAGTTTCCATACATGAAGCAACTATGTCATTTTCTCAGCCCCACATCTGAAGGTGTTCGTGCAACCTGCCAGTTCCACCAGGCTTCTCACTATCCTATGAGACTTCAGCATGCCATTGTACCTCTGCACACCTCTTTTGCAGCCAAAAGCACATGGCTGGGTCTTCCTTCTCTCTCCACAACAGACCTCATGAATAGCATGACACCACAACCCTTCCTCTGCATTTCTACAGACGCCAAACTGGTATCTGGACCTCAGTGCCAGTCTCTGAAGTGATTCTCTTTTGGTGGAGGTGAGCCCTGAGTGTTACAGCCCAACCTCTTCTTGCCCAGCTGCTCTGTTTCCTAGTCAGTACTATGCTATGAGTGGTTACCTCAAGCCCCCACCCTGCTGGAGAGCCTCGGCGGTCATGTCTCTTCTGCCATAATGGACTATGTCCTCCCAAACTGTGAGCCAAAACAAACCTATTCTCCCAGAAGTTGCTCCTTTCAGAACCTGTATCACAGAGGCAAAAAACAAAAACCAAAGAAACAAACAAAAAATGCAAATCCTCCTTAGAGGTAAATGTGGCCCTGAGTATCAAGAATCTATACCTTTCAATCAGACACTCTGCCTCCACTAATTTCGAAGAAATAACTATAGGTGCAGAGAGATGCCTGAGTTCGGGAGCAATGCAGTAGGGTAAAGACAGCAACTGACTGGGAAGGGGAAAGGGGAAAACTACAGGGTTGGATTTAATGCTGGTTCCTCTTTTTCTGGAGTAGAGCTTAACAAGGAATGTTGAACAGCTCTCCGTTCACAGAACTTTCCAGGGAGCTTGCATCTTTAACTTTGGGCTTGGTTTAATCTTTGCTGGGGAAGATCAGCAGGGCTATGGCCATCCACAGCTGAAGCTAGAAGCTATAACTGCCCCCACTTGTCTTGCGAGCCTCCTTAACTGTGTCCCAAGACCCTGAGACTCACTGGTTTACCTGGATGAGCCAAACATTTGTACTGACTGTAGGAATCTACTCTTTCTCAATCTGCATTAAAGAAGTTTATAAATCTGAATCTCGAGCCTGAATATATAATTTGAAATGTTTACTAGAGGGGCTAGGGAGATGGCTCATTGAATAAGGCCTTTGCTCCACAAATATGAGGCATTTAAATTCCCAGAATCCTGGTAAAACTGGCTCTGTGTCTTATCATAGTGTTCACAGCAGGACAAGAGAATCTCCAGTTACACAAACAAAAAGAGAGCCTGACTCAAACACGGTAGAATGCACTGACACCCAGGGGGGCCTTATGACCTCTACATAAACACCATAGTGTAGGGACACCCACCCTCTCATAACTGCCACCCCCACCCCTGCAACATACATACACCACTCATAGCACACAAACATTAAAAATTAAAATAGAAGTCATGAAAATGACCTTGAGAGTAAAGTGGACTACCTCTGTTTACCAAGAATCCTTGCCATTCCAACCACATTCAGACACTAGAAAACTGGCTGCTACTACTCGGGCTAGACCCATAGTAGCCCTAATTCTTGGTTGAAACACCATCCCTATCTGCCACCCTCAGTCGGCAACTCTGAGAACAGCTCTAAGACAGAGCCCTCACCATGGAGAGGCCAGGACCCAAGCTTCCACCTCTTCATTCCTAGCGCTGTCCTATTTAGTAGTCTTTCTTGGAGACCTGCTACCCGTAAAGCATGCTGGGAGTCCAAAAGCGAATGTGTAAGAACTGGTTATTCTGGCCAGAGGCTTACAGTTTAAGAGAGGCGACCTACATAAACAAGTACCATGTGGCGGGGTAATGATCCCCGAGGTGCTAAAGATTGTTCACTTGTTAAACCAGTGCGCACACCCTGCCGCTCCAGCATAGTCCTCAGTACTGGAAGTACCTGAGGCATGCATAATAATAATGGCAATGGTTCGATTCTGCAGAGCAAATTTCCACCTGCCATGTGTGCAGTTTCTGCAGCTCTCTGGTCCTCAAGATTTCCTGGATGAGGTGTGATTTTCATCCTCCTCTGATTGCAGGTGAGAAAAACAGGGAGATCAAGGAAATCAGCAGCAACTGCACTGTTGCAGTTAGCGGGACAGCCAGAAGCCTCAAGAGCCCAACCCCTGCGTGCTTGCTAGACTGCCTGTGTGACACTTGCCCTCACCATGTGACAACACCAAGAAATAAAAGTTCTTCCAGCGCTGTTCCCTTTAGAGATGCCCCCTGAGACAGCGCACTGCCGTGGAAGACTTAGAAACCGACCCGGAGTGACTCACTCACGGGCAAGGGCAAGTGGCTCCTTCTGGCCCAGCATGTTTCAATTTGCAAGCACAGAATAAACGTTTAGTTATGGAGTCAGAGAATAATAAAATAAAAATGAAAATGAATCCCTGGGGAAAATAATATGAATCACACCTCACCGCTGGACGTCTTCAGTCTTCAAAACTCGCTGTTCTTAGGTTTTAAGGCAACTGCTAGTTAACTAGAAGCAAGACACGTTCATTCCCCTTATTCCCAAAGTGATGATTAACTCTGCAGCCCAAGAAAAAAAGACACTTTGGATGTCCTTACCTTTTTTTTTTAAATTAAATTTTTTGTTTTTTTAAATTAAAAAGAGAGAAAGGGAAGGGGGGAATTGTCTGCCTTTGAGCTTAAGGAAATAAAATACCAGTGTTTAAATTGCAATGCAGCGCCTGGATGTGCTTTTACCAGCACAATCCCAACCTTCTTCAGAAACATCTGTAAAAGAAATCACTCATAAAAAACACTCCACGGCAAATTTTACGATCAAGAAATACAAACTAACAGATTTATAGTGTGCACCTCGCCCTTCCTTCACTCTCTAAGAAGAAAGAAGTAGGGAAAGACAGAAAAATTGCAGTTATCTCTTTTTAAGTATTTATTCCATCTTCAAAGGTTAAGATCTAGGGAAAGGAAAATAAAAGACTAGCAACAATTGCGCTTTGGGTGTCATGGAAGCTTTGTGCCCACTGTAACCAAGCAACACTGAGGTGCTAACCTCCTTCCTCATCCTTGGGCCCTCCCCCACCACACTCCTGACCCCGGGTCACTACCACACTGACCTTCAGGCTGACACTGCAGGGAAGCTCTCTGTGCAAGGCATTATTAGGGACAGAAAGAGTTATCGAGTTAAGTAAGAAATATATGGCTCTTGATCAAACCTAAAGCAGAAGAATTCGTGGGGGGAAAACCAGAACCAACAAACTTCGAGAAGGACAGGAGTCCAGAGAAAATAAAACAGGAAGAAACTATTCATTTTAAAATTGTATCCAATGCTCTTTTTTTTATTTTATTGTTTTTACAAGAAATGTGTATTACTTTGGTGGTTTTTTGTTTTGTTTTAGGCCCCCTCCCCATAACTGAAGCTTAGAAAAGAATAAAAAGCATTTACCTGAAGGTGTGTAAGGGGCAGGTCTCCTGGTCCACAGCCCGTCTATAGGGAGTGTCTGGCTAATAAGAATGCTATTGTTACGCAGATTTAGCTGACCTCAAGAGCAGTGGACTGTGACCAGGTGTAATCCTAGCACTTAGGAGGCCAAAGCAGGAAGACTGTGGATAGGAGACAAGCCTGGGCTACAGAATAAGAAACTATCTGGGAAAACAAAATGAATGAGAAAAAAAAACAACAACAGCAACAACAAAGTCCCCAAGAGGCTAGGAATGTTGCTCAGATAACAACGTTTCTGTCGCATGGGCTGTGTGGAAAACATCACCCAAACAAAAACCCAAAGGTGAATTTAAAAATAGCCCCAAGCTAGCTGTATGTACTTGGCCCCAGCATATCCCAGTTCTGCATCCAACTTTAGCCCAGTTATGACTAAATTCTGGAGTTGTAGCAACTGTTCTGATAAGGCACAAGTGGGACCCTGGCAGGTCCGCTGCTGGTGATGGCTGTGGTGGGTATCTGATCATTTCATCAGACGCATCTAGTAAGTTCTGGGGTACACAAGCTTATCTCCAGAGTTTCTGCAATGATGGTTCTTGCTGGTGAGGATAGTTTCTTTTCAGACGGAACTGTTTCTCTTAGGTGAGTTACAATGATGATGTCTGACTCAGCAGATCCAGGCTGATAGAAAAATTGGAAACCATTGCTCTCACTCATGAGCAACTGGGAATATCTTTGGCAATTTCAGTTTCTTCTAAGTGACTCTGGGAGTTGTAGTTTTTGGTTGGGATTTTTTTTTTTAACCTTAACATTTTCTAATTTAGTATATCCAGATGCCTCGTTCTGTGGGGGTGAAAATTATGCAAGTTGAACATTGACCAATTTACAAAGACCTTTTGATTCTCAAAGTACCCGAATAACCTTGACAAGTTTCCATCGTCCTATGGCATCTTATGACATTTAAGTAAACTGAGTGAGTGTGTAGTGCTTTCTTTTCTTCTCAGTATCCAGGCCATAAAACAGCAATGAACGACTAAGCAGAACACATCCGTCATTAGCAAGCGTCATTTTCTGCATCACTTCATGCTGTGAGTCTGGCACGTGCCTTCTCCCAGACGATGGTACAAATGAAAGGTGGCAATGCCAACCATCATGTTGACTTGAATAAACTCTGGGAAGCTGTTTATCCCTACATCTCCTTGAGGATGACTGAAAAGAATTCAGTGTCTACATGCTTGGGAAAACCTAATTGAATGCCTTCTTGCAAATATAGCCAGAGTCTGTCAGTTCATAGTTGCTAGAAAATAAATGTTTTAAAACATCTTTTCTTTTGTGAGTGAGTGCGTGTGTGTGTTCCAAACACACGTGTGGGTGCCAAAGGAGGTCACCAGGTATCCTTCTCTATCACTCTCCATCTTATTCCTTTGAAATGGAGTCTCTTACTGAATCTGAAATGAAGTTTGTAGCCGCCGAGCCCCAGTGATCCTCCAGTCTCTGCCCCCCACAGCACTGGGGTTACAGTTTTTGTGGGATGCAAACTCAGACCCTCATGTTGACACAACAAGTATTCTTGACCACTAAGCCATCTCTCCAGCCCTCCAGGACTTTTGTTCTTGCTAAAAGCCTTCGGAGGATTGCACTTGAGAGATCAACTCACAGGGGACAAGTTTAGATGCCCAGCAGATAAGAACTTGGAAGATCCAGGATTCCTTCACAAAAGGGTGGGATACATACTTGGACTTTTTAAATGTCCAGGATCTTAAGTACTGGAGTGACTAGGGTGTGACAGGAAGAGGGGGTTCACTTGGGCAAGCACTTAAAGCTGCCAGAAAACAGACTAGCACTATTCAAAATACCCCCAAACCAACATAACCCATTGACTATCAACAGAAGAATAGATTAAAAAGTAGAATATTCATGAAATGGAATAGGCAGTCGCCATCAAAACACATAAGCTGCAGGTGTGTATCACAATATGACTGACTCTCACAAATACAGTGCAAGGGACTCACCAAAACCCACCCTTGCAAAGTTCCAATGAGTCCACACGTTTGCAAGCAGGACTGGTTACTTTTGTGGCTGGGAGAGAAAGTGATGGAGAGAAGCAAGCAAGAAATCAAGGAAGACTCTGGGGTGTGAATGTTCCGTTTGCAGGGTTTGGTCCTGATGAAATCAATCAGTGTTTAATTTGGGAACGGCTTTGACCTTTATACTTTTTACAGCTCATGTATGCTTTTGTAGGTGTGCTGACTTCCATAATAATTTAAAGACTGTGTGTGTGTGTGTGTGTGTGTGTGTGTGTGTGTGTGTGTAGGGCCAAGAACGATAATGACACTTCATAAGGAAGCTGCTAGGATTTCTCCTGTCACTGTCACAGTGATGGGTAAAGCCCATACCCTAGGGCTGGGAGCTTGGAGAAGGCCCATGCATGCATGTAATCTGGAATAATAATTCAGGGACTGGCATGGCAGATGAGAGTTACAAAATGGGCATTAATATAGAAGAGAAAACACAGATTTGTGCCTTCCACTACATACAATATTAAGCATCCCAATAGGTTAGGGGATTGGTTGTGAAAAGCAATGTGTTAAGCTTCTTATGGAAAATGATTATATCTTGGACCGCATTTTTGATTATTGTGCTATTTAATATGTAAGTTACATTGCTATACATTAAATAAAGCATGGCTTTAAAGGAAGATATCAGTGGTAACAACGCGCTGAGCTTCAGAACTTGCTCTCTACAGTCAGTCTATGTGCTGGAATAGCAGTCAGGTTACTGAAGCATCTGGACAAGTACAGCAAGCAAAAGTCATCACACAGCTGCAAGGCAAAGATCCTCCACCGTGTTTCAGACATCAGGATGGCGGTCTTCTTGGTTGGAGACACTGCTGTGGCGATGACACACAGAATAATCGTGCCTAGTGTTAGGGCTTCCAAGCGAGGGACTAAGAATTTTATTTCCATCCACTTCTAGTATGGAAAGGAATGAAGATAAATTTTCAGGTGAGTCGCTGCTATTCGAAGTCACGCATCGGCAGTAGCTGTTTTTCAAGATGTCTATTTACGTATAGTTGTGTTCTCAAATTCAGTGAGGAGTTTGAGATGAGGGAGATGTACTAGATGAGGGGATTACTAGATGGGGAGATGTACTAGATGGGGAGATTACTAGATGGGGGGATTACTAGATGTCAGGATTACTAGATGTCAGGATTACTAGATGTCAGGATTACTAGATGTCAGGATTACTAGATGATGGGATGATTACTAGATGGGGGATTACTAGATAGGGGGGATGTATTAGTAGGCGAATGTACTAGCTGGGGGAATGTACCATATTGGAGGGGGTATTAGACAGTTCTCATTTTCCTTTTCCCTGTCAGTATAACCACAAGATGTAGCCAATTGTATGCTTGGAGCTGAAGTAGCGATTAGGTAATACTGTGGCATAGAGGTGGAGATTTTACATGTGTGCAAATAATTTAAAAAATTATTCTGATATTGTTTTGGATTTTATACTTGACTCAATGTGAAAATCATCCTTAACATGGTCACACTAAAATGGTTGCCAGCTATGGCTTGAGATTTTATATGAGTGCCTACAGATCAATTCTCTAAAGATATTTTCTTCAAGCTGTCTTATTTTATAAATATAGGATGCATATTGAGACAGGATTCCCATAGCGGAGTGGCAATAATTTCATTTGCTAGTAATAAGCCATGTAAATAAACTCACATGCTTCTGGCATTAAGAGGATGCATGTGGACGCAGCATGGCGTCTCGGGGGCAGCATGTGCCGTGGGCAGCATGAACACTCATCTGTCATATATACGTCACCTCCCAGTTTGCAGACTGAGTTTTCAAGCGCGTCTCTCTGCACTTGGGCCCCACTGTGATTCATACTTACCTCACTTTGTTTGTTTGTAGTTGTGGTTTTTGTTTTTGTCTTTTGCTCATAAAGCAAACTGTAACGAGCGTGAGTGTAGACATTAAGAATCAAAGCAAAATAAATTTAACAGAAAGAGTAAAGACTATTTTTCCTACTGTCAGCGTTCTGTGGTTGCCTGAAGTTCTTTGTGAAGTCTAAGAGAACACTAACTGGCTATCCGACACCAAACATATATACAAATGACATTAGACAGACTGAGAAGACTATATTTACATATTTAGGAATACATCTGTATCTGCATACATGTATATTAATGAAAAAGGAGGCCATGAATTTGAGAGAGAGCAAGGAGGGAAAGATGGGAGGGTTTGGAAGAAGGAAAGAGAAAGGGGAAATGATATAATTATAAGCTCAATAAAAGTAAAAGAAGTAGAAAAAAGGCAACTTAAACTGAGAAAATACTAGTAATATATGCAAACAAAAACCAGATAATGATAGCAATGTATATTTTTCAAACCATAAAAAAATCAACAAGAAACTTAGGACCCACAGAAAATGGACCAAATATTTCACACAAAAAGGAAGATGAAAACATGAAGATACAGTAATTCTCATCAAATCAACCATAGGGAAACACTTCTCAACCTGTTGGCAAACCTGTAACAGGTCAGAGAGCATCACGTGCCAGAGAGGGTACTGCTATTTCCTACACCACTGGGGAGAACAAGGGTTATGTGGTACAATGATGTTAGAAAACACGGCCCTGCTATCACCCAATACGCGTATACCCTGTGTTTCAGCAATTCTAGTCCCTGGAAAGAGAAAATTTGGGGCCTACTTACCAAGCAATATATTAAAGAATGTTCGTGGAAGGAGGGCTTACATTTGTAAAAGTATCTAACTATTCATCAGCTAGAAAACACATGAGGAAACTGATATATTCACACAAATGACTACAGCAATACAGAGCAGGGCACATCGAAAGGAAATATAACGTGCTTGAAAAAGCCCTGAAAGATGGCATGCACTCTGTCCTTATAGAAAGTTAGAAGTAGCTAAAATAAAACATCTACAGTTTTGGGCTGGCGAACTCACATAAAAATGAAGCCCTTTGAAGTATTACTTCAGTAGCACGCATTACAAATGCATTGTTCCCAAGAGTGCCCCTGGGTAAAACTTCTTGTTTGGGACAGTAAGGAGATGAGAGAAACAAGACTCACACAGTGGTACCTGGGATGGGAGAGGCAGGCAGATGTTGGGAGAGGAGAACCGTGTGTCTCGATGCAGACTTGCTGAGGTCCAGCTGGGCTCAGGGCAGTGAGCTTATGGGGATTTGCTTATACCACTACTCAAAGCCGCCAACTGCATAAACGGTAGGGCTGCTTGTTGCCTCACATCAACAGAACTTGTAAACAAGTTTTTGCGAGTGCAGAAGGAGAGTTTTATATTGGGTGCTCGAAAACAAAGCAGGAAAATCCCTGCTCTATTGGCAGTAATTGCATCCCTTCAATTTTTATGTGAAGCAGTAAAAAGTGGAGGAGGGAAAGAAATGGCTCATATGGAATGGCCAAGGGCCTCCGGAATCAGAATCAACCACACAGACTCGCTCCCACCAAGGGGTTTTTTGGGGGCTGGGGTGGAACATTCTGGCTTCTCATGGTGGAAGAGACAAGAGCTGGTACCATCTTCTCCAGGAAGCTTTCTCAGACGGTACCAGTTCTCTCGAGGCTCTCACAGTGCTTTGAGACGATCTACTACAATGTATATGATTCCATCACGGAACCCCCTGGAGAAGACTGTTTACAGGGAGGTGACACAGCCTTGTGGTTCAAACTGAGCTCAAGAACCAGAGGAAAATGTTCACACCATGCCAGATATTATAAGAGATGCTTCAACTTTTAAAACCACTTTTGCAAACAGATGTTAACATTTAACATATGAAAATCTATTTCCTTCCAGCAACCTTTAAGAGAGCCATAAAATGATTACACCCACCTAGAAATAAACTGAGACCCAGTGAGGTTAAGGAATCTGTACTAGGTCCCAGAGTTGTTAAGGGCCAGGGCAGAATACGAACCTAGGCATATTGGCTCCCAAGCTTACAATCTTAAAGGCTATGCAACTTCAGGCTCTAAATAGCATCACTTCAGCTCCACACATGGCTCAGGAATAGTGTTTGGTATTCTTCGCCAGAATAGGAAACTGGCTTGAGATCAAAAAGGGTGCCAGTACCAGCTCCCAAGATGATGCTTGACCAGACCTGGACAAGACTATTTTGTCTTACTTTCAGCCTCGGTTTCCTTCTCCACAAGAGGAAAGGTTAAACTCACTGGTCTCAAGGGCTCTTCCGGTGCTGTCTCATGTCTTGGCTCCGTTCTTTGCAGCCCAGACAATACAAGCTCTTCCTGGGCCAGGTCTAGTCTCTCCTGCTGGGCTGTGTCTCACATTTGGCTCTGCTTCTCATAAATAGGAGAAAAAGAACAAGGGAAATAATCCCTTGAGAGATTGGGAGGGATCCCTTCAGCTGTTTTACATGCCTTGGAGCACTGGAGTCGTCAGCCAGAGAGCAGTAACTGCCAAGTCAAGGATGGAAAGAAACTAGACTAGGGGGAGAAATGAACTCACAAAACCTGGCCGCACTCAGAGTGAAGGACATCTAAACGTTCTTGAAGCCCTGACAGCGCTGTTGCCAGGAGATGAGCCAGCCCTGCAAAGCACAGAAGGCAGAGAACGGAGGCTGCGCTCGGTTAACAGGGTGCTTGCCTACCATGCACAAAGCCTCGGGTTTGATCCCCAGCACCACATAAAAAAAAAAGGTAAAAAAAAAAGGTAAAAAAATAAAATAAAAAAAAAAAAGGTGTGGTAGCCTCTGCCTGTGGTCCCATCACTGGGGAAGTAGAGGTGGGGGCGTAAGAAGTTCAAAGTCATCCTTAGCTACAAACCAAATTCTAGGTCAGCCTGCCAGACATTCAAGCCTTACAAAAATACTCAAAAACAAATAAGCAAAAAACCATCCCGGGCACCCCCCCCCCCCCACCAAATAATCTCATGAAGGTGGGACATGCTGTAAAAGGCAGAATGAACCAGAAAAAGCAGGACAAATCTGACAAGTGATGCATCAACTGAGCTACTGATGCTCTGGAAAAGACTGGAAGAAACTGGAGAGAGCCCCCCACTGCCGCAGTAGCCCACGGTGAACTCCTCCTTAGCTGATGCAGCACATAGGAATCTATGGACCTCAGGAGTCTTGAAGTTGTGGGGTTCAGAACTTGCTGACACAAACAGAGCATCTACTGTGTGGCAGATGGCACCACAGTTCATAGTTTTATCCTACTATAGAGTTGAGGCGATAGAAACCAGATTTTTATTCTGGGTTTCTCCGGCACTGGTGATGTGAACTCCATCCAGTTACTTCACCTGACCAGGGCCTTCCCCACCCATAAAATGAGCAACTGAAATAAAGGAGAGCAAAATTGTGTTATTTACAGGAAAGTGCAAGCAACTGGACCTCATCATGTGAAAGGAAACCGGCCCGTCAGAAAAAGACACATTCCAGATGTTTTCTCTCAAGTTAAATTCCAGGGGAGACTTTGTATGCAACTTAAAAATTAATAGAAATAGATTAATGAAAAATTAAAACAACAAAACTTAGGGAGAGGAAGGGACAGGTAAGTACGGAGGAGACAGTAAAACAGAAGAGGAGAGAGAGAACAAGAACGGACATTGGAGGGGGTGAACGCAGAGAAAGAACATTATTTGTGCTATAGAAAGTCATAATGAAACACATCACTTTGGGCATTAAATATATGCCAATAAAAAGTGAAAATAAAATGAGGAGCTGATTAAGTTTGTGGAAGATAGCCTTCAGCTAAAAAAATTCTATAGGTTATAGTTATTAAACACTTATTTTATGTTCACCAAGAAAAGCAGGTGCTGGGCCAGTTGAACTTCTTTCTATTTGGGGCCATAAACTCTCAATGGGATCCACTATGCTGAGCATGGAAGAGTTGATACCAGGAGCTGCAGCTACAGTCTTTGCCTTGGCAGCTTTTCTAATTCTGTTCCATGTGGTGCTACCCCATGACCAAGCATGGTGAGGCGTGTTGTGCCCTGTGTAAAGGTATCAGCCAAGGGAGGTCAGGGAAATGGACTGAAGTTCCAGTTTCCCCAGTCCAAGCCAAGGTGTAATATTGGGTTGGAGCTGTCTTTGGACTGTCCATCAAGGAAAATTAATAGACAAGACTGGAAAGCTCTGGCCAAGCTTGTATTGAAGTTCATGTTGTATACAGACCTTATCATTTAACCTTTGCTCAGAACAGCCCCACAGTTCCTTCTTCCCCCTCCAACCAGTTGGTAAGATACCCCAACACAGCCAACCCCGTCCTTTAAAGACGCTGCAATGACGACCTGACCAAGCCACCCTTACCCTGGATGACAGACTAGCCTGTTACAAAAATCTCACCCCAACCTCAGAGGATGAAGATGTTTTGCTTAGATAGCTTAAGCAGAAACTGGGGGCAGCCTTTCAAGGTGACCCTGAAGAAGAAGACACCCCTGGGTTAGTGGAGACACACCTTCTCAGATGTACTTTATCCGTGCCGTCATCTCCACATCTCCTAATCATGGTAGCTGCTGAGTGGATTTGGCAAAACCGCCAGCACGGAAAACTGGTAACACTCACAGAGATTATTGCTGAGACATCTTCACACACACAGCTGTCCTGAATCACTACTCAGCTTAGGGAATCCGGCTTCTGTTTGTTTGTTTGTCTGTCTGTCTGTCTGTCTATTATTTACTTGTTCATTCATTTATTCATCCATTCATTTGCAGCAGTATCTTACTCTAATCCAGAACTGGAAATCTTCTTGCCTCTGCCTCCCAAGAACTGGAAATAGAGCATGACTGGCCAATCTAGGCTACTCCTCCTCATGTTTCTAATGAATTAATTATATGCACAGTGAGTTAGTCACATTCTTCCCCCTTCATGTTATGATTAGACGCTACTGAAACCACTTGTTCTGGATTTCCTAGTTCATTCTTAATTTCAAATATTTTTTTCTTTTCTCTAAATAACAAGTTACCCCCCTCTTTGTAAATGTGGAAAATATGGTCTCCAGGATAATGGCATTTGCTTCAAAAATTATCATCTATACCACCATCATTGTGCCCATGTTGGGTTTATGACTATTTAAAGAAGAAATAGCTGATCTACCAAGGGTCTAAAACCCAATTCTTACCAAGAGAAAAATAATGTATTTTCTATTCAACAATTTAGAACTCAGATGAACTTTCCCCTTGCTCTGGAGGAGAAAATTTTCAAGGCTAAGGAGTTCCTGGTTGATGGAAGGGTTCACAGTTTGGAAAATCTGAAGCCACAGGGCTTGCCAGCTGCCAGCCTCCTACATGCTGGCTCTTGAGCACGCTGCAGTCACTATGAAAGTGTCACCATTTATAATTTGGTGCTAAATCTCTCTGAAGCTAAGCTACTCGATAGGGTCCGCCTACAAAGTGATTCCGTGTTAAAATATAGGGGTGAGACCAAGTGGGCGTCGGTGATAGGGGTTCCCTAATCTCAAACCAGAACTGAAGCTGCCCATTCAGACCAGGACAAGGAAAAAGAACCCCAGAATAGACTTGGGAGTAAGACTGACTCTGCGCTTAGGACATGAAGGCCAAACAGGCTGTGTCTGGCTTGGCTTTATGCCTCTGCAGAAGTTTTGCGCCCATCTTCTATTGTGCCACACTCTGCAAGAAACGACAGGAGGGAGGTCGCCCTTGCAGGGGGACTTTTGTAAAGCTTGCCCGCTGCCCCAGCACACCCAGGTCCAGCTTTTCTCCTGTCTCCTGACCTTGCAAATGAAGGCGGTAACAAACTCATTGTAAAGGCATGACTTTGCAAAGAGAAGTGACCGAGTCATGTTCTTGTGCCTAGGCCAGTTGGTCGGACCGCTCGGAGATCCTGGAACACTTTCAAATGGCAAAGTTCTCAGTTAAGTTCCCAGCACTGGCGGCCATTTCAGCGTGACCATGAAGAAGCTATGGATTCTGACTCAGATGTGTGTGTGGTTTGGTTTGAACATTGTTCCTGCTTACTTACTTGTAAAATGTGGTAAATGTACTTTACTTCTAAATTACAGCAATCCAGAAAAAAAAAAATCAAGCCTTGAGCTTGGTTTCCTCCCCTTGCTGGCTGAGTCATAAAAAGAAATCGCAGCCGTTTCAATAGCCAACACGCCCCTCACATTAAGAGCTGGTATTGTTCCCCACTCTCCCATCTCATCCAAAGGTCACACCCAGCTCACATTTACAGAGAGATCCCCTGACCTTGTCTAGCTCAGCATTTGCACATTTAATAAGAGAGTAGAGCCCCTGCCAAGGCAGAGGGGTGAGTCGCAGCAGAACTTTCTAGAGGAACTTCTGAAGAGAGGCTGCGGACATGAACTTCAGAAGCAGCCAGATCTGGGATGGGGTCACTTCTTGTTCTGAGTATTCAGTAAGAATGTTGATATCCCTCTGCTCTGACAATGAAAACGATAGCCCCACCAGTAACACTGAATATTCACCATCATCAAGCAATGTTTGCCTTTGTCTGCTTGCATATACATATATATTCACGTGTGTGTGTGTGTGTGTGTGTGTGTGTGTGTGTGTTTCTTTGAGACTGGCTATCACTATGTAGCCCAGGCCTCAAAGGCTCCTGAAAGTGGTGAGATCACCGGCTTGTTCCACCACATCTGGAGTGTTTGCTTTTCGCTACATCTGTGCACTTAGAGATTTGGCCCATGATAAACACTTGGACTTCACTAGTCATCAGGGAGGGACAAGATTCACTCCAGTCATATCTCAAGGTGATGCTGCAGGAAATATTCTCTCAACCCCAAATTAAGGGTTGGGACTTGAGCGAGATGTCATGGACTGAAGGGAGTCTAGAGTCAGGAGGGTACGTGTAGCTTCTAACACATTAAATACACATGCAAATTGTCTTCAGAGTTTCTGACCAGCAGAAGCCAATGAATGCACATATAGCTGCCTTCACTTGTTATACTCGATGTAAACAAAACCCCAGGCTCTAAAAGGACTTCCTTAAGGACACTCAGCAGCTAATGACAGAACTGGAACTGGTCTTGGGTCTTTCCGGGAGAGGCCTTATTGTCAAGAGTAACGGGATTAGACAGTCTCAGAAATTGGCCAAACCCCTTACAAACCCTAAGAACAATCTTTGCAACTTAAAATCACAGTGTGTTGCCCTTTGTCCTCAAAGTAGGATTACTTCTGGTCCATGCAGAAACTGCTCCATAAGGAGGGCAGTGTGTGTATATGTGTGTGTGTGTGTGTGTGTCTGTCTGTCTGTCTGTCTGTGTCTGTATCTGTGTGTGTCTGTGTCTCTCGGTGTGTGTATGTGTGTCTGTGTCTGTATCTGTGTGTGTGTGTGTGTGTGTGTGTGTGTCTGCTGAGCAGAAACAGAACTTTAGAAGGCCTCTTTTCTCTGTCTCCATCTCTGGAAAGCCTCCCGGGGTTTTTACAGCCAGTTGAGAAAAGGAGCCAGAGACAAAGAGATGCTAACATGACCCTTCTTTGTCTCTCTGGCCAAGTCTGAAGAGGTGAGAGCACGATGTCTGGGTTCCTAGGCCTGAAAAAGATCCCTTTGAATTTCAGTGGAAAAACCCCAATTCTGTTCTAGGCAGAGCACAAAATGAGCTACTTTCCCTGACTTTGTCAAGAGGAGGCTGGCTGGCAAGCCTGCAGTGGACCTGGGAAGGAGAGAGGAGAGAGAGAGAGGGAGAGGAAGAGAGAGAGAGAGAGAGAGAGAGAGAGAGAGAGAGAGAGAGGAGGGGCGGAGAGGGGGAGAGGAGGAGAGGGGGAGAGGGGGAGGGGGAGAGGGGGAGAGGGAGAGAGAGGGCAGGAGAGCATAGAAACTGTGTGTCTCTCTTTGTAATTTACAGAGCCGGTCAAGAATGATGGGCAGAGCGCTCACTGCTGGAGAAACTCTAGACCAGGGTGCAGGGTGGCACAGCAGACCCCTGAGAGGATGTGATAGGAAACCCAGATCAAAAAAGGTTGGCCAGGTGTACAGGAGCCTCTTGGCCAGAAAAGACAAACTTCTGCTGTAGAAAACCACAGGACAAAGGCTGTGTTTGCCTTTACAGCGCCCAAGCTCCCCTGTGACAACCTGGAAGCAGCTGTAGACAATATGGAAAGGAATGAGGGTGGCTGCGTTCCAAACGGCTTTATTAAACCTTTACCAGCACGGACACTTGAGTTTCATTTAATTTTCACTTGCTGTGAAATAGTTTTCTTTAGATTTTTTGCAACCTTTTAAAAATGTAAGAGTCATTCCTACGTGTGTTTTAAGACTATCCTTGCCATGGCTTATGGGACCCTGTGGAGACCATTCCTTAACAAAAATGATCTACGTGCCTAAGCCACAGGCTTTCTTAAACCCTTGTTGTGCCCAGGGCTGGGATCAAAGTGAGTCACTTGAGCTACCCAGCATTCAAAATTTAAGGAGGCAGACACTGGTGAATATAAGGTTGCCACCCGTGAGACCTGAGAGCATAGTGCCTCCTTAAACTTTGCATCCTGGACACCTTACCTTGTCCTAGGTGGGCCGGCACCTGTGCTTAACAGAGGGTTTTGTCCTGGAGTAGTGACCTTCACCTGAGCCATTATGGTGCCCTTCTGCTGGTGTGCTCCTTTGCCTGCTGAAACTATGATTTTCCAACTCTTCCTCTGGGAAACACAATTTGCTTAATAGGGAAAATGATCTGTGTAAGAAAATCTCGGGGCAAATGTGGAGGAGAGGATGAAAAGTTGCCCAAATTGGAGTGAAGGGTAGTCTAGTGGACAGGTAGGATTATGGAAAATAACTCAAAGTTAAAGCTATTGCTTGCAGAGGGCATGAGAAAGATCAAGAAAGAGGAGGGACAAAGTGATGGCCAAAGGTAGCATTTAACAAGTTTCACTGGACATTAAAGCTGCAAACCATGTTGGCAACTTTCTCGATCTCTATTCATTGTATCTATACCCTTAACTAATAAATATAGCAAATCATATGATCATAGACTTATATCCACAATATATATAGAACTCATAATGAAAGACAACACAATTTTAAAATGGGCAAAGTGACTGGGGTTGTTCAGTGGTTGAGTACTTGCCTAGCATGGGTGAGGCCCTGAGTATAGTCCTGGGATTTGACTAGACATTTCTCTGGAGAAACACAAAAGGCCAATAAATGCATGAGAAAATGCTCAGAGCCACTATCAGGAAAATGCACATAAAAGCGATAATGAAATTATCACTCCACATCTAAGTAGGATGGCTATTAACAAAGACAGAAATAATAACAAACACTGTTAGGGATGAAGAGATACTTGTGCCTTGTGCATTGTTGTGGGGATGAGGCAGATGCTTGGAGAAACTGTTCAGGGACTCCTGAAAAGATCAGCTGTAGAGGGATAGCCCCACTTTCAACACCTAGGTGTACACTGACAAGAACAGGAAATGTGTGTCCTCACAGATGCCTATGTGGAATGTTTGCAGTGCTGGATATGCAGGTAGGTGCATCTGCCTGGCAAGTCAGAGGCCCTGAGTTCAATCCTAACCCTTCAAAGAAATAAGTTCACAGAAGCACTGCTCATAATAGCCTCAGAGTGGAAAAAGCCTGATGTTCAGCATCTCATGAGTGGATAGAAATAATCCAATGAAATATTATTGCACAATAAAAATCATGAAGCCGGGCGGTGGTGGTGCATGCCTTTAATCCCAGCACTCGGGAGGCGGAGGCAGGCGGATCTCTGTGAGTTCGAGGCCAGCCTGGTCTACAAGAGCTAGTTCCAGGACAGGAACCAAAAAGCTATGGAGAAACCCTGTCTCAAAAATCCAAAAATAAATAAATAAATAAATATATCATGAAGCATGAATACATGTTATAGGATTGAATGACTTGAAAATGCCAATGCTAAGTGCATCAAGACATTCCCAAAATATCGTATACCCTGTAAGTTCAAGTGTATGAAAATCCACAATAGCATATTCAATACAGACAGAAAGAATAGTGGGTGCATGGGGTTAAAGAAGAGGCCAAGGGTAGGGCTGGTTCTGAAGGGCACATTGCTTTCAGGGAATGGAAGTGGTCCAGACTGACTGTGGTGAAGGGTGTACTTATCTTTAAGTACAAATGGGTAAACTGTATCTCAACAATGATGTTTTAAAAGAGAAGACGTCCAAGCGCCCCTTCCCTCAATCAAGGAGATATGGTTTGTGCTTCAAAGGAGAAGGAACCCTTCCCATCCCTGAGAGACCAGCAGGATATCATTGCTGGAGGCTTGAGTGGGCGATTTCTGCTGAGCTTTCTGAGGGTTTGAAGGGCGAGAGCCTGCAGGAGGGAAGGGGTTGGAGTTCAGGGAAGGACCTAGTATAAGAGTTAAATATTTGCACTCTTGAACTCTGGATGTATCCAGAGCACCAAAGGGAGCATCACGTGGGTGTCTTGGAGCTTTTGAGGACCGGAGCATGAGTCAGCACCCCCATCTGAGAACAGTTTTTCAGGGAGGACCAAACCACCAGTTAGTCTAGTCATGGAGGGCAGAGGATGGCCACACCCAGCCCTGCAATGATGCTTCAAGTCCCTGAATGCTGAATCACTTGGTCAGCAGGGTGGAAACCTCCCTATCACCCCTAATCGTCTATGAGCCCTATTGTCTACTGTCTCCTTGTTCCCAGAGAGTGAAACTCTCACTGCTCATTCCAAGGGCATCCTGAGGTCCTATCCTGTAAAATGCAGGGCAAGGATGAGACCAGGTCCTGATGGCCTGTCTTTGTCCACTGGATCTGATCATTTTCTGGCCACATATGAATGGCCTTTCTAAGAGACAGGTCTCCAAAGTTGACATCTCCATTTACACAGAACAACTGCAGGAAAGCAGGGCGGTCCTAATGCTGACCTTGTCCCAAGGCTACCATAAGAGTAATAGTAGCCAGAAATGCATACATCACAAACCAGAGTCCTAGTGGAAGGTTTTCATTCCACTTTTTATCAGATCCTAGGCCAAAGAGCGAGAGTAACTACTGAGACGAGGAGAGATGATCGGCGCTGTCCAGGTCAGCTAATCGAACAAAGTGTGTAGTTTCATCATCCCGGGGCTAGCCTCAGACAGCTCATCACTGATGCGCTGGACATAACTGCACTGTACGGGGCTGGTGGAACCCACTCTCTCTCTCAGAGCAATCAGTGGGAAAGGGCAGGTTCTTCCAAATCTCATGTCATTAATGTTGCTGAAATTCCCAGGAAAGGAAAAAGCCGCCAGGCAGCTCACCAGGCACTGGCTTCCAGCTTAGTCTAAGCACCCGATGAAATTTTAATTATTTCAAGGTTCAAACTGTCACTGATCTCCAGGGCAACCAAATTCTTAAAGAAAAAAAACAAAGTCTTGTTGTTATTTCTCAAAGGTACGTCTTAGGGTGGACAGTGAGGCTCAAAGGATTCAGTCATTTATGTAAGTTATAGCTTAGGACATGAATTTATTACCAGTGGGTCACGTATCAGGGGCATTAGCTTTCTCCTAAGGTTTGGCTTCTCTCCATTTGAAAGAGAAAATAGCTCAGTGGTAGAGTGCTTGCCTAGCAAGCAGGGGGTCATATGTTCAATTCCCAGCGCACTTGTGCATGTACATGCATGCATACACACACACACACACACACACACACACCTCTTCTCTCTCTCTCTCTTCTTCTTCTTCTTCTTCTTCTCCTCCTCCTCCTCCTCCTCCTCCTCCTCCTCCTTCTCTTCTCTCTCCCTCCCTCCTCCTTCAAACACATTTGTCTCAACAAAGGTATTACTGCTCAACTCATCACTGCCTCTTAAGTTTAATATTCTGAGCTGAGCAGTAAAGAGCCAGCATTTTAGAAAGAGATGGCGCACTCACAGAAGCTGGCTGTGTCCATATTTTTTATTTACAGTTTTGCTAATAAGATTTTTTAAAAGTGAGTTTTATTCCTTTATAAAAATTTTCTTAAATTATCTCCTGTTCCTTTAAAAATTCAACATGAATCTTCTCTGCTTTGCCGTATCTATGCATTCATGTGAAGTGAATCCTCCTAAGGATCAAAGATGGGAAATCCTTAAAGTACTAGTACAGAACCTGGTGACTTTTCTGCCTTGGCCACCCAGGGCCCCTTCCATGGCTACTGAGTTACACATGGCTGGGGTTACACAGTTAAGTTTGTCAAGACAAAAGCTGGCACTTTCTGAGCTTGAATCTACCTGTAAGATAACTCTAGGCTTTGAACTCCCAAGATCAGACAGGAAGAGATATTTTTTTAAAGATAAACACTCCTAGTGAAATCTTTACCCTGCAGACTTTAGCCATTTGCCAAAGACTCCACTTTGCGGAGCCAACAGCTTTAGAGCAGGAGGGAGGACTCAAGGGACTGGATGGGGGGTACTTTGATGTTTTCCACACAGGAGGATACTAACAATGTGGTTAGTCAGCAAGCATGAATCCTCATTAATGTCTTCATCCAAACCTATTCTCTCCACACAGCTGTGAAAATATAAAGTCACTGGACTGTTCTGATCAACATGCCCAGGGGAAAAAAAAAGCCAAGATGTTTTGCCAAAAAACTAATTAGATGAGTAACACATGCCTGCAATGCATAGGAAGGACTGAGGGGGTCACGCTATAGGCTAAGACAATACAGTTGCTCCTTGGACCGCATGGAAACTCAAAACTGCAGATAGTCAAGTCCCTTATATAAAATTGTATAATATTTGCAAGCTACCTATCCATTATCGAATACACGCTGAATTGTTGTGCTATGTTGTGTGCAGAATAATGACAATAAAACCAGTTAGCTGTAAATGCTTTTAACAGGTGTGTGTGTGCGTGTGTGTTACTTGGAACTGTACCTACGGCCTCACATAGGCTAGCCCAAAAAACAACACCACTGAACTATATTCTCAGGCTTTTTTGCATTTATTTTGACACAAAGTCTCACTAAGTGGCCTTGAACTTGCAATATTCCTGCCTCAGGCTCCTGAGTAGTTGCCATCAGATCTGGCTAAATGTTGTGGGTGAGATGGAGGAGGTGGTTACTGGAGTTTAGACTCAAGGCTTTATATGTGACGCCAAGCACTCTATCTCTCAACCACAGTCCTAGCAAAAATTTTCAGATCCCTTCAGTCTGCATCTAAAGGAGCTCATGAAGGCAAAGCCTGCACATATGGAGGGCAAACTGGACATTAGAATCCATCCTGGTGTAAACGTCCACCAAAAAGCATAACGGGGTGGGAATGAGTCCACCAAGAAGCAGAAAATTGAAGGTCGGGAGGACAAGAGCACTCATTGCTTTCAGCACTGTGTGAAGGATAGCATCTCGCTGCAGAGGGGCCCACAATGGCATCATTATGCCTGGTTTACATGAAAGGTAATTAGGAGCAAAGAGACTGCCTGTCAATCACTCTTGGATCCCAAGCCATAATTTAAATCTGGGTCGGCTCCAGAGTTTGTTTCCAACCACGTTGCTGTCCTTGTTCTCTCTGCATCCGCAACACGCATGCATTATATAGAGAGGAAAAAAGCATAAGGACTCTGTCTCTGCCCTTCTGAAGTTTACAACTTGACTGAGCAAATAGGAAAGATATGCATGGAACCATCAGAAAACAGAAAGGGAGTGTACCGCGGGGGTACCGCTCTTTCAGCTGAAGGGAGTAACTCACAAGACCTGAGGCAAGCGGATATAATTCAGCTGTGCCAAACTGCGAAGCATTTCTGCCAGACTCTAGAGAACAAGTTGTAGAGAAGGCTATAGTTTAAAGACCAGTAACTTTCTGACATGGCGTGGCATGCATGTTGAATTCTCCCTCTAAAGGACAGCACAGCCAGCCTACTCCCAGATATACCATACATGGCAGAAAAAAAAAAAGCCCCTAGTCTCCAAAAAGCATCTGAGACAAAGGGAAGAGCAGTTTCTGAGGCCCACTCTAACAGAGCGGTGGTGACCTCTCCGAGCCTCCAGAAGCTGAGCGGGGAGGAGACAGTTTGTCTCATCCCATCAGCTCTTCTCCCTGTAAACTAAGCAGCCTGACACATGAAGGTGTTTAGCTACTGCCCAATAGCTTCAGGGTGGAGAGAGCCGGAAGGAAGCCCAGTCACTCTGCTAATCATTCTAAAACTCACGCCCAACACAAGCGTCCTTCGGAAGCTATGACAGCAATGCATTTGTATTCATTTGCTATCCGGAAACTTCTAATGTGCTCTCAAGGGTGCTTGACTTTAGAAAGCTATATCCTTTCAAATGGGGTGGCATGCTGTCCTCAGCAGCAGCCTTATGGAGGAGAGCCGAGGGGCAAGACTTCAGTGTGCAGGGCAGTACAGGCCACTCTGTATGGAGTGTCTTGCTTGGACTCAGCTTTCATGGGGGAGCAGGGGAAGAGATATAGAAAGGAACCCACACTCTGGCTGTGGTGAATGAACAGCAAACATAGAAAGGCTTCCTTCCTTTTGTCAGACAAGATCCCGAATGCTCCCAAGCAAGAAATAGGCAAAGTATATGGTTCTGTCTTCAGCAGTGCAAATCGGGCCCAGAGCAAGTTGCCTGCTTGTTTATGGTTAAAGAGAAAAACCGAGATTCTTAGAGGCCCTGGAACTTAGAATCAAATATGAATATTCTCAGTAATCTTAGGTGTAAATTTAGCATTTCTTTAATTATGAGCATCTACAAGAAGTGAATGATCCTGCCACCAATAAAAATAACACATTTCACATCATATCATGGTTGCAGTGGATATCTTATGATATTATGGCGATTTAGAGTGATCCATTGTCTCCCTTTGCCCAGATTAAAGGGATGTCCTGTAACATGAGGCTCACAAGGTCGAAATTAAGAAAGTCCCAAGCAAGTCACTCTACTTACATTCCTTACTGTTTGGAAACTCAGTTAGCTATCACAATCCTAGGTAACGAGGGTCCGTATGGCAGTAAAGACGCATTTAAACTGGCATCTCCCAATTTCAAAACCATCTTGTGTCTCACAAGTAGAAGCCAACATATTTTTCTTCATTACTGATGCTTTCTATTTCATTTGGTGCACTTAAAGTGTTATTTTAACCACATTGTCCTCATTGACGGGGTACATGGCACGCACTCACACACACAAAGTTTAAGAGAGAAAAAAGGAAAGACCTTTGTCTATAAAGTTGAAGCTTCAAGACTGAAACTCCTTCAGGCCTGTAAAGCTAAAGGCCACAGTGGGTCATGGAAAAGACTTGAGAATGCATCTCCAAAGCTGATGACAGAAAATCCGTTACTTCTCCAAGCCCTACATAGGCCTGCACATATTTTGTGACCTGTGGAGTCAACTTAGACCTTAGACCTATCAATTGGGATATCTATTTCTCAATAACTACCAATGATTCCTATGAGAATCATAATTTGACAGATCTTGATTTATCTTTTAATAAACGCAATAAGAAATTCAGATTTATAAAAAGAACAAGCAAGTTTAATGAAATAATGGAAAGAAACAGGAGTGTCCACCTGTAATCTCAAGATTCAGGAGGTTGTCAGGAGGGTCATGCTAGGCCATATTCTTAGAGCAAGCTCCAGGCTTATGTAGGGCCTATGTAGTAAGACCCTAGATAAAAACTCCTAAAGGGGGAATGAAGGAAGGGAGGAAAAGTGAAACAAACCAAAGCAGTGGAAGAAACGCAAACTCTTACCAGACACCATTGGGCTTCAGACTGACGTAGGCTCCCACGTAGCCTTACATCCATTGCTGACAGAGGTTCCATTGCATCCCCACAAGACCCTAAGAGCCTCACTCTCTTCCGATCCACATGGCTCCAAGCAGCTGGCCCGATATGGCCAGAAGGCAAGGTTCTCACTATGGCTCTGGTGCCGGTGTACACGGACTTCTTCACTTCCCTGTCATTTTTACAAAACCTTCTCACCAGCAAAGTGGACCGTTCCTTTTTGCTTTTCAAAAAATCGTCTATGTCTTCACAACTGTCAGAGAAATCCTCGAAAGGGCTCAGGAAAGTCTTGGCAGGTGGGTTGTGAGTAAAACCCTCCCTGCAAAATCCAGCCCCTGAGCAGCCCCCGTCAGCCTGCGGGCAGGAGCTTTCAAAGCGCAGGTATTTGCTGTGCAGCAAGCTGCAATGTTCGCACTGCAGCTGCCCGTTCTTATTGCCACAGTCTTTGGTCAGTTCCACTAGCTTACAAGTATAAGCCTCCTCATAATGTTTCTTCTGCTGCCCCCCAGGAAGAGCAACGTAGTTTGCACAGTCATCCAAAATTAATTTTTCTGACAGGGAATGGAAAGCGTCGGACATTGTTCCGTCCGCTTCATAACGGAAATGAAAGACTGCCATGTTGCTGTCAGGCTGAGGTCCGCTGGGCTCCGTGATTCCAGGCTCGTTTCCCAAAGGGCTCACATCCATGGGAGAATCACCCATTTCCAGTTGAATTCCAGGGAGTGCCTTCCTTTCCAGTGGAGAAGAAATTCCAGTTTGCAAACACAGGCCCTCTTCTGCGACCGAGTCACAGGCCCCACGAAGCTGGTTCCAAGGAGGGTCACACTGGTGACTTTGCAATAGGCTGTTGCAGTTGACGGTGCTGTTTCTCACAGAATCTGGCAGGTTTTGCTCCCAGCGCTGTTCATTGTGGTTCTCATCGCTCATTATTCCTCCTGTGGCCATTGAGAGGACCTGGGACAAATCGCTTCTAGAAGTCTCTGCCTCAGGTTTGTTCCACCGTGAGAGGGTCTGGGGGATCTGGCCGCTGCGCCTACCAGCGCGTACCTTTGGAGCACCAGCATCTGAGACCTGTTCATTCTTGTCCTCTCCCACTGCCGACTGGGCAGAAGCCACTGTCCTCTGAGTCACAGGGATGAGGACGGAAGCGGCCATTTCTTCAGAAGTCATCTTGACCTGTGTCCTTCAGTTACTCTTCTGTGTTCCCTCCCCTGGCAATCATGTTAAGATAACAGGTAATCTCACATAATCCCGGTCTCTGTGAGAAACAAGTTGACAGCGCCTTTCATTTGGGTATGTTGAGAGCCAGACAAAAGTTTCCAGTTGTAATTTCCAACAAGAACAGTTTGTTTTAGACCAGTATTTCAAAACGGCCCTCCAGTTTTCTTTCCTCTGTTGCTTGAAGCTAATTTTTCAGAAGCGTTTTACACAGGATCACATTCTGTGACTTGTGGTTTATTGTTAGTGTGCAATGACTTAAAAATCCAGCTTGAGTGTTTTCTGTTCCCTATAAGAAAAGAAATAACATCAAACATTTATGGCATTAAATGGATTTTTAAAGTGAGTTGATAATTTTTACTTAGTGGAAGATATAGGTCAATTCTGAGGAGAGAGTTTTACAATCAAAAGTTAGTTTTAATATGTTAAGCATTTGTCATTTTGGCTTGACAATTTGGAACTTCCACTTCCACAAAACAAAACAAAACAAAAAGAAACTGGAGAGTATGAAGAATCAAATTTATCCTGGTGCTTTAAATAAAGTCTAAGAAAAAGAAAAGAAAAAAGAAAAAGATAATGATTTTCACACAGTGAATAGTCCAAGAATATTGATATCTGATTCAAGAGAAAAATTAAGTGAGTGCAGTGTAAATAGCTGAGCTCGCTCTTAGAGTGTTTCTAGGCCCAGGTAGAATCCAATAGTCTGTCTAGACAGAAGAGGAAAAGCTGCCACTTCAGAAAGGCCAAAGGAGCGAGAGTAAGACAAGAGCTGCAAAGATAAACAATAGATTTCTCATCAGAAACAATGCAAGCAAGCAAAGAGTAGAGTAAGAAGAGACACTGTTAAGCAGAATTCTATACCCAGCAAATGTCTTCTACAAATGAAAAGGAAGTAGACCTTTTTCAGACATGCAGAGCCGGAAGGACTCATCAAGTAGCAGAGTTGAACTGTAGAAAGTGATAAAGGAAGACCCTGTGCAGAAGGAAAATTCCAGACAGGTCTATCTAAAGGAACAAAGAGGGGCTGGAGAGGTGATTCAGCAATTGGGAACACCAGCTGCTCTGCCAGAAGACCCCGGTTCATCTGTAGCACCCACACAGCAGCTCCCAACTGTCTGCAATCTAATTAAAACTGATCTGATACCCGCATACACGCATAAATGCAGATAAAGCACTAATGCACACAATATAAGAATACACAAATCATTTTAAGAGGAGCAATAGCCTAAACTTAAATATGTACATACATTTTTTCATTTTTTTAAAAAAAATCATTTAGCAAGATAATTGGCCATTTAGGCAAAATAGTAATTGTGTGTTGTAAGATTTCTAATAAATGCAGAAGTGAACTGTCTAGACAGTAGAGGTCAAGAGAAGGGACCTGGAACAGTAATGCTATGAGGTTATTTCTACATGAATCATTAGATGGTTACCTAAAGGTAGACTAAAGGTATACACTCTGAATGCTAAAACAATCAAGTCATTTAAAATTCAGTTAATTTTAAACACTTATTATAAAACCAAACAGTAAACAAAGAAGAGATGCAACCGAAGGGAACTAACAGTGGGTTTAGACATTCCAAAATACATCTTTAGTCAACACTCCTAGTCCTTGCTCCCTCACATTTCAAGAAACATCCTTTTGGTTTCACTTGAGTAAGAAATCGTTCAGTTTAAATGTAAGTAGACATAAAAGACTGACTTACGAAGGTGTAATATTTTAAGTGACTTAGCTAGTTTAATGGCACAGTCTTCAATCAAATTATTGAATATCTTCCTTGTATTATATTGTCCTATGGGGTAGACAGCCAGCACTTACGTGAAACCCTATGAACCAAGAGAGTCAACCAAACTTCTCTGTGATGTGGAAGGTGCTGTCAGCAGGCTCTTTCAGGAATGTTGGGACCAGAGGGTGCCCATCACAAGTGGATCCTTTCTGCCTAGGTGCAGCCTCTCCTCCTGAGGCAACTCTTCACAGGTCACCACTACCCACTGCCAGCACCAGCTGTGCTGTCTTTGCTCCCTGTCATACAGATGCCACTCTTCCCCAAGGAAACCTACCAACATCATTGCCTAAGCATGAGTTGATCAAAAACAACAATAGACATACCAAAGCAGGTAGAGAGAAGCCCATGAGGCCTCAACCTTACACTAAGAGCTATAACTCTGAGGGGAGGAGAAATAGTCTTCCAATTGGTTATCCAATACCAAATGCTCAGCCTGGAAACATACATACAAATAACACTGTGTATACTGAGCATATTATATTATGTATATAAATGCATATGCATATAATAACAACAAAAAGAGAGGCCATAAATTTCAAAGAAAGCAAAGAGGAGTGATATGGGAACGTTTGAAGAGAGGAAAAGGAAAGGGTGAAATGTTGTAATTATATTATAATATCAAAATTTTTTAAAAGAATGAAAAAAATCTATATATTCACAAACAGCTTTCTGTTTCAAGAATGCTACAGAAAACTTTAATAGGTTATCTCATTAATTTGGATTCAGGGTCTTTGTTTTGTTTTGTTTTGTTTTTTCAAAGCCTTCAAATTGACAGTCCATGTTTTGCTTTTGTTTCTTCATCTGTGGAAAAGATAAGTAATTCTAGGTGGGAGAGAGGAGCAAACATTTTTGGTACTAAGTCTTCTGGTAAATACAGTGCAGTTAATATCTCAGTTCATTCTCACACAATCCTATAAAATAAAAGTAATGATTTTTAAGTAACAAATGCTTTTGATACTCCTCTTTACAAAAGGTAGGACATGATTCTCCTCGTGGATACGGGATACACTAGTGATTTCCTCCTAACACACAGAATGTGACGGAAGTAGCCCGGAGGACTTCCCAGAATAGGTCATGTTGCCAGGGACCAGCTGCTGCTGAGCGCCCCCGATGGTCACATGGTATATCATCTTCAGAGTGGCTCCTCTGGCCTCAGTCAAGGCTCCCAATGACTACAGCTGCAGCCAGCACCTCAGTGCTCCAGCCACATAAGCCCTCTCCCAGATGCCTAATCACAGAGTTATATGGAATAATACACGTTTATTGTTTTGCACCATAAATTTTGTTGTGTATTGATTGTTACATAGCAACAGATAATACAAGAAAGTTCTGCTCTTTGTATTTGGGAAACTAGAAATCAAGGCCTAGAAAAAGGCTAAGTCAGCTGATGGGAATGATGGAGACAGAATTCAAATCTAAGAGTCTGACTCCAGAAATTTTTCCTAACCATGAACTGTGTTGTTTCCTCCTCCATCCAGGCCTTGTGGGTTCAGGTTCTGGTGTTTATAAAGACATGACTCCTAGGAGTAACCTATTCTTTATTTGGGTTTGTTTCGGAAGGCTGGAGATTACAGACAGCCCACTAAAGCAATGATCTTTGTTTTGCTTCCAGCTGTATTCAGGAATGAGAAACATCACGGAGAACTGACTCCCTAGGCTGGGCTCCATCTCACGATATTCCATTTTTCAACAAATGTTTACATGAGTGCAAAATTAAATGAGGCAAGAATCTTGCCCTTAATTTCTTCATGAGCTAATAAATTACCAGTCAAGGTATGTTACAAACAGCGCTGTGTCAACACTGACGAAGAACACCTAAAACAGATGGTGGGCATGAGGCAGGATTAATTTCCACAGTGACATTGCAGGAGATGATGATGATTACGCTGCATTATTAAAGACACGTAGGAGTTAGCGAAACGATGAAGTGCAGTGTACTTCCCAGAGAAGAGCAATGTGAATTGAAATGAACTAAAACAGCCAAACACAGGGTCTGGGACCTCTGGTAAATATTTTACAGTCAGGTATGAGTTTCTCTCCTGCAAAATAGAAATAAAAATGCCTTCAAAGATAAGGTTATGAGTAAAAAGCTTTGAAAGATACCAAGTCAGAGGAAATGTCTGTTAGTTTACATTATTCAAAAGAAAGGACAGTCAAGGCTCAATGGCTCTGCCTTGGTGGCATGGTGTTTGTTGAATTTCCTCTCATGAGGCATTTGTACACATATTTTTCATCAGGTCTACTTGAGTTTCATTTCTGCTTTATAATCAGAATCAATTCCTTGAATATCAGTCTTGTGACCACCAGTTGCTATCGTTCTTGAATTATCAATATTAGGAAGAAACACCTGTGTCATACCTGTCAAAAGTGGTTAGCCAATCAACAAATGCTAATTTCTGCCCAGACCATCTAAAGTAGTCCCGGGTTAACTTTAAAAGAAAGGGTCAACTAAGATTAGAATTAAAGCTGCAGTGAGCACTATGATATTGTCTAAATAAAATTAGAAGCACCAAAATGTGGACCATAGTCTTAACAGATATGAAAAGCAAAAGGATGTAAAATGGGATTTATTGTTTTTCTTACATGGACATGTGAGAAATGTTTATGAGGGAGACTAGAAAAGGACCACCCCCCTGAGAGTTCAAGGGATGTATGGCCTAAGGTTATGTAATATGGGGGAATGGGGTCAGTCTAATATGTCTAAGCCAGATATTTATTGGGGATAGATAGTATGATTAGTGGAATGAATAGCCAGAGCAGAGCCATGGAGATATAAACTGTGCTGGAAATCATAGACGAAGCGGTAAGATAAGAAAAACAGATAAAAGGTATAAAGGATCAGAGGGTGACACAGAGGGAGGTTTTAGCTTCAGAATAGGGGCGTATCAGCCAAGAATAATGGTGCTAGTGGCTTTTCATGGGCTAAAACAGGGGTAGAGAACTACAGCCTGAGGCCCAAAGCTGGCTTGCCACCAGACTTTATCGATAAAATTTTACTGCCACGCAGTTACATCTACTAATTTTTGTCGTATCTATGTCCATTTCTACATTATAACAGAGGAGTTGGGAAGCCGTGACACAGACCGTGTGGTACACAAAGCTGAAAACATTTACCATCTGGCCCTTTATAAAAGAGGCTCACCAACCCTGTCCCAGATAATTAATGAGATGATGTGCTGCGTGTTTAGAGCCAGAGAGTGAAGTGGGAGTCCTGATCGCTGTCTTTGCCTATCTGGTCTCAAGATGAATAAAGACTTGTTTCATATTGTCTCAAAAGGCAGAATAAGGGCCAAGGCATATTAATTATTAGGAAGAAAGTCTGTGGCCCAGCCTAACAGAGAATTCCCTGTCTTGCAGAGCTGTTTAACCAAGGGGGAGCCATCTTTGATGATGGGCTTCTTTAGATGCTGGTAGAGGGATTTCAATAGAGCAGCAGCATCCAGCACTGAGGGAGCTCACAATATGCTGAATAGATTGAGCGAATGGATGGCTGTCTGTCAAATTTAATTATAAAAACAATAGTTAGTACTTAACAGAACATAAACTGTGTGAAAATCTTGTTCAAACAGATATATAGAATCTCATTTAATATTTGCGACAGCACTGTATCACTTGGGTGGCAAAGAGTCCTTTATTCCTTAGCAGTGATCTCCTCCCTCCCTAGAAATCTGTGCTCATAGTTATTCAGATAACATAATATCTGAATTTCAGGACAGGGGTATCACTACCCCTTATATCTAAATGTGGCCATGTGATTATGGTACAGCTAATGAGACATAAGGAAAAGTGGTTTGCAACTTCTGAGAAATGTCCTTGGAGGGACAGTCCTTCTCAGAAGATGGATGCTAAAAAGAAATCCCACACTAGCTCAGAACTGAGCATAATAAAGGGGTTATTTAGTTAGGGGTAGACTCAGATCACAGTCCTCTGCACGAATGGGAAACAGGAATTGAATCTAGCAGCCAGGAGAGAGAGGGAGTGCGTGCACTTTATATCGGTATTTATAGTATAAGAGGCCACACCCAAGTGGGCTGGTAACTTAAAGGCTACTGGCTGAAGGAATTCCTACAGCACCTCCCCACTTTTGTTTAAATAAGAGATCTAAGCCAAATATAAAATTATATATAATAAGAACAAATATCAAGAATAAAAATTAGAATTACAACCAGCAAAAAAACATATCGAGCAAGAAACATGTTATAGTCTTCCTTAGTTATGATAAAAGATAAAGTGGGTATAAATATTATAACTGTAATTCTTGCTTGATACCTGTTTTAAAACCTTCCTTTTCATTTAAACAGAAAAGAGGAGGCGATGTGGGATTCCCTCTGTATACTGTGATTACCATTGATTAATACAGAAACTGCTTTGGGCCTATAGCAGGGCAGAACAGAGCTAAGAGGGATAAATTAAACTGAATGCTGGGAACTGAATGCTGGGAGAAAGAAGGCAAAGTCAGAAGAAGCCATGGAGTCGCCAGAGGAGACAGACATGAGCCACAAGCCGGAACCCTTCCAGTAGGCCACGAGCCTCATGGCAAAATATAAAATAATAGAAATGGATTAATTTAAGACATAAGAACTAGCTGGCAATATGCTTAAGTGATTGGCCAAGCAGTGATTTAAATAATATTTTGAGGGTCTGGGCAGCCGGGAAACGAACAAGCAGCCTCCAACAACACTTCTCCCCTCCCCTTATTCCTCTTTGCTAGTCTCAGGAAGGACATGATGGCTGGATCTGAAACATACTTAGCAACATGCTGTTATGAAATCCAGCACATGTACAGTGAATATACACTCATAAATAAGTAAATAAAGAAATAAACCTTAACTGTTGGCAAACCGTCAGATTTTGCACCTGTTAGAGTGTGCATAGTTCAGATGGTTCTTAACCAGAAGACCAGCAACGATTTGACAGATGGGGGATTTGAGCTGGGACTTTACAGAAAGATGGCAATTATTTATAGCCACGGAGAGGAGAGGAAACTTTGAATAGAGGGAACAGTACAAATAACAAGAGATAAAGGAGGGGACTGCCCAGTGCAGAGCTGAGAGCTGGCCTAAAGCTCTCTGGAGACCATTTTATCCAGCCAGTCAAAGTGAAAGTTGTTCATCTCTGTCACCATCATGAGAAAAACCACTAAGGTGACTCTGAGAGCTGGAAGCAGAATTTAACATGCTCACTTACATCTTCAAACCTAAAGAGCTTTACTGAGCTGCTCTGAGTATCTGTGGATGACAGACAGCCAACCACGGGACAGTTGTTTGCTTATACATTCTCCTCCCCCAGGCTCACTATGCAAAGAGATTAAAGAAGGAATGTGTGCTCTCGTGGGTCTGTCCTCCCTTTCTCCGTCACGTGCACACGGGGCACGTGGGTACAATGCGCACATGCCCGCACACAAACACTGCATGGTACAAGTCGATTCCCACTGCTTCTTCTTCCAAGTATTTGCAGCTCCACTCCCTCTTGACCTCCTTTCTCTGAACTATTACGATGGAAATTCCATAACTCACAGGAAATAAAGCTTTGAAACATTCCCCCAAGGCACTGGTGTACTCATCTGGGTCCTTGTCCAAGACCACAAAGGTTTAACCCCTCATGGCTTTAACATTCTTGATTAGAAGTCTTTCAGAGTCTGAAATGTCAGGCTTCAGACCCCGAAGACCCAGATACCTCGACTTTATATCCTGCATATGTTAGGCATGAGGAATTGGCTGATATGTATTGAGAATGCTACAGGAGTCGTTTTCTACCTACGAATTCATTGAATTATCAAAAAAACAAAATGGAGGTCCACAAAAAGGTTGTCCATATCAGGTTAAGTCTCAGTTGTAATAAGCTACAAAAAAAGAAAACCCTTCTGGTAAATACAGTCATCCCCCCAGAAATAACAAAAACTGTAAGCATCCAGACTGAAGTAAAAAAAGAGAGACAGGATTTCAATGTGACACCACTCATGGGACTCATCTCCAGCACTGGAGTGTGACCCTTTATACCCTGTCATACATGAGGTTAGCTCACAATGGATTACAGACCCAAACAGAAAGCCCACATGGTGAAACATACAGGAAGAGGTATCTTCATGACACTAAGGCACAAATCATAGGACACAAGAAGCACTAATAATAAAGATGAGGAAAAGATGAAATGGGCTTAATCAAAATTTAAAACCCTTGCCTTTCAAAAACTTAAAAAGGTTTTTAAGTCAATTCCTTTAAAGGAAAAAGATTGGTTTTCAAATATATTTTTCTGAAAAGGGCCTTGTATTTAGAATACTTTTATTGTTGTTTATTTATACATATACAATGTGTTCTGATCAAAACCGCTCCCCACTTCCTCCCCCCAACTCCTTTGAGAACCAGCCCACCACATCTTCCTTCCACCTTCACATACTCTATTGAAAAAAAACCCACAGAGTGGAGTTAGTGTCATCAGTATGTGCAACCATCTACTAGTGCATGAGTAACCTACAAAGGGTCACATCCTAAAAGAAAACAGACTCCCTCCCCAACCCCAGCAGCCACAAACTGTTGAATAATTTTAATTAAAAAAAAAAACTACAACTAAGGGCTGAAGAGATGGCCCAGTAGTCAAGAGGGCTTGCTGATCTTCCAGAAGACCTAACTTTGGCTCCCAGAATCCATATCAGGGAGCTCACAACTGCCTTGGACTCCAACACGGAGAAACCAGGACCATCTCTGGCCTCCTTGGTTGCACTCGCCACCTTTCAGGTACTCAGGAGTCATATGGGTTAGTGACGACTGTGCTACACAGAATGGTATCCAGCTCTCCAGAGCTATGCTGCTGCAAACACACAAAGTTGAGCTGTGGAGACAGAATCCAACTGTGGGCTGAGGGAGTGGACACATGAAGTGAAAAGATTCCAAGTGTGGTTCTCTGAGCAGCACTGAAAATGCTTTACTGCTTCTTGACTGCAATGCGGTCTCCCTTGGTAGCCCAGGCAGCCCTCCGTCTGCAGCAGCCCTCGTGCTTCAAGGCTCCCCAGTGGCCTAGAATACAGGTATGAGTCTACACTCAGCTTAAAAGAGTCTATGCTCTGGTCAATGTGGAAGCTGCCCAGGCATGTAACTCCCAACTCTCTGCTTTATCCCAGAGGTCACAAGCTGGGGTCATAGGCTGCGTTTCTCTCCTGCTTGCTCCCTCAGCTGTAGGACTTTGAACAGTGTCTTTGTTACTTTTTTATTGCTGTGGAGAAACGCCATGACTGAGGCAACTTACAGAAAAAAAAGCCGTAAGTAGGGGTTTGCTTATAGTTCCAGAGGGTGACTCCATGACCATGGTGGCGAGTATGCAGAAAGTCAGCAGGCCCGCTGCTGGAGCAGCAGCTAAGAACTTACACCCTGATCCAAGGGATGGAGACAGAAAGAGAGAAGCATTGGGCCTGGCATGGGTTTTTGAAACCTCAAAGCCTATTCCCAGTGACACACCTCCTCCACTGAAGCCACACCTCCTAATCCTTCCCAAGCAGTTCCACCAGCCACAGACCCAGCATTCAAATACATGAGCCTGTGGTGGCCATGCTCATTCAAACCACCACAAACCGCAAGCAGCCTGTCTAACCATAAGATATTGTTGTGAAATCTTTAAAGGCTCTCAGAACAGTTTTCAGAGCCTGATAGCTTAACAGACAGATCTTAGACAACTCAGTTTCACTAAGCCTTGGTTCTCCATCTATAGTTTCTCATGTAACCCTCACAATTAACCTTCAAAAAGAATTAGCATCTTTTCTCCTCATCATAATGAATACTTTCTGGAGTTATCACATGCCTCCTGATATGGGATAATGTCTATTTCATTTAAATCACTCCAGAGCATTAAAAATTATAAAGGCTCAATGAATATTTGCTCACTTACTGTTGTGTATAGATTATTTGTTTGCTAAGATGTAATCATTATCCTTAACCTATACAGAAAGGCAGCCGAAGGAGTCTGAAAGTTCTATGTGCTCACTCAGTGACGAGCACATTGTGAGGTCCCACACACGTTGACAAGGAGAGGCATAATCCCTGTATACAGGGCAATCTTCACGTACCACACTGTTATAAACAAAACATGGGAGCATGAGCTAATGCCATAAATTACCGGGTATTACGGCCCTGACAGTCTAAGCATCGGGAGTTATTCCATTCAATCATGCACACACACACTGTGACTATCTGTGTGTCCAACTTGTGATTTCAAGAAACACACAGATCAGACTGGCAGAAAGCAGCATGGACTGAAGCCAACAAGGGAGGCCCTCCCAGAGTGTGGCACACACTTTAACAAGGGCCTACCCCACTGAGGAAGGCCGGGCAAAAAATAGCAGAGTGGAGTGGAGTCCCAGTCATTTTACACTTGAGATAGACAGAAGGTTCTGGGCTGACTAGAGTATGGACATCACCCTACCCTTTCAGAGCGTAATCTCAGCAAAGGCAGCAGAACTCATCGGGCACTGGACAGTTCCCATTCCTGGGTGAGGAGGCACATTTTGGGAACCCAGATATGAAGGGAAATCAAAAGCAGGAAGGAGCCAAAATTGCTGCCTTAAAGGCCTTGCATTACACATCCCACGAGTTTTCCCAGCAGCCAACTGCCACCATTTCCATGGTGTAACTACAGGCTCCTATTATAAGCAACTTTTGGTTAATTGACAGGTAACATCGACACATCCATTTGCTGAATGTCTCTTCAGGCTAGCATTCTTTGGAGCCATTCTTCAATTACTCTGAGTGTCTTCCAAAGAATTAAAAATACATGTGATGAAAACCCAGCCTGGAGGAGATAAATCCAACAGAACGGCTCTCCTCTGGTCGGCTCTCCCATTACCCTTTCTCAGTAAGATGACCCCTATTGCATCAAAAGAAGGTACCAACTGGCTTCTGCAAACTGTTCTTCACGGTTGTACTTACTGAACCCTCTTCTGTGGGTCCCCCAGGAGTGATGCCTAAGCAACACTTCATCATCACACCAAGCAAGATGTTTCCCAGATTAAATAACTCCCCAGTCTCACGGGAGTTCTCCCACAAATCCCTGGCATATTTAATGCATCACATGGCCATTCCTACCCATGCTCTACTTCAAGCCCGTATTCTACTTAACACTAGCACCAATGAAGGCCCTCTAGTCAACAAGCTAAAAAAAAAAAATTGTTCCTGCTGCTCGTGGATGCCACCAATGACCTCAAATGCTGGGTAGATGCCCGGGCCAACAGCTGACTCAAACAGTTGATGTCATTCTCACGGCTTGTTTTGAGTAGAGTTAAAAATGCAAATAGAACACCTCGTTAAAACTCAAAGTTCATTACAGCTGTGCCTCTGAGATGAGAGGCAACACTATTCATGCTTCTTACCTGGCGGGGGGAGAAGAAGAGGCAATGAAATTAGGGGTCTTTATTATTTCGTTTGGGGTCCCTTGTTCGTTCATCTTCAGGCTAATACT
Source organism: Microtus oregoni (assembly GCF_018167655.1). Taxonomy (NCBI): domain Eukaryota; kingdom Metazoa; phylum Chordata; class Mammalia; order Rodentia; family Cricetidae; genus Microtus; species Microtus oregoni. Next base: position 22,546,682 of record NW_024543071.1, read on the forward strand.
TTGGCACTTGTGCTATTTTTCAAGATGGTGTAACCCTAAGGTAAATATACAGAGAGCTGATTGCAGAGTCCACAGTCTGAAGCCAGCCAGCTGCTCCAGCCTGTCCCGCCAGCCTTCAGGTTCTTCCCAAGGCTCCAGCAGTAGTAGGGGACAGGGTACCCAGGGAGGCAGCAAGACTGTAGGTGGGGAGATGGGGCTATGATGTAGCAAATTCCAACCCCCGAGAACTGCTGGCTCCTCTCCAATTAACCATGTGGTGACTGGGAAGACCAGGCTCCTAATGTAGGAGGTATGGGGCATGTGCTTTCAATGCCATGATGCTGTTATTTCAAGTAGCAACTGGGACTGTATAGTGCCAGGGATTTTATTTTTTAAAGGCAACTTTTTTTTTTTTCCTTTTTCGAGACAGGGTTTCTCTGTGGCTTTGGAGCCTGTCCTGGAACTAGCTCTTGTAGACCAGGCTGGTCTCGAACTCACAGAGATCCGCCTGCCTCTGCCTCCCGAGTGCTGGGATTAAAGGCGTGCGCCACCACCGCCCGGCTTAAAGGCAACTTTTAAAGAGCTATTAAATCACATTTCACAAGAACTTCTTAACAAAAAAAGAAAGAAAAGGAAAAGAAGCCTACACAAATTATTAAAGTAGTACATATTTACCACAAAAATATTAAAAACAAGCAACAAAATGAAAATACCCTGATAGGTAAAAGGAAAGATATGATGAGTACTACCCATAATACTAATTATATCATATATTTCTATTTTCTCCCCCTAAACATATACAATCCCCACAAGCAGTATCATTATGTGTCCAGGTATGGTAGTAGATAATGTCATTACAGTCTCTAAAAGAATAGTTTGGGGTATAGAAGGAAATACACACAAACACTAACAATTTCTTTTTGTTTCTTTTGGAGGGGTGGAGAGTTGTTGTTTTGTTTTTTGTGTTTGAGACAGGGTTCTGTGTAGCCTTGGCTGTGGTGGAACTTGCTCTGTAGACTAGACTGGCTTCAAACTCAGAGATCTGCCTGCTTCTGCCTCCTGAGAACTGGGATTAAAGGTGCACACCAGCCACAATTTCTTTACCAAAGTTACAAATGTGCTTCTTAAGAGCAGGAGATCATGGGAAATCACACAGCCTTGACACCCTAAAATCACACACAAGTTCATTTGTCCTGTGAGTGAAGATGGCCTCCTCTTTGAAGTTATAAAAGGTCCCCACCTTTCCTACAAGGACAATCAACAGCTGGGATACATCCATTATTCACTCATTTATACAATGGCTTATTTTTTTTTTTTAAGTTTGAGACAGAGTTTTGTCCTATAGCCCAGGCTGGTCCCAAAGGGATCCTACTTTCTGAACTCAAGGAATCCTCCTGCCTCCATGGAAGGTGGCTAAGACCAAAGCTGTACACAGTTAAGTGACTGACTAACAAACATTTTGGAATAATTTGTGCCAGGCCATATAAGAGGAAATAAGTACGAATGTTCCACCAAAGTATTCTGATGGGGCCTGGGAAGATAGCTCAGTTGCTAAAGGGCTTGCTTGAGGACACCAGTTGAGTCCCCAGTACTCATGTAAAATGATGGCTGTGGTAGCATACACTTGTGATCCAGTGATGGGGAGGCAGAGCCAGGCATTATTTCAGTGATTAGGTCAGCTAGCCTAGGCTAATTGATAAAACCCAGGGCACAGTTAGAGGCCCTGTCTTAAAAACAAAAACAAAAACAAACAAACAAACAAGCAAAATGGTGCTTGTGGTCAGGAGCTGTGAAATGACACCTGAGATTGCTTGAATTCTGGCCACACATACACATGCTTACACCCACATGCAAATGTATCCCCCCCCCCCCCCCCGTTTATCAAAGGTCTATTTGTTAGGTTTAGATGACATTTCATATTAAATTAGGATGAGAAGACACAGTTGGAGTTGATGTGATCAAGGCTAACCTGTTCCATCTACCAATAGACGCCCATTTCACTCAGACACCATTCCCTGAGCCTGGCTTCTTCTGTGTCCTGTTCAATGCTCCCAAGCCCCTCTGCCTTCCTTCATGCCAAGCTACATTCTACCATGGTTTTTTGATCAGAGTCTATGAGTGTCACTCTTAAACTCTTTCAGAATTCAAACATCCAGAACATCCTCAGACAACACTAAAGGTCCTTGTTCCCAGTAAGACTATAGTAGATGTCCAGGACAGAGGCCAGCGCCCTGTAGTGGCATATTATTTGTATTTTAATAAATAAGTCGTTCCTGAAGACCAGGGACAAAGCTAAACCACTAGAGATCAGACAGTGGTGGAATAAACACACCTTTAATTCCAGGGTTTGGGAGACAGAGGTAGAAGAATCTCTGTAAATTCAAGGCCACCCTGGGCTACACAAGATCAATGTAGAAACAAATCCAGATGATGGTGGCCTATACCTTTAATCCCAGTCCTAGGAAGTCACATGCCTTCAATCTCAGCGCTAAAGGGGATATAAAATGGGAGGAGAGAGAGGTTTAGGCAACTGAATTTGTGGTTGCCCAGCCTAGGGAGAGGGAAGACTTCTCTAGTGGCGTGGCTGCTTTGTTTCTCTGGTTTGGGGGGTGAACCCCAATTTCTTTCTCTAGGTTTTTATTATTCATACTACAGCACCTCATTTCATTCATCGCTTCCCACAGTTCAGCAATATGTGCATCATTACTGGTTGCTTTGCTCTTCCTCTCAGGAACCCTTCCACCTGAACCCATCTCTGGAAAGACATTTAAGAAAAACACCCTGGGAGAGAGGGAGTCAGTGGATGGCCACACACCCATGAGTATACGGGTAACACCAACTGAACTCAACCAGGAGGGAAAAAACAAACAAACAAACAAACATAGGACATGACGTTGGGAGGGATAGAGGGTGGATTGGGGGGAATTAGAAGGGAAATACAATCAAAATACATTATAGGCATGTGTGAAATTCTTAAAGAATAAAAATACATCCTTCAAAACAAAAAGCTTTCTACCCTCTGAATTGTAGGCATATCTTTTTTCTACAGCAATGAATGACCTTACCTGCTGTTCTGTTCAGCGGGACAGATATGGATCTAGTTTCAGATTTCTCATGAGGATAACCAACCAGCTTTTGCGGTATCATTTGCTGAAGAGACTATCTTTTCTTGGGTGTATGTTTTAAAACATGTTTTGAAGGATTAGAATAAACTGGAAGAGTTTATTCTGGATTCTCAGTTCTATTCTCTTGGTCTATATGTCCGTTTCTGTGCCAGGACCATACTGGTTTCGTTTCAGTAACTCCAGTGTAATTTAAGATTAATCTTAAATTGTGTTGTGATACCTCTCTGCTTAGGATTGCTTTGGCTATTCAGGGTGTTTGGTGATTCTAAAATAAAACTTGGGGTTGTTATCTCAAGTTCTGTGAAAAGTGGTGGAGATTTTTTTCATGGAGTTTTCACTGAATCTGTAGATTGCTTTTGATGAGGTGGCTATTTTCACAGTATTAATTCTGCTAACTCATATTCATTGGAAGTCTTTCCACAGTTTTAATAAGTTACTTAATGAACTGAATAAACAGTTATCAAGGAAGAAACACAAACAGCTAATAAATATTTGAAAATGTATTCAACATCCTTAGTTACCAAGAAAACACAAAGTTAAAATGACATTGAGAGTCTAGCCAGGTGGTGGTGGTACCCACCTTTAATCCCAGCACTTGGGAGGCAGAGGCAAGTGGATCTCTGCGAGTTCAAGACCAGCCTGGTCTACAGAGCTTGTTCCAGGACAGCCAGAACTGTTACACAGAGAAACTCTGTCTTGGAAAAAGAAACAAAACAAAACAAAAATGACACTGAGATTCTACTTCACTCCAGTCAAAATGGCTATCATTAAAAAAAAAAAAAAAAAACAAACTAAAATCGCCACAGTGTCCACATAAAGAGGTGGGTGTGAGACAACTCATTTTAGCTGTCTCCACTGAGGCAGTGTAGACAGAAAGACCCACAGGACTAACTGTCCTGACAGTCTAACAGTACAACGAACTCTACACTCAGTGAGAGACTGTTTCTCAAAAATAACACGTAGAGTGCACCTACCTGTAGCCCCTGCACTACGCCTGGTCTATGTGCTCTACGCGCTACTGTACAGTTTGCAAGCTGTGAAAGGGGCCGAGAGATTTAAACACACACAAACACAGACAGAAACACCGGGACACGGGTCATCCTTGAAACAAGAACGCCAAGAGTGCCAACCTTATTGTGTTCAGGGGCAGCTTATATAGTGCTCTGGCCACGCCCCAGTTCTCTGGATCTTTCAGCTGCAGCCACCAGAAACCACTCCCCTGCTTCTCTGTCTCGTGCTCAGAGCAGCTACAAACACAGGAAAACAAGTTGTTTTGCTCAGAGCAGCTACAAGCAAGTTGTTTACAGGAAATTCGGAGTCTGGGGGTCTATATGCCCCAACACCTACATGTGATTGTGCTCACACACACGCACGTGTGCACTCACACACACACACACACACACACACACACACACAGAGACACACACACACAATGTGGTGTTCTGGATGAGCAATGCCTCCCTTAGACCCATGCATTTGAACATTTGGTCGCCACTTAGTGTCCACTGTTTGGGAAGGTCATGGAACCCTTATGATGTGGAGCCTTACTGGAGCAGGTACACCCTTAGGGGCAGGCTTTGGGGTTTTACGGTCTGCCTTTTCTTCCTAAATTCTCTTCTCTCCCTGTTTCCTGTGGGGATGAAAATGAAATCAGTCGGTTTCTTGCTTCCACTGCATGCACTCACTGGCTGTGGTCATCCTTCCTGGCCATGATAGACTCTCTACCTCTTCAACCAGAGACCAAAGCAATCCTTCCTGTTACCTCAGCTGCTTTTGGTTGTGGTAGTCTATCACAGCAACAGAAAGGGGACTGATACACATGAGAGGCACAGAGGCAGAGAGAGAGAAACAAAGAAAAAGACAGAGATCACACAGGCTGACAAGGGTGTGGGGGAAGGGAGCCCCTTAGACACGGCTAGTGGGAGTATAAACTGGCATAACCACTATAACCAACCACATGGAGGATTCTCAAAAACCCAAAAATGGAAGTACCAAAAGACCCAACTCTATCATTCCTGGGTATATACCTGAAAGACTCCAAGCTGGTATACAACAGAGACAGTTGCACATCTGTGATGACTGCTAGACCATGCGATACACCAAGATACATGAGCAGCCCAATGCCCATCAACAGATGGATGAAGGAAATATGGACATATGCATGATGGGATTTTATTCAGCGGGAAACGAATGGAGCTAGAGACCATTATGGTAGCCAAAATAAAACAGAGTGGGTGTTGGGGTTTGAATGTCCTCCATCAGCTGGTGTGTTTGAACACTTGGTTCCCAGTGGTGATGCTATTTGGGAAGGCTGAAGAACCTTTAGGAGATGGAACCTCACTTTAGGGAGTTCTTTATACTGAGTGAGACTTGATGCTCTGTGGCCCAACCCCATCTCCTGTAACTGGCCGAGTGTGGATGCAATGTAGCCATCTAACCTCCTGTTCCTACCATGTCCTCTCTGCCACGGTGGGTGGAATGATTGTCTTCAACTGTAAAAGAGAATAATGCTTTCCTCCTTAAACTGGGTTGGGCAGGTATGTGGTCACAGCAATGAGAAAATGAACTAGAACACCCAGTTATAATGAACTGTGTATGCTAATTAAAAGTTAACAAAATGGAAAAAAAATTAAATTATATTTTCTGAAAAATGATTTCACTCCTCATGAGGCATCAAGGTAACCTCCTCACGGGTTTGATCTTATTCATCCTTCACGGGCAACTTGTCAACACTAGAATTTCCAACTGGAGAGAAGACTGAAGTGTAAAGAGGCTGAGCAAATTGGAGGCATAAAGGCTAAAGTGGAAATGAAATCCAGGCAGCTGCCTCCCCGAGCAGCCTGGTCTAGTTATCACCTCCTTACGGGAAGAACCCTCTTCCCCACTGTTCTTCCCACCAGGCTGAGACCAGTGACCCTCACACTTACATCAGGCACAGTTCATGGGGGCAATTAACATGGCTGGAACCCAAGCGAGTCTGACGGAGGCAGAGGAAGGAAGATGACACCTGCAGCAGGCTCCCACTCCTCACCGTTACTGCCACCCCAGTGCTCTTCAGGCTACCCGGGAAGACACGGCATGGGACTCTAGGAGGCTCTGCCATCAGGGAAGAGGCTTCATAAACGAGAGCTATTCCCTCATTATCCGCCACTCATGAGGGCTTAAAAATGGCAGGGACCTGTTTAATGGGTACAGAGTTTCAGTTTGGATGATGGCAGGGAAGGGTGCTGTGAGTGGTGTGGCTCGTGCCTATGATCTCAGTACTAAGCTGACTGAAGCAGGAGGATTACTGTGAGTCTGAATCTAACCTGGGCTACACAGAGAGTTGCAGGCCAGACTGGGCTATAAAGAAGGAGGAAAACACAAGGAGACAGGGAAGGATGGGAGGGCAGTAAGTGGAAAAAGAAGGTATTACAATATGAATATAACAGCACAATGACATGAATATACACATGGCACCAAACTGTGTTTTTAAATAGCTAAAAGGTTAGAATTTACTTATTTTGCCACAGTTAGAAAAAAATGTCACAATACTAATCTTTTAGTTACTACACTGGGGAAGGCATCTGACATGCCTCTGATGACCTGGAAAGAGAGGAAATTTAACCTTAAGGGGCCCCTTGAGAAAAGCACTGTGTAAGACATGTAAAGCCACATGAGTCCCCCAAATGGTACCCCTCATGCTAGACTCTCTGGACATCCTCAAATTCAGTCTGGAGTGTGTGCTTAGTATGATCTTCCAAGGTTTTGCCTACCTCAAGGATGTTAGATAAATCCAAGTCATGGGTGTCCATGAACATGGTAGAGAGAGAAGAAAGACATCACAGGATGCTGGGGACAGAGCTCTCTTCGGGACTCCGGGCTGCAGTCTGTATCCTGGGACCTCAGCAACCCCCTTGGGCATCAGCTGGCTCTCTCCACCTCGCCCTCTGACCTCTACTCAACTGTCACCTCAGAAACGCTTTGCCTGCTGGGAAAGCAGCCCCCCCCCCACCAGCTCATGAGTTTCTATGGAATCACTCTGCCTCCATTTTCCTAGTGCATACTACCACTGGAAATTCTTTACGCGCCAGTTACTTACTTGATACCCTTGACTGGAACCAGGACTTTCTTCAAAAACTCAGTGGCTGCTTGTAGGATAAACAAACCAAGCAGCCAAATTTGCTGTATTTTATATAACGAGAGCTTTCTACCTCACAGAGTGATTCACAAGGAAGGTCAGATGAGATTGAGTATGCCAAGGGGCTGGATGAGAGAAAAGAGGCCACACAGCAATAGGGTCATTGTGCTTCAGGAGAAAGAAAGGCCCCTTTGCCAAACCCATGCGCCTCGGAGGCTTCTTTCTGTGACTTTGCCCTGGGGTGTGACTTCTCCTTGCTTTGCCACTTTTTCTAGACAGAGAACACTATCTACCTGAAGACCATCCAAACAGAATGAAACTGAATCAGTACAAAGGGAGGGAGCTTTGTCAGCGTGGGCCTCGAAATGTATGCTGTGCTTCTGAAGCCACGGATCTGCCAGGAGGGCAAACCTAGAGGAAGGCCTCAAAGATGCTCGCTGTCCTGGGTCAGCAGTGTTCAGCAAGTATGAACTGAGGTTCCATACCACCGCCGTCAATACTATGCTTTGGACTCAGCCCAAAAAGAGAAGTGATATTGTGCAACGGAGAGACATGCCTGAAACAGAAAACTTGGATTCAACACAGGGAACCTGGCCCAGGGTAGGCACGGAAGACTTTCTAGAGCCCCATGCCTAAAGTGAGAATACAGTACAGAGGAAAGTGTAATGAGGGACCCTAAGGAGGAGAGCACTGGGCCTTTATTGCTGTAATACCCAGCAAGCTGTGCGGAGAAGCCCTGGGCAGAGCAAGGGGTTGGAACATGCAGCCGGAGAAGTAGGCAGCAGACACTCTTACACACACGCGCGCGCGAGCACACACACACACACACACACACACACACACACACACCTGCAGAGGCTCTGCAGACAAAGGGTCCATTCATTAGTCCAGCAGTCCAGAGGGTGAGTAGAGTCTGGCTACAGTAGAAGCAAAGGAAGCTAAGACAAGCCAGAGCTCACTAGAGTGCTAGTAGGGAGGGCTTGGGTTGGGAATGGGCCAGGAATGGAGAACCAGACTGAGAGATGGAGAGAAATTCCAGCTAGGTTTGATCCACAGGAATATGCTGATAATTCTGAATCACCCAAGAGGACTGTTCACCAAGCAGCTTCCTTAGCCTGGCAGAACAGGATACCAGCAGAAAAGACAAACCAGCGAGACTCCCTGCATCTTAGCACCCAGGGAAATCTCCGAATCCCAGAAGGAGACGTCAGAAATAAAGGGGAATAAATGGAGGCCTTTGGTGGTTTACATTAAAAAAAAATGGACCAAATCTACTCAAGATGTGCTATGAGTTAAAAGATGTAAGACTAGGAAAGCAGAAAGAGGCAGAAACAGAGACAGCTCGAGTACATAACCAAATGCAGGCAAAGCCTGTGCAGGCCCTTTATCTCCTTTCCCAGCAGTCTTTGCTGGAGCTGCTTCAGTCCCAAGCACTCCAGAGGAACAGAACAAATCTTACATTTGTAGACAGAAAAATATCTCAGATCTCCCCTGTGTTCGCATCAACCTTCCCCCAGCTTAGGTGTGGACTAGGGATGGAGGTAGGGTACTACATCTCATCAGCACAGTCCTCTCCCATTCCTTCTCCCCAAAACCTCCAACATTTGCAGCTTCTGGGCACTGGGAGGGCCCTGTCAAGGGTGAACACAGTAAGCTGCTTTAAGAAGTCGATGGCAGGCAGGCAGGGGTGGCACATGCCTTTAATCCCAGCACTCAGGAGACAGAGATCAGCCTGGTCTATAGACTGAGTTCCAGGACAGTTAGGGCTGTTACACAGAGAAACTCTACCTTGAAAAAACAACAACAAGAAAAGAAGAAGAAGGAGAAGAAGAAGTCAATGGCATATTAATAGCTGGCCCCTTGGATGTGATGGGTCTAAGACCCACAGAGGCAATAATTAGGGTCCATCTCAATCATTCATGTTTATACACTGCAAAATCCACGCAAATGGTTCAGCCCCTCCCTTCTACTTCTGCATCCTCAAAGGCATGCATCTCCTTTCTTTCAAGTACTTCAGCAACCTCAAACAGTACACCGCCCTTTTCTCCTGTGTGTTCCTTTATTTCATTTTGTTTTTATACCTCTACTGTTTTGTTTTGTTCACAGGGCAGGGAAACCAAACCAACAGCTTTGCACATGCTAGGTATCTTAGCCAGTATTCCTATTGCTGTGATGAAACACCATGGCCGAAAGCAGCTTGTGGAGGAAAGGGTTTCTTAGGCTTCTGCCTCCATATCACTGTTTATCCTGGAAGGAAATCAAGACAGGAACTCAGGACAGGAAATAGGAGGCAGGAGCTGATTCAGAGGCCATGGAGAGGCACTCCTTACTGGCTTGTTCCTCATGGCTTGCTCAGCCTACTTTCTTAAAGAACCCAGGACTACTATCCAGGGGTGACCCCATCTACAATGAACTGGGCCCTCCCCCATCAATCATGAATCAAGAAAATGCCCGACAGGAGAATCTTATTGAATTGTTTTCTCACTTTGAGATGATTCTGAAAGTTGATACAAAACCAGTCAGCACACCAGGCACACACTCTGACAGTGCCCTGAGCTACATCTCAGGACTGTCAAACTCTTTAAAATACAAATAAAGAAAAAATATTATATGAGCTCATTAAAACAAAACAAAATACAACTACATGAAAGCCAAAAGTACATCTTTATGTGCATGTGTGCACGCCAATATAAATGCATAGAGAAGACCTTAAGAATGCCCAAGGCAGCACAATAGCCACACTTGAAAAAGAAACCAGGATTTGATTAGGATTAATTAAATTAAGGGAGATTGTTAAGCTATATGCAATATTCATATTCTTTGTGAATAAGAAGATATCCACATATTATTCTGTGATTTAAAATAAATTAAGGGTATAATTTTTCTAAACCTGAAATTCTTGTATGAAATTCTTGTTTCTCCTGCAGAGCTTGGTTTTAATGAGTTAGATAGAACTGGGAATGCAGTCGAATGATTTTCTACTTCAGCAAGTGTTTGTTTATCCTTTTTATCTTGAGTTGAGGCCAACAATGCTAATGATTGCAAGTAGTAGGGCCAGTCCTGCACCGCCCATCCACTCCCACCCACAGCTTCAACTACTACCTCGTGGACGACTCCCAAAGGCCTCTTTCCAGAAACAGCCTCTCCCTCATAGCAGGTCCTCACTTCCCACACCCCAGCCAAGGAGAGTCAGCACACCAGCACAAAGCCAGGTTCCTGTCTCAGGGTTCTGTTCCCCCACCTAACTTCTTTATTTCTGTATTTCTGTCAATGGACACTGAGCCCCTGGAATCCAGAGAAACCCTTCACAGTCATCCTTGGTCCTTGAGCCAAGTCCCCATTCCCAAATTCTTTGCTAGTTGTCACCATCTGATTTTCTAAAAGGTTCTTCCCCATTGTTAACCGCTTTCCATTGCCAATGACTCCACCCCAGAATATTTTTTTCACACGAGACCAGTGCTTCCTAAGCACTTCCATTCATGACCCATTTTTACCTAAGAAATGTTCTCAAGAGCTCACTATATATGTATACCAAACAGGTATACACATCAATCAAACAAAGAAATTCTTTTGTACACATTCAATTTTACCATTTAGTAAAGATTAAGCCAAATTTGCATATTATGAGATGGATGTCCACATTCGTTTTTGAACAAAAAATTCAATATTAGCTGAGTATTGGATATCACAGGACAGAGAGCATCTTCAACATTTTTCAGAGTTAACTGGTAATTTACTCTTATAATTGTTAAAGCTGAGAACAATGACACACACACACACACACACACACACACACACACACTATGTATTTCATAATGGCAGAGTTTAGAGCCACTTCAGAAATTGTAGGAAATTCTATCCTATCTCAAGCTAAAATTCATTTAACGTTCTTTTTAGTGAACCTCAAGTCAGCAATTCAAAGCGCAATATTTAAAATCAAATATACAATCCAATAATAATAATAATCAATAATACAGTTCAAAGGTAGACTAATTTGATATTTCCATACTGAGGAATGACAATAGGAAAATATTGAAAGTTTTTCTTTTCTTTAAACAATATTTCTGCCTGGCAGTGGTGGTGCCCACCCTTAATCCCAGCAATCAAGAGGCAGAAGCAGGTGAACCTCTGAGTTTAAGGCCAGCGTGGCCTACAGAATGAGTTCCAAGACATCCAGGGCTACACAGAGAAACCCTGTCTCAATAATAATAATAATAATAATAATAATAATAATAATAATAATAATATATTTTCATAAAAGGAGTAAACTCTGTATGTGCAGTAAAACCTTGCTATATAACACGCTGAGCTATAGCTCAGTTGACATGGTTGATTGGTGGTGTGGAGTGTAAGGGAATATCCAGTGCAAAGTGCAAGAGCTTATGTGCTCAGGCCTAATGCTGTGGTGAGGTTACACAGGTGAACACTGCCAGAAACACCTTAGATCCACTATGAATTTAATATTAAATCAATTTATCCTTGTTGAGTGGTCAGAAGCCTTTTATTGTGGCCTAATTCTTTGTTACTCCTACGCTCAGTTATGTGACCCCATATGGGGCCATGACTCACAGTCCATGGGGCCACGGACTAGACGAACCACCTTCAAGTGGTCACCATGCTCTTGGTTGCTTTAATAAACCTTCTAAATACCTTCCTGGATGGAGGACCAACGTTCCAGCCCACTGAGGTCACCCTACCACCTATTTTATTAACCATCTCCCCAGTTGAAGATACATTTGGGAAAAATGGCTTTCATGGCTTTATGCCTCACCCAAGTATCTGATGAAAATGTTACAGAGGGTCAAAAATAAACTCAGGACATGGGCAACCTGGAAGAGTTTTTCTAGAATAAAAAAACAAAACAAAACAAATAGGATTAGATGCTATGGTGGTTTGAAGAGACACAGCCTCCACAGGTTGAGCATTTGAACATTTGGTTTCCAGTTGGTGACAAGCTGCTGGGGAAGACTGTGGAACCTTCGAGAGACAGAGCCTTGTGAAAGGAAGTGCTTCAGTGAAGGTGGGCTTTGTGGTTTTAGAGCCTGACCCACTTCCTGTTTCTCTGCTTCCTGTACCTGAATGAAATGTGATCTCTCTGCTTCCTGGTGCCCGCAGGGATGACTTCTGTTACTGCTGGCACGACTTCCCCACAACGATGGACTGAATCCCCTGGTGGCCGTACGCTAACAACCCCTCCGACCCCAAGTGGCTCTTGTCAGGGTATTCTATGACAGAGTCAGGAAAGTAGCTAACACAGATGCCATTCTCTATCTTATGATAAGCCCCACTAATAGGTACCATTACCCTGTTTTGGCCATTTTGAACTGAGGTTGAAAATCAGTAGACAGATTTTGAAGCCTTGGATCTATTAAGCAGTTGGGTTTTCATGGGGACCCATCTTATAACTGCAGAGCACATGGTTTTTAGGTCATGCAGTTGGACCCTTCACAGATCCCTGCCTTTTCAAAGATAAAGCACACACCCCTAAGCTGTGCTGATGAAGGTCCACACCCCAACATGAGTCTTACCTTTGTAACAATGGACCACACCATGTTAAATACTACAGTATATCTCACATACTCTATTTCATTTAGTCTGAACACAACCCTAAGACCTAGATATTATAACTATACCCATTCTACTAATTCAGAGGTGAATGCATATAGATTAAAACTAGCTTGATATGTAAATTAGCTACTATCTCAGAATAGTTTTTAAAAAAGCTTCATGAGACCAGTAAATGGCAGAGCTGCATCAGATATAGGCCTGCCTGACTAAAGAGATATTTAGGAGGTAGAATTTGCAGGAATCTCCACTTGTACGACTAAGCAAGTATTTATTGGAGATCTTCATTTCAGGCTCCATCTGGGGTTAAGGGCCGGAGAAAACAGAGATGATCAGTCAAGGAGATCTTGTCTTGTTGCTGCCTGTCTTCACTGAGCACATAGTCTATAGGAAAAGATGACAGTGGAGATGAGAAGCAGTGGGGAATGGTGAGAGCTCAGCAGGAAAAACTCTCAGTGGTAAAAACCAAGGTATTAGTGGACGTGAGGGCCCAGTTTCAGCAAACGAGTCAGCAACGGCTGCCTTCCTACAGTGGCGCGTACAGGAGACACAGCTTTGGGGAAAGACTGAGTTCAGTTAGGGATATTAGTTCTGGAGATGCCTGGCAGGCAGTTTGACTGACAGCTCTGGGGCCCAGGAGTGAGGCAAAGGCTGCAGACAGCATCGGAATCATCATGTATCACAAGTGTGAGGAACCCTAACACATTTGTAGAGTGAGAAAGAAAAGAGAAGGTCTTAAAAGCCATCCTTCCTACCTTCTAAGGATTGGTCCACTTCCCCTGCAAGAGGATGACCTTGCCATCAAGTCAGTCACACCCTGCCTCCTCCCCTCCCGATGTTCTGCATCAGCAAAACCTAGGACAGAGGTCCTGCTTTGTCCTCAAGACTTTTAACACCAAGCTAAAACTAAGAGGCTTTATAAGAACACTTAAAATTTTCAGGTATTTTGACTTCCTACCTGGACTTTAAAAGGACAGAAGGCAAATCCTGGATATAAAATTAGACATTCAGAAAATATCATTTCAGAAACAGCCAAAGTATTTGTCTTAGTCCCTGTTCTGTTGCTGTGAAGAGACACCATGACCGAGGCAGCTCATGTAAAAGACAGCGTTTATTTGGGGGCTTGCTGAATTTCAGACACTTAGCCCATCATCATCATGGAGAGGGTTTGGCAGCACTCACGGCACTAGGGCAGTAGCTGAGAGATGCATTCTGACCCAGAGGGAAAGAGGGAGACACTGCGCCAGGTTTTAAAATCTCAAAGCCCACCCCCAGGGACTTCCACCAACAAGGCCACAATTCCTAGTCCTCCTAATCCTTTCAAAGAGCTCTGCTCTTTGGTGAATAAGCATTCAAATATAAACCTATGGGAGGGGGCATTCTTATTCAAACCACCACAGTAATGCTCTAATGCAAAGAGCAGCAAGGCAATAAATCAATAATGAAGTATTTATGAGAAGTAGTTACTCCACATAAACCTGCATAGCTTCCTCATACCACAGCATCTGATAACCTGGGCGTTCACCCATGTCTTCCCATGAGCCTCTGTGCTAGAAAGAGATGGCGCAAGCTAAGCAGTCCCCTCTCCTTATACAGTCCGCTTCTATGTGTTGGAAGATGCCGCTCAGATCCAATCAGCCGTCACCTTCCAAAGCCTTCAAACTGAGAAGAAATGTCTGCAGAAAGAAAAAGTTTAGAGTGGAAACGTTTTCCAAAAGAAAGTAGTGCTAACAGAAATGTCTTCCATGAGTCAAGACACATCACAGAGATTTCATCAAGCCCCTTTGTCAAAACATTATCAAAAATGTATAACTTATAAATGGATTCCTCTGTTCTTATGCTCTATATACCACCCTTCCATAAGCAAAAAACAAACAAACAAAAAACCTGAAATACTGAGAAAGGGAAAGACACTCTGGCATCTTATTTCATAAGCAATGGTCATGTCCTCTCCGCAGTCTCCTCTCCAGCAGTCTCAACTGGCTCAGGTCCACCTGGCTGAGCAACAGATGTGCGGGTCTTGCTCACGGGGATCCTTAGCAGTTGGCATGTCCATAGTACCCGACACATAGAAGGGACTCAAATGACCACTGAATACATGGGCACTGAATGAATGAGGACATCATCTCATCATGGTTTTAAAAAGAAGTAACATGCATGCGGCAAGGACGCGTGAAAAAGTGAAGAGAAGAGGTGAGCAGCACGCTCCTTACAGGTCACCTGTGGACTCCTCAGCTCATTTACAAAGATGGCACAGAGCAGCCCATGGTGAGGTCAGTTTCTTACCTACAGATGCTGACGTTCAATTCTTTAAGTTTCATGACTTCCCCTTTCCGTATGCCTTAGGAACATATTCTTAAAGACTTTTCACCTAAACTAAAATTTGGCACTGAATTTGGCTGGTGGTAGATTCTAAGGTAAGGCACTGGCCCAACTTCGTTGCCCAGGTTTGCTGCCCTGTTCTTTAATGCCTTTTCACACTAGACACATGCTACATTTTGTATCGGTGTAAATAAATGCAATGCAGATATTAAAGAATATTTACCACTTTAATGATAAACTTACAGAACCGAAGTTCCCGCGTGGCACAGGAGGTAGGAAGGAAAGGGCGGAGCCGCCTCCCACGCCCATTTATCTGTAGGCATTCGCCCGAGGCAAACCCCGCCCCCTAAAGGGGCTGTCGTCACCCTACAACATTTCTCAAGGAAAGAGTCTAAGTGGCTGGCCAGGCTGCAAGGATGGTGTCTAAACAGCTAATGGTCAGGTCCAGATGCTGCGTATCTTGTGAGGATTAGGAAGAAAGGGGGTTCGCCATAAAGGAGGGGTGAAAGAAATTCCATTTTCATCTCACAGGAAGGCAAATTTAGAGATTACCCTTGATTATTGAAGAAAAAAAAAACAGCACAAGCCCAATTAACCAAGCCACAGTGTGGTCACTCGCTCCCACCTGCCGTCCCCATAAGCCGAGTCCCTAGTTTGCTGCCACATCTGAAGCTGGCTGTACTTCCAGAAAAGCACTGAGGATCTCCTGGAATTCAATCAGTGCACACTCAGGAGCCCTGGGCTAATTTTAATTCTGACATGTAGTGATCATGGCTCTATTAGAGCTATTTTTATTTAACTCCAAAATAAACTCTAAATGGGCTCGAGATTAATATCAATTAATATCATTGTGTTAGAAATGTAATGAATTAACAAAATGATACCACGCTGTTCCACTTAGCTGCAGACACGGTTGACCAGTGGGACATTTGTTAACAAGACAAACACTGCAGAAGATCAGCTATGACAATGCATAAATCATCTGAAGGCATTTGACTAAATTCAGTCCTCTTTCCTTAAAAATAATCTGAAACATGATGCTACTTTTTCAAAGGATTTAAACTGTTTTAAGCCAAAAGCCATCATACTTACTAGTAAAAACAAAAGACATTTCTTCAAGCTCAGGTCTAATACAAAGGGGCCCAATGTTTTCACCCTGAAATCTTTATATAAGAAAAATAATAACTTAAGGATAACGTATTTTTTTTACCTACAAGACTGAGGACAATCTACCACAAAATTAAGTTGATTAAGCAAAAAATACTAACATATTTCAAGAAGGCGAAGTTTGAAGAGGCACATGTTTGGGGTGTAGAGAGAGAAGTCAGAAGAGGGGAGTAAGGGAGTATGTCAAATTTCATTGAATCCACATATTAAGAATAAAGAAAATAAAAAGCTAGAGTTAACAAATATATTAACATATTTCAAAACTATGAGTGAGAAAGATGGGATTAATCTGAAAATTCTATAAACTTCCAGTGACTGATATGAAAACATTTGAGAAAGTCAAGAAACATACCAAGACAGAAAAATAAACTATGAGAGATTCCAAATTAATATATAAATTTAATATAACCCTGACCAGAATTTCAAAAAATTTCTAAGATTTTGGCAACTGTCTCAGAAGTTACTGGAAGTTAATTGTAAGACTATATATACTAGGAGGAATATGGACTGTTTGAGTAAGTATAAGAATTTTCTCTGTGAGATAGTACAGATATTACAAGTTCAACTAAAAATATGTTCAAAAATCAAAAGGCAGATACCTCAGACCTAAGCTTATTTTTAAATATACAATATGTGATTAAGAATCATCCAGCATTAGATGATAAATAATATTGCAAAATTATTAGCTAATTATTCATTTTAATTTGTGTGTGAGAGTGGGAGAAATAGTATCCATCAAGGGCAAGCCCCCAGTTGGCCAGCCAGTGCCAAGTGGTCCAGCCCTGAGCATGTGTGTATGTATACGTGTCTGTGTGTGTGTGTGCCTGCATGTGTGTGTGTGTGTGTGTGTGTGTGTGTGTGTGCGTGTGTGAAAGAGAGAGAGAGAGAAGTAATAACAAAGAAAAAGAGACCATGATTAGGTGGAGGAAAGGGAGGGGGAAAATTATGCAATTCTCAATTAAAAAATTACTATCTGAGAGATGAGTATAATAAGAAATAATCATCAAGGAATAGAAGCCTGAGTTCAATCCCAAAACCCAAGTGAAGATGGAGGGAGAGAGCAGACTCACAAAGTTATCATCTGATACCCACACATGTACACACTCACACACACACTCCTGCATGCACACACACACAGACACACATCCATACACACATGCACACACATATATGCACATACAGTTCAATAATAAAAATTTTAAAGCATCATAAAAACAAAACGAAGCACCGTAAGCATTTGAAATACATATTCTTCCCTTTACCCGTCGAGTCACATCGCTGCCTGTTCCATAGGATGGTGTAAAGCGCAGATGCATGCTGACATGACAACGTTCGCCCCACTCGAGAGAAAGAAGCGTTGAACGAAACAAAGCACTGAGCATTAGTGATGTTAGTGTAGAACTACAGGTTGGTTTTTTTCTTTTACTTTTTTCTTTATTGTACTTCTATATCCCAGGTTATCCAGGTTTTAAAATTGCAGTATTCAGTAATCAAGAAAATACTTGGGCGGTGGTGGTGTACATCTTTAATCCAAGCCCTCGGCAGGCAGAGGCAGAGGCAGAGGGATCGCCTTGAGTTCGAGGCCCAGCCTGGTCTACAGAGAGAGTTCCAAGCAGCCAAGGCTACACAAAAAAAAAAAACCCTGTCTTGAAAAACCAAAAGAAAAAAAAAAAAGAGAAAAGAATGCTAATTGGAAACTGTGAAACACAGGGAAATGTCTGCTAAAAAGATGATTATGGTGGGGGGAAATTGAGGGAGGGGGAGAAAAACAGAGAAGACCAAAGACACAGAGCAAAAACCATCATTAAGTAACTAAGAAAAAGCAAACTGATGATAAAATAGATAAAATGCCTTTCATTACGATTCGAGAAACACTCTTTCAAGCTATAAAATACCAAGCTTTGGCTAAGGTTAAAAATAAGAAGGATCCCACAAAACTTGAATCTGCTATTGAAACATCGCTTGGAAAGACCATTCTTATGTATTATTAACAGAACTGCAAATTAGTACTTTTTTTTCTTTTGAGATGGGGTCTCATTATGTTGCCCAGGTTGGCTGCAAACTCCAGGGTTTAAGCAACCTTCCTACCATGACCTCTTGAGTACCTAGGCCAACAGGGTGAAATCATCGTGCTTGGCTATGACAGTTTTAGGGGGCATTTTTGACAACACCTGTAGGGAGTCTCTTGGTTAAAGTACCCTTTGAACTATTAATTTCACCTCTGGGACTTTGTAAGCTAAAGAGAGAATTAGAAGCTAAGTATGATGGTGTGTACCTTATAGTTGGCAAGGCTGAGACAGGAAGATTGTTTAAGCCCAAGAGTATGGGTCAGTCTGGGCTACTTAGGAGGATCCTATCATAAAATAAAAAGGATTAAAAATAAAAGTGGTGGGAGAATGTGATCTATGGTAGAGTTTTTGCCTAGCATACACAGGCCCTGGGTTTAATCCCAGTACCCCAAAAAAAGAGAGAGAGAAGGAGGGAGGGAGGAAGGAAAACTAAAAGCTTGGTCAAGAGTTAGTTACACAAAATTAGAATGGAGATTAGCCACAAAACACCCAACAATGGGGGAATGTATAAACCCTGTAGAAAGGCACTACATGAAGAGGCTATGGTGGTGCACACCTATACGCCAGCTACTCCCTGTGTAATCACAGCTACTCAGGAGGTGGAAGCAGGAGAATAACAGTTTTGAGATCAACAGGACTGTACAGCAAAGCCCTATCTCAAAATAAAGCAAAAGACTGCGTACGTAATTTAGTGGTAGGGAACATAACAGAGTGAGAGGCCTAAATTTCGTGCCCAAAACAAGTAAAACGGGGTTAATATGAACCCAGAACCACACAAACATTTGAAACTGTTTAATGGTATTGGGACTCTCTCTAAGACAGAATGTGATGCAAGAAACCCAGCAACGGATATATTCACAGGCTGATCTCAATTCTGATTCGGAAAGCAAAAGTCTAGCTCTACCTCTCCCCAGGTAGGAAGCGTTGGACAAAATGTTGAATTTTCCAGTAGCCCAGTACCTTCAAATCTCAAGAGGGCCAAACCTGAATGCCTCCCCTTTTCAGTCTTCAGTTCTGAATTACTGTACAGCATTGTTCAGAGTCAAAACCAGTAAATCATAAACAGATATACGAAGTGTGTATTAATAATGAAAGGATGAAATATAGGGGCGGGGAAGACAGCTCAGTCAGTAAAGTATTCGCTGTGCAAGCATGAGGGCCTGGGGTGGATCCCTGGAGCCCTGTAAAAAAGCCAGTGGAAGTGGCATGTGCTTGGAATCCCAGAGCTGGGGAAGGAGAGACACACAGATTCCTAGCGCTGGCTGGTCAGCCAGCCTAGCTTACACCAGTGAGCTCCAGGTTCAGTAAGAAACCCTGCAACAAAAATAAAGTGGGCAGGCACTGAGGAGGATACCCAGTATCAACTTGCAGCTGCACACTCACATGCATCACCCCCTACACACACCACACACATGCACACACAAAGAAAATACACAGAATTTCAGTTGTTAAAACGGCGTTTGTATTAAAGGTTGTTTTGACTCTTAGGCAAGCGACATACTTTAAGACATGTGCTGGGATGGTGGCAGTTCTTCAGAAAAGCACAGCGTGGCTAGAAATAAGCACAGCCTCTCGTCCTCCATGACTAATCGGATCGGGGTTTGCCTGTCTGGGATGTAGACACTCTTCACCTGTTGTCAGCCATCCCATGACTTCATACTGGAGAACCCCAGCCATCCTCAACCAGCCCTGGGCAGTCAGAAAAAGGCTAGAAGTGTCCCTGAAGAATACACAAGGTTGCCAGACTCCTGCTGCTGCATTAACCTCCAGATATGCCACAGGAAGGCTCCTTGCACATATATGCAGCATTTCATGCAGGTTCTAGAAGTTCTCATTTTCTTCTCATAGATTCAGATACCAGCCCCTGGCTGCCATGGTACTGGGACCCATCCCTAAGCTATAGCCCCATCCTTCGAATTCAAATCATAATGGAGAATATTTACTTCACAGCTACGTCTCGTTTTACTAATCTCTACCACTGTGAATTTTAAAATCATGCCCAAGCCACAACTGAAGGGAAAACCTCAAACTCAGTAAGCCAGGCGGAGTCCAGAACAAACCAGCCTGCTGAGCGGTGAATCAGCCTGGACCCAGAGCGGCTAACAAAGAACTCAGGCTCTGCCCTGTCCTCTGAACTTATTCTGCTTTTGGGAGTGAAGAAGTGGAGACAAAGCTTCACACCAAGAGTCTTTTGCTTCTGGGACGATTCTCCACCTCCCAGAGACTGACGGAACGCGGTGGGGACCCTGTAATTCTTCCGAGTAAATGTTTCACTGGTGAAAAGATATTCATCAGTGGAGTCTGTTCTTGTAGAGGATAACAGATGAATTGACGCTTTCGTTAGAAATGACAGCCTTTAAAGCAACTCCACTGATACCCAAATTAAAATGTGTTACATGATATTTTAATCCCAGACATGTATAGCATGCACTGGGTCACATGTGTTTTCCCCAAATGATTTTCTTTCCACTCCCTGGATTTTCCATACTCGGTAATATTATATAGTTCAAATTTACAATGAAGTCATCGAAACAGAGTCTCTCCTTGCTTCTGCCTCCTCTTTAATTCTGAATAAAGAAGCCCCACTCTTTAATTACTTCAATGTAGCAAGCGGTCAAGGAACAAAACTACATAAATGCCTGCTGACTTCTGGATGGGGGCACACCCATAGAAGGAGACCTTTCTCAGTCGCTGTGAGTGGCTGATGCAGACCCTATAACCTGACCCCAGCAATGTCACTACCAAGCAGAGAGATAGAACAGGTTTTAGGCAAATTGTTAATGAGTCTGGCTGACACCAAATAGCCAGTACTGACTATGAGCCCTGTCAGGACTGGGCTACTGTGTTTTGTTTCTCCCAGTACTTTGATCTCCCTGCAGTGCTCACACCCTCAATGAAGGGATACTGGGATACTGTCACCTGCGGGGCGAGGGGGGGGGGACACCTTACACCTTCCAGCTAGAGGTCAGAGTTTATATTATATTCTGAATTTGGAGCAGAGGCAAAGTTGAGGTTGGGGAGCTGCAAGCATCATCCTATACCACATACTCCAGGCCCTTCTGGCTGGCTGGCAGGAGGCAGAAGAAGAAATGTCCGGTAGCCTCTATAAGCAGCAGCCACTCTGCTTCTGGGCAGAAGACCAGGAGATCTCAGAGACCTCAGGCAGGGCCAGCTACTGAGCCCCTAAGAAACAGCCCTCGGTCACTGAAGTGAAAAGAAATTAGACTATTTTCCTGCCATACCACTGAGTCTAGAAAAGCTCATGGTAGCCGGGCGGTGGTGGCGCACGCCTTTAATCCCAGCATTTGGGAGGCGGAGGCAGGTGGAGCTCTGTGAGTTCGAGGCCAGCCTTGTCTACAGCGTGAGTTCCAGGATAGCCAGAGCTATGTAGAGAGAACTTGTCCTGAAAAACAAAAACAAAACAAACAAAAACTCACACTGGCAAATACGTGTTGAATTTTTATTTTATAGTAAGTGTTGCTCTCAACACTACATGGATTTATCCAGTTCAGTTTCACAACCTAGTAGATAAGTGACACTATGACCCTCCACTATGTACACTCAGACACTTGGACTGCATATCTTGCAGGTGGACAGCCACGCCAATTATTAACAGTGGAGTCAGGATATAAACAATCCAAACAGCCTGCCTCCAGAGCTAAACTTATAGAATGGAATGAGGGAAAATCCAGAGTTACGTTTCTTTCACATCTAATCTGTGCATTAAATATCATACATATTGTATCTTTACTTAGGATGTAGTTCCCTCTCCACATTAATGCTTCCTGTCATGCAAAATCTCAGGCGGCGCCAATATAGAAAGCAAGTAAGAGTGAAACTACTCAAGAGAAGCAGAACAAAATGCTGGGGTCTCCATGGCCAGCACCTCACTCACCAGACTGAGGCTCCAAACCCTCCTGGAACAGTGTTTAAAAATAAAATAAAATAATAAAAACACCTTGTCCAAATTGTTATCTCCTAGAATTAGATGCTTGAGACTCAAAAGAAGTCCCGGCAGAACACCGATAATCATCAGCAAAATCAAAAGAAAAGACCAAGAAACTCCTACTTGCTGTCATTGAGGACCTGAGAAACCCTGATCCCTGTCCTGACACTAAACAGCTCCAGACTGAGGAGCAGAGGGACCAGGGGAGGTGGAATTTGGGGCTGAAGGGAGAGTCAGGAATGGGCAAATCCAATAAACAGGCAGAGGTGGGACACAGAGCCAGTGGGGCTCCAGAGCCAGCAGCCTGTGGTGAGGAGGGAGGTCCAGCGGGAATGGAGGTGGGAGCAGGGGTGCAGGCAGCTCTGCCTGCCCAGCCTGTTCCTCCGGCTGCAGCTGTCGGAGCACTGTGACTTAAGAACGACAAGAACTCAACAGGACTTCAATCATCAGCATTTGAAGGGAAAATAAAACCAGCTACACTGCCCTTCTCACCAAATCAAACATTGCCTTTCCCTTACCTACAGCCATTCAAAGGTGAAGGCTTCAGGTACCTGCTTTGGGGATGGTGGGGTTCCCAGTGAAGAGCACCGAGAGACTTGGACCCACAACACGGCTGTACCTGCACTAGTGGGAGCCTGGGCAAGACTCAGACTTCTGTCTGCTCCTGCAGCCAGCAGATGATCACTTCCTAGGACTGCAGGTTAAACCCTTTAAACGCTCACAAAGCACTCAGAGGCAGCGCCTCGGGCAAAGCGCTCAGCAAAGGCCGGCTCATTGCTCTCTGATTTAGGTAGCTTTGGACCGCTCTCCAATGTCTCCTCCACGCTGCGTCCTGATTCCTAAACTGCTGTGACAAATGACTACACCTGACTGAAATAAATAACACAAATCTGTCACCGTACAGCCTTGGAGGTCAGAAGGCTCCGATGGGTTGCGAGCCTTTTCCTCAGGCTCTAGGAAAGAATTCAGTTTCCTGCCTTTTTTCCACCCTTCAGGCTGGGGATCAAACCCAGAGCCTCAAATATGCTAGGCTGGTGTCTTACCAGCTATCTGCCTGCATCCTTTTCCTCTCTTTACATCATATGACTTATCTCTCTCTACAAACTCTGGCCTTCCATCTCCTTCTTATAGGAGCTGTGTGATGAGATTGAACCTACACAGAAATCCAGGAAAATGCCTTACTTTAAACACATCTGCCGACTCCATTTGGTCATATAAAGCAGTGTATCCACGGATGCCAAGGACTCACCCTTGACCTCCCACATGCACCTCCCAAACCCCAAACTACATCCTCTCACAGCGAAGATACAATAGTGCGAGTAGCTAACTTATTGAATAGTCAGTATATGCTATATAAGAGCCTATGCAATTTGCTTTGGGCAAATCATTTTTAATTACCTTTAAAAATATTGTTTTTTAAGAACTGTCTGGGGCAAGACTTAAGTATACTCTGGCAAGTTTGGGTCTAGATACTTTGCCTTTGACAAGAAGGATGTCTGAACCTATCTTTAAGTCACACTAGCTGGTGGGAGAAGGCACACAACCATCAGGAAACTTCAAGACGAGAGGCACTCATGTCCCCTCACTAAAGAAAGGGTCCCGCAGAGTCCTTGGTTAAAGGAACACACAGATGGCAGAGCACTCAGAACATGTCCCCATTTACAAAAGAGAAACTTTGGGGTTTCCAAAAAGCCAAGAAGAAGCCACCTGAGGTTTCCTGGGGGGAAGGAGATGTAAGAAGGTCATTCCTGTCTCTAGCTCAAACAACCCTGATGCTCCATGACTTAAAGAAAGATTCATGTGAATTCCCGGAGAGAGCTCTTACTGGGTCAGGTGAATCTAGACCCGATGAAACAGGCTGAAAAGCCTGGGGATCCTGGTGGCCCAGCATAATAGCTCTGCCACTGAGCTGGGGAACAAGTCCTTGCCTCCACCGCAGCACTTAGGGATACAAGCCCCCCTGTTCCATGGCTTTCAACGCAGCCCAGTTGTGTCTCTACTATCCCTAAGTATCAAAAAATGACCTCTTTTTCTTTCCAGTTCTCACACAGCCAATGGCTAAAAGTCTGAGTGTCACTGGCAGAGGGCGGGACCGGGCAAGCTGCACCATTGCTGGGCATGCGTGATGAGATGGCTTGGGTAGTCAAAGCTTTCAACCCTCAACCACCAAACGATTTAGCTCTACTCTTATCTGAAACTTCCCAATGGGCCGGATTAAAGTTATTAAGTTTCACCTAGTCACTTGTGTGAATCATAAGCTCAAAGTCAGATGCAGGACAGCACAGTGCTCGAGAGAATAGATTCCAGAGCCAATCTGCTTAGATTAGGCTTCGCTGTGACTTTAATGCACGTTAGCCTTCCGTTACCTCTGCTTTGTCATCTTCAGTGTGGATTTAACAACAGAATTATACATTCCTCAGCAGAAACTGAGAAACCAGCCATGAAATATAGAAGTCATTTTGATTGTGTCCACATAAAGGGTATATATGTCCAATACTACATCCCGTGTCTGTCCATTATTTCTGAAGATGTATAAACAGTTGTTGCCAGCTAAGAAAAGGAGACGATTGCAAAGTCACACCAGGCTGGACCAAGTTTTGTTGCCGAAATATAAATCCACAGAAGGCTGCAGGTAAGGGGTCAGGTCTCTAGCACTTCTGCCCAATGCCATACGAATGAAATACATTAACAGATGACATATGTGACCTGCTGTCTAGTGTTATTTTCATCAATATAGACGGGGAGAGTTATAAACAGGAAGCTTTAAAGATTTCATTTGCAAATCTGTTCCCTTTGAAAACCAACTCTGTGGAAACAATTCTCTAGGGTGGGCCTTTCTGCGGTGATGGCAGTGTCCTGTATTTGTGCTGTGTATATAGCTACGTGAAGCATCCAAGCACTTAGATGCAGATAATTTCATTTATTTTTAACTCATTTAAACTTAATCATATGTGGCTAGTGGCTACCATATTGACAATACAGCCACAGAGAGCTATGCTCCCAATCTGGCCCGTGGAAACCTACTTAAGCCATAACTCAACTGAATTAACATTAAATTAACAAGCCTGAAGCAAAGGGGAAGAGGGAGACTCTTAACTTCCTTGCCAGGCCTCACAGCTGGTGCCCTTTGATACATCCTTCCTCTTTTTCCATTCCCCATTCCATCAATCCACAGCTCTTGTCTTCCCCGCCCAAGGTTCACCAGGCTACATGCTTCTCTAAGTCCCATCCATGCCTCCCATCACTTGTCAAGTGGTCCCTAAGGAACAGGGTAGGAACCAGGACTGTATCAGTTGTCCTCTGCAGGCTGCATGTGGAAAGCAGGGACTGCCAACAAACACAAACCTGCAGGACAGACATAATGCTTGAAAGTGTCCCCTCTACTTACAAAACTCCTCAACTTTTCAAATTTCCTTTACTCGTTTAGGAATCTGTAGCAAACTACACACACCAAACAAATGCCAGCCATCAAGTATAAGATAGAAGACCAAAGAAACATGTAACCAAGAACCGTTGTCCATAGATAAAGGAAACCAACAACCTTCACTGGTCTCTAGCTTCACCCCTTATGCCTAAGTATGAATTTTTTTTATGACAAAGGTCAAATCTGGAATGCATCAAGAAGCTTGTCTTACGAGGAGGGCGGGGGAAGAATGCTCCTCCGGCTTAATCTCACCTCTCACCTGGTCTTGAGCCAAAGATGACCAGGAGGCACTCCTGAGCACAAGGCAAATTGCTCCTTGGGGCTGTAAGCAAAGGATAAGCTGCTGGTAAATGCGTCTCTAAATCCCTTTGGTTACACTAACTCCTCTGAAATGGAGCTTTATTATGTACAAAACTGAGTCTTAATATTTAATACCTGCCCATAATTATTTCTAGAGAGCCTTCCAAATGTAAACATCAGTTCAGCAAAGTCAGAGAGCAGATACCTTGGCTGGGGCAAAGAGAGAGAGAGAGAGAGAGAGAGAGAGAGAGAGAGAGAGAGAGAGAGAGAGATCTGCATAAATCTCACAGGTCTACCAGGATCAAAGAGGGGCGGCAAACTTGAGAGTGAAGGCTGTTTACCCTTTAGAATGGCCACGGGTGGGGAGACTGGGGGAAGTCAGTGAAGAAGAGTGTACATCTACAACAGTGGCGTTCAACCTTCCTAACGCTGTGACCCTTTAATAAACACAGTTCCTCATGTCGTAGTGACCCCCAAGCATAAGATTATTTTCATTGCTACTTCAAAAGTGTAATTCTGCTACTGTTAGGAATCGTAATGTAAACATCTGTGTTCTCCGATGGTCTTAGGCAAGCCCTGTGAAGGGGTCGGTGGGCCCCAAAGGGGTTGCAACCCACAGGTTGAGAACCGTGGCTCTAGAGACTACTGCCAGGCATTCGTCAGAAAAGCCAGGGCTGTGTTTAGGAACTGAGGGATAGCCGCCTCTTCCTGAACTGACAACTAGGACCCCAGACTGGCATCTGTGTATGGAACCACCTGCAACCACTCCCCAGACTGGTGTTCAACTATTCCTCCAGGATTCCCAAGTCCCTGGTCTTAGCTATTCTGCAGCCTTGGCTTCACCCTGCCCCCACAGGGGGCTCCTTCAAGAAAGTCAAGGAAACCCACCAATACTGATGGAATTGTGAGCTATGTACAAAAAAAAAAAGTTTTTAGCAAAGTCAACTCTAGCAATCCACTCAGAGAGTTTTTTTTTAAAAAAACACTGAAATAATTTAATGATGAAAATTTCTTATACTAATTGATTCAGTCAATCGAACCAAGTGTGGCTTGGCTTAAGCGGGAAGCGTATTTACACTATGCACTTAGCACGTATCTTCGCCAAAGAACTGCGTGCATCTTGGTTATTTAGAGCGTGCATCTTGGTTATTTAGAGGGACTTTGAAGAAAAAGCATAGATAACCACTCTAGACGTCACCGGTTACAGTGAGACGGGTCCTGCATTGTATTTCCTAGGACTCTGCAGATAAATCTCTCCGGAAACAATGTCTGAGAACTTTCCTTGAAATATGTTGCCGAGTCCCGCCGCGAAAAGGACTCCTACTTTTCTTTGTGCTGGCCACTTTCACACTACACACACAGCATGAAGTGGTGAGCCAAAGAGGGGTCACCGGGTGACCTCCAGCCTCACATTCCCCGAGGGATGGGCTGTCCCCTGGGAGGCGGGAGCCGCTGGGCCACCAGGTACAAAAAGTCAGGCTGCTGCTGGGCGCGACTCCAGCCCCGAGAGCACCCAGGCCGGAGCACTCCGGGTCCGCGGTCCTTGGGGACCCAGCGGCAGAGCCGCAGGCTCACCTTAGATCTCCAGCCAGTCGTGCGGCGGTCCCCGAGTAGCCTGTCCCTCGGGGACCTCGTCCGCGCGCGCGCGTCGCAGGAGGCGTGGGGAGTCCTGGCTTCCGAGTGTCAGCCGCACAGCCGGTGCCCAGGAGCGCTCAGGAGCGGGGCCAGTGCCCGGGAGCCCAGCGGGGCGCGCTGCTGCTGTTCACTGCTCGAGCCCGCTGCCCGCACGTCCCGTCCCCGCCCGCCAGCACTCGGGCGCAGCCCGCGCGTCCCTCGCCTCAGCAGTGCGAGCTGCCCGGAGCCAAGCCGAGCGGGGCGGCGAGGGCCCCCGCCCTGGGCCGGGCTTTCCCAGAACTCGCCCGCGGGGTGAGAGACCGCGAGCGCCGCCGTGGGCCGCTAGGCGACCAGGGGAGCGGCTAGTGCCTGGCCCGCCCCCGACTCTGCCGGACGGGGCCCGCCCCCACCACCCTGCTATCTCCCGCCCTGGCGGTCCAGGCGACCCTCGCCTGGGCCCCTGGCTAAGGCGCCCAGGAGCCACTCTCTGGCTCAGGCCCAGGAGGGAGCCGGCTACAGCTATGCCGGGTCACCCAGCTCCTGGGAGAGAGGGAACTTTGCACACCTTCAGGGGCTGAGGTCCTCTTGCACTGGCACTGCCTCCCCTCCTGCAGACCTTCTCTGGGTGACTTGACTAAAGTTACTCTAATAGGTGTCATCAGTGAGACTCAGCACTATCCTTCACCCATTCATTTCACGAGTACTTGTAGAACACTACAGCTGGGCTCGCGACAACCCTTCACTGCGTGTGGCCACCCATTCCTGTGACCTCTAAAAAACACTCACATCTGCTGGGTGTTTCGAAGCAAATCTGGAGATTTTTCACAGCTACCAGAAACTTCCGGCTCTGCATCAAGCGTTCTCTGCTACTGGCAAAAGTTTTATGCCCCGTCTGCAGTTGGGAGAGCCAGAGACCTGGAGAAAACCCAAAACTCCTCCCATTTGCCTAAACCTGTGCCTTCTCCTTTGTTACCTATTTCACAGAGACCTTTGACCTGACACCTCTTCACACATTCAATCAGAGCTGACCCTTTAGGCCCACGTTTCACATCTGTCTTTCCCTTGGACCAAACCAACCTTTCAAACCACAGCCATAGTCAAACCTCCGATATCTCAATATCCCCCTCCATACTCGCTCCCCATTATGGGGGGAGGCCAATACAACAGGGTGTGTCCAGCCCCCAGACTCCCCCAGCTCTACCTGGAACAGACCTATGTATCTGGATCATGGCTGCCTCCCTCGGGTTCTGCTCCTGTTCAGCTTAGGTCCCTCTTGAAAAAGATCTCCCCTCCTTGGAGCCTCTAGAGCCCAGGAGAGGCTGGAACAAGAATGCACGAGACAGCCAAAGAATTCTGCCCGTCAGAAAACCCTGCCAGCCCTATCCCTACTCTGTTTTGCTGTTTTCCTACCCCTAGGATTTTAATGAAAACTAATGTTGCCGCCTCCCACGAGAGCTGGTCCAGAGAGCCTGAGCAGAAGGCTTTGAGGGAAATTCTTTGTTCATAAGCACTTGAGATTTTAGTTTTAGACCAATGAGAAATAAACAATCCTTTACCCCAACCCCAGACTTGGACAGGTAGGTGGAGAGAGAAGCAAGAGATGCTTTCACTAAAAGGTAAGCAGCGTGGACTTTTATTTATCAGACAGAACTACACTGTGGTTTTTAGAGTTCATTTCATAAATCTAGTAATCCAGATATCATCATCACCTGGTCCATGCCCAGACTTCCAGTTGGTTGTTCTTTTTTTAAAATTTGTTGTGGGAGTTTGATTGCTGCAAAGTGGTGGGTTTGCAGGCAGTCAGCATCGCCACCTCCGCACTGTCGAGAACCAAGACAAATGTAGGTCCCATAGGCAGAGAGTTGGCCACCCAAGTGTCATGACCCACAGGCTCCACCCCTACGAAGGGGTGCCTTTCCCAAATCTTTGCAAAGAGAGTATCCAGATCAACGTTCTCCGCTCACCCCCTCAGTAAATGCCACTGGAGGGAGCCTGGTCCCTGAGGCTGCCTCACCGCATTGGAATGTCTGAGCTAACAGTACTTCCAGAGGGTTCATTGCTCCCTCTGAACAGCACTGCCCAGACTTTCTGGAGATTTTAATTCACTCCGCAACCTTGCCAACAGTTGCATACAAGGTGCCTTTTTTACACCCTGCTCTCTGTTCAGTCAAACATGCAGACCATCTCAGGGGTACAATAGCTCCATTCAAGGCTGTTTCTAAAGTACAGCATATAACCTCTGCGCTGTGGGGTTGCTGCCAGCCATTATCTGCAGGAAGAAAGACTGTCAGATAAAGTGCCTGAGAATCAGAGAAGCGCTGGACAGTTTCCATGGAAAATTCAGTTCAGAGAAGCCAGTCGGCATCTCAGTACAGTTCACTCTGCACAGTAAACAATAGCTTCAAGGAACATGACTGTGAAAATTTTATATACGTGTAGTGCATTTGTGTTGGAAACTGCAGAAGAAAGTACACCATCTCTTTTGAAGTGGTTACAGAAAGGATCAAGCAGTGGGAATGAACTTAAGAGGCAATCCCTAAAATAAGAATTTAATCCATAAAATCATTTACCAACAGGAGGCCCTACCCCCTCTACTGCACAACACTACAACAAAAAGATGGGCCCTTTGTCACACTCAGCAAGCCAGGCACCAGCTAACCTGTTCTTAAACAAATCCTGAAGTTAAGGACTGAGTTGTCAGTACACACTACTATACTGGTATATTTAAGCTGCTGGGGGGAATATGTTTGCCGAGAATACGTTTATCTGAAACTCTGGAAGGCTGAGGACCTTGCTTTATGAGGGCTTGTTTCCTCCCTCTCCAAGACACCGACTGCATAGACAGTGCGGACCTTCCTAGTTGGCTGGAGATTTCAGACGTTAAGAGACCTGATTCCTGGTTCCTAGAGTGGGCTCATCTCTGAAGCTGATGTCGTCGACAGTTTTAGTTGGTTCACTGGTTTTGCCAACTGGAACCTGAGTGCTGATTTATAAGCAATCCCATTCTTCGGTGGCTCTGCATTTGATACAATAAATAAGTCAGAAAACAATAGGGTTGCAGCCAACACTGAGGAGAAACTAATACATACCAAAGGAATTATTTAAATAGAAAATAAAGAGCCCAAACTGGCTTTTTGCAAAGAAGATTAATGAACAAGAAATTCCTTCATGAATGCCTGTATGTCACTTCTGCTGCCATTCCTAAACCCTCTCATTAATAACTGCCACCTTAAGCCACTGCTGCCAGATAGTAATAATGAGGTAATAGCAATCACCCAGGGACATTCTTGTGCTTTTTTTTTTTTTACACCTGGAGGAATCATTGAGCTTTATCCAGGTTTTGCTTTGTTGATGTTTATTTAACAAAAGTTTTTGCATATATTGTTTCCTCTCTGGTGTGTTTGCTCTCGGTGCCAGGACAAGGGCAGTGAACAGAATAGTCAGCCAAGTCCCCACCTTCCTGGTACTGATTCTCTGGCAGGAACATATCTAAATAAGTCAATCATGCAGCATAGCAGAAGATAATGCATGCCCACCACTGCTTCTCATATACTACGCTCCTTTTCCTTGTTTGCAAACAAGAAGTCGGAGTTAAGCAGTTTAGAAAAGAGGCACCAACTCATCTCTCTCTCTCTCTCTCTCTCTCTCTCTCTCTCTCTCTCTCCCCTTCCTCTCTTGCTCCCTTTCCATTTCCTATGAAATATGGGGCAGACTAGAGAGATTGCTCAGCAGTTCAGAGTACCTACTGCTCTTGTGGAGGACCCAAGTTCAGTCAAGCAGTTGACAGCCACCTGTAACTCCAGTTCAAGGGATCTGACATCCTTTGCTGGCCTCTTCAGGTACTAATGCACACGTGACATGAATTCACTCATACACATATGCACATGCACACACACTCATGTATACGTACACACATGTGCACACACATGCACACAAACAATCAAAGCAAATCATTAAAAAGAGAGAAGATAATTCTTTTTTACAAAAGAGGAACAAACCCCTCAATATTTATAGGTTAAAAAAATTGTATTAGAAATTGAAGTACTAAATTGAAAACAACAAAATAACAACAAAGTACACACACACACACAAATGTTGGCTTAACTAAAGCAGTATTGGCAACAAGTCATAAGATTATAATAGATGCATTTATCAGAAAAGAAGAAAGGTCTATAATGAGTTATCTAAGCATTCAATAGGAAAAGTTAGAGAGTGACAAGAGAAACACAGGAGTCGAGACATGCAAAACATACTAATTAAAACTAAGAAAACTAAAAAGCAAAACCTAGAATTTTAAAAGCAAACTCTTAATAACTGTACGCACAGTTCCTCTGTGTCCTGCCAGCCACTCCCAAACAACCATAAAGAAACTTAATATTAAATATGAATGCTTTGGCCAATAGTTTAAGCTTTGCTTTTAGCTATCTCTTTTTTTTATTTTTATTTTTTTAGCTATCTCTTATAACTTAAATTAATCCATTTCTGTTCATCTGTGTGCTGCCCCAAGCTCATTTACCTGCTTGCTCTGCCTCTCACGGCGTCTCTTCTGCTCTGCTCTTCCTCTCCCCAGCATTCTCTCTACCCCTGAAATTCTGCCTAGTCATCGGCCAATCAGCCTTTTATTAACAATGAGAGCAACACATCTTCATAGTGTACAGAAGGATTATTCCACAGCACATAAGACTAAGTATGTAGAAATAAAATGAAGGGATAATCATACAGCCTCTATTTATTAGAAAGTTACTTAATGCCAGATAAAGTTACAAGTACTTGGCATGAATTCATTCGAGTTCCACAATAAGCCTATGAAATAAATACTACAGTAATTTCTATTTATGAGAGAGGAAACTGGGGCACAGGAAGTGTGGAGTTATTTTCCTGGTTCATAAATACTCATAAAAGAAATCAAGTAGCGTGATTGCAGGTCTCTATTCTTTGGTACTAAGCTAAAGATGGTGGTCACGGCAAGTTGCAGCAAAGTGGAAGACCCTAGCTAGCTATGGAGAAACATGGAATATCACTCATTTTTAAAGAAGTGAAATGGGAAATTTGATATTTGGCTTTGGCTTTTGATTTTTTTAAAATACATTCACTTATTAATAGGAAGTGTGAATCCTTCAACTTTGATCTTATTCAAGGTTATTTTTGATAATGTGTGTCCCTTACACTTACATTTGAATTTCCAAATCAATTTGTGCAAAAAGGAAGCTGTTATTTTGATAGGGGTGGTGTTGAACGTGAGGATCCATCTGAATCCATTTTTATCTGAAGATGAGTGTGGAGATTTTTTTCAAAAGATGTAAAAGCCTGTAGTCTAGGCTTTTACTATAGCTCAGTGGTAGAATGCTTGCCCAGTACATCTAAGGCTCTAGATTTGATCCCAACCAATGGGCAAACAAATTTCTTCCTTATTATCCTTTACTACCTCTTCCAAAACTCAGATATAACCACTTGGGTATCCTCCCAATGTTCTTCAGTGTATATTAAAGTATTATATTTGATACCTTATTGATCACCTGCCATATTGCATGTACCTTGGCATTTCCATCTCTCACTGTATGTTGGAAATTGTCCCATGCCTACACAGAGAGAACTACCTCTTTCATCAATACTGTGTTTTATTCTGTAGTCAGGCCATTATTTACCCATCCAGTCTTCTGCTGATGAAAACCGAATTTACTTCCAACCCTTCTCTATTACAAAAAAAAATGATGAACAGCCTGGACTCATATCATTTCATCTCCAGATGAATAATATTCCTATAGTGTAGCGTTCTAGAAGTCCCAACTACTGGGTCAAAAGGCTTCAGATGGTTTAAATTTAAAGGTTGATGCCAAATTGACCTTGATAAAGGTTGTAACCATTTATATTTCCTCTGGCAATATATATGAGTTCTTGTTTTCCCTCCTCTTGGCCAGCAAAGTCCTTTTTAAACTTCTTGAGGCTATTCCAGCCGGGGCTGTTGGCATTCCCTGCTGGGTGTGTCATTGACCTTGGCATCCTGCCTCCTTTGTGGGAGGTTTGCTGGCTAGGGTGTCCTTACTAGAGATCTTTCCACACCTGTTTAGCCTCCACTGCATTCGGCTTCTTTACTTGGTGTATTTAAGGGTTGTGTGAGGTCTATTTTCTTTCATCTTTTAGATTGCACGGTCCTTTCCCTGAGTGTTTAAAGGCCCATTTCTTCTAACACATATACAAGAGTCAAGATGACTTCTGCAGGAAGCAATACAAAAATTCTAAAACTTCTAGACAAAAACATGGAACCATGTTACTGTGTTCTCAGAGCTGAAAATGAACTTATAGAAGAGGCTTTGTAAAAAGAGACTGACTAGGCAAATTTGTTTCTAGCCATAAACTATGGTCTGAATCTGAAATGTCCCCCAATGGGCTCACACTTAGACTATATTTCCCAGCTACTAGCATTGAGAGGGGTGCAGCTGGGACCTAGCTGACCGAAGTAGGGCTGGGCTCCTGGAGGTCACAGTCCAGCTCTCCCCCAGTCTTGCCGTACTCCTGCATCCTGGCTACTGAGATGTGAACATCTTTGCTCACTGTCATGGGCGGGGGAGCTGTTCCTCTCAGCCTTCCATGTTGTGATGCGCTGAAATCTCGGAAGTCATGAATCGAAAGAAACTTTTACTGCCTTAACTTGTGTCTATCAGATTGTTTGGTCACAGAAATACAAAACCAATGAATACACCCTTAACCTGCACCACCACAGAAAAAAACAAATGAAGAATGTGAATTATCCAAGAAAACCCAAAGACTAGGAAACAAAAGTTGCAGCATACGCAAGATGTAAATCACTGCTCTCCTCCAGAGAGTGCCTTTGAATCAGAAAAATAGAAAGTAGGGAATCGTATGAACTAATGAAAGCATTCAGCTTCCTAGTTTATAATCCAGAAATGAATAAACGAGATCTGCCCTCCACCCCTCCCATGGGATAGCTTTTTCTACAAACTCCTTGGCACAAGAAACAAAGATTCAAGACTGAGAGAGCAAATCTTAAGATGAGGTTTTCTACTGCGTTGATGAGAGTCTCAACCGATCCGATCACAGGGAGAGCGATTAGGCAATATCTGGCCTTGTAGAAGATAATTGTACACCGCAAAATAGGGTTCACGTCTATGTCTATACGCCAGAAGAATTTTTAGAATTCTAGAAATGTCTAGAGGAATTTCATGTATGCATAATGAGATACACTGGGAGTTCTTTGCAGTTTGTTTAGGAATTTCCCAAACAAAGTCCACAGACTGCAATATACCGGAAGGTCCACTGACTGGAGATAGGTTAATATAACTGCTTTTGCTTACTCATGAGATAAAATGCTATGCAATGTTTGAGTGCCACTCCCTTCTTATTGTGAAGTTGAAGCTGAATTCACATCTGGGCCGTAGGTCTCTTGAGTCTGCAGTCTGTGGTTCAAGGTAACAGTCAAGGCTCTCCACACTCTGTCACACCTATCTGGGTGTTGTAGAACACAGTCCAACAAACAAACAAGGAGACAAACTCACCACCTTCTTCAGATCGGCTGTGCCCACTTGCAAGAGACCACTTGTGGGCCTGTTGAGTGTTGATGTCCCCTCCCTCACCTGAGATGCCAGCAGCATACTCCTATACTTTCCACCCATCTGGATGCAAATCCACCCCGATTACCTGCAGCACCTGGGTCCTGGGAATCCTTAAAGTCTCTAAACTGGGAAGGGCTAACTGAAGGGGACACCCACCAATGCAGCTAGTTGTCCTGTATGCTGGGCTGAGACTCTCTAGTGGTGGCCGCTTTGGAGTCAGCAGACTCCTGTAAGGTCTTTCTTGTGCTGTGTCAGAAAATTCATTGGCTCCACGGGATAGACTCTACTGGAATTATAGCTTGTTTTGTCTTTGGAGCCTTAAAGAATGGGGTGGACGATTGTTTATGAGTCCCCTGGGAAGGAATTCTCCAGCACCAGCATTGTGCTCCACTCCTTCCACCAAGCCAAGAACGTACTTAGTGTCGTCCCTGTGAAGTTTTGGATCAGCCCATTCCGCCACCTGTGTCACGTTCACTGGGGTAAGCAACTCCCAGAAAACACCATACCATCGTTCTCATAAACCACACCACCACACACTCTCCTGCTTTGATTTTCAAAGGTATGCAAACAGTGTTATAAGCACACGCTTAATTGGCTTTCTATCTGGTGAGAGTTATCCTCAGACATCTTAAGGCCATTATGATATTGGTCAGTAAATTTGTGTCAAAGGAACAAGAGGGGCAGCCAGTGGTATTCATCATTATTTACTATGTACCAAGCCCTAAGCGTTATCTACCCGAGCCATCGGGTCATTAGCTTTTCTTTTTGTCTTTTTGGATTTAGAAGACTGAGACTTACAATGGGGAGTTGACCCAACTTTTGGCCCAAGTTTGCACAGCTAGTAAGTGTCAGGCCTACTTTCCTAAGTCAGGAGGTATTGGCTGGGAGGTAACGTGGTTGAGATGACATCCCTCCTTCCATTAGTCACCGGGGTTTACTCAGCTGATCTGGCCAAGCAGGTAGCCTCTCTTTTTTCTCACGAGACACATGTACCTTTCCTGATCCGTGCATTTCCCCAAAGCTGTACACTCTGTAGAAGAGCTATTCGCTCATGAAGAATCTACAAATAGCCGTGCCCCAGTAGAGCCTCCAAGCACTCTCTCAAAGCCAGGATTTGCTTTGTTGGCCCTGTTGGGGGAGCCCCTAAACTGCCTGTCCCTCCATTCCCATTACAAAACCCACTTGAACAATGTGTTCTTCAGATACAGCTTTTGTCTGATTTCATTGAAGAACTCTGCCTTTTTAGTTTCAAGCCCCCAGAAGGGAACATCGGAAGCAGAAGGGCTGCTCACATATGGGGGCCTGATTGAATCGCCTCTTTAGGAGAGCTGATGGGAACTGGAGAGATGACTTCTGAGGCGCTAACTCACAGTGGTTAAGAGCACTTGTAGAGAACCTTGGTTCAGTTCCCAGCACCTACATGGCAGCTCATAAACCAGTTTTTAACTCTGGTTCCACGGTATCAGGTGCCCTCTCCTGGTCTTCATGGGCACTACATGCATGTGGTACACAGACATCTGCTCAGGCAAAACTCTCTTGTCGTGTGAGTCCCCACGACTGATAACAAGTGACCACACTGGGAGCAGAAAAGCAGCCCTGAGACATTGAATGTGCTGGTGACATCAGTTGGTCTTCACAGCCTCCAGGACAGTAAAGAATGGATTTCTGGTACCTGTTCTGTGGCTTTCCAACAGGTGCATAATACCTGGGCATCATGCTGCTTCTTCAGGGCTTTTTGACAGGCTGCTCTATTTCCCTATCGGTTCAGTGTCTGGCTCCCTTTTTCACTGTGTTGGCACCAATGGCTCCACAGATGTCACCTGAAGGCATGAATAAATAAGAGAGACCATAAGTGAAACTCACAATTTAAAGATGAGGTTCCAGTGGAGAGATGTTTCTAATTATAAGTCAAAATATTGATTTAAAAGATCAGCAAAGTAAAATGTTATTGCAAACATTTCAAAAGTATTCACTACGGATTTCAAAATATTCACCCTGGTGCCTGAGTCATTGGTAAACACTTTCATTTTTGTCTAATACACCTACTCCCTAAGTGTGATGGTGCATTCCTGAAATCCCAACACCCCAGAGGCTGAGGTGGGAGGATCATGTCATTGAGACAAGCCTGAGCTACACAGAGAGACCCTGCATGAAAACAAAACAACAACAATAATAATACTAAGGCTTAAAAATTGAACATGTTGCTATACAAACTGCAATGCCCTTAAATAAATTACACAAACAACTTTCCTTATTTTCTAGTCAGCTTTAGACCATGACTCCAGAATATAGATTCTTACCACGTGACCCAATCAGTGAATGAAGTAAAGCAAACTCCACCCCTCTGTGACTAACGGGGCCAGAAACCTGTGAGGGGTCTGGGAGCCTAACTCTGTGTTACCAAGAAACGTGACCCCACCCCACCCCAGAAATAAAACAGAAGTACCGGTGTTTGAGTTGTGAGGATAGTATTAGTTTGCTGTTGCTGATGTAACAAATTTACCACCAACTTAAGCCGACCCACATATGTGTTACCTTAGCGTTCTAGGGTCAGAAGTCCAGGTTCAGTGTCATCAGAGACTGCCTGCTTTCCTTTGGCTCACGGCCCACGCACTGCGATCCTTGTGTTGGCACATTGCCTCCTCTGATCCTCTGTCCGCCTCACTGCTGTTGGGTCTGCCAGAATAATCATCCCGTCCCGTACTCCTTACCTTAGTCATATGTGAAAAGGCTCTTTTATCATGCATGGTGGGTGATATGCTCACCTCTTCCAAGAACTGTGATAGGGGTGTCGCTAGGGTGCTGCTATTTGGATCTTAGAGAGCTTTACTTACAATCTGATCCCTCAGTAACTGTCCTGACTTACCTTATCTTTGTTCTTCTCTGAGCTACATTACTATCAGATAATAACACATATATCCCCTGATTCATTATTATATGTCAGGCACTGTCTTAATTCACTGAGTGTAGGCACAGGAAGAGAAAGCCCAGGCAGGGAGGAGCAGAATCAGTGCTGAATTCAGGAAGTCCATGAATTTAACGTTAATTAACTTTAAATGTAGTGAATGACTGCGTTGTCCGGTCTCTGATGACCAAGCCTCCTCCTGAGCTCCTGGTGCTGACTGTGGCATCTCAGTTAAGCTGTTTGACATCTCGCTGTCCTCCTCAGACTCTGGCTCACACTGGAATATAGAGATGTGGCTGCTACTTAACCACACACCCCTTAGGCAGGCCAAGCTTCTGAGTGGTTTGGGGTCAGCTGAACACATTAAATCATTAATGAGGCAGGGGAAAGAGAGGGAGAGACAGAGAGACAGAGACAGAGAGATATGGAGAGAGAAAGCAAAGAGAGAGAGAGAGAGAGAGAGAGAGAGAGAGAGCAACAGCCAGTTCTTGACCATGGTGATTCACAAGGATAAGGTTCCTACAGCCCTCACCAGTACTGAAAAGCATTTCTTTTATAAGTGGGGAGGTGAGTCATGCTTCTTCTGTTTTTATTGAGTACACGGAAGCAACCGTTAATGAAATTTGGTCCAAATTCCAAGTATAATTCCACTGCTGGAGGAGCAGTAAGCCTCGGATTTATTAGATGGCAGAGGAGGCTCTGCCGTAGTTCATTAATGTTCTTCATTTTTCATCTCTGTTAAGCTCAATGCTGTCTGGTCTGCCAGCCAACACAGACCAGACACTTTCCTCAGCAAAGCAGCTCCTAGTCTGAGCCCATGGTTCCCTTGGAAATCCAGTAGGCAGGGTTTATGTATCCTGTGGATACCCCATTAGTCACAAGCCACCAGAAAATAGGCAAAGACACTCCGTTACCGCTCCAACCATGGCATTCGTTTCTCAACCTTCTGCTGGCCATAACCGCCATTGGCTTTCACCTGTTCACGAAGCAACGGCCATCTGATCTCTTTGTCTACATTATTGCCCTTCACAGCCTTTTGTCAAACAGAACCCAGAGAGAACCTTACAAAGCATGGGCCATAAAATGTCACAACTCCTCTCAAAACCCTTCAGAGCCTCTCCTTTTTCTCAAAGCCCTGCTTAACAGGAAGATCCTTCTTCTCTTCTATTTTCCTCCATAATACTTATTTCCAACAGCTGATAAGAGTCAATTGCTTCCTGTTATCTCCGTTGAATGTCCATGAGGTTACTGACTAGTTGTACCATTTAACTGGTATTCATCGTGTGTGTATGTGTGTGTGTGTGTGTGTGTGTGATCACTTCATTCATCAGAGGCGTCCAGCCTGAGAACAAGAGGGATGAAGGGACAACACAAAGCACAAGTAAGCTTCTTACCTCCCTCTAACTGCGGGGGTGGGGTTAGCGTCTAAGACCAGGAACATCCCTGAACACCTAGCAACGG
Organism: Microtus oregoni; assembly: GCF_018167655.1. Lineage (NCBI taxonomy): Eukaryota > Metazoa > Chordata > Mammalia > Rodentia > Cricetidae > Microtus > Microtus oregoni. The sequence continues at coordinate 22,586,250 of NW_024543071.1, forward strand.
GAGGTCTATGTGGATGAATTTCTCGTAGGAAGGTTCATGGTTTTAATCATATTGCCAAAAGGCTCAGACACAAATGTGGTTCAGAATCATTGAATTATCTTCCTGAGTCTCAAGATTCCTTTCTTATTTAAAACAAGAATTAGCATCAGGAAATACAGAGATGTGATTAGATTATATACCCAGAGCCCCAAAGAACTCAGCTAATTAACATGGCTAAGCACGCTTAAGGCCTCATCCACACAATTATATCTGAAACTATCTGAGAATTAGGCAGCCCTAATTTGCCCTGAGGATATATATCTACAACAGAGACATAGATATATGCAAGGTTATTCAATAAAGCACTATTTGTAACACTAAAACATAAAATACCGAAAATAGCCTGTCATGTTTAAAAAGATTGTTGAATAAATATAGCCATATCTACTTGACAAAATATACAAACAACATAAAGAAAACAACATATTTCTGTTAAATGATGGGGAGCCTGGGAAGAGCCAGGGGAGAAGTAAGGATTGCAAAAAGGTAGAAGGAATTTTGGGGATGATTGGCCACTTGATTGCATTGGTGGCTATCATTTTCAAGTATATCTGGAATTAACTACAACCCAAGCAGCTGGGCACATCTGTGAGATACCTTTTTTCTTTAATTAAATCATTTGAAGAGGGAAGGCCTACTTTTAGTCCAACTCTCTTGAGGTGGGAAGATCCACCTTTCATCTGGGCCACACTCTGTGTGAGCCCGAATAAAGGATATGGAAGAAGGAATTCTCTCTCTTTTCCTGCTTGATCTCACGCTTGCTGGCATGTCCGTTTCTTCACCGGCATTAGAGCTCACTTCTGGATTCCAGCATACACCAAAGACCAAAACCACCCAGCCTTATGAGCTGAACAACTACTGGACCCTTGGACTTTCTATTGGTAGACAGCCATTGTTGGACTAGCTAGACCACAGCCTGGAAGCCACTCGAACAAATCCACCTTCTCTCTGTATATTTTAATAGTTAATTTATATTAATAATATTTATTCATTAAATTCTAATAACAAATATATAAATATAACAACACATATGTGCATGTATTCTGTTATATTTATGTATTTGTGTGTGTTTGTTCATTTGGTCAGTTCTGTTCTGATTAATACAGTGCTTTACAGGTGTATACATGGCAAAAATGTTTCAAATTATACTTTTTGGTTACAGACAGTATAAGACAATAATGTATTGAAGAAGCTGTTTAAACAAAGCAGCCCACAAAAGAGTATTGAAATTATGCTTCCCCTTATATAGGAAAAAGGAAGAAAAAGACTTACAGATTGCTTGCTTATTTAGAGGTAATAGAAACAATATAATTTAAATGTTTTACCAGAGGAAGATAAAAAAGGATAAAAAAGAAGGGATAATATAGAAAATATAACCACAAGTTCTTGGACAACTTTCTGTTATTAAAAACAAAAAGGTGGAAGGAGGTGTCTGTGTGTGTGTATGTGGTGTCTACGCGGGTGGGTCTCTGTGTGTATGTGTGTGAGTGTGGTGTGCTGGGAAAGGAAAACAAAACAAAGGTGGAAAATAGTGACAAGTGAATCCAGCAATAAGGAAGATACACCTGGTACACTTTTCCAACTTCTCTGCAGATCTAAAACTTTCAGAGTGAAACACTGCAGAAAATAACAGTAGAAAATTAAACAGCTAAAGAAAGACACACATCATTTTGTGTCTATTAAGCCAGTTCTCCCCACCTCGCTGCGGTTGATTTTTTTGAAATAGCATCCAGTGCTGCCAGGTTGGTGGGAAAACTGGTCCACGCAAATTGCTAGTGGCCTGACCACAGGCTCAACTCGCTGGGACCAACATGTAGCGTGGTATAGGGACTCGTACATGCTGTGAAGCCAGTCCCTTCTCCCAGGAGTCCTTTCCGGGAATTAGGCTGACAAAAGTAAAAATGATGATGATGATATAATAATAAACAAAAATATGCCTGGAAATTAGGAATGAAAACACTACAAATGTTCGGTGGGTTAGGTTTAAGAAATTACACTCTATTACTTGATACTATACTACACAAACACTAAACACAGGCTTTAAGGTTTCTTGAAACAAAAAACAAGGCTTGTGCTGTAAGGAGGCTCAGTGGGAAAGGTGCCTGCCCCTGAAGCCTGACAGCCCGAGTTCAATCCCCGGAGCCCACGGAAAGGTGAAGGGAGAGAGCTGACTCCACGAAGTTGTCCTCTGGCCTCCACGTGTGCACTGTACATGTGCATCTACACAGGCATGTGCCTGTGTAACACACGCATACACACACGCATACACGAATATAAAAATGAAAAAAACGACAAACATTTTTAAGAATTTGTGACTAGCATTTAATAAAACATGAGAGTGTGATTGCCATTTAAATATGAAAAAGCGTGAAGAGACATGAATAAGACTAACACCTTTTATGTAAACATTTAATTCCCTCAATTAGGGTTTCAGAAGTATGAATCTTTTCCATTAGTCATTTGAAGCTGCCCCAATGTATGCAATAGAGAAAAAAAAACTCAGTGTTACATATATGTCTATGTAAACCATGGAAAGGCGTGATTCTTCAGGATATGCTGGCTGTCAAAGACTCTAAATATCAAGTAACAAATGAGCTAGTCATGAAAACAAATCCATGCCAGGGAGATGCCCTAAGATGAAAAAGGAAGCTGGGAAGAACACACCAAAGTGGTTGGGTCCTGAGCGTTTTTCTTTCTCTTGATGCTATTTTTTCACTCCTACCTGGAAAGACACAAGCTACATGAGAAACAGCAAAACCCGTAGCTCCCACGCATTTCGGCGTTCAGTGTGCACTTTATATGTCTTGTCCTCCTGCTCCGAGCTCTACTGCCGCGACGTGAGTGTGAACTCTGGAGAAAGCAGGCAAGTGGGGCTGGTTTATGGCGGAAGCTCTTTTCTGCACCTTTCTTAGGGGACTCGGTCCACTGCACACAGCGACTTCAATCCTGCTAGGGAACTCACCACCTCTGCTCGCGGCCATATGCTCTTTAGATGCTGCTAACTAAATTGCTTATTACAGTTCTATTTGTATTTATGTGTGTATGTGTATTAATGAATAATCATAGGGGTGTGCATTGAAGTGCCTTGGAGATAAGAGGAAGATGCTGCCTCGCCTGGAATGGAGCCAGAAGTGGCTATGAGTCATGAAACATGTGTGCTGAGAGCTGAACTCAGGTTCTTTAGACGAGCGGGGAATGTTCTTAATCACCGAGTCTTGTTTCCAGTCCCTGATCACTGCTTTTTTATTTTTTTCTAATTTAATTTAATTTTGCTTTAAACTTATTTTGTGTGCGAGGTCCTCTTGTCTTCATATATGTCTGTTTACCGCTTCTGTGCCTGGTGCCCATGGAAGCTAGAAGAGGCCACTGGTTCCCCTAGAACTAGCTACAGCTGTGAGCCACCATGTGGGTCCTGGGAATTGAACCTGGGTCCTCCGGAAGAGCAGTCATTGCTCTTAACCACTGAGCCACCTCTCCAGCCCCTGAATACTGCTTTAAACAATAGAATGTGACGGAAGTAGCCTAAGACTTCTGAAGTTAGTTCCTGCTATGCCTTACAGCTTTACCCCGATTGATAAAGCAGTGTTGTTTGCTGCAACACCCCCAAGCCTGCTGTGTGTCCGTGGCCCAATAATTATTTTTGAGTGGATAGAATGTCTAGGATAAGACTGCTATCAGGTCCTGCATCACAATTTCTAATTGGTCTTATTAATAAAAACCTGGAGTCAGATATTAGGAGGAGAAAGCTGAAAGATCAGAGAAGTAGAGCAGCCAGCCACTGCTTTTACCTCTAGGAAATCCTCAGACCTAATAAATATCCTGTCTCTCTACAAGTCCTCAGACTGACTTTGCCTTGAGCTCCTGTCTCCTCCTGCCTTATATTCTTCTCTCTGCCTGGTCATGTCCTTTTTCCTGTCTCCACCTCCCAAGTGCTGGGATTAAGGCATGTGACTCCCAGGTGCTGGGATTAAGGAAGATGTGAGCCACCCCTGCCTGGCTCTGTTTCTCTTTGAGACTGGATCAGTCTAGTGTAGCCCAGGATGGCCTTGCACTCACAGAGATCTGTCTGCCTCTGCCTCCCCAGTGCTGGGATTAAAGATGTGCGCCACCCCTGCCTGGCCTCTGTGGCTAACTAGTGGCTCGCTCCACCACTCTGATCCTCAGGCAAGCTTTAGTTGTTATAGCACAAACAAAACATCACCACAGGACCCAGGGATAGAGAGATAGCGCCGGGTCAGACCTTGTAGAAACCATCTAAGGAACTCAGCTTGAACACATCAATAAATCCAGAAGTCATCATAACAGGAAGATGCAAACTGCATTGGCTGGAAGAAGCTGCCCTGAGGAGGTGTCTTAACTGATGGGCACTGAGAAGGTCAGGAAAGCCTTGCAAACAGGAAATGTGAGTGGGATGTACAAGGACAGCCTAGAGTGAGCCTCGCAGAGAGCAAGGATTAAATGTGCCTGTCCAGCAACATGAAAGACTGGTCTGGAGGCCTCCGTGGTTTGGGAAGTGAACATATGAAAATATTTTAACATTGGCCGTTAGAGGGACCATTGGACCAGCATGTCCACATTAGATCAGGAAGGAGCTTGGGTGTTGAAAAACAGGGGTTCTTCTGAGAGTAGAAGACCCAAATCTCAGTTTCTGGGAAATCTGGGGTATTTCCTTTTTGTTTTCTACTGTTACGCTGAAGTCCTGGCAAAGACTTGGGTGTTCCCCAAGTGCTACAGACAGCCTGGCAAGGCAGTGACACCGACAGCCAAAGCTGAACAGGCTCCCCAATTGTTCCCGGGACTTGCTGTTCTTTAGCCTTTTGCCCTTAGGGGCTCTGGAGCCGGGGGTGTGCAGGCCTGGTATTATCTGTGGGAACAGAAATAGACTCCCTGCCATGAAAAGAGGCCACGAAAGGGGCATCCACCCAGTTGTATGGGGGTGTAGCCCTTGATGCTTTTTTACCCTTGAAGTGGAGATTGAATATCTCTGCTTCCCACAAGGCTACACGCAGAAAAAACTGCAGGCGAGCAAATGGGTGTCTCCAAAGCACCCCACTGCCTTTTCATCATCTAACAATCAGATTGCGACTTACTGCTTTCCGTGATTAGATTAAAGCAACCAGTGGGCAATTAGTCTTGTTAACAAAACATCTGCCCAAAGGAGGACCTCTAAGTTAGTTTGAGTGCTAAATGGTTCAGAATGTAATAGCCCCGTCTTATTTGTCCTCCCTACGCATTCACATTGAACTCTGCCTTCATTTCGCAGAAGGTATATTCATCTTGACCGGACACTTAATGACCTTAAGCAGACATTTTGCCACAAGAACTGGGGCTCTGAAGAGGACGTTCAGCTTTTTTTCTTCCTTAGACTTACAAGAAAATCACTTTCTCTTCACGTTTCCTTCAGTTGCTGCTCTCTCTTTCCTAAGGAGGGTCAGGTAGGTTCCAGTTTCAGAACAAACAAACAAACAAACAAACAAACAAATCTCCTTCATGTCAAAAGCATAAAGTTATCAAAATCAAGGCAGCCCATTATCTGTGTGACTTAATCTTCCAGAATAACCAATACTGTTTACAAAGAGGCTCAGCAATATGTAAGGGCAAATATAATAGCTCAGAGAAAAAACTGGGGGAAAATACGCTCAGAAAAGGGTAGATGAGTTAGTCGGTTCTCATCCCAGCTCTATCCTACAGCCATAAGAAAGCTAACTCTCTGTTTCCCGCCCCACAAACAAAGGATGGAAGCACCTGTGCTCAAAGTTAACCAGGGGTTGTTAAGAGTGGGGATGGGGAAGACAATGGATGGAGTGATGTGGCCATTATTCTTAATTGTCCCTTTGACACCTAGGAGGCAAGACTCCAGACGCACCTAGGAGTGTTGTGTCTGTGAGGGATTGTCTTGGTTATGTTAGCTGATATGGGAAGATTCATCTGATTTGCAGGGGGACTGTCCCCAGAGCAAGGGGATCCTGGACTATATAAAATGAAGAAGAAAAGATGGGCACAAACATGCAGGCATTAACCCATCGCTCTCTGCTCTTGACAATGGATGTACCGTGACTAGGGGCTTCAAGTTCCTGCTCCTTTAACTGCCACACAAGGATGAATTTTATGTGAGCCAAATAAAACATATTTCCTCTTATAAATAGTTTTTATCAGGGTATTTATCTTGGTAACAAACAACGAATATCAGACAGCTCGGTATTATGTTTCTCTTTGGTATGATAAAATGTCCTAAAATTCTGTAATTATTATGGTTATACCTTATCAATATATTAAAAAGCACTGAATTACATATCTTAAAAGGGCAAATTTTTTGACATTTGAAATACATCTCATTTTAAATTAAAAAATTATTTGTTTAATTTAGAAAATGTCTATGTGCATGTGGTCATGGTGGTAGTAATGCATGTGCATGCGGGGTGCCTGCAGATGCCAAAAGAGGGCAGCAGATCCCCTAGAGCTGGTAGCAGCTGTGAGCTATTTGATGCGGATGCTGGGAACTGAACCCAGGTCCCGCACAAGACCAGTACAGCTCTTAGCTACTGAGCAAGTCCTAAATTTCATTTTTAAAAGCAGGGCCAAGCACTATGCTTAAAAGGCCCTGAGAAAATCATATGTGAAAGTATCTGTAAAACTATAAGGGGCCGTTTTCAATGATGATAAGCTGTATTAATGGGAAGGTTTTCTTTCTTGGTGTTGTGCTTTTGTTCCGAGTTCAAATACCAGGAGACTGAGAATTTTCTGATGCTATGGGTCCTTAAAACAAAAGATTCCAACGGGACCCATTTTTTCCCCATCTTTTCTTTGACTTGCATAAATATCACCTCAGCTCTCTATGCTACATCAGAGGAGCAGTATCTGGGGCCAACTTCCTGAGACACCTTCTGCTCTGCCTATAGAACTGCTCCAGCTGATCTGTTTTGGTACGATATGCAACCCAGGACAGTTACAGTGGCCTAGGGGTCCCTGCTTGCAGGAAAATTCTCTAGAAGCACAGAGAGATATGGATTTCCCAGAAGAGGTAGACAGGCTGCTGTTGCCTTCAACAGACAAAACAGCAGAACAATGACTCAGATTTCCCTGTGCTTGAGCCAGAGGGACCATAGCTATCTCTAAGAACATCTATCTGATCACCTGTCTCACAAAGGAGGGAAAAGATTCAGAAAACTAAGTCGCACAGCCAGAGGTAGCTCCCTGATCTCTGACAGCCTGGTCACAGCACACTGGCAATTCTCACATTGATACCACAGCGAAAGTACCAGAACATACTGAAAACACAGATCTTGGGGCATTCACTCCAGATCTAAGAACTCAGAGAGCACGTAAGTCTAAATTTAATGGTAAGTGTGGCAGAGGGCTGTGTTGTTTGGGATTTACTGTTCGAAAAGCAATCCTGTTACCTGAATGTCCCTGTCTTCATTGCTGACAAATATATTTTGAGCTGTGGTGGTCTCTGGTCTTGTGTAGCTAAGACCAAGAACGTTATTTAGACTCACCGGGGAGGCCTTAATACCACTCCAGAGACTTAGACCCAAGCCCTATTATAGACAAGAGGGTTTATAGTTGATCTGGGGCTCCAGACTTTTTTTTTCTGAAGTTCATAAAAAATAAAGACTCCTTAGCTCAGGCATTCCTGCCATCCTTACACAGGGACTGTAAATGAAATGGAGCTCTGGAAAGTTACTATAGACTACTGTGTTATAAAGGCTGCTGGTGATGATGGTGGTGATGAAGACATTTCCTGTGTGCTTCCTGGGAACAAGACACCATGCTAAGCATTTTATGAGCATAATTTTATTTAATGCCCAACATCATTAGCCTGCTCGTATTCCTTTCCCCCTTTTCCTCGACTACAGTTCGTCACCAGTTGAAGGCTTTCAATTTAATAACAGTTATTAGAGAGAGCCTGCTGTTAGTTAACAGGGCAGTCTGGGTAATTCGTCAGACCTCCAGAGACTCCTGCTAGGGTGAATGTAAGTTGATAGGAAGATGCGTAAATAAACACGTATAGTAAGAGCAGCGCTAATGTTTCTTGTGTGGTGATATCAAAAGATCAGAAGCCCTGAAGGTAATCTTGGTCTTGTTTCCGGACTACGTAGCTCAAACTGACTTCAAACTTGCCATCCTCCTGCCTCTTCCTCTCCAGTGCTGGGATTGCAGGCGTGTGCCACCACGTCCAGCCTTCTTTATATCCTTTTAAGTTTATCTAGGACCAGTTGTATCTCATACTGGGTGATCCATGGTGGTCCTGGAGTCCAGCCACCTTAGTTAGGAATACTCCATCGCAGGAAAAATAAACTGCAAGAAAAAAAATACAAGTCTCTGAGTCATAGAATCAGAGACAAAAATATCTCTGTTTTCAGATGAGACTTTAAAAGGTTACAAGATTTTTTTTCCCAAGTCACATGGTTCTTCTCTGGCTGAGCAAGAACAACAACCCAGTCCTCCTGATGCTACAGAAGCCCCCACTATCAAGCAAGATCTATAGCTCAACACCCCTGATGCCAGAGATGGTCCCAACCACCAAACTCCTTACATTCGATCCCCCTTGACAAAAACAAAACAGCATGTCAGAAAAGCAGTGTCAAATAGATCTGCCTCCTGCTAACACTTGGAAACAGTCCTGTGAGGTACACAGCAACTGGCTTTCAGGAACTAACCAGGCTGAGGATGTGGTTCACTTGTTAGACTGCTGGCCTAGTGTGCCTTGGGTTCAGTCTCAACATCATAGAAATGGGGTGTGGAAAGGCCTGCAATCCTAGCAATGAAGGTGGAAGAGGAGGATGGGGAGTTCGAGGTCATCCTTGGCAACATAGCAAGTGTGAGGCCAGGTTGGGCTACATGAGATCTTCTTTATAGAAACAAAACACAACAAGACTAAAAAAGAAAATTTGAACCAATCCCTAGAGAGCAAGCAGTGAGTGCCAGTGTAGTGCAGAAAGTAACCTAAAAGTGTTCTGAAAGAAGCACAACTAGGTATTCAGTGTATTCAGAAATGCTTTTGCCTTTGAAAAATACCAATTCAGAAAGAAAAGCAGACCCTGGGAGGCACAGGCAGGTGAATTTCCATGAGTTAAAGGCCAGCCTGGTCTACACAGGGCTGCAAGCCAGCCCGGGTGATGCAGTGAGACACTGTCTAAAAATAAATAACTAGAAACCAGGGTTGAGACTGTAGGAACTAGGACAGCATCAGTTGGATCTGCTTTAAGCTTGGAGAGGCTATTGCCAAATGACGAGCGTGACAAATCTATCTGACATTGCTGGACCTCTTCTTTCTTTCAAAAGTAGTATTTAACTAAAAGAAAACCAGAGGAGTAACTGAGACCATTTCAGAAGGAAAATGAACAACCCTCCCTGTTTACTCATCCCTATCCTCCTCTGCTAAAAGTCAATCTGATGTGGCCTTCTGTGATATACATGTCCCCAAACTGTATTTGCTAACATTGGCGCATATGTGCAGAGATTACAGATTGATTTTTTTTTCCTCACTTAACGATGCATAATGACCATTTAACATCATTTTAATCTGAAGGTAAACTGAAGGATTTATTTTAGGCACTTTGGATGACCTTTTTCACAGCAAATGTTCAGCTGGCAGGCACCATGCAGATGTTCTACGTGCAGCCCTATTGTACCAGCAGGAGTAAAACGATATGCATGCATCAAATCCAGAGTCACCAGAGAAGCTGGCAAAATCTCTGGTCCCTGCCAGTACGGAGAAATCTTGGTTTGTGGTTTTCAGCGTGTGTGTGCTGAGCAGCAGCGTCCTTCCCCAGCTCTTACCATCTCTGGCCAGCATGTGTGGTTCAGTTAGCCTGGATGAGGCCAGAGGAGGAGTTCTGAGTTGTAGGCCTTTGGGTTTCTATAGTAAACTCTCCCACCAAGGCTAGCTTTAAATATCAACAGTTTAAACAACTGGTTCACAAGACGCCTGAATATGTAATAACTCGTGCTGAGCTGCTATGAATCACCAGCACCAGGCCTTTCAATGACCACTTATGACACCCACACAACAGACATTTTTATCTCAATATAGCCTCATCATAGCCTGATTTCAAACATATTGTCCCTGTGCCTAAGAAAAAGGTGGCTATGACTGGAACAAATGATCAAGAGCCAAAAATGGGAGGAAGAAAATGAATTGGGGGAACACCCTTCTCGTATTTCTTTAATAATTTGTTGTTTCTGGTGGATGGCCTCCAAGTGTGATGAGGTGAGGTATGGGTGTTATTCTAATATGTTTCTTCTGCTAGATAAAAGTAGCTCTCCGACCTGGTTTTATGTTATGTTGACATCCATGGTGTCCCTTGCAGTTTTCCCCTTTGGCAGCTGCTGGATCGCTTACGCTTGCAGTCTTTTTCCTGAATAATGATTTTTGTGGGAGCGAGCATTTTAAAATCATTCCAGTTGTACCAATAAGATAGTGGAACTTTAGAAACTCAGCTAAGTGCATGAAAAGACAGAAACCCCATGTGCTTGTTCTTCAAGAAACCACATACTCTATTGAGGATGCTGTTGATCAAAAGCTTAGGAAGTTCTCTCTCAAGTTGTCTTTAGCACAGGATTATGTTGTATGAATGAAAATTACTCACATTGCCTTTGTCAAAGGACAAAATTACAAATCAAGGTCAGTGATTTACATCTGTAATCTCAGTTCTTGGGAGACTGAGACAGGATTGCTGTGAGTTTGAGACCCGCCTGGATGACATAATGAGTTCCAGAGCAACCTAGACAGAGTATGTGAGACCCTGCCTCAAATAAGAAAGAAAGAGAGAGAGAGAGAGAGAGAGAGAGAGAGAGAACAAAAGAAAGGACTGGGTAGAGAGAAAGCTCAGAAAGGTGCTTGCTTCATGAGTATGAGGATCTGAGTTCCTATTCCCAGCACCCACATAAAAAGCCAGGAATGAGTGGGTGTGCCTGTAATCCCAGGGTCTGGGGGAGGGGGCTCTTCTAGATTCAGAAATACCTGATCTCAGGGATAGAAGGAATAAAGGCATAGGACAGAAACCCAATATCCTCTGGCCCCTGGACACACATAGGGATTCATATCCCACATGAACAGTCAAAGATTACCCACCCAAAAAAACCCCATAAAAATAGAGAGGAGCAAAATTGAAATGCAAAGATCTTAATTACCTTCACTCTATTGCATGAAATTTATTGTTATGTACACATATATATCGTGTGTGTGTGTGTTCCAGTGATGTGTGCATGTGGGTGCACACATGCCACAGTTCATTAGTAGAAGTTAGAGGACGACTTTTGGAAGCCAATTCTTTCCTTCTGCTATGGATTCTGGGGGTGACGCTAAGGTCACCAGGCTTGCCCTTTAACCTGATGAGCCAGCTTGTTGGCCCTAGCAACACTTTGGATTCTATAATCATACAATGTATCTTTTTTTTAAAAAAAAATTGATTGTTTCAATGGGTGTTGAAAAAGGCTGCTTGACCACTTGTTTGTTTCCCAGCTGCCCAGACTCCTGAAATAACCACACAGAAATTGTATTAATTAAAGTACTGATTGGCCTAGAGCTTAAGAATATTCCTGGCTAACTCATATCTTAAATTAACCCATCTCCATGAATCTGTGCATTGCCACGAGGCTTTGGTTTACTGGGTAAAGTTCTGGTGTCTGTCTCCAACGGGACTACATGGATTCTCCCCAACCCCACCTTCTTCCTCCCAGCATTCAGTTTAGTTTTTCCCACCTAGCTCTACTCTAACCTATCAGGCCAAGCCAGTTTTCTTTATTTATTAACCAATGGTATTCACAGCATACAGAGAGAAATCCCACATCAAATGGGCTAATGAGAAAAGAGTTGAAGTAAGTAGAAACAAAGACAAAAGGTCGGTGTCAAAGTTCCTTTTTTTATAAGGCTGAGACAGAGAGACTGAACAATAGAAAAATAACTGTGGGTGTCAGATTAATTGAGGTCACTCTATTGTGTGTTAGGGCGAAGGCAGAGAGCACTTCATGTTCACCAGAAGAATCTGTCTGTTGGGATTCTTTGCCCATTTTCTTAGAAGGCTGGATAAACAGCTTGGTTCTTGGTGACATGGAACATCATTCTGAGTTGTTAGCCAGGTCCATTGGAGCCCAACCCCTCAGACCTTAGCCTATGGTGTCCTCTCATTTCTGTTTTACACATTTAATACCATTTCATGCTTTTGAAATTAAGATGGATGCTCGGATACAGGGTAAAGGACCCTGGATTTGGAATTAGAACATATGTCTTCAAGTCTAAACTTCTGCAATTTTGTAGTTGTCTATCCCTTGGCTTCTTATAGCCTCCCTTTGTTCCAGGAGTTGATCTGAGATCAACTACCTGCTCCAGGAACCTTCCTGGAGGCGCACTACTTGAGAGACCATTAAAACATCTTGTGACGTGAAGTACGCCCTTCCAACATAGCCTGTTATTGGTCCCATTTGACTAGAATGGAATGGGTTTGGCTTACCAGAATTTGGATGTGCTTTCTAAAAGCATAAATATTTTCTCACTGAAAAAGTATTTGTGGTGTAATAAGAAATAAATTTGGTCTTTGTACCTGACTCTGGGCCCAGAGCTCCTAAAAGCCCTGGAATTTCCTGAGAGACAGAACCTGGCTTTTGTTTCTCATAAGGAGTGCCTTTTGATCTTGCCTGAGTTTATGTTAATGAGGTAACTAGGACTGATCCCTAGGTAGCTTCAGGATGGAGCTGGCTGCCATAGCGACCAAATAATGGAACTTTCAGCCTTGTCTACTGACCACTGGGGATAAATAAAATGCTAAGGTTCAACTGTAAGAAACCTGGGAGCCATCTTGGTGCTAACGAGAAATCTGGCACTAGGGACATTCCCAGGAATGCACGAGGATGATCCCACCTAAGAGCCTAAGCCATAGTGGAGAGGGAACCTGGACTGGCCTTGCCCTGCAAGCAGATTGATGACCACCTTAATTGTCTCATGGAACCTTCATCCAGCATCTGAGGGAAGCAGAAGCGGAGATCCAAAGCTAAGCACTGGGCGGAGCTCTGAGAATCTGGCCAACGAGAGGGAGGAGTGATAATATGATCAAAGGGGTCAAGACCATGATGCGGATACCCAGGGGAACAGCTGACCTGAGCTAGTAGGAGCTCGCTGACTCCAGACTGATAATGAGGGAAACTACATAGGACCAAACTAGATCCTCAGACTGTGGATGACAGTTATGTGGCTTGGGCAATCTGTGGGTCCACTGGCAGTGGGACCAGGATTTATCCCTAATACATGAACTGTCTTTTTGGAGCCCATTACCTATGGAGGGATACCTTGATTGGCCTAGATACAGGGGGAGGGCCTTAGTCCTGCCTCAAGTGGTGTTCCAGACTTTGTTGACTCCCTATGGAAGATCTGGCCCTCTCTGAAAAGTGGATGGGGGATGGGGAGAAGATGGGGGAGCTGGAGGAGGGGTGAGTGTAAACTGGGAGTGGTATGTAAAATTGAAAAAGATTGATCTAAAAATTTTTTTAAAAAAGGAACTTTTTAAGAAAAGGAAATCCAAGTAAGGAGATTGGATTCACCTCTAGGTTGATGGACACACAAGCATGCTGAAGAGATAGTGTGCTTGAGAGGACACAGATGCCATTAACTCGAAACTCTGAGATGCAGGCATCTCTGAGATAAAGGAATTCATTGAGAACTGTTTCATGGGCTTGAGTATAGCTGAGCACCACAAGACATCCACAGGAGCCTGGATTCAATCCCCAGCACAAAAACGAAATAAATAAATGTAAGAGCAAGAGATGTTACAGATGCTAGTCGGGAACAGACCAGATTCTGGGACAAGTTTCATGACCACCAGCAACGAGGCTAGACAGCCACAGGAAAGATGTCTACCAGATCCAATGGTAGACCATTTGTATAAGAAAATTTGGAAGAGGAAGGCATGAATCTATGAACTGAGTCACTACGGACTGTAGATAAGAGGGAGGAGACGACACAGGCAAGGGCGTGTGGGGGTAAGGAGGAAAGTTCACAGCTATTCCCTGTTGCTTCTGGATGGTGGGATTTTAGTGGAGACTGCAACATCTGTTGCAGAGTATGAACCACTCTCTTGTTTGCTTTGACCCAAAGCTGTTGCCTCATCAGTGACCCTCATCTCCCATCCATCTTCTAGCTCTACAAATTGAAGTTAGTAAACCTCAGAGTCTTCAAAGCACTTAGCACTTGGTCTTTGCTAGCTCTTTTACCTAGCTGCTCCTGAGTTGCGTCTCTTTGTAATAGAACTGTCACTAAAGTAATTATACGAGGGACCAGTGAGATGGCTCAGCAGGTACAAGCCCCTGCCACCGAGCTGGACATCCTGAGTTTGATCCCCAGAACCCACAGGGTAGAAGGAGAGAGATGGCTTTCAGAGCTTTCCTCTGACCACAGATGCTGCAGCGAATCACAGGGCAGGAGAGTGTTGCTCTGTCCCTGTCTGAAAAGCTAATTCTAAATCCAGCCACAGCATCTAAGCTGCCAGATTGACCCTAGCCACTTACCACAACCTGCTGGGTCACATGAGTGAAATTTTAAGCCATATTATCCCAACTTCCTTTCTGTAAAACCAGCTCTTCCTGGTCTGGTCCTGCTGGAGCAATCACCAGAGTCCTGCTGTCCACAATACTCCTTTCAAATCTAAACATATCTTCCCCTATGGTAATAACAACATAGAGAGCCACTACTTAATATTCCAGCAAAAGCTATACAGTATAGTCCAAACAGATCAACAGACAAGTGTTGGTATATATCATTTTACTGCATTCCCTACCTTCTTTTGTAAAATTTTGTATTTAAAATGTTCTTTGTTTTTAAGAAAGTAAGGAAAAGTGCTTCACATTCTGGGGGAAAAGAATATTCCCATATGGCTGTAGAAAATATTCATTTTTGGCAAGTGCTGTGGCTTAGGTTTGGTTTGAGTGTGTCCCCCCAGGGGTTCATGTACCAAAATTCAACCGCTATTGTGAAGCATTAGGAGGGTGTTTAGAATCGGAACTTGGAGAGGATTAGGGCTAGATAAGGTCATCTGGGCAGAGCCCCATCACTTCATCCTGTGACTTTACAAGGATGGAGACCTGAAGAGATCTAGGCATGCCCTGTCTTTGTCATGTGTTGCTTGGTACTGCCCCCGGACTCTGCCAGCAGGACAACCATGACCAGATGTGACCCCTCAACCTCCTTCTCTCTGAAGAGTCATGAGCCAATATAAATGTCCTTTTTAAATTAACTTAGTCTGTGGTATTATGTTATTGGTGGTAGAAAATGACTAAGACGATGACAAGCAGTCCTGTACCAAAGCATCCACACTCACGAGGGTTTACCGTGGGCCCCTCTCCATACTGCGTTGTCTGACTATGCAGGGCTTCATAGTTAGTATAAATAAGATGTCGTTTTTTAAAAAAGCAAACACAGTCTAATTACATTTTGATTAATTTACAAGACACAGTGGTTCCAGGGACAGATGAAAAGCCAAGAATACTCTGAATCACAGTTGGCTATCACTGGCCAGTGTCACTATAGATTACGGAGACAGAAAAGTCATTAGCTTTAAAGGAATCGCTTGAGATGGAAGCGTTTTGATGAGTAATCATGTTCTTTTTTTATTTTGTTTTGGCTTTTTGGCTCTGCTCTACAGACGTGATAGGTCTCAAATCCCTGGTGCTTCTGCCTGAGTGCTGGAATTGCAATCCTTTGCCGCCACACCCAGCTCAGAATTCTTTACCATGATCATAGGAACTCAGGCTTTGATGCCTGAAGGTAAACTGGATGCGGAGCAACATCAGGTCTTGCAGCAATCAACACTTCACACCCATTTTATAAATCATCCCATTTATGAGTCCCTTACATAGCTGATACGTATTTGTGAAACATAGAGTCTCCTGGTCACTTGGTTTCATCATTTATAATTTCTTAAATAACAGATCCAATGGTGGTTTGAATAAGAAAGGCGCCATAGGCTCAAATATTTGACTATTTGGTTTTTGACTGGTGAAACTGTTGGGGAAGGATTAGAGGGTGTGGCCTTAGAGGAGGTGTGTCAGGGGGGGATGGGCTTTGAGGTTTCAAAAGCACTTGACAAGCCCAGTCTCTTTCTTGCTTGGCCTCAGGCTATTGATTAGGATATAAGCTTTCAGTTTCCGCTTTAGCACTATGCCTGTCTGCCTGTGGCCATGCTCCCTGCAATGATGATCACGGAATCACCTTCTCAAATTGTAAGCAAGTCTCCAATTAGATGCTTTCTTTTATAAGTTGCCTTGGTCATAGTGTCTCTTCACATCCATAGCTATTTTCATATTAAAATATGTTATTTAACTGGAGATTATTTAAGCAATAACAAGGCTAATTGCTTTGTCTTTTCCCCTAATGGAGGATTAAGAATTCCTCAATCAGTATTATATGTATGTATGTTTTATTTTATTTTTCATGTTTGTGTTGTGTGTAGATGCTTACGTTTGTTTGTGTGTGGATGTTCATGTGTGATCAGGTGCTTGTGTGTGTGTTTTGCGGGGAGCGTCTTCCTCGATTGTACCAACTTATTTGTTGGAGAAGGGTTCTTAGTTGAACCTAGAGCTTACCAATATGGCTGGTCTGGCTAGTCAGAATGCCTACCCGGCATTTATGTGGGTTCTGGGGAATCCAAACTCCAGTGTTCGTGCTCGTGCAACAAGTGTTTTATCTACTGAGCACTCTTTCCAGCCTATATCTATGAACATTTTAAATATAAGTAATGTTTGCTGTAGAGAATATAAATATGACGATCTAAAAAGGAACATAAATGGTGGAACACTCTTTTAATCGCAGCACACAGGAGGCAGAGGCAGGCAGATCTCTGTGAATTCAAGGCCAGCCTGGTCTAGAGAGTGAGTTCCAGGACAGCTAGGGTACCACAGAGAAACCTTGTCTCAAATGAACAAACAAACAAAGTGAGCATAAAAGTCCCTCATCCCACCACCAATGGCAAGATCAAACATCTTAACATAAATTTCTCAATCAATACTGTATTTCAAAGAAAACTGTGTTTATTAATTAGGCATGATGTGTCACATGCCTGTAATCCCAGTACTTGGGAGGTTGGGGGAAAAGAATCAGGACTTTTAAGGCCATCCTTGACTATATAATAATTTCAAGGCCAGTTTGTACCATCTAAGTCCTTATCCCAACATATGTATAATAATATAACTAATATAATATATAATTATAGAGTGTTTAGTATGTGTTCAGAACTGTCTTAGATTCCCAGAGAAGGTGAGAAGAATGCTTCCAAGGAACTTATGTTTCTTTTGACCCAGAGCTGGCATTGTGATTGCTGTGGTAGAGCTGGTAGGGTGATTACTATGGTAGGGCTGGTACAGTAGTTGCTGTGGTGGAGCTGGTACAATGGTTGCTATGGTAGAGCTGGTATGGTAGTTGCTATGGTAGAGCTGGTGTGATGGTTGCTATGGTAGAGCTGGTATGGTGGTTGCTATGCTAGAACTGGTAGGGTGATTGCTATGGTAGAGCTGGTAGGGTGGTTGCTTTGGTTTGAATCTCCAATATCTCCTAAAGGCCCAAGAGCTGAAGGCTTGGTTAGGTAGGCCACTGGGAGGACTGTCTTTGAGGAGGAAGGTGGGGTCTGGTGCTTCCTCTCTATCTTTGCGTCTCCCAGCTCCGATGCAGGCAGCAACTCTTACACTCCGTGCTCCCTGCCATAATGCTCTCTGCCCTCTAACAAACTGTGAGTCAAAAAAAATCTTTTCTCTTTAAGATGCCTGTCTCAGGTATTTTGTCCTGGCCACAGAAAGCTGACTAACACATTCATAGGAAAATTAGCTGACATTTGATAGTTTTCCATGTTTTGAATACTCAAGGCTTCAAGCCTGTGCTTTTTTTAATTTGGCCAAGGTTGTAGCAAAGGGATCTGATGGGCTCAAGTCCAGCTGATCAGTTTGGATGGTTACACTGGTTCTTTTAGAAGAGCACTCATTTCTCACTGCCTCATTGTTGGGAGCAGTGAGACCCCAGATCCTAAATTTCTTGTAATCCCCTGATCTGAGTGCCTACAGCTGCTCTGAGCACGAGACCTTCAGGAGTTCCTGATGGCAGGAGAGTGGTTTCTGGTGGGTTTGGCTGGGGCATGGCTATCTCTATATAATCTGCCCCTGAACACAATACAGGGGGCATTCTTGGGGGAATTCAAGGATGACCCGTGTCTCTGTCTCTCTGTCTGTGTGTTTGTGTATTCTCAACCTTCAGCCCCTTTCCTGAAGCTCGCAAACTGGGTAATAGCGCATAGAGCGCAGACACAGGGGCACGGTGTGCGGCACCTCATGTGTTAATTTGGGGGGAAAAGAGATTGGCATTATGATGGGAATAGATTGCATAACCAAAAATGTTGGGGGAAGTGAAGATTAAATAATCCTCAAATACAAAATCAATTGATGTATGATTAGCCTGAATAAGAAAGGATAGACTATAAAGTTTCCAGGAAAAATTATTAGTGTTTTCATGACTTTGGGATGGGCAAAAATATCTTAGCAGAACATTACAAAGAGACAGCTTTGACCACAGCAGCCAAGAGAACCCGCAATTTGATTTTTTTTTTTTCAAAACTTGCTACAAACATTTTTCACAGCAACAAAAAGACTCCCATCCCTCTTAGGGACAGCAAGACTGTCTTACTGTGTGGTAGCACACTCCTGTAATCCCAGCATGTAGAAGGCTGGGGTAGGAGGATCACAAGTTTGGGAACAACTTGGGGATACTAGTGAGAATTTGTCTCAAAAAAAAAAGAAATTTGAATTTCAACACATGAAACACTTTAAACAAAAGACATTTAAAATAGCTGGGAAGGGAAGGGGGAGGAAGGAAAGGGGAAAAGAGGGCGCAAATGTAGCTTGGTCAGTGGAGTGACTGCCTAGCATGCACAAAGCCCTGGGCACAGTGCTCAGGCCTGTAATCCAACACTTGAAAAGCAGACGCAGGAATATAGAAGTTCAAAGTCATCCTTGGCTATATATAGTGGCATAGAAAACATTTTATTGCAAAAAACAAAAAAAGAAGAGGGGAAAGGAGGAAAAGGAAGAGGAGGAGGAAAGAAATGTTTGTAAGAAAAAATTAGTAGACTGCAAGATATGGGTGACAGGGAACTCACGAAGAGAAGACTCCTAGAAATCAGTTAAGAGGTAAACAAAAAGGCAAAACTCAGAGTTTTAGGGAACAGAATTAAATCAGCTCACATTAGAATATATGCCGTCTTTCAGCTTCACATAGCCAGTAAGCACAAGAGAAGGTGCTTAAAATGAACAGGAATCAGGAAGTACAAATTAAAACCACAATAAAGTACCACTTTCCATCGATTACAACAGCTAAATAAGACTTAAATGCTAAGCATGGGCAAAGAATGAGCCATCGGTGATATACTCCTTATACTGATACGAATACTACAATGACTAACTGCTATTGGCAGCTACAAGCCCACTCACAGACAGTGTCTCACCACCTCTGTGTGTGTGTGTTATGTATTATATGATGTACACTCACATACAAAAAAAATCTTGATGAATGAAAGTGTTTCCACTGCCGTAAAACGGTTTGTTTGTAATGGCAGTGGACTGCTGAACCTCTCACATGTACGGACCTGGCAAAGGCGAATACCGATTCACAAAGCACAGCGGAAACACTGTGTCCAGGGGAAGGAGCTTGCACAGACTAATTCCTGCCACATGATGCTATCGTTATAAGATACAAGAACAGCTGAAGCTTAGCCGCGTGATAGAAATATCTGTGATTGTCTCGGGCGACAGTCTGGTGGTGACTGCACAGCGGCACCTGAGACCTTCATGGAGCGATGGGAATGTTGTAAGTGATGACCCCGAAAGTATATACTTTGGAGTAACTTTGGTATGTTATCTACTTACAGAACAGTTAGGTCAGGGTGCTTCGACATCTCCTCACGGAGATTCATCAACGGTTGGATGTATACATTTGTCAGAAGAAACTGTAGACTTTCTGTACCATTTATTGAATGTAATAGTTATCTTAAAAGCCTAGGGGGGGTAGGTTATTTTTCTGAAAAATCCCCAGAAATTGGTTACATCTCCTGTCTCAGTTAGGGTTACTCTTGCTATGACGAAACACCATGGCCAAAACAACTTGAGGAGGAAAGGTTTATTTAGCTTAAGCTTCCACAACACATACAGTTCATCATCAAAGGAAGTCAGGGCAGGGACTCAAATAGGGCAGGAACCTGGAGGAAGGAGCTGATGCAGAGGCCATGAAGGGGTGCTGCCTACTGGCTTGCTCTTCATGACTTACTCAGCCTGCTTTCTTATAGAACCCAGGACCACCAGCCCAGGGTTGGCACCACCCTCCTGTATCAATCTCTAATTAAGCAAATGATTTACTGGCCTGCCTACAACCCAATCTTATGGGGGCATTTTCTTAATTGAGGTTCCCTCCTCTCAGATGGCTTTAGCTGTGTCAAATTGAAGTAAAACTATTCAGCACATGTCCAGAGTGGCACATATGATATTGTTTTATGGATGTGGAACTGGTTTTCAATGGAGACCTGTGGGGTGCTTACTGGGACTCGGTGTCGGGAGAATGGTCCTCGGCCCTGACTGCATGGTAGTTTCACGAGATTCCTTAAACTGTGCCCTGCCCATAAACTCCAGACTGCACCTCAGACCAGATAAATGCGGTTACTGAAGGAACTGAAACATCAACTCATTTAAACCCTAAGTGACTCCAGTATGCAGTGACCCCGGAGACCCACTATTCCGTGTGAAAACGCACCTCTCTTTTAAGCACCCATGCTTAGTAGATGACATCGCCAACTGCAAAGACCCAATGCTACGGTTCATATCTGTCATATCACCCAAGCGCTTGATCCTGGCTGGTGGTGCTGTGGAAGGTGGCAGACACTTTGAGGAAAGGCTTTGGAGGTGCTCCACCACAGGGGCATGGACCTTAAGAGGTACTCGGACCTGCACCCACTCGTCTTGCTGCCCACTTCCGTGAGGTGAGAGGCTTTGCTCCACCTTGTGCCCCCGGCCATGCCCTTCCGCCTCACGCAGACCCAGGAACAGCAGAGCCAAGCGACCAAGGACGGGAAAGTCAACATTTGAATTAGAATAAATTTGTTTCCTTTGTTGACTATGTTATCTGGAAGCAGCAGAAAGCTCACTAACAGGTCTGGTGTTCTAAAACAGCCGAGGTCACCTTGCCAGCTAGTGCCCAGCTGTCTGGTCTGGCTTTGGACCTCTATATTCTGAAACTCAGGCTCCTGCTTGCGGTCCACTCAGGTATTGACCTTTCTAGACTAGTTGCAGCGGAGGACTCAGGTATGTGACTATATCCTTCCCTCTCCCTCCCTCCTTCTTCCCTTCTCTTCTTCTTTTCTTTCTTTCTTTTGGTGTTTAGGGTCAAACCCAGAGCCTTGCACGTTCGGTAAATGCTACGCCGCTAAACTCCACTCCCCAGTCCTATTATCCTGCCATTCACTAAGACCAAGGCTTTGAGCTCTAGGACTGTTTGGTACATATATCCTAAACTTCATCAAGCTGTTTTCTTTCTCGGTGTTTCACAGACTTGCTCTCAATCTCAGACCCCTATTTCCTCTTTCCTTCACACCCACAGTCCCAAGCTGCCCTCTTGGATCAGACAGTGGATACTGTTTATCCTTGATGCTGGCTCCAAGAGCAGCTTCACAGCACACATCTATCTCAGGAAGTCTCCCTCCTTGGTACCAGCACCTTCTAACCAAACCAGGGCCCATCTCTCATGCCAGCTGAGTAAGTGCAGCTTAAGAGAGGGTTCTTCCTGCCTCGACTGACTTCCTTTTCTCACCTAACTGGTCATTTTTGGCCTGATTATCCCGTCTGGCTAGTTCTTATCCTCTGGCATGGTAGACAGGCCTTGTTCTGTTGGACATCACAAAGAATTGGAATCAAATGAGAGGAAATGCCTGGAGGAACACCAGGCTAAAGCCAGCGTATCAGGTTTCTGTGCCTTCTGAGGGGCTTGTGTCTGCTCCAAATTCCATTCCACTGACCCTGTGCTGTGCTCTCAGTGCAGGCAGCAGCATGAAGAGTGTGCTGGAAAGCACAGCTGCTCACTCTCGGAGCTCTGAGGGTCTTCCTCCGAGTCTGCGTCCCCTGGCTCAGACCTGTCTGGACCTTCCTGGCCTGGTCCTTAGCTCTGATACTGTGTTCATCTACGTATCTATTCACCGCTCATATCAGCCTCTCGTGTCCAGCTCATAGGGTAGATCTCACCGAATTCCTGACATCAGGTGCACGGACATCTGCACTTCTTCCCCACCCTGTTTCCATTCTTGTCTTCCAACAATGGCGCCGCACTTTGCTTAGGAAACCTATCTTTACCTCCATTCAAAAGTCACGTTAACACCATTGCATAGAGTGCCACTCCACACTGCCCTTGAATAAGGCACAGGCGGAAGTCCCATCTAGTCACGCCCGTGCTCGCTCATAGGCTTGAATGGCAGAGTAGCAAGGTTCAAACTGGCTAAAAATAGGGAAATGAACTTTTTTTTTTAAAAAAAAATGTATAATTATTATCCAATTTTCAAAATTGATTTTAAATTATTTTTCTTATTTACATTTTAAATAAAATTATTTTTAAAACACACATATTCAGCTAGCCTTGGTGGCCCATGCCTATAACTGTAATGGTCACTTGGAAGGCAGAGACAGGTGGATCTCTGTGAGTCCAGGCTAGCCTAGCTCCAGGTAAATTAGCTAGGCCTACATAGTGTGGCACTGTCTCAGAAAGAAAGAAAGAAAAAGAAAAAGAAAGAAAGTAAAGAAGGGAGGAAGGAAAAGAAAGAAAGGAGGAAGGAAGAAAAAGAAAAGAAATATGCATATTTCTTATTTCAAATTCTTTTTTTGTCTGTACACAAAGTCCTTCTCTTATAGCCATGTCCAACCTATAAATGTTAAGATGAGAGAGATAAGACATCTGAAAAATGTCTGCCTCAAGAAGGCACTTAGTAAATATTTGTTGGCTAGTCATAAATAATTATAAGATTAAATGAAGTCACTCATTTTTTTTTGTTATGGTTATGGATGAAATGATTGCATGTGTCTACCCCAAAGCTTGTTTACAGATGTTTTGCTTGTTTTTTTTGAAATAAAGCTTTTTTTCTATGTAGCTCAGGCTAGCCTTGACTTCTCGGTTGTCTCATCTCAATCTCCCAAGGCGTCCAAGTGCTAGAATTCTAGGCATAAAATACCGTACCTGGAATGGCGCTCGTCGGTGCTTTTAGCAGAGCTATCCATAATAACTAAACAGCAGGAACGAGATATCTGTCCGCCGATGGCTGGAGAGGTGTAGCCGCACATCCATACCATGGGATGCTGCCATATAAGAAGCAATAAAGTGCAGATGGTGTACGCCATAAGGAAAATGAATCTGGGGAATGTCAGGCTAAGGCGAAGAAGTCGGTCGCAAAGGACTGCATAGAGCACGGATCTATTTCTGTGAGATGGCTAAGAATAGACAAATACCCTGAAACTGAAATTAGATTAAATGCTAGGCTGGGCCTTGAAGACTGGATCCACTGCTGTGGGAGGATTAGGACCGAAGGTACAACGCTTGTTTTAAGGATTCTGAAACTGTTCTACAGTTGATAGCATGGCAGACTCTTAACTCTGGTTATACTAAAAGGCAGTGGATTGTACACTTTAAAAAATAGTGGGTTGTGTGGTGTGTGACCTATATAGAAATACAGCTAATTATAGGAAAACTGGAAGAGGAGTGTGCCGCTACAGTCTTGCAAGAGGCGGTCAAAGGACATCTCGCTACAGTCTTGCAAGAGGCGGTCAAAGGAGATCTCGCTACAGTCTTGCAAGAGGCGATCAAAGGACATCTCGCTACAGTCTTGCAAGAGGCGGTCAAAGGAGATCTCGCTAAGAACCTGACAACTGAGCACAGAACTGAGACACCGCGCCTAGGGTATATGGTGGAAGAGCATTCTAGGCAGAGCAGACAGCAGATGCAAATCCCTTGAGATGGGTAACAGATTGAGCTACTGGAGGAAGAGCAAGAATGTCATGTAGTTATAGAGAAATGAAGATGCGGCAGTTAATAGAACTGATAGGATGAGATAGGACAGTGCTCACAGGGCGTGTACACCAACGAACTATGGCTCGCTGACAATATGGTTCACTGGGCCTGCGATGGGCAGGAACCAGGTCTATAGCATGATATTTTTAAAATGGAAAGTCGCTTTACTTGTTTAATTAATTTAGTTTTCAAGACAGGATCTTGCTATGTTGCCTCAACTGGTTGTAAAGCTCTGAACTCCAGTGATTTCCCCCTGCCTCAGCCTTCAGAGTACTTAGCCTACAGGTATGTATCAACATACCCAGACTGAAACATTTATTTTAATTGAGTGTTTTTCTGTTATTATGTCTTCTTGTCTTCACCTTGCCAAAAAAGAAAAGAAAAGAAAGACAGAGAGAAGGAGGAGAAGGAGATGGAAAAGGAGAAGGGAAAGAAGGGGAGGGAGCAGAGGGGAAGGAAGGAAGGAAGGAAGGAAGGAAGGAAGGAGGGAGGGAGGGAGGGAGGAAGGAAGGACGAGAGTAATTTTGAGAGGACAGGTCTACTTTTTGCTTTTCTTTTCTGCTTTCTTCAACCAATTTCTCACCTTTTTGATTTATTGGAACACTCGCTTGATTTTATGGAATTAAGTGGATTCTAGAGTTAAATACAAAGCCAATTAAGATCATTAAACTAATTATTGGGCTGGGGGAAAGACTCAGTAAATAAAGAGCATTTGAGTTCAAGCAAGAGAACCAGACATGATCAAAATAAACAAGTGTCTGGAGCAAGGGCTGAAGAGGCATGGTGTTGGCACTATTAGCATGAAGATGGGTTTAGGGCGTGGTTTTTACCAGAGGAGCGACCTGACCAACAATGAGTGTTTGCTCTTCTCTGCCATCATCCACCTCACTTGTTATACCTCTCTCCTCTCCATCTCTCTTGTCCCTTTTTCCTCCCCCACCCCGTCTCTCTGTCCATTTGTACACTGTTGCACTAAACTGACATTGCCTTGGAAAGAAAACAAAATTAAAACATAGTCAGCTCCATCTTATTACTATGAGAAATAATATAGTGTAGTCATTTTAGTGGGTCACATCAGGAGAAAAACAGAACCTCCCCCCCCCCCCGCCATTCACTCCAGATCCGCACAGAAATTCTCAAAAGCTTCCTTTCATTGCGAAGAAAAATGGTGTGGTTAGAACATTGGCTCAGTGGTTAAGAGCACTGACTGCTCTTCCAGAGGACAGGGATCGGGTGGCGGTTAGGAAGTGAGGTGTCAATCCCCAGCACCCATTTGGTGGCTCACAACCATCTGTAGTTCCAGTCCCAGGGACCTGGTACCCTCTTCTGGCCCTCAAGTATATCAGGCAGGTTAGTGATACACAGGCAGGCAAAGTACTCACACATAAAATAAGCAAAAAGTTTTCTTGCTGTTTTATTTTGGGTTTTGTTGCTGTTGTTTAAGAAGAAGCGGTGTCTAGAATGAGGGAAAGGTCATCCTATTTCTGTTACATAATAGACAGGAATTGATCGTTGCTTAGGATACAACTGCAATTGCTGTTGAGGCTTCACGAGGGATGCTTGCTCTATTTCAGGGTCTTTTCAAAGCTGGAACAGGTGCGGACTCCCTTTTATCATTCAGCGCCCAAGGGATTTAGGCAGCAGCTAGAAGAGGCGGTTGCTCAATGGACTCCCAGCCAAATGGGGTTTCATTCAGGCCCCAGAGTGCTCCAGCCAGCCTGAGGCCCTGCCACGGCTCCTCAAGCCCTTCCGAAATAGCTGCCTTGGCAGGCTACCTCCCATACTAAAATTAGCACCACACCTGTCTCTTCCAGCAAGTGTTACGTTTCTGAAGGTCCTCAAGAATGGAGATCACAAAATATGCAGCCGGTGTCCTTAAAGAGGGAAACCGGAGCAGGCAGATAAAGCATGTCTAATTTCTTGCTATGTCACCATCAAGCACGAGCTTAGTTTTCTCAATCTTCTGCGTCCCTTTACTCTCGCCCTCTCTCTCTCTTAAGAATTTAACGTAACCTGAACATCTGTTAACACATGCAAAGAAATGCTGGGTAAATAGAATTGAAGGAAGAAGTCTCTTTTACAGCCTAAAATCCTTAGTTTTGTTTATTCATTTGAGACAGGGTGTCACCACGTATTACTGACCAGGCTGGACTCAAATATGCCAAGCTCCTTCTACGTCTACCTCCAAAGTGCTCGGATTACAGGTGCGGGCCACCAAACCCTGTGTCTTACTTAGGGTTTTTGTTGCTATGAGGAGACACCATGATCATGGCAACTCTTACAAAGAAATACATTTAATTGAGGTGGCAGCTTACTGAATTCAGAGATTCAGTCCATTATCATCATGGGATGGAGCATGTTGGCATGTAGGCAGACATGGTGCTGGAGAACGAGTCACCTTGCAGGCAACAAAGAAATCAGCTGAGCCACTGGGTGGTATCCCGAGCATAGGAAACCTCAAAGCCTGCCCCTGCGGTGACACACTTCCTTCAACAAGGCCATACCCACTCCAACAAAGCCACACCTCCTAATAGGGTCACTCCCCATGAGATTGTGGGAACCTATTACCTTCAAACTATCACACCCCGCTTAAAACCTGACTTTTTACAGTCCCTGACTCAGTATCCTCTCTCTCACTCCCAGACCCATGGTGAAGTTAAAAAGATTAGTTTCACCCCTAATGTATATTTCCCAAGAATTAATTAGGCCGGGCGGTGGTGGCGCACACCTTTAATCCCAGCACTTGGGAGGCAGAGGCAGGCGGATCTCTGTGAGTTCGAGACCAGCCTGGTCTACAAGAGCTAGTTCCAGGACAGGCTCCAAAACCACAGAGAAACCCTGTCTCAAAAAAACCAAAAAAAAAAAAAAAAAGAATTAATTAGGACAGTCTCGTCTTTTCATCCCTGCCACAAGGACTCCATTTCTCTGAATGGTGGACTACAATAAACCCTTTCTTTCCTACTTGATCACAGCATTTTGTCATAGCCACAGAAAAGTCACTAATGCCATGACCTAGACACTCTTAGGATGCTCCCACCATTGCCCGCCGCTTCCCTGTGCAGATGGCTTTGCGTCTTGGTAGAGAGGCCACAGAAGGTGGCGTGCATCCTCAACGCAGCTTTCAAAGCAGTGTATAATTTTAGTTGGTCTAAAGCTGCTTTTAAACTTCCTTGCCTGATGAAAGCGGAGGCTGACTCAAACTTTCTGGACTGCATTGGCTTTCCCTCCACACTTGGCAAGTGTTTTGTGTTCTGTGTAATGTTGCTTTGAGATCATGTGACTATGTGTTCCTCACCAAACACCCACTCATCCGTGTGACCATTCAGTGATACTTCTTGGCTGAACTTACTATTGTGATGGCTGCCAAATACTGATTTTCTAATTTCACCATCCTGTTTATAATCACCAGTTGACTGTCTATGGCTAGGAAAAGATTTCCTTCCTATATATCTCTCTTGCTCGCTACCATATAGCTAACTTATTGGTTAAAGTTAATATCATGATAGGCTCATGGATTTCTATTTGAGTATATTAAAAGATATTACTAATGATATTTATTTTGAGGCCAAAAGGGCCCCTGATTGGTCAGTTTTGGGAAACCTTGAAAGTTGATTTTTCAGTGGGTCATTACTTCCTGGAGGCACTTCTTGGGACAAGGCACTCTGTTGTGCTTTTGTTTTGGCTCAGTGTTGGCTACTTTTCCCTCAAGATGCTTTGGGTTAATCCGAAGAAAATCTACTAACAAGATCAAGATGTTACGTGTGCTGTTGTCTTGGGCTGTAGGGGCGTCTGAACTTTGTGAAATGCTTTTGATTTTGGAAATTAAAATATAACTACATCATTGCCCCCTTCCCTCTCCTCCCTCCAACCTTCCCCATGCACACACTTGCTCTGTCTCAAAATCTTGTTCTCTTTTTCTTTAGATGCTGTTACACTCATGCGCGCGCACACATTTATGTATGTTGCATGCATGTATGTATGTGTATTCCTAAATACATAAGCACACCCTGCCCAGTCAGTATCAAATTTCTTGTTCGTATATGATTTCAGGGCTGACCACTTGGTGCTGGATAACCAATTCGGGCCTCTTCTCTGGGGATGACTATTTCCTAATTCAGCAATCCCTTTGTTGTCTGTACTTCTTTGTCTAGAACTGATGCCCCGCGAGATTTCCTCCTGCTGTGTTACCACGTCTCTTGGTGCCAGCCTTGTTGATCTCGTGTTTAGGAGGTCATGCTGGTGAGGCTTTATGTGTGTAGCGTCTGAAATTCCTAGAGATGCAATCTCATCACAAATTTCCTGTTCCTCTGGCTCTGACGGGTCTTCCTGCTCCCTCTTCTGAACTGATCCCCGAGGCTTAGCTGCAGGAGTTGTGTTGTAGATGTATCCATTGGGGCAGCATCCGGATTCTTTCAGCCGGTAAGATAGACAATTTCTTCACTCGTATTTGACACCATGCCTCTTGGAGGGCTTCCTCTCAATCCAAGTCCCCGTTTCACATTTGCATACTCCGTTTCCAACAGCAAACATTCTGGCTTCAAAAGCCTTAGATACAAGTTGAGTAATTTGCCACTTCCTGCTACAGTGTCCACAAAATACTTTCAGTCTGTCTAAAGCCTTTCCACTGCCGCCAGTAACAAATCTACTAAGCAAGGATACAGATAGACTTAAGGTGCTCCATCATTAGACACATCCACTCTTGAATCAAATTTTATTTGAGTATTGATCATATGTTGATTTATAGTTTTATTTCCCTGTGGTGTGTGTGAATTTTAGTTTTCCTGTCAACTTCATTTGCTATAACTGTTCTTCGATTTGGGAAAACATTAACATGGGTTCAAAAGATCCGAATCATACCGAATTTTATTGGTAGTAAGTCTACCTCCCCTCCCATTGGCCGCCGCACCCCTGGGGGACAGAAGATACAACAGTAGCCTTCTTTGTTCATGGCTAGTGTGTAACAAAGCCCCTGCTCCCCTGAAGGATTAGCACCACGTTTCACACCCCGGTGTCATAAATTGCCCTCTTCCTTTTCTGTAGTCTTATCAGCCACACCTTGTAGCACTAACCGCTTTCTATGGTATCAGCCTTAATTCACACCCCACACACTCTGTTCCTCGGTCATTCAGAGTCATGTGATCACTACTTCGGTTGATTTCAGAACTCATAGAAACCCCAGGCCATTTAGCATCATGGTTCCCCCCAACTGTAACCCTAGGGACATCAGCATGATTTGTTTCTGTAGATCGTCCTAATCTGGACTTTTTACAGGCAAGATGACTACATATAGTCCTTTGTAGTAGTCTTTTATTTAGCAGACTTTTCAAGGTTTGTTTGAGTTATAACGTCAATATTCAGTTCCCTTTATTCCACCATATCGATACAACAGACTTTGGTGCTTCATTCAGCAACTGCTGGAGGCTTTGGTTGGGCCCAGCTTCTGTTTACTATGAGTCTCTGCTGTAAACACTCAGGTGTAAGTTTCCATTTCTCTTGGGTGTGGACCTAGGAGTTACTGTCTCACTAAACGTAACCACGAATTTGCTCTTTGTAGGAACTGCCAAGCTGTTTCCCATAGTGACTGAAATGATTAATTCTTTACCATGAAGATTTTCTTTTATTTTTTATTTTTACGTGTGTGTCTGTTGGTGTGTGGGTATGTGCATGTGAGGGCAGGTAGCACGGAGGCCAGAGGTATTGGATTCCCTGGAGCTGGATTTACAGCTGGCTGTGAGCCTTCAGATGTGGGTGCTGGGTCCTCTGTGCTCTTAATTCCTGCACCATCTCTCCAGACCCCTGGGATGGCGAATTTTGATTGTCCACCTGACTGGACATGCAATCAACTAAGAAACTCTCCAGTGAGTGGGTTTGTGGGGGCATTTTCATGAAGTAACTGCAAGGAGAAGACTGTTCCCTGAGTGGTGGCTCCTTCTGATGAGGTGGGCAGATATAAACAAGTGTGAGCAGAGGCGTGCCTGCCTTCTCTCTCTGTTCCTAACGTCTAACCTTGTTCTCATTGCAACTTCTCCAGCCTTGCAACATGAGCTGAAGAGCAACCGTTTCGCAGAAACCCAGCAGGACTACAGTGTCAGCCTGAGACGGCAGAGGCCTCCAGCTTTTCAGTCTGAGCAAGTGTAGGACTCTCTGCCTCTCTGGCTTGCAGAAGGCCAACATCTATCATGTCAGCCATTCTAATGAAAACCCTTTCAGAGTATGTATGTATTCTCTAGGTTCTGGTTCTCTATCGAACCCTGCCTAGTTCCCCATTTTACACTCCCACTTTCAAAATTTCCTTTCTCTACATCCTTACCAAACTTGTTCATATCTGGCATCTTGATTATAGTTGTCCCAAAGCTGCATAGGACCTGTTGGAGTGGACATCTCACTAATACACAGGGTTGTTCTTGCATTCATTTGCCCTCTAGGGAGCTCACTGAGCACTGGAATAGACAGAGCACTGAGGGAGTGCTGAGACACCTCTAATACAGTGGGCCCTGCAGCAGGAGAGAAGCTATAGTGGGGGTAGGGAGCATGACAGACACAACGTTGACAAGAGAAACAGACTCACTGTAAGCAAGGCGAAAGGCTGTCACTAGGACTGAGTCTGGGCCTTTGAAACATGCTTTAGTGAGAAATGAAAGGCATCGGTTCTCCCCAGCGTCGCAGGAAAGCCGATGAATGAAAGCAAATCTTGACATCTTTTCTCTTCAACTAATTTTCTTTTTTTCTTTTCTTTTTTTTTCTTTCTTTCTTTCTTTCTTTCTTTTTTTTTTTTTAACAGTACTGGAGGTCACCAAAGGACTGGCAGGGACTCCACATTCTCTGTGGTCGTGTTGGCCTGTCAATAAATGAAAGCAAACACCAAATGCCATAACACATCCAAATTATAATGAAATACCTCTCTGCCGGTGCCAAGTTGTTCTCTTTGTGGGCACATAATGATGATCTAGATTTATTCTGGGGCATCTGATCATAATGAAATAAACCTGGACTGCTTTCATTTCCTTACTCAGCTTCCAAATTCCTCGTAGGTAAGTCACAAGCCTACAGGGAGAAGCCAGTCAAAGACCCAGAAACCAGGGGGCTAAATGGAGCAAGGAACCAGAATGAGAAATGTTGGGCAACACGAGATTTAATTCTTGAATTTCTATATTGTACAATGCTTCGTTATGTTTTGTTTCTTCCATTAGCATGTGCACATATCACTTTAGGGGAAAAAGAATGTCATTTCACCCCAAATTGTTAGCTTGAAAACTAATCCCTTCATTCAGGTCGGTTTAACACCTAAGCCATTTGGGAGGGGCAGGCAGATGCTGATGTGTGGAGACAGGCGGTGTCCCAAAAGGACAAGGGCTGCCCGGCATAGCTGAGTTAACATCTTTCCTTGAACTTAAGTGCAAGAGCTTGTTTGTGTAGATGTCAGAAAAGAAAAAAAAAAAGGTGTGGTTCAGGGTGTGGTCCTGTGTGAACAGGACACACAGTGAACTCCATGGCTTGGTCCTTGTGGGTACCGCTGCAACAACCAGTGATATCTCAGGATCCCGATTCCCGTTTCCTCTGGCTATATGGATGCAGAGTGGGGTTGCTGGGTCATAGAGTAACTCCTGTGGCAGTTTTCCACAGGGCCACCAGACCCTTTCCAAGGTGGCTGCAGCGATTTCCGTACCTGTCCTCAGCAGCACGGCTTTCTTTTTATCCACATTCACTGTTGTTGAATTCTATTCTAGTATCAAATCTTCTTGAGACCGGGTCTTCTGTGTAGCCCAAGATGGACTCAAATCTAAGATCCTTCTACCTTGGCCTCCTGAGTGATGAAATTACAGGTGTAATTAATGGACATTATTTCAAGATTAAATTAAATTAATAAATTATTAAATAAAAAATTAAAGATTTTCTTTTTGAAGACTCGGCCTATTGGCATCTAAGCTATGTAGTTCTAAGCCACAAGGGGGCGCCATTGAATTTTGAATGAATCTTATCATTGAGTTGAGTTTCCTCTTGTGTGGGCGGTAGGGAAGATGTGGAAATGACAGGGTCCTGGGGGCCACCTTTAGTTATCTTAAATCTGAATGACTGTTTTAAGAAAGCGGGACCAAGGAAATCTTGGTTCAAATCAATCCTAAATCCCAGACATTTCCTCCTTAGACCCTCACTTCTCTCTGCTCTGTCAGAGTGCTGGCGTGGGGACCACGGGGTGGGGAGAGCTTGAAGTAGCTTTCTTAGTACACTTTCTTGTAAATCAGACAAAAATTGGGCGCCTTAATTAAAGAAAATCCCTCCTCTTGCTCCTGCTTCTCCTGTTTCTCTTCCCCCTTCAAAGCTACCTCCTTTTTCTTTCTTGAACACTCCCTGCAGATTCTCAGCAAGGACCAGCAGGTACTGAGAACTCACCTCCAAGACCTCACTCCCGATGCAGGCTCCATCAGACTTTTCTGCAAATACTCACAAGCAGACGGGAGCCAAGTGACCAGAGTGTCTGTGAGGAGGGACCCTGAGTGCGGGGATGCTTAGTTATCGTATCTGCGCTCCATGGAAGTGTGAAGAAGCAGAAGTTACGCGTGTCCCTGGAAGAGCCCAGTTTACAGATGAAGCCAAACTAGCTGTGGATGCTAAAAATCCATCTAGTCAACAGGAAGAAAAGCTGTCCCTGGAAGGCTCTGGTGAGGCGACAACAGTGACGTCATTTGCCCTCACATTGCCTCTTTGTGGCTTAGAGGCCACGAGGACGGCCTCTGAGCAGCCCATATCCCCTTTACTTTGCACCTAGTGCCCGCTGCTGGGTGTGCTGAGTGTCGAGGACTCACAGATTCCCCGGGCTCATTTCCTGAGTTGCTTTCAGGATGGGACTCTTACAGGGCAGCAAGCCCGGGCACTCCTGGGATCAGCCTAGAACTGGACTCATCAGAGGCCCCACACCAGCTCGCTGCTTCCCCGTCTAGTCAGTTGCCCTCTTGAATCTTCTAGAAGACTATGCACCTAGTTAAGTCGCAGGCAGACCCTCAGCCTGTCTCAGGTTCGGTTAATTGAGTAAAGATAGTTAATCAACCGGGAGGTGGCGGCACACACCTTTAATCCCAGCACCTGGGAGGCAGAGGCAGCCGGATCTCTGTGAGTTCAAGACCAGCCTGGCCTATAGTGTAAGTTCCAGGATAGCCAAAGCCACACAGAGAAACCCAATTTCAAAATAAATAAATAATTTTTGCGCGAAGTCTTCAAGCTTGAGCATCAGCTAGAGGTGATTATTTTGGAAAATCTGACTAAATAAGATTCATTCATTCTCAAGTCTCTTCTCCCTCCTGAAATATCACTCAACTTAGAATGTCCCTCACAGCAGTCCAATGGTCTGAACTGTGCCCAGACTGTGTATGTGTGTCCACAGGTGTGTGCTTACAATGCAAACGAAATGCATGTGGAGGCCAGTGTCATTCCTCCCAGACACTGTCCGCTGAGTCATCTCCGCTGTAGCTAAGCTTCAGGCATCTCCACCCCCCCCACCCCCCCCCCCACCCCCCGGCTTCCTTAGTGCTGCCATGCCTAGGTTTTTTGCATGGGTTCTGGGGACCAGATCCTCATCTTCAGACTAATTGATCTTCCCAGCCCCTCTCAAACTCTTTCCAATTGTATAGAGGGCACAGAAAGATGCCGGGAGGCCTTTATCCCGGTTCATCTTCATCTCCAAACGCTGTCCTTTGCAGTCAGTTCTAAGCTCCTTTTTCTTTAACCTTTTTTTAATTAATTAAATGTATTCATTTATTTTACATCCTGATTGAAGTTTCCCCTCCTTCTTCTCCCCTTCCATCCCCCAACCTCCACCTGCCCCCATCCACTCTTCCTGTTTCTGTTTAGAAAGAGGCAAGCCTCCCAAGGGTATTGACAAAGTACTGCATATCAAGTTGAGGTAGGACTAGCTCCTCCCCTTGTGTTAATACTGGGCAAGGCAACCCGGTATGAGGAATCGGTTCCCAAGAGCCAGCCAAAGCATTGGCGACAGCCCCTGCTCCTACAGTTAGGAGCCCCACAAGTAGATCAAGCTACACAACTGTCACTCACATGTAGAGGGCCTAGGTATATCCTTCAGGGTCCCTGGCTGTCGGTTCAGACTCTGTGAGCTGCTATAAGGGCAGGTTAGTTGTTTCTGTAGGTTCCCTTGTTATGACCTTGACCCCTGCTCTTACAGTCCTTCCTTCCACTCTTCAGGGGGGTTCTCCGAGCTTGGTGCAAGGCTTGGCTGTGGGTCTATGCATGTGTTTCCATCAGTCACTGGATGACGGCTCTCTGATGACAACCGGGGGAGTCACCAATCTATGAGGATAGCAGAATATTGTTAGGCATTGTTTTCCTTATGTTGCCTTTTTTTTTTTCCTTTCTAATCGTATTTGGTAGGATAGTTCTAAGTTCTTTTAAGTTACCCAACTTCCCTGACTCTCCTAAAGAATGCCTTGCTCGTAGGAAAGGTTCACTAAGATGTGTTTTAGATATGTAATCAGGGAAACCAGCTGAGGTTATGGATTCTAGAGTTTATTCCTCAGGACTTACCCTGTTGCCCTAGCAAAAGAGCGACAGCAGAGTGAACCTAACCGTCACCTTCATGAACTGAATGGCCTTGAATACATGATTTTTAACCCAGCCCTTCAGATCGATCCCCTCTAAACAGAACAATAAAAACTCCTCCTTCCTTTAGAGCTCTTGGGAGGATTAAGAGAGGCCACTCGGCAGAGAGTGTGCCACTTCACCAACATGGCTGTCGTAGACACTGTCACATTGGTTCATTCTTCACCCCTGGGAGTGGGCTTGCAACTCCTTTTTCTAATTGCATGTGTGTGTGTCTATGTATAAGTGTGTGTGTGTGTGTGTGTGTGAATGTACGTGTGTGTGTGCATGTGTGTGCACACAGGTGTGTGGGTTGGGTGTGCGTGTGTGATTTGCAGGTAAGTATGAGCAGGAGTTGCTTCTTGACTCCTTCACTCCAACTTTAGAATGTTTGTCTGTCTCTGGTACCCAAACCTCCTCTCCTCCTCTTCCATGCACTCACATTGATGGAGAACAGAGCTCTTGTCTCATTTCCCGAAGAGCTCTGGGTCCCACGTCTCCTCCCATGTTTCTTCTAGAAAAACAGGCTCAGTGCCCGGGGCATGGTCAGGAGCATTGATGTCTGTCAGTTGAGTTGCTTGAATGCTCACGCACCTTCTCATGAGAAGATTCTGAGCTGTGTTGTCTTCCTCTGTCCCTGTCTCATTATGTCTCAGAGCTCAGTTTTATTTTGCAAACTAAAGCTTTTCCTCTGGCATTTGTATTAAAATAGCTCAATCGTTAAAATAGAATATCCCACATTTCCCCCAAACACAAATACAGAGAATCTTATCACATGTCTATTGTGGTTTTTTTTTTTTCATTTTTTCCCCTCTGTTGTTTTTGTTTGTTTGTTTGGTTGGTTTGATTTTTTGAGACAGGATTTCTCTGTATAATAGCTCTAGTTGTCCTGGAATTAGGTCTGTAGACCAGGCTGGCCTCAAACTCACAGAGATCCACCTGCCTCTGCCTCCCAAGTTCTGGGATTAAAGGTGTGCGCCCCCACCACCGGCTGTGTTTTTCTTAAAGGGAGAACAAGCTGGCTAGATAGAGAAGAGAAGAATCCTCGGACCCTCGCCCCTCTCACCTCTCACCGTAGTCTTCAGACTCCAAGGAACTGCTCCTCATTAGTCTGACTTTCCCTTCGACTGTCTAAAATAACACCAGACTGTAGTGACATCTACTGGTAAGATAAAGCAGTTCATTAAGGGAATTTCCAGAATCTAGTCTGTTTGTGTGTTATTGGAACATACACAGGCAAATACCCAAATCAATACTCTTTGCTAATAAGATACACCAAACCATTTCACTAAAATCATTTCCCTGTTCATTATTTCTGAATCTTGAATCTTTTCTGTTTGAAATAATATTGTTATCTCTGAATAACAATCATAGCTAGACAGGGCTGCCAGGCAGCACTTTGAAGGGACCGAGTGTGTGAGTGTGCACACAGAACCTCAGCAAGACATGGCACTAAGGTAACTTACATGGAATTGAACGGTTGCGAGCCATGAATAACACAGCAGTATTATGAACTGATGAAGAGTTCCAGCAATATTGGGGGTGGGGAGCTCAACCATTCAATCAAATGCATAAAAGCAAAGACTGGGAATTCAGGGCTTCAACACAGAAATTCCGCTTGAATGTTCAGCCCCCTATCCTGTGAACTTCAGACTAGACTGCAAATGAGCTTCTACATGAACGTCCAGCCCATCCCGTTTTGGACTTGTGTGAACATGGCATCGTGTTTTCAATTCTCGATACTAACTTGGGATATCTAGGTGAAGGGTAACGGGAATTCTTTGTACAATTCTTAAAATGCTTCGTAAATCTAAAATTTTGTTAAAGTAAAAAAAAAAAGAATAAAAGAGAAACAAAATTTATTTGAAAGCCAGTTTTGGAAGGCAGCTCTCTCTCCTCCACAGTCACATGGTCACATAACCTTGGCTAAGTCACCAAGGACCTTGTATGTGTAGCGAAGTTGAAATACTTCCAAGGGCTAAGTAGAAAGAAAGCAATGCCCTTTTACTAGAGAGTCTACCCAGAGGGGAAACATTAAAGTCCAATCACCAGCTTTAACTCATCTTTCCCTGGGCGGAAAAGCGATTGCTCAATTGTTTAATATTCAACTGCCAACGTGGGAAACAGGAGGAAAGGACAGTTGCTGGGCAGGCCGAGGAAAGGCAGTCACTGACAGAGTGCTGAGCTGTGCTGGAGAGGGTGGGGTTGAGGCGAGATTGGTGTGATTTCAGAATGAAATCAGGAAAGGGGTGAGCTCTTGACTCAGAGAACAATGACCTCCCCTGTCCCCATTAGCAGCTAATAGCTCAGCAGAAAAGGGACGGGATCTGGGAGTGAGACTTGGCTCAGCTCTGGGTCCTTGTCCTGTGAACTCAGTGGAAGAATGGAAGTCATGGGCAATAGAACAAATTTTAAAAGAAATGTCTGATTTTTAAAAAGAAGGGAAAAACATGGCCTGGGAAGTCATAGGCCTTGGGAGAAACTTACTATTGCTGTTTAGCAAAATTGACATGATGTCAAATTAAATAATTTCTAAGCAAAGTTCATACCCAACAGACGAAGGATCCTCTCAGCCTTACTCAGAGAAGCTTCGATCTGTAGTAAATAGTAGTGGAAACAGACTCGTGTCTGCTCAAGATGCTGAGGATGAGGGAGAGTTGAGTGTCAGCCCTAAACAGCACATTTATGCCACCCGCTAAGGCTTGGGGAGATGGTAGGAGACAGGGCAGAACAGATGGAAGAGCCTGAAAATAAGGAGAAGGCCACAAACGCCATCTTCTGGACAGGACGCAGCTACTGCAATTGTGAACTCAGCAAATGTAGCGGCTAGCCCGGCCCTCATGAGAGTAGACCTGACAACAGTCAGTCACGGATGGGGCGGAGCCCACAGGTCCTATCCCTTTCCTGCTGAACTATTAACCGCTAGTGAGGGAGGGGAGTGTCACTGTCTTCAGCTGTGTAGCCACAGGTGAGCCCACCAGGCTCCAGGCAATATTCTAGATCCGTCGTCTCAGAGAAGACCCTGGGCAGCAACAACAGATCCCAGAACCAAAGGACTTAATAAAGGGGTGCGGGAGACAAGAGAGGGTGGGGGTGAGAATAATCGGAATGTGTCACATACACGTATGATATTATCAATGAGCAAATGTAATTAATAAATGTATTTTTTTTTCTTTTTTTTTTTTTTTTTTAAAATTTATTTATTATGTATACAATATTCTGCCTGTATCCCTGAAGGCCAGAAGACCTCTTTACAGATGGTTGTGAGCCACCATGTGGTTACTGGGAATTGAACTCAGGACCTTTGGAAGAGCAGGCAATGCTCTTAACCACTGAGCCATCTCTCTTTTGAAAGTTCTTCTTCTAGAGAGGGAAAGATTAAATAAGGAGGCTATTGTGAAGAGCGGAGCTCTGCAAGGCAAGCGGAGCTCCAGACGAGACTCCTGGGAGATGGGAAACCCACCGGACTGCTGGTCCAGGGACTTTTTCTAGGACTTGTGGCAGATACGGAACAAAGACTGAGGTCATGTTCATTGAGAGTTAAATCTCTGACAGTCTCCCACATTGAGAGGACCCACATATAATGTGCACATGTCCTGGGCCTAACCGGGGAGACAATCACACACTCAGTTTACACAGCACTTGGTCAGCTAGGAGAATGGTCAGGCTTTGAAGGCTCTGCTCCGCTCCTGCCTGGCTAGCTTGTCTTGTAGGTTATTGTTATGACCTTGAAGGGGCTGCTCTCCTTAGAGCTTGGCAGGGTTTATCAGCCATTAACTAGACCACGCTCCTTTCATTATCACATCTACATGGCCAGCCTGTAGCTTTCCTGCGGCATGGAGTAGTTCTTATCACGGCCATTGACATGTGGTTCTAGCTTTTCTTGGTTACCTCATGCTTGAGTCTGTCTCAGGGGGCGTCTGGGGAGGTCTTCCTTCTGGAATAGATGGAATCTGCTTGTTAGAAACAATCCTTACCTACAATTTTATCTGTTTCAGTTCACTGCATTAGAAGCAAGAATATTTAAGGACAACAGTGCTTTGCCTACGCCCCCCCAAGGGCTTCTGGGGGAGATAGTGGCTCTACCAACATGATCCACTCACCAGAGTTCAACCTGTCTCTTGGATGGTCAGTTTGATTATTGCCCTGGCATTCCTGGCCATTTTAATACTAAGTTGCTTTTTCTATACCAAGAAGAAATTTGACATTATCAATGATGTATTGGAAAAAAATGAGCTTGGCAATGATGTACGGTGAGCTAGGGATGCAACTCAGTTGATAGAGTCCCTGCCTAGCATACAAAGATATATATCTTATATCTTTTTCTTATTATTTTGTGCATGTGTGTGTATGTGTGTGTGTGTGTTAGAGTCATGTGTGTATATTAGAGTTACTGTCATGGTTCTTGTGTGGTGGTCAGAGGTCAATTTGTGAGACTCAAGTCCTTCTACCTTCTAGGGACCAAACTCATGTTGTCAGGCTTGACAAAAGTGCCTTTACCCACTGAGCCATATCACTGGTCCCATGTTAACTTATATTTGCTAAGGGAAGAGAGGAAAGACAAAGCCACCCAAACAATGACTAACCCTTTTCCCTATGGAGTCATAAATGGTAGAGAGAAGGCACAGCAGAAACACTGAATGAATTTGCCAGGATATTTTCATTCCATGGAAGGCCGTTTGGATGGAGTCCAGTCTAGATTCTGAGTTTGTCCCGGCTAAGCACGGCCATTTGGATGGACTCCAGCTTAGATTCTGAGTTTGTCCCGGCAAAGCACGGCCTTCTTGGTGGCTTGTATAGACCACCACTCCCTAGCTGTGTCCCAGACTCACATTTTGGATGGCTGTGCATCTCAATCTCCATAACAATATTGGCTCCTGTAGCTTTGCTTCGACAGCTGACCAGGCTGCTGGTCCTGCCCCGGCTCCAGGCTGCGGGCACCTCATCACAAGGGCGACCCCATGGGTGTCCACCCGCAGTCATTCTATTGACACTGTTAATTTGCCAAGGTTAAGAGTGTTTAAATCACCAACTCTGCCCTGTTAACGTTCAAATGCCTTTCTCTTGGATGTAGCATTTCTTTCATCTTTGAATGTTCATCTCTGCACTGGTGTTGGGGAGTAGTTCGGCTGGGGAACACACCAGCACCCATCTCTACACTCTGACTAGTGTGTGCGCTGTCTCTTGCCTTCACGGGGTTGGCTGGCTTGGTTGCAGGCTTCCTGGGAGTTGTGCTAGTCTTCTGTGAGGGGGTCTCTGCAGGTGTCGCGGAGGAAAACCGCAAGGATGTGAGAAAGAAAACACGGTCCACATTGATTTCATCAACCTGGATCAAACTCCCAGAGAATCCAGTGCTAGATGGTTCATTCCCAACAAATTAAGTTTCCTGGTGCCATACAATCCCTAGAGCATTAGAAAGTATAACTACGTTGATATTGAACTCAGGGTACATGTCATTTCTTCCAAGAAGATGGGCGTAGAGATAGGTTACCTGTACTAGCTTAAGGGCCTTAGGAAGGGTCTAGTTTCAGTCACACATATAGTGCAGAGGTCATTTGGGTTACTAGCCACATCTGATCCTAGTTGTGGGAGCTTGGGGGAGCCCCTAGCTATAGAGATAATGTAAAGGGTCATTCAGACTATAAGGTATCTCTGAATTTGGTTGTGGGAGATTGGAGAGCCCTCTGCTCTAAGGGTCATTCATATCCACCCCTTCAGCCCCCTGTCCTGATTATAGGAGATTGGTGTGGCTTTGCCCAACAGATAACACAGATCACTAGGGTTTTTTGGTTTTTTTTTTTTTTTTTTGGAGCAGGGGTTCAAGACAAGGTTTCTCTGTGGAGCAGCCCTGGTTGTCCTGGAGCTCCTTTGTAGAACAGGCTGGCCTCAAACTCACAGAGATCGCCTGCCTCTCCCTCCAAATGCTGAAATTAAAGGCCTGCACTGATCACTGAACTATCATTCACTTCTAATCCCCATCTTGGGAATAACAGGTTTACATCTTTCCCACCAGAAAGACAATCCTGCATGCTTAACACTCCTGGTTTCTCTGGAGATCTGTAGGTGCAAGGACCTTCATGCTGTGCCCCTGACACCTCTGAGCTTTGCCTTGCTTCTTTCCTCATCTGCAGTCTCCTGGGTGAAGTCCCAGGTGATTCGGCTCCTGTATCTCTGAGTGAGGATAATCAGAAGGTGCTGTGTGACAATCAGACCCGTGCACGATCTGTTCTGTCCTCTGCCGGCTGTGCGACTTCACGCCAATGTCAGGGACTCCCTAAGCTTCATTTTTCTCCTCTGTAATATGGGGGAGATCATAATTTCCAAAGGTCTTCCCAGAGGGGTCGCAAGGGAGAATGTTCCAGGGGCTCTGACGTCTGTCGCCCACTGTGCCTGCAGCACCCTCCTTCCTTCTCTGCCCTTTCTGAGTCTGTGCTGCCTTACATGGGAACTACTGCCTGTGACCAGTGAACACTGGAAATGCAACTCTAAACTCTGAATAATAAACAGGACATACAAGATCTCACTAGGAAATTTTATTTTAATCATATATTGAGATGGGCAATATTTTAGATATATTGGGTCTGGGTCAAATATTGTTAAAATTAATTTAATCTGTTTATTATTATTATTATACATTATTTAATATGGGCTTCCAGAAAATTCAAATTTTCATTCTACTGAACAGCACTATTGTAGGATCCTGATTTTTTTTTTGTCCATAAAACAGGTTGACAAACTGCTGAAACAGGCTGACAAGTTATCCATCCCTCCTGGATATGGTTCCATTACCCAGACTTTGCTCATGAGGATGCCCCATCTTTACTATTTATTTAGCTTTAAATGCCTGCTTTGTATTACTGCTTGCTTTTTTTTTTTTTTTTTTTTTTTTTTTTTTTTTTTTTTTTTTAAACAGGGACTTGGAAAGTTAGCTACAGCAGGTAATTCAATAGGGATGTCATCTGGGGAATGTCACCTGGAAATGCCATTGGCTCTGGCGGAGAGGCTTCTCCACAGGAAGATTGTCACAGCTCAGGGCCCAAGTGTTGAAGGGAACAGAAATCTGGCTGAACCTCATGTAAGTGGCAACCACTTGAGTACTGTTAAGGTATTCTGAATGTTAGCACCAGAAATGGATTCTACTGAATAGGAAGTTCGTGGGAAGGACATCAGGGATCACACAGACTTGACAGGACAGCTAGATGACTGGGCATGAGGACCGACAGTAACCAGGGGAGCCAAGAAGCTCTGGAGGCAGCACTGAAAGCCAGGTCCCTGGGCACCACCCCTGGACGACTCTGTGGCGCATCTGCCTTTTGACTCTGTTCAAGATACAGAGTGACCAGGGAGACTGATGAGCTCAAGTCAGGAGCCCCACTGGCTTTTTAGGCTTCTTGGAGTTTGGGCCATTCCCCCTGGGAGTGGGGATGTGGCAAGACCATGACTTCGTGTTTCCCAAGTTCCTTTCTTTGTTCCTCAGTGTAAAGGAAACTGTTGTTTCCTGCCTTCGTTTTCAGTTAGGTTAAAATGTGGATAACGATGCCTGTCCACATCCAAGCCTCTGTGCACATAAATGGTTGACAAGGTTGCAAGCTCCAGGCTGGAGGGATCTGGACCAGCAGCTAGGAAGGCAGAAGTCCTGGAGCGGCGCTGAAGGAAAGCTTCACCACTCTCCTGTATTGGCTACGTCCCTCTCACCATGACAAAACAGGTGACAGAAGCAACTTAAAGGAGGAGTTTATTTTTTTTTTTCCAGAGTTTAGAGGGCCCAACCCATCATGATATGGGAAGGTGCAGTGGCCGGACCAGCACATTCAACGATGGTAGGAGCTTGCAGAACATTTGCTTACCTCTTGATGGACCAGAAAGCAGAGAGTTCAAACCAGGACTGGGGCCAAGACCTAATACCCAGAGGCCAGCATCCAGGAACTCACCCCTCCCAGGCGGGAGCTGCAACCTCCCCAAACAGCATCACCAGATGGCGCCTAAGGACTCAGATGCAGGACCAGAGGGGGGGGGGGGGGAGAGGGATGTTTCATAGAGGATAGCATCTTGTAGCATACTGGTGGATGTAAGAAACACAAGTCTTCTAAGCCGCTGAGATTTGGGGAGCTGTGGGTTTCAGTACTAACATAACTAATCTGATTAACGCACAGATATCACTCAGCAAAAAGGGGTGTAAGATTCTATCTCCCTAGGAAGAGCCACAAAAAAACAAATACAGAGAATAATGGGTAAACATGATTTTTTATTAAAAGTCCATGAAAACCCTAACAGCGAAGAGAACCAGGTGTTCAATCTTTCGATTATTTCCTTGTCCTCTGCACTTAGAGTATATGAGAAGCCGGATTATAATCACGTGGTTACTGAATAACATGGAGGTGACATGACATGAAACACAGGGGCATTTGTTTGATAATTGTGCTGTTCAATTGCATAAAGATTTGATTACTTAATCGCTGAGTCACGTCCCCCCAAATGAGGTTTCCTTGAGACAGAGGACAAGAGACACACCTTCCTATAGTAGCAAAGATTTGGGTAATTAAGCTAAGTACCCTGAATTGCTCATTCACATTTAAAAAATAAAATTACACCAACTGGGGAGAAAAAAAAGCACAGGGTCTTAACAAGTATTGAGCTTGGAGCATGAAGTTTTGGGCTTAGTGTAATCTGTAGGATAAAAGGCTGAGAACACAGGCTTGGGGTGTGAGAGGCCAGGGCTGCTAAGACCTAGGCTCCTACCTGTGTTAACAATGCATCCTTGGCCAAATCATGTGACATCTCCAGGTCACTAATTCCTCAGCAATAGGACAAAAAACCAAACAAACGTCCAAACAACAAAGAAAAGTGATTAGGAGTCAAGACAAAAGTCTATCAGCGCCTCCAGTGGGAAGAAGAGCTGGGAGTGGGGCAGCTTGGCGCATCTCATCTCAATCACGGGAACAAGTCTGCCATCCCTGCTCTCCGTTCTGCTTCAGAGGCTGACTGCTTCTCCGCTTCTCCCTGCTACCCTGCACCCTTCGTTCCCTGTGCATCGAGGGAAGCGGAGCTGAATGCAGCCAGCCCAAGGTTTATGTCTGTGTATGTGGTGGCTTCACACAGCTGTCTTTCTTGCTTGAAGGCAGAAGGAAGCCAATCTACATACAAGTTCTCAGGCAGATCCTGCGATAGTTCACATGTGCTGAATATGTACGGTGTATACCTCGTGTTTCCTATAGGTATGACTGACTTGAGGGTTTGGCAGTAAGGGGACTTCTTGACATTGGCTGACTTTAAGGAACAAGTATTAGAGACATAAAAGTAACCAGCATATATATAAAATATGCTGCTCTATTTATTGTCTCATATCTAGCTCTTCCTGTATTAAGGATGGAGGTGGAAGGACACACATACTCCAGTCTCGAAAGATCCTTTACCATTGACAGGCTTTATCTTTTGTGTTTTCTTCAGTCTCAGCGCCTCTGGGAGGAAGGCTGGTCTGCAAACTGTGTGAGGCAGAGGAAGGAGACAGCAGGAAGAAGTCAAAAAGGCGAGCAGAGAGATGACCCCCCCCCCCCCCGCAAATCTGTGCATGACTCTAGCTCTATGGTTTTTTATAAAAATTTTGATAAAAAAAATCTTTTAGTTTTTATTTCACCAATTTTAGTTTTGACATAATTCAAAATGCAAAATATACAAGGGAGTCAGTGAAAAGCCTCCTTATTCCACCCTTCAGTCACCAGGCCCCGTGTCCCAATGACCGTCAATGTCATCACCTTCTGTGTCCTCCTGAAACTGTCCCTTTTCTATGTATAAATGAGCACACACTCTGCTGTGAACCTTGTTTGTTTGGTTTCTTTTTCCACTTAGCAATGTGGAGACTTCACAACCATGGATGAAAGCTTCCTTGGTTTCGATATATGTTAAATTGTGTGCTAGTTACCTTCCATGTGTGCCGTGCCTTATCTAGCCAGTACCCAATGGAGAACACCATGCTTGCTCAAGTTTTTGCTATTACAAATAAAGCCACGGTGAATAATCTTGTGTATGTCATCTTACACAGAAGCAACTATACTGC
Organism: Microtus oregoni; assembly: GCF_018167655.1. Taxonomy (NCBI): domain Eukaryota; kingdom Metazoa; phylum Chordata; class Mammalia; order Rodentia; family Cricetidae; genus Microtus; species Microtus oregoni. Next base: position 22,630,997 of record NW_024543071.1, read on the forward strand.
AGATAAATTCCTCGAGTGGAACACAGGGGAAGGGGTGCAGTACATGCATTTGTAAATTTGATAAATGCTACCATTTGGTGTCACAGTTGTGCCTGTGTGTACAGTCTGCAAAGTGTCCTCGTGTCCTTAGTGTCTACACTTCACAACTGAAAGACCCAAGGCACAAAATGTGGAGTCTCTAAAGAAGTTTCTATGTGCTGCCCAGCTTTCACTCCCTTTCTATGGATAACTGAGCACTCTGGCAGATTGAGACTTGTTTACGTTCACTGTCCTAAGGCAAAATCTGTGAAGATGTGTCTAGTATAGACACTGTTACGTCTCTGCGTTCCATATTTTTTCTTGAGTTCAAACTTGATAATCCCTGTTTTGGATGCTGTAGATCAGACTGAGGGCCTCACACAGGCCAGGCCAGAGCTCTGTCACTGAGCTGCACCCTCAGCCCCTGGCACGTCTATGACATGCATTGCTCTCACACATCCTGTCCTTGTCCCCTCTACTCTCAAACATTAGATCATGTTGCGGCAAATCTATTGTTTGTAAAATATAACAATAACAGTAATAAATAAAATAAGTGGAATACATTTTTAAACAATATTGAAGATGCCAAAGAGCTTCTGTGTATACAGGTTCATATTTAAAAGAAAACTAGTATTTTAAAAATAGCTCTACAGCAGGGCTAGGGATATGGCTCGGCTGTAGAGCACCTGAATACCATGTGCGAGAGCCTAGGATGACTCCTCGAGTCGGCAAACACACGAGCAAACTCTGTTTCTTGTCAATTGCAATATTTTATTAAGGTATTTTCCATTCAGAAAGAGTGGAATGGGGATGAGAGGGTAGTAAGGGTGGGTATAATCGAAACACACCATCTATAAGCATGAAATTGTCAAATACATAAAAAATATTTTCCCCCAAATGAAATTGACACCACTTCACAAGAATACACAAGTTTCAAATTTAGCTTAACAGATTTAGATTAATTAGTTTGGATGAGAGCTAGCTTCTTCCATCTGCTTGTTTTTGTCATCTTGTAACTTCTAGAAAACTCTACTGTATGCCCATGAAAGAATGTGACATACACCAACATTCTCAGTGTCATTATTAAATATTGGCATTATTCGGGCATTGGAGAAGACTGGTTTAGATGACTTTATTATTCTTATCCCTATATATGTAACTTCTGACAATTTACTTGTCCTTTTTCATGATCTTGTTTTTTACACGGACGTGTTTTACTATATACAATTACAAGCATGTATAAGTGGGTACATACAAACGCAAACATATGTTTTCTATCTTTATTTTTTAGTAATTTAAAGCAACAATTTTTTTATTCTCATAAATCTTCAATTTAAGAACCCAGCAGAGGGCTATGTTTGTGTGTCCTGTCCATGGTGTTAGTTGGGGTAGCCTACCTGAGGGCTGGAGGATCCATTCGCAGCGGGCACTCCGTCTGGCTGGGCAGTGTGAGCTGTCAGCTGGGTGCAGAGGGGTGGAGACTCCTCTTCATGTGGGTCTCTATGGGCCCTGGCTTCCTCACAGCAGTGAACTGGGTTTCCAGGGGAGCATCACATGAGAGAAATGGTTAGACTGAATTAGAAAGGGGGGGTCTGAATAAGCTTCATGCTTTGAATTTGATTCTGATATTAACATGGTAACACCTGGTGTCATCATAAAGAACCCCAAATAATAAGGTCCTCAGTTTCTACCCCTCTGGTGTGTTTTGGCACATACTGTTTGGGCTTGGGATGCTTTGAACACCTGTGAGAACACCTGGGCACTTACAGTATCAGGAACAGGCTTCTGGGCTCACGTGTTCTCTCTGGCCCTGAGTTTGCAGTTTTTAGCTGCTGTACCTGACCTTGGCTTGGGACTTTGATCACCTCAACACATTTTCTCCTACCCAGGTTTACCTTTACCTCAAATGCGGTTCTATATTTTCTTGGCCCCAGCCTGGGAACTCATCACAAATATGGGCTAGTTCCTGTGTTTTATGGCTACATGTGCATGTTACGACTGTGAGTGGTTATGAGTCATGAAGTTGGAAGCTTCAGGCTTTCCTCTAGTGGTGGCATTCCCGGAACTCAGCACCTCTGTCCTTGTGGTGCAGGCTGCCTTGTTACCTGTCCAGTCTTGATATCACAGGCAACTGCTCTTTACCCTCGTGCTATATAACCCTTACCCCCAATTTCTAGATAAAAGGGAGAATCACATATTATGGGCTCCCTGTGAGGTTTTCCAAGTCCAAGTTTCAAATAGGCTATAACCTAAGTGAGTGCTTCTTTGGGTGTCACAGGGAGACACAGGCATCCTTTAGAATTTTGGGTAAGTATGGTGGCTTTATTATATGTGATACAGAACACCAAAAGGACCAAAAAATCATGCTTGGGGGTCCAAATGATACCATAATAAACCAGTTCTAATACCACCATTGGCTGTGACTCTGCACACGGTGGTGTGGGGGAAATTAGCTCTCTTGCCACTCTAAGACTTGTCATTGTTAGTGGATGAGGAAGGCAGCTAGAAGAGTCATGCTCAGTACAAAGGAGGCACATGGAGGGTTCTCACTGGGGACAAGCACTAACGCCAGCTGGGGAATCGGTCACACCTATGCACAAGGTAAGAGAAGCAGTGACCCTCAGTAGCCCTCTGTGGGAAGCTCTGTCTCAACAGAAAAGGTGCCCATCCACTCAAGTCTGCGCTTACAAGAGGGGCTGATGGAAGTTTGCATTCTGAGGCATTTGTACCTGCACTCCTTCTCCTTAGCAGGAAGGGCCCAGAGGAGGCTCCGTTTTGGAGAATAAATAATTAAGTCTTAACCACAGCTCAACACGTAGGCTTTTGTGCTTCTTGTCTGGCCTACGGTCTACGCCACTCACCAGTTAGAAGGATTTGGATAATAATATTCTGTTTACCAAATGAAGAAAGCCCAAGTACACTGCTTGTCTCACTGCAAAGTAACAAAACTACACCCAGCCTCAGATGCCCAACCCAGTACTTTGTCCCCTTCTCCAAAGGGATTAAAAGGGGTGAGACGCTGCAGGCAGTGGAATAATCAGAAGTCCCAGCTCACCCATTGAGGCTAAGCAAACTCTGAGGACACGTTAAGATTATAAGGAAAGCAGGGGAAAGGATACTTCTGGCAAATTTGAGTTAATAGAAAGATGGACCCACGTATCTTGTGCTGGGATGTGGGAAAGCCGAATGGAGAGGGGGGCGGGCCAGTTGGGCTTGACAGTGTGAACCACAGGTCACCACAGCGGCTTTCTAAGAAATGGAGTGATAACAGCAGGGCCTCGGGAAGGCTGACCTGCCTTGACTCCCGGATCAAGGTCAAAGTCTTTAGTAGGTGGCTCGGTTAGACACAATTATCTGAATTCAGGTGGGCGTGGTGAGGGCAGAATGAATTCCCAGCACAGCAAGAGGACACCACAGGACTAGTAGTCTATCGAAAGCTCCAAGCTGCTAAGTTCTGGGAGTCTAGAAAAATGAAGGTCTCTGAACCAATTACTATCTCTTTTATAAAATCTTTAATTGAAAATAGATTCGTCTCTCATATAATACATCCCAACCACAATTTCCCCTACCTCCACTCCTCCCATTTACCGGTACCCTACGTCCCCTCTCCTCAAGATCCACTGCCCTCCACTTCCTCTTCAGAAAAGCACAGGCCTCCAAGAGACAGTCAAATAGGACAAAACAAGACACAAAAGACAAGGCAAACGCCCTCATATGAGGGTGGACAAGGCAACCCAGTAGAAGGAACAGAACCCCAAGAGCAGGCAAGAGGGACAGAGATTCACCCGCACACACTGTTAGGGGTCCCACAAAAAGATCAGGCTATCACCCACAACATATGCCGAGGACCTGGCGCAGACCCATGCAGGTCCTGTGCTTGCGGCTTTATTCTCTGCTTAGTTAATTCAGTGGGCCAGATCACTCTTGATTTTGGAGCTGTTGTATTTACTCAGTATGAGGAACAGATATAGTTAGAAATTGTAAGATCACGGCCCAGCTAAATGGATAGAAGCCAGTCTTGTATAGAAAATAAAATTTGAAGCACCTGGTCGAGAAATGAGTAATGAGACATTTTTCTACAGTCATAAAAACCAACATATCACTTTCTTTTCTAATTTTATTACTTACAAAATAAAAACAAGTTAGGAAAAATATTTTCCTTTGCAAGATATAGAAACTACAATCTTTGGAAAATACATACCCCCCCATAGCTGTCACAATACATAACCTTGTATACCTCTTGAACATTGTTTAAAAATCATACCCTGTAAAGGTTGGGATAAGAAACAATGTCAGCCACATACAGTGACATTCAAGTACTTAAGATTCAGTTGAAATAAAGCATGTTTTCCAATGGGTTTATCTTCTACAATCCCAGCGACTCTTTCTTCTACTGTGTAAGTTAGTCAATGGCTCCAGGAATGTCTGACCTTCCATACGTGGAACGAAGTGAGAAGAGGTGGCCATGGAAACCCAGCTACCGCAGGTCTCCATCCCGTCATCCTTGTGTACGGAGCATGGCTCCCGTGGGATGGTCTATAAGGTAGCTCTAGCTCTAAAAGGCTGCCGGCTATGTTTTCTGAGCTGCTGGTATGGCACTGCAAATCTGCGTTCCAAGAGTATGAGTCAGGTCAAGTGTGATTGAGATGACTCAGCTAAATAAATATCATCTAGGATGTCAGATGGAAAGTATTTAAAACCATCAAAGTTAAAGTTCCTCTTTGGAACGACTGGAGAAGATCCTCTTAACAGAATGTAAGCCCCAAGAACTTAGCTCCTGCCTTTGGAAGAGCTGTGGGGAGGAGACCGGCCTAGAACACACAGCCCCTCAACTCTGCAGCTGAAGGTAATAGCAGAGGGTGTCTGGCAGAGGAAGACGGCCGCCACGATGGCTTACCATAAAGGCATCCAAAGTGACAAAGACTCGTGGTCATGTATTCCCAGCACCCTGACCCATCTCCCAAGCTTTCCTCTTTCACAGGAGAGTACCAATCTGCTAATGCTCCACATTTAGAATCTACTGTCTTGAGTTCACACTAGTATCATGGTACAGCTTGTCAATCTAATTACCTGTGATTATTTTTATATATGCAAGAAACTGTGAAAGTCAATCAACTGTGGACTAATAGGTATTTATCTTTTTTGTATATCACAAGCATTATAAAATATCATTCCAAAATGGAAGAAGACTACAGGAGTAAGTTTAATAATAACAGACCTGTACTTTAAAGGGGCTTTTCAGATGCACCTTCTAGAACTATGATTTTCATAAATGAAAATGGTACAGTCTGGGCAATTTGATATGGCCCAACCCAGTACAATCCTGAGAAAACTGTATTTGGCATCATACTATGAATTCAAAGATTGCATGTAGAGAATCATCACACCTCACATGTAAACACCTCAGGATGGAAATGTGCACACTGGTCACACCAAGATTTCTCTCTCAGGATTTTAAGATTGGAAATCTTGGAATGTTTTAAGAAATAGTGCAATTTCAATAACACAGGAGACAATAAAAAATTCAAAATGGTAGCCAGAGTTACTAATATACCATAAGAGAGAACTGCTAACCACATGTGGTGAGTGAAAGGCTCCGTTCAGAGAGTGGATATAAAAATCCTGGCATCAAAACAAAAGGCACAAACAAAAGTTAGAAGTGTAATAATCATTGTAAGGTCCTTAAAAATAAGGCTGGTTTACTTATAGTCCTATCAGTAAGTAGGCACCTGTACCAGGTTTTGGCTTTGGCATCCTAAATGGAATTACACTGCAAACAAAGGATTAACACAGAACTAATTATAGCAGCACTGTCAACAGTAAGCTTCTTATCTGCACTGCTAAAATAGAGTATTTCCCATCCATAGCTTATCTGTGTCAAAAATAAAGTTTTAAAATTGTATTCATAAAAATTTCTAAAATTCCTCAAGAAGCTATCTTCTCAATGACACCCCAATCCCAAGAAACCAAAGCAAAAAATAAAAGCTATCCAAAAATTGCTAGGCTAGACTAGCTACTCTTAATTTAAAAAATATCATATTTTAAAAAATGGTACTTTATTTATGAAATTTATTAAATATAATCAATGAATAATGTAGATTTTTCAGGTATGTAAGATGTCCGAGCTGGGCGATGGCATATTTAAAAAAATATAGATTTCAACAGTGACATTTCATTTGGAACTTTGGATCCATCTACGTATGGTTGATCCGGTAGTACTGGCTACTACACAGAGAGCCCCACCCACTGTCCACCAGGTTGGCATATGATTAAAGAAAGCAATCTGGAAGATAAAAGCAAAGACTACATCCATTGTCTTCATTATTGCTACGGGTCCTGCTTTTTCTACTTGCACTGCTTTAGTGATAAATATCTGGCCCCCCAAACCTAGGAGTCCAATGAGTATGAGAAACAGCCTGTCCAGCCCACAGTAAGGGAGACTCCACCCTCCTATGGCAAAGAGGATGATGATGCATTCAAGAAGGCCAAGGATGACATAATACCAAATGCTCAGGAAGTAGTCCACGGATTTTCCCATTTTTCTTAGGATAACCAGAGTCATTGCAGATAGCACGGCATGTCCAATTGCGGCAAACGTTCCCTTAATGTGATCTGAATAGTTTTTGCTCATCTCTGAAGTGTCGGAGCCAAATAAAAATGGCGGTCTGACGATAAAGATCACTCCGGCGAATGCGAACAACGTGAAGAAAGCATCCCAAAGGCTATACTTTTCCTTGAGAAACATCCAAGCAAATATTGACGTAAACATTGGACAACTAAACGCGATAACTGTGGCGTCTGCGAGGGACGTCGTCTGGAAAGCATAGTACATAAGGATCATGGCACTGGAACCAAAGATCCCTCTGAGAAGAAGGAAAAGCCGCTGACCTTTGGGTCCTATGAACCCAGTTCTGCAAATTTAAATGAAAAGAATGCATTTTAAATGAACTTGGCATTGTTTTTAGATCAAAATGTTTAATCAGACATTACTGGAAAAGTACATTTTACTAAAAATAAGGGAGTAATAGTAAATTCTACCTAGTATTGAATAGTAAGAATCGTTTAAAATATTTTTCTAGTTATAGAAATGATGATTCAAAATGTTCATAGCAGGAGCAAAAAGCGAACACAGAACCTCATAAACAGCATGATAAAAGTCAGCAAATATAGATAATTGTTTTCTCATGCATATTCTAGCAAAAAATAAAGATTAAAAGGGTAAGATGTTAAGAGACATTATACCCTAGTAGTAGAATCACATAATATAATCCAAATTTTCTATGATTGTTTTATAATAAACATAATTTCAGGATTTTGTAGTACTACATGAGGAAGCTTAATCCTGGATCATGCACAATCAGCCACATCAATTCTTCTATAAAAGCTGAGCAAAGCTAGAATGTAGTCACTGAATATGAGGCAACTTTTCGCTGTCCTTATGAGTTAAAATACACTGAAAAAAAACAAAAGCCATGGTTTGATCCATAAAATGAGTGCTATATTGTCTCCAATAAAACACTCAGAATCTACTCTGATAGTTCCTAGCTAGATACAACTTCCTGACTCATGCTAGAGCAGGTTTCATCCAGGTAAACATGAACATCTACGTATCCAGAGTCAGAACAAATCTGGGGCCCATACATGTGTAGAAAAGCTATATATGTTCCATGATCATGAACACAAAATTAAAACAGATTAGGGCCAAAGATTTTCAAAACACTTTCTAGCTCTGAATACTTTTATCAAAAACTGGAGAATATGGTTGCTAACCTCAGTGTTGTTACCTCCTTTAGAAAGTGGCTCTAGCTCAGCATTATTTTTGGAAGCACTCTGGCTTATACATTCACAGAATTTCCCTTTCTAAGCAGTTTCTCAGGATACAGAATGGCACTATTCTAAATGAATCTGTATCATGGCCTGGGTGCAGGGAGGCACTGGAGGCAGGCGATGGAAACTTGACTTGAGGTTTAAGCATCTTCAGCTCCCAAACAAACAGCCAGGTAGCCACTCAGGGCCCAATTAGTCTCCTCCCAGGGTCCAGAGAACATAAAGGTATGTGTAAGTTACGGGGGGGGGGGGGGGGGGAGGCACGCATAATTTCAGCCCTACTGAGATGGACAGAGTCTACACAGAAGAAAAGGGATCAAGTAAGGAGGGAGAGTAGAGAAGGGACGTAAATAGTACCTATATGCTGAAGTCTCTAGAAAGTACTCTAACCAAGAATAACTCTTATCTGACCCTTGCAACCCGCTCTGAGCACAGCCCCGAGAGCATCACTCCCTCCAGTTTGTAGGGAAAGAAACTGAATACCAAAGTAGCCAAAGATCTTGCTCAAGGCCTTACCCGCCACTCCCTTTAAGACTGCCATCTTACTGGCATGATCTAGCAGGGCAGTCTGTCCCACTGAGAGAACCCTGATGCTATATAACTCCTAGTATTTACTTTTTAATCTTCAAAACACCAGTTATGCCAAAGTAAAGGAAGGAGGGTGGTACACCCGGAATTTTGTTTTCAAATAGAGAGGGTGAACAAGTACAAGTCACCCTTCTCCTTTGATGGGCACGTGGTATGTGCTTATGGTAGAATCGTCTGTGAGTAGATCCTGAGAACACGTCATTAGTCAGGGTGAAGGGGAACCGACTGGTCAATCCATGATTAACCAGTTACTACAGAAAAAATACTAAGACAGTTCAAAAGATTTACACAGTTGTTAACATCCTCTACTTCACTCTAAAAATACTTACTTTCTGTATATTAAGCAAGGAACAATAACTAGCAATTGGAACACACATCGAAATGCACTGATCTCTACAGCATGGACGTCTTGCACTTTCTTAACAAATATAGAGGCCACTGAGAAAAGGAAGGCGGACAACACTGTGTAAAACAAGCCAAGTCCAGGGCAGGGTGCTTTCTTCTTGCCTTCTGAAAAAGATTAAATTCTGGTTAGTCCTTGCTCCCAGGCACGTTTCATCACATTCATTTAGAGTGTCAACCAATGGCTAGACGCTAATGGAAGACCTTAGCATCCCTGCTCTTGTACCACCTTCCCTACCCATTATGAAGAATCCATAGGTGTTGGTAACAAATTAAAACTACACTGTTAAAAAAAAAAAAGTCATTTCTCCCAACAAAAGATGGATTCCTTTCGGCTCGGCTCGCTAAGAATCACCCCTCACTTGACAAGTCAAGGACATCTTGCTGAGGCGGTGAGAGGGATCTTTAAGGAACACTAGTCAAAGGGAAGTGAAAGGTCCTGCTCAGAGACAGGCCTTCCATCCTCTCCCCGCTGAGCTTCCAGGAGAAAGTTTCTTTGCTGGAATTCAGTTTACAACTGCTTATCTCTCCATGTGTTGATAATCTGACTTCTAGACGCCTATGAGCTTACCCAGGGCTGGGACCTCTGCTCTCTTGTCTGTGCCTGGGACACACTCAACTTGAGTAAGTAAGTAAAGGAAAATACACAAGACCACCACAGAAAGACACAAGCATCTAACATTACTGGCAAGAAGATTAAACTAGAAAGGCTCGGCTGTTGTGTAACTGTGAGCTGCTAATTTTGCCCCGTCTTGTTCCTGCCTTAATCTGAACCAAGAAATTTGTACTTCCTGCAGGTCTTCAATTGTTTAATTTAATACTGACATCTTGTGTAGCATTAAAGACAAGACACACACTCAGTGTACAGACACACACTCAGTGTACAGACACACACTCAGTTGTACAGACACACACTCAGTGTACAGACACACACTCAGTTGTACAGACACACACTCAGTATACAGACACACACTCAGTGTACAGACACACACTCAGTGTACAGACACACACTCAGTTGTACAGACACACACTCAGTATACAGACACACACTCAGTGTACAGACACACACTCAGTGTACAGACACACACTCAGTGTACAGACACACACTGTGCTCCCCCAGTGAACACTAAAAAGTGGGAGTAATAAGGAACACAATTGATTCTTGTCCATTAAGTGTCTGTTGGAGACACAAAACCTGTGGACGCTGCAATTTACTTTGAACTTGGTAGGCCACTCCACTCTAAGAACGTACAAAGTGTTACTCAGCTATGGAACACTATTGCATAATTATGTGCTCTTTTTTAAATGCCCTTCCCTGATAAATGATACACGGGGCAATATATTTCAACATCCTCACATCAGATACCTTTGTCCACACGGGACTGCAAATCGTGACCAAGGTATGATGACAGCTTTTCTAGTGACGACGCTGTACCTGGCCTTTGCATCAGTGACACCACTGTCAGAAACTTCCCTATTTTAGGCTCACAGCTGGAGAGACTGCTCTGGAACCTCTTTGGACCCCTCCCCCATGCCACCTTTACCCCTGTGCTCCAACACTGTGGGAATGAACTACAAAGAGCCACTCGGGCCTCAAGAAGGAAACTTCAGAAGACTTCCAGGCAGAAGCACCACAAAATACATGCCTTGGCTGTGGTCAGCCTGAGAGCTGGGCTTCTGAAGTTACAAAATTCAGATCCAAATAAAACAAGTTTTCTCAAACGAAACCTCCACCCTTAGACAGAACAGAATGAGAAGTCCTAGGACAGAAAACATCTTTCTGGTTTATTAATCAAAGGACCCTCTCCAACCTAAACTCTGTGTCTTTCTCTCGAAGAAGTATACGAGTGTAATTTAATTTTAAAAATGGATCTATTACTTTAAAACATTTTTTTAAAAGTCATACTTTTTAGAGGCAGGGTCTCTCTATGTAGCCCTGGCTATCCTGGAATTCACTACGTAATCAGGTTGGCCACCAACTCAGAGATTCGCCCACCACTGCCTCCCAAAGTGTGTGCCACCATGGCCAGCTTAAAAACCAACAAATGTTTAAGGTTCGTGTTTTCTGATTAGGGACAGGCAGGTAACAGAAAGTTGAACTGAACTGACTGCTAATGAAGGCAAGGATGTGCTGACCTTAGTTTCTTCCATAAGGTCATTTCTATTCCCTCTGACAAGGAGACAGCAGTCCCGAGGAATCTGTTCACGTGATAAACTTCCACGTTCACAGAGTGTGTCTAATCTCCCCAAACAAGTCAAATTGAAGGTTTAACTATTCAAAGTAAGTGGTCACCACACAACTTCCCGAAGAAAGTAAAAACCTGTTTCACCGGCTTCTCCACACCTGGCTTTCAGCCAGTGATTTGGACCTGGCTGGGAATCACCAGAATAACTTAAAATTTCGATTTCCAGGTCCCACCCCAGAGCTTCTGGAACTTTGTAAAGACGGGCTCAGAGATCCGGTGATGCTCTGGAGTGCTCACTCCAGCAGGGTGAGGCACAAGGCTAAGATGACATCTCTCCCTTTAGTACAAGATCCGCAGTGTTCTGAGGACAGCAAGCGGGTTATCTGGACAGTTGTAAACTGTCCGCTAAGGTTATCCAGTTCCGACCTAAACTTGAAGGTGAGTTTTGTTAAGAAACCACTTAGACAAGTCTCAAAGCCAGGAGAGGTGTTGAATGCCCTTAATCTCAGCACTTGAGGTGTAGGCAGGAGGGCTGAGTGTGAGCCAACCTGAACCGGAGACCCTGTCTTTTAAAAAAAAAAAAAATTTAAGAGTCTAAAATGAGCCAGTCAATAGTCCAATGCCAACAGTATAGTGGTTTCTAATACACATTTTTTCCCTCAAAAATAACTGTTAAGAACTTGCCTTGACATTGAAAGACAAGATTCTTGGTCATTCACACAGGTTTGGCCTTTTTGCCATCTGCTGCCTCTGCCTGAGTAAACAGACCCCTCACTAATGGGGAACTAAAGAGTTTGTGCAAGGTACAGTTCCACATTAAGCAAAACGGCACTCAGCTATAGGGTGATAAGGTGAGAAACTGACCTCGTCGCGAGCTGCCCATCTGGTCAGCCCAGTACGGGATAACTCTGTTCTGGAGCCAAAACCCATGCAAACATAATCGGAAATCTGATTGATCATTTGTCTTTGGTTTAAGGATAGAAAAGTAGCGACAATCATCTTCCTAGGAGTTTTCTCTCTAAACTCAGAAAAGCACATGGAAGAAGGCAGGAAAACCGGTGAGTCAAGAGGCATGGAGTCCCGGGCCACATTCCTTGATAGGATGGGGAAAGGTGTTAACTCGGTTATAAAAGATCTCCTCCGGGTTTCCTTCTAGAAAGCAATGGAAGTGAAAAGGGCCGTAGGTGGAATCTCCTGCAAATGCACGGCCCCACCTAGGGCTGTCTGGACCTGCCCTACCCAGACCTTGGCAGATGGAAGTAGGGGTGAGACCCAACCCAGAAGCACTCATCCTTCCACGACCTCACTTTACCCCTTCGCAACAGGAGTTTGAACAGAAGTCAAGGGCTCTTCATGGGGCTTCTAACAAGGCGTACCTTGTTTTAAGTCTACAGTTAAAAATCCTCCTATCCCAACAAGCTTCAGGGCTAGTGGTCCGCTCAACTCTCCTGATGCTGAGATTCCGGGACAAACACTTAAAGAATCCCTGTCTTTCCAACTTGGTTCTGGAAGATCAGGGTTTTGATGGTTTTGGGTCGGTTTCCTCCCAGGTCTCTGCCTGTCCCTTTCGGTGACCTTTCACCTCTGACTACCACTGGACCGCGAGGGCCTGCCCTTGTCACCAATTTGGGGTTGCGAACACTTGGAAACTTTCTGGGTCCGCGATCCCGCGAATGCGCGGAGAACCCGGCCCGCTCGGCCCCGTCAGCCCTGCACTCACCCGGCTCCCGGGACGAGCCGCACACCCAGGCTCCTTGTGGCCAACACCTGCCGTGGCCGGGGGCGTCCGCCGCCTCGACGTCCGCATGCTCCTCGCCGGGGGACGCGGGGTCCGCGAGCCGCAGCTCCGGCTCGCCCAGCTCCACCGCGTCGGCTTCGAGCTCCGCCGCGCTCTCCGGGGGCTCCATCCCGTAGCCCGCGCTCTTCCCGCAGCCGCGCGCCGTCTGGCGCCCGCAGCCGCCGCCGCCGCCGCCGCCGGGCCGCTCGGCTCTTCCGGCCCCCGGCGCGCCGGTGCGTGTGCGCGTGCGCCCGCTCCCGGCTCCGCGCGCCTGTCCTCCGCTGCCCTCCCGCCCCCGGGGAGCCACCCGCCTGCACTCGGTCACTCCGGCTGCGCTGGCCACAGCTGGCCGGGCGACGGTCCCTCCTGGGCAGTCCGGCGAGACCGCACACTGGCCCTCCTCTGTCTTCCAAGGCACAGGGAGGGACGCTGGCTTCTCAGCTCCGGCGCCTCGGGTCCTGGGGCCTTGTGCTGCTTCAGAGAGACTTTGTGTTTGAACTGGGCGTGGTGGCACACGCCCTTAATCCCGGCGTTTGGGAGACAGAGGCTTGTGGATATCTGTGGGTTCAAAGCCAGCCAAGGCTACATAGTGAGACGCTGTTTCTAAATAAGTGAATAAAATGAAAGTTAAGAAGACTGGATGTCTGTTTATTGGTGTGGAGCATCTTTGTGATACCCCGAGGACTTCAAAATATTATGTCAGTTTTTAAACACACTGCCACCTGACCAGGAAGGATAGAATTTAAGTAATAATCACAGAGAAACATAAGATGGAAAGGGTAGGCTTTAAAAAATTACAGGGCAGCAGTATGTGGTGGCACATGTGTTTAGCCCCAGCTCTTGGGAGACATAGGCAGGAGGATCTGAGTTCGACACCAGTCTGATCTACAGAGGGAGCTCCAGGACACCCAGGGCTACACAGAGAAACCCTGTCTCCAAAAACACCAAACCAAACAAACAAAGACTGCAGGGCAATGGGAGCTGTTTCTACAAACTGGCGCGGGAGGCTGCCTCCATTCTGTTAGAAGTAAAGTTATGGATGGCAAAGAAAGAGACCACGCCAACTGAAGGGTCTGAGCAAGGTAAAGTTTACTTTTGGTTAGAGCAAGGCAAGGTTTACTTTTGATTAAGGTCTTACTGGGTGATAAAAGGGATTAAAACATTTGCATAAAAGTCTTACAAGATGGAGGAGATAAAAATACTTTAATTCCTTCTCCTAAACACATTTAATATTTTTTATAAATCCTTCCTCTTTAAGCCTGAGTTAGGCCCCCATTTCATGAATTCTAATTGGTCTTAATAATCAAAACTCGGAGTCAGATATCAGGTTAAATGCTGAAAGATCAGAGAGACAAAGGGGCAAGCCTCTTACCTTGCTAACTCCTCAGCTGAAAAGAGCCAACCTCCTGTCTCCTCCTGCTTTATATTCCTCTCTCTGCCCAGCCACATGGCTGTACAGACCTCCAGACCTCTATGGTTAACTAGTGGCTAGCTCTGCCCTCGGATCTTCAAGCAAGTTTTATTTATTAGAGTACATATGCGATATCACCACATTCCCCCCTTTTTTTGTATAAAATAAAAAGGAAGGTTATAACTAACATAAGAAATACTGTATACAATAAGTACAATAACTATATACAATATATACAGGCAATAACTACATCAACAATGTCTAGTCCATCAGCAATTGACAAATACAGAGAAAACACTCCACATCTATCCTATCTTGGTGAGTCCAAAAGGTTATACCTAATTCACTTTCAATTCTAACTCATGTTTCCAAAACTATCTTTTAATGTCTCTCAACCTTATACACTGTATACCTCCTCAGTGAATTTTTTTGTTGAATCTGGTAACAAGAAAAATTGCAACTATAAAGTCTTCAGTGCTATCAGAGACCTGAGAAGGAAATAGTATTACCTGAGTAAGCAGAAGATGCAACCAAGTGACTTCCAAAAAATGTGAGAAATGACAGAAAAACCTGGCTGCCTGGACAGTCACCCAAGTTTCCTCTGCAAGGTTGGGGCATCCCTTTTCAGCCTACAGGCCTAGCATATCTGACAGACCTTTCTGTGAAGCACGATATTCTGAAGGGTTGTCCTTCCTTGTCTTGGGAAAGTTTGGCAGTCCTTTCTTTTGTGTCCTGCTTGTTCAGTTTGGACACCATGCTGTCAGCAGTTGAAGCAGGAACAGTTTCCTGCCCAGTGACTAACTTTGCTACAAAGAAAGTAAATGCCATATGGAGTTTCTTTGTTGACCATCATCTTCTCAGCAGTAGATTGGTACTGCCAGGAGTAGACATGTCTCATTGTCTTAAAAAAAAAAAAAAGGAGGCTACATAACTTACAAAACATCTTAAATGCCATATTCTGCGGATCTCTGAAATTTTTGAGAATGACTTGTCTATCTAAAATATATCCCTGTTTTGACTTTGAAAAATACCTAATATGACTACAAGTTCAATTGTAATAGATGACTAATTACTGACCTGTATTTTCTTATTATCCTAAAAAGTTTGTAATAACCTTTAAGGACTAGAAATTTGCATTACATTGTTAAATGAACTGTATAGGTATAATACCTCAAATAAGATTAGAAATGTATGTATGGTATATTGTAACAAAAATAATCTTGACTTTGTATCAATATAAAAAATTCATATAATATAAAATATTTAAAACCAGTAGTTGCTTTTTGATTTAATCTATCTTTTATCCTACTTCTATATTCCCCCTTTTTCTTTTTCAGAGTAGACACAATAATCTATCTTTATATCCTATCATATCTATATCCCTCTTTTTTCTTTTCAAAGCAAGAACCTTGAATCCAAACTTCTTTGTTCAGTTTTTTCCTATTACCAATAACAACTTGTAACCAAACCCCCTAAACAATGACAAATATCCATAATCCAAAGGAAGACCAAAAACCACCACCCCACCTCTTGGGAATGTGGTTATCATAGTCTTAAATTTACTTTCTGCTCTCTGGGGATGATGGCATCTTTAGGGAAGCCTGAAAAGAAAAATTTGGGTTAATTGTCAAGTCCTGGGAGAGGTAGCTGTATCATTTGTTGTCCAGTCTCTGTGTAATGGGAAAGTTCAGGACTTATCTCAAGTCTGAGCTAGAATAGTCTGTGGGGCTGGATCATCTCAGCTAGCCACCTAGGGATTGTCCTGAGCAGTTTGTAGTCTAAAGCTGATCTTTAGGTGATGTTTGTTAGCTTAGTGTTGTTATTATAGAGCCAGTGGAATTGTCATTGTGGGGCCCCATTCTCCTTTTGGAGACTTCAAAAGTCGCTGTTAGGACTGTTCATGATTCACTGCAGAAAAGTTAAGTATTTAAAATATCATATGCAGCAGATCTCAAAAAGGTTAAAAAGGATGTACATAATGAAGTATGTACATCCAGAGTATAAAAACTTAGTTCCTAGTTACCTGTAGAGACTCAAACCTGAGATCACGTACAGGAAGCTAAATGAAGTTTTTTCCTAGAATTATTTAGTGCTCTATATGACCATTAATATCATGACAAAAAGTTTAAAGATGTATATATTAATCTTATAAACTGACCTTAAAATACATATCAATGCAAATTATTCATATCTATATCATATCCCCCTTTAAATGTAAAAGTATATTTATAAACAATATTTGGGAATATGGGCGCAGTTATTCCTCTCCAAACTGCTTCATGCC
This sequence comes from Microtus oregoni, assembly GCF_018167655.1. Classification (NCBI taxonomy): domain Eukaryota; kingdom Metazoa; phylum Chordata; class Mammalia; order Rodentia; family Cricetidae; genus Microtus; species Microtus oregoni. The sequence goes on from NW_024543071.1 coordinate 22,647,490, forward strand.
GAATAGGGGCGCTGTTATTCAGGTCTTTCATGGTGTAACCTGTGTACCAGATTCATCTCAGTCGGCAGTTGAGTGAAGTAATTTTTTGAAGGTGTTCACAGCAATCTTTCAGGAGGGTGTGGTCTATCATACCATATTGGGATAGAAGAAATCCATAAGATCTCATCCTCTGTGAAAACAAAAGAAGAACTTTTCCAAAGCATCATAACCTTAGATCCAAATTTTGAAGTCAAGGTATTTTCAAAATATCTATCTTGGATTAGTTCAGCAGCATTTATAAACAAATATCTTTTAGCAGTTGTTGCTCCTTCCTCAGCATTCAAACAATTCAAAGAGAGCATAATAGCATACAGTATCAAGATTCTCTGTGTATTTTCCATCTTTGTGCGGTTTTATTTCAACCTCTATTTTGTTTATTTTTACTTTTATTTCCTCCTTCACACCAATTTTTTTAAATAAGTAATAACAGTACCTATTCACATGGCACAACTTCCAGATGTTGGAAAGAAAGGAATTCCTTGACTAGTGTCAGGAAAGGATTTTAAAATGTCCAATCAAAGCTTATTAGAATCTCTGGATAAGTATATGTTTTCTGTGCCCCCCCCATAATAGGTTATTCCACTAATGAAGTAAGACAGATCAAGTTGAGTTGAGAAAGTGTAACAACAGGTTTATTTGAGTAAAGCAAGTCCTTGACAGGTTCTCCAGTCCCAGAGACTGAGGCCAGAGAAGTCATGTGTAAATTGAGACTGCTCATTCATTTCCTGGCTGCCCAGACCCGAATCATCATACAGAAACTATATTAATTGCAACACTGTTTGACCAATGATTCATGCATATTTCTAGTTAGGTCTTATATCTTAAATTAATCCATTTCTATCAATCTATGTTGTACCAGTAAGGTTCTTTCTCCTTCAGAGGCTATATGGTGTCTCCCTAACTTCATCTACTTTCTCTATATATCTCTATTTGGATTTCCCACCTGGCTTTACTCTGCTAAGTCATTGGCTGAAATAGCTTTATTCATTAGCCAATAAAAGTAACACATATATAGAAGGACATCCCATATCATCTTCCCTTTTTTGTCTAAATAAAAAGGAAGGTTATAACTTTAGTATAGTAAAATGACAAATAATGAAACAGGTATCAAGCAAAATTACAATTATAATACTTTATCTTATCATTGTGAGTCTAAAGTCTCATATATAATTTATCTTTTATCATAACTCAGAAAAACTTTAACAATAGCTATTTGTGTTCAACTCCATCAAAGACTCCAGAAAGACATAATATTACCTAAATAAACAGGAAGTGCATTGTAAGCAACTTCCAAAACTCTAGAATTGATGACATGCTACAAATAAAAGCAGGGAGGCTTTATAGGTTGTAGGTGAGTGGTGATGATATGTCCAACACAAGCAGGGTTTATGCCCAAGTATGGTCGAAATCTGGGTACTTTAAGCGGGGACTTGGGCAACTGGCAGCTTCAGGAGAGGAAGCTGCAGTAGCCGCCAAGAATGCAGAAGTTGGCATTTTTGTGCCTTTCCTTTGCCTGGAGATTCTCTGAGTGGGTAGGATTTGGAGAGACAAGAAGGGGCTTCTCACACCATGCAGGAGCAAGCTGGGGGTTCTAGCCAAACATTGCAACCTTTTTGGGCATATGGTTCAAATCTGTCTACTTCCTATTGGCATGGGTTGACAGGGGGAGGGGGAGTTGAGACTTGGTGGGTTTGTGTGCAGCAGGAAGTATGGGTGAAGAAATATTCTGCTAATATTCATCCTAGAGACCATTTGAATCCATTCCTGGAAGAGGCAGAGAAGGCAAGGTGCTAGGAGAAAAAAATAGACAGATTATTACCACCTGTCCTATGAATGAAGCTAACCATAGGAAGAGTAAAGATTGACAGAAAGAATGGAATGGAGATGTGCTCTGGTTGAATTGGTGAAGTTCTACAGTTTTTGGAGACTCAGTATTAGTTTCCACCAGGCCATATTCGTTGATAGAGTTGCAGGAACATGCATGTTTTTGTAAAACAGAGGAAACTGATTTACATCTTGGTGTCATAGCAAAGGCTATGGCTTTGGCTTAAAAAGGCATAAACATTTTTCATATGTCTAGAGAGCCTAATATATGTTTTAGCCTGATGAAATTCAACTTTGTCTATACTTAGAAGATAATCAAAGATAATTAAAAGCCTGCGCTTGTGACAGAACAGTCAGTAGTCAGTGCTTTATCAGGCTATCAGAACTCCATTTATCAATGCGAAAACTCGGAACCACCGAAATCCCGTTGTAACAATAGCATAGAAGGGTACAGTGGTCTGAAACTTCTTTATACACTTTAAATCATTTTCTTATACCTTTACAACTTGCATTTATACATCTCAAATCCTTTTCTGTGTTACTTTAGTGGGAAATTACGTCTGAAACCTGTTTACCCTTTACTATGAAGCCTGTGAACAAGGCAGACCTGTCTGTCTCTCTTTTAACAAGAAACTTAACTAATGAACTACCAAGTAATGGGCTCTTACAAGTTCTAGCCTTTAAGACTTCTGTTTCAGGGTTCAATTAAGGACGCCACGAATAGATAAGGGGGAGGGGCTAAAAATCTGAGGGTAAAGAAGTCTACTCACAATGGGAATCATCTGTCCATGTTTGTTTTTCTCTATTTTTATTCTTCCTTGTTTTCTCTTGTTCTACATTGTTCCTCCTTGTACTATATTGTTCTTAGTTCTCCCCTTATAAACATTCCCAGTCATATATACCCTTAAAACCAGCAATTCCTCAGCCCTAGCAAGTTCCAGGGCCAGAATTCTTTTGCCCCATAGAAAATCAGGTAAGAATTTTCACACACACACACACACACACACACACACAGAGAGAGAGAGAGAGAGAGAGAGAGAGAGAGAGAGAGAGAGAGAGAAAGATGGGGGAAAGGGAGAGGGAGAGGAAGGGAGGGAGGGAGAGGGAGGGAGGGAGGGAGGGAGAGAGAGAGAGAGAGAGAGAGCGAGAGAGAGAGATCATGCATGTCCGGTAAACTCCTTAAGGGAGAAAGTTAGTTAAGAAAGGAATTAAATTATCAGGTGATTCTGGAGGGGAAGGTTAGAAGGTTAGTGTGCTAGGCTACTTTTTTAGATGGTAGAAAGAGCTAAAAGGTTTATTTTCAATAAAATTATGAATAAGGCACAGATTGTATTTTAAATCAGTGTGCCGCTTCTTTTCTCCCAGTATGCACAGAGGCTACCAGGTAACCAGGCCACCTACATAAACAGTCAGGGAGAAGCTGATGGCTCTTGATCAGAGAGCACAAACATAGACCCTGCAGTCTTTATGGGCCTAGGTCTAGAGTTTTGCCCTAGATGGTAGAAACAAAGAAGGGACCCAGGCCTATAGATGATCAGTTGCAAGGTATGCTTTTAACAGCCGTTCCGGCCTTGGGGGTTATGGGTCTATCTCTGGGCTGCAGTTAATGATCCCTTCTGCTGTCCTTGAGGGTAAGACACAAGGTGTAAATTTCCTGAAATAAAATCATCAGTAAACTGAGGTGAAAGTGAGCATAAGGAGTTAGGAATCATTTAAGTGGGGGTAAAACCAGAGCAGCAGCTTGGGCAGGTAGTAATTCTATGTCCTTGGAGAACTGTGAATATCTTAAATGGAATGCTCTATACCTACACCATAAGCACTGACCAAACGTCACTGATAAAGATAACTGCAGGAAGGCAGATCTCTGCGTTTACCTAGGAGAGAGGAACATGGCCTGCAGTGGGAAACTGTAATGAACTAGGGAATTAACTCCCAAATATGTAACAGAAAGGGAGTTAGCTACAGTGAAAATCTACAGCAAAGGACAGCCACTTTAATCACAAAGCAGTAACACCGAAAAGCCTTACCTTTTGGTTAGCCTTTACCAAATCCCATGGTTCTGATAAGTTGCTCGTGAAGATGACCGAGCCATTAATTACTGTATAATAATGTTGTAGCTAGTAGCAACCAAGGTGGTTGTAGCTTTGTGGGGGGAGGGGGTCTCTGTTAAACTGGTGAAGCTACCAGCAGCCTGAGAAGTATAAATTTCACCTGAGGAAGCAGAAGTGCAGACCTAGCAGCTTCCGAATCTATTAAAAATGACAGGGACTTACTGGTTACCTAGACAGCTACCCCAGGTTCCTCCATGGTCCTTGGGCACACAGAATCAGTCTTCAGCTGCCAGACCCAAAGATCTGACAGACTTGCCTGTGGAGCAGGCAGTTGGCGGGACCAGCCTGTCTTGTTTAGGCAAAGTGGGACAATCAACTTCCCAGCGTTCCATTTGTCCACAGTCTGGACAGGGTCCTGGCAGCAATTGAGGGGAAAGGCACTTTTTTCCACCCCATGGACAGCTTTGCCACATTTTGTTGTTGTTGTTGTTTTGTTTTGTTTTTTGACACAGGTTTCTCTGTTTCTCTCTGTAGTTCTGGCTGTCCTGGAACTCACCCTGTAGACCAGGCTGACCTTGAACTCACAGAGATCTGTCTGCCTCTATCTCCCTGAACGCTGGGATTAAAGTGACTGCTGCTCCACTTTGCCACATTTAAAGCAAGCTCCAGGCAAAGGTTCCTCGGCATCCACCCATCTTCTTTGGAGAAGACGGAGGTGCTGCCAGGAGTTGGCATGTCTCTTTATCATAAAAAAGTTTTTTTATTAAACATTTTCAATGCCATGTCCTCATATCTCTGAAGTATTTGAGGACCATTATCTGTTAAGGATATCTAAACTAGACAAAGGTTGCTTGTTTCTAGTTACTTGTGTTAGGCTTAACTTTGAAAACATGTATGAGAGGATAAATCTGAAGATGTCAATGAATTTGATCCTTTATGAGGTGGCTATTAATATGTATGTCTTATAATATTGGGATTTTAGAGCTTTATCTTTTTTAAGTTTAGCCTTTAAAAAGAAAACTTCTGATTGAAGCTCTTTTAATATCAAGATAAGACTTTTGACTCATAAACACAGTCCATAAAGTGACTGGGGATTTCCTGACCCTTTAATAGTACATCATTATGGGACACAATAGTTCTCTGTATGACTTAAGTTATCAAACTAGCTACAGCTTGACAATGTTAGTAAAAGCAATGAGGTTTGATATACATTCCTAAATGGGTCTCTGTTAACCTGAATAGACCTTAGGTAAGGAGAGACCCTCTGCCAGACTGCTTAGGCCTTGCTTCATCATAGCATAAGAATGTACTTTCTGGTGTTTAGCTATGCTTTCTATTAAGTAAATAAAATGTTCAGTTATTTAGTTATTAAGATTATTTATTAGCAAATGTATCATAATAAATTGTCCTATAAATTTTAAAATGTTCCATTCTCATAAATTTAAGCATTTAAAAACTGTGTTTTTTAAAATGTCCAGTCTATTTAAACTTTCTGCTGATGTCAAAAATTTTCTTTGAAAGAAGTTTAAGATTTCTCAACTGTGTCTTCTTGTAATATTCGACTAGACTAAATAATAAGCCTCTTATTATTTCAAGAATAAAGACAGAACACTGGCATGGTCTGCAAAAAAATAAAACCAAGCTGCAGCAGCATAAACAACAACTCAATGTCTCAGAATCAACACCAGTGGATTACTCTCACATTGCAAAATCTGGCTTCCAACAAGATATGTCCCTGTGCATGAATGCATGGGAGTGTAGCTTTAATATCTCATTAAACCAGCATTTAAAAAAAGTTTTATTTTTCATAAACCTTATTTTCACAACAGGACAAAAATTATCATTCAAAAATCCACCCTAATCCAAAATATCTTGGAAACCTGTTGTTGCCTCCTTGATAGGAGCTCTTTTAATATCAAGATAAGACTCCAGATGGCCACCTTTAATCAAGGTGGTGGTGAAGTCATAAGACCTTCCTTTTTTCCAACTCTAGTCAAAATGGTGACTGCCCACGTGACTGCCCTTAGTTTAGTTAAGATGATGGTAAACCATGTGTTATTTCCCAGAACAGCTCCAATTCGGAGTTACAAGTTGTTTTTCTTTTTAAAGATTTATTTATTTATTATGTATACAGTGTTCTGACTGCATGTATCTCTGTACAATAAAAGAGGGCACCAGATCTCATTATAGATGGTTGTGAGCCACCGTGTGGTTGCCAGGAACCGAACTCCGGACCTCTGGATGAGCAGCCAGTGCTCTTAACCTCTGAGCCATCTCTCCAGCTCCCTACACCCATTTTTCCCCAAAAATATACCCATCTGATCATCTGTAGGAAAGTCTGTAGAGCATTTATTTTATTTTATTTTTTTAGTTTTTTGAGACAGAGTCTCTCTATATAGCCTTGGCTGTCCTAAAACTATATAGACCAGCCTGGCTTGAACGCACAGAGATCCACCTGCTTCTGCCTCCCAAGTGTTAGGATTAAAGGCGTGCACCACTACACCTGACTTGTAGCAGAGTTACATGTTTCAAGTTAACTTTTTGTTACAGATGTTTAACCACACCCCAATTCCCTTAGCTGTTTTTTAATAAAGTAGAACAATATGAAACAATTTTAATATTATTTATATTCAAATGACATATGAATCTGTTATTATATCAGATTCAGTGGCCAGAAATTCCAGAGGCAAATTCGGAGCCCAGGCAGCTAGTTGCAATAGTAACAGCTGAGCAATCACCAAGATACACAGAACACAGTAAACTCACGCATCCAAAACAAGCTTGCATGGCCACATACATTTATAGATTTAATTGAGTCTGACACAATTTTGTGTGGCTCTATATCTGCAAGAAGCTATACAGGCACAGATCCATCCAAACATACAAAATAGACAAAACTTTTGTAACAACAAGAAAAACAAAACTTTTTTTTTTGAAAAACAAAACTTCTTGTGGGGAAAAGACTTTGTTACAAATTATATAGGCTTAAAACCATGCCAAATAAGCAATTTACAAATCCTGAGATAAGAGTTTATAGCATAATCTTAAAATATAGAACAGCACGTAAAGAGATCATAGGAATAAATAATTTTTAGGAGTGAGGAAGTAGAGCCTTAGCAGTAAGGGATTTGAGAAGTATAGCAAAGCAAGTTTAGGTATAAGATATTTGAAATCATTTGTTTGGAACAGCAGCAGTTAGCAATTTGTGAGAATTTGAAAATCAAGTTTGCCAATTTTGACCACTGTTAAAATCCACAAAGAAAGAGAGTTTAGATGAATGTTTCTTTTCTGAAAACCACTCCCAAGTAGCCACACAAAGGCTTAATATTAATTATAAATGCTTGCTCAATAGCTCAGACTAATTACTAGTAACTCTTACATTTAAATTAACCCATACTTCTATCTATGTTTTGCCACAAGGCTTGGTTTCTCGGTATCACACGTCCATCTTGCTTCTCTCTGCATCTGCTCACTATTCTTCTGACTCTGCTCTTCTTCCCAGAATTCTGTTTGGCTCTCCCCCTAATCTTATCCTGTCCAACTCTTGGCCAGTCAGCTTTTTTATTAAACCAATCACAGCAACATATATTCACGTAATGTAAAGAAATATTCCACAGTTCCCCTTTTGTCTAATTAAAAGGGAAGGCTTTAACTTTAACATAGTAAAATTACATACAACCAAATAGTTATTAAGTAAGAATTACAGTTACCATATCTAGTCCATTTGTTTGGCAAATGGACTCTATTATTATAAATACTCTATTATTTATCTTATCTTTGTAACTCTAAATTTCACATCTAATTTACCTTTTTATCATAACTAAGGAAAACTTTCAGTCTAATAATTTAGCCTTTACTCCATCAAAGACCCAAAAGAATGAAATGTTACTTAATGACAGGGACATCTGGTTGCCTGAACAGTCACCCAAAGATTTTCTGTAACATTGGGGCATCCATCTTTGGCCTATAGGCCTATTATATCTAACAGACTTTCCTGAGAAGCACAGAATTTTGAAGGACTGTCCCACCTCATCTTGGCAAAATTTAGCAATCACTTTTTTTTTATGTTCTTTGCTAGTCCAGTTTGGAGAGTATACTGCCAGCAACTGAGGCAATGGTAATTTATTTGCCCAAATAGCTAGCTTTGGCAATAAAAAAAAATCATATTCTATACAGAGGTTCTTTGATGCCCATCATCCCCTTTTGATGCTGTCAAGAGCAGACATGTTTCACTGTCATGAAAAGACTTAGGTTATTAAACATATTAAATGCCATATTATGTAGGCCCTTGAAGTGTTTGAAGACCATTTATCTATCTAAATATAACTGTGCATAACCTTGAAAACATACCTAACATGACTTTAAGTTTGACTATTATAGATAACTATTAACCTGTATTTCTTAATTATATATGACAGTTGTAAATGAGCTGCATAAGCACAATACCCCAAACAAGAATAGAAACATACATACAGTATAACAAAATTAGTTTTAAATTTGTATCAATAAACCAAAATTCATACCAATGCAAAATATTTTGAGATTAATAGTTTTTTTGGATTAGAGTAGATTCAATAATCTACTCTTTTATCTCTCTCTCTCTATATATATATATATACTCTATATATATATACTATATATATATATATATTTATATGTATAGTGATATAGTGTCTCAGTGAAGTAGTGCTCTACTGTTGCTCCTAAACCTCAGTCAAGTGTTTGGTAGCAAGACCTCTTAAAAGAATCATGCCAATTTTTTGCCATTAGCACTAAATCATTATATATATATATATATATATATATATATATATATCCCCCTTTGCCCTTAGAAAGAAATATTTGAATTTAATTCCTTTGTCTAGTTCTTTTTCTGATGATGACCAATAATAACTTGTAATCAACCCCTCTTAAATGTTGACAAACATCCTCAACCCATATTTTGTGAATGTGGGTGTTGTTTTCTATAAACTGCTTCCTGCTGTCTGGGGATTCTGATATCTCTGGGGAATCTTGAGAGCTCTGCGATAATAGTGAAGTCCCAGCTGGAGTACTTCGTGAGGTTGAACCATCTCAGCCAGCAGCCTTGAAGCTGTTTTGAATACAGGATTTTGAGGAGATCATAATAGAGACATTTTGAAATGCTGGATCATCTGGGCCAACTATTTTTATTGGTGTCTGGTTCTCTCATTCTGAAAATACATAAACTTTTAAAGGTAACATTATAACATTATAAATATGGAATATGTGGTGTGCACATGTCAGTTAGAGGTGATTTTTTTTTGTTTGAACAAGTAAAATAAACATTACATGTCTTGTAGTTACTCTCTCTCTCTTTTTTTTTAAATGTCTGTATCCAGGATTTCAGGGGGTCTTTCTCGATAAAACCTGATTTTCTTTCTCATTTTCTGTAGAAATAAAAGCACGACCTCTTCCCAAAAGCAACATACCTTTTGACTTAAATTTTGAAGTCAAGATACTTTTTAAATATATGGATTGGTTTAATCTAGCAGTTTTCATAATCCAGTGTGTTTTAGCAACTGCCATTCTTTCATAAGCAGTCAGAAAATCTAAAGACAACACAATAACATACAGAACCCAGACTCTCTGTGCATTTCCCTTCTTTATGTGGATTTTATTGTATTTTTATTACTCTATTTCTTTCTTAAAGGCTTTATCATTTTTAAACTATTTTTTAATCTATGACTATCCCTACCTTTTCTCTGTTTTCTCCCAAGCCTATGTACATTTTTAAACACATTGTAACCCATTTGAGTTTTTTCCACTTGAATCAGCCTTTACTTTGTGTCTGTAATCTTTTCATGGCTGACTCTGCCCTGCTTGGTTCCCTGAGAGCCTAGGTTCATGGTGGGGGTACTGGTTGATGAAAGCCATGTTTACTGCTCCAACTCTGGGGAGTTTTGGAGTCCACACCTCCATGAAGTAGTGCTCTGCTGTTGCTCCTAAACCTCAATCAAGTGTTTGGTAGCACGACCTCTTAAAAGAGTCATGCCAATTTTTTGCCACTAGCACTGAGTCAGGAAGCTGTCTCTTAAAGGAACCGTGTTTCTGCTTGTTGCTAGCAGAGTATACCCAGGAAAAGGTGGTTACCAAGAAGCTGTGTTTGATTCTGTTCTTATGTGTTTAGAATCCTTTTTTTAAGATTTGTCATGTCTTATGTGGAAATTCTGACACCTTGTTGGGTGCTATTTGTTGGCAGAAATTTCTATCCACAAGCTGCTCCCGAGTAACCACACAAAGGTTTAATATTAATTATAAATGCTTAGACAATAACTCGGGCTTATTACTAGTAACACGTACATTTAAACTAACCCATATTTCTATCCCTGCTTTACCATATGGCTCAGTACCTTTTCTCAGTATGGCATGCGCATCTTGCTTCTCTCTGCCTCTGCTTCAACCTTCTTCCCAGAATCCTCTGCTTGGCTCCCTCCCTCCCTCTGCTGTGGTCTAGTTTTTAGCCCATCAGCTTTTTTATTCAGCCAACCGTAGCAACATATATTCACACAGTGTAAGCAAATATTCCACAAAGGAGAGAGGGTATCGAAGTGGAGCACTGTGGTCTGGCTGGCTTCAAGGCAAGAGAACACCAGGAAGGAGAAGAGAAAGGAGGTGTCCACATGGGTCAGCAGGTCAAAACAGTCAGAGCCACGTGGAGTACAGTGGCTCAGAGCTTAAGCTGTGGTTCGCCCAGGCTGCTGGGAGAGCAAAGAGCGCAGGAGAGGAGATGTCCAAGCATGTGCTGCAGGCAGCAGAAGCCAGACAAGTACACATTTGCCCACATGGATGGTAACTCAGGGCAGAGGGAAGCAGCAGCTGAAGAACAGGACTCTAAAATTTAGAATCACTTCATAGAGAATTGATCTGGTCATGCCTTATTGAGGGTTAGGTCAGGGTCGCCGCAAGAGAGAACGGGTGTATGCTGGGCACGTAGAAGCTGGCCTCTCTGGCTCTGACTCCCACGTTACAACAAACGTGTGGGTGGGGCATTCACACAACTTAGGGTGGGAGAGCAGACAAAAACAAACAAAAAGATCTGTCGTGGGTAGAATGGGTGGGTAGGATCCCAGCATGGCAGAATGGGAGAGCAGATAGAAACAAACAAGGACATTGGATCTATTTCAGGTGGAGTGAGCAGGTAGGATCCCAGCATGGCCAGACCAAATACCAGGGTAGTCTAATGAGTCTTTGGCACCAATGAAAAGGAGGGGAAAAAAATGAGACATGGGTACCTCTCAGTGGGCCCTGTCAAAGGTATGCCACTAAAAGAACAGACCACACACAACAGACTTAATGCAAGAGGTTTATTGGGAGATGGAGAACTAAAGGCCATCTGAGTGGAGACATAATAGAGGCAGGTAGACAGACAAACGAAAAGAACAAGGAAGAGACAAGAGGAAGAAGAGAGGTGGGGGTGCCAGTGACTTGGGTAGCTCAGTCAGGGAAGAGGACTCAGGGCCAGCTCCTTAGAGAAAAGGTGCCTGGAGTTGACACAACCCTGGCCAACAAAACCTGGGCTACTGAGCACTGGATGCAGAGGGAGAGGCGAGAGTGCAGGGCTAAAAAACCATGGATATAAGGAAACTCAAACCATTTGTTTTGGTCATATGGTGTGAGACAGTCCTGATTGGTAATACAATTTCACAGAAAACACCCCAGGGGTGACCAAGGATCAGGTGTGGACCCAGCATTACCCGTTTCCAAGCCTGGGCTAGGGACCGAAGACTAGGGCAAGGCACCCCAAACAGTAGCCTGGTGTTGAGCCCTGGGAGTAAGGTAGCCTCTTGGTAAGGACTTCTCCATACCCAGGGGCACCCCAGAGCAGAGACGATCTCTGTTTCAGAAGGGATTGGGCTTGCCCTGGTACAGCTGCAACTTGGCAGGTGATGCCAAGGGTCCTGGACCTGGAAGAGGTACCTGGTACTTCTTTAGGTGATGCTGAGAAACTTCCCCTGAGTCAAAAGTCGATCAAGTTTACGATGCTGGAGTTCCTATTGAGAGATCTTTAGACAGAGGTCTCTTCTATCCTCTCCATGGATGGGTATCCATGTAGCCATTTTCACTACAGACGTCTTTAAATCATGAGATAATAATGGTGGACACAAAATCATTTTTCCTTTATGAAACTGAACCTGTTGGCTTATATTGGACAAAAGGCTTGCTGTTGAGTTCAATGACAACTGGCTGGAATAAAAGCATCTGTCTTCCTTACAGCCTGAAGATTTGTCCAGAGGAGGCTTATCATCTGTTGGCCCATGTATTTGGGATAGGAATTAAAAAGAAACAGAAAGAGAGATAATAGATAGATAAAGATGATATAGATGTAGATATTAGATACTATTCTGACAGAACATTTGTTTTTAAGGGTCACCCTCTGATAGCTTTATCATGGGTGAATCCACAAACAGGGAGAACAAGTCAATAGAAAGATCTGCTTTTACAAACATCCAAACTGGGACGCTCTCTGGTTAGACTGGAAGTGACCAATATCCACAATCATTATTGGCACATCTGCAAATGGAGGCAGACAACCTGAATATTGTGGAAAGTGCCCTCCCTTCTATTTAGAAATCAATTTGTAGGACAATTCAATGTTATTTTTTTATAGAAGCCACATTTTATCCTCTAGTTCCTATTTAGGACAGATCTGTGTACAGAAAAATATCAGACATTTCTTTCTTAAGGCTGGTGGGTGGAAGAGACTCCAGTGGGTAAGGATACAGTGACAAGGTGTCATCACTGACAGGTACCCATCTGTGAGACAGAAGATTATTGGAAAGACTTCCAGATCTTCATTTCCCTCTCTATAGCATCCGCTGGAGGGTCCCTAACTTTTTTTTAAATTTAATTTATTGCTTTTGTTTTTCAAGACAGAGTTTCTTTGTATAGCTCTCACTACTCTCGAACTACTTCTGTAGACCAGGTTGGCCTTGAACTTACTGAGATCCACCTGCCTCTGCTTCCCAATGCTGGGATTAAAAGTATGCACCAAATGCCTGGCAAAATCAGTCAACTTGTAGTAACTGTATTAAGTTAGGGATGAATTTACCTCCCTTGTTGGCTAAACTTCCAATATTTCCTTTAAACATCCTCTTTAATCCATTTCTTCAAAGTTATCATCTGTCAATCACTGTTACATATCTCTATCTTTCGCTGGAATACAGGAGTGGGCCTTTGTATAAACAAAGATCTTACTGGGTTAGAGCATTAAAACATTTGCATAGAGGTATTACAAGGAAGGGGGGGTGATAAAAAGATTTGAATTCTTTTTTTTTTTTTTAACAGAACTTGCCTCAAGTTTATTTGTAAAAACAGCATAAGGTCCTGAACATCTGCAAATACTGTGTAGGTGTTCACACCAGTCCATCTGTCTTCACACTGGCAGACTGCAACCTTTTTTATGGGGCCTTCACAGGGGCCTGGGCACCTTTGGGAGCCTGAGCTGCAGCTGAGGCCTCTGCCTTGGCTTGAACCTTGGGCTTTGTTTTTTGGAGCCTACGACCCCTGGCCATGTAGCTTCTAATCTTCTTCCCAAGCTTGGGGTGAGCAATTAAAGCCAGACGGGTGAGTTTGCGGGTGGGGCCCTTTGGCACCTTGGGCTTCACCACCTGGGGCTTCACCAGGGCCTTGATGGCCTCCGCACGTGCGCTCATGGCCTTTGCATTATTTGCCTGCATCTTCTTCAGGCCTTTCTTGTTGTGTTTCTTGGCAAAGCGCATGTTCCTCAGGAACTTGGGGTCAACCCCCTTGAGAGATTCGTATCTTTGTGACCGGGGTTTCTTGATGCCGTTTCTGTGCCATTTCCGGGACTGGTTGTGTGTGGTGTGGTTCTTGGACTTGGCCATGGCGGCTCCCGAAGCGCCTGCGACCGGAAGAGAAAGAGCAAGATTTGAATTCTTTACCCTAAACGTAAGTTTTATAGTATTTGATGGAAAAGAGTCATATTTGATATTTTTATAGCCCTAACTTAATGAATACATATCTTTACCCCATCTGACAAAGGGAAAATATGTCTATAAGATGGCAGAACTTGTATATATTTTCTTCAAAATGCATTGCCCTTCTCTCTCTCTCTCTCTCTCTCTCTCTCTCTCTCCCTTTCTCTCTTAATCTTCTCTCCCCTGCTGCTGCCCACTTTGTCCTGAATTCTGCCAGATGTAAGATTCAAATAACCTGGGCTGGAGAGATGGCTCAGCGGTTAAGAACATTGCCTGCTCTTCCAAAGATCCTGAGTTCAATTCCCAGCAACCATATGGTGGCTTACAACCATCTGTAATGAGATCTGGTGCCCTCTTCTGGCCTGCAGACATACACACAGACAGAATGTTGTATACATAATAAATAAATTTAAAAAAAAATTCAAGTAACCTAACACAACCCAGTAAAGCCAAAGGTTTGTATCATTTGTCTTGGGATTCGTGAATGCCCTTCATATGTTTATCTTCTGTTTCCCTTCTCTTTGCTTGCTTCCAACGCTTGGCTAGACTCTGAGCAAGGATGAACATGCCTAAACCGTTCTAGGTCCTGGAACTAGCCAGATTACCAAATGAGGGAGTGGAGTTAGACTTTATACAGGAATTGGCACATACCAGCTCATAGCAGAAAGAGCACCGGACTTGAAGTCGAGAATCCTAGCTCTGGTCCAACTGAATGGCCTCAGTCCTTGAGCCTTGATTACCTCCTTCACTGAATAGAGAAAAAATGTGCCCCTGCCCACCTTGCAGAACTGTTAGTGAATGAGATGTGAGAACTTGGGCTCAGAGCAGAACATGGAAACCTCTCTGGAAGATCAAGGAGTATTTTACCTGAACTGAGCCGGGAATTCATCCTCCAAACTGAAATTGTCTTTATATTTTAGAATTAGATTAGGAACTCTTGTAAAAACTGCAGGGCAAGAGGTGTTAACTGGGAGTGTCCTGAGCAAACTAGAACAAGTGACTAGCTCAGTTCTAACTTGACTAATATATAGCTTTGCCTTGTCTGGAAAATGATTTAAGACTACTTAATCTTCACAGCTGAGATGGTGACTGAAGCTGGGAACCACAGCTACCGCTATCTGCCCCACCCCCATCACCGCCACCTATGAAAGCGGAAGAAGCATTCTAATCCTGAGGTTGCCATCCCAGAGCCCTATGTTGGTATCCTCTACAGGACAGGTGGGCACTCTGCTTCTATCTAAATAATAAAAGCAAGATCTCCCCGGGCATGGTGGTGCACACCTTTGATCCCAGCATTTGGGAGGCAGAGGCAGGTGATCTCGGTCTGTTCAAGGCCACCCTGGTCTACAAATAGAGTTGCAGGGCAGCCAGGGGCTGTTATACACAGAAACCCTGTCTCAAAACAAAACAAAAACAAAACAAGGTCTCATTCTGCTGCCTAGGCTAATATTAAACTCATTTATTCAAGCAAGTCTTGTAATAAGCCTGCCTTGCAAGAATGAATATAATCTAAAGAAATGTTTGTGCCCGTCCCTTTGGATACCACACTATTGAAACAATAAACTCCAGGAAACTAAGATTTGCAGGGAAAACAGGTTGATGCTCTTAGTGGGGGATCAAAAGGACCAAGAGAAAAGTTCCAGAAACCGTCACTGTGGGTGATGGGTGGGGGAACCACACTTTGATAGATTGCTTATTTTTATTTATTTATTTATTTATTTTTGATTTTTCGAGACAGGGTTTCTCCGTAGCTTTTGGTTCCTGTCCTGGAACTAGCTCTTGTAGACCAGGCTGGCCTCGAACTCACAGAGATCCGCCTGCCTCTGCCTCCCGAGTGCTGGGATTAAAGGCGTGTGCCACCACCGCCTGGCGATTGCTTATTTTTTATGCATACCTTTAGCTTCACATTAGGAGCCTAAAGATGGACTTATAAGTAGCTGGATTTCTCTGTCCCTCTTTCCTAAGTGGCTACATTGAATAAATCTCCTTTCTCTGATTTCTTTCCCCACTATTATTAACTTGACTCCTTTAAGTGGTTTGAGTAAAAATATTCAAACTTGGTTTGTTGGGGGAACAGGCTGTGACCCTAAGTCTGGCAGCAATCTTAGTATGTTTCCCAAATTGATCTGAAACTCGCCCACTCAAACAATCATCCCCCATCAGCTTCCTGAGAAACTGAGGGCTACCTGCATGCCCCAAACCAACTCTACTGGCACCTTAATATTGATTTCAAAGACTGTTTCCTCTACACCCTCCCTATGAAAGTATAGATTCTTATCCATTGAAGTATAAATATACTGCATGACTTAGGAAACTGCAATTGGTTCCAAAGAGTGAAGCCTAATGTTTCTGTTTTGAAAAAGTCAGTAGAGTGGAACATTACGATCATGTTTTGAAATAACGTTGTTATTAAAGAAGGACCAAGCAAAAGAGAGGTCACTTAGGTCGAATGCACACTAGTACACTTGAAAGGCAAAGTATATGGTCAAATAGGTAACTGACTCTGGAAATGTAGCAAGAAAGAATAATGTAGGCATAGCTGATCAAAAAAGCTGCACCGAGAATGACCGCATGATTCAGAAATCCCACCAAGCAGGGACCTGAAGAGACATTTGTGCACAGGGTTCACAGGGGCATCGTTCACAAGGACATCAGGTGAACACAGCTCAACTGTCCACCGATGAACAAACAGAGAGCTAAAATATGATGTATACCATGGAGTGGAATAGTAGTCAACATTAAAACAAAAATTTTGACTCAAGTTACAACATGAATAAATCTTAATAATTTTATGCAAATGAAATAAATCAAGCATAGGGGACAAACATTATATGGTTTCATTTGCTAGAGTGGCCCAGCAAAATTAAGTTCACAAAGATGAGAAGTATAATAGTGGTTTCCAGGGTTTGGAATTGGGGAGAATTGGAGGAATTGGGGTTTAGTGGGATGATTTTAATTTGGGTGGATGAAAGTGTATCAGGCTTTCTTTCTTTGTCCAAATCATGACATGGAGACTTAATATTAGCTATTAGTGTCCAGCCTTATCATGTGCTTATCTCGCTAGGTCTTTTACCTTAAATTATCCTGTTTCTTTTCATCTACATTTTACCTCGGGGCCTTTTAGCTTTCTTTCTTTCTGAATGTTCTATTCCATGTCTGCCTGGCAGTTGCCTGGCTTCTGGGCCATAGGCAGGTCATATTCTTTCTCCCTTGTTCTCCTTTCCTTCCTTTCCTCTCTCCCAAGCCTAAATTCCTCCTCTTATTTATTCTCTCTGCCTGCCAGCCCCACCTATCCCTCTCCTGCCTAGCTATTGGCCATTTAGCCTTTTATTAGACCAATCGGGTGCCTTAGTCAGGCAAGGTGAAATAAATGCAACACATCTTTATATAATTAAACACACATCCTTACATCATGAAACAAATGCAGCATAAACAAATGTGACACATCTTTACACAGTTAAAGTACTTTCCGCATGAGAGGGTCCTGTGAATAGACAGCAATGGTGTTCATATAGTGATATAAATACTAATACCTCCGAGCTCTGTTTTCAAAATGATAAAAATTGTAACCATTATGGGGAAGTCTATTTTTTTAGTTATATAATTACTTAGTGAGTTATTTTCAGGATGGGGTCTCGTGTAGCTCAGATTGGCTTTGAGGTTTCTGTCTAGCCAAGAGCATCTGGTACCTACCCGGGGCTGGATTCGAGGTGTGCATCACCACTCTTGATTTGTGCAGTGTTGGGAATTGAACCGAGGGCTCTTTGCAAGTTAGTTAAGTACTCTACCAACAAAACCACATCTCTAACCAGCTCCCCAGTCTCCCAACCAATAATCTTAATAGGGCAAAAATTCCCAGAGAAAGCCGTTCTGGGAATGTACAGTAGTCAACGATTCAACCAGCATTGTAGCCTGGCCGAGTGCCACACATCTGCAAATACCATAAAAGAGAGTAGGAGGCAGGAGAGTGGGGAGTTGGAGAGCACCGTGGGCTACATTGGGAGATTCTATCTCAAAATTGAACAAAGCAAACATCAGCAGAAGGCTCCATAGGAATATAGATCCACAGCTCAGTTAACTCGGGTCTTTATTCCCACCAAGACACATGAGCTGTGTTCCTTAGCGCCGGCCTTGGCCTCTCTGCAGTTCTGGCTCATAACGACAGAGAAAACAAGTAAAACAGTCTGAGTTTATGGAACACTGTGACAAATTTTTTGGGGAGATAAGAGATTTATTGGGAGAGTAATTAACACTATAAACAGAAAGACAGACAGACGTGATGGGGATTCTGAGGAAAGCTCAGGCTCACATGGCCAAGTGGAGCTGTAGTTCTCCTTCTTATAGGTCTCAGAGGAAGGAGAGAGGGTCTATGATGTATGAATGAGTGAGGGGTCCCGAATAGAGTTCTGGCAGTCACGCTGTCTCTGCTGGGTGACAAATGGGAAGGAGGAGACTGTGTTAACCTGGGACCTGTTCGAAAAGTCAGCTATGAGGCTGGGGAGAGATCCAGCTTCGGATGACCTGGGCAGCAGCCTGAGCTGGCTTGGGATCTAAGGATGAACATCAAAGAAAATGCTAAGAGGGCAAAGGAAAGCTGGTTTGGTGCCTCCCAAGCCTCTCAGTGTTTTCCAGCTAAACATTACCAGTCGTTCAAACGTGAACTTGGGGCTCTCCCGTTTAATCTCTGGAGACAGAGTTTACAGCCCTTATCAGATTTTGGAAGTTTCTTCGAAGTCCTGTGTTCCATCTGAAATATTTATGTCAGTTTTCCTCTCTAGTCCCTCATATATTTCTCTTTATCCCATTTTTAAACATGTAACAGGTCTGACTAATGTCTAAATGCTTACGCTGGACAGCAGAGATCAAGAGGGAAGCAGAAGAGACAGGGCACCTGACCTCTCAGGGATGGGGAGAGAGGCGATGGAGTACCCAAACCCTGATACTGATGGTACCTAACAGCATGCAAACGTAGGGCATCCAGACCTAAGCTCTCTTTTTACTCCCAGTTTGACAGACATGGGGCTCTGGGTAATGTGTGGTTGAGGGGAGCTCCAGGTAACTCCCCTAGCTCTTCTGCCCTCCATGACCTCAACAATGAGACAGAGGGCTGCACCCCCTTGCAGTCTCCCGAGCAGAGGGCACTCCACAGGCCTTATTGCTCCCTAATCCCATGTTGGCACTCTGTCCAATTCTTGCTCATTTTCCTCCTCTCCAATCTACTCCCACATGGAGAAAAGGCGGCTCCTACATACATAAATTATTCCTGACACCCGGGGACCTTTACCCTCCTCGGGGAACTCGCTTTCGTTTCTAGATACTTCGAGACTGGGTATACCCGGCTTTCAGCTTTCGGCTTGACCCCGGATGATCCATGCCAACCTCAGATTTGTTATGGTTTGAAATCTGGGTTCCACTCTGTTCTCGTTTTAATAATTAACGTTTATGAAATACTCCAAATATGTCACGCACAACTAGATGCATCGGTTCACTTAACCCTGGGGGAACTTTACCAGGCGGTTCAGCAGCCCAGTAACTGTTAAAGGCAGCGCTTGGGAGTCCCGTTTGTCTATGCCGCTTCAGACGAGTGATGACCCCCACTGAGCCTCCATTTTCTCGAGCATAAAATAGAAGAAGAATAGCATCTAGCTGCTAAGATCAGAGGATTCATGGCAAACACCAGATCCAAGTGCTCTTTTTCCTTTAAAGTGTGCATTTTGTCTCTGGCTCCTAGATGAGAAAAGAGAAGCTTAGAGAAGTCTAACAATGTGCTTAAAGTCACACTGAGAGGGACGGGCAGGGGTAGGATTGGCATTCAAGACCCTAGATACCTCAGTGGGTGGCCTGGACAACTCTGCCCTGCTAATCCGGCAAAGCGTTTAATTAACAGGATTGCTGCCTTCTGAGAGCACCTCATTATAGCAGGTTTGTTTTTTTTTTTAACCTGACTTTCTGGCTTAAGTCTGAGACCACTTAACTAGCAACACCCTTTGCCAGCTTCTGCTACGATAGTGGCTGTAATGTGGTTTGCACCAAAGCTGTGGTATCTTTCAAAAGTCTCTATCTTCTTGGAGTAGAATGCGATGAAAAGGGAAAAAAGGAATTCTACAATAATATTAACAGAACAGATAATATCTAAATAACAGTTACCAACAGTTTCTTGACTTTGTTTATTTGCTATATTGCCAGCCGAATATGAATCACTAAGAGATACCCCCAGGAAATATATACTCTTTAGCCTATAAATGAACCAATTCTCCACATCATATGAAATCCACTATTAATAGCGTGGTTTCAATTACTGCCTTCATGTTAGTGCTCATGTCAAAATTTTTCCCTAATGCTTCTACATATTTGTAGCGTTACTTACTATAATGATTTTCATCAAACATGGTAAGATGTCCATCATACTGAAAAAGGTACAGCTCAATGAAAGGGCACACACTGGGCATCCTCATGTAAACATGACCCAGAACAAGAAACAGATAATTCTCAAAGGGTCCATCCCAAGTGCCCCTCCCATCACTACACCCTCCAAAGACAACTACTTTCCAGGCTTCTAAGCTATACCTTAGCCCTGCTTTGTTTAAGCCTCAAGTGTTTCTATGGTTCCCATTTGCTATGCTTTGAGCGTGTCCTCAGAAGTCCATGCTGGAAATGCAATCTGCAGTGTTGCAGTGTTGCGAGGTGGGACCTTTAAGAAATGATCGGGCCGGGCGGTGATGGCGCACACCTTTAATCCCAGCACTCGGGAGGCCGAGGCAGGCAGATCTCTGGGAGTTCGAGGCCAGCCTGGTCTACAAGAGCTAGTTCCGGGACGCGCACCAAAGCTACAGAGAAACCCTGTCTCGAAAAACCAAAAAAAAAAAAAAAAAAAAAAAAAAAAAAGAAATGATCAGGTCTGGAGAGCACGGCCCTCTTGAGTGGGTTAACGCCATTATCCCGGAGTGGGTTAGTCACTAGGAGAATGGGTTCCTGAGAAGGGTGAGTTTGCTGCCCTCTACCCTCTGATGCAGGTGCCCTCTTGCCCTTTGCCTTCTGTCATGGGGTGAGGCAGCAAGAAATCCCTCCCTCTGACCTGGACTTCCTAGTCTCTAGAACTGTAAAACAAAATCTAGTCTTCAAAAAGATAGCCAGTCTTGAGATTTCTGTTATGGGAGTATAAGATGGGTTGGGAGAGCATGCTTCTGCGTGACTACTTCCTCTAATACCTGTGAGATTCTTCTGTGCAACACTGGTTCCGGTTGATTTATCCCATTTGCTGTATGAGGCTACATTCTAAGCAGATCCATGCATCATCATCATCATCAACATTGACTAGTATGAAGGACACTGCCATGTTTATAACCATAGATCTCATGCCTACTTAGCACATTTCCATTGCAAAACCTTGGAAAGACTGGGCCTGAGTTTGAAAAACTGTCATCACGTTCTCTGCTCAGACTGAACTCTAAAGCTCACGCATTTATTCACAAACATATGCCAAGCACCATGTCAGACATGAAGACTAGAGGCCCTAAGTGTTTCACAGCCCAGTTCGAAGGGCAGAAAGATAAATACATAATGACATCATATTGGCAATGTTTGCGATAACTATGGGTTTGCTAACATTACTGAAATGCTATAATCTTTTAAACATTCCATTTTAACAAAAAGTGTCAGCCTGCACAGGGGACCAATTATCTGGAGTTCCCAGAGGTGCTTTTATGTAGCATTTAACCAGAATAAAGAGAGTCACGCTTTTCAAAGAGTCTCAGTGTTCAGTCAGTTGAGAAGATCCCAGTAGGCATCAAAGAAATGCCAATGCTGTTTCCCAGAGGCTCTCCTTCCTCTGGCTCTCCTTAAATGCCCTCAGCTCTTTTGATTTTTTTAATTATTGTCTCTCAGTCAGCTCTCTCTGTCCTGTAGACTCTAACCATCTCATGTATCAGCCCCTCTCCTACATCTTTAATTCTATGGAGACCCCCTTAAGTCTATATGTGAGCATCTATCACGTACTTCCTCTAGCACAGCCAATTAACAGATTGATAATGATGCAAAGCCAGGCCTTCCATTCCCCTTCCAATCACCAGGCTGGGAGATATTTTAAACCTTTCTTCTTCCTCCTCTATATCCAGATCTTTCCAGCTTGGCGCTTATTTTTCATACTGCTCTTTTAAACGGTGACTTAAAATACGGATCTGATCATCCTGTTTCTTAGCTTAAGGACTGTGCTGGTTAGCTGTATTTCAACCTGACACAAGCTATGACTACCTGAGAGGGGGGAGCCTCACTGAGAAACCGCCTCCATAAGATCTGTCTGTGGGAAGCCTCTAAGGCACTTTCTTAATTAGTGATTGTTGTAGGAGGACCCCATCTACTGTTGGGGATGCCATCCCTGAGCTGGTGGTCCTGTGCTGTATTACCGGCCTACTGGGGGCGTGGCCTCTTTTATTATATATGCTGATGCAGAGCCTGCGTCTGCCCCTTCTTCTTCCCCGGCTGCTCTTTCAGATTGCTGGATTGCTGGATTTGATCTCTGTTCTCCGTTCAAGCAGAGAATTCTGATTTGTGAATTTACCCCTAAATAAATAACCATCTATTTCCCAATTCTGAGCTAGTGTGGGATTTCTTTTAAGAGTTCATTCCACAGTCCTGGGTTCTATAAGAAAGCAGCCTGGGCAAGCCATGAGGAACAAGCTGGTAAGCAGCATCCCTCCGTGTCCTCAGCATCAGCTCCTGTCTCCAGGTTCCTGCACTGTCTGAGTTCCTGTCCTGACTTCCTTCAGTGATGGACTACACTGTGGAAATGTAAGCTGCATAAATCCTTTCCTCCCCAAGCTGCTTTTGGTCGTGGTGTCTCGTCACAGCCCTAGTAACCCTAACAAGTGCCATCCATGCGCCCCATTACATACTAGTCTTTCCCCCAAAGCCTTCCCTAACTGCGGTTATGAACTAAGATGTGGCCAGTTGGCAAGGTATGCTGCAGGCTGGCCTACTGCATATGTATTCATTTTCCAGGTATAGAGTGAACAGAAACTTAGAAAGAACTGCTAACAAGATTTTGTCCAAGATCCAGATCCTTGCCGACCTTTCCGGTCTCGTTGCATCAAGTGAATGTCACTTGCCCTGTACACCAAGCTGTTGAAAGCCTTTATCCTCGCACAGAGGCCAAGCTCTTCAACAGACCTGAAGTGAACTCCTTTTCTCTACCTGGCAAATTTTTATACATCTTTTGAATTTTTAAATTCAAGTTTAGCCTTCTTGGGTGGATTTCTCTGAGGTTTTAGGGGTGGAATTGTCCAATCCAGCCGCGGTGACTCATAATGCAACTCCATTATGTACTTTCCCCTCCATCACGAGTTTCCTCTGTAACTAACACATAATCTAGCCTATTATGTGTTCCCACTGGAACTCATAATCTCCTCCATTATATGCTTTCGCTGTAACTTATAATCTACTTCTATTATGTTACCGCCACACACTAGAGCATCTTTTGATTTGTATGTTTACTTCCTTTGCTTGCTTATAAGTGGTTTGAGGCTTTTGCTCTCCGTTTTCCCACTGTCTGGCGCAAAGGAGGTATAAGGAAAGGCTAGGTGAACCAAGTCCAATAAATTTACA
Source organism: Microtus oregoni (assembly GCF_018167655.1). Lineage (NCBI taxonomy): Eukaryota > Metazoa > Chordata > Mammalia > Rodentia > Cricetidae > Microtus > Microtus oregoni. Next base: position 22,670,963 of record NW_024543071.1, read on the forward strand.
GCGAGGATGGCTAGGTTGTGCTGCCATGACAAATGACAGCACAGAAGTTTGTGTTTCCATCAGACTAGTGTCAGCCTGGCTTATGGATGTGATTACTCTGGAGAAAGGTATGTGCCTGTGTACACAGCCTCTTTATGTGTGATCTAGTACATATAACACAAGGAAAATCATTCTTAACAAAATACAATTGTAATTTAGTGGAATTAATTGTATAATTTACAATTATGGAAAAAAAATCACCACTCTCTAGAGTCAGAAAAACCCTTATGATCCCGGATGGAAATACCCTCCGTACTGTGCAGTCACGGCCCACCCCCATCCTCCCTAGAACCTGGGAGCTAGCAATCCACTTTGCCGTTTCCAAGCCTTTCTTATGAATGGAATCACACGTTAATGTCCTTTTGTGTCTAACTTCTTTACTAGTGTAATGCTGTCAATTTTCATTTATGTTGTAGCATATATTTGTACTTTATTTTTGTTTATGACTAAATTATATCTCATTTTCTACACATTATATTTTATTTACCAGTTAATAAGTTGATAGATAATTGTCTTTCTTTACTTGGCTATTGTAGCTGAGCTGCTATGAATATTTGAGTACAGACTCATTGCATGCTTATTTTCTCTTCCAGGTGTTTACCCAAGAGGAAAATTGCTGTGCCAGGTAGTGGTGGCACACACCTATAATCCCAGCACTTGGGAGGCAGAAGCAGGTAGATCCCTGTGAGCTCACAGCCTGGTCTACACAGTGAGTTCTAAGACAGCCAGGGCTATACAGAGAAATTCTGTCTCAAAAAGCCAAACCAAACCAAACAAACTAAACAAGAAAAGTAAAGAAAAAGAATTGCTGACTTATGTAACAATTCTATTTTTTTTTTTTGAGACAGTCTCAGTGTGCCCTGTCTGGACTGGCACTCACAGTTACCCACTTGTCTCTGCCTTGCCTTTCTTTTTTATTTATCTTTATATTGGTGCCGAGACTCAATAGGCTCTCCTGGTGTTTGGTCTGGCCACACTGGGATGCTACCCACCCACTCTACCCACAATAGATTCGCTCTTTCCCACCAGCAATAGATCTGCTTTCTTGTTCACCAATCCCTTTGCTTTCCATTCAATACCGGCACCGGGGTCTCTGGTGCTGCTACCTCTGACCATTCCCCTGGGCGTGAGGCTTCCTTTACTGAGCACAGACCTCACCCTCTGGCTCTTTCGATGTTCTGGTACCAGGTGACTGTGTCTCAACCAGGTTCTTAGCCCTTGGCCCCTATTCTTGCCTGACACACTGAACAACCTGTGCCTGCTTTGTTTGGTCCTCCTCTGAGTACCAGGGTGCCTGAGGCTCTCAGATTCTGGACTTCTCCCTGCCTCATCCTTGGAAACTGTGTCACACACCCCCTCACTCCCATTGTGATGTCTTTTGGAAACCCCCTGACAACTCCTTTCAAATCAAATCTGGCCTCAGTATACTGTGGACCAGGCAGTCGGGAAAACAAGAAAGAATTCTCTACTCACTTTTTCTTTGCTCCAAGACCTGCTTGTTTCTGTCTGCTCTCCCTCTCTAAACTTTGTAAATGTCCTGTCTGTTGTAACGTGGGAATCGGAGCCAGAGAGGCCAGCTACGCTTGCTCAGCACACCCGTTCCCCCCTGCAGTATTCACTGATCTGACCCTCAGTAAGGTGTGTGCAGGTTATTTGTCTATGGGTGAATCTAATTCTGAATTTTAGAGTCTGATTTCTTCCTGCATTGCTTTCCATGTGGACACGTGTGCTTGCCTGGCTCCTGCAGCTGGCTGCACCCACAGAGGCATCACCTCTCCTGCTCGATTCCTGGGAGACCCACAGCTTCAGCTCTAGCCTGCTTTATGCTCCCCGTGGCTCTGGCTCTTGCTGCCTGCTGACCCATGGGGACACCCCCATTCTCTTCTGCTCCTTCTTGGCTTTCTCTCTCCTTTTAGCCAGGCTTCAGACCCACTGTGCTGTTTCTCAGTTTCTGCCTGCAGCAAGTCCCTCTCGACTTCCCCTTGGAACTTATAGGAACATACCTCACAGTGTTTCACTTTGTGAGCCTCTCTCTCTTCCTCCATGAACTCAGCAACTTACTGCAACAACCCAGCCTCAGTACGAATCAATGGCCAAAATTGGCAAACTTAATTTCCAAATTCTCACGCATGGTTAATAGCTACTATTGCCATAAACAGACGATCCCCAAATATTTATACCTAAACTTGCTACACTTCCAAAGTCCCTCATCTCTAAGGTTCTACTTCCCCACTCCTAGAAATCTTTTATCTCTATGATTTCTTTTCATTCTGCTCTCACAAAAAAAATACTATTTTAAGATTATGCTGTAAACTCTTATTTCAGGATTTGTAAATTGCTCACTGGGTATGGCTTGAAATATGTATAATTTGTGACAAAAGACTTATAATCAAAATTCTATACATGAGTATATACCCATGTATATGTATGTGTGTGTGTATATATATAATATATATAATATATATATAATATATAATATATATATATTATATATGACTCAACTCCTGTTTAAGGTGTGTATGTACATATGTGATTTGGATTTAAAGCTATATATGTGTGAATGTAACCTGCATTTAACTCTGTGTGTAAGTGATGTAACTTGGATTCAACTCTTGTTTAGGAACACATGTTTTAAATAGCAACCATGCAGCTCTCCTTCATCTTGGCTTATGCCTTCATCAGTAGATAGGCAGCCTTGAGGCTGGCAACCATCTTTACTGAGGTTAAAGACTACATACCATGTGATACTTCATAGTCCTCACGAGTGTTGTATCTCCGATTGTTGTATCTCTGTTTGTTGAATCTCCTTACAGATTAGGGAAGCAACAAGTCTCAAAGATTTTGTATTGGTATGGACTTTGTGTGGTGATAAACATGTAAGGTTATATCTGTCACAACATACTGTAAATATGAATCAACTCTGGTTTAGAATGTACTATAAAATGATGATTTAAAAAATTAAGGTTGCAAAGGTCTATTCAGATTAACAAAAGTCAACTTAGAGATTTACACCTAAGAATTTAAGTTATTTATTTATTTATTTATTTATTTATATATACAATATTCTGTCTGTGTGTATGTCTGCAGGCCAGAAGAGGACACCAGATCTCATTACAGATGGTTGTGAGCCACCATGTGGTTGCTGGGAATAGAACTCAGGACCTTTGGAAGAGCAGTCATTGCTCTTAACCTCTGAGCCATCTCTCCAGCCCCAGAATTTAAGTCTTTGCCAAGTGTTCAACACCAAGCTTCTAGAGAATTTAGAAAAGTGACAACATGTGTCTGATAAATAAGATTTATAGATTCCTAAGGTCGACCCAGGTTCACAGTAATGTTTGTCTAGCTTTGTCTTTACTTGATTTAAGCTTTAGCTATTTGGATAAGCTAAACCACACAAAACTGCAGTATTCTGTAATAAGATGTCTGCTTCCCCGAGAGGGTCCTTTCCCCAGGGAAGGGCACTTGGGTTGCTTTTCCTTGCTTTCTCAGGAAACAGCCTTAGCAGTTTGGAACAAACTTGTTCTGTTTTCACCCACAGAATGGCTATTTTGGTTTCTTTATTGAGCCCATTATCTATGATTAAAAAGTTTTATTTTGATACTAGGAGACCTTCAATTCAAAATCATTACTTTTAAGGCTAAACCTAACAGAGATAGAACATAAAGTCCTAGTCTTATAAAAGCTACTAACTTATTGTAAATAGATGGATAATTAAGAAATATAAGTTAATGGTCGGTCACCTTAAACAGGAATGGAGCATAAATTCCTATGAAAGCAGCTAACTTACTGTAGACTGCTAAGGAACACAAGTTAATAGTCATTCATCTTATAATGATCAAATTCTTCACTTGTAGTCATGCTAAGTACTAATATAATTATTTACATGGGTAGTAAGCCTTCCTTATTCCCCTGGATATGTTTTTAAAGTTAGGCCTAAAATAAATAACTAGAAACAAGCAAAGTTTTTCTATTCAGATATACTTAATAGTTATACGGTTCTCAAATGCTTCAGGGATCTGCAGAATATGGCATTTAAAGTGGTTAGAAAAACAGAAGCTTTTCATGATAGAGAGACATGCCAGCTGCCGACAGTGTCTTTATCTCCTCCAAAGAAGACAGATGCATACAGAAGAACCTTCACCTGGAGCTTGCTTTAAATGTGGCAAAGTCAACCACAGTGGAAAAAATGCTTTTCACCTCAGCTGCTGCCAAGACCCTGCCTAGGCTGTGGACACGCAGGACACTGGGGAATTTACTGCCCTACTTTGCCTAAACAAGGTAGGCTCGTGCCCCAACCCCAAGTTCCTACTCAGTAGGAAAGTCTGTTGAATGTTCTGGATCTGCCCCCAATGATCACAGAGGAACCTGGGGGTAGCTGTCAACCTGGGGTAGCTGTCTAGGTAGCCAGTAAGTCTGTCATTCTTAATAGATTTGGAAGCTGTTTGGTTCACACTTCTGCTTTCTCAGGTGAAATGTATTCATCTCAGATCTGAGGGTGTTTGAAGACCAGGCTGCTGAGAGCCTTGTTGGTTTAGCAGTAGCAGCCAAGGCTTCAGCTGCCTTCTCGGCTCTTAACTCTGTGTAAAATTCACGCCACAGTCCTCACTCCCCTAGAGCTACCACGGAGTATCTCGATACATTTACCTTGTTCCCAGACTCCAGAAAAGAGATTTCAATGTAACTTCTTAGTGTTACTTTACTTAAAGGCGTATCACTCTACAATGACTTCCCTCAGTAACCAACCACCTATGTCTGCTGGTAAATGATTACATAGGAAAAAGGTGTACAGTTTGTGTGAAGATATGAAAACTTAAGCTGTGAAAATCTAAGAAAACGTTTTAGGGTCTAAAGTGTTTTAAGTTGTGTAAATGTGAGTTATAAAGGACTGAGGATTAAAAAGCTTAAGTGGTGATAAAAAGAAAATTATTTAAAGTCTATAAAAATCCATGTTTCAGATTTCTTTCTCTATTCTACTGTTGTATTAAGACTCCGAAATTTCATAGTCTTAACATTAATCAATGAAATTCTGAATCTAGCTCTGCTAAAGTATGACTACTATTATCAAAGTCAACAAGCTCAAGATTTTAATTTCCCTGTGGTTGTTCTCGAAGTATAGATGTAATTGTGCTAAGAACACCTGTCTAATCTATATACATCCAGTCTTTTGGAAAGAGTACTAATGCTTTTAGCCAAAATTGTTTTTGGGTCCCCTATGACTCAACGGTGTGAGTCCGCAATATGGATTTCTACAACATGAATTTCAGTACAAACAGTAGGAATGTTAATGTGTCTAGAACCTTTTTCTTTTTGTAATCTCGGGAAAAATGCTGTAAGCTTCAGGGAGTCAAGCACAGGTCAAATGGGCTCCAGAGATGTACCGTCAGTCATCAGCCTCGTTCCCCATCTACCACTTGTTCTCCCTCATCTTTCCCTTGTCTTCCACTACCCTCCCTCAATTACCAGGACCTAAGAAAAAAAATTCCCCCTAAAATTTCTTAACTATTTTCTGCCAGCATATTGACAGGTCCCCCCAAAATCCACATCCCAGACAACTTTAAAATGGCTACCCCAAGTGGTCCAGCCTCACAGACCACTTCCACTAGGCCTGTACCTTCCAAGTGCTAGATGGACACAGAGCCGGGACAGCAAGTGAAACAGCTAGCTATCCCAGGACCTGGGCAGAATCCCAGCTTTCTCAGTCCCCCCAAAGATGCCAATGCCCCCAGACAATAGGAAGTGGTCTAGAGATCACCTGCCCTTGTCCTGCCTGGCCTTCTGCCCCTTCCTATTTCCTTGCCTTTTTATAATAAACTAAGGGGAAGGATGTCAGATTGGGCCATGGCAGCAGCCTGCCTCTGCCACCAAAGTGGTTACGTCATCACCTGTCACCGGGTGCCATTCCACATCAGATATGGGACATGTGCACTCCTTAAAAGTGCCCGTCAGGCACAGCTTGCTCTTCTCTTGTCTCTCTTCTTACTCTTGTCTCTTCCCTGTCTTCACTGTCTCTCTGTCTGTCTGTCTGTCTGCCTCTCTCATGTCCCCAATCCGACATGGCCTTCCACTCTTTCACTTCCCCTCCCCCCAACAAACCTCCTGCACTAACTCTGTTGCTTGTGGGGTGTTTGTTTAGTGACACACGTTGACAGGGTCTGCCAAAAGGTACCCACTTTGACTTTCTTTTTTATTTATTGTTACAGCATATAGTTGCACTTCGTGCTTGTTTATGGCTAAATAACATCTCATTTTATATCACCTTTTATTTACTGATTAATTGGTCTATAGATAATAGTCTTTCTCTACTTGCCTATTGTAGTTGAGTTGCTATGAACATTTGGGTACAGAATTATTGCATGCTTATTTTCTCTTCCAGGGGTTTACTCAAGAGCGTAATTGCTGTGCCAGACAGTGGTGGTGCACACCTTTAATCCCAGCACTTGGGAGGCAAAGGCAGGTAGATCTCTGTGAGCTTGAGACCAGCCTGGTCTACACAGTGAGTTCCAAGACATCCAGGGCTGAGAGAGAGAGAGAGAGAGAGAGAGAGAGAGAGAGAGAGAGAGAATTGCTGACTTACATGACAATTTCATCTTTTTTTTGAGACAGAGTCTTAGTGTGCCCGGGCACACTGACTGGCACTCACAGTTAGCCACCTCTCTCTGCCTCACAAGCGCTGGGACTAAAGGTGTGCACCGCCATACGCAGCACTACATTTAATTCATCGAGGAATGAGCAAATGTTTCCCAAAGGCCTTTGCCATTTTAGATTCCCTCCAGCAGTAAGCAAGCTTCCTTCTCTCTGTATCTCCATCACTGCTCGTTATTTTCCAGTAAGAAATTATTGCCACTATTATCGGAATTTATGCTCTTATTACATTCACATCCGTCTTCTTTTAATAGCTAAAGCAAGTCATACGATTGCAGGAAGCATCAAGGCAAGTGGGCGACAAAGTCCCATCCCCTGTGAGGAGGCGGAGTGCTGGCTATGTGCGAGCAGCCTATCTGTATTAACTACAGCCACACAGTTAATATCACGGGCCATGACTGATACCAAGGTGACGCCTCACTTCTCTGCAAGTGCGGGCGCACCAACCAGAGCGCCAGCTTTTACTTGGATACTATAAAGTTCCCAGAATAAGCAGAAAATCGCTGAGAGGGATGCAAATGTGTACTGAAAACCATGAAAAGGGAGGGGGAAAAGCAGAAACAAATTTAAACTGTCATCTAGATGTGGGGGTATTCTTTTCTAGCCCTGGCAGTCAGAAGTCTGAGGCAGGGGTATCAAGAGTTCCTGGCTAGCCTAGGCTATGTAGCAAGACCCTGTCTCAAAAGCATAAAACATGACCAGAGAGATGATTCAGGGAATGAAATATTTGCCACAAGGGCCTAATGACCCCGCCTGAAGAAAGGCCCGCATGACAAAGCTGCGTATGTTGGCACACAGCCTGTAATCCCATCGCCCTGTCTATGGGAGGCAGAGATGGGCATTGCCCGGAAGCTCAGAGGCCAGCCAGCCTAGAGTACGATCCAGCAAAGGAAAGAAATGAGAGACCTTGAGCGAAGTACAAGAAAGCCAAGCCTGAAAGCTGTTCTCTCACCTTTGCGCGTCACACTGTGGTATGTGCACATGCTCACAGGCACATACGTGACACACACCTGCACATGCACACATTTTTTTTCTAATTAAAAACAAACACGGAACAAGTGACTACAGCTTTACAGGTAACGTCAGCAGCTACATTTTGTTGGATAAAGTAACTACTTAGACATTTTCTGATGAAATTACAAAGTCAACTTTAAAAACAAGGGAATAAAAATCTTCATGGAGGGATTTTTTTTTTCTTTTTTAATCAAAAGGGGACATTTCATGTCAACAAGTTTCCTGTTACCCAGCAACCCTCCGTTGGAGTTCCCCCTGATGGGGCAATTGCATTTGGCAGCTGGTACAACCTTGAAACGATCTGCTTGTTTTCCTTGCTCCCTGAAGTGTGGAGGTCACCGCGGATCATAACTAATGCGGAGGCTGCTGGTTGTTTTCTGACATGACATGGCATGGTCGGATTGCCTGGAAATACTCCTTTGAGTCCTCTTGACCTTGACTCTGTGCACAAAGTTGGGTCATACTCGATGCACATTTCAAAGCCTAAAGATATTAGACTAAAATGCCCTCCATGGGGATGATAAGCTCTTGGCACTTTAGCCACTGTGTAATCAATAAACAAATATTCATTATTGATATGGCTTTGGAGCTCGGCTCCACCAATACTAGTTACATATTTGTAGATACTTGTTAATTTAGAACAACAATGTATTTAGCCTTTGAGGATTAAATTAGTGTGTGCACGCATATATATGATATATATATATGATATATACATGTATATCTTTAGACAACATATATATGGCACATAGTGAACACCACATACGTGATGGCTTTGATGGGGTCCAGATCGTATTCTCTATCGAAAGATAACTTTCTTTTCTGTTCTCTTGACTAGAGGTGCCCCTGCCATGTGCCTCTGTAATGAGCAGTCCTCCTCAGGTCTAAACAGCATTGAAAGGGAATTATGAGTTTTTGTTTAATGGCTTGTGTCCCCCCCACCCCGCCCCGCCCCACCAGTCTGTGGCAGGCAGAAGCTTGGTAGGTCTTCCAGCAAATATCCTGGTGTTAGAAGGCTTGCTCGCATGTGGGCCTGGGAATGTTCTAGTGGCCACCCTAATTGACTGGGGAATGTGGAGAGGGAAGTCATTTTCTGAGGTTTCCCAGGCCGTTACAGAGACTGCGTAGAAGAAAACTGCTGAGTCATGGCAGATCATCTTAACTGGCCTGGCGACCTGTAATCTGCTTGGGCATGGAGCTACTACCCGCTGTGCCATCAGGAAGCAAACAATCACCACTGTTCCTTGTACAGGCTTTCAGCTCTGGTTGCTGAGGAGGGAGAGTCACTTAAGCTAGTGTCAGAAAGACAATAGGTAAGGTTGGGTTTAGGGACTTGTGGGACACAGCTCAGGATCCTGGGGCAGGAGCACAGCTGGGTGTCTGGGAAAAGTAACCACAAGTAAAGTGACCTTGGACTCCTCTCAGGTCCCTGTGGTCTGGACACTAGCTCTCCCGAACTCTCTGGCTCTTTCTTCCCTTCTATTTACTGCTCTATTCAATGGGGGTAAAGTCTCTTAGTTCTATCTATCTATCTATCTATCTATCTATCTATCTATCTATCTATCTATCATCTGTCTATCTATCAATCATCTATCTATCATCTATCTATGTGTGATAAGAGAGAGAGAGAGAGAGAGAGAGAGAGAGAGAGAGAGAGAGTGTGTACATAGTTCCAGCTGCACCCTGAGAATTACTATCAAACTTCCAGGAATTAATCTGATTGTTCCAAATGAGGCCAGATGTCTCTGTTGATCTAATTTATAATCCCTAATTGTTTGTTACAAGCATGGTTGTTGAATTATCAATTTGCTCTGAAGAAGGCCACTGTGGAAGAGGGCAACCACTCTGTGCTATGGTTTGGATGTGAAGGGTCCTGCAGAAGCCTCGTGTGGTGAAGACCTGGCCTCCTGCTGGTGATTCCAATCACCAGGAGCTAATTATATCCTGAGGACTCTGGACCAGGCATTAATTAATCCACAGATAGATTCATAGTTCCATGACCTCATAAGGAAAAGATGTATCATTGGGGATGTGCCTTTGAAAAAATATCTTACTTCTTGTCCCTTCTTGTCTCTTTGTCCTGGCTTCTTCCTGGCTGGCATGAGGTGACAGCATTGCCCTAACTCACTGATCTGCCAAGGTATTCTGCCTCACAGTCCCACCCCCATCCCCCACATCTCCCAGGGAGCTAGCTACCTAATCATAAGCCAAAAGAAGTATTTACTCCTTTAAAATTGTTTCTCTCAGGCATTTGTCCTCGCAGTGAGACACTACTAACATGGGCATTATGAAGAGCGAAACTCAGAGTGGTCCCTAATGCTACGGAAGCCCAGATGGCTCAGTTGATGACAATCAAATACAATCCTTCTTGTCTGATCTGGATACAGTCCTAAGTGAAGGGTACTGTCTAAGGTAAGAACTATTTTAAGAACTTTCTACAGGCAGGGCAAAAGACTCTTTCAAGCTCTCGGACACCCCAGGCTTTGCTCAGCTGCTATCTGTGGACAGTTTTTGTAACAGACCTGATCATCTGCAGCGTGTGGTAAGACTGTAACCAGTCTAAGAAGCCACTCAGGCAGAGTGCTTGCCCAGGGGTGCCGCTTCAGTACATGAGTGCCACCAACTGACACCAACTTTTGCCTGAGTCTGCCCAAATCACAGAACTTCGACTCAAGGATCTGTAGAGCTAGTTCTCCTCTTTTGCCTTTGAAACCTTTTCCTTCCTCATCCTCTTTGAACGCACATATCACTTACTGTCATTATGTCATATCGTTAGGTTATACCCTGGGTATAACTGTTACAATGCTTGCTGTAACCAAGTACTGGAAATATCATTATTCTTTTCAGAACATTCTTTTGGCTGTTTTGTATTAACAGAATATAGAGCGCATCTTAGCTAGCTAAGAACCACTGTTTTCAGGAGATTTTGAGAGCTGTTCCCTTAAGGGCATTCAAAACATGCAAACAGGAAGTCTTTTGGTGGAATTTTATTTTTAAATTCCCTAAAATTCCTGAAAAACTAAACAATACATATTCTTCTCTTTAGAACTTCCTTCTTTTCCTTTTTACTTGGATTAATCTCTAATTGCTATTTCTTTTTTCAGATGTTGGCTTGACACACAAACTCACATGGGAAGACTATGAAAACAGTTTTCTCCAAGCCGAATTTCTGTTGGTATCATGCTTCTTTCTGGACTGGGAACCACTGACTCCTCATCAATCTGGGTTCCCTGCTTCCCTGGGGTTGTACAAAAGTTTGGGTATCTAGCACTGGGGTTGGGGGATTAGGAACAGAGATGTCCTTTTTCCTGAAACTTTTGTGACTTCACTTTTCTTTAGAGCTGAATGGTATTCTATGTTATCTATGTGCTGGGTTTTCATTATCCATGCAACAGAGTTGATGAATACCTAGGTTGTTTCCCTCTACAGTGAATAGAGCACCTTTAAACAGGAGTGTGCAATTATTTCTGTGGTAGGGTATGGAGTTCTCTGGATGTATGCCAAGAGTGGAATAGCTGGGTCATATGGCATTTCTATTTTTAATTTTTTTTTTGAGAAACCTCCAAATTGATTTCCATAATGGCAATTTTAATTTGCATCCCAGCCAGCAGTGTATAAGGGTTCCTTTTTCTCTACATCCTCTCCAATATTGTTGTCAAATTTCTCAGTGATAGCCATTCTCACTGCGGGTGAGGCAGTTCTCAAATTAGTTTGAATTTGCATTTCTTTGATGGCTAGGGATGCTGAATTACTTTTTAAAAGTAGTTTTTGGCTATGCATGCTTCTTCTTTTTCGAAAACTGTCTGTTCCATTCATTTGCTCATTTGTTGATTGAGAGTTTTACTTCCTTATTTAATTTCTGCAATTCTTTGTAAATTCTGAATTTTTAACCGTTTGTTTAAAATATAGCTGATAAAGGGTCCTCCCCCTTCCCCCCCCATTCTATGGACAATTTGTGAGTTCTTCCAATAGTTCCCTTTGCTGTACCAAAACTCTGACAGGGACTACTAGGAAACATACACTCTAAAAATCTACAAAAACAGAAGAATTTCTAAATGTATATCATCTCGCAAAGTTAAAGGCAGAAGATAGAAATAATTTAAGTAGACAATTACAAGCAATGAGCTAGAAACTATTACCAAAAACCTCCCCTCAGAGAAAGCCTGAGACCAGATGGCTTCCCTGCTGAGTTCTAGCAAACTTTCAAAGGACACCTCACACTAAATCGCTTAAAATTATTCCACAAAAGTTAAGGAACACTGCCAAATTCACCCTATGAAGCCACTCTCATTCTGATACCAGAATTAGCCTACAGATTTAATGTGATACTTACCAAAACTCTAGTGTTCTATTTTACAGATTTAGAAAAAAACAATGCAAGAATTCATATGGAAAAAAGATCATAGGTAGCTGAACAATACCCAGCTAGGAGTATTAAAACATGTAACCTCAAGCTACACAACAGAACCGTAGTGATGAAGACAGCCTGGTACTGGCATAAAGACAGACTGGCACACAGTGAGGTGGACTAGAGGACCGAGAAGGTAGCTGACTGCAGAGGTTTATTTTCCAAAAAAAATTATTTATTTTATGTGATTGATTGCTTTGCCTGCATATATATGTATGTGCACCATGTTTGTGCCTAGTGACTCCAGGGGTCAGAAGAGGGCGTTGGATCCCCTAGAACTGGAGTAATGGCAGGTTGTGAGATACCATGTGGGTGCTGAAAACACAAACCAGGTTCTCTGCAAGAGGAGCAAGTTCTCTTAGTAACTGAGCCATCACTCCAACCCCAACTCCATCTGATTTTTGACAAAAGAAGACAAAAACATACCCTGGGAAAAAGGACAACCTCTTCAACAAAAAGTGCTAAGAAAGCGGAATGTCTGCTTGGAGAAAAATGAAATTAGATAAATATATTTCACAGAATCAATTTGAAATTAATCAAAAATCTTAATTTAGAACATGAAATGCTGATGCCTTCTAGATGAAAACACACGAACCCTCTTTAAGTCTCTCCAAGTTAAGGGCTAACAAGGGAGAGACATTTTCTTCAGTGATTGGGCACTGGGGGTCCTGTGAGAAAACCCTCACCCAAGCTCCCCAAAACAACTCTAACAGCGCATAAATCACAAACATGGGAAAGACATGAAAATAGAAGGATCGCTACTTGAGAAGAGGGAGAGAGGGTAAGAGGGGGTGGTAAGTTTGATCAAAATGTCATATACATGAATGAAAATGTCATGATGGAGGCATTATTATATATTGTTAGTATATGCTAATTAAAAAACACTCTCCCCGAAAAAGGAAAAATAAATCTTTTCCTGCAGAACCTGGAGAAAAGAGAGCCAGGATGATCTAGGCAATAAATGGAGCCAGACCAAAAGAAGGTTCACGACAACGTCTGTGAGGTCCCGCTCTGTCACTTAGGCATTTTCCTTCTTCGCTATTCAAAGCCGATCACAGATTCAATTCTCACTCAGAAGCAGGACTGCACCTTTGGAAAGCCAGGCTGTGGGGTTAAACCACACACTGTTCACGTGTGAGGAAGTCAGATTTCAATTTCTGTGACCAAATACCCCCAAAAAAGCAACTTAAAAGAAGAAAGCTTTATTTTGGCTCCTGGCTTCAGAGACTTTTGTCCTTGCTTGCTGGGCACCTTTGTTTTGGGAACGGTGTTGAAGCAGAACGTTACAACAGAGGGAATGGTAGAGTATAGAAGCTCATCTCCTGCCCCTGAGAAGGATGAGGGAGAGGGGAGAAAGGAAAAAGAGAGGGAGAGAAGAGGAGGAGGGGAGAGGGGGAGAGAGGGAAAGAGAGAGAGAGAACTTGAGTGTTCACCGACCAGGTTCCTAACATATTCAAGCCACGCCCCCAGTGGTCCACTTTCCCAGGCAGGCCCCGCCTTTTAGAGTTCATGCCATTTCTCCAAAGCACCATCACCTGGGACCAAGCCTTAGGAAGTCATTCCAGCTCCAAACCGTAGCAGTAAGACCACGCATGAAGCCTTCCCCATTTAACTATGACACTGAAACCTGTACATCTCCCTTCTGTGGGAGGAGCCATCTAGTATCCATATGCTCTTCAGGAGTCCAGGCCCAGGTTCAGCCAAGAACCTGCATCCCTTGCCTTCTCCTGACTCACACACACCTCGTTAACTGCTCAGAATGAAAAGAGTTCCCAATAAATACTTCTTAGAGGTTGAAAGGGCCCATTGAAAAAGTCCAAGGGGATTGAAACTCCATACCACATGAGAAGTAATGGGAGTAAATTGAAGTTTAGTCCGAGAAGACTCACTGGCGGATGAAGTCTTCAAGCATCTGAGGTGCCTGAGACGTACAAAGGGGAGGGCCACTGTCAACTGGTGGTAGATTTTATCGGACTGTAAAGAACAGCTCTGTAACAGCTTGGAACATTTTTACAGCGACATGGAGTGCCTGAATGGGGCATAAGTGTTTTAAGTGCTCATTGAAAGAGCATTTGTTGGGACTGTTGCCAGAAGTGACTAGTTCATTGGATCAGGCTGTGAGATCCGATGACTTTTATGGAGAGCTGAGATGAGGCTATGGTGTGACGTTAGAAGTGTGCTATTTACTCAGTGTTAACGCACCAAAGCAAAGTGGAACTGCTATTTGGCACCGCTGGGGTCAGAGTAAGAGGCTGAGGGTCTGAGAGGGGTGGGCAGACATGGCTCTAGCTTCCTTCCTAAAGGAAGTGGCTGCGGAGAGAAGCAGCAACAGCAGATGGGGAGTGGGGTAGCCGCGCGGTTTCTGCTGCCAAGTGTCCCTGCCATCCACTCTCTCTACAGTTTGGTTTTATGAGCTATAAAGTTCTTTTGCTCACAGGAATTCTAACTGAATTTCTGTTCTTGCAATCAAACCTGTCCTGACTTCTCCATTCCTCTAGGTGATACTCCTAAGTAATAAGCTGTGGAAACTCCCAGACTTTTCCTTGCCTCTGCAACCCCCAAAACTCCTTCCCAGGGACTTCTCTTTCACCTGGGTATAACGCTGAACTTCCAAAGTACAGGGCCCTTGCTCAAAAGCCTCTAATAAGACAAATATATACACCCATCAAATTAGACTTCTGCTCCAGCTATGAAATTACAGGCTCCCTGGGAGGTTTTTTATTATTATTTATTTATTTATTAAAGACTTCTGCCTTCTCCCCGCCACCGCCTCCCATTTCCCTCCCCCTCCCCCAATCAAGTCCCCCTCCCTCGTCAGCCCGAAGAGCAATCAGGGTTCCCTGCCCTGTGGGAAGTCCAAGGACCACCCACCTCCATCCAGGTCTAGTAAGGTGAGCATCCAAACTGCCCAGGCTCCCACAAAGCCAGTTACGAGCAGTAGGATCAAAAACCCATTGCCATTGTTCTTAAGTTCTCAGTAGTCCTCATTGTGTGCTATGTTCAGCGAGTCCGGTTTTATTCCATGCTTTTTCAGATCCAGGCCAGCTGGCCTGGTGAGTTCCCGATAGAACATTCCCATTGTATCCAGGAGGATGCCTATATGTTTTTCTTCTCTAGGATCACAAATTATAGGCTCAGTGTCCTTTAATTATGGCTAGAAACCAATTATGAGTGAGTACATTCCATGTTCTTCTTTTTGGGTCTGGCTTACCTCACTCAGGATAGTGTTTTCTATTTCCATCCATTTGCATGCAAAATTCAAGAAGTCCTTGTTTCTTACTGCTGAGTAGTACTCTAATATGTATATATTCCATACTTTCTTCATCCATTCTTCCATTGAAGGGCATCTAGGCTGTTTCCAGGTTCTGGCTATTACAAACAATGTTGAGCATATACTTTTGTTGTATGATAGGGCATCTCTTGGGTATATTCCCAAGAGTGGTATTGCTGGGTCCAGGGGTAGGTTGATCCCGAATTTCCTGAGAAACCACCACACTGCTTTCCAAAGTGGTTGCACAAGTTTGCATTCCCACCAGCAATGGATGAGGGTACCCCTTCCTCCACAGCCTCTCCAGCAAAGGCTATCCTTGGTGTTTTTGACTTTAGCCATTCTGACAGGTGTAAGATGGTATCTTAAAGCTGTCTTGATTTGCATTTCCCTGATCGCTAAGGAAGTTGAGCATGACCTTAAGTGTCTTTTGGCCATTTGAACTTCTTCTGTTGAGAATTCTCTGTTCAGCTCAGTGCCCCATTTTATAATTGGGTTGATTAGCATTTTACAGTCTAGTTTCTTGAGTTCTTTATATATTTTGGAGATCAGACCTTTGTCTGTTGTGGGGTTGGTGAAGATCTTCTCCCTGGGAGGTTTTATAGGATGCCACCAAACTATTTCAACTAATATTTCCTATCATAGAGTCTGTCCTGCTCTGAATGTGCTTCTCCCTCCTGCCCCAACAAACCTACCCTTCTTCCTAAGTCTAAGGCAAGTCCACTTTCCTTGTGACATTTTCTTGAGCGCTTGCTCTCTAAGGCAAAATATCTCTTCGTTTAGACTCTTGTAGTATTTTTGCTTTCTTAAGTCATTTGTCAATTTAAACACATACACTAACTCTTACATTATTGTCTTCTTTATAGCCTGTTTTTAATATTTTGTTTTATTTTATTTTTTGAGACAGGATCTCACTATGTAGTTCTGGCTGTCCTGGAACTCACTATACAGGCCAGTTGATCCCAGACTCACAGAGATCCACCTACCTCTACCTTTTGAATGCTAGGGTTAAAGGTATATCGCACTATCCCCAGTTTATATCTTGTTTTATAATTATGGTGAGCTCTCTGAATATGAAAAGAGTGTCTTATGCAACCAGCATCCCCCAGATTGCTGGTTAAATACTAGACTACATGCACTTCCATCCACCCAGGACTTTGTCTGTTCAGCCCATAGTCACTGGGTATCTGCTATTGTGCCAGGAAGCTCTGGAAATAAAATGGAGAAGGCTGTTCTTTTTGTAGACTTATATCCTGGTGGAACTGTGGGGGCCCACAGAGGTGAGTCCTGCTCCACGTTGACTAAAGGTCAGAGAGTTTGACAAGAGGTGTGGCTACAAACAAGAACCCCTGACCTACAGTGAGGTTACTTGGTGTCTTCGACATTAAGGTGGCCTATAGAGATGGATCTGCTCCACCCTGACCAAAGGTCAGAGAATTCAAACCTATTTCTGCTCCTTCATTTTAAAATAGGAGGCTTGACATAGGGAGTGGCTGCCTACCGAATACTTGGTCTAGGGTGTGTTTGCTGCATGTCCTGCCCAAAACGTCAAATGCTTTACTCAGGAAATAATGGCTTGATGTCTCAAGTATTGAAGCAGGTAATTGTTCTGGTTGTCCTTTGTGTCATGTTAAAGCAGTCCTTTGCCTTTCCCCTCTTTCTTTTTTGTATCGGGGTACATGTGGGTGAATTCAGTATCCACTGAGTTGCCTCCAGTACTATCCTATGTCTCTGTATTTCTTTTGCATCTCTGTCTATTCTGCCCAACATATCTAATCCACACGCCCCTGGAACGAATAAACTCGTCATGGCTGGACCATGACAGATGTCATTCCAACGTGTGGACCCCGACAGATGGCATCCCAACATGTGGCTTATGAAATGGAACCCAAACAAAAAATAAGCTATCACGAATAGCTATATTTAAGAATGTAGTAATATTTAGTCCGCTGTAATGACAAACATATGTAAATATCTAAATCTAACCCCTAACTAAAGCATGAAGTACTCTACCATTTAGTTAGTCCCTAACAGTGGTCCCCAGTGCTTCTGGGAAAATTCAGAGTGCAGACTGAAAAGGCTGACTTGCTACAAGTGCCCCAAATACATATTAACTGACCTTTTCCACTCAGATATAATTTATATTATTTTATCAACTTTCTAAAATTTACTTGAAGCTTTATTATCTTTTTATAACACAGAGAGAATCTCTTCATCTTCAAAGATTTTCTTTATTTGTTTAAAAATTATTTTCAAGCTATAATTAATTGTTTCTTTAATATATTGTTAAATATATTCTAAAAGATGGCTCAAAATCCTAAGGGATAAGAGTTGCAACCCCAGGATATAGGGAAATAAAGGAGAGGGAAGCCTTATTTCTTTTACATTCCAGGCCATGGGGCAAATTTTTTCGACTGAAATCAGAAATTTGATTTTAAAATACACCAGCTAACCATATTTAAAAATACCGCACACAGGTCTAATAAGACGCATGTGGCCTTCAGGTTTCCTGTCTGTAATTCTTGCTGTAGGGACCACCCACCGTCACTGCCACCCAATACCAATCATTACTGCTTTTGTTAAACACTTGCCTTAAAAGGCTATATCTCAGCAATATTACCTTTAACCTGGCTTTAACTGCCAGTGATTCATGTCTGGGCAGACTGACTGAATAGCTTGACCAACTTGTTTTCAATGAAAACAGTTTGTATTCTTCAGTCTCAGTAGCCAGAAGACAGCCTATGGGAGTGGAGGTGAGAATGTCCCCTGGTGCAGTGTCCCTCCTTCTCGGCATCCTTACAGAGGGTCATTGAGGCTCACCACAGCATAGCTACAGGCGTGCAGCTCACTGCCCAGCAGTAATGGGTCCATCCAAGATTGAGTGGGTCCAGCGGTAGACACAGGACAGCCTGGAGCTTTTTCAGCTCATCCAAGCTTATTCCTCTGAACAGCAAAAAATCATGATGACTCTGCAAATATTATTGTACAGAAAGTAAGGCGGTGGTGGACAAGGCTGTGGGAAGACAGAGTGTTTAATGGGTCAAAAGTTCAGTTAAGGAAGATGAAAGAGTTCCAGAAAGGGATGGTCCTGATGGCGATACAGTGGGGTGAAAGTACACAGTGCCAAAGAACTATCCACCTATTACGGCTAAAATGCCGAATTTTATGTTTTGTGTATCTTACCACACACACACACACACAAAAACCCCCAAATGTCCTTATGAATAAGAATTGTCTTCCTCCCCTGTGATTGCTATTTCAGAATTCAGTGACGTTTGCTTTATCTAAGGCTTGTCCTGTTCAAGTGTTAACATTTAGAAATAAAGGTGTGTGTCTGTGTGTGTGTGTGTGTGTGTGTGTGTGTCTCACGTGACCCAGGTTGGTCTGAAACTAGAACTGGCAAAGTAGCAGAAGATGGTCTTGAACTTCTGATCCCCCTACCTCTGCTTCCCAAATGCTGAGGCTGCAGTTATGAAACTTCACACCTGGTTTGGTGGATCTGGGGATCTAGCCCAGGACTTCACCCATGCTAAGCAAAAGCTCTACCAACTTAGCCACCCTACCACCCCCTCTCTTACTTTAGCACCACCTTTAGGCTCCTTTAGGTAATGGGTCTGTGCTATGGACAGCCCATCACTCCATGTTCCTTCTCTTGCACTTGGGGTGCTACGTTAATATACCATCTGTTTAACATCAGACTCCTAGCCAAGGCTAATGCCTTACTGAAACACAGCATCCCATGGTATGCTTTATGGGTATTCTTTTTTTTTAAGATTTATTTTATTTATTTATGTATACAGTGTTCTATCTGAATGCTTGCCTGCAGGGCATCAGATCTCATTACAGATGGTTGTAAGTCACCATGTGGTTGCTGGGAATTGAACTAGGGACGTCTTGAAGAGCAGTCAATGCTCGTAACCTCTGAGCCATCTCTCCAGCCCCTTTATGGCTATTCTTCTACTGAAATTTCAGCGTATATCCTTGTTCCTGTTTTGGCCCTGCAGACTCTCACCATGACATACTCCATCAGTGCAGGCATCACCCACCATGTCGCTTGAGAATTGAAAATGTTGGGATTCATAAGGCATATGGATTTTGGTTGAAAGCCATCTGTTGACAGTCAAGCCTCACACAGTTAGTTTGTGAAGTCTGACTTTGCTAGTTAAATCTTTCTAGCCAGTCTCTCCGTCTTCTCCCTTTATCTGCTGTTATTGTCCCAACCTAGCTTTCGTGTATCTCACTTTTTCATCTGTCCGGGAGAGATCTCCACGGTTTCTCTCAGCTGTTTGTTTCACTTCTCCCTTTTCCTGCTGGAGCCCAGGCCCCCTCTCTTCTCTTCCTGTTTTCCTGCTTTGCCTCTGCAGCGTGACACTTCCATGTCACTTCCGTCAGCCTGCTTTGTGTTAAATAATAAAAGACATGGGGGCGAGGGGCGTGAGTCCAGGCCTGTCCGGCCTTCAGTAGAGGAGTCTAACCTCTAACCTCTGCTTGTCCACATCTGGAGAGGGCAGAGTGACTCCTCTGTCCTAACCTCCGACACCATGGCTGAACCACTGCAAAGCCTGAAGCTGCAGGCTCAGGTGCCAGAGTTTCAGTGGAGTTGGCTTCCATGATCCCGTACCAAACACAGCATTAGCCAGGTGTTGGGGGAATTCATTCTGCCAAACGTTTTGGGTTACCTGCCTTGGGAAGTAGCTTCTGACTGGGTTGTGATCGCTAATAAGGAAGAGGAGAGGTCTCGGTTGCTCTTGCTTGGCTTGAGGGGAGATCCAAAGAGCAGAGAGACAGCGGCAGCTTCAGCCTTTTTCTGTATTGTGTGAGTTTATTCTTTAATAAATAGACTTTCATTACCTTTGTAAGTTCACGCTTTAGCACGGTGTAGAATTTAGGATACCAGAATCCAGGCTGCCTGGTTTAAATGGCAGCATCAGTAGCTGTACCATCCCATCAAATGTTTTATCCCTTTCTAAGGTGCGGTACATAGACTCGTGGCTGACAACAGCCATCACCAGCTCCCTTCTTCCCTGCTGCCTCTTTTGTAAACTGGGAAAGTTAAAGACCCACTTCTCATGAGCCCCTCAGCCAGGATTAGCCAAGTGACAATTTTTTGGCAATTGGACAGAAGCAGACTTTAGTAGACTTTTTGTTGTTTTTGTTGTTGTTGTTGTTTTCTGATTAAAAAGGGAAAAAAAAGCAAATATATACACAGGACCCCAGTTTCTTCTCCTGAACATGATGCTTGGAACTGGAGATAAAATGTTATCTCCCCACCTTGAAGGAAAGGCCTAGAAAGTTCCGAGACGCTGGCCCGGACCTCTCTGAGGCATGAGCCAGTGTCAGCAGGCACTCACCTCTAGACCATTTGCTATGTTCATCATGCAAGAGAGGAAACAAGAGCACAAGTCACTGTTAGTCACATGTTCTGTTCCTGGAGGCTGAAAGCACTTTCCCCTCAGATACCAGACTCTTTCCTAATTCTAGAGATACGGTATTTCTTTCAAAGCGTTGTAAAGATATATGTAGGTAAAGACACTAATACTTGTTTAGCATTAAATGCCCCAGCTCCTGTTATGAGCACTTTCCATATATGATTTGTTTTACTCTTTCAAGAATATGTGTAGAAGACATGATTGCCATCTCCATTTGAAAGACAAGGAAGGAAATGAAGTCATTTATTTGAAGTCACACAACGTATAAATTGTGCAGGTAGCCTGACTCCCGTCTGTCTGCTTATAAAGCACTGAGTGCAGAAGTACCGGGTAAGCACCCTGAAGCTGCTGGCAATACTAACGACATGATTGAGAGGCACTTCCCTTTGAGGTGGCTTGGTGGGGGGGGGATAGTTCTCCCTAGCACCAGTGCTTTTAAAATGTATGCTGCCCCTGAAGAAAAACCTCTTAGAAAACAAGATAAGAAATCCTAGCACAAGAATCTTAAGACTAACGAGGTGGGCATTTGGGGTCAACTCCAAAGACGTTTTAGAACCCACCCCATGGACTTTCTTTAATTAAGTCTTCATTTCCTTCTGGGTGTCTTCTCATCCTCTTGCAAATGCAATCTGCACCCACCTCCGAGTCCTTCTGACTCCAACTTCCACCATCAGGATGACGCCTTTTCTTTTTTTTTGCTAAAACATAATAAAATTTTAACTATCAGTTTTGGCCAGTAGATGTCAGCATCTATCACAAAATAAACCATGGCTCACAGCAGCCTTTAAATTCAAACTCAAAAAGACTACAGTTATATAAAGCGAGTCTGTTTTCCAGTCTCTGGAAGCTTATTCTTTTCCTTGTTTTGCTGTGGTTTCCAGGCAGTAGGGAACCCTGAAGTAAGGGTCAAACTTGCTGGCTTGCCTCTTGCTCAGTTCTACAGGGAGACACTAAGTACTTGGCTTTAGCCCAGAACTTGGCAGTTCCATGACTACGGTGAAAGCCCATTGAATAGCCTGTGAACCAAGGTCCATCGCATAAATACAAGATGTGGGAAAGAGCAAACAGAGGAGGAACGCCCAAGCTGTTTCTTCCGATCTACTGACCCGCAAGAGTGAGCCGTCATCACTGTGCTTTGGCAGAGACTCCGGGAATATGACAGGAAAAAGAAAAAAGGCCTGTCCTGACCAGAGAGTGTTGGCATGCCGAAGTTGTGGTGGGCTGAGATGAAGTCAGACATCCCCTGTGGTTGACTGGGAAACACATTTGACTTCCTTCATCAGCGCTGAAAGCTGAGAGGATCAGGAAAGTGTCAGTCACTATCAAGGGCTGAACAACTTGCACCGTTGATAGAGCTCTCTTCTGGGATTAGCGATAGTAACCCAGCAGGGCCCTTCGGACAGGCTGACTTCGCAAGCTATTTATTGTACAGGAGGCTGGCTCCCTGAGCAGCTGTTGGCAGCTGATGGGTTAAAGTTCTATTTTGATAGCTAGTTGGTTGTAAGTTTCCATTTCCCTGTGGTAAGCAGTAAACTCAGCTTTACTTTATCAAATACGATAGTATTTTTATCATGTTTACAGTGTATAACGTGCATTTCTGCCTGTCTCATGGTTAGCAATGTAAGACTTCACGTCTTTCTGGTAAAGCCAAGGAGTAGGCTCAGAAATGTACATTAGGCTGGGCAGTGGTGGCCTTTAATCCCAGCACTCGGGAAGGAAAAGCAAAAGGATCTCTGTGAGTTCAAGGCCACCCTGGGCTACACAAGACCAATACAGTCTAAAAGAGAATTAAAACCAGGCAGTGGTGGCTCACACTTTTAATCCCAGTACTTGGGAGTCACGTGCCTTTAATCCCAGCACTAGGAAGGTGGAGATGGGAATGGATTCAGCTGGGCAGAGAGAAGAATGTAAGGCGGAAAGAGACAAGAGCTCAGATGGGGTCTGAGGACAGTCTGAAGAAGCAGTCTGGAGATGCAGTCTGAGGAGTAGTAGAGACAGGATCGCCCCTTCAGCGTGAGCCTTGGTGGAGGTAAGAACTCTCTAGTGGCTGGTGGCTCTGCTTCTCTGATCGTCAGCATTAACCCCTAGAGCTGACTCCAGATTTTTATTATTAAGAACAGTTATAATTTGTGTTACAATCAATCATCAATAAACCAATAAAATAGTTCATAAAACATAGTAAAAATATCATAATGGAGTTCAATAACTTCTCTTTAAAACTTTGTGACTGTGTGTAGGTATATGGCTGTGTGTGCTGTGTGTGCACTGTGCAGTGTGTTTGTGCAGTGTTTGTATGGGCTTATACAAGGGGAGGCCAGAGGCTGATGGTGCACAATTTCCATCTTAATTTTTGTTACTGGGTTTCAGTGAACCTAGAGCTTGCTCTTTCAGCTAGACTGGCTGGTGGGCAAGCCCCTTTCTGTAGTCAGCCCCTGGGGTTACCCACGTGCACTGCCACCCTAGCTTTAAAGTGGGCACTGGGCACTAAACCCAGGTCCTTGTGCTTGCATGGCAAGCACTTTGCCCTGCGAGCTATCTCCCCCATAACATCAGTCCATACCCTGCCTCCTTCCATGCAGCTGGAGTCTTCAAGACATGCAAAGCTGGTTGTTCGAGATGCCCATGACCAAGAGTGTCCATTGCTAAAGGGTGGCTTCAGACCTTTATCCGTCCTGTTGTGTGCCGACTGTTTGGAAAGCTCCCTGAGTGCTGAGTTCACTGCAATTTTCTTCTCTTCACACAATCACTTCAAAGCAGGACGGGGAAGACCAGAAGATTGAAGGCACATAAAAGTATGGGAGCCAGCTGAGAAGCAAGAATCCCAGCACAAAATAACATTGGCTGCAAAGGCTGTCGGCAGAGTTACCATCTTTGTGTGTAGAGATACTAGGTTGCAACGGCCTAAGCTCAAGTTCTGAATGTGTAAGACCATGGGCCATGGGCAGAGCTTCGTTCCTTTCAGTCAGTCATTGCCTAAGAATCTCAAACCAAACATAACTTTGCCCATACTAAAGAGTCTTACCTTCCTGTAGCCCAGTGGGGTTGACTTTGAGCTAATCTACTGTAATCCTGTCATGTTTCACTGTGGAACAGCCCAGTGATAACAAAATTTTAACAAACTTTTAAACACAACTACTGTTAAAATGATGAGTGTAGCTTCCCTTGGGTACTCCTTACTGTCCTGTGGGTCCCTTTCTCTTAATCCTCATGCATAAGGCCATATTAAAAAGATATTCCATAAGATGCCCAACTCTGCTTTACCATACTGGCTAGTCCTGAATTCTTCTTAGTGTTAGTTTGACTTGAGTTGAGATTCCTAAAACTCTAGGGGAACTCCCCTAGCCTGCTGAGGCTAACAGTAGGGAACTGTGTCTCTTTTACCTGTGCCTCTGGGATAGTTTGACTGCAATTGGCCCTCATAGTCCCAAAGAGAGTGGTGCTATTAGGTGTGGCCTTGTTAAAGGAAGTATGTCACTGTGGGAAGAGGGCTGTGAGGTCTTATTTGCTCAAGCTTTGATCAGTGTGACATTCAGTATACTTCCTGTCATCTGCATATCAGCATGTAGCAGCTGTCTCTCCAGCACCACATCCGCCTGCACACTGCCATGTGCCACCATGATGATAATGGACTGAATCTCTGAACTGTAAGCGAGCCACCTCAATTAAATGTTTTCTTTGTAAGAGTTGCTGTGGTCACAGTGTCTCTCCATAGCAATAGAAACCCTAACTAAGACAACCCCCAAATGTTGACATTGTGACCTTCTAAAGTCACAATGTTGCTAAGACTTGGACCATGACTGTCCAGATCTGTCTGACAATGCAAAAGCCATAGTTGTCATCTTAAAGGGAATAAGAGATAATTTATTCTAGAACCTTTTGGAATGATCATGACCCAAGAATAGGATTTAGGTTATTCTAAATTCCATGTTCCAATGTGGAAGCAGGTTCATGAGGTTTTTTAATAGTTTTGCATGACAAAGAAAGTCATGAGTCAATGCAAGTTTAAAATCCATTTGCAGGTATAGCAAGATAGGCCCAAGATACTGTCTGATGACATTCTTAGTTTTGGGATTGGTGGATATGCAAAAGTTTTTATCTTTTAATATTAGTGACCTTGTAGAGGTGAGCAAGGAATGACTGGCTGTTCCTGAGGGTTAGGGCTAGCCCAGCATAAAGCCTCTGGTCCTGTAACATTACAATCTCTCCATGGTACTGAAATTCTAATCAGTCAGTCAGTCAGTCTCTGAGACATAGCTTCTGTTCAGGAGTTCACCAATGTCCTAGGTAAACTTTCAGCTGCACTTTTGTTAAATGAGACATTAACTGATTAGCCTGCCTTATGCAGAGAGGAACTTGAACTCATAGCTTCTCAGTTCCAAGCCCACCCACTGCTTACCTCATTTTTATGAATCCCAGGCTCCCTTGCCACTGTCTCCAGGCTTCCTTTGTCAAACCAGCCATCAAGTAGACTAGAAGAATCCTGGAGTGTGTTGAAACTTGAGTTTGCTTCGCAAAAGAGCCGATGAAGGTCAATTGCAAAAACTATCTGTTAAGAGATAATTAGTGAAATGAACTCATGATGGGAAAAACTTGGAGTGCAATAGCTTAGTGCCCCTTACTGAACCATCAGCAGCCAGTGGGCATAATAAACACGAAACCAAGATGACATGATGCATGTTTATATGGATGTTTAATATCTTACTTGGGGTAGACTTTATTACCCAGCAGCCTCTAACCTCCAAAAAGCTCATGGGACCTTTTTAAAAAATAAAAATAGTGTAAGTGAGCCCGTTAAAAACTCATTGAAGACTATTTCTCTTCAAGGGTACAGTTGCAGCAGAATGTAAGTTTATTTGCTATGACCAATTAATTCTGTCTTTCTTAAGCAGAATGTCTCATTGCCTCAAGCTACAAAGAGCCTTTTTTCTTTCTTCTTCCTAGAACAAAAAGCTATCTGCACAGCTTATGTTAATACAAACCACAGGTGGTAAATGATTGTTCTTCCCAATAAAGGCAGTTGGCTACACTTGGAGATGTTGAGATGCATTAGGGCTCTTGATTCCGGAGAAAAGAAAACACTAAAGCAAGAAATCAATTAGTCTTGAGCTATTTATGAACTAACGGGCACCCCATTGTCCCTTGGTGAACCTTGGGTTCTTGGGGTCAGCCACCAGTGTTTCACCTCCAGTCAAGCTCCACATCCCATCTCACCCTCCCTTCCTTCTCTCTGCTGTGATCCTGGAAGTAATGAACTCCCCTTGGAAGGAGGATCCTTTCCGTCAAAGTCAAACCAAAGTCCTTTGTACCCTTTCCAAGCAGGTCTTTGTTAGCTTTCAAAACGGGCACAAATGGCATAGCAAAGCTGAACTGGCCACCGGGTTGTCCCTGCGTCCCCAGCCCCTACCTATTATAGGGCCCTCCAGGCTGGTACACCCCACCCCTGAAAGCACCAGCCCTGGGGCTGGGCTGCTCTTCCCTATATAATTCAGACATTCTGCTGTAACTTTGTATTTTGGGCCTCTTGGCTGCTAGACCTCTCTCCCCTCTTACTTTCCTCTCTCTCTCTCTCTCTCTCTCTCTCTCTCTCTCTCTTTCTTTCTTTTTCATTTAGCCTTCTTTGTGACTGGAGCAGACCTCTTGAAGGCAGGTCCAATGGAAACTCCATTTTCCCAGATTCCGGCTGTCAGACAAAAGCCAGCGTTCTTCAGGAATGTGTGAAGCCTTTCTACCAAAGGAGCTGTTTCCCTTTTAAGTTTCAAAACCCGAGGTGGGGAGTCACTAGGATGCAGAGGGGAATGGCTGAGGTGCCTATTTAACATATCAAAGCAGCCTGGCCTTCGGGTTCTCCCAGCATCCCTCAGTCCCTACCTGTTACAGACCAGATTGGCAGACCCTACCCTCTACCCTAAAATTCTCCAGTGCAGGGGCTGGGCTGTCCTTCCCCAAGAGAGTCTTTCCTACATAATTCAGGCATTTTGTTTGGTTACGAGCCTCAAAGTCCCTTTGGCCTCCTGGCTCCTGCACCTGGTTCTCTTCTTTCCTCTCTCTCTTCCCTTCCCCTCTCTCCGCATGCCCCACTCAGTCCGGTCATGTCCATTCTGGATTCTGCCAGAGGTTCCCTGCCTCTGACTAGGCTGCTTTAGTTTCTTTACTGCATCCACCTTCATCTCTAAATGTGAGCAGTGGTCAGTGGGGTAGTTTTCACTGCAGGCAAGAGGGCTTCAGCTTGACTGCTTTGAGTACTTCTAGCTGCTCTAGGATGTAGGGGCTCTCTCTGATTATTTATAACTGACCTAAGAAGAGTTAGGGTTTCTGAATGCTGGCAAAAGGGAGCCTCTGGATTGGCTAGTCTGTATAAGACAGGCACACTACCTGAGAATGTTCCTGCCTTTGGGGATTGGCTAGCACCAGAGGGCCAATCGTTCTAGGGTCAGTGAGCCAGATATCCAAGTACCAGAATACCAAAAATAAAATTCCTTACAAGGGCAGCAAAAGTGTGGCCGCTGGACTATTTGCTCTGGCTATTGTGAGCTGCCCCTGTGGGAGGAAAGCTGGTCAGTAAATGGAGGGGCTTTCTCTCTCTCTCTCTCTCTCTCTCTCTCTCTCTCTCTCTCTCTCTCTAAATATATATTGTAAGCCCCAGTATCTGGCCTTCATCTTTGGAGGCCCCGTCTCTGTGCCCGCCAAGTCTTGAGCCCTCCCCTGAGGAGGGTCAAGATGAGCCCACTGAAATCTTAACCATGCCCTCAGTCTATTTAAACTGCTTCCCTGGAAAGTTTCCTCATGGTCTCTTTTCCTTCCCTGTGGTGGTCACGTTAGCAGCCTCCCAGTTCCCACCCGAGAACCCAGGAATCCCATTAAACCTGGATATTTTATAATTTGGCTTGTTGTGGTTTGGCTTGATTGGGATTTTTACATCGGCAGAGGGCTAGTGTTAGGAAAAATTTCTAACACACACACACACACACACACACACATATAATTTTATGTGCATTGATGTTTTGACTGCATGTATGTCTGTGTGAGGATGTCAGATCCCCTGGAACTGGAGTTACAGACAATTGTGAACAACCATGTGGATGCTGAGAATTGAACCTGGGTCCTCTGTAAGAACAGTCAGAGCTCTTAATGAAAGGATAAAAATAAAGGCACCGTGGATCCTACCCAGGCATGCCACTAAGCAAACACACTACCTGAAACAGAGGGGAGAGGAAGAGGTGAAAGAGTGAAAGGCCGTGTTGGAATGGGGACGTAAGAGAGACACAGACAGACAGACAGAACAGGGAAGAGACAAGAGGAAGAAGAGAGGCAAAAGGAGAGCAAGAGGCAAGAGAATGAGCTGTGCCTGGCAGGCATTTTTAAGGGGTGTACATGCCGCATAGCTGACGGTGGGATGGCACCCGGCGACAGGTGACCCGTAACTTACATGCTTTGGTGGCAGAGGCGGGCTGCTGCACAGAGGAAGCTGACTCCTAACCACTGAGCCATCTCTGCAGTCCTCGGGGCCCTTACTCTTACACCTAACTCTGCTGCACAGAGGAAACTGACTCCTAACCACTGAACCATCTCTGCAGCCCTCGGGGCCCTTACTCTTACATCTAACTCTGACTCTGTTGCTCTTTGGCCCATATCCTGGAATATAGGTATTACTGATCAGATCACCTGTAAAAGCAGTGAGAAATGTCTCACAAATAAGATGTCAAAATGCCTGATGAACCACGTATATCTTAAATCCAATCTCCTTGTGACCGGCATATAAGAAAGGATCCCTTGGATAGATATTTTTTATCACTTCTATCACCTCCTTCTCCACCGCTGACAGTGTTCCTAATGCCTCTCCTCTTCAATTCTTTAGATAAGAAGTACGCATACCAGCACATACTTGGCCTGGTATTTAAACTCAGTTGCAGAATAAGTACACTTAAAGCCCTGAATCACACACGCAGAACCGCTGAGGCACTAGTGTGATTCACACACGCAGAGCCGCTGAGACACTAGTGTGATTCACACACACAGAACCGCTGAGGCACTAGTGTGATTCACACACGCAGAGCCGCAGAGGCACTAGTGTGATTCACACACGCAGAGCCGCTGAGGCACTAGTGTAATTCACACACGCAGAACCGCTGAGACACTAGTGTGATTCACACACGCAGAACCGCGGAGACACTAGTGTGATTCACACACGCAGAACCGCGGAGGCACTAGTGTGAATTACACACACAGAACCGCGGAGACACTAGTGTGATTCACACACACAGAACCGCTGAGGCACTAGTGTGATTCACACACGCAGAGCCGCTGAGGCACTAGTGTGATTCACACACGCAGAGCCGCTGAGGCACTAGTGTGAATTACACACGCAGAGCCGCTGAGGCACTAGTGTGATTCACACACGCAGAACCGCTGAGGCACTAGTGTGATTCACACACGCAGAGCCGCTGAGGCACTAGTGTGATTCACACACGCAGAGCCGCTGAGGCACTAGTGTGATTCACACACGCAGAGCCGCTGAGGCACTAGTGTGAATTACACACGCAGAGCCGCGGAGGCACTAGTGTGATTCACACACGCAGAACCGCTGAGGCACTAGCGTGATTCACACACGCAGAGCCGCTGAGGCACTAGTGTGATTCACACACGCAGAGCCACTGAGGCACTAGTGTGAATTACACACGCAGAGCCACTGAGGCACTAGTGTGATTCACACACGCAGAACCGCTGAGACACTAGTGTGATTCACACACGCAGAACCGCGGAGGCACTAGTGTGAAACCGCTGAGGGACTAGTGTGATTCACACACGCAGAACCGCTGAGACACTAGTGTGATTCACACGCAGAACCGCGGAGACACTAGTGTGATTCACACACACAGAACCGCTGAGGCACTAGTGTGATTCACACACGCAGAACCGCTGAGGCACTAGTGTGATTCACACACGCAGAACCGCTGAGGCACTAGTGTGATTCACACACGCAGAGCCGCTGAGGCACTAGTGTGATTCACACACGCAGAGCCGCTGAGGCACTAGTGTGATTCACACACGCAGAGCCGCTGAGGCACTAGTGTGAATCACACACGCAGAACCGCGGAGACACTAGTGTGATTCACACACACAGAGCCGCTGAGACAGTAGTGTGATTCACACACGCAGAGCCGCTGAGGCACTAGTGTGAATCACACACGCCGAGCCGCTGAGGCACTAGTGTGATTCACACACGCAGAACCGCTGAGGCACTAGTGTGATTCACACACGCCAAGCCGCTGAGGCACTAGTATACACAGCACACACAGAACCGCTGAGGCACTAGTGTGAATCACACGCAGAACCGCTGAGGCACTAGCGTGATTCACACACGCAGAGCCGCTGAGACACTAGTGTGAATCACACACGCAGAGCCGCTGAGGCACTAGTGTGATTCACACACGCAGAACCGCTGAGGCACTAGTGTGAATCACACACGCAGAACCGCTGAGGCACTAGCGTGATTCACACACGCAGAACCGCTGAGGCACTAGTGTGAATTACACACACAGAGCCGCTGAGGCACTAGTGTGATTCACACACGCAGAACCGCTGAGGCACTAGTTTGATTCACACACGCAGAACCGCTGAGGCACTAGTGTGATTCACACACGCCAAGCCGCTGAGGCACTAGTATACACAGCACATGCAGACCGCTGAGGCCCTAGTGTGCATTGCACACGCAGAACAGCCAAGGCATCAGCGTGCATGCTTCTAATCTTGCACTTGACACTTCTTCAACTGTGCTCGTCTGTTTGGTCTGTGAACTTGCTGACTTTGCTTTGTTCCTACTTGTCCTAAAGTTCTTTTCTGTGGGGGAAGTGCAGGTCTGGCTGCCTTCAGTGGAAAACAGCTCACAGCAGTCAATTTGCTAGATTCCAGCATGTTCATCTCTCTCTCACACACACACATGCTTGCACACACGTGCGCACGTGTGCACGCAGATCCTGGAGAACTCAGGAAAGTAGCTACAGTGTTTCTTCCTATCAAGACAGTCAGAGCCACTGAGCAGATAAGCAGAAGAGAGTGCCAGTGACGTGGCCAAGCATTTGATCTCCATGCCGGGGACAACGGTGAGACCAAAGCTCATTAGTGTAAATGGACTGAATGAATTTAAAACTATTTTTTTATCAAATTTATTTATTTATTAAAGATTTCTGTCTCTTCCCCGCCACCGCCTCCCATTTCCCTCCCCCTCCCCCAATCAAGTCCCCCTCCCTCCTCAGGCCGAAGAGCAATCAGGGTTCCCTGCCCTGTGGGAAGTCCAAGGAACCCCCACCTCCATCCAGGTCTAGTAAGGTGAGCATCCAAACTGCCTAGGCTATTTCAAAAATGCTATGGAACTCTCACTATTCTGATAAGATAAAAGCAAAAGGAAATAGATGAATATTTAACAAGCTTAAAGTCTATTGGCCTGGATAGGACATCTGTACAAGAACCTTGCAATAATTTTTCTTCCAGTAATTATTCAGAGACTGTACATTTTCTGAGAATTATGGTTTTTTTTTTCTTTTTCCTTTTGGCAGCCAAATAGCCCCATAGACATGCCTGGGCAAATACTGGGGCATTTTAAATATCCAATATCTCTCTATCTCTCTCTTTGCCTATCATGCTGTTCTGTTTTTCTTTTGTTGTTTGTTTGTTTATTAGACAAAGTCCTATTCTGTGTACCAGGCTGGCCTTGATGCAAGGCACTTTTTTTTTTTACCCCAACCTCCCAAATGCCAGGATTACAGTCATGAGCCACTTTCCCCAGCTTGTCTCTTAACCCAGTTCTCACTTTTTTCCCCCAAACAGTGTCTCAGCAACGCTTCCTGAGTGCCGTGCTCCAGGGCTGGTTTCCTGATGAATGACACTGCATTACTGAGTGACCACATGTGCTGTCAGCACAGAGGTCACCACAGGGGCTAAGCCACAGACTTAGTTCTCAAGATGCTCCAGGGCTTGGGAAGAATGACTCTTAGTGTTTTCTGGTTATAGTTTTTTTATTATCCCTGTGGGTGGTCCATGGGTTGCAGATTAAGAATCTTAGTCTAATGGAAAAGGTAGACAAATCACACCAGAAGGTATTTGCTCCAACAACTAAAGTGTTGACAGTAGAGGTTCTGCGGAGCTGGCTGTACATCAGGAGATCCCAGTCCTGAGGAATGGTCTCCCACAAAAACCCAGCAAGGGTGCCCTTAGCTCTAACACTCCCTCAAAGCCAGGAGGCCCTCCCCTGTGCTGAGAATGGGTGAACAGCAACCAGAGTTACAGGAACCACACAGAGTCAAATTCAAAAGAAGATACAGGGCCAGGTCTTGCATTTAAAGAAAACTGTGGGAAGATTGGGGAAGTAGTTCCAGTCTCCCTATTTCAAGACGGACAGGGAGCTAGGAAGCTCCGGGTTTGGTCTGCATTAGAAAACGCAATTAGTGTGTGTTTGGTGTTCATGGGGGATAAGTCGGCTACATGTAACGGTAAAATGTCTAGAACAATTCTTTCAATAAAGGAAAATGTGTCAACAGGAAGTTTTAACTTCCCTCAGACATGGTGAGCATAGAAAACAGCAAAGACCAGAGCTGGGGTGGGGGTGATGGGCAGAATTGAAAACAGGAATAATAACTCCATCAAAATATTCACTGAGCAATTATTATACTTCATGTTATTTACTTTCCATTACTGGCTTTAAGAAGCAGCACTTGGGCCAGGTGGTGGTGGCGCACGCCTTTAATCCCAGCACTCAGGAAGCAGAGGCAGACGGATCTCTGTGAGTTCGAGACCAGCCTGGTCTACAAAGTATGTTTCCAGGACAGCCAGGGTTACACAGAGAATCTCTGTCATAAAAAATAAAAAATAAATTAACAAACAAAAAAGCAATGGTTGCTCTTTTTTTATAGATGGGAAAGTTAAGTTTTAAAAGCCTAAAAGGTAAAATGAATGCCCTCAAGAAGTTTTATTCAGGCCATTGCAGAATAAATTGGAGACCATCTGAGGAAGAGAAGGGGGCTCCAGCTTTTACAGAATCAGAGGAAGAAAGGACTAACCCAGACAGGAGTTCTAAGGCACAGAGACATGTCTTATGAAGAAACAGGGGAGGACAGAGCAGCCTTTTACTGGTTTCAAGAATACAAAGGGGCGGCAGAATTTCCTAACTTGTCACTCTCTCAGTTCAGTATCATCACAAGGTTGAGTAGCCTGTCGGAGGTTAATCAGCCAAGTAGTGGCCCAGCTGGATTCGGACCCAGAGTGGCTGGTGCAGTCCATTTGAGAACTGTAGTCTGAGCAGTCAGAGATATTCCTTAGCCAGAAAAACCAGCAAAGGAAGATGCCAAGAGCAAGCGCCAACCAAAATTACCCTGGACTCCCGATGTAATCACAGGACTTCCAATTAAATGGCTCCAGAACCAGAATTAGGAGAATCTAGTGACCCAGGAAGGATCCTTGTTCTGGGCTGAGAGAATAGTTTTCCCAGGCCCTTATAGGCAAGGGGAACTTCTGGGAGCTGGAGTATCTGGCTGTGCTTTTCTTGGAAGCCCCAAATGCCCCTGTGGGCTTGGATAAGCAGACAAATCTGCAGGAACCCTGGGAGAGGTCTGCTCCCTGTCTGAGCCTTTGGCTGGTCTGCACCACTAAGTAGCTCGACTACTTCATGTTAATTAGCTATCACTCTCGTGGACTCATTAAGCAAGTTCAAGGACCTTCACTGCTTTGTGGACTGAAGGGTAAAATGAAAATGACTTTCTACACTTGAGTGGCTTAATAATTAAAAGGCAAAAGGTTCTGTGTTTTGTAATGTAGGAGGCCTCAGATAAACTTTGCCAGGGTTTCTAATACCAATCTCTTTTGAGGGAGGGAGTTGCCTTAATATGTTGCCAAGACTGACCTCCCAACTAAGTCTTTTGAATACTGGGATTGAAAAATGTGCATCACCATGCCCTGCATGAATAGTCTCTTATTCAATAAATCTGAGTATCCACAATGCCCTAGCATTGATGTGAACTGTTTGGTGGTCAAAGCAGACAGCCATCCTTCCTCTTTGGAAGCGTACAGCATAGTGGATCAGGGAGGTAAAAAGCAACAAATAAGTAAATTATGCAGAATAAGAGAACATAGAATGCACGTTGGCAGAAAATAAAGCAAGGGATGAGAGCTTGGGAGTGATGTCAGCTAGCTTCCCAATTCTGTAAATGCCACCCGTGATAAGCCCACTTCAGAGGAGGAATGTTGGCGGAGGCCACTCATTTGTTTTTACTTGCTCAGACCTGAAATAATCACTCAGAAACTATATTATCTGCAATACTATTTGGCCAATAACTTGAGCGTATTTCTAGCTAGCTCTTACTTAATCTTAAATTAACCCATTTCTATTAATCTGTGTATGGCCACGTGGCTGTAGCTTACCTGGTAAAGGTCTGTCCAGTGTCTGCCTCCTGCAGGTCTACATGGCTTCTTCTCTGACTCTGCCTACTTTCTCTCTATATCTCTTTCAGCCTTACTTTACTCTATTAAGCCATCGGCCAAAAGCAGCTTCTTTATTAACCAACAGCAATAAAACATATTCACAGCATACACCACCTCCCCTTTTCTGTCTAAATAAAAAAGAAGGTTTTAACTTTAACATAGCAAGATTACATATAACAAAACAGATATCAAGCAAGAATTATAGTTACAATATTTATATCTACTTTATCTTTTATCATAACTAAGAAAAACTGTAATTATAACTATCTATTCTTTGACTCCATCAAAGATTCCAGAAGAATATAATATTGCTTAAGTAAACAGGAAGTACATTGTAAGCAACTTCCAAATTCTAGAATTGACAGAGACATCTCACTGCCTGGACAGTCACCCAAAGTTCTTCTGTACCATTGGGGCATCCAGTCTTTAGCCTACAGGCCCATAGTATCCGGCAGACTTTCCATGAAGCAGTAAATTTGAAGATCTGTTTTGCCTGGTAATGGCAAAGTCCCTCAGTTGCTTTCTTCTATGTCCTGCAGAATGTCTGGCAGACTGTTTTATGAAGCAGGAACCCCCAAAGGACCATCTCACCTTTTTTAGGTAGCTTCAGTAGTCATTTTTTTATGGGTCCTGCAAATCAGTCAAGCAGTTTAGGCAAATGGCCAAAAAACTCCATAAGGAGCCTCTTTGATGCCCATCATCATTTTGAAGTAGATCTGTGCTACCAGGAGTAGATGAATCTCATTGTGTTGAAAAGTTCTAAGTTCTTAAAACATTTTAAATGCCATATTCTGTTGGGCTCCGAAAGTGTCGAAGATCATCCATCCAACTGAAATACATCTCTGTACATCTAGAAAACCCAACCAACATGACTAGAAGCCCAAGTAGAGATGACTACCCATTAACCTGTATTTAAAGAAGAACTTTGGGTGACTGTCCAGGCAGCAAGAAGTCTCTGTAAATTCTAGAATTTTGGAAGTTGCTTACAATGTACTTCCTGTTTACTTAGGTAATATTATATCTTTCTGGGATCTTTGATGGAGCTAAATAATAGTTATAATTATAGTTTTCCTTAGTTATGATAAAAGATTAAGTGGATATAAATATTGTAACTGTAATTCTTGCTTGATACCTGTTTTGTTTTATGTAATCTCGCTATGTTAAAATTAAAACCTTCCTTTTTATTTAGACAGAAAAAGGGAGGTGATGTAGGATTCCCTTCTGTATGCTGTAAAATACCATTGGTCAACAAAGAAGCTGCTTTGGGCCTATGGCAGGGCAGAATAGAGGCTAGGCAGGAAAACTAAACTAAATGCTGGGAGAAAGAAGACGGAGTCAGTGGGACGCCATGTAGCTGCCGTAGGAGACAGATGCACCAGAACCTTGCCAGTAAACCACGAGCCTTGTGGTAAAATATAAAATAATGAACATGGGCTAATTTAGGATATAAGAGTTGGCCAAAAATGCTCTAGAGTCATTAGCCAGGCAGTGATTTATTTAATACATTTTCTGTGTAGTTATTTCAAATCTGGGCAGCTGGGAATGAATGAGCAGCCTCCCCCAAAAAAGGAAGAATTTGCTTTGGTTTATGACTTCATAGTTTTCAGTCCACGGTCACTCAGCCCCATCCCTTTGGGCCTGTGCTGGCACAGTTCACCATGGTGGGAGACCATGGCTGAAGAGGCCTTTTCACCTCAGTGCAGCAGAGAAACAAAGGGAAAGAGGAAGGGCAAGGTTCTTAATATATCTCTCTCCAGGTCATGTCTTCAGACATGGTACCACTCCCAAGTTGGTACCACACCTTTAATGTGTGAACCTTTGGAGGACACTTAAGGACCAAAGTATATTAGAACTATAGGCTAGCTGGTACCTTTTATTCATGTGTTTATTTAAATTAAAATTGTATACATTAAATAACTTTATTTATTTTAATTAAACTATTTAAATTGTTTGTGAGATAGGGCCATGCTATATAGCCAAGGCTGGCCTAGAATTTATTATCCTCTTGGCTCAATCTCACAAGTACCTGAATTACAGGCATAGACCACCATGCCCAAGAAATCTTAAATTATTTTAATTGATATGTAAAGACATACAAATTGTGCATATTAACAGGGTTCCATAAACTATTTCCATATGTGGATACATTATACAAGGTTTAAATCAGGTTAAACATATCTATATCCTCAAGAATTTATCATTTATTTATGGTGGAAGCATTCGAAATCTTGCTCCCTAATTTTTAAAAATAGGCAGTACCTTATTGTTGCCTGTAAACACGCGACCGTGCAATAGCACACCAGGACCTCTTACTCCAAACTCTAACTTTGTAACCACTGGCCAGTCTTTATGGAGGTGCAGGTTAAATAGTGAAGTCAATATGGAGTTGCTATGCGAACAGAATTTTGAACAGGAAAGAGCAAGCTTTGACTATATCTGTGGTAAGGTGTTGCAGAGGGTAGAAGGACCGGCACAAAGGCCCTGGGGTGTAAATCTGCCTGGCATGTTCAGGAATCCCAGAAAGGTCTGGAACGGGTAAGGATGGGGGGCACAATGGCAGCGGTTGGAGATGCCGTGGTGTGTGTGTGTGGGGGGGGGGGGTCGGGATGCTGTTGTAAGGACTTGGGAGAGAACAAGGACTATAGCCTGGATCCGTGCATTACCAGAGCCATAGTCTTCTCAGCCCACCTCTAGGGGAGGAGGCTTGGTACTGTGCCAGTCACAGGAAACCCAAGCCATGAACCAGGAATACAAATGGCAAGGTCCAACTGTCATTTCAGGACACGGTCAGAACAGCTGGGCCAGACAAAAGACACCAGCTGGATGGAGAAATGAAGGAAGCCGGCAGGGAGGGCCAGAGAAGTTAACGACGTGATCCAACAGCCTCTGCGAGGCTTTCACCGAACGCTCACCCCGAGACCTTCATACTCTCTGTGGCCTTGTGTGAATACCAGCCTGTCCTGCCTGCCTGACAGTCTATCTGTCTGTCTTCCCTCAGAAGTTCAGCGCCTTGAAGTTAGGGTCCATCTTATTTACTTTTCCATGTGTCAACTCAACTCCCTGAAAGATTAATGCACAGTTAGTAACCCTTCACATTTGTTGAACACTCATCGCATGCCGGGTACTGTTTATGTAATTTAAACGCATGAACTCATTTCCTTCTCTGAGCACCTCTATAAAATATAGATCATCACTGCCCCCACAATGAGTAAGCTGAGGTTTGGAACAGTTAATAACGTGCCCAAGGTTGCCTGGTATGTTATGATGTCACAATTTTTACCTAGGCAGCTGAGATTCAGAGGCTGTGTGATAAATAAGGGAACGGATCCAAGTGTGAGGGCACATGCCTGTAACTGTGGTAGTCAGAAGGCTGAGACAGGGGGATCAGGATTATGAAGGCAGCCTAGGATCCCTAGTAGGTTTCAGGCCAGCCTGGAATACATAACAAGACCCTGATTCCAACAAGAGCGATATCAACAAAAGGGAGAAACATGCAGGACCTGTACTTCAAAACTTGAATTAGTGTTCTCAGAAGGGATCAAGGATAAAGACAACTTTAAATTTATGTTTAGTTCTTAGTAATTTGATAGCATTGATGGATAAAAGCCCAAGGAGTGGAAAACACCTGCTTGTGGTTGGAAAGAGGATTCACAGGTGCATAGAACTCACAGCCCCCTCTTTCCCTCCCTGGCTCACTGGGCAGGTCACACCCAGATCCTGGAACTGCCAGGCTCAATGGCCCTTGCTGGGGGCGGGGTGGGAGGGAGGTTGCACCAGGAAGGAGTATCAAGGAAAATGGATTTTCTTTACCACTTTTGCATTTTGAAGTACAGTTGGCCTCTACAGGTACAGCCCGATTTAAGTGTCAGAACCCGGTGGGTTTTGAGAGAACAGGTTAAATTCCGAGGTGTGTCTTGGAAGAATGAACAGGAGGCCGGTCAAAGGTCAGATGCCTCTACAGGTGCTAAAGAGCTTGCGTTCCTAGGCAGCAGTGTTGCAGGAGCAACTCAATAGACAAGGCTGGGGCAGAGTACTCAGGAAGCAGAAGCTTTCATATTCTCGTTGGTTCAGAATTGCTGTTTTGTGAGTAAAACCTAACCCCAAGCCCAGTGTGGTGCCTCAGGCTGGGACTAGCACTTGGGAGACTGAGGCAAGAGGTTTGAAAGTGTGGCTGTCTTGGCTGTATAGTAAGACTGCATCTCAGAACACTACAAAACAAAGCTCCTTTAACTCCCAGCGGCAAGACTTGTTTGTGGCTGTGGCTGTATCTTTGGGAGCCATGGAATGCTCCTATCCCGTTTCCTCTCCAGTCACTGCCATCTTCCCTACAGAGCAGGTGGCCTCACTTCTGGTTCCTTGAGCTGCTGAATGAGCTCCTGTGTGTCCACCTGAGTCCTGGCAGTACAGACTCTTCCGTTCTTGGGGATGAAGATGTGAGCTGCCTCCAGGATCATGATGTACAAATACATAGACTGTGAATGATCACAGCATCCAAGAGCTCTAGGAAGGGTCAACCTCTGCAAACCAGCACACCAGCCCCAGAGAGGAGCAGAAATACCAACCACGGGAGCCAAGAACCCATCTCCTTGGCTCAGTTACTCATGAACAATAATGAGTGTGTTTATTCCTTTCTACCTTCCCACTGTCTTAGCGAGGGTTTCTGTTGCTGTGAAGAGACACTGTGACTACAGCAACTCTTGTAAGGAAAATGTTTCATTGTGGTGGCTCGCTTATAGTTTCAGGGGTCCAATTCATTATCACGGTGGGACATGGCGGTGTGCAGGCAAACATGGTGCTAGCTACATCATGTAGAAGGCAACAGGAACCGGACTGAGACATTGAGCAAAACTCAAGCAAAGTGACCTCAAGGTCTGTCCCCATAGGGGCACACTTGCTTCAGCAAAGCCACACCTCCCAATACTGCCACTCCCTGGGATCTTATGGGGGCCAGTTACATTCAAACGGCCACACCCTTCTTCACTCATGACATCTCCTTCCCCTGAGCCTTTTTCGGGCCAGGCTGCCTAAAATTTCCCCCTCTGTCCATATATGTTGTCTATGGACCCTCCTCAGTCTAGAAGAGTACTATGAATGTGTACAGATGTCTGTGGAGAAGAAGCTTAATCCTCAAATTTATATGTAAAGGTATTTAGAAGTGGGGCCTCTGGGAGGTAACCAAGATTAGATGAGGCCATGAAGTTGGGGGTCACTTTGATGATATCTGTGGCTTTAGAAGAAGAGGAGAGGAGACCTGAGCTAGCAAATTCGCTTTGGCTTCCTAAGTGATGTCCTTCATCAGGTTGTGATGAGGCCAGAAGGCCCTTGTCAGGTTCAGAGCAGAAGCCGGCACCGTGCTCTGTGCTGTCCCAGCCTGCAGAACTGTGAGGCAAGTCGGTGCCTGTGTGGCTCTTGTTTTGTTTTCAGGCAGGATTTTTCTGTATAGTACCCTGGCTGTTCTGGAACTCACTATGTAGACCAAGCGGGCCTCTAACTCACAGAGATCTGCCTTCCTCTACCTCCTGAGTGCTGGGACTAAAGATGTACGCCACCACACCCAGATCTTATAAATTACCAGTCTTAGTAATTTTTTAATAGTAACAGGAAACTGACCAAGACACAGAATGTATATTTTACTAATTTACATAATGTATGATCTGCAGATTCCCTAGCACACAAGCTTCCTGAAGGCAGAAGTCTTTGTCTACTGTAGCATGTGGGTTAGAGTAACAAAATATGTTTGAAAATTTATTTTTATTAATATGTTTAGGCTTTGGTAGGTATACAGAGGTTCTGAAATTTAAGTTTAACTAGATGAAACACCATCCAGTTATGAGAAAAAGACCCACGACGCAAATAACAAAAGAGAGATGAGTGAAAGACTAAATAAATAAGCAAAACACAGGAACCCAATAGCCTATG
This sequence comes from Microtus oregoni, assembly GCF_018167655.1. NCBI lineage: Eukaryota > Metazoa > Chordata > Mammalia > Rodentia > Cricetidae > Microtus > Microtus oregoni. Next base: position 22,711,152 of record NW_024543071.1, read on the forward strand.
TCAAGTCAGTTAACCACCTAACAAACTTGATAGTTTTACTCAAACTTGTGTTCCAAAAAAAATGCTTATTTCATTTTACTTTCGTGTGTGTCACTTGTAGGTATCCATGGAGGCCAGAAGAGGGAGCCAGATCCCTTGAACTAAAGTTACAAGTGATTGTGATGGGCCTGCTGTGGGTACAGGGACCCAAACTGAGATCCTCTGGAAGAGCAGCAAGCAGTCATTCCAGGTCCCTTATCATACTCTTGGGCATTTCTTTAAATGGTGTACATAATTCAGCTGCCTCCTTTTTCATACCAAGTCATAACCATGCACACATAGATTTTAGAAGGATAAAGAATTCACAAGTTCCCCCCAACCCTACCCCCTGGATTGAAAACCTTTTTTGGTTTGCTGGTGTGAGGCAGCAACTGACCACTAAGATTTTGAATATCGCTATCTTCATATTGGAAGCTACTGGGTATGCTTCATTTCACTGGCATGTGGAACGTTTTACAATTTTGCTTCTAGTTCTCTTTTTTGTTAATTAACTCTGAGTTTCTAGTGGCTAATGCAAATTAGTTTCTTCCCACCCAACTTAGAATTCTCTATCAATGTATAGATTATGGGAGGCTTTGCTTGCACCTTTTTGCTGTTTTGCTTTGAGACAAGGTCTTATTATGTAGCCCTAGGTGGCTTTCAAATTCCCTGTGTGAACAAGGAATTTCAAACTGTCCTCAAAAAGGGATCCACTTGCCTCTGTCTTCCAGGTGCTGGAATGGCAGGTTTTTAAAAGTTGATTTTTATTTATTAGAATGACTCACCTAAATTTGCTCTTTCTGATATAGCATAAAATTGAAACAGTTCGTTCACCCTTTTCAGTGTTCTAAGGTTCTTTGTGTTGAAGGGTTTTAAGAAACAAGCATCAGGCGTTTCTCACTTCCGGGTTTATGTTGGACAGAAACCCCCTTGCTGTTTACTGTCTGTGTCAAATCAGAGGGCTCACACAGCCTGATTGACTTGTGCAGTCAGAGGTCTTTCAAACGTACTTCAGGATCTTGAAATATTTTGGAGAGTGGAGCAGGAATCCCATCAGAGGAGTTATGTTTATGTGCACCTGTAGATTCTATTATTCTAGAATGTTCGACCCCACAGTGCAAGGGCTGTCGCTAATTCAAACCCATTTCCTCCCAGGGTTTTTCTCTGCTCCTGGCCCACCTTAGCCCACCCCTTCAGTCTGTGATTTCATAGCTCTGCATTCTCACAACACTCCCAGAAGAGAGGAGGATCATCCAAGGGCAATTCAGAGCAAAGGGGAGAGATGATGGACCTGTGCCTCCTACTTTCTTTGGTGACTTCAGATGAATCTAGTCTTTGGTTCAAGGCGCTGTTCTGTGTGGAAGATTTTCAGCCTTCTCATGGCAGACCTTAGAGAGAAGGAGGGGGCACTACCTCAATGCAGGTCTCTGGGACTCTCATTTAGAAACTCCAGAAGTCTACATCCATAACAAGCACCCTCAGGTACATGGGGATGCTAAGGTGCTGTTGATCTGTGGGAATTTTGAGAGATGCTTATGTGGTGAGCGCCCATCCTTTCTTAGAACAAGCTCTCTTTTAAAAACCTAAACTCTTCATTTATCCAACAAACATTTACTTAAGCCAAGCACCTCATGAGGAATATGGATCGGAGCCACAAAAACAACTGGCCACGATTATACTGAAACTGCATACTGTTATCTGAAATTGTCATTTAAATGGACATTCTTTATGGTTGCCGGCAACCGCAAGTGACGGCACAGGTCGGGAGACACGGCAGGTGTGGCTTCTGTCGGAGCTGAGCCACAGGATGTTTCTTAGGAGGCACTCTTGACACGTTCACGTGTGGAAAAGAGGACAATGAAGTTGGTTCCAGCGCCAGACCCAGACCATCACAGGCGCCAGCCAGAAGGAACCAAGGATTAGGACTTTGTTTTCAGCTCCCATCTATCACTGGGCGCAGGGGCAGGTCTTCCAGAGAAGCAGCCCTCTGCAGCTGCGGCCCACTATGGCACCGGCTGAAGGGACTCTGCTGTTGGCGTTCCCAGCAGCCGGGGTGAGTCCTTCTTAGAAAGGGAACTATCTTCCTTGAAGGCAGCGCATCTCTGTGCGTGCACCAACTCTGAGATCTAGAAATGAAAACAGTGTGGGTTCTAGGCATTAAAAATGCATGCCATCTTATTTTCCGCTTGAGAAAGCACGATGAATACCTGGATATGGTGGTTATAGTGATTTGGCAGGAAGCCTCTTGCCTACAGAGATGTATTACCGCGGGCTCTCCTGAGGTATTTACATCGCGGTGTTTTTGTAGATCGCAACGTTCTCACTCCCATAACCCAGAAAAAAAAAATTCTGAGAACAAATGACTTACAGGGAAGCCACCAGAGTTGAAAAACAAACAAAACAAAACAAACAACATGCCGAAGAGAAGCGAGGCTTTCTAGCTGGTTATTGGGGCGACAGACACCTTCAAGTCTCCCTAAGGTGCGACCAGGACAGTTTATCAGTTTATCTAAAACTGTCTCAGGATTACCTTGTCTCCCATTCCTGCTCATCCATCCATCCATCCATCCATCCATCCAACAAATGCCAATTGACAGAGGATACTCTCTCTTACTCTCCACACAACAGGATTCTGAGAAACCTCTGCTGTATAATTTAAGTGAAGACAAAAAGGCCATTAATATTTTCATTTTTAAAAATCTTGCCAAGCCTCATTTGCTTTTCTCTGAGATGGGCATTCCAACTTCTCTTTCATCTACATCAATAATTTATTTAAAAAAAATGAATTACTGGTTCCCATAGCAACTGCAAAGGTTAGCAGCTGAGCTAGGCCAGCAAGGTCTTCTGAAACTGTTTATCACAGAATCACCAAATGTTCTAAGGGGAGGAATCTGCTTAAAGCATTTAAAAGCCAAACACTGTGGGAAAATGTGAGAGAATAAACACACACACACACACACACACACACACACACATTTCTGAGGCCACATTGTTGAGTTCGCTGATTATCACAGTGTAGGAAGAAGGGGCAAGAGTCCCAAATTGAGAGCTCACATCTTAAACTGAAAGCAGAAAGGAGAGAAAGAGAATTGGGATTGGGCTCATTATTTTGAAACTTCAAATACTGTCCCCATTCTTCATTTATGTCCCCATACTTCCTTTAGCAAAACCACCCCACCCAAACAGTGCTGCCAGCTGGGCACACAGTATTCAAATATCTGAGCCTATTTGGAACATCCTCCATTAAACCACCACACTAAGCATCATCTTGGTGTCCAAAGAGTGAGGATGAAGTCAGTCTAATGTCCTGAACCTTGAGCGGGCAACCCTGTGGATTACATTGCTCAGGATCAAACTTTATATGTATTAGATTTTAGAGACAGAGGTTCTCTGTGTGCCTTGGCTGTCCTGGAACTCCCCACGTTTATATTTTATTTTTATTTTTAAATTATGTGTATGTGTTTGTGGAGGGGGATGCACATGAATGCAATGCCTACAGAAGCCAGATGAGGGCAGTGGATCTCCAGTCCCCAATAGCAAACTAACAAGCTACTCCATAAACCCAATACTTGTTTCTGCCAATTCTGCAGCACATATTAGAGATTATTTATGCAAAAGAGTGAAAATAAGATGTTAACTTTCTTAAAAATTAGCTGGAGCCTGTAATTCTATAGCTCCATTATGAAGTTGAGTTTTCTTCCCATAAGCGTCCCCAAATGCCGTCGTTCTGCTGCCTCTCCTGTGTCTGCTATCACAAATTACAGAAGCCCTCATCATTTGCTTTTCTTTTTAAGTGTCAGTGTGTGGGCATGTGCCTGTGCGCTGGTACAGATACCATGGCATGCATGTGGAGGTCAGAGGACAGCTTGACGGAGCTGCTTCTCTCCTCCCACCATGCTGGTTCCAGGGACCGAACTCAGGTCATCAAGCCTGGCCACAATGTCCATACCCACTGAATCATCTCGTTGACCCCAACCATCACCACTTTTCACTGGGGTTACTTACACAGCCTTCAGCTGGTCTTCTTGGCTCCTTCTCCCTCACTCCTGGGATTTAGAAGTTTATTCTTCTCGCACCTTTGACTGCATCAAAGGAGACTTGTGCTTCTCCACCCTGGTCATTCCTTTTGAAACAGCACGAGATTCCTTAGTCTGGCTCCTGAAACAACCCTATGCTCTTTAGCTGAACAATGGAATTTCTTGAAATCTTATATTCAGTTTCCATAGGTAGCCTGACACACCCTGAGTAAGTCTACAAGAATGAGAGGCAAGCTTCAGAGAGACTGTGGATGTAGCATTTGGCAGTGACGTACATTAGAATTATATACATTAGTTTAGAATTGCATACATTGAAGCTCTACCATATTTGGGAGGAGCTGGTCTGATCTGCCAAGGAATCCGTGATCTCTTTCAGGTGCTAGATTCAGATCGTTTCCTCCTTATCCTTGGAGTGTTTCTTAGAATATCCCTTTCAAAACCAGCTAGTAAATTGGGTGGTGGCGGTGCACGCCTTTAATCCCAGCACTCGGAAGGCAGAGACAGATGGATCTCTGTGAATTTGAGATCAGCCTGGTCTACAAAGTGAGCTCCAGGACAGCAAGGGCTACACAGAGAAACCCTGTCTCAAAAACCAAACAAATAAAAAAAATCAACTATTAAAATTATAATTTACACATATAAAATGTATCATTTTTTCCTGGCCAGTCAATAAGTTTTGACAAATGTAAGTCATGCTGTTACCATCACTATAACAAAGATACAGATTTCTTCATCTAAAAATTTCATGCCTCTTTTGTTTTCATCCCCACCCAAGTGATCAAGTTTCTGGATGCTACAGATTAGATTTGCATTTTGTAGAACATTATACAGGGGAGATCACACAGTGTGTGCTTGTCTGTACCTGACATTTCTGTTGCAGAGTAATGTTTATGAGGCTGTTTTTTCATTGTGGTTTTATTGTCGTGATGTGTGTTTACCCCAGCGAGTTAATCTATTCACTTTGGAGACGTTGGGTAGGCTCTAGTTGTTGTTTTACCATTATGAAGAAGCTGCTATAAGCATTGTTATAAGGACTCTTCTTGAGTAACACATTGGGATGGTTGCTGTATTGTATCATGGGTATCTGTTCAACTTTGGAAGAAATGGTCCATTTTCCCAAGTGTTTGCACCATTTTGCGCTCTCTACAGCTGTGTATGAAGGACCTGGCCGCTTCAGATCCCAGTTTTCAAGTCTTTGTTGTTCTAGTGTGCAATGAAATTCCGCTGTGACTGCATATTCATCTAACTAATGTCTAACGACACTGAGCACTTTTCTATTGGGACATTTGTCATCTTTTATGTAGTGTTGAGACATTTCACCAGTTTCTAACACTGGGTAACCTACTTCTTACCTATTGTGGTCAAGAGTTCTTAATGTATTTTGGAGTCTTTCAGTTTATATACATGCTGTGAATAGTTTTCATCATTTGTCCGAACTATTCCCTTCTAAATGGTATGTTTGAAAGAACAGTTTATAATTGCAAAATCTAATTTATCAAATTTTTTTTTGAGAAAAGATCTCATTGTTGGGAGTTTGCTGGCCTCGAACTTGCCCCAGTTTTCCTGTCTCTGATTCTCAAGTGCTAGGATTATATACCTTGCTATTTGATATTTTAAAAATTGAAGTTTCATAAATGAGTACTATAGTCTTATCATTTCCAGTCCTTCCTGACCTCATTTCTCCCTCCCCTCCCTTTCTTTCTTCTTTCTTTCTTTTTTTTTTTTTTTGAGACAGGTTCTTTCTGCACAGCAGTCTTTCTGCATAAGCTCTGGTGTCCTAGAACTCACTATAGACCAGACTAGCCTGAAACTCACAGAGATCCACCTGCCTCTGACTCCTGAGTGCTAGGACTAAAGATACATGCCACCATACCTGGCTAAATTTCTTTCTAAAAATAATTGAATCTTTTGGTCCTAAACAAAAAAGTCTTTGCCAGCTATGGGATGACACACAGCTGTAGGGATTTTCTATTGTTTTATGCCTTTAAATGTTATCTTAGTTTATGATTTCAGTACTTTTTTGGTGTATGCCTTAAAGTGAGGGTTGTGCTTGTTCCTGTGATATGTCTACTTGTTTGATCTGGAAGCTTTGGCTGAAAAGACTATCCGACTACCTTGTAGCTCTTCAAAACAGCTGACACCTGTGTGGGTCAGTTGTCCCCTGTTCCAGCAACCAGTCCGTGTGCAGTGCGGTTCTGTCCTGGCTCCTGTTCATCCTGGCTCTTGAAATCAAGCAATGCAAATCCTCCAGCGTTCTTCCAAACGTTTTCAGTCCTTCTACAGCGCTTCTCAACCTGCAGGTCATGACCCCTTTGGGGGGGGGGGGGGACACATGCCAGATATTTGCATTATGATTCATAACAGTAGCAAAATTACAGTTATGAAGTAGCAACGAAATAATTTTATGGTTGGGGTCACCACAACCCGAGGAAGTGTATTAAAGGGTCACAGCATTAGGAAGGCTGAGAACCACGGCTCTAGATTCTTGTATTTCTATGTAAATTTCAGCTATAGATTGCTAATTACTGTAGTAAGTCTTACTGACTTTTGAAAGGAGGTGAGTCAAGTTGATAGTTTGAGGGACCTGCTATCTTGGCAGTACTGAGCCTTCCGGTCTTGCACATGGTGCGTCTCTGCTTTAAAGGACAGGTCTAAATGTTCCGCGGAACTCTTCAGAGAATCCACTTGTGTCTGGGGAACATTTCAGCAACTGAGTCCCTTTCACTCGCTCCTTCTCTCTGGGCACAGCTTTGTATAGATTCAGACTGTTTCATTTCCCCAGCCACCTTCACGGATGGAGGACAGCACACGGTTCCCAGCTCGAGATCGCCCTCTTCTGTCGGTGTAGTGAAGTCACAGTCCCCGGGACATGGCTTCCCCCTTTAAGTTTACCTAGAAGGGCGGATCATTTTAATGGGGTGTGTGTGTGTGTGTGTGTGTGTGTGTGTGTGTGTGTGTGCGCGCGCGCAGAGAGAGAGAGAGAGAGAGAGAGAGAGAGAGAGAGAGAGAGAGAGAGAGAGAGAGAGACCCTTGCCCTGTGAAGGCCAGAAGGCAGACTGTTGGAGGTGCTCTCTTCCCATCCAAGGGATCCTGGATAGAATTCAGGTTGTCAGGCGTGGTATCAAGCACTGTTCCCATCTGAATCGTCTTGCTGGCCCTTCTGTGTATTTTTACTTATTTGTTTTATTGACCTATTCCAATTTCAAATCGCCTACCGATGCCGTTATAGATATTATCTTCTGTTTTTTTTAAGATGCTTTCAGCTTCTTCTGTAGCTTCCAGATAGAAAGTAGCTTTTGTGATAACCTTTCATACATATGTAGCTGTATTGAGATATACTATTATTAATTACTATTACTGTTTCATTTTTTTGAGACAGGGTCTTTGTTATGCAGCCCTGGTTGACCTTGAACTCTTGTAGAGCAGGCTGGCCTCCCAAGACCTAGGACTACAGACCATCATGCCTGCTTCTTAGGCCACTTTTGTGAGGGCTAAAGTTGTGTTTTAAGTTTAAATTATTGTTTTTAAGAGCTCTATAAACTGGAAATGCCTCTAACCTGTAAGCCCTGCTTGCCCAAGGACAGACAACTTCCGGAAATGCTGGAGGCTGTTGTTCATGTGAGACAGCAAGTGTTCACAGCTTCGGTAAACAAGCTTGGTTGCCCCAACTGTCTAGGATGTGACTGATCACACATAGGAGGTTCAGAGCAGGAAGCATGTCAGGATGTATGCTAGACCCTGATTAGATGCAGGCAGAAAGTATGTAGCCTTGTGGATTTTGCCTTTATATGCTTCTCAGACTAATGGAATTTGGGACCACACTCTGAGAATCATGGGTACAGACCAGGCCAGCATCCATTGTCCTGACTGGTATTTAAAAAAGCTTGCTTCACATTCGGCACAGAAACTGTGGTAGTGGTCTTATTCTCTCCCAGTAGGATCAACACTTCTCCCAGGTATCCCCAGCTGGTAAAGCACTGTCAGGCTGTGGCTGTTTTGGCCTTTGTCTCCTGGGCTCTGAAGATTCAATGTTCACCTAAGTTCTCAGCTGACCTCAGAGTCCTCATCTCCAGAGTGACAACCTCTCTCTCTCTCTTCTCCTTCTCTCCCTCCCTCCTTCCCTCTCTCCCTCCCTCCCTCTTTCTCTCTCTCTTTTTCTTTTCTCTAAAAGCAACTTTGGAAAAACAAAGTTGCCATCAGTCCCCTCTCCTGGGCAGTTATGACCTTGGGGATGGAGAAGGACCCCCTGACACCTCCACATTCAGGCACTGTCACACGCTTTAGTGCGTCCCACTGTTTCTTTAAGAAGCCACTTGTGTTGCCTTTCCTCCTCTTCTTTCTTTTCCCACACTGAGTAAATAATCCCTGAGCTTTCCTTGAACTCAGAGATCTGCTGACGCTGCCTCCTGAGTGCTGGGATCAAAGGCATACTACCACCACCTGGCTAAGACCTGCAAGGAAGCACCTCTGAGCACTCCATTGGGCAAATAAAACAGCCCCCTGCTAATCTGTCCTTTGTCAGTTCACATCCTCAGCTCCCTCTAATCTCCAAACCAAGAAGTGTAAAGTTTTCTTCCCAGCAGACTCAGGACACCAGTGCTAAGGAGAGGGATTGTACTCTGGATTTGGGGAGCTCTTTCAACACAAATCCACTGTGTTGAGGAGGATTCATATTGCCAGGAGATGTGATCAGCTGTAACTCCTGATCTTGCTCCTCCAGGAGGCTTGCGGGGGGCCCCAGTCCCACCATTTGTCTCTGTGGGTTTACATATTTAATGTTAATGTTTACTGTTTTGAGCACTGGAATTTTCCTGTTATGTTTTGGGAGAAGCATATAAATATATTACTCTCCTGTTTCTCATTCTGAAGAGCTTAGAGCACAGAGGAAAAGGGAGCATGGATTCATTTGCTCTGAGAATCCTGCCCTGAGACCTTCAGGCCTTTGAAAAAGTGCGAAAGACAGTATTTAGTGGAACTGGAAAACACGTGCCTGGAGTCAGGAACTGTTGCCAGAAATCTCACTTGAGGAAACCAAATAGTGAGAATAGAAGGCTCATGACAAGGTGTTTATGGGAGTTTTGCATTTTATTATCAAGATCTGAATATAGTACGTTTTCTAATAGCAGAGCAATATTTAGCAACTAGAAAATAATGATTTTCAAAGGCTGTATAAGGAAAGGAAGAGAATTGTTCTGAACTATTTTTTTTTTTAATCCTGGGAAATCAAACTAGGACATATATATGCAAGGTGTGGTGGTCTGAATGAAAATGGCTGCCATAGGCTCATATGTTGGCAGGCTTAGTTCTCAGTAGGTGAAACTATTCGGGAAGCATTAGGAGGTGCGGCCTTGTTGGAGGAGGGGTGTCGTTGGGGATGGGCTTTGAGGTTTCAAAAGCCCATGCTGTTCCCAGTGTGCTCCCTCTACCTGGTGCTTGTAGATCAGATGTAAGGTCTCGGCTACCCGTCCAGCACCGTGCCTGCCTGCCTGCCACCATGCTCCCTTCCATGATAGTCATGGACTCGCTCTCTGTACCTGGAAGCTCCCAATAAACCGTTCCTTCTCTAAGTTGCCTTGGTCATGGTATACATAACAGTAGGAAAGTAACTAAGATGCTAGGTAAATCCTCTGTTCCCTGGGCCATCTCTTCAGCCTTCTTGTTGCTGCTGTTACTTCACACAAGTGTGCCTAAAAAGAAAAAAGAAAAAAAAAAGAAATAAAAGCACAGGAGAAGATAGAACTATGGAAAACATACCCAAACACTACAATTGCTAATCTCTTGGTGACCTTTCCCCTTTTTCAGAAGCAAAAACTGTTTACCTCTTGATTTTTCAATAATATGTGTTATATTTTGGAATCATTTAAAATGTTAACGATTTTTATTTTATTTTATGCACGCCACAAGAATGCCTGGTGCCCACAGAGGCCTGAAGAGGGTGCTGGACCCTCTGGAACTGGAGTTACAGACAGTAGTTCACCGCCAGGTGGGTGTTGGTAATCAAACTCTGGTCCTCTGTAAGAACATTAGAGACGTCTCTCCAGCCCCTTTAGGAATCATTCTTATGATAGGAAGAAATTTGAATATGTCGACAAAAAGCTGATAGAGATGAAATTTTAGGGTGGGTTTTTCTTCGGGATTACAGACAACGCGTAGCAAAGCTGCAGAGCGACTGATCCTAAATCGTGGTTGTGACTGCACACAGGTGCCAACAGCAGCTCCCGTGTTATCCGACACAACCGATTTTCAGCATCGGAGCTTATGCAGCTTAGAGAGCCAAGAGGAGGAGCTAGCGGGAACCGACAGATGGCAAGAATTTACAGACTGCAGACTAGTGACCAGGAGCCAGGAAAGGAGCCCGGAAGGGAGGGCAAGCTGGGAGACCGACAGGAGGGTCTGTCGACAGCAGCCTGGCAGGAGCCAGCCTGTCGTGTGGGGCTGCTGAGCTGTGCGCGACGAAGAAGATCCACACAGGTCTAACCTACATGAAACAGTGCAGGGCAGGGTTCAACCTCCTCTTTATTTTATTTTTTTAAGGAATTTGTTCTGATTTTATTTTATTTTGAAGGCATATTGCTATAGGGAGTAATTTAAATAAAAAATAAATATTCTTAAAATGAGCGGGTGGGGGAGAAAGGTAAGAAGGGAGAGGAGGGGAGAGGAAGAGGAACGGGGGAGGGGGGAAGGGAAGAATACTTTTGGGCCTCAAATTTGTCCTCCCCCCCCCCCCCTTTCTTTCCTCTCTCCTTTTTTAATTACACAGAGGATGAGGGAGCAAGAAGAAATCTAATCAGCGTGTACCACCTTATTGGGTAGTGGGAGAAGCACAGCCTCACCCGTTACTCATCATTTACTTACTATTTATATTTAATAGACCACCGTGTTTTTTATGCTCTAATCTGTCTATCCGTCTCGCCTCCCAGGCCTCTGGTTTGGTTCCTTGAGCTACAGAACAAACATCCTCCTGGTTATTGGAGGCATCCGCCACCAGGGGGCAGCCCTGTGCTGTGGTCACCTAGATAAAGCAATTTTGGGGTGTTCTGGTTGCCTTCCCACCGCCCCAAGGGCTGGCGCCTTAGTCCCCTCTCTACCTTAGTTTCTACAGCTGCCTCCTGACCCGCACTCTAGAGGAGCTGGGGAACCGCCTTTCTAATGTACAGGAACCTACAGTTGGCTGCGCAGCAACTGCAATTTACTTCAAAATTCTCTTTAAAATTCTGAATTTAGCTCCAGCTATTCACAGCCCCTGCCCCTGAACCCTTGACCTGGTGACTTCTCTCTGTTTCTCTTTTGTCCTCGGCTTAGGACACTCTTTGCCCGCACTTCTCCACACCTCCCACCCTCCTGCTGCTCTGTCACTATGGTTACCAGTTTCCACTGCCCCTTTCCAGTAGCTCCTGGAGTAATTTCCCTAGTGAATTCCAACTCAGTTATCTTTGTTCTAGCCCCTTTCCATCAACAAATAAATATAAGGAGAAGGGGAGGGAGGTGGGGTACCAGACCTTGGTTGTTTCCTTTGCTGTAAGCCACATAACCCTTACTAAACAGCTCTTGGCTTTGTGGCTGGGAAAACATTAAATATCTGTGTTATTTACATACTTTCGAATTAGGGGTTAAAAATGTCTCTTTCTTAGAGAACAGTGAATGGAAGTAGGAAACCCATGCTGTCACATGGGGGGGGATAGCCACACAAAATGTCAACCAAGTCAGCCCAAGAAGAGCCCTCTCAGGGAACAGCCTACAGCCTGCAAAGAGGCTAAAAGCCAAGGCTAGAGCTAGGAATGTTCCCAGAGAGGTAAGGAGGAAACATTTCCATTGATTTCTGAGACACAAAAATGATTCTGGTGGACCTTAGTACAGTAGCATGGATAAGAAGAGCAGGGACAGCCATGTGCCGATGTGTATTTGGGATTCTGTCTGTTGGATTTCTGGTTGCTTAGGAGCCTGTGAGTTGGGTAATTTTCCAGGCTTCTCTTGAGGTACAAGATAACCTGCCCAAGTTATACAAATGCTCATTCAAAGGAAGCAGTGGAATTATGTTAGTCTTTTCCGTAATCCTATTGCAACTATGATTCACGGAGTCTGTTGTGGAAGAAGACAATCTGATGAGCATGGTCCAGCCACATGCCTTTAAATGGTGTAAAAGCTGTAACCCACAGTAACACTTCTTAAATCCCCTGCTGTACCCCCATTCCCACTCTCTCCCCTTACAAGGTTCTTTTCTGAACCCCTGGCTTTCAGAACACCACTGGCCTCTCCCCCCGTCTAACATCTGGCGGACTTTGTGCTCTCTCTCTCTCTTTTCTGCTTCACAGAAGTCCTCAGAAAGCTCCCAGGAGAGTTTTTGGAGACCATGGGAGAGCCCAAAAGCCAGCCATGTCACTCAGAGGGCTCCTGCGTGAGTCGGGAACAGGGACAAAGCTAGTCATGCTTGCTCTGAAGCACCTAACGACAGGACAGGCATCTCATGTAGTGGTGGCCCTCGTATCCCTTGCTCCTTATGCTTGAGACTGAGTCTTGCTGCAAATCCAGCCGCACACTGAATCACCTAAGAAAGAGGCAGTTTCCGCTGGTCTATGAAGCTGGTTGTCTCACTGTGTGAGCCATCACCTAGGTCAGAATATTGCCCATCTTGATAAAAGGATGGGAAGCTGAGGGTCTATGGGGAAGAGGAAGGCAAAGTGTTTATGTCACCCCCTTTTGGATGGGGGCAGGAGGACACCGGTAATCCTGATAGTGCCTCTGCTTTGGCACACAGGAAAAGCTGTGGAATTGTTTCAGAGAGATTGAATTGTTCATATCTTAGTTGAGCCCTCACGAGTTGTTATGTACGGACTCTGAAACGTTCTCCCACAGGCTCCTGTTCTGATTGCTTCTTCACCAGAAGGTCTTGCTTAGGAGGTGGGGCCTGGTTGGTGGAAGGTCAGCAGAGGTGGGTCACTGAAGGTGCTGCCCAGCATCTGATGTCTGTCCTTACTTTGCCTTTTGGTCTGCTGTAATGTGAATGGGTTCTGCATAGGCTCACGTTACATGAACTGGGATGCTTTGGGATGTCTCTTTCTGCTCTTCCTCTGTCTCCTTGTTGGGCAGAGGTGGGGCCTTGACAAACATTCAGCAAAACGAATCATCATTCTAGGTAGCCTGGGACTCTATTTTTGGAATCACCAGAAGACATTCCCTAGACTATTCTCTGGAAAGACATTGTCATTCCCAAACTTTCTTGTGCACATTAGGCAAATCTTTTTTAGTTTTTTTTTTTCCTGAAATGTGGATGCCCACAGCTACCACATACAGTCACTGAAGCTACATGCAAGGACTGGCCAGTTTGCTTGGTGGCTTGCTGGTGGGCACTGTAGACCTGTTCTTGAGCCATGCCCCCCCTCCCCCCCCAAAAAAAACTGTGGTTCGTGTTGTTCACCTCTCCTCTTCAGAACCCTTAGCAGGTACCAGGCCCCTGTTGTGAAGCTATATGGCACGGAGCCATATTGCAGCTTCCAGGTAGAGTTTATCTCTCATCCCTGGATGAGTGATTCTGGCATTTATCATAATGGCTAATGGTTCACTTCTGGGAAGGACCCAAAAGTACAGTCAGAAAATGTCTGAGATCATCAACTCTGCTCTGGTTCTTGTTCGATTTGTTGTCAGGCAGTGGTATCTCTTCATCTTGTACCCACTTACTGTGCTAGTTCTAACTCAAGGGCCTTCTAAGGACAAAGACACCCGCTACAGGGTAGTAAGAATTGCTATTGCTGGGAATCGCTTGCCATAGCATTCATGACAAAGTAGCTGGAATGTAGAAATGTCCGATATCATCATGAGTCACCTCCCTTAAACATCCCTATTTTTAAATTTGTGTGTATGTGTGTGAGTTTATGTGTACTATGCGTGTGCAAATGTCTGTGGGGTACAGAATAGGGCATCAGCTCAAATCACCTGGTGTGAGTGCTGGGAACCAAACCCAGGTCCTTTTCAAGAACAGCAGGTGCCCTTAACTGCTGAGCCATCTCTCCACCCCCAGGTTGACCCTTTAAGCTGGGAATAAAGGGGGGAAGATTCAGAAGATGCCAAGGGAGTGAAATTCAAAATCTTGGAAGCAAAAGAGACTGAATTTAGATAGTTCAAAGTGCTGGCTTATTTGGGGTCAATCAAGCATGTCAAGTTTTGTTTTATATATGACTAAGAGTCTAGAGAAAGTTGGAAGTGTGTGACTTGGAAGTGTACTTCTGGGTAGATGTGCTTGTCTTTGCCTTGGGAGCCTTTTCAGTAGATGAATCCATTGTTATTGGTCTGTATGCTGTCCTAGTAAAAACGTAACGAACATCTGGCTCGGTCACAATGACTTCTAGGATCCCAGCATCCTGGCCTTGGTTCAGGTGTATGAGGAAGCAAAAGCACCACCAAGCCAACAGTGTTTTCCCCAGGCAGCTGGACTGGATGGGGAGGGGACTTAGGACCTTTTTCTTTCCGAGGAAAATTTCCCTGTTAAAAAGCTGATCAAGTGTGTGGAGGCCCCAAAATGTGAGCCTATTTCCACCTTGTCTGATAGAGATTTTGGAGGTTGCTCAAAATGGTTGACAATAAGTGTACCTGACTTGGGATGTGATCACTTGTTTTTTTTTGACATTAAGATGGCTCATACAAGTAGACTCATCCCATCCTGACAGATGGCCAGGATATGCAAGCAGACTTCTGCTCCTTCTTTTGTAATCGGAGGTTACCTGCCGAAAGGCTGCTTTCACAATACTTGGTCTATGGTGGCTTCACTTCCTGAACAACAAAACGCTAATGACTTGATGTCTCAGCGTGTTGAAGCAATCAACTGAGTTGTCCTTTGTATCATGTTAAAGAAGCCTTTTGCTGCTTTCTTCCCCTTTTGTACTGGGGTACAAAAGCGTATGGAAAATTAAACACGGGAAATTTCAGTATTCATTGGCACTCCCTCCCGGTACTATTCTATGGTTTATGTTTTATTATTTTTCAATGCATCTTCGCATTCTTTACTCATTTTTCTAAATTCCTACACCCCTACCCCGGCAAGTGGTATTTTTGTTGAGGCTGGTCCCTGACAAAGCCTTGTGTGAAAGTCACATTAGGGCCAGCAAGTGGCTCAGGGGGTGAAGGTGCTCGCTGTCCAGCCTGCTGGCCTGAGCTCAATTCTAAGGATGTACATGGTGAGAGGAGATAATGGACCCCTGATCTGGGCACTGGTGGCACACATTTTTAATCCAGCACTTGGGAGACAGAAGAAGGAGGTTCTCTGTGAGTTTGGGGCCAGCCTGGTCTACAGAGTGAGTTCCAGGACAGCCAGGGCTACACAGAGAAACTCTGTCTCAAAAAAAAAAAAAATAAATAAATAAACAAAGCAGTTCCAGTAATACCACGTGTCCCCTTTTCCTCTCTAATCTCCTTCTCCAGAGACAGACACTTTCAGCTGTTTTATCTGTTTCTAATGATACCTACTTCTGTTTTCTAAATGGAGTAGTGCCCAAAGGCTAGACTTCCTTGCATCATCTGCTCCAGATAGGCGTCTGTTGAGTTATTATTGGAGTAGGTGAAGATTTAGCTTTCTGGGCACTATCTGCTAGCACCCACCCTATTTTCCTCCCACCCCATAGGACGGCGTGAGATCGCATAATTGAATGACTACAGGCTGCTTAATTTTGCGGTCCAGCTTTGTGGCCTCAGGAAATGCATGCACGCTGTCCAGCTTAGCGGGACGTTGACAAAAGTGCACACAGGTGAATGAAATAACCGAATGGGTTAAACTATAGGAGCAGCTGCATTGGCTCAGAGTAAATGTTTGGGTAATGTTGGCTTCTAGTTAAGCTTTGTTAATGTTAAATTAAAAATTGGTATTTAGGGACTGGGGCAATGGCTCAGTTGGTAAAGCGCTTGCTGCCTAAGCACGAGGACCTGAGTTTGACCTTCAGCACCACTGTAAAAGGAGAAAACCCACTGTGGCAGTCTTACCCAGGGGTCCTGTGCTGGAGAGGCAGAGGCAGGAGAATCCCCAGGGCTCATTGGTCAGTCAGTGAGAAACCTCACACACACACACACACACACACACACACACAGCACATGCAGTTGTGCATACGTACATACATGTGGACTTGTGAACACCATTGCAGGTACACAAGAACACACACATAATTCTGTATTTAGATCACTGCAAATATGTAAATATTAGTCCCTGCTAATTACTGTTCAGTCTTTCCTGCTTGTGTGACTTCTTCTCATGAAGCTAGTAACTGGATCGTTTTGCTACTTGCTTAGTTTTCTGTGAATCTAACTGATTCTCGAATCCTCCTAAAGCTCAACAGCAGCAACGAAACATCATCTCTCACAACCATCTTAATCCTGGGGTCATTTTGTTGCCTTTGCCATCTTCACAGAACTCTCAGAGCAAACTCTCAGAGCAAGGGGCCAGCGATCTGGCTCAGTAAGCAAACAAACATAGCGGCCTGAAGTCAATCTTGGGGCTTCCATGGTGGAAGGAGACAGCCGGTTCCTGCAAGTTGTCCTCTAATGCCACATGGGCTGTGGCATGTACATGGATACAAACGAATGAATAAATAAATAAAGCAACTTCTAAAAAAGAAATTTTGGAACTGCCACATCATCTCATAGCTCCCTTGCTTTTCATCGCCTTGATTCTATTTTCAAATCCTGACCCTATGTCCCTCTCTTTCTCAGTTTATCCCTGTGTTATGGTGGAGGACATCTGCAGTATCTTCTAGGGAGAGACTCATGGGAAGTAGAAGTTATGGTACCAGAAGTCCCCAATACTGCCATTTTCTGTCTGCTGCCAGTAAGGCCAGGAAAACGGACAGGGTTGGCAGAGTCCTCTCTTTGGTATTCGGGCTTTTAGGCATGTCGCCTGTTGGGAGAACTGTGTTTCACACTGGCCTCTGCTGAGCTTTGTGTCCTTAGCTCTAGAATCTTCAGTTGTCCAGACGGTAGGGGCAATAATAACATCATTGTGATAATTAAATGATTAAATGTGACGAAAATAGAATATATCTCCCCCTCCCATCTTTTTCTTGTGGTTTTTCAAGACAGGGTTTCTTAGGGTTTCTCTGTGTAGCCTTGGCTGTCCTGGAACTCACTCTGTAGACCAGGCTGGATTCAGACTCACAGAAATCTGCCTACTTCTGCCTCCTGAGTGCTGGGATTAAAGGAGTGTGCCACCACCACCCGACTTCAGAATTTATTTCAATCAACATTCTCAGGCTGCTGACCACAGGAGCTTGGGCCATCTAAAGACAGGAGGAATATACATGAGTCAGAAGCTGCTGCACTTAATGGAAAACTGCCTTTAGGAAGCATGGAAGAGGGTGAGTTGCTCAAGCTTCGTGGCGAGCATTGAAGGCAAAAGTGAGCGTTTTGTGAAAGAGCTCTTTCTCTTTGGTCTTTTAACATCGGGTATCTGCTTGTTCACGCTCTATTCCAAAAACTAGTCCTTTTTTCTCTCTAAACCTTGGTGATTCTGTGCTAAAAATACTTCCCATTTGGTGAGTGAAATGTCACACCTGTCAAACACCAACATACCAAATGCTGCCTGCAGATCCTCAACCAGGCAAAGCCAAGTGAGCAGGAAACAGGCATGTTCTGCAGCCTCATCCTGGACAGCTCAGCAAGTTATTCTGCAGACTCAGCGAAATCATCACAGTTGTCTTAGGACAACACTGGGATGCTGGACACCCAGGATCCATCCAGTCTAAGGAAGGTCGGATAGGGTTGAGCTTTTTCAAACCTCTGAGTTTTCGGGGTTTCTTTTTTTTTTTCTTTTTTATATCCTCCTCTCTCCACCCCCACAACAGACTGGTTTTTGTTTGTTTGTTTGTTTGTTTATTTTGTTTGGAATTGGAAAGGACTTTCGAATCATCTGATCCAGTTCCAATATTTTATTTTTAAAAAAATGAAGCCCAAAGAAACTTAAACATTCTATTTGGGCTTCACCATGCTCAGAGCTTTGGGGCCTCTTTACCAACCCTAGGCTTGGTACTGTTGGCATGCTGCTGTTCCCTGGGATGTGACTGTTTATTCCAAAGATTCCAAAACCGAGACTGCCAACGTCAGCATCCTCCAGGGGGCATTTAAAAATGAAAATTCCTCTGTCTCATTCTGTAAGTTTTAGGTTCAGTGTGTATGAGGCTGGACCCTAGGGATATACATATGTTTGTGTGTATGTGTGTGTGTGTGTGTGTGTGTGTGTGTGTGTGTGTGTGTGTACTTAGTTAACTTTTGGAGCTCTTTTAAGGAACTTTGTAAAAACTGCATTAATGTGTATGTGGGAGGAAGTACATATGTGTGCAGAGGAGAGAGGACCATTTGTGGACTTTGTTCTTTCCTTCCAACATGTGGGACTCGGGGATGAAACACAGGTCATCAGCTTGGCAGCAAGTATCTTTACCTACTGAGCTATCTTTTTGGCCCATGTTCTGTTAGCTCTTATGTGATTTGTGGATGCCCAGATTAACCAAAGACAGAGATTAATGTTCCACTCTTCTCTCCTGTGTTTGACTTAAGATACTTTGAAAAAAAAAAAGACTCAATATCCTCAGGAAAACTAAGTCAGTAAGGGGTAAGTCTAGGCTATGAGGAAGCCCTGAAGGAAGATAAAAGCCATGTTGTTCTTGCCATGGAGAGGGTCATCTGAAATGGGAGCTCAAGCTGCAGAAGAACAGAATGTGATATAGGAACACTGGCTCCTCTCCCAGGGTTGGATGGCCAGTTAGACACAGGCTTCGAAACCTCCAAGCAAAGAGATTTTAGGCACAAGGGAAGTTGTGGCTTAGCCTGAGCCTCCAGCTCTGGAAGTTGAGATCAGACCTCCCAGTGACATCATCTGGTTTTGCTTGTTCCAGCATTCCCTTTCTATTTGTAACAACTCCTTGATTTTACTTCTGGTGGTCACTTTTAACTCACCTGTAGTCTGTCCAGTTCCCATCCACAGGTTCCAGAAAAAAGCATTATGACCCAAAGCCGCCAATGGGGCCAGATATGGAGCTTTCTTGTCTGACTGTCTTTGGACCACCAGCCCACAAATAATGACCCAGAGACTTATTATTAATTATAAAACTTGACTTTAATTTAGGCTTTTCCCCCAACTAGCTCTTAAAACTTAATTAACCCATATTTTTTAAATCTATGTTCTGCCACGTAGTTATCTTTTTTCCTCCTCCTCCTCCTCCTCCTCCTCCTCCTCCTCCTCCTCCTCCTCCTCTTCCTCCTCCTCTTCCTCCTCCTCCTCCTCCTCCTCCTCTTCTTCTTCTTCTTCTTCTTCTTCTTCTTCTTCTTCTTCTTCTTCTTCTTCTTTTGTGATGTTTTGAGACAGGGTTTCTCTGTAGCTTTGAAGCCTCTCTTGGAACTATTTCTTATAGACCAGGCTTGCCTTCAACTCACAGAGATCTACCTGCCTCTGCCTCCTGAGTGCTGGGATTAAAGGCATGCACCACCACCCAGCTGGTTACCTCTTCTTAATACAGCACATCTGGCTTGCTTCGTGAGAGCTGGCAAAATCACATGCCTAGATTCCTCCTAGTCTCTCCTGCCTAGCTATTGACCTAGCTCTTTGTTAAACCAATCAGAAGGTGCCTTAGGCAGAGACACATCTTTATGATGTAAACAAATATTCCACAACAAGATCATTCTACCCTTTAGCCACAATGACTTTCAGATCTAGCATAGACTAATAAGTATCAGCCCTGAGATTTTGCTAGAACTACAGAGAAAAAGTGGTCCCTGTGCTTTCTGCTGGGCATGGTTAAGCTGGCAGGATCAATGACTGGAGTTGCTTGTGAATGCCACCACACCATAGAAGAAAGAAGACTTAGGAAAATACTAACACAGAAATAAACAAACTCAAGGGGCAAGGAATGGCAGAGTTAATGGAAATATCTGGTTATATGGTTCAGGCATTTCTGAAGCTAGATACATGTGGTGGCTTGGATGGGAATAATCCCATAGGCTTAGAGGTTTGAATGTTTAGTCCCCAGTTGGCAGAACAGTTTGGGAAGGTTTAGGTGGCATTGTTGGAAGAGGTGTGGCACTGGCAGTAGGCTTTAAGGTTTCAAAAGTCCAGAGCATTCCCAGTTAGCTGTCTCTTTCTGCCCCATGGTTACTGTCTCAAGATGTAGGGTCACAGCTACTTTTTCAGAACCATGACTGCCTGCCTATTGCCATGCCCCCAATCAGATGGTCATGAACACACTTCTGAAACTGCAAGCTTGGTCATGGTGTCTCTTCACAACTATAATAACCAAAGTAACATAATAAGCATGTCACCTTTCAATGATCACAGTTAAGTTTCTGTAATGCAGCCAACAGAACTCTTGACTCCCTTGATACCAAAGAGATCCGTATCTGTGGTAGAGACATGTTCATGTGCATTCAGAAAAATCCAGATAATTTAAATATATCTACTGAGCACGTGGTTGCCATTTGAGACCAGGAAATGGGAGTCTGCTCACCCTCACCAGACACGTCTGCTTGAGACTAACATAAGCTCATTTAGGAAATTCAGCCATAGTCATCCAGCTAGAATGCAAGAAACCTCTCCTGAGTTCAGTTCTGTCCTCTTCGACATATGAATCACAGCACACCTTCTTAAAAAGTAAAGGCACAGATCACTCCTGAATAGAACCGCTCACGGGGACTGTGGTAGATTGCTTCATTCTGTCATTCAGACATGTTTGGCTTTTATTGGCACAAACGGGAGACAGAAGTTGGAAGAGCTATTTTTCACAGAGTGTTCCCTTCTCTCATACGCTATTGGCCACACTGAAACAAAAGCAAGCTTTATTAAAATAGAAGTAATTTCCCAGAGGCCAAAGTCCATCCATGAAAATCGCAGCCCTGCCGTGTTGCGGGATAGAATATGTGTTAAACTATATTAGGGCGTGTTACAGACTAACTGTTCAACTCTGCAAAGACGTGCTGCATTTATTGACGCCGCACTGTTTAATCATGTAAAGGTGTGTTGCTTTTGTTTCTGCTGCACTTGCTTAATGTAAAGATGTGCTGCTGTTTCACCTGGTCTGCCTCAGGCACCTGATCGGTCTAATAAAAAGCTGAACAGCCAGGAGCTAGACATCTGAGGACTAGGTGGAGCTGATGGGCAGAGAGAAAAGTGGAGGCAACCAGTCAGCCAGTCAGCCAGGGGCCAGACAGACAGACATGGAGGAAGCAGAAATGGAGGGTGGAAAATCTGTAGATAAGTAAACGAGCCTTGGAAAAACACATAGATTCATAAAAATGGGTTAATTTAAGTTTTCAAAAGCTAGCTAGAAACAAGCCTAAACTAAACTAACATTCATAGTTAATAATAAGTCTCCGTGTCATGATTTGGGGACTGGCAGTCCAAGAAAGCCTGCTATACTGCTGTTGTCTGTGTTGGAACACAAGAATGCCATTGGGGCTTCACCTGGATATCTGACCTCTCCACGCAGTAAATCTGACGGACTGTAATGGCAGAACCTCCTGGGTTTTTGTTCCATTGGCTTCTTCTAGAAGCCAGTGCACATCCTCATTGGTCACAGAGATGGATGACACCGCATATAGGAGCCTTCTACTTACCCTCTTGGCTATAGCTCCTCCTATACAGCAGGGTATCAGTTACCCAGTACCAAACTTGAGGATAAATCAGAATGGTCCAATCCATGTGCCAGTCAGAACTGCAGGCCATATGGAATATGGAGCTATTAAGGATGCTGCATCAGCCCAGGACAAGGCTCTGGGGGTTAAAGAACTTATTGTGCAAGCCTGGTGCCTTGAGTTTGATCCCTGGGACCCCCGGTGGAAGAGAATCGACTCTTTGTTCCTCTGGCCTCCACGCATGTGCTGTGGCACTCTCACACATGCATACACACACACACCACACATCACACACACTCAAAATAATAAATAAAAATAAATAAATAAATAAGAGGCAGGGAGATGGTTCAGTGGGTAAAGGTACCTGCTGCCAAACCTGATGACCTGAGTTTGATCTTTAGAACCCACATGGCAAAAGGAGACTGACTCCTGACTCCTACAGGATGTCTTCTGACCTCCACAAATACACCACACACACACCACACACACACACACACACACACACACACACACACACACACCACACATCACACACACACACACACATACACACACCATAAGACATATTTTTTTAAAATGTGGCCATCTAGTAGGATCATTCAGAAGCTTAGATTTAATCTGCCACCTTCCCCATAATTAGCATTATTCATATTTTATAAAACACTAATTAACTTGTCTATGGCCATCAAACTAGAAAAAAGTCACACTGACTTACAAGTCCAGGTTTGCGTAATTGTAAAACATATGTCACCGCTATGTCTGTTGATCCAGAAAGAGGAATATTGGGGGTAGCAACAGGATTGACCTATACATCAAAGACCTAGAGGACATGGTTATTATTGATACCAGACTCTTAATGGACTTATTTCTGCCCTATTTGCTCATGGTTTACATGTTGGCCTTTGTAAATCAGCTTTATAAACAAGGTTAGTAAATCCTTTAAGGTTACTTTGTTTTCTTTGTTCATTTGCCATGGTGTGCTGCACATAGTAGGTGTTTAATAAACATCCTCAATAAAATTGAACTTGTTGTATCCATAAGTATAAAACTTAGCAACGTGCTACTGCGGGCAGGTTCATGAAGCTGTGTTTGTGACTCTGGCAGCTTACAGAGTCCTGAATTTTTAATTTAAATTTTGTCCTTGGGCAGTTCCTGAAATGTTACCAATGATAGGTACCATCCAAGTGAATCTTTCTTTGTTTCTTAACCAGCTACTCATCAAGCCCTTCTAAATGCTTCCCCATCTGTGAAACAATGCTATAATCTTAGAATTACAGAGGAAGGGATGATGATGCAGAAAAAGCACTTAATATAGTAGCTGGCTCATAGTCAGTACCCAGTAAGCATCACCTGTTATATCTAAAATATTAAAGGATGCATCTTATGCTACGGGGATTTTATTTATAACTGTTAAGTATACATGAATATACAGGGTAAAGGGAATGAAGGATAGAGGATCCCAGTGCCTGAGACAGTTTTGCTGAGATTGACATTTAGATCCTCAGCTTGGGAGGAAGCTCCCTGGATACCTCTCACTATCTGGCTGGGAATCTGCATTTCTCTCTGGGGTTATCATGCCAAAGGATATAGATGTTTAGAAAACACTGCTGTCGACTCCCTGCCCCTTTGGTTGTGGGCAATCAGGGGCAGGATTCTCTGCGGAGCTGGGAACTAGGAACTAGCTGTAAAGCAAGAGGCTGCTCCTTAGACAGGGAGTGCCTAGGCAACTGGGTTCTAGTTATTTGATTTCTGCCCATTCTCTGGACTCTCCACTAGGTAGCACTGTTTTAGGAGCTCAAGCTTCAGGTAGATAAGATGGAAGAGTTACAGGAGCCTAGGATGTAGTCTTGACCCTCAGGGATGTAAAGTCTGCTAAGAAAGAAGACTATATCAACAAGTAACCACAAGCAAGGCCGACTGAATTATGACCCTTTTCATAGTAAAAGCCATGGGCTGGCAAAGCCAGAAGAGGAGAAATCACATGTAACAGTAATGGGGAGGATAGGGACAGAGATTTCAAAATGTAGGAAAGTTGGGGAAAGAGTGTCCTAAGTGGCTGAGTAGGTGTACAGTTGCATAGCTGGACAGGGAGTGCACCCAGGTCCTGCCATCTGTGACCAGAGGGACTTGTATAGAATATTGTAGACATGGAGCATGGAAAGGCTGGCCTATGATGGAGGAAGGTCATTGGCTAATAAAGGAACTGCCTTGGCCCATTTTATTGGTTGAAAGATAGGTGGGAGGAGTAGACAGAACAGAATGCTGGGAGGAAGAGGAAGTGAGCTCAGTCTCGACAGCTCTCTCTCTGGAGCAGATGCTTGAGCAGAGACACCATGCTCCTGGCTCCTGGACAGACGCACGCTATGAAGCTCCGACCCAGGATGGACATAGGCTATAATCTTCCCGGTAAGCGCGCCTAGGGGCACAACACAGATGATTAGAAATGGGCTAAATTAATATGTGAGAATTAGCCTAGAAGAGAATGGGCCAAGCAGTGTTTAAATGAATATAGTGTGTGTGTTGTTATTTCGGGCATAAGCTAGCCGTGCGGGCGGCCGGGGTGCTGGGAACGCAGCCCCGCCACCCTTATTACTACAGGCCAATGTCTATGAAAGACCTCAGAAGGGTCTTAATTTTATTTTCTCTGTCTCCCCACTCTTTTCTTGCCCTATCAACAGTCCCATATTTAAGCTGGAGAGTGAATTTTTGAAAGATAACACCTTGGGACAAGAAGCAGCTAGGCCTGGCTGGCAGCCTGAATTGGACCAGCTCACCTCCCGGCTCCATGTTTCAGGCTTTAAGGTAATTACACGTGGTCAGCAGACTGTGGAGGCCGAGTCTTTGCATCCTGAGCAATGTTCAGAACAAGGTGAGAACATCGGTATGATGTTGATAAAAGTAGCTATCCTTTGAGAGGTAGAGTGGGATCCAGAAGTGTGCAGTGTGCTATGAGTCAGAGCCTACCAGGTAACTACTGTGTAAAATGTGTTCACACAGGCCGTTCTGCTCCACGTGTTTCATGTGCCCTCTGATGGCGGCCGTTGTACAACAAATCACCCCAAACATATCCATTTAAAACAACCACTTTATTATGCTCATAGAGTCTGGGTCACGAATTTGGACAGGGATATCATGGATGGTTTGCTGCTCTCTAATGGCTGTCCTTCTGCTGGGAAGGCCTGATGACTTGATAGCAGGATCTGGAGTTGGAGGCTTCGCAGGACTGGTGCTTGATGACGGCTGTTCGCTGTGACACCAGCTGGACCTGTTGACCAAAGCACCAGGAGGTGATTGCTCCATGGGGTTTGTTTTCCAACACAGAACCATGGCCTGTGGTTAGTAAGACTTCTTATGCAGTGGTTCGGGGCTCTGCAGGCAAGTGTCCAAATTTACAAGGCAAGAAAGAGTTCCTGGTTTTCACGACCTAGCATGGAAGCCAACCTGTATCATTTTCACCATAGTCAATGAATTACAAGCAAGTCCCCAACCATTCAGACAAAGGACAGGTCAGTTAAATGCTGCCTCTTAATAAATTTGGGGAAGAGTCTCACAGAGCATGGGGCGAGTGGTAGAGGCTGTATTTGGGAAATGCTGTCTGCTGCTCGTGTGTTTTCTCACTTAACTCACTTCAACTTGGAAGTAGGGATTATCGCCCATCTTTACAAATGAAGAAGTGGACTCAGATGGGTTAAGTCCCTTGCATGTTGCAAATCTTATGCATGGCAGAGCTGGAGCTCCACCTGGACTGTACAAAGCAGGAATTCTCTAGAAGCATTTGATGCTGCTTATCAGAACAGAGGAAGAGGTGTTCTGCAGCCAGTTCTCCCAGGTGCAGGATCAGGAGTAGTTAAGCTATTTTCTCCTCTATAACCCTGAAGCCAGACCTAATATCTTTCCTATATAGGTAATAAAATCTAGTCCTTATGCACAACGGCTCAGGGTATTGCTCTTTGGAGACTGTGTCATTAGTATGGAGACCCCTTATGCCTCAGTCTACCAGACTTATACGGGTCCTGGGGAGCTGTTATCTGCCCACCTCCATCCAGTGGGGAACATAAGCTAACCCAAAAGCCCTCCATAAAGGCAGCCCACACAACAAGTTTGTGCCAGCAGTGTCTTCCCCACACACTCTCCTTTGGAAATTCTGTCTTCCCTTAAGTCAAAGAAAGAGCATAGCTGTTCTGATGACGTGCCAAGTCTAGACTGTTCTGTACTTTTTGCTCACTTCCATTCTTTTTCCAAGACTACAGCGGACAAGCATCATGCCTGCTCCTGTATCAGTTTCCCACAACCACACTACACTCTCAACAAGTACTCGGAAAGTACCAGGTGGGTCAGAGGGGCTCACGGAGTTTGTTATAAGAGAAGGAGCCACACATTTTCAAAACTGCTTTTGTTTGGTGCCGGGAACTGAACCCAGAGCCCGACACATGATACCACACACGTACTTCCCCATGAGACTGTATACCCGGCCTTTGCAAAACAGTTTTTTGAGAACCTAGCATCTACACAACAGGCAGTGTGCAAGGTACTAATGACTCAAGTGGTCCAGAAACAGAAACCTAGACAACCAAACATGAGCCTGTAGGCACTGTGTGGCAGCTCAGTGACAGCAAATCCAGTGTCTAGAAGCAAAAAGTTCTTCATCATAGAGGGGGAGGGGCCTCCGGAGCCAGCAGGTGGGAGGCAAGTCCTGGACGGAAAGCTACAACCTAGCAGCTGTCAGACGACGCTACAGTTAGATATCTAGAAAGTCCTGGATCAGGGGCTATTCAGTCCTAAATCTGGCTGAGTGGCCCTTTCAGCCAGGGCCATCAGGTGGCGCAGGATGGCCCTCCTCAGCATTACAGTCTAGTCTGAACATAGCAGGTTAAACTCCCTTCCTTCCACTTAAATGTGTTAACCCTCTCATCTCAAAGTGTCCCTAAAAGTCATGACTTCTGAGCGTTTAAAACCCACTAATAGAACCCGGATAAACATGTTGATAAATTATGGGAAATCATGTTCATTTTTTTTAAAGTTTACTCAATATTCATACCATAAATCCTTGATCCAAATATAATCCTATTATATAAAACTATTTCCTCAACATACAATCAACAAGAATCAAACAGCTCTTGTAAATAATTACCTTTGGGATATGAAAGAAAATGTAAACATTTTATTTGGCAGTTGTTTCTGAACACGTGAATAAATAAATGGAAAAGTACATATGAATATTTCTTTATCGGAGTAACAGATACCATTAAACACTTATTTACACTTCTTCACTGCAAAGAACAGTTAAATAAGGAAACTTTGTCTTAGAAAAGGTAACTTCCCACACCACTGGATTGGACAGTTGAGGACGGTGATACTGGTAGTGTTGGCTTTAGTAGTCTTGATGTTGAAAGGCATTCATCTGCTAGCGTGGTAAGTAGAGTCATCATGCACTGAGTTCATCCAGGTCACATACTGTAGAAAGTTTCCGATGGCAGCCGTGGAGTTTGGTGTCTCATGCGCTTAAGTCAACTATGACATGTTTGTAAATCTGCGTGTTCCCCTTAAAACTGGAAGCAAAAAGGAAATTACGCTTATTGATGGACACGTGTGTGAACGATCTGGGGGCCTGAACGTTTAATTCCTGAAACTTCACAAATCTGGCTTTCTCCGCGTCCCAGTTATACACTTGCGTAAAGGAGTAATCACTTCCGAGGATTGCATATTGGTAGTTATTTATCTGCAGGGGCTGGAACACCATGGAGCCCCGGGATGGCATCCTCTGAATGTCCTGGAAAGAGGAGCCACCCCACTTCATGACTTTGGAGTCGCCGATGAATCTGGTCAAGCAGATGTACACATCACCTTTTACAGAAAAGTGCTTCACTGCATACACGTCCTCCATGTTGGGAATGTCAGTTTGGTTAGTGAATAGCTGCGTTGCTTTGCTCCACTGGTAAATGACAGGGCGCTGGGAACTACTGGACAGAATTAGGTGAGGTGTTCGGAGGGTCAGCGGTGGTCTGGCTATTTCTAGGTATTCCACATCGGTATCCCTGTACCAGGCATGTAAGGATTGGTGGGAGTAGAATCCGTTTCCGTTCCATTTGTAAATGGTGGTAAACCCAGCTTTGGAACTGTCAGCAACGACAAAGTACCAGTTGTTTTCGATCTTGAACGTTTCGATGTCATTGGGTTTTCGGATTTTGAGAACTTCAATATCCTGGATTTTTATGAATTTGTTGGCAAAACCGTCTCGCTTATAGATATGAGAGCCTCCAAACAGCTGGGCCACAATGACGTAGAGCTGAGTGTCAATGATTATCGGCTTGCACACCACGGTGGACGTGCCTGAGGAAAGACAAGTGACATGTTAGTTGTATGCCCGTCCTCTTTGGAACATGGAAGCACACAGGCTGCGGCTAGACAGCTTCCACAAAATTCAGTCTAAGAGGAGAGATCCCCTCGGTTTGTCAGAGAGGACCAATCTCCAGGGCCAAACAGTGATGTCCTCGGGTTCTGGGCCTTTACACTCATGGGTCTTGTTATAAACAATGAAGTTGCTACGTCACATCTAACCTGCTCTAGACTTTTAGGGCACAGAGATACGACCTGAACACTTCCCTCTCACTTCCTGCAGCATGTTCTCCCTGACATACCTGAATTAATTTCCCTAATTTTAGTTAAAAACTACCGTTTCTGAACTTTGTCAGATCTTTAAATTATTCCAACAACCTTGAGATAGATGTTATCTTCCCCTTTCTTATCTTTGTTTTTGTGTGTCTTTTTTATTTTATTTTTTTTAAAAGAAAACAAACTGTCTTTTTTTCATTTTACATATCAATCCCAGTTCCCACTCCCTCCCCTCCTCCCATTCCCTCCATCTTCCCCCTACCCCACCATCCACCCTTCTCTGAGAGGGAAAGGCACATTGATTTGAGAAAGGACTAAGGCCCTCCCTACTATATTTAGACTGAGTAAGGTATTCATCCAAAGAGAATAGGTTCCAAAAAGCCAGTATAAGAAGTACGAATCCTTAGTCATCAGGGAAATGCAAATCAAAATGACTCTGAGATACCATCTTACAGCAGTCTGAATGATTAAGATAAAAAAAAAAAACCACCAATGATAGCATATGCTGGAGAGGATGTGGAGAAAGAGAACACTCCTTCATTGCTGGTTAGGAATACCAACTTGTACAACCACTCTGGAAATCAGTATGGCAGTTTCTCAGAAAATTGGGAATCAACCTACCTCAGGACCCAGCAATACCACTCCTGGGTATTGGATGTTCAATTATTCTACAAGGACATTTGTTCAACTATGTTCATAGCAACATTATTTGTAATAGCCAGAACCTGGAAACAACCTTTACGCCCCTCAATCAAAGAATGAATAAATAAAATGTGATACATTTACACAATGGAGTACTACTCAGTGGTAAAAAAACCAAGACATCTTGAAATTTTTATGTAAATGAATAGAACTAGAAGATTGATGGAGGAAGGTCATTGGTTAATTAAATAAAGAAACTGCTTGCCCTGATAGGTTAGAACATAGGTGGGTGGAGTAAACAGAAGAGAATGCTGGGAGGAAGAGGAAGTGAGCTCAGAGAAGCCATGCTCCTCTCTCCCCGGCAGACGCACGTGATGAAGCAAGCCGCCAGCTCAGACATGCTGAATCTTTCCGGGTAAGACCGGTGCTACACAGTTTATTAGAGATGGGTTGATCGGGATATCAGAATTAGCCAGTAAGGGCTAGAGCTAATGGGCCAAGCAGTGTTTAAAAGAATACAATTTGTGTGTTGTTATTTCTGGTGTAAAGCTAGCTGTGCGGGAGCCGGGCGGGACAAAAAGCAGGCCTGCAGCTCCTACTACAGAAGATGTGAGGTACCCAGACCCAGAAAGATGAACATGGTATGTGCTCACTCATAAGTGTATATTAGCTGTAAAGCAAAGGATAACGAGCCAATAATCGTTAGAGAAGCTAAGTAACAAGGTGAACCCTAAGAAAAACATATATAGATTCCCCTGGGAAGAGAAAATACACAAGATCTCTTGCATCTGTTTTTTGAGACAGAGTTTTGCTATATTGTATCCAGGATGGCCTCAAACCCAAACTCATGCGTCTCCTACTTCCACCTCCTAAATATTGAGACTAAAGGTGATTACCACCATGCCTGCTCATCTTTCATTTTTTAGATAAGCACACTCTTCTAGACTCAGAGGGACTATCTGATACCAAAAGACAGAGCTGGGATTCAAATATGGGCCTAGCTGAGTCTTTGGATTATTTGTTTATTTAGACAAGTTCTCATTATATAATCCTGGTGGGTCTGGAAGTCATTGCTGTGTAGACCAGGCTGACCCGGAACTTTAAGACACTGATTATAGGAGAAGATGAAAAGGCAGAGGAAGCTTTGTGAAAAGTGAAAGAGGAGCAGGCACTGCCATGGGCAGATGCTCTTTAAAGATATTTAGGGAGAACCTCAGCTAAAAATAAGTCTGTCAGTGGGCTACGTTGGTGTCTGTTAGCGACATTTAGAAAAACAGTCTTAACTCATAGAAGGAGTTCAGCGCTTGGAACTCCAAAGACCTACAGAGCAAATCTACCCCAGACTTTTCTGACTACAGCTCTAGGGTATTGAGGGAAGAGGTCCTTCTAATAATTGAAAATAAATTTGAGGTGCTCGTGTGTGCGCGCATGTGGAGGTCAGAAGTCAAGCTCAAATGTCATTCCTCAAGTGTTATCATCTTGGTTTTGGAAGTAGGGTCTCTCACCGGGACCTGGAGCTCCCTAACTAGGATAAGTTGACTGGCCCATAGCCACAGGGATCCTTCTGTCTCAGCCTCCTCAACGCTGGGATTACAAGTACATGCCACCATGACCAGGATTTGTTTGTTGGTTTGTTGTTTTGTTTTGATGGGCTCTAGGGATCAAACTCAGATTCTCATACTCCCATAACAAACCTGTTACCAACTAAACTATCTCCCCTGCCCTTACTCGAAACTTCTTTCAAAGCTCACCTAATTGCATAACCTACAAAAGATGATTAGCTTCTCTCCTGCACAATGAGGGCTACAGGGTGTGAGGGATGGCCTTCAGATTTCATCTTTGGTGTCCACACAGACGGATGGAGCGACTGTGACTGTTGGACGAGCTTGCATTGAGAAGGATTCTATGGATACACACGTATTCCGGCAGAAATAATACCCCAGGTATTATGACAGGCAGCCATGTCTGTCCATGTTGGAGAGACTAGTAACCATATGATGTGTTATTTATGATCTGTATGGTTTGAAAATGTGCAAATCCCCAAAACCCATGTTGAAATGTAACTCTCAGGGCAACAGTCTGAAGAGCTGAGATCTCTAGGAGGTGATGAATTCACAGCAGTGGAGCCCACAAGGGGCTTGAGAGAATCATTTTAATCTTTCTGTCCTTCCTTTTGCTCTGCGCATCCATAGAAAAGGGGGTGTCTTTGAAGTAAAAGGCAAGTTCTTACAAGACATTGAATCTGTTGGACTTTCCAACTCCAAAATCTTGTAAGAAATACATTTCTGTTGTTTATAAATTACCTAACCTAAGGTGTTTCATTACAGTAGCAGGACCAAACTAAACTGTCATCACAAACAAAACCTCTGGAAGGCTACAAGCAGGTCATTCATTCCTTTCGAGTTCTAGTCTACAGTGCCAACCAGACAAGCTGAGCACAATGACACATGTAATTCTAACACTTGGGCTGAGGCAGGGGATTGTGGGTTCAAGACCAGCCTTGATGACACAACAAGGTCCTGAAAAAAACAGTGGCTGAAGGAATGTGCACGCATCAGAAAATCTCAGGCTCAATATCACAGAGTTCAGCTGCTCCAAACTGGAAAACCCAGGAAGAAAGAGAAGCATAACCTTTCATGAAGAGAAAGGGGGTTCTAGAAGAATCTCGGTTTGGATAGATAGTTTCACCAAGGGGAACTCAGTATCAAGCAAGGACTATCTATTTGGACATTTGACTTGATGGCCACTGAGAAAATCTAATTAACAATTATGACCCTTTGTACCTTGTCTAGCGGTAAGCCTTCTGCTCTCATTTGCTGGAGACAGAGTTTCACTACATATCCCAAACTGGCCTTAAATTCATGATCCCCTTGCTTCAGTCTCCCAAGTACTAGGCCTACAAAGGTATGAGACCCTGCCCAGCTAATGATGGCAAGAGTACACCACCCTGCTTAGCCAATGGTGATCTTTTATGAGGAGGTTGGGATGTTCTTAGGAGCTGGGTTCAAGATGTAAGGAAATAACAGTTTTCAGAACTGTTTTGATTGGTATTTTACAATTTCGAAAACTGTTGAAATGGGAACAATACTTAAGAGAGCTCTCCAGTAGCATTTTTGTGGAGAAAAAAATAGATTCTATAAACAAATTAAGAAAAACATTGAAAATAGGTTTCCACACTGCAGGAGTTCTCATAATTTCTAATATATTTATTATGAGCCTCCAAGAGGCAGATATGGCTTATAGATTTATTGGACCACAAAACCCTTCTCGTTTCAAGGAATACATTAACATTTTATTTAAAAATGTGCAGCAGAGTTTGAGAGTTGATCTAAAATAGCCTTCTTATTTAATTCACTTGCTTTGAATTCAAGCAAATTTAATTATGATAATCATATTTTTAAGCTGTGTATATTCCTTTATGTGTTTGTGCTGATCACAAATATGTCTATACAAACTCTTTCTTAGAAACAGGAAACTGTTTATTTCCATTTTTCTTTCTTTTTAAAAAAGTTCTCCCCCCTCCCCGTGTGTGTGTGTGTGTGTGTGTGTGTGTGTGTGTGTGTGTGTGTGTGTGTGGTTTGTGTATATATGTATTGGGAATGCACTCACCCACGTGTACATGTGTGGAGATCAGAGGCCAATGTCTGGTGTTTTTCTCAACTGCTTCTCCACTGATTTGAGACAGGGTCTCTCACTGAACCTGGAGCTCAATGATTGGCCACACTGCTTAGCTAGTGAACACCTGTCTGAGCTCTCGAGTGCTGAAGTTACAGACAGATACCCCTATGCCAGGCTTTCTACCAGGATGCTAGGGACCCAAACCCAGCTCTCCATCCTGTGTAGTCAGTCAGTGCAGCACACAGAGAGCCTTCTCCCCAGCCATGTGCCCCCTTTGGTTTGTGGCATTTTGTTTGTTTGTATGTTTTGGGACAGGATCTTTCTATGTAGCTATGTAGCTGGGCTCAGTCTCCTGGTCCCCCTGCCTCAGCTTCCAAGTGCTGGGATGGGCACCACCAGACCCAGTCTATTTTATCCTCTTATTTTAAAGTCAGGAACAATGAGAATGCAGTGAAGGTCATGGCCTTGTCTCACTAAATGGTGGCAGAACCTAGATTAGAATGCAGCACTGTGATTCGGAGCTTTTACTCTGAAGAAGAAGAATCCCCCTTTGGAGTGTATTTAGTATGCTCAGTATTGTGCTAAGTTTCTTAAATACATGATCATATTACATTATTAACAACCCTTGATGTAGGATAGGTACTGTTCTTATTTACAAGTAAAGGAATGAAGGACTAGCTACAGTTTAGCAAGCAACCTCAAGTCAGTGAAAGTAGGGGTTAACGCCACTAAGACTAGTCAAGGCATTTCTTCATAAACTCCTCTGTTTCTGTTGCCTTGGTCAAGGCAGTTTAATGCTGTACTCAATATTGTTAGGCTCGTCATACCTGTAATGTTGTCATAATTCCGAAAGGTCTTCTCCACATGGTCCCATTCCAGGAAAATGCATTTTCCAGTAAAAGGCTGAGCGATGACCACATACTCATCATTCATGTAGGAAAAAGTGTCTATGGACAGTGACTGATAAGGCAGATCTTGAGACTTTGCAAATTCTGCAAAATAGGAAAGGAGGATGAACAAATGTGAGCTAATACTAGTGCCTTGCTCCTTGGCTAGATCCCAAATTCTCACAAGAAATACATTTATTTCAGAGAAATGGTAAAATGGCAATTCTGCTGTTTAAAAGCATGTAAAGTTTTAAAGGCTCATAATGTTTCACACATTAAATTTCTCAGATGGTTCTTAACATATTTTTAAAAAATCAATTTTTATACTTGCAAAAGAATGGAGCCCTTTAAACAATCTTCTGCTGTAAAATGGGTTTCAATACATTACCTGTAATGATACAATCAAAATCCTTGGGGGAAAGGCTATTGATCTTGCGTTTCTTATATTCCGGGGGGCCTTCGCAGAAGATGTCTTCCACTGTCGCATTGGTGTGGCCGAGCCATTCGACCAGCCACTTCAGTTTACAGTCACAATTAAATGAGTTTCCTCTCAGGTCCCTGAAAGAGAAACCTCGGCTGCATTTGCAGTATGTGGGTCCTGTCACAACCCACACACGACTTCATCTTCAGCATTAGCCCGTACATGCTCTAGCATCTGTGTTGAACTTGCCTCACTGTCCATCCAGTTTGGGCTCTGAGAGATAACAGAGCACCCTTAAAGGCCAGCCTAAAGCCTCCTAACCTAGCCATGTTTGGAAGCAATGGTGCCATACACTAAAAGAGTAGACTCAAGAGCCGGACGGTGGTGGCGCACGCCTTTAATCCCAGCACTCGGGAGGCAGAGGGAGGCGAATCTCTGTGAGTTCGAGGCCAGCCTGGTCTAGAAGAGCTAGTTCCAGGACAGGAACCAGAAGCTACAGAGAAACCCTGTCTTGAAAATCAAAAAAAAAAAAAAAAAAAAAAAAAGAGTGGACTCAAGGGAAATAATGTATGAGTCGTATGTGTAAGTTGCATTTTTCTATAAGGACCCTAAAGAAATGTAAAAAGAAACAGGTATAATTAATTGTAATGTTTTATTTACTCCAACACATTCAAAATTTCATCATCTGGCTGTGTAATCAATATAAACACTATAGAGACAGTGAATAGATTAATACTCTATCTTCTCTTTTTTTAGTATTATCTTTGAAGTTCTCTGTATAGTTTATACTTATATCTCAATTTGGAGGCTAAATTTTCATCAGAAATTTCATTAGAAATACGTGATCTGTATTTAGAGTTCATAAAGTGTATAGTTCAAAAATAAATTCATGTATCTAAGTTGTCCCAAATGTGATTATTTTCTAATATACTAAGATGAGAAAAAAAGTCAATTCAAATCTTAAAAAAATTAAGGCTCCTAAGTATAATCGTGCATCCTTAGCCTATTAAAAGGTCATGGCTCAATCCCTAGGACAAAAATAAACAAATACATAGATAAATAAATGTCAAACTTAAAACTTGGAGCCTCATTTGTCCCAGCAGCACACTCTGGGAACTCCATGGCTATGAGCATCCAGCAGCTACGTTATTGGGTCTAAAGGATAAAGCATGGAGTTTGCTGTATGATGTTGAATTAAATCCAGTGAGCCCCTGGCTTTTCTTCCTCATAGACATAGTTAATCTTGACCCTATTCTGGGGTCTACAAATTCCACTTTAATGAGAAACGACTTTGCCATAGCAGAGTTAATGCAGACATAATACCTACAACAGTCCATGCTTGTAATAAACTATGAGGCAGAGTTTAAGTTTCCACGCATAGCCTTGACTCATGAAGCTCTCTGTTATTTACTCGGCCTCTGTGCAGATCTCCCATTTCTTTTCTGGTCACACAGAACTCATAAGTGATGCCCATTCTTCATGAAGCACATAATTTTAAATACATGTGTGTTTAAACACATCTTAAAGAATATGCTCATTTAAAAAATCAGCAAGAAATCCACTAAGAGAGAAGGTATCATGAATCCTTGTACTTCTAAAATAATCCTCGATTTGGGTTAAGCTCATTCTGGGATTCCCTGGGAGACTGAGCCAAATTGTAAGTGTTGCATTGGCACAGCATGAGACAGAGGGCCCACCATGAACTAAGGAAGCGATGGGCATCATCTAACTTTCAAAACCTTCCCAGAAGTGACCTCATCCCAGAGTGCCAGCCCTTCTGGGCTATTGTAAGCCAGAGCAGATTAGAAATTTGTTGGGCTCTCAAGGCAGGTTCTTGATTCTGGCACTCGCTTGGAAAGAAATCAGTTTCCAGGAACTGGGAAAGTAGGCATGTTAGAGAAAAGTAGGCATTGGAGCAACTGTAAAGAACAAAGAGAATTTCATTAGCTTCTTTATTTGAAGTTAAATTCTGGGCTTAGGAGGAAATTCTTAACTCTGATTTTTTGGTTGTTGTTGTTATTAGAGAAAGCTGTTTTGAGATATCAGTATAGACATATATCCTCTCTCTGTGTTATTATTTTTACTTTCTCTATTGGTTCCGTCAAAATCTTAAAAAGTTATTTAAGTTTCATCATACATTTCTATTTACTTAATTTTCTTTGTATATATTCAATAACAAAGTAAGTATAAAAAGTGTTCTCATACATCTTTTCATTTGTTCCTATATTCTGCTTTAGGGCAATGTAAATGCCCTGCTAATGTTCTGGAAGAGATTTAAGGAGACTAAACTGCTTTGGGGAGGACTGGGTATACAGAACTTATTTTGCTTACCACAAAGAATATACAAATTCCTTGCAAGATCTTTCACTCTGAAGCTTAAAAGTCAAAGTTTGAAAGCTCTTTTGTTTGAAAAGGGGTCAAAAATAATTAAGTTCATTCCCTTCCTGGGGCTTAAGCCAAATTCCTGGGGATTAAGCCTAGAGTTGTTGTTCAGGCTAATGAGAGAAAAGGCAAACCTCCTCCCTTCCCCCACTTCCTGCTCCACTTCTGTTGCCTCACCAACCCATGGGTGTAACCTTTCATCTTATTCTGTCAGTTTCCCAGACTCCTTTATGTTTTTTCTTTGTAGCTCTACTTCCTGGACCTCATGAGAAAAATGAGATCTTGAAATTTTTGTGGAGGTCTCTACTTTTCCTTAGAATCACTCTTTACCGACCTGCGCCCACTTTTTCAAAGCACTGCCTGAGTACTTGAGCATTTAGGATTTCCCATGCTAAATCACAAAGAATTCTAACATTTAATCTACGTAGATTCACGAGTGAAGTCAATTAAAGCATTCTAATTTTAAAGCCAATTAAAAATATTAATCATCAATATCAGGTCTCACTAATCATTTTAAAGCAGTTAACCAGTGATTTCTTAGGTCCTCTTACACATTTGTTAAAGAATCCAGGCCTTTGAAAATATCTTTTGGGAGTGTCTGGAGATTGTTGTTTGCGAGACTCCTGGAAAGACAAAAGTGATACAACAATGTGGTGAAAATTTTAATAAATGCCATTAATAATAAAGTTTCCTTTAATAATCATTTTCGGTCTCTTAAATGATATGTAGTACTTTTCTTTTCCCAAGATACCACTCCAATTTCTTTTGTTGAATTTTCAGTTTCTGACCTCTTTGCGTCAACATCCACTTAGCATTGACAAAGCACTTGGTACTGACTTGAGGCAAAGCAACATTAAACCATCAGCAGAATGATGCCTGGGCATCCCTCTTTGAATTTATAAGCCGAGGCTCACACTCTCACAGGTCCAACCTAGACGATGCTTCCCAAGTGATGACTGATGGACCACTATAATGGTAATGTTCACCCCCAAATGCCCTCCCTCTTTTGGCTGGGACTTTGACTTCTTCTGGGCACCTCCTCTTGCTTCAGAGAGCAGCTAGACTTTCCAGTTCCTTTGTCTTCATGTCCTTTCTTCTTTCGGAAGGGCATCCCCTTGTTTCTGGCTTTCGCTTTTCCATTTCAATCTTTCCATCTTGGCACAAAGCTTTCTCACTAATGTCCCCTCATCCATCCTCTGTAATTATTCCTGTCTTCTGATTCTTACCCTGTTATCACAGAATTATTTTCTTTCTTTTCCTAGTTACTGTTTCACAAATGACCAGAATGAGTGTGATAATAGTTAACAAATAGGAAATAGTTTTGATGGTAACAAGGTAAGAGAAATGTATACACACTACAGAAAACTGGGCATGACTGAGCACTGGGAAGGGTCCAGGTACTGACCCTTTTTAGGTTTTGCCAGTGCATTTTATGTATCTTCCACAATAACATTTAAAGCTAGAGCAGAAGAGCCTTTGTTGGTCTCAAAGGTCTTCGAAAATTTTCTCAATGTCCTTTTAAAACATTCTTCAATATTCCCTGTCTTTCACCTCCTCTACTTAAATATGAGCTCCTCCATATTTAAACATTCATGAGTTTTAGAACTTACTTTAAAATTGATTATGCTGTTTTGTTGGTTTTAGAAATTACTACTAGATGCCAAAATGTTTTTTCAGTGAACCATGGGGATGTAAGAATGGGAAAAGAGTTAGAAAGTTCAAGTCCCCGTGACAATGGGTTTGGTAGGTTTAGCAGTCAGCCTGAGCTGGGTAGAAACCAGTACTCTACCACTTAACGGCTGGGTTATGGGTTCTGCATCATTAACAATCTGGCAGCCAGGCAGTGGTGGCGCATGCCTTTAATCCCAGCACTCGGGAGGCAGAGGCAGGTGAACTCTGTGAGTTCAGGGCCAGTCTGGTCCACAAGAGCTAGTTCCTGTGGGGGCCAGGGATGATAAGCTAAGTATGTATAGGTCACTCAAAGGAAATTCTTTATTTCCAACCATTATCACCTGCCAGAGTAGAACTCAACCCTTGATAAATTTAATGAGAGGCCCAAGTCCCAATAGTTTCAGTAGTTTCCTGGTAGCAGGAAGAACCATAAACTGAGATAACCCAACCCCCAACCCAAGAGCAGACCATTCAAAGAAAACGCCAGACATTCCAAGTGCTGTAGACAGAAACACCTGCCAGTGCACACTCACCGGGAAGGACACCCTAGACAAATATCAGCCAATCAGGGGTCCTGAACCTCAGAGACCCCTCACCCCCACCTTTACTATTATAAAAACCCAATTCTAATTGAGCTTGGAGCCCTCCAGTTATTCCAATACATTGGACATGCTGAGAGACCGAATTTGCAAACTTGATTAAAATAAAGGCTCTTTGCTTTTACATATGTGACTTGGTTTCTTTGTTGGCCTTGAGGGGACTTCGCGGAATTGGGCATAATACTTCCAGGACAGGCTTCAAAGCTACAGAGAAACCCGGTCTCGGAAAAAAAACAAAAACAAAACAAAAAAACAACCGGGCTACACTGGTGTAGAATATCTGCTCCAGGCCCATGTGTTAGAGGTTTGGTTCTCAGCCTCTGTTCTGTTGCTGGGAAATGGTAGAAATTTTAAGAAGTGGAAGATGACTTGGGATGTGTCCTTGAAAGGTCATTGAGACTCTGCCTAGGTTTTGGCAACTTGACACAAGCTAGAGTCATCAGAGAGGAGGGAACTTCATTGAGAAAATGCCTGCATCAGATTGGTCTGTAGCAGGCCTGTGGGACATTTTCTTGATGGGTGATTGATGTGGAAGTGTCCGGCCCACTGTGAACAGTGCTATCTCTGGACAGGTGGTCCTGGGGGATGTAAGAAAGCAGGCTGAGAAAGCCATGGAGGAGTAAGTCAATACGCAGCATGGCTAGCTTCTCCTTCAAGTTTCTACTTCTTGCCTTCAAGTTCTGGACTGTGACTGGGATATGCAAGCCAAATAAACTCTCTCCTCCCCAAGTTGCTTTTGGTGGTGAGAAGCATGAATCTAATTAGTCTTAACAATAATAACCTGGAGTCATATATGGAAGGTGAAAGCGGAAAGATCAGTGAAGAGAATGAGATCTGGGGCCCATCAGGCAGCTAGGACAAATGCAGAGCCTGAGACAGCACTGTTGGCTTGAAGATTAGGGTTCCGCCAGGGTTGTTGGGGTTATAACATCCTTCAGGTTCCACCACGGCAAGTTCTTCAATTCACACTACTTTTCCTCAGCCTCCTGCGCCCCCGCCCGCCCGCCAGCTTCCCAGAGAAACAGTTTCATATTATTCTCCTTAGTAGAAGCTCAGCTGTAGCTTTGGCTCCCTGTATCCCTTAGTTCAGGACCAGGCTGACCTTGTCAGAGTACACCCCTGCCAGCCTACCCTCTCTAGGTGTCTGTTATCCCATTTGGAGAGACTGAGAAAAGAATGTAGGTTCCATTCACTGTGACAATTAAGAAACATAGCTACCAATGGCTTTATACCTGCTCCATTGCCATGGATTCTGGGAAAACTACTGTGCCTGCAGGTGAATTTTATGTGTCAAGATCCCAAAATGAACTTTTCCTTCTTGCCATAAAAACCAATGATGCTTAATAGCTACACACTTTAAGAGATGTATTATTTATTTGTGTGTGTTCCTGTTTGCGTGCATGCCTGTGTGTATGTGTCTCTGTGTGTGTGCCTGTGTGTATGTATGTGTGTGCTTATGCGTGTGCATCTGTGTGTGTCTCTGTATGCTTATATGTATGTGTGCCTGTGCATATGCCTATGTTTGTGTGTGTGTGTCTGTGTGTATGCTCTTTGAGGTCAGAAGAGTGTGTCAGATACCCTTGGACCTAGAGTTACTGATGTTTGTAAGCTAGTTACCCCAAGAGTGGTGGGAACTGTATTCCTGTTCTCCAGAAGAGCAACAAATGCTCTTAACTGTTGAGCCATCTCAACTTAGGAGGGTGAAACCGTCTTTTCTCTCTTTCTTAGGAAGAAAACACTGTGGCTTGGTAATCCTAAAAATCTATCTTTTGCTTTTATTGACACATATACCAATATATAAATCTATATACTAATTATTTACCACATTAAGAAAATTTTGAAACTACAAAAGCTGTTTTTAAGAGAATGAAGGCAAAAATTAATCATTACAGTGAAGCTTTCTTTCCATCACTAACTCAGCCACCTGGAACAAGGGATCCTGGGAGCCACATCACTAGTCCTGTGCTCCATCTTCCCATCACTAACACAGCCACCGAGAACAAGTGATTCTAGAAGCCACATCACCATTCCTGTGCTCCAAGGTCTCTAATATCTTCTGTCCTTTAGAGCAATGGCTTGTGGGAATGGAACTGTGAACTGGGGTCTAGACTTCCCTTCTCTTCAAAGGTCTCTTCATTGGGCTACTCTGGTAAGTGTCAGGGTTAAATCAGAGCCGAGTTTTAATATTAACACGAGAACTCTTCTTAGGAACAAGAGGAAGAAAACTTAGGAGTGTTAAAGAGAAAGTGGTCTGGGGACCTAGGTGGCCTCCTCAAGTATCAGTTGACTTTCAACTGGGATAGGCTGAGGAAAAGCAGGGCCTGGCCTTGACCCAAGCCAGCTTCCGTCAGACTCACCATCAGTCTACAAACCAGCTCCAGAGTGCAGTGGGAACCGGTGTGAGCTCGGAATGGGAGGCAGGCTCGAGTTTTGGCAGTTTTCTATGAAGTCAGTTCTCTTAGGTAAGAAAGTTTTCCAAGTTCTAATCTTGCTCTTAAATCACATCTTCATACCTTTCCTTATGAGGGACAGTGAGCAACTCTACAGTGAGTACTAAGTGACAATTGGCACTTCTCAGGTATGCCTGATCAAGAGGAAAGGAATCACCAATGTCAAATGATGAGGGCTATTAAACCTCAGTTAATTGAGCTCACAGAGAAAATCGTAATTGTTAAAAGTTAGTTTATCTTGGCTGGGTGGCGGTGGCACATGCCTTTAATACCAGCACTTGGGAGGCAGAGGCAGGTGGATCTCTGTGAGTTCAAGGCCAGCCTGGTCTACAAGAGCTAGTTCCAGGACAGGCTCCAAAGCTACAGAGAAACCGTATCTTGAAAAACAAAACAAAAACAAACAAACAAACAACAAAAAATGACTCATTTTTTGTCACTGCATTGACAGTGAGGATAGCAAGGTACTCGAGAACTCATAGCTCCCAAACTTGTTTGGAGATTAAATGGATGGATAGCTACAAAGTGCTTAGAAGGGAGACTGGAGAGCGCCAGTGCCCAGGGAAGAGCTAACCCGAGGGTCTGGAATCAGGATTGCAAATGCTGCAGTGTTCTCGTGCTCTCTCTCCAGTTCAGAGCAAACCTGAATGTCAGCCTGTGAAGCTGCAGGCTCCTAGAGACACAAGCCCAAAGTGAGGATGGTTGCAGGGGGTGGGGTGGGAGCACCCCAGATGGCCGTGGGTGTTGCTTTCTTAGCAGCACAGCCCCGTGGCACTGAAACAAATGAGCTGTCTGAGCCAGTCTAGTCTGCCATGGCGGCGATTTTCCAATGGGTTCCATTGCCATAATTAAAGGTTGTCTCAGGCAAACCAACAGCACACCAAGGTGGATGCAGTGATGGGAAGAATGGCTGCCTGCCTTCCAGAATGCCTGCCCCTAGTCCCTAGTCTCCTAAGCAGGTGTTCGGTGTGAGCAATATCCCAGGAGTCCTGGGGGATGAGCTTCAAGTAGCCTCTGAGCTGAAGCTACACTTTCAAGAGTCTCTGTTGTCACCGTGGAGGAACTGGGAGAGAGTGAGGGCGTGTGAGAGCAGGTCCCTAGCATGTGGAGGTGGTGGCCCCAGTCATAAAAATTCACAGTGCGGTGTGCTTTTTCCCTAATTCTGTATCTTGACGCACAGAAATATAAACTACCGGTCTCTTGCCACATAATGTCATATGCTGCTGCCTTAGAATTCTGACAATAAAAAGGCCATCACTAGAATTGAGCCTATCCCAGTACCCTGCCCTAGAATTTCCCGAAACTCCTGAGTCCGCCAGTATTTAATTAGAGATGTAAAAGTATGCCTGCATGATACCAGGGTACTACTCAGAATAAAGCAATTCAGAGAGGGTCTCAGTACTTAAGAGCTTTTATAGCGGCTGAATTACAAGAGTAGGCCACTATGTCTGGCTTTGTTTGTTTGTTTGTTTGTTTTTAATGTGCTTTCTGGGGGCTTGAACTCAGAATCTAATGCATACAAGGCAAGCATCTTACTGAACTAAGTTATCTGTACTGACTTTCAAATTGTCTGTAAATGCCCTTTAGGAAGTAAACCCAGCAAAACAGATATATTTTAAGAAGTGATAAAAATGCAATGTCTCTAAAGGAGCAGACCTAGTCTTTGCAGCAGATCTAATATCAGGCCAAAATGGAATGAGTTTGGTTTAAAAGTGTGCATTCGATTCCAACTCTGCAATTGGAGAATGGGAGCAAAGGCGGGGCTCTTCAGAATCTCCTCCACTCCTCTTTTCAGATTATATTACGGTTATTTATTTGGCTGTATGTGTGCAACGCTTGTATGCATGCATGCACACACCACGGTATATGTGTGGAGGTTGGAGGATAATTTACAAAGAGCTAATTCTCTCCTTCTACCATGTGGATCCTAGGATCCAGTTCAGGTCATCAGACTTAGCAGCAAGCACCTTTATCCACTGATGCATCTTGCTGGCTCTAGGATCCCTTTCTTCTCTCAAATCTACACCTTAAATCATGTACCAGGATCTGGTCAGCTTTGATGAGGGTTCTCAGGTTCTGCTTTAACTGACACAGTGGAGCCTTCTCTGGATGGTTTGCTGAAGACCTGGGCAACTTCCGACTTTGTGGCCGAAGAGAAGGGGAGGAATTTACACATTCATTCTCATGCCTCCAGGAGGGCAATGCCACTGCCCAATCCTTCCATAAGGTCACCTGGCAACCACAGTGAGATAAGGGTTGAAACCGCTTTATAAATTCTCCCCGTGGTGTACACAGGTCAGAGGGCTTACTGACAGCACCTCGCTGCTGGAATGCTTGCCTTTCAACTGGAAAGAACTGGTCGAAGGTGGAGAAAGTGCTCTTTGAAGCCTAAAACCTTAAAGAAACAAAGCTTGTTCATAAGCAGTAAATATAGTGGGAAATGAACTAGATGTACTGAGCAGGCAGAGACTTTGGGTTTCAAAGGCTGCCTGCTCCATCCCTAAAGGGAAACAGGAAGTACACCTTCAAAAGGAGCCTAAGTAGAAGGGAGCGCAAAACCCGAACAGGGCGAAATGTTTGTTTTCCAATTCCTCTACCTGTTCCTTCAAGGTGAGATGGATCTCACTCCTCTTCAGGGCTCTTACTCCTTGTAATGCTTAAATTGCCCCCTAGTGATGACTTAGCAAGGCCCATGCATTGTTTCCACTTTTGTAAATCAAAATAACAGTATCACAGATTAGGTAAAGATGCAAAAGACCTAAGGGTCCCATTTGTTTGACCTAAGCCAGCCCTCAGATACAAACCTCCTCCAAAAAAGCCACTCCTCCTAAGCCTCTCCAAACAGTTCCACCAGCTAAGGAATGTAAAAGTCCATGGGTGTTATTCTCGTTCAACCCACCACTACATATGGTAGTGAATAGCCATTTCACCTTTTGTGTGTTTATTTATTTTATTGCGTTTTGTCTGAAAAACATTCTGCAGAACTAGACTCTATGATAAACACTGTATAATATTAATTCTACTCCATAACCATCTTTATATCATATTTTACCACCAACTGGAAGGGCATTGCAA
This sequence comes from Microtus oregoni, assembly GCF_018167655.1. NCBI lineage: Eukaryota > Metazoa > Chordata > Mammalia > Rodentia > Cricetidae > Microtus > Microtus oregoni. The sequence continues at coordinate 22,755,153 of NW_024543071.1, forward strand.
ATGGTGTTTGTACTATAATGACCATAGACAAGCCTTGAAAGAATAGTATTGGGTTATATAAAATACCTTTGACTTTCAGCTTCCTCTTGTTGCAATCCTAAAAGCAAGAGACAATGGGGCCTGGTAGGTATAGCAGGAAGACCACATGGACACACTAGAAAGCAGGTTCTAAGAGCAAGTGTTACTCCGCTTCATCAGGGCTTAGAACAGAGCTGAGCAACTGTGGGATTAGCTCAAGATGGACAGAATGAGTATGACACACAGATTTCTCACATCTTCAACACAGATGAGGCTCATTTTAGGTGTTTAAAAAAATCGCCACTGATTGATTGAGTAGCCAATCCAATTCAGAGACTGAGCTGATTTTTTTTTCTTGGTTTCTCAAGATAGGGTTTCTCTGTGGCTTTGGAGCCTGTCCTGGAACTAGCTCTTGTAGACTAGGCTGGCCTCGAACTCACAGAGATCCACCTGCCTCTGCCTCCCAAGTGCTGGGATTAAAGGCATGCGCCACCACCGCCCGGCTGAGTTGGTATTTTTATAGTTACATAAGAAATCAGTTCAATAATCATGTCTCCTGCTCAACATTCTGTTTCTGATCTGGGCCTGGTGCTGCAGACCTGTAATCCCAGATACTCAGGTATTTGAGGCAAGAAAATTGTAAATTCAAAGATTTTCTAGACTACAGAACAAGCTCAAGACCTGCCTGGACAACTTAGTAAGATGCTGTTTCCAAATAAATAATAGAACTGGGTGGTGATGGTACACATCTTTGATCAGCATTAGGTGCTGATCACGTTCTCATGTAACCAGGAAGCACGCTTATATTTCTTCATGTTTTCCGGGAGACAATATTGTCTGTAGACGGAAGTTTCTCTCCCACCCAGTTCCACAGTGGTTCAGTTCCAAAGAAACACACAGAGGCTTATATTAATTATAACCTGTTTAGCCTATTGGCTGAGGCTTATTATTAACTGACTCTTATAACTTAAATTAGCCTATAATACTTGTCTATATTTAGCCACGTGATTTGGTACCTTTCCTCAGTAAGGCATTCTCATCTTGCTTCCTCTGCATCTGGCTGGTGACTCATTCTCTGCCTTTCCCCTTTCCATAATTCTCTTAGTCTGGTTGCCCTGCCTATACTTTCTGCCTGGCTACTGGCCAAACAACATTTTATTAAACTAATATGAGTGATAAATCTTTACAGTGTACAAGAGTGTTTTCCCACAGTAATTGTCCCTTGTTTAGAATGACTGCTGTATCTTTAATTACCCACCAAATAATTAAGTTTTTCAGGTTATAAAATAGACCACTCAAGCACTACATAGATACTGCCTATGGTTACATCCTGTTTAAATACGTATAAAGTCAGGACTTATATGGTGAGAAAAGAACAGCAAACATCAAATTAAAGGATATAGTCAAACTTACTATTCTCCAATATAATTCTCCAATAAAACTCATTTCAGTCATCTTATTCCCCTACATTAGATTGCTTTTCTAATTATGCCCATCTGGGCTAAAAATAGCAATCACGATCAATTTCCTGAGTACTTGCTGACAGATGACAGAGAGGACAGCGAGTGTGCATGGAGAGAAAGAATTTGAGTTCTTAAATTTTCATGGGCACTCTTAACCTTAGGAACCAAACTGAATTCACAGCTCAAAAACAAAGGTAGGGCTATGGCTCAGTGGCAGAGTGCTCACATAGTGAATGCAAGGCCTCGGGCTTGATCCCAGCACTGCAGAATCCCCAGTAAACCCAAATCAGCCCAACAAACAAAGCTTGAAAAATAATAGCAACAACCATACTTACAAGTGAATTAAAGACTTGAGTCCCCGGAAAGTATGTCTTGAAATGGACTTGATATTGTTGTTTTCTATGAATCTGCAAGAGGTGACAACACTTTTGGTCAGACAGCTACAGGAACCAAGGAGTACCTGTCCTGAGTCAGCACTGGGGCGGGGGGGGGGGGGGGGGGGAGGGGGATTGTCTTACTTACAAATATTCTAGATGTGGAAGACCAATAAAAGCGTCATCACTGATCACATCAAAGGAGTTGGATGTGAATAACCTGCCCAGAAAAAGTGCACAGTGAAAACCGTGAAACTGTCAGCCTATTGGTCTTTACTGCTTTCGTCCCTTAGAGAAACAGCTGGAAACAGCTGGAGTTTGACACAGATAAATGTCTGTTTTCTATAGTGTTGTTGATACAGAAAACCATGGCAGCTTTTCTCACTCCTAGCTGTCCCCTCCTGAAATGCTCACTGAAGGGGTGCTTGCAGCCCCTCTCTTCAGGTCATAGGCATCAAGCATCCTAGAAAGCATTTGGAGACACAAGCTGAGCAAGTAGGCACAGGTACAGCCAAATCTACGGCAAAGACACTAGGGGTCATTTTCATGAGAAAACAAGCTCTGGAAACTTCTGGAATGTCTTGAAAGGCCCAAATAAAGGAACAGTGAGAGTTTAATGCTGGGAATTGTGGGAGAATTGTGGCCCCATTACGCTGTGATAGCTCACGGCAGGTATAGTGAGCGGACAGTGGTCACAAATAGCAAACACCAGCTAACCTTCTTTGAAAACACCACAGACTGAAGATGGAAAATAACGGCACTTAGGAGGCATTTGAGGCCATTTTATTACTAAATAATTAAAAGAAACACTTTTACTTGGACAAATTTATCAGCATTTTTTCAAAATCACCAAGGAAAAAGGACATCAACAAATCTATCACCAAACCCCGTTGAACTCTTTGGAGAAGGTGCCAGGTTTCTAACCAAAAACCTAAAACCAGGCATTTTTAGGCTAAATAATTGAATTGTATGCCAGACAATTTAATAACAATGTAATAAGTCTGCTAATAAATCTTGTAGTATTTTTACTTTGAGAGTGTAGGCTAAATGTAACTGCCAGTAATTTGTCAAGCGACTTCTCTCTGAGCCTGTTAACCAGGGAGATTAAACCAGGAGATTTTACTTTGTGAAGTATTTTGAAATGAGCAATTTATGTGATAGAATAATCAGGGGAGGGTTAGACATGAACTGAGTAGAAACCGATAATTTTCAAAGCTGAAGGATGGGAACACAGGTGTGAATTTTATGGTCAACTCTATTTTTAGAGACTTGAGATTTTTTTTTCCATATAAAAAATGGAGGTGGAGGATGAACCAGCCAAGTGAAACAAAATGACCTCTTCTGCTTCTTCCCAAACTATCAGTCCTGGGACGGTGTTGAGTTCGCTACTAATCCCTCTTCCCTCTGGCGTCATGACTTTTTCAAGTCACTCACTGGACTCTGCAAAGCCAAGAGCCACTAATCACACACGTACTACAGCCTGTTCTCATTAAAACGAAGCACGAGGTTCGTGACTCCCGTCACGACTCTGGTAATTGTCTCCTCTCATTTTATGGTTCTGGAAAGCCATACGATGCTCAGCCTCACTCCTAGGTAAGCTGACATCCAAAGGCTGGAGCAGGCTTTGTTTTGGTCCTTAAGGGCAGCAGAAACAGGGATGAGGGGAGTAAAATAGAGTAGCGACAGATACAGATAAGTGCCTCTCAGACTCGGCAGTTTGCAAACTGCCCTGCGGTTCACCGGGGACACTCCAAGGTGCGGGAAGAAATAGCTCTTTCATCAGTACCACCCCATTAGGTTAAATCAGAAGCAAGACAGACTGGGAATGGATACCAGTGGGCATCCCTTGTCTATGCATTGTCTATGTGTGGCACAGAGATAAAAGAAGGGGTTTCTTCTAGAATTTCTGTTGGCCTGTGCAGTATTATCCTTAGTACAAGGATACGTGATAGTAACTGCTTCATTGTGAAGACTGGACAAATATTTGTCTAACAAAGAGGCTTTCACTTTACAGCACATTGCTAGATTGCAACACTGGATGTAATCTTAGAGCCAGAACTTGCCCTTATTTGTTTTTGTGCCCCCCAACTCTATCCCATTTCCTGGTTTTGAAAAGAAAAAATGTTTGCCAAACTAAATTTCAAAGGTTAAAACCTCTGGCTAAAACTATAACTACAAGCAAAATATCCTAAGGAAAGAGGTCAGAACTCGATAAAGCACATGCTACGTGGTTAACAGAGAAAGGACAAAAGGCAGCTGAACAAATCTATGTAGGTAGACATCAACACAGTGGTTGTTCTTGGAGGGTGCTCTAACTGAAAGCAAGCACAAAGGCTGTCTCTAGGGTGATAATAACATTTGATTTCTTAACTTGGGTGCTGGACCCAAGGGTGCTTATTTGTAAACAAACAAACAAAAAGCCATTGAGAAGTAGTGTACTTGTGATGGTGACCATGTCTTTATGTATAATTATACTTCAATTTAAATTTTTCTTACAGAAGCTGAAAAGGTTGCTCTGGCTGAGATAATAATGAATATCATAGGTTTTTTGATTCTAAAATTCAATACTGGTTTCTATGAACATGGGATTGTAAAATTATACATATATTCTAAATCTACTTGGGTGGTTTATTTATTTTATCGTTCAATATAAATTTGAAAAGACTCATGAATAGATCACATTCTATTAGAAAAATAAAACTCAAATCCTTAATTTTTATAGAGTCTTAGAAATACATTTTATTTCACCAGGTGGTGGTGGCACACACCTTTGATCCCAGCACTCGAGAGGAAGAGGCAGGCAGATTTCTGTGAATTTGAAGTCAGCCTGTTCTACAAAGATAGTTCCAGAATAGCAAGAATTAAACCCTATCTTGAAAAAAAAAAAGATAAAAGAGAAAGAAATATTTTATTTCAACATTATGATTTGTAATTAAATCAGATAAATCAAGTATTCTTCTAACTCTGTTAAAGGAAATGGTACCTGCTGTAGCCCATGTTCATACAAAACATTTCTAAGACGAAGCAGAATGGCTGTGTTCTATTTACATAACCTCTGTCCTTTTCCATGGGTGATTAGGGTAAGAAAGACATAGTTTTTCCCTCTGACTAGCCAGTTCCTAGATTGGGTAGTGTTCCACCATCCAAATGGCCTGGCTCAGAAAAGTATTGGCTAAGACAATAACACCCTTCTTCAGTTTATGGAACTGACAGCTGAAACAAACTCAGCCTGCAGAGGAGCTAAAGAAGCACTCTTGGATCAATGACAATTAAGATGTGTATACAAGGACCACATAGGAACTGACCGCATATGGAGCCCTCACAGAGGGAAGAGTGTTGAAGGCTGCATGGGGAGATGCCTGGATCCGTGTCACCTCCAAACAGCGCTTTTCAATCTTGGATGCACTTGGAATCACCCAGCGAGCTTAAAAATACTGACAACTCATTCCCACTCTCAGGGATTCTGGCTAAATTCTACGCTTGGAGTGTGGCCCAAGCTATTTTAAAGCTGCCTGAGTGGTGTGTTCAGCCAGGATGCATAGGGAGAAGCTTCTGTGTCAGTTGTGATACCCCGTGTACTCGTGGGGACCAAGAATCTTCTGATACTTGTAGCAGTTGATGTGGGTCATGGAAGGGCTATGGGTTTTCCTGTCCCCCAAATACACATAATGTGAGTCTGCAGTCATTTGGATCAGATGGGACAAATGTCACCACAGGAGCCATGCCCTAGAGTTGTTTGTGAGGGGATACAAGTCTGAATGGCCTTGTTACCCCGAGCAGAGATCAGAGGTCAATATCCCAGTCTGTAGAGGTCACATGTGGTTGCCTCTGTCGCAGTCCCATGAGACCTCTGAAATCTCTGCCACTTCTCTCTTTCTGTGGAAGGGAAAAACCAGGCATGTTCCCACTAATCTTGGGAATAATCTATCTTGGGATAGATCGGGGTGGGCCTTGACTGCTCTAGTTCCCCTTAAGGGATAAGCATGTTTCAATATGTCATGAAACAGGCTGTGGGAGGAGTGAGGATAATTTTTTTTTAAGCCAAGGGCGTGTGTTTCCTTGCCAGGAGGAAGACCTAGAAAGACTGCATAGAATGAACTGAGAAAAAAATCAGAGAAACAACATCCTTTACAATAGTCACAAATAATATAAAATATCTTGGAGTAACTCTAATCAAACAAGTGAAAGACCTGTATGACAAGAACTTTAACTCTTTAAAGAAAGAAATTGAAGAAAAGATATCAGAAAATGAAAAGATCTTCCATGTTCATTGATAGGTAGGGTTAACATAGTAAAAATGGCAATCCCACCAAAAGTAATCTACAGACTCAAGGCAATTCCCATCAAAATCCCAACACAATTCTTCACAGAGCTTGAAAGAACAATACTCAACTTCACATGGAAAATCAAAAACCCAGTAGAGCTGAAACAGTCCCGTACAATACAGGAACTTCTAGAGGCATCACCATCCTTTACTTCAAACTCTACTATAGAGCCATAGTAATAAAAGCAGATTGTTATTGGCATAAAAACAGACACATGGATCAATGGAATTGAATCAAAGATGCTGACATACATTCATACACCTATGAATACCTGATTTTTAACAAAGAAGCCAAAATTATATAATTAGAAAAAAGAAAGCTTCTTCAACACATGGTGCTGGCATAACTGGATGTCATGTAAAAAAAATGCAATAGATTCACATCTATCTCCCTGCACAAAAATCAAGTCAAAGTGGATCAAAGACCTCAACATAAATCCAGTTACACTGAACCTGATAGATGAGAAAGTGGGAAGTAGCCTTGACTGCATTGGCACAGAAGACTATTTCCTGAATATAATATCAGTAGCACAGACACTGAGAGCAACAGTTAAATGGGACCTCCTGAAACTGAAAAACTTTTGCAAAGTGAATGACACCTGTCAATAAGATAAAATGGCAGCCTCCAGAGTGGGAAAAGATCCTCACCTATACCCTATGTGACAGGGGGTTGATATCCAAATATATAAAAAACTCAAGGAAGCTAAACATCAAAATGCCAAATAATCCAATTTAAAAATGGAGCACAGATCTAAACAGAGAATTCTCAACAGAAAAATCTCAAATGACAAAAAGATACTCAATAATTGCTCACCATCCTTAGTCATCAAGGAAATGCAAATCAAAAAGACTCTGAGATACCATATTGCACCTGAAAGAATGGCTAAGATCAAAAACACTGGTGACAGCTTATGTTGGAGAGGATGTGGAGTAAGGGAACACCTCCACTGCTGCTGGGTATTGACAGAGGTTTCTGTCCCATCAGGTCCCACATCTGTTTAGTCCCAAAGAAATCACACAGAGGTCAACATTAATTATAAACTGGTTGGCCTAGTATCTCAGGCTTTTTATTAACTCTTATAATTTATATTAGCCCAAAATTCTTGCCTGTGTTAGCGATGTGGCTTGGTACCTTTTTTTTGGTGAGGAAGTCACATATGTGTCTGGCTTCTTCTGTGTCTGGGTGATGACTGCAGACTGAAACTTTTCTCTTCCCAGAATTCCTGTTGCTCTGCCTCTATTTCCTGCCTGGTCACACCACCTATACTTCCTTCCTGGCTACTGGCCAATCAGTGATTATTTAAAATACAAGTGATAGGGTACAGAGCATTGTCCAACAGCAGCTGGAAGTGCAAACTTGTACAGCCACTTTGGAAATCGATATGGCAGTTTCTTAGAAAATTGGGAATCAATCTACCTCAAGATCCAGCTATACAAGTTTAGGTATATACCCAAAGGATGCACACTCATACCAAAAGGACACTTGTTCAACTATATCATAGCAGCATTATTCGTCTTAGCCTCAACCTGGAAGCAATGCCCCTCAATCGAAGAAGGATAGGGAAAATGTGGCACATTTACACAATGGAGTACTACTCAGCTATAAAAACAAAGACCTCATGAAATTTGCAGGCTAGTGGATGGAACTAGAAAAAAAAAAAAGATGATTCTGAGTGAGGTAACCCAGACCCAGATAGACAAACATGGTATGAGATGTACTCAGCCATAGGTGGATATTAGATGTAAAGTAGAGGATACCAGCCCACAAGCCACAGCCCCAAAGAGGCTAGATAACAAGAAGGGCCCAAAGAGGCTAGATAACAAGAAGGGCCCAAAGAGGCTAGGTAACAAGAAGGGCCCAAAGAGGCTAGATAACAAGAAGGGCCCAAAGAGGGATGCATGGATTTCCCTAGGAGGGGGAAGTAGAAAAGATCTCCTGGGTAAACTGGGGTGGGGGTTGGGGAAAGAGAGCCTCCTAAGTGCTAGGATTACAGGTGTGCACAGCACCCCAACTTAATATAGTTTAATAGATGACTGGGTTTTGTATTGTGGTATGCTATAATGTTGAGGGAGCTGTGGTGGGCTGCGTTCCCACCCAGCTCCGCACGGCTAGCTTTACCCGAAATAATTACACGGAAACTGTATTCTTTTAAACACCGCTTGGCCCATTTCTATCTAGCCTCATCTAGGCTAGCTCTCGCACCTGGACTAGCCCATTTCTAATAATCTGCTGTAGCCCACGAGTTGGCTTACCAGGAATGATCTTAACCTGCGTCTGTCTGGAATGAGAGAATCATGGCGACTCCCTGACTCAGCTTCTTTCTCCCAGCCTTCTGTTCTGTTTACTCCTCCCACCTATGTTTTAACCTATGAGGACCAAGCAGTTTCTTTATTGCTTAACCAATGAAATAAACAGACTCCCATATCACTATAATGTAATTGTCTAATGAAAATTCCAGTTTTTAACTGCACACTCCCTTTGGATACACTTTTCCTGTCTCTATTTCCATAGATGGACTAGGAGTAGATTTTCACTGGATGTAGGATGTTTTTAAGTCCTTAGTTTTTATGCAAGCTTTGCCAATCACATGTTCAATCTGGAGTACAGGCCTATTTCATCATCTCTTCACTAACATTTATTTATCACTTTTTCCCTATGAAAAATGACTTCTTAATTCACTTGGGACTTAGTCCCATGTATAATGTAAAGTGGATCATTTCCTTGGCTCTTTCCTAAACATTCTGTTTTTTGTTCACAATTAAAGGACCTCTACCTTGTGACTGTTGTTCTTTCCAAATGGCTACCATTTTCCTAGCTTTTTTACTCCCAATAGTGAATTTTGGACTTACGTATTATACCCACTGTTTCTTAATATAAAAATTATTTTATTTTTCATTATTACTTATTTTATTTCCTTCTGGTATCTATTGAATTTAACACTAAATCATATTTTTATTCTTTCTCTATAAGCATGAAAACATGGAGACATATGACTTCACCACTGTGTAAAATATCAAGCAAGTTTTGGTTAGTAATAAGCTTTTGATTACATATTTCATTTAACCATTATTTACAAGAATGCTTTCTTTCCTTTCTCCCTCCATCCCCCCTTCTCTTTCTCTTTACTCTTTTCTTTCTTTCTTCTTTCTTTCTTTCTTTCTTTCTTTCTTTCTTTCTTTCTTTCAATACAAGTTCACACTATATAACCCTGGCTGGCCTGGAACTCACAAAGATCCATCTGTCCCAGCATCCTGAATATTATGATTAAAAGTATGTACTACCGTGCCCAATTTAGAATAATATTTTTGAAACTGCCTTTTTAAAAACAAGCTTTCATAAATTTAATTGACAATATACACTGTGGCGAGAGGATATGACTTGATGTACTAAGGACTGACCCCACCCTGCAGTCCTTTCTTCCACTTGCCTCTATATGGCTGTGTATGGAGCAAGGCACAGCTCTTCATCAACAAAACACTTTAGTGCCGTGGCCATAATGTTGTTGGTGGCTGGGGTCCTAGTCGGATGAAAGCTAAGATCAGCTTTCAAAAGAATAGGCAACGTAATCACCAGGGATCTTAGATTAAACAGAACCTGTGGTCAGCAGCCGAGAAGTGAACGAGGGGCAGGGGGTCTGAGAAGCAAGGTCTGGCTGTAGGCATTCAAGGCTAAGGCTGCCCTAGGAGCAGCTGACACTACAGAGACAAAGGTCCATTCAGAGAGAGGACAGGGCAGGCACAAAGAGTCCAGAAGTGGCTTCTCGCCCTGGTTTCTTCTTCCAAAGGCCAAGAAAGGAACACCACAGAAGGACCAAGCTTACATCTTGATTTCCCATTTGGCCATAAATCGTCTGTGTATCCTAATGCATTCCAGTTTCTGTCTTATTAAAGGAAGGGACTGGATGAGATAGTTTCAGGGGTTACAATTAATTCTAAAGACATGTGAGTCTAGGTTTGTGACATTGTAGGCAGATAAGCTGGGATGAAGGTCTGTCTGCAGATGGCAAAACAGGGCAAGTGCCATGCCTGTGAGAAAATCTCATTGTCCCAAGTCAGGCTGCTCACTTGGCCCTGTCCCGAGACCCCTGGCCCAATGATACTCACTCAGAACCTCTGTACCGCCTGAACATCTTGACTGCCATCAGAAAGGCCTGCCCCCACTTTCACCTAGAACAGTTCTCCTAGCAACAGAGGAGAAAAAGACTTTCCTCACCCATCCCTCTCCTGTAATGGAGGAAGGAGAGAAGGACCAGCAGTGGCACTGGTTGCCACCTGGATATGGAATACGGAATCAGACTTCAAAGCGTGTTTCTGCCACTTATTGCTTGTTAACAAATTAAGAATGAATATGCTTGCGCTCTGTTAAAAATGAGAATTATAATAACAAAAGGACTCTCTGGATGAGCCTACAGAATCCTGGGAGAGAATGTAGATGAGCATTGTCTCTGGGGCTTCTGCCAGGGAGCAGCTACACAAAGAAAACAGGGATGGGAGAAACTCAGTTTCAGGGAAATCATCCTTGCCAGATAAGACTGGTGGTATGGTCCAAGCTATCAGGCGTCCACGGGCAGTGTATGAAAACGTACAGTACATATTCAGGATCCTATGAGTCGAGGCGTATGTGTACTATCTATGCATTAAGGAGAACAAACTGCATCCGTTCCAGCTGTTGGGGGCTGTGGCAGCACTGCTGGCGGGACTTGTCAAAGCCTTTAGAGCCTCGCTTAACCAATTCAGACCCTTTGGTTGTGGGTAACGTTCATTATCCAAAAAGAGCAGGGTTGACTGAAGAAGAATTAACAATAGGCTGGTGATTCACATCAGCTAAGCGCCCCTGTTCTGAGTGCATGTGTCATATGAATGATTTACATTAGAATATTTTAAAATATGCTCTTCAGACAGAGGAGCGCTCAAGTGGGAAGCAGTGATGAAGAGCACATTGTTTGACAGTTATTTTTGACTCTCACCCTTGAAAAATATTTTCAGTGGAATTCAGCTGATCCTCAAGTCGTCTGCCGAAAGGTGTGTGTGCGCGCGCGCCTGTGTGTGTGTGCGTGTGCTCTAAAGACATAAACTCTAATACCACCTTAGACAGGAGAAGAAACTGAAGCTGGCAGAGATTAAGCAATGTGATCAAGCTGTATTTTTTTTTGTCACTAGTGGGCCAGGATTAGAATATAGATTTCAAATCTCTAAGAGTTCCCTGCGCACATGCCCACCCCTTTATGATATAGTTCATTAACTCTCATCTCAGTATATTCAAAATGCGTTCTTTCTAGAAACTGGCACAGCCGCTCCCTCTCCCTGTGTTTCTATGATGTCATTATCTAGCTCCCAGGAACACCAAGGAGTGATTTAAATTTGATCTAAAGTCGGATCTGTACCAGACCTCATCTTGAGCAGCTCAACGTCTCTTTTATTCTCAAATGCATGCGGCGATGTGGGTTTTACAGTCTCCACTTAAAACATAAAGAAAACCGAGGTGAGAGGGAGTAAAATAATTTAGATCTTGCAAATGGTATAGGTACAATTCTGCAATTCCTGCATGATTGTCCCACTGGGACTGGTTAACGTCCATGAGCACAGCTAGCTTCCTCACCTTGGTCCTACCAGCTCTGCCCAGTAGCCATAAACTGGAACAGCTACCAATATTTCCCAGGCTGCATAAGAACTTCCAGGTACTGGGAGGGTCACACAGAGAAGAAATGGCAGCTGAGCTTAGTAGAGTGGGTTGAAGAAACTCATCCGGGATTTTAGCTCTGCAAGTCCTTTCTTTAAGTAGAGCCTCTTCAAAGGGAAATTAAACATGCAAGTTCCCAATCTCATTGGTAGCAGGACCTGTCAATCACTGAAATCTACACAAACTGAGTCTCCCATGGAATGTATCCAGGGCAGCTCTGGCTCAGTGACAAAGTAAGCAATAATGACAAAACTCACTTCCGTTAAAAGCAACAATACAGTGAGAGTACAACCAAGCTACGGAGCCTTTCACTTGACGATTGAGCTGCAAGTCATTTCCAAGTAAATGAGCTAGACCATCGACTTGGAGGTTCCCTAAGGAAGAGACAGACATATGCCAAGCTGCTTGACCAGGTGGATAGGCTGGTGGTGAGGCACGACTCTAACGAAACCGTTTTGAGTCATCCCCTTATGGACCAGATGGCTTCATTTCTCCTTTAGAATGATAGACGTGACCCGTCCATGGTTTACCATCATGACTCTTCTGAACAAAGTGAGATCTAAATAAGTAAGCTAATAACTGAGTTTTGTGTCTGGACATTTTCAAGAGACGGTCCATAAAACCCATGTTCTAGGGGAAGTTGAGAAGAATAGAACAACTTTAATTACAGTCTTCTCTAAGTCAAGGTGCATTGTGAGCAGCCAATCAGGGATGGAGATGCAGTTGTCCTCACTGGAGCATCCAACCCTCTCCTGGCAGAATAGCGGTTCCCCTGGCCACAGGCTTGGAGAACACTGTATTAGGATGGAGCGCCGAAGGAAAGAAGGGCCTTTTCTTTTACTGTTTTCTTTCTTTTCCTGTCAGCTTGCCTGCCTCTCTTTTCAAGCAGGGAGACCAGAGCTTAAACATACAAATGAGGGTGGAAACCTAGGCAAACTAGGAAAGCCTTGCCAGCGATGCTGCTGCTCTTTCAGAGAGCATTTGGAACTCCTTTGCTGTCATTGTCCCCAGGAATCGGGGCACATTTTCCCTGAATAACCTTGTTAATGGCAGAGGTTGACCCTTTGAAAGGGGGTTTGATTTGGGGAACAAAGCTACGCAAAGTCAAACCTGCCCGAGATTATTCCTGTCAGAAGGAAGTAAACAGAAGTGGTTAACAGTAAGGACGAAGGTTTCAGCTCCGCTTCTGCAGCTTATTGGGGTTCAACAGACAGTGAGGGGCTACCTGGGCTTACACTCGCTCTGTGCTCAGTACTTCCTCCAGAGAGAATTCTGTGCACTTGGGATGGTCGTGATGATGAGATAAAAATCGAAATACAGAGTGAGCAGCACCAGGCAATGTAAAAGTCTCTAGTCAAAACTTAACTGGTTTTATTGAGTGGCTTGTAAACCTCCAGTGAGGCCTCTTAAAGAAGAGCAGAGATACTTAGCTGTGGAAGCATGGGATAAATCCGTTTGTTCTTATGGATTTTTGGTTCTATGTTTTAGAGATTCATCTGATTCTTTTTTCACAAAGTGTATAAGGATGTATGCATGAGTGTGTGTATGTGTGTGCATGAGTGTGTGTGATTGAATGTGTGTGTGCATGAGTGTGTGTATGTGTGTGTATGAGTGTGTATGCATGAGTGTGTGCATAAGTGTGTGCATGAGTATGTGTGTCATTGAATGTTTGTAGATGTGCATGTGCATGAGTGTGTGCATGAGTGTGTGTGATTGAATGTGTGTGTGCATGAGTGTGTGTATGTGTGTGCATGAGTTTGTGTGCATGAGTATGTGTGTCATTGAATGTGTGTAGATGTGTGTGCATGAGTGTGTGTGTAATTGAATGTGTGTGCATGAGTGTGTATGTGTGTGCATGAGCGTGTATGCATGAGTGTGTGTGTGTATGTGTGTGCATGATTATGTGTATGTGTATGCATGAATGTGTGTACAAGTGTGTATATGTGCATGAGCATTGTGCATTAGTGTGTGCACATGAGTGTGTATATGTATGTATGTGCATGAGTATGTGTGAATGAGTATGTGTGTGTGTGTGAGTGTGTGTGTGTGTGCGCGTGTGCGTGTGTAGAGGCCAGGGGTTGATATTGGGTGTCTTTCCCTATTGCTCCCCTCCTTTGCTTTTGAGACAGGGTTTCACACTAAATCCGGGGCTCACTAATTCAAAAAGATTAGCTGGCCAGCAAATTCCCAGGATCCCCCCACCTCTTCCTTCCCAATACGGGTATGAGCCACCATGCCTAGAACTTTTACCGGTTGCTGGGGCTGAGACTCAGACCTTCATGCTTGAGTGACGAGCACTTATAGACTGAGGCATCTCGGCAGCCCCCACGCATTGCTTTCTCATTGCACTTTACATAGGCAAACACCCGCCATCTCACTGTGTAAGTGGGTCCAGCAATTCCTTCCTGATCTTGGACTCATGAGAGAGATACGAAAATACTGTTTCTTTTCAACCACCACACACAAGGCCCAGTTAGGCCCCATTTTACTATTTAGGGGATTGGGAACTATATCACTTATTTTGACTTATTTTTGGAATAGATACTGGGACTGAACCCGGGGTGTCATGAAATCAATACATTTAGTACTTTTAGCAATAACTATAAGTCTATATCAAGAGTTCTTTTAATTACCAATCTAATTTGCTGGTTTGTGAGAACTGATATAATAATTTTATGTTACTTTAACAAAGTGACTTTCTATGATATTATAAATTGTTCATAGATTACAGTATAATAGATTTTTTAAATTGTATTTGAATTTTTATTTTTATTAGATGTATTTATTTTGTGTGGATGAGTATGTAGGTCCACCAAGTGTGTGCATTGCCCACAGAGGTCAGAGGAAGGTCTTGGAGCCCCTAGAACTGGAGTTGTAAGTGGCTGTGGACAAAAGGTATGGGAGCTGGGAACTGAACCTGGGTCTTCTGCAAGAGCGAGTCGCCTTCACCACTGAGCCATCTCTCCAGCCCCACAGAATAGAATAGAGTCTGAAGACTGGATGACGCTAAGGTATTATTACCGCGAAGGCCCTAAATGCCGACTCATGCTCTGTTTTGCCCTTGTCCTGTTTAGAATCTGCTTTTCCCTAAAGGTTAGGAGGATAATGACTACATGTTCATGAACCGCATGGCCATTAGCAATAATCCGTGAGAGACAAGGATGTCACTTTTAAGTAAGTCATATCTTCTCCGGGTTGCCTGCCCCTACTGCTTTCTATTGTCTCATACCCAAGGGCTTTCTTCGTTTATCTCATCACCCCAAATAGCATTTGAGTTTTAGAGCCATAACTTATGTTTCCGTTGGTGTTTTATGCTTATGAAAGCTGAGGCCCAGCAGCATTGTGTGCCCTACCCAATGTGACACCGTCCATTTATGGTCAAAGTGGACTTCAGACTCCCGTGTCCTAAATCCTAGTTTAGACCTCTCTGCACCCTACTTTTGGGGCACTCATCTGAGGAATAGCTCAGATTCACTATTTTAAGCAAAAATGGGACATGTTTTACAAACTGTGGTTCTTCTTATTTATTTATGAGGAAGAAGAAAGAAGGTTAGACATTTTTTATAAATAAACAACATGCATTTCTTATTTAAAAGAAATTGAAGGCAAGATTTCTCAGCATGTTCTGAGAGAAACCTGTGCATAGTACCACAGAACCTTAAAGCTGGGGTTGTAGATTGACTGAGATGATACAACAGGATCGTAGTGGGAGGCTACGATAGGTTCAAAATAAGAAAAGAAAGAAACCAACCACGGTCAGAAAGCCAGGTTTTGCTGATTTTAATCCCTACTGCTACCCAATTCAATAGATTCTATTGCATATTACACATTTCATACTCATAATATCAATGCCTTGCTGTTTACTCCAAATCATACAACTACTAAGCATCGAAGAGGGAACTGGTACTCAACAGTGTCTGACCACAAAGCTACTAATGCTTGCCTCATTGCCAGCTCACCAGGGAAGCAGGGGCGACTTCATGGCTCCCACAGAGAAGCCCCTGCAACAGTACCACTGCCCATGTTAGCATCTCCACTAGCTGGCATCACTATCACCACCAATGCCAAACATGGTTCTGATCGCAGATGATCAGGGTGACCATGCATGCAACATGGTTCTGATCACAGATGATCAAGGTGACCTTGCGTGCCAATCCCATTTGTGCCCCTCACAATGTCCAGCCTTGAACCTGCTGGACGGTAGGATCCCCAAACCCATTTACTCCAGTGAGAATCTCCTGCTCTGGCTTTGTTCCTGCTTACAGCTACACAATAAATACTCATCTCCCCCGGTCCCTTGGTCACCAATAAACACTGATTTTTCACTAAGCAGTTACAAATAAGCTAGAAAATTATGTGTTCATGATTTTCTCATCTTAGTAATGCATCTCTGCTGCATCTGTTTGGGTGTCCCTCTGGACAGGGTAAATGGGCTATTTACCCTTCACAGAAGAGAGAAACATTGGTACCTGCAGGCAAGCGAAGAACCCAGGAAGCTAAATGGGAAGCAAAATGGGGGGACAAAAGGAGGCTAAAGACAAAGGGGTCTCACAGAGGCTAGATGTTTTGTCTCTGAAATGCTGGCCGTCTCTCTAGAAGAACTTTGAAGATCTCTTCGCATTAGTAGTATGTGGATGGAGGGGGAGAGTTTTTAGGTCACTTATCAGTGACCTACCATTTCCTGGTACTCTATTAATTTATGTGAAAGTAGGGTATATAAAACTTTAGAAAGGCTGAAACCATGACCAAGGTCCGAAAACAAAATGCTTCACTAGAGGTCTGTGGCTATGGGGATTGGCATCAACAAATACATAGGAAGCAAAGTTTGGCCTTCTATAGTGCCAAGACTCTTCCCTAAGCATGGCTCACTGCCCACCCTGGATGTCAGTTACGGACTAGATATAAGTACAACTAAGTAACTTCAGTCAGTATTAGAAGCATCCAGAACATGAGAAACCAGGCTAGGACGGAGACTCCTCATTCTCTCACGTGGTAGTCCCTGGTGTATATGGGGAGGGAGAGGCTAGGGTCAGTGTTGTGACCGACAGTCCAGAACAACAGGAAAGAGCCAAGTGCTATTAACATCAGCTCCGACACTCTGTTTTTCTCCCTTCCTAGGAACCATTAAAAGCTTCCAAGCACTTGGGTGGCACAATGAGAGCTATTGTTGCAAAGAAGGTAACGCTAATGGCGAGGACTCTGATGGAAAGCTGGGGGTGGGGGCAGTGCTGCAGAAGCCTGGAAGTCCCTAGGCAGGAAAAGTCTGTGTGAAGAGGAAGAGGCAGGTTTTAGGGTTGGGGTTGTTCACAGGGGGACTTCCCAGGTGAAAGTGGGCATCAAGGGATGAGGGGCAGGTCACCGTCAGGCTTCTGGCCTGAATAACTGGAAGGGTAAAATGTGCTTTTCAATGAAAGCACACCTCCCACAGAAGCGGTTTGCACCAACGGATAATCAGCTCATGGGGCTGGGGTGTAGTCCTTTAGTTGGTAGAATGCTTTCAGAGCGTGCATGAAGCCCTAGGTTTGATTCTCAGCACCACAGGGTAACAGAGTGGTGTGACCCAGTGTAGTGGTGTGGGGGTGGGGGTGGCAGGGTGTGACAACAGATGCCTTTAATCCCCATACTTGGGAAGTGGAGGCAGGAGGATCAGGAGTTCAAGATCATCCTTGCTAGACTGAAGAGCCAGGAGTACATAAGACACTGTCTCAAGAAAAGAAAGAAAGAAAGAAAGAAAGAAAGAAAGGAAGGAAGGAAGAAAAGAAATATTTGTTAAAAAGCTAAAGAAATCATGGACATTTAGTGTTAGGTAGGGGAGCTTCGTAGACAGAGCTGCATCAACGGCACCTGTTGGACCCAGACAAGACATATTCATCCACATGTAACCAGCTAGGAAAGTGTCCTTGCACCCCTGAGGCTGACTGGTCTAGCTTGAGTATTGCCACATTTTGTTCTCATTACCTATAGTAGAGAACCCAGCGGCTTTAAAGAGCCAGAGCTCCTATGGGTATTTGCCTCATGAAGAACTGTGATAAGAATAGGCTTATTTCTTGTTCACGATATTTGCTTTTCTATTTGTTTTGAGTTTTTGATTTCTTATGGATTATGTATCCAGGTGTCAATTGTGGAATAATTTTGTTAAATTTAAATAGTTTTAAAAAACAGAAAAACTATTTTTATCTATATCAGGGTAAAATATGCGTTCTACCCAAGACTAAATCTCATCGGGAAAAAAAAATTGGTTATTTTTTTCTGGCCTTATCGAATTTGTACAGTTTTTGTTGTTGTTGTTGCTGCTGCTGTTCTGTATTTCTGGAATTCATTGCCAGAAAATAGGAGTGTCTTAGGAGTTGAAGGGCCTTAATTCATTAAAACGCCATAAACAAATAGAAGCGTGGCCGCATTTTATTCTCTGAGTCTCCCATCATGAGTCTTGATCACTGGGGATTTCAGTCTATAGCTGGGAAGGAACAGGACCATAATGTGTGAAAACACATTTCTCCAAATTGCGTTCACTAAAAGTACCACTTCAGCACTGAGAGCTACCGGGAGCACACAATCATGCTCACTGGTTATGCTTCAAAACTGGCCCTGTGAAAAACATGAAGAAAATGACAGTTGCTGAGGAACCTTTTTCCCCAGAAAGGATATTTTAAAAGAATGTTTTGTACAACTTATCTGATAAATTTTTATTGGCTCATTTTAATTTCTCTCTCTTCCCTAGCAGAGTGGGGCTTTTATTTTCTTCTTCTCCAACACAGCTTACTGCATAGCCAGCCACAATTTACCAGCATATTTACCCCAAATACTACTTAGAAGTTGGGGTACCTCATTTGTTTCTCAAAGCACCTGAGGGTGACATTTTAAAAAGAACTTCTCATCATCCCTCATGTGGAAGGTCTGAAGAAGCATGTGGGGCCATGAGCACACAATCAGATTATTATGGTGGGTGCTAGGGATAGGACACCACATCATAGACACCCTTCTTTTTTTAGAGGGTCTCTCTGTGTATCTGGGATGGCCTCAAACTCAGGATCCTCCTGTCTCAGCCCTCTCGAGCACTACTAGGATTGAAGGGGTGCGTTACCACACCTAGCTGAAACCAGGCATTTCTTGTTCTGTTCAAACAGCAGAGAAACCAACTGCCTTCAACAAAGATCAAACAGAATTGATTCTAAAATTTTTCTTCGCAGACATATATATGATTCATCTAGCGATCCATGGCCTAGAATTCATTGTCAACCTCTCGTGATGCTGGTGGCCTTGTGGTCTCCCTGTTCCAATGGCGTGTTAGCAGCAGGTAGGGTTCTCAGGGCACAGGGCAGCACTGTCCACAAGACACCTTCTGTCTGCGGTCAGGGTACACCAGAGCCATTTATTCCTTTACTCAGTAAAATGATTTCATTTGGCCTGTTCTTGAGACAACAAGCAGGTTGCACAGGAAACGGTCCTTAGAAATAAGGTCCTAGAGCCTATGGACAGACTTTGACTTTTGATGGTTTTGCATAAGGCCAGTGTGGCCAAATCTGCCCCGTTGAGGTCAGCTAAAATGAGGTAACTGAGGACATACAGGACAGAGCTACCAGCTCCTTTGTTATTTCTGAAACCTGAACTGCTTTTAGAAAGAAAGGCTGGAATGTTCCATAGGAACTCAGAGCATGGGACAGAGGAGCATGGCACACACTCGGTGTGGGCTATTTAAAACCAGTCCCCTGGCTTCCCTCTGTGATTCTAAATAGGTGAAATCACATTACCGCGCAGCAGCCGGTAAGTATTTCCATGACTGCCCAGCGTCTGTGCTCAGTGTGGCTGGGTCCACCCAGTGAAAACAAAGTAGAGTGTAGTCTAGGCTCTCAATGTCCAGTTAATGTCTACCTAGTGTCAGAGTGACAGACACTGGGGTGACTGAGAATGCTGGGAATTTAAGGGCTGATCTAGTGGACTATCCCAGGAAGAGGCAGGTGCCTGAGCACGTTAAAAACAAACATTTATTTACGTGACCAATAAACAACATAAGCAGAGCTGATCACTTTCTCAGAATCAGCACAGACTTATAGACATTGCCCCTCTGTGTCTTAAAAAGACAAAAAAAAACCTTTTAAAATTCTTTTCTTTGACATGTTAACACTTCCTTTAATCAAACAGATAAACCCATAGGAATTCTGTAGTTAATTGGCAATCGCTCAAAGGCACTAGCCAGGGAAAGGACATTAATGAAACTTGTTATATAATGTCAAAACACCCGACAAGTTTGTAAAGGTAATGGAACAGTCAGGCCAGTGTTGGGATTTCCTGCAGACCACATGAGATATGAAGGAACTTTTAGCATTTTATCTTGATGTAAAAATTTAAAGCTGTAGCCCTTATAAAACATGTACGACTTTGCCACATCCAATATATCACGTCTTGAGCTTGATCTAAAGCTGCGTGTGGTGGTTCACACCTTAGATCCCTGGCAGTGGGGAGGTGGAGGGCGGAAGAGCAGCAGCTGATGGCCAGCCAGTCAAAGTTGGCATGAATTATGTGAGACCCTTTCTTAAAAATAAAAGAAAAAGTTTTATATACTTAAATTTTTCTCTGATTACAGCTCTTCAAAATATGTCTTATAACTTCCATTTTGTAGCTAAGGAAGCTGAGGGGAGGGGACATTCAGTCTGCACAAGACTACATAAAAGTTCCAAAGAATGGTGGGCTGAGATTAGTAGCATGAAATTTGAACCCAGGATTCTCAGATTTCAAATTTACACTGTTTGCCTAGTATAAATGAGCTCAACAAAATGGCTAAGTGGGGAAACAAATACAAATCCAGAAAACAAATAAACCAAAGCCTGCACAGTTACGGTATCTCAAATTCAGTGTATTGACAGCTGACTCTACCTTGGAAGTGTCTCTCTGCCAACCCAAGATTGATTCTGCGGCATGGAAGACCCCTTGGCCCTCATGTGATACCCCATTAAGAACTAGAGTCCAATTGTCAAACATTACACATCAGAACAAATTATCCATATTTCATTACGCCTGTGAAAAGATCTGATTTCCTAGCCCAAGGCTATTTTTGAATATTTTCAGGCATAGACTGAATATGTGGTTCCCTTGTGGCCAACTCAAAACACAGAGCATGGAGTATTGCTGTATTAATATCATCTTTCCCTCACTGTGAGGGGACTGGTGATAAATTAGATGAGATTAGAAAGCAGTCTCTGGAGAACTGGTATTTTAAGGAATTACCTAGAAAGAACCAATGGTGTTTTCCCCCCTTCTCGTTCTCCCCACATGGTAAATCATACAGAGGAGCAGGCTGCCCCAGATCCCCAGAAAACAACATCTTGAGTGCATATGTTATGGGCTCTGCATTGACAAATCCAAGAACTCCAGCGCAAAATGACCAAAGTTCCCGAGTTAAAAATGAAAGCAATTTCATTAAAATTGGTAGTCTTGTGGTGACATCCCAACAACTTCATAAACAGCCATTAAAGAAGACGGCGTTACAGGTTAGCGAATTTAACCCGTGCGAGAATCAACCTGCATTGTGGGTGTGAAGTTACAAACCACCCCATCTGCCTCCCACCTCACTGATAGCCTCCCCCTTTTCAGAAGCATCACCACATTCAACAGAAATAATATTCAGCTTATTTTACGCGAAGGCTTATCCAACTATATGCCATATTAAAAAGCGTCGTGATAGAAAGATTTCTCACAAGAGCTGCAGCGATGGTGTGAATAAAAAACTCCCTCCTGAGATTTCAGTGAAGCCAGATCTCACAAAGGATCTGAAAGAAAACAGAACACACACACAAAAACAAACAGACACACACACAAAGAGACATACACACAGAGAACAGACCTTATGTTAATCCGATTGATCACAACAGTTGCTGTTTCCACAGTATTTTATAAAGTAGGATTCTCTTCCTTCCCAGATGAAGCAAGAGAGAGGTCAGCTGCTCCAGGTACCTCAGAATAATGTCTAGGGTGGGGGCTCGCTACGCGTGCTTGGTAGCAGCTTATGGAAATCACAAATTTTAAATACAGCAAAATCTTAGTGCTGTCAAATGGCCAAGCATGCAAGAGGAATCTCTCTCTCTCTCTCTCTCTCTCTCTCTCTCTCTCTGTCTCTCTCTCGCTCCATGCCCCCCTCTCAGAATCCATACAAACCCCCAAATCCACCAGCTGGAATTTTTTTCAATTGTAAATTAGATATCAAAATGCTTACGGGCCTTACAGTGAGATAAGGTCAGGAGGAACGGTGCGCGGAATGGACCTGGCATTCTCGCATAGAGCGTTATCTTTGGTACAAGTACACACGGCAGGGCATTTTGGCTTCGCTGGTTTCTTCCCCTCAGTCAGCAACACCACAGAAAAGAGGCATAGGAAATAAGCAATTCTTTTCAGGGGGATGCAGGCATTTCCCATCCTTCTGCTTCTTTCTGATTCCATGCAGTCGAGAAAATCTCCCCACACATGAACAGGGCTTCTGGAATTCAGCTGCGGATTGTCTTGCTCTAGGAACAGGTCACTCGGGAGTCCACCCTTCTCTGCCTCTGTATCTGCTTTTTCAAAACAGGGACCTCCAGCTGATTCGTGAGCTGTTCCTCGCTCAGGCAGAGCACTGCTGGGGGAAGAGACCTGTGAGGTGCTGCGAGATGGGAGCGAGCCAACTGCTGGAGGAAAAGAGCCGGCTCGCATCACAGAAAACAGTGAGCGCAGAGCAGTCTTCGAAGGCAAGTGAAGTGATGTAACAGAAAATAAACAGCGTTCGGCTTTCACCGGGAGGCCCTTTAATTGTTACCAAAAATAGGACAGCATTATGTCTTATTAGTGGGTGGGTGGGCGGGCGGTGGAGCAGTCATCCCAGCATAGGATGTGGGCAATCTGGGGGAACCTCTGGGAATTTGCTTTTCACGTAGCAAACAACCTCGTAAGAAAACCTAGCTTGGGGGCCAGTCTTGGCTGGGAAAAGGAAGTTAAATGAAACTCTGTCTGCAGCTCAAAGCATTCCTTGCAGAGTCCACCTGGCTGATGCCACTGTTGAAAGATCAACCCGAACACATGGAGACTGTCACTTTCAGAGGAATGCGTGTGAGCACATACTTTCCTGACACTCATCAACTAGTATGAATTATCATTTTTTTCACAACCCCCCACCACCATACACAGCCTGCTTCTCCTTGCACGGTGAGGGAGGTGACAGAATTGTAAACCGTCTCTGTGTATAATCCATTCTCCTCCCTGCTTGCTCTCTCCTCTCTCTCCTTTAGGCAGAGTTCATTCCAAAAGGCTGGGACGAACTCCCTGCCAGCAGGAGGCAGCCAACTCCGGCTTCCTGGGGCTTTGAAAAGGGGCCTGGCTCACCCAGCCGGCTGTGTTAAAGGGTGGGGAATGCTGGAGTAAGCAGGAAATCAGGCTTTGAGAGCTCAGGTCATTTGG
The DNA here is from genome assembly GCF_018167655.1 of Microtus oregoni. NCBI lineage: Eukaryota > Metazoa > Chordata > Mammalia > Rodentia > Cricetidae > Microtus > Microtus oregoni. Next base: position 22,778,436 of record NW_024543071.1, read on the forward strand.
AAGCTAGCTGATTTCACAGATAACAGAGCTATCACGGCTGTGGAGTGGGGATGCTAGTGTAGACGGTCTTGTCATGGCTATGAGAATCAAACAAAAACCACAGGCTCTTCCCGGCATATACCAGAGGAAAGAGGACACTCCCTTGGAAAAAGAAATTGGCTTAATGACAAAATCAAGATGACCTGGCCTTGAGGTGGGGTTGTCCAGTCCAAAAGGGTGAGAAAATCCTTAGGACAGTGGAAGAGAAGGTCTTTACCACTCTGATGACAGCCATCCCTTAAGGTGGCCACCCTCTCTGGTATGTTAGGCATGGCTCTTCCTCTTCTGGCTTCTTTTTTGTTTGTTTGTTTGTTTTTGTTTTTTGTTTGTTTTTGTTTTTTTAGTTTTTTTGAGACAGTCTTTCTCTGTAGCTTTGGAGCCTGTCCTGGAACTAGCTCTTGTAGACTACCAGGTTGGCCTCGAACTCACAGAGATCCACCTGCCTCTGCCTCCCAAGTGCTAGGATTAAAGGTGTGTGCCACCACTGCCCGGCTCTCTTCTGGCTTCTTAAACTGAACATATGAAAAGGATTGTTCATGTGCCTGTGCCATTATGAAATAAACTCCACCCTTACCGGAGGCCCATGCATTGCCATTCTCTCCCTCTCGATCATAGGCTAACTCCAATTACTCCTTTTGTTTGTAGCCTGTGCTGATCTTGAACTTTCATTCTGTCTCCACCTCCGGAGATGTGGGCTTGCAGGTAGGTGCCACCACCCCTACCTTTAACTCATTGGCTTTGAGAAGAGTGTGCCAGTCCTGCCCACTGTCTCACTGGATTGCTGGGCTGGTGGTGACGGTGGTGATGATGAACGATAATGATTCCAGGGGATGGAAAGCTCCATGGAAAACACTCCAAACGGTGTTAGCACCCAAGGGACTGCATTGGTCAAAGAAGTCAGGGCACAGCTCCCTCAAGAAACAATGAATGAGCTGGGATCCAAAGGCAGGAGGGAGGAGGGACCGGCGTGTGCAAAGCCTGGGCTGCTCTCAACAGCTGGACGACGCTTATGCGGTTTTAAGCAGTCATTTTTTTCCTGGTGCATGTTTCCAAAAGACCATCTCAGAGAAGCCCTGGCTTTAAAATGGGCCCTACTACTGTTTCACCGTAGACTGTGCCGAAAAGGACGCAAGAGACTGTTCTTAGAAACCCGGGCCCGTGGGCAAGCCTCAATTAAACAGTAATTGTCGCTTAAAAGTTGGCCACAAGTCGAATTTATTTTTTTAATTGAATTCTTCTGCAAGTGCATGATGGGATCTCTCTCTATAATGTGATTACACTGTGAAAATTTTGTGCAGACTCATTTTATTCAGACAGCTGCCCTCTTGATTCCCTAATTTCTAATAAGTGTTGTAACTCCAAAACAATGACCTCAAACATGCTCAGGGATCTTGGATCTGGATGGGGACACTGAGGCACTGGGCCACCATATAGACACCTATTGACAGAGCCACTACCCTGCATAGGGCAAAGCAAATGGCAAATATTTGGGTCAAACAATCAAGGTAGACAAACAGAATATCTGCTCCCTCCCATTCCCTCTCAAATAAAACCGATTATCAAGACCGACAAGCCTTTGGCTTGGGGCTGCTGGACAAGCCACGCAGTCTTTCTTGTTTGGTTATGGTAAAAGCCAGGAGGATGTTGAATGAAAGCAAGAAACTATATCCTTCCCATTCACTTGCTGCTGCTCAGCTCAGTTTGCCAGTTCAAGCACAGAAAGAAACATGGAGTGGGGGTGGGGGTGGGGGGCGCACTAAGTACAATTTACAATGGACGTTTTGAAAAGACAGTAACTTTTTCTTTTTGGATGGCATTTAAAGCCCAGACTTGAATTCCTTATTCAATTAAAATGCCCACCAAGATCAGGCACAGTTTAAACCATGCCGTGCGGGATGCTGACAGCCTTTCTGGGAATACGCTCCTGAAATGAATCTGAGGAAGGGCTTAGCAAATCTGCAGAGACGTGAGGTCAGACGAGAGACTAACACTGCTGGTGATGCCTCCCATCCTACCCTCCTGGGAAGCTCCCGGAGAGTGCAGAGCAGATGGACGCGTGGAAATGCGGTGCCAGAGAAGACTGGCAACCCACCTGTGCCCCATGGTGGCCTTTGGGAGAGGGGTCTTGGAGAGATGTAAGCAGAGCTGGCAGGTGGCCCGGGGGAGCTGGAAGGCCTGGTTGAAACGGCCCAGGAACCCAGTCTGAGCTGCCGAGCAGCAGCCGAGGAGAATCTAAGGCTGGTACTGCAACACAACAGCGGTGTGATCGTGGACCTACTTAACTTCTTACGTCACAGTTTTCTCCTTGCTGGTGGGGACGGTCGGGGTACATAGCACATGGAGTTACTGAGAGACCTGAATAAGATCACATAGCTAAATGCTTGGTGTTGATCTGATACATAAGAAAGAGTTATCATCATTTAAACAAGACATAACTTCTGGTCCTGTGACTCCCACTACTTACGAAGCCAAGTTTTCATATAAATATGAGGCCAGTTGAAGACGATAGCCACTCTAGGAAGCTGACTCTTCTCTCCGATGGCAGGTTCTGGTGGCATTAAGAGTCTAACCACAGGAAGGAACCAAAAAGACCCCACCAGTCCAGTGAGAACAACCACACCTAGAGTTGACCTAGACATGGAGAAAGAGAAGGGTACAGAGAAGTGGGACGGGGTGGGGGGTTCTTCCTAACCCATGCTCTTGAACAGGTGAGAGGGCTCTGTACTGAGATACTTGTACCAAGGGGTTTCCTCTAGTCGGAGACACCACAGTGGTGGATGTGAGCACCTGAAACCACTGCACTGCGTGGAGACGCCAGGCAGCTGTAGAGACACCAGGCGAATAGCATCTTTATCTGGGCCAAGGCTGAGGTGACACCAGTCACCAGATGATTCTTTCCTCTGCGAGCAGCTAGGTCAGCCTTGGTGGCCCAAGCCCCACAGCTATTGGAGGAATTGGCAAACCAACCCAGCTGAGAGCCAGAGCCAAAGAGAAGGACGCCACAAAAGGTTTGGGAGCACGGGTGCGGCGTTCTCCGGCCATCCTCAGAATGACTGAAGTGGGTCCCGGGAGTGTGCTGGCGATCTAGAAGAGCTGACGAAAGCAGAGCAGAAAGGAACAGCCTGTGCTGTGGGGATGAGCCCAATTTTCCCCTCAGCCTGGCGTGGCCTAGGAAACCCCACATTAGCTGTGGTAAACAAATCATTAAGAACCTTCAAGAATCGGGCCTGGCCCCACCTCCTTCTGCAAACGCTGGACTAGCAAGCCAGTGTCATTTTAAGCAGCTTTCTTACTGGACCAGGGGTTTTGAAGCTGAGCGTCAGATGCAGTAGTTAGCTGGGAAATCAACCTGATGGGTACAAGCAGCTTTTGAAAGTACATGATTCTGCATACAAATCGCAGTTGAATAGCTCTCCTAAGGGTAACTTGCCTCCTGACTTAGTGTGTGGGAGTCCATCGTGCTGATAGGAATTTTGTTTCTTATAAGTGGCTTACAACTGGAGAAAAGAAAGAATGGGGGAAGGAATGAGGGAAGAAGAGATCCCCCCCCCAAAAAAAACACTGTATCAGAATATGCTAAGGATCTTTGACCACCCCAGGATCTGTGAAGCAGCAGGACCATGACCCAATCAGCTTCACTTGCAGACAGAAAGCAGAAATTGACCCTGATGAAGTATTGCTTCTAATACTTACTAGCTCTGTGACTTTGAGCACACTGCCTTTCTCCTCTGTGCCTCATTTTCTACATTGATTATAGTAATAGCATGTTTGCATGCTTAGCGTTAAAACAGACTATGATGTGTGTGTGATGAAGGCAGGCTTCTGCCAGAATTCCATAGGAGGTGGGGTAGTAAGGGTGGCTAGTGGGCAGGCCGATCTCTGTGGGGATTTAGGAGTAGTACCATGTAGGACTCTTTGGTAGCGAGTGAGAGACTCAGCTGCCACCTCTGCCAACTTAAGCATACAGGAACCTGTTTCCATGGTGATAGAATGCCTCTAGAATCCAAGAAAGGGTTGGGCCAAGCAGGTTTTGAGATAGAGAAACTTGTGAGAGCTTAGGGACCTCGGTGGCATTTCAGAGGAGTCCTTATTCTCATGTGTCCCCACGAAGGAAAGAGTCTGAAGCTGAGCTAGTGTCAGGTGCCGTGAAAAAGCAAGCCTCTTGACGGGCATTCCCACGGAGGTGTGTGACAGGAGAGGGATGGGTTCTGAAGGAAAGTTTGGTGCTGCTCCTAGAGGCCCAGGAATGGACACTGGGCAGGCAAAACCAAGGAGTGTGTGCCATGGCGCCAGGATGTGCTAGCTAACGTTTCCCTTTTCTCTGTTCTGCCATGCCACACCCAACTCCACCATTGAAAAGAAAAACGATCAGAAGGCAGTTTGGACAAACAGCTGTGGATCATTTCTCAAGGACAGCTAACTTTGGCCTTCTAATGATAGAATCAGCGGAGTTTTGCTTCCTCTGATCCAAGAGAATGAAGCTTGGCCCAAAGGGGAGTTGAGAAACAATAAAAATGAAATCGGGGCTTATATAATGCCCACTACATGGCAGCTGGCATTCTAATGCACAGTCCACCCACTAACTCACACAATTCTGTGCGCTGGGTGTTGCTGTGATTCCCATCCTCATTGTTTCCAGGGAGGACTATCATTATTTACCCTATACGCACAGGAAAGAAGTACGGGGGGGGGGGGGGGGGGGAAGCTTGACTGGAGCCCTGCAGCTAGTGACACGGTGCTGGGCTCTAACCTGGGACTTCTGACCCTGATATCCATGGTATTTATTGCCTCTCTGATGAGCCCTGGGGAGTGGGAAATACTGTGTCCTGCTTTGGAAGACAACAGTACCAGCACCTTAGGACATTGCTATGGAACTACAACTCCCAGCATGCAGCTGAGCTAGCTATTATTTTTAACTCCTTCTTTACCAAAAGTTCCTCACTGTCTTGTGTAAAATTATTTATTTTTCAATGACAAGATCCAACCTCTCTATAGGATGATTGTGCAATTACATGGATGTAGACTAAGAGGCAGTAGATGGTGGGATGGGTGAGCTTCTAGGTTAAAATAGCGTCTGCATTTCTAGTGTCTGAAAGAGAAGATTGGAGACTTGACACAGTGAAGATTCATAAGCTGTGAAAACTTAACCTGGGCCTCAAACTTGGCTGATCTTTAGAGTTACACAAGGAATTTTTAAAGCCCATGATGCATCTGCCACATAGATTATAATTTATCTGTTATTATTGTTGTTTGGGGACAGGGTTTCTTTGTGTAGCCCTGACTGTCCTGGAACTCACTGTGTAGAGCAGGCTGGCCTTGAACTCACGGAGATCGACTTAACTTCTGCCTCCCGAGTGCTGAGATGATAAGTGTGCACCACCATGCCCAGCTATAACTTAGCTGTTTTTAAAAAAATTTCCCCCATGGAAATCTAAGGAATCATGCAGGAACATAAAACAGAAGGCATAGCTTGATACCTAAGGAGGTGTCAAGGTTGGTAGAGTCTGACAGAACAAGGAGAAAGTACCTCTTCTGAAGAAACAGGTGAGGCAGAATAGGCTGTTCTTGGGGGTCTGGGACTTGGCTGGAGTGGTCAGCAGATAATGCCTGGAGTGTAAGAGCCCGAGAGAGCAATGCTTGGTAAGGGGTGGAGTCTGGACTGATTGGTTTGTGTGTGTGGAAGGCACAGCCACCTTGCTAAGTCAGCTGCTATCTCTGGGATTGGCCAGAGAAAGGCACTCCCTCCCCGTCAGCCTGGTCTCAGATGCCAAAACATCCGAGTCCAGGAAAGGGTACACACTGACTTACAGTTTTCTGCCCACTCTTCAGTGCGAAGCTCATCGGGCCATGTTGTACCAGAGACAAGTTGGGGACTTGAAGATTATCCCAGAAGGAGTCATGGTCTCCAAGAAAAGGACAAGAAGAAAGTAAAGTAAGGACTTCTGTCCAGGCTGGGACAGCCAATACCCCAAGGCCCTCCCAGTCCAGTGAGAAGAAAGACACCAAATTTGACTGCTTCAAAATTCTTTCTTGGATGCAGGCCACACAACTTACTTCTCTGTCCCTTTAAGGGAATGGTCAACAGCCAGGAAAAGAAGGTAAAATAGTTATGTAGAAAAGAAAAGTTGGTTTAGAAGTGTGAGCTTGAACTTTTACTCAGAAACCATTAAGTCACGTTTTGCTACATTTTATCACTTTATTTCTTTATTTCTGACTTTATACATTTTCATGCTCCTATTCAAGGCTGAGCCGAAAGCAAATGGTGGTTCTTGCTTAGGTCTTCAAGAAGAGAGCTACTCCCAGCTCCTGCCAGCAGAAATTGAGCCACCTTTGCTTTTTCCAGAGAAAGAAAAGGAGTGTTGTTCTCATAGGCATGAGAAATAGTGAGATAATGATTATGATAACCTATATCCTTGCCATATAGTGTTCCAACTGTTTCATGTGCTTTAGAACCATAGCCCACTTAGTCATTTAGAACACAGTTTGGTTATTATTGGTCTCCAGCTTCTAAGTCAGGAAACTGAGGCTCACCACGGTTAGGCACCTTGCTCAACTTGTCTAGCTGGCTTTAAGATAAAACACACAGACCTTAGGTTCTATGAAATTAATAATCTCTCCATCTCCACAGACCCATTTCTTTGCATCACAGTGGTTTCCTGGAATAAAAGTGGTCTCTCTTCGTTCACACAGGAGCAAGCAAAAGCTGTGTAACTGTAGGACCTCCATGAGATGGTGAGTGTTGGGCCTGTATGCTGGTCTAGTTGCTGGCCAAGATTGGGTCTTGAAAATACTGGCATGTGGGAGGACTGTCTCTGAGACATAGAAGAAAAGCAATGGACCACAGTCTGCCTCTGCTACGGGTGAACTCTATGATTTGGGTACCACTCTTAAGACTGTGCCTTTAACTAAAATGCATAACTTCAGACCAAAAATAGAGCGGGCCATATGAAAATGCCACAGTGAAACCCCTAACATATACAAGTTGTATGCAATAACAATTATGATAACCCATACAGGGTGATCCATGTCTATTATCTGGCCTGTGGGAAGGAGAGGCAGGAGGAGCATAAGTTTGAGGCCAGCCTGAGCTACACAGCAATTTCTAGTTAGTCCAGCTTAGGCTACATGAAAAGACTGTTCAGAAAAACGACAACAGTGAACAAGAAGAAGTAAACAGGACCAAGTGATCTCAGGCAATAAATTTTGATCTTAACTTTTAGTATTTTCTCAGAAATATGGATGAATATTTTAATTTTATCGGATCTGAGTACCCTGCCCAAGAGCTACAGACATCTATTCTACAAAGGAAGGGTGTTTGGGAATAAAGTAAGGATAATTCTAAACCATGGGCAGAGTAAAAATAGCATAGCTGAAATATATTCGGGGGCAGTGTTATGGAAGAGCCATAGCCCTCAGAGGTGCTACCCCAGAACGAGGTTGGGTCACTGAAGCACGGAACAGAAAACGTGATGGCTCTCCGCCCTGCCTGATGCCTGGCTGAGTCACTCCGAAGATGGTTCTCAGCAGCCAAGAGAAAGTGTTAACTGTCCTTTGAATTTTCCTTTTTAAAAAAATTTCATGATTGTGCTTTGGTTAAGATTGTGGAATTAAGTGGAAACTCATACAACCAGACTGTGAAAGCTTCAGAAACTTGGCCTGTGCTGCAGGGTCCTAGGCTTTTGTCTTTTGTCTTATCCCTTTGGAAGGCTTCTGTTTCATTTTGTTTCGCTTTATACTCTCATTCTGGAAGAACTAAGTGTGTTCTATTGAGACTCTAGTTCATTCTGGAAGAACTAAGTGTGTTCTATTGCGGCCTCTATTTTACCCCTTAGTTTCAGTAGGAATGGTGACCCAAGAAGCAAAGAATTTGACCCCAGAAAATAGCAAGGCGATGAGAGAACTGGCTGTGGCCATAGGATTAATGTCCTGTGGGTCCAGGGCAAGGGTGAGTTGAGCCAGAGACTGCTCGTTTGTTTCCCAGCCACCCAGACCCGAAATAATCACACAGAAACTATATTAATCAAAACACTGCTTGGCCTATTAGCTTAGTCTTCTTATTAACTAACTCTCACATCTTAAATTAACCCACTTTTATTATTCTGTGTACCGCCACAAGGTTGTGGCTTACCTGGTAAAGTTTTGTCTTCTGTCTCCTTCAGCAGCTACATGACATCTCTTTGACTCTGCCTATTTTCTCTCTGTATCTCTGTTTGGATTTCCTGCCTGGCTGTATTCTGCCCTGCCATATGCCCAAAGGAGAGTCTTTATTAACCAATGGTAGTAAAACATATTCACAGCATACAGAGGGAATCCCACGTCAGTGAAGTATAACAGTTTCTGGGCCATGCTTTAGCTGGGCCTCACAGGCAGCAATGCCACGCTGCTCTCAGTCATGGAGGCAGGAAGATGGAGAAAGCCAGACCTGGGGTTCTCCTGCAGGCCTAGTGCTTCCCTTGGGTTGTCTTGATGGCTACTTCACCTACCTTGGACACAAGGCACTAATGTCCTCATTGTGCAGACATGGAACCAGAATCCAGGGGAGCTGTCACAGTAGGCCCAAGAACATATATATTTTTTTCTGACTTTGGTCAATTTCCAAGGGTTCACTGTGGGATTCCTAACTATGGGGTCTGTGAAATCTTGGGCATTTCTTTTCTGTGTGAGCCCTCCTTCCTCCAGAGGCCCTCAGAAGACACCTACTGGCTCTCAAGGCTCTGGGGACACCTGAGGGATGCGTCTAGTGTGAGGGCTATGACTCAGGCCTTGACTTTTGACTTTACAGCAGGCATCTGGTCAAGTTTGCTTGTTGTTGTTATTGTTAATTTTTGTTGTTTGGTTTTTTTTGTTTGTTTATTTAAGACAAGGTTTCTCTGAGTAACTTCTCTGGCTGTCCTGGAACTCATTTTGTTGGCCTCGAACTCACAGAGATCTGCCTGCCTCCTGGGATTAAAGGTGTGCGCCACCACCAGCAGCCTCTGATCAAGTATCCTTTCTTTCCCATCCTCAGTTTCCTCCCTGACAGTGTGGCTAAAACATGTACTTCCCAGCACTGCTGTGACAAAGAAATTATATACACATACAACTCAGAGATCTGTTCATGGTGAGTTGTTATTGTTCTAAACTTGCCTCCTGTTATCCTGTTAGGTCTCCTCACCTAACATACGAGTCTTCTCCTGAAGCTGTCAGAAGGTCCATGGAAGGAGAGGGTTAGAGAAAAAAAATAGGTCTTGGGAGGAGACCAGATCTGAAAGTCTATGATCTTGATCTGGATCAAGACCAACTACCCCCCCCCCCCAACACACACACACATTGCTCCTCAGAATTCTGACTAGGATCAAGTGAAGATGGTACCCACTAAGCCTCAGGCCTGTGTTCCAGGGACTCTCCTTGCAGTGCAGGGGTAAAACTCAGAGCCATGAAGAGGCATAGCCCTGGCCTCATTTTTGGAGTTCGATGTGTGAATCCCCTCTGTATGCTGTGAATATGTTTTTATTACCATTGGTTAATAAAGAAACTGCTTGATTTTATGGAGTCTCTTTGTCTGTGACTATGTCTTTGCATTGCAGGGGAATTGTGAGGGCTAAGAAATATCAGGTATGTAATTTTAGCCTTTGGGAGGATGGGAGCACCGAGGATTATTGAGTTCCAGGCCAGCCTGGACTGTATAGCAAGACCACATCTCCAAAACAAAACTATAAAGTGGCATATGATTAGGGCTTCTGTGAAAAACTCCAGGCTTTGCCAACTCACAGTGAAGGAGACATCTGAGGTCCTCCAGAGAGCATCCCTGGAGCTGCTCTATTGTATTGATGAAGCACCTCCATCAACCCCCATTACTGGTTTTAACCTTAGTCTACAAACACTTGCTCCCTGGTTACCTTAAATTCCTCTTGCCACCCATCTGCGCCTCCTGTTTCTAATTAAAAGTTGGAAGTTGCACGAAAATTCGACAGGAACGGTTTCTATGAAATGTTTTCCCCAGAGGAGCAGATTGCGTTGCTCATGGAGTCAGCTCCCAAACTAATTTAACTCTCAGCCCTAGCCTTCGTACAGAAATGTGGAAAGCAGAAGAACCAGAGCCGTGACGAACCGTGCCAGTTGGACCGCCTCGTGCTTCTGACTCATTTCAGGATTATTATCGTGTCAATAGAAACAGCCCCTCTGCACCCTTCCCAGGTTTTTGCAAGGAGTTGCAGTAAGAAACTCAAGGTCTAGAGGGAAGCTGTGCGTTAAAACTGTGATCAGGCTAAAAGACAGGGTAACCCTGCCCATTCAGAGGCACCGTGGTCACGTGAGTGAGAGGAAGCTCTAGCAATGGGGAAAATCCATGTATCTCAAGTGAGATAGAGTCGCCCTAAAAAAAAAAAAAAAAAAAAAATCACCCTTGCTTATCAAACATTTAATATGTGTGATATAATTGTTACCTTAGTCCAGGTAGGTCATTGCTGTAAAAAAAAAATACAAAATTTAAATGACTTACTATTATAGCAACTGATTTGCTTTGTTTTGTTTTTCGAGACAGAGTTTCTCTGTGTAGCTCTGGCTGTCCTGGAACTCGTTTTGTAGACCAGGCTAGCCTCAAACTGACAGAATATGCCTGCCTTTGCCTCCTGAGTGCTGGGATTAAAGGTGTGAGCCACCATTGCCCAGCTGCAGCTGATTTCTTTTTCCATAATATGAACAAGAGGAAGGAAGAAAAACTCAGGTTGCTTCTTGAGAAACTTCAACCTCTCTAAGGCCCCTGGAATCATTTGTATGTTGCTGGACAAATTTACAAAGAAAGGAGGGTAGATGACAAGGACCCCAGAGGAGGTTTCGTAAGATAAAGGCCTGAAAGGCAGATTTCATTGCCATCCACATTCTAAGGGCCAGAACTCAGTCATACGGTTGAGCTAGCTGCAAGAGAAGCTGGGAATGTGCACTGGAAATGAGCAGAAGGAAAAGGAAGCAGAGTTTGGAGAATGTATCATTTCTCCAAACCACTCACTCTTGCCCCCATACTGAAGATAAAACCGAGTTTCGGGCAGGTAAAGTAACTTGCCTAGTAATCGTACATGGCAAACAACAAAGCAGGACAGGTTCTGCTATGCTGAGTTCTTGGAGGGTGGGGACCGAAGAACCTGACTGCAGGTTATGGTGTCTTGCCGCTGAAGAAGAAACTGTCATTGCTCCCGAGCACACCCTCCAAACAAGGGTGTTGTCTGACGTTTGAAGATAACATGTGACTGTTACGGTCTTCAAGACCACGATAGATAGGCCAAACGGGCAACAGTGTAAGGATAAGGTGATCCAGGAGTGTGCACCCCCAGAGATCTGGTTCTCCCCACAGGCACCATCCTGGCCACTGGCCTTGCTCCCTTAGTATTAGAAGGCAGGCTGGGCTCACCGTGCAGCATGGCTATACACTCAGTTGTTGCGCCCTTCTTCTAGGTATCTTTGATTCTCCCTTTAACACCACCTGGTGTTGTATATCTCCGAAGAACCCTACCACATTCTAGAAATGGGGACACCTTCCTTGCCACATGAATGCTCTACAGAGGAGCAGTGGCCCCCATTGGCCATCTAAGACCTAAGAGTTTATATCCTAATTCTGTGTTACAGCTATGTAGAACTGTGAGTAGCCCCCTAAACGTAGCCTGCCTTCTTGCCCCCAGACTTTCATACTCCTCTTTCCTCTATGTGGCTTTAGAATCGCTGGCGTGGATCTGACCATCTACTAATTTTTAGGAATTGGGAACTTATTTTAAGCCTCCCAGGTAGTTCTATTTTATGGACCCAGTTGAAGACCAGGGGCAAGATCAGCTTAAGCTGATCTTGATATTCTTCTCGGTCAGATGGATAAGTGAAAGGATTTGTTAGTAACCAAGACAGATGGGCTTTAAGAGGGCCCACTCCCCTGATCTGTCGTCCTCCTGATTGTCTAGACCCACTCCAGTATGTTTTTCAGGTCTGCTAAAGCATCTTTAGCCGGTTCCCATCATAGAACCAGTCCATGTTTTGAAGATTTGCTTTGGAGGTTTCCCCCTATGGATTTGAAAGACTGTCTTTTCCGTGGGCCAATTTAAGACATTAGGGCCACTATGAGGTCATCACTGATCTGTCAGATACTGAAACCACGGCAGTGGCTCTATTTTTCTTCCCGAGCTTAGAATTGATATAAAGAGTAGCACTCTAGGGCTTTTTGGTCACACCCTGAGGCAGCAGAGACTGCTTTAGATTTTGATTCCTCTTTTCTCTATTTAGTCCATGATGATGTTAGAATCTCCAATGGCCCTGCCTTCTGGTAGTTCTTACCTGTCCATCACTACCTGAGTGATGTGTTCAGACAAACGAAGGCTGTTTAAGGTCTGGGTCTCCGTTACTCTGACTTAGGTCAGTTTCCCTTCCCTACATGCTCTCCCTCTCTTTCCTGTTCATTTACAAGCTTCTGCTTTATTGTTAGCCCCTTGAAGTTGAGCTCAGGAGCTGCAGGTTTTATAGGAGGGGGATTAATAAACGGCATCTGAGCAGTCAGTAGTGTGGTAGTCTGAGTAATTTTGTGTAATCGGCCCCCACAATCTCATAGGGAACGGCACTATTAGGAGGTGTGGCTTTGTTGGAGTGGGTATGGCCTTGTTGAAGGAAGTGTGTCACCGTGGGAGTGGGCTTTGAGGTTTCCTATCCTCAGGATACCACTAGTGTCCTCGAGTTCCTATTGCCTAGAAGATGTTGGATTCTCAGCACTACGTCTGCCTGCACACTGCCATGCTCCCCACCATGATGATAATGGATTGAACCTCTGAAGCTGTAAGTGAGTCACCTCAATTAAATGTTTTTCTTATAAGGATTGCTGTGGTCATGGTGTCTCTTCATAGCAATAGGAACACCAAGACAGGTAGGCTACATGCTGCATTGGCTAATCCAGCTGTCTAGGTACATTTGAGCATGCCTAGCTGTGCTTTGAGGATAAAGCAGCTCTGTGTTAGTGTGTGTATGTGCGTGTGTACGCACGTGCGCATGTGTGTTCAAAAGTGCTGTATTCTATGGATGATACAACCAGAAGCTCACACCTGTTTGGACCAGGCTTTCAAAAGGAAGCCAAAGGAGGAAAAAGGAGAAGGAGAAAGAGTTGAGGAGAGAAATGGGAAGAAAGAGGAATGAGATGGAGGGAGAGAGAAAAAAAAGAAATGGGGAGAGAGAATGAAAGCATTTAAACCCTTAAGCCTTTAGACTCTAGGACTCTGGTCTGACCAGTCTTAATGGTTTCTTTTGCTAACTGTTAACTAATTAACAATTAGTAAATTCATTATTCCAGATTCTGTTTCTAGAACTCTGGGTCTTAGTCACAAGACAAGTACCTATTAAGAACAAGATAAAGTGTCCCCATCAACAAAAGAAAACTTCACAGCTGTTGTAAATGGCAAGAGAGACTGTGGCAGGTGAGCGCCCATAGGCGGGTAAGGGACACACACGCCATGCACGAGAGCTTATGTGGGAGTTTTAGTGAGATAAAGGAAGTGGAGGAGGGAAGAGAGGAGAAAGAGGAAGAAGAGGCAAGGACCAGCCTGCCTCTTCAGAAGAGCAGTGGGAAAGAGAGCTTGGGAGTGGGCAGGGCTCATCTCTCTTTTTTAACCCTTGTCATTTTTTTTTAATTTTTATTTTTAAATTATTTGTATTGAGCTATATAATTTTCTCCGCTCCCCTCCTTTCCTCCCCCCTCCTTTTCTACCCTCTCCCATGTTCCCCATGCTCCCATTTTACTCAGGAGATCTTGGTTTTTCTATTTCCCATGGAGATTAGATCCACGTAAGTCTCTCTTAGGGTCTTCTTTGTTGTCTAGGTTCTCTGGGATTGTGGATTGCAGGCTGGTTTTTCTTTGCTTTGTGTCTAAAAGTCCCTTATGAATGAGCACATATTATATTTGTCTTTCTGGGTCTGGGTTACCTCATTCAATATGATGTTTTCTAGATCTGTATCCATTTGCCTGCAAATTTTAAGAAGTCATTTTTTTTTTGTTGTTGCTGTGTAGTACTCCATTGTGTAAATATACCAAATCTTTTTTTATCCATTCTTTGGTTGAGGGGCATTTAGGTTGTTTCCAAGTGTTATGATCTACTTGCCTGTCCTGTCACCTAGGTACCCTGTCCCCTTAAGAGACAAGCCCCACCCACTCCCCCCCCCCCAAGCGGGATCTTCTGCCCTCCTCCAGTCTTCTTCCACACTTTCTCTCTATACTAAGCCTCTCTTCTGAAGAGGTGGTGGCTGCCTCTCTCTCTTCATCTCTCTTTCCTCCCTCTCTCTCCCCCTTTTCCCTTTTCCCTTTCCTTCCCTTTCCCTTCCATAACCCTCTAAATAAACTCTATATCCAAACTCTCTCTGCATGGCATATCTGTCTGTCTCTCACCCACTGTGGTCTCCTACCTGCCAACACACCGAGGCCTCTGGGGACTCACCGTGTGATTCATTGCAGCCCCTCATGGGACCAGTCTCCCCCACCCCTAGCCATATCTTTAAAAAGAATAACACCAGGTTCTGGCTATACTTAAATGCTCAATATCCTTAGCCATAAGAGAAATGCAAATCAAAGCAACTCTGAGACTCCATCTTACACCTGTAAGAATGGCCAAGATCAAAAACACTGAGGACAACTTATGCTGGGGAAAATGTGGGGTAAAGGGAACACTCCTACATTGCTGGTGGGAGTGCAAGCTAAGGCAGACACTTTGGAAATTAGTATGGCGATTTCTCAGAAAATTAGGAAACAACCTTTCTCAAGACCCAGCAAAACCACTTTTGGGTATATATCCAAAGGATGCGTGATTGTACCGCAAGGACGTAGCCCCATCATTTGTCGGAGTCTGTCTCTTAAAGGGACCTTTTGCACTGTGTACATAGTAGTGATAGTAGCGTCCATAGGACCCTGGACTGGCCATTGTACTGCCTGGGTGCATCCTGCCAGGTGACAGAGGACAGCATGATGCCTGAATCCTAACAATAATCACAATTTAAACAATAAGACAAATGTGACTCCATGTCGCTCTTAAAGGCGTGTGAAGCAGGGCATGCCAATGAAGTTGGCAAAACAAAACAACTTTAGTTCCCATCCTCAGCTCCTTCCTCCTAGCGCCGAAGCGCTGGAGTGAAGCAGTAATCCTACGCTGAGTGCTACAATGTGGGGAACATTCTGGAAGATGCTGGGAGATGTGGGGGGCAGGGCAGGCAGAGTGATTCCTGTCCTCAGGGAACTGTGAGGCTGTAGCCAGGAGCTCTGGTTGTGTTCTCAGAATTTCTCCTGGCTGTGTTAGGAGAAACTCAAAAGCATTAAAATAGTTCCCGGGCCCCAGGGGACAGAGTAGTGTGAATCTGAATGGAGAGAGCGTTGTTAATTTGACATTTAGAAGGACAAATGTGTATTTGTCTCACACTTCCTTAGAGTTGGTTTTCTCCACGTGAGGAGCTGCCCCCGCCACTGCTTGTCAACTGTGGATGGCAACCTTTCCATTTTTCTCTATTGAAAATGTGTGATTTAATGTGAAGTGTCTATTAGTGGACTGTGAGCAGGAGGAATTCTCGGGATAATGGGCTTGATTTTCCATTTGAAAAGCAATTGACAGTCACAAAGTATCTTTTGTGAAGGAAACTCAGAGCAAAGTGGCTCACATACACTATCTCAACTGACCCCACAAACACCTCTGAAGTGAGCATCATTAGCTAGCTTTTATAGACAAGAGGAGGAAATGGTAGCTCGGGGTCCGTTCGCTTCTGCTAGATGAATAACTTATTATCTTATTCCCTTGGGTTGAATTTTTATAAACATGTTAATATTAACGCCTTCCTTACATTTGTACAACTCAGCTCTTTCAAGCCTGGGTCACTTGTCTTCTCTGACTACCATGCTTACCATGTGCTAGCAGATAGTATTTGCAAGCCCAAATCTCTGCAGCCCAACTTGCTTTTGTTCTAGACTAAATCAATAGCAACCCAGCCTCCAGAAGGCTAGCCTAGTTCTTCATTTGCAGGGTCTCTCTGGGGGTGACGCCGCTTGGTCAGAGCAGGGGACATGGGGCACTCTCATGTCGAAAGGATTACTGTGGTTACAGCAAGCCTCACGCTTCTCTGAAGACTCAAGAGTTTAGGATGTAGGTGCCTTTACCACCTGCCTTGCCTGGAGCTTCCTGCTGCTCTGTCGTTGGAGACAGTGATAGACAAGAGAACATAAGAAACATAAAGAAGGGATTTTCAGATCTGTATGCCTGCACAGTGAGTTGCAAATATTTTCAAAATCCTCAGGAAGCAGCCCGAAGGGACCAGGGAGGCGGGGGCAGCAGATGAAGCTGGAAGCAGGTGCTTATTTAATTGCTCCAGCTGCTGCCAAGTGTTTGGCACAATTTCCCCCTCGTTTTTCAGTTATTGGCATGGGCACTTGTTTCACTTTTCAGCTGAAGCATCTAGGAGCCCTCCCCTCTCTTCTTCTCCTTTTTTTTTTTTCTTCCGGAAAGCAAGCAGGCAGTTTTTCTTTCAAAAACTGCAAATAAACCCAGTTCCTTAGATGTATTATTGTTCTTTGCCTCAAAACAACACATTGACTATAGAAAGGGGAATTAGCTTAAATGTAATTTGATTTGATTTCGTCAGTGTTGCTACGGTTGAAATTTTAATTTGCCTCAGTAGGTTTGATCCAGCGCTTCCGACTGGGCTTGTGCTCTTGATTTCTGAATTGTGGAGCTGAGCCCGCCTCCTCAGCTGTTATGCCTTTAAGAGGCAGTTACTCCCCCACCCATGCGGCACATTCGTTTTGCTGTCTGGCTTCCCTTTAAATCTGGAAAGCGAACTTTGCAAAAAATATTGGCTTCAGGTTCTTTTACGTCTTATCATCCTGCAAATATTTATGAAAAGCAAAAGCCGTGTCGAAACCTCAGTAGGAACGATGTGCCAAAATCAGGCCAAGCAACCAGGAGGAATGCAGAAATACCTAAGATGTGGTCTTTCCCTTTCAGCAGATTTGCTCCCTAAAGGAATGTAAGCTGGGAATGAGGGAAACCTGGCACAGCTCAGGAAGAAGAACCATTGTGGCGTGTTAGGGAAAGGCCCACGCATTTCAATTGCTGTTGATGGCAGAAACAACATAAAGAATATAAAAACTCTTCATTTTCTTCCCTTTCTAGAATAATTTTCCTTGGAGAATGCTATTCAATTATTGACCAATGGAGATGTTTAGATTGTGATACATCTTGGGTACCTTTATTCTGACTGAAGGGGGGGGGAGTTAGGGGAGTTGAGTTAAAATTATTTTAGTTTTGGGCTTCTGTTTGATTCTAAGAGGGAAGGAGGAAGCTGGTGTTATGAGGGCATTAGGAGACCTGAGTCTGTTTTTTTTTTTTATTAATTTATTTATTATGTATACAGTGTTCTGTCTGCATGTATGCCTGCAGGCCAGAAGAGGGTGCCAGATCTCATTACAGGTGGTTGTGAGCCGCCATGTAGGTCCTGGGAATTGAACTTAGGACCTCTGGAAGAACAACGAGTGCTCTTAACTGCTAAGCCATCTCTCCAGCCCCTCTGGTTTTGTTTTCATATGTGCCACTTAAGGTTTTGGTTCCCCATGGCCTAGCCTAAGTGACTTCCCTGGTTCCCTTCAGTATGAATGAATGAGTGTGGTGTCTCAGACTGTCCTCGATGGGTCTAGTACTCCCCAACAGGCTGCAATAGAACCCAAAGCCTGAGGAAGTGTCCCAGGCGCTAGGAAGAGCGAGGGAAGAAAGATTATTTGGGCTTCTCAGTTCTCAGCTTTAAATCCCAAGCCCTTTGTAGAAAGCGTGGAGGTCAAGGCCACTCAATTTTGAATACCTTCAAATTCCCAGTGGGTGTGGCATTGGCTTTGAAAAATATTAATGCACTACCTGGGCAAAACGTACCCAGATGTTGAAAAGATCGACAAGCTGGTTCAAGTTTGTGCACAACTGTCCACACATACGTCTTGAAGGTGAGGGAAGGGAAGTACATGCTAAGGAGCTACCCGAAGAAAGAAGGGGCACAGGGTGTAGAGGGAGGAGGGCTCTGTTTCTCTCCACCATTTTGGTGCGGGATATTTGTTCTCATAGACTCCAAGACTGCTAATTAAGTTCACCTAGAATCAGAGGGCGGAGTCAACAATTGGCCGACCAGAATTAGCCATAGAGGTTTTGAAGGACCCAGATAGCAGGGCACAGAAAGATATAGGGAACGGCTTGGAGAGATTCACAGCCTTTTGATCTGGGAAGTATGGCGAGTTAGGGTCAGCTGATCATTACTTTACCTGTTGACTGAGGTTTTCTGTCCTGCCTGGTTCCCACAGTCGTTAAGTCTCAAAGAAATCAATAGAGGTCTACATTAGTTATAAACCGATTGGCCTAGTAGCTCAGACTTCTTTTTAACTCTTATAATATATTAGCCCATTATTCTTGTCTACGTTGGCCATGTGGCTTGGTACCCTATTGGGCAAGACAGGCACATCTTGCTTCTTTTGTGGCTGGGTCGCTACTGCAAAATGTGCTTCCCTCTTCCCAGAATTCTCATTGCCCCACCTCTACTTCCTGCTTGGGCACCCTGCCTATACTTCCTGCCTGGCTACTGGCCAATCAGCATTTATTTAAAATATAAGTGACAGGGTATGTACAGACCATTGTCCCACAGCATTCATTGGTCTTGTATCTATCAGATTTTTACCTCAATATCTGACTCCTGAGCTTTATTAATAATAGAGCAATATAGGTAAATGCTTCAGTTCTCTTGTGTTCTATTTCATAGGCAGCAATGACCCAGGCCCTGATTAAACCCAAGCCCATAGGTTGCAGCTGGTCCCCCAAACATACCGTCCCTTCTAAATCTTCCCATCTGGGTGAGGCATCCTACCTCTTCCACAAATCCTGCTGTCACCTTGTTGGTTCCTAGGCAGTCATTTACCGTGGATCTCTGTCACCTGTCACTTTCCATCACAACTCTATTTTTTTTTTGTTGTTGTTGTTTTTTTGAGAAAGGGTTTTTGTGTAGCTTTGGAGCCTGTCCTAGAACTAGCTCATGTAGACTAGGCTGGACTCCAACTCACAGAGATCCACCTGCTTCTGCCTTCTGAGTGCTGGGATTAAAGGCGTGTGCCACCACAGCCTGACCACAACTCTATTTTTATTTATACATATATAGTTTATATTGTGTGTACATATATATGTATATATATGCAATGTATAGGATGGGGTTTTGTTGTAATTATAAATAATTAACCAAAGTTAAGAAAATTCACACGTTCACAGCTGCAGTTTTATTTTTATGTGTGAGTCCACGTATATACACCAGAAGAAAGTACCTAAAAACTGCATTCTTACCCAATTTTCAACATACAATACAATATAATTGGTACTATAAGATCTGTACGATCAAGATACTCTAAGATCTCGAGACTTCAAAGTCAAAGATTTCTGCTTTTGCAGCTATCCCTAGCCCAGTGGTTAGTTCTTAGACTTAAGGTATATAGGGATCACCTAGGAGGCTAGGGCAATGACTCACTATATAAAGTGCAAGCTGCACAAGTGTGTGGATGTGAGCCAGGCATGACAGCACACACCTGTGATCCCAATATTTGAGCGGGGAGAAGCAGGCCAGAAG
This sequence comes from Microtus oregoni, assembly GCF_018167655.1. Classification (NCBI taxonomy): domain Eukaryota; kingdom Metazoa; phylum Chordata; class Mammalia; order Rodentia; family Cricetidae; genus Microtus; species Microtus oregoni. The sequence continues at coordinate 22,798,092 of NW_024543071.1, forward strand.
CAGGCAGAATCCCTGAGCTTGCTGGCCAGAAAGTCTAGCCAGTGAGCTGTGGGTTCATTGAGAGACCCTGTCTCAGAAAATGAGATGGACTTGTAGACTCACATGTGTGTATATGCATAGGTACACACATGAACATACACACACACACATATGTACATACACACACATACACATATACAAAACCCCCAAACAGTCTCCCCTACACAAATTGCTAGACACGCCCTCCAGGATTTCTGATGCAGTAAGATTAGGGTGCTGCCTTAAGTGCATATCTAACATGTTCCAGGGTGGGGTTTGCTCTGGGGTCACACTGGTTGGGGCTTTTGCAACACCTCCTTCCTGGATTCTCAAGGACAGAGCAGCTAGCTTCTCAAAGCAATCTAGTGTCCATCCTCAAGACTTCCATCCTCTCTGTGAGCTAGCTCTCAGTCCTGTTTGCTTCCTTCCTGTATCTGCACCACAGAATCATTACTGGTACTTCTGCCAATCACCCTCTAGTCCTTGCTATTTAATTAAACTTTCTCTAACAGGTGTAACGTTCTCTATTAACCTAGCCGCCTTTTCTCCGATTGCAAATTTCCGTTTTGAATTTATAATCTTCATCGGCTCTTTTGAGTATTTATCCATATTATTTCCATTTTAATTCCTAGAAAAATCTCCTCTTCTTCTTATCTCCAGTGGGATTTCTTTTTTAATTAAAAAAAGTGTGTGTGTGTGTGTGTGTGTGTGTGTGTGTGTGTGTGTAAGGGGGGGGGCATGGTGCCATGGCACATGTGAGGACGTCAGAGCACAGTTTTATGTAGGCAGTTTTCTCCTGATCTCTCCTACCTTTACGTGGGTTCCAGGGATCAAACTCAGACCCTAAAGCTTGAACAACAAGCCGCCTTACCTGTTGAGCCCTCTCACTACCCCCCAGTGAAATTTTTTACTATATAATTACTTTAAGTTCTCTGACTCCCAGGTATGCTGCAGGCATGTGCTAAGCACTGCATAGATTGTATACAAAAATATCATATGTGAAGAGTTTGTAAGTCAACCTTATAAATGAATTAGGTATTGCTTTATGGATTAAAAAAAAAAAAAACAAAACAAGCCGGGTGATGGTGGCGCACGCCTTTAATCCCAGCACTTGGGAGGCAGAGACAGGCGGATCTCTGTGAGTTTGAGACCAGCCTGGTCTACAAGAGCTAGTTCCAGGACAGGCTCCAAAACCACAGAGAAACCCTGTCTTGAAAAACAAACAAAACAAACAAACAAACAAAAAAAAAACAGGTTCAGGGAAAATAAATAATTTACCTAATAATCTAGTGTTTTAAGACACTTCAGTTGCATGAATTTTCCATATCCATGGAAGATGGATGCCAAGCTCCCCTGTCAATGACTAAAATTGTACATAACTCTCAACCTTATGTTTATTGTGGTTTTGCCTCCTACATACATACTATGGCAAAGGTGAATTTAAAGACTGAACCATTAAAAGATTGACAATAAAAAATAAAAGAGTAACCACAGCCATCCTGTGGAAGAAACGATACGTTTATAAACTGAGGGTTTCAGCACCAGAAATATAAACTGACAAATTGGCCATGCCAAGTTATGGTTGAGCAGAAGGGTTTTTGTTTGTTTGTTTGTTTGTTTGTTTGTTGTTGTTCTTATTGTAGGTAGGAAAGGGAGTGCAGCCAGAGTCATCTGGAAGAGAACAGAGACAGAAAGCAGTTGACTGGACACGGCCAGCTGGCTAGACCTGAGAGAGAGAGAGAGAGAGAGAGAGAGAGAGAGAGAGAGGGAGAGAGAGAGAGACAGGAAGAAGGAGAGGGGAAGACAGAGAAAGTGTGGGCGAAGAAGACCAAGAAGAGAACAGCTGAAATAGCAGGGTTAAAAGGAGAAATGAGCACAGGAGGATTGGGGGAGGGAGGCCCACGAGCTGGAGATGTTAAGGGACAGGGCGAGAAGAGCCAGGATGCCGATACGGACTCTGAACTGGGTGACAGGTACTCGCAATACTGAGGGAGCCTGAAGGCCGGCATATGATTTCCTATGCTAATGGTACCACAGAGAACCGTTTGTCCTTTTTGCCAGTGGTCAGGTAGAGGGCGAACCAGCCTCACAAATTCCGGAGCTATGGCTTTTGTTCAACTGCCAAAATTTGGACCTGACAATGGAATATGGTCGGTCTCTCACTTTCCAAAGCTCTTCTTTTGACCTCAGTATATATTGCCCCTTTATCTATTAAGAATTTTTACCTTTTTACTTAAAAGAATCACTTTCCTGCTTCCCATTGGAGTGTTTGGATTGCCAACATCAATATTATTGCACTTTGGGGACTTTTTTGTTTTGTTTTGTTTTGTTTTGTTTTTTGAGAAAGAGTTTCTCTGTAGCTTTTGCTGTCCTGGAATTTGTTCTGTAGACCAGGCTGGCCTCAGACTCACAGAGATCCACCTTCCTCTGTCTCCCAAGTGCTGGGATTAAAGGCGTGCGCCACCAACACCTGGCCACTTTGGGGACTTTTAAAGTAAAACAAGGTTACTTGAACATAAAACACTCTGATCTAATATTTCATCTGATAATGAAGGCCAGGGCTCCACTTGGTGATTTACCATATACAGTGTGCATACACTGGATGTAGGGACAGTTCATACAACCGGTCTAGATGGAGCCTGTGAAGGAAATGAGGACATGGCGGCTCCAGGTTATGGTTGAAGAGAAGTATTTTATTGTAGATAGAGAGAGAGTACAGCTAGAGGCATCTGGAAGAGTCCAGACTGCACTGGGCCACCAGGTAGGGGAAAGTAGAGAGAAAGAGAAGGAGAGTTGAGAGTAAGTGGACCAAGAGAGCCAAGACTGAGCAGAGAGAGAGAGAGAAAGAGAGAGAGAGAGAGAGAGAGAGAGAATAACCGAGAGAGTTTGTAGCCTAAATGGCAGAGAATCCAGGGGAAAGAAAGCCAAGTCTCTGGACTGAAGATGTGTATGTAGGGTCGGGCCTTGGCGAGAAGAGCTGAAGGAGCCAGGACCCTGTAACCAGAACTTGTGTAATCAGGGAGCCTGCAGGTCAGAACATACTTTGGCATGCTAATGGGCACCCTAGCCGTTTTTCCTGAGTTTCTTTGGGACCTGATAGCCAGGTAGACAGAGATTTGGATACTTACCACGACACACATTTTAGAACTCATCTTAATTATTTATTTCTGGGGTTTTTCCATTTAACATTTGCACAGAAACTGATGAAGGTTAGTAAAACCATCAACGGCAGAGCTTTAGGGGCAGCAGGAGAGCAGGAGAACTCCTGCGTACCTATTACAGCGCTCAGTTCTGGTTACAAGGGCAGAGGTGCTGAAGCAGGCATTGCCAGCACCCACTGAATTCTTAACCAGCCTTGAGTGGCTCTACTGGGGGCGTTCTCAGAACCACATTTTGAGAAACAGTCCTCTGTATTGACATAATTGGCAGCATCCTCTCTTTAAACACTTCCCTTCGGTTGCTATGATACAGCCCCCCTCCCAAGTTCTGTAAGCTCTCCAGTTCTGTTCTCTATCTGCCACTTCCTTTCCTGCCTATATCACTGCCCCCAGACTCTCCTGCTCCTTCCTCTGTTGTCTGTCCCCTGGGGCATCGCTCCAACTTGGGCAGATGGTTCCCAACCTTGGCCTTCTAGTGCCAACCTCCTGGTGAGATCCGTGGAGCCGCACGGACTGGTTTTGGAACGGAGCTGCGCTTCATTCAGCCTGGGTCCAGGACTTAGCTGTGAGGCAGGTGGCATTGACCCTGCTGCTCCATCACCCCCACCCTGTTCCTAGCCTTTCCTCTTCCACTAAGTCCTTGTGCTTTGCAGTTTTCTGATGGAAGTTCAGCGGGGAAGAGCTAATCATTTCACACCGTCACACTAATGTGCCAACTCTCCCGGTCATTTGCATTCGCAAAGCCTTTTATGGTCTTTGTGGTTTCATCCCTGTTATTTCAGGATTCCCTTAGCAGATAGGGGGTCCAGAAGGTCACTGACCTAAGGGAAAGGGGAGCTGGCTCGAGAAGGGTCGGCTCTTCTCTTCTTTGACATTTTTTTTTCGGAGCAGAGACTGAAAACCAGCCAGTCAAGCGGCTGGGAGGGCAGGACTTGGCCCTTCCGGGTCTTGGACAAGGATCAGCAGTATGGGCAGCCTCTGCGGGCCTGTCCCTAGAAGTCCAGAGGGAGAGAACAGACTATAGAGTTGGCTGCTGGCTTGACTTCCTGCCACTCCTACCCAAACGCCTCTCCTGGCTCCTCTTCACCTCTCCCATCTCAGCCTTAGTGTTCTCTCCTGGGAGCAGCCTGTCTGGCAGCCAGCTAGAGGTCCCTTTGGTTGCGATTCCGTGTCGGCAACTGCTTGCCTTCGTTGCATTTATCACAGCTTGTAATTATTTGATTTACTTCTTCCTGTCTCCATCTGGAGAGTAAGGCTCACGGAGATGAGACCAAGCTGCCTCACAACCCTTCTCAGGCAGCGCCGGTTCACAATAGCTACCGAATGCAGCAGGAAGGACTGCAGGATCAAACTCCACCCCGCCCCCCACCACGCCCACGCCCTCAGTCGCTGCGCTGCGCTGAAGCAAACTGTCCCCTGTAGCTATCCTGGTGCTGAACGGCGGAAGCTTTGGAGAGCAGAGTGTTCCTGCTGCGTGAGGTGTGGAAAGCGCACTGGAGGGCATAGGGTAAATGATGAAAGACTCTAGAGTAGTCCTCCCCGCATCCCGCCCCACTCCCTCTCCCCCCCAAAAAGAAAAGAAAAACCTGTTTCTCTGGTGCGCTGTTGAGTTGTTCCGATTTTTCTGTCTTTGAATTATTTTACATTGCTGGAGAACACTGAGAGCCCTATGAACGATCCTTGTGGGTGCAGATGCGAGGACACTGCCCACCAGAGAGGTAGTGTCACTTCCCCGAGGCTGCCAACCAGTTTGGCATCAGTGTCTGAATCCACGGGAGCCTTTCTGACTGTCTGTGTGTGTGCTCTTAGAAATCTCCTTTGAGCCAGTCCTAACAGCTTACTGACGGCCTCATTCGCTAGTAAAATAAAATCTCGGACACATTAGTTTCATATTTGGACATGAGCCACAATTCTAGCTTCTTGAAAGTATTTTTGTGATCCGAGCTTCATGAAAATCACGTATTTTGTGTATTAAAAGGCACTATCAAGGAAAATGAAAAGCCCTCCTACAAAATGGAAAGAAAACATGCAAATCACGTCTAGAATGTGTCCAGAATTCATAAAGAGCTAAACTTCAATAGTGCCATCACCAACAGTGGCAAGAACCAACCAAAAATGGTCAGGCTTGACTAGACAGCTCTCCAAAGAAAATACAAAGCCTGTGGAAATGTTACCAAAGTCACAAGGGTCAAAGCCAGAGCTCTCCTGGCAGAGTAAGGACTGGGGACAACAGGAAAGAAACAAGCTAGCAGAGGACGACAGAAACCTTTCCCCGTGTGGCTTCACAACCAGACATCAGACTGGAGAAAAGCCCTGGGCATACAAACCAGAGGCAGATGCTATGTAGATGTCCTATAAAGGGGTGCACACCTTGTAGCCCAGAGCTTCGTCTTGCCCCTCCCCTGTCCCCCCATACCTTAGCCACTTCCATCCTCAGGAGTGTGCTTTCCCTTCTGTCTCTTTCTATCTCTGACAATGTGCCCCAGGTGGACCTCTTTGATGGAGAACACAAAAGCCTGGGATGGGTGCCCTCTGAATTCAGATCTACAGTCTGGCATGAAATGCATCCCCCCTTTTTTTCTAATTTGTTTCTAATTAGTCAAAAGTCTAAGCATGCATTCCCTGACACCTTGGGCTTCCTCACTCTTTCTCTGAAGCCCCCTCCTGTCTGCCACACAGCTGTTTGCTGACTGGCTGGCTTTCTGGGACCCTAACTCAAGAAAGCATGCCTTTTTCTTTTCCTCTTCTCACCTCCTTCCTCTCTAAAGCTACTGAGATTCACAGACTACCTGCTTGTTTTTCTCTCTCAAATACACACACACACACAAAGTTTCTGAGCCTCCTCCTGATTGTTTTAAAATTAACTTTTCAGCAAACTATGAAGCCAGAAGAGAACACTATACTCTCTGCTGACACCCAGGCAGTCTTCACAGACTCTTTTCCTACAGGCCAATTAGAAAGCCAACCCCTAGGGAGAGGCCCAGGTAGGATTTACTGGATGTAGCTACAAAGGCCATCTTTAGAGTCCTGATTGCAGAGAGTAGAATATGCAGAGCCAAGCTGCTCCGATGGAGTCAGAGTTTCACCCTTCACTGGCTCAGCCTCTCCCACAATGTGTTTTGAAAAGTTATCCTGACAAACCAAATTCCTCCTCTGGCTAGCAACAGGCTTCAGCATGTTCCTGTCTCAGCATAAGATTCCAGAGGAAATTCCAATTCCCTTTTCAGTGCCATGTAGTCAAAAGGAGGAGTATGTGTGTACTGTGTCTTAGCTAGGGCTTCTGTTGCTATGAAGAGTTACCATCACCACAGCAACTCTTAGAAAGGAAAAAACAATTATATTTTCAGAGATTTAGTCCATTATCATTATGGTGCGACATGGTGGCATGCAGGCAGACATGGTGTTGGAAAAGTAGCTGAACGTCTTGCATCTTGACTTGATGGCAACAGGAAGTGGTCTCAGTCAGTGGCCCATGGCTTGAGCATATATGAGACCTCAAAGCCTGCCCCCACAGTAACACACTTCCCCCAACAAGACCACACCTACTGCAACAAAGTCACACCTCCTAATAGTGCCACTCCCTTTGGGGGATGTTTTCTTCCAAGCCACCACATACTTATCTAGAATATTCTTCTCCTTCAGAATGATTTCAATAACATGTTTGGTATGTGTGTAGAAGTCAAAACTGCTGTGAGAAACTTCTTACACCTGTTAGGATGTCTATAACGGTCATTTTTAAAATGAAGAATAAATGTTGGTGAGGGTGTAGAGGATGTGGGGATGTAAAATGGTTCTGCTGCTATTGTAAACAAGTTGGTGGTTTTTCAGAATATCAAACCTACAATCCTCACACGACTGTAGAGATTTGACCAGATGTTTGATGGCCATGCCCATAGCAGTGTTACTAAAGCCAAAGGTGAAGTCATGTGAAGCCAGGTGAGGTGGTGTATACCTAAGATCTCTTTACTCGGGAGGCTGAGGGAGGAAGATCATGTGTCAAGGACAGCCTGGAAATACTGTCACAAAATGAAAGGAAGAAAGAAGAAAGAGAGAGAGAGAAAGAGAGAGAGAGAGAGAGAGAGAGAGAGAGAGAGAAGGAAGGAAGGAATGAAAAAGAAAGAAGGAAAAAGAAAGAGAAAGAAAGAAACGTTTGGAGATAATCTTTGTGTATACTGTAAAGATGTGTCTTTGCCTAAGATACCTTCTGATTGGTTTGAAAAAGAGCTGAAGGGCCGGGCGGTGGTGGCACACACCTTTAATCCCAGCACTCGGGAGGCAGAGGCAGGCGGATCTCTGTGAGTTCGAGGCCAGCCTGGTCTACAAGAGCTAGTTCCAGGACAGGAACCAATAGCTACGGAGAAACCCTGCCTCGAAAATTCAAAAAAAAAAAAAGAAAGAAAGAAAAAGAAAAGAAAAAGAACTAAATGGCCAGTAGCTAGGCAAGGGAGAGTCGTTGGGACTTCCAGTGAGAGAAAGGAACTCAGAAAGAATCTGAGGCATTTGGATTTTTCCAGCCAGAAAGGGAGGAGTCAGATGTACAGTATGGAGGAGAGGTAGCAAGCCTTGTGGCAGAACATGAGTTAATATAAATGGTTGATTAAGTTATAAGAGTTTGTTGTGGACACGCCTGAGGAAAGGCCAAGCATTCGTAATTAATAAGAAGTCTCTGTGTCATTATTTGGGTCTGTCGGTCTAAGAATTTCTGATGAGAAAGCTGACTACTTAGGCTCCAGAGCCAGACACAGCTGTGGCATACAGAGGTGCTGCTCCTTTAAGTGACGCTGCTGTGTAGCCTAACACGAGGTAGAAATGCCTGCTACAGCATGGGGCCCTACAACTTCTCAACGATTAGTTGTTGCTGGGATTATTGTTATGGCTCTTGCCACTGCCTGCAAAACCCAAGAGGGGTGAAGTCAGCAGGATGTGCTAACTGGAGTCATTTGCCAGAATGCCTGACCATCTAAGATTTGACTCACATGGTCAGAGAAGGCTGTAGATACACAGAAATTCGGATCCAGACTAAGGAAACATCTGTACAGGTACAGTATGCTTGGAAATGTGCTTAGATGCTGAAGAAAGAAAAGAATATGGGTATAGCTAGTAATAGAAAAAATAAATAGTTAAACATAATAAAGTCTTTAGAGAGAGAGTAAAGTATTATATATAATACTTTATATAGGCATTGGAAATATTATGATGCAGGAGGTCTGTATCCTATATAGTGCCTCACTAACTTTAATTTTTTTTTTAAATTCTAATGAACAAAAAACAACAGTTACTGAGAGACACTGGATTGTGGAAAACTGCTAAATTAAACCAACTTATATATTTAAGGATATCTTAACTTCGGAATGAAAGTCTGGAAATGTGTTGCATTGGGGGAAAGATTATGCTTTTGTTTCCACGGGAAACAAAAAGCTATGGATCTCTTCAAAATTAATAAAGACCAGATTTGACCAGGGAAGATCTCTTGAAAATCTTGGCTGCAGACATGAAGGTAGAAATCAAGGAAAACCAAAAGACAGGCGATGTATGTTGTGAGAGGCCACTTGTTTGTTCCCAGCTGCTCAGCCCTGAAATAATCACAAAGATACCATATTATTTGCAATACTGTTAGGCCAACAGCTTAAGCGTATTTCTGGCTGACTCATATTTTAAATTAACCCATCTCCATTAATCTGTGTATTGCCACAAGGCTGTGGCTTGCGTGATTTCTCCCTGACTCCACCTTCTTTCTACCAGCATTCTGGGCTCCTCTGAGAGCTTGGCCAGCCATCCACAGCATATGAGTTACATCTTTTAGGCTACCGACTCTGCTCCATGGGTGCTGTGGTCCTTGGTGGTTGTATTAGTCAGGGTTCTCTAGAGTCACAGAGCTTATGAAATAAATCTCTCTCTCTCTCTCTCTCTCTATATATATATATATATATATATATATATATATATATATATGAATGAAATTTATTGGAATGACTTACAGGCTGCAGTTCAATAATGACTAACTGTGAACGAAAAGCCCAAGAATCTAGTAGTTGCTCAGTCCCACGAGGCTGGGTGTCTCCGCTGGTCATCTGTATGTGCTGGAGTCCCTAAGAAGTAAGCTCCAAGGGCAGTGAAGGAACGGATGTGCTGACAAGGTGAGGGCAAACAGGTGAAGAACAAACGAACCCTTCCTTTTTCCATTGTCCTTATAAAGGCTTCCAGCAGACGGTGTGGCCCAGATTAAAGGCCTGTGTCATCCCACCTCAAGATCTGGATCAAACTGCCAAAGCCTTTCAGCAATCCTCCCATAAACAACACAGTTAGGTCTGTCACGGCAATACTCCACTCCTGGTACCAGGTTCTCTCTTGCCATGAAGTTGGAGGTAGCTGCAGAGAGATGCTACGTGTAGAGGTGATTGTGTGGGCCCAGAGCTCAATTCTGAACTAGAGAGATGCACCAGGTCCTTTGGGCCACAGGAGTGGCTAAAAGACAGAAAGAATATCCAACCCACACAAACCCAAAGAAACCGGGTCCCCAAATAACATAGACTCCAAGTAAGAAGGGGAACTGGGTGTGGTGTTATGGGAGCCACCGCTACACAGGGAACAACAATGATCGTACTCTTGACTGCTACTAACCCTCCAGTGGGGTCAACTCAGTGGATGCCTGATTCTCACTGAGATAGTAGACACCCTAGCTACGATCTGTGCCCTTAAACAGAACTTTTTTAATAACACACTGTTATGTCAGGAAATTTGCTGTACAGATTAGCACACATAAAGACACTGCTAAGCAATATGTCAATCTGACCTTAACAGGGGGAGTCTTAATTTAAAAAGATTACAGCCGGGGCAGGAGGACTGTTGCAAAGCAGAGGAGGAAGGTCGCAATAGAGAGAACACTGCTATGGTAGGATCTATGAGGAGTTGGACAGAAAGCGGATGCTCTTACAGAGATGAAGAAACCAAGCTGGAAGGACAGAGTGTGGAGAAAAAGGACAAAGGGTTTGATGGGCTAGTATATCAGAATGTCTCACTCAGAGACTAGCCTGTTCCCAGGAGAGACTGTGTGCTGGCTAGCCCGAGGGTGGTCCGTGTGTGTGTGTGTGTGTGTGTGTGTGTGTGTGTGTGTGTGTGTGGCGGGGGCGGGCGGTGATCTGACGATAGGAAAAATGCTAACTGAAGTTTGGCTAACAAGCAGTTTAGTTTGTCAGTGGGGCAGTGGAATAAGCAGTTCCACCCATTATTTATGAGAGCAAGAGAGGGAATTTGCTGCGTCTGGGTGGACTCATTTATTTATATTATTATTTATATTGCTTTTTCTCACTTCTGTGACAAATGCCTGATATAATCAATTTAAGGAAGGAAGATTTGTTTTGGTTCAAAGTTTGAGGGCTGTCCATCTCATCAGGGAGGGCAGGGGGGCAGGAGTAGGAGAAGGCTGGTCACACTGTGTCCACCATCGGGAAGCTCAGAGGAGCTGAGACGATAATATTCATCCAGTCACGTTCTCTGCTTTGTTTGGCTCGGGACACCCAGCTCACTGGATGGTGCCATCCATATACAGGATAGATCTTTCCACTGCAGCTGAATCTCTGGAAAGGCACTGATACATCACTTTTATTCTGGTCAAGCTGACAATCGAAATTGACTATCACAGCCTTCCTGTTGTCTTATTTAAGTCCAATAGGAAAGAGAGATTCTTTATGGTAAACTGTTTTCCAGAGCACAAGAAAAGATAGGGTAAGGAAGAGGAGAATTCCTTTAACACTTGCTCTGTTTTACAGCATCCAAGGATGTGGCTAAACCCTAATGTCATGCTCAGAGATGTGAATTGTATCTCTTCAATCTGGGCGACAGATTTATCTTCTGAGGCAGCACAGGCTTTAGACCAGGATTTCAGGACCATCCTCTTTTTCTTGATGCTTAAAACTTTAGATTTTTATTTTATTTTATGTGTGTGGGTGTTTTGTCTACATACACATCTATGCACCACATCCAGCCTAGGAAGAAGAGGACATCAGATCCCCTAGAATTAGAGTTACAGATGGTTATGAGTTGCCGTGTAGATGCTGGGGATTGAATCTGGATCCTCTGGAAAAAGAGCCAGCGTTCTTCTTTGTTAATCCATCTCTCCAGTACTTTTGAGTCTTCCCTTGCAGGGGTGCTCACCAGGCAGGCCTTACACTCAAAGTCTACCATATAGGCCCAGTCCCGGACTGAAGGCAATGGATTCCCCCTTTGTTACCACCATCATGAGGCAAAGGGAATTTGCTTCAGAGACTTTGCTAGTCAAGACACTGGTTGGGGGAATTGCATACCATTCATACTGACTCATCTCCTGATACCCTGGTGTCATTAACTTCAGGGCTTCTGTGTCCTTACATGCTTATCTGGTCCTCTTGTCCATTTGTACAAGTGCACTGCCTCGTGGCCAGCTTAGAGCTCCTAAAATGTGAAGATGCTAGTGACATTTGCTGTCTCCTGTGCACCAGGAGAGGCTGCTGGGAGTCCTTTGTGGGTGTGAGAGGCCTGAGGGAACATTCCCATACTCCTTTTCTTCAGGACACAAAGCTAACTTAACTTGGAGCACAGACTTAATTCCAGAAGTTTAAGCATTTCCAACATGAAGTCTGAGGTATTTCTGATTTCCCCTCTCTTAGGATAGGCACCTTCCTGGCATCTCTGTTGCTTCCTGGGTCTGCTTCTGTTCTTGCTCACCATAGGGTACTAAATAACCTGTTACTGTGCCCCCCTTAGAGGAAACCCATGTCCAGAGCCCCCAGACTGGTCAGCCTTTGAAGAAAGGTCCACCCAGCACACATCCACATCCCCCTCCATTCCCACATTAGCCTTTCCCAGAGCAGTTCCTGGGTGAGGCTTGGAACCTTGATAACCTTAGATATCTTATAACAGAACCCAGCTCATCAATTTCCCAGTGACGTTTCGTGTTCCTGGGCTCTGCCTTCTGTCTCATCTGTACACTAAGTGCCTCCTATCTCTTGATCACAAGGTCCCTCGACCACTACTGCCTCACAAAGGGTTTTATAGACAGCCTGTCTCTTCTCTCGTCTCCTGGGAACCGACCTAAAAAAGACAATCAATTCATTTAGCTAGTTGGTGAATTGCTGTCTCCCAGTGTACATTCAGATTGCAGTATTTACTCACCCCAGCCTGATTGGCCGCTTCCTCCAGGCTTTTAGACAAGTGAGCACACAACCTTTGACCAGCTGGCAAAGGATATAGTTGCACCCTTTCTCTCTAACCAAGAGCTGAGCTTTACTGCAGAGGTTCCCTAGATACCTTCGAGATCTGGGCTTGTGAAGTCCAAGCTGACTCTGCCCAAGTTGAAGGTCCTTGGGTACTGGCTGTGCTGTCTCAGCGTTTACAGAGCTCCTCCCGACCCCTGCTCTGTCTTGGTGACCACAGGATGTTTGTTTTTGATTATATGAACATTTGTGTGGCATGATTTCTGAGGGCACGCTAAACTCTACCTACCATTCTTCAATCTGTGTATTCAATTGAAATTGCTTTGACAAAATTTTCATTTTCAGTTAAAGTTGTTAGGAGCCATAGACAGTCATATACACACATTATGTTATATATCATATATTATTACAAACATATATCAGTTTTCCACTGGCTACAACACATATACATGGAAGTATATAAATCTCATCTGTAAAAGAGCCCCTCATATCATGAGCACCAGGGTAGGATAGGCCCTTCCCATTCTCAGAGCCCTCACCTCCTGTCTTCTTCCCTTTCTAGTCTTGTTTCCTTAGACATCACCAATGACTTTCAGCAAGATTGTAAATTCATTTCCTTTTTTTTCAATTCGATGGATAAATTTTTTTTCTACTTACCTTCACAACATTGCTTTGAAATAAATTTATAATGTGGAAGAACTAGATATAGCTGATTAACATGAGCATTACTTTACATAATCATCATATTTGTTGCTTTTGCTCTTTATATAGATAGAAGCATATATGTATCACCTGACATCTGCAATTCATCTGCTGTACATTACATGTTTTATAGATTCATCCACACTGCTGTATTTAGTTGTAGTTTCTTCATGGTTTTTGCTGTATAGTATTCTGTTGTGCACTTAACCCAAAACTTATTCAACTACCTTAGTTGGGTTGCTTCTAGCTTCCTTCCTTCCTAATAAATAGATTTGCTATGAATAGTCTAGTTCAGGTTTTTCAATGACTGTGAACATTTTGTTGTTAAAGAATCAAATGGAACATTCTATGTTTATCCAATGTCAGTGTTAACAGCACTGTTTCCAATGCTCAGCATCAGTGTGTAAAAGCTGAGGTCAGGGCCCCTCTTCACCATCACTAGGTCAGCTGCCTTCTCCTTATCCACTGTAGTGTGCAATCACGTGTTCTGTGCTCACAACCTGCATTTGTCCAGCAACAGTAAAAATGAGTGTGTTCCTGTCTATGCACCAGCATTTGTTATTTTCTGTGGACGATTCCTTCAACTCCTTTGCCATTTTTTCCTACAAGACGTCTACTTTTAATGTGATACATTTTTCAGTGTTATTTGTTTTTACTTTTATCTGTCTGAGTGTTTTGCCTGCAGGCTTGTATGTACATCACATATGTGAAGTGTCTCTGGAGGCAGAAGAGGGCATTAAGTACACTGGAGCTGGAGTTACAGATGATTGTGAGCTGACATGTGTGTGCTGGGAACCAAACCTGGGTCCTCTGCAAGTTCTGCAAGTGCTTGTAACATCTGAGCCATCTCTCCAACCCCTAATATAATAGTATATATATATATATATATATATATATATATATATATATATATATATATAATATGTGTGTATACATGTATATATTTCTATAATTTATTGTCTATGTATATATACTCATATATGTGTGTATGTATGCATTTGTGAATACATATGTGACTTTTTCTCCCAAACTGCAACTTAACTTTTCAGTTTCTTAATAAAAGATTTTAAGTGAACAGATGTCTTAACTTATTTATGTTTCCTTATGGTTAATTCCTTGTGCGTTCTATTTAAGAAAGTTTTTCTGGCTCTAAGAAAAATATTTTAAAATACCATGAAGATGTTTTCCTGTTTTATTTAAAACTAACTTGTATATCATTTTAGGCAGGAATCGAGCTTAACTTTTTAAACCATATGTTGTATGGCAATTTCTTCCAAATTGAAAATTTTATTTTCTTCTTAATTATGTCTATAAATATCTGGGCATGTGCATGTGGACCAGGTGTTGGAGGAGGCCAGAAGGAGGCCCTGGATCCCTTGGAGCTGTAGTCACAAGCGGTTAGTAGTTGCCTCATGTGGGTGCTGGGAACTGAATTCGGGCCCATTGTAAAAGCAGCATGCATTTACTGAGCCATCTCTGCAGCCCCAATTTCCTCCAAATTGAAATATTTCACACATGAGGGAACTCAAGTCCCTGTAAGTTCTGAAGGAAGGCTCCTTAAGATTCAGCCAGTAAAGAATTCGCAAGTCTCAAGAAGTCCCTGAAACGTATCAGATTCAGAAAGCATCTCCCTCCTCAAGGCTATATACTGTCCAGAAGAAGGGATAGTGACCTCTTGAGCTGCCTGTAAATTGTGCAGAGAGCTCCAGGATTCTTGCTTTCATGGGTTATAGGGTGAACTTTTGGTGATGTAGCTGCCTGTGTTCCTGTACGTAACTAATTACCCATGCTCCTCTAAGTGACTCCAGAAACTTGCTAGTTTTCTGAGTTGGACTTTAGTGGTATTGTTATTTTGGTCTGTTTTTGGTTGCCTATTTGGAATGAGTAACAGGGTTGAGTATCATGCTTCCTCCAGGAAAAAAAGTCTCCCACAATATTATTTTATTCCATTGACCCAGAATTATCTATTGAACAGACCATACTGAATCTTCTTCTGTTAACCACAGAACTGGGTATATATTCATCTATTTCTGGGGGCATACTTGAGAAGCAGTTAGTAGTTAAACTTATTCTTTGTTTGTATTTGGGTTCTTTTTTCAAGGAGCACTTATTATAGTCACTATTGGCAAGGCATCTTTTTGTCTGAATCACTTCCTTTTAAACTTCATCAATCCCTGAAATACAGATACACATATAGTCCCATTTTATCGGTGAGGAAATTAAGATTTAGGGAATGAAATCATTTGCCAGAATTGTCTAACTTGTGAGTGGCAGGAATATGACTCCAGGGAAATTCTAGTTGACTCTGAAGTCAGAGACGTTTTTGATAGGGGGTGACAGTGATGATATTATGTTTTCAGGGGGAAGATGGAGAGGTGAAAGGCTCTACAAGAAGACAGGCTGGAGAGATGGTCTGGTGGTAAAGAGCATGCAGTGATCTTGCAGAACATCTTAGTTTGGTTCTCAGTTCCAGATCACAACTGTCTGTAAGTCCTGTCCCAAATGTTCTGATTCCCTCTTCTGGCTTTTCGGGGCACTGTATGCATGTGATGTACAAACATACATGGAGGCAAAACAATAATACACATAAAATAAAAATGAGTTAAAAATCTTCAGAAAAGAATAAAGAGGTAGAGAATGTCTAAACCAAAGTACACAAATATCAAAGTTTTTCACAGAAGAGATATTTTAATATCTTTGTGTGCTTTGCTAGTTTCCAGTCCCCCTCCCCCCCAAGCAAATTTGTTATTTCACCAAGGACTATTTTTTTTTTAAGTTACCCTCCTGGCTTCATTAAAATGCTTACAATCCTTCAATCTTTTCAACTTCAGATACACCTTTCGTTCTTCTATCCCTCATCCTGTGCACTCAACTGGCCACAACATCTACCATTATTCCTTCAACTATTAAACTATTTCTCTCAGTTCCCAACATTGCCTGCCATCTGTCCTGATGAACTCCGCACTTCCCCTTCTGCCTCCAGCCATTCTTGTCTTTCTACATTTCACTAAGCAGAAAATATATCACTAAAACACTACACAAAGTATCTTCTTTTCAAAACAACAGTGAACACGTAATAAACCTTACTAAGAGCCAGAAATGATGCTGAACCCTTTAAGCACACAATCTACACTGATTTTCATATCCTCGCCGAGCCAAAATACCACCCCGTATTTTAGAACTTTCCTTTAGCACGAACCAAACACCAAAGCCTAGCTTCCAAGAACATTGCCAGTCTACCCTCAGGTTCTTTCAGCAACCTTTCCCTTACTACTCATATTTTAAAATTCTGAATTCAGAGTAAGTATTAAAAACACAACTTTGCTATTTTACCACCAACATCATCCATAATCTCCCACCATTATCTCATATTTACCATAGCATTTTGTTGCTTTGGGTTACATAATATCAATGCATATTTACAGTTTGCAAACATCAATAACAGATCTTAAAGCGTGGGACCCATAGGTTTCCAAATACCATCTACTTAGGGTGTATGATAAAATACATTACTGCTATTATTTTATATACTCTGTGATGGAGGTGGGTGTTGTATCTTATCTGTTGCTTTCATTGGTTAAGTAATAAAGAAAACTGCTTGACCCTCTGATAGGATAGAATTTAGATAGGCAGAGTAAACAGAACAGAATGCTGGGAGAAAGAAGCTGAGTCAGGGAGTCGCCATGATTCTCCCACTCCAGACAGACGCAGGTTAAGATCTTCCTTGGTAAGCCACCTCGTGGGCTACACAGACTATTAGAAATGGGTTAGATCAATATGTAAGAGCTAGCCAATAAGAGGCTGGAACTAATGGGCCAAACAGTGTTTAAAAGAATAAAGTTTCTGTGTAATTATTTCGGGTAAAGCTAGCCATGCAGGCAGCCAAGTGGTGGGAAGTGGCCCACCACTAGCCGCTCATACCACAACAACTCTGTCTTTCCAACTAGCTAGTCTTTGAGATAAGGAAGCAGTTTTTACACATCTATTTTCCGAATGACTGCCCCACCCAGAGCAAGTATTTATTTGATGGATGTTTGTATCTTTTAATATTGAGTTGTAATTGCTTACTTGAGATTTTCCATCAGGCAAGTTTTCAGTCCTGTGTTGTTTCAATTTCAGGTGATGTGACCTAGTTATAGCATATATTTTGTCTTTATGGTCTCCAGTAGCTGGTGACCGCAAAGCAAACAAGGAAAGCTTTGATTGAATGAAAAATAGGCACACATATCAAACCAGAAGCTACTTCCCATAGAACCATGAGCAGAGGGATAGAAGCTGAAGCATAGAAACGCAAGCACTGCCCAGCTCCAAGCCCTCGTCAACTTGCAGAGTCCCAATCTGTGCTTCTCTCCCTCATGTGTAAAGCAAAGCATGTGTTGGAGAGATGGAGTCTTACACTTCCATTGCTGTGCAGAGACACCGTAAGCAAGGAAACTTATAAGCTTATATTTAACTGAGGGCTTACTTACAGTTGCGGAGGGTGAGTTCATAACGATCATGGCAAGGAGCTCAGCAGCAGACAGGCATGACAGGCATGGTTCTAGATCAGTAGCCAAGAGTTCACATCTGATCCACAAGTTACAGGCGGCAGGTAGTGGAGAGATAGAGATGATAGGTAGATATGTAGATGATAGATGATGAGAGAGAGAGAAAGAGAGAGAGAGAGAGAGAGAAAGGGAGAGAGAGAGAGAGAGAGAGAGATACTGGGCCTCTGGACTTTGGAAACCTCAAAGCCTACCTTAGTCACACACCTCCTCCAATAAGGCCACACTGACTCTATAAAGGCCACACCTCTTAATCCTTCCCAAACATTTCAATAAATGGGGACTAAGCATTCAAATATATCAGTCTATGGGCACCATTCTCATTCAAAACCACCACAGTTGGCAAAGCAGTTGAAAGACTGGCTGTTCTCTTAGAGGACTAGTACCCACAACAGATGGCCCACACCACTCCAACTCTTGTTCCAAGGGCTTCCTACACAGTGTTCTGTCCTCCACATGTAATGGAACACAGAGAAGCAGGCACACATATGTACGTATAAACAAAAAGTTTTAAAAATTTAAATGCAGGGCCTACAATAGTGGCACAGAGTTGTTAAGCGAAACGAAGTTAACAGATAAAAGACACTTAAAAAGAAACAAGAATTCTAATATATGTCAAACGGGTATAAAGGAGTTGGATATAAGGTACAGATGCTCTTGACTTTATTAGTAATATATAAAAACCAAAGTATTTTGTATTTAGATATTTATCAAAAATAACTGCTCCACAAAATAACTCAATATGTTATAATAGTAAAGTATGAGGCTTCCTGTTGTCTTTAGTTTCTTAAGGAAATATTTTTATCACAGTATAGTTCAAATGCATCTTGAAATACATGAATTTATAATCATGTAACTAACAAGATCACACTTACTGCTCCGGGATGTATCTATAATTTACTGCCAGGAATGAAAAGAAGTCTTGAACTGATTGACAGAGATATTGTTATCTGCTGTTTAGGATGAAAGATGTAAAAAGGAAAGTGTATTATTATGTGCCAGAATATTTCTTAAAATGGGCCTGCTGTGAAAGCCAGTCCTATTCAAGGAATGCTTTAGTAGCTCCTTTGATTTCAAAGACACTGTTGGGTGCGAAGGACGAGATGGATCTCGTGGAGGGAGACAAGGTCTGAAAGCAGAATGGTACGTCACAGTGTACGAGCACAATGCAGGAAGAACTGGTGGGGGTTAAAATAATTTAATTTTGCCCCCTCCCTTTTTTAAATTCTATTTTGGATGCCCTTTCGCACGTGCCAGGTTGCTTATTGGCCGAGAATCCGCCACCCTGTGAAACCTCTCCCATTCCTCATGTCTTCCTTTCCTCGCCAAATCGATTTCTTCAGCCGCCAGCACTGCATTTGGAACAGTATCTATTGTGTGGGTGGCGGATCGCGGAGAAGCTATTTTTGTTCTAATTATGAGCACTGTTTTCCTGGGGGAAGAGGAGGGTAATAAGGCAGATCTGAGGCTGAGCCGCTTTCTGGGCGAGGATGCTCCGTGGAGGCGTTACTAAGGTTACTAGAGAGAGGACCGCAGGCGACAGGCTGTTTCTATAGCGAGATATCTTTTCCAGTGAAGGATGTGGGCTGGGCTACGGGCAGTGCCACATTGTACTACATGTTGGATTCCCCAGAGGGATAGGGAGGTGGCACAGGAGGGAATGGAGGACCACAACCTCCGCTTCCTCTTCCGGGCCTTTACTCCCGCCGTCCTTGTTTCCCCCCCGAGCCGTTCTGACTGCAGCACCAGGTCGGAGCGCCGGAGATCGGTGCCTTGTAGCAGTGACACGCCCCTGAGCCGGCCGGAAGCTGCTCCCAGCCGGTACCCGTAGGGACGGGCGTGCGGCGGGCGGTGGCGGTGGCGCTTGCGGCGTCGCTGCGCGGCTCGGTAGGACCGGCACGGACCTGCAGCGGCTCGCTGAGGCCGTGGGTCGTCGTTGCAGCTGCCACGACTCTTGGGACGAACTTGCCAAACAGAGAGGAGCGGAAGGGAAGGGGTGTGTAAGGAGGGCCGTGGGCGTATTGCGTGTTAGAAGTGACTTTGAAACTGGTTCCTCATAGCTGTTGGTTGTAATTTTTATTTTGACAGATTCTAGGAGCAGCAGATACCGCCCGCCCCCCCCCCCCCCCCCATTCTCTTTGCTTACCTCTAGTCGATAGATAGCATGATTTGAGTGAGAGGATTTTAGTGAAGCTACTGAGTTGAGGTAGATTGGGATTGGTGAGGCTGCCAGAGGAAGGATCAATAGGGGAGTCGGAGCAGGGAAGTGGTGTCGGGGATGAGGGGTCAGGATGTAAATACTAATTCGTATTTACAGGGTTTACTGTGCCAGATACCATTCCCAAACCCTTTAAGCTTGGTGGCTCATTTACTCCTGCGAGGTCCGGACTAATGTTAACCTTTACGTAAGTGGGGAAGCCGAGGCTCAGAAAGATTAAGGAATACTCTCTTTGAAAAAGATAAGATAAATGAAAAGCATCTGTGCCAGACCTTGGATTCGGCTAAAGCCCCAGGCTCCACACTATGGTTTGACCACCATCAAAATATGAAGAAAGTGAGGATGTAGGATTAGAGGAACAGCTGTGATAATGTGTTGATCTGCTAAAAATTGTGAAGTTTCGATGTATAAGGCAGCGGTAGATGTCAGCCGAGGAAGGTGGGGAACCATGGCATGCAAACCCGTGCCTCCGAGCTTGGCTGTGGGCTTCAGCAATTGGTGGGATAGGGAAAAGAGGTGAGTATTCACACACCTAAGTCTGGAAGTGGAATTACAGACTCAGACTTCAGTGGCTGGACACAGCTACTTCGTTTATCTAACGAATGAAGTCCCAAGAGTTGCAATCACATAAGGAAGGTCGTCGAGATTGGAAGCATCGTCCTAGCTGTACTTGTCTACACACAGGCTAAAGTTAATGCCAGTTTGCCTACTCTGGTTCCTGTCATACCCCTATTAATGTGTGCCCCACGTTCTGTGCACTTGCTGACACAAATACTAAAGCTAAAAATAGTGTCACCTGACCTGGACTGGCTTTCTTCAGGTGTAGGAATTGAATATGATGGCATCCAATAGTGAGGCAACCCATCAGTACCCCTGCTCATGTGTGTTCCAGGTTCTGTGGAATGCTGGAATCAGATGTCTTTCCAGACATAATTGATTGACAGCTGAGGCTTCTCACCAACTCCAAGAATGTCCATCTAAAAATAAGCAATAAAACTGACTAAGCAAAGGGGTAACGTAATTTATTCTGAGGAAACCTCAAGCAAAACAACTCATGTTTAAAAATTTAAGGGAAGGTTTTCAATTATTTGATAGTGTACTGTTTGCAAACACTGATTCTGGGTAGTTGTGACTAACCGTGTTCCCGAGACACAGTTTAAACTAGGGCTGTAAAAATCAAGTAGATCAGGTTAGCTACTTGCTTTGTAAAATTGGTTTTGCCCTTGACCCTTCTCATTCCTAAAATGTAAGTACTTGTTTTTAACTCGGAAAATCATAAACATTGTTTATAAAGTACTTAGCACAGTGCCTGTGACAAAGTGATTATATAGTTCACTTTACTGCTTAATAAGAGACACTTGAGAAACACATCTTCTGGCAGTTTCTTCAGTGGTTAGCCATCACAGAGCATGTTTACTCAGTGGTACAGCCATCACACACCCACATCACAGACAGCCTGGAAACTAGTTTCTTTCTAGGCTATAACCCTGTATATCATGTTGTTGTAATTATTACTGTAGATAACTGTAATGTGATGCCATTTGCACAGTTGGCATAGCTACACATGTAAAATGTGTAGTTGAAGTGCTGGGCAGTAATGTCTCGGCTTTATAAAAAATTTTGGGGGGGTCTGTCAATGGCTGAAACATCGTTAGGAAGTGCACACTAGACAGTAACTTACATTGTGAGTCAGATGAAGGTGACACATACAGCCATTTAGCAGCATCCAGTCTTAGGTTTCACTGGAAAGGCCAGCGGCTAATTTCCTTAATAGCAGTTAAAGGTGGAAAACGTTTGTGCACTTCTGAGCTCTCAGTCTGTTATTTCAAAGGCAATGAAAGGTTTAGATAGCTACATAGCCATAGACAGCGATCTGCCTGCCTCCTCTGATAAATCCTGTGGCTGTTTGAGATCACGTACTTTTTACGCTTGTGTTTCCTGAATATTTGGCAGCCGAAGGTCTGCATAGCTGACTTCGTACTCCTTTGCAGATGCACGGGCATGGAGGTTACGATTCGGATTTTAGTGATGATGAGCAAGGTGGAGAATCCAACAAAAAGAAGAAGTAAGTCTTTATCGGTCTGTAGTTCACGTTATTTCCGGACTAACATGAAGGATACATAAGTAAGTAGTACTGGAAGGTTTAGGACTGAGATTGCGCATGGGAATAACTGCTGTAGCAAGTGAGCTTTGTTCATTACACTGCAATAGACGGATTTACATTTGGAGGTAGTTGTGAAGGGGTTTATTGAAAGGGATGGCGGGAAAAGGAAAGATTCGCTATTGCATGTGTTTTGTTTTATTTGCTTTGCAGTTGTTAAGACTGTGCCTGAAAATGTCACAACTTAAAGGGGGTTTAGTTGCTAGTGCTTGCTTTCCAAGTGAGGTCCATGTGGAGGATGAATTGTAATTCAGAACAGTTGTGATGCTTTCTTGAACTAGCAGGTCAATGGAGGGAACTCCTGGGGAGCTTTATTGAATTGGAGGGACCAAGATCCAGCACACAAGCCTGGCTGTCACAAACAGGACATGTTCTTTTGTTGTCATTTGTGTTTTCTGGGACAGTGTTTATGTAGTTGAGGCTGACCTGGAATTCCTTATATGGCCCAGGCTGTCCTAAACTCACAGTAGTCTTGCCTCAGCTTCCCAAGTGCTGGGATTCCAGGTATGAGCTGCCATGTCCAGCTAAAGGCTATGTCTTCAAGTTGCTGTGTTTAGGGGCATTGCTCTTAACTTTTGGTGCTTAGAAACTTCATGTTACGTATTGACATTGGAGTGCTTGATTCATACTAATGGAGCTTAAGAGAAGTTGGTTCATTATTGCACAGTGAGACTAATATGTTAGGTTCACTAACTAGGACTGAACATTTTATAAGATCGTCAATCTTCATGAATAACAAAAAGAATAGTATAATTATGAAATACTATTAATAACAATGTATGTTTTTTAGATTTTCATTAAGAAACATTACATTTTGGTCTGAGGAGGTAATTAAGTTTGTAGGATGCTTGCCTCAGATACATGAAGCCCCAGCTGCAGTACGCAAGAATAGAATTTGACCAAATTTAGTTGGATACTATGGTCTAGGGTTCCATTTATCTGTATCAGTCAGGCTGCTCATTTGTGGTCAGTGGCCTTTATAGTTAACCTTTCTTTTCCATATTTTAATTGTTAAATCATCCTTATTCCTACTTTACAGATAAATAACCTAATAATAAGATTAGGTGGTAAATGATTGAGTCAGGAGCTGAACTAGGAACCTGCTGGTTAGAACCAGCCATTTTGTTTTGTCATTTCCATTTTACAAGCATTAAATAGGAATAAGATGCAAAACTTCTAAAAAAGGGGGTGCAGTCAGGGAGGGAAGCACCTGGAAGCAGGTTATAAAACCGCTGACCTTCTGCAGTGCTCC
This sequence comes from Microtus oregoni, assembly GCF_018167655.1. Classification (NCBI taxonomy): domain Eukaryota; kingdom Metazoa; phylum Chordata; class Mammalia; order Rodentia; family Cricetidae; genus Microtus; species Microtus oregoni. Next base: position 22,821,336 of record NW_024543071.1, read on the forward strand.
ACTCCCCAGCAAGGCCCCACCTTCCTAAAACAGCACCACCAGCAGGGAACCAAGTGTTCAGCTGTAGTTGCAGGAAACTTTTCCTTCAAACTGCTGCAGCTGAGCTGCAGGTCACTAATAGAATACTTGCTGTGCAGTCGTGAACGTGCAAAGAATTAGGGTGAATCCTTCAAGAAAAACTAACTCTTTGAATTTTTTTAATACACTAGGACAGTTGAAGATGAGTTGCTGCTTACAAAACCATTTCAGAAAGAAAACCATGGGAAGGTCCACAAGCAAGTGGCCGCGGACCTGCTGGACAGGTGTGGTGTTCTGGTGTTAGGACTTTCCTTGGTTTTAGCTGTTTTATAATCTTGGGACAAGAGGATTTTATTATGTTAATAAAATATGGGTATTTGAGTTAACTTAAACTTTTTTTTAAAACAGGGAAGAAGCAAGAAATAGAAGGTTTCATCTCATAGCTATGGATGCTGTATCCTTTTTATAGTCCTGTTTTTATAACCAATAGAATATTTCAAAATCTGCTTATTAACCGTGTTTTCTAATTTTTAAGAATCAAAATCTTGTCAAGTCAGAAGGACCAGTTTCATATTTTCAGGCTAGTAATTATTGATATAGATATTTGCCATTTATTTTCAGGTATAATTCTCTATTGCTAATATATAGGAAAAATCCAGGGGTAAAAATAATGAATAATATTAGTTTTGTTCTATAAATAGACTTTAAAAAGTCCATGAACTTAAACAGATGTTCCAGCCTGTTCTTGTCAATCTTTCCAGATTTCCCTTCTCTGTTCTTATCTTCTGTAGTATCATTTTAATGTATTCCCTTCACACCTGGTTCTTGGCTATTTTAAAATTTCTGCAAAACTTCTGTTTTAAAATTAAATCTGCCTTAGTGCCATCCATAGGCCTGCTGTCACTCTGTTCCGCAGGTGGAACTGGAGGCAGTCTGGTCTGAGTTCATGGCACTGCTGAGGGGAGAGTAGAGAACAGGAGAGGTCAGGCAAGCCCCGGGGTGTTCTGGGTCTGCTCCAGGAGACTGAGAAAAGGAAGCATCACTCTAGAGTCATCTGACTCACTTTGTGTCATTCTTTTCCTTTAAGTTACTGTGTCCTAGGTTTGTTTTTTTTCTCTCTCTCTTAACCCATCGGAAGCTTGGCTTAGCCTCCAAGTGGGTCTTCTCTCCCATAAGCTTTAAACGCATGTTCTCCCTTCTCTTCACCTTCATTGTGGGTGTTAGGGCACTAGCAGAAATGAAAGTATAGGTGCTGTTTTTCTGGCATGGATGGTAGCAGTGTTGCCAGGGATTTCTGTTGACAGAGATTTCGGTCCTGCCTGATCCTGCAGCCATTTAGTCTCGAAACACACAGAGGTCTACATTAATTATAAACTGATTGGCTTATTAGCTCAGGCTTCTTATTACTCTTATAACTTATATTAGTCCATAACTTTTGTCTGTGTTAGCCATGTGACTTGGTACCTTTTTCGGCAAGGCAGTCTTGCTTCCTCTGTGTCTAGGTGACAGCTGCAGACTGACTCTTTCCCCTTCCCAGAATTCTCCTGTTCTCATTGCCCTGCCTCTACTTCTGCCTGGTCACCCCGCCTATACAGGAAGCCTGGCTATTGGCCAATCAGCATTTTATTGAACAAGTACAAGAAACAAATCTTTATAGGGTAAAACCATTGTCCGCAGCAGAGGACCTCAGTTTTTTTCTGGGATGTTTAGCTACAGTGAAGTAGTTATCTTAAAAGTTAGCGGTCTTGTTGGGTGTGGTGGTGGACACCTTCAGTATCGGCATGCAGGAGTCAGAGGCAGGCAGGTTTCTGGATTTGAGGCCAGCATGGTCTGCATAGTAAGCTCCAAGAAAACTAGGGTTACATTGTGGGACCCTGTCTCAACACAAAACAAACAACAACAAAACAGATGATGATTTTTCTATAATGACTTTTGGCCTTTTAATGGTGAGGGAGAAAAGCTGTTGTAATTGTTTCAGTCTGTGCTTATTGGTGTTTTCTAGTTGCTAGTCTCACCTCCAAATCTGAGATAGATGAGGCACAAAGAAAGCCTAGGGATGTGCCCTTCAGTCACCACCTCTCCAGGCTTGTGTTTGTTTTTATATATGGTGCCCAAAGTTGGAGTTGTTAGTATATGAGGAATTTGGAGGGGTGCGCCTTTGTCTACTGGTTCTCTTGGAAGCCAAGCTCCCACTGACGTAGTTGCCTGTTGCCTTTGACTGTCTCATGTTATACTAGCAGAGCTGAGCAGTGACAGCAGACATGAGACTGCAAAGCCTGCAAGATTTGTCACCTAGATCCTTATCGAAAAAATTAGCTGCTCCTGTCCCATGCCCATTTAGTGGTAGTTGAAGAGTTTGAAGCCAGGCCTTGAGGTATTTGGGCTCCCCCACCTCAATTTCATGTTCACATCATGGCCAGTGAAATAACTGTGTCTTCAAGAATGTAGTCACAGGAGTTGAGACAGCTCAGTTTGCTTGAGTGCAGAGAGTGCTGCCAAGGCTTCACAAGCAAATGCTAAATGTTTATATATTTTGTTACAGTGTGTGGAAAATATACATGGTTTTGTGGAATAAAAAAATACCTGTGATTTATTTATTTCATTTCTTTTCTTCTTGAGACACTGTCTCACTCTGTAGCCTAGACTGGCCAGTGTTGTAGGCGGCTGCTTGTTTGTTTCCCAGCTGCCCAGACTCTGAAGAGCAGGCTGAAACTGTCTTAATTAGCTTGGCCCATTAGCTCTAGCTTCTTGCTGGCTAACTCTTACATACTAACTTAACCCATTTCTATTAATCTGTGCATCACCACAAGGTCATGGCAAAGTTTCAGCGAGTCTTTCTTCCAGCATTCGGTTTAGTTTTCCCTGCCTAGTTCTTCTCTACCCTACCACAGGCCCAGAACATCTACTTTATTAACCAGTGATATTTACAACATACAGAGGGGAACAACACTTGTTGTTCTCCTGCCTCAGCCTCCTGAACACTGGCATTATAGGTGTTAGCCACCATGCCTGTCTTCTGATTTCTTGTTTGCTTTTTGAAACCTTAATGTTGGTATGACTTAATTTTATAAACATTATATCCTATTTTTATATACATTATCATTGATTATTACATTGTGTAATAATGGACAATAACTTCTACTTCTTACCTGTAATTTAGAAGCCACAGTTTCTTAATTTGTAATATTATTAGACTGGATAAGAGAATGGGGTTGTGTGCAGTCTAGGAACAGAACAGAAAGCTCCCTCTTCTCCCTGATGGTTGTACATTTTTATCACAAGAATAATGTATGCATGAAGATTCCAGATACTACAAGTGATACGCACTTGAACTGTTTTCAGCAGAAAGTGAAAGTCTGTCATGCAGTTGTCTGCCTGACATTTGAAAATGCTAGATGGACTCATGCCATTCTGTCTTTCCATTTAGTAATGTATCTCTCATTTAGTAATATATTCCAATGCATCAGTTCTTGAACAGTTATTAAGATCCTTAATGTTTTGCATTTCAGTATCAAAGGCACACAAAGTTTGTAAATGACTATATTTTGTACTATGGTGGCAAAAGGGAGGACTTCAAGCGCTTAGGGTAAGTGTTGTGAAGTTTACATAGGATGTAGGGTGAGTATGGATGGTTTTCTAGGACCTCTGTTATATCCTCCCAGGCAACAGGCCTCAGGTAGCTTCCTTACCTGTCGAGGCAAGAGTGCTGTGGGAAGTACCAGTGTGTGTGGGAAATACACTTGTGTGGGAAATACACTTGTGTCTTCTTGATGAGGAAACTGTAGTGTCCAGGATTGCTAGACTGTAAAAATAAGGCAATGTCCAAGAGACTCTCCAAACATTAAGGCTATTTCTGTTGCTCTTGGTTGCTCTCTGAAGGTTGAAGGTAAGTCCCTACTGAAGATATCAGACACTTAGGACACACGATTCATAAAAGGATCTGAAAGGCTCCTTCCCAAACCAGAAAGTGCCATGCGAGTGTCCAAAGAATGGATGCAACCAATAATTGTATACATCTGTGTGTGTGTGTGTGTGTGTGTGTGTGTGTGTGTGTGTGTGTAACAGTTGGAAAGGTGGCCGTGAATTTGAATGAGAGCATTTGGGAAGGTATCTGAGAGGGGCTGGAGGGAGGAAGGGAAGGATAGAAATGATGTAATTATATTTATAATCTCAAAAAGATAAAAAATATTAATAAAAAGGTAAGACAAACTAGAAACTTCACTCTAGAATTTCCACACAGAATTTTTTCCTGTGTTGAGGCTCTTGTTCTTGCATGAATTTCCTCCTGGGTAGTAGGCCCTAAAGACTTCAGCACACTCTCTTAGCTGTCCCACTCTGTTCCCCATCCACTGAGCCCACTGCTCAAGCGTTTCTTCTGCTTCCATGCTGAGCATCTATTTCTCTTCCTTCTCCACTAGTCTTCCCAGGAAACTGGTGAAAAGATGTAGCATTGCTTATCATCGAGGGCTGGTCTCTTGGGTCTGCCTCACTTGTTGTTATTCCCATTTCCTCACTTAGAGTCTATTCACTTTCTCATTCTTGCTTTGGTGACTTTGCATATTTATACCCCTTAATTGTATGATTAGACCCCATAGAGATGATTGAATTTGTTTCTCTACTGAACTTACTCCTTTCTTGCATTTTTCTTAAATAGTTTCTGAAAATATTGAAATAGTTGTTTTATGTAAAAATTTCCAAATAGAATTGTACTTTTATCTATATTTTTATTCAAGGTTTCAAAAATTTTAGCACTATTTAATCTAAATCTGACTTATTTTTGTACTAAATGAAAATTTTTGCTTCCTAGGGAGAATGATAAGACAGACCTGGATGTTATACGAGAAAACCATAGATTCCTATGGAATGAAGAGGATGAAACAGATATGACTTGGTAACTTTATTACATTTTATTTATTTACTTTGTATGTATATGTGGATGGAGGTTAAATGACCACTTAAAAGAGTTGGTTCTCTTTTTGCATTGTGGTTTCAGTGTTCAAACTCAGATCAGCAGATCAGCAGATTGGCAGGAGCTGTCACTGGTTAAACCGTGTTGCCATTTTGATGGCTTGGAAATTTCAACCATTAGCTTCTAGTGAAGCAGATGTTTTAGTCTTGTATTTTTTTTTTTAAGATTTATTTATTATGTATACAATATTCTGTCTGCATGTATGCCTGCAAGCCAGAAGAGGGCACCAGATCTCATTACAGATGGTTGTGAGCCACCATGCAGTTGCTAGGAATTGAACTCCGGACCTTTGGAAGAGCAGACAGTGCTTTTAACCACTGAGCCGTCTCTCCAGTCTTGTCTTTCTTATTCTGTTTTCTCTTTGCTTATTACTTATTAAAGATATTATTATTTTTATTTGTGTGTGTGTATGTGTGTGTCTGTGTGTGTATATGCCACATGTATGTGGGAACCCGTGGAGGCCAGAAGATGCTGATTCCCTGGAATTACAGGTGGTTGTGAGCCACCCAGCATGTGTTGGGAATTTCATGTCTCTTGAAGAACAGCAGTACATTCTCTTAGTCTCTGAGCCGTCTCTCCAGCACCAGTCTACACTGTCTTAGTCATCATTGATTCAAGGCGTTCAACTCTTAATAGGACAGTTTCTAAATCAAGGATAGAACTTAACATTTAAGACTCTTGACTCTTAAATGTTAAATTTCCTCCAGTAATCGTTGGCAATATTAATTCTAATTGTTTGACCCCCCCATCTTCAAAAATAATTATTTTATTGTTGCCTTATAATAAGATATTTTATGTTTCTTATAAAATGTTTTGAATACTTTGGGAGAAAGAAGCCATGAAAGTGCAGATATCACAAAGGGTAATGAATGAAGAGTAATTCTATTTCTCATTTCCCCAAGTCCTTCAGTTTCCAAGAGACCTGCCATTAGCAGTTCATCACCAGATAGTCAGCACATCTGTCTGCGTTAGGCCTCTTTTAACATTAATATTTATATCATAAGCTACCTATTTGATAATGTTTCAAAGCAGCAAACTGTGGTTGGATTTCTAAATGTATGCTACATACTTTTTATGGATTTAGGGAGAAGAGACTTGCAAAGAAATACTATGATAAATTATTCAAGGAATATTGCATAGCTGACCTCAGTAGATACAAAGAAAATAAGGTATGTCCTGTGACTATTTATAGCTGGAGCTCTTGTTCAATTACAACATTAGTTTTTATTAACCACTGTGACCCACATTATTCTTTCATGGCACTGATTTGAATCTGTTATCTTGCACTTTGAAATATCATTATGACTGCTTAACTTGTGCGATCATGGGACTTACAAAGAATCTATGGAATTTATGAAGGATGGGGTGTTTTTTGTTTGTGAGATGACCATAAAAAGCCTAAAGTTACACACAGCTGGCAATTGGATCCTATTCGGGCTCTCATCTTGAGTCTCTAGTGACTAAACACTGTAGAATGATGTCTCATTCACAGATCATGTTTGAAATGAATGGTTTTGATTGATTGACATTTATGGAGTAGCAGATGCACTTTTGTTACATAAATATTTCTATTTTGATGAAATTCACTTTCAGTGCTAATTAGTAGTTGCAGATTCCCATTTCTACTTTACATCTTTAATTAATATTAAAGCTATTTTTATTCCTAGCTCAACTTCCACAGGAACTAAAAAAGGTATTCCAGGAACGGGTAATCTCAGTCGGAAATGCGAAAAGAAGGAATACATGTTGGGTAGTGCATATTTCTGTCTACTAAGAAAACAACCATTTGTAAACAGCTATCTTTAAAGAAACTGTAAGGAGTTCTTTTTCATTTAGTTTGGTCTCTTTAGTGTTTTTAGTTTGTAAGTTGTTTTCTAGTTCTGTATAGACGGTAGCAATAATTATTTGCATAACCCTGGCCACTCAGTTTCTTGTAGGTTCGTTGTGGGTGCTGCTGCAGAGCTCCTGTCTATACCAGTTAGTTGTCGTAACTAATCTGGAATCCCCATGGCACTGCTGGTCAAGTCTGAAACACCTTCTTTTCAGGGATACATGGCAGTGGCTTTTCAGCCATGGCTTTTTATGGATCACTCCAGTGTTTGTTGAAATTGAACCGGAAGCAGTATATAGTGACTGCCCTTCATGAAGAGCTGCAGTCTAGCCAGATGTGATAGTGGAGGACTGTTGTAATAGGAGCGGCAGGGCTGCGTCCCCGGCACCCGGCCGCCCCCACGGCTAGCTTTACCCGAAATAATTACACGGAAACTGTATTCTTTTAAACACCGCTTGGCCCATTTCTATCTAGCCTCTTTTAGGCTAGCTCTCGCACCTGGACTAGCCCATTTCTAATAATCTGCTGTAGCCCACGAGCTGGCTTACCAGGAATGATCTTAACCTGCATCTGCCTGGAGTGGGAGAATCATGGCAACTCTCTGACTCAGCTTCTTTCTCCCAGCCTTCTCTTCTGTTTACTCCACCCACCTAAGGGTGGGCCTATCAAATGGGCCTAGCAGTTTCTTTATTGCTTAACCAATGAAATCAACAGATTGATATATGACATTCCCACATCAGAGGACATAATCCCAGCATTCAAGAGGCAGTGGCGGGGTGGTGAATTCAAGGCGAGCTTAGGCTGCAAAACAAATGTGAGGGAGATCCTCCCTCAAAACAAACAAATAAACAAATAAGAAAATGAACTTGTGGTGTAGTTGAGGAGAACAGATATACACAAATAAAAGTTAAGTGTTTAAGGGCTCTATTTAAAAAGTATTAGTAGATGTATCCTGGCATACTATGTTTGAAGTGTTGCAGAAAGTGGTCCAGTGTTAGGATTCATTTGCTCTTAACTTTTTTTACACAGATAATGCTTTATTCACTTAACTAAGCAGCTATTAATTCAATGTCTTCTCTCCCCCCTTCTGTATGTGTGTATGTATATACATTTTATATATATATATATATATATATATATACATGTCACTAGAAGTTCCTACTCTCTCACTCTGTATATGTACACACGTGTATATGTGTGTGTATACATATAGAGAGTGAGGGGAGAGGGGAGGCACTTCTAGTGACTTCCTTTGTTCCACATTTCTACACCTTTCTTTGAAAAAAATTTTCATGCCTTGTGGAGTGCACTCGGGAGGCAGAGGCAGTCAGATCTCAGTGCGTCTAAAGCCAGCCTTGTCTACATGGTAGGTTCCAGGACAAGATAGAGTTTCTTTCTCAAAAAACCAAGAAAGAAAAAGAAAGGAAAACTTCATAATTCAGAATATATTTGGATTAGTCTGTCATTTAAAATTAGATTCAGACACAAGAAAAAGATAACTTTTTTAATATTTTTTATTTATTCTGTAGACAATATTCTATCTGCATGTATGCCTACAGGCCAGAAGAAGGCACCAGACCTCATTACAGATGGTTGTGGTCACTGGGAATTGAACTCAGGACCTTTGGAAGAGCAGGCAATGCTCTTAACCACTGAGCCATCATTCCAGCCCCCCAAAAGATAACTTTAAAAAAAAAACATATTTTTTCCTTTTAAAAAAAAAGGAAAGAAGAACACTGCCCTAAATGAGCCAAAGGCTATTTTTCTTTCACAAAATTTCAAGTGTACAGAATCTGTGTTGCAGGATGCAGGATTCAGGACCAACCCTTTAGTAACTGCAGCTTGAATCCAGCAAGAACTGGTATCAGTAAAGAGTATGAGGCTACAGAAGTTACCTCATATGATAGTGTGGTTCCTCATTCCCCATAGATTACAACTTTCTTGATGATGGATATCGCTTTGTAAAGACTTACTTGTTTTTATCTTCTGTGTATGAATGTTTGCCTGCACGTATGTGTACTATGTGGGTGCATGGTGCCTGTGGACACCAGAAGAGGGTGCCAGATCCCCGGGACTGGAGGAACAGGTGGTTGTGATCCACTCTATGGATGCTGGCTACCAAACCTGCGTCTTCTGCAGCAGCACTGAGCACTCTAAACAGCTGAGCCATTTCTTCCGTCCCCCTCTCCCATTTTTTAAAAAATAAGATTTAATGGACATTATTTTTAGAATTACCTGTTATCCTCATTTGAATACCACATCCAATAAACGGGTGCTTAATAAGTATATTTGTTAAATAAATTAACTTAAGAAGGTTTGGGAAACCCTTGCTAGTAATGCACTTGATTTGGTGCTTCAGCAGACAGTCCGAGAGTGTTGAATGGTACACAGTCTCTGCACTCATATATAAGTTTAACCACAAAATGAAAGGGGGCTATCCTAGAATTTTTACTTTGTTTTTCTTTGCATAAGTTTAACCACAAAATGAAAGGGGGCTATCCTAGAATTTTTACTTTGTTTTTCTTTGCAAACTTGGAGGATTTTATTTTTATGTGGGGTTTAACTAGAATGTTTTGACATTCTTTTGAGTCTTTGTTTGCATTTAAGATATAAATTTGACAAAAAAGATTAAATTTTAATTGTTCCTTTTTCCTTCTTTTTAAAAAAATGTGTATGACTGTTTTGTCTGCATGTATATCTGTGCAGCACATGTGTTCTGTACTCGTGGAGGCCAGAAGATGTCAGATCCCCTGAGCTGGAGTTGCAAGCAGTTATGAGCTACGACATGGGTGCTGGGAGTGGAACTTGGCTCTCTGTAATCGCAGCCGGTGCTCTTAGGCACTGAGCCGTCTCTTGAGCCCCTGGATTCTTTCTCAGTACCATGATCCTACAGGGTTAACATGTTGAAATACTGTCCTTTGCCATAACCACAACCCCTAATATAAATGCAGGTGTTTTCCTGCCTTGACACCTGTAACTTGTAGTGGATTTTAAAAGTCGTTTTTAACAGAGGTTGGTGATTGTCCAGAGGTATTTCAAATTCCTGTAGAAAGAGGAAAAGCCATCACCTTGAGAATTGGGTTTATTTTTCAGGCTGAAAATGTCGTCATCCATGGCTTTATATTTAGATGTGAATATATATGTAATTTAAATTTTATGCTTGCATTTATTTTCATGCCAGTTTGGATTCAGGTGGAGAATAGAGAAAGAAGTCATCTCAGGAAAAGGTAACTTTTTTAAAATTATGTTTTAATAGAACACAGCTTATTTTGTTATATAGAATTGAAATCATTGGGTAAGATTTTTTCTGTTATAGACAATAAACTATTATCTATAAAATAAAATTATGGAATATGTATTTCAGATAAACACTTTCATGACTTTTCCTTTAGAATTTGACCTTTAGAATATTTGAGAATATGTAGAAAATGTTATGAGAATTAAAGACTTAATAACAGGGAACAAGTGAGTGTTTGATTACCAATTATAATAAAATATTGGCAGTACTCTATTCCAACAGAAATCAACATTCTGAAAGTAGAAATTAAGCATCAAATGTGAACCCAATAGAAGTTTTGTACAGACTAGTTCTAGACTGAGCCCAAATATTTAGTCTAGTATCAAAGATCAAGCATTGAGAGCCGTTCAAGAACATTGTAGTTCCAGGGGATCCAACCCTTCTCTGGCCTCTCCCAGCAGTAGGCATGCCTGGGGTGCACACATAAAAATGGCAGGGATGTTTTCTGTAGAAGAGAAGGAAAAACAGTTCAACAGCTCAGTGAGTGGTCGGTAGGTAAAGACACTTGTCACACCTGACTAGTAATTTCAGTTCAGTTCCTGGAACCTGGAGTGGGAGGAGAGAACAGACTCAACCGAGTTGTCCTCTGACCTCCACATGTATCACACACACACACACACACACAGGCACACACACACACAGGCACCACACTTGCACACATACACAATACTAATAAACATCTAAAAATAAGGCAGTGTAGACATTTTCTTAAGATTACATTTTCTTTTATAATTTTATCTAACATAATGAGAGATCCTGAAATGTCTTTCACTAATAAAAATGTCTGTGTTAATTTTGTCAAGTATAATTTTTAGGAGAGTATATAAAACTGCCTTTAAAAAAGTTGGTGGGCGTTTTTCTCTAAGGTCGTGAGTGTAGGACTAGTTGGGGTGGAGGGCAAGCTGTTGCTCTGTTAAGATAGAATGTTGTGGTTGTTGCTTAACAGCCATTACTAAACATACTAAATAAACATGTGCATGTTTAATTTGGAATGAATTATAAAGTCATCCTGTGACTCCCTTATATATGCCATGGCATAACATGTATATACACATACACGATAGATAGATAGATAGATAGATAGATAGATAGATAGATAGATAGATAGGCAGACAGACTAAATTAAAAATATGTATTAAGTTCATCATCCTCTGCTGCACAGTAAATTTGAGGTTAGTCTGGGCTACATGCAATAGATTATGATTCAAAAAGCTGAGTTGTGAATTAGCCTTTTAGATGTTAATGTTATAAATTCACTTTGGCAGTTTTTTGCATTTTATGAAAAGGATTTTGTGGTTTCTGTTTGCTGCTTAGTGTAAATTATTGTGGTGGAAATTGTTGTATAAATCATTTTTAGTTTTTCTTTTTCTGACAAAATAGATAATTTTTAGTTGTCCCTTCACCTCCAGATCATCAGTTTTTGTCCTGGTTTAGAAGTTTCAGATATATGATAGAACAGTCAGATGTTAAAATTTAGTATGTCAGGTTTAAGGTTTTAAAATTTTTTTATGAACATTTTTGCTAGAACTTCAAGTAAAGAATGTAACAATACTTGAGAACATTAATTTTAATATTGCCATTAAAGACTAAGGACTCAGATCTAAGAAGAAATATTTTGGAAATGATTTCTCCTTCCAGGGTTTTAGTGAGCACACTTCATGTTTTCACTTTCCCAAGTGCAAGATTTTCTAATATGGACTCACTACATTTCTACCTACATGAACAGTTTTTCATCAGGAGTTCTGTGACTGGTTTTTGTTTTTATTTTCTTTCCTTTAAAAGTTCAGCTCTTGAGGTCTGGTGACACAGTCTGATGGTTCCGGCTACCATTTGGGTGATGAGACAAGATGTCTATAAGTTCAACTTTGACCTATAGAACAAGTTCTAGGTCAGCTGATGCAATGTTGCAAGCAAACTAGCAAGAAACAAAAGAGCAGGGATGTGGCTTAGTGGTAAAGCACGTGCTTAGCAGGCACATGCCCCTGGGTTCAGTTGCCGTCACAAAAGGAAAAACCCAAATCATCTCTTTGATTTCATGCAGCATCATATATGATGCTATAGTTATTGTGGTCAATTATTTTTAATAATAAGCTTTGTTACAATTATATATTTTTGAATATTTATTTTGCATCCTATTATGTTTATTATTTATTTTACAATTTTAAAAGAAGGTTTTAGAGGTAATAGTTTTGTAGGGTTAAAGTTCAGAGGTCATAGGTTTGTATGCCAATAAGTCATGTGTCCTGGCTGATAGTCCTTTCCTTTTTGCAGGTCAGTTTTTTTGTGGAAATAAACGTTGTGATGAGAAAGAAGGCTTGAGGAGCTGGGAAGTTAACTTTGGGTATATTGAGCACGGTGAAAAGAGAAATGCACTTGTTAAATTAAGTAAGTTGAGTTTAGTGGAGATATGGTGGATTTCTTCCACAATAATCTTTAATTTGGAATTGGAAAATGTGTAGATTATTTACAGTTCAATTTTAAAAGATTCAATGCTTTTTCCTGAAAGTGCTCTTTTCCCCTGTAGTTTCCCCAAACCTCAAAGAAACTTTGAGTCTAAAATTTTTAGCATTTTGGTAGCACTTTGATAAAAACAATTCTAATGTCAGATTTCTAGCTGGTAACTTGTAGAGTGAAGATCTCACGAAGTTGAGAATGTCACTAGATTGTGTGTCTACATGACAGTGTCAGAAAAGGTGGTGAGGACCCTGTGGCTGAATGTGTAGCTGTCACGTGGCACAGACAGGAAATAAGCTCGCTCTTTGACAATGAGTCGAGATTTTAGGAAAGAATCCTTTCAAAGACGTTTTCACCTCGCATACAGTAATTTTACTTAATAATAGGTCTCACAATGACATTTTCATCCCAAACCACTCACTCTCTTTTACCCTTCACCTCCTGGCTGTCCATTCTTCACTAGTCCTCCTACGTGTCTTGATTTTTGTTTTTGTTGGTGGTCCAATGAGTGTAATTGGGGTTCCTTACAGAACACAGTGAGGGATTATTTATAGCTGCATGGGCAGCACTTAGAAGTCTTCAGGAAGGTACAGGGCCTCGTGTGTCTCCCCCACTCTCACTTATCTAGTGCAGGTTTTCAGGTACTCACGACTGCTGAGCATTCAAGAGTCTAGTAGCCGTGTCATGCTCATAGGACAGCATCACACAACATACCATGCAACCTCTGGATCTTAATCTTTTCCCCGCTTTCTTGTTGATGTTCCTTGGGCCTTGGAGAGGGTAGGGCAGGTGCCCTGTGCAGAGCTGAACACTCACAGCTGGTTATTCTCAGCACTTTGACCTGTTTAAGTCTCTGCAGTAATTGTCTCTCACTGAAAAAAAGTTGACCACAGCACCATTCTATTAGTGTTATTATATGCATACTATGACATCATGTTATTATGTTAGGAGATATCTTTGATGTCGGACACTAATTCTGTCACAATGGATGACACTTTCTAAAGTCCTTTTAAAACAGTTTTCCCAGACACAGCAGGGCTGATACATCATGAACTTACAGAGACTATGACAGCATACGTAAGACCAGCACAGGTTCAAACTAGACAGGGGAAATGGGTACAAAGTCCTGATCCTAAGCAAGAAGCTATTTGTAATTGAGAACCGAGTACAGAGAGGGGCAGTTCATCTGGCACAGGGTTCCTCACCTGCTCGTCTGGCTGGTGTGGCTTGCCCTGAGCAGTGGAAGTCCGCCAGAGTTGGGGGCAGGGCCCAGCAGTGGGGCAGAAGGTGAGGTGGGCAGTGTATGTAGTTGATAGCTGCTGTAGCAGGGAAAATCCATTGTCTTCAGTGAGTCATACCTTTTTTCTAAGAGAGAAAGAATGTGAAGTGGGGTGGGTGGAGGGGGTCTTTTGGAGAAATAATATAACCAAAATACATTGTATGAAAAACTTTAAAAACAAAGCATTGTTAAAAATATTTTCAACTCTCAGACATTTTAATATAATTTGAGGTATAATGTTAGGTTATTTTCTTCATATTATTTCCTATATATAGCAAGGGGTATATAGAACATGAGAAATCATAATTAAAATAGACTAGCAATATAATCACACAGATTCAGAAGTTTAGTGATATATGCTTTTCTCTTTTAGGATTATGCCAAGAATGTTCCTTTAAATTAAATTTTCATCACAGGTAATTTTTTCTTTTAAAATACTATTTTTAATATTTAGTAATTTAGACCATACTCATTGTTTTGTCTAAATCTCAATTTGGAAAGTGGATTTAGTTTATTGTTTAGAAAATTGAACATTATTGTGTGATTCATGGAACCGGACATCCACTCTACCTTGATCCAGCCAAGCAGTTTTGTATGTGAACATCTGTGGAGGGCAAAGATGCCCGTTAGGAGAATTGTTAGTTTGGAGCCAATGGCCAGACACTGTAATATTCTTAGAAATGATATTATAAAGCAGACTACATAGAATGGTTCTTAGAACTTTTAAAGTTCAAAAGTAAGCGTGTGCATGCATGTGTGTTCTAAAGCCAGAGGCAGACATTGATTGTTGTGCTGTCCGACTTTCTCAGCACTGCTCGTTTAAGACAAGGCTTCTCACTGAACCTGGAGATTGCCATTTTTGACTAATTTGACTGGCAGGCCATGGTGATTCTCCAGTCTCTGGTCTCAACCTTCCTGCCTCTTAACCCTAAGATTATTTGTGGACATGGTCACACTGACATTTACGTGAATTCTTGGGATTCAAATTCAGATCCTCAAGTTTGTACTGAAGACTCTTTTACACTCTGAACCATCTTTCCAATCCTCCTTGTTACTTTTAAACAGTCTTTTAAATAGAGTTTATCAGTGATACAAGCGTCATTGGTCAAGTCAGTCTCCTGTTAAGTCATGGGGACTGTGTCTGAGTTAGATAGGAGCACCACTGGCCTGTACCATGCATGCATAGGAGATCATTGACCTCGGTTTTATTGGTTTCATATTGTTGTTATTTTTTTTTCTTTTTTTAAAATTATTTATTTATTTATTATGTATACAATATTCTATCTGCATGGATGCCTGCAGGCCAGAAGAATTGCACCAGACCTCATTACAGATGGTTGTGAGCCACCATGTGGTTGCTGGGAATTGAATTCAGGACCTTTGGAAAAGCAGACATGCTCTTAACCACTGAGCCATCTCTCCAGTCCCCTTGTTGTTATTTCTTTATTGTTGTTGTTTGGTTTGTTTTGTTTTTGAGGCAGGCTAGCCTTCAATAATAATGTATCTGAGGCTAGCTTCAAATTTGTGATTCTCCTGTCTCAGATTCTTGTATGCTGGTGTTACCGGTATATACCCCCACACCTGGCTTAAAATGGGTTTTATTATAAGCATGTCTATATAGTGTTATAGCTGCTACAAATGAGTAATAAATTCTTAAAGTCAGCAGATGTTTTGTTACATGGGCAGCCAGCCCTAACCTTAATTTCCTCTTTCTGTCAGCAATGCTGAGAGAGACTGAAAGTCTTTTGTGATTTTCTCTTTTGAGTGTCATCAAATCTGAAATGACTTTGATAAAAGAAAAAATATGATTAACTGCTGTGACAGCATGATAGCATCAGCAGGGATGTCTTAATCAGGAGTCTGCTGAGAAATATTTGAGAGCTTTTTTCCTCGTGCTTCCTTCTTAAGCTGTTAAAATTAATTGCTTTTCATCTATTGTACTGACTAAATTGTAAGAAGAAGTAAAGCCAGAACAATAAGAAGGCAAATTATAAATTGTCTAATGCTGAGAGGTGAATTAAAAATCAGCACTTTCTCCATTCCAAGATCCCTTTCCTCTAGTCTGTATTCTGAGAGGAGAGTGTACTCTCACCGTGTCAGAACCGTCACAGCACTTGCTTCTCCTCGTGTTTTCTCTGCTCGGTGGGTGTGGGTCTCTTGCTGGCGGAGGGCTGAGTAAAGCTGTCTTATTGTGTGGAGACTCATGAAATAGTTCCCTGTCTCTGTTTAGGCTTTATTATCTTACAGAATTATCTTAACTTGTATATTGACCTAAAATATTTACATACTCCTTCAAGGTTCTTTATTATATAAATTATATATACTTTAACTTTTTTAATTTGTTCAATTTTTTTTATAAAATAAGTTGAAAAAATTAACTTCAATATTGTGTTGTTTAACATAAAGGAGAAAAGAAATCAAGTCAAAAAAAAGGAAGGCTAAAACCAAGATTGAGTGTGACGATTCACCACGTAAGAAATCCAGATCGTCTTCTTCAGAGGCCTCCAAGGGGACAGAGGAAGGTAAAGGAGGTTCAAGAGCTCCTCATTCCGAGTGTGGTGCAGTCTGTGCGGTGCTGATCAGTCTCGCTGGTGGTGCAGTAGAACTCTGTTTTGTAGCAAGGAAAGTAAAGTGGTGAGAAAGCAGATGTAGATTTATCGTCACTTACAGTTTTAAGAGCAGAGTTGGCTTTGATTCCTTTTGGACAGGTACAACATATCACATGATACTGCAAGCAGTGTCAGTTCCTGATATTTCCAAGCTGAGTTACCTGGAGGACACACCGACTCTTTGAGCTTACTTTCTCCGTGTGTGTTGGGTGATGTGAACACCCACCTCCATATTTGTCAAGCTCAAGCAGAGTCAGAATGAGAATGTGAAGGCGCCCAGAAGTGTAAAGCAGCTTTACAGTGTGTCACTCAATCTAAAGTCATGATTGTACACCTAGCATACGGGATTAGGAGAAAACCGAGATAATTTGTTAAAGAATTTGACTAATGCCTGCCATGTAATTAGCTATTGTAAAGGTTACTTCTAATTGCTATTTCAGCATCATTAGTTAATTGGCTGTAACTTCAACTGCATCACACTAGGTGGGCAATGCAAGATTCAACTAAATTTAAACTAATGTTAATATAAGATTTGGACAGGAGAGGGCTCCCTTGCTCTAGATAGGAAGGTAGTTGGCTGAGGTGCATTCTTACATGCATTTTTCCTTCTTGCATATATAGTACATAGTATTGCTGAGTTGCAATGGATGGTTAGTAGAAGAACTGTTATCCTGTCATTTATTCAGAGTTGACATTTGAACCTGAAAGTCTTTTCATGTCTTTCTTAATTATTTCCTAACTCCAAAGTAAATCTCAATTAATAAATGTGAAAATCTCACTTGAGTTTAAAATTTATTTATTGTAATATGCTAATATAGTAATATACCATTTGAAAATTTGGTTATATTCATTATTACATTAATAATGTTACCTTTTGCTATAATCATATCGTGTAATTATTCAATTAAGAAAGAGCTTATGTCTACCTAGACCTTCTTAATTTGGCATAAGCTTTAATAATATTTAAACATCACAGTTGCGTATGGCATTGGCACTGCTTGTTTATCCAAACCTAGACATTCTTTCCCGTTATATGAGACTGTATCCTTTATAGCTTCATGTTAGCATCATAGAGAGTGTTAAGTGAGTGGCTGGGCTACACATTGGTGGATGTGTAGAATAATGATGTGTAGAGATGGAAGTAAGACAATAGCTTATGTGTGAAGAGCGATCACTTTTGCAAATAAGGAAGAACAAAATCCTTAGGTAAAGATTCAAGACCGTCTCTCCCCGTTTCCCTTTCTCTCAGCTACCTCACCCTTCAGTTTCAGTTCAGCTCAGTTGGAAAGGCCCTTCTTAAGACCGTCTGTCTCACTTCCCCAGACTAGGAATGCACAGAACCCTTGAAATAATTCATTTCTGTGAGAAGGGGTTGTGTGACTGTTTAACTCACCTCCATTTCTAACACTGTAGGCATTTAGTAGATGTTAGGTGAGGGAGTCCTTCGGTGAATTCGTAGTTGGAGAAACTCCAGAAATCAGTCCCAGATTTATAATCAAAATGATGTTCTGGAGTTCTTGCTTTTCGATCAGCGGTGTTGATCAGTTGTATGTTGGTCTGAAGTCACTGTCTGAGAGCTCTGCCCTGTGACCTGTGTTGGTTGTGGCTTTGCTTCAGTGTCTCAGGGAAGAGGAACCTAGCCCACCTACAATAGCCCTTCACATTTCAGATGGTCGTGTTTGCTAGAGCTTCCCCTGACGTGTGGCCCCAGCCTACACTTCCCAGTTTGGTTCTGCTGATGTCAGGAGACCCACAGAGTCAGCCTCACTTTCCCACCTACATTGGGCACATTCCCATGCCTTTACTCTGCTCTCTTGGACCCCTTTTGCCTCTGAAAGACAAACACTTAGGCTTCTTAGCCCTCTGCAGTTTTGTTAGGGTGTCATTCTGTCACCTCTGCTTTTTATTTCGTCACCCTCCAGAAATGTCTCCCAGAGGATTTTGTAGAGTGGTGATTTAAGATATAGAAAGATGGTGGTGGTGGCCCACACCTTTAGTCCCAGCACTTGGGAGGCAGAGGCAAACGGATCTCTGTGAGTTCGAGGGCAGCCTGGTCTACAGAGGTAGTTCTAGGACAGCCATGGCTACACAAAGAAACCCTGTCTCCAAAAACAAAATACACACACACACACACACACACACACACACACACACACACACGATGTGTACTTTTCGTTTCTTGTCTCCCTCAGTAGTTACTGCTGAAAAGCTGTGCTTTAATAGCCCCCATGGCTGGACAAGGTTGGCTGCGGTGTGGTTCAATGGTGGAGCACTTGCTTTGCAGCTCCAACCCTTCACCGCCCCTTCCAGCCTTGGAAGAAATGTATATTTGTACACTGTTCAGTGGAAGGGCTGAACATCTCCACAAGGAAAAAGCAATATTATTATTATCAATTTGCAACGTGAAGTATTTTTTAGTCATGTGAGACTCTTCCTAGGCTCTCAGATTTTAAGTTTTATGTTAGCTATCCCAGGCTTTATGAACACATAAGGTGATCGATCTAAAAGGACCTAACATTTTAATTGAGGAGATAAGACTAAGGAACCTGAAAGATTAGAAAGTAGTAAGGGTTTGTTTGTTTGTTTGTTTTTGAGCATAAGAAAACCAAATTTGTGAAAAATTTATGGTTTTATCTACAACTGTCAACACCACCCAAAGATGATTCTTGGTAAAATGATGCTGTTTTCCTTTCAGGACATTCATCCTCAAAAAAGCCAGAAGATTCTAGAAACAGTAAGTATCAAGCTTTTCTTTCTCAATAGCAATATGTAGATTCAAAGCATTTGTGATTTGTGTTTTTTGTTTGTTTCCTACTCTGATAGGAATTATATTTGTTTTTGTACAACATGAGAAGAATCATAAAGGACAAAAAGTGAACATTAATTCTTCAGTTAAAAATAATTTGAAGTTTCTTATTTTAATTATAGAAAGCACCAGAATCTTTTCAATAAATATCGTTCATAAGCATTTCAATCTCACACTGCAGAGTGTGCAGGAAGAGACAGAGATACAGTTGAAGTGGGGAAGGAAAGGCAGTTGAGAATAGAGATTTCTCACTGTCCCTGAGTCCGAGCGGCCCTGTGGCTCTGGACTGGAGGAGCTGCTGCTGTGCATGGTACTTCAGTTTTACCGCTTAGAGTAAAGCAGTGATTTTACCGGGTGACTGCCCCAGGTGTGCACAGTGACTTACAAAAAGTGTATAAGGTTGTTTTAAAATTCATGATGTGGGAGGAATGGGAAGCAAGGTAGAATAGCAGAATAAAGACAGAGGCAAAAGTGCACGTCACATGACTGCAAAGACAGACCTCGGCTCTGTCACTGTTCTACCCATAACTAAAGCAAGTAATGAAACCACCAGCAGAATAACAGTGCCATTGTGAAGTAATAAAGAGACCTCAGTGTGTATTTAGCTTTTTCCTGGAAGCTTTGAGGGAAGAATCTCCTGTAGGATTATAAAAAGGAACATACATTTATAGGGTTTTTTTTAATGCTCTGTCTGTGATAGAGAAAATTAGTTTTATTTTTTAAATTGTAAAGGTTTATTTTTATTATTTTTTAACTTATATGTGTGAGTATATCCACTTAAGTGCAGGTGCCATTGAAGTGCAGAAGAGGGCACTGGCCCCTTGGAGCTAGAGTTCTAGATGGTTGTGAGCCGCTGAATGTGGGTACTGGGAACCAAACCCATGACCTCTGGAAGAGCGCACTCTTTACCACTGAGCCGCTGAATGTGGGTACTGGGAACCAAACCCATGGCCTCTGAAAGAGCGGCACTCTTTACCAGCCTCTCCAGTGCTGCCCCTTTCCCTGCATTTTTAAAATATTTCTTTTTATTGCTTAAAATTTTTAATGTATTTATTTTTGAGACAAGGTCAAACTATTCTTGAATTCATGATCCTTCTGTCTCAGTCTTCCAAATTTCTAGAATTATAGGCATATATCACTGTGTCCAGTTAGAGGACATCCATTTCTAGAATTATAGGCATATGCCACTGTGTCCAGTTAGAGGACATCCATTTGTGGTGAGTTAAGCTCTAAACTATTCACTAGGTCCCCTGGGAACCAGAAAACTCAAGAAAATTATTCAAGGCTAAGTAGTTACTGTCAAAGATAGGGTTAGATTCAAGTCTGTAGTCTCTAACACAGTACCTTTTTGCTCTTTGGTCCATTATTGATGAGTTAATATAGGTGTAGCCCTATTATTTACATTGTAATTTTGACAGAATGGATAGATAGGGAGGGAGATAGATAGACAGACAGATCCATCTTAAATGATTGATCTGTCCGTGTCTTGCTTCTTTTGTAGAATGGGTGTATAAACAGGCCAGCTTCATTGAATTATTGTGAAAAGAGAAGACACCCACGCACAAGGCCTGTGCCATACACAAAGGAAGTCCTTGATACCCTGTAGTTCTGTTGCAATGCCAGCAAAAAGAAAAATGCCAGACATTAAACAGAGCCTGTATTTGCTCTCTAGAATTGATCAGATCAAAAGTTAATGCCTGTCGTTTATTATAGTTACTGCAGACATTCACCATCTCATCAGTGGAGTGAGTTTTAGTTACCATATATATCCATTCAGGAAAACCCAAAGTATTTAAGCACCCACACTAAGGAGAACATCAGAGGCTTGAGTAGATGAAACACAGAGCAGCCAGTGTGTTAGAACTGAAATTGTGCTCTGGGAAGATGCTGGCGCAACTACAGATGTCTAGTGGAGGAAGGTGAAGGAGTGAGAGGAGGGAAGGGGGAGGATGAGGTCGTAGAAACTGGAGGCGTTTGGAGGCTGTTACTATATGGGAGATTTATTTTTGGTGATTGGTCACAGAACTAGAGTCTATAGATAAAAATGGCCTGACGACATATTTTTGTCTCAGTTTAAGAAAAACTGCCATTTGGAATTGTCTGTAAAAGGAATAGAGGAAGTGAGCTGTCTCAGGAGACAGACTGCACACTGCATGTTATCAGAAGTGTTACAATGGATGGGTTCATTTTGGAGGTAGAGTTGAATGAAAATACTCACAGAAACCAATAAAGGCTGTTGCTGCCAAGCCTGATGACCTGGGTTCGATCCTCAGAATTCACATGTCCTCTGACCTGATTACTGCAGAGACTCAACAGTGATGCTGTAAGGATGTCATTGTGTATCAGCCCTTCTCCTTGTCAGTCCTGAGCAGTACTCTTTGTCACCCCTGCTGGCTGGTGTTTGTAGTGACTGTCACCTCAGGGAACCAGGAAGTTTTAGATTCATAGGGTAGAAGGGACTTTACAAATCATTTAGTCTAGTCTATACATTTGTTTCCTGAGGCATTTTAAGGTGAGTTAACTTTTTTAAAGTAAAATTGCATTATCTGGTATCAGGAAATTGATGTGCAGGGCCAGATCAGTAGTCCAGTTGATACAGCGCTTCCATGAAACAAGAGAAACTAAACTCAGTCCTCAGAGCCCACTTTAAAAACAGAGCTAAGGGCCGGGCGGTGGTGGCGCACGCCTTTAATCCCAGCACTCGGGAGGCAGAGGCAGGCGGATCTCTGTGAGTTCGAGACCAGCCTGGTCTACAAGAGCTAGTTCCAGGACAGGCTCCAAAACCACAGAGAAACCCTGTCTCGAAAAACCAAAAAAAAGAAAAAAAAAAAAAAAAAAAAACAGAGCTAAGGTCAGCTCAGTAGGTAAAGGTGCTTGCCACCAACCTGATAGTTTTAATCCCTGGAACCCGCATGGCAGTGGGAGAGAACTGACGTCCACTGCTTGTTGTCTGCTCTCCATACTGTGTCCTGCATGTGCACAAATAAGTGTAAAGAGAAATGCTCAGGTGTGGTCCCACACACTTTGAGTCTTCCTGCTGGGGAGTGGGGACAGGCAGATCTCTGGGTCCTTGCAGCCAGCCTTATCTGCATAGTGAGTTGAAGGCCAAAGAAAGACCCTTACCCAAAAACAAGGTGGGCAACACCCAAGGAACAGCGCTGACCTCTGGCCTCCATGCTTTTCCATGCATGCACACATACATAGAGCTATAAATACACTCACACAAAGGAAATTGGGGAGAGGAAGCTGACTTGTGGAAAATCTTCTTGGAAGGGGACAAGAGTAAGCAACAGCAGTTTGTAATGTAAAACTTTTTAAATCAGCTGCTAGGTTTGGAAGGCCCTGTAGATTCTGTTCTCTGACATCTTAACAGTAATGCTGGAGAGATGACTTTATTAGGCATAATATTTTCTATTCTAATCTCAGTGAGTGGAAGATTTTATTCTTTCTTGTGTGATCTGTTCAGGATACTGTGAATTGTAGTGATGGCTGTCACAGAACAGACATCTTCCTCCAAGACTTTAGTTTCATCACCATGTGTACATAGCTCATTAGATTGCACCTCCCCCTGCTATTTGTTAAAATCGGTGCCACAGCAGACTCAGAATCAAAGTTCAGGCATACACATTGATTCAAGGATCAGAGTCCAGCGGGTAAAAGGCTAGCACCACCGTGGCAAATCAATGCTGCTTTATTTTTGTACTGTGCTGTGCTGTGCTGAGCCGAGGGACATTCTGTACTGGCAAGCCAAATCTGGGTTAAGTCAGAACTGCAGTGTTAACTCCTCCAAGGGGATTATCTCTTGCAATGTCATTCTTGACTTAGTGTCTGTTAGTCATCAAAGTCGTGGAAGTTAAGGTCTGTAAAGAGCACGTTGTGTTAGGGTGAGCACATGGGAGACCCAGCCTCTGTGTAAAACAGCAGTTACCTTACGAAAAAACATGTGCCAGACATTTATAAAAATGGTGCTTATTACTTTAATTATAACAGCTGTTCAAAAGAGTGGAAACTGAGTAACCTTTCTTCTGGAGGAAAGTCTGGCCCTATAGCTGCTTTAGAGCGCATGTTTGGTTGCCGGTGGTGCTACTTTTAGAATTTGATATTTTATTTGGAATAGGTAAGCACCCAGAAAAATGCAAACAGTAATGTGCACCGTGCAACAAGAGAAACAATTCAGCTGGGCTGTGGTCCCACTGTGAAGCCCTTGCCCGCATTTTTTAAGACCCTGGGTTTAATCACTATCACTGACACCCTCGATAAAAATAACAAAAGAAAACAGCCTAAATTTCCACTATTCAGGAATTGAATATAACTTTTTATTTTGTTTTTTTTATTTGTTTGCTTGCTTAAAGCTTTCGTGGGACTAGAGAGATGGCTCTGTGCTTGAAGCATATAGTGGTCTACAGAGGACCCAAGTTCAATTGCCAGGACCTTTGTTGGGAGATCTGACACGTCAGGCTTCTGTAGGAACCTGTGCACACATGTGCATCATTAAAAACAAAAATAAATTCTTTAAAAAATTCTTAATTATAAAAAACCTTTGACATATTTATATATAGTGAAGGAAAACTGTGCTATCGCAAACCTTTTATAGTTACAGAAAATATACACAGTACAATCCAATTTATTTAAAAATGTGTATGTTATGTGTCATAAATTTGTAAGGGCCAACCAGACTTAAATA
This sequence comes from Microtus oregoni, assembly GCF_018167655.1. NCBI lineage: Eukaryota > Metazoa > Chordata > Mammalia > Rodentia > Cricetidae > Microtus > Microtus oregoni. The sequence goes on from NW_024543071.1 coordinate 22,845,284, forward strand.
ATGATCGTATTACCTGTAAGCTTGGAATAACTTTTCCTCTGTACTTTAAAACATTTCCAAATCGCTCTTATTTTAGACAGTGAGCACTTATTACCTCTAAAATAATAAAAATAATATATTCCTCTTTAAAAATACTAAAAAGTAGACCTCAAATGAATCGCCTAATATTCAACTGAAATTTACACAGTGTTGGATAATGTGCAGACAAACCACCCATGATTAACTTGGTGACTCCTCTTCAGTGACAGCTGTTGGTCTAAAGCTGTTCTCGACTGTTGGTCCTAATCCAGATATGGTCTCGATGTAAATCTTAATTTCATTTCTCTTCTATGACCAAGGAAATAACTAAATCAGCTGCTAGTTTTGTTCAGTGTAACATGGGGAAGGTGTTCCTAAGATGTGCCCTTTTTGCTGAGACTCTGGTATTTCTTGTTTAATTTTTAAATTATTGTATCTGGAGGGATAACTTAAATTTCCAGGGAATTGTAGAAATTGCTGTTAAATTGATAGTTAATTTAATTGCACTGGTAAATGATTCAAAATGTGTTATGTTAAAACAAAACATTTTCTTCTAAATGAGCAGGAAACACTGATGAGGAAGACAGTGCTTCAGAGTCCGAGCTCTGGAAGGGTCCCCTGCCAGAGACAGATGGAAAGTCACAGTAAGTGCTAGATTCGTAGATGCTCCCTTCTGCGTCAGCTTAGGGGCTGTGGATACAGCTGTTCTTGGTATCAGCTAATGAAAATATTTAATGCCATGAAAATTTAGTGCGAAAGACTCCCTTCCCTGGCAAGGTGAAAGTCTATTACCAGCCATTGTTCTTGGCCCTAGAGAGCCAGTGGGTCCAGCATCAGTTCACTGGAACAGACAGCCCTCTGTTCCTGCTTGGACTCCCTCTGAGGCGGCTGCTCACTTGCATCTAGGACAGCCTGTCCCATGATGTTACATTCTCAGGACCCATGCTGAGGAGCCCCATGAAGGGTTTACACAGCTGTGGAAATCCTTGCCAGCACTCACCCCAGCCTCCCAACAACCGATAACTCGGACCACTTGCTCTCTGCCGCCGCTGACTTCAGAGCCTGGGCTGCTTGGCTGCTTGAGGCTGGCTGTAAACACTGCCCTTATTTAGCGCTTGACGCTCCTCATAGTAGTGACAGGTTCTACTCAGAGTTCTCTTCTTTCTCTTAGACATAACCCTTATGAGCTACAAGTACATATTTATTATTCTCAAATGTCCTCACATCCCTGAGAGTAAGACTTGTATTTTTTTTAAAGATTTTTTTATTTATTAAGCATACAATGTACTACTGGCAAGGAAGGCACCAGGTCTCATTACAGATGGTCATGAGCCACCATGTGGTTGCTGGGAATTGAACTCGGGACCTCTGGAAGAGCAGCCAGTGCTCTTACCCTCTGAGCCATCTCTCCAGCCCCAAGACTTGTATTTTTTTAAACATAGTTTCTGTTTCATGCATTTCTTAAGCAGATTAGAATTTGAAATTATAATTTGAAACGAGAAGATATAAAATCAACCAAAAGAGCAAAGACAAGCAATGTTGTTTCACAAAAGTATTTCAAAGAAAACTTGAGGGCTTTTGAGAGAGGTACCAGCATGTGAGATATTCCAATTTTAACAATTTTGAGAATAGATGATTGTTTAGAAACTCAGAATTATTTGAATTATAAAAACATATTGATATATAGAATGGTCAACTCTTATACTGAAAGTATTTTATTTTTATTAGTCTCATATAAATGTATCTTAACTTTTTACACTATTGATTTTTTATTTAGTTTTTATTATTTTGAGTACTCTTGAGTATAATCCATGTTTGTACTTTTTTTAATAGGGAAGAAGAATTTGATGATTATTTTCAGGACTTGTTTCTGTGAACTGGGAGAGTGCATCATTCCTTGGTGAGGAAGTGTACCGTGAAACTCCGTGAACTTGTCCGTGCTATTGAGTCTGGACAGCCACCAGGACAGACTGTTTCAGACACTTCTTCCTTCGTTCGTGTAGCGTCTCAGTTGCTTTTCTATAAATCTGTTTTGTCCATAGCTCTCCAGTATATGATACACTGTTTTAAGTGACGTTTGAACATGAGTGGTTGGCAGTAAACTGTAAATAAATTATTTCGTGTCTAATTTTAAATGGTTAGTGTTAAGAGTTTTTTCTTTTATTGGACAATTGTTCATTTGCTCTGTAACTGCTGGCCCAGCTTCTGTTAGGCATGAGGCCCTGTGCTGAGCTATTTCAGAAGTCATTTTGCAGTCCTTTCTGAACTGTCAGAAAATAGTAAATTTGTGTCGGGTGTACTGATGTTAAATATTGCGTAAAAGTTCCTCATTTCTTAAAGGTGTTCTTCAGCTTACCACTTAAGGTGAGTAAAAAGGAATCCTGATTTCTGAGGGAAATTATCTGAAATGTCCAACACCAAAGTTATTAGTACTGGAATTCCCGTAGCTAAGCATTCTTACAATGAAGGTATTTTCATCATCCTGTGATCATCAGAAGATAGAGTTCTACAAAATGAAATGCTGGGAAGACTATACATTGTTTTCCCATAGAACAATATATTTTGAAATACAGTTGATGATATTAAGTCCAAGTATGAATTCAGATAATTATATAAAAATCACAGCAATCTGTTGTATGTTGGGTGTGGTTCTCAGGGGTCCATGGAAAGGAGACACAGGCACTCTGAGGATGGTGTCTAGCCTTTCCAGCTGGAGGGGATCAGCCTCTGGCAGACTGACTCTCTATAGCTTAGCAAAGGGCTTTTTCTTTTTATCATTAATCCAATTTATACCTTTAGCAAGTTAATTTCCATATCCCAAAACCTCTTTTTTTTTTTTTTTTGGTTTTTTCGAGACAGGTTTCTCTGTAGCTTTGGTACCTGTCCTGGAACTAGCTCTTGTAGACCAGGCTGGCCTCGAACTCCCAGAGATCCGCCTGCCTCTGCCTCCCGAGTGCTGGGATTAAAGCATGTGCCACCACTGCCCGGCTCCAAAACCTCTTATCTAAGCTCCCCAAAGAGTCAATGCGAAATGCAAATTCCCAGCTAAGGGGCATCTATCTCGGTTGGCCAGGTTCTCCCCCAGCCAAGTTTTGCATGGGCTTTGCACCTTTAAAAAACCACCAGACAAGATTCACATATTTCAAAAGGAAAGTACTGGAGACAAAAAGGTAGCAGTCACAAAAGACAGCTTAAAACTAGGAGCTAACACCAGAAATCAAACCAGCTGCAACCCTGCTGGAGCTCCCTACAGTGATCTAGCACAGTGGCTGATTATGGGAGTCATATGTGAAGGCAGCTGCAAAGTCTGAGGTGATATTTAACATCGACTCTACAGGGCTACAGTGAGGTTCTTTTGAATATTTTTTCTTGAAATATTGGCCAGCTGCTTCATGCTCTGGTTCCTTACGTTGCCATTCTTTTAATACTTGAGGCTCAGGCCATAGTTACTGGCACTTGCTGTTCTCCCCGAGGACCTCAGCTGGGATCCCAGAACCTGTGCCAGGGAGCTCACAGCTGCCTGTAACTCAAGTTTGTGTGGATCGGAAGCCAGCCTTCACCAGCAGAGACACACATGTTACATAGACTCACTCAGACACATACATATAAATAAATCTTAATATACCTTCAGACTCATTTCAAGAAAGCATATTTTTTAATTTAAAAGAAACTGGCATAAAATTAATTTTTTTGTCATATTTTGTTCTTTGATTGAACTTTATTTAGCTCATGGGGTTTCCAGGTCAACAGTAGGTATTCTGTGGATAGTCACAGGGCAGTGTTCCTGGAGATGTTGCTGTTCTGTTACTGCAGGGCTACAGTGAGGTTCCTTTGGATATTTTTTCATGGAAACTAAGATGATACTTGAAATATTGACCAGCTGGATCATATTACAACATTAAGCACGTTTTGGACTTTTTGTCTTCGGTGCTCCCTCCTAAATCTGTGGCAGCTAGTGAAAAACCAGAAAAAACATCAGCAGTCAGTGTGATAAATACTTTTATTCCAAGATTCTCATGAAATCTGTGTCAGATTTATTATTAATAATACTAGCTTATAACTACTTCAAGATAACACTAGCTTATAGCAACTCCAAGGGTTTGACTGTTTACAGCCAATTTTTTATTCACATTTGGCTCACTTAAAAATAAAATTCAAGGAGCTAGCAAGATGGTTCAGTTTAGAGCACGTGTTGCTATTGCAGAGGACTCAGATTTGATTCTCAGTACCCACATGGTGGCTCACTCACAACCATCGGTAGGGACCCATTCCAAGGGATCCAAACCTGATCTCTGTACGTCAGGCGCATGCACATACAGGCAAAATACTCGTACACATAAATTGGGGGAAAAATTGAAAAATGAACAGGGTGTGGAGATACATGCCTTTAATTCCAGCACTTGGGAGGCAAAGGCAGTGTGTGACTCAAAAAAAAAGTATATAGGTACCCAGGTGCCGGGTGCATTGGTACACACCTATAATCCCAACACTCGGGAGACAGAGACAGGCTGATCTCTGTGAGTTCTAGACAGCTGCATAGGCTCTCTCAAAAAAACAAAATAAAATGAAACTTGATAAGCAGTTACCGTTTCTGTTTCAGTGAAACTAAACAAGTTAGACTCTGAGCTGGAGGAGCAAACACTGAAACCCAGGAGCACAATCAATGGTCTTAATTCTCAATGAACTCTCCAAGAAATAGACAGAAATTAGAAATAAATGTATGCAAATGACGGAGAGAAGACCTGTGTCCACTCTGGGAGGAATCGGAAGGGATTGGAGTCACAACGACCAAAATGCGTTGTGCATCTACATGAAATTCTCAAAGAATTGACAGAAATATTGTATTAAAGAATGCTGACAATAAATATAGGAGCCACTTGGAAAAGGGGACAGTATCTTTCTCATCAAATTTCTTAGTCCTAGGATTTCTCTTGGGCTCACATTCTAATGGAAGAGACAAAGTAACTTCCCAAGTTTAACAAACACTTAGTCAAGATCTCTGCTGCCTTCCTGGAGTGCGGCTCAGACCATCCTGTGCAGCCCCTGCCCACTGTGTAATGCGGCTGACTGCAGGCTATGTTCTCTAGGTCAGCTGCCTACACTGCCAGCTTCATCTGGTACTCGGGCTTCTGCCCTCTCTTGACTATACACAGACGTGTTTTTAAATGGTTCTGCTACCCCAAGCTTATTCCCACTTGAGTAGTTATTTTGGCTGTGAGCCTCTCCTTTGCCGGCTGAGCCATCCCTCTAGGCCATTCAGAAGGTATTTTACACGCCCTATTTTGTTTTCTTCTGCCCCACCTCTGCTCCTTTGTGTGGGTTGGGGCTTAGGGTCTTGGGACCTCAGCACAGACAATCCCTTTCGAGGAAGCCTTCCTCTGCTCTTAGTACACACCCCATGCTTTCGCCAAGGCTCACTGTCAGATTATGCCTTGGTTGTTTAATACCCAGTTCTCCCTCAGAGGTAAGAACTTGGAGATAACTTCTTACACTTACCTGACTGGATCGGCGAAGCAGGGTTCCTGCTAGCACGTATGGTCTGTATTTGTGTCATGTGACACCCACTCAGCTGCCCACACACTCACACACGCAGACTCAGGCTCCGGCTAACCTTTCTCATCCATGGCTCCTTCTTCCTGCTTTCCTGCCTCCTCTTCGGCCACCTTCACCTTGGCCTCGTACTCCTCTGCAAGAGATTTCCATTCCACCCTGTTCTTCTGAAGGCCCGTCAGCATGGGGGTAATCTCCGTGTGGAAGCGGGAGAACTCCTGCGGAGAATTTGAGGTGGAAAACTAGTGCGCCCTACAGTTGACTTTCAGCAGCATTCATCTATGGAGGAGAAGCTGGGAGGTGGGCGGTGTCTGGAGCTACTGGGATGAGCCTGGGTGCTTCTGAAGCGTGGGGAAGGCAGGTGCTCTTTGATGTCAAGGGGGTTTGTGCGTGGCTCTTGTGCCTTTTATTCCACTCTGAATAAATCAAATTCAGTGCTCAAAATACTACGGAGGAAATGGCCTAATGGTTTTCTTCATTGGTAACTTTTTTTTTTACTTTTTTTTTTTTTTTTAGGCAAGGTCTTGCTGTATAGCCCAAGTTGGCCTGAAACTTACCAAGATGACTTTGAACTCTGATCCCCCTGCCTCCTTAGTGCTGGGATTACAGGTATGCACCTCCACACCTGGCTCACTCTAGTTATAGTTTGAAAGAAAAATTATCATTGAAATGACTATACAGTTCATTCAAATAATTTGTTTACATACCTTATATACAAAAGTACAAACAAAATCAATAAATCCCACTTGAAGTTTGGGGAGTTCATCTTTTTTGGTTCTGTCCATCATAGGCTAGAAAGAGAAGAAACCCCTTTAAGATGGTTTCCTGCGATTTACGGATGGTTTTGAACCAGTAACATGGAATGACAAGGTCTTTACAATCGGTTGCTGCTGCAGCACTGTCCTTTCCAAGTCGCCTTGTTCCCAAAATTCATTTGCAACCAGAAGTGCTACCTGCAAAGAACAGAGGCATGGTTTGTGGTACCCATGATTAGCAGAGATCTTTCGTCACGTTAGCATGAGTGACATCCGAGGGTAGGATTTCCAGTCATTGCTTGAGGCGTAATCAAGAAGGCTGCCCTGAAGTTATAAAAGAGTTGCCACTTCCAGGTTATTTTGAAATAGGAAGGGTTTTCTTCCTACTGGAGGGTTCATGATGGGTCTTATTATGTAGCCCAGGCTATCACTGAATCCTGTATCCTCCTGCCTCGGTCTCTTCATGAGCAATTGGATGACAGGTCTGAATGACCATGTCTGGTGAATTCCACATAAACATTTTATAGCCAATAATAAGGAAATCTGTCGCCCACTTTCACCCCCCCCCCATTTTCTTTTCAAAGCCTTCTGTGTTTCCAATGACCTGCTGACCCGTTGCTGTTTGTAAAAATCAGAATAGGACTCTGGGGTTGCCAGAGATCACTGTGTGGCTTTTCATGGGATGTGTGTCAAGAAAAGAAATGCCTTGGAACTTGCCTGACTGCACTTCCCAGGGTTTGATGATGGCAGACAGGTGTGTGACAGGAAATGCTGTGGGGTTTGCCTAACTGCACCTCCCAAGGCTTAATGATAGCAGACAGATCACAGACGTGTGACAGGGTCACAGGTGTGTGACAGACCAGCAAGGCTATGGGACTTGCCTGACTCTGTACCTCCCAGGGCTTGGTGATGGCAGACAGGTCGCAGGCAGTCATCATCATGGCCCTTATGAAGAAAAGAAAAATTATTAAACTAGAAAAAAATACAAAACGTGCTGTTTTGCTAAAAAAAAAAAAAAAGGAATTAATATTCTGACTGCTCACATAATGACCTCCTTTTTGGTTGGGTCGGCGGTTACATATTTGATGGCTTCTTCTTCACTTTGCATCTGCTCACAGGCGTCAACAATCTTCTGAAACATGGTTCTCTTCCTGGAAAAGATGCAGCTGTGCATCAACTTTTGCACAGAAAAGGATCTTTAGGGTGCGCTTTTCATAGTCTGTGTTCCACTCTGCCTTAGGCTGTCTGCCTAGCAGGGGCCGAGAGCCAGGACAGAGGGCAGGCAGATCTGACTATCTCCGCATGGAGAGGGCTGGAGGCAGAAAAAGCACAAACCACCCAAAAGTTCAAACGAGGAAAAAGCACAACAGAAACACAAAGGCCAGGAGCTGTACCATCATAACACCCTGCCCAACAAAAACACAGAAGCCGGGGCTGGAGAGATGGCTCAGAGGTTAAGAGCATTGCCTGCTCTTCCAAAGGTCCTGAGTTCAATTCCCAGCAACCACATGGTGGCTCACAACCATCTGTCATGGAGTCTGGTATCCTCTTCTGGCCTGAAGGCATACACACAGACAGAATATTGTATACATAATAAATAAATAAATATTTAAAAAAAACAAACACAGAAGCCAAACTACATGGATGATTGGTCTCATACATGGGAGATACAGACCTAAACAGAAGGGTATCTTCTCATACTCAATAAGTTAGCAAACCGAAATCCAATGTGTCCAGATCAAGAGTACTTCAGATATGGGATCAGAGGGGCCTGACGTGCTGCGGATAGGATGTAAGTGGTGGAGCCCAACGCTGCAAGGCGGCATACGCACAAAACACATATGCACCCCACCATAGTCCCACCGTTATGTATAGAAACCCACATATATGCACATGATCTGCAATGTAGCCTTGTGGACGATATTGGAGATAATACACAATGGGAACTTATTATGTGTGGGAGTGTAAGGGTGTTACTGTCTATCCAGCGGTTAAATGCGCTACAATTGAAGCAGGTCAACTGACTCTCTGTGCATTACCAATGGCAAATCTTTTCTTTCAATTTACTCTCTATCTATCTATCTCTCATCTATCATCTATCTATCTCATCTATCTATCATCTATCTATCATCTATCTATCATCTATCTATCATCTATCTATCTATCATCTATCTATCTCATCTATCTATCTATCTATCTCTCATCTATCTCATCTATCTATCATCTATCTATCATCTATCTATCTATCATCTATCTATCTCATCTATCTATCTATCTATCTCTCATCTATCATCTATCTCATCTATCTATCTATCATCTATCTATCTATCTCATCTATCTATCTATCTATCTATCTATCATCTATCTATCTATCCCATCTATCTCATCTATCTATCTATCTATCTCTATCTATCATCTATCATCTATCTCATCTATCTATCTATCTATCTATCATCTATCTATCCCATCTATCTGTCTCTCATCTATCATCTATCTCATCTATCTATCATCTATCTATCATCTATCTATCATCTATCTATCTATCATCTATCTATCATCTATCTCTCATCTATATCTATCTCATCTATCTCATCTATCTATCATCTATCTATCATCTATCTATCTCATCTATCTATCTATCTATCATCTATCATCTATCTCATCTATCTATCATCTATCTATCATCTATCTATCTATCATCTATCTATCTCATCTATCTCTCATCTATCATCTATCTCTCATCTATCTCATCTATCTATCTCATCTATCTATCTATCTATTATCTATCATCTATCTATCTATCCCATCTATCTATCTATCTATCTATCTCTCATCTATCATCTATCTCATCTATCTATCATCTATCTATCTCATCTATCTATCTATCTATCATCTATCATCTATCATCTATCTCATCTATCTATCATCTATCTATCATCTATCTATCTATCTATCATCTATCATCTATCTCATCTATCTATCTATCTATCATCTATCATCTATCATCTATCTCATCTATCTATCATCTATCTATCATCTATCTATCTATCATCTATCTATCATCTATCTATCTATCATCTATCTATCTCATCTATCTATCTATCATCTATCTCATCTATCTATCTATCTATCTATCTATCATCTATCTATCATCTACCTACCTATCATCTATCTATCTATCTATCTATCTATCGTCTATCTATCATCTATCTATCTATCTATCTTCTAACTATCTATCTATCATCTATCTATCATCTATCTATCTATCATCTATGTGTCTATCTACCTACCTATCATCTATCTATCTATCTATCTATCTATCTATCTATCTATCTCTGTATGTGTACTTGTTTGTATGGAGGAGAGGAGTGCCCATCTATCTCTGTGTAAAAGCCAGAGGTGGACATCTTTCCAGCTGTCCTCACTAACAGTCCCTCCTTATGCTGGGGTTCCAGTTGGTCACTGTCACTCTCAGCTTTTTGGACTGGTGCTGAGGAATCCAGACTCGGATCTCCGTACTTAACAGCATTTGCTTTACTTATTACCCCGCTTGCCAGCCCTTTCACTAATTTTAAATTGCATGTTTATTTCTTCAGGGTCTTGTCTTGAATCTGGCGTGTTAGTGAATGCCATATCATCCACTTGAAGTGCTTCAACATGAATATTTTTAATCAATCTAGAAGTGTCATGTCACCAAAGGCAAATCTTTAAAACAAAATGTTGTGTGGGAAAAACGTGCTGTGGAAAGATATTTACAGACAGTATGGTGTCATAGAGGGGGAAAGATTCAAGATGCACCCAGCAGTGCCACGTAGGAGCCTGAGTGGAAAGAACGGAGCATTTCAGTAGCAAGTGGCTCTCTCTGGAAAGTAAGAGGATTTTCCGTGATAGATCGGTGGCAGGAGTGCCCCAGCTGCAACACTGCTTCTGCGTCTGCCCTTAAAAACTTAATTCTGAGCCAGGTGGTGGCAGTGCAAGCCATTAATCCCAGCACTTAGAAGCCAGAGGCAGGTGGATCTCAATGAGTTTGAGGCCAGCCTGGTCTGCAGAGTGAGTTCCAGGATAGCAGGGCTGCACAGAGAAACCCTGCCTCAAAAACAAACAAACAAAAAACAAAACAAAACCCCTCAATTCTGAAGCACTTATGACATGATGGTTTCTCACTGGTGGGCTGTGAGCCCTGGGTGTCTGGATACCATGATGTTATCCTGGGCATTTGTAATCATAGTCAGGCTGTTTAATAGAGTTTTAAGGAGGATGATCAGGGCAAAATTTGACACTGCCAAAGTCACCAAATATTTGGATCCTATAAATAGCCCACCTCTTTCTAATTAACGTTCACCATGAAACTTCATTTCACTTAGGAGAGAATGCGCACATGCTTGGCATATCCGGTCTCCTTCGTCCTCTGCTGTGTAAAAACTCAGGTTCTGTGAGTTTACTTTGTGTGTTAGAATCATCAAGATTGTTCAATCCAAAACTCTCACAGGATTAAATTTCTGAGCCTGAAATAGCACATACCAGATTCTGGGCAAGCATTCTACCTCTGAACAAACCCAGTTACAAACTAGCCCCCGGACCATGGTGAATCACCAGGACACATCGCCATGGCATGCAGTTTCATGACCTTCTTCTTCAGGCCGGGCACCGCTGTCCCCTCTGTGCCGCCTCAGATCACAAGCTATTTAACAGGGCAGGCTTGTGCTTTCAAAGTTTATCTCCAAATAGAGTAAGTTCACTCTCAGTCAACTATCTTGAGGATAACTGCCATTCCAAAAAGAAAGGAGATTTCTGAGCCTGCTTTTAAAAAACGTATGCATAAGCGTGGATGCCTACAGTAGAGCCCAGGTGGAACATTATACCTCTGAAGTCAGTGTCAGAGGCCATTGTGAGCGTGGGTCCCGGGAATCCAACTCCAGTCCTCTGCAAGAATATCAAATGCTCACAAGGAATGAGCCATCTCTTCTAACTTCAGTGCGGGTCATGGAAGGCGGAACCACACCGGGCTCAGGAGCATTCTGATCCCCATCCTTATACTTACTTGAAATACAACGCCAGGTCAGTTGCTATGATTGCAACCTCAAACAAATGGATCACTGTTTCAAACTGCCGCTTGTTTAGATTCTGGAAGATGTTTAAACTCTGCAAGGTGAACAGTTCACAAGAAAGGATTAATTCATCAATTCACAATAGAACACAAGCACCAATTGACCTTTGATTCAACAAACAAACAAAAGAAGCCATACTTAGGGAGCTGATATAGCCTGTCGTTCAGCATTTTTTGGTGTCTGGTTTTTTTTAATGATTTATTTATTTTTATTTTATGTGCATCGGTGTTTTACCTGTGTGTATATCTGTGTGAGGGTGTCAGATGTCCTGGAGCTGGAGTTACAAACAGTTGTGAGCCACCATGTGGATACTGGGAATTGGACTCAGGACCTCTGGATAAACAGCCAGTGCTCTTAACCACTGAGCCGTGTCTTCAACCCCTGCTGTCTGTTTTTGTTTATCTCACAGTCTAAGTGCTCATCTCTACTCTATGTTGAGTAGGTCCTTGAAACTCTAAAAATAGGTTCAGCTCCTCTGTATCTACATTTTTAGAATAAATCACTTGTCCTCTTTCAGGACCATGTGAAAATACAACAATAAAATCAAAACTTTTTTTTTTGTTGAAAAGGGGGATGCCCAGTTGTCAGCCATGTGGCACTGCTGACCATCCGACCCTAGAGTAACCATGAGACCCCTGTCTCTCAGAAACTGCCGGCTGTGTTAATATCCACATGTATGGGGGGATATAATGACCCTCCCTTGTGTTATCCTTAAAATGGTCTGCAGTATCATATAAAGAATTAGTAAAACTTTTCTTCAGAGTCTTTCATTAATAATTTTTGTGTTTGAATCAGTTTCATGTCTTTGTTTTCTAGATAACCAGAATAGGCAGTGGGAGTGGCTACTGAAAGTCATGGTTTTCTGGTTGACCATTTTAGCCCTGCAGGACAGAGGACAGATGGACAATGGTTTTGCCACATGAAGGCGATAGTGACGAAACACAGGACCATTCCCCTGGAGGGAGAAAGACAGTAGGCTGTAGGCCCGTGTGGAGACAGGAGGAATTCTAGGTAGAGCGGAATGTTGAGGAGCTTGTGCCTCTACCAGCTTCTCGGTGCTTCATGAATGTCCTTAATCTCTGGCAAACCGTAACGCAGAGATGTTAAGCAACTTGCTTTGGGTTAAACCGCCAAATAGGGCAGGTGTGATATCTGAACCCATGTGGCCCGTCCACACAGTGAGGGTTCTCAGTTTTTACCCCATCCTGTCTTTCAGCAAGAAGCCAGGGCCAGGTCCCAGCTTCACCACGGATAGCGGTGTATACTGGACACAGCCCTAACATCCGCCCTCGTTTTCTCAGTTGGGATCAACTTGTCTTTTCAGCTGTCTAACTCATGGTCTGTGCTCAGTAAAGACCCATGCAAGGTCAACTCCAGTGAAGCAAACCTGGGGAATCACTCAGAAATTAAGATTTCTACATGTTAACTCACTATTATATCTCTATTGATCTTATTTATCATATAGAGCTTGAGATCAGCTCCAGTTTAAAATGAAACTAAACAAGGTGTTCAACCCCAAACCAAATCTGGCTGTCAGCCATTCCAGACGACCTTTGTTCTAGACATGACAAGCTTTCATGGAGGCCATCTTTTTACATCATCTGGAACGAGAACTGGCATTTCTCAAGGCAAACACAACTGGTGGACAGGAATCTATTTTGTTGTTTTGTTAAAACATTGAGTTCATTGTTCCAACTACAGTCAGTGTTTTTAGATGGACAGTCAAGCGATAGCCAGCAAAGTCCCAGATTATAGGAAAAAAATGTCTGGATTAAAATCATGTTTCTACTTGAGACTATTCACAATGACTTCACTAGGCATCTCAGTTCAGATCCTGCATGGATTTTCTCTGTATATATATATTTTTTTTAAGGCATGGCTTTAAGTAGCCCAGGCTGTGTGGCCAAGAAAAACCTTAAATTCTCACCCTCTGCCTCTCCCTCCTAAGTGTCCGGGTCATAGGCATTCCACCACACACCACACCACCATGCTATAGCAGCGAAGCTCGTCCTGTGGTAGAAGGGTGAACACTGCTCTTTTTGTTTATACTTTTCCCTCATATTTCATCTAATTCTTGAACTTTTATAATTGAGATAGGGTGTTGTTTCTAATTCCTAGGTTATTAATTCTTAAAATATATAAGCACGTAATACTTCATCTCTCTATCCCTGCACATTGTTCTGAAGACATTATATAGAGAGAGGCAGGTGTGCCCAGACAAGCCAGGAGGCCTAGTCTCTAGCCCACTTCTAGCCAGGCCAGCCCCTAATTGCTTAGCTGGTGTGTGTGTGCGTGTGTGTGTGTGTGTGTGTGTGTGTGTGTGTGTGCGCGCGCGCGCGCGTGTATGTATTCTTACAAATTTAGCTAACAATATCTCCACCTAGTCACTTGGGTCACAAGCTGCTTTCTCTCTAGTTTGGAATACAGGCAGCCCTATCTATGAAAGATAAGGACATTTCAGTTCAATGTACTACAGTCTGAAAAGCAAAATGTCTGAGTGATGACCACAAGAGACAAGTTTGCTGAACAAATTCCAAGGATTCCTCCTGTTAAAAATATGAAAACTTTTAATGAGCTGATTTTCCTTACAGAATAATAAAAAGAGCCACACTGTTTTCTAAAATATAAAAGACAGATATTATGAGCTAAAGCGTCAATATTTTGTGATCAATTTAACTGCTCATAAATGAACTGTGTGATTGTGTTGTCTAGCAACGATGTTGACAGACGCTTACACAGCTGCAATCAGAGGCTGAACGGCACTGCAGACAGTTCTTGAAGAGACAGTATACATTACTGAGAGGCAATATTCCTTTTCAGAAAGAATAACAATCGTTTGCACAGCCATCAAAGTCAGGCTTTCTAGTTTGCATCTCTGACGCCAGCAAACACCTTAACCTGAAGCATATGGAGAGGAAGCGGTTTGATTTAGCTTGCAGATTACAGCCCATCATTGGGGAAAGCCACAGCAAGAACCTGAGACCTGAGCTGAAGGCCAACTCTGACGAAGGAACACTTCTTACTGGCTTCTTCCTCGTGCTCACGCTCAGCAAACTTTCTTGTACAACCTAGAACCTCCTGCCCCATGAGTAAGAAAAATAGTGTCTGCATAGCTGTTAGTCCCCTTTACATTTTTAAATAGATGGTCAGGGTGCCCAGAGCCCTTTTGAATTCTTTACCAATGATCCCAGAGATTCTGTGACTTTTGTGCCTCTTTTCTTCTAGGTCTTAACTACTTGCAGCTTGGTATTTCAAAACCTGGATGCGGTATAGCAACTTCTGCCATTGCACTGAGGCAGGGGCATGTAGACTATACTTGGACAGGGGGACACAGCGCCAGTGTTTTCACTGAAGACCGATGTTTCCCCCGGGCACTTGGGATAGTCTTAGATCCAGAACCTGTAAGCTTCCCAAGAGAAAAACTCTCATACCTCATCCTGCAGGAGAGTCTTGCTGTATTCCAGGTGATGTCGCTCTAAAATGGAAGTCCCATGAAGCTTTGCAAGTGGAGATGTGGACCTGGGATGAAAAGGATACGGCAAAGATCTTCCGTTTAGAGATCACACAGAAATCCACCCACACAGCACCTTCGCTCTTCTAGAATTCCCGTTCAAGTCTCATCTCTTTCCCTACTCAATGTCTATGAAAATAAACAAATACAAACTATTGGAAAAGATTATTGTTAATGTAGAAGGTAAGAAAGTTACTTGCCAGGCATGGTGGTGCACACCTTTAATCCTGCCACTTGGGAAGCAGGCAGATGGCGCTCTGTGAGTGCAAGGCCAGTCTGGTCCACATAAGGAATCCAGGACAGCCAGAGCTACATGCATACTGAGACCCTGTCTCCAAACAGTGAAAAATAAAGGGGGCGGGGAGCAATGTCTAAGTGGTTGAATTATTTGAATCATTTAGACTACTAAGTTTGATCTATAGGTAAAATCGTTAGGTTCTCTGGATATGTGGTGCCGTCCTATGACTTATGTAACATCCAGCAACTGTGTAAGCTCATGGATTCTCTGTATAGAAAGTGTCCATTAAGAGCTTCCAAGCTGGAGAGATGGCTCAGTGGTTAAGAGCACTGGCTGCTCTTCCAAAAGCCCTGAGTTCAATTCCCAGCAACCACATGGTGGCTCACAACCATCTGTAATGAGATCTGGCGCCCTCTTCTGTCATGCAGGCATACATGGAGGCAGAATGTTGTATACATAATAAATAAATAAAATCTTAAAAAAAAAAAAAAGAGTTTCCAAGCTGAGCCTGGGGATCACAAACCTGTAACCAAAAAGTTGAGGGAGGGAGAATTACAAGACTAAGACCAGCTTGGGCTACATAGCAAGATCCTGTTTCAAAAACCATAAACTAATTAAATTCATTAATTAATAATCCCAGGAAACAATTGCAAGTCAGTATAAAGTGCCATTTCTTTCCTCCCCGAGGTAATAGCATACATTTGAAATTAAGATCCTCCCTTCGTTAAGTACAAGACCGTCTCTGCGAGTGAGGACCCCACTCCCTTGATAACATTATTCTTCAACGCCACCTGCGCTGGGAGGGGAAGACATGGTAAATACAGAAAGGCAAAAGGCAGTTGAGCAATGCTGGCCACGCCTTTAATGCCAGCACTCTGGTGACAGAAGCAGGTGGATCTCTGCGAGTTCAAAGCTAGCCTCGTCTAAGAGCCAAAGTTGTTACACAGAGAAAGCCTGTCTCAAAAACAAAAAAAAAAAAAAGAAAAGGAAGAAAAGTGACAAGAGCTCGAGACCAAAATTCTGCAGGTTATGGGAAGATTTTCCAGGGAAAGACAAACAAATCTTTTGAAGGAAAATATCGGAAAGCTGGGTGGCAGCCCTAGAAATTTTCCTTTCATACCACAAAGAACAGGCCTTTGTGAGGAGGAGGCATGGCCAAGTCACCGTGGGCGCAGTAGCCAATATTATAATTGGTCATTTAAAACAAATATTTTAGTTCTACAGGATATCAGCACCAGAGATTTTTTTTTAAGTTCAGTTTCAATTAGAAGAGAGGGAAATGTTTAATTCCTTTCAGATACTGCAGAAAACTCAGCCCTAAATGGGACACATAGCCAGCACCGCCTCCTCCCATGGCTCAGGGATCACTGTGCAATAGGGAGCAGATGTCTAAACGGGGGGCAGAGAGAGCCTACGAGCCAGAGGCAGTGGATGACCCTGAGGAACTCATGTCTTCTACATACAGCAGGGCAGCTCCTTTCGTGAACTCACAGTGGGGGCGACACTGTGCACAAGACCTTTGCCAACACGAGCCAGATCAGATTCCAGGATGGAGTGGGAGATGAACACAAATTCCTGCTCCTAACTGTAGAGCTAAGGGCTATATTAGCTTCTGGGAAAAGGAAGGGTCGGTTTCCTCAAAGTGTGCAGCCCCTGATAAACAGCTCAGGCCCCAGTGAAAGACCACACAGCGAAGAGCATTTGGGCAGCACAAACGGGTTTTGGTGGGCAAGAAGATACAAAGTGGACGCGGAGGGGAAGGGAGTGAATCTGGGAAGAGTCAGAACAAAAAGGGACAAATGTGACTAAAACATGTACAAAAACTCAAAGAACTAAAACAAATTATTAAAAATTTAAATTAGTCAAATTTGTTATTGGGAAACTAAATATTTGCTCACTCTTGAAGTCACACTTCACATATTACTATTACAGAGTTAAGGAATATTTCACTACACAGAGGGATAACCAAACAACAGACAGAAGCATGTCCATCTAAACCACAAGGAGTTTACAATTAGGACACACTGATACCCTGGGCCTCCTTATACCAATATCCCGAGGACGCAGCTCACATAGAAGGGACTGCCAAAAAATACTTATGATGTATTTAGGGATCAGGAAGCATTGGATACATCCAGATGGAGAGGGATGGCAAGGAATAATGTGCCTAGACTCTTCACAAACAGTATCCTGAGAAACACAAGAGGAAGAGACTACCATGCGTTAAAGGAGAATAAAGATAACCAACAATGATCTGCAACAGATGATGCTTATCTCTCCAATCAATTGGGGGTGCTGTGGAGGACAGTATTGAGGTGACTAGAAAAATTATTAATTTTAATTTAATTAATTAACAATTAGCTTGCACCAAACAATATCACAGCACAGCTGTAGAATTTCCTTGGGGTGGGGGTGGGGCCACTGTGCTGTGTCTCCGCGTACAGCCCTCTTATGCTTGGGAAGCACGTGCTGAAATAATTAGGAACAAAATGCCTGGGTGACTGCAGGTGACTCACAGATACTTCAGTAACAAAGAGAATTGATCTATGTGTATACATATTCACACACATGTATTATAGGAGAAAACTAACGTGACATGGCCGTCTCCTAGAATGGCAGTTTTCAGAAAAGTTACTGAAGATGTTGAAGCTATCTATCTTAAGGAGAAAGAAGAAACATAAAAATCCGTACTAGTTTTCCATTTTTAGAACGTCTGACCACAGTGAGCTTGAACTGACAAAAACATACAGTTCGTATTGATGTTGTCTATCCATGTAGGCAAAAATGACCAGAGAGGAGTTTGAGTTCAAAGGCAATGTGTGCGGTTTGATTATTTAACCCACTGGGTTTCCTTATCTTCCTGAGAATGATCCTTGAAGATTAAAATTCCAACAGGGGTGACAATCAGGTGAAACTGGAGTGACTTTTCAGCCCAGTTGACCGATACATAATCATCTCACAGATATTTGAGGACATGTGTGTCATTGGGAGACCATCTACAATATTCCCTGGGAAATTCTGAGGTGATGGTTTGGTAACCAAAGGCTGGACACAAAGTTTTCCTCAAAGTTCAAGAAGTAGAAAGTGGTGTGATTTGTGCATGAGAGAACGGGGAGATTGGTTCTGTAATTGCTCAAATAGATGGTCTATAAATAATCACTGAGAGCTTCAGAGAAGATTTGGGGTGAGGAAATGATGCCAAAGCAGTGTGATCGGCCCTTCTGTGGAAACCTAGTGACAGCGGGGTGGCGATTTCAGCCAGTCACTTGGGAAGGCCCCTCCCCCATGGAATCCTCCATGAATGTTGAGATATGGGTTGTATTTATTTGTGAATGTTGGGATATGGATTGTATCCACCCAGCTCTCACTGAAATAGCTGGAGCAGTACTTAGGGGTGTGGCTTTGTTGATTGTCTCACAGTTGGTTTCCTGAAGCATCTTTCCAGTCATGTGCTGGAGTCCTACCCTTAACTCTGTCCTGAAGTACATTACCATCACTCAGCTGAGCGTCGGTGGAAATATGACTACCTGATTTCCACATGACGAAACACTGGGGGGAGCATCTTAAATCATGCTCTGACACAATGTGACATAAATAGACCTTCCTTCCTTTCTTTCTCCCTTCCTTTCTTTTTCCCTTCCTTCCTTTCTTTCTCCCTTCCTTCCTTTCTTTCTTTCTCTTCCTTCCTTCCTTTCTTCCTTTCTCCCTTCCTTCCCTGCTTCCTTTCTTTACTTATTTTTAACCTTTATTCTTCTCCCATACATTACATCCTGACCT
Source organism: Microtus oregoni (assembly GCF_018167655.1). NCBI lineage: Eukaryota > Metazoa > Chordata > Mammalia > Rodentia > Cricetidae > Microtus > Microtus oregoni. The sequence continues at coordinate 22,864,241 of NW_024543071.1, forward strand.
CTGTTTTCCCTTCCTCCACTCCTCACAGTCCCTTCCCCTACTCATTCTCCCCCAGATCAACTCCTCCTCTGTTACACTTCAAAAAAAAAAAAGAGCAGGCCTCCCAGAGATATTCACCCAGTATAGCCTAACAAGATACAATAAGACTGAACACAAACCCTCCTATCACAGCTGGATATCGCAACCCAGTAGAAGTAGGGGTCCCAAGTGCAGCAAAAGAGTCAGAGACACCTCATTCCCCTCCACACACACACTTCCATTATTGGGAGTCCCACAAGAACACCAAGCTACAATTAAAAGTAGGTTAAAGGCCAGGTAGTGGTGCACTCAGCACTCAGGAGGCAGAGGCAGGTGAATCTCTTGTGAGTTCGAGACCAACCTGTTCTGTGGAGATAGTTCCAGGCAAACCAGAGCTACACAGAGAAACCCTGTCTCAAAAAAAAAAAAAAAAAAAAAAAGGTAGGTTAAAGAATTAAGGGCTGGTAAGATGGTTCAGTAAGTAAAGATACTTGCCACCAAGCCCCAAGTTTGATACCCAAAGAACCCATAGGACACACAGAGAGAACTGGCTCCAAAATCTTGCCTTCTGACCTCCAAACATGTACTGTGGTGCTCAAGCACACACACACACACACACACACACACACTCACATACACACTCACACACACACACAAATCAATAAGTGTAATTTTAACAGTTTTGAAGAACCCTTAATTTTAAGGTAATGAAATTTCAATTTCAATAGGATTAAATATAAAGTACTTCAAGGCATGTCTGGATTACCGTGCCAAATTTTGGGATCCACAGTTTTGAAAAGACATTAGCCAGATGATGGTGGTGCACACCTTTAATCCCAGTACTCAGAGATGCAGAAGTAAGCAGATCTCTGTGAGTTCAAGGCCAGCCTAGTCTACAGATTGGGTTCCAGGACAACCAGAGATTTAGAGAAACCATGCCTCAAAAAATTAAAATAAAGAAAGAGAGAAAAGAAAGAAAGAAAAGAAAGGAAGGAAGGACATGGCATGAAAATGCTGGAGTGCAGAGAATCATTATAAACAACTATCCTGTAGGAACTTCTGCTTGAAGAGCAGTTCAAGCCCAGTGGTGTGGCACACGCCTATAATCCCAGCATGCAGGAAGCTGAGGCAGGAGGATCATGAGTTGGAGTCAGCTTTCGCTATGTAGCAAGACCCTATTCCTCCTAGGCAAATGCCTCAAAGTTTTCAAAATCTTAGTGTGTTCAGCCTAGAAAGCAAATATTTTGGTAAGAAAGATGTTCTAATCCTCTTTAATGCATGAAGAAGGGACAATGGGTGAGAACCCATACTAATCCCTGCAGCTCCAGAGACCCAAACGAGGAGAAATAGAAATTATATAGAAGGCAGACCAATTTCAGGTCAACATCAAGAGTCCCTTCTTAGACTCATACCAGAATAGAGGGAGAGCCCGCCTTGAGCAGACGGGTCCTCCACTACAGAAAATAGTCAAGGGCAGACTGCAAAATACAGGAGATGTAGAGAGGAAGCTAAGGAAAAGCTGTCGTTCTCAATATTCTTCTGAAAACTGCTGCATTTGTCCAAGGAGACAGAAATATCAGAGAACCAAAAAATAAGAGAGCAAAGGGGGATGAGAGGGGAAAGAAATCTACAAACACACAAAGGATGGAAAAAACCAGCTGGCTGGGAAAACAAAGCGAGCGGAGAGTCCACAGGAACTCTGGAACAATCACACGGGAAAATGGGAGCTTTCAGGTGTTATCAGAGGGCAGAGTCTGAGTGTGAGAGATAACGGGTCAGACATCCTGGAGACAAGGATCAGACCAAAGGTGCGGGGTCAAGCCAGGAGTCCCCTGTGTCCCAACAGCTCTGGTCACTCTGCGGGAGATCTTCCCACCACCATCGGAGTGAGAAGAGCAGTTGAGTCTTATCAGACTTTCCAGTGACTACGTTTGCCAGTGGAGTGGGATCTCTGAAGGATCCCGAGCAATTCTTCCATGAAGCAGAAGTACATAAAGGGGCTTGCCATGGGCTTTATTTATTATTTGTTTGTTTGTTTGTTTTGAAGGTCAGTTGGAGAGCTCATTTGATTCCAGGAATTTAATGGAACTGTTAGAGGGTTCAACCACGCTAAGGGTAAAGAAGATGGCCTTGTCCCCAGTCTGGTGTCATGAAACTCTTCTGTCACATACATTCATTATGTCTGGAAATGGCTGGAATACATCAACAGATTAGATACCAGGCCACTGTGAGGCCCGGGATGTGGCTCCATCTGTCCTGAAAAGCATAGGCAGGAAGGTGCCTCAGCTAGCTCTACTGCTGACTATAACCTAGGACAAGTCTGACTTCATCTTCATCTTTGAGTCTGTTTGCTCATCCCTGAGAGAGGGGGATAATGTGAGGCAGCAGGAGGTGAAGTGAGACAAGGCCTACCACGTGTGTCCATCAGCCTCCAGCCCACGGGAGGTGTTTTACCCACTAGGCTTAGCGGCACACAACTGCAGTCCCAGATGAGGCGGGAAGATGATAAGATTAAGGTTAGCTTTATATAGCAACATAATCTTGGTAAAAGAAAGAAAGAACAAAAGAAAGAAAATTAAGTGAAAAAGGGTTGCCCAGTAAGTCTTAGTTTCTTTGGAACAGAACACGGGGAACTCCACTGACACCCCCTCACCCCTCTGCCAGGACCATTGCCTTAGGGAGGACATAATGGCCAGCATGGACTGGAGCCTCAGGCATGGTGACATCCTGGGAAAGTGCTTCAGTGGAGATGCTCCTTTCAAGATGAAGGTTGATAGCCCAGTTGTTCAAAGTGGGAGGAAACTGCTCTTCACTCACGGAGTGCCTTTATCTGAAGTCCCTGACGCACATTTCATAGGGGTGATGTCACCTGACTCCCACAACAATCTTTGACAGGTCGATGTTATAGCCATGTTCAAGTTAAGAAACCAAGTCTCAGAATCAGTGAGTTGCCTAAGGCTTTTCATCCAGGAAGTAGTTGGAGCCCACAAGCCAACACACCAAAGCCGTTCCTGGAACACTTCACTGCTTCAGGAGGATGCTGCGTCAGGTGTTAGGAGCTGAGAGCGGAGCGTGACTGAGGGTTCTATGCGCCGTATGCCAGCTAAGCTTTGCAGCTGCACACCATTATCCTAATTCCTATTGTCCAGATGAGGAAATCAAGGCTGAGAAAGCCAATGACTTGAAATCTAAGTCTGTCCGCTACAAGTCTGCACCTGCGTCTTTACTCTTCCTTTCTCAGCACAAGGGAAGGGGAGGGCATGGTGATGCGCTAGTAGAGCAGCTGAGAGGGGCCTGGTGCACTCAAAGGACCAGGAATTGAAGGATTACAAACCCCCAAAAGACATGCTTTTTAGTCTGAGCAGGGGAGCCATCCCTGGGTATACACTAGTGTACGCCTAAGATTAATATACTCAGATATTTGAATTCGATACTCTCATTAAAGCTGCCTGAACACAGCTGGGGAACCCCAGAAGTGGAAGCAGAAAGGAATGAGGCATGCGAGCACCATGGGCAAAGGGCAGATGCTGCCACAAGGCTACAGCTGAGGCGGGATAGAGTAGCCCTGCCTGAGACCATAAATGAGGTAGAGGAAGGGACTGGAGGACAGGGGGGCTCTTTCTTCCCTCGCCGGCATCGGTCAGCGCAGGGCACACATTCACTTACTTCATTTGGTACAAGTTATTGGTGCCTCTGTGGTCGATATCATGGCAGAAAGCAGCCGCGAGCATGGCAAAGGCTTCAAGGTCTGTGTAGTATTTCTTCAGTCGCCCTGTCTAGAAAGATATATGAGTACGTATTTATAGAGGTCAGCACATCTTATACCCAGCGTAGCCCAGTCTGACTGCAAATGAGGCGGGGGTGAGGGGTTTGGCATCTTGCTTCCACCAAAAATTAGTTTTGTGTTTAGTGACTCTTGTGTTATCCCAGGCAGTTTCAAAACCTAGGACATGTCTGTATCTGCCTTTAAAATGGCAGACATATGAATTTCTGATTGATAATCTAGCCGAGTGCCCAGGGAGACCCACATCTCTGGTAGCAGCTCTGGAACGATGTGCGTCTGTCCATGAATGTCAAATGATAAATCAGACATGACGGGCTGCAACCGTTTCTCATTCTTTCTCAGATGGGAACTGTTCAGAGTTGCAAACCCTTCCAGCGGCTTCCAACAGTGCTACCTACCATCAACAGCGTGAACATGGTCTGCCCCACATTGAATCCATGCCGCCAGTTGTGGTAGGTGACAGGGCGGTACCCTTTCCGCACGGTGTACATCCACCTCGTAAGAACCTGTTACCCAAAGGCAACAACACTGTTCAGACTTTAGAACAGAATTCTAAAGGGTAGGAGGCCCCGGGGCACGCTTATCTAAAAAAGTGTGTCGGTTCTGTTGACAGAGCTTAAGCCATGGTATTCTCAGAGTTAATGATAATTCGAAATCCTAACTTGAGCTAATCTTTGGAACTGTGGAAAACATCAGTAAGGCACAGCAACAGAACCAAACTGCTTCTCAAGCAAAATGCCTCCTGACCTCTACCGGTACTTTGAATTTCTCCACCGCGTTTATCTCGAAAAACAGCCGCAGCCCGCATTTAACCAGCTCGTGCTCCGTGATGGGAAAGTCGCTGAAGCAGAACTCGTACAGGTCTGCCGCACTTGGGTCCGGCAAGTCCTCCTTCTGTTGACACAGGACAGATGGGTGCAGGTGACATTCGGCTGACGGCCTGTTCCGCCACACACCCAGTATCCAAGGTAAAGGGGCTGCGGAGATGGCTCAGAAGCTCAAGGTATTTGCACCAGGACTGATGACCTGAGTTCAGTCCCCGGAACCCACGTGACAGGGAGAGCACCGACTCCGGAAGTTAGCCTCTGACCGCCACCATGTGCGCCATGGCACGTGATTCAACCCCCCATCCCCACTCAATTAATTTATCGAGTAATTAAAAAGAAATACAATGATAAAAGAAACCCACGTACAAGTCCCTGAACCACACTCAGCCAACAGTCCCTGGACGGAGTTCCCCTGCAGGTCTGGGGTGGACCACAGAGCTGCTGCCTGCTCCTCCCTCTTGGTGCTTTCTCTCCCACTATGGTCCCTGCCCTGAGAAGGGCTGAGGTCTGTCACCCTGGCATGCCCTCTGGGATGGCTATGCTGTGACTGGAAGCTACTAAGATAACTCTAACCATGGTCTCTCTAGATCCCGAGGTACCTCTTGCAGGCGTCTAGTTTAGCTAGGATTGTAAATGATCTCTGTGGACAGAATCATATTGAGCAATGATGGCGAAAAGCAGAAAACCAAAAGGTCAGTATTCAGAAGAAATCTTTCCTTCCAGTCTTGGAAAATGTCGAGGAAAAAGAAGCTCAACATTGACTTGCAAAGCGAGAATGTGTGCCCCAGCCAAGTCTACTGGGAGAGCACAGGCGTCAGAGGGACACACTTACCAACAGGGCCAGGAGCTGCCTTTCGTCACACTCTTCGATTGCATCTACGTGGAACTTCTCTTTAAATTTCTATAGTGGAAAAGCAGTAGAAGTGTAAAATTTCTACAAAGATTCCCATCTGATCCCTCTACTATTAAGGCAGTTAAGATAAAATCGAGTTAGGCTTCACATGTTACATCTGAGCCATTCTGCTTGGGAAGAGCCTTACGGCACGTGATTAGGAAGAATTAGATCAAAGAAACGATCTAATGCGATTGAGTTCTCTCCCTTGCCCAAACATAGCGGTAGCCATCTTAAAGCCAAGCTATGGGCTTCAGGTAGGCAAGAAAGGAAGAAAGGAAATAGGTGGCTTACCTCTCTCTCCCTCCCTCGCTCCCTTCCCCCCCTCGCTCTCTCTCAATTGCCAATAGCAGTTGCACTTAATTCGTGCATGTGTGGCCATTTTTATCATCTTAACGCTTTAGTGAAGTATCTTTTAACTCCCAATGACCCCAGCAAAACAAAACCAAATACCCCACACTATACTACACCTATATACACACTCAAAAGACTAGAAAAAAAGCAAGAAATAAAAGCAATTATGTGGCTGGGCGGTGGTGGCATTTGCCTTTAATCCCAGCACTCAAGAGGCAGAGGCAGGTGAATCTCTGTGAGTTGGAGCCTGGTCTACAGAGATAGACCCAGGACAGCTAGAGCTACACAAAGAAACCCTGTCTCGAAAAACCAAAACAATAGCAACAACAAAAAGTGCTTATGTGATGTGGTCTCCCCTTCCTTTTGTGGTAATTAGAACATTGCCAGCAAAAATCCAGTGGCTCCCTCATCAGAAGACAATGGACTTGATCCTGCCACTTGGTGAGATTTTTTTTCAGTGAGACTTTTAGAGACTGCCATGTGAGCAAAGAGTTTAAGTCACCAGGTAGCTGCTGGTCCACAAAAGATGAGAGGCCATAGAGCAAACCAGACTCACAGCTTGGTCACCAAGGTCAGCCAGAGCCTGCTCAACCCACAGCTATGTAAATAAAACATAGGTGCCTACTAATGTAGGTCACCGAGATGATACAGCGGTTGTTACACAGCACTGGAGAAGAATGACTGACGGATACATTACTCTTCTTCAAAATATTGCTTCCCTCACTAGTATACTCAAATCTTGGTGTCACTGCTTCTGCTCCTACACGCCCAGGAGCTGTTTTTCACAAAGTGCTATTGGAACGCTGCAGTCTGGATTTCCAGGAAACCTAGCTCACTGGCTGACGGAGCTCCTCCCACACCTTACTGTGTTCCCCTCTTCTTATCCCAGGACTAAGTCTGACTCCCCAGTCACTAGGTGATTTCCAGAAGCTGAGCTTAAATGCCATCTAGGACTGGATGCCCCACTTACCAAAATAGAGCCGATTTCATCGGGGGTGGCTTTTGTGCGGCTCATGATCATTTCCTGGGCAAGGTCCTTCCGGCTTTCCAGTTTGTTCAGTCTCTCATAGGTGTCAGTGTTTAGGAGAGACCATCCAAGAAACTGGGTTAAAGTCTGAAGTGTAAGAAACAGTGGCTCAGGTCCTCCACAGCTGAGGCAAACTTGCTCTGTGCACAATGTGCACACTTTCCCATAACGATCTCCCTTCCACCGCGACAACCCAGTTCGTTTTTAAAGTTACTTTTATTATTTTAACTATTACCTGAGAATTGCATGTGTGCGTATAATGTGTTTTAATTAAATTCACCTTTATTATCTTTCCAATTCTTCACCTATCGCTCGCTCCACCACCATTTCTGCCTCTCAACTTCATGTGCTTAAACCACTGGATCCACTTAGTGCCGTCTGTATGTGCGTGAGTGTGGGACCCTTACTGGAGCATGAGTAGCTTCCCAGAGGCTCTTTTCTGAAGAAAACTGAGCCTTCTCCTGAAGCCACCAATTTACTGTTGTTCCTTGACTAAAGGATAGAACTTCACAAACCCTTTCCCCCATCTGTGCTGCCAACCCAGCTGCTTGTATCAACAGAAGGAAAAAAATATCTGAATTTATTACCCAGACAGTAAGACTGACTAAGCTTTTCTTTTCAATACACCATGCTTCCAGAATATTCTGCTGCAGGAAAGGAATTACAAACACAGTAAAATAAAGTAGGATCTAAAAATTAGACAGGCGTCTGAGGCCAAGAATGGGAGAGATTATAGAAGAGGAAGGGGCGGGGGATAAAAAATATTCTCTGCTGTTTTTATAAGATTGGAAAAGAATTTGGGTGAAATTGAAACTTTGTACTCGAACATAAAAGGTTGCAGTGTAGAAACCCAGAAAAGAAATGACACAGCGGCATCTTGATCACAAGAATGAGATCATGTCTCAAATGTTCTTCAGAACGTCACTCCAGACCAAGGAGTAGCCATGCCGCCGCTGTCATTTCGTGATGCTCAGATGCCTCTGTTGATCTTTCCTGTTTACCTCGGTGATGTGCTCATCATGCTCATCAAAGGGCTTCCCGTCCTTCCTGTTGTAAAATGTAGCCACTCCCACAATGTCTTCTTTCTTGTTAACGATAGGCAGGGACAAGACATTTTTAATGACCCAGCCAGTTTCATCTACTGGTCCTTTCTATAAACAATAAGAGAATTTAAGTTACTTCAATATTTTCACTTTTCAATTTTGAAACAACTATAGATTTACAAGATGTTCCAAAAGAAATGTACAGAGAAATCCATGAGCTCTTCACTCAGTTCCCACCAATAGAAACATCTTCTGTAACCACAGTACAGTGCCAAAAACCAAGAAACAGACAATATACAATCATAGTCCTTATTGGGGTCTCTCTAGATTTATGTGTGTCTTCGTGCTTATGTGTATGTTTATCTCTTACGGAAAATTTCAACTTCTATTAAAATCAACTAAACTATCCCATCCCACAATAAACCCTAGACCTACAACGACCACTACCCAAACACCACTTAGCTTATTTTAAAGTAAATCTTAGGATGAGAGCGTGGTTAGGATAAGTACTCTAGGCTGTCCATTCAAATGCACCAGAACTAGGGCAATTGTGTTTGGACACTGTAACTTTCCCCTTTGCTCTGCACCCCTGGGGATGAAAAGGGCTCTTATCCTTACGTTACCTCTCTGCTTTTTGCACTGTTTTCATCTTACAATGTTTGTGTAGTTAATTTCTTATGTTAGGATCTTTCTGTTCAAGTACTTAGCATAATTCCTATCTAACCCATCAAGATAGACTTTCAGGTTATGCTATGTTGTGATTATGAAAACCAGTGAGACCCAATGGCAAGGCAAGCCCCAGGCCAGTTGCCAGAGTTATGAGTCAACCATGGGTCTTATGTCAAGATGCTCCCATGCCAGTGGGAGGGATGCAGACAAATAGCTTCAGAAGTGCTTCTCAAAATGTGACCCATGGACCACAGTGTTGTGGAATATTAATCTTAACCAGGCAAAGATGTGTTACATTTGTCTATGCTTTGGAATATTACTTGAACTGTGTTACTTTTGTTTTGCTGCATCTGTTTAATTATGCAAAGATGTGTTGCATTTGTTTCACCTTGTCTGCCTAAGGCACCTGATTGGTCTAATAAAGAGGTAGTCCAATAGCTAGGCAGGGGAGGGATAGGTAGGACTGGCAGGGAGAGAGAATATATAGGAGGAGAAGGCTAGTCTGGAGAGGAATGAGAGAAGAGAACGAAGAGAAAGAAGGGACACACCCAGGGCAAGAAACCAGGTAGAAGCCAGACAGCCAGATGTAGAGACAGCGGGAAAGTAAGACATACAGAAAGAAAGAAGGTAAAAATCCCTGAGGCAAAATGTAGATGAAGAGAAAAATTAGAATAAGAGCTAAGATAAGGCACAAACCCATCCACAGACACACACACATGTCACCCCACCCACTCACCACCCTTCATGAATACATGTGTGGTGTGGGAGTGTCATCTATCAATCTGTTGATTTCACTGGTTAAGCAATAAAGAAACTGCTTGGCCCTGATAGTTTAAAACATAGGTGGGAGGAGTAAACAGAACAGAATGCTGGGAGGAAGAGGAAGTGAGCTCAAAGAGACGCCATGCTCCGCTCTCCCGGGTAGACGTGATAGCTCTGCTCTCTGAGGCACACGCGATGAAGCTCGGACCCAGGATGGACGTGGGCTAGAATCTTCCCGGTAAGTGCACCTAGCGGTGCTATGCAGATGATTAGAGATGGGCTAATTTTAATATGTGAGAATTAGCCTAGAAGAGGCTAGATAGAAATGGGCCAAGCAGTGTTTAAATGAATACAGTTTGTGTGTTGTTATTTCGGGCATAAGCTGGCAGGCGGGCCGGGGTGCTGGGGACGCAGCCCCACAGCTCCCTATTACTACACATGTGTCTTAGGGTTTCTATTGCAGTGACAAGACACTGTGACCATGGCAACTCTTATAGAGGAAAACATTTAATGGGGTGGCCTACAGTTTCAGAGGTTTAGTCCATTATCACTATGGTGTGGCATGGTGGTGTGCAGGCAGACATTGTGTTAGAGAAGGAGCTGAGGGTTCTACATCTTGCACAGGCAACAGGAAGTGGTCTGAGACACTTGAGCATATATAAGACCTCAAAGCCCACCTCTACAGCGACACACTTCCTCCAACAAGACCACACCTACGCCAACACCACACTTCCAACGCCACGCCCTTTGGGGCCAGCTTCTTTCAACCTGCCACAGCATGTAACTAAAAATTTTAAGTATATATAAAAATAAAACATTTTTTAAAGATTCTGTTGCCTATGGTATTTTCTTCTGGGTCACTAACCAGTTCCCAAATGATGAGACAGAGATTTAATATTTTAAGTATATATAAAATAACTGGTCTATCATTTATTACCTGTCATTGTCCTGAGAGTGAAAAGCAGAGAAACTAAACCTCAGTGTATGGACCTTTAAGCTTTAGGAAAAAGAACACAATATACAATGCTTTCAAGGGTCCATCCTTGGAAACTACCTAGGAGCCACATTCCCATCCTTCATGTACCATCTTAAATCTTCCAAAATAAGCTTTACTGGCTGCTTCTGGGTGTTTTAGTAAATGTTCATTTGCTATTTGTTCATCTTCGTCTGTTTTGCTGTTAATTAGAGATTTTGATGGCAAAATGATAGACAAAAATCTAACTTGGGGACAAAAACTTCTAACTGGGACAATTCTATATACTCCTCCATCACTGCCCCCACCCCGCCCCAGAGTTAAGGGTCTCTTTAAAGGAAGGACCCCTGAGCCTAATTCAAGAAACACTGATGGTAAGTAGAACGAAGACTCCTTGGCCAAAGGTGCCTATGCCTAATCTCCAGCTCCTGGGAGTGTGACCTCACAGATGAAATTATAGTTACCTATCAGTTAACTGAGAATCACAAACTACCCTGGATTTTACAGGAGGACCCCTATAATAACCGAGACCCTTAAAAGCAGTGAAGTCAGAATCAGGGAAGGACCATCCGGCAGAGCAGGGTCTGGAGGGCCAACTGCTGGTGTGGATGATGGAAGAGGCCATGAACCATGGAAACCCAGAAGCCCATAGGGGCCAAGGGCTGGGAAGGTCAGGGCACAGGTTCTTTCCTAGCGTCTTCCCAGAGGAACACCGTCTTCTGACATCTTGATTTTAGTACAGTATGCAACATTTTATACTCTGGGCTTCAGAACCACAAGGTCATACTTATCAGATTGTTTCCAGGAGTACGTGGTACTTTGTTGTTGTTTGCTGTCTGTTATGGTTACAACACTGTAGGAAACATATACATTGATCTCCAGGAAACACAGTTTGAGAACCACTGCCTCTCTTGGTTTGCTCCCCAAACAGCTCATTTTCAATGCTTGGTTTTTTCCACTTAACATTTTTAGGTACAACAGGGAATAATGAGATTCAGGGTCGAGAGTGAGAAGTAGGGTAAGAGCAGGAAGGCAGAGTGCAGAAGGAAGCTGGTGTTCTGGGGACGGCAGATACCCCAACCCATATCTGCTCTGGGGACTCGTACACAGGGCGTGCTTGGGAGGGGATGTGGGGAGAGAGCTGGAAACGGCAGCTAGATAGACAGGGTCCAGGCTACGGAGAAAAGGATGGACCCAAGGAGGAGTAAAATCACCCCAGTGCAGCTCTGGAACAATACACATGGCTGCTGGGGTTTCCTAGGTCAATATTGCCCATTAGAGGATTCTGGTTGCCTTCCAGGATGGGCCTGCCAATCAGTTACTATCTGGGAGGCCGGGCCTTGAAACAAATGTTACTGCAGGGTACAGCAGTCCTGAACCATTGGGATTCCTACAGGCTCATTTCCATAGAAACCACACTGAAGTATACTGCATCTCTGGGAGGTTACTGAAGACTGGAGTTTTGCCCCGTTCCAGGGACTCCTGATGCTAAAACAAGGTCCCCCCATTCTTTTCTAGGGCCCCTCAAACCTCAGTGGGCACCTGCTGTATAACCTCCATCTCGCTGATTCCACAGAGGCTGCTCCAGGTTCAGACACTGAAACATTGGCTGTTCCCCTCTCTGACATTCACTTGTATTCTATCCTGGCACACAATTGTTATAGACCTAGGGGCCAGGGCTGGGCTCAACACAATCATGAGCAGGTTCTGGGTGCAGGAAGGGAGAGACAAGAAGAAACAGGACCATATGGTGTTTGTGTGTTTCCACCTCGGTAAGCAAAGGGATGGGCAGGCAGAGCCGGGGAAACCTCCATTTAACTAAACAGCTGTGGACAGGTTTTCCCAAGATGGGTTTAGCTTGCTACTGTGGCAGGATCACCCATACCCTAGGGAAATCAATGGGACTCCATGTGTCTCCATAGTACGGAGAAAGACAAACATTAGCAGTGTCCCTGGGGAGGGCAGTCTCTCCTCCCGACTCAGATCAGGGCTTTACTGTCTATGAAATGCTGGGCATGGAGTGCCAGCATGCACAGAAGAGAGGCTGCAGCATTCTGGTACAGCCATCGCATCTGTCTGGTTTTCCAAAGGGACAGGGAAGGTATAGCCAAGATGAGCAGGTCCGATGAAGCTAGAAAGAAGATGAACTCCAAAGTCCTATCACTGGGATCTCATTTCCACTGCTGTGATGGAATACTACAGGCTGAGTAATTTATTAAGAAAAAAGTCAATTTAGTTTGAGAAACTGGAAGGCCTAAGGGCCTAGCTCCATAACCTCAGAGGCTCTGCTCACTGAATCATAACACGGCAAAGAGCATTACAGGACACACGGCCCTGAAAGGGCCAGATTAAGTCTCTCTTCCCTTTCTTGGGAAGCTGGTAAGGCTGTGTGCCTTCTCGCTACACCCTGGTCTATCTGCACCCCTCCAAACACGCTCATCAAGACATAGTATGTACATGAGCTTGGGGACTGAGCTTTCAACACATGAACCCTAAGGGGTAACGTTCAAACCCAGCTGTGACAGTGGGTAGAAGTGGTTAGTCCAGACAGTAAATACAGAGGGGCTGGCTGGGGAGTCCCCTGTGCTAAGTGGAGGAAGATTCTCCCGGAAGTGGATTCTCCCACAAGTAGGTTTCTGAATGTTGATTAAAAGAATGTAAAAATTCAGAACCTGGTAAGATTTTTTTTTTCTTTTTTAGATCCTAGTTACAGTACACTGTAGGAAGGGCTCCCGAGAAAGGCACCATGGGGCTGGCTTTGGGCCATACAATGTCTCCAGTCAATCATTCACGCAGACAAGAGCTATAGACTGCTTGCCATGCACCAAGCTCAGTTGTTGCCCCTAGAGAACCAAGGAAGGGAGGGAGTGGAAGTGTGTCAGCGTGCACTCTTGCTTTCACACACACATGCACACACAGACATACAGATACAGACGCACACTCCTGCACACACACAAACACACACACACACAATCTCCCATCTTCTCTTATTTTTCTTCTCTCAGACCCCTTGTTCCTTTACTGAAGAATCTGCTTCATGAAGGCCATTGGCCTAGCTAGAGCTTTGCTAGTTGGCCCCCTATGAAGGCACGAGTAAGGCAGACTCTGTGGATAAGGAAGAAGAGAGCACTCGCCTTGCCTGAGGGACCAGGCAGGCTCATGGCTGCCCTTACCTGAAATGTGAAGTACTCGTCTGCAGGGGCATTCAGCATGTTGCAGATCTGCGAAGGAAGGGACAGAGTCCTTCTGAAACATGGTGAGGTTAGGGCCACATAACCCATGAGGGAGGCGAGGGAGTGCGTATTGGGAGTGTTTCCCACGCAGCTCTTGGTAAACACGTTAACACCCGCTCTCTAGGTTAGGCCACATCTAGTTAGCCCAGGTTAGGCTCACTGCTGTCACCTCTGCTTCTGCTGCATCACTGACTGACATTCAGTGCCACCTCCAAACAACCCCTCCGCACAAACAAAAGAGAAAGGTGAACAGAAAGACAGCCATGCTGAGACAGGTGTGTGGGGGCCAGGCCTGGCCTCGCTGTCTATGCTTCCCTAAAGTAAGGTGCCTGAGGGGTAAGAGGAAAAGGCCGGGCAGTGTTTCAGTTGCTCCAAAGTAAGATTTCCCTAGAGAAACTGACTCCTCTTACAGCCAGAATTTGGAGACCGTTTCTCATATCCATTTTGAGTTGCTCTCAATTTTCAGTACCTGCGCAAATAGGTCTTATCTCAAGACTGTATTTTCACTTCAACCAAAGTCCAACTTGAACTGACAGCATTTCAAGCCTGGATGGTAATGGTTGGAGCAGTCTTCTCCTTTCAAAGATGAGGACATTGAAGTCCCAAAAAGTTTAGGGCTCTGTTCAAATTCACTGGATGAGACTCAAATTGTCATCTCCCAAGAGGGCTGCTGGGATTGGTTCTCCTGGCTAGGGTTCAGGGAGAACCCCGGCGTTGTATAAATTGTATACTGTTCATCTAGTATAAACACTTCTACCTAGAGGTGTAGGCTGACAACATTTACCTGCTCACACAATTCCTAAAAAACCTGGCAGTTTGGGGTGAGGTCTGAAGGATTATCTCCCCCACTACTGCAAGCTCCATGAGCCATGGAAACTGCTGGGGCTCAGATCTTTCTAAGAGCAGATGAAATATCGCTACTCTTTTTATGCTAGCCTTACAAAGAAAATGCAGAAATCTTCCGAAGCTTTTGTTTATTTTTGGTGCATGTTTACTTTCAGGGTTTGTCGTGTTCTTGTTTCTTTGTGCGAGTCTGGATTTCTCTCTGCAGCTCTGCATTGTGTGGGGTTAGCCATCCTCTTGCCTCAGCCTCTCACTGCTGGGGTTATAGGCACACGCTCCCCCTACACTCCCCCTTACTGTCTCCCTGAGTATTGATAATTTAAGAACTTCGAGGACTCTTTGGTGCCATTGTAATTTCACGATCCAATCTGAATGTCTGACATCATTTCACAGACTGCTGACCTCCGAGTGTGGCTTCATGATGTCTATCAATCTAGTCTTCTAACCTTTCTGTGATGGACATGTTTCTCAACCTTTGCTGGGAGGTCTCAGAGAAAATGATCATAGTCATACTAAGGCAGCCGAGCACTTGAGATGGACTCGAACCGATCGTGAGGCACAGCCACTGACTTAATATCCCCAGCTTTAAGCAGATCTCTGAAAATTGTGTTTCTTCAGAATAAGAATGTCCTGGTTAACTTAGATTGTCTTTCCTAGCTTCCTTTCCTTTCTCCTGTGCCAAAGAAAGTGGTCATCTCACTATTATCTCCTGAGTGCTTGGTTCAACCATTGCATTTACCTTGTAACTACTAAGTGTTTCTCAGGCTGTTATTTCGTATTGAAGTTTGTCTAGTGACTTACGAATCCATTTTCAGCAACGTATGTCGGCAGTCCACTAAGGAGCGTCCAATGGTCTGCAGGAGGGGACCTTGGAGAAGATTAAAAAAGTCATTGGCATGAATGGAAATGATCAAGTAGGAAAACCCAGCGGCCACTCCCATGGCTACTTCAGGGAAACACGCACGGAATCACGTTGATCTCTTCTTTTCCGTGTAAAATGTAATCGATGACTTTATAAAAGATGATTTCCTAGGAGGGAAGGAGATCGTGGGCACAACATTAGTTCCCAAAGAAAATAGTCTTCACTGGAGGATGTGGGCTTTAAAATTCATGTAAATAGTACCTGATTTCCTAGCCACAGTTTTCTGTATAACGTAAGCTACTAAACGAATCATATATTAGTTACAGGCTTGTAATGCAGTACTGACTGCATACCCACACTAAGAGTGGGCTCAATGCCATTTTAAAATGCTGAATTTACCCAAGAGCTTTGAGGGGGACTCTGATAACCAAACCACCAAGGACTCTGTCTTTCCTTTGAACAGGTTGCTTCTTTGCTGTCCAGGTGTAGCTGACATTAAGGACTTTATCAACCACAGGCAGACATGGATCATGCCCTGAGCACACGGCCCTTCTCTCCCGGCTCATCTCAGCAGGCCCTCCACAAGAGAGGTCACTGCTGGGAGGACCTGGGGCCGATGAAGAATCTGAGGCCCAGCAAAACAATCAACTTCTACTCAACATGAGCAGAGTGTATGGTTGTGAAGTGAATGCACTTCCTGCCTCCACGAAGCTGAGTGTGGCAGAAAGCCTAACCCAGCCCCCAGTGCTCCCCATACCACATGGCTGAAAAAGAGCCCATGGACTTCTTCAAATATCGTGTTGCCAGGTGTTGGGGTGGCGCACGCCTTTAATGCCAGCACTCTGGAGGCAGAGGCAAGCAGATCTTTGTGAGTTCAAGACCAGCCTGGCCTACACAGTGAGTTCCAGGACAGTCAGGACTGTTACACAGAGAAACCCTGTCTCAAAAAACAAAGCAAACAAGCAACCTTGTGCCAGTGGCTCTGATGCCTGCCTCACGCGGAGAACCGCAGACCCACAGGCCTCATGCGGAGCACCGCAGACCCACAGGCCTCATGCGGAGAACCGCAGACCCACAGGCCAAGTTTGGGGTTTGGGGAGAAGGAAAGCAAGAGCTTAATGAAATGTTCCGGTCCACCCTGCTGTGCAGGACTGTGCTTGGCAGAGTCCTGGTGAAGTTCTTTCCTCCGTGCACTTCAGTTCCTTGGCACCGTACCCAGACAGCACTAAAGGAGATGTTCGCATTTACCCTGCCGTCTGGAGTCTTTGGTCCTTTGTAAGGCTCAACTTCTCCAAGCTTGATTGGCCACTCATCATAAAATTCCTGGAGGCAATCATAGTTAACCATTATTAAATAAGCTAGCCCATGATTCACCTTACCTTGCCCAAATTAACACGCTCACACACTTCATGTTACTCTCTATCATTCTAGAATTTTAGACTTGAGAGAAAACCCTAATTCTCCGCAATATTGCTCATGAACCTGTGACTATGGCTTATCTTTGATTTGTCTGTAAAATGGGGACAGCCCAACTTCAGTTTGCTGTGAGGATTAAATGAACAGTATACACCAAACACTGGCATATGGTTCAAAGAATTCCATGTACAGCATACTGGAATTCTGTACTTTCTGCTCCATTTATTATAAGCACAAAACTAGTCTAAAATGAAAGACTAATAATTAATCAAAACAAGAGACTTGCTGGTGATGGATATAGGTGTGAGACAGATAAGCCAAATTTGAATCCCTGTGTCCCTTTGCTCCTTGCTGCTCGCATTAGCCCCTGGGCTGTGCCTTTGTAGCCCTAGCTCTTGCTCTTGGTCAGAGCTGGGTATCTGCATATCTGTTTGTCAGTGAATCAGGTTTCATTTTGGTATGCATTCTTTAGGTGACCCAAGGGGAGGTGAGGCATATGGAAGAGGAAACCTTCTCCTTGGTCATGTCCAGGAGACCAATGGAGTAGCGCTCGCAGTTCAGGTATGTTCTGATGGTGTACAGCGCTTTATGGAACTGCCGCTCAACATCGGTGAGCTCTTCGAACACTTTATTGGCTGACCACATAAGGATCTGAAAGTGAGCATTAAAAAGAAAACAGAACAAAATGAGAGAGGGGAGGGAGAGAAACAGACACACAGAGATATTAGTCAAATATTAGTCAAAAAAAAAACAAAAACAAAAACAAAACCCAAGAGGTGTATTCAAAAATGAACACACAAGAAACCGCAGTTCTATGTTGAACCTCCAACAACCTCCATCGTGGGCTCTCTAAGTGGAGTTATGTATAATCATGGGTCATAAACCCATGACCTTTGCTAAGCCATGGGCTTATGAAAGGGGGGGGCACGTGATCGGTCCAGCACAAAGAACAAATGCTCTCAACGTTTGCAAAGGGTCCAGTATCAGTGGGCTACCACTGAACCTGTGAACTCCTCCCTGCGTCCTTAGCTAGTCAGAGTTAGCCTAACCTGGAACAGTGGAATAGGGAGAGACCTTGGACGCACTCATCTCAAGGCCCACTTCTGTATTACATGGATGAGGGACTGAGAATCCTGGCTACAGATAATCCTCTTTGCCCCTCTATCTCATGGAACCGGTAGCCACAAATAAATGATTCTTTTCCTACAGTGAACTAAGAGCTTTAAGTGGGAACTAGCGACAATTTAACAGTTACCCCAGCCATACGAGGTGGGTACCGTAATCACCACCACATCCTAGGTGCAGAATCCACAGGCAACAAGGACATAGACTGAACAAGCTCAGTCGGTTGTCACACACATGGAGGCTGAAGGCTGGGAGGGAAGGCATGGGACGACTACAGCTATTGTCCCCTTACCTGGCTTCTCCGGGACTCCACACTGTACAGGTAGCTGGTGTGCTGCATCCTTAGGGCGACATCAATAAAGCTGAGGTACTTGGAAAAGATCTACAGGCAACAGAGAGGAACAAGTTATAGTTGGGATCACGTCTTTCGGGTGTCCAAGTCACTTCCTGTGCGTGTCTGGTGAACTCTGGGTTAGCATTACCTCCTCATCCTGTTTGGAAAACTCAGGAGCGTTGGTTTTGTTTACCACCATGACCACAGCAAGGACCTCCTTTCCCATCACAATCGGGCTTGCCAGCAGGTTCTTGGTGACATACCCAGTTTGCTTATCCATAAAGTCAGAAAAATGACTGTTCTGGAAAAGATAAAAACGTTCATGAACTTGCCAAAATAGGACAGAATCAGAGAGTGGTAGCTAGCTCTAAGACACTCTCTAGAATCCTAGGAACAGATGGCAGGAGCTCTAGTCCAGTAGTCCCGCCCTCAGCCCTGCCCTGTGTCATTCTGTAATCAGTGTGGGACAAAACTGTCCATGTTGGAATGTTCATTTCCCACCCAAGCAGTAACTTATCTGGATCAGGCAGAGGTAGGACTAGGAGGAAGGAGGTGATGTCACAACCTGGTGGAAAGTGAGGTGCTAGGAAGATGAAAAGGGGGTCACCAGGTTATTGCCGTGTGCGCAGGGAGGGGAAGTGTGCTGGACACCAGGACTGCTAATGCAAACTGTACAGGTGAAACCACCAACCCCTCTAACAAAGCATAAGAAAAAAATCAGTAATCCCTCAAGACCTCTGGTTCTCAACCTGTGAGTCGCAACCCCCTTGACAAACCTCCATCTCCAAAAATATTTGCGTTACAATGTATAACAGTAGCAAAATTACAGTTATGAAGTAGCAATGAAAATAATTTTATGGTTGGGGTCATTACACCATGAAGAACTGTATTAAAGGGTCACAGCTTTAGAGGGGCTGAGAACCACTGCTCAAGAACCTCCTAACTTCTCCCACGTAAGGAAGATTGTAGTGCCTTCCAGACCTTTCTCTGTGACTGGACAAAGATGTCTCTATTTTCTATTTACTTGTCTAACTTTATGTGACATTTGAATCACTTAACATCGTCTTAGGGCCTGTCCTCCAGAGTGAAGCCTGTGGCTGTGGACTCCACTTAGATCCTAGACGACACTCCCTGTGACTGTCCTTTCCTGAGCAGTCTGCAAACAAGACCACACCAGTCATTCTGTTCCTGCTTTTATGAGATAGATTTCCAGAGCGAAGACCCCTTTGACTGGAAAAACAGGTTGCATGAAATTATTTGTGCAGATTCGATTATGGAATGTTAAACTTTCTTTTCCTTTTTTTTGAAAATATTTTTTCCTAAATAATGTTCCTTGCATATGGTTTCCCATCCCAGTTTCTGCCCACCTCCCCTCCAATCCAGAACAACCCCCTTTCTGTCTCTTCTGAAAACAAATGGGCTTCTAAGGGATACAGTATAATACAGTAAGTTAGAACAAAACCCAGCACATCGGTATAGAACAAAACAGATAAAGAGAAGGCGCAAGAAACAGAGACCCCTCGTTCACACACTCAGGAAACCCATAAAAACACTAAACTGGAAGCCAAAATGTGCATGCAAAGAACCTGTAAGGTTAAAAGAGACAAAATGCAAAAACATATCAAATAAAATAAGATAAAATTTTAAAATCGAGGGAAAGCCCTGACACAACATTATAAGAAAAGGAAGCTCCAAAGATGCCATTGTATTCATTTCCTGTTGGCCATGTACTACTGGGCATGCAGGCTGCCCCTAAGAGCTATTCACTTCCCTCGCAAGACTCCATGGGAGAAAAAGAAATTTTCATTTGCAAGTAGTTATCAATTGGAGATAACTTCCTGCTGAGAGATGTGTGCTTTTCTCCATTCAGCGGGAGAGCCCCATGCACTACAGCCCCACGCAGGCCCTGCGCATGCTTTGCGCATGCTCCCTCAGCCACTGTGCGTTCCTACGCGCATTCATCTTGTTGACTTAGAGGGTCTTGATTTCTTTGTCCTCCAAGCCCTCTGGCTCTTGTACTTTTCCTGACCTCCTCTTCTGCAGGTACTCTTCAGCCCTGGGAGGGGGGCGGGAGGGGATTTAATCAAGGCATCCCTCTCAGAACTGTTTCAGAGTCTGGAATTCCCTTCATGACATCGGGCTGTGGGTTTCTGTTTTTGTTCCTATCTGCTGCAGGAGGAAGCTTCTCTATGATGGCTGAACAAGGCGCCGATCTTTGAGTACAGCAGAATGTCATCTGGGGTCATTTTATTCCATAGCAATCGTATGAGCAGGAATTTGGGGACCAGGTGTGATTAGTCAATAAAAGGGTCAGTGATTCTTGATGGTTGAGAGCAAGTTAAAAGGAGGAAATCTTTTAACAACAGGAAGCTGAGATATGCCCCCCATGCTGTTTTCTTTCCTACTGGGGAAGCTGGTCACTGAATGCTTAGGTTCTGTCCAGACTGGTTGGAAAGAAGGCCGCCTGCCCAAGGCTGACGGTTCTTGATTTTCTCAAAGGACTAACTCTCAGTTTCATTGTCTTTCTATTGGTTTTTAATTAATTTGTTTGTTTCTAGTTTACTGATTTCAATAAACAGTTGATTATTTCTTCCTATTTTGGGTATGATTTCTTCTTTTTGTTCTAGAGCTGCCAGGTGTGCTGCTAGGTTACTAATATGAGATCTCTCCAATTTTTTTATTAGGCAATTAGTGCTGTGCACTTGCCTCTTAGAACCGCCTTCATTGTGTCCCGTAAGTTTAGGTATGCTGTGTACTGTTTTTGTTTTTATTTTATTTATTGATTGATTAATGTTTCTCAAGACAGGTCTCACTATGTAGCCCTGAACTGAACTGTCCTAGAACTTGTTATGTAGACCAGGCTGGTCTTGAACTCAGAGAGCTCCTCCTGCCTCTGCCTTCCAAGTGCTGGGATTGTAGGCATGTGTCATTGTGTCTGGCACATTGAAATTCTTGCCCCCTTGGATTGTTTGATCCCCTTGCCACTGCCAGAGCTTGCCAGTTCTCCAAAGATTTCCTCAAGCTAAGGTCTTTCCTGTCACACTTTATTTCCTTTGAGAGAAGAGAAAGAAATGGATCTCCTTGGACATAAACTCCTACAGCACCCGCAGCAGGTAATGCTGACACATGGCAATACTTGACAGCCGAGTTTGGAGAGTAAGTGCTCCAAGTCAGGGACTTGAGAAACAGGTTGTGGAGGCACTTAGTATATGCTCTTCAATTTCAGAGAACACCCACTCTAGGGGAATGAGACTCGTCGGCCCAAGACCATAGGTTGCTGTCCACAAACTGCCCTCAGGGCCTCATTGCTAAAACAACACCTACACAACTCACTGAACACGGCGATGTCAAAACGATGCCTACATAGAGCCTCCATCCCTGTGTTCTAGTATCTTTGGTACAGGAAGGTATTCTGCATGCTACCAGAAATGTAGACACTGACCTAGGATTTTGTCCTGTTTTTTAGGACAGTGGTATATGGTTTTACCTAGAGTCCTTGGGCTATCTAGCCTCAGGTAGTAGTTAACTGAGCAACTACTATGAGCCAATCATTTTATTTAGTTGTCTCCCTTCTCAGGGGTGGAAACTCAGTTCATTACAGTGACTAGACCTCAGCCGTGGATCTGATCCCAGGCCACTGTCATGACTTCCCTGTTACCACCTTCATGGCTTCCATGGTCAGCAGCAACCACCTCTGCATCGTTGTCTAGGGGTCTCCTACACGCTCACCCTGTCCACACTGCTACCCCAATGGGAGGTGTGTGTAATCAGTGATGTGCTGAGAAAGGAAAGCCTTGAGGACCTCGGCGACTGTTCCAGACCTCACACCCTGTCTTTCTGATTCTTACTACAGAGGTGGAAATGTCGTCATGGGCCATGGCATCTGTAAAGGGTCCTTGTCAAAAACTAAATAAGGTGCCGGGCAGTAGTGGTACACGTTTTTAATCCCAGCCCTCAGGAGGCAAAGACAAGTGAGTTCAAGGCCAGTCTTGTCTACGAGCGTTAGTTCCAGGCTACACAGAGAAACCTTGGCTCAAAAAGCAAAAAAACAAACACACACAAATCAAAGAAGGTTAAGAAGTAAAAATTCTTTACTAACTGGCAAATGCGATGGAAAGGCGAAGAGTGATTCTGAGTTCCCTTAAAACTCTGGCTTCCACAAGCCCAGGGAAAGTAGACAACAGAGAGAACCCTGAGGGAGACATTCATGGATCTAAATAGGAAGATGAAAAAGACAAAATCTCCTGAATTAATTGGGAGCGTGGAAGTCATGAAAAACGGTAGAAGGGGAGAGGGGAGGAGGAGAGGGGAGTGGAGAAAAATGTGTAGCTCAATAAAAACAATAAAAATACGTAATTAAACAAAAACAAAGCAAACAAAACAAAACCAAACACAAAAAACTGCAGCTCCGACCTTCCTTTGCTGCAGATTTTACTGCAGTGGCCAAAGCACGGGACACTACGAAGATGCAGAGCAGTGGTAGGGCGCTGGCCAGAGTCAGGAGCCCTTGATTCCGTCCCAGCTCTTCCATTCACTGACATCTACCAAGGACTCTGGGGCAAACACTGTTCTGTGACCTCCAACTTCCCATCTGACAGAGGAGAGGGCTGGGCTAAAGATTCACCAAGCCTTCCCTACTCTGATAGCCCACAGTTGAGGAAGTTCTCTTTGTTCTCCCGCATCTGCTCACCCGACAGACCTGTGTGTAAAGCACTGGCCGCGTATCAGAACCACCTGGGGAACCCACGTCCCAGACTGAGTGTCTACTGTGATTGGTCTGTTGGGAGTCGCAAGCACAGGCACTATTAATCTGATTTCACGGAGAGCTGGAGTTGACTACTCTAGTAGACCACTGGAGAGAAAAGAGGCCTCCGACTCCCGCTGAGCTCAGCTTCTCCAGCTTCTACACGGTGTGCCTCTCCACCTGATTCTGAATACCAGGAGTGCTGAGGGAAACAGGGATAAGCTTTCCCCGAGTCCGTCACCCTTATTGCGACGCTCCAGGGACAAGACAGGCTAGGATGCATTCTTGCTGTTATCTCCTCCCTTCCAGAAATCATTTTGCCCAATTCTCCTTAGAAAAAAAAAAAAAAAGTCTCAGAAGAAAAAAAAAATAAACGGCGCACATCAGATTCTGAAGTTTGATGTCTCTAATTTTGGAGATGTGAAGAAGTATATTCTCATTCGAAAACATCAGGACATAACCTGTTAGCTGGGGTCAAGAGATGCAGTCTTTAGACAAATCAACCCTTGGACCTGAGGAGTGTCCTGCGGTGGTTTGCGGAATGGCGCTAATGTTTGACACACTGATCCTCACTGTCGGGGTAAGCCTCCTGTAATCAGCTTCAGGAGGTATTTGGAGATTATCTCCGACCTTTCAGCTGCCCTTAGTCACGGGTCGGTTTATGAACCCTGAACAGAAGACACTTCAGGGGCTTCCCTCTGACTCATCTCCCCTCCTTCAGAACAGGGGTGTCCCCGTCGGTTAACAGTAAGTCACAGTAATGGGACGGACGTGTGTGTAAGATGGCAGAAACCGCGGGCCAGCACTCTGGGTGCTTCCCAGTGAGGGATTATGGGTGATTAGCGTTTTATAATGCTTTTCTAAAATGACTGACCATGTGTGCCAGTGGTCAGAAGAAAGAGATGATTTTTCTGTGTCCATAAGGAGCATAGTGATGCCTTGTCTTAGAACAGTGATGTCTTGGTCATTAGCAATGACCCCTCCTTATATAATTGGAATTTGTGACTGCTGGAACTTGCAGCTGATCATCCCCGTTGTGGGGGATGGGCACTGAATCACTTAAATCCACATTTGTGAGGATTCAAGTCAAAGATTTTAAACTTTGAATAGGAGAAATGCTTTCTTTCTTTGCACCGTAGACCTATGGATGGAAGAATCTGTGTATTAGCCGGTTCATCGTAGAGAAACCTCCAAGGGTTGTGACCGAGAGGCCTGGGAACGGTTCCCTGTACTAGACTTTGATGTGCTGGCTAATCTCCTAGTGGGCTTGGCACAATGGTAGTTCCCAAAGCAATGGAGGAAATGGGGAGAATATGAGGAACATACTAGACCTAGCCAGCCAGGAGCACCTGCTTTTAAAAAACAAAAACAAACAAAAACACTTCAAGACTCACTTACACTTACAATAAAAACTGTATTCAGCGCTCCTCTAAAACCTAGCTTTGACGGGCACCTTGTATTTTGTTAACTATAGTCTGGCTAGGTCTGTGACAAGACCTCCGCCCTACTGCAGGAAGGGCCACCTACCTTTCTCACATCTGAGACATTAACGGCTTTCTTCGCATGAGCAACCCAGCCAACTATCCCAATGTCCAACGGAAACACGACTTCTCTGTCAGGGGCCACCAGGTTGTCCTCAAACTTAGAAGTTGGGGTGATGTCCAGCAGCCTGGAGGCCACTTCGGGTGTACCATTTCTGGCTCGGCATGCGAACATACTGCAGCGGTCAGCCTGGAGGAGCTGAGCCAGCCTCTGCAGGGCCCTGTGAGCCACCTGCTCGGCACTGCCTGCCTCGTCCTGCATCTGCCGCAGTAGCTCCAGGCACAGGGCTGACTCCTCCACCTGCGCCATCTCAGGGAGAGACATGCTGGCCTGAACCCCTGGATGGCTGTTTTGGAAGATCGGCCCCAGCGCCTCCACCCGAAGCTTCTTGTCAAAATACTCCTTGGCAAACTGAGGGTTCTCTTCCAGGTATCTCTCCACAGCATCTTGGCTGATCTCACCCATGGTGTGGCTTGTGTTGCTGCTGCTGTCCAGAGAGGAAGACCCCTCAGAGTGACACCGGGGCCAGTATGACGAAAAAGAAATCCATCCTGGCCAAAATCATCAAGGAAGCTTCAGTGATACCTCTTTAGGCCCCCAAAGGGAAAGCAGGAAGGTTGCTTAGCCGTTCTCTCAAACTGCCTGGGACGTGGCCTGAGACCTCGGCTTATGGGAGCCCAGAAGCAGTGGATTAGTCAGCCCTTTCAGGCCCAAAATCCCTCAGCATTATTAGCCCCTAAGTCCTTGAGAATCACCAGAGAATCTCTGAACAGCCAGGCAAGAGTCAAGCAGCAATGTCTGTTCCAGAAGAATAACCCAACTGCTGTTGTCCAAAGCCAAGAAGAATCCCAGACCTCTTTCCTTGGTGACCTTGCAGTAGCATAGGCAGACCCTTTAAACTGTGATAGCTATCAGGATGGCTTGTGTATAGACCTCAGACGTGCTTGGGGTTTTGGGTTTTGCGTATGTAGCAGCTTTAATCATTTCAGTGTGCATTGGCGTGGGAGACAGAAGGGTTTCACATCCAAGTAGCACAAAAATGAATATTAAGTCTTCCCTCTTCTCCAAAGCCCTTTGATCCCCCCAGTTGTTCTGTCTACTCTACTCTCGTTGTGGAATACCAGTTTAATGAAGGAAGCATGTGTTGCATTTGTTTATGCTGTGGAATATTAACTTTAACTATGTGAAGGTGTATTGTACTTGTTTGTGCCGCCTTTGTTTAATGATGTAAAGATATACTACATTTGTTTCATTTTGCGTGCCTAAGGCACCTGTTTGGTCTAATAAAAAGCTGAACAGTCACTAGCTAGGCAGGAGAGGCATAGACAAGATTGGTGGGCAGAGAAAAGAGAGGAAAAGAAAGGGAGAAGAAAATAAGAGAGAAAGAGAGGGACATGCCCTGGGCCAGGAGCCAGGCATCCCTCAGCCAGCCATGGAGACAGCAGGACATATCTGTAAGATATGCAAGAAAGAAAGGAAGGTAAAAAGCCCTGAGGCAAAACGTAGGCAAAGAGAAGCAGGTTAAGGTATCAGACCTAGCAAAAAACTGGCCTAAGCTGAGGGAAGCATTCATAGCTAATAAGTCTCTGTGTCATGATTTGGAAGCTGGTTGATGGCCTAAAAGGAAAAGAAATCCTGTTACACCCTTTCCCTAAAAACCTCCTTTCCCAATGGCCTTCATGTAAGAAAACTTGATCTTAGAGACACTTGAAAGGAACAAAACTGGGGCGTATTACTAAGAGAGTTAAACATAGTTTTAAAATATGCCTACCATCTAAGTTCAGGGGACCCGCAGACTACATGACTGCAGAGGTGACCATGCCATCTCTAACTGACTTTTCTGCCTCTAAGCATATTAGTTTGCTTAATATACCAAATAAACATATTTGTTTTTGGTCAGAGTAGCTAGGGATCATGCATTCTCCCCCTCTGAGGCAGCCTATTACACAAGCTGCCCTCTGTTGCTAGGAACCTTGACATCTCAGGGCCTGCTAGCGAGCAGAGCACACAGCGCTACTAAGTTTCGTTTAATGTTTGTTTTATTAAACTTTAGGATCTATTATCCACACCACCCAAGCAAAACTATCAGACATCTCCTAAATCGAACTAAACACTTTCCAATCCAGTTGGCTTGAATATTTAAGGGCTGACTCCAAGCCCTTATCTTTTAACTGTTTCAATAAAGCTTCAAACATCACAAGATAAAGGTTGAAATGAAAAACAGTGAATTTAAATTATTAATGTATCCCTTTTAGATTGGCTTCTAAGGGATAGTGTGCAGATATCATTTACGTCTATAAACGCAAAACTCTACCTCACTAGGATGTCAGCACTCTCAGTCACAAATGAGAGAGGTCAAGGCCAGGAACTGAAATTCTTAGTTACAACATGGTTTTCCCAGGGGAACAGAATTCATGTCAGCATTAGTAAGTTAAGCCCATGTATATGGTGGTGACTTGCCTGTTACTCCAAAGGGTCTCGTAAGGTGCCCACATTTTCTTATTCCTGCTGTGTGGCACCAAGTCTCCTCTCAGGAGGGCTTGTGCCTGGTGACTGTTCCTTCATCCTTAGATGGTGGCCCTTGGTCCTAGTCAGGATATGAAAACCCCAAATCAGGCAACAGCAGGCAGTGAGATTGGATCAGTAATAAGTTTCCTCTAAAACTAAATGATAACAAGACAAAAAAAAAAAGTTGGGCTGAGTCTAGGAATGTTGCCTGCGTCCTAATTACAGGACTTTCGAGGCTGTACTGGGGGGTTCAGAAATTTTGAGAGAGAAGAGGACTATTCTCTCCAGTTTAACCTGTTAACAAGGTGCTGCTGGACTTGTAGAGTAAGTTTGAAAGAGTCCCTCTTTTCGGCTGCAGAGATGGATCAACTATCAAAAGCGCTTTGCTTTCTGCCCTTGCAAAGGACCAGAGTTCAGATCCCAGCTCCCACTTAGGTGGCTTGAATCATAATCACCTGTAACTCCAACTCCAGAGGACCAATTGGCTGCTTCCAACCTCTGAGGGCACCCTCACACATATGTGTATGTACATATACAGATACAGACATACATGGATACACACACACACATTTTTTTTAATAAAGAGTTCCTTTTCTTTCAATTCTTCAAAAACAGTTTGAGAAATACTGTTCTTCTTTAAAAGTCTGACAAAATTCTACAGCAAAGCCATCCGGTCCTATCACTTGGTCTCATTCCAAGAATGCAAGGATAGTTCCCCATATATAAATCAATACCAGTAGCACTGGGGCTGGAGAGATGGCTCGGCAGTTGAGTGTTTATTGCTCTATCAGAGGACCCAGTTCAGAGCTCAGCACCCACATCAGGTGACTCACAGACACTTGTAATACCAAGGATTCATACAATGCCCTCTCAGGCCTCTGAGGGCACACATACACATAAGTAAAAAAAAAAAAAGTAATATAACACAGCCCATAAATAAAATCAAGTGTAAAAATCACCAACTTCCAATGGATAGCTCCATCCAAACCTATGGTCACTCAGGTGACCTAGCTAAACATAAGAACATAAGAAAGGGACTTGTGAGGAGGGGTGCATGGGAGACAATGGGATGAAAATAATCAGAACTCATTACTACATGGATGGGACTGTCAAAACCAATTTAACAAAAAATATTTTAAATGACATTAAAAACTGGCAAATGATCTGAGTAGATACTTTTCAAAGGACAAATACAAATTGTGACTAGATACGTGAGAAAAATCACGCATGTAGTTAGGTCTAAGAGAAGTGTAAACTGAAGTTGTATTGAGGCTGTATCTCATCTAGGTAGAACGGTCACTACCAGAACAACAGATGCTGCCAAGCATGCGGTGAGAAGGGGACCTTGTGCACTGGTGGGAGGTATGTGAAGCATCACAGTCACCGTGGTAAACAGTCTGGAGAGTCCTCAAGGAACAGCAGAACTCCCAGATCCAGCTAGCCTGCTCCTGCATGTATACCCAAAGGAAATGGAGCCAGGAAAGAGGAGACACTGCACTCATGGTTGCTGTGGCATTATTCACAGTAGTTAAGAGATGGAGTCAGGCCGGACATGATGGTGCATGCCTTTAATCCCAGCACATGGGAGGCAGAAGCAGGCGGATCTCTGCAAGTTTGAGGCCAGCCTGGTCTACAAAGTGAGTTCCAAGATAGCCAGACCTGTTACAAAGAGGAAACTATGTCTCAAAACAAGCAAACAAACAAACAAAAAAAAAGAGGTGGAATCAGCCTGTATGCTCATCAACAAATGAAGAAAAATATGTAATTTGTGTGTAATATATAGTTGTAAATTAGATGCAAATATATAATTTATATATAGTGGAGTATTATTATTCAGCCAAAAATGAAATTCTATCATTTGTAAGAAAATGGATAAAACTCAAGTCCAGTGTGTTAAACAAAATAAGCCAGATGCAGAAAGACAAGTATCACATGCTTTCTCTCATACAGAGAAAGATGGGTCCAATGGCCTGAAACTCCAAGAGTGCTTATCAGGGAACAGGAAGGGGGTGGGAGACAGTGAGGGGGCAGAGAAGAAGAGTGGGGAGAGTGTAGAGCAGTCGTTAGACATAATCAATATGTGCTATATGAATGTATAGAAATACCACAGCAAATACCATTGATTTGGCACAATTAATATTAAACATCATAAAATGTGTTCTTGTAATACTGAGCAAGATAAATTGGAATAAAGTAAATACTTGGTATCAGTATATGGATTTATAATGTATACCACATTTGGGTCATCATCAAATGGTATTTCTTAGACTGTTAAAAAGAAATCATTCCTTTAAATCTTTGGTTATACTTTCCTGATGGATGTTAAGACTATGTAGGTGACCAAAATTAACCCTTTCTTTATTATCAAAGTCAGCTGAAGGTCTGGTCTTCAAGGGTTACTTGAGCTTCAGAAGAACCCCAGGCTCATTTAATTAATCAGATCAGCCTCTCTCTCTCTCTCTCTCTCTCTCTCTCTCTCTCTCTCTCCCCCCTTCTTTCCTTCCAGGTTGTGTCACCTGTTGAGGAGGAGTCAGGCTCTTGAAGACTGTGCTGACCCTCTTCTTTGCAGAATGTGCACAGCTTAGGTTCAGCCTCTGTGCACTGCTTAGGTCCAGCCTCTGTGCACTGCTTAGGTCCAGCCTCTGTGCACTGCTTAGGTCCAGCCTCTGTGTGCTGCTTAGGTCCAGCCTCTGTGTGCTGCTTAGGTTCAGCCTCTGTGCACTGCTTAGGTCCAGCCTCTGTGCACTGCTTAGGTCCAGCCTCTGTGCACTGCTTAGGTCCAGCCTCTGTGCAGCCTCTGTGCACTGCTTAGGTTCAGCCTATGTGCACTGCTTAGGTCCAGCCTCTGTGCAGCCTCTGTGCACTGCTTAGGTCCAGCCTCTGTGCACTGCTTAGGTCCAGCCTCTGTGCACTGCTTAGGTCCAGCCTCTGTGCACTGCTTAGGTCCAGCCTCTGTGTGCTGCTTAGGTTCAGCCTCTGTGCACTGCTTAGGTCCAGCCTCTTATGCACTGCTTAGGTCCGGCCTCTGTGCACTGCTTAGATCCAGCCCCTTATGCACTGCTTAGGTCCGGCCTCTGTGCACTGCTTAGGTCCAGTCTCTGTGCAGCCTCTGTGCACTGCTTAGGTCCAGCCTCTGTGCACTGCTTAGGTCCAGCCTCTGTGCAGCCTCTGTGCACTGCTTAGGTCCAGCCTAAGTGCACTGCTTAGGTCCAGTCTCTGTGCACTGCTTAGGTCCAGCCTCTGTGCACTGCTTAGGTCCGGCCTCTGTGCACTGCTTAGGTCCAGCCTCTGTGCACTGCTTAGGTCCAGCCTCTGTGTGCTGCTTAGGTCCAGCCTCTGTGTGCTGCTTAGGTTCAGCCTCTGTGCACTGCTTAGGTCCAGCCTCTGTGCACTGCTTAGGTCCAGCCTCTGTGCACTGCTTAGGTCCAGCCTCTGTGCAGCCTCTGTGCACTGCCTAGGTTCAGCCTCTGTGCACTGCTTAGGTCCAGCCTCTGTGCAGCCTCTGTGCACTGCTTAGGTCCAGCCTCTGTGCACTGCTTAGGTCCAGCCTCTGTGCACTGCTTAGGTCCAGCCTCTGTGCACTGCTTAGGTCCAGCCTCTGTGTGCTGCTTAGGTTCAGCCTCTGTGCACTGCTTAGGTCCAGCCTCTTATGCACTGCTTAGGTCCAGCCTCTGTGCACTGCTTAGATCCAGCCTCTTATGCACTGCTTAGGTCCAGCCTCTGTGCACTGCTTAGGTCCAGTCTCTGTGCAGCCTCTGTGCACTGCTTAGGTCCAGCCTCTGTGCACTGCTTAGGTCCAGCCTCTGAGCAGCCTCTGTGCACTGCTTAGGTCCGGCCTCTGTGCAGCCTCTGTGCACTTCTTAGGTCCAGCCTCTGTGCACTGCTTAGGTCCAGTCTCTGTGCACTGCTTAGGTCCAGTCTCTGTGCACTGCTTAGGTCCAGCCTCTGTGCACTGCTTAGGTCCAGTCTCTGTGCAGCCTCTGTGCACTGCCTAGGTCCAGCCTCTGTGCACTGCTTAGGTCCAGTCTCTGTGCACTGCTTAGGTCCAGTCTCTGTGCACTGCTTAGGTCCAGCCTCTTTGTGCTGCTTAGGTCCAGCCTCTGTGCACTGCTTAGGTCCAGCCTCTGTGCACTGCTTAGGTCCAGCCTCTGTGCAGCCTCTGTGCACTGCTTAGGTCCAGCCTCTGTGCACTGCTTAGGTCCAGCCTCTGTGCAGCCTCTGTGCACTGCTTAGGTCCAGCCTCTGTGCACTGCTTAGGTCCAGCCTCTGTGCACTGCTTAGGTCCAGCCTCTGTGCACTGCTTAGGTCCGGCCTCTGTGCACTGCTTAGGTCCAGTCTCTGTGCAGCCTCTGTGCACTGCTTAGGTCCAGCCTCTGTGCACTGCCTAGGTCCAGTCTCTGTGCACTGCTTAGGTCCAGTCTCGGTGCACTGCTTAGGTCCAGCCTCTGTGTGCTGCTTAGGTCCAGCCTCTGTGCACTGCTTAGGTCCAGCCTCTGTGCACTGCTTAGGTCCAGCCTCTGTGCAGCCTCTGTGCACTGCTTAGGTCCAGCCTCTGTGCACTGCTTAGGTCCAGCCTCTGTGCAGCCTCTGTGCACTGCTTAGGTCCAGCCTCTGTGCACTGCTTAGGTCCAGCCTCTGTGCACTGCTTAGGTCCAGCCTCTGTGCACTGCTTATGTCCAGCCTCTGTGTGCTGCTTAGGTTCAGCCTCTGTGCACTGCTTAGGTCCAGCCTCTTATGC
Organism: Microtus oregoni; assembly: GCF_018167655.1. Taxonomy (NCBI): domain Eukaryota; kingdom Metazoa; phylum Chordata; class Mammalia; order Rodentia; family Cricetidae; genus Microtus; species Microtus oregoni. The sequence goes on from NW_024543071.1 coordinate 22,895,935, forward strand.
ACTGCTTAGGTCCGGCCTCTGTGCACTGCTTAGATCCAGCCTCTTATGCACTGCTTAGGTCCAGCCTCTGTGCACTGCTTAGGTCCAGTCTCTGTGCAGCCTCTGTGCACTGCTTAGGTCCAGCCTCGGTGCACTGCTTAGGTCCAGCGTCTGTGCAGCCTCTGTGCACTGCTTAGGTCCGGCCTCTGTGCAGCCTCTGTGCACTGCTTAGGTCCGGCCTCTGTGCACTGCTTAGGTCCAGCCTCTGTGCACTGCTTAGGTCCAGTCTCTGTGCACTGCTTAGGTCCAGCCTCTGTGCACTGCTTAGGTCCGGCCTCTGTGCACTGCTTAGGTCAAGTCTCTGTGCAGCCTCTGTGCACTGCTTAGGTCCAGCCTCTGTGCACTGCTTAGGTCCAGTCTCTGTGCACTGCTTAGGTCCAGTCTCTGTGCACTGCTTAGGTCCAGCCTCTGTGCACTGCTTAGGTCCAGTCTCTGTGCACTGCTAAGGTCCAGTCTCTGTGCACTGCTTAGGTCCAGTCTCTGTGCAGCCTCTCTGCACTGCTTAGGTCCAGTCTCTGTGCACTGCTTAGGTCCAGTCTCTGTGCACTGCTTAGGTCCAGTCTCTGTGCAGCCTCTGTGCACTGCTTAGGTCCAGCCTCTGTGCACTGCTTAGGTCCAGTCTCTGTGCACTGCTTAGGTCCAGCCTCTGTGCACTGCTTAGGTCCAGTCTCTGTGCAGCCTCTGTGCACTGCTTAGATCCAGCCTCTGTGCACTGCTTAGGTCCAGCCTCTGTGCAGCCTCTGTGCACTGCTTTGGTCCGGCCTCTGTGCAGCCTCTGTGCACTGCTTAGGTCCAGCCTCTGTGCACTGCTTAGGTCCAGTCTCTGTGCACTGCTTAGGTCCAGCCTCTGTGCACTGCTTAGGTCCGGCCTCTGTGCACTGCTTAGGTCCAGTCTCTGTGCAGCCTCTGTGCACTGCTTAGGTCCAGCCTCTGTGCACTGCTTAGGTCCAGTCTCTGTGCACTGCTTAGGTCCAGTCTCTGTGCACTGCTTAGGTCCAGTCTCTGTGCACTGCTTAGGTCCAGCCTCTGTGTGCTGCTTAGGTCCAGCCTCTGTGCACTGCTTAGGTCCAGCCTCTGTGCACTGCTTAGGTCCAGCCTCTGTGCAGCCTCTGTGCACTGCTTAGGTCCAGCCTCTGTGCACTGCTTAGGTCCAGCCTCTGTGCAGCCTCTGTGCACTGCTTAGGTCCAGCTTCTGTGCACTGCTTAGGTCCAGCCTCTGTGCACTGCTTATGTCCAGCCTCTGTGTGCTGCTTAGGTTCAGCCTCTGTGCACTGCTTAGGTCCAGCCTCTTATGCACTGCTTAGGTCCGGCCTCTGTGCACTGCTTAGATCCAGCCTCTTATGCACTGCTTAGGTCCAGCCTCTGTGCACTGCTTAGGTCCAGTCTCTGTGCAGCCTCTGTGCACTGCTTAGGTCCAGCCTCTGTGCACTGCTTAGGTCCAGCCTCTGTGCAGCCTCTGTGCACTGCTTAGGTCCGGCCTCTGTGCACTGCTTAGGTCCAGCCTCTGTGCACTGCTTAGGTCCAGTCTCTGTGCACTGCTTAGGTCCAGCCTCTTATGCACTGCTTTGGTCCGGCCTCTGTGCACTGCTTAGGTCAAGTCTCTGTGCAGCCTCTGTGCACTGCTTAGGTCCAGTCTCTGTGCACTGCTTAGGTCCAGTCTCTGTGCACTGCTTAGGTCCAGCCTCTGTGCACTGCTTAGGTCCAGTCTCTGTGCACTGCTTAGGTCCAGTCTCTGTACACTGCTTAGGTCCAGTCTCTGTGCAGCCTCTGTGCACTGCTTAGGTCCAGTCTCTGTGCACTGCTTAGGTCCAGCCTCTGTGCAGCCTCTGTGGAGCCTCTGTGCACTGCTTAGGTCCAGCCTCTGTGCACTGCTTAGGTCCAGTCTCTGTGCAGCCTCTGTGCACTGCTTAGGTCCAGCCTCTGTGCAGCCTCTGTGCACTGCTTAGGTCCAGCCTCTGTGCACTGCTTAGGTCCAGCCTCTGTGCACTGCTTAGGTCTGGCCTCTGTGCACTGCTTAGGTCCAGCCTCTGTGCACTGCTTAGGTCCAGCCTCTGTGCAGCCTCTGTGCAGCCTCTGTGCACTGCTTAGGTCCAGCCTCTGTGCACTGCTTAGGTCCAGTCTCTGTGCAGCCTCTGTGCACTGCTTAGGTCCAGCCTCTGTGCAGCCTCTGTGCACTGCTTAGTTCCAGCCTCTGTGCACTGCTTAGGTCCAGCCTCTGTGTAGCCTCTGTGCACTGCTTAGGTCCAGCCTCTGTGCACTGCTTAGGTCCAGCCTCTGTGCACTGCTTAGGTCTGGCCTCTGTGCACCTTTAGGTCTGGCCTCTGTGCACTGCTTAGGTCCAGCCTCTGTGCAGCCTCTGTGTACTGTTTAGGTCCGGCCTCTGTGCACTGCTTAGGTCCAGCCTCTGTGCCGCCTCTGTGCACTGCTTAGGTCCAGCCTCTGTGTAGCCTCTGTGCACTGCTTAGGTCCAGCCTCTGTGCACTGCTTAGGTCCAGCCTCTGTGCACTGCTTAGGTCCAGCCTCTGTGCACTGCTTAGGTCCAGCCTCTGGCTCTGGTCTCCATCAGACAGGTGACTTGACAGAGCTTCAGGACTGTTTGCAGATGGCCCATAGTCTCCTAGGACCTAGTTAACCTTGGAAGACAAAGACCAAGTATTTGCCTTTTAGTCCCTATAACCACACTGGTATAGACGTCCCCGCACGATTATTGAACACCCAGAAAGTCAGTTGCATTAGTCTGCTACTTTTCACCTTTTTTCACCTTTTATTTTTAAAACAAATAACTTTAAAAAATATTTATTTCAAGCCAGATGGTGGTGGCACAACAAACAAACAAGCAAAATTGATTTTATTCTATGTGTATGAACGTTTTTGCCTGCGTGTGTGTGTGTGTGTGTGTGTGTGTGTGTGTGTATGCAACACATGCATGGTTGGTACCTGCCGAGAGATCCCCTGAAACAACTGTGAGCTGTCATGTGGATTCTGGGACTCAAACCTGAGTTCTCTGCAAGAACAAAAACTGTCTATACCACTTTCAACTTTTGTGTATCATTTAGATAAAGCTTGTGTAAAAACCAAACTTTACACTGAAAAGCCATTGATTTCACTTAAGGAAGGTAAGTCTGTATCTGCTCTGTGCAAATGATGTGTTGTAGAAGAAAAGAGACAGCCACTATCAACCTTGAAGTGAGGGATGGCAAAAATGAACGTTATGTAAATTATATGCAGATTCAAAACACAATTCTACTCATAAAAATGTTGGCAAATGACATATTTGGTTTATGTTTGACATTTTACCTGTACAAAAATTAAGAAAAATCCAGGAGGTACAAAGAAAAATCTTAAGTGTCTCAAATCCTATCGTATAGGGTAACCGCTGTAAATATTTCCCTTTCGATACATGTGTATGCATGTTTGAAAAGTTATTTATGATGTTCATAGCGTCAGTTGACCTGAATTCACATATTTGTAATCATGAAGAAATCCAGGATAGAATGCCAAAATAAACTGTTTTTCTTTTCCGGGATCTAAAACATCATGGTTTGAGAGAAGAGGGAGCACAGGAGAGGAGGGAGAGGGAAGAAGGAGGGAGAAGGGAAGAGAGGAGGGAGAGGCAAGGATTCAACCTAGCATGTAAATTAATACATACTGTTGAGAGAAGACGCACTGACACCCCTACGTTTAATCCATACGCAGCAAGCATCAGAGCCACCAGGCTGTGTTCCAGGAGAACTGGCTGAAAGGATCGGAGCAATTCCAGAACTTTTCTTTCAGAAATCCTCATCCAGAGGCAGTGGGCATGCTGGCACTCAAGTTCTGGAGTGTGAAGAGGGCATACAGTGTGGGGTAGGTGCCAGGGAGGTACCCTGAAGGCCTCCCTGGCTGCAGAGACACGGACCACACACATCACAAAACGCATGGTTCTGCCACGTCCTCCTGAGCATGTCTTATCTGAGCTGGTCGGGATCACTGTTCAACCAACAGTGAGCCAAAAATATTCAAGGAAAATGACAGAGAAAATAAAAAAAACACAGAAAAAAATTGAATTTACTTCAAAACAAGCTCTCTGCTGAGTCCGTGGGGAAATATGATGTGTTGCACAGTCTGTGGTGACCTCCCACAATCCCACAGACCCCAGCCTCTCTCCAGTGTGTGTGTCGGAGTATTGGACACCTTCGGCTTGTTTATGAGCCATGTGGTTAGGCTCTAATGTCCAAGTCTCTACTGACCAGTTGTCATAATTCTCAGCACAATACAGTTAATGACAGTTTGCATAGCAAGATGCCACATGAGTCTACATTGAACATAGTGTTTTGTTTTCTTGTCATTCCTTAAATGATACAGCACAAGAGTTATTTACACAACATTTGGTTTTATCAAACATTATAATCCAGAGAAGACCGAAATGTACCCAAGGATATATGTAGATTATAGTCAAATGCATCATTTTATAGAAAGGATTTGGACATTCTTGGATTTGAGGGGCCCATGGGGTGCTTCATGAAATCAAGCCCCTGTTGATACTGAGGGGCAATGTACATCCTTTGGTAAAACTAGTCCAGTCCAGTTTCCCAGTTAGTCTGCTGTTCAGAAAGTCCTCCCTAATTGTGGAGTCCTATGGAGTTAAAACACAGTCTCTGGTGCCGTCATGGCTGCAGGGAAAACAATGGATGCAGGAGTTGCGGGGGGACGGGGGTGGGGGTGGAAGTGGGCATAAAGCAGAGAACCAGGCAATGTCCAAAAGGTCACAGGAAACAAAAGGAAGCCACAGGTGTCTTTGCAAGGTGGCCAGATGTGGCTAAGGAAACATCAACTTAGTTCTTTGTGTGGTGTGTCTCCTATCCTTTCCCCAACTCCTCTTATTTTCAGGTCTAGCTACGGCAAAAATGGTTGTCTCCTGTCTGACCTGGGGCAATAGAGACACGAATACTTTCTTGCCAAAAAAAAAAAAAATTGTTAAATTTCATTTGGTCAAACTCTTCCCTTTGGACCACTTTGATGGACTGCAAGTTCCAAAAGCAGAAGAAAACGTAGTAAACTGTCATGCCATAGGCAAGCAATCAGCGAATCAATAGCCTTTTGACTACTGACCACTAAGGTTATGGAATTCTTTCCCTTCCCTTTGTCTACTCCGGAGCCAGTTTTCCCCACTGTTTTGGGGGGAGGGAAAAAGCCCACTTTGGCTTAGAAATAAAAACGTATGGTAAACAGTTGGCAGTTATGTTTTTCAGTGTGGTCTCAGGGAAGTGCGGCAACACAAGTGGACGATCAACCACTCGGCCACCGGCGCTGCTAAAATATTTCCTGTCCTGACCAGGTGGCGTTTCTAGAAAATATTTAACAGGGAGCGTTTTAGTTCTAGATGATGAAACTAAAAATCAAATATTGACGCAAATAGTACCACAGCTCCTCAAAGAGTAAAGTATGCCCTTTTTCAAAGGGGAAAAAAAATCACAGACAAAATAACCCCAAAACTCCACAACATATCCTCAGAAGAAGCGGGGGCCACTTGGGAAAGTCAGGACCTGAACACTAATGTTCCAGGCTGCATCATAGGTCTCTTTCTCGCTCAGTGAGGCCATCATCACCACACCATGGCCACGTAGGCCTCCAGACAGGGCAATAGGGCCTGGAGGCCACCCCAGACCGCAGCTGGCTGCAGCTTGGTCCCCGGGCCAGCTCTTGGCCCCCGGGCCAGCTCTTGGCCCCGTGGATCGTCTGGGCTGGAGAGTTTGGCTCCACCGAGACCACCCTGAGCGAACCTCCGAGCAGAGGCGACACCGGGCGGCGAGGCTGGTGGAGGGGCCTCGCGTGTGTTCGGGTGAGTCAGGGCGCGTTATGCAAGCCCAGCCGCCCCCCTTCCCGCCCCCCCCCCCCGGCACCTCCCCGCGGTCTTTCACCCCGCATGGTTACGAAAGAGCGACCCCCTCCCCCCGGAGCTATAAAGCCCTGGACAGCCGCTCGCCTCCCTGGCTCCTCGCGCGCGCGAACACGGCGGCCAGGCTTGCACGTGGCTCCTGCTGGTGAGTCGCCGCGCTCCCCCGGGGGGCTGCGGGACGGGGTGGGGCAGGATGGGGCGGCCAGCGGCCCGGTCCTCCTGCCTCGCGGTCACCCGGGCGCTTGTCCCGCAGGGCGGACTCCTGAGCGAGATGGAGTGGGTGTGGGCGCTCGTGCTACTGGCAGCGCTGGGAGGCAGCAGCGCTGAGCGCGACTGCAGGGTGAGCAGCTTCCGAGTCAAGGAGAACTTCGACAAGGCTCGTGTAGGTATCAGCCCCCGTCCCCCGATTCTTGCGGGCCGGCGGTGGACCCCAAACTCTAGTCCCCAGCTCTCTCATTTCTTTCTCAGTTCTCTGGGCTCTGGTACGCCATCGCCAAAAAGGACCCCGAGGGTCTCTTTTTGCAAGACAACATCATCGCTGAGTTTTCCGTGGACGAGAAAGGTCATATGAGTGCCACAGCCAAGGGCCGAGTCCGCATTCTGAGGTCAGTGGCCTCTTGGTGGGCTGTGGGTAGCGTCCAAGGTCCCTCCTGCCTTAGCCTGGCTGAAAGCTTAACTTCCTTTGCTGGGAAGGGAAAAGGAGCACCTTGGATGGGGTTGAAGCCCTTTCCAGACTTGGCTCAAGATTCTCTTGGCTTTTACAGCAACTGGGAAGTGTGCGCAGACATGGTGGGCACTTTCACAGACACCGAAGATCCTGCCAAGTTCAAGATGAAGTACTGGGGTGTAGCCTCCTTTCTCCAGCGAGGAAGTGAGTAGTGGGGCATCCAGGCCAAATCGCTGCATTTCTGTTCCGTGGCACCATTGGGAAGGGCTGCAAGAGGCAGAACCTCAGCCCCATCTCAATTTAGGGAGTGTGGGATTCCGAGTGGCTGGATTCCCAGCCTAAAATACCTGGTCCAAGTTCAAACGGACCTTTGGGTTGGTCGGGTGCCATTTTCCTGGTCACCCCACTGTGACCTGCTCGTACTGGGTCCCCACATCACCACTCCATTCTGTCTCTTTGGGTGGGAACCCTGATTCCATTGCGACAATCCGGAACATCAGGAGAGATAGAGACCCATATCCAAGATAAAGGGACCGTTGTGTAGAGAATTGGGTCACGGCCCAGTGCCCTGCCAGGCAGTGTTCTGAAAGCAATAGCGTCTCCTTTCCTTCAATACTAAAACTCATATGCAAGGCAGGATTATGAGAACTCCCGACAACGTTCTCTAAAGCTGACGGTACCTTTCAGAAGGGTCTACACGTTCTATAACCCCACCCCCGCCCCATTTCATTTAAATTAAGAATCCGAAAGGTACTTGATAACTAAGGAATGATTTAGAGCATAAAGAAATGCCGTGAAATCTCAGAGAGGGAGAATTAAAACACCAGGGTAACACTTCTCTACCTGTGGGTCGCAACCCTGGGGGAAGGTGTGCTCAAACAACCCAATGGGTCTCCTAAGACCTTTGGAAAACATAGGCATTTACATTACGATTCATTATAGTAGGAAAACTACAGTTATGAAGTAACAATAAAAATAATTTTATGGTTAGGGGTCACCACAATGTGAGGGACTGTAGTAAAAAGGGTTGCAACATCAAGAAGGTTGAGAACCACTGCCCAGGTGGAAGGGGGTTGTTTCTCCTTATAGTTGGCCTTCTCATAAAGAAGTTGTGGAGCGTAATGGTCACACATGTCTCTGAGGGCTGGAGTTTGTAGTTCAGTGGTAGAGCAATTGCCTAACACGCACAAGGTTCTAAATTCCGTCTCCAGTCACACAAGGCACACACGCCATCCTGAAACCCTGGTGTAGATTAGAGAGCTAAAAGCATAGTTCAAGAGGTTGTCCACTGGATGAGACAAGGGGCAGACTCCCTGGTACTTTTCTGAATTTTTTTTTTCTGTAAATGACCTGGGAAATCAAGCACGTTAGGTAAGAGCTCTGCCCCTGAGTTAGATAGATCCTTCAGTTCTAGCTCTGGTCTGCTGTCCCCTCCCCGGCCATGCTCTGGATTGGTCTCTGCTCTCTTTCTTTCCTCCTGGTTCTACCAGCACGGAGTGGGACATCTCGAGAGTAAAGGATGATGGCATCAACCTATATTAAATGAGTAGAGACTTCATGGTAGACGAGATTCCCTAAAACTTGACTTCCTTTGCAATCAAATTGAGTTAAGGAATAGTTCCTATTTAATAAAATTGTTAAAACAGCTACTCATGGTAATATATGAAAGTGTTTAGTTTTGTGTGTAATAAGGGCTTATTAAATATTAGCTATGATCGTTATTTTGTTGTACCCTCCCAGAAAGCATGAACGAAGACTTCTTCCTTGTCCAAATAAAGTTTGCCACTCTCTTGGCAAAGAAATACTTATTAATGTGAGGAACAGGTTCGAACAGCTCCATCAGTGTTTCTCAAAGTCACTGTTCCTAGGCCAACTTCAACTAAATCAGCTGCAGTGCTTTTTTCAAAATGCAGATTTCTGGGTCCAAACCAGAATTACTCAATCAGAAACCCTTCTGGGTGGAGCCTTGTATTTCTGTTTCCAATAGGCTCTTTCAGTGAATTCCTTCTGCAAAATAAAGTTTGAGAATCCGTGGGCTAGATCACTCAACCCATGGAGGTCTCAGACTTCATTCCCTTACAGAGGCTGTTGAATTATTGAGATGTTTAGTTGGAAATAGGCTAGAATCGGTCCCCTGGTTGGTTTAGCTGGATCCTTAGGCCTCGGAACTGTAGGGAGCTTCTCATGTGGAGGACACAGGTCTAGGAAGCCAAGGGGATATTTTCTAGGTTTCACTCCATAGTGGTGACAATGAGTAGCGGGTCTTTAAAGTGGCAGGCCAACCACCAAGACAGTTCCCTCTGTTAAGCATTAGAAACCAGGCATTTCTAAACTCTCAATCTGTCTATTCAGTACAGTGTAGACACAGCCATAATGAGATGTCATTTTGGGGTGTCATGGGGAAATCAGGGACTGCCAGCTTCAGTCACTCTCTCCATGGCGATGTGCTCTCCTGGTGAACACCAGCCCTGCCCTGCATCCTGGTCCTGCTGGAATTAGTTTTTCCTGTGCCTCTGTCTCCCCATCTGCAATATGGAGTAATGATGTATGATTTTGAATAAATGCAGGAATACCCCCCAAATATGGCAATGGCCATGAAGTACCTGGCTTCAGCCTTGGTTAATCGTCAGCAAGTTGGCTGCACTGAAACACAGCACTCTTACCTGTACATAGGGTTTTTGATAGCAAATCTGTTTTTTCCCTGTGCCGCTCACACACACGTGTTCATACTAACTTAGCTCCTGTTCTGCCTTTGCTGATCTCTCTGTCGCTTGCTTTATGTTGCCTCTGCACAACTTACACCCCAGCCTTGAGGCACGGATAGGATCTGCATGTTTTCAAGAATTCTGCTTTGCCAGGGAAGTCATGAAGAGAACAGTTTTTCCCCGCTCCCCAGTGTGTGCACACATGCATTGTATACACGTAAGTGTATGGGTGCGTGAACCAGCCTGTGCGTGTGGAACCCAGAGCAGAGCACTGGGTATCAGAAGTCTTGCTGTTGGTCTTACTCCTTTGAGACAGAGTCTTCCCCTGACCCGAAGCTTGCCAGTGACCTCTGGGGATCTGCCTGTCTTTGCCTCCCCGCGCTAGGTTTGCAGACCCACACAGCCATGCCTGGTACTTGGGAATTGAAACTCAGGACCTTATACTTGCAGAGCGAGCACTGTTGCCCACTGAGCCATCTGCTCAGCCCCGCCCCCAGAATACAATCCCAAGGAGTACTTGAAGGTGGATAAGGAGCATCTTTTGCCCCCAGGCATCCCACTTGTCAACCCAGGGAAGTGAATAGAGTTCCTAAGTAAGGATAAGAGTAGACTCTGAAAATCTCTTATCATCGGCTGGCGTCCTCTATCCCAGTGACGTGAGCTCGTGGGAGGTAGATTCTTCAGAGCACTGAAAAGTTGTGGCCTGTAGTTGGGGATGGCATAAGTTGAGGGCCGGCAGACATTAGACTCTTGTTAGTGGACGCTAGGTAGTAAAGATGGAAGTTCATCTTCAGCTGTCCTTTAGAAAACTGCTGTGCTGTTATCAAGGAGTTGCTGATGTGAACAAGGTGTCCTCCACACCAGGACAGGATTTGTGACTTCTCTTATCACTGGCATGAACAAGGTGCCCTCTGTGTGCCAAGACTCATTTCTGTAAAGGAGAGCAAGCTCCTTTCTCTTTTGCCCACTTGTGCAAAAGCGGTCAGGAATCTCCGCAGCCTCCACTCGCTAAGGAAAGGCAGCCAGTTCCACGGAGTCCGGGGTAGGTAACAAGTTGGTCAGACCTCCAGGCCCTCTGTGGCTCTCTGACTTACAGACGACGACCACTGGATCATCGACACGGACTACGACACCTTCGCGCTGCAGTACTCCTGCCGCCTGCTGAATCTGGACGGCACCTGTGCGGACAGCTACTCCTTCGTATTTTCTCGTGACCCCAACGGCCTGACCCCGGAGACGCGGAGGCTGGTGAGACAGCGGCAGGAGGAGCTGTGCCTAGAAAGGCAGTACCGGTGGATCGAGCACAATGGTGAGCAGCTCTTCCTGAGGGGGCGTGGCTGGGCTGGGCCAATAGGAGGGCGCTGCATCTGTGTAAGAGGGTGATCTTCGGAGTCCCCTTTGGTCCTATCTTGGCCCTTCTTGACTAAATCTTTGCCAGGGCTTTGTCGTCAGCCACATGGAGAAGGAACCAACGGTCTTTTCCCCCCAAATCTTGGCACTTTTGGTAAACAGAACCTCAGGGCCACTCTCCTTTCCTTTTGTTTACTCCTGGTGCCACAACCCACAGAAAGTGTTCCGCAGGAATTAGAGTGTGTTGGTGACGAGGTGTCCCCAGGAAAGAACTGGGTGGAACATACAGCCATTTTATACAAAAACCATAATCAAAAACAGCAGTGTAGCAAGTCCTGAAGAGATGGGTGCCTGCAATGTTCTTTATTCTTTACAAAATCAAGGATCACTCAATTAGCCTCCTGGGTTGCTTAGGGAAAGCCCCTGGGATAACAGAGGGATGGTGTAATAGCTGTTGCCCTTAACTGATCCTAATTTAATACTCGGAAGCGTGGAGAAGTGTGCTGTGTACTTTGGACTAGCATGCACTCACTTCTGTGGGCAGTTGGACTTCAAAATCCAAAGATGGTCACGCTGAAGTTTAGAAAAAGAACATTTTTCTTGGGCATCTCAATGGTCCGGTGTGCCTACAATGTGAGCTCAGACATACAGAGATAGGAAAGTGCCACCCTGGGGTGGTGGGGAGCTGAACGTGGGGCTAGTGAAGGATTATGTCACTTCCAAGCACTAAGCCTTTCCTTAAGTCACCTCAGGTAAACCTTGGACATCCTTTATAAAGTAGGAACATTAGCTATACATATTCCACCAATGAGAAAAATGGAGTCTAAGAAAAGCTACGTACATTGCCAGAGAGCTCCAGTCGATAGCTAAGTCAAATAGAAACTGAGATTTCTGTCACTCTTGAAGTCCCTTGTGGTGCCTCCTGGTGACACAGGGCAGGAACATCATGAAGACTATGACCTTACTTAGGCTGACGTTAGCCTGGCATGGTCCTCGTGTCCCAAGGTAGGAGGATGGGCTTCAAGGCACTTGGGGATGCAGAGAGGTCAGCATAAAAGGAAACCGAACCATGCAGCAGGTCCCATGCCTTCAGCGTGACTGCTCCCTGGAGAATTCAAAGACCTTCAGGATCAGTGTGAGAGAATTTGTGAAGTACAGCCACACAGAAGCATATGAAGGGCCGCTGGCTCTAAGCCTGCCTGGGTGTTCATTTATATGCAAAAGCGCTGTCCAGCTGTCTGTCGTTAATGGTTTTATTTTCTGTATTTCAGGCTACTGTCAAAGCATACCCTCAAGAAACAGTTTGTAGCAACATCAAGGATGCGAAGTTTCCTTTGACAACTTCTGATTAACTCTCGTCCAATCTTCATCTCTATTTATCTCAGAAGTCTAGCGTCCCCACCTCTCCTTACCTCCTCTAGGTGGACGGACGCTCAGCTGTCATCGGTAGGATAAACACATGCATGAGAATGACTGAATCTCTTCACACAAACGTTTATCTTACTGAGGTTCCCAGAGAGACCGTTTGAGGCTCGGGATTCCAAACTCGATTTATTAAACGTATAGTCACCATCTTCCTAGAGTTGAAGACTTATTTGTGGTTTGCTTGCCGGTGGGCTGCACTTTTCGATGCCAGGACATTCTCTCGTCCCGGTCTCTGTGACCTTTGACCTGACCTAGACATCCCTGATCTCTATATTAGAGACTGGCTCCTAACTTCCTGAGAAAGGTTTTCCTCCTTAATCCGGGAAGGCCTTAACAACAGCACTACTAAGGGACTGAAACCCCAAGAGGAAGTAAGTGTGACCAGGCCATCAGACCCAAGGCTTTCAGTCCAGGGCCCATGAGGTGAGCAGGACAGAAGGCTCACCTCTCTCCAGACCTGGGAGGCTGAGAAACATGAGTCAGACCGAGCACAGGGAAGCTTGCTCTCACTGGCATGATTCACTTTGTACTTCAGATGGGGCCAAAACTGAACAGCAGACAGCCTTGGTTCCAGAGGATCTTGGTTTTAAGTTCAATCCACTTTGGAGCTGGGAGATCTGGGGCTGATTGTGTGGCTTCTCTCATTAGACTTGAGGAAGGAATTAATCCTTGCATGACAGGACAGAGTGAGGGGCCACACAATGTCTGTGAGCATGGGAAGGAGCTGTGATAGCTCTATGGGACAGGAGGACATCTGTGAAGTGTTTTGGAGGTGGGGGTGCTGATATTTCTAAGGACCATGGGGACCTCACACCAAACACCCGCATGCCTTGTTCTCCAGCAGAGGCAGAGGAAGCAAGTAGCCATGCATGAGAAAAGTCCAGCTTTTTACTCTCGTAGAACAAGCTGACACGGCCTGTCTCCTGAGCTTCAGTTCGATGTCACAGACCTAAGATACTCACATATGCCTTCAAAACAGAGCGCCAATGTATCACATTTATTAACCATATAAGAACAAAGACACCTTGTTATTTTGTCCTTAATGTCATGGTCCCCATAAATCTTAGCCCTACGAGTTGGCATATCCTGGGACTCAGTCCTTGACTCTGGTTTCTTCCCTTTCTTCATCTCAGGGACTATTTCATAAAACCACAGGTCCCTAAACACCATCTGCATTTCCCAACAACATTGTAACACCAGGCCCGATTCTGGGTCTCTCTATCCAGTAGTCTATTCTAGGACTGTCTCACTGGGATTGCAAGCCCATGCTCTGAATGAAACCCGATTTGTTTCCCAGTCTGCCCCAGTTTTGTCGTCTGCTCCACTGTCCAATGAGTGCCAGGCTCTAACCAGGAGGCATCTTTGACTGCTGTCTTCCCTCATCTTCACCCTCCATAAGCAAACTGTTTGTCCCGCCTTCCCAAGCATAGCCCTAGATGATTTCACACAAACCTTCACGAAAGCCACGCACCTTCAAGGTCCCATCGACTTTCCCTCCTTCAAGCAGCTGCGCACCTTGTCTCCATTTTTAGTTGTGTTCCTTTGAACCTGTGCCTCGCCGAGGAGCCAAAGTGCTCATGGCTCAGGTCTCCTGTTACAAACCTCCGGTGCTGCCCACCGAACCCTGCATGAACTCCTTATGCTGGCCTGCCAGGCCCTCCCTGACCTAGCGCTGGAACGTCATTGGCATCCGTCGATGGGCACCAGGGCAGCACCTCTCTCCTAGCATCTAATACAAAGAAGGCTCAGTCAACGGTTTGCTCCTGGACCACAGAGCTCGCCAGCCTCTCTTCCCGCAAAGGTCCTTCTTCCAAATCCACATGAGTGCTTCTTTCTTGAAGCCCTTAGCCTTTCAAGGCAACTGTTGCTCCTCAGTTTTTCCTAAACCCACCCTTCCTACCCCATATAAACAACCATCACCCCCACAGCACCCTGTCTCACTTTCTGCTAGTGATTCTTCACTCTAAGGTGCTCCAGTCCTCACTGACTTCTGTTTAGCATTCGTGGTCCCCCACCCCCATGAGAAGGTGAGCTCCCTGAGAACAGAGCCAGGGCTCTCGTCCTTACCATGAGATTCCAAGCACGAAAACATTGCACAGCCATAGCAGGTGTTTCAAAGGCCTCTGATGAATGGAGTGTTAAAGCAACCACGCCTGACCTCCCTCTCCAGCATCCTCATCCTCCCCTCTTTGAGTCTATAATGCTGCTGCTTCTGTATATATATATAATGCTGGGGGTTGAACTCAGGCTCACACACTTGCTAGGCAATCATACTACCATTGAGTCATGTCTCCTGCCCATTTTTAATAAATGGGGGGAAAAAGTCACGTCTAATCACTCCTTGGAAATTTCTTAAGCAGTCTTGGAATGAATGAATAAATTATTTAAAGGCCTTATGTACCCAAGGTGGGGACTTAGGGTGGCCGTGACCTTTTACCAAGAAATTTGAGCCCTGAATCACCTCCAAGGTTTATTTCAGCAGTCATAAGGTACAAGTTTATATGTAGGAACAGTTATAAATAAAAATTTATTAACTCAATCATATTACAAACACTAAAAAAGTCCATAAAAAGCAACCCATAGAAAGTCTTTTTAAGAAAAAAAATATTTTTTTTTTTTTTATTTTCGAGACAGGGTTTCTCTGTAGCTTTTTTGGTTCCTGTCCTGGAACTAGCTCTTCTAGACCAGGCTGGCCTCAAACTCACAGAGATCTGCCTGCCTCTGCCTCCCGAGTGCTGGGATTAAAGGCGTGCGCCACCACCGCCCAGCCGAAAAAAAATATTTTTATACGGAGTGGTCATTCCTTAATTTGCTGGCCCTGAAGATGTGTGCCATTGGAAGTTGGATTTTCTTAAAGCAGGGTGCACCAGTGACTCCCTCAGAAGGCAACCCCCTTTACATGCACACAACGGTTCACCTGGCTCCAGCTAGTTAGCTGGAAACAACAGACAAGTCATTTCGTCTGACTGACGTGTCTGTAAAAATGGCTCCCTTCTCTGGGAAAAAGAAGCAGCAAAAAATCTTCCTCCATTCGTTCCTGAGCAGCGACATGTTGTACAGGATGGGGTTCAGGGCGGAGTTGGCGAACGTGAAGGTCATCACCCAGAAGAAGAAGGACGGCCAGATGACCAGGTCCTGCCTGAAGTTCTGGATCAAGAGGAGGAGGATGGTGATGATGATAGGACTCCACATGATGAAGAAGGAGACCATGAGCAGGAAGAGGGTGCGGAAGAGCCGGTAGTCCTGCTGGGACACTCGGATCTGGTGGTTTTCCGAGTATGCCAAGCTCAGCGTGAGCCTCTTCCTTGACGCCTTTGTGATCTGCAGGAAAACACAAAGAACTGGAGCCACAGGTCACGGCGGGAGTCAGGGGTCTTCTGTTGGCTGGTTTTTCTTTTATAGTACTGAGGAAGGAAGCCCAGGTGGATTGGGGTGGGGCTAGAGACGGTGGGTTGCAGTCTGACTGGGCACTCCTAACCTGGAATGTGAAGGACATTGTCTATAGGCCTGATGTGCCTGCCAGTCTGTTACCTCTGTCCCGAGGAAAGAGAGCCAATGGGTTATGTCTTGACCATGTTAGTGGTCCTTACCAACTTCAGTTGCTGTGGCTGGCCCAGGCCCTGTCTCTCCTAGCCACATTGCCAATTCTGTATAAGGTGTGGGGCCTATTTTCCTAAAACCTGCATCTCAAGAGAGAAAGTAATTTTAATGTCATTAGCATCACTCACAATTTGGGCAAGTTTAGCTCATCAAAATGGCCTAAAATGTTCTCCTCACAATTCTTTTAATACCCTAATTGAAGGATAGATGCTTAACTACTGCCCGATTGCACAAGTGCCCCTCACTCTGTTTGTGATAGAGACAAGGACAGCAGGTGCCCAGTGAACCGAACCCTCTGAACGTGCCTGACAACCAAAACGCCAGGAAGAGAGCAATCAGGACGGCTGCGCTTTCCTCTTGGCGCCCCGCCACGTGTGAGACATTTATTTCACTGGTTGTCACCTTTAATCTTCGCATAGCCCCTGCGCTGTCACACCGCTGTTGTTCTTGCAAATTGATTCGCAGGAAATGTAAGTTACCAGCTGAAACTCATTTTCCTGCTACTAAATAGTAACAGCCCCCTCCCTAGGGGGTCCATACTACTTAGGGCCCCGCCTACTCCGCCATGCTGGTGGGGGTGGCTCAGCAGACTATTCCAGCTCCGTGGGGCCTGGGCTCTTGCAGGTGCAGGACAGAAGGTGGCTGTGATAAACAAAGCGGCTGACTCCTGGCCAAGCGCATGGAGGTCCCCCGCCCCCCGCCCCCGCCCCCCGCCCCCGCCCCGCCAACAGATGCTGCTTTTCCTCCTCAAGCCACAGTCCCCACAGTTTGTACAATCAGGAAGAAAATGAGGCACTGTCGTAAAATGTGAGTCCTTCCTTGCTCCCCAGCCCACATTAGACAGCCAGACTCATCAGCATCTAGCCAGGGTTTCAAATGTCTCTGGCTTTGGTGGAATGCCTCCAGTGCTTTTATGAAGTGCTCCATTACCTTCTGGGGGTTAACTCTGACCCTCAAAACAAACGGGGTGGGTGTCCTAGGGTTCTCCCACCTTGGGAGCCCCACATAGGGATGCCCATGCTCCTCTTCACTTTGGCATATTGCACATTGGGAGGGGGCAGCGCTCATAAGAAAGTGCTCTGTGACCACTGAGAACTTGGTAAAACACAAAATGTCTGTGAAGAAAAGTTCCTGGAAGGAGCTACACCTGCCACTAACCCTTCTGCAGGGCTGATGAGCCAACTAGAATGTTGGTGACATCAGAGAGGCCGGACTGCTGCAGAGCCAAGCCCAGTTATAATTTATCTTTGGCCACTCTGAGCACCCCTGATTCCACACCTGCCTCTTTGTCTGGCCTAAGAGCCTTGAGACCCACAGGTGCAGCCATTTATAATGTATTTACTCAACAGGCCAGTCGCTTCCACTAAGAGCTAAGGATGTCATCAGAAGGCATCTGAGGCCTACAGCAAAGGTTTCCTTGTTTGGCTGGAGCTCATCCACCTGATGTTCCCACTAAATGCTATCTGAAAACCATCTTGGTTTGTGACTTTCTTTTTTCTGTTACTATTTAAAAAAAACACTTTACAAAACAATTACCATACAATTACCATAGGGGAACCCTGAATCTATGTTCCTGGGCCATGGCCACTCATATTTGGCTCCAGAATAAATTATGTCTCATCGTCTTTGAACTGAGAGTTGTGTTTTTTCCCATGTCCAATGGGACCCACTTTGAGACACTTGGATTCAGTGAGGGGGACCCAGGGTTGCACACTTCTCTGGAACTGTCGAGGTGACTTTTGCTCACTAGGGCGTAAGAGGTGCTAATCCCACGCAGCTGCTTGGTTCGGACTTTTTCTCTCTAGACCTTTTTTAACAAAGTCCATCTTTAAAACAGACCTTTTGTGACTCACTGGAAAGACCAGGAGGGAACCCTATTCCCACCCAGCACCTCTCTGCCATGCCAGGACACACCAGCTGGAGGCTGGCAGGGAAGGGGATTCCCATTGACAGAAGCTGGGGCCCTGAGGGTTTAGCCTCCTCCGTGGCGCTCACTGGCTAGTCAGCAGTGTGGTGGTTAGGATCATCAGAGGAGAAGACCCACCTTCCCAGAGGTCTACCTCCAAAGAAATATGACTCTGGAGGAAAGCAAGAACTGGAGAGAGTAGAGTCAATAAACACATGAAAAAGCCAGATGGCAAAGGACTGGAAATGCCTACCAAGCCCCATGCGACAACAAAGCATGTTCAAGAAAAGCCTGCCTGCCATGTACGTGTGCAATATACAACCAAAGGAGAGCTAAATGCTATGTAAATTACCCACGAAGGGCTATAGCACTAGAGGCCCACTTTGGGGGTGTTTAACACGGAAGCCTTCTTACAGCTCATTACATTAGATTACCCCCATTCTCAGGGATGGCTTCCTCTTAATAATCTACCTATCCCTATGTCTATTATTATGTGTCCCTGGTGCAATTATTTTTTTCTAGAACACAAGAACCTGGAAACTTCAACAGGTGCCTTCAGAACTCAGGACCCAAATCTAAGCCTATTACTTGACCACAGTCCCCAGTGGTAGGTAGTGAGGCCCAGGCTTCGTGTTCTGTTGAAGCAGATTTTTGTCCCTCAGCTAAACTCTGCGATAAGCAGAGGGAATTCCATCTGCATGCCACAGCGTCACTGGTTCATTCAACAAATAGTTACCGAGAAATATTTCCCTGCTAGATGCTAAACTCTCTTGAAGAGGCTGGACCCAGAGCAAGAAGTAAGAGCGCAGACTGCACTCCCACGCCCTGTGTATGTGGCCAGTGGAAGGGAGAATAAGAAGCACAGGAGCACAGTTACAACGGCAGAGACATCACAGCCTATCATCCTTATAGCTGCTGGGTAAACTTGTAAGTCTTCTCACAAGCTGCCAGCCTTCCCAGTCTGATCCAAGGCACTTAGGAATCACTGAGAACCTATTCCCTTGGGAAAACTGTCAATAGGAAAAATATTACTGGGGCTGGAGAGATAGCTCAGAGGTTAAGAGCATTGCCTGCTCTTCCAAAGGTCCTGAGTTCAATTCCCAGCAACCACATGGTGGCTCACAACCATCTGTAATGGGGTCTGGTGCCCTCTTCTGGCCTGCAGGCATACACACAGACAGAATATTGTATACATAATAAATAAATATTAAGAAAAAAAAAAGAAAAATATTACTGAAAACGTATGGTATGTCTGAGTCACAAGGAAAGAGGAAGCAGAGAGGGAAGAGGGCAAAAATAGTCACTGCCCAGCACATGAAACAAGATCAGCAGGGGAAGAGGCAGCTGGATGCCGACTCCGAACCGTTGCTCAGGTCAGAACCAGTGAAGCTTAGAGCAGGGCTTCCTACTGGGGGCTCTGTGCAGGACCAGCAGGAGAGACGCTCTGTATGCGGAAGTGGGCTCTGTGATCAGATTTAGCACCACCACCTGGTTAATTCATGTGTTGGAGATGTCCAAAGTGTATTAGCATAAAAAGGCTCTCAAGTCTCACAGCAGAGAATCCCATGCAGCTAATTCAGTACTTCTTAAGTTTGTCTGCAGGACTCTCTCTGTACACCCGTTGTCCCATGGAGCTCCAGAGGGCAGCCTGAAAGATGCTGCTTTGCAGTTAAAGAATAGGATAATAGGAGAAGAACACCCTCCGAGCCCAGAAATGGAGCCTGAGTTAGAGGCGGTAGAGACAGGAAGAGGAGGCAAGACTGGTGAGGTGGCATGGAGCGATAGATCCTCGACCAGCGAATGTGGCTAATTCAATATTGATGTTCAGTGGAGTCGATAGCTGTGCTCCTGGAAGAAAAGGCCGGGCAGGAGGGCCAGTTTAGTGTGCCTGGGCTGTGCACCTTCTTGGGGAGAAGATGCTAACCGTGAGGCCCTGTCCAGGCTCTGACACACTTCCCACCTACACATGAGTCAGGAGGGAATTTTGGGTTCAGGGAGAAGGCAAATTGCCCAGTGATGTGGGAGTCCACTCTGTGCTGTGATTGCCATTAATGAATAAAGGAACTGCCTTGGCCTGTTGATAGGGCAGAACTTAGGTAGGCGGAGAAAACTGGACTGAATGCTGGGAGAAGGAACGTGGAGAGAGAGACGCCATGGAGCCGCCAGAGTCAGACATGCCGAATCTTTCCCAGTAAGCCACTGCCACGTGGTCATATACAGATTAGTAGAAATGGGTTAAACTAATATAAGAGTTAGCCAATAAGAAGCTAGAGCTAATGGGCCAAGAAGTGTTTTAATTAAAACAGTATCTGTGTGATTATTTCAGGTCTAAGATAGCCAGGTGGCCTAGACGAACAAGTGACCTCCTGCTACAGCCCAGATTAGGTAGGGGCTCTGGATCTGGTTTGTGTGTAAGGAAGCAAGGGGTTTAAATTTGGACTGTGACCTAGCACTCAGGTGGCTTTCCACAGCTGCAAACCACACAGGCCTTTGCTGCACATGGAAGCTGTGCAGGGGCCTGAGGTGTGGATGTGCAGGGCTGAGAGTTTCCACTCAAGTGTGGGGAGAGCTGGTACACTGTTGTCCAGAGGAGTGGAGGGAGGGCTCTCTCCTCTCCCTCATCCTGAAGGGGCTGTCTGATCTTCCCTGACAGAAAGGCCCAGTCTTGAGATTGAGATTGCGGTGGAGGGGAAATCACACTCCCCACAGGAGGGTGTGTCACCAGAGCCTTCTTGACTTCTCCGGGTCTCACAAGTGGAAGCCCACAAGGGGAGCTTAGATGCTGCTGTCCCTTGCAGAGGGAAGGGTTAGAAGAACAGCCCAGCCTAGCAAATAGCATCTGCCGTACTATTCAGGGCCTACTGTGCCCAGGAGGGCAGTTCTCACAGCCTCGCCTTATGCAACTTCACCCTAGAAACTAAGGCTGCCTGTAGTAGTATGAGCGGCGGGGCTGCGTCCCTAGCACCCCGGCCACATGGCTAGCTTATGCCCGAAATAACAACACACAAACTGTATTCATTTAAACACTGCTTGGCCCTTTAGCTCTAGCCCTTACTGGCTAATTCTGATATCCCGATCAACCCATCTCTAATAATCTGTGAGCACCGGTCTTACCAGGAAGATTCTAGCCTACGTCCATCCTGGGTCTGAGCTTCATTGCGTGTGTCTGCCCAGGAGAGGGGCATGGCATCTCTCAGAGGCATCTGCCCCCGAGAGGAGAGCTGTCGAGTCTGAGCTCATTTCCTCTTTCTCCCAGCATTCTGTTCTGTTTACTCCTCCCACCTATGTTTTAAACTATGAGGGTCAGCCAAGCAGTTTCTTTATTGCTTAACCAATGAAATCAACAGATTGATATATGACACTCCCACATCAGCTGCCAATTTGCAATGATTGAAATGGGGTGCAAAGAATGCAAGTAGCAGGCTCAAGCAACACAGCAAAGTAAACCAGCAGTAAAGACACAAAGCTCGGTAATTATTTTTTGGGGGTGGTGGTGGTGTTTAGACCAGGTTTCTCTGTAGTTTTGGAGCCTGTCCTGGAACTAGCTCTTGTAGACCAGGATGGCCTCGAACTCACAGAGATCTGCCTGCCTCTGCCTCCCTAGTGTTGGGATTAAAGGTGGCATTAGCCAGCACCACCAGGCATAAAGCTCGGTAATTTTAAAAGAACCTTCCAAGCCTCATCTATTCCCATGGTTCTTTGCTCTCCACCAGGCCCCTCACTGGTCCTTCATGTTTGTGCAATAACTAACAGCCTGCTTTAGCTTGGTGCTGACACAGAAACCCTCTCCCTTGTGCTGAGGAGTTTCTTGCTTTAGATCATAGCATCATCGTCCAGCTGCCTCTTCATCAAAGATCCTTCTAGGCAGATTTTAACTTGCACACTCCTGAACCACACCCGCTCCCTGCCAACATTCTGCACGTAGCACTCTTAACAAACCTCTGAGGAGTAGAAGTGTTGGATGGGACTCTGGGGCCAGTCTGCCTGGGTTTAAATACTGAAGCTGACACCTATAAGCCCGGTGACTTAGGGTAAACTGCACAACATCTCTGGGTCATGTCACCTGAGGATCTTGTTAGGATAAGATTTGTTAGTGTTTCCTGCGTGAGAAACACTACTCACATACTTGTTTGTTTGTTTGTTTGTTTTAAAAAAAAGCAATTAAAATGCAGCCTAGCACTTGGGAGGCAAAGGCAGAAGGATTAATGCAAGTTCCAGGCCAATCAAGTCCACATAGGGAGTTACAGACTTTCCGGAACTATAGACAGAGACCCTGCTTCAACAAAACCAAAACAGTACAAACGTAAAAATGTATTCTATTTTTCTATCCTTTTCTTTCTCTTCTTTCATTTTGATTTTGTAATACTACTTAATTCTTTTATAACATTAAATATGCGAAACCATCCATTGTATGCAATTTCCAGGGCTCCATACTCTGGAATTTGCCTCACATATTAGAATAAACCCAAGCTTGGATCTCTTCAGAGATCAAGGGCACTATCTCCCACAGAACCTGGAGCCAGCAGCCTTAGGTGAGATTAGCCTGGGGTGGGTTATGTTTGTGAGAAGGCTTACACAACCATAAAGGGGTCATAAAAGTGGCCAAAAGGTGATCAGGGCCTTTTCAACACACCTGTTGATCACAACCCACACAAAAGATGCTATAAATTTCAACTGCTGCCCAGCTCCAAGAGGGCTCAAGAGCTTGGAGGCACACCTTACAAGTGAACTTAACTGTACATGCTTGTGTTTGTTGGGTGGTACTTTCCATGCACAGAGCATGCCTTATGAGCCAGGAAGCAGAGTCTGGCCCATCTTTTATATGTCTATGTACACACATTTACTTTTCTAGGAGACTTCATTTATTCCTGTGCCATACACACTTGAAGTGGGCATTCCTGAGGATTAGGTCACTGGGACAGGAAGGGCTTTTGGCCAAGTTCTGTCCTCAATCCAGGAGCCGCTTTATGAGTGTGTTCAATTTGTGAGCAGAATACATAAGCTGGGTGTGATTTTATATTAGTATATGATACTTCCATAATTCCATAAAAAAAAAACCTTACAGAGTAGACGTTGTAGATTACCGCTGTGTGGGAAAACAGTGGAAACAACTCCAAAGTCCACAAAATGAATATATCATACCTATATGATGAAGGCTGTGTAACTCTTAACCAACAAGATAAGATACAGGAACTGATAGAGAAAGATCTGATACGGTGTTGGGTAAAAGGAAAAAGGACATTATCAAGCCGCAGCACCTGCTCTCTGATCAGAACAGTAAACAGTGCCAACAGCCACCTGACCATTTGAACCTACACACAAGCGTCCGTGGTGCTGAATGACAGCAGAGACCACAGCTGGGTCATTAAGGCTGGGAAGAGAATAGATTTTCAACTTTTGCATTACACAGCTCTGTGCCTGTTTTCAACTTCATGTTTTTATAACCTGGTAATATTTTAATGATGAAAAGGTTCAGAACATAGTTGACTTAGAAAACAAAAGCCAACATAAATATACAAACTCTCGTCCCTCACTGTTACGGGGGTAGCAAAAAGTCTGCCCAGCAAATCAGGATGGGACTGTTAGAACCTCCAAGGTATGCTCCGACCTGGAAGTTCTAAGGTTCTACCAGAAAGGCC
This sequence comes from Microtus oregoni, assembly GCF_018167655.1. Classification (NCBI taxonomy): domain Eukaryota; kingdom Metazoa; phylum Chordata; class Mammalia; order Rodentia; family Cricetidae; genus Microtus; species Microtus oregoni. Next base: position 22,919,144 of record NW_024543071.1, read on the forward strand.
CAGACGGAGTGAAGATCAGAACAGCACTGAAGCAAACATACCTGTAAAATTTTGGAGTAACTGATCACAATAACCAGCCCTGGCACCAGGAAGTTGAAAGTCACAAAAAACACATCCCACAAGATTTCTCCTACGCGGTTGGGCCAATCCAATGTGCAAATCGGAATTTCCTGTTCACAAAAGGGAAAATAATATCACTTCAGTGCTGGCTTCTTCCTTAGCCTCTCACCCAGTTCTCGTTCCGGGCGGTGGGACACTATGACACGGAGCACAACACAGCTGCTGTGCTAGTGAATTCCAGAACCTTCTCCTGCTCTGCCCACGACATTGCCTCTTACACCCACCTGTCCCAGGTGCAGCCGGCTACCATAATTATAACTCTCACTCTCCAGGAAGGCCTGAACCTCAGGGTCATAGGCAGGGAAGAGCTGGAGGCATTTCCCAGGACTGGTCTTTCCACTTCTCTGGGCTAACATGCAAAGAATATTTGAGCCTTCTCTTACAAGCTTGGTTATTTTGTTTGGTTTGCTTTGGTTTTTCAAGACAGGGTTTCTCTGTGTAGCTTTGGCGCCTGTCCTGGAACTAGCTCTTGTAGACTAGGCTGGCCTCAAATTCACAGAGATTCGCCTGCCTCTGCCTCCCAAGTGCTGGAGTTAAAGGCTTGTGCCACCACCACCCAGCTACAAGCTTGGTTCTTTAAATAGGAGAAACTTGATCGCAGAAAGGTCTCAGACTAGAAGTGACATACCACACACAAGCATCTGGAGACAGGATTGAGGGTCCAGGGCAGTGACACATTGCTGAAACAGCAGGAGCTGGGCTAAGGCATTGTTTACCTGGAGCACCGTGTTCAATTGCCTGTGTGTTAAGGTCAGGTACACACATGTAATCCAGCTCCTCTGACCATGGCAAGGAAATTGTAAGAACCAAGCAGTTTGAGACAAGCCCAGGTAACACAATAACACAATGAGACCCTGCCTCAGGTAATACACACACACACACACACACACACACACACACACACACACACACAATGGGGCTGTAGAGATGACTCAGTGGTTAAAAGAGCTGGCTGCTCTTGCACAGGACCAAGGTTTAGTTCCCAGCACCCACATGGCAGCTCACAATTATCATTAACTCCATTCCTGCCGCATTCAATGTCCTCTTCTGGTCTCCACAAACGCCAGGCATGCGTGTAGACACACAGACATACATGTAGGCAAAACACTCATATGCACATAAAATAAAAATTAATAAATCTTTAAAAAGCAGAAACTTGAAGCTCCAAAACAATAACAACAAACAACACACACATACACACACACACACACACACACACAAACTGTCAGTCTCCCTCAAAGAATAGGCCATCTCTCTTCAAGACACTGTGTGGTACCCAGACCTTGGCCCTCTTCCTCCCTGGAAATAGGACAGAGCATCAGGGCAAACAGCTAGAATGCTTGAAAGGCGTGGGGGGTTATGGTTGCACTGTGCTGAACTCAAAAGTGTGATACTAACTACAAAGCCGAAGTGTGAGGGGTCTACTGGACAGTAGGAACTCTATTACTGCAACCATTGCTTCCATTGAATAAACATGCCCGTAGAAATGGAGTATGGATGAACGCATCTTCCCATACCTGAACTCCTTTTGCCTACTTGATCATAAGAACAAAGGTAAGTAGAACACAATTTACCCCAAAGCCTCCCAAATGTCAGAACATGTATTTAAGAGCACGTACAATGAAAAAGGTCATATCGGTGATTTTCGATATAGTAGTATATGTATCTGAGCCACAGACATTCATTCATTAATTAGATCAATAACTATTGAATACAAAATACACTAGGGAAAAACAAAATTTTTAACATTTGCCAATGTGAATCATAATTGAGTAAACTCAAAATGTTGTCAAATAGTTTTATATCCAGTATTAGCAAGACGCAGAAGCATTTCATATTTATTGAACATCTACTGTGCACCAAAAACTGCTTCCTATATGTAGGGATGTGGTTATGTTTGCAATACCCTTATTGAAACTCACATTATTAATTTTCCTGTTTCGTAGAAGAGGAAACTAAAGCTAGAAACATCCTTCAAAAGTAACAGTCTAAAACACTAATGGTTAATTGTTTTCACTGGCAACAAATTGTTCCAAAAAGTATGTAGTTAAACATCAAGAGAACTACCAATAGCTGGGCAATGGTGGTGCACACCTTTAATCCCAGCACTTGGGAAGCAGAGGTAGGCAGATCTCAGTGAGTCTGAGGCACTACAAAGCTAGTTCCAGAACAGCAAGGACCGTCCCACAGAGAAACCCTGTCTTGAAAAATAAAATAAATAAATAAACAAATAAATAAATAAATCGCTACCAATAAAACTTAGGGCAGAAAGAAAGAAAGAAAGAAAGAAAAAGGTAGGATACCCATACCAGATGTGGCACCATGTACCTGTCATTTCAACCTTCACAAGGCTGAGGCATGACAATTGCTGTCCTTGACTACATAGTGAGATTCTGTCTCAAAACAACAAAGTAAAATGTTTTAATTATAGCCATGATGTTTGGGTGGAAGCATCACACCAGTCCCTGGCATCCATATATCCACAACTCTGAGTCTAGAATGTTCAGGTAGAGGCTCCATCCCAAGTCCCCTCCCAGCAGAGTTCCCTCAGTCTAGACTCCACTCCTGAGAAAGCCCACCAAACGATGACCCCTCCCCAGAGATGCTCAAGACCATGCCCACAGGGTATTTAAACTGCTCCTCAGAGAACAAGCTCCTGGTATCCTCAACTTTCCATGGGACCCACAGGGTATTTAAACTGCTCCTCAGAGAACAAGCTCCTGGTTTCCTCAACTTTCCATGGGACCACCCAGGAATGCCGTGCTCAGAATAAGCCTGGACTTATTAATTTGGTTTGATTGGCTTAGTACATCAGTGGCGGTGGGTTCCCATTTACCAGAATTTAAACCTAACACATACATTGAAAAGGGAGAGGAGGAGGTTGCTTTCCTTTCCAGCTTTGTTAAATAGTTGTAAATGGGCGGGACATTTTAAATTTGCTCCTCTACTCCCGCCATCCCCAGCTAATAGAGAGAACTTGTTAAATTGCTCCTTATTTTGGTGACTGAATAGAGACTTGTGTCTCTCTGAGATCTTGAGTACTGGCAGTTGTGTTACTGCTGTTCCTGGAACAATCCATGCAGCCTCCAGTTTGAACTCAGATCTCTGCCCGCTAACCCTCTTTAGCACACTGGCGACCACAGATATAGACAAGTGTGCTGAAGCCCCAGTCAGGAAAAAAGGGTTCCAACCCTAAATGGATTGTGGTCTCTAACCCCTATATTTGTGAAAGAAAACGATATCAAAGGGTAGGAAATTATGGCCTCAGAATGATTTCTTAAAGTTCCAAAAATCTCGCTCCAAAAGCCGCCTTCTGTGATGGGCAATCACTCCTGGCTTTATGAGATCTTATAAGAAAATGCTGATGATAGAGGAAGGTATTTTCTCTACACAATCCCGAGGCCACACACCTGCCTGGTAGTTACCAGAACCATGTGGAACTGCATGTGTCTATCCTAATATAAAAACCAAACGATCGGATAAATCAAGCCAGGAGATTATGAAGAAAGGGATCCTGCTTATAAAGATTCTACCAGAACCACAACTATGATGAGTAATTTTGGTTGTCTACTTGATCTGGCTGAGAAGGGCTAAGGAGATTAGGAAAGAATCACATCTCTGGGTGTATCTGGGAGAGGGTGTCCAGACAGGATTAACTAGGGGAGAAAGGCACCTCCCACAGCCTGAAGGCAGGTTGGAATAGGAGGGAAAGAGCGCTCTTAGTAGAGGCTCTTGGGAGAGCGCGCATCCTCTCTACTTTCTGGCCCCTGTGATGCAAGCAGCTGTATCCCACCACCCCCTCCCCACCATGGCTGACTGCAACCTTAGACACTCTGACCCAAACAAAACCCTTCCTTCCCTAAATTGTGACTTTTGGTCACAATGATACAAAATAGCTAATACAACTCTACACAAAGGCCACTCCAACCTTACACACTCACGAATAATTCAGGAAGGATATCAGCCTAGTAACCATCTCTATCCAGGCCCAGATTGACAGCATCCCTGTTGTGAACCTTCCCAGGCAAAGCTCATTGTTTCAAAGATTTACATACCCCTCATTTCACCTTTTATAGCTCCCCCCTGACTCAATTACAAGATTTTCATTGGTTCTGTTGGTTTATCTCATCTCCCTCCCTTCTCACTTCCCTCTCTCTCTTTATCTCTTCCTCCTCCCCCCCCCCCTTATATTAATCTTATGTAGTCCTTACTGGTCTGTGATAATACAGTCTTTGTTATACAGTAAGAATTTTCTATACAGTAAAAATGATCTTGGATTTCTCCTGCCTTTTTTTCCCAGGGTCTAGGATTACAGACCTGCACCTCCACACCTGGTTTATACAGGCAGTGCTGGGACTTGAACTGGGTGCTTCACGCCTGCCAGGCAAGCACCCTACCAACTAAGCCACATCACCAGCCCCAGAATTTACCAATACTTTCGGTTAGCATACAAAGGAATGGATTTCACTCTGACATTTCCATCCATATTATTACTAGATTTTGTTCTTATTTATCTCTCCAGTGCCCTCCCCACTCCACCCCACCTCCTGCTCCTCCTTTTGCTAATTTTTTTTCTTCCCCTGCAAATATGGCATGTATTTCCTCCCCTCTGCTTTTATGAATAAATTCCATTGCCCTCTCTGTTGCTCCTCTTCCCTCTCCCTTTACTTACATTTTACAGTGTTGCTATGTTCTTTTTTTATAATGAGAGAAAAAGAGAGTTTGCTTCAGGAAAAATTGGTTATCAGATACCAGCTCGCCATCAGAGTTGAGAAAACATGACCAGCAGAGACAATCCGCTTACCCCAAGGAAGTTCCCAAATTCTTCTCATGAAGGTACCCTTTTGACTTCTGATTTACAGCTCTCACTCCAGACAGGATGTATGACAAGGCAGTAAAGGAGGAACTGTTCACAATACCTTCTGAGCTAAGAATCTGTGGGACTGGCCTAAGTGACAGATTTATATACTCATTAGAAGGCGTTATATGGCATCAGTGATTAAATACAACGTGTATGCTTATTTCAAACAGCAGCTGGGCCAGTGAGGTGGCTCAGTGGGGAAAGGCATTCGCTGCCAAGCCTGACTTCTTGAGTTTGATCCCTTGGACCCACATGGTGGAAGGAGAGAACTAACTCCTGTAATTTGTCCTCTTGCCTCTACATGCATGTGCTGTGGCTTATGCATGCACACGTATGCACACACACAAACAGTAAATACATGATTTAAATGTAAAGCTTAATTATTAAAACCACAACAAAAAGGTGTCATGCCACCATCAGAGAGCTGAGCTGGTGTCCTAACTTTATGTCTCCAGGAAACTCCATCTGACACGTCACGTCGATTCTGGTCTTCTCTGCAGTCGGTGATTTGCAGAGGAGCTGGGCAGAGCTTGGAAGGTGGACACACGGTGTTATCATAGCCTCTGAATTTTTTTGCTTCTGAAATATATTCTGGTTTTGTAAAAGAACTTTGGAACTGCTCGGCCTGCCTGGTTCACTGGAACCGGCAGCATCAGCAACAGTGTTTTATCTGTTCATTCATCACCAGACCTCTAGGACGTTCAGGTGCTTACAGGAGCAGAAGGAGCTGTTCCAGCTGTGCTGGGAAGGGAACTGGGTTGGAGGAGGGGGGAGGGTGCTCAGGTGTTGGGACCAGGCAGGATGAAGATGGAGGCTAAGCATAGCAAAGAGTTAAGTGTGGCCGCCACCACGCCCGTGTTCTACCTCTTCCAATCTCCACCTCTCCCTGGAGAGCTCCTCCATTTCCATAGCTTTTTATTTGTTTGTTTTTCGTTCTAGGGATTAAACACACGCACTCAGCAAACACTCCACCACTAAGTTACATCCTCGAGTCTACAGTTTCTTTTGGCAGATGACCCAGTTTTCTGCTCAGTGTTCTCCCTAACAGCAGTCTCATGCCGCAAAGGACACCCTGCCGGAGGTGCTCTCTCATTCTCAATGGCCTCCCTCTCCCAGATGTCCATCTCAGTTCCACCAGGCCGCCCCAGGCATCCTAAAGGGTGTCCCTGGCTCTCCTGCTCTCCCTGTCCAGGCATGCAGCCTGTTCTGTGCTCGCTGCTACCCAGAAGAGCCCTCTTCACATCCTTCTGAACCTGTGCAGCCGTCAAGTCATCTCACTTCCTGTCGGGCCCCCACCAAGGAACACTGCAAGGGTGAGAACCAAGCCCATCTAGGTTCCTGTTATAATGCAAGGTCAGGGAGGGAAAGAGTGGCAGGCCACAGGGCTCGGGTTTATGACTTCAGAGGCTATGGCACCCAAAGGAGTCAGAGCCAGGCTATGTTCCGGAACTATTTTTGCCTGACTTTGGTTATTTCTTCTTTCAGAAAATAATAATGGGAACCCTACTTGTGGGGTTACTAGGCCACAGACCACACCAGACTACAGACTTGGGTAGTATCTGGGCCCATGTGCACACTTAGTGAAAACACCTCCTGATGTGTGTTTATGTGACTTGTGGTGGGTGGTCAGAGGAGGGTGCCCAGCAAATGCTTGTGGAATGAAAGGACGTAAATTCTAGCCAAAGTGGATAGTCTTTCCCACCCATGCGTGTGGGTCACCACCGGGCCAGGGCCAGGCCTAGGTCACAGCACAAACAGGCAGGCATCCTGTTGGAGTAGATGGAGCTGACCTGACTGAGAAGTTAGTGTTGCTAAGAAGTGTCCACCCTCTTGAAACGGCAGCTGGTTACAGCAATTAGAAGAATTACGCAGTTTGAAGGATGTTTAAATGCTTATGCCCCCAAGATAAGGAAACTAATAATAGCTAGTAATTTCTTGAGCACTTAACTGTAGATGCACCAGGTGTTGGTTCATTTCTCAAACACCCGTTCCCATGGCAATCTCATGTAGTTGATACATGAGACAAGGAGAGCACTGTGGGTAGAGGTGGGAAGGCTTGCTTTCTGTGGAGCAGGAACTGCTCCAGAATATGAGGCTCCAGAGCTCACACTCAGATACTAAATAGGTTAGAATCACCAGCATGGCCATCAGCTCCCCTGGACGGCAAGGTACCCCAGCCTACATGGACGAAGGCTTTGAAGGGTCTCATGACAGCAGAGGCTCTGGGGAGTAGGGGAGGCTGTCTGTGCTCTCTGCTATTGGGAAGGAAATAATTCTTCATCCAAAAACCTCCATTTGTAGCATGCCACTGGGCAAGGCAAATGAGCCACAAGCAGGAAGCTGTCAATCCAAGGACTGGAAAAACAGACATCTGTTATTTGTATTTATTTGCTTATTTATTCCTGCATTTATTTAGAGACTGGGCCTCACTCTCTACCCTGGACAGTCTTGAACTTACGGCAATCCTTCTGCCTCAGCCCCTTGAGTGCTGCGATTACAGAGATGAGTTGTCACCCCTGGCTCTGCTAATTAATGTTAAACGTGAAACCTGCCTCCAACTAGAGCAGATCCTTCTCTGCCATCTTCATTCTTAAGTGGTTACTCCTCCTCACTCTCCTTATGCCCACCCTGCCCCCTCCCATTCTTACTTCTTCAACTGCTGAGTTTATAAAATTGAATGTTTCCCGCAATGTCAGGCCACAGTCATTGAGGAACTGGGACATTTCTCCATGTTAGGATCCCTTGGGATGAATACAGAAAATATGGAATGCGGAGGTCCCCTTATTCTTAAGGGAGACATGTTCTAGAACCCCCTAGAAGATAATGGAAGTCAGAACTACACTGATCCCTATGTGCACTGATTTTTCTATACATACATCCTTAGGCTAAATTTTAAGATATGAATATGGCACAGTAAGAGATTAACCAGAAATTAACAATTTATAACCACAGACTGAAATAAAATTTATTTAAAATTTAAGATTATTTTTCTGGAATTTCCACTTAATATTTTCTGACCTCACTTGTCCATGGGTAACTGAGCCAGGGAAGCTAAAACTGTGGGAAGTAAAGCTTCAGAGAAGAGGAGACAGTTGTATTCTCTAAGAGAGGGGATAGTTAACTGGCCATGATGGCCCAGGATTTGAATCCCAGCACTCATAGGCAGAGGCAGGAGGATCTCTGTGTGTTCAAGGCCAAAATGGTCTATGTAGAGAGTTCCAGGGTAGCTAGAGATACACAACACAGACACTGTCTCAAAAAGTCGAGAAAGGAAGGGGGAAGGGGAGGGAGGGAGAGAGAGAGAGAGAGAGAGAGAGAGAGAGAGAGAGAGAGAGAGAGAAGCTCAGAGAGGAACACAGAGAGAGCTGAGGAGAGGGACAGAGACAGTCAGGAAGAGGAGAAGACAAGAATGGCAGGGAGCCAGAAGAAGCCCCATTTTTATTACAAGTTTCCCCATCCCAACCCTACTATTTTCAATGACTAAGGCTCCTATCACCTCCTATCAACTAAGGTTGAACCCCTAAAACAGCGTCAGCCCATTCTGTCTTAGTGGCCTTGACCAAATGCCCCCCTCACGACCCTTGAAATCCAGAAGGTGTTTTTCAGTAAAACAAGAGGTTTCCAGGCATGGTCTCCACAGAAGCCCCCGGAATAAAATCCTGGAGGTGCTCTAGGAGGCTCCAGTCCTACACATCCCCACCCAGGGGGATGAATACACAGAGAACAACACAAAGTCCTCATTGCTCAAGCCCCAGGGACCGCAGTAGTACTGCTCCAGTCTGGGGTTTGGCTGGGAGGTGATGTGACCTTCCTCTCCTCCTCTTCCTCCTTCTTCGTGTTATTTGCCAGCTAAATAGGATTTTACCCAAATGGATTTGAAAAAGGACAGTACATCTGGGAATTGAAGATATCCCATTTGGTCTTAATTCTTGGAACCAGAGTCTTTCTGTATCAAGAACAAGAAATCCCTTAAGTTCTATGAGGAAAATCAGCAGTACTGCTGTAACGCAGTGGAAGAACGGCTTAAACAGATAAGCCATGGCAGAACCTGGCTCTTCCTGGGGTGCCCACCATTCTGAGCCTGTGGCATGGCATTGCCATCCGTGTCAGGCCATATTTATAGTTTAGTATCACATACAGACAGCTGGATACAGGCTGGACATGCCTGGGACCTAGCCGATCACTTTGGTGTGGAGTTAGGCCTGAACATTCACTTATTCCAGAAGCATCTATATGGCCTGCCCTGATGCTCAGGCATAGCTGGGCTAAGGACTAGCCGGGAGTAAAATAGATACCTTGATCTCTTCCTGGTCAGCAGCACCCATCAATTCAGGCCGAATCTCCTGTACCCAGGGAGATGCGGCCACAGGCTTACATGTTCTTTGATTAAGTGCCACAGGCCTGCTGGGTCCCTGCTCATTCAAAGTCACTATCCGACAAACGTCGGCCTCCGCAGTACTCCACACAAGAAACAAACTTCTAAGAACAGGGTTTAGGGTTTGATTTTTTTTTAAGATGCCATTTACCCAGGATGTAGCCTTCATCCATCCTCCCCCTCGACAAAAATAAACTCTCCTCTGTGATCGAGGGTTCAGGGGGTCACATGATTAGTCCAGGGGACATCCCACCACTGTGGGGTTTCTCTTTGGGGAGGTACTTCTAAGTACTAGCCCAGCTCTAAGAGAGATGCTGGGTGTCCCAGCTTCTGTGAAGTAAGTGTGATGTTAACAGTAGCGTGACATTTAGACGGAACGTAGCAACTCGACCTTGCACCCTGCTGTCCCCTGTAGATGTAAGCTCTCGTTGCTTAATTTGCCCTATAATTGTCAGTTCATTTTGCAAAAATCCGGGAGAATCCCTTTAACAGCGTTTGGGAGGATTTACTTACCCATTTGGCACTGTGGGGAAACTGACGAAATTAAACTTCAGAGCACTGGGCAGTAGGTCTGCCAAAAAGGATTCCACAAAGGGCCTATTACTGTAACTAATCACCGTCTTCCTAGCTTCAGTCCGATCACCCTCACCCCACCTTAGCTGGCCCCAACACCTGCTGCTTTGCACGCAGCCTGGGCTCACCTGGTCCCCGCCGGGAAGGCGCTGCAGGACCACTCGGAACAAGATGCAGAGGGGCAGCGCGGTGAGCGCTGAGTAACCCCAGATGAAAGTCAGCAGCGCTGCCTGCGCCGGCCGCCCAGGGCCCCTCAAGCCGCGCTGCAGGCGCACGATGCACACCATGCGCTCCAGGCTGACCGCCGCCAGCGTGAGGATCGTGACGCTGCCGCTCATGGTCACCACGTAGAAGAGCAGGTGGCAGACGATGGGGCCCAGTAGCCAGGCCTCGGTCCAGCGTACGATGAGCACCAGAGGGATGGCGCTGGTGAAAAGCAAGTCCGCGCAGAAGAGGTTGAGCACCAGGCTGACTGTCGTTCCGCGGCGCCGACGGCGCGCCACGAGCACCAGAGCACACGCATTGCCCAGCAGTGACACCACAAAGATGAGCCCCAGCACGGTGGTCTCCACGGCACTCAGTACTAACCGGTGGTCGCTCTTGACATCCGAGAAGAAAGGGAAATGGGTGCGATTGACTTGGTGGTCCAGGGTGAGCGAGGGGCCAGTGCCCGTCGTCGTCTGCGCACACTCAGGGGACATGCCGGGCGCCCGGGCGCCCGCCGCAGTCTGCGAGAGCGCTCATCTGCGAGGTAACTGAGTGCCAAGGCGGGGGGGGGAAGAGGGAGGGAGTCAGTTGCGACACCTCCCCTCTGGCCCCCTCCCGCCTGAGCAGCTGCCCAGGCACTGGGCGTAGGAGCGGCGTCCAGGGCGCACCGGAACGAGGAAGTGCTTGGCAACACTAACCTGACACCGTGGGCGGGGATGTGGCCACCAAGGCAGAGGACTCAGACCCTTGGGCAGTCTGAGAGCTCTTAAACCCGAAAACTAAAACAATCCCTGCCTCCATCCCCCAGTACAGCCTTCTTTACCTTTCACAGACACTGACTATTGGAAGCCCTTTATCCATCCACCTATTTAGCTAGCCTTGACTGAAGCGTGTCAGAGTTGAACTTTGGAAATGGTATGGACCTGTGTGGTTCAAAACGCATTAAAGCAACTTGTAATGGCCTGGAGTTTATTTGACTTTAGAGCGAGTTCATCTCTCTGTACACCAGTTTGTTTGCTTTTATTTGTAAAATGGGAATTCCTTTGCCTGAGAATTTGGTTCCTTAGTAGAGCCTATACCTAGCACTTATGAAGTCCTCCTCCTTTTGATTCCCAACATGGAAGTGCAGGGAGGGGCAGGAGGGAGGGGGAGGAGAGGAAAGAGGTCCCGAGCACAGTCAAACTGTAAATGTGCCTCAGGCACCCAGTATGAGAAAACAAGGGCAGTCTGATTTTGTTAAAGGAGAAAACTGAGCCTCAGCAAGAATGACTTGTCCAAGGTGACCTTTGGTGACTCATATTCGATCCTGGCCCCTCAACTTCCTCCTTGCCACCACACCACCTACCAGTGCTTTCTAGCTTCCTTCTCTAGAAAATGAGGTGGTTGGAGAATGAAGAGTGTGTTTGGGGCTTGAGGTCTAGACACCTCCTCCTCTAAGTACTCCAGTCACCTATGACCTCATGTCCTCTCCCTTCCTCACACACCCAGGCCTCTCCCTCTGCCCATTCTGCCTGGCGGTTGTCTCCGTGTGTTTCTGAAGAACGGCATGTGCCAGCTTGATGTGATGTCTGGAAACGCATGCATGTGTGCCCCTGCTTATTGCCCTTGTGTGAGGACACAGTGTGACTTCTAACGCGGGGTGAAGACCCCATGTCGTCAGGAGAGGCTCAGCTTGGGCTTTGACTAGCTTCAAGCTGGAAAGCAGAGCCAGATGGGTTTTTGGACATGATTGGAAAAGGCAAAAAGATTGAAAATCTCTCGTAGGTGAGATTTTGGAAACTGCCTGGTTGGTGTCAAGAGATACTGGTTCTGTGCAGAGAGATGGGGAGAGAGGGAGGGAGGGAGAGAGAGATCAGAACAGACAACTGAAAGTGATGCTTTCATATTCTGTAGGTATCCACATGTACTCTGTTTTGTAAAAAGGAATCACCAGATGCATAGTTAGTTGGGTTTTTTTTTTCAAGTTAACTACCCCACCCCCACCCAAATGCCCCTGAAGGAGTTCAAGACTGATACTAGCTGACCCTGGACTCAGCATTTCATGAAGTGCTTGAGCCCAAACAGCCCCAGAATGAGAAAGAAGGACAAGAGATAATCAGAAAAGCATAGATATCACAGTTCCAAAAAATGTGGCTGACTATCTGGTCAGAGGGGAAAAACTGGGTTTTTATGCCCCGCCCCTATAATCTGTTGTCCAGAGGTAGAATTATATGCTTTTCTAGGCTGTTCCTCTGCTGTCTGCTCAGATCGCCAGCTTCCAAAGCTACTATTCCTGTCCATCCTCACTGGAATCTGCAAGCTTAATTAACAAACGAGGGTGGCATGCCTGACCATCACTACCAACACCCTCTGGGCTCTGCCAGTGCTGAATGATGTGGCCAGAGACTCTGCAACGTTCTCCATTCATATCACCTTTGTGTGCCCCTAAAGACCAACTTGATCCAAGACTGCACGTCCTACTGCAGAGACAACTTCCTGGAACTGCTGTACCTTTGGAGCCCTGACCAGCTTTTCAAAATCAGGCATCAGGTTGGGCACCACCTGCCTCTCATCTACTACATAGTGATTTGTGTGTGCCATCTGCTCTCTATCACAGCACCCCCTGAACACGCTGCTTCCTAAAGATGCTCCGTTGGGAGTGAGGTTGGTAACCTAGAGCTTCCCTGGGGCTAGTGGTGTGTGTACAATAGAACATGCTGAGTAGCACAACTTGCCTCAGATGCCTGAGCACCAATGGTCATTAGTTAAGAACACGGGCTTCAAAACTAGCCTGCTGGGACTGCGATCCGGACCATACAATTCCCTGTGTAATTTTGGACTTCTTTGTTCTTCAGTGTTCCCACGTATGAGAAGGGGATGACACCAGCAGTGAGACCATATAAGATTTGGGAAGATCAAATGAAGTCTCTGTGAATGATATATTTTGCTAGATAGTCACACAGGGGACATCAGGTTCAGCTTTTAGCTCAATGCGGTATATGGATTTATGAACTCACTTTGCTAACAACCACAATCTCTGAAATTTTTATTTGAAACCCTTTCACTCCCAAGTTGCTCAGGTTTGGAGGATTAATTGCCTTAGTTTGCAGCCTACAATGGTGATTTGAATAAGAATGACTTCCATAAGCTCATATATTTGAATGTTTGGTTCCCAGTTAGTGGAACTATCTAGAAAGGATTAGGAGGTGTGGCCTTGTTGGAGGAGGTGTGTCACTGAGCGTGGACTTGAAGATTTCAAAAGTCCAAGACATTTTCCTCAGTGTCTCTTTCTCTGTCTTGTGATTGTGTCTCAACATGTAAGTTCTCAGCTATGCTCCAGGGTCATGCCTACCCACCCGCTGTCATGCACACGATGTTATTCCATACCATGATGGTCATGCACAAACCCTCTGAAACTGTAAGCAAGACCCAATAAAATATTTCTTCTGGAAGTTGCTTTGGTCGTGGCTTCTCCTCACAGCAGCAGAAAAGGAAAGCACTTATCTATAAAAATCACCTTACCTGTTGACACATTTGAGTTGCCTACACGTTGAGGCACTGGGCTTGGAATCATGGCACTATGACTCCCAGAGTTCTTGCTTTAATTACTCCAGAGTGTGCTGCCTAACTGGGCGTGTTAGTTTAGGTTCAGTTGCTGTAATGAAATACTGAGATTGGATACTTTAGCTCAGTTTTCAAGACTGAAAGACCAAGGTCGGGCTGTCCCATCTGTCCAGCCTCTGATGAGGGCCTCATGGTGAACAGCATCACGATGGCAGTATTGATTTCTAAAGTGGCAATCAAGAAAAGTCTTGCATCAAGGCTCATTTATTAAAGGGTGTGGTGTGGGAGGTCCTTCTGTCTATGTGTAGCTTTTATTGGTTAAGGAATAAAGAAACTGCCTTGGCCTGTGATAGGGCAAAAAAAAAAAAACCAGACTTAGGCTGGGGGAGCTAAAGTGAATGCTGGGAGAAAAAGGTGGAGTTGGGGAGAAGCCATATAGTCCCCGACAGAACAGATGCTGGGACTTTAGCCAGTAAGCCACAGCCACGTGGCGATACACAGATTAATAGAAATGAGTTAAATTCAGATGTAAGAGTTAGCCAATAAAAAGCTAGAACTAATGGGCCAAGCAGTAATTTAATTAATACAGTATCTTTGTGGTTATTTCAGGGCTAAGCGGCCAGGAACTAACTAGCAGTCTCCTTACTACAGGAATGAACTGGAAATAACACATGAATACAGAATGAAGTGATGTCACTGCCTCTTCGTCCACCAGGAAAGGATGGAGGCAAGTTCATGACCAAGGCACTGAACCTTAGAGTCATGAAGTCTTCCAAGCCCAAGAGAGAGCACCCTACCCTCCTCCCTTGCTTCTTGAGGGGTCACATATGAGAAGACCACACCCAATCCATTCCATTGGTCATTAGAAGGAACAACCAAATTCCCACAATAGATTTCAGAAGATGTCACATGACAAGGCTAAAGGCCAGAGCCATTCTGTAGTTGGGCTTGAACTTCTACAACTCACTCTCCCAGGACCAAACTGGATGTCCCTCAGCAACTCCCCAGGGCAGTATCCCCAACGGCCAAGTCACTTTCCATTCTTAAAGGTTCCAAAAGCTCAGCATTATCTTGGCTCACCAAGGCCAAGACCCCAACATATGAAACTTTGGAAACATACTGAAACTGTATCAAATAGCACCAGGTCTGGAGAAATAGCTCAGCAGTTAAGAGCACTGACTGTTCTTCCAGACAGCCAGGGCTCAATTCCCAGAACCCACATGGCAGCTAACAACTGTCTGTAACTCTAATATCTTACACCCTCCCACAGACACTCAGACAAAACACCAGTGCAAATAAAACAAAAATAAACAAGTTATTTAAAAAAATTAAGACCCTTAGCAGCAGGATGTATAGTGCCATGTTTTTGTTGTTACAACCATGGAGGAAGGGGAGGTGGTACTGGTTTCTAGGGAATTGGAAGCCAATGGTGCCACTGACTATCCTACAAGAACAGGAAGTCCCCCACAAATAACTATCTACAGCCATGTGTACTGGCATCTACCTGTAATCCCAGCTCTTGGGAGGCAGAAGCATTGTGACGGTTGAGTTCAAAGCTATCCTGGGCTACACAGTAAGCCACCACTTGCCTCTCTCCAATTGGTGAGGGAAGCGGTAATGCTGAGGTTGAGAAATTCTAGTCTCCTAAAACTTGACAAGATTACATCCTACTCTCTGCTCTGTGGTAGAGTCTCATTCAGTTATGAAAGCCTAAAGAGTTATCATTTTGTCATAGAGGTTTCACTCCCAGCTCTGGAAACCCTTCACCTACCAGGTGAGACTTGGTTTGGGCTACGGCACCAGACATACACGCTGTGAAATCCCCTTCATCCACACAACTATGTAGAGTCACTGGGTCATCTACACCTTCCATAGACACCCAACCAGGAAACCATGGGCTGAAAGTCAACTGATTGCTCATGGCCATTAATTACTATTAGCATGCTCTCTTGCCTCTCCCCTTCTCCCATGGAACCATGGAAACAAGACAGGGAGCCACCAAATGTAAATATGGACAGCAGGCTTCCGAGCAAAAGGGAAGTCCAGCATTGTGGATGATTTTGTTCCTCTTTCCCTCACATTTTCAACCAAGCCAGGGGTGGGTAGCAGAGGGGGATTTTTTTCTTCACGTAGTTTTATTTCTCTTCTTGCAAAAAAAAAAAAAAAGTTATCAAGTTTGTATGGCAATGCTTGCTGCTCTATCTATCACTCTTTCTCACCTTCCATGCTTGTGTCAAGTGCGCACTTCCTGTCTACACTTTCACACCTCTTCTGTGCTATTATTTGAGTCTGAATACCACCCAGAGCCTTGTTCATCAGAGATCGCTTAGGTTCCTTGAAGAAAGCGCAGTGAGCATTGGGGGGGCGGGGGGACCTGAGGATGTCTCCCAGGTGATAGAGTGTGTGCCTGGGATGCAAGAAGTCCTGGGGATGTCTCCCGGGTGATAGAGTGTGTGTCTGGGATGCCGGAGGCCCTGGGTACAATCCCCAGCATAACTAAAACCCGATGTGGTGCATACAGTTGTGTCTCAGCCTTTTGAGAGGGGGAAACACGAGGATCAGCAAATCAGGGCCATCCTCCAACTACAAGTTCAAGGCCATCTCAAAACACAAAAGAGAAAGTAAACTTCCCAAATGGGGGAGGTAAGAACAACCTTGTTCGGAGTGCAAGATGACCCCCACTTGGGGCCATGGGATCCTATCTTGAAAAGATAGAACAATAGGAAAGAGGAAAAGGAATTGGTTTTCAGAGGTGGCGGGGTAGGGGTAGGGGGACGCTCTGCCTTCTGCTCTGCAATAAATCCTGAGGAGAGACAGCAGTGATGGAACCATCCAGGAAAGGAAAGGCCACAAGGTGATGCTCCTGCATGCCTCAGACCCAAGAACCTATACCTAAAGCTAAAGGAAAGAAGTCCAGAAACTGAAACTCATCAAAGTGATGAGCTACCTCTTTCTGAGTTGTTCACAGATGAGACCCGGGCAGACATGGGAAGCATGGTGCCTAGGCCACAGCTAGCACACCAGTCTTTCCATCAGACACAGAACCTGCTCCAAGCAGGCCTCTTGGGAGGAGGAGGCATCACTTCTTCAGGGTTGATACAGCCAAGGCTCTGGGGTTGGCAAAGCCTCCACAAACTGCCCTAGGTTGCAGGGTACAGCCTACATACTGGAGAGTGGTTCTGTCTTCCTGCTGATGGGTTTTGCTCAAATTCTCAACTTCATTCCACCCTGTCACACGTGGGTACCAATGGGTAATGGTCCTGTGTATGTCCCAATGACTGGACCTGGGTATTTCCGCAGGCTCGTTGTTGTGGGCATCTAACTGGGGATGTGAAGAAGGAAGAGCAAGGGCCAACCCTTCAGCAACCATGAGGACTGAGATGGCTCCCACGGGACAGCCCTGCTTGACCCCTGTCACAACTGGTGTGGCTCAGCAGGACGTTTCCTGGGAGATAAAGGATTAGGGTCAATCCAAAGAAGCTGCTGGCACTCTCAGGAGGACCCAGAAGTCAATAGAGGGGGGCAACCTCCATTGCTGAGATAACTTAGGGAGAGGGAACAGAGGAACAGGCAAGGAAGGCAAATAAAGCAGTAACCATAATAACAAGAATAGTATGAATAGCAGTCACTCGGGTGTAAGGACCATGTGCCTGGCAGTCTTTGGCAATCACTTGGGTGTAAGGATCATGTGCCTGGCGGTCTTCGGAGGTCATTTGGGTGTAATGACCGTGTGCCTGGTGGTCTTCGGCACTTACTTGCATTAATTCATCCAGTGTTCACTAAATTCCTGGAGGTATGGCAGTTGTGAAGTAGCTCACTGGGATGGGGAGGTAGACACAAAGTCCCAGCCTTAACTGTGAAGCTGTCTGCAATTGAAACCTGTTGGGAAAGGAAAAACCAGTCTTCTCTAATTCAAATCCAGAGTGTTACCTGGTATATCAGCCATACTTGAGGGCAGGTCCTAAGCCCAGGATGGAAAAAAAAAATGAATTCCAGGGGTTTTTTTAGGGTTTTATTTTTGGTTTTAGTATTGTTTTTGTCTTATTGGGTTTTTTGGTTGGTTGGTTTTTGGGTTTTGTAGGGTTTTTTTGTTGTTGTTGTTTTTTGTTTTTGTTTTTGTTTTGGTTTTTTGAGACAGGGTTTCAATCTGTGGTTTTGGAGACTGTCCTGGAACTAGCTTTTGTAGACCAGGCTGGTCTCGAACTCTTTTTTTTTTTTTTTTTTTGAGAGAGAGAGAGAGAGAGAGAGAGAGAGAGAGAGTAAGGCATGAATTTGGATAGGTAGGATTTGGGAGGAGTTGGGGGAAAAGAAAAAATATGATCAAACTATACAGTCTAAAAAATTTAAATAAATTTAAAAAAATTAAAAGGACAGCTACTGAAAGTAGAGGCTTCTCCCGAGATATGGCCAATGCTCGGAACTACACCTATCATGAAACATGTATGTTCATATATGTTGTAGGAAGGCCGTTTGGTCATTCCGGTCTCTTGGCAGCTCAGACCAGAAATCACGGCACAAAAACTGAATTAATTAAATCACTGCTTGGCCTATTAGCTCTAGCTTCTTATTGGCTAGCTCTTACATGTTAATTTGACCCATTTCTAGTAATCTGTGTATTACTATGTCCAGCAAAGGGCAAAGTTTCTGCATGTCTGTCTCTGGTGCCTACATGGCTTCTTTCTGACTTCACTTCCTTTCGCCCAGCATTCAGTTTAGTTTTCCCAGCTTAACTCTGTTCTACCCTATCAAGCCAAGCCAGTTCCTTTATTAACCAATGGTATTCACAGCATACAGAGGGGAATCCCACATCACATATAGAGATAAAATTATTAATCATACAATTTGAGGGAACTATGGGTTTGCTGTAGAAAGTATTACTGCTTGTATTTACCCCCCTACTAGAGCGTGGCCTCTTATACTATTTACGGGGAAGCCCAACCTGCGGGAGCCTTTTTTGTTCTCCTTCCCCTTGCTCTGTTCCGCAGGCTGCTCCTTTGGATTGCGTGATTCAACAGGTAAAGCCGAGGACTCTGATTTGTGAGTTTACCCCTTAATAAATGACTATTTCTTGATTCTGAGCTAGTGTGGGATTTCTTTTAAGCGTCCAACCACCGTAACACCTGGCGCCCACGTGGGTTTAAATTCCACGCCCACGGGGTAGACGGTTTGGTCCTTCCAGGGCCCAGACAGGCTTACTTTGTCTAAGCGGGTTTTTTTAGTCTTCCTTTGAGGGTGTGGAACTGGGGTTATAGGATTTGCCTAAAGTCCTGGGAAGTCAGACTTGAACCTGAGCAGAATGGCTCTAAGGTCATGTCAAGACTCTGAATTGTAAGACAAAAGGTTCTGTTTGGGAAGAAGGACTCGGTCCCCTCACTTGGGCTCCACAGCCTCCCTGTCCCAAGAGGGAACCCTCTCCTGCTGGGACTGGCCAGAAATAGTCAACTGCCGTTGCTGGTCACCAAGAAAGCGGACCAACAGAAAAACTTAACCACCTTCCATTTTCTTTTAATAAGGATCAGCCTGTCCCTATGCAGGAGCCTCCATTATCTTGCTCCTTCTACAGAAAGATTCAAATCCCCCAGAACAAACTTTTTAACTCAGGAGGGGCAGTCCCTTCCCAATTCAACGGCCACTTTCCTCTGTTGGCTTCTCTTGGCTCAGAGCCACATGGCTCACCTAGTGGGAAAGAGGTTCATTCCACACACGCTGCTGAAGCATGTACTTCTGGCCACCGGTGCCAGGACCACGAAGATGGCAGGTGAGTGACGCCAGAGCAAGCCCCAAAGAGCAGGCTACAGCCCAGGACCCATTGGAACCGTGCGCGTCTCTCGGAGACCATGGTCTTGCGCGTGATTGCAAGATTCCTCTTGCAGTACTTTTTTTTCTTTTCTCTTCTTGGCTTCTTTATTTATTTTGTTTCCAATTGCAAAATATAAGTTAACTCAGGAAAAAAAATAAAGCTCTCCATTCTTCTATGCAGAGCTTACCATGTGGGGTTTTGCTGGAAAAGATGGAGTTATCTGATTAGTTCTGTGGGGCTGTCTACATGGATAAGAGTCTTGCCCACAATGGAGATCATGGTGTACATGCCTTTATTGTAATACGCTGTTGTGATTTAATCTGACCCTAAAAGGTTGTGTGTGAGAAGAACTATATTGATCCACTTCCCTATTTATGGGTGCTAATTGGATATGGGGTATTTAGGGAAGTGACTAAGATTGGGTGAATTCTAAAGGAGGGGCCCCATGATGCGTGCAATAGATTTACAAGAAAAGAACATCCCCAGACACTTACTCTGTCTCAGCAGACGTCCTCCACCATGTTGTGCTGTTATTTAATTTTAAGAAATAGTCCTCATCAAATGCTAGCACCCAGACGTGTGAAGCAAGCAAACCTCTATTCTCTATAACCCACCCACACTCAAGTATTTTGATACAGCAACAGAAACTAGATGAAGGCACATGTGGCTGAAAGTTTGCGTGTCCAGCATGTTTTGGTTTTCTATTCTAGCCTTTAGTTCCCTCAATGCATATAACTAGCATGTTTAGCCTTTCTCCTAGGATGGGGCTGCTAGGCAAAAGGACACACCCTACAGCAGTGACTCTCAGCTACCTGCCACTGCCTCTGTTTCCTGTGTCTAAGGCGAAAAGGAAATATAAAGATCAGGCGGTTTCCCCCTAGGCTACAAACCTGCCTACTTTTTTACTAGAGCAATTATGTCCTGACTTTCTGTTAAAGACAGAGTGTTGTGTCAGTCCGAGCAAAGGGAAGATGAGAGGAGGGAGTGAACGAGAAAGCAACCTTACGCTTTGAAAAGAAATGGTAATCTTGTATGTTTTGTTTTCACACAGAGCCTCACACCAGGTAGCTCAGGCTAGCCTCCAGCTGTGACATTCGGCCTGTTTAGGCTCCCAAGTGCTGGGATGATGAGTGGGAGCTGAAGCATGTGGATGAGTTACTGATATTTATAGTACAAAATTAGGACCCAGTCCTGTGCAGTCCCGAAGATGAGGAGTGACCGCTTGTGGCCTGGCTCAGGCCTCATCAGCCTTTTACCCTGTGGTAGGAAGACTCCTATTGACACAAGGAGAAACCTCAGAATATAAAACCCCTTTTCCTGGGGCCGGGGGCGTGGCTCAGTAGTAGAGCATAGAGCACTTACTTGTCCAGCAGGTGTGAAGTCTTCAGTTTGATCCCAGGCACAACAAAAACAACAACAAAATTGAAAAAAAAAATAATTTTTCCCATTTATGTTCTTATCTCCTCCTGTGGTCAGTCCTCTGGGCAGGTGGGAAAGTTTCCCACTTCACAGATGAGGCAGAGGAGGGCTCAGCAGGCCTCGGGGAGATGCTCTAGCCTGCAGGGCTCATCAGGCTCAAAGCCAGCTGACTCACCAGGTTCCTGCCTCAGCCCTGTTACCATGATGGGCCTCCTCTACCGCTCTATAGCTCTGTGGTGATGCTGGGCTCCCCAAAATGTCCAGGGAGGAAACTGAAGCCAGGAAAACATTCTGAAATTCTATTCCAGGAGTCAGAAAGTGACAAGGCACTTCCGTGACAGAAACCTGGGTGGTGGTAGGACAGCTCTCTGCCTTCCTGCTCACCTTGTGCCTCTTGTGGTTCTGTTCCTAACCAACACTTCTCCTTCAGTGGAGGTGCAGCTGAGTGGAGACCGAACCACAAGACCAATAGGGACATCTTCAGAAGCACGTGGCCATGGGCAGCCAGCCACCTCCTGGTTCTCCCCGACTCTGCTTTTCTAGAACTCTGTGACTGGCACTACTCCCCCGAACAAGGAACCTTACAAGTGTCACCAATTAGTTAGCTGAAGCTTCTGATAGCCACCTTTGACTGTGTTGCTTTATCCCATGGCCTGGGCTTCTCCCAGGGAACAGACCACTGCAGGCAATTTCTAAGCACTATCTATCCCACAAACTGGATTCCATCCTATGTAAATCCAATCCCCGTTTTTAAACTTGCTTGTAGGAGCTGGGGAGATGGTCCAGCATTTCAGAACACTCCCTGCTTTTACAGAAATCCCAAGTTCCTTTCCCTGCACCCAGTCAGACTGTTCACAGTCACCTATAACTCAAAATCCATGGAGTTTGACACACTCTTCTGGCCCATGTGGGCACCTGTACAATGCAACATTCACTCAACATACATACATACATACATATAAAAATGAAAAAAAAATAAGTCTTTGTTTCTTTCTTTGCTTGTTTTGGTTTTCAAGACAGGTTTCCCTATGAGTGCTCTTGGCTGTCCTAGAACTCGTTCTGTAGACCAGGCTGGCCTCCAACTCACAGAGATCCTCCTGCCTCTGCCTCCTGAGTGCTGGGATTAAAGGTGTGCACCACTACCGCCCAGCAGAAATCTTTTTAAAACTTCCTTCATGTTTGTGTCTTAGGCCTAATATCCAATTTATCTGTGAAGATACTTTGACAAGGGCTCTAATCCAGTGCTTTGGAGGCCTCTTACAGGACCTCGGGGAAGCCAGAGGGTTGAATCCTAAGGGAGAAGAGATAATAAGTCAGATTCAAACTTCTCCACCTCAGAGGTGCAGGGAATATCTTCCTCACAGGCCTGGTGTATCTTTGAGAGTTTTTCACTATTTCATTTAATGGGTAGAAGGGGAGGGGGATCTGGGTCCACATCTGGGCCACCTGACAAGCTAGTCATAAGTAGAAGGGTCCTGGGTGATGCTTGGAGCAGCGGTCTGGACTTAGAAAAAGGGACACTTAAATAAGGTGACAGGATTTCCTGCTGTTGGTAGTGGCTTGAATGGTGGTTCTTGGATTTCTAAAATCCCAGGGGACCTAGACACAGGTTATATGCCTACCCCATGTATGCATGCACATATAATACAGATACTTGGCAGTGGGGTGTATATCATACTTAAAATGCCTCTTCAAGGTACAAGGACAACACTAGCTTCTCTAGCACCTTACAACATGGCCTCCTTCCTGAACTTAGCTCATCAGACACATTGCGAGAGATGGATTTCAGGAGAATGAGGAAGATAGTTGTGTATAGAAGCAAAGGATGGGACACAGAAGTGCAACACCAGCAACAGGCGTGCATTAGAACAGTCCCAGCGTGTAGACACGGGTTCAGGCTGGAGTATCTCCAGGGCCAGTCCTGTAGTCCTCCCAACAGAGAGTCTATGAACTACATACAGAATGCCCTTTTCTGTGAACGCAGCCAGAGTGTGTTCCTCCGCATGTGTGTGGGAGCTCACGTCCATTTCAGTCCTGCTGTGCTAACATCTGGCTGAGTTTCAGACAGAGCCCTTGAGAGTCCTGGCTTCGTCATACTCTTGACATCCTGCTCAAACCACCAATGTTCACTGAGCCGGTGCCCAGAGCCAGTACCGTGTCCTCTATTTCTACAGCCAATGCAAGGCAGAGGCGCTGAGGCCAGGCTAACTCTCCCCTAAATTACTGTCCTTCCTTCTCTCCAAACTGTATTGCAAAACCAGCTGCTTCTATGCTGCCAACCACGGCAGCTCCCATCCTCCATGCCCGGTTAATCCTCCTGCTGTTTGTAATGACCGCTGACATAGTGGCTCGGGTTTCCCCTGAACCCAGCACCATCTGGAAACCTGAGAGGGTGAGCATGTGTGTTCACGCATGTATGCTCATACACATGTGTGAAGAAGGCGGGGCAGGGAACTCCCAAGCCATAAAGTCTGAACTCTCAGCTTGCTGGTGAGCTCATTAACCTCTTTTCTCGTGCTCTGGGCTCTGCTTTGCCTTCGCTTTTTCATTTTTAGAAAGGAACATTTTCCTGAATTCAACTTTTCCTAAGGCCCTAGAAGTGATGGGTGGCATTTACCACCACCACCACCCCCAGAGCACGGTAAGCTCCATGCTTATCCTGATAATACTGGTTCATGCAGGGGCCACAGTCTGTGTAGGAGCCGGATGGTATTATCGCCCTCGGTCTAGAGAGGAGAAAACCGAGGCTGCAGAATATGGTTTTCACGAAACATGTTGTTGATAGCTAACAGGAATTCCACAACAAGAACAAAACCAAACCAGGGGAAAAAAAGAGGGAGAGAAGCAAGAAGAATGGTAGGAAGGAAGGAAGGAAGGAAGGAAAAAGTAAAGTTGTCTCGCAGACACAAGTAAGTACGATGTCCTAGGGATGCATCTTCTCTCGGCACATCTGGACTGAGCAATACAAAGACTTGGCTGGGGGCTGCCTTGCTTCTGCCTCTGAACTGGCTTTGGGTCAACACCCTATGCAGCAGGGGAAGCGAGGCCAAGGCAGCACTTGCCTGCCTCCTGCCCAGGCCACAGACTCTTTTCTAACATTGCTGGCAGGATTCCTAGGCAGACTCCAGATGGCGGGGCTGGAGTCGCCTGCATCTGGAATTTGGACAGAGACTGAGGAGTGCAGGTTTCCAGTGCTGACACCACCCAAGGATGGAGTGGATTCTGGGTAGCTAACGTATCAGGGAGGCAGCTGGCACAGCAGGAGATGAAGTGGCATAGAAAATGGATTCTCCAAAAGCAAGCATGAGCCCAATGAGCTTGCAATGTGTTGTGACAGCATCTGAGGTCCTGGAGATCTGGCTGTCCCTGGCTGCCAGTGAATAGCCAGGTTAGCTTCACAGACATATAGAAACAACACTGTGGTCCAGTCTTCTGGAGTTGTAGAAATCAAATTAGACCTTGAAAAAGCATTTGAAAGAGTCAGATGGAAGGTGGTAAGGTTCTAGACTGCCCCGTCACATACTTTCCATCTTGGTGCATATGCAATAAATTTAATAAATTATAAAAATTAAAAAGAAGATAATTTCATATTCTTTCAAAAATCATCTTCTTCCTTGTAAATAATGCTGTAATCATTTACGTTGAGCTAAGTATTTTTCTGAAGCATCATTTAAAAACAATAATATTCTTTCATGGTTTAACAAACCCTTTCTTACTAGACATTTCATTTTTCTTGTTTGTCGTATTTTTTGTCTTTGAGACAGGGTCCCTTCATACATGACCAAACTGGTCTCTGAATCACTAGGAGGCTGAGGTTGGCCTTGAACTCCTAACCCTCCTGCCTCTTCCCCAGTGCTGACAGCAATGTATCACCATGCCAGACTTACTTAGATACTTAATTATTCCTGATTTCTAACTTTAACACTTTTATTTAAACAGGGTCTCCCTATGTAGTCCTGGCTGACTAGAAACCTGTTGTGTAGACCAGACTGGCCTTGAACTTAAAGGTGTGCCTTACCATGCCCAGCTACTGAGTTTTAACTCCTAGAAAAAGCCTTAGAGAGCACATAGCAACAGCTGAATATTTCTGGATATCCATGTAAAGGATGGGCCCATAAATCACAAACCATACCCTGGGAAGCAGTGGGTCCATGTCAGTTTCCCCGCAGCTATTAAGTCTAGTCATGTGTTACAACGCTTACCATTGTGCTTGCCTGCATGTGTTAGGTGTTGGCTCCATAGTTCCATCCCCTTGATCACACTGAGCTGGTGGAGACTCTGTCTTCTCCCCATTTCATCCAAAGTGCCCAAGAGTTCTGAACCTTGGTGATTTAGATAATTCTGTGAAGTGCACTGGCCTAGGAGTTTGAACACCAAAGTTCCAGTCCTATATTCAAGTAAAGAAATGGCATGGCATAATTTTTGCAGAGAAAAATTATCAAAGAGTCTCTCTCTCTTTTTCTGTGTGCGTGTGCCTCTCTCTCTCTCTCTCTCTCTCTCTCTCTCTCTCTCTCTGTGTGTGTGTGTGTGTGTGTGTGTGTGTTAGAGATCTGCTTGACCTGTCCGCCTCACAGGCTATGAAAGACCATTGCTTGAGAGACGGGAATGTGCCAGAGGGTTCTGTCCATTTTGCTCACTTATATTTGCTCACAGAACTGCCAGTCTCTAGGACAGTACCCAACCAAGGGTGGACCCTGGCCATCATCCTCTTGTGTAGTCTTCTCCCCTGGAAACTAGCTTCATGTTGTGGCCATTTCCAGATAACAGAATGCATTAGATGTGACACTGAGTGGCATTCAAAGTCCCAAGATGATCCAACTTCAAGTAAATGAAAAGCTAAAAGGGACCACCCAGCTGAACCTGTCAATCCAGGAACACATGCGTGGAAAGAAATACACTGTTGTTACAAGCCAGGAGATTTGGGCCAAGAGTTTCCAGGACCAGAGCCTGGATCCAGCTAAAGCTTGATTAAAATCTGTTGCTTTTGGAGTTGGAGAGACATCCTGGTTTTCATCTTCCTCACCATCACTCCAGAACTTAAATAATCCCTCTGGAGCCATCAGCAGAACAGGCACAGAAATGGGACCTGACTTGTGGCCGAGTGGGATCATTAGGTCTGGTGCCTTGCAGAACTAATCCTCCATATGTTTTTGACCACTGTAGTGGTGACAATCCTTACTGGTAGTGTACCTTACTTGCCAGAGTTCCTTAATTAATTTTTATGGAAATTTAATTTTTAACCTCTTTTTAAATTATTTATTTTTGAGATTACATCATTTCCCTCCTTCCCTTTCCTCCATCCAAACAATTTCATACACTCCTCCTTACTCTCTTTCTAATTCATGGCCTCTTTTTCATTAACTGTTAATATATATATATATTCCTTAGTACTACATGCTTGGTCTGTATAATACTAATTGTATGTATGTTTTTAGGACTGGCTATTTGCTATTGGATTCCAACTGATGTGTTCTTCCCTGGGGAAGACCATTTCTCCTGATCTCAGCATTTCTTGGTTGACTCTAGCTCTTGTGTAGATTTGAGGCCACGTGGGCTTCCCCATCTACTTTGGCATTGTCCATGTTCAGCTCACGCTTGGCCAGTCATGCTGGTGAGACTTTATGGGTGTAGCTTCTGGCATTCCTAGGAGACACAATCTCACAGCAAACTCCCTGATCCTCTGGCCTTTACACGCCCTCTTTCTGTCCCCCTTTCTACAATGTTCTCTGAGCCTTTGTTGCCGGAGTTGTTTTGTAGCTGTGTCCACTGGGACTGGGTCCCACTGCTCTGCATTTTGATTGGCTGTGGCTTTCTGTCATGATCTCCCTCTGTTGCAAAGAGAAGTTTCCTTGATGAGGGGCGAGGACCACACTTATCTGTGGGTGTAGAGATAAATGTTTATGCTGTAGTTAAGGATTATGCTGGCTTAGTGAAGATTGTTGGTTCTCCTCCGAGATCTATGACTAGCCCTGGCTAGGCTAAGTTTCCAGTACCAGGCATTGCTTCCCTGCTGTATCAGCCACCATTGCTATGCATGTGTTGGGGCACGTAAGAAACTTCTAACACCAGCCTTGGAGAAGGACTTTTGGTTGTAGCCCCAAAAAAGGCATTCAAAGATCCTTTGAGTTTCCAAAAGTCAGTTCCTTTAAAGAAATGCTTTTCCCAGGTTATGTCATTGATCAAATATTGACTTTATTTATGGCCACATATCTGAGGTAGGCTTTACAGTCTCTTTTACAGCATGTTTGCCTACTGGCTGATTCATATCCCTTGCTCTGCCATGATTCTGCTGGAAATTCTAAAGATTAAAAAAGCCAGGCATGTCTTAGACACAAATGGTTGAAATCATTGTTTATAAAAAATGCTCATTCTTATTGGGGTTCCTTAAAACATCTGTGGTGCTCACACCATGTGTCAGGCATGGAAGATGGGAGGGAAACACAATCTCTGACCTTATAAAACTTACAGCTCTTTGAGGGGTGGGAGGATGGTATGGCAAGCGAAAGATGGCCATGATACTGAGAGAAAAGGACCACTATGAAGAGAGGCACAAGAGAGACCATGGAAGCCCAGGACTTTTTCTTCTCTTTTCTAGGCTACATGTTCTAGGTGTCATAGCTACAAGACAAAGAAGACTCCCAGCACACAAAGATTGAGACACAAGTAAGGAATAACCCCATCGTGCCAAGATACTGAGATTTCAGGGCTTACTGGGTACCAAGATCCAGCATGATCTTTGTTCATATACAACATTCTAGTCAATAGAACACAGGGGACGTGTGCCACAGAGTTCCTGTACAGACCCATTGCTCCAGCTAGCCATCGTCACAGTTTTAGACAAATTCTGTCAGCCTGTGAAAGTAAAAGCTGCTACAGCCATAATGTGAACACGAGGAAGGGACAATAGTGTCACAGAACTTAGAGACCGAATGGTGTGAGATTGATGATCTAAACCGGCATTGTCTGGGGCCACACTTCATTTTATCATTTCTAACATTGCAATTAATCTCTTAATTACTGGGGTGGGCGCATGTGTACCACACTGCATGTCCACGGATCAGAGGACAGCTCTCAGGAGTCAGACCTCACTCTGCACCTTCGAGGCAGGCTCTCTCTTCCTATTCCTGCTGTCCTGTGTCCAGGCCAGCTGCTCCACAAGCTTCTCCTGTCCACAGGCTATTCTCCTGTCTCCGTCACCCATTTCACTGTAAGGATGTTGGGCTTATGGATGCGTACCACCCCACAACTGCTTTTTACATGACTTCCATGGATTAAAATCAGGTTGTCAGCTTGTAATGCCAGTGTCTTCATCTTCTGAGCCTCCTCTCTGGCCCATTTTTTTACAAAGCTTATTTCTGTTGTATATTTGTATTGTGTGTGTGTGTGTGTGTGTGTGTGAGAGAGAGAGAGAGAGAGAGAGAGAGAGAGAGAGAGAGAGTTAGATACATGTGTAGAGGCCAGAGAACAGTGTTATAGAGTCTGGTCTCTCTTTCCCCCTTACATGGTTTCCAGGGATTGGACTCAGGTCGTCAGGTTTGGGCAGCAAGCACTTTTACTGGCTGAGCTGTCTTGCTGACTCTCTTGTTTTGGAAGCAGTAAACATCTTAACTGTGTAGTTCTCAGTTATTCATATTTGAGTGCCTCTATACTGACACTGGAAAAGGACGAAGAAGTGCAGTTTGGACAGACGGGCAAAGAGAACGGGGCTCTTGGGGTCAGGTGGGGTCACCCTCTTCTCCTGTATTCTTTCCACCTCTTTCATCTACACTGCAATCATTGCTAGAAAATGGAACTAATTCTGCGTGTTATTCTCCATCTACAGCACGCTCTCCCCTATTTTCCGGTTTTGAATGCTTGAAAAGTGGCGGTATGACTTGGGGACGGGCGGTAGTAGCTCGGTCTCTGGAAGCAGATACTCATATTCACGTTTTAGCTGCCACTGTCTTCATTGTCACCTTGAGCTCGTCACTTACACTCTCCAAACACAGCTTTCTTATCTGTGTGCTGACCACAGAATTTTAATACAGCGTGAGGATGAGAATAAATCTACAGGGCCCATATGAGGTGTCACTTGGGAGATAAAGTAGACCCTGAGGGTCAGACCACCCTATGGTGCTAGGTGGGGGCCACCATTCCTATCTTGGAGCTGAGGAAACTGAGGTACAGAAACAGTTACGTGGTTTGTTCCGGGTCAATGAACACGAGAATTTCTACCGGGGTCAATGGTTTCCCTGCCCATGTTTTTTCCAGGGCATTGTACTCCGCTGATGTTGTTTAAGATACAAGAGAAACTTTCAAATAGAAGTGCTTCCCTTCTCGTCTGCAATAAACGGACTCATTTCCGTAAAGTGCATTCCTGCAAGGGAAGAATTCATTACTGCCACATGTATGCATTAAAGTCATGGGACACATTTAAACC
Source organism: Microtus oregoni (assembly GCF_018167655.1). Classification (NCBI taxonomy): domain Eukaryota; kingdom Metazoa; phylum Chordata; class Mammalia; order Rodentia; family Cricetidae; genus Microtus; species Microtus oregoni. The sequence continues at coordinate 22,948,461 of NW_024543071.1, forward strand.
TAATAAACATCTGATGAAATTAATATTGATGATGGCATGCTCAGGACGGCTGGCCTTAGTTCTGCTGTCTGCGGCCCGGTACTCGCCTCTACCTCATGGAGATGAAATGAAAGGTACATCTTTATCATCTTCGCCGTCATGCTTCTCCATCATCTGTGGACAGTAGCTTGCCCTCAGTGTCCATGTGAAGCTGCTTGCCTTCATCACCCACACCAGGTTGCCTGCCTTCATCGTCAAGGGGAGGGGGCTTACCTTCATCATCCACACAGAGGCTCACCTTCGTCTTCCATACAAGGTGGCTCATGTCCATTAGCATAATTTGTGACCGAAATAGCCAAGTGATACTTTATCTGTTTTTCCTTTCCTTCCGCAAAACCCCAGTTAATTTATTTTCCCATATTTCAGGTCAACATTTAAGTTTGCCTTCCATATATTTGAGACTACGTGGTTCCCAACATTAAGACACTAGGCTATGGGAAACGCCCTTTATTGTATCAGACTCTGGGTCAAAGCTATTGCCCTTCCCCTTAGACCTTGACATCAGAAAGTTACCCATATAACACAGGTCCTGTTTTCTTTCAGTTCTGTTCAGCAATTCACTTGTAACAGCAAACATGATCCTTGCTTGAAGAGCTGTTTCTTTAACTAATAAATCGGCCATCACCTTGTTTGGGAAGTCTGTTTTCTCTCCACCTTGAGGAGACATCAGATGGGGCCCTCCAGTTTCCTCTACAGCTGTATAGCACCTTATCTGCTGCAGGTGGTTAAACATTTGATAGTCAAGTGATGAGGTCTGGGCTTGGTAGTCTCTGAGATGGGTAAGAGCCTTCAGGAAATATAGGCCAGCTTTTGGTCACTAGAGAAAATGGTTAAGTTCAACTCATAAAGACAGTTTTATCCTGGGTATTTCAGTCATGATTGTTAGACCCTGTTTCTCTGGGGCCTGTGCATCATTGGGAGCATAGAACAGAGCAAAGCCATTCTCCTCAATGCCAAGAAGTGAAAAAAAGGAAAAGGAAAAAAAAAAAGGAGAAAAGTCAAGACCACAGTCCCACAGTCCCCTTCAAGGAGATATTCAGACGGTCTAAAGACCTCTCATGAGACTCAGTCCTTTAAAGCTTCTATCCCCAACAATGACACCCTGATGATCAGTCCTTCAATGCATGTGTCTTTCTGGCTCATTTCAGACCCAAACTACAGCAGGGAGCTTTCCTGTAAGGGCTGCTAAGTGGGTGAGCCCGGAAGGCGAGTGAAGGCCGCTGTCAGATGCCCACCTGCTCCTTCTGGCACGCCTTATTCCTTCTCTGGTTATTTGGTTTGAGTGGCACTATGAGTTTGGTTCTTTGGGGATTCCCACTTTTTCAGGACTGTGGGACAATCTCAGGGCTGTGTACCCTCAGCTCACTCTATGTAAACCTTGCCCTTGGTCCTTGACCTCTCGGCCTTGTTTGAGTGTTACCACTGGAAGCAGACAGGAGACTTCTCTTGAATGCCTGGTGTTTCCCATTCAACCATCCAGAGCCAACAGCACTACAGCACAAAGGGAAAATGTGAGTGAGGCCCATAAATGAGTAGATCTGACTTAGGAGACAAAATACTGGAGATCTCCAAAAGAATAATTTCACTGGAATTTCACACACAAGGCCAGACAGCTACTCCCTTGAAGAACCTGGGCTCTTCCTTCTTCTATGACCTTGGATAAAGGACTCCATCTCTAGGATCTGTACTATCATAACGTTGAATTTGTCCCAATCAGTAACACCCAGAATCCCCCAGAGAACTTTTTAAGCACACACTTTCCCACTTATTAGATGGAGATCTGGAGGCCTGAGGATCAGCATTTACAAGAGGCTCCAAGAGCATTTCCTGGACCCAAAGCCCGTACATAGATGGTCTTGGAGCCAGTTCCTCCCACAGCTGACCTTCGTTCTGTGTGGGCCTGGGGGAAGAGAAGGTAATCAGGAAATGCTGGCTGCTCATCACCTCTGTCCAGAAATGTAGTCATTGACAGCTGCCAGATGGCAGGTGACAAGGGAAGGGTTAGGGAGGGCTGTGTCTGCCATGTGGCTCCAACAGCACCTGGTGATCTGAAGTGGACACAAGGAAACCTCGGAGCTCACATGGCGGGCAAGAACCCTGTTTTCTTTGGCTTCCTTCCCATCACAGTCAAGTCACAAGTGAAAGTTTTGTTTTATTTTGTTTTTGTGGGAGGTTTTATATTTTAAAATTTCAGGTTCCTCTCAGCAAGATCTAAGTTAAGCCAAGACGGTGGTTTTGCTGAGAAATGTCCTCCACAGGCTCCAGTATATGAATACTGGATCCTTTGCTGGTGGCCCTGTTTGGGGAGGTATAAGAGGTATAGCCTTGCTGGAGGAAGTGTATCACTGGGCTTTGAGAGTTTATAGTATTGTTCCACTTCCTGTTTGCTCTCCCTGCTTTGTACTCATGGTTGAGAGGTGAACTGTCAGCTTCCTGTGCCTGCCCCTTACTTCCATGCCTCCCCTCCATGATGGACTCTTAACCCTCTGGAACCATAAGCCAAAATAAACTTCCTTCTAGAAGTTGCCTTAGTCAACTTAGAAACAGAGAAGTAACAAGTATGGCCATATTGCATCATTGTTGGTGGACAAACAGCTCCCCTGTAAGAACATGCACTTCCAGCCTCCACCGTAGCGGCTGCCCCATCTCATTGCCCCCCAGGCCCCTGAGATGCAGTATTCCCGCTCTAAAACGTGGCTGGGATAAGCCAGAAGGACAGACAGCTGGAAACAGCTTGCGCCTGAGGACAGGGGAGTTGCCTCTGGGCCTCAGGTTTTCACCTAAGCAGAGACATTAAGCAATCAGTGGTGTATTTATAGCAAAGTTGTTGCAGAAGTTACTAACTGACCACTGTGTACATGGTTCTTCCCCGAGGAGGCCCACTGGAAAAAAATTCCTTTAGTCACTGAAAAATACTGTTGGGTACTTGTCAGTAAGGATAAATATTATCTATTATGACCCATTGTAATCATTTTCCTAATAGAAATGAAAATAGACCCTCAAAAATATTTGCGTAATTTCAACCAAAGGGACTTGATCAAAAAGCAGGCGGCCGTCCTTTTGCAACTTCTCATATTGTTCTCTTGTCTCCAGAAATTCTTCTTCAAACTCCACTCCCGCCGCAGCCAACAGCCAGCGGATGGACTCCATCCTGCCTCTGCCTTGAAAGTAGTAGAGCTTGGGCTTGGTTTCCATGATTCCTGGTTCAGTTTCCTTATTCTTCTAGAACTGGTCTCCAGGCACTGAAGAAGGAAGCCGCTAAATCTGTTAAATGCCGCTGACACAGTCTAGAGCCATCCTCAGCTACCTCGCTGCCAAGTACAACTTGTACGGGAAGGACCTGAAGGAGACTCAGGATTGACATGTATGCTGATGGCACCCTGGACCTGATGATAATGATCGCCCAGGCTGCATTTAAACCCCCGAAGGAAAAAGAGGAGAGCCATGCTTTAATAGTGAAGAGAGCTAAAACCCGTTACTTCCCTGTCTTTGAAAAGATTTTGAAAGACCACGGGGAGGATTTTCTTGTTGGCAACCGGTTCAGTTGGGCAGACATACAGCTGTTAGAAGCCATTTTGATGGTGGAGGAACTCAGCGCTTCCATTCTGTCCGACTTCCCTCTGCTGCAGGCATTTAAGACAAGAATCAGCAACATTCCTACAATTCAGAAGTTTCTGCAACCCGGGAGTCAGAGGAAGCCACCTCCAGATGGCCACTATATTGAGGTGGTCAGGAACGTTCTGAAGTTCTAGTGGCAGCAGGCCTTAAGGTGGCCACAGCGAGTATCCAATTTCAGCGTCACAGTAGACCAGCTACAGAGCATTCCAAAGCAAGGTATAGATCCTAGGAGGCTTCGAGAAGGAAAACCCCTCTGTTATCAGCAACCCATGTCAATTAAATATGGTGAAAAATTAAAAAAAAAAATATTTGCGTAAGTGGATTGGGCTGTAGTTCAGCAATAAAGTACATACACAGTATGCGTAAGGGTCTGGGTTTGAGTCCCGCACCACCAAAACTAACAAACAAGTACCCACAACACTTATGCAAAGTAAGGTGCAAATTCCTACCGAGGGAAGTACAGAAAAAAATAAATAAAAATATAGTGTTTATAAAATGGAATGTTACTCAGCAATTAAAAAACCAAATTATATGTACATGGAAGAACTGTGTCTGTAAATGTGTGTGTGTTAAGCCAACACGGTGGTTTCGCTGAGAAATGTCCTCCACAGGCTCCAGTATATGAATACTGGATCCTTTGCTGGTGGCCCTGTTTGGGGAGGTATAAGAGGTATAGCCTTGCTGGAGGAAGTGTGTCACTGGGCTTTGAGAGTTTATAGTATTGTTCCACTTCCGTGTGTGTGTGTGTGTGTGTGTGTACACAAATGAAGGCCATCATGAGAAAGGAGGAAATATCTTAAGAATGGAAAGGCAGCACTCAGGAGACAGAGGTAGACGGATCTCTGTGAGTTTGAGGCCAGCCTGGTCAATAGAGTGAGTTCCAGGACAGCCAAGGCTACACAGAGAAACCTGTCTTGAAAAACAAAACAAAAGCAAAAAAGAAATGGAAAGGAAGAATAATGCAATATATGTGGATGAAAGCAGAGGTTTCCAAAACTATCTGGAGGAAGGAAATAAATGATTTTTAAAAAAGTAGCATCACGGGGGCTGGAGAGATGGCTCAGTGATTTAGAGCACCATCTGCTCTTCCAGAGGTCCTGAGTTCAATTCCCAGCAACCACATGGTGGCTTACAACCATTTGTAATTAGATCTGGCGCCCTCCTCTGGCGTGTGGGCATACATGGAGGCAGAATGTTGTATACATAATAAATAAATCTTTAAAAAAAAAGTAGCATCACACACACACACACACACACACACACTATGATGAAACCCATTACTTGTATGCTAACCTATACATTTAAAAGAATGGAAATTTATAAAATAAAAACAGTGAAGAGTTGAAAGCACTAGTGAGAAAGAAGCAAGATCCAAATATGTAACTCCATATGTGAACTTCAAGACCTTGTGAGGAAGGGATTCGGGACTGGAACCAGAATAAAGAAACTTTTAGGGATGGTGCTGTGGTCTGCATGTCTATTTGGCTGAAAGTTACAAGTATACGTATGTCAAAACTCATTAGTTTGGTGGATGGGGAGATGGCTCTGTAGTTGCACTGGCTGCTCTTCCAGAGGACTCAGGTTCAATTCTCCAGCCACAAGGTATTTTAACAACCCTCTGGAATTCCAGTCCCAGATCTGATGCCCTCTTCTGGCCTCTTTGAGCACTGTAAGCACATGCACAGATATCCATGCTAGCAAATGCTAATATAAGATAAAAATAAAATCTCAAATATTATTTCTTTAAAAAGAATCACTTTGTATACATTATGCACAGAATATTGTTTTTTCTGTGGGCTTTTTTTTTGTTATTTGTATCAGTCTTGCTATATAGTAACTGGCCCAGAACTCAAGAGTCTCCTAAATCAGCGTCCTAGGTGTTAGGATTACCTAAGTGGACCAATATGAATGGCATAATGGATAGGGGGAGACTCCTGAAATGACAGCCCCAGTTGTGTGGAATTAACAATATGAAGGAGAAAGATGATGGATCCTTCTGTAGAGACACTGTCTTTTCCTATATATTAGTGACGGCCCTGGGTGTAGGCTGAGTTTCTGTCCTGGCAGTCATCTTGGTCCTGCCAGCTGGCTCCCAAATAACCACACTGAGACTTATTATTAATTATGAATGCCCAGCCAATAGCAAGGCTTTCTACTAACTAGCTCTTACAACTTAAATTAACCCATATTTCTTATCTATGCTTTGCCACATGACAGTACTTTTTCAGCACAGCATGGTCATCTTCTGCTTCTCCTGTGCCTCCTTGTGACCCCTTGGTTCTGCCCTTCTTCCCAGCGTTATCCTGTCTAGCTATTTGGCTGATCAGTTTTTTTCTATTAACATTGAATACCACATCTTCACAGCACAGAAGGATTATCCCACAGCACCTGGGTGCACTGCTTAACCTCGGAATGCTGGTATCAGGACATACTTCAGAGCTGCAATTAGGAATAACTATTAAACACCTAGAAGTTTCTGGCACAGCATATTTGTCCTCCAGAACCAACCATGGCCTAAGCACAGGTGGCCATGTGCCATACAAAAGGTAGACAGTGAAGAAACAGAACTGAATTTGACCCTTCAAGGTTTTCAGGTCTTAAACACTTGGCTGATCCTTGCTTCTCTAACATGAACCAGGGGGGAAAAAAGACTGTTCCTTGTTATCACTTAAAAATGAAAATATGAAAAAAAAAAAAAAGCTGCTGAACATGGGGAAACACTTCAGAACTGGTCCATTTTCTTGACATTTTCCCAAAGCACAGTTTTATATTGGTGTCTAGATGGTGGTTGAAACACACAGGGGAAGTACCCAGCTTCAATTCTCCAGTGAACTACAGAAGCGTATCCCAGGAGTCAGATTCAGGGACTGCCAGGTCAAAGGGGCTGCTTTACCTTTTGCTCAAACAAGCAGAGGCCAAAGGCCTGGTCCCTGTGTCTGAATGGGCAAGCCACCACCCACTGCGTGAACAAGCCATATTCCACATCTATAAACTCAAGGTAATAAAAGCCGGGTGGTGGTGGTGCACACCTTTAATCTTAGCACACAGGAGCAGATGCAGGTGGATTTTCGAGTTCAAGGCCAGCCTCATCTACAGTGTGAGTTCCAGGACAGTCAAGGCTACACAGAAACCCTGTCTCAAAAAAGTCAAAAACTGAACCAAAACAAACAAACAAACAAACAAAACATAACTAACTCGAGGTAATACCTAGCTTACTGAAATATTGCAAGGGGAAAAAATTTCTTATGACACACATTTACACATTTAGAATTAAATACTGTGGCCACCTGGGTCAGAGTAAGAGCTATCTAACTGAAAAGTATTTTTGTATCTTTTGTCCAACTGCAGTTGAATATTATAATCCCAAAGACAAAATTTTATTTACATTAACAGATCCACACAACTTTTATGCTCCCCAAATTCAAAAGCCAAAATTCCATATACCTTTACAGGATCACTGCTTTGCCTCTGTAACAAACAGCTCAGAAAAGTATTAAGAGTTGCAATCTGTTCAGCAGAGGCACCTCTACTCCGTTACCTCCCTCACAGCACGGCTCTTATGAGTGTCAATCCAGAACCCTAACACCGCTTTGTGATTAGAGATCTTAAGACTATATATGTACACATATATACAAGAGACATGGTAAATTTATTAAATAATTTTATTATTTTTTCTTTCATATCGCTAACAGCAGCCCAGGTTTAAGCATGTTAGAAAATCTGAAGAAATAAAACATCTTTTAGTTTACATAAAGCATATATAAAAATATCTATTCAGAAAACAAATATCTGATAATTACACTGCTTACCCATCTTTGAGAGTGCCAAAAAACAAACCCTACCAAGATATAATAAAATACCTGCAAACTGAATGAGGAGGCAAGATAATTTTGTTAAAGTTTGTTCATTTTGGCACCAACTTTTGCTAATGAAATTCAAGTCAGTTATGGTCAGATAATGAGTGAAATGTGCAGCTACCTAAAGACATTCTTCAAACAAAACCTGCTTTGTGCTTAGAAGTTAACAGCAATGGAAATTACGAAACTCCCCAACTTTTCTAGTAACCGTTCGACAACAGCAAGAGGTATCAAACTGGAAGTGACAGTATACTAAGCACTTACATAAAAAATATCAGCACAGTAAGACCCATGGTTAATTACTTCCCGATCCTCTTAAAACCCCCAAAGCATAAAATATTTGCTTGCTGGTCAATAGTTTAAAGCCCAATAACCCAAATAGTTCTCGTTCTTCGGGTACTAGAACAGTGTGAAGTGCTAGTTAGAAGAACAGTGTGAAGTGCTAGAAGTCTGGGTACCCACTGCTCACCACACTCTGTCACTGCAGCCTATGATGAAGCAGCTCAGGGAGGTACCACTACCAAGGAAAATGCCAAGAGGCCAGAAAAATAAAAGGATGCCCTCATATGTCAGTCAGTGTGCAAAAGATGTAATCTGTTTTTCAAAGTGCCCATAAACCGACATAGGATACAGTGTGGGCTTCTTCAGTACAAAGGTGAGAACGGTTCTGCTACTTCGTGCAGTACTCAACATGGATGAGCAGGTCTCGATGTTCATTGGCTGGGTACTGCACACTGCAGTTGGGACATTCCACCAGGCTTTCGTTTAGTGCAGATGTGGGACTTCTGGGTGAGGTAACTTTTACTATGTTTTCAGGCTCTCTCTGGAGTGGCGACAACTGCTCTGTGAAGGCAAACCCATGTAGCTGCTTCTGCAGAACAAATTCCAAATGAACACGTTTGAACTGCTCTGTGTACCTCTGTAGGCTTCAGTCCTCCGGACAGTTTATTTTAGATTTCTGCTCATTAACATTTTAATGTTAACATGTGAGGTCGTTATGAATAGCTGGGATAATGTATTGTAATCACTCAGGAAAGGAGTGAGTTAGTGCTCAGCTCATACAGACGGCTTTGTTAAGAGGCATACCGGCAAATGTAAAGGGAAGAACATTCCTTTTACTTTTTCAAATTCATTGTACAAAATAATGGGATTCATCATGACACTTTCAAAAGTGTGTATACATTTGCCAGTTTTGTAAAACAGAAGGAATTAAGGAATTAAGAAGTACAAAGTTCCCAGCACCAGGAGGATGAAGTGGGAAGATGGAGATGCTCTCACTGGGGAGTGTTTCACACCCTGGAAGTAAAACCATAATACACAAAAGAGAGCAGCAACAAAACCCTAAATTACAGATCAGAGAACAGAGGAGTATTCCAGCAGCTTAGATAGGTGGTATACACAGTGACCAGGATGTTACATCCTTTGAGAGTTGGCTGTTTCATTTTTTAAAAGAATTTAGAATAGTCAAGAAAGCTTAAAATTTTGTATTTTATAGCACATTATGAAGATATTTATTTCATTAACATATAAGTTATGCTACTTTAACAATTGCTTTTTTTCCTTTCCCTTAGAAACTAGGACTATATTTATAATATTTTCCCAATTCCAAATATTCTGCAGTTTTAGGACAGTATATGAATGAGCACTAACAGGATATCTGGGCACATTCACAGACACATAAATATACACAAATTCCTTAGAAATATGAAAAAAGAATGCCACGATGTCCTCTTTTCTACCTTATGCCTTCTTTACAAGGTACTGTTGGACATCTCTAGAATGGCAATACCCAACCTAAATGAGATGACTCCAGACACCAGTAAAGTAATGAGCAGAGGCTTCATAACGCCCTCCTTCTGAGTCCTGGGTTAGTGCTGTAAAGTTAAGGCCACATGGGGGCAACTGCTGATTGAGATAAAGTTCATCTTAAGCTCTCTTACTGGTTTGGGGACTGAGCTGACACATCAACGGGGAGGCAGCAAAAAGAGAATAAAGAATAGGTTTCATATTAGCCATTCAGAACTTACCAAGGATTCCAACTGTGTTATCTGACTTCTTGCTTTTCGAAGTTCCTTAAGAATCACATAGAGTTGATGTTGCATATTCTGGCGGTCAAGTTTTTCATTTTCAAAGTCTAGGGTACATGCCTGCATCTGGAATATGTCAGGACAAGGCAGTTAGATCCTGCCCAGTTCTCTTCACTGAATGTCTGTATCAGCACAAGAGAGTACTTGCTGGGACTGCTTATCAAAAACTCATCTGAGCACAGCAAGATTATTAGTAAATGCAGCTTATGGCTAAAGAGCTGGTTTATGAACTAGCAAAGCCAAAGCCTAAGGGATGGATGAGTGGAGGACAACTTAAGAAGTTGCTGGTTGGAGTTATTCCTTCACATTCTTGGAATTCTTAGTGGAGGGTGGGAGATGGCTACTCCCTGGTTTAAAATATATTAAGAAATTCTAGTATACATTCTGAGAATAAATGGTGTCCCCTCTGCTTGAATTCAAGGGGTGACCTAGTAAGAGATCCTGTTAGGCTAGAGTAGGAACTACAGCCATGGAAGAGCAACATTTGCCAAAGCCAACCTGTCAGGAACATTGTCACCACACCTCTAAGAATCCAGTTTTAAAGAATAGTTACAGTATCTATGAATGATACAGAGTCTCTAAGAAAATGTGTGTTAGTCTTTTAAAAACATTTTGTTATCCAAATTTCAAATAGTTCTCCATCAAACACTAAAATACCAGGGGAAGTTCTGTTTTTTACCAGCAAGGGAACTTTCAAGTGTCCATGTAAGTACCTGCTGCTCCAGCAGAGCCACCCTGGTCTGTTCCTCTTGGTGCTTTAACAGAGACTCGTAGAGAATGTGGACCTGGAGGTTGCAAAGACAGCCAGCATTATGTCACCTGCCTCTCCTGACTAGACTTGGGATAGATAAGAAACCTACATCACAAGGCCCACCTCTAACCAGGACAACACCTACTGAGCAGGATGACTCATCCCAGCTGGTTATTTGAGGCCTCTCTGTAAGTAGGATGAATAGTATCATCCTGACTGTTCTCCGAGAGCCAGACTGAGTGATGAAAACAGCTCTGTGTGGCCACACCCACTTTCCTGGAGGCTTTGGTGTCAGTCATCATTTCAGAGTAAGGTAACAAAGAGGAATGTGCCTCATCTATGCTACAGAGCTAGAGCAAATTTATTTATTTCTGTTTATCCTTTCCCAAATGTCACCACACACCTACAGATCAAGGTTGGCAAAGTGAAGTCGGAGAAAGCAAAGATTAGATTACTGACTCTTCTTCAGCTCTCAACTTCTGCAGGATGTTAAAAATTACAATTACAGTAGCAATAACCTCCACTGGCATCTACTTAGTTTACAAAGCGCTGTCATATTCCTCAGTGACCCCATACAGAATGTGACTAGTGAATGTTGTGTGAGTCAGAGAAGACAGGTGATTTGCTGCAGGCCGTGTACTCATCTGAAGTCCAGGTGTGAATTCTGAATACTCTTCTTTCTATAGGTTTCTATGTTCTTTCTAAGGTGCTCTGGGAATTCATTTGAGTATAATAACAGTGTACTCAAGAGTACAGCCTAGGAATCAACTGGATCCCTCTCACTGCCTTGCCTTACTTTCCCATAATCTACCTCTTGACTCAAGCCTAGTATATGTGATGTCCTCCACTGATGTGGAAAGTCCTTCTATGTATTGATTTTATTGGTTAATGAATAAAGCTGTTTCAGCCGGTGGCTTAGCAAAATAGAGCTAGGCAGGAAAACTAAACTGAATGGGATAAAGAAGACAGAGTCACTGAGATACCACGTAGCCACCAGAGGTGAAAGACACGAGCTGCCAGCTGGAACCTTGCTGGTAGGTCATGAGCCTCGTAGTAAAATATAAAAGAGAAATGGGTTAATTCTAGATGTAAGAGCTAACTAGCAATATGCTTAAGCTATTGGTCAAACAGTATTGCAAATACTATAGTTTCTGTGTGATTATTTCAGGAGTCTGGGCAGCTGGGAAAAAGAACAAGTGGCCTCCAACAAATTGGCACTCCAACGTGTGCTGGTTAAATCCACATAAAACCTGAGAAGGCTTGGAAAGGAATTCTAGACACTAAAAAACAAAGTTTAGCTACTTTTTTTTCCAAAAGGGCTCTGTTTGCTGGCAGCATGCTACAGCTTGTTTAAAAGAGGTTTTACTGATTCAGTGGTAACGGGGCGGGGGACACGACGACGGACGGACATGATTTTGAAACAGCTTCCTAGGCCCTGCTGCCAGCACGAACTCTGGCTCTTTCAGGAGACCGAGCATTTAAATGGGGTCTATTCCCAAATATTGTTTATAAATGTTCATTTACATTTAAAGGGGAATATACTATAGAGATGGATACTTGGATCTTGCTTTACTGATACAAATTTAAGGTCAATTTTGTTACATACATATATATTTCTGCTCTTGATTAAGGTATTGTGTTTATCCAACTCATTTAAAAATATAGTTAAGAAATATAGGTTAATAGATAATCATCTATAATAGTTAAGCTTGTAGTAATTTTAGTTAGGTTTTCAAGATATATAGAGATACATTTCAGTTAGATAGGTATCTTCAAATCTTTCAAAAACCTTTAAAATATGGCATTTAAAATGTTTTAGAAACTTTTCATGACATGAGACACATCTGCTCCTGGCAGCACCAATTACTTAAGAGAGGATGATGGGCATTAAAGAGGTTCCTTATGGCACTGGTTAGCCATTTGGGAAAGAAACTGTTTTTGCCTGGACTGCTTGGTGCTATGCTGTATGAACTGGACATGCAGGACCCACAGAGAAATGACTGATGAACTTGCCTAAAGATGAGATGATCCTTTGGGGTTCCTGCTTCATAGGAGTCTGCTAGACATTCTGCAGGGCACAGAAAAATGTGACTGACAAACTGCCAATATAGGTAGAACTGTCTTGAAATTTACTGCTTCATGGAAAAGTCTGCTGGATACTATGTGCCATATCTCTGTGGGTCCTGCATGTCCAGTTCATACAGCATAGCACCAAGCAGTCCAGGCTTGTCTGGGAAAACTAAACTGAATGCTGGGAGAAAGGAGGCAGAGTCAGGGAGAAGTCATGTAGCCCTGTTGGAAACAGACAAGCCTGAACCTTGCCGGTAATCCACTACCACGTGGCGATACACAGATTAATGGAGATGGGTTAAATTAATATGTAAGAGTTAGCCCATAAGAAGCTAGAGCTAATGGGCCAAGTAATGATTTAATTACTACAGCTTCTGTATGGTTATTTTGAGAGTCTGGAAGGCCGGGAAATGAACAAGCAGCCTCAGACAACACTCCACTGAAGGGGAATTCCCAGGGAGTCACTGTGCAGGATCCCACCATCAAGTCTCTAAATACCATTACTTCTATGAGGCTGCCAGAGCCCGTTTTCTTCATCTCACATCATCATATTTTGGGTACTAACTCGTGATCTGCTTCCATGCTAGACTATGAATGCCAAAGGGAGGGAGGCAGGGACTGGTTCCCATTTATGGCTCCTGGGTCATCTGAACTCACTGACCCTTGGTTGAAATTTGAAGAACAGAGACCTCAGCGGCTGGCTCACCTGAGATACGAGCTCTTCAGACTTTTTCCTCTCTTCTTCCAGCTTTCTCTTGAAGACATTGTTCTCTTCCCTGAGCTTTTGGATCTTCTCTGTCTTATGTCTGTCCTCTTCCAGGTGTTGTATGTCTGCCTTTCGTTGCGCACTCAATAGCTGATGTAAATCTTCAACTTCTTTTTGAGTTTCTTCATATTTTCTTCTAAATTCATCAAGTTCTAAACGCAACTGAGTTACGGTTTGTTGTTCAACTTCAAGATCTTTTTTGGCACTTTCCAAGAGATGATCATATTTTTGTTTCTCCTCTTGAAGATAACCTGTAACAAACAAGCATTTTATAATATCCCAAGAAATTAAAACTTCAAACATATGCCCACAAGTGAGACCTCAGCATTTCTCCAGTTTATAAAATGGAGAGTCAGGAGGTGGAGGCTATACCTGGCATTTGAGATCTTTTCTTCCTAGCTTACCACCTGCTGAGTCACCTTCTTCATCTGTTAAATATGACCCTTCCTGGCCTACCTCCTAAGAGGTGTTGTCTAAGTCAGGGGAAATTAGTGTAAGGAAAACTATAGGATACTAGGCAGAGAGACAGCATCATGGGTAACTACTCAAGCTCACAGCAAGGATTAAAAAAACAGTTGAGCACAAAGCCTGTTCTTTCTCCTGGAGCCAAAGAAAGCAAAACAAAATGACAACTGATGTCAAGTCTAAGTAGCACACATCTATAATTCTAGAACCTAGGAATTGAGGGAGGAGACTGCTCTGAACTGGAAGCTAACCTGGGCTAAATTTTAAGTACCAGGATAGCCAGGACTATGTGGCAAGACCTTATTTCAACGCATTATCCTACCCATCTAACCCCCAAAAAGGAAGCTGGTACCCACGTCAGCTCTGCAGGAACTGAGAAGGACTTTGAATAAGAAGAAAGGTGTTCATGTAGAGAAAATCACCATGACTTCAAAACTCTGTGATGGATGCCTCTCTCACCTGTGGCCTGTGGCCTCTTCTATCCAAAAACAAGGGGATCGGAAACAGACTTGCCAAATGCTATTTCTTACTTCAGGCTTAAAGGACATGATGTTATTTTACTTTCTAACACACACCTATTAAAAAAAAAAAAATCTAAATTTGATGAATCACTCCTGTTGGAAAATGTCAGGCTTATCCCAAAAGAACACTTTTATAGCTCAGTACCTTCTGATTCAGTCTTTTTCATTTGCTGTGGGAGTGAAGTAGCGGCTATTTCTGTTCTCTTCTCCAGTTCAAAGATTTTTGCTAAAAGTCCTTTAACATAGGTCTCTCGCTGCTGGTCATACACAAGCCACTGCTGATTTTTCTCCAGAGCCTTACAGTGAATGAAAAATAAACAGCATAATAAGAAGCCCAGATCTTAAAATATGTAAGGGAATCCCCATGGCATTGCTTTCCAACATGTACAAAATCTTATGGCTTATAAATTACTTACAGGCAGCCACTGCACGTATCCCTTTAGAATACACAACAGTCAGTTTCCAGGGGATTAATTTTGCCTGTATGCTAAGCAGTGGCCCACAGCTTTGTCTTAGCACTGGGGACACAGAGGCAGAAGGATCTCTTGTGAGTTTGAGACCAGCCAGGGCTATATAGTGAGACATTACTTCAAAGATTAAAAAAAAAAAAAAAAAAAAAGTTAGCCAGAGAAGACCACGAACCTGCTGTTAATGGGGGAGGGGGATAAAGTCTAGACACTAACACAGTGTGAATACGCAATGAGATCACAACTCCTCTCCAATCTACTCGTTCAGTCTAATAGGATATAATTGCCTCCTCTTGTTCCATGATCCCAAGAGGCTGGAAATAAGTCTTAACAATTACTTGTGCAAAAAGGTCATGTACATCCAAATCTGATACCATGTGCATGCTAAATGTTTTGGATGAAGGATCTTAAGAGACAGACACATGGTAATGCATGCCTTAAGACCAACGTTCCTTCACAGTGGCCAGGATCCTCTGGATTCAGTCCTCACGAGGACTTCAGGCTCATGCTCAAATTTAATTCTAAAAATCACTGTGTGTTACTGAGCCTAGTGATGCATACGCCTTTAATCCCAGCACTCAAAGGAGGCAGAGAGAGACAGGTGGATCTCTGTGATTTGGAGGTTAGCCTGGTCTACAGAGTGAATTTCAGGATAGCCAGGGCTGTTACACAGAAAAACCCTGCCTCAAAAAACAAACAAAACAAAAGAACACCATTGGACCCAGACAGCACGTGTACATCTATTCAATACTGAATATTCAAATTGAATGTGTAACTATTCAATATATGTTAAAGATATCTAATTTTATGCCGGGCGGTGGTGGCGCACGCCTTTAATCCCAGCACTCGGGAGGCAGAGGCAGGCGGATCTCTGTGAGTTCGAGGCCAGCCTGGTCTACAAGAGCTAGTGCCAGGACAGGCTCCAAAGCTACAGAGAAACCCTGTCTCGAAAAACAAAAAAAAAAAAAAAAAAAAAAAGATATCTAATTTTATATCAAAATTTATATTTGTCCATCTTTAAGAAGTAGTAATACAATTTAAATCTACATACATTAGATGATCATCAATGTTTTTCAAATGAATCTTCGATACTTTACTCAAGTACATGAACTAAAAATAGTAAAGATTTCAGTTACAGCCAAATTAATGATTGTTGGGGAGGAACCAGTCCTTCCGAGGGATGATCCACCTAACTGGCTATCCAATACCAAATGATAAATCCTAAAAACATATATATATGGACAACACTAAGTGAATTTATCTGATTGTATTTACATTATTTATATGTATATATACATGTAACAATAATAAAGACAAAAATCTTTTTAAAGATTTAAAAAGCAATGCTCTTAAAAGCCACAAGATGGCGATGTTACTTAAAAAAGTAAGTTATCTCCCTCCCCTTCCCCCACCTCTGCGTTTTCTGGCCTCGAACACACTATTGTAACCCAGGCAGGCCTTGAACTTGTGATCCTCCTGCCTCAGCCTCTCAAGCAGCTAATATTACAGGTGTATGTCATCATGCCCAGCTAAGTAAATGTTGCTTTTCTTTCTAATTCTTCTATATGCATCTGCTCTTTCTTCTCTAATATCAATGATCAGACTAAAAAGATCTCAATAAACACTGATACAGGTTAGAACATCACATCAGCTATTTTCTCTAGCTTTGGTCATCTATAGGTAAAGGAGGCATGCACTTAACATTTACCTTAAAAAAAGAATAGTGCATTTCAGCTTTGGCCAGGGGTCTGCTAAGTACTCTATGAACAAAAATTTCAAAATAGAAGAAAATGCAAGCTGCAGTGGAGGAACAAAAAGTATGTGAGATTATTGATAAGACTGGATTAGGGATGGTAGGCTAACTAGAAGTATTATGTCCATGTTAAATTTACTAAGTTCCTCTTTAAGATATAAGAAATGCATATGTAGGTAGTGCTAAATAATTGCAGATAGGTAGTGTGCAAATCAATAGCCTGCGTTTCACCGACAATACAGCACTACTTGCTGAAAGCTCAAATGAGCTGCAGACCATGGAAAATGGAGTGGCGGAAGCAAGCGAAAACCTTGGTATGAATGTAAACTTCAAGATTTAGATACATCACATGGGAAGGGCGCACAAGGATTTTGCACTGTAATAAAGAATCAGAACCTCAAGCAAACTGTCAAGCTTTGTCTATCTGGGAGGAAACCTCAGTTCAAAGGAGGAAATTCTTTCAGAGATAAAGAGCCGGAGAGGGATAGCAAGGGTTACATTCCAGGCACTAGGAAAGGTGTTTGGTCAGCAAGAGACATAAAGGCAACAACAAAACTACTACAAGTATATGAGACCTTGTCTTGAGCCCTCTTTGCAACCCCAAAACCTGAACAAAAAAACGCTCCTAGAACAGCAGCTGAATGTGCTTGAGGTGGCATGTCTCAGGAGGATTCTAGGCATCACACAAAGAGATAGGCTGTGCTACCATGATATTAAGAAACATCTCCATCTACAGAAGGAAGTAAACTACAGGATATGTCAACAGCGTGCTTCAGATACTTTGGCCATGTCATGAGCATGAATGATGGCAGATACCTGAAGATAGCATTGCTTGGAGGAGTGCACGGGATAAGGCGAAAAGGCCCAAAAAACACTGGATAGACAGCTAATAGTTATTATTACCAGGTAATTATTTTAAATTGTATGACAGATGGTGGCTGAAAAATAAGAAACATATTTTGGCTTACTTCCACCACTCTATTTAGCATGGCCTGCAGCGCATTTGGACTTTCAGCAAGTAGTGCTGTATTGTGTGTGAAACACAAGTTATTGATTTACACACTACCTATCTGCATGCCTATCTTCTCATCCTCCAAGGCTGTTGCTATTAATTCCAGAAACATATATACGTTTATGTATTCTAAAGCTTATTTTACTTTACCTAATACTAATTCTTAATAAGACAAGCTTCTAATAGAAATGGGTTAATTTAAATGTAAAGAATTAGTAATAAGCCTGAACTATAAGCCAAGCAGTTTGTAATTTAAAAAAAAAAAAAAAAGACAAGCCTCCTTAGGCACTTCTCTGGGAACTAAGATGTTATTAGTTTCCAAGCTCTCCCAAGGTGAACATCCCGGTGTAGACTGAGGAATGAGTGAAATGTCTCTTTCTTGTTTTCCAAGTCTCCCAGCTACAATATTCCTCCTCCTCAAAGATTTTCTGAGATCTTCAAGAACCAGAAGAGCTGAACTGCCTGGAGCTCTTCAGAAGTTAGGAATGATCCAAGTGTGCTCCAGGGACCAGCAGCAACAGCAGAAGAAAAAGCAAGCTTCCTCAAGACCCATTAAATTCAAATTTACATTTCAAGAAAGTCATCTAGATTCATAGAGTTTAACCCCCTCCCCTCACCCCAGTTTGGACTTAGCTTGAAGGTGAATTGAGTTAGAATTTACTGCACTTGTGTAAGTCTTTCTCGTGTAAACAGAGCACCAGTCAGAGGAAACAGAAAGTGAAAAGGCTATTCCTTTCCAGGAAGGGCTGGAAACCAAGCAGAAGCAAACAATGAGAAATGAAAGGAGTATAAGGTAAATAACCTAAATACATACATCTAATTGGTAGGTACTAGTACACAGGGAGGGGCCAAATTAACTGTAAAATATGACACTAAAATAAACCCTATTTAATAATTTTAAAATTATATTTATTTCAATTACCTCCAAGTAAATACTTTGATGAAGGTACCACAGTACCCTGCAGACACTCAAGATATTTACATTCTTCTTTTGAAAGCCAAATAGGCTTCAAGGGACATTTGCAAGATTAAATAAAACAGGAATCTTAAGAGCACACTTATCAGTATCAGGATAGATATACCTGTAGACACACAGGTAATATCTCTGTAATCAGAATAGCTACCTAGTAATATCTAATAATAAAATCAACAACTTTATATTTTACATATTTAATCTGGAACTTGAAAAAAAAAACAAATAGTCCTGTGCCCTCAATTTATTCAATTTCCAGCAAAATGTATCCATTTACAAGGTTGAAATAACAAAGCTTTCTGGCGCGCAGCTAAAGTAACCTCGTGCCTAATTCTAGAGCACTACTGAGCATACAGAAAAAAGTTTCCTTCCCAACTATTCTCAGAGGAAGATCTGAAGATAATGAACACATACCAAACAGATAAAAGAAAATTAGTTAAAATATATTAAATCACATTATAAAGAGCAATATTTGGGCAAATTAGATTTAGGTGAAAAAGAAAGCTGGTAAGGTAAGTTTACTTCTATAACTTTCTAGTCTACAGACACTTTTGACGATCATCTCAAACACTCAGTTTTCCTGTCTTATTGGATTTGTTTTTGAAGTCATAATACTAACGATTTCAATTTCTATGAAATTTAAGAACATATGAATTAGTCCTCTTTACAAAAAAAAACAACTTACATCTTTCAGCTGCATTTCCTTTTCATGAATGCTGCTCATTGATGAGTTGAAGCAGTTTGCAGGCCCACTCTGTAAATAACCCAATACTAGTTAACATCATCCACTTAACAATACAAGTTTCATTATATTTAGTTCCATAAAAATACAAAACATTTCTCAAGGCATCCCAAACACCCCTCTATCTACTGCTGAACCACTAGGCCAGGTGAGAATCACCAAAGGACTACTGCCAGAACTAAACTCCCCGGGAAAGCTCCTAAGCCAGAGTTCTCAACCTGTGGGTCAGAGCCCCTCTGGCAAACCTCTATCTATCTCCAGAATATTTACACTATGATTTATAACAATAGCAAAATTACAGTTATGAAGTAGCAATGGAAATCATTTTTTATGGTTGGGGGAGTCACCAAAACATGAGGAACTATATTAAAGGGTTGCAGTGTTAGGAAGGTTGAGAACCACTGTCCTAAGCGATCTGGAAACCCTGAGACTTCAGATCTAATTTTACTCTGAGATTTTCGGGATCCCACAATCCTCAAAACAACCTTTAGTGCATATAAGTAATCCACTTAGTTTTCACCAAAAGGAGACAAACAACTAGTCTATTTTAAAGAAATAAATCAAACTGTCAAATACAAAAAGTTTTAGTATAAGTTGAGTATTCCTAAACTGAAATGGGATGGGACTAAACTCTAAATGTGAAATTCACCTTTTCTTTCTTTCCTTTCTTCCTTTCTTTTTTCTTAACGGCAGGGTTTCTCTGTATAGCCCTGACTGTCCTGGAACTCACTCTGTAGACCAGGCTGGCCTCAAACTCAGAGATCTGCCTGCCTCTGCCTCCCAAGTGCAAGGTGTGCGCCACTACTGCCAGGCCATTTCTTTCTTTCTTTCTTTTTAGGGGGTTTTTCGTGACAGGGTTTCTCTGTGGCTTTGGAGCCTGTCCTGGAACTAGCTCTTGTAGAGCAGCCCGACCTTGAACTCACAGAGATCCGCCTCCATTTGTTTCATATACACATAACCTGTAGACAATTTTATACAAAATGTTTAGTGTGCTTAGATTCTGGCTGTGACAGTTATGTGAGGTCAGGTGTGAAATTTTCCACTTGATAACATTCAAGGAGTTTCAGATTTGGGAGACCATAATAATATTAATTAGTAACTCTTCAAATAGATTTCATGGAACCCAAAACATAATTTCATAATAACTTTCCTTTCTTCATTCTCCCATAGAGAAAAAGAGAAAAAGCAGGTGTGGCTATAATCCCATACTAACCAGCAGTCTAAAAAATCCTGCTTTTCAGGGTTTGAGAGGATTTTGGTGTTTCTCCTAAGCATCCATAAGGAAAGTCTTGTGTGGACACTGGGTTGTTTGGGAAGGCTGAAGAGCCTTTAGGGGTGGATGGAGAAAATGGATCACTAGGGTCAGCCTTGAAGCTTTCTAGGGAGGGCTCCCCTTTTGGTTCTCCCTCTGCTTCCTGAGTAATGGAACCATCTGGCCTCTGTTCTTGCTGCCATGCCTTCCCCACGATGATAGACTATAAGCCAAAACAAACCTTCCTCCCTTAAACACAGTAATAGAAAAAGTAACTCACACAGCATCACACCCCTGAGAAATCACAGCTCAAACTTACTCTTGTATGGATAGTTTGACTAGTTGTTAGTAATATTCAAATGTCAAAAAGGATGAAAGATTTGGTCGATAAGCAAACACTTAGTATATTCCAGGCTTTCTGCAAGGCACCTGTCAATCATTATCATATGGAATCATCAGGGTTCTTAGTCCGGTTTCACTGATGTGAAATCAAGGTTTATAAAAGGAGACTGACCAGCTTGAGCACTGTCTCTCAGGCCAGACAGGCTAAGAGAATTACATGATGTCAGCAAGCAAAACTAAGATTGAGACTCAGATGATGTTTACACAGATCCGTGTTCATTCTACAATATAGTTCCTCTCAAACAGGAGGGAGAGAAAATGTATGTGCAGTTAGGGAAAATATATTTGGTCAATGGTTTATCTCAAATATGAAAACCAAAAACTTAAACCTAATACTTATACAATACAAACTATTGAAGTAAAATCTCAGCAAAATCTTTTTTGACTTTTATAGCTACAGCATGGACTGTCTTACTATTTATTTGGGTGAAGCAATTATGTGAGTGCAGGGAACCACAATATTACTTATGGAAGAAAACTCAACTAAAAAAACAAAAAGAAGTGATCTGTAGGTACACAAAGGTGTTACACCACTTCACAAACACTAAATAACTCATTCTTCTCTTGGTGGTGGTAGCACATGCCTTTAATCCCAGCACTCGGGAGACAGAGGCTGGTGGATCTCTGTGAGTTCTGAGTTTGAGGCCAGTCTGGTCTACAGAGCCAGTCCCCAAGACAGCCAAGGCTACACTGAGAAACCCTGTGTGGAAAAACAAAAACAAAACCTCATTCTTCCTAAGAATGATAAATGGTAGCAGACAGGAAAACACTCTGAATAAAGGAAGTCTCGGCACCTGTGACAGATGGAGTGTGCAGGCTTTGCTTTCCAGTTCAGAAAGTCTTTTCGTCGTGGCGGACAATTGCTTCTTCAGGACATCTGTCTCTTTGGATAAGGACTCCAACAAATGCTGCTTCTTCTCACATTCCTTCGTTTTCTCTTCCAGCTGCTCGAGCAATGAGGAGGAACTATATCTTGCCTTTAACTGATCTTTGAGTCTCTGTATTTCTTTGTCCTTCTCTGTGAGGTAATAAACGTTCTTCTCTCTCTCAGCTTCAAGAACTTGAATTTTCTAAACAGAAACTAAGAAGACTCTTAGAACTCAGCCAGGTCAAGCATCCAGCTATACAATGTATTTCCATAAACATTAATGAAGTATTTACTACACAGCAAATTTGATTTTATGATATCAGGACCAAAACCATAAGCTGAAGCTCAGTGCTAAGCTCAGACAGCTCACAGGCACTCTACTCTAGTTAGAATGTACACACACTGAAGAGGCAGAGAGAGGAAAACCGGCTATGTCAAGGGTGGAGGGAGGAGGCTAAATCAATGCTTATCACATTACTGCAGCAAGCCGACAAACTCATGGAAACTGAACAGTCAACTACTGAACCACACCTGGGTCAAGGAAGAAATCAAGAAAGAAATTAAAGTCTTCCTTGAATTTAATGAAAATAAAGGGACAACATACTCAAACCTATGGGACACTATGAAAGCGGTGCTAAGAGGAAAGTTCATAGCACTAAGTGCCCACTTAAAGAAAACAGAGAAAGCATACATCGGAGACTTAACAGCACACCTGAAAGCTTTAGAAAAAAAAGAAGCAGACGCGCCCAGGAGGAGTAGAAGACTGGAAATAATCAAACTGAGGGCGGAAATCAACAAAATAGAAACACAGAAAACAGTCCAAAGAATCAATGAAACAAAAAGTTGGTTCTTGGAGAAAATCAACAAGATCGACAAACCCCTATCCAAACTAATTAAACGACAGAGAGAGAACACGCAAATAAATAAGATCAGAAATGAAAAGGGGGGCATAACCACAGACACAGAGGAAATTCAGAGACTGTAGATCTTACTACAAAAGCCTGTATGCCACAAAACTAGAAAATGCAAAAGAAATGGACATTTTTTTAGATAAGTACCACATACCAAAGCTAAACCAAGATCAGGTGAACGATCTAAATAGACCTGTTAGTCGCGAAGAACTAGAAACCGTTATCAAAAATCTCCCTTACTGCAGCAAAAGGTAAAGAGCCAAGAGCAAATGGTCCTAAGAAAAAAGCAGGTGTGGCCATATTAATTTCTAACAAAACTGACTTCAAACTAAAATCAATCAGAAGAGATCGAGATGGACACTTTATACTCATAACAGGAAAAATTTGTCAGGATGACGTCTCAATCCTGAATATTTACGCCCCTAATATAAAAGCACCCACTTATGTAAAAGAAATATTACTAAAACTCAAGGCAGACATCAAACCACACACACTAGTAGTAGGAGACTTCAATACACCTCTCTCAGCCATGGACAGGTCAATCAGACAGAAACTTAATAGAGAAGTAAGAGAACTACTGGAGGTAATGAAGCAAATGGACTTAACAGACATCTACCCAAATAGGAAAGAATATACCTTCTTCTCTGTAGCTCATGGAACCTTCTCGAAAATTGACCACATACTCGGAAACAAAGGAAACCTCCACAGATACAAAAAAATATCAGTGTCCACCTGTGTCTTATCAGATCACCACGGATTAAAGTTAGAATTCAACAACAATCCTACCTCCAGAATGTATGTATTCTTAAAGGAGTCTACGACCATTTACCTCCAAAAGTCTGCATTTCTCTTTCTCAGTCACTTTTCCTTTCCCACTTGTGATTTCATCCAGGGATGTTTTAAAGGCTGCGACTTCTCCCTTAAACTTCTCTAATGCAGTGTCCGATTTGGAGCTGCCAGGCCTTGATCCCCACTTGCTTTTAATTAAATCTTTCGGGCTTCTGGAAGACATCTTTGAAATGATCTATGAAAAACAAACATATTTTAAATTCAACTGCATTTGAAGTCTGAGTTTTAACTTTTACATCTCAGAGCTGGAAGAGGCCTTATAGCCTATTTGTTCTAAATAGAAGTGATTTATCTAAATCAGTGGAATACAGAAAGAAAACTGAGGAACATTTCTGGGGTGTTGTAGTGAATCTTTTTTTCTTTTTTGAGACAGGGTTTCTCTGTAGCTTTGGAGCCTGCCCTGTAGACCAGGCTGGTCTCGAACTCACAGAAATCCCCCGTCTCTGCCTCCCAATGCTGGGATGGATTAAAGGCATGCACCACTGATGTGGGATTTCCCTCTGTATGCTGTGATTACCATGAATAAAGAACCGCTTTGAGCCTATAGCAGAGCAGGGCGGGGCAGAGCAGGGCGGGGCAAAGCAGAGTTAGGCAGGGAGGACTGAACTGAATGCTGGGAGAAAGAAGGGCAGAGTCAGAGAGAAGCCATGGAGCCATCAGAGATAGCTGCCGGAAACTTTACCCGGTAAACCACAGCCATGTGGTGATATACAGATTAATAGAAATGGGTTAAATTAATATAAGAGTTAGCCAATAAGAAGCTAGAGCTAATGGGCCAAGCAATGATTTAATTAAATCAGTTTCTGTGTGATTATTTCGGGGCTAAATGGCCAGGACCAACAAGCAGCCTCCTCCTACATGCCACCACTGCCCAGTGTTGCAGTGAATCTTTAAAAAGGGAAATATCCACTTTCCAGAGATATGACAATTCACCACTATGCCTGGCAACGTTCTTGAAAGTTTTTGTTTAAAATTAATGGGAGGGTCTTTAGACCTTACATTTTCAAAGAGATCTACCCAAAAACAAAAAGCTGGTGGTAATCTAATTTTGAGTTTATGAGCATTAAAAATCATTAACATGTGTCCTCTGTTTTAGAAGGAATGTCTAGTTAAACTCTGTCTTAATAGCCTTTGAGAGTATGGCGGGAAGAAGTAAGGAAATCCAACCCGAGACATTCATTAAAAAAAGAAAAGAGGTATAATGGGCAGAGATTTGGGGATGAAAGAAATTAAGGAGCCAAATGAAGTAAGAACATAGATGACAGTTTAGAAGCATATGCATAGTACAAACTCTAAGCAGGCAAATGTATAGTAAAATACACTGTACATATAGTGTAGAAATAGCTCTTCAAGCTGGGCAGTGGTAGCGCACGCCTTTAATCCCAGCACTGAGGAGAGAGGCAAGCTGATCTCCGTGGGTTCGACACCAGCCTGGTCTACAAGAGCTAGATCCAGGACAGGCTCCAAAACCACAGAGAAACCCTGTCTCAAAAAACAAAAACAAAAACAAAACAAAACAAAACAAAAATGATGGCAGTGTGATTAAGGAATCTAAAGCAAGATGAGACCATTAAAGCATTCAGCTACTATAGAGCCAGGCATGGTGGTGCATGACAATAATTATAGCACTCAGGAAGTGGAGAGAGGATGACCAGGAGTTCAAGGATAACCTCATTTGCATATGAGTTTGAGGGTCACCTGGGCTGCTCCAGACCTGTTTAAACAAACAACAACAAATTACTACAAAGCCTATTTACCAGGTAACCTAATAGGGACTGCATATAAGCTGGTTAAAGCAAGGCGGGGGGGGGGGGGGGGGGGGGGGGGGGGGGGGGGGGGGGGGGGATATGGATGGACACGGGAAGGGACGGGGACGACGACACCACAACAGTCTCTGAAGTCAGGAAGCCTTCAGCACAGTGAGGCAGGCAACAGCAAAACAACAGAAGCACAGATTCCTGCACTCTCAAACTGTAATAAACACTAAGAGGAGATAATGGAGTCATAGAAGCTACTGATAAAAACAGGGAGATCTGTTTAGGGTGGTCAGCATGAGGTCATCCTGTGTGAAAACAGCCTAAAAATATACAACTGTATAGACTAAGTCAACTAAAGTCAAATATAAATCATTCATTCTTGATTTTGGCACATTAGGCCATCAAAAACTAAGTAAAGTAGCTAGTACAATCTGCTGAGGTAAATTCAGTTACGCCTTAGAAATCTGCAACCACAAAAGCTTTTCCCTGAGCTTCTTGATGTCACAGGGAGGCCTTGATACCCTGGGTTGGCAGAAAGAAAACTACCAAGTCATTGAGACAAGGATAGAAGAAATATAGATCAACACAATTTGAAAGAACCCTCGCGACATTTGCTACCTAACTTTTGGAGAGACCTCCTAAATGATTAGTGTTCCCGATTCTGGTCTAGCCTGAGCTAGCCCACTTCTCCCCTGCTCCTACCTAGTTCTCCCACCTTCTTTTCCCAGTATCTATTATTCCATTCATTCATAAAGTCCCATTCAGGGACTCTCCAGTCTTAGGAGCATCTTCCTCAGGAGGCCCTCTCTGAACTCCTGAGGTTGCAGAATTCACAGCACATACACTTACAACTGCTACTAACATTTTTTTCAGTCAATAATTGTTCAAAAGAACTATATTTTATTTATTTATTTATTTGTCATCCAAATGCTTAAAGGCAGATGCTAGGAAATCTCTGACTGACTGGGCTGAAGGGACCTAAGCCATTCTGGTCAGGAAGAGACTAAAGAAGGATTTCCACCCACCCAGTAAATCGCACCATTTATCTGTGAGGGGGCCAGGGATGAGACAGGAAAATAAAGACTGCAAAGAGAAGCGCTCGCTAACAGCAAAGGCCAAACCCACGAGAGAGCCGCTTCGGGCTACTGGGCTCTCTTGACGCCTGTGCTAAGAAGTGATAATACCGCAAAGCCGAAAGGAATCGAAAGGAGGACGGTCGACGACGACAGGCACCCAGCGTGGTGTCCCTCAGGAAACGAGCATCAACTCCGGCGAGCCGAGACCGACTCCTGCGGCCGTGATCTGCCCACGGACGCCGCCTCCTGTGCAGTTCCGTCCGGCCCTGGGGCTGCGGGTCGCGGCTGTCCTCCCTACCCTCCTCCGCCAAGGCTGGGCTACTCAGTACCTCAGACCAAACACAGCGTTCGCGTCGTTGCGTCAGACCCCCTACAACTCTCCTGCCTGGACGCCGCTTCCGGAAGTTTGAATCCCGCGGCTGCGGGGCGGGACACGTCACTGCCGGCCGGCAAAGGGCGGGGCCCGCAATCTGGGGACAGGCGGGAGAGGGCGGGGCCTAAAATCTGAGCGGGGCGAGGCGGGGCCTGGGAGTCGAGAACAAGGGAGAGGGCGGGCCCAGGAGCCTGAGGGCGGGGCCTGGGACCTGGGGGTGGGCGTGGCAAAGTCTGGAACCTGAGGCAGGCGGGGCGAAGGCGGACTCTGGAATCTCGGCAATGGCTGGGCGGATTGGGAGCGGGGCGTGTGTGTGTGTGTGTGTGTGTGTGTGTGTGTGTGTGTGTGTGTGTGTGTGTGTGTGTGTGTGTGTGTGAGTGTGTGTGTGTGTGTGTGTGTCGGAGGGAGGGGGAGCGGGGCGTGTGTGTGTGTGTGTGTGTGTGTGTGTGTGTGTGTTGTGTCGGAGGGAGGGGGTGGTATTGCCAAAACTGCAAAGAGAAGCGCTTGCTAACAGCAAAGGCCGAACACGGGCCGGGGGCGGGGGGTGTCGTAGCGGGTTATAGGGGGTTATAGGGGCGAGGACAAGAGCAAAATCGGAAGCCCAGTTAATTCTGGGGCTGCCTGCTTTTCTCTGCGGGTTCTGACACTGCTGTTTCCCATAAAACAAGCTCTGTGACCCTCGCCTGGGAATGACTAGTGTTCTGTGTGCTTTGAGCGTCAGTTTCTCTCTATGTAAGACAGAGCCCCTCCACCTCCGGGATAACTGGATTCCCCAGCGAAGCATAGCTTCCTACTTCCAAAGTCAGGGGCGGAGCAGGGCGCTGATAAACTCTCCCAGTTTGAAAACGGATTGTGAGCCCCAACGGCGACTCTAGATTGCAGGCGGTTGCATCTTTATCGGTCAAGTCTGGGTCTTAGTTGGCTTCCTTGAGAACTTTATTGTTTGTTAGGGCGTGTCTTCCTTAGACGCAGCGGGAGCGCACCACAAGTTTACAGCGGAAAAATACTCAACCTGGCGGTGGTGGCACACCTTTAATCCCAGCACTCGGAGGCAGGGGCAAGCGAATCTCTGTGAGTTCGGGGCCAGCCTGGTCTACAAGCTCTAGTTCCAGGACAGGCTCCAAAACTACAGAGAAACCCTTTCTCTGGAAAAATTAAAAAAAAAAAAAAACCTCCAAAAAAAGAAAAAAGAAAAGAAAAATGCTCAGTAACAAAACATCCTAGGAAGGTTATGTAGTACAAGGGTTAACTATCTCATAGTGTGACCGAGGGTTAAACGACAGAATCCATGGGGAATGCTTAGGGTCTAACAAATGCAGTATGCTAAATAAAAGGTAGCAAAACCTCGTGTTATTGAATGAAGTGGATGAGAAACCATGTAAGAAATTTCAGATTTTTTTTTTTTAAGAAGGAAAATGGCAATCCAAGAAACTCGAATTCTCTAATCCTAGAGGGTTCTGCTTCCTCTTGCCTGAAGTCTATGGAACCACAAGGTGGCATGCTAGATAGAAGGCGGCAAACAGGCTTTTGCCTTTCCTCGGCCATCTTGCCCCCTGTCCTCTTTTTCAAGGGAAGTTATGCGGGCCCCAAATAGGTGGAGTCGTCAATAACCCAGTGTTCCAAAGAGTAACCTGTTGTGGTGTGTTGGCTGTGCACATCTTGGCTTCTTTACATAGAACCACAAGGGATACAGTTCAACGCTTCTGTGTTGATTACAATGGCATGTGTGGTTATTGCTGTGACTAGCTTTTCTGGCAAGCACCCTTTCTGACAAATTGACTGTAGTGACATTTTAAGTATATTTTATTAAATAAAGACTGCCTGAAGATCTGAGAGTAAAAGTCCCACTGGTCAGCCTTACAGACCAGATTATAGTAACACACACACACCTTTACTCTCAATAGCCATAATGACCACACCTTTAATCCCAGTAGGGACACTAGTTGCCAAAGAAACTGGGCGGTGCTTGCCTTTAATGACGGTGGTGCACGCCTTTAATCCCAGCCCTAGAGAGGATGATAAAATGGGAGGAAACAGCTCTCGACACAGTCTCATTCTGAGATTCTTGGAGGCAGGATCGCCATCTCAGACTGAGGTTGATGTAGCCAGCGGCTGGAGGTTTTGCTTTTCAGATCTTCAGGGTGAACCCCAATTTCCTATCCTTAGGTTTTATTAATCGTGCTTCAATTGATCTCTTATAACTTGGGACTAGGGAGTGCTGGGGGGGGGGGGGGAGTCTGAGTTTCTAGCTAACTTTAGTGAGTCAGTGACCTACAGAAGGTGGATTTCAGTGGGCAGCTAATTCTGGAGAGTGCAGACCAGGGACTTGGTAACTGTGTATGCTTTCATTTCCAGGAAACAGTTTTCTTCATATTTGTGTCAGATGGAGGGGTTAGGGGTGGGAGAAAGTTTGTCAAAATGAAGTCAGGATGTGAATATTTGCTGTCCAGACTCCAGATAAGAGGCAAAATTAGAATTAAGAGTGGGGGTGTCCACACACACACACACACACACACAATGGGGGGCTTTAAAGTCAAATGGGAAGCAGAGCGTAGAGGAGTATGGAAGGAATGGTGGGGAGAGGGTAACAAGCACACTCTGGGACTGACACCTGGTGCCCCATGGGTCCTGTGGGACCAGGCACTGCAATCTACACCCGCCCTAGGGGACCTTGGTTCTGTTGGGAGCTGCCCTGTGAATAGGGACTACTGAGAGAGGAGCAGACTGGAGGGTCATTGTGAGGCTGGCTCAGTTGATTCTGTAAAGGCAGTCGTTGGTTCTAGACATCAGCGTTTGCTCTTTTTAGACAGTCATGAAGCTTCAAGCAGCTGGCTGTTTCCATAGCATCTCAAGGTGATCACATTCTCAAGGTGGTGCTGACAGATCCTGCAAGGCTCTTCTAGGATAAGGATTCAAAACTCATCTTTATTCATGAAAGGAAGAAAACGGGTCAGGCGGCAGAGTAAGTCTTTATCTCAGCAGGAGAGCGCATTTTCTGCCCAGTAGGAAACTTAGAAAACAAACAGCCCCGAAGGCTGCTGGGTGGCTTTAGACTAGTAAGTCTAAACCTGGAGGTTGTTTTGATTTGAGGGTTGCATCTTCCAAAGGGTCTTCCATGAATCCACAGGACGCTGCCTGATGGCAGGCCTCCACATCTCACAGAACATTCTGACACAACTCCCCGTGCTCTGTCCAACATGGCGGCGCTGGCCGCCTCTCCTGATAACCACTTGAAATGTGGCTGCTGTGAGTGAGAAACTAAGTCTTGAATTTTACTTAATTTTGTTTTAGAACTGACACCTAATTCCATTATTAGAAAAAAAATTCAGTATATTTGCAAAAAATAAAAAATAAAACCTTGGGTACGCGAGCTAGTGAGATTGTTCAGAGGGTTAAAGCTCAGGCCACCAAGACTGAAAACCTGAGTTTGATCCTCAGGAGCCACAAAGAAGAAGAGTACTGACTCTATGAGTCATTTGAAATAAGGTCTTGCCACAAAATTTTTTTTAAAAAAAAATGTGATTTAAAGAAAAGGCATATGCGTATCTTTTGAACTGTAAGTCTTATAAAAGTTAAATCTAGATCAAATACGTCTGATGAAAATTTTATGTCCAAATTGATATCTGGGACACATATCAGATTTTAAAGTCTTGGTGTAAAAAAAGAATATAAAAGAGTCTACTAATTCTCATTTATCTTATATATTAAAAATCATAATACTCTGGATTGACACTGAAATCAGTCTGAACTGTTGTGTTTATTTTTTTAGTGTGACTACTGGGACGTCTAAGATGGCAAATGTGACTTGTGTTACACTCCTGTAGGACAGCACTGTGAGCATAGACAGAAGGGGCTGTCAATGGCTGAATCCTTGAATGAATTCTTTTTAGGATGACATTACTGAGGGGTAGTGAATGTCAAGTTGGGAGCCTAGGTCCCAGCCCCTTGCATCTATCCCAGCCCCCAGGCCTGGTCTGGACTCCAAATCCCAGCAGGCCAGGTCCTGACCCTCCCTGGGGAATGGGGTCAGGACCACTCCCCAGGGTATTTAAGTGATCCCCCAAAGAGAAACACATGGTCTCCCTTGCTTTCCAGCTTTCCAGTTTCCCCATCCAGGCTACCCAAGAGTGCAGAACTCCCATTAAACCTGGATATTTCTTAATTCGGCTTGTTTTGATCTGGTTTGATTGGGAATTTTTGCATCAGCAGGGAGCTTGTGTTAGGAAATATTCCTAACAGTGAAATGTGGGAAGTAGGGCTTGGTTGGAAACCATATTCTCAGGACTGCATTTCATCCTGCTCCCTTCTTGTTTTTGAGACAGGGTTTCTCTGTAGCTTTGGAGCTTGTCCTGGAACTTGCTATGTAGACCAGGCTGATCTCAAACTCACAGAGATCCACCTGCCTCTGCCTTCTGAGTGCTGGATTAAAGGCAGGCACCACCACCGCCCAACCTGGCCCCTTCTTGCATCTTCTTTTTCTCTGTTTCCTCAACCACACATTCCCACCACCATGATTTTCTGCCCAGCACTTCCTTTCCCCAGCTTAGTTATTTGTCAGGAGTTTTGTAACAGTAGTGAGAAAAGTAAGGAACACCATCTAACACCAGAACACCTCCCGCACAGACACACATAGGCACACACACAAGCAGCACAGGCACAGACACACACAGTACACACACACAAAGACACACGGACACATGTTTAATCGCATTTGCAGCACACACACACACACACACACACACTTCACAAGCCACTGTGATGTCAGACTGGAACAAACTGACCAGCTGTCTCGGCACATTCCCCAACTCCCCCACAAACCCCTGCAGCTGCCCCCACTCCCAGAGTTTCTCTTTTCAAACTCTTCTCCAGGAAACACAGATCAAGCTCCTGCAGTTGGAATGTCAACCCCTACTTGGCTTCTTGTTTGGCTTAAGCGTATTTCTGGCTTACTCGTATATCTTAAATTAACCCATTTCTATTCAATTTAATCCCAGTATTTGGGGATCACACACCTTTAATCCCAGCACTAGGGAGGTGGAGACGAGCAATATGGCTGAGCAGAGAGAGGAATATAAATAAGAAGAGCTAGGCCGGGCGGTGGTGGCGCACGCCTTTAATCCCAGCACTCGGGAGGCAGAGGCAGGCGGATCTCTGTGAGTTCGAGGCCAGCCTGGTCTACAAGAGCTAGTTCCAGGACAGGAACCAAAAGCTACGGAGAAACCCTGACTCGAAAAATCAAAAAAAAAAAAAAAAAAAAAAAAAAAAATAAGAAGAGCTAGGAACTCAGTGGAGAGTGGAGTCTGAAGTTTGGGGGAGACTCAGTGCAGTCTGGAGGATCTCCCCTTCCTTCGGTCTGAGCCTTGGTAGAGGTAAAAGGTCTCTCTAGTGGCTTACTGCTCTGCTTTTCTGATCTTCAGCCTGAACCCCGATAGCTGTCTCTGGGTTTTTAATTTTTCATGCTGCAGAGATTTATGTACCACCCTTGTGATTTGTTTTTCCGGAGTTTTGTCATCCCCACTGACATTAGCCCAGTTGACTTCACACAAAAGGAGTGGGGCATTTTCTTTGATTGATGACTGATGTGGAAGGGCCCAGCTCACCGTGGGTGACACCATTCCAGGGCTGGTAGCCCTGGATGATGAAGAAAGCAAGCTGAACACACTATGAGGAACAAGCCAGGAAGCAGAACTCCTCCATAACCTCTCATAACTTCCTGCCTCAGTGAGGTCCTGCTCTGGCTTCCCAGAATGATGAGGTTCAACATGTAAGATGAAATCAACCCTTTCCTCCCATGCTGCTTATGACCATGGGGGTTTATCGCACCAACAGAAACTCTAAGACACAGACCCTATGGCCTACAGAGGGCTGGAGTTCTTGGGAATGACAGTACCTTTCTACCAGTGTGTTCTCTAGTGTCTTCGAAATGACACGTCCTCCAGGAACCTAGAGGTGAACTAATATTTTTGCACACACATCAACAACCAGCCGCAGATGGAGGAAGGGCTCAGAGAGCCCTACTCCTTCTCGATGGACTCTTTGCTTCTGATAGGTTTGAAGACAGGAAGTTGTGTGTCTACTGGTGGCTCCACCAGGCTCTAATGGAAAGTCCTCATTCAGTGGTCCCCCAAATGGCTCTGTTTAAACTAGATGGTCACAAAAATAAAAGTCATAAATCTAGGAAAGGAGAAAGGAAGAATTGATGAGTGAAAATGGTATAAGAAAAGGTTGGGGAGCTGGGTGGTGGTGGCATAAACACACCTTTAATCCCAGCACTCTGGAGGCAGAGGCAGGCAGATCTCCGTTCAAGCCTGGTGTAGTAAGGAGGGCCCGCTTGTTAGTCCCAGCTGCCCGGCTAGCTCAGCCCTGAAATAACTACACAGAAACTGTATTAATTAAAACACTGCTTGGCTCATTAGCGCTAGCTTCTTATTGGTTAACTCTTATTTTAATTTAACCAATTTCCATTAATCTATGTATTGGCACGTGGCTTACCAGAAAAACATATCTATTTCCTGCGGCGGATCCGTGGCATCCCCTCACTCTGCTTTCTTCCTCCCAGAATCCAGTCCTGTCTTCTCCGCCTACCTAAGTTCTGCCCTATCAGGCCAAGGCAGCTTCTTTATTCATTTTATTCATTAACCAATGCAAGCAACACACAGAGGGGACTCCCACATCAGCCTGGTTTTCAAAGTGAGTTCCAGGACAGCCAGGACTAAGCAGAAAAACCCTGTTTTGAAAGCAAAGCAAAACACAACAAAACAAAAACAAAGAAAGAACGGAAGAGAGAGAGAGAGAGAGAGAGAGAGAGGATGGAGTGGTGAGAATGTAATCAGAATGCATTATTTACATGTATGAAATTGCCAAAGAACTAACTTAATAAATAAAAATCAGGGTGATTTTCCAGAGGATAAAAACACCCTTCATGCTGCACAGTGGTGGCACACACCTTTAATCCCAGCATTTGGGAGGCAGAGAAGGTGGATCTCTGTGAGTTCGAGGCCAGCCTGGTTTACAAAGTGAGTTCCAGGATAGGCTCCAAAGCTACAGAGAAACAGTGTCTTAAAAAAAAAAAAAAAACAAACAAACAAGCCTTTCACATGTGCAGTACACCTAGTGGCTTGTGCGGTGTGACATCCTCTGTCATGACATTGAGGGTTGTTAAGTGGTAACATTTATGATGTATTTGTTTTTAGAGACATGTATTTCACAGTAAAAGGAGAAAAACACTTAAAATTATTCTTTTCTAAACGCCACTTAGACTTTCTGTGGCCACCAAATACAATTCTTTCTATAACTCCGACTTTGTACAAGAATTTGAGAAACATCCTGAGATAAAATTCTCTAAGTTTAGTACTACTTTCCCAAGACACTTGCACTGTCTGCTTCCAGTTGGTTCTTGGTTGTATGCCAGAAGCAAAAATAGGTTCTATGTTTTTACAGTCTGGTCTGGCCATTCTGAAACACAATGATCTGATTTACCAACGTGCATTAACAGTAAGACTGTGGAAATTATGAAATTCTAGCAAGACAACTGTGGTTTTCTACATGCTTCCTGTCAGGTCCCACAGGTCTTGCGTCTTACAACACACATCTACTTATATCTGTTTACAAATAAGGGCATGGAAGGAGAGAGTGGCTAAGAACTTTTCCCCATGATGTAGCTCTCGAAAGTAGTAAAGTGCATCTTATGTGCTCTAACAGTCAGGATGCATATAGCCTTACGACACCCTCTTCAGGAGCAGACAGTGTATACTGACAACAGTGGACAGCCCCTTCTCCATTTTCACTGAAGACTTTTATCTTTCCGTGACCCACAGAAACTAGGATCCTACTTTCGAAGGGTTCCTACAGCGAATCTGTTGGGAAGGAAAGGGACCAAAGATAGTGAAATCTGTATAATCCATTTCTTTCAGGTCCCGGACTTTAACCCAGCTATTCCTGCACCATGCAGTAGGGGGCGCCTCTTGGCAGCTTTTTAAAAACCCTTTAAAGTTGCGGAGGGGGCGTGTCCACCAGCGCGAGAGGAAAAGGCAAAAGCAAAATTAAACCCAGTCTAAGTAGTTTTAAAACTCCACAAAACTCGGTAAACAGTGAAAGAAGTGGTAGGAAAACAACAAATTAGATTTCCCGAGTTACTACTAAGAGACAAACAACATTCCTGTGGTTTTCCTGAACTGCCTGCCGTTCGTCCCGAATCCATCACTGTTTCATTTGCTGCACAAAATTACTTTTCGTCGTGGTGTCCTTTTTCAGGTCCACATTTTCTGAATTCATGAGCCGTGCCTGCGGCCCTGCGTGGACTCTGGGAGTGTGGATATCAGTTTACACAGGGCCTTCAGCAAATAATCCTCCAGAGCGCCCCCACCCCACCCCGCCTCCTCCACCCTCCCAGCCCTGGAGAAACCCTCCCCTAGCCTGGAGACATCCTCTCCTAGGGCGGAGGGCCCAGCGCCAGCGCCAGCGTCTTCTCCGCCGCTTGGCAGCAACTTGCTTTCTCTAAGAGCCATGCTTCGAGTGATTGTGGAATCTGCCACTAACATCCCTAAAACGAAATTTGGGAAACCGGATCCTATCGTTTCTGTCATCTTTAAGGGTAAGACAACGTTTTCTTCTCATTCTGAAGCCCTTTTCTTGAAGGCGAGGCACTTGGAACTCGTTCTTTTCAAATAACAGTTGGCGGAGGGTGAAGCGACTCTCTTTTCCCCTGGCGGTTCCATGTTTACCTGGGCAGGGCAGGTTCGGATCACTGCTGAGGGCAGTTAACTTGCTCTAGGGCTTTGAGACTCAGTGAATGACCGGACATTTCTGTAAACTCGTTGCGTTGCGGGGAACCTCTATTTGCCACTCTCTTGAGTTCTGGTATGAAGGGCTTTGCTGGTTCAAAGTTTGTGTCCAAGGATGAGGGTGCAGTTTTAAAACTTTCTCCCTTGTGAGAAATGAGTAACGGAGGAAGAAGAGGAGCGACTCATTAACTGCTAGAGGCACCATTACCCTATTGACTAGTTCGATGCTGCTTTTACTGTCCTTTGGACTTTTGGAACGTAATGAAGCTACTCTTTCTAATGTTCCGCATCTCCAGGAGTTGGGATGTTTGGATATGTTCTGTAACTTTGGGATTGCCCACCCCGAAGGAGCTCTGAAGCACGCACACCGACACCTCGACACCTCGGGCGTCTGGCTATGTGACCTTGGGCAAATGACTTCACTCCTTCGCGTCACGGTGTTCTTCGGCGGAACAAGGGAGGAAGGTTTAGACTGGCCGGTCTTCAAAAAGCCTCTTGGAATTCCAAGCACTTATTTACGACACTAACAGTGTTTGCGGTGGAGGAGGACCAGGAAGGGTGAAACACCCTCCTTCTTCCAGGCGAGGCAGGTGATAGCAGCTCAGGCAGGAGGGCAGGGGCAAACCTGGACTTGGGGGCTTCCTCTCTTTTCCCTTTGGCCATGGTCCTAGTAAGGTCACCATCTCACTTCTTGGTGGGGGCGCCCTGCTTAACTAGAGCTTTGACAGGCAGGCATTTCCTTACCACACCTTGGCACATTTCCCTCCAACCCCAGGAATTAGACAATTTCTTTCTCACAGGTTCTGTGTAGCTTACTACCCCTTTCTCCATCTTGTGTCCATTTCTATTTTTCTTCTCAAATCTTTTTCCCCCTGAGGCCGAGCAAGAAAAGGAAAAATACAAAATTCAAAGCTGCTAAATGGATGTTCAGTTAGAAAGAGAAAAAGAAGGAAGGAAGGAAGGAAGGAAGGAAAAAGGAAGGAAGAAAGAAGGAAGGGAGGAAGAAAAATGAAGATACCTAGAAAACAAAATTAAGACTCTTACAGGACAGTGTGGTTTACAGTTCTTACTCTGGATTACCGGGAGTCATATGGAACTCATTTGCATATAGTACTTTTAAAATCTATTTATCTTAAAGTTGGTACACAACACTAACATCAAATGAAGGATTTGTGCCTTTCATCATTGGCCTGTAAAAAGGCGCTGGAATTGAGAGGTAGCTTTTGATGCAAATTGTAGATTATGGGATAATCTGGAATTACCTCTTAAAAATCTAATTTATCTAGGAAGAATATGCAGTATCTGAAAATTTTAATTGCCCAAAAATAAGTTGATGAATGAGAACATTCAACTAAAATGGAGAAATTTTAAACTGGCAAATGTGGTCTAACCAAACAATCATGTTTCTGACTCCCTTTGGATGTGCAGATTGTGTGGTAAAGTCATCCATTCATTCATTCGTTCACTCATTCATTCATTCATTCATTCTTCATTCATTGAGCACAAGAAAGATCATTGGACTCAATGTGGGAACATCTGAACTCTAGGCAAACATTCTTTTTGGTGGGGTTTCCCCCGTTTTTTTTCCATGCTGGAGATCAACCCTAGGGTCTTGCACACAGTGCCGCTGAGCTACATCTCTGTCCTGCACATCTGGACATTAGCCAGCATTCCTAAATGATAACCTTAGCTATCCCAGCTCTTACCACTGGGGTCTCAGCTTCCTTAGCTGTGGCATGCAGCAGGATGCTCTCTTTCTTGCTTTAAGATGATGGAACTTTCTAGTACCAAGACTCTGACCACGTGTTCTCAGTGAGTTCTGAGAGCCATTGTCTTAGACGGTATGGGAGAGGCAGTAATGGATATGATTTCTTCTCTTGCCTTCCTTCTTTTCCAGCAATCTGAAAATCTTGGTGATGGCAAATACTTCCCACTGTGTATCCAGTGTTGAGATCTGTATGAAATCAAGCAGGACTAAGTCCTGATAGAACTAAGGATTGTACATAGTAGTATCAATGTTCATAAATGGCCAGCAAGGGAAACCAGCTCTGCCTACTTTCTGTGACGGCAGGAAACATGGCTGATTGAGAGGAGGACAGGGGCTGATGATGCTCGTGTGAGGCTGTGCCCACCAGTTTTCCATCACTGTGACAACGACAGAGACAGCTCCCAGGAAGAAAGAGCCTTGCTTTCGACTGGGGGTTTTGGTGGTTCGGTCTATGACTGATCAGATCAATTGTTTTGGCACTTCCTGGTAGAAGTGTGTGGCAGAGCAATGCTGTTCTGATACATCATAGCCAGAAAAGGGGGGAAAGGAAGAGATAAGGGTCTTAACCTCTTTACAGACACACCCCAGTGATCTAAATCCTCCTACCAGTCCCCAGCTTTTACAGGTTCCACCACCTAGGTTCTGCCGCATAGTAGGCTGGAGAAAAAGTCTTTCACTGCTGGGACTTTGAGGACCACGTCTCTGAACCCCAGCAGAGGTCCTGCTGGCCTGCAGCTAACACTGCAGCCGGGAGCATACATACTGGTTATTAGGACTAGTTTGGAGCTGACCTCTGGCCTTGTGTAGCCTTCCACGCTGTGGAGTTGTCGCTCTGGGCCTCATGAACCAGGAAGGCTGGTTGGGCTTCTACTGTTGGAATTTGAATGTGCAGGAGTAGACTAGGAAGGCAGCAGAGCCTGTGTTGCTTTTCTCCCTCTTGGCTTCCACGAACCGGTTCTAAATTTTAAGCCAGCTTGTCTGAGGGCTATAGGTAGCCATGCTTGTAGACAACCAGAGTGTGTAGCTGAGTCTGGCAGGAATTAGACTGTACAGAGCTCCGAGACCTATGAACTCCGAGACACAACCATTTATTTAGAGATTTTTAAGTATGGGCTGGTGAGAAGGCTCAGTGGTTAAAAGTGCTTGCTACCAAGACCAATGACCTGAGTTCAGTCCCGGAAGGCAAGAGAAAGAGAATATATGCCTGTAACTTGTCCTCTAATCAACCCCCCGTCAACACACACACACACTCATACACAGACACAGACACACATATTCACACACAGACACACAATCTCACATACAGACATACTCACAGACACACACAGACACACTCACATACAGACACACACACACATAGATGCACTCACACACAGACATATACACACTCACAGACACACATATATACCCACATACAGACACACACATAGACATTCACACACACACTCACTTACAGGCACACACACATAGGCACACTACATACATACATATACACACTCACATACAAACATACACCCACCACACACAGACATATATATATACACACAGACACACAAAGACACACACACACACAAAGAAAAATTTAAACTTCGGTTTATATCATATCTTAATTCTTTGAATATCAGCAAAATAAAGTAAAATAAACCAGCACTATAGAAGGGATTATACCGCTGAAAAATGAAAATTCTCACTCCACTCCGTCCTATCGTTCACCCTCTCCTGGGAATCACCGGTCCAAACAATTTGTTTGTTTGTTTGTTTGAAGCTGGGGCTTCTGTAGCCGAGCTCAACCTTCAAGTCCATGGGTATCTGAGGATAAACTGAAATTTCTGATGCTCCTCATTCTCCGTCTCCCACCAGTTTATTCTGCACAATTAGGTTATAAGCCTCTTTCTGAGGACATGCAAGCTGCTCCTGTCTTGTGCTCATGCGCACGGAGGGCTGGTGCTGTGGGGTTTTTTGTTTTGTTTTGTTGGTTGCTCTGCTGTCTTTTAAAGGTCACTTTGCTAGATGGATGTTACCATGCACTTTCATGTTCCCTCTGGCTCATCCTTGCTTCTGTGTGAAAAAATTCTCCTGGAAAGGTTTAGTGAAGAGAACCCTACCTTGAGTGCGGCCACCCTGCTGTGTCTGTACCAAGTGGCAGCATCTCATTCATAGGGTCAGTCCACTCCTGGGAAACATGGCTGCCACAATCGCTGTTTCCCTGCCCTGTCCTTAAGATAGGGTCATTTTGCCACCACGTTTCCTGTCTTCTTGCCACTTGCAGAACTTTTCCTTGTGGGTTGTCATCTGCCAACTGTCCAGATGTGCACTTGGTGATTTGTTGGCTTAGCATGTAGTCTTCTGCATTCTTATGTCCCTTGGGCATGTTTTAGTGTGTGAGCCTGGACATTTTTAGTGCCTCTTCCAGTTAGCACAGCCAAACTTTGTAATCTCTGCCCTCTCTTTTGTTTGTTTGTTTTGTTTTTGAGACAGGGTCTCACTAAGTAGCTCTGGCTGTCCGGGACTCACTCTGTAGACCAGGTTAACCTCAGACTCACGGAGATCTGGGTGCCTCTGCCTCCCAAGTGCTGGGATTAAAGATATATACCACTATGCCCAGCCCCAATTTAGAAAGCTTAAGGAAATCACTTCCTTTCTTCAAGAATCATCGGGGGTGGGGGCGGGGATCA
Organism: Microtus oregoni; assembly: GCF_018167655.1. Lineage (NCBI taxonomy): Eukaryota > Metazoa > Chordata > Mammalia > Rodentia > Cricetidae > Microtus > Microtus oregoni. The sequence continues at coordinate 22,988,296 of NW_024543071.1, forward strand.
GTAATGTCCGCTCTGGAAGGAATGAGTCTGTGAGTCTTCTGATAGTGACTTGCCTGTCCTCATTCACCTGGAGACCCTGAGCCATCTCACAGGCCCCACTTGCCTGTTTCTTAGCAAGAACCACTTTGTTACTTAAAATTACTATCTGAAACTTTATCATAAAAAACTTGCAAGTAAAAATCTTTTTTTTTGCAAGTAAAAATCTTTAAAATTAAAAAACATTAAAATTAACCAGACTGGAAGTCTATGCATCTCAATGACTTTCACTGAATAGTTACAATAGCCAAATAGTTATGATAATAACAATAAGTAAATAAGTACAATGATCAACCAAAATCAAATAAATAAAAAGAAATTGCTACCTACAATTTGTTTTTTGATTTTATTTTCATTTGGGGGTATTGATATAGAAGCGCGTGCACATGTGTGTATGCGTGTGTGTGTAAAATGACCAGGCAAGTTGAGATAATTACCATAACAAGATTTTTTATTTCCTTGTGTGAGAAACATTCAAATTCCTGAGGCATTTTCCTTCCTTCCCTCCTTTTTTCTTTTTCTTCGTGTGTGTATCTTTGTGTGGGTGCGGTGTGTGTATATAGTGTGCATGCCAGCGGCACTTGTATGGAGGACCGAGGTCAGCCTTGAGTGGCGCCTCTCATCTCCCACTGTGGAGGCAGATCTCTTGTTTGTGGGTGGCACACAAATTCCTGGGGACTCTTCTGTCTCTTCTGTAACAGTTTGAATGATAGAACCACACTGTGTACAGCTGTAGTTAGGCTGTGGAGAGTCGAACTCAGGTCCTTGCCCTTGCTCAGCAAGTGCTTTACCCACTGAGCCATCCCCACACTGTCCAGAGATAATTTTTGAAAGAATTTTTAGATAAGCTTTTAGAAGCTGTGAGAGTCCATTAAGACTGGTGAAATCCGATGGGTGAAGGGTCTCACAGGGTTCATTCTCTGTAGTCTGTGAAGGTGAGTTGCTCATATAGAACCTTGATCCACCTATGGTCCACTATAGTAGAGTCTAGAAGATTCTTCCTGGCTAATGATGGTCATGGAGCACGGATAATTTCAAAGAACCATGGTATTGTATGGACAAATACTCAGGAAGGCCAAACTGTTTAATCTACTGAGTCATCCTCCTTGCTTCCGGGAGAAAAGGGCTTGGACACTCACTACTGAAGGATGTGGACCCGCCCTGCTGAAGCTCGGGGACTGTGCGTTTCCCAAAGGCACAGTCTCTGGCATTCAGTCATTTACAAAACTACAGTTGCCTTTAGAAATTAATTACCATGCCCTGTTGTTCTTTCCCTCCTCCACGATTTAGCTCACCCCAATGCCCTCAGTCAGGGTGATGCATGCCTTTAATGCCAGTACTCAGGAGGCAGAGGCAGGTGGATCTCTGTGAGTTCAAGGCCAGCCTGGTCTACAAAGTGAGTTCTGGGACAGCCAGGGCTAAACAGAGAAACCCGGTCTGGAAAAATCAAAACCAAAATCAAAAAAAAAAAAAAAAAAAGAGTAGTCTGGTCAGGGAGTTGTGATTCGTTGGTAATTACTGGGAAGCCTTTCCATGAACGGCATCCCCAGAGTCTGGTAGATTGCTTAGGTTATTGATCGAGTCAAATGCTCCCTAGGGAGGAGGAAACACCTTCAGGCTGCCACCACTGGAAGGGAAGAGCTAATAAAGATACTGAGGAAGCAGCCTGATTGATCCAAGTTAGGAGGAAACCACACCTCGCAGGCAAATGGGGCCCTCCTTCTTGCACTTCACCGCACTTCACCGTGAAGGAATACCAGACTGACTGCCCTGTGTCCAGGCAGAGTGTTTACCCTGTGGGTGAACGCAGGCTCAGTGGGGTGGCTCTGTAAGACACCGTAATGGTCATGAGGGAGACTCCCGAAGGTCACATGGGGAGTATGTCCTCAGCCAAGCTGAAATGTGGGTCTCATTCCCTCCTTTTCCTGCACCCCTGTCCAACCTGGAAGGGTAAGGTGTCACAGTCAGGAGTCATTCTTCTGTGAGGAGCCTGTTCCAAAAGCTACAGAGAAACCTTACAGAGTATAGGTTGTGCGCACACAGGAGTCAGAGGCATGACAGGCAAGGGCCATTGGCATTTGTCTTCTCTCTCTCTTCCCTCGAGTGAGTGATTCCTGCTTGTCCAGTTGTCAGATTGGTTCACCCCAATTAGCAGGGGCCAAAGAGAGCAGCAGCCCAGGACATACAAAGCAGGTATACCGGAAGTATCTACTGCAGTGTGAGCCCTGCAGACCTAGACGTTGAACCACTTGGCTCCTCTCCTTTCAGCTCAGGGAACCAGACCTGTTTTCTTTTTCTTTTTTTTCTTTTTTTTTTTTTTTTTTAGTTTAATGTATTTTTATAGCAAACTTACAGGAACAGCACAGAAGACAGACAACATTAAAAACATGTACTTGCATGTAGGACAACTCAGTTAGAAAAATATAGTGAATGATGGAATCTACTGTATGATAAAAATGCTACAAACACCATTTAGTTGCCGTCAATAAGAAATTTACTTATTTTAAAAAAATCCAAATGCTGGCATTGTCCAGAAAATTTTAACAGGTTTATTTATAATTTTTATAAAGTTGAACTGTTGAAATGTGTTCACTGAAACATTTTGCTTGCATTAATGCTTTACATCTTGCATTTATATTAAAAATTCACCCACAAATGAAAATGGAAAAACTGCCAATACCTGATTTCTGTCCCCTATTTTTCCACTCGCAATCATATACTTAGGTACCTTTTGACCCCATGGAAAAAATATCTAACATTCAGAACTACTGATAACAGGAAGAAGAGGAAAAAAATTTTTTTGAGAATGAAATGTTTCCCCCCTCATAGTGGACTCTTAAGCACGTTCTCCGCGTATGCGGCGTGCTAGCTGGATATCTTTTGGCATAATTGTTACACGTTTGGCATGGATAGCACACAGGTTGGTATCTTCACAAAGGCCAACCAGATAGGCCTCACTTGCCTCCTGCAAAGCACCAATAGCCGCACTCTGGAAGCGCAGATCTGTTTTGAAGTCCTGAGCAATTTCTCGCACCAGACGCTGGAAGGGGAGTTTGCGGATCAGAAGTTCAGTGGATTTCTGATAGCGTCTGATTTCACGGAGTGCCACAGTACCAGGCCTGTAACGATGAGGTTTCTTCACCCCTCCAGTAGAGGGCGCACTCTTGCGAGCGGCTTTTGTAGCCAGTTGTTTCCTGGGTGCTTTACCACCGGTGGATTTACGGGCAGTCTGCTTAGTACGAGCCATGGTATGCGCACCTCCTTACTTACCTACCCCCTTCTCCTTCGGCTGGAGCTCGGCAAGCGAGAGGCGGCACTGGCGTTAGAGAGCGGCGGCGGCGCGGCGACGGCTGCGGACACAATTCCAGACCTGTTTTCAATCAATCACTTGACCCAACCCTGTATAAAGAGTCCCTTCTTTCTATGGTCAACGCAGTGTGTGGAAAGCCTTTGGACAGGGGGGGGGGGGGGGTAAGTTTTGCCCCTGGTTTTATTACTAGAAGGTGAATATCTTTGGGCAATTACATTTCTAGCCTTCATTTCCTCATCTGTAAAATGCTGGGAAAATGTTCCCCTTCTAGGGTGTTATAAGGGGCAGTAGCAATAAAATATCTAAAACACTTTCAAGAGTGCGTCCCTTCCCCTTCCTGTGACCTCTCCTTCCATCTCTGGGGGCATGCATAGAATCCTGGGGGACATTTCTCAGGGTCAGCCCAGGCTTAGTTGCTCAGAATAAGTGGGATCCCCTTTAGCTATGACTGCACCAGAATCCTTTTTCTTTAGTCCCTCATGTTTATTTTCATATTATATTTATAGTTTGATTGAGAGTAATATGATAAATGTTCACACACATACGAAGAGGTCAGGAATAGTTTTATATGGTAGGTTTGTTGCTTGGTTAGCCCCTATGAAGCTCTATCTACATCTATACCTATAATGCTGCCTTAGCACACATACACATAGAATGGTAGTTTTTAAATGTTTCTGAAAATTCCTTGCAAACTTTGTTGTGAATTTTGCCTCCGACCATGGGGCAGTGTCTAATAGTCCCTATACTTTGATGCAGGCTGCCTTGCCGATTCTTGCTAACAATTACTGTACAGCGGAACAGCTCATGACTTCCACGGCTGTACCATCATGGGAAACATATCTGCTGTTTGGGTTTCTTCTTGGGATGTTCATCTTGGGGACTGAGTCAACACATAAAAAGTTCAGCTGAGGTTACCATGTTGAAGAGATCACTTCTGCACAGAGAAATGCTGAGGAGTCCAGGCCTTCCAAGTCTCAGGGACTGCACCAGAATCTTAAGGCTGGGCCTATGTCTGGTTTATTGTTGAGAGTGTGTCAGGCCCTCTCTTAGGCATAAGGTTAAGTTTTTTGTAGTGAAAGACATATAACATTTATCATCTCAGCATTTTAAAGTACACTGTTCTGTTATGAAATATTCACGATGTTGCTCTTACCTTTAGGCTATGGTAAATAAGGCCACTATGAACGGTGGGATGCAAACATGGGCCTATGTGCATTTGGGGGGGGGGGGGGGGCTCAGAGGTGGAATTACTGGATCCTACCATCATTTTGTTTCTAATTTACTGCTGTGTTCCCCAGCAACTCCTTCACGAGCAGCGCACGGAGGTTCCAACGTCTCAGCATCCTTGACACTGTCTCAATGAATGGACCATGTAGGCTTGTCACAGCTTCACTTGGGGTGAACTTGCAGCTCATTTGCCTTATTAGCACAATGACAAGGGCTACAAGGTTATCCAATCCAGAGTTGTGCTGAAGGCACATGGGAAACAGCCTTGGTCCTCTGCACAGGTCTTTCCCAGTCTGGGCTCCTCAGCCAGTGCAGAAGGCGAAGGTCACTCTGCTCTTGCCACAGAAGTGTGTTGGGAGCTGAGATTAGCATTATCCTTAAGTCAGGTGGTCTTGACGTTCTCTCCTCACCTGCTGCACTCCCTGGCAGCGCCCCCCGACAGGTGTATTCCACATTTGCTAGACTGTGGGCTCGCTGTCTGCCCCTGTTAGACAACACATTTCACGAACACAGGGCGTGGGTCTCTTTTCTCTAGGAACTGTCTGACTGGCAGACAGGTAATAGGAAACACGTAGTAACTGAATTAACGACCTTGTCTCTTCTCATTCATCTGACCAGGGAGTCACAGACCACAGGGACAGAATGGGACCAGATCTCTGTCCCCTAACTACAAACCTGATTTTGAGTGTTTACGACTTTGGGGGTTTTACAGACTGATTGGGATCAATGAATCTGTACCTGAGAAAGCCAGGTCTCACCAGACCACTCCCAACCTGGACCTTTACTTGTTTTATTTTGAGACAGAGTCTCTGTGTGACAGTCCTGGCTGTCCTGGAATTCATTATGTAGACCACGCTGGCCCTGAACTCACAGTGACCTGCCTGTCTCTGCTTCCTGAATGCTGGGATCAGAGGCCTGTGCCACTATGCCCAGCACTAGAGCTGTAATTTTAAATCTCAAGAACCTCAAGTCTCTGTTTTCCCAGCTGTTGTTGTTTTGACTTGGTTTTAGTTTTTTGAGACATAATTTCTCTGTAGCTTTGGACCCTGTCCTAGAACTCGCTCTGTAGACCAGGCTGGCCTCTAACTCACAGAGATTTGCCTCTCTCTGCCTCCCAAGTGCTGGAATTAAAGGCGAGCACCACCACAACCCAGCCCAAAGATTTTTTTCTTTTTTAAAGATTTTCTAAATTTTTTTTATACATACAGTATTCTGCCTACAATGCACACCAGGAGAGGGCACCAGATCTCATTACAGATGGTTGTCAGCCACCATGTGGTTGCTGGGAATTGAACTCAGGACCTCTGGAAGAGCAGCCAGTGCTTTTTACCTCTGAGCCATCTCTCCAGCTCTCCCCCCCTGATCTTTTTATAAAAATGAAACAAGTTGGTGTATCTTAGGTGTCTGGACCTAAAAGGCTGTTTATTGTCGCCCCACCTCTTGAAGTCTGGCTCTTCTTGCTATTGACAAGTGAGAAAGCCAGTGAGCTATGTTAGGGACTAAAGAGACAGGAAGTTTGTAACTCAAGTGAGGACAACTGGAAGGAGCTGGAAGCTTTCCTTTAGAAGGCTAACCTGAGTCTAGAGAGGTTTTTACATATTAAAACAATCAATCAGTCTGCTTAAATCAGAATATTTTATTAATTTTTAAAATGTCATAGCTATTATGTTCTGTGAACCTACTGTGTGCTTCACTATCTACAAACGCACTGTCCAGTGGAGCTCCTACTGTGTTGTGTGCTTCACTATCTGCAGATGCATCGTCCAGTGGAGCTTCCTATGATGTGGAAATGTCAGTCAAGATCTGTCCTGGATAGGAAGCCACTAGTCACATGTGGTTGCCGTTCACCAAAATGCAGCCACTGTGACCACGGGACTGAAGTTTTAATATTAATTGTAACTAATGCAAATGTACCTAACTGCATGTGGTTACCAAGGACTATAGAACCGCACAGATAGCAGTAGATGGCCACGGTGGCTGCGAGTCCGTATCTTCCGCGTGTTCATGGTGGCTAGCATGGTCCTGGTGACCTCATCTGTCAATGCAGAGTGTGGTAGCCACTAGCCCACACAGCGCAGGTGTGGGGATTCACACTCAGGCCATGAGAGCGGAGATCACTGAGTGTTGACGGTTGCTGAGTCTTCTGGAGGCTTGGAGTACATAGCCAGCCTGAGGGATCATCTTAGGTAGCTTTACCGCCCCTTACTCTGTCAGCTCCTGCACCTCCACTTATTATCGAATCCCCGTTGTTTTCTCAGGGAAGTCTTTCATCTTCGTGTCACATGCTGGGAACTTGGGCAGAGGCAGGGCCGGGTTTAATTGGATTCCAGATTGCTCCGTGAGCAGAGGTGACTGCACCCAGCTATAGGCCTTGCCATCAAGTCAGGTGAATGAGTACTCCGGCCCCCTCTACGAGGACTGGGTTGTTCAGTATGCTGGGGTCATTTGGATCTAGTCAGAAAGCAGGAGAAAGTTTACTGAGAACAAGAATTTTTTTTTTTTTTTAAAGAAAGGAGAGAAAGAAGAAAACCTAGCTGTCCTGCCTGAGCTTTGCCGCAGGTAAGGCAAACATTTATGACAGGCTGTGACTCAGACCCAGAGGTGACATGGCTTAGCAGTGAATCAGTTCCACTGATAAGCAAGATTGGACTATTTTATTAGCAGGAACTAAGGCCTAACTCTTATTCACCAAGTATTTCTTAAAATCTCATATTTAACTGGCAGGGTGAGGCCTCATTTTATTTTACCATAAAGTTTTATTTTTGTTTGTTCTTTTGCCTACACCATCGTTTTCATCCCAGGAGCATTAGATGTGAGCTAGGAAAACAGTTCTGCCTTCTTCCTCCCTCCCTCCCTTTCCTCTCTTCCTCCCTCCCTTCCCTCTCTTCCTCCCTCCCTTCCCTCTCTTCCTCCGTCCCTTCCCTCCCTCCCTCCCTTCCTCCCTCCCTCCCTCCCTCCCTCCCTCCCTCCCTCCCTCCTTCCTTCCCTTCCCTTCCTCCCTCCCACCCTCCTTCCCTCCCTCCCTTCCTTTCTTTATTTTTTCAAGAAGGGTTTCTCTGTGTAACAACCTGGCTGTCCTGGGAACTCTCTGTGTACACCAGGCTGGCCATGAACTCACAGAGATCTGCCTGCCTCTGCCTCCTGAGTGCTGGGATTAAAGGCGTGTACCACCACCGCCTGGCCTGCTATCTTCCTTCTAATAAACAATGTAAGAAGTTATGTTTCTGCTCATCCTTCCTCATCGCCTGCGTCCTCCCTGTCTCTGCCTCTTGGTGGCATCTTCTTGGGCCTTAAAAGCATGAATTATTCAATAACTATGCGTGAGGGATGCTATGTCAGGTATCACCGTAGCTCTTCAGATCATGGGGAGCAAGCTGGGCTTATACCCTCCCCACAGGCAGCCTATAGACTATGCTGGGCTTATACCCTCCCCACAGGCAGCCTATAGATCATGGGGAGCAAGCTGGGCTTATACCCTCCCCACAGGCAGCCTATAGATCATGGGGAGCAAGCTGGGCTTATACCCTCCCCACAGGCAGCCTATAGATCATCAGGAGCAAGCTGGGTTTATACCCTCCCCACAGGCAGCCTATAGACTATGCTGTTAGCAGAGCAGAGTCTGATGAATGAGCCGGAAAAGTTGTCCTCATGTTGATGATGAGAGCTTGACAACTGTTATCTACTGTGTAACAGTTTCACACCTATTGGCTTCATTTGAATTCATTTATTTTATCACTGAAGATATGTAGGTTTATGTTTGTTTGGTTTTGGTTTTTGAGGACGGAGCTTCTCTGTGTAGCCCTAGCTGTCCTGTTCTGTAGACCAGGCTGGCCTCAGACTCACAGAGATATACCTTTCTCTGCCCTCCCAAGTGCTGGGATTATAGGTGTGCACTGCCAACCACAGCTCCAAAGTCCTTCTCTAAGTTGTGCTGGCGGTGTGTCTGTTTGTACATGGGTACAGGCAGGGAGGTGTGCTTGGCCAGCATGTGGAGGCCGCAGGAGGACACTGCGCATCCTCTGTTGCTCTCTACCATATCCCTTTGAGGCGGTCCCTCACTGAACCTTGCAGTTTTTAGGTTAGGTTAGACTGGAAGCCCCCACACTGTTCCCATCTTCCCAGCTTCCAACCCCTGTTGCTAAGGTCACAGGTATATGCAGCTACATCCATTTTTTCTTTTCTTAAGATCCAATCTCAAGTCCTGCCCTGGGCCTTCTCTTCAGCCCGGAAGTGAAATCTTTCAGAGCTGGAGAAACGGTTTTGGATAGAGTGGGGTAACTACCTAGGTGAGCATCTCATAGCCGGTCCCAGGGAGAGCTGGGGCTCCTCCTCTGGGGAGGCTGTTGCCTTGTTTCTTATGCAGAACTGACTGTGGTCTTAGCCACTTCTGTTCTGTCTGCTCGTGACTGACCCTCTCCTCCCCTCGGCTCTTTCAGCACTCTGTTTCTTCCAAAGGGGAATCGTAATACTGTGGGTTTTTGTTTTGTTTTGTTTTAAGCAGTGTTTCTCTATGCAGCCCTGGCTGTTCTGGAGCTTTCTAGGTAGACCAGGTTGGCCTCTAACTCACAGAGATGCCCCTGCCTTCACCTTCCAACTTTCTAGGATCAAAAGTGTGAACCACCATTCCTGGCTCCGGGTTCTTTTCTACCATTGCCTTTCCTTGGGAATCTCAGCCCTTGGGTGTCTTACCTTACCGTGGTCAGAGCCTGGCACTGGGCCCTTCGGTCTGCACACTTCTGACCTCCAAAGCCCTATCTCAGACTCCTGATGCTATCTACAGGAGTGGCCTGATTTGAAGAAGCCCTTCCCCCAACAAGGTGTCCAAAGCCATTTCATGGGTGTGGTATTATTTGTTGTTCAGAGCCCTTGGCACTGCTGGGGCATATTTCTATGTTTGTAATTGAGGAGGGTACACGCCTCAGTGAGACTGAGGGAGAGCAGAGCTGTGTGGCCAAGAAGAGGCAGAGAAGGAAGAGAACCTGGGTTTTATTTGGGTTCATAGTCTGGGCATGACCTTTCCCACAGCTCAGGGCACAGCAGGTTCTCTATGTGCATCGGATCTCTCACTTTAATGCTACACAATGTTCCTTCCTAGGAACAAAGAGCAGCCCACCTCCACCCCGGACTCCTCAGATCTCCCACTAACAGCCAGCCAGCTGACTTAGGAGCTAGAGGCCAGAGCCAACCACAGCACAGGAAAGAGGGCTGAGATTGTTTTAAATTGTTGGCAATGATGAGACCCTCCTCAGAGATAAGATGACCTGTGGTATGAGATATTGCCTATTGTGGGGGGCTGAGGCTTAGGGTAAATTTGGTCATTTTTTTTTTCACCAAGGAGTAACAGGATCTGATAATCATAATTTCTACTATGCTTTTGTTTTCAAAATTCTCTTCTGGGGTTATTTGACTTCCTCTTGGTACAATGTCTCTGGTAGAGATGGCTGAAGTAGTTACTAATTCTGATTCACAGAACTTCCCATGATCTCTGGCACAAATTTGTTCTTTCATTTGATTCTTGGTTGTCTCCAGCCCTGGTGGGTTCTTACTTTCCCCCTTTTACAGAGGTTCTAGGCCCCCTAAGATTCAGGTCCTCAGCTGGCCTGGATGAGAGTTTGCTATGGACCAGTCTGGATTCACTCTCTAGCAAATTATGTCTCAGAAACACACCAGTCAGAAACCAGCAGGAACTGAAAGTCGTGCATTCAAATAAACTGTTGAACTTTATTGTGTCTTGGAATGAAGGTGGTGGGAATAGGTTAGGCAGGTATCTCTGTATGTGTGTATGTGTGTGTGTGTGTGTGTGTGTGTGTGTGTGTGTGTGTGTGTGAGAGAGAGAGAGAGAGAGAGAGAGAGAGAGAGAGAGAGAGAGCTTACTTAGCATACAGAAAGCCCTGGGTTCAAGTTCTGCATAAAGGCATATATGTATGTAATCCCAGAACGTAGGCTGAGGCAGGCAAACTATGTATCAAGTTTGTGGCCAGTCTGGGATATGTGAGACCCTGTCTCAAACATTAAAATTAAACTTAAAAAAAGAACAGGTGACCTCTTACACCCTACAGGTGTCTAGCAAATTATAAATCCTACACGAGGAAGCTGGTTCTCCTGAATATTAGATACCAAGGCTCACTAGTGGAGACAACTAGATAGAGTAGCAGGAAGCAGCTCATATGGATGGGAAGTCCTGAGAAAGACACGGGTTGCTGGGTTCCTCAGCCTACAGGGGCATCTCAGTGTGCAGGCATAGAAGTGAAGCTGATTTGGGGCAGAAGACTATCCTGCCCTTTTCCCTGTAGGAAGCCTGGGGCAAATTAATTAACGTCTCCTGCTTTTGTTCCTTCATCTATAAAATGGGCACTCTAGTACCCTGGTAGTAAGGTTAGGCATGGGTGTCAAGTGCCCCACAGAGTGGAGGCTCACATGTAAAATCAGCCTACTACCAGTGGGGCTGGATACCATTCCCCAAGTGGGCTTTAAGACGGGGCTTTTGTGAGTCTTTCAGATGGCCAGGGTTCACTGCAAGTCTAGCGTTTTATTCTGGAGCTCACAACCCAAAAGGCCATCTCAGAGGCTCATGGGGCATTGGGCTGCAGACGCAGGAGCAGGAACCCAGGCTGCTTTGGCCCAGGGTGTTCCCGTGTCTGTGTTATCAGCTGTCTCAGAAATGCTCAAAGCTCCTTCTCTTCGTGTAGCGGTTGCGGTATGGCCCCAAAGTGTTTTCCTTGAATTCGTTTGGCAACATCTTTCTGAAGCACTGGAGCAGCCAGGGTTGGGATGAAAAAGTCAGGCATGCCTCTAGCGAGTTCCCCCGGGGGCTTGAGAGGACTGCCTTTAACTCCTGGGGACTGAGAACTCTCCCGTGCCCCACTACAGACAGCTCTGGCCCCTGGTTCTTGTGGAATTGCCTCATCCTTGTGGTTGCCAGGCTGACTGACAATCAGGACGGTCACTGCCCATGTACCAGTTGCCCTAGGTGGTCACTGAGATCTGAAATGGAGCCATGAAGGAGTTATTCTACTAGGGCTGTCCCTTGCTTCACTGAGCACTTCCTGTTCCCTGGGGCTCTGGGGCCTGGGGATGTCCTAGGTAAGGCAAAATGGGGTGCTGCCCTAGTATCTTAATGAGAAACACTAATGGCTGCTGTTTGCTCAAAGCTGAGAGTCAGCACTGTAGACTTGCTATTCATGCTCTCTTTTAATCACTAAGGCAACACTACTCATGACACTTAGGCACACCTGAGAAGTTCAATCACACAAACCATGGAGAAGCTACTCACTAACAAGCCCTCTGTGGGCACCTGCATAACAATGTTAATACAGTATAGTTGTGACCTTCAAGGAGGCCTATTCTTTTCTTTAAAAGGTATTTTTAAGAGTTATTTTTTTCCTTCTTTTAAAAAAGTTTATTCTCCTCGGCCAGGTGGTGGTGGTGTAGGCCTTTAATCCCAGCACTCCGGAGGCAAAAACAGGTGGAGGTCTGTGAGTTCAAGGGCAGCCTGGTCTACAGAAAGAGTTCCAGAACAGGCTCCAAAGCTATAGAGAAACCCTGTCTTGAAAAACAACAACAAAAAATTATTCTTCTCTCATAAAATACATACTAAGTGCATTCTCCCCTCCCTCCACTCCTCCCAGCCTCCTCCCCAACCTCCCGTCCAGGACTCATATTCTTTAAGATTTATTTTCATTATTTGTATGCATCTCTGTGTGTGCATGTGTGCATGTGTGTGTGTGTCTGTGTCTATACATGAATGCGAGTGCCTGCTGAGGCTAGAGGTGTTAGGTCCCCTGAGAACCGGAGTTCCTTACGGTTGTGCGCTGTCTGACTTGGGCGCTGAGAATGAAGCTCAGGTTCTCTGCAAGAGCAGTCAGCGCTCTTAACTGATGAGCTGTCTTTCCAGGGCTGAGGCTCCAGAATGAATATAAAGAAACAGGAGCCAAGCACCAGTGTCCATTTCTCTCTGCCTCCCGACGGCAGGAGCAGTGTGACCAACCCCTTCTAGCTCCGGCTGCTGTGATAGACTGTCTCTGGACTGTATACCAAAATGAACTTTTCCGTTGCTTTTGTCACAGCCACAAAAAAGTAACCAATAGAGAGAGCAAATCTCTGTTCTGACTCAACCGATCGTAAAATATCAACTCTACCTGTGCATCCCGGCTGGCCTCTGCACGCTGGAGCAGGCTGGTCAGCCTCGAGTTCTCTCTCAGGCCTCGTCTGCAGGGTTTGGCCTGGATTCATTCCTGTGGCCCTGATAAAATAGCCTGACAAACTCTACACAGAGGAGAAAGGGTGTGTCATAGATTGCGGCTCCAGGTTGCTGTCCATTGTTAAGTATGGCGACAGGAACTTGAAGCAGCTAGTCATAACGCATCCACGGTCAAAGGCCTCAAGAAGTGAATGCTGCTGGCTTGCTTACTTTCTCTACTCTATACACTTCAGGACCTCGTACTTAGGGAAAACTTCCAGACGTCTTGATCTTCCCATATCAGTGAATTTAATTCACACACAGGCACACCCACAGCTCAAGCCAATATACACATTCCCTTGAGACTCTTCCCGGGTGATTCCTGGCTGTGTCAAGTTGAGTTAACCATCACAGGGTCTGACACAGTGCAAAGAGCGAGTGGCCAGCAAAGGAATTATCCTGTGGAAACAGACAGGGGTGTCTGGGTCTCTGGCACGGAGGCTGGCAGACCGCGTCAGCTTTCCAGGGCTGAGTCGGAGGCAGGCTCCACTAATCAGAACACAGGAAGCGTCCTGAAGAATTCCTGTAGCCGTGATCCAGAGTGTTCTGCTTTTGCGTCTGTTGTTTTGTTCTGCCATGAAAGTGCTCAGTTCCTTTCCAAAGGAAGGAACCGTTATCTTACTAACTGCAGAGGTGGCAGCCCACCGACGAGGTGATGGGGAGACGGGAGAGGGCATTTCCGGCCATTTAATCTGACGTCCAGAGTCAGCCACTCTGACCTTTGGTAGGAAGAAAAGAGGCAGAATACACTGAATAGAATAAATACCTGCCTGTGGCTACTGATAAGAATTTTTTTTGGGGGGGGGGGGACTCAGATTAGGCCTGGCTAGAGGCCTTCTTCCTAGCTCTGTGATCTTGGGTAAAGTTCGTGAAAGGAGCCTATAGAAGCTCAGCAATACCTGGCTCTCACTGAGCCTCCTGTCTCCACCCCCAAGGCAACGCTTTTAGTATGTCTGTCACGTAACCAGCCTGGAATCTACTGGAAGTTCCAGGTGAATAGCTCCACCTGGCCTGTGGTCAGCCAGCTTCTGCTAAGCTTCCCTGAATAGCCATTGTTCTTAGCATCTGCCTGGGTCATGTGCTCAGCGCCACGTGTCAGACGTTTTGGGGGGATAACTTGGTTTTCCTCCTTGGATTGTGAACTTCTGGAAGTCCTTAAGGCTCGATTCTAAAATCCTCTTTCCTTTATCGCTTGTATCAGTCAAATGAAACAGCGTGGAATTTAAGGCTCACATTGTGTCTGGCTAGAACCTTTCTATACAGCCCCAATCTCCTTTGCTTCCAGCCAACCGTGGCTGACATCACCTTTCTTCCTCTGAATTTTCCTTTTCCGTAGCCCTTGGATGGCAACTGAAATCATCCTGCCCTCCTCAGTGACCTCTGGGCACACCCCCAGTAGGCCACCCTCAGGTCCAGTTCAACACCTGGCAAGTGCTATTTAAAAAAAAAAAGTCAATTTGCTGGGTGGAGGAACAAAGGAGTGGATTAATGTCTGTGGGAGACCTCATTGCAGAATCGTCGCTGTGAGGTGCCGTGGCCTGAGCTGGCTGGTCATTTCTGCCACGATTTTTCTTCCTCTGGGAGGGAAGCTTAGGAAAGAAAGCCAGCTGGACCATGTGAGGCCCACTCAAGCGGAAAAGTTAATGTTTAGCAGAGTGAGGTTCCTGACTCACAGTATTGCTATGCTGAGGTCTTGGAAGAACGACATGGTTAGGCCCTCAGCCGGCTGTGTGCTGGGAGCAGAAGTGATGTGGCAAGTGGCTGAACAGAACCCACCGCCCCCACATTCCTCAGCAACGGGGCAAAAGCAATGGTTAGGCGTGACTTCAAAGTGTGGCTGCCAACGCGCCCTGCCTAGGTTCAAATCAGAACCATACCACTTAGTGACTGGGTGACTTTGAATATGTAATAGGCCTCATTTGCCTTGCTGTGAAGGGAGGTATGACAAAGGTAATAATAAAAAAACTGTTCCCAAGGAGATGAGATGATGCTTTTAATGCATATGGTACTCAGAGGCAAGCATTTATCTTGGTAAGTTTTGGAGGACAGACACAGGAGCCCTAAGAAAACTCGAGGCTAGATTCACCCATTTTCTCATTAAGGCACAGACATAGAGAAAAACGATCTTAGGTCTCAAAAGGTGGTCCAGTAACGAAGGGAACCTCCAAGTCCTCCACTGGTCGTCGACAGAACTGCTTTCTGGGTGAGTGTGTGGATGAGGCTTTGGGAGGGAGCCCAGTTTAACTGCTAAGCCATGATGTTGTCTTACCACCTTTGGAGCAACCAGGCTTCAGGGTTGAAATCTCAGGCCCCACTGCCAACTGTGAGCTCATTGTATCACATCCCATCCTCAGTGTGTTCATCTGTAAAATGGCCATCCCCGTGTCTCAAAGGTCAGTCCCCTTGGGTTCTTTCCACAGCAAAGTGGAAACGCCAGTTGGGAGGCCTGACTGAGAGAGGTGGAGCTGAATCCTTAGTCTTTGGAAATTGACTCAGGTGCTCCCCACAGCTGCCAGACAAAGGGGTAAACGGTGGCATGAGAGGCTCGGAAGAATGGTTTTTAGGGGCGTCAACTAGATGCTACATGACCTTGAATTATTTCTAGTTGATTGAATCTCTTGCTTTTTTTGTGTTTGTAGATGAGAAGAAGAAAACCAAGAAAGTTGATAATGAACTCAACCCGGTCTGGAATGAGGTGACTGAATTGCTTTTTTTTAAAAACTTTCTTTTAAAGGATAAGCTTTGTCCAGTTGTCCTCTCTTTGGGTTGGAGGCTAATGCTCTTCTTTGGAAGAAAATATCTATGCGACACCCCATCCATTTCCAGTTCCCTTCTTCCCCCTCAAAGATCAGAGCAGCTCAGTGATGGCCTAGCTTGTGCCCATTTCCTGAACACCAGAGACGTGTATACTGAGCCTGCGCAGGAGGGAGGAGTCCTAGCCTAGCTCACTAGCTTGACCTGTGACACCATCCCCTTCTTTAGCACAACAGTGAACACTAGAACATCTCCAGTCTCGGAGAGCTCCTTGTAAAACCATGTGTGCATGCCATCTATTAAAAGACAAGCCCTTGATACTTGATACTTCAAGTATCTAGCTGAGTGATGGAATTGACTGATTTCTGTGACAAAAGTAAATTTTCTAATAGAAATCATAGGACTTCAGGTAAGTATTTGTCTTAGTTAGGGTTTCTATTGCTGTGATAAAACATCATGATCAAAAGCAACCTAGGGAGGAAAGGGGTTGTTTCAGCTTGTAGCTCCCATCAGGAAAGTCAGGACAGGAACTCAAGCAGGGCGGGAACCTGGAGGTAGGAACTAGCAAAGACCACAGAGGAATGAGTCTTCTAATTTGCTCCACAAGGCTTGTTTAACTTCCTTTCTTATAGCACCCAAGACCACCAGCCCAAGGGTGGCACACAGTGAGGGGGCCCTGCCACATCAACCACCAGTCTAGAAAACACACTGCAGGCTTACCTGTAGGCCAGTCTGGTGGGGACATTTTCTCAATTGAGGTTTCCTCTTCCAAAATTACTCTGGTATAGCTGGGCATAATGGTGCACACCTTTAATCCCAACACTTGGGAGGCAGAGACAGGTGGATCTCTGTGAGTTCAAGACCAGCCTGGTCTATCTAAATAGTCAGTTCCAGGATATTCAGGTATCTAGAGAGAGGACCCCCCCCTCAAAAAGAAATCTATTTTAAAAAAACAAAAACAAATTGACTCTGACTTGTGTCATGTTGCCATTAAACTAACTAACCTAGCATTGCAAAAGGAAGTTTACGTTAACTCTCTAGAAGAGTGGTTCTCAACCTGTGGGTTGTGACCCACATAGGGGCCAAATATCAGATACCCTGCATATCAGATATTTACATTATAATTCATAACAGTAGCAAAACTACAGTTATGAAGTAGTAATGAAGATAATTTTATGGTTGGGGATCACACGAGGAACTGCATTAAGGGTCACAGCATTAGGAAGGTTGAGAACCACCGCTATAGAAACAAATAGTTAACGTCTACATGTACCAATAGTTTCTTTCTCAATGAACAAATCTGATGTCTGAAATACTGTTATGTATCATAAATTAATGATTTCCTATGCTATTTCTTCTTACTCTCATATCCCAAGCATGTATGAGTACCATTCAACTCAGAAGTATTTACATGGCTGTGTAATATTCTGCTGAAGAGAAACCATGTAGCTTATTTACACCCTGACACACATATTTATTATTGCATTTATTTATTTGATTTTTCAAGACAGAGTTTCTCCGTAGCTTTTGGTTCCTGTCCTGGAACTAGCTCTTGTAGACCAGGCTGGCCTTGAACTCACAGAGATCCGCCTGCCTCTGCCTCCCGAGTGCTGGGATTAAAGGCGTGCGCCACCACTGCCCAGCTTGCATTTATTTTATAAGTGGCTCAGTGTTTAGTGTTTTAGGGACAGATGAAATGTTTTCATTTTCCCCGCAGAGTAGGATTTTCCCAGTCTGACTAATTTTTTGATGACCAGTCCCATTGTTTTTTTTCAAAAGCCGGGCTAAACCTTCCTGAACCAGAGCAATGTCTTTGTTGTTGTCCCTGAATCATCAGAGGGAGACTTCCCTTTCACCCATCCCAAATTATTCCCTCTGCCAACTGCTTTTAATAAGTCTAAATATAAGGACCATATCTGGGCATCAGTGAGATGATGCTGTGAAGCCTCTTGAAGCCTCTCTGGGAAGCCACGCAGGTCTGCAGGTTGTGAGGAAGTCTACCCTCTGTAACTCACAACACAACCACTGGACCTTAAGACCTGTGAGAGCAAGAAGCCCCTGGTACCTTGTGTGCTCCTAGCACCTGGCATAGAGCCCCAAGGATAAAACAAGGCAAAACCGTATTTGCATGCTTCCATTGCTTCCGAGTTGTACCAATCTGACATGACTCTTAATCCACATGACCCAAGGAGAAAGATTTGTTTTCATGTGTGGTCATTATCCACCTTAACTCCATTTTGTTTCCAATGTGTTTTCCCCCTTCATTTTGCAAATGTAGTGAACAAGTAAGCGTCCTACCTGCTGTTTTGTGGCTGAACCCAAACCTCAACGAAATGCTTAGCCCCACACTCCTTGGGATTGGTGGGTGTATTCTTACTCTCATAGGAACTGTGAGACAAACTTCTATCCCAAAGTCACTACAAAGAGGATCAAATTGCTTACTTTGAATAATCAGTTGATTATCTAGTCAATCAAAGGCATTCATGGTATGTTGTTAATTCTTTTGCATCTATTATTAGAAAGTAAGTTACTGAATTAAAGTGAGAAGCTGAGAAAAAAAAAAAACAACTGTATAAATCACAGCCCTGACCACAATGGGGCTTACAGTAAGAGCTAATGAGTCTTAGAAGAAGGGTTTCTGGCTTATTCATTACTCAATAATAAAGCCTAAAAGAGCAGGGTTTAAAAATAACCATTAAAGGAAGTATTTTCTCAACAGTTTTGGTAGGAGTTAAGTTCATTTTCTGACCATGAGTCAGAGTTTGGTGACCCAGCTATAGCCCTAAGATCTAGAAAATGAGAAGCCAGGAGTGGCCCACACATTCCCTGAATCTCTCTCTAGTCTGCCTTTTCACCACCCGAACTATAGAACTTAGTAACTCAAAAGATTGTTAGTGAAGATTACTGCCCAGTATAGCTTATATTCTGTTTAATGGCCTTTTTGTTTTCATAACCTTTCTGTGAACAGATTTTGGAATTTGACTTGAAGGGGATACCACTGGACTCTTCGTCTTCCCTTGTGATTGTTGTCAAAGATTTTGAGACAATTGGACAAAATAAGTAAGTTACTTCCAGAGACTTTATCATTTTACATATTATGGTACTTTGAATACTTGGCCCCCATAATTTCACAGGGAGTGGCACTACTAGGAGGCGTGGCTTTGTTGGAGTGGGCATGGCTTTATAGCAGGAGGTGTGTCACTGTGGGAGCAGGCTTTGAGGTTTTCTATGCTCAGGATATTGCCCAGTGGCTCAGTTGATTTCCTCTTGCTTATAAGATGTAGCACTCACTCTCAGCTCCAGCACCACATCTGCCTGCACACTGCCGTGCTCCCCATCATGATGATAATGGGCTGAACCTCTGAAACTCTAAGCAAGCCACCCCAGTTAAATGTTTGCTTTATAACAGTTGCCATGGTCATAGTGTCTTTTCACAGCAATGAAAACCCTAACACACATATTATGTTGCTATTATTTGTTTTGTTGAATTACATATTATGGCATTTTTACTAAGAAATTGTAGTATTTTTTAACATGCTAGTGTTTCAGTTCCATGCCCTCATGCTCCTAACCCTTCATGAGTCACATGAGCAGAGTGCTGCAGCCAATGAGGGGCAGGGCCAGTGCTGCAGCCAGTGAGGGGCGGGGCCAGTGCTGCAGCCAGTGAGGGGCGGGGCCAGTGCTGCAGCCAGTGGGGGCGGGGCCAACTCTGTGCTTTCAGTGGTAACAGAAGCCACAGTTACTGTCACATACCTTTGCCCCAGTGTCTGCAATGCTCAACACTCAGCCCTCATCAGTCTGTCTCACGCCTTCTTTGCCAACTGTACCTCTTACCTCTTGTCTCAGCTCTACTCTCTGAGTTGCAGCTACATTAGCTGTAACAAAGATCTTTTCTCTGACTGTGTGTGCTTTGCTAGTGTACGTGTGTGTGCGCGCACGTGCGCATGCACGCACGCAAAAGCATGCACAGGCACATGTGCCACAGTATGCGTGAAAGCAGGGGACGACTTGTGGGAGACAGCTGTCTCCTTTCACCACACACACGTGTGTTATGCATTCCCCAGTCAGACACATGTGGAGACCAAGGGCCAGTATTTCTCAATTGATTCACTACTTTATTTTTTAAATTTTTATTTATTCTTTTTGACTTTCACATCATGCATCTCAATTCCATTAATCTTCCCATCCCTTTGTATCCGCTCTCTGCTCTTGCAACTTCCCCTCTTCCACAAAATAAAATAAAGTAAAATGTAAGAGAAAAGAAAAAGAAAAAAGAAAGAAAGAAAATGTCCCCATGGAAGCTGTAGTGTGACTCAGTAACACAGTACACCTTTGTCCGCACATTGTGACTTACAAGTGTTCATTGACGTCATTGGTTTGTTTTGAGGTCTCTGGTTTCTGCTGTACTATTGACTCTGGGCTCTGACTGGGACTCCTCTTAGTTATTTTGTTGTTGCCCTGTGTCGTGGAGACCCTGCAGCTTTGGATCTGCAGGACCAGCCCATGCATGTGCTCCAGCAGATCACAGATCGGGTGGATATTGGGGTGAGCCAACTCATAGCCCTGGTTCTGGGACTAGGTGGTTGCAGGGTTGTTCAGGCCACCAGCTCTCCCCTATCCTCACCACTAGGGTGAGCTCTCCAACACTGCCCTGGTTAGTTCACCCTAAACAGCAAGGAGCAAGGGGTATGGTTCTCCTGCTTTCATGCCCTCAGGGCAGGCTCACCCACACCAGCTCTACTGTGTTGCCCAGGCAAGGTGCAGGGCCGGCTCTCCTGAGTGCTGTAGCTGGTAAAGGGAAAGAACGGATGTCTTGCTCTCATGACCTCAGAGCCAGCTCTCCCATTTGCCACAGTAATACACACACACACACACACACACACACACACACACACACACACGGCATCTCTCCCTCACCCACTATGGCAGATGAGGCGGATGGGACCAATTCTCCCATAATCACATTCTTACCCCTACCCCGACAACCGGGTCAACTCTACTGTGCCACCCAGGTGAGGTGAAGGGCCTGCTCTCCTGTGTAAATGGATACTGCTTGTTCATTTCCTGGTTTTCCAGACCCAAATAATCACATAGAAACTACTACTAATTACAACACTGCTTGACCTATTAGCTCAGGCTTCTTAATAACTAACTCTTACATCTTAAATTAACCCATTTCTATTAATCTGTGTATCAGCATAAGGCTGTGGCTTACTAGGTAAGGTTCTGGTGTCTTTCTCCTTTGGCAGTTACATGGCATCTCTCTGATTCCATCTGCTTTCTCTATCTCTGTTCTGATTTCCTGCCTGGCTTTACTCAGCTAAACCATTGGCTGGAACAGCTTTATTCATCAACCAATAGAAGCAACACATATCCAGAAGGACATCCCACATCACTCCTGAGTGCTGTAGCTGGAGAGGGGCAGAACCAATTCTCCCTAGTGTTACAGTCAGTGAAGAGGGGGACAAATCTGTGCAGCCCTATCCTACCAATGGTAACAGGAACCATGGACATCAACACAGACAGTGGCTGAAGCAGGACCACAGACCCGACATGGGACTTGGCAGTAACCCAGACATGAACATCACCATAGCCCTGGGTAGCAAGGAAGCTGCCTACCTCAGCCCACTCCTCACCACTTCACCTCTTCAGATCTGTCTCTCTCCACAAGATAGGAACCATTGTCTGGCTTTCTCCCATGTTCCACCATATAGTTGCTCATTGTTATAGGGCTCTTGTGGCACCAGACGGGCCTGCATTTTCTCCTTGAAGCTGGCCACCTGGACAGATGTGTGGGTCTCCCACTCCCACTGGGTCTTTTTGCTTTTCACTTGTTTGTTTGTTTTTCCAGACAAGATTTCTCTGTATAATCCTAGCTATTCTGAGATTCACTATGTAGGCCAGGCTGTCCTCAAACTCAGAGATCCTCCTGCCTCTGCCTCCCAGGTACTAGAATTAAAGGTATGTGCCTGGCCCCTGATCAGTCTTTTTTTTTAAACTTTCTTTTAGATTTATTTATTATGTATACAGTGTTCTGCCTACATGTATGCTTGCACACCAGAAGAAGGCACCAGATCTCATTATAGATGGTTGTGAGCCACCATGTGGTTGTTGGGAATTGAACACAGGACCTCTGGAAGAACAGCCAGTGCTCTTAACCTCTGAGCCATCTCTCCAACCCCTGATCAGTCTTAAAGACCTCATTTTACTTTTCCTTTTTTTACTGAATCTGGGACCAGCTGGCAAATACACATCTCGTTCAAACTCAAACTCCTGCTGCATCTCTGTGCAAGTGTCTCATTCATCAGACCTAAGCCAGAATGCCCATTTTACTCACTGCCTTTTGAGTTTCCAACAGGGGGGCCCTGTTGGTACCCACGAGACACTGAAGCATATCCCCTAGATTCAGCTTCTCAAGTACAGCTAGCTCCACAAGGCAGGATGAAATCCACCTCATTCCCAGAGCATGACATTGTTCTGAAAGACTCAGAACCCAGTCTTGGCTTCGTAACTCAGAGTAATGGAGTCCTATGATCAGGCCATAACTCATGGGAAGGTAGGTTATTCCCAGCCATGATTATAAGGTGTCATTGTTTACTGGGTGTATTGCTACATTAAAAACAGACTTTGGAGAAAAAGAGATCCCAATGTTCAATTCCACTTGAGTCATAAGAAACACCTTGACTTTCAGTGTTACTGCATTTAAAAATATAAGACCTACCTCAGGCACATTTGACACAATCAGAAGGCTGCAGTGAAAGGAATTAGGAATTTGAGAACAAGACCACATGCTCTGGTTTGCTTCGCTATCTCCCAGCACAGTGATCACTAATGCCTGTTTTGCTATCAGTAGGGGCTTGGCTTAGACAGTAAATTCCATGGTCAACGTAATATGTTGGGATCTTTTGCTCAATTGTGTCAGGGAGTCTTGACAGACATCTGCTCCCCAGATAGAGCTGTGTGTATACGTGTGTGTGTGTGTGTGTGTGTGTGTGTGTGTGTGTGTGTGATACACTCTTAGTTTGAAAACATTTGGTAATTAGAGGCTGACATTAAAATGTCTTTCTCAATTGTTTCTCCACTATGATGATGATGATGATGATGGTGATGATGATGATGATGATGATGATGATGATGATTTGAGGCAGTGTCTCTCACTGAATCTGGGACTTTCTGGTTAGACAAGGCTAGCTGGCCAGTGAGCCCCAGTACCCATTTGTTTCTGATCCCCAGTATCAGGGTTACATTACCATCAAACCTGGGGGTACTAGTGATCCAAACTCATGCTTGTGTACCCTGCTCCTGACCCACTGTCCATCTTTCCAAACCCACTTTCTTGTTAGCCTTTTAAAATGTTCTCCAGCACTCATGCCCCTGTGACAATAACAGCTTTTTAAATTATATAAATTTGTTCTAGAATGTTCTGGTCCTATTCCCTTTCTTAGACTGAAAAGCAGTGTGCACTGGAATTTATGCTACAGCGATGTAATGTTTTCTTTGTTTGTTTGTTTTGGAGATAATAGGGTCTCACATAACTCAAACTGATTTCAAACCTGAGGAGATGACCTTGAATTTTGAGGTTCTTTTGTTTATACTTCCCAAGTGCTGGGATTACAGGGGTGCATTACCACACCCAGCTCTAATCTAGCCTTTTAAGGTTGTTGCATATCTTACTTTTGAACCATTATATAAACAGTCATCTTCCCCCTCAACCTCCAGAAGAGAGTTTTAGTTCCCATAATTCAAAGTTCTGGGGAAGTGGTTAGGAGAGCCCCAAAGTAGCCTCCGATTGTTACTAGTGGTATGGACGCCCTTCTCTTCCTCTCTCTGCAAATGGAGGCATTGTCAGTGTTCCAGACAAGCCCCCTCCACTAGGAATAGTTAGAGGGTGCACATGCGCATTGGCATTTTCTAGTGGTTACCTTAGCAAAATAAAAATGAAACCAGAGTGTGAATCCTACTTTTTAATCCAAGATGGCATGATCTCAGCGTGGAATCAGTCTGCCTGAAATCATCCAGACAGTGCTTGCACAAACCTGAAATCCACTCCACACGCTGTGATTCTCACTCCAAGTAACTGTGCCTGTGTGTTTCTGGACAGAGTGCTTGTGCAGTCTCTCTCTCAATCTCTACCTTCTTTTTTTCTAGTCTGAAAAGAGGAAATACCGATGAGTTCTGTTATAAGAGGACCCACCTAATTTTTGAGATTCTGCACATCTTGCTTAGATATAGGTTTTAATAGACAACTATTTATTGTAGGGGTTGGGGAGGGCAAGCTATGTCACCATACAAGGTCTAAGGGCAGCTTTCGATTGTTGGCTCTTTCCTTCTACTGTGTAGATACCAGGGATCTGACTCAAGTAGTCAGGCTTGGAGCAAGAGCCCTTGTCTGTTGAGCCTTCTCTTCTCCTTGTTTTGTTTTGTTGAGATGAGATCCCATGTAGTCCCTGTTAGCCTCTAACCCCCTCAGTCACCAAAGTCGATGGTCAAGTTCTGATCCTTCTACCTCCACCTCCCAAGTGCTAGCATTACCGGCATGCATCACCATGCCCAGTTTTATACGAGGCTAGGGAGTGAACTCACACATGCCGTACAAACACTCTACCCCCTGAGCTATAGCTTCAGACTGTGGCTGAGAATGGCTATTCTTGTTTCTGGGTATAAAGAACAAAAAAGAACACGTTCACTATACAGACCACACGAAAATCCATGTTCACTATACAGACCACACGAAACCCATGTTCACTATGCAGACCACACTAATCCCATGTTCACTATACAGACCACACGAAACCCATGTTCACTGTACAGACCACATGAAACCCATGTTCACCATGCAGACCAGATGAGCAGAAACAGGTCAGTTCTAGGCAAAACAATAATCTGGTCGTCACCAGTCTTTTCTTTCTCCCTCCCCCTTTTCCTCCCAGTGAATGAGATGCCCAACGTCCCTGATTTCCAGGGATCCCACAGGGTACCCATCAGCCTGTCTTTCTGACTGTACCCTGTATTCCCTGCCAGTTCTTTTCTTCAGAGACTGTCACCTGGCCTGCGGCTCCAAAGTCTTCACGGTTTCATATTAGGTGCTGTCTGGAAACCTCAGCTGAGGGATGGTATCTTGGTTACAACTGTTGTGATGAAATACTATAACCAAAAGTAACTTGGGGAGGAAAGGGTTTATTTCACACTCAGTTCCTTTTAACAGTTCATCTTCAAAAGCACTGGGAGCAGGAACTCAAACAGGAGCTGAGGCAGAGGCCATAGAGGGGTGCTGCTTACTGGCTTGCTGCTCATTGCTTTCTTACAGAACCCAGGAAGCCAGGATGGCCCCTCCCACAATGGGCTGGGCCCTCCCCCATTAATCACTAATTAAGAAAATGCCTTACTAGAGGCTGGAGAGATGGCTCAGAGGTTAAGAACACGCTCTTCCAGAGGTCCTAAGTTCAGTTTCCAGCCAACATGATGGCTCACAACCATCTATAATAAGATCTGGTGCCCTCTTCTGACCTGGAGGAACAGATGCAGGCAGAACACTGTATACATAATAAATTAATAAATCTAAAAAAGGAAAGAAAAGAAAATGCCCTCCAGCTAGATCTTACAGAGACATTTTTTCCAGTTGAGGCTCTGTGCTTCTGCCTTTCCGATGACTCCAGCTTGTGTCAAGTCAACATAAAACCAGTCAGCACACAAGTCACCATCCCAGAAACACTAAGGCCAGCTCACCTGAGAAACTTCCCAAAATGGGTCTTAGTCTGTACTGCTCCATCGTGGGGGCAGGTGTTTCTTCAAATGAGGTTAGCTCTCTGCCCTGAAGGTATCTCTGTGTAGTTGCTTATTGTCTTGGAATTCTAGCCCAAGTCAGCTCAGCCTGGAGCAGAGGATGTGTTTCCATCATCCCCGATTTATCCTACTAAGAGCAGGCCCAGGACCATGCACACCCTTGGCTCTCTAGACAGTCTCACCAATCCAAATATACATCTATGCCAGTCAATTAACCTGTACATTCTAAGAGGGGAAGCCTTCTGGGAATAAGCTGTATGTTTCTACAAACTATCTGTATGTTTGGCTTTTTTCCCTAGGGATTTGGTTCAAGGATCTGCTGGCTGCCCAGGGAGGGATGGTTTTATCAGGGTGGGGCTGAGGGTTTTTCTGCCAGTTTGAGAATGTTCTCTGTGCTAACTTACCTGTTGCCATGGAGACTGGCAGTACAAATACAAGTTCCTACTTGGCTTCTGCTGTTCTATTGCTTAGGGCCTGTCAGCAAACAGTGCTGGGCAGCCTGGGGTGGCCTGTGTGAGGCTGCCACACCCACAGGGATTAGTCAGACAGTCCCAGCATGCTGTGCATTGGCTCAGCAGCAGCAGGGATGTTGCTCCAGGCTGGGAGTGAGTTGGTTGCTCGATGCTGCCTTCAGCCTGCCCCACTTGAGTCATCTGAACCGAATGAGGGCGGGAGAGGAGCCGAAAGCCTCCTGCTCATAGGAGGCACGTGAAAGGATACTTTTAGAAGTCCATTCTAAGATGTCAGAGTGGAAAGATTTTTCCAGACAAAAGATAGTTCCCTCTACAGACAAGCAGGGGCCTCGCTTGGGAAGGACTTAGCAGAGACTAACGGCTAGCCCAGTATCCACAAAGAGGCACCCAGTGAGTCAGGGCCTCTTTCTTCAGAGTGGTTTAAGCTTACTTAGCAGGCTTGAGATGGAGTCAGGTCACTTTTATCCAGACTTAAAGTCTTGACTTTTTTGTTATTCTGGAAGACTCGGACCTGTTGGAACAAGATTATAGGTAGAACAACAGATTCTGTCTTTGCTAAAATGGAAGCATTTTTTTCTCTTCATTCTTAAAAAAGAGACAACCCCTTTCCAGCAAAAATAAGGTTAACTGATCTCAGTGTCAAGAGTATTGGTGCCTTTCCTGGGCTCCTCCTTTAAGAAGGTCTGTTTGTGCTGTTAGGTAGAAAGTCTCTTGTGCTCATATACATCACTGGTCAAAATGTGGTCCAAGATAGTTCTGCATCTCATTTAATCTTCACACCGACCTTAGGAGAGCAGAAGACACTAGAGGCTCGGAGTTTAGGGACCCGATCCTTGCCATCCACTGGAGTTCCTACAGAACAATGGTTCTTGGATGGATGGGAAGGAGAGAGATTGCCAGGTCCTCAGATGCACATGTGCACACACACATGCCTGTGTACATACACTCATTCAACAAAGAAGCCCAGGAGGAAACAGCACCCACTCTGCAAGGGATGCTCTTTGCCTTACACTGCAAATGTAGCATCTTGTCATAGATCCTTAGCAACTCTGATCACCAAACCATAGCTCAGGAGCCAGGCCTCTCATTGCATCACTTCCCTGTCCTATGCAGCTCTTAATGAGTATGGGAGTAAAACGAGAAAGCAGGTATTAGACCGGCTCTGAGATAAAGTGCTCGGCATATGTGTTATCCCCATAACTGCTGTGTTTACCTTGGCATTTAGCTCCATCTTCAAGGCTCTTGTGTAAATTAGTCATTTATCTCGTTCTGCTAGACTGTAGCCTCTATAGTTGTCTTGATCAATGCTGTAGCATACAATGTAACAACGCCCAGCATGCATGGGGTTCTCAATAAACGTTTGTTGAAGGAATGAGTGAGCAAGTGTGTTTATGACACTCCGGCATGGGTATCATTTAACATTAACAGTTACTTTGTGGCTGTCATGCCAACCCACTAATGACAGGTCACTTGTGTAGAATCTGTCTACCTCAGCTCTCTGGAACAGTTCTCAGACAACTTGATTTTGGCTACAAAAGGCTCAGGACAATTAAAACACGGGAAGGGATACAAGTGTCCTCACAAGACCGGCACCCTTTTAAAGAGATGTAGAACTGAAGATTGGGCTGATAGGAAGGCAAGAAAACAGGATAAACGCTGATATTCTGGAGCCAGAATGAAGCTGATTAGAGATCCAGCCCTCAGTCACTAGGGAGTGGGCCTGTGGCAAGTTGCTTGTTGTCTCCCAGAATCAGGAGCCCCATCCTTAAAGTACCCATAGTTTAGCAGTTCTGCTTTGGTGATTGCAGTATTACAGGGACCATATTTACCCTCCCACCAGACACAAGTGAAAACCTATGCACAACACAGGTGGTGGTTGTAGTACGAAGTCCACTTGTTTGCTCCCGGCTGGTCAGCCCCGAAATAATCACACAGAAACCATATTATTTAAATCAATGCTTGGCCCATTGGCTCTTGCTTCTTATTGGCTAACTCTCACATCTTAATTTAACCCATCTCCATTAATCTGTGCATCACCACAAGGTCATGGCCTGCCAGCAAAGTTTCAGTGTGTCTGTCTCCGGTGGCAGCTCCATGGCTTTTCCTGACTCCACTTCCTTTCTCCCAGCATTCAGTTTAGTTTTCCCCGCCTAGCTCTACTTTACCCTATTAGGCCAAGCCAGTTTCTTTATTAGCCAATGGTATTCACAGCATACAGAGGGGAATCCCACATCCAGTGGTAGTCAGTCTTCAGACATCACACGTTTTTGACACAGTGCCGTGGTCCTGAGAAATAATGTGAGCCAACTGAGGACCCTCGTAGTGAAAGGGTCCCAGGCAGATTCTGGCTGTCACTCAGAGTCGGAGAGATGCAAGTGGATTCTATAGATGCCCAGGGAGCTCTAGGGTCTTGGAGGGAGACCTACAAAAGAGTGAGAGAGAGGGAATAGTGATGGACCTGGATGATATTGTTATAGATGTGACTAGGGGACCAGGCTGTGGCATTCCAGTCTATAGATTAAAGAAGAGGAGTGTGTAGGCAGTAGAGACAAGGGCATTATAAACAGGATCAAAATTGGCTGCTGGAGAATGAAAATGACAATGTCTGTGATACAATGACCATAATTATCTCTGCAGGAACCTGTGTTTCCAGGGTTCTTTCCCCATTTGCATGTGTGTATGTATTTATGCAAAGCCACCACTACATCCTTCACCCAACACACACACACACACACACACACACACACACACACACACACAGAGAGAGAGAGAGAGAGAGAGAGAGAGAGAGAGAGAGAGAAAAGTTAGCAACAGTGCTGGAATGTTGGTCCCTGGGTAAGGCTCTGATTTGCTATACTATGCATGAGAAGGAGGTGATAGAAAGCCTAGTTATACACCAAGAAGGAAAACTACCAAGCTCTTGCATAAGAGACTGCAAAGAGCTCAGCTGTGATCCTGGGCTTAGCTGAAATTTTGTTTTGTCAGTCACTAGTTGGGTCACTCTTGAGAAACTCCTTCACCTCTACAGTGGGAACTCCAGTACTTCCTTAGTAGAGGCTAGATGGGGCACATTCGATGTAATTAGAGAAGCGTTACTTCAACTTCCTGATGAACAATATAAGTGCTGCTTTTGTGGGTTCACAGAAATCCAGGGATTGGGCTATAAATATTTCACATGTGGCTGCGTTTAATCTTCCGAACAGTTCAGTCAGACAGTCACATCCTCAGTTGACAAATGAGGGACATGTGTCTCAAGAGGTTCAGCAAACCCTGAAAGTCACTTGGCTCCCTAAGTGGAAATGAATGGAGTTAACTGGGGAATACTAAAATCCTCGTATACGGAGGCCAGAACTGTTCTCCCTCTGTGTGTGTGTGTGTGTGTGTGTGTGTGTGTGTGTGTGTGCTGTGTACACTCTGCTCTATGGGTGAGAGTCAGGATGCAGGAATGAGCGTGAGAGGACAGCCCAGTAGACACACGTATGGAAGTGTGCACACATGGTTTGGGGAGATATGAAACAGAAAATGAAAATGACAAATTTAAGTTGTGAAATATACCAACTTCCTGAGCAAAAGTGCTTTCCAATTGCAGAAAACAAAAACCGTAGTTTGGAATGAAAAGAATTCTGTTCTGGGGCAAAGTGTGGTCCTGCTTGTGAGAAGTTTTGATTCTGTGGTATGTCAAACCCTTGCCTCCTAGCTTTTAATCCTGATTTTCCTTGTGGCTTTGGCTCCCTCCTGAGAATGATGTGGCTGTGCTGTCCTTTCTGGAGAGAGGGCTTGGTGAGAGCTCAGCAGCTGTGAGCTATACAGTTTTGCTTAAAAGGTGGCGCACACCTTTAATCCCAGCCCTTGGGAGGCAGAGGCAGGTAGATCTCTGTGAGTGCGAGGCCATTCTGGTCTACAGAGTGAGTTCCAGGACAGTCGGGGCTAAAGAGTGAAACGTTATTTTGAAAAGCTAAAAACAGACAAACAAAAAAAGGGGAGGGGGAGAGAAACTCTTAGGGAAAGTTTTCTTAAAATAGAAAAGCTGGGAGCAGCCCTACCATACCAGCTGCGTGAAAACCTGATCAGATACTGGGGGACTGTGGAGTGGAATCCCCAGTTTTGATTAAAAACAAAGAAACAAACAAAGCCTGTATTTTCAGCAGAGCAGCACCAGTATGAAAAGGAATGAGATACTCCTTATGAGTATCTCTGAATGCCAGAGAGGTCTCAGAAACATAGACAAACATGTCTGTGCATTTCCATAGTGTCCAGACTTATGGACTAATAGTAAATGGTATAGTGACTTTGTTAGCAGCAGTTTGCCAGATAGTACCACTTTCCTTGACAGCTAGAACTGAGACTATCACAGATTCTTTTATTTCAACCTTAATTACTAATATGAGCTCTTAGATCACATTATGTATCACACAATAAATGTCTGTTTTTTGTAAGTATGTATATATGCATGCATGCATGTTACATAATTACAGAATGGCTACAAAGGGTTAAAGAGACAAGGCATTTCAGAGAAATCCTAGAGGCCAAAGCCAAAAACCCAGAGAAATGTAAAGGAGTCCTGTTGGGCGTGAGACAGGAATCAAAGGAACCCAGCTGCAGGAGAGGGTGGGAAGCTGCTGGTTGCTGGCCATGCAGTCAGCCTGCAGGATCTCAGTGGAGCTGCAGCAGTGAGGCAAGAAAGGCAAGACCTGACCTGGCCAGATGGCCAGCTGAGCAAGTGAATGGACAGCAGGTCCAGATGGGTGAGCAGATAGACAGGCGGATGATAGTTCTAGTAGGTAGCATCAGTAGTGGGGACCCAGTGAAGCTGAGGGCCTTGGGCAGTGAGGAGTTCACTGCCAGCGGTCCCTTGATCACATAGAAGGAGGTCAGATCACCATCACAGGGTTAGAAGTCCATTTCTTTATTGGGTCCATGAGAGGGGATTATATCCTTCCTTGGTCTTGGGTGTCTTATAATTTCTTGGCCCTCATTTTCTTACTATGATTTTAATATGCTCACATGGTATCAATTAACGTGAGAAATTTTAGTGTGGCACCCTCAGTAGTCCTAGGAATAGGTTGTTTTTTGGTCTGTGCTGTGAGGGTGATGTCAGACAGATGGTGCCATTCACATGTCTACCCAGAGGCAGAGTCATCCTGCTTACTCAAAATGGATTCAAAAGCTGCCTGTAAATGGGATCTCTAAGGCAAGCTACAGCCTTAAGCCAGAAACTACTATTTTATATGAGGCAGTGCACAGCCCAGTCCTAATAAGAGACTGAACTACAGGGCCTGAGGCGTCAGATCTGGCCCAATGGGTCTGTACATTTCAGAGGAGAGGAGTGTGAATTGAGAAAGAAATAGACAAGAGACAACAGATAGAATCAGGAGGACATCCAATGAATACTATGATCTGCCCTAAGTTTTTTGTTACTCAAAGTTCTTAAATACTCAAATCCAAAAGAGGGTAAGAAGGCAAAGCCTTCTTTATCATGATACAAACCCCCCCCCCAAAAAAAACCAATGTAGTCTCCTCCTCACATCTCCAAATATCAAGTAACCACTCCCTAGAACAAAATATCCTTTTTGTCAAGGTAAGATGACGTTATGTAGCTCTACCGTAGGTCAATTATCTTGTCATATAACCTTGAAGGAGCAAGAATAGGTCTGAACTCTCTGACCTTTTAATCAAAGTGGAACGGACTCCTTTCTGAGGGTTCCCACAGCTCTTCCTTTTCAGTTTAATTATTAATGCCTGTGCTTCTGCCACAGGACAAACAACTGTGCCTATCTCAGGTTGTCTTCTTCAACTTTCCAGACTTACCCATCATTGGTGCATGCATTCCGTCATGCACGTTCTGTCTTAGGTTGACTGGAGGGTAAAAGATCTTACTCATCGTTGACTACCAACCTCTGTTTACAAAGGGCTAAGGGAAAGTGCACAGCTTGGTGACATGTACCTCTGAGCCAACTTTCCATTGAGAATTCATAAATCACTAGATAATCACAGGCAAGCAGAGCATGCCCATCAATGCACTTATTCTATGGCTGCAGTATATCCTAATAATCCTCTCATAAGTTCTGACCTTTTTCCAACCAGTAACATTTTTATAGTGAGAAGAAGTGGTTACAAACATTAACAGGTCAATGCCATAATTATATTATAAACATTAACAATAAACACCCAATTGGTCAAATTACAACTCTGATGACTTTTGTTCTAATCTTTTTCCTCTCCTAAAGTCTAATTGCATTGCTGCTACCAGCTTCCAAAGATGTGTTTGAGCTGGTACAGTCTCCGAACACCAAATATTAGCAACAAAATCTTTATTCTACTTCTCATATACTGAATATGGGTTTTAGTCTCTCATCACCTACAAAATAGTGTTCAATTGCTTCAACAAGTTTCTTTTTCCCACAAAGGGGAAATTTCTGAGGTCTCAGTTCTCCAGGCCTCCTATTTCAACAGTAGATGAAACACTACACTGGCAAAGTTAACATCTATGTCCCAAGATATATTGTAGATGCAAGGCCAAACATTAAGTCAGTGTTCCTTGGCTGGATCTAGAGTCATAAAACTCACAGAGTTCTGGAAGGTTTGTGCAGCAGTTCTAGCAAGAAACTGGGCATCACCAACCATTGCTGTAATCTCCTTCCTTTCTCAGACTGCAGCATGATGACATTGGAGGGTCAGGAGCAGGTTCAGCAGTTCCACTCCAACTCCTCAGGGAGGGCCCCAGCAGCTGCAGTGTCGTGGGGCTTGTATTTCTCCGTTGCACACAGCATATCAAGTGCTCAGGGAGCCCTCAGACTTCATATTCTTCCTGTGGGAAAAACACAAACATGCCCTCAACTCCATAGTAAGACAGGGTCGGGTTCTTTCTATAATCCAGTGTAAGGGTCTTTCCATTTTGCTTTAGTGAAACTTACTCTGGTGCCATCATGCCCAAATCTATTAGCAGATTGCTTTCAGGCATCCACATTCAAGAAATGTAGAATCAAAAGGGCATGATTCAATGCATTGTGTGGTGACAGGGGTATAACTCCCCCTTATTTATTTTTTGAAGTTGTGTTTTCAAGGAGCCATGGGCACGCTCCACAATTCCTGGTCCTCATGATTGCTGAGCAAATGCTATAATGATTAACTTCTGAGATTTTTCTCCAGTCCCTTGTTTGAGACAGTCTTGCAATGTAGCCTGGGTTGACTTCAAACTCATGGCGATCTTTTTGTCTCAGATTCTAGATTTCTAGGGTTGCAAGCATGGACTACTATACCTGACATGTTCTAAGAAATCTTACATTCACGCCCACCTGCTCTGCCCCATGCCTTTTGAGATTTGGGCTGGACAGGGGTCTTAAGCAGAGGTCCCTGTAAGGGTCCTCCTTTGCTTTTCTTAGCTTCCTTTCACAGAGTGTATCTGAACTAGTTAAAGATGATTTTTAAGTACTTTACAGATTGAGTTTTTTGTTGTTGTTGTTGTTGTTCTGTTCATTTCATTTTTTAGGATGGGTTTTTCTGTGCAACCCTTACTATCCTGGAACTCACTCTGTAGACCAGACTGGCCTCAAACTAAGAGATCCACCTGCTTCTGTCTACCAAGTGCTGGGATTAAAGGTGTATGCCACCACCATCCAATCTTGTTATTATTCTTTTATCTCAGCATTATTAGGTAATATCTGTCATCCCCCCTTATAGATATAAAATCTGGAGCCCCAAGAAATCATACAAGATATCTAGTACAAAGTTGAGTCCAAGTTACTTAAGTTTCTGTCTTCATAATAACTGTACTGTGTTATCCCCTTGCCTTCTGAGGTCCACGTGTGAATGGATGAAGGGATGTGCTTATGAATGATAAAAGCTAATCTGATTCTGATATCTAGGGAATTAGCCAGAGTCTGTGAACTCCACTGACCTATTGCAGAAGGCAAGCATAGATTTAAACCCTTGAGCACCTAGAAAACAGAACTGGTCAGGTAGAAAAAGAAAGGTATCAGGGGATAGTCTTTAATCACAATTACATTTATCTAATATGTATGTGTGTGCGTGTGTGTGTGTGTGTGTGTGTGTGTGTGTGCATGCCATAGTGCCTATGAGGAAGTCATAGGACAACTTGCAGGGATCAGTGTTCTTCTTCTACCATATGGGTCCCAGGGATCAAACTCAGTCATTATATTTGAAGGTAGCAGCCTTTACCTCCTGAGCTATCTTACCTACCTGAGTACAGTCATTTGTAAGAAATAATATTGAGGGTGTGGAGTTTGTGAAGAGTGCATGGAAGGCCGGCCCACATCAGTTTCGGGGACATTGTGGAGGACCACTATGTCTGTGTTTTGTTTTTGTTTTTATTTTTAACTTCATGCTGTCTTTAAATGGCCAAGAAGAAAGCCTTGGTGTTGCAAAAAGGCCACTTGTTGGTTCCTGGCTGCTCGGCCCTGAAATAATCACCCAGAAACTGTAAGCTTTCTCAGGATTTATGTGGATTTAGTCAACCACATTGGTGCCAATTTGTTGCAATAAGGGCCGCTTGTTTATTTCCCAGCTGCCCAGCAGCTCAGACCCCAAATTACCACACAGAAACAATATTTTTAAATCACTGTTTGGCCCATTAACCCTAACTTCTTATTGGCTAACTCTTATATCTTATTTTAATCCATTTCTACTAATCTGTATATCACCACGTGAATGTGGCTTACTGGGTAAAGGTCCAGCGTCTATCTCTGGTGGGGCTACATGGCTTCTCTCTGACTCCACCCTTTCTCCCAGCATTCAGCCTAGCTTTCCCCACCCAAGTTCTACCTTGCTATAGGCCAAACCAGTTTCTTTATTCATTAATTAATAAAAGCAACACATAGACAGAAGGACCTACTACATCACCTTGGGACTGTCTTTAAGAGTCTTGGTCTTTTCTCTTTCAGTTATCTTCTGACTGCAATAAATGACATTTTTGTTCTTTCAGTTAATAAAAAAAAAGAATCCTAGTCTGGAGCAAGAAGGGAAAGCAACGGGAAGGGTGTCTAGATATTGACGGTGTTATGTTGACTACAGCTTATTCTAGGAAATAATTGGATTTCTTTACATATTTCTCAGCTGTGGCCCTGTGTAATCATATTGAATGGCTTTTGAACACTTTTTGATTCTGCTTTGCCAGCCGCCTTCTCCAGACCCCCATGAGGGTTTCCAGTATGAGATCATGGGTGTCAGAATCACCTCAAGGTTCTGGAGAGGTTAATGGTTAAAAGCAGTTGCTTTTGCAGAGGACCTGGGTTCAGTTTCCAGCATCCACAGAGTGGGTCACAGCCATCTGTAACTCCATGGTCAATAAGAATGCATGTAGTGCACTAATACATATGTAGACAAAACACTCATACACATAAAATAAAAATAAAATAAAAGGAACCACCTTAATAAATATTCCAACTCCAGGCCCTGGGTATCTGCAGAGACCTCCTCATCCTGCTGCTGCTGCTGCTGAGGCTTCTGGGAGCTTCCAGGTTACACTCTGAGGGATGGTTGGGGAGAGAATCAGAGACCAGTGAGGATGAACCCCTCTGGTGCGTGAGAATCTGAGAACTGAGGGAATTTGCTTTGAGGGGCATTTACCTTAGTAAGGGACTCTGGTACTATGACCTGCTGTCATGGCCGTGTCCAGGAGGAAACTGCTCTGGGCCACCTGTCCAGGAAGAATAGCCAGGGCCATAGCCACAGGTGCGGGGTTGCAGGATGGATGAACTTCAGTAGAGGAGAGAGATGGGGTTCAGGTCCCTACACAGCACAGCCAAATGTGAGCTTACAGTCGGGGGCGGGGAGGGCTCAGTGGACGGAAAGTTTCTAAGAGGAAATGCCAGGGATAGGGAATTCTGGCAAACCTCAGAGGATTCTTGCTGAAGGCAGGTCAGGGAGATCCCCATGTCTCTCCCCATGGGAGGGAGAGTCTGAAGGTTATTAAAGGGGCCATATCTGGGGTGGCCAACCTATTCAACTCGGAGGGGTCCCTTGCCAGGTCTGAACCTGAGGGTGACGTGCACACTCTGCCTAGAAAGGTCCTGGGAGAAAGTTGGGCTGCACTAAGAACCTTTGTCGGCTGCCCCGCTTCTCCTGCCAGTCTGGTTTCTCTGGGGGGTGAGGGTGGATGACTGTTCCCTCCTTTATTCTGAGGACCCAGGAGGAACTTGAGGGACACAGGCCCAGGGGAGGGAGCAGTGTGGGGAAGTGATACTAAGTCATACAGATCCAGCCAAAATGACAAACTCAGGCAGTGGGAGCCTGGGCTTTCAAAGAACGGGATAGCAAGGTCTCTTCAGATCTGCACCTGGACAGTGTTTGATAGGGAAGCTAAAGAGTTGTTTCACTTGCTCATAAGCTCCCAAACTTTCTGCCCCCAGCCCGGTTGCACGCTATGATTCCTCCCAGAGGATGGCAGTCCTCTGACTGTTTACAGTCCCTAGAGACGGCAGCAGTGAGTGTATGATTTTTTCCCAAGCCTCCAGCGGATCTTTCCTTCCTTTGTGAAGGAATTTCCAGCAATCCTCATGGGCTGGGTCCGGGCTACCCAGAGAAGGGACCTGGTGTGCTGTGTATATGAACACCCCCTCCCCCGCCCAGCCAAGGCCCTCAGCCAGCAGAGTCCTTACTCACCACAGAAGCATGTGGCTGTAAGTGTGGGCCCAGCCTGTGGGGAGAACATTTCCATTCCTCTTTTTAAAAACCAGATGCATATTTCCAGAGGGACCCAGCGATGGGGAGGTTCTTAAGTGCCACCATGGTGCTAAGCTGACTGGCTTGACTTTCCGCTCCCTGCCCCAGGTCCCTGAGTTCTACAGTTCTTTAGTCAGACTGAAGGGGCGGTAACCTGGGTTTCCTGCAGTGCCCGATGCACCCGGATTTTGTTAGTTCCCCCAAAGAGCTGCAAAGTCAAGTCCCAGGCATTTCTAGCACCGTAGTTTCCTTTGGGGACTGCGGCCCATCAGTTGTAATCTTAGGGGCAGTCCATAGGCGGCTCCTGGTTTTCTGGGGAACGCAGTGCAGGCACATCGTATCATCTTGGCCTATTTCCAGTATCGCATTAGTATCACGGAGGAAAAGAGTCCTTGGCTCGGTGTCACCTCCTTTAAAGGAAATCAGCTATGGTCAGACTGAACCGTTCCTGTCCCCTCCTTGTGTTGGAGGCCAAGCTATCATTCCTCATGTTCTCACAGTTTTCTGTATCCAGGCAACGGCCCAGAAAACAGGCCTGGCTGGCTGTCCTGCCGGTGCTGCAGGACTGGCCAGAGTTAGTCTCTTTCAGTTCACGGGCAAAGGTCTCCGGAGCTACGACCATTTGCATCTCTCCTCAACTTACAGGCTCGCGGTGAAAATGTCTTTGAGATGATCTTCTAAGGCTTTTTACCAAAACACAGTCTTTACACACAGTCTCGCACGCATGCACGCATATGTTTATACACATACAGATACACACAACAACGCGTGCATGCGCACCCACCCACCCCCACCCCTACATCAAGTTTTTTTTTACATGCTCTCCCCCATTAAAACCATCAGAATTTTATAACAAGAAAGTAAACCTTAGGAAATGGGGTTCAAGCTTTTTAAAAGCAGGACTTGCGTTTAGGGTTTATAACTGGCTGCTTTCACTTTCCTCCATCCCTGCCCAGTCATCCAATGCCGCCCTCTCCTCGGGAAGGAAACCCAGCAGACTGAGTCAGAACAGGTTATGAACCATTGAGCAGCATAAAAAGATTAACAGATGGGCTTTGTGTGTACGCAAGCCTGTTCTTTCCAGCTAGCCACAAGTCCCACTGTCTGCTACGGAATTGTGTAACCTCACTGTATTTTATGGTTCTCTTCTGACTTCATCTTTGCCCCACACCGTGTGTGAATTAGTTATGATGTACGATATTAGAGAGCAATAATTTGGAAGGCAGAAACCCTGCCTTTCATTATGAAGTTTCCAAAACAATTCTAAGAGATTTTAAACACACACACACACACACACACACACACACACACACACAAAGTGGCAAAGTAAGAAAACAGGTATTTAGCATGCAGTAGTTTCCTAAGTAGACCCGTGTAGGACACATCATGTGTGTAAGCCCAGCCTGTGAAACGGTTCACTTCTGTTCGTTCATTTGCCAATGATGCATTGCCACAAAGAATGGAGGGCCTAAGGCGAGGTCTCAGAGGGAGCTGGAACCCAGCGCTTGGGGCTACAGGAGCAATTGTTCCCCACCTGGGTGACTTTGTCCTCTAGGACACTAGGTAATGCATCTGGTGATCACAGCGGAAGGCACTGTCCTGGCATCATCGAGTGTGTAGAGGTCAGGGGTTCGGCTGCATGTCTGACGAAGTGCAGGACAGACTCCCACAATATGAGTATTTTCAGGTTCAAAATGGCATTGGTGTCAAGACTTAGGATGCTGGCCCGACCCCTCATCAGGCCTTTTTCCACATGACCTGGGCATGGCACCCCGTCCTGCCTCTCAGATTTGTTTACTGCTGATAAGAGGCTCAGGTCATTCTGGCTCTAACTGGCTTGACCAAAAACAAATCAGTACATGTTCAAGTGTGTGACGTCATTATCTTAATCATAGAACTGCACCATGAATCACGGACTGTGAAGGATAACGTTTGTTTCCCTGTCTTGCCAGGTGAACATCATATTTAGGCAAAGACAGACAGATTTTCTATAAAAGAAGGAAGACTACATATTTTATTTTTTGTGTGTGTGAGTGCCTGTGGTGTGTGTGTGTGTGTGTGTATAGTGTGAGTGTGTGTATGTGTGTATATGGTATTAGTACCTGTAGGGGATGTCTACATGCTGTTTATTCCCATAGGGTGTGTGTGTGTTTGAGTGGATGGTGTGGGTGCTTGTGATATGTGTGTGTATGCGTATATACTCATACATATGTATGAGTGAGTGTATGTGTGTCTGTGATGTGTGTGTATGTGAATGTGTGTGTGTGTGTGTGTGTGTGTGTGAGAGAGAGAGAGAGAGAGAGAGAGAGAGAGCCTGTGACGTGTGGCTGTGTGCATATCCACTGTGCAGAGTGGAGCCTTTGGGAGTGGCTCTCACTTTCCCCCTTGTTAAGGGAGGGTCTCTCTTGGTTTTTGTCCCATCTCCATGGACGGCAGGCCAGCTGACCCCCAAACCTCGGTTCATGCCTCCCGCCTGCAGGCAGGAGTGCTGAAATTACAGATGTGTCTACTACACCTGGCTCTTAACATGGGTCCTGGGGATCAAATTCAGGCCCCCAGGCTTGCACAACACGCAAACACTCTTAAACTCTGAGTCGGCTCCCCAATCCTCCCTGGTGACTTCTAAGTTATTTTTATTGATTTTCTTAAAATTTTAAACTTTTAATTTTTTGTGTATGTGTGAGTGATCATGTGTACAAATGGACTCGTGTGAGGAGGTCAAAAGTTAACCTTGGGTGTCACTTCCTGGGAGCCAGCTGTATTGTTTTGGAGATAAGATGTCTTCCTCACGGGCACCTAGGGTACCTAGTTAGGCTAGGCTGGCTAGCCAGCCAGCCCCAGGGACCCCAACCCCATCTCCACCTTCTTGGCAGTGGATTACAAGTGTGTACCTCGACATAAAGCTTTTTACATGGGTGCAGAGACTAAACTCGGGTCCTTGTGTGTTGGCAGCAAACATTTTACTGACCCCAGCCCCCCCATTTCATTATTTTTAAAATATCAGTTTGACCCACCCCATGACTGATTGCCATATTTAAAAAGCATGAGACAAAACTCTCCTTGGGTATCTGTGAGGGCCGTGAGAGTGTGGTGGAAATAGTAGGGCCGTCATCTTGTACCATGGGGTAACTGTCTTGACTGGTGGAGGTGGAGTGAGGTGTGTATCTCTGTCTTCATCATGTTAGAGAAATCAAACCCAAGCAAGGAGAAAACAATGCTTCAAATATATTTATTATTATTTTAATATGCTAGCATTCCTTAAGGTACTGTATAAAGTTCCCGTAAGTTCTCAGCATTGTTTGGTAGACCTGACTGCTGTATGGACCTACAAGTGAAAAGCTTGCCCATCCTTCTGGAGGAAATGCCATTCCTCTTGCTGGCTAGGGGCAGGATGTCTTGTACTGTATCAGAAAAAGATGAGAGCCTGTGATGGTTTGCATATGCTGAGAGTTGTGTGTAATTACAGCTCTGTATCAGAACATATACTCTTCCAAGAAACCATGGGCAAATAGGCCAGACTACAAGGCAAGCTGCGTGAAGCTGCCATGATGCTCCCGTCTCGTGCAATAGAACCTGCTGTTCCCATAGTAAGACAGCTCAGCACTGAAGTATATGGAGGGCCCCTTTTGCAGTCTGCACATTGAAATGAAAGCCCCCAGGCTCTGTGCCTCTCTGGTCCCCTCCTCCACCCACATTTCAGGTCCCATCCTCCAAGTTACAGACAATTTTCCAAGGGTTACTTTTCCCTTTAAACATTTTAATATTAACTCCCTGAGGGTGTGTGTTCTATAAAAAAAATCCTTTTAAAACAGGCCTTAATTATATAAAAATTTCAGCTATTCGTCATTCGTTCGCAGCCCCTGTAGACTTACTCTTTCCAATCATCCCACAAAGACCTTTAAGCGCCTGCCATAGTCCAGACAACGGACTGAGCAAAACAGAAGCAGCCAATGTGCCCAGGGAGCATATGTGAGGGACAAGCACACCCTGTACTTTTCCGCCCACTAGACTTGTGCAGCAGGGAGCCAAAGAGTGAGTGACAGAGACCTGCAGTGATTGCTGGGACCAGGAAGAGAATGCACAGAGTATATCCTCCTTCCAATGCTGCAGCGAATGGTACGGGCTAGCCAGCGAGTCAGCCCCGTCTGTAAGACTGGCCCCAGCAGCCTAGACTGGATGTGACTCTCTGAGAAGGTTGACACGGGGAAATGCTGTCCAGTGGGCAGTGTCTGGGTCCTTTTCAGTCCCCATGACAGAGGACTGCTTCCCTTGGTTACTGAGGTTTTTCTTACATCTCTCCTGGATTCTGGAGGGCTGTATTCAGTTGTTCCCCCATCCCACCCCTCCCATTCACGATAGTCAGAATTTCATGTTCTAGTTTGACTCTCCGATGACCTTGTCATGGAAAAGTCTCATGTGTTCTGTTCACTGTGAAATACTCTGGCCCACATTTGATATGCTGTGATTTTTTTTTTTTTTTTTTTTGGTTTTTCGAGACAGGGTTTCTCTGTGGCTTTGGAGCCTGTCCTGGAACTAGCTCTGTAGACCAGGCTGGTCTCTAACTCACAGAGATCCGCCTGCCTCTGCCTCCCAAGTGCTGGGATTAAAGGCGTGCGCCACCACCGCCCGGCTGTTGTGATTTTTTAATACAATGTTATGGGTCAAAGCCTGGACCCTGGTGGCCCTAACAAGCTAGGCTCAGCTACCTGTCCTCGGGAAGTCAATTGGAGAGAGACCTAGCAGCAAAAGGCAGAGAAAGGAAGATTATTTGATGTGGCCACACTAGGGAGAGTAACAGAAGCGAACTGCGTTCCCCCCCTAGTCCATCTTTGGGGTCCAGATTTGTGGTTTATGTTAGTAGGGGGCAATAGG
The DNA here is from genome assembly GCF_018167655.1 of Microtus oregoni. Classification (NCBI taxonomy): domain Eukaryota; kingdom Metazoa; phylum Chordata; class Mammalia; order Rodentia; family Cricetidae; genus Microtus; species Microtus oregoni. Next base: position 23,029,670 of record NW_024543071.1, read on the forward strand.
TACACAGAACTAAGTAGGTTCTGATCAGGTGGTGTGGTTCCCACCTATCGGTGACTCATCCTTGCTAATCTCCCAAAAATTCCTCTGCTGGCTGATACATTTTAACCTTTTTCTTCTCCTAGCAGGAGTCACCCTAGGGGAATTCCAATTTCTTCAGAACCATTGTTTCAATAGTCTGAGAGCCAAAGGCAGGGCACATGTCTCCTTTAGGGTGTTCCTGCCAGGGCAGTTACAAGGCTAAGTGGATGTGAGGGCGCCGAGTGGCCTAAGGGTCTGTGGACGCATGCCCCCACTGAGTGGCCTAAGGGTCCTTGGACGCATGCCCCCACCGAGTGGCCTAAGGGTCCTTGGACGCATGCCCCCACCGAGTGGCCTAAGGGTCCGTGGACGCATGCCCCCACTGAGTGGCCTAAGGGTCCGTGGACGCATGCCCCCACCGAGTGGCCTAAGGGTCCGTGGACGCATGCCCCCACTGAGTGGCCTAAGGGTCCGTGGACGCATGCCCCCACTGAGTGGCCTAAGGGTCCGTGGATGCATGCCTCCACTGAGTGGCCTAAGGGTCCGTGGACGCATGTCCCCACTGAGGTTGCTGTGTTTCTTGTCTCCTCTGCAGACTAATCGGCACTGCGACTGTCTCCCTGAAGGACCTGACTGGGGACCAGAACAGATCTTCACCCTACAAACAGATCCCCCTGCTAAACGAAAAGGGGCAAGACACTGGGGTGAGCTCTCTGCTTGGTGGAAAGACAAAATAGGATGGTTAAGTAAATACTCATTTAGGAAAGACTTTGGTTTGACAATCTCTATGCGAAACACTGGGAATCTGGCTTTCATGATAAATGGACCCATTTGTCAATTATATGAACCCTATCCTCCTCAATTTTCAGTCACAGAGTCAGCAAGTTTGAGGTTTGATTTAGATTTGACAGACCTCCATATGGTAAGCTGGACCCCTCTGGATGTAGCTCAATGGTATCCATGTGGGTGTTGGCATTTAAGTGGTTGCCATTAACTTTGGGTAGCTTTGATAACACAGCAGACAAACATAAGGTTTTTGTTATTGTCTATGTTAAGACAGTAATGTCATGGCCACTGTCACCACACTGGTGGCCCATTACTTTCTGATCCCAGCCCCTCTGTGTAAGTATATATTGGCTAACATAAAACCAAAATTCAAAGCAGAGTGTGGTGATGCACACCTTTAATCCGAGCAATCAGGAGACTGAGGCAGGCTGATCTCTGTGAGGTTAGCCTGATCTACATAGCGAATTCCAGACCATCCACGGATACACAATGAGATCCCATGTTAAGAGGAAGAAGAAGAAGAAGAAGAAGAAGAAGAAGAAGAAGAAGAAGAAGAAGAAGAAGAAGAAGAAGAAGAATTCAAGTGTGTTTCACTCAAGCAACTCAGGTTTAGATGCTACATGTCTAAGAAGTCTTCAAACGCTCTCCTGTTCAGCCCATGACTTCTAACCCCTTCATTTTCTGACCAATTTATTTTGCTCTTGAACCTGGGTCTAAGTTTTATACTAGAGGTATCACTGTAATCCTTGTCACAGCCAAGGCCTCTCAGAACTCAGGGGAGACGATGCCATTGTGGCTGCGCTGATCCCTGAGGTTACTGGCTCGCCTTGAGTCTGATCGTAACACATGTATCCAAAACGCCCTCTGCCATCTGACTACCCAAAACCTGGCAGAGAGAAATGATACCAAGGCAAGACGGGATGCCTGTGGTTTTTATTTGTCTTGCTCTTTCTTTCTGTCTGTCTTTCTTTCTTTCTTTCTTTCTTTCTTTCTTTCTTTCTTTCTGGCTTGCTGGTGTTTTTAAAAAGCTTAGAAGAGAGAGTTCATAGACTATCCAAAGCATTGGGACTAAGATGAACACCGCCCCTGGGATGCCTTCATCCTTACTAAGATTCCTAACCATCCCTAGGAATACTGAGGCAACTGGGACCACGGCATGTAAACCAGCAATCTGGGGATGAATCACCATGGGCTCTGCTAGGTTTTAAAAGTACAATTTCTCATGTTAAGTTTGAGTTCCATGGTGCCGGCACACATAGGCTTCATGCTGAGCCTTGGTCTATGGAATAAGTAGCCACTGATGCTGCGCTTGTGACCGCTGGCTTGACATGGGACTGTGGGTGTCCCCAGGCTAGTCTTAGGCACCAAATGTGCTGTCCATGAGGAACCAATGTGCTGATCCATTGATGAACAGACAAGAAAAAACAGGAGCAATACAGATATGTGTCTATACATGCACACATGATAGTATATACATGTGTCTATAGTTGCACACATGAGAGTCACTAGCCATAGCAAGCCTGTAAATGAAGGAAGGTCCACTCAGATTTGGACTTCAGAAAAATAACTAATAATTTTAGTATTGATATGTCCTAAATACTAGAATATCTTACCATTTATTTTATCTTCTTTAATTTTTTTTCAACACAGGGTTTCTCTGTGTAACAGCCCTGGCTGTCCCGGAAGTCACTTGTAGACCAGGCTGACCTCGAACTAAAATCATTTTATTTACCTTTATTTTTATTGTATGTGTATGGGCATTTTGCCTGTATGTATCTCTGTGTACCACATGCATACAGTGACCACAGAGACCAGAAGAAGGTATCCGATCACCCGAGACTGGATTTACAGAGCCACCATGTGGGTGCTGGGACTCAAATGCCAGTCCTCTGCCAGAGCAGTTGGTGCTCTTAACCACTGAGCTACCTCTCCAGCCCCTGCATTTTATCTTCTAACCTGACATGTGTCTTGGGGTAGCGGATGGAGGTGGAGAATCCTCCTTTGCAAAGGACTTCCTTAACTTTAAAGTTTGCCTTTCCTCACTTTGGGTATTAAAATGCCTTCTTTTTAGGAAACGATTGTGGTAGTCAATAGACAAGTGTTCGGTGGAATAAAAGTTAGCAACTCGTCCTCAAGGTTGAGGATGAAGCTCAGGGGCAGAATTAGCATGTGCAGGGCCCTGGTTCCCATCCATGGTACTGAAGGGAAAGGGGCAATTAAAAGATGGTTTTCCTAGCAAACTTTTTTGAAGTCTTGTAGGTTCATGAGATACAAAAGCATAAGCTTTGCTTTGGTGCCCTCTTTGTTTGATTCCTAGGTGTCCTGGGATCACAGTTAACACAGGAGTGATGACAGTTATATCTAACTTTATGATTTATGCATTTGTCTCTAATCAGACTCGGTTTCCCCTTTCAGTCTATCTTGTGATTACGCATTATATACCTTCTTGCTAGTTATTTAAAATTCTTTCCTGGAGAGAAATATAAAAACAAATCTCAGCAATCAGTATTCATGAGCAGCAAGTGAAGCAATTATTCTAAATGAGCATGTCTGTTGGTAATCCTGTGAGCAGAGGCCATCTCCAGTGCAGGACAGGAGCTAGCTGCAAGTTCACACACACTTCTTATAGCTTTACTTCAGTCAGTCAGGTTGCCCTTGGCAACCTGTGACAAAGCAGCTTCTTTCTCACCCTCCCCTGGCTCACCTGGGGGAAGATAGGAATAGTCCAATGTGACATCACCCTCGCCACCTTTCCGCTCTCACTTTCTTGGCCAGTCCTCCCAAGACTGCTACCCCTACTGAGTTTTTCATGCTGCATCTGTAATGTTCTTTCCCTTGCACTAACGCTCTGTGCAATGGGTTCTTTCTATTCAGGCCACCATTGACCTGGTGATTGGCTATAACCCACCTTCGGCTCCACATCCCAATGACCCGAGCGGGACCAGCGTGTCAGGCATGGGTGGTAAGTTGGCCTTCCTGAAGTCCCAAGGAGAATCAGCTAACACATGCAGAGTCTCGAAAGAAACTGCCTTTTCAGTGCCCATAGCAGCCTGCCCACCAGACAGGTGCAGTTCTTTACAAAATGCCCTTCCAGTAGAGGGGAGACTGAACAGTTCCCATTGTGACCACTCTCACAGCGTCCATCCAGTACGTACAGACGGCAGCACCATTACGGAGCTGCCTCAGCTTTGTGGTTTCCGCGGGATACCGTGTACCAGGCTGTGAGATTCAAGAGCAGTTCCTCTGCTCTCCTCCATGTGCCATGGCTCCCAAAGGGGTGATTGATGGGACGTGTTCTCAACCAACCACTTGCCCTTGGACTTTCTCTGAGCCCCGATCCTCTTTCTTTCCCCAAACACTCATTCTGTCTTCTAGTCAATTGTTTCCCCAGCATAAGCCACTAGTCCTCCTGGGTCATTTTGTCATCAGATGTCACTCTGGACAGGGGCAGCCTGGGGCCTCTGGGAAGGGTTTCAAGCCTCAGGTAGAGGGAAGGTCTATAACACAATCCAGTCTTTCACAGGCTGAGTTTGACTTTTCCTTGATGTTTCCTGATGACAGTGGTACTGAAAACGAGCTCTATCCCAGTGGAATAGAAAGGATTCAGAACAAGCAGTTTATTAAACTCTCTAAGGCAGAGGGAGATTTTGTCTCTTTAGATTGGCCCTATGAGCCCAAACTACTCTGTGTACAAATATGATTTCCCCAGAGTGGTAGGCTCTGCTTCCTTAGAAGTGAGCGACCCTCACAAGGAAGACTATCTTTATCCCCTGCTGCCGCCAAGGCTCCCTTTACTGAAATTGTTTCTTTTTTTGAGGGGAGGGGTTGAGACAGGGTTTATCTCTATAGCAGTCCTGGCTGTTCTGTAACTAGCTTTGTAGACCAGGCTGGCCTTGAACTCACTGAGATGCACCTCCCTCTGGCTCCTGAGTGCTGGGATTAAAGGTTATGCCACTACCGCCTGGCCCGAGACTCTTTCTTAGTTCTTGGCATGATGTCATCTGTGGAAGCCTGGTATTCTGGTAGCACTGTAGACTGGAGAGTCTACCCAGGCCCAAGAAGCTGCGTCCTGACAGCTCAATGGCAGGCCCTGGGCAAGCACGTGCCAGGTCTCCTAAAGAGGTTCCCACAATCCTGGTCGGCCTGCTAGGCTGGTCTGAGATGGAGATGAACCAGCACTTAGGTCCCTTGGATTGGGGTTTTAAAGACCATCACTATGCGCTGTACTGCCAAAGAGCAGGTGGTACCAGGGACAACGTAAGTATAATATGACAAGATACAATGTCTTGGTTTAGAAAAGAAGAGGATTCACTCACCTGAGTGTATCTTTGTCATATAAAGTGATTCCTCACCAAGGCTGGGTCAGGGTGACATTCAGCATGCTGGCTTCATACTCACGTGGAAAGTCACTTTGAGAATATACAAAAAAGGGATGGAAGACAAAAAGAGGGAAAAGGAGTGGGGGAAGAAAACTAAGTTTTGGAAGACAAGACCACAACCGCCGGTTTCACTATTGCATACCTTAATGGCATACGCAGGACATCTGGCCCTTGCTCCCCTTAACTTATATAGATATTTTCAATTTTTTGTAACTTTAGCTTGTTATCTTTTTTGACTACAAAAGAAGTATATGCTTATTAAAATGCAAGCATCACAAAAAGGACCTCAGAAGACACAGAAATTAAAAAAAACACTCATTCCCCTAAGATTTATCTGCCAGCAGCTACTGCCAGTGACAAGTGCTGCTAAAGGCAGCTCCTCACACAGTGGCTGCTGCACACAGTGTGAAATCTTAACGACAGAACCGTGGTAAGATGGTCAGAGAACGCCCTCTGCAAGCTGAGGAAGTTGGCTTTCACAACTGACCAAGGCATTGGACTCTGCGGGAGTTCCCTTTGAAGGATGCTTTCTGTTAGGAATATTTTTTAATATGAGCTCTCTGACAATGCAAAATTCCCAAATAATCCAAATTAAGAAATATCCAGGTTTAACAGGAGATCTGCGCTCTCGGGTGGCCCCGAGGGAGAAACCAGGAAGCCGCAGGAACGTGACCCCCGGGAGGAAGAAAGGGAGACCACGTGTTCTTCTTTTGGGGGATCACTTAAGTACCCTGGGGAGTGGTCCCTGACCCCACCCCCAGGGAGGGGTCAGGACCTGGCCTGCTGGGATTTGAAGTCCAGACCAGGCCTGGGGGCTGGGACCTATGCTCCCAACCTAACACTTTCGATGAGCCCTTATGTCAAAATGACAGAGATGTAGCACGTGGGGCATTGGTGGTTGACTGGCAGTATGTTGTGTCAAAGATGTCCCCTTCACTGGCCACCTTGGAAAGATGGGCTGAGTCGGTCGGTCTACAGACTTAGCAGCCTGGAAACTTGTTACCATGGCAACTTGTCCACCTTCTGCCAGTCAGGCTGACTGAAGTGTACATTTCTGCTACCAGAATGAGCTATTTTTAAAACCGCACATCTATTTTTAAAGAACCATCTGTTAAATGTATATTTTACCCAGCTAAAGAAAAGCAAAGCTTCATTCATAGCCTGACTCCAGTAGTTCAAATTTATATCATTTCATGAACAACAAAGCGCTTTTGCTTGGAGGTAAATTTGATCAACTTCAGAAAAGCAATTACTGATACCGGTGCACGTTGCTTGCAGAGATGAGAAAGTCAGTGCTTGGCCACAAGGAGCTCACGTCAATTCAAAGATAAGATATAAATTGAGCAACAACAGCCCAGCCAAGGTGATAAATTCTTCTTCAAAAATAAACCAAACAGGGGCTGGAGAGATGGCTCAGTGGTTGAAGAGCACTGGCTGCTCTTCCAGAGGACAAGGGTTCAATTCTTAGCACCCACAAGCCAGCTCTCAGTAATCTGTAACGCCAGCTCCAGGGGATCCAGTGTCTTCTTCTGGCCTTCTCTAGATCTGCAATGAACATGGTGCACAGATGTATATGCAGACAAAATACCCACATGCACAAAAGAAAATGAAAGCCACTTTTTAAAGGAGCCAAAAAAAAAATCACTGCACATGTATCCTGTCATCTTCTATCGACAGGCCCATGAGGTAGTGTGGCCTACACTGTACTAGCAAAGGCAGATGTGTGTTTCTCTCACTAAACACTTTTCTTCAGTTGTGTGTGTGTGTGTGTGTGTGTGTGTGTGTGTGTGTGTACCAGAATCGTGTCATCAGTTTCTTGGGGCACACTTAGTGCTATTTATCCAAGAGTTGGGTGGAAGGATATTGGATATCTTACAGTAGCACACAGTTATATAACTTCTAACAACAACAGTAAAGAAAGACAAAAGAAACCCAGAAATATTGCAATTAGATATTCTGCTGCAATGTTACCCTTTTGGGCTTTGAAGCTTCCTTTTTTATGTTCTATAGTATTTTTTAGTATAATTCTTTTTAAAGATCTATTTATTTATGTATTTTATGTATATGAGTGCTTCATGAATGTCTGCATAGCTTGGTGGTGGAATTCTTGCCCAGCTTGTGCATTATCCAGGCATATTCTAAGCAATACGAAAGGTAGGAGTTGGGAAAGATGAACCAATTTGACCTTCATGGCTTATAGGGGCCCTCTCAGGTCAGGATCCAAGCAGGCTTTGTCTTAGAAATGTTGGCGCTAGCCAGGTCGCCCTAGACATCCACTTCAGGTTCGTGAGGCCAGTCGAGATGGTGTGTGCCTTTCTCAGATGGGCTGAGCTGTCTAGGGGCAGAGGGGAAGAAGTATAAAGTTGAACAAGTACGTGGGGATGATGCATGATAGAAGGAGGGCAACCACAATGTTAGATCACAGGCTCCAGCACCTAGGAGACTACAGAAGGAATCGGGGGAGTACCAGGCAGGCAGCTGGTGTGGGTGGTATGGACTGGAGCTGCCCGTGTAGAGAAGTAGCTAAGCAAACTAGGAAGAATCAAGAGATGCCTTCTCTAGCGGGTCGAGTAATGTCCCCTAGAAAGTCATGTGTATGTGAAACTTCAGAACCCATCATTTGGAAATAGTGCGTGGATGTGGTTGGTTAAGATGAAGCTGTCCTGGATTACGACAGACTCTGCATCCCATGACTGATGTCCTTAGGAGATGAAGTGAGGACACTCAGATATGCAGAGAATTGGTCACATGACTCCTGGCTGCTAAGAACCACTAGGAGCCTCTGTGTGGGAAGAGATAGGAGGACTCTTTCTCAGAGTCTTCATGTGGAGTGTGCCAGTGCCAACACCTGAGATTTCTCTTCCAGAGTCTAGGGCTGCCAGAGAACATTGTTTTAAACCATCCAGTTTGTAGATCTTTGTCAAGATAGCGCTGAGAAGATGCCATACCCATCCACTTGGCAGTTCCTAGCCTGGCATTGTGCTTTCTGGTCATGAAAGAATCAGTCATTGTGTGTGGCCCAGGGTTACATCCATGCCTGGGTCTCGTTAGTGTACCATGGCAGCATAGACACTAGCATGTTGGAAGGGAAACCGCCTGTGTAGAGGGTGTGTTCAGCAAGGCCTTAGGGTTCCCTCGTCCTTCACGGAATGCTTACTGTTGTTCAGACCTGAAGGGAGAGGTTCAAGAATCCAAAGGGAGATTGAACAAATGGGGTTGTTTTTCATCTTCTAGGCTTTCTTAGATCCCATAGAGAACCAGGATTTGAAGTTTTGACACGTGTATGTCTAGAGATCAATGTCTGACGACTTCCTCAGTTGCTCTCCATCTTGTCCTTTAAGATGGGAGACTCTCCTTGAACCTGAGGCTCACTGAATCAGCTAGGCTGGTTAACCAATGAGCTCCAGGGATTTGTATGTCTCTGACTCCCTTTGTTGAGTGTGCTATCTTCTCGCCCCTCTTTGTCTGTTAAGAAATGAAAAGCTAAAGTTTGTCAATAAGTATCAGAGATTTAGTGAATGAAAGCAAGGGCAGAGTTGGTTTTGTTTTCTTAGGGAACGGAAAGTTTGAGAGTAGTTGAAGGCAGGAGGAGGTTGGCAGTGAGAAGGGGCTCCTGGGGGTATCTTAGAGTTAGGGGACATCTCTGGGATAGGACCTCAGAGACAGCAGAGGGTGGGGACATTAACCTGCTGTGTGGGGAAAACTCTCCCGTGAATCTGTGAAGTGGCTGGGAGGTAAAGGAGGGACAGATGATTGTTGAGGGAACAGACAGAATGACAACGGGAGGACAGCGGCCACTGTGGCTGCCTGGCAGGAAAAAGGAAGTTTTCATCCACCGTGAGAGCGATCTTGGCGATCATGGCAATCATGGATTAAGAAGCCGAGCAGGAGGGATCTCAGCGTGGCTTCTGGGTCAGTCTCTAGAGGAGGACCTGCTGTGAGAGGCAGGAGGTGGAGGTTAAGGGCTACAAGTTTGGTTCTCCATGGCATTTCCTTGTCTCTCAAGCTGGCTCCTGAGACGAGAGCACACTCATTAGTCAATCCAAGGCCACAATATTCTCCCTGTGCTCTCTGCCGTTCTCCCGTCTCTTCGAAGGTAGTCCAACCAGAGGTCCTAGTACACCAGAAATGCATTTTCTTAAAGAAGCTGCGTCTAAGTCCCAGCCTGCCACTCAGAGCCACCAAAAGCATCTCCTTTTCACCTGTTACCTGGGAGACAGGTCACACTCAGGAAGCCAGGGTGCTAGACAGTTGCAGGCTAAGGACCATAGCTAACTGGACCCCCTTCTATATTTCAGAAGAAGAGGATGAAGATCAGGATGAAGACAGGGTAGATGGCATGGTCAGGGGCCCTGGACCCAAGGGGCCATCTGGGACACTGTCAGAGGCTCAGCTTGCTCGGAGGATCACCAGAGGAAAGAACAGCAGGCGGATGCTGTCCAACAAGCCGCAGGACTTCCAGGTGGGAGGGCTCTGCTGCTCTGTGTATTTGCTGTCATCCCATGGCCACTGCTGTGATGTCGTGATAGACCTATTCCTGTGGGCAGGGGCTCATCTGCTGGAAGGGATATAAGGGCATGAACCCAGAAAGGAGAGTCCTACGAACACAAAGGGTTTAGTCAAAGAAGATAAGCTGTTCAGAGGGATGTAAGGGAACCTTCCTTCCCTCTGGAAGTAGGTGGGAGCTAATTAGCAAAGAATAGCAGCTCTGTGCTTGAGTTTATCATAGTGCTCATCTTGAGTTTGTCACAGAGACACTTGACGAGCAGGCAAAGGGCTACAGTGCCAGAACCTAAGCCTTCCTTGCCCTTCCCAGTCTAGCTCTGAACCCTTTCTCCTGCTCAGCTGATCTGGGTTGAGGAACCCGTCACAGTTCCCATGTTGGAGATGTTCAGAGAATGCCCCTTCCAGACTGAGGACCTCAGTATTGTAAAAAAGTGCCTGCTTGGTTTCAGCCATCCTTATACCTGAGGATTCCTTTGCACCACACAACTGGGAGAGTCTGCTAACAGCTCTGCTTTGTGCCTGCAGATCCGAGTGAGAGTGATTGAGGGCCGACAGCTATGTGGTAACAACATAAGGCCCGTGGTGAAAGTCCACATCTGTGGTCAGACACACCGAACAAGAATCAAGAGAGGGAACAATCCATTTTTTGATGAGGTAAGTGGGCGGAGAATGTGCGGCCCTGCTTGCCCAGTCTGTCCTGTTTGTACACGCCCCCTCCTCCTGCCAATTCCACCTGGTTCACAGAGGAAAGAAACACAAGGGCTAAGGACTGGAAGGTTCAGCCCAGGACTCCAATGTAAAGCACAGAGGGAGACGTGAGAGCCGTGTGGGCTTGAAGCCGTCTAACTAGCGTCCATTGATTTCCGACTGTCATTCTCTGTTTCCCTGTGGGCCCCTCATCCTGGGGACGGAACATGTGATGTCACCTGCATCCACCCTTTCTCTTTAAGAGTACAAAATGACTCTGAAGGTTGACTGTGCCACTATGCGATTCATATTTTAAGGGGTATCAAATTTTTCTTGGCTACAAAAATAATTCACATTAAAGGAAAGCCGCACGAGCAAACAAGGCCTTTTTTTCTTTGTACTGAGAACACAGTCTGGTTCTGTTGACTTCTAGGACAACTCAGTGATGCGTAATGCCTTACCAGTCATCTCAGACACTGTAAAATCGTAACTGGGCATGGGCAGAAACGGTTTCGGAGTCTCTCAGAGGCCAGCTGTGCTATGCCGAGGAGACACAGCTCTGAGCTTCCTGGGGCGTGAGCTTCACACTCTGCTTTTGTGCCTAGGTCTTTCCTAGTCTCTCTCTGTTTCCTACAGCTTCTAATCCCAGCCCCATTCAGGCTTTGTCTTTTTTCCTATCTACATTCACAAAAAGAAACCAGTTTCTTCTCTTTGACAGCCTGTCTCTTGTCTTGTTCAGATGAGGTGGGGAACCCCATTTTCTTCAAACCTGTACTTCTTAAGTCAATGACAGATAATAGCACATGGATGCCTACAGATGCCAGTGACTTGGGGCTTTAGCCGTGAGATCTGTCTGTCAATGCTTTCAAGATGTAGGCTTTATGTTGATTGAGCTGCTATGAGGAAGGCAACAGGAGTCTCTGTCTTCCTCAGAGTTTTCACATTTATCACCTCAACCAAGTTGTTAACTCATTGTTACCAATAAAACAATGAAATGACATGTTTGTGTGTACGTGGTACCAGGCACTGAACCCAAAGTGACAAACTATCAGCATCAGATCCCCTGGACCTGAGTCACTGGCTAATATCTGAATGTGTTCTGTGTTGTTTGACAGCTATTTTTCTACAATGTGCACATCACCCCTTCTGAACTCATGGATGAGATCATCAGTATCCGGGTAAGGGGATGCTGCTGCTGGGGCAAGGGAATGCTGCTCACTGGCCACTGGATGAAGGCCATTAGCTCATCCCTCTCCTGTCTTCCAGGTTTATAATTCCCATTCCTTGAGGGCAGATTGTCTGATGGGGGAGTTTAAGGTGAGTGGCAACAACACACTTCTTTCAATTATGTAAAGGTGACAACTCTCAGAATAGAGAAACTGATTCATAGCCAAGCCTCAGGGCATACATCTTGGTGACATCTTAGGGTTCTAGGTAAAGGGCAGACACCATGATTTTTACTGCATGCTTCATGGATTTTGTCTGCCTTCAAAGTATAACGCTAATAGTTACACAACTCACCATAAGCATGGTACCTTGGTGTGTCACTGAGAGCACTTGCCAGCTCCCATCTCTGGATAGAAGCAAAGCCATTGCTACAAAGGATGTGCTTGGTGATGGCAAAAAGATTCCTAACAAGCAAGCCATACTCACCAATGGTCCCAGAGCTCCGTCTGCAAAGCCAGTGAAGTTAATGAGAAAGGAGAGTGAAGCTGGGCCAGAGAAGCTACACTTTTTCAAGTCGTTCTCCCTGGCCTGATTCTTGATCGGCGCCTCAGCCATTCTCAGAGGATGAGCTACCTTCTGAAGAAGCTCATAGGATGATCTGGGTCAGAAACACCTCTGGTCATATCCCTGCTTGTCACCTTGGTGAAATCTCTTAACCGCTCTGATCCTCAGTGACTTCATCTGTAAGATGGAGTCATCACTATGAAGATGTGGAAAGACATCATGGAACTGTCCTACCAGAGAGTAGATTAGTGCTCACATTAGGACTGACCAACCAGAGAAGAAGGAGGGTGGGACGGGAGATGGGGCCAGGTGATGTTCTGCAGGGTGACTAATGGTCCTAGTTTTCTCAGGTACTTTCAATGCTGACACTAAGAATGTCTCAGGCAAACTGGGACATGTGGGTCGCCCCGCTTTCATGGTCTCTTCCAACCCTAAATCATTTAGTCAACAATGATTCATTAAGAGTCTTCTACATCAGGCATGGAGCTGATGCAGACTGGATGAGGTGGAAATTTAGATCTTGGAAATTCAAGAGGAAGGGTACTGTATCCAAACACAATGCTGTCCATTTAACTTGCTTTCATCTTTTCCCCAGATTGATGTTGGGTTTGTGTATGATGAACCTGGTAAGTAATGTCCTCCCTATCAACCTGTATCTCAGCTCCTTCTAATTCTGATGAAAATTTTAGAGCTTAAGAAAATCTCAGAGATTGAAGAACTGTCTTTTCAATGGTGGGGATCGAGTTCAGGTCCTCATAAATGCTAGCGAAGAACTCGTCTTCCATAGAGGCATGCGGACAAGTGCATCACAGGAGCACTGTTTCTGAGATGGGGAGGGTGTTTGATGATTTTAACACTCACAGATAGGTAAATGTCTTGGTTTTGTGATGATCTCTTGATATTATTAAAATCAAGTTACAAAAGTGCTATGGAGCTTAAAGGTTCTTGCTTGAGTCACAGCGGGATAGGAGGGCGGGACTAAGATGTCGGCAGAGCGAGGACAGGAGATGTTGATAGGTGGACCTGATTGGGGACTTGAATGAAATCACAGACTTGCCAGCACATCTTCTTCTTCTTCTTTTTTTTTTTCTTTTTTCTTTTTCGAGACAGGGTTTCTCTGTGGTTTTGGAGCCTGTTTTGGAACTAGCTCTTGTAGACCAGGCTGGTCTCGAACTCACAGAGATCCGCCTGCCTCTGCCTCCCAAGTACTGGGATTAAAGGCATGCACCACCATCACCCGGCACAGCACATCTTCATAATGTCCCTGTCCTTTGTTTCTTTCCTAGGCCATGCTGTCATGAGGAAATGGCTTCTTCTCAATGACCCAGAAGATGCCAGCTCAGGTGCCAAAGGTTACATGAAAGTCAGCATGTTTGTCCTGGGAACCGGAGATGAACCCCCTGTGAGTCCTCATCCTCTACCTTCTGTTGTTGAATAGAAATTAAGCAAGTGGGCTGAGAGACAGAGCTCAGACTCCAGACTGTCACCCATGATTCCTCCAATTCTTAGAAGCTGTCTTTTTCTGGTCACCGATGATCATAGTAGCTCAGATTCCTTCTCGGTGCTTCCTAGTATTTGTGAGTGTTTCTTTTAGGGGCTAAGGGCACTGAGTCAGGGTCTTATGTAGCCCAAACTGGCCTCAGCTCTGGTTAGAGCTTTGTAGCTAAGGTTAGCTTTGAACTTCTGATCTTCCTGACTTCACTTGCTATGTGCTGGGATGTGGTGCTATGTGTGCACCAGAGTATCCAGGAATAAGTATTTAAGTTAATAAATGTATTTGTGTTTAATAACTTCTTTGTATCATTAGAAAGACCTGAATTCTTACGTACGATGGTTCCTTACCTCATCACTTCCTTCTTCCCAAAGGGTTAGTGATAGTTCTGAGAAATCAGACAACAAACTAGGAACATGAATTGGCCAGAGAGAAGTGAGAACACAGGAACACAAACACATCCTTAAAATGGGTTTTCATGGGACTACAGAAGGATGCAGATGTATTGAAGCATTGATGTTGTAGAGATTTTGAGGCTGAAAAAAAATCAGTGGGTGAACCTTTAAGCTCCAAACATTAAAGATCATAATGGGGGCAGTTCTTGGCATCAATAGCTTGATTTCTTTTGGAAATGCTTTTTTTTATCGGTGCGATTTTAACCACGTATCTCTGATAGCCCGAGAAACGAGATCGTGATAATGACAGCGATGACGTGGAGAGCAACTTGTTACTTCCAGCTGGGGTAGCCCTCCGGTGGGTAACCTTCTTGCTGAAGATCTACCGAGCAGAGGACATCCCCCAGAGTATGTACTGCCCTAGTCATGCGTGGGGCTTTCAGAAGTCTTTGAGATGGTACATGTCGGACTCACTCCGAATGTTGATGGATACTACTTCCATGGGTTCCCCCTGAAAGGCCTTCCTAGATTTACTTCCACTTATCCCCCTACTTCCTGGATGCTTTCTGAGTAGCTGCTGGGAAGCCGTTGCTCATCCATCTTCCTTCTTGAACACCTGCCTTTGACCCATTCTGCTTGGTCCTTTCTTTCTTCTATGTTCAGTCTCCGTCTAGAGACTGATAAAGAGAGGTGAGCAGTAGCGCTTTCAACCTCCTTTTTTTTTTAACATTACATTTAGAGTGTGAGTGTGTGTTTGTGCATGTGTGTGTGTGTGCGTGCGAGAGAGAGAGAGAGAGAGAGAGAGAGAGAGAGAGAGAACACAGGAAGTCAGAGGACAGCTTGTGGGAGTCTCTTCTCTCCTCTCATCATGTGGGTCTTGTAAGCAAGGGTGCAGTGAAGCCACTGAACTGGACCAAATTGGTAGAATTTGGTAGAAAGAAGGGTTTATTGGGGACCAAATTGCCAAGCTTTCTCTTGGGGGCCAGAGAGCAGCAGGATGGTGTCTTTAAGCTGATACAGGTTGCTCAGATTGACCCGGAACTAGATGCCTTTGCCTGAAGGTGATCTTTGAAGGTGGACTAAGGGAGGTTCCTGGTAAAGGTATGTTTAGGACACTGTCACCAGAACTGCCATTTTGGGGGTCTTATTTGGACCTAACAGATCATAGGGACTGAATTCAGATTGTAGAGCTTGGTAGAAAGTGCCTTTTCCTACTGAAACATATAACTGGCCCCTATTAACCTCTGTTTGTCCTAAAGAAAATGTTAAAGTTTTATATCAAAAAATGTGTTTATTATTGGACGATTAAATATAGCTGAGCAGGGGCTGGGATGATGCCCAGTGGGTAAAAATGACACTCTTCAAGCTTGAGGATCTGATTTCAGATCGCCAGAACCCAGGTAAAAGCTGAATGTGGTGGCTTGTATGGGCTTAGTGCCCCTAAAACCAGATGAGATGCCAAGACCCCTGAAGCTGGGCACGCCACTAACCTGGCATGCATAGTATAGTAGCAAACAACTCAAGAAAGAGCCTGCCTCAAAAACAAGTCAGCAGATAGAGCTAGACACCCAAGGTTGTCCTCTGACTTCCACGTGTAAGTCATGTTATGCATGTACCCTCATGTACAAAGCATGTACGCATACATCATAGGCACATATGTGCACGAAACAAGTGAAAAATATTTTAAGAGGTGTAGAGCAAAGTATAGTCAAGTCTCAATAGCTGTATATGTCTCTATTGTATTATGAGACATATTTAGTGAGAGGCTGAACACTTGACAGCAAATGTCTTACAGCGATTCCTCTGGAAGGGACCAAGCCTGACTAATCATTTCTGCCTCCTCTGCTGGGCTCTGGGGCACAGGACTCTTTCCCAAGTCCCCAGGTAGCAGCACAGACCCCTGACGTCTTCAGGATTTCCTTCTTTTCCTCGGAAGTCTTCCCTCCTTTCAAAGATTCTAGAATGTTCCCATACTATCTTTCGCTCAGAAATATCTCCAGTCTATTAAATTTAGCTTCATATCATTCTTCCTACACTGGCCAATCAATTGATTTCTGTCCAGTTTGGGGTTTGAGGAAACAGAGGCACTCACATGTGCAGTGTGTCGACACGTGAGAACTACACTGCTTAGGAGTATATTGACTTTTCTTACATTTCTCTAAAATGTTCTATTGGGCCTTGATACGCATTCTCCAAATTGGACAAAGGCCTGAATTGGCTCTTACCCTAACCAAATTGATATCTGGAATCTTCTTCCTTCTATGAATGATTAGTTCCTTTTAACATAGGAATTTATCAGTTTATTTCTCAAGGCACTCTTGATTATTTTAAGACTTTGCAGGGAGAAAAGAGTTCTTTCCTTCCCTCACTCCCACTCCCCTCCCCCACTCTCACCAGAAAAGAGAATTTCTGCTGCTCCCTTGCCACCTCTTCTTAAATCTCTTTCAATGTGTTGTTTAATTTCATTGTTTTAAGAGAGTAGGTTTGATTTTTGCCGTGTGATTTTCCCTTTCCAGTGGACGATGCCTTCTCACAGACGGTGAAGGAAATATTTGGTGGCACCGCAGATAAGAAAAATCTCGTGGACCCGTTCGTAGAAGTCTCCTTTGCTGGGAAAAAGGTTTGTATGTGATCTAAATGTGTGTATCTCTTAGAACAGACATTTAAAGTGCCATGACTTCTTTGGGGGTGAATCCTAGTGGGCCACCCTGCAGAGAGACTGGTTATTTGGATCTGGTTATGCCACATTTCCCCCATGACATTATTTTGGAAGTGAAAAGTATACAGGACTCAAATTAGAAAATTCTGCCTTTCAAAGACTGTAATCGTGAGACTGCCACTGCACTGTTTCTGTTATTTCTCAGGTTTAACTATTCCTTTAATCTTGGGCAAAATCCTCGTCAGCTGTCCATCATTCTGCCGCTGTGATGAAACACTCTGTCTAGAGCACCTTAGTGGAGGAAAGGGTTTGTTTCCCTTTCCAGATCAGCACCCATCATTAGGGCAGTCAGACAGGGATTGAAACAGGAACTGGAAACAGAAGCCACAAAGGAAGACTGCTTACCTGCTCAGTCTCTGGTTCCCAGGTTCATGTTTAGCTAGATTTCTTACACAGCCCGGGACCACCTGCTTAGGGAATGGTGCTGCCCACAGTGGACCCAGTCATCCTTCATCATTAGGATAGCTGTGGGGGACTAGTTTTATGTAGATTTGACTATGAGAACAAAGGTTTAGCTGAGTCAATGCTTTCACACCAGGGCACCATGGTGTGAGAAAAGGAATACAGTTGCCCATATGGAAGAAGTTATCTCAACAAATGATTTATTTATTTACTGCTGGGATATTATGGAAGGTAGAAATGTCATGATATCACAAGCTTTCTTCAGAATTGACAATGACTATCCAAAAGACAAGTGCTTCCAAAGCTCTGCAAGTCAGGTTCTCCATGTGGAATGTAATACACTCCGGTGGATCTCACCGTCTATGGGTCTGTCAGCTGAACTTTTGCTGTATAGTCTTGTGAACTTGTGACAGTACAAAGCCCTGGTGTAGTCCCTGTCACCAAGACAAAAGGGAGGGGTTGGGAGAGAGAAAAACAGAGAGGGAGGAGGAGAGGAAAGAGAAGGAGGAAGAGGAAAGAGGAGGAAGGAAGGAAGAAAGGAAGAAAGGAAGGAAGGAAGGGACAGAGAAACGATGTATAGGTTACTAAATGTATAACTAATAAGTAGACTGCTAAAGTCACAATCATGGACATACACATGCCAAACTGTAGTAGTTGGAAATGTGACTACCTACTGTTTTTCTTTGGTGATTTTGCAGGTTTGCACAAATATAATTGAGAAAAATGCAAACCCCGAATGGAATCAAATTGTCAATCTTCAGATCAAGGTTTGACTTTCTTTTCTTCCATAAAAACTAAGAATATTGACTCCATTAGTTAGTAAATAAGTGGAGAAATAATTGCCTTTTTCTCTTTCACTTTAACAGTTTCCCTCCATGTGTGAAAAAATAAAACTGACAGTATATGACTGGTGAGTTGAAATGGATTCAGCATGAAGGAGCTAAACATTTGGGGACTGAGAGCATTGCTTTAGGTGACTTAACTCTCACCTTTTGGTGTATTTGCTATTCTTCCACAAGAAACCTGAACCTGGAACTGGTGGCAGGGAGTTCTTTAAAAACATAATAAAACAACAAGAACAACAATAATAATAGTAATAATAATACTAATAATAGAAAAGGCTTTTCAGAAAAGTTTTGGATATCTTAGTTCAGTTGTTCATAACAAAATAAGGGAGGTAGTTATCCAAAAATACCCAAAGTAAGAAATTAAGGAATTTTTATTCCATCTGGCTTTCCAAAATAGATTTCAGCAAGAGAGTAAATCAATATGTAGGAAGAATCACCAAACTGTCTGAAAATAATTTTTTTGTTATTCTAAGAAAGGAAAATTGATAAAGTTGCATTCCCAAAGGCAAATTTTTTTTTATTAAGTCGAGCTTGGTAGTATGTGTCTGTGATCCCAGAATTCAGAAGACTGGGGGGTATTGTGAGTTCTAGGTCATCCTGGGCTACATAGTAAGACCAGGGCTCAAGAAAAGACAGGAAAGGGGAGAGGGGAAGGAGAAAGGAGGGAGTTTATTGAAGTATTCTTCCTAGACTAGCTTCTTAGAACCAATTGTCCATCATAAGACTGTTGAGGAGGCTACTTGTTGGTTTCCTAGCTACCCAGACTCCCAAAATAATCACACAGAATCTGTATTAACTGCAAAACTGTTTGGCCAATAGCTTAAGCATATTTCTAGCTAGCTCTTACATTTTTAGTGAAACGAACAAGCAGCCTCCCCCAACATAAGACCACTTATAGAATGTTCTTGTTGAATGGAGTGTTCAAATGATTGTCCCTTAGCCCTCTGAGGAAGAAGCATGGGCAAACGTCATCATCATCTCCATGGTGACTCTGGGGGAGGGGGACAGGGACCACTCTCAGCTTCACTTCACAGTAAGAACATTGAAGTCCAGAGAGGTCAGGTGGCTTGCCCACAGACACTTGATGATTATGGACAAAGTTGAGCTCACATATTGCCTGGTGACCCCATGTTTCTCCTTTGGTCAAATGAATCTGACTTTCATGTTCAGGCCATACTGGTCCCACAGCAAGATGGCATGCCAGGTGGAGGAGCACTTGTTTTATGACCACATCATAACTGGGAGCTGCAGCTGAGATCTGAGGACAATGTTCCTTCTTAAATCTAAAGTTTCAAGGCATTGGGGATCCTCAGGTCATAGACCATAGGAGATCCCAGGGCCAAAGTGACCCTTGGGAGTATAGAGTTAGACGCTACATGGTTTTGGCATCCACTCTGGCCTATTGATCCTAGAGTTGGGTGAGGTAGGTTGAACCATCCCAGTGTTACCTGTGGTCTCTGTGAATGTGGGCATCCCTGTCTCCTGCCCCCTCCAAAAATGAGTATACACGAAAGGCCCCCAGTTTCACTGAGGAACACTTGGACCCAAGTCTGGGATTGCATATACTAAAGGGTATTTGAAGAACTAAGGTAAGGGTCAGGATTCTGTAGCCATCTGAACAGACAGAAAAGATTCAAACCTTGTGTTTGTGATATTATAGGTGGATATAATATTTTTCTAATAAATTACTTGAATTGGTTATTTCCTTTAAGATATTATTCTATGATCTTTTCCCCAAAACACTGAGCCTTAGGCTTCAGAATGGACGTGCTCTAGATGGCTAATGGAAAAAGGAATGGAACAGACCAATGTTCATGTACATGCCAAACCGAAGGCCTCTCTAGGATGCCTACAGAAGGGCACGCATTGACATTTGTACTTGTAGTGAATATTGTCAAAACTTTCCCCACAGTTTAGGTAAAATTTAAGTTTTAGTCAAGCAGCTGTGCTCCGAGAAACAGCATTTGTCATATAGTAGGCGTTCAATACATACTTGAATTTAATTAGAAGAGACTTTTTCTCTCTTTGATAGATCCCTAGATACAGCCTATTATACTTACTAAGCCGTTTAAGTCACCATAAAAATTGCTGTGGACATAGTAAGGCATAGCTGACTAGTTTACACACCATAATTACAGTCCACTCATGAACCCATAATGTAACATCATATAAACTCAAGTGTGGCCATTTGAAAACCCTTTGACTTTTCTGTGAATCTCAGCTTCATGACAGCAGAATGAACGGTCCAACTGGACCAGGGTTTCTAGAGTGGCTGGAGAGTCATCTAGACTCGCTGGCTGTGTATACCTTCATGGACACTAGCCCAGGTTTCCTGAATTGAACTTGAACAGATGAGGGTGGGAACTTTCCACACAGTCCTTAAGTACAGTAAAGACTGAGGCCACTGGACAGGATCCTTCTAACTCTTCCGTTAAGATTATTGAAATGACCCAGGTGGTAGCAGTGGCACAGACTTTTAGTGCCAGCACTCAAGAGGCAGGTGGATTTCTGTGAGTTTGAGGCCAGCCAGGTCCCCAAAGTTAGTTCCAGGACAAGCCAGAGCTGTTACACAGAGAAACCCTGTCTCGCCAAAACTGAAACAATAACCACCAAGATGATTGAAATAAAGGTATAACTTTACAGGCAGAAGGTGTAACATCTTGTTTTGCACAGGGACCGGCTTACCAAAAATGATGTCGTTGGGACAACGTACCTATACCTCTCTAAAATTGCCGCCTCTGGGGGAGAAGTAGAAGGTAAGTCCCTTGAGGGTCAGAACAAGACTGGACTCAAAGCCTCTAGGAAAGAAGGGGCCGAGGTGCTCCAGCAGTGACGTTTGGTCAGTAGTAGTGCTTACACAGAAAGCATGAACTGAGGTGATCACCTAGAAACAGAATTGATGTCTTAAAAGGCAGGTATGTTTGGGCACAGGACTGTGTGACTCCAGTTGCAGAGGAGACTAAGACAGAAGAATCACATGCTCAGGATCTGCCTGAGCTACAAGGAAGTTTCCCTCTAGCCTAGGCTACTAACACGACCCTGTGTCAAAACAGAAATGAAAGGACTGGCCATGTAGCTAACCAGCAGAGTGTATACCTAGAGAATACAAAGCTCTGGACTCAATCCTTAGCATCCCCACCCCCAGACAACTCCCCCCATATACACACGGAAGCCCAGTGAGTCCAGTGAGTCATGACAGTTTATGTTTTGGTGATAAACAGCAAAATAATTAATGATGGAAGCAAAGAACAATGTAAAACTGTTTAGCTCTCTTGCTCCCATCCAAACCCTTTTTGCCAGGAGCTGTTTTAGAATTGTCTTGCTTGTCAGTATAGTGCCCACACATCGCTGTGCCTGTTGTTACGGTTTGGTGCATATCCAGGGAAGTACTTAGATAAGAGGAAAAATTAATGTCAGCACATTAATGCCTGCAGCTCGAGTTTTCCAGGGGCCAGTAGATTAAACATGTTGAGGAAAGTGAGGTAATTTGGAATAAGATTTTTGTCTTGAGAAGCTGAAGTTTCCTTTTATCCTAATTTTAAGAAGAGCATCAGTATGGGGGTGGGGAAATGGCTCAGTGTTAAGAACATTCACTGCTGGCATGGGACCCAAGTTTGGTTCTCAGTACCTTCAAGGTGGCTACAACCGTCAGTCACTCCAGTTCCAGGGGCTCTGGTGCCCTTTTCAGGCCTCTGTAGGCACTGTACATGCATGATCCACATATACACATGCAGGCAAAACACATAGAATAGCAAGTAAATCGTATCAATCCTAACCAATGTCAAGAACCTGGAAGGTTCTAAAGATAGGATTTTAAAAAGGCACTGGTTCCAGATCTTGAGATGTTAAAAAGAAAGACAATTATAAATCTCAGGGGAGACGAACAGAAATGCATGGTTCACATATAAAGTCACATGTAGCACTATTTTAAGCAAACAGTTAAAAGTCAGAATGAGATTGCACCTGCACGTTCTCTGCTGGAGGGATCCCAAGACTGAAGCTTCAGCAAAGAAAATGGAACGGTAGCCCCTTTCTCTGCAGAAAAGAAAAATGGATTAAGATAATAATTTATTTTATTTCTTTTAAGCCCACAGCCCTAACTCCAAACAGAGCATAAGGGCCATCACCCTTCTCAAATGTAAAACACAAGCACAGAACATAGAGATGAAAAGTGAACCGAGGAAGGGCAGGCGTGCTCCGAGGCTCTTTGTGTGGAGTGGGCATTATAGATGCACCCACTATAGGTTAAAAACAAATCAGTAGAGGCTCAAAAGGGGCTGCATCTGTAGAGAGGATGGGCAAAAGCAACCCAATCCATTTATTAAGTAAGGAGTCATTAAATACTATCTCAAGGTAGTGGTTCAAGAAATACCCATAAAAGTATTTTACTTCATGATAGAATCAGAACCAAACCCAGACATTGTTAGAGGCAGTTTCAACCCCTTTCTCAGAGAATTTCTGCCATTACAGGTCCTACAGATAGCCTGGTTCAGGGTCTGAGAACGACAAGGAGCTGTCTCCCCCAACCCTGTGCCTCCCCTCACCCCCCACTCCGTGTACATAAAGAAACAAACAATGCTTTGCATCACATAATCCAGGGCTAACTACAGGTGTTTGCTTATATCACCTCAAACCAAATTAACTTGCATTTTCTGGCCATAGGCCCAGCTAAAGACATGTAAATGTTGTTTGTATTAAAAGCATGCCCTGTTGTTAACTTCACCCGCTTCCTACGGTCATGGGAACCCAGGTCTTCTCAAATGCCAGCTCCTTGGCGCTGGTGAATTTGGGTTATTCACATGTGCTGGCTCTACCACTTGTGACAAAGCTTTTCACCCAGTTGACATTTAACTGGTAAGACAAGGACGATGAATCAAAAGGCTCATGGGATTTGGAGGTGAACTGGGGATTCCCTGCTGTTGCTAAGCTGCTTACTCAGCACAGAATACGATTAACTTTGCGATGTGTGTTTTTATACTGTCCATGTTTCTCTTGTTTTTAACCAATCATATTTTTACTACATAGATCTCTCCTCTTCGGGAACTGGGGCTGCATCATATACAGGTTTACGCTTTGTAATTTTGCTGTCTTCTAGAGCTTTCTATCTACTGCCATCTTACTGAGAGTATTTTGATTGACTGCTTGCCTTAGAACCTTCTCTTTGGTGTTTCACTGTCTCAAATGCAGTTTTGCTAGAGTTAGGATGTTTCATGAGTTGTGTGTGCTTGTCCTGCATGACTAAAAATTGAAAATCAATTTGATAGGCAGCCTTCCTGCCATGTTTCATCTTTCACCCTGATACACACCATTCTGTGTGGCTTTACTGCAAATAATTGTTTGGAGGTATAATGCTTTCTGTGATTGCTTATGCTCAATGGGTAGAGATGTGGGGCGCTACTAAGTCAACACTTCTGATAACATGGGAAGTACCTCCGCCCACCTTTGATGTCAGTCTCTAGGCTGGAAGATGAGAGTATTTTCCACTTCTCATGCCTCCCCAGTAGGAGATATCGTAACACGTCTTTGGATTGTGCAGAACTCACCATTTTTTGCAAGTTTGCTGATTATTGGCCATCACAGTCCTCTTCTTTTTTGTTTGTTTGTTTTTGTTTTTGTTTTTGTTTTTGTTTTTCAAGACAGGGTTTCTCTGTGGCTTTGGAGCCTGTCCTGGAACTAACTCTTGTAGACCAGGCTGGTCTCAAACTCACAGAGATCCGCCTGCCTCTGCCTCCCGAGTGCTGGGATTAAAGGCGTGCGCCACCACCGCCCGGCTCCATCACAGTCCTCTTAAGGCAGATGTCATTGTTCCTCCAATGGATGAGGATTCTGAGTTAGAGAAGCAGTGGCTTTAGCAACTGTCGAGTACGAATGTTTTCTCTGAGATGCTCTGTTTCAGTCCTTTATTCCTAACCAACACTCTGGCCCTCTCCACCACTGAATGTTAAAGACATAAAATCAAACTAACGAACCAAATTTGATCTCCATGTATTGCCCAAGAATGCTTCTAACTCTGCTTTTTGGAGAAAAAAATCCACTGCTCTTCCACTTGGGAGCCTTCAGGCTGTTGACAGAAGCGCTTGTCTTCCCCGTGGTCACCCATGATTACCTCTGGATTTGACTGTTTCCTTATGTGGCCTTCATAATCTTTATTGAGGGGTAATCTTGCTGAGTCCAGGTAGCAGAGACAGAGTTTATCCAAGTAGCAGAGACAGAGTCAATGAATGGCAACCTGCTTAACACTTCGGAACACCATATGGTCTTAGAACATAAGGAACTCAATCGAGACATTTAAGATTTTCAGTGTACTTTTAACACCACCTACCATACTCCTTGAGGTTAAGTGACATCTTTATGGGTGGCAGAAGTAAATCTGGCACATCATTTAAATGCCTTCTTAAAACAATATCATCTTTTACTCCAAATATGACAAAATATTTCATGTCAGTTGTAAACTTGCAAAAAATGTGAAGATCGATCTATGATTCTTTCATTTAAATAGCATTATTTTGTAAGGATAGGTTTTCTAAATTATCCCTTTTTTTTGTCTAACATCTTAAAGCAATAGTAAAATGGAAATATGGCAGGTCCCACGGTATTTATAATTTTCACTAATATAACTAATTCACAAACTAGAGAAAAACTTCATCTCACCTAACTGACTACTAACTAACTTTTATTTCCACAGTGTGAAGTGTGAAAGACCTGAAATCTAATAGTGATGTTTATGTCTCAGCAAACACAGGAGAGACAGAGGTGGGCTTTGTCCCCACATTTGGGCCGTGTTATCTGAACCTTTACGGAAGCCCCAGAGAGTACACAGGATTCCCAGATCCCTACGATGAACTGAATACAGGGAAGGTTAGTTTCTCAATGAAGGGTGTGGTTAACGGATGCTGGTTAATGGGGTTTCTTCTTAGAATAGCAATAAACATCTCAAGTAGGGGCACTAACATTCCCCACCCCTAACTCACACCTACCATCCAGCTGATAAAGTGTTAACAGAGAGAAGAAGTCGTGAACTTCTTAAAGACTTAGAATTAAAGGTTTCCGGAAGGTCGGGCACGGCAGTCCACACCTTTAATCCCAGAACGCAGGAGGCAGAGGCAGGTGGATCTCTGTGATCTTGATGCCAGCCTGGTCTATATAATGAGTTCTAGGCCAACCAAAGTGACATAGCAAGACTCTGTCCTAAAAAAAATAAAGAAAAGGCAGATTCTGGCAACCAAGTAATCAAGTAATGGGGTAAGTGGCATATCCATGTCTGTCCAGTCTTCGACTTGACATTGATGGAAACATCAGGAGCCAATGCTGGCCTTCCTAGGAAGACCCTGCAAGGCTTCGTTCCCAAGCATGTTCCAGGACTGGCAGTGGTATGACTGCGGAGACACCACGCTGTCCTTGATCTCCATTTCACTGACGGGAAACTCTCTTTGGATCACAGTAGATGCGGTCAAATGTCTTTTGATTATCCCCCAAAACTCAAAGAAACAAACAAAAAAAGCTTTATAAATGATCCTGGGAAGGGAACAGTGGGGACAGTGAGGAATTGGGAGCCTTTCATTTCCCTCCAGCAGATTCTATCAACAACACTGTTGAGTGTGGTGGGAGGAGTAGCCACCCTTGACTCGTATTTGTCACACCCGGAGCATCTTTTGTTTCTCGGCCACTCTGAGACTTGGCTGGTTGCCGCACAGCACTTTCTTTACTATGAGAAGTGGAGAGAAAGATCCAAATTAATAAATGGAAATGCAGGGCTATTCTGATAAACTAAGATGGAGGAGACTTTGAGCCTAGACTCCTCACCATCCTGCTTGAAGAACTCCCTCCAGACTCAGAGCATGGCTTCAGGACCACTGGCCTTGGTCAAGATAAGACCTTTTCTGCCCTAGTATCTCATGGCATCATTTGGAATCCACCTGAAAGTAAATGGCTCTTCTTTCAGATAGTAAAGTCTTAGGTTAGTAGGAATTGCTAGCTGATTCACTAGAGAGGTTGGGACCATGAAGATAGCACCACACACACACACACACACACACACACACACACACACAGAGAGAGAGAGAGAGAGAGAGAGAGAGAGAGAGAGAGAGAGAGAGAGAGACCGCCTATGGGGATAATCCTGTGTTCTTGCCTTCCAGGGAGAAGGTGTAGCCTACAGAGGAAGGATCTTGGTTGAACTGACCACTTTCCTTGAAAAGAAACCACCAGAAAAGAAGCTTGAGCCTATTTCAAATGATGACCTTCTGGTTGTTGAGGTAAATGTTAGTGTGAACGTTGCATGGGATGGAAGGGATTGAGGGCACCAAGGGTTATCTATAGGAGAATTGGAGAAAGACCGGCTTCGTAGTCAGTCCCCTCAACATTCGCTCATGTATCTATGACAATCATATGAAGGTAATGAGGCTTGCTTCAGCCACCAAGATGTTAATAGGTGTATTGGCCTTTGGCACTCTGACCAAAATTGCTGGACACTTAGTTTCAGGGCAGAAGGACTCATTTTTGGCTCACTGTTTCTAAAGGTTTGGCCCATGTATAGTCCCATGCAAACTGAACAGAACAGCATCAGGGAAGGAGTGTGTGGTTAAGGGGTTTCTTCACTGTGGAAGGCAGCAGAAAGGGGAGGGGGGCAGAGAAAGAGGCCAGGATCTTACAGTCCCTGTGATCTGCTTTCTCTACCTCCTACTGTCACCAACTCCCAATTATGTCATCATGATATAAATTCAGCAAGGGATAATTGTAGTTTTTCTGCACAAGAGGAAACTTGGTGGGTGAGCAAGAGACAAATGCGCCATGCAGACAGAGCTTAAGTGGGGAGTTTATTGAGAGAAGGGGAAAGTGGGGAGAGAGAGAGGGGAAGAGAGAGACGCAGAGAGGAAGCCTTGAACACTTCTTTATCTCAAGTTCTCATAAGATCTCAGCTAAGCCAAGGCAGTTTCCTTCCTTGAAGTAAATTAATGTCGCCCTCTTTAAACTCTGCCCCCTTTTAGGGTGACTGACAGGGCGAACGTCTACTCATTTTAGCGGAGGCTTTTCCGTTTCCCCTACACTCTGTGGCCTTGTTTGCACCAGCTTCACCTCCCGCACTAGGACAATGAAGTCCAGCTAGTATCTAAAGCAGGACTGATGGACTTTTCCATTGGACGCGTTTGGAACGTCTGCACCAGGTGCATTCCTTTCACTCCATCAAGAGCATAGGCTAATGCTCCCCCGTTCTTCCTGGGGGTTGCCTTTCCCTTTCCCCCCCTCACTTACCCCTTATTTATCCTTTGTGGGAGGCAAGCCACAGGGCACAACTCTACACAGGAAAAGAAGTATTTCTCCCCACAAGTTAGCAAAGATCACAGCCTTTCTTCTCTCTTGGAAGTTTATGTTACCATATAGAACAATCAGTTTAGGTGATATAAATAGCAAAAGAACCACAGTAGCCATTTGCTTTTAAATGCAGTTAAGGACGCACCCATGAAAATTTCCAAAAAGAAGGCTAGATGATCTGCCTCGGATGTAAGTTCATATGTCTGTCTCTAGAATCAGGAATTCCTTACAGCTCTTCTTGCACAAGCATGGAGACTAGAGGCCGGTGATGACAAAGAAGATTCATGACATGAAATCTACTCATCTTGCCATCTTTGATCTGTTTGGGCCAACAACTAGTTGAGATTGCCTGGCTATCGCAAGAACGTCTCTCAGCCTATAGTCTCGTAGAAAGAGACAGGAAAATCAAGAATGACACAAGAATAATTGTGTTTGATTATATTTAGTAAATAAAAAGGATCTTAGTGTTTTTTTTTAAGTGTTTTTGAATCAGTTGTCTGGGTATCTCTGTAAATCCATGGCCAAACGTTTGACTCATACAACTCCCTGGTGGAGTATTTGCCTACCATTTGTAAGGTTCTAATTACCTGGGCTTAGAATTGTATCTGCCGGAAATCCACATATATACACAGACAAATGAAATGCTACTGAACCTTGTACCTACCCTTATTTGATAGAAATACCAGCGAAGGCGGAAGTACAGCCTGTCCGCCGTGTTCCATTCAGCCACCATGTTGCAAGATGTCGGCGAGGCCATTCAGTTTGAAGTCAGCATCGGGAACTATGGCAACAAGTTTGATGCAACCTGTAAACCTTTGGCATCAACGACTCAATACAGCCGTGCAGTATTTGATGGTAAGACTGGCGCTAAGTGTTCTCTCTTATTTATTCTTGCTTACAGTGGATATCTCTCAGGACAAGAAGCCTGTACTGTACCTTCCCTCTGGTGGTCATCATGCCCAACATCTCGTTAGCTAATATAATGAGGCGATTGGAGTTTAGGAATCCACAAGAGTGGCCAGACTTGGGGGCCACTGAGATGGCTCCATGGGTGAAGGAGAGTGTCACCAAGCCAGACGACCTGAGCTCAGCCCTCAGAACCCATATGTTGGAAAGAGAAAACTGTTTCCTACAAGTTGTTCTCTCATTGCCCACTCACGTGCACGCCCCATTACATGGGCGTGCTAGCACACAGGCAGAAAGGGAAAGGGGGTGGCTGGACCCAGGTCCCATTTCCCAGGAGCTGAATCCCAGGTTCCTGATCCTATTCCCTAGCTGGACACCAGAGCTCATAAAATCCCAAGATGGTGACCCCACTAAATGCCCTATTCCCTCGAGCAGCTGTACCCCATCAAGACCTTATCTCCCTTAGATTCAGTAGATGACGTGAATTGCAGTCTGGCTCAGATGCCAGGAGAGCCAGACTTCTGATCCTCGCTGTTACTCACCCAGTCCCATCACCTCGTTTTTTTTTTTCTAAAAGATTCTGTTTTTCTTTTTAATTATATGTTTGTGTGTATGGATCTGTGCACATAAACAGTCCAACAATAATGCTATATTTTACCTACATTGTTGAACAGGACAATTTAAAACATAAAATGCCCTTAAAATACCAAATACTTAGTCCTAATTACAGAAAGCTTCCGAGTATTGCCAACCCCACGCAGGCAGCCGAGGTTTGCAAAGAACAGGGCTTGGGGTGGGGTGCTTGCTCCTCTTCCAGCAAAAACAATAATTTAAAAGAACAGTTTTCATGAGGAAACGGTGACCCTAACCCCCAGTGAGCTTTACTCTTATTGCAATGCATATGACGTAACCATCGTGGATGTCCAGCTGTGTGATCCTGAGATTACTGTCCCCAGTTTGCTGGTTATTTTAGAGAGATTTACAAAAGCAGATGAACGAACCACCTTTTTTCCTGTTGCTCAACAGAATAAAAATGATGAATCTGAATAGTGCCTGGGTGTGGCTCAGTAATAGAGAAGTTCCCTAGCTTGTGTGAGGCCCTGGGTTTAATCTCCAACACCCAGAACAACAAACAAACAAGACCATTCCCCCAGCGCATGGAGTAGCTCTGACAGCACGCCTATTTAATACGTATATTGCCCACTTCAAGTGTCCCGTGCTTACTGACCTCTGATTCTCCGTACCAGGGAACTACTATTACTACTTACCGTGGGCCCAAACGAAGCCGGTGGTCACCCTGACTTCCTATTGGGAGGATATTAGTCATCGCCTGGATGCAGTGAACACTCTCCTAGTCATGGCAGAGCGGCTGGTGAGTTATCCGTCCTGCACTTCCTTTCACCAAACCGGAAGTTAAGCACCAGTTAGTGCATAAGCTTGGCCATTGTAGCACAAGGTCTTAAGAGACAATGGTGGACAAGAGGAATTTCTGACTAAGAGCTGAGGGAAATGGTCTGGAGCTAGCAGAAGTTCATTGGTGCTGTGCCCAGGCTCTCCCCCCCCCCCCCCCCATGCTGTACTCTTCACTGAGAAATTACCTCAGTCCATCCCATAGAGACAGCTCACCACAAACATCCACCCTCCGGCCTAAGGGGTGGGGAAAAAGTGAGGGGATGACAAGGACCTCTTACTAGGAAACACCCAGAGGTCAGACACTTGATTCCCGCTCACTTTCCATTGGCCAGAATCCAGTCATATAGCCATATCTAACCACAAGGAAGTGTGGTCTTAGGCTTGTGCGAGCACATGCCAGGATACAGGTTCTCTTCCTGAGAAAGACAGGAGGATGCGAAAGGCCAGAGGCCAGAGGAGAGGGGCTCAGGTGTTGTCTGATTTGTAGATGAAGGGTGCTTTGTTCTTATTGCTATGTGCACCCTGTGCGACTTTGCTGTGATCACAGTGATAATTTCTGCCACGGGAAGAGCCAGGCCTGCATTCTCTGCTCTTGCTTCAGAATGGAGGAATGTTCTGTCTTTGAAGATCGTGACAGGGGGTTCCCTCTGGTAGAACTCCATTATAGTATCTGCATGATTTCACCTTCTTGACACTGATCCACTACAGTAGTGAGGAGAACGTGGTGCATTTGAGACAGGTCTACTCAATTTAAAGATCCTAACTTGCATCTGTTGGGTATGGATAAAATCCACCTGGCATCAGTGCTTTTACTTCAAAATTATGTAATTTAGGGTATAAGAAAAAAGGTGTTTGAAGATAATATATGTCATATGTATGAAAATATCACAGTGAGTGATCTCATTAATATGTGATTAAAATATCTTAATGACAAAATGATTTTAATTTATATTAAATTTATAAGTCCTTATTTTATAAGGACTAGACCAAGATATATGAGAAAATAACCTGATCAAAGACTTCATAGCAAATTTAAAAATACTGCTTTTTGTTATAAAGGCAATATGAGTCCTTTTCCTACATCTTTCTATGCCACCAAAGGTACGTGTGAGTGTCCTGGCTGATGCTCCCAAGAGCAGCAACAATGTTGAGAGAGGCTAGGGCTGGGTCAGTATAGGGTCCCCAGTCATAGTCCAGTTTCTGTCTGTGATGAGGAAACACAGTTACCCTGGGGAATTGGAGATCACTGAAGACTGCAGAGCTGGGAAGGTTGTCCTGAACTTCACCGGCAGTGAGTGGTCAGGAGCATGGATCAGTCAGCCCCAGATTTCATGCGCAGCTCCACGACCCTGAACGGAAGCAGAATAGTTTGTTCCCATCCCATTGCTCGGGTTTCATTTTGCCGACAGCCCCAGGGAGCATCACGGACCCTGGAGAAGTAAACATGCTTACGAATATGGGAGCACCACTGCAGAAGGATAGTTGAACTTTACTATAAAATCGAGGGGACTAGATAGATAGCCCTGTGATTAGGAGTGTTTGCCTCTCTTCCAGAACAGCTGGGTTCAGTTCCCAGCACTCATGTGGCAGTTCACAACCACCTGTCACTCCCTTTCCAAGGGATCTGTTGCCTTTTTCTGGCATCAAGGGTACCAGGTACATGTGTGGTGCACAGATGTAAACTCAGGCAAAACATCCATGCACATAAAGTGATACAATTTTAAAAAATAAATAAAATTGAAATAGAAATGCTCCATTCTTATTAGTTTCCAGTTCCCTTCCTCAAGGGAGTTGGTGGAGAACTGGTCCCATCTTTCTTCTGATGGTGTGTGGGACATTCTTTGGGGTCTTTGCCCTGGTTCTTACCATCTCTCTCCACTGACCAAGCTGTCTGAGTTCCAGGCCAATCTTGACAGAGATAGTGGCTTTCCATGACCAGGACTTTGGCTAGGCACAGAGGGCACTCCCTTCCTCTCTCGGTCAACAGCTGCTCGGCACTAGCAAGCTTGTATGTTCTGAGCTTATCTTTCACTTTCTCAAGCCCAGCCCTGAAATAGTCATTCTTCTAACATGTTTTAGTTATTTTAATGGGAAGTGGCATAAAAAAAGATCTGGTTACTAGAGTGATTATGACTACTGGTATATTGTTGCTTATAGGCTTCGTCAGCCAAGAAATCAGGCTCACACACACACACACACACACACACACACACACGCATACACATACGCAGACACACACGCAGACTTATGCATAGTTACTTCTATAGCTACTGAATTTTATTGAAGGCCAGAATGGTGCCTCTAATTTTAATATTCTACCAAGGACTTAGGCTTTCTTTCTTACGGTGAGACTCCAGTTTCTGCCGTCCTAAATATAATCATTCCCTTGTTCAGACTTAACCTCCAGAGATCATTCACTGTGAACAACGAGCTTCCTGATTCGAGTTTCATACAGTTGGGATTGCCTTTGTTTTGTAACTCAGGATAAGTATTCAAAATGCTATTTTCATAGGTTTCGTTGGTTACTTCAACTATTCATCTAAAATATAATGAAGCCCATTGTGCTTCTATTAAATCCTTTTAAGGGTTTCCTCACCTATTCCTATTGTTTTTGTTTTTGTTTTTTGAGACAGGGCTTCTCTGTGGCTTTGGAGCCTGTCCTGGAACTAGCTCTGTAGACCAGGCTGGTCTCGAACTCACAGAGATCCGCCTGCCTCTGCCTCCCGAGTGCTGGGATTAAAGGCGTGCGCCACCATCGCCCAACTCCTATTGTTTTTCTATGCTTATTTTTGGACTATATAAAATATTTTCATGGTTCCAAAGGTCAAAATACGTGATAAAGTTTTCTATAGCTTAAACTTACTAGAGCCGATTGCATTTTGAAGAAAAGTAAATAGCACAAAACTCTGGTCAATATTAAGTGGGAAACAAAGCCCTCTGGCTTTTCTGTAATTCTGTTTTTTTATGTCCTTACCCCACTCTCTACCCTGCCTTAGAAATAATGCTATCCTGGGTATAATGGCAGAATTTCCAGCTAGCTCTTCTCTTTCTTAATTCTTCAGCAATCAAACATAGAGGCTGTGAAATCAGGAATCCAAGGCAAAATTCCTGCAAACCAGTTGGCGGAGTTGTGGCTGAAGTTGATAGATGAAGTCATAGAAGACACGAGGTACGGGGTCTTCCTATCTCCACATCCCAGACATGTCCTCAGACCATAAGCTCTTCTAGAATCTTCTTAAGTATTTCTCTGAAAAGTGCTTTTGAGCATTGCTTTTTAGTTTCTTGAAATCCCCACCTCACCCCAGGGGGAGTTTCTGAATCACCCTGAAAAGCCCCATTCTCTGGTTTGTTGCTTAGGGAGGTCCAGATTGGACTTCAGGAAGCTAGTCCCAGCAGCCTAAGGCAAAGGGGGAATGGAGGGGAAGGGAGGGCGGAGTGACAAGCCTGAGCCACCCTCCTGAAGAAGGACTCCTGACTTCCATAGGGAGATGGGGACATTGATTCCACCTTTCAGAACAATGTTCCTAATTCATGGTTTGAGAAATAGTTTGCTTTTTTTTTTACTAAGTGTCTCAAGCGCTCCACACCCCTTTAGCAGCGACGCTTACACTAAATTCAGAGCAACAGAGACAGAGTGGCCCCTTACTAGAATGACATGCACATTCATAAAGCATTATCTGTTAAAACAACAACAACAACAACAACAACACAACACAACACAACACACACACACTCCCCAAACCAGGTTAGACAAAACTAGTACATAGGCTTAGTCAGAGGCCTTTTCATTGCTGTTGCTTGGAGAACTAACTCAGATCTTTTCGTATTTAGAAATCATGGGGGAAAGTGATTCATCCCAAACTCATTTTAATATTGGCTAATAAAGCCATGACCCAGGAAGGTGGAAAAGAAAAGCACATTGAGTAACTCCTCTTGCTCTGAGGAAGCAGATACTTCCTCCTCTAGGGTAGGGCTCTGAGTCACCCTGTCTTCTTGTGCCTTCTAGTGGTCTAGTCGGGTCATTGAAGAGCAGCTGAAGTGGAAAGGCCGCACTGGCTTTGTGAGCACTTAAAGCTCACACTGAGAGGCTGAGGGATCCTAAGGGGTCGCCTCTTAATTACAGAGAGGAAAACAGAGAGGCCCCATGGCGCCTTGGTGCTGGGGAGGACGTACCCTCTTAGCCCTGCCGCTCCTTGCCACCGTCAGCATCTCATTCTCGCGGGGCCCAAGTGTGACTTCCGAGCTCAACAGCTTTCACATGTGTTTTTGTTCTACGTGGCCACTGTAGGATCTTAACCCTTTACTCGTATGCTGCCACAGTTGTTAACGAAATCAACCCAAAACGTGGAGTTTCAGTTTTCACTTGGAAAATGCCTGCGAACCGTAGGCTTTGCTGAACAAGGCATGGCCTTATCCAGCTGTCTTCAAAGAAGTGAACTGGAGTCTCTTAAACGCTGCATAACAGGCAGTCCCATGATTGAGGAGAACCGTGCTAGATATCCTTGGTTTAAGGTGTCAGGTGAAGTACAAATGACTGGAAATTCTAGGTGGGGACAATATGAGTCGGATTTCCTGGTCCTAGTGGCAGTCTTGCCCAGTGGTCTCACCTGCTGCCACAGTGACAGGGAAGCGTAGATGACAAGGGGCTAACCTGAGTCACTCACTTAGCCATATTTCTTTGTGGGGGTCCCACCACTGGGACATGGATGGGAATGGCCCTAGGCAGGCTGTCCTTCCTGTTTTCTGGAACTCTTTTAGAACCTTCTGAGATGAAGGCAGTGATGAAGACGATGGCGGTGGGAATATTGTGTAGACTCTGCTGCTTTGAAATCTTTATTCTCTTTCCTGTCAGGGCCACAAAAAATATCCTGAATTCCAGCTTAAATCAAGCAGTGCCATAGTTCAGTACTGACATTTCAGTCTACATGAAATGCATGCAGACATATGTTCGACATGTGTGTAAACATAAGGACTCGGTTTTGAAGCCTAGAATGTCATTCTTAAGTTCTCTCTTTTTTTCCCCTTCCTTTAGATACACCTTGCCTGTCACAGACGGAAAAGCCAATGTCACGGTTCTGGATACTCAGATTCGAAAGTTGCGGTCCAGGTTTCTCTCCCAGATACACGAGGCAGCTATGAAGATGAGATCTGAAGCTACCGATGTGAAATCCACCTTGTTGGAAATCGAGGACTGGCTTGATAAATTAATGCAGCTTACTGAAGAGGTAGACACCTTGGCATCATACTAGTGGTGTGCTTCCAGAAGGATTCTGTGGACAACACCACGGATGGGGCAATGGGTGGAGTATCTGCCGTGATGTTTGTTTGAGACCGTGAACAATCTGGTCGGTCAATGATAAAAACCAAAAGAGTCACTGGGCTGGGAAGGCTACCGAGGACTGGGGGTGAAAGTCACCAAAGTCAGGACAAGAATTTTGAGTTGGGCCTTAGAGGTGCCTGCAGGAAAATCATTGCTTTCATAAGTGCTGTCACAGAGTGTTCTGAATGATGGAACAGTAGAGCACGACACAGAGAATTAAAATATCTCTGTACTGGATTAGGAAGATATAGATTTAAGTCCTAAATCGTATGTGACCTTGGGCAAGCTGTATAACTCACTTCTGCCTTCCCTGCCTGTAAAATGGAGAAACGCAGTACTTGCATCACAGCGCTGTTGTGGAAAGACTTAAAGAGGATGATGACGGTTACAAAGGGGACAGCACAGTGCAGGGCACACAGGAGTTGCTAGATACATGTCAGGTGTCCCTCGCCTCTGCGGCTGAAAGGACAGGAGGAAACAGACTCCTCCTGTCCCTCGAGTATCTAGGGGATAGTGTCCTACACTCTGTCCGTTCTTATGATAACTAACCCGCTTCTGCAACAATGGCATTAATCTGAGCTTGTGGGTCAACCACTCCCGGCCTTTTCATCTCTCATTAGGCCGAGTA
Source organism: Microtus oregoni (assembly GCF_018167655.1). Lineage (NCBI taxonomy): Eukaryota > Metazoa > Chordata > Mammalia > Rodentia > Cricetidae > Microtus > Microtus oregoni. The sequence goes on from NW_024543071.1 coordinate 23,065,212, forward strand.
ACACTGTTGAGAAAAGCTTTTCGACATATAACCCTGAGGAACACATTCAAGCCATGGCAGCTTGCAGCTTTTTCAGTCTGCTGATGGTTTTCTCTAAATGATGCTTGAGAGATGAGGGGGTACTTTCTAAAATGCCTTTCAGACCAGAGTGGGGTGCAACTCTTCACCTGCTTCCCTGTTTCTCTCCTCCTTCCCCCCAGTCACCCACAGCCTGTTCCTTAGCCCTGTGTAACCACCGTGTGACTGAAGAAGATGTGTGTCTCCTGACTTTGAGACACAGTATTTCTCCAGCCTGTCCCATATAAACTCACCTTGTCTGCTTTCTTTTCCACCCAATTCACTGCGCAGCCTCAGAACAGTATGCCCGACATTATCATCTGGATGATCCGTGGAGAGAAAAGACTGGCCTATGCACGGATTCCTGCCCATCAAGTCTTATACTCCACCAGCGGTGGTAACGCTTCTGGAAAATACTGTGGGAAAACCCAAACCATCCTTCTGAAGGTACGTCTTCACGGCGGGATGGAAAAATGCATGCAGATTCTGTCCCGAAGGAGGAGTTGTTTTATCATATTCATCTGCTACAGAGCTAAGGTGTTTAAGATCAATGCTGACCTGTTCTGGTCCCTTCTGGGATCATAGTTTTTAGAGAGTGACATGAGGATGGCTGGCCTTCAACCACAGACACCTCTCTAGATGTCTCTGACGTTAATAGTAACACGACACTGTCATTTGCTTTCTGACATGCATTTTTCTCTCTTAATGTCTCAGACAAGCAATACATTTCTTCCGCTGATGCTAAGTATTTGAGAGAAGTGGGTGGTATAGTCAGGCATGGGATCAAGGGTCTCTAGAACAGACAGAATGAACACACATTAAGAGTGTATCTATTATATTGGCTTATTGGATAGGGTCTGGCTCAACAATGGCTGTCTCAATCAGAAAGGCCAAGAACTGGTGACTGATTGGTCCACAAGGCTGGATGTCGTAGCGGTCTCAGTCTGGTGCTGAAGGTTCAGCAGATTCTTGAAGAGCAATTGATCTTAGGTTTCCATTGGAACTGGAAGCTGAGTCTTAATATTAGCAGTGGCAGCACCAACGTTGATGAACTTGCCAGCAAAAGTGAAGGCAAGCAGGCATAAAGCAAAAATCTTTCCTCTCTTTCCTTCATCTGGGTTGCCACCAGCAAGTGCTGCCCACATTTATGATAGGTCTTTACACTTCAGATATCTGGTTAATAAAATTCCTCACAATAGGGCTGGAGAGATGGCTCAGTGGTTAAGAGCACTGGCTCCTCTTCCAGAGGTCCGATTCTCAGCGATCACGTGATGGCTCACAACCATCTGTAAAGAGATATGGTGCCCTCTTCTGGCTGGCAAGCATAAATGCAGACAAAATGCTGTGTACACAATAAATAAATCTTTAAAAAAAAAAAAATCCTGACAGCAATGTCCAGTATCTTACCTTTTGATTCAGATCCTGTCAAGTTGACAACCACGATCAACCACCACAGACAGAAGGTGCTCTAATAGATAAAAGTTTTGATAATTGCTACTTTAAGCAGAAGTTTTGAATATCACCATCATCATCATCATCATCAAAATCATCATCTTCGTCACTATCGGTTTTTTGAGACAGGGTCGCACTATTTACATCAGGCTGGCCTAGAACTCAGAGAACTCTACCTGCCTATGTCTCCCAAGTGCTGTGGCATGTGCCACAATACCACACTCGTTCCGAATATCTTAGAGTCACGGACTCTAAAGTACTTTTTTGGGGGGTTGTGCCTGTATCTACCATTCTGCCCATACTCAGCAAGTTTCCTAGGACCCACAACCCCATCCTAGGAACCCCCCCCCTCCATGAAGAACTTCTATGGGCATGTCTTGGAACACTGACAGAGGCCTGGGCTGCATCTATGTTCTCAACATAGCCCTCATTGGCATGATTTGATGCCCGATCCTGTCTACCCAACAGCAGTTCCTTGGAGTTAAGAAAGGAATAACCAGTTCTGAGACGAGAAAGGGCTCGGCTAAGGGAGACGTGTTCTCTACCACCAGGACCCATCCGCTGACCTTTATTAGTGTCCACATGGCTCTTAGCCAGGAGGCTGTGAGCAGCATCTGAGTGGCCATCTTCTTCCAGCTGTCTTCTGCAGCATGAATCAGACTTCAGATAAACCTCAATTAAAATCCCCATCAGCAGCAGTGGAAGCAAACTGATTAGTTAAAAAGCTTCAAGGAAGCCAGAGAGCCCAGGGTGTGTGTTCCGGGTTAGGTTGTAGAATCTAAAGAAAAACTCTGTGTATTTGTTGACTCCCTTTGCCCTCATTATCTAGCTTGAGAAGTCTTTTAGTTCAGTTGATTTTTTTTCTTTAGTCTCAGCATCTCTTTGTAACATTAAAAATATTATTGTAGACTACAAAGGGCCTTTGTTTATATGACTTGTATCCCCAGTACTTGTTGTAACAGAAATTAAAATAGAAAAACAAACACAGGACACAGGAGACTTTGTCTCGACACACATACACACACACACACACACACACAGCTATCTCTAAGGGTCAATTTATAACAGAGCTTTTTGTTAAGATACTGGTCACATGCTAATTTGTGAAGTGACTTGGGAGAACTTCCTCCTTTATCACGCCAAGTATTAAACAGTCAAGTACTCAAGGGTGAGGATTTAACAAAACTAGTAATCAATACTGGGTTATTTTAAAAACCCATCAAAATTGTTTTAGTTCTTTATTTTTTTTAAGCCAAAGTAATTCTTTAGTGGAACTGGCATTTCATGTTCTGTGCTTGAGAGTTGAGTGCTGTTAATACCGATGGGTACAGTGGGATGCCACTGCCTCATCTGTATGAATGCCAACAAGACAAGACAGATCTCACGTTGGTGCTCTTAGGAAGAGTGTTCTGCCCTGGTAGACCTCCTGAAATGGTCTCAGGAATGGGTGACAATCTACAGCTCACACTTTGAACGGTCTCAGGGACAGGTGGGAATCTCCGGCTCACACTTTGATTGACTGATTGATTGAGTGAATGAATGACAGTTTATCAATGAAGGAAAAGATGTTCTTGAGAATGGAAGTCAAAGAGCTGGGAAAGGCCAGGCACTCTTGACGGCTGCGGGAACTTTGGGACTTACTGCTTTAGCTCCTATTACAATCTTTGCTGTAGGGTCATTTGTCAGTTTTAACCAAAGCAGATACAAACTCAGTCTGGTGGGAGCGATGAGTAGAAGTTGAGCATGCTTGAGCTTTATTTAGCGTGATGTCACAGTTCATGCGGTATTTGTCCCATTGTCACCTAAGATGCTATTGTTCATCCACAGTATCCACAGGAAAAAAACAATGGGCCCAAAGTGCCTGTGGAATTGCGAGTGAATATCTGGCTGGGTTTAAGTGCCGTGGAGAAGAAGTTCAATAGCTTCGCCGAAGGCTCCTTCACCGTCTTTGCTGAAATGGTACCTTTAATGACAGCCCTGTCTTCTCTCTCGTAGAGCAGAACTTTCTCTTTTTAATACCGAGAGCAGTCATTACTACCTCCTGTTAAAGAATTTTAGCCCAAGGGATGAGGAGAAGACCCTCCTGAGAATTATTGACAGTAGGACACTCCAGAGTCACTACCTCCTATTTAGTGTCATTCAAAGATGGAAACAACTCCCATGATGCATCACGGTTCGCAGAACACATTCACAACCGTTTGCACGCATGAACTCTAAGAAACCTGCTGTGCCCAGTTTACAGATGAGCATGTGGACTCTCAGGAGGAGGAGCGACTTGCCCAGAGTCGCCCGAGCACTGGCAGGCCCGAGTTTAGGCCCATACTTTTTGTGTGTACAGCTTCTCTGCTTTCTGTTGTCATCTAGCCTCCGAGCTGGGCAAATTCAGATTTCACAGCTGGCTTGCTTTCTCAGTCTCTGATAGTATTTCTCCAATCTGTCTTTAACAGTATGAAAACCAAGCCCTTGTGTTTGGGAAGTGGGGCACATCTGGACTGGTGGGACGTCATAAATTCTCTGACGTCACGGGAAAAATAAAACTCAAAAGAGAATTCTTTTTGCCTCCCAAGGGATGGGAGTGGGAAGGAGACTGGATGGTCGACCCTGAAAGAAGGTGAGTGTTCGACTTTCTAGGTCACTTGTGTTGTTGAGTTGTGTGTGTGTGTGTGTGTGTGTTCAGGTGTTTGCATGCCTTAGCACACATGTGAGCATCAGAAGACATCTTTTAAGAGTAAGTTTTTTCCACTCTGTTGAGTCAGGGTCTTTTGATTCTGCTGTTATTCTGTGTCCAGGCTAGCTGGTGCACAGCTTCTGGAAGATTCTCCTGTCTGTCTTCCAACTCGCCTTTGGAATGCTGGGATGATTGACGTTCACCACCACACGCAACTTTTTTCTGTGGGTTCTTGGGATTCAGCTCAGGCTATCAGACTTGAGTCCTGGCTGGAGCTTTTACCCATGGAACTGTCTTTCCAGCCCCTCCGTCGTCTGTTGTCATTCTTATTAACATTAATTTTACCCACTGGATAGGACTAGGTCCATAGAAATTTACAGGAAGTTGGAAGATACCATCAGTCCCAAAAGACAAAAATAAAAGGCACCTAAGGGAATGTAGGGTACAGGTCTGTTAACCCCAGCTACCCAGGGGCTCAAGTAGGAGGATTGCATGTTTGAGGTCTGCCTGGAGTGCAGACGGACTCCATTCAAGTCCAGCAACTTACAGGACCCAGTCTCAAAATGCCAAGTAAAAGTCAGGGAAATGAGGAGGGACATGCCTCCCTGGGAGAGTACTTGTCTCTCATGCGCAAGGCTGTCAGTCTAATACCCAGTACAACACTGTCTATGCCTAGATCTAAATATGTGTTTATATATGTCTGGCTTAGGGTTTCTATTGCTGTGGAGAGACACCATGACCATGGTAACTTTTATTAAGGAAAACATTTTACTGGGGTGACTTGCTGGCTTATATCCATATCATGATGGCTGGGAGCATGGTGGCATGTAGGCAGACATGAAGTGGCTACATCTTTATCAGAAGGCAACAGGAAGTGGACTGTGACTCTGGGTGCTATCTTGAGCATGTATGAGACCTCAAAGCCCACCTCCACCATGACACATTTCCTCCACAAGGTCACACCTTCTAATAGTGCCACTCCCTCTGCTATTTGGTGAGGTCAAGGGTAGCCTGGGCTATAGGAGACCCATCTCAGCCAATCAATCAACAATCACAAAGTAAATAAAAATGGTTGGTGGCAACATTAGTCCTAGAGCTCCCTCTTGTGGCCACCTTGTGATGGCACATTCTGGGACCTGTATTGTAAGGTCTCCTTTGGAGTCATCGCATGGCCTAAAAACGAAGGACAAGAAGCAAGCTGGTCTGCCAGACCAAGTGCCCACACGTCCTTGCTTCTGGTGCAGGACTGTTTGCTTTGTTTGGAATTGTGGGAATTGGTGAGGAGTGGAGGTGGGGAGTTGAATTGAACAGAAGGAAGGGGATGAGGACCCGAAAGGTAGAGAGAATTGTGACAGGAAAAACACAAGGCTGGGACACCAGAGACGGCAGCCAAACCTTTGGGTCTCCTGTGTGGTGCAGAGGAGAGATGGATGATTTCAATTTATACAAATGGTTGGGGCTGTTGGCTTTTTGATACCCTTCCAGGGTTTGGTTGGAATCAAATAGTAGAAATAGTAAGGGAGAAAGAACCATCACTTGAGGGTCCCTGGCAGACAACTCAAGGCGAAGTTGGAGCCTCTGTGCCTTTCTTCCATTGGGTTTTTAAATCCGAGCCAAAGCTGGCCAAGCAGAGTCAGCACAGAGCGCTCGAGGGCCCCAAAGGGTCTGGAGTGTGAAATGAGCAGGCTCGGCTGTCTTCTTAGAAACCACCAGTTTATGTCGCGCAGAGCCAGCAAGCCAAAGGCACACATTTCCACACAGCCTCACTCCATTCCCTGGTCTTTGAACTGTCAGCCAAGAGTTTCACTGAGAAAACGCTGGAAAGTCTATACTGCAGCAAGCAGTGTGGAAGACGCTCTCTGTGCTCCCTGCAGGGAGCGGTTCAAGAGCCCTTTTAGCGCGATTTTCCTGGCTCCACGGAAGGAGCGACCATGCCAATGGTCCTCTATAATTTACGTCTCGCTGGCCCAGCCCCCCTCTCCGAATGACTGTCAAAAGCTTTTAGTTCAAAGTCAAATTTGGAATGGAGAAACCAAAGGGCTCAAGCCAGAAGGCCAGAAGGGAAGTGGTGTCATTCCAAGCTGTAGGGGTCGCCCAACAGTGTGAAATGGCTGGGGTTCCTGGTTCCGGTTCCATTTCTCCTGGGTAACAGGAGCCCCCTCTCGCCCACAGCCTCCTGACTGAGGCCGATGCAGGTCACACAGAGTTCACGGATGAAGTCTACCAGAATGAGACTCGCTATCCGGGAGGCGAGTGGAAGGCAGCAGAAGACACCTATACGGATGCGGTGAGCCACCGGCATGCCCCATCTCTGCATCACGAGACACAGAGATGCTCCACCCTCTCTTCCCGCTTCATCCCCGATTCCAAATAGTCTCCCATTTACAACAGAAGCCCCGCAAGTGCATGCTCATTACTGACATCCAGTAAGCGCTGGGCCGCTGTGGCTAGACACTGCTCCAGCATCAAGTTTGAGTTGTGCACAGTTTCTAAGTAGAAATTTACTATCTAGCTTGTTTTTAAGATCACGAGAAATGAAATGTTCACTTTAAAGAAATACACAGGTGGGCAGGAGAGATGGCTCAGAGGTTAAGAGCACTGCTATACTTCCAAAGGTCCTGAGTTCAATTCCCAGCAACCACATGGTGGCTCACAACCTTCTGTAATGAGATCTGGTGCCCTCTTCTGGCCTGCAGGGACATAGGCAGGCAGACCACTGTATACTTAATAAAAACAAATAAATCTTTTTTTTTTTAAAAAAAAGAATTACATAGGCAAGCAAAAACAAAAAAAAATGGTAAAAAAAATGGAGCTGAGGAGATGTGTTGGCAGCTCCCAGCGTTCATGCCGGCAGCCTGCAAACACCTATACTGCAGTTGCATGGCCTCCCATAGCCTTCTGGGGCCTCTGCGGACACTCTTATGCATGTGCACATAATCACACACATCCCCAAAAATAAAAATAAAAATGTTAAACTTTAAAAAAAAATCCAGTGTTCAGGGAAATGAGAAGTAATTCTCCCCGCCTACCACTGTCCTCTATAAAATAGCCACCGTTGCAGGTTTCTGTTTTTATATAAGTGTGCTTTTTCCTCTTCAAACTAGAATTGTGTTGGGCACACAATTCCTCAACATGTATTTTCACATAATGATATATTTGAGCACCTGTGTGTGTGCATGCTCATGTGGATGTGTGCACACATGCACAGAGAAGCACATACAAGTGTGCACACATGCTCGCAGAGGCAAGACCAACATGCAGTGTCTTCCTCAGCCACTCGCTGCCTCAGTTCAGGGATGTTTACTGAGCCTGAGCCCCACTGACTGGGCTGGGCTGTCTGACCACAGGCTCCCAAGATCTCCTCACTCCTCCTCCCAGGTGCTGGGGCTACAGATGTGGACTTCCACTCCTGGCTTTGATGTGCATGTTGGGCTTCTGAACTAATTATTAACTGAGCTGTTTCCCAGCTCCAGGTCATCTTTTGATAACTGCACACACAGAGCTGGGAACTTTGCAATAAGCCCCTATTGTTGTTTATTTGTACATCTCATAGACATTTGGGGGTTCGGTGGTTTGGGGTGAGTTTTTTGTTTTGTTTCATCGTTGGTTTTTATAAAAGATGTGGCAGTGAATATCTTTATACAACCATTTTTACACATTAATGAAAGCTTATGTCTAGAAAACTGTCCTTGGAATTGTGTGGTCAAACTCCAAATGCAGGGAACTGGTACACACGTACTCCCAGCAACAGCGTAACAGGGTCCTTGCTTCCGTACCTTCCCACCACGTCATCTTTGTTGATCCGTGACGTGGGGTCCCTGCCACGGATCCACTTTGCATTCTCTTAACTTGAAACGGAGCTGAGTGTTTTCCATGTTTACAGTCACCTTTATTTCTTTTACACGTGAACTTTATCATAACTCTTTTTGAATTTTAAAGTAAACCTAAGTCAGCATTTTATATAAATTTTGCTCAGCCTCACGTGATCAGCACCATGAGCCTCCAGCAGCATTTCCTGAACTTAAACACATGTGTCTTTTTTTAAAGATTTATTTATTTATTATCTATGCAGTATTTTTCCTGCACACCAGAAGAAGTCACCAGATCTCATTATAGATGGCTGTAAGCCACCATGTGATCACTGGGACTTGAACTCGGGACCTCTGGAAGAGTAACCAGTGCTCCTAACCATCTCTCCAGATCCTGAACACATGTGTCTCAATGCTTGATCTGTTCTGTTCTATTTTTTTTTCCTGAATAAACTCTCATAAACTTGAGCAGCACTATCTAATAGAATTAAATGAGACCATATGAAATTGCTAATGTTAGATCATTTTGGTTTACAAAACTAAGAATTTCACATGGTTCAACTTAAAGCTATTCTTTAATAGTAAAAATAGAAGGTACTGGAGACAAGTAATTTTCATGCAGCATTTGTATGTGTTGCATGAATAATAAAAACCCAGAGACAGACACTTCGACCTGAAGATCAGCAAAGCAAAGCAGTCAAGCCACTAGAGAGATCTTACCAAGGCTCAGACAAAGGAGTGATCCTGCAATGGTTTCCACCAACCTCAGACCCCTCACTCCACTGAGTTCCTGTCTCTTCCCCTTTAGATTTCTCTCTCTGCCCAGCCATATTGCTCCTGTCTCCACCTCCCAAGTGCTGGGATTAAAGGCATGGAACCCCAAGTGCTGGGATCACCTTTGTGTGAGCTCTGTTTCTCTTTTGGCCATATTCCATCTTACGTAGCCCAGGGTAGCCTTGAACTCATAAAGATCCATCTGCCTCAAGTCCTGGGATTAAAGGTGTGTGCCACCACTCCCTGTACGGCTGACTAGCGTGACTGCTTTTCCCTCTGATCTTTAGGCAAGTTTTTAGCTAATAATATACCACTATATGTATATAAGTAAAGATTACAGTTTTCTGAATAAAATGGATCTGGAAGACGTTATCTATAAAGACATGCACATTCTGTAGTTAAGTATCAGGAAAGTTTCCTCACCTTTGGATCTCATTCACTCCTGTCTGTCTGTCTCTTAGAATGGAGATAAGGCAGCATCACCCAGCGAGCTGACTTGCCCTCCAGGTTGGGAGTGGGAAGATGACGCGTGGACGTATGACATAAATCGAGCCGTGGATGAGAAAGGTAAGTACATCTCTTAGCTTGAGTGTGAGTCAGCAGAAAGGCCTTGGTTAACTAGAGCAAAGGCTCCACGGGAGGAAGGGCCTTTCCCCGCTGGCCTAGGACAGTTAGGTCATGTGGTGTTATCCGTGACTATTCAAATGTGTATCTGACTCCCAAACAGATAGACAGATGCTGGGTGAGGAGATGTTCGAAGCAGAAAATGGAGGTGATGGGGCCAACCGGCCGGACTCTAGGATACCTAGAAATCCAGAGTTAGAGTATAGGAGAGATCTAGAGCTTGGTTTTTCTCTTTCCTAATCACATTTCATAATCTTCCTGGGCTAATCAAACTTAGAGGTCCTATAACTCAGACAGGAGAATGGCAAATGTCTTGTAAGTCATCCCACACAGCAGGCGTGTGATTGACATAGCTTCTAGGTATAGCAGTACCTACCATTCTCTACAAATAGCCAGATCAGATGAACTTGACCATTTGGAACTAGCAGGGGAAGAGCGTAACTGGTCCTTTCTTTTAAGAGGTGATAAAACATGGACAGAGTAGGATTGATGCATAAGACTCCAAATGGATGGGCAATTCTGCCTTGGTTGTGATACATAATAATATATCTTATCATAATGGTATTTATTGAGCAATAACTGTGTACCCAGCACATAGTTGTGTGCCTTTTACCATTAAGGCCGTCATGTTGGAACACAGACAGGTTTACCAACTTGTAGGAAATGCAAGTGAAGGTCTAGAGATGTAGTTGGGTAGCAGAGCCTTACCTGGTATTCACAGGGCTCTAGGTTCCATCCCAAAGGAACAGAAAGATTGAGTAACTCTTACCCAAAATCCTGGACCCAGAGGAAGTGGTTTTTGGTTTGAGAAATATTTAGATTTTGGAATATTAGCACACACATGCATCTGCATACATGCACACATACATGCATGTATACGTATACATACTTTTACATTTGTGGCCTGATGGCACCCAAAGCTTCGGCATGGCACACTTCATCTTCTCAGATTAAGCCTGCTCAACCCTGTGACAGTCGTAACAGCAGAACATCTGTGAGCAGAGAGAGGAGCTATCCGTTATCTAGCAAGCTATTTGCTGGCCAGGCAGAGGCTTCTCTTTCGAGTAACTATTTTCAAATTCTGTTACAGGCTGGGAGTATGGAATTACCATTCCTCCTGATAATAAGCCCAAGTCCTGGGTTGCAGCAGAGAAAATGTATCACACTCACAGACGGCGGAGACTGGTCCGAAAACGCAAGAAAGATTTGACCCAAACAGCTTCGAGTACTGCAAGGGTAAGAGAAGTAGGAGGGGACGGTGCCTGGTGTTCTGCCTGCCACACCGTGCAGAGTTCCAGCTGCATGGCTGTTTCTGCACAGCCGTTTGCAAATCAAGGATCTGATACTGGAATTCAGGGCTCTGGAAGTGTGCCCTGCTCACCTGATATCTCAGAAATCAGCCAGCCTGCTCACTGAGTAACTCTGGGGACAGAGCAGCGAGCGATCTGTGCTTCCTGCAAGCCCTCCATGATGCTGAGACAGAGTGGATGAGGTCTCTAGAAGGGTAGAAAAGGACTCTGAAGTTATGCTGGCAGGATAAGACAGGAGTATCGATAACCTCAGGACCTAGGACAAGACCCAGAATTCAAATCCCGACTCTACAGTCTTTCTCATTTGTGAAATGGGATCTGTCTTAGGTAGGGTTTTCTCTTGCTGTGGTGAAACACCAGGACTGGAAGCAGCTTGTGTGGGAAGGGTTAATATTTCAGCTCACCTGTCCTCATCACCGTCCATCATGGAGGAAAGGTTTTGCTGCCTGAGGGACCAGCCTCCAGCTGCACAGAAGTGGAAAGGAATCCACAGACTCAATGTGCTATGACTTTTTTATCTGAGGGGTAAGGAGAAAGACACTCATGCTCTCTTGATAGTTTCCTTCTTCTGTAGTCTTTATTCTCTTTTCTTATCTCTATCCAGAAATGTCCCTTCTGTCTCTCTTGATGTTTTCCTCCTAACCTAATTTTTATTCTCCCTAATCTCTCATTCTTGACGTTTTTCTTCTATCTTTATTCTTGTTCTCTTTCTTTGTTTTCCCTTATACGCCCCACAAAATCTTTCAAGCTATATAACAATTACAATGTGGTTACATCCTATTTTTCAAGTGAATGATTACAATGAAAGCAAGTAGAAAACATGCTTTTTATTTCCTTTCCATGATTTAACATTTTACGTATTACAGGTAAAAAACAAATTATCATCAAGAACCCACGTACATTCATACCCAAGCAACTTGTTACAGATTAACAGAGTATAAACAAGCACGGTATTCTTATCAGCCAGTTCTATTACTGGAAGGCTGCGTGTTGTGGTTACAAAGAAAGGACCAGTTACTTTATTACTTATCTTGAAAGGTGATCTTACAAGGGCTCTTAGAGGAATCGCAAGCCTAAACGTCTGTACATGAAAAACAACCAGTCAGCTCTACTTTAAATCTTTAGCCTGCGTACCCACTCATCAGTAGTTTTTATATCAGGAGATTGAGGGCAGAAATGGGTACAGGGAATTAATCATCATCTTTGATCAACAACCGATTCTTAACAAGGGAAATACATCAGCTAGTAATAATTGGGCTGCTTTGTTTTCTGATCCCTAACTTCAGAGCTATTATCAAAATACCTTAATCTAACCCGAGGCTTTGTCTCAGCTATGATACACTCCAAACCTGTGAACATCTCCCAGCATTAAGATGAAAAGGGTTTAAGCTAACTGGGCTACCAGGACTCAGCTGTTTTCCTTAATCACTATCCTAAGGCGCAGTCTATGGGGCTCCTCAGTAGGAACTTATGTGTTCTAGCTGTGTGATATTTCCTTGTTTTATTTTTTTAGCCTCTGCAGCCTCTGCTTTATCAAAGGCAGGGCAGCATTTTATCCTACCTTTACCTATGTTAATCCTATGTTAATTTTCCCACTAAACTAACCTCTATATAATCCCTTACAATATTTATTTAAAGTCCTCAATCAAAATTCAACTTAAACTCACACTAGTTTTTTGTTGTTGTAGTTGTGGGTTTTTTGTTTGTTTGTTTGTTTCTAGCTTTGGAGCCTGTCCTGGAATGTACTCTGTAGACCAGGCTGGCCTTGAACTCACAGAGATGTGCCTTTCTCTGCCTCCGAGTGCTCGGATTAAAGGTGTGTACCACCACAGCCTGACCTAACACTATTATTGTATAAAATCATTGCTTCGGTTAAACAGTACAGCTTAAGAGGAAATCATCTTCCTAATAACCCACAGGTAAAAATGCCCAGTAGAACGGGATGTTTCCATGAGACACGCACACTACATTTCAGGCAGGGGGATCTCCCCACCCCCATTTACACCATGCCAGACACCAGGGAAAGATGGCAGCAGCAGACACGTGAGGGCACAGTAGGAGCAAAAGTCACTCTGTGTCTGTGGTCTTGGGGCCTTGCCTATCCAAGAAATATCCTGATGGGCCAGTCCCTTGATGTCAGCTGTCATGTACAGCTCCTCTGACATGGCCACTGGCAAAGTCAAGAGACTGGAGGCAGGAACTGATGCAGAGGCCATGGAGGAATGCTTCTTACTGGCTTGCTCATCATGACTTGCTCAGCCTGCTTTCTTATAGCCCAGAACTACCTACCCAGAGGTGGCACCATCCACAGTAAGCTGGGCCCTCCCACATCAATCGTCAATCAAGAAAACTCCCTCCAGGCTTGCCCATAGGCCAACCTGGAAGAGGCATTTTTTTTTTCATTTAAGTTCCTTCTTCATAAATAACTCTAGCTTGTATCTAGTTGACATAAAACTATCCATACCTTAATTTAGTTAGGGTATCACAAGGCTTTAAACTGCATACTAAATTAAGTGGGATAGTAAAATGGAATTAATACCAAAAAGTATGTTTTACATGTCATTTAGAACATTCAGCACACAAATGTGTCATGCATAAGCTGTAAGGTCTGGGTTGTTGCTCATTCCACAGATGGAGTTCATAGCCATAAAATAGACTTGCTATAGGTCATATCTTCAAAAGGTGACAGAGATGACCTTTGAAGCCAGGTTAGACTGATACTAAACAGGAGCGCTTCCTATTGCTCTGAAGGCTCAACTCTAGCAGATGCTGGGAAGTCACATTTTATTCAATGATGATCTTCCTGGGAAGGAGAATAGTTAGACCATCTTGGTGTCTACCTTGCTTAGCAGCCTGCTTCCTGGACAGGGTGTGCTAGAATGGGTGTGTCTTAAACCGACATTGTCTCGACCTGATTGGGTGAGAAATTTCCAGACATGCTTCACTTTCTCTTTCCACACAAGCACTAACATGACTTGGGAAGAACACTGGACCATTGGTCAGAAATCCTAGTTCCACTAATGAGCCGGGCTGAGACTTCAATCATGTCCCCTAACCTGCTTCATTTTTGGCTACGCAAGTTATGTATGACCTTGTTCTTATTCACACTATCACAAAGGAAGCTGCAAGTTCATATGAAACCTGGGCTTTATGTTTATTCGAAGTGGAAAGAAAAGGACTACCCACTAATCACAACCATACATGGAGCTTTTATTTCTAAGCTCATTAATAATATTCTCTATTATTTTCCATTTATTCAAGCTGGTCATGATTGTAAGACAGTTATATAAAATTCTGTCTACTCAAATGTCAAATACGTGGAAGCAAAGGCCACATCTATCTTCTTCAGTCTTACTTCAGCTTTGAGGACAAATTCCCAGAATAGATCGTGTGCAAATGAACCATGTTTAACTTAAGAGTACTGTACTGGGTTAATAGTTACCACAGAAATAACATACTCTGATCTATCACATCGTTACTAACTAAGCAGCTTTTGGCATGAACAAGACATTTAACTCCTAAGGGGTGATACATGTGACCCCATATATAAAATGCAGATAGTAATTCTTTCCAAAAATGTCACATGGCATGTTCTTGTGAGCTCATTCTGAGAAAGCACCCACTCTCACACACTCCCATGTTTGAATGGTTGCTATAGTTGTCTTCCTGTATCCCACAGTCCGCCAGCTCTGCCAAGTCAGAGATCCCATCTCTTCTCTCTTAGCTGTATCCCTGGCTCCTCATGTAGTACTTGACAGAGTGGATATTTGTGACTACATATTGTCCTTTGACCTACTGGTCTGCTTTATCAATATGAAGAAGAGTATTGTTTCTCCTTTAAAGTTATGCTTCTATTTTAGGCCATGGAAGAGTTTGAAGACCGGGAGGGCTGGGAATATGCTTCACTGATTGGCTGGAAGTTCCACTGGAAACAGCGCAGCTCAGACACCTTTCGCCGCAGACGCTGGAGGAGAAAAATGGCTCCTTCTGAAACACACGGTGCTGCTGCCATCTTTAAACTTGAAGGTGCCCTTGTAAGTAACCAGAAGTCAAAGTGTGAATAATACTGGTGTAGAGGAAATGTGTGGGTCACCTAGAAAGCAACTCCAGAGAGGCTCCTGAAATCTCAGGGATGCATGGCTGTGAAGAAGTTGGGGGAAAGGTGTATTCCCTGAGTGCCCAATGACTCCCGTCTTAGGAAGAAACCACTACTGCATGAAAGGACCTCAGAACAGTACTGAAGGCACATATAGTTCTCCCAGAATTTCCCAAGTATGTCTGCCAAAGCCCTGATTCCAGAAACACAGAGGGCTTGGAAATTGTAGCTATTTAACAGACTGAAAGAGCTGAATATACAGACTTACAGGGGGAGAAAATTAAAAGATGATTAGATCACAATAAAGGAAGATGATGGGGTGGGCGCAGGTCAGTAGAGGGAATGAATAAAAACAGCAATGGGTGATCTGTGCAGCATGCTGGCCAAGATCCAGTTCCATGGATTGGGGAGAAGGCCCCATAGTTAAGAACATTTTCTGTGCAAGCCTAAGGGCCTGAGTTTAGATACTTAGTACCCATGTCCAAAAGGCTGGGTGTCTGTGGCAGTGGATAACTGTAACTCCAGCACTGAGGAGTGGGGAAGTGGCAGCAGGGGAAACAGAATAGTCACCAGGGCTGGCCACTGAGCCCCAGTTCAGCAAGACCCAGTCTCCAGGGAATGAGAAAGCGAGTAATAGCACAAGGCACCTGATACCCTACTCTGACCACACATACAATTGTGCATGGATATATACACATAGGTACACACACACACATGCCACTCACACAGACACACAGGAAGGAAGGGAGGGGCAGGGGAGGAGAAGGACCATTTCTCGGTGCAGTCTGTTTTCTCCTCTGCACTCTGACCACACCATTCTCTGCTGTTCTTTGTCTTCCTCCTCCCAGCCTTGGAGGGCTTCCACTATTCCCCACTCTTTCAACAGCAGGGTTTGGTAAACCTAGACTTGAGATTGAAGGATTGGCTTTCACCCCCTGCTCTGCCACCTTCTAGCGAGATGACTCTGAAGAAGTCACTCGCTGTCCTGGGTGTTACCTTGGGAAATGAAGTGGTTGGTGATAAAATCTCTCCTAAAAACCACTGTTGCAGCTGCTTGCTAATCTCACCTCTTGGCTTGCTTGGTTTTAGGTTGTAGTGGTGATGATGATGGTGATGATGATGGATAATGGTGATGATGATGGTGATGATGATGATGATGGTGATGATGGTGATGATGGTGATGATGATGATGGTGATGATGGTGATGATGGTGATGATGGTGATGATGATGATGGTGATGATGGTGATGATGATGAAGATGTAATGATGATCATTGTGATGATGATAAATGATGATGATGGTGAGGACGGTGATGGTGATGATGATGATGATGGTGATGATGATGGATAGTGGTGATGATGATGGTGATGATGATGGATAGTGGTGATGATGATGGTGATGATGATAAAGATGTAATGATGATAATGGTGATGATGATAGATGATGGTGATGATGATGATGGTGAGGACGATGATGGTGGTGATGACAGTGATGACGATGATGGTGATGATGATGAAGATGTAATGATGATAATTGTGATGATGATAGATGATGATGATGGTGATGATGATGATGATAATGGTGATGATCATGGATGATGGTGATGGTGATGATGATGATGATGATGGTGATGATGGTGATGATGGTGGTGATGGTAATGGTGATTGATGATGGTGATAATGATGATAATGACAATGGCTTCCTCCTACTTTAGGGGGCAGACACCACAGAGGATGGAGATGAGAAGAGCTCAGAAAAGCAGAAACACAGTGCCACCGCTGTGTTTGGAGCAAACACACCCATCGTTTCCTGTAATTTCGACAGTAAGTTTTACAGACTGATGTAAGTTCTGTATCTGTTATTTTCATTGAGAAAACTCTTCGGATCATCAAATAAGATAAAATCTCAGATGAAAGTGACTTTCTAGTTCTTCACTTAATGAAACACAGTCTGAAAAACTATATTATATTTGGGATGAAGAATGATTAAATCACTGATTTTAATGTCTGTCTAAAATACTCATTCCAGCTAGAAAAAGCCTAAATTATTATCTTAATTACAGAAAAAAAAGCTAAAGTTTTAGGGAAGTCTAGTCTCAATGCCAGTCTTCAAGAATCTTGGGATGTTATTAATAATAGCAATGTTTACATAGGTCTTGATATGTACCAGATATTCAAGCATTTATTGTTCTGGAATTCAGACATTCAGTCAATACTCTGCTATCCTTCAAACTGTGTGTGTGTGTATGTGTGTGTGTGTGTTAATAGTAGTAGTAGTAGGTGGTGGCTACTTGTTCATTCCTGGCCGCCCAAACCCAAAATAATCACACAGAAACTATATTAATTAAAACACTGCTTGGCCTATTAGCTTAGGCTTCTTATTAAGTAACTCTTACATCTTAAATTAACCTATTTCTATTGGTCTATATAACACCACTAGGCTGCAGCTTCCTAGTGCTGACATGTCACTCCTTCAGCAGCTACATGGACTCCACCTTCTTTTTTCCTCTATCTCTGCTTGGAATTCCCACCTTGCTCTATTCTGCACTGCCATAGGCCCAAAGTAGCTTCTTTATTAAACAATGGTAAGAAAATATAGTCACAGCATACAGAGGAGAATCCCACATCATGTGTGTGTATGTGTTTGTATGCACACATGCATGAATGTGTGTATATGTCTGTGTGTATGTGTGTGTACATGCATGCATGTGTCTGTGTGTGTGCATTAATAAAAGGAGTTTGAAAATTTTAAAAGTCAAAGAAACGTTCAGCAGAAAATTATCACAGACCTTGGTCTAACATAGCACCAAGGCCTTGCTCTGTGGCTGCTAGAAACCCAGGCTCTTTATATAGTCTGTGATGAACAGCTGTGCACTAAATCCAGGAAGGTCACAGCAGGACCAATGTCCTCCCAATGACCATATTGGCATCGGGACTGTTACAGCAGTCACTTGTTTGATTTGATTTTATCTTTAGAGGAGGTTTCTGTATATAATCCAGGCTGCCTCTGCCTCTTGTTTGCTGGGATTGCAAGTGTGCAGCACCACACCTGGTGTATAGTAGTTTAAATACACTCCCTTTACACTCTCCCCTGCCTCTTAACCACACTAGATCCACTCTAAGACTCCCGGCCAACCCTGCTGATAAACCGTCTAGTATTATACATGCATACATGTGGTGAAGTTTAATTTATAAATTAGATATAGTAACCAGTAAATAGCAGTAACATGATAAACATAAAGGGTATTAAAATCACTATAATAATCTGCCAATATCACTACTCTTATGTTGTGGGCTTTTATTAAATAAATAAGGGTTATTTCCTATAAGCCCTACAGTGTGACTACATCAGTCAGTCTGAAAACTGAGAGAAGGAACTACTGAGTGGCTAACATGCAGGCAGCATATACAGCATGGATACACTGGACAGAGGCATGACCCACACCCCAAGTGAGATGGAGCTGAATATTATGAGATGTTCACACTACAGAGCTTGCAATAAGAAACTTGTGAATTATTTATTTTTTGACCATTCCACTGTTTGCATTGGAATTTATACAAACATTCTTATGTTTGTGACCTGAGATTGACTCTGGGCAACTGAAATACAGGAAGCAAAACGGTGGATAAGAGGATCACTGTAAGTTTTCTTGCATAAGAAACCACTATCTTGGGAAAATTTGTGCTCTATGCTATGGGGAAATGGACAAGCGGCCTATGAATCTGAAACACATATCACCTCCAAACATTCCAGAAAGATCTTGTTAACGGGGTCCTATTTCTTGTCACCCTCTTCTTTTCAGGAGTCTATGTCTACCACCTGCGCTGCTACATTTACCAAGCTAGGAACCTCATGGCTTTGGACAAAGACAGCTTTTCAGGTGACGGGGAAATCCTTAATATACTATAGCATGGCGGGCTAGCTTGACTCGACTGCCTCTCTAGTGGGTTTGTGTTTTGTTTGTTCTCATTTCTTACAAGAAACCCCTCTTCATAGAGAAGCTACTTTGAAGTATACTTGGACTATACTTGAAGAAAACGACCCGATGGTTTCTAAAGGAGTTACCAGCTGCTTTAGGAACATACACAGAAGCCATGTGGCCCTTGGACACTAAGGATCACTTATTGAGCCATGACGTGTCACAAAGAGCATCTACTGTGCTCCCCTTGTGTGCATGGCTGCATTTTAGACCTGGGTCCTGGGCCGTTTGGTGAACTCAAATTCTTTACATTTTTTGCTTATATTCTCGAGATGATAAAAAAAAAAGATCACACAGTTAACCCTTTAACCCACAGCAACTGACTGTGAGCCATATGCTTGTATATTTCCTGCCTCCTCTGCTGCTTACCGCTAGCCACCTTCTAGCACTGTGTAACTATGAGGCTTCAACATCCTCATACTGGTGCCCAGGTGGTTTTGGCTTTACTTCTTCCTCCGAAAGTGCAGTGAGTGCAGGAACCATGTCTGGTTCTTGTTTGGATCAACTCTGGAAACACTCACCTAATGCTATCATGTACTGTACTTGTGTCAAGTCTGAGCTGTGTCTCAGCACTCCCCTGGCTCAGTATTGGGAATTATTTCCTTCCCTAATAAATTAGACCAAATTATCTGGATCTGATCTATAAATTAGATCCCGTTCTTTAAATCAGATCCTGTAGAGCAAAGCTTCAAAACTGTTTTAAAGAAATTTCTCAAATAGTATCCACCAGGGGGCACTCCCTTACTGTAGATCCAATTGGAATTTTTAGAAAAATCCTTACTTGTGTTTGCATAAAACTTCAAGCCCATTTCTCACAGTTGAAGATGCAAGATTGATCAATGGGGCAAAATAAAAAAGTTCCATCCATGTGATGGCATAGGCATTATTTTATTGCTGGAATGTCACCCCTCTGGGAAACTGAAATGGTTTAGTGTTCCTCACCACGTAGGAGAACCCAGAATAATTTTTGGTATATAAGACTGGAAACACTTTTCTGGTGTTACAAGCTGTAGATTCTGAGAGCAGCTGAGACTTTCTTATTCACTGCTGTATTCATAAACCCGGCACTCTGGGTGGTGGTGGTGCAGGCCTTTAATTCCAGCAGATCTCAAGCTCAAGGCCAGCCTCGTTTCCAGAGTGAGTTCCAGGTTAGACTCCAAAGCTATACAGAGAAACCCCGTCTTGAAAAACCAAAAAAGCAAAGCCAAAATAAAAAACCTGGCACTCGACCCCTTTGCTCGTATTATCGAGTGACTGGTTTATATCCACAGAAACAGCTGACCGGAGCTAGTGGGAGCTCACTGACTCTGAACTGATAGCAGGGGAACCTGCATAGGACCAAACTAGGCCCACTGAAGGTGGGGGGGGGCAGGTGTGAGACTTGGGCAGTCTGTGGGGCCACTGGTAGTGGAACCAGGATTTATCCCAAGTGCTTGAACTGGCATCTAGGAGCACATTCTCTTCGGAGGGATACCTTGCTCAGCCTAGATATAGGGGGGAGGGCCTTGGTCTTGCCTTGAAGTGAAGCTTCAGACTTTGTTGACTTCCCATGGGAAGACTTATCTTTTCTTAGGAGTGGATGGGCAGGGTGGAGGGAAGGGTGGAGCAGGAGAAGGGGAAAAAGTAGGAATGGGGATAGCTATGTAAAATGAGAGAAAATTGTATTTTAAAAATCTTTTAAAAAATTATGGCCTCAAAAAAAAGGAAGGAAGGAAGGAAGGAAGGAAGGAAACAAAACAAAACCCCGGCACTCAAATATAAATCTTTCAAAATAGATATCATTAGAAGCAAATGCATGAAATAAACTGGTATTTATCAGCTTATCAAAACAGCAGAAAGAAAAACATAAAAATAACCGGTATTTATGAGTGATGTGGCTAACAGGCCGTGTCCTAAGCAGCCCATGTTCTTCACACCATTTCGTCTTCTGTCCACTGGGGACAAAGGAAGGAACAAAGGAAGGTTAAATATTTAGGAAGATTAAATATTTTTTTCTCCTAAGGTCATGGAAACAGGGGCTTGACACCATATGCGTCTAGTTGCAAAGCTTGTACTCTAGATTATGCCTGTGAAAGAGCGTGTGCCTGACCTGATTAACCTTGTTAGGCATGAGTACACTCCAGAGAGACACCCCTTTGCACACACCAGGGTCTCCCTTTAGGTGCTTCTCACTCACTATGATACCTTCCTCTGTGAGGCCCAGCGTTCTAGAGTCCTTGTCTTAATGGGCGGTGAAAGCCTGTGACAGCCATGTGCACAAGAAAGGCCGTGGGAAGAAATGGGCTGTCCTGGAAAGGCAGACTTCGCCTTGACTCTGTCGTTGTCTTTCTCTGCCCGTAGATCCATACGCTCACGTCTCCTTTCTCCATCGAAGCAAAACCACGGAGATCATCCACTCCACTCTGAATCCCACCTGGGATCAAACGATTATATTTGATGAGGTGGAAATCTTTGGGGAACCCCAAACAGTTCTACAGAACCCACCCAAAGTTATCATAGAACTTTTTGACAATGACCAAGTGGTAGGTAACATGATATTTTAAGACGGCCTGGGGACATGGTAGAGGTCTCTAAGGGTTCTTTGATCAGGAGTTTGAATGTGGTTTCCTTCTGTAGGGCAAAGATGAATTTTTAGGTCGAAGTATTTGCTCTCCTTTGGTGAAGCTAAACTCAGAAACAGATGTCACCCCTAAGCTTCTCTGGCATCCGGTCATGAACGGAGACAAGGCTTGTGGGGATGTCCTTGTGACAGCAGAGCTGATTCTAAGGAACAAGGTACATCTTTTTGTTCTCGCTCTTGTATTCCTTGAGTGACTTGAAGCATCCTGCTCATTCCAGGCACTCTTGGCTCTAGTGAAAAGGAAGTATTGACAGCCTATGCTTGTTCCACAGGATGGCTCCAACCTTCCTATTCTTCCCTCTCAACGAGCACCGAACTTATACATGGTCCCTCCAGGGATCCGGCCCGTGGTTCAGCTCACTGCTATTGAGGTATGTATTCTCGCCAACTTTCACCCGATCAAACCAAAGGGTAGAACAAAGCACGAACTGTTAATGCAGAGAATGGCGTCAGGCTGCATGTCTATAAAATCTTCCCCCCCAAAATAGAAATAGTTATAGAAAATTGAAATCTTAACAAAAAGCACCAAGAAGCAGATTTCTGAGACTTGGGGGAGTTCACCAGAGAAAGAGAAGATGGCCCAAGAGAAAGTGCCTGTGGGAACAGAGAGAAGGACCTGCAAGGGAGGCAGAGGCCAGGAATAGGGAAGCGTGTGGACAGTGGCGGCAGGAGAGATAATTAGGGCAGACACAGGCTAGGGGAGATAATGTATCTGGATAGAGTGTCCAGATAAGGCGAGTGTTGTTAGCGCCTCTGTTTTGCCTGGGTGTTCTCGAAGACAGACACGGGAAGCTTCAAACAACAGCTACCGGTTTGGAATGCTTGCAAGTCACTTACCGGAGAAGAGGTTTATACTTGATCCTCCAAATTGCCCCACGGTAGATCACAATGTGAATCCTGTTTGCAGCAGACACACAGCGAAGCTGACTTTACATTACATTTACAGCTATGGGGCTCTTTTTTATAGCTCTCAACAGAAGGGAAGGAACAACACTTCCTCTGTTGTTCACAGGTTCCTGAAGATAACACTCCCTGGTATTTTAGACAAATGTATGGAAGTCCATCTTAAAGACTGTCCTGGTGATTGAGGCTGGATTTCTGCTTATACGTTTTGTTATTCTTGTTTGGTAGTTTTGGTTTTTGTTTGTTTCTTTGTTTTTTGAGATGGGGTTTCTCTGTTTAGCCCTGGTTGTCCTGGATCTCACTCTATAAGACCAGGCTAGCCTTGAACTCAGAGATCTACCTTCCTCTAGGTGTGTGCCACCACCACCAAAATTGATATGGTATTTTTAATATGTCAGGTTTCCTTCCCTCCTCTTTTAACTTGTTTTCTCAGATTCTAGCTTGGGGCTTAAGAAATATGAAAAACTACCAGATGGCTTCTGTCACATCCCCCAGTCTGGTAGTGGAGTGTGGGGGAGAAAGAGTCGAATCGGTGGTGATCAAAAACCTTAAGAAGACGCCCAACTTCCCAAGTTCTGTTCTCTTCATGAAAGTGGTACGTATGTAGACTGCGCAGTTCACATGTGTCCATGCCTGAAGCATGAGTGTATACTCCTGTGTGTGTCCATATCTGAAGCATGAGTGTATACTCCTGTGTGTGTGTTCATATATGAAATGTGAGCATGTATTCCATGTGTGTTCATGCCTGAAGTGTGAGTATATACATCCATGTGTGTCCATGCCTGAAGTGTGAGTGTATACTCACCAACAGCAGAGTCTGACAGACAGAAAACCTAGCCCTGTACTGAGCATGTCAGAGGTCCCCCTTCCTTAGGTTGTCTGATTCCAATTTCTGAAAGCTTCAAGCAGCTCCAGCCATGGGGACATGTGTATGAACACCACTTGTTTCTCCAGTGAGTGTTTGATCTCTAGTATAGGCCTTAGTAGTCATGCACAGTTCCAGCTCGGTGCTGGGCACAGTTATCACCCTCCCCTTCCCTTAGAAGGAGTGAAAAGGTTGACTAATGTATAACTAATGTATGGAGCAGGACACAGCGAGTGAGTGGCCAGAACTTGGACTAGGGTCCGTCCACTCCCGAGCCAGAAGTCTTTCCCTCTGATGCTGCAGATGGACAACCTCATGGATGTGTAGAAGCAGAATCCCTAACTGGTCACCCCAAAGACACTCTGCCTATCCTTTCTGCTCTCTACCCTCCTCCCCTGTAACTTCCAGTCTAGGACCCAGCTTTGAGTGAGAGGAGGCACTCAGGGAGCCCCGTCCTCTCTTCCAGTGAAGGCCATGACAGACATGCATCCAAACCACAATCAAGCTTCCAGGTCAGGCCCATGTTCTCCAATCAGGGCATGTCATCAAGGCCCCTAGATTCCAGGACAGTGAAGGCAAAATGAGCATCTCTGTTTGGCTTTGAGCAACTAGTGTTGCGGGAGCTCCTTCTGCTCCTTCAGCCTATAGCCGCTGAGGGAAGTGGCCGCTTTTTTAAAGAGAGAGAGACCACGCCCCAGTGGGCTGGTATCTCAGCGGCTATTGGCTGAAGGAGCAGAGCGGAAGGAGCTCCCGCAACACCCTAGCACTGAAGGATTCCCAATCTGTTATTTCCCTTGAAAGTTTATCTGTGTCTCCACTGTTCCTAAATTCTACTTAAACCCTGTCTAGCAGATAGCTAAAGTTCTGGACAGTTACTGTCACTGAAATAACTCTCAGGTAGAAATAGGGTCAGGAGTGACAAAGACTCATTCCCCATGATGCTTGCTTTCTACACCTTAAGTGCTTCATGTATGGATTCCACGGCTCTACTAGTAACGAGGAAGTAACTGGGCATAGAGGGTTAGAAAAGTTCCTAAGGTCATGCACTCTGTGACAGCAGAGGGAGGGTTTGATCTCGCAGAGCCTGGCTAAAAGAGAATGCTCTAAGCTCTGAGCCCACTACTGGGCACCCCAACCACTGGAGGGCCTCTGGAAGGTCCCTGGGTTATGTTCATAGGGCACAAAGAAGCTGGGCTGGTCCCTTGGGAGAATTGACAGCTATCCCTGCCAGATCTCGGAGAAAAAAAAAGGCATCTGTGTTTTGTGATCCCTAGTTCTTGCCCAAGGAAGAACTGTACATGCCTCCACTGGTGATCAAAGTCATTGACCACAGGCAGTTTGGGCGGAAACCCGTGGTTGGCCAGTGCACCATTGACCGCCTGGACCGCTTTCGCTGTGATCCATATGAGGGAAAAGAGGATATTGTACCTCAACTAAAAGGTACGTCTGTGGGCAAGTCTGTACATTACGTTTTTGAGCTTTTTACACCTAGTCAGATTGAATGTCTGCAAACCATAGCCTCTGTCTAGATACTACAGAGGAAGAAAGTTGTGATTTCCAGTGGGCTAGGGAAATACAGAGAGTCATGGGACAGCCAGCCTGAACTCGAACTACTTTGAGAGGCAGAATCCTGGCATGCTTTGCTCCTGCATAAACTCAGTGTGTCTTTGGAGGGAATGTTGCCTGCTACACCGGCTTCCCTATTTGTCTTTGAGGAAGGATCCTGAAGACTCAGGGGGTACTGTCCCCACATCAATGAAAGGGATTGAGACATTCAGCCTCCAACAAATAGTTGTTGAACATTCATAGAATGTCATTCATTGGTCTAATTGCTGGGGAGACCAAGGGACCAAAACAATCTTGTCCTCAAAGTCAAAGCATCCAACAAGAAAATGAATGTGTGCAAGTCAGTGCTGTGAATATTAGATGTGGAGAAACAGAACCTCCTGTATGTGGACACAGAGATCCCATCCATGAGGATGATTTTTCTTTCTAAATGGCAGGGTTTTTCTTTATAGTTCATGATAAACTTGGACTCTGTCATCTCCTCCCTCTCTGTCTCAAGTGCTAGGGTTACAGGTTTGTTTTCCCTGGCCAGCTCTAGGGAGGAAATTGCTATTCCGAGTTACTTTGTCCATGGGCCCGCTTCATTGACACTTGACAAAGATGTCGTGAGGTCATTTGAAAGCTACCCCATTGTTATCCACACAAGAAAACTTTAATGATTTACCTTAGGTTGTATAGTTAATATGCAAGTGATAGGACAGGCTATAATATTTAACTTAGACTTCAATAACAAATAGGTAATGATACAGTGTTTTGCCCTTCTCCATTCAATAGATCTTTGTTTTTTAGTTTACTATGTACTTAGTACTGTGTTAAGGGCTGGGGGCTCAGTCACTTGGTGTACAAGATCACAGACCTTTTGTCTTCATGAGTTTAGACCTCAGTCAAGGACTGGAAAATTCTATCCATTTTTCACTGAAAATTCTATTCAAGATATCTTCTGTTTAAGCAAATATACTACAAGTCAATCCTGGGTAAACTGGTACTTAGGAAGAAATTTGCTCACAGAGGTATTCAAGCATCCTTGTCCATCTGGCTCTTGAGTCCTGTGTGGGCTACAGTTGCAGATTAGTTTATATCCAAAGTTTCTGGGCAACTTATCTACCTGAGGGTACCAGGTGGATGGGAAATTCCACCTTGAAACAAATGGTTTTAAGATAGATGCTCAGTAAATGTCCAGTTCCTTCCTCTATCTGAGTGTTTCTCTGACTCTGATTTATTGAGCGTTTGCTCTTCCCTGGGTTCTGGGGTGATTGATAACAAAGAAACCAGAGTCTAACAGAGCTAGTCTATGAACTTATTCCCATCCATCAATGTTCAATTTGCAGCAACTAACCTTTCTCCTTCTTGCTTCAGTTTAAGTTTTTATCTTTAAAGTGGAGATAATAACATATCTTAAGGATTATCAAAGGGCCACATGAGATCATGTAAACAATTCGCTTAATTAGCCCAATGCAGGAGCATGGTAATCCTTCCCCAGAGTACCTTCCTTTCCATTCATGTCCTCTATGTCCAATGCCTGGGTAGGTAACCTTATGGGAAGGTCTTTTGACTTGGTGGGGTTTTTTTCTGTCTGAGTTCTGACCTAGGCTCTTCTTCAATTATTCAACAGCTATGTTCCTGTGACTCCACCCTGGGTATCAGGCTGGTCCTTAGGCACCTGCCTTTGATTGGGTGAGATAAACCCAGGGACTCCAGGGCCTGTTCTTAAGCCCCTGCTCTTAATCCTAAATCCAGAGTTGCATCCATCTGGAAACTGCGTGTAAGATCACGCCATGGACTTCTCCCTCTGCATACGCTGGGAGAGCAAGGGCTGGCTGAACAGACAAAAGTAGCGTCTCGCTGATGAAAGAAACACATCCTGCTTTTTCTTCTCCCCTCCCCTTCCCTTCTTCTCTCTAATCACCTTCTCTGTCCTCTATCTTCCTCTACTCTTCTGTGTTTCTCTATCCCATTTCCCAAGAAAATGAGGCTCTTTTAGACACAGGTTCGCCATCCTCGTGCCCACTCCTACATAATCAGCACAATCTTTCTAACTATTTTTCTTACAGTGTGCATGGGTGTGGTGCCTAGGTGAAGGGCAGAGGCCACTTGCAGCAGTCACTCCTCTCCTTCCACTGTGAGGTCCTGAGAACCAAACTCAGGTCATCAGGCTTGGCATCAAACACCCTTACCTGAGAGCTGCCTCTCTGCTCTCCAGAACAATTCTTTTTCAAGCACTTGTCATGGGTAGAAATTGTGTTAACTACCCAAAACCAAGAAAAAACGAGCCCCATAGTCCCCTATAAAATGCCTAAAGCCTTACACTCTTCTGAGACAGTGATGAGGGTAGCGTCATTTCTACATTCAGGTATGGAGAGTCTCACCCAGGTTAACTCTCTCATCCGTCCTATTGCTGCTCAACTTGATCATGAAGTAGAATGCTCTCTAGTGTGTTGTCCTAAGCGTCCTATATTATGAAGTTCTTTCCCTTGCAGCCTCCCTTATGTCTGCACCCCCGTGTCGGGATGTCGTCATTGAAATAGAAGACACCAAACCATTACTGGCGTCTAAGGTAGGTTGTATGCCAGATGCCTAAGCAATGTGTGTATTCAACCATTCAAGGTTATTAAAATAATGGTCATCAAAGCAATTTACAAGGGCTGAATAGTAACAAGATCTGAATCTTGTATTCATCCAAAGACACTTATCAACCAGGCCTTCTTAAAATTTTCTATTTATAACCCCTTTTTATCTGAGAAGTTTTTACACAGCCCCAGGTATAAAGGTCTATAAAATAAGGTATACAAATAAAACATATACTAATAATTAATTATAAAATTTGTATAAGTAATTTTTTACTAGACATAATTTTACCATTTGTCTAAAACAAAATCAAGTTGGTATTCTAATGAGATAGACGTGCTTATTCATTTTTACATAAAAAATTAAATCTCAGCTGGATATGCAATACCGCAGGACATAGAGCATCATTAATAATTTTCATGGTTGATTAGTATTTTGATTTTATAGTCATCAACGCTGAAACTCCGCTTTGCATAAATGTGTAGTACTAATTCAAAATGGCAGAAGTAGTTTAGGGCCATTTCAGAAATGGTTGAAAATTCTGTCCGAAATCCAAACCAAAATTCATCTAACTTTTAATGAAACTCAAATAGAAATCTTTAAAACTTGAAATTCTAACTAATGCAATCTAAAAATATAGTAATTTGACACCTACGTGATAAAGATTATGATGGGAAAATAACATGTCTTTATTTTCCATAATTAAACCATTACGTTTCCATGAGAGCAGAAAGCTCGGTGTGTAAAAACACTGAGTGTATGCTGGTCTCAGATCTGAGCTGGGGTGTTTCAGGAGATATTCACTGGTGTTGTGTGGTGTGACTACATGCACAATACAAAAATGCATGGGCTGCGGATTCAGCAGCAAGTCTACGATGGAATCGCACAGTGCAGCATGGGCGAGCATCACCAGAAGCGCTTTGGGCTCATTCCACACTTTAGTTCTAGTTAAACTTCAGTTGTCACACATTTAGAAATCTTTCGCTATTGTCAAATTTCCTGTGACACCCCCGCTCCCCCACCAGGTCATAACCTACAATTTAAGAAGCCAGGGTGTGGACTAGCAGCTTCAGCCCCTACTAGTCAGCCACCTAGGATACTTAAAACATTATCAATGTACATAATTCAAACACATGCATAAAGAATGGAGAACCGCTGGTAGGGGTAGTCCAAGTGATACCAAGTGTTAGATGCTTCTAGAACAAATTGTAAATTTAAAGCAATAGTGAGAACTCGCATGTCAGGATCCCCCCCCCCCCGTGTGATGCTGGATTGTCATGGTTAGGAATGACCCTGTTTGTCAGTACATGAAACACCCTGGGTTTTTATATTCACTCTGGAAGAGGTTGGTGGGAATCCTTCCTCGGGATCCAGTCTGAAAACCATCCCAGCCACTTCTATAGGAAGGAACAAGAGAAAAAGGAAAACCCAAAGAGCTCACTGTTTCTCTTGGCATTTAGAATAAACTTTCACAGCATGTTTTAATACGCACACTGACTGGAAAATACACATGATTGCGCTGTAATGTGCTATGTCCATAGACGGCACTTTTTAAAAACCCACTTCTTCCCTGCTGCGTTAAGCTCACTAACAACTGGCCTGTGTTAAATGTCGTCTCCACAGCCAGGACTGGAAGGCTGTGTTTGATTCTACTATGTGGCAGTTCTCCACAATCACAAGATGACAATAACAAATTCCCAACACCACAGGGCAACGTGACTATGTTCACTTATTGAAAATAACCCCAATTAGTATCAATAAATATCAACAGGAGTTGCCTAGGGAGAAGTTATGTGCTTAATACTTAAGATTCTCCATGGGAATTTTCACAACCACTCTGGGAAAAGGCAGTGTGAGATCCCACTCGATACTCTGCCTCCAGCTTACCATCAACCGCTGCCAATCAATCCTGCCTGCATGCCTTCTGGGTACTGGGTCATCCTCAGTACTATTGGGGAATAAGGAAAACGGTGTCAGTACTACACGCCAGTATTTCTGCTCCTTTCTTGACAGTCTCAGACTAGGTTACTCTAGCAACACACTGTGAAAGGTTCATTTGCCTCAGCTTTTAACAGGGAGGAGTAGCAGGCCCAGAGACGGTTGAGTCAAGTCATTCCCGCTACATTATACATGACTGTAACGGGCGCGCTCCCCTCACACCTAGTTGAGGTCCTCTGAGTTCATAGGAAAAGGTAAAATCTCCTGAACGCCCACCTCCATCTGTTTGTCCAGGTAGACATTACATCTGTCTGTAAAGTCTAATGAGTAACACTGAGATTTGGAAGAGCCAATGGCGAGCTTACTAATGTCCTTTATGACATGTATCACATGTACATGTAATGTGTACGTTATTACCACTAACTCAATTTAGTCTTTGTATCTGCATGAATGAGTCTGTCTATGCTGCTGCTGAGGACTGGAGGCCGGAGACTGAGTCTTTCGTGACGGCATCATCCTTTATGATGTCTGTGGGAACTCTTAACAGATGAGCTTAGGGCTCTGTAAAGAAAAGCAGGAAGCGAGGATGGGGGGCATATTGGTCAAGTGCCATCCAGCCAGCACAGACATCCCTTCATGGTCGTCTCAACAATTGCCTTCCAATTCCAGTGCTTAAGCAGTATGTCGACAGCACTCAGCAAAATGGCTTCTCCAAGGACAGTGCATGTATGTATAATAATATGTATGAGGCTTCATGGGACTGGGGAATCATGGTCTAAGGACCTGAATTCCTCCGGGGTCTATTAGCAGATTTTGGAGTGAAAGGTGACCTTTAGACAATACTATCATTCTAGAGGGGAGACTGGCCCATGCCATGTAATGCTTTGAATTGGATTTTCAACTTCATTTATTCGATTGAAAAAAAAAAAAAAGAAAGTCACATGAGTTGCTGTCCTTCCTTTTCTGCATGGGATAATGAGCAAGCAGAAGTGAAGGAACCCTCCCGGACTAGCCCTGAAATTTAAAGTCAGCAACTTGTCTTGGATGCCTTTTCAACACAGCCTGTTCTTTACCCTCAATCAGTTCTGCATGACTTAAAATAAACACAAATGAACAGACTAAATACTTGGATTCAAGACACTGAGACTGTGAAAAGATTTTTTTTTTTTAATTCCTCTCTCCAAAATCTCACTCCACCTGTGATTATTTAACCCTAATCTTGCTTTGGGATGAATCTAATAAGAAGAATTGATGCATCTCATTCTCTCTGCCTCCCTTGGCAATTCTGTTGTAACAAGGATCAGTCTAGATAGGAATACTGAGGACCTGAGGAAGCCAGTGGCCCTCCCCACAGCAACCACAAAAGTGTGGTAGTGAACAGTTGATCTTACATTGGAAAGGAAGTTGGGATTTCAGGAAGGGGGACTGGGTAGCATTTTCTCACACTGGCTCAGAGGGTGAGCTTTGCCAGAGTCCCAGCGAGAACCAGGAGGAAACTCAAAGTCTAACAAACTCTAGCTCTTCCTTCTCTCACTCCTGCGCATGCCCTAACACCAGGGGCAAATTCTCCATGCAGGAATTCAAGTGGAAGAATTTGGCTAAAGAGAAACCTACCATCCTTGTATTAGAAGACTTTCTCATGTCAGGATTGCTGTGGTATTCTCACAGAGGCGGGAGGGGGGAAACACAGGAAAGGCATCGACATGATACCTGCGGTCACGCACACCTTGTGACAGGACAGCTCTTGAAGGGTTGAGAATGAGGTCACACTGGGGACATGCTTTGGAGCTGCGTGGAATGAGAGGCTGGGAGAAGGAAGATGAGTAGCTCTCTCCTGTGCACCCACCGTGTTAGTCGACCACAGTATAGTCCACCTCCACTAAAAACACAACATGGGTGCATACCTCCAAGCATTCAAGTACTGTGTGGAACTCCGTGGTGTGTTTCCAGAGAATTCTGAGATACATTCAATGATGAGATGCTTTTGGCTGGAATAATTAGATGATCTATTAAATGTTGATATTGTAAAGTACGCAGGAAAATAATGTTTCTCTCTCTCTTTCTCTTTTAATGTTCATGGGATCTTAAACCAAACATCCACGTGACCTGTGTATGATTTTCCTTACTACTGACATCATATGTTCAGCTGTCAGAAAAGGTAACTATTGTACATATTTTTGCACATTTAAGACTCACGGGGTCAGGGGTGCTGCTCGGGAGTAGAAAGCTTGGCTTGACATGTGCAAGACATTTGGTTCAATGTTCAATACATGTATTTCCTGTCTACAACTGGTATGTAAAGACTTTTTCCTAAGTTCAGGGATGGATTGATGATCTGCAAAAGGCAAATAACTCATTGTAACTACACACATGTGTGTGCACACACATCTGTATGAATATACATCTAAAGACATATAAAGATACATGTGTATATAAGAATTTATATACATTAATCTGTAAGTACAAAAAAGAAACAGACTTTTTATGATTTCATTTGCATGGATATGTATGGTGTGTGGATATGCACACGTATGTGCAGGTACTGAGGCAGGAGGATGATTAGTTTGGGGCCAGTTTGAACTCTGTATCAAGACCCTGTGCAGGAATGAAGGAGGGAAGGAAGGGAGAGGGAGGAAGGAAGGAAGGAAGGGAGGGAGGGAGGGAGGGAGGGAGGGGAAGGGAAATGAAAGGAAAGAAAGGAAAGGAAAGGAAAATGGGATGGAGGGAGGAAGGAATGGAGGGAAGGAGGAATGGAGGTGGAAAGGGAAGAAGAGAAATAGAAAAAAAGAGATTAAGATCTATGCAGATACTCTGCCTTATATACTATCTCTTCTGCCCAACCAAGAACCATCAAAACAAGAGGTTCGCAGGTCTGGCTGTAACTGAAATCCCCTGGGGGGCAACTATAATGAACACCCAGTTCTCTGCCCAGAATGACTGAATCAGAATCTTCAAGAATGGAGTTGGAGTCCCTAGTGTAAATGAACCATAATCCTCCCTACCTTTGTTTCACATGTGAAATGTTTCAGAGTTCGCTCTCCTAGTGATCTTGTTTGATTTTCAAATCAACTCTAGGAGGCGGATGGAGCCGGTTGTTACTATCTTACTTGCTAGATGAAGAAACTGATGATCAGAGTTGCAGAACAAGTTGCCCAAGGCACTGTGGCTCGTAACCTAAGGACTAGAACTAGAACCAGCTCACCTGACTCCTAGTTTAGAGAGCTTGGTATTACTGCTAACAGAGCTAAAGAAATGAGATCATAGAAAACACATGTTGGAAATGCTATGCTAATTTATCTGTGGAAACAAATATTAACAGCAAAGAAACAAAGAGACATTAATAAATCATATGCATTAGATCTAAGAGAAACTAATAAAGGTGTGGACACTGAATGAAGCAAACACATTTCATTAGCAGCTAGGGTGATAGATGGCAATGGGTACAGTGCTTGCTCACAAGCTCGGGGACTCAAGTTCTAGCCCCAGCATATGCTTGAAAATGCAGAGTATGGTGGTGCATGCTTATATTCCAGCACTGGGAAAACGGAGACAGAAGGATGACTGGGTTTGCTGCCCAGCAAATTTAGCCCACTGGTGAGCCCCCAGCAATAAGAGACTCTGCTCACAGGAGGTGACAGCATTCATGCAGTGTCACCTGAGGTTGACCTCTGGCCTCCACATACACTCCTACGCATCTGCACATGCATGTGTGCACACATACGCACCCCCCACATGCATGTGATTGGTTGAGGTCTACTTGAGCAGAATCATGAACGTGCTGCCCACAGTGCATATGAACAGAAGCATGGAATCTCAGAGTCAGTCATCTCTCATCTATTACACAGTGGTTTTCCCGTATGAATTAGAAATCCAGACTGTTAGTAAAGATGTTTTTCGTTTTGCCGTGACTTTAGGAGGAAGAGATCATTGACTGGTGGAGTAAATTTTATGCTTCTTCGGGGGAGCATGAAAAATGTGGACAGTATATTCAGAAAGGCTATTCCAAACTCAAGGTACTTGGACCTATGTCTGTGGGTGGGGAAAAGCTAGTCCCAGCATGCATAAGGCCCTGGGTTTAAAAGGCCTTTTGGTGGGTACTGATGGAGAGGGGCCAGGAGTGCCTCCTGAAGAGCCCTCTAGCAACAGGTTTGCCTTTGCCAAGTACCAGGACTTGAGGAAAGCTGCTGAGTTATAGTTGCGTGACTGTCCCTTTGGGGCTTGGGGGCATCTGGCAGAGGCTAGGAATGGGTTGGTACCATACTAATTAGGCCAACAATTATCCAGAATTGTTTGGCTCAGGGAGACCCGGAAGTCACAGTGTCCTTGCAAAGCCATTGATGTCAGCATGCTTCATTTTGTCTTGTGAACAGTGATCAGTTTTGCTAAACAAAAAGTTGATTCTGTTACATGTATGTGTCCCTGGTTGTCACATCACAACCATGGGCACACCTGTGCAGGAGGAAGCTGCAGAGCCAGGCAGGGGTAGCCATCTGGACTATTCTGATCATGCTCTGAGTTTTTCAGTTCTCCGTTTAGGTGCTATCTCTGTCAGCTGCAAATCCAAGTCAGAGCAAGGTATAAGAGGAAAATAAAATTAAGTGAGAAACATCTAGTTGTTAAAATCATCCCTCTATCAAAGTATAAGGACCTGTATCCTTGCTTGTTGATGCCGTGATATATTTGTGTGGCTTAGGTAACACCAGCACATAAGTGATCACATTGAAACCCGATGAGACTGAGCGAAGGGGACAGACTCATGTTCTGTCTTCCTCTCCTCCCTGACTCCCTCCTTCCTCTCTCTCCTTCCAGTCCACCTTTATTGCTTGTCTTTTTAAAAATCAAGATATAATTGATATGCCATAAAGTGATCCTTCCACCAAGTTTTGATGTTGTGCACACCTGTGCAAAACAGCGCCCAGGGCAAGGGGAAGACCATTTCCACACACAGAAAGTTCCTCTGTGCCCCCCTTCAAGCCAGTCCCCATGAGCGCAGCCTGCTGGTGAACCACTGATCTGGCTTCTACCATGTTACGTTGGCTCTGTCTGCTTGTGTGCTCCATGTAACTGGAATCACACCTTGTTACATCCTGCGTTTGGCTTCGTTGGTCCCATACTCTGCTGCTGAGACTTACCATGTTGTTGTGGTATTAGGAGTTTTTCTCCTCTTGCTGACTAGTATTGGATTAGACTGGGTTGGGGGTGGGTCAGCTCCACACTCTATCTTACCTCCATCCCCCCTCTCCATCCTCTCTCTTTCCTCCCTTTTCCTCCCTCTCTCCCTCTCCACAGTTTGTTAACTCATTCTCCTGACACTGGGCATTCTTGAACCACAAGGACTTGTTTCTGTTTCTCTTTGGTAAATTCCTAAAATCACCATTTCTGGGCCATAGGATAGGTGGATATTTAAATCCCTAAAGGAAGTGCAGCGTTTTCCCAAGAGGTTGTTTTATGCTGCCCCCACCAGTGAGTGAGTGTCCCATGTGTTTCCTCGCATCCTCCTGCCTTTTGGTACTCAGTCTCATTGACTTGAGACTCTGCCTTTGTATTAATGAGAAACTGAGACTCTGTTGTGGTTTCCAGATCTATGACTGTGAACTGGAGGATGTAGCTGAATTTGAGGGCCTGACGGATTTCTCAGATACCTTCAAGTTGTACAGAGGCAAGTCCGATGAGAACGAAGACCCGTCTGTGGTAGGAGAGTTCAAAGTGAGTCAGATATGTGTCTTTGTCCTGTTTCAAATTCATCTTCACTGCTTTTGTGGATCATGGAGGGAAGAAGTCTGCAGCAGAGCAATATTGGATTAGACCGTCCTCTGCCCTCTGCTCGGGGGAAAAGCTGCCCACAAGAAAAGGGCAAAGGGGAGCCAGGGTGTGTTTTTCCCTGATTGGGTCAGCCAGGCTTGAATCCGACAGGGCTCTTTCCAAGGCCTACTTTCTCCTCTGCACTTCTGCCCTCAGGGAATTTTAGCAGGATCATTATGGCAAGTTCCCAGGCCAAGCTCCTCACCACCTTTCTCCTTCCAACCAGTCTGCAGCCAAATCTGATCCCTGTCTGAATGGCTTAAGCACACCTCTTGGTTTCCCAGCTCAGTTCTCAGCTCCTTCCAAAGCTGAGCAGGCCTTTCGCAAGCCATGTGTCCCTCCAGCATGGAAGAACCACTCCCAAGTCCCAAACACACCTTGCAAGCCCTCTTGGACGGATGCGCAGAGCCTTGGGCCAGGCCCCTCTTCCTTCCCTGGATGCCCTTTCTTTCCTCTCTGTGGTCTGACCAAGCCCTGCTCCTGCCTTAAGCCAGCTCGAATGTCAGTGTTTGTCAAGAGTCCCCTGGTTGCTTTGGGCAGCATGACTCACCCATGCTCTGGGCTCCCACAGGTCTGGGTTCACCGCCTGTTGGGTTTGACTGCTGCTTCTCCTCCCCAGCACACTTGGCAGAGCCAGGGCACCTAACACTGCCTCGTCCTAATCCTTTGCCAATGGCAGACATGGCTAATGGATCAGAGGATTACACCCGACACAGGGTCTCAAATCCTCCTTGCCCTAGCTTCCCACTAAGCCAACAATAGGGCATCGAGTCAGACTAATCTCGCATCTTGTGCCACACTCTGGTTCTTGAGTTTTGGGTCCTCCACACCCAGTATTCAGTGGCTGCTTGCTTCACGACATGTTCCTTAATGCCGCTGGCTAGAACAAAGGCCCAAACATCCTAATCCCAACTCCGATGCCTTTCCCTGCACGATGGATTTCCCTGGGAGTGGGGCCCAGGCAGGTAGGGCTGACACAGAAGGGAGCCACCTTAGTACTCCACTGGGCTACTCCCATCTCCAAAATAATCTCAACTCCTTACCTCTTTGCCACCACCTTCCGTCACACTGACCAGTCACCTCCACTCCCTGTCCAGGTTGTCACCTGCTTCCTAATCGGCCCTCTTCTGAAATGATGGCTATAGAACCCCATCACGTTCCCTACTGGACTCACCCAAGGGCCAATGCATGTTGTTTCTTCCACAAACACAGATCCACATCGCCCAACTGTGTGATATGGAGGGGATCCTGTGTGCTCTAAAGAGGGGGACATTTCCTAAGAACCCTCTACTCAGTGGCCAGGGCCTTTGAAGTCATCAGTATGTGTCTCCCTCTCTCTCTTTCTCTCAGGGTTCCTTCCGAATCTATCCCCTGCCCGATGACCCCAGTGTGCCAGCTCCTCCCAGGCAGTTTCGGGAACTGCCTGACAGTGTTCCGCAGGAATGCACGGTTAGGATCTACATTGTTCAAGGCTTAGAGCTCCAGCCCCAGGACAACAATGGCCTGGTAAGAGTTTGGGTGTGGGGCCTTCTCCTGTAGCAGGATAATTACAGTCATCAGCCATGGTAATTGTCACCTTCTTTCTCGCTGGGCGTCTGTTATCTCACTAGGAGAAAGATACTCTAGCAAAACAATGTGTGCAGGAGGATTGTCCCCATGGGGATTTACCTAAGAGCTTTGAGGGGGATGCTTAGGGCTCTTTAGTTCATCCTTCTCGTGTTACTGATGTGACCCGGGACAAGATTTGCTCCAGTCACAAGCCCAGCCTGAGCAGAGTCAGGTCACCCCTACCTACACCCCACCCCACCTTCTCACCCACATAGCTGCTCTGAAGGTATGCTGGCTCCCTGCCACCCAGAGGAGAACCTTGCACCGAGCTCATCCCAGGCCCTCGGGTGCCCCAGCGCCTCCTTTGTCATCCGTGGGGAGTAGAGAGACAAGCCGAGTCTATCCCCGAGATTGACTTCAGTTTGCCCCCGCGATGATATAACATCTCACCCGTCTTGTCTCCACAGTGTGATCCTTACATCAAAATAACCCTGGGCAAAAAAGTCATTGAAGACAGAGACCATTACATTCCCAACACTCTCAACCCAGTGTTCGGCAGGTAACCAACAGTTCAAAGCATTCCTCCCTCACGAAAGGTGCCCTGCCCTGTTCGAGGCACTCCTACTGGGGGCAGGTAGCCATGTCCTCCTCAGGGAAACAGGCAGAAGTAGAAGGACTGGGAAGGACCATGAAGAAAAAAGGTCAAAAGATGGGTTTCTCTGGGTCAAGATCTGTCCCAAGTCTTTGGGTAGAAAGCAAGGCCCCGTAGGACAGTAAGCATTGGGGGCAATTGGAGTGGGGGGCTCAACTGCCACTAAATCCTGTTTTTGCTTCCAGAGGCTAGTGTGAGCTGTTTCCTGGACCAGCTCTCTCCTTGTGATCCAGTGACCATGTCACTGAGAGCAGGGTGCAAAGGGACAGGACAGAGAAGCTGCTTTCTGGGTCTTTAATGTCCCCAAGATCCTTAACACGGCATCGTTTTCTTTGTAGTTACAACCTTGACTTGTTTCTGGCTATAACATCTATATTTTTAAACATTGTTTTTATTTATGCCACTTCTTTGAACATGTGTGTGCGCATGTGGCAGTTGGGGACAACTTAGTCCCCTCCCTCTACTATGTAGGTCCCAGGAATTGATCTCAGGTCGTCAGGCTTGGCAGCAGGATCCTTTACCCAAGAGTCATCTTATCAGCCCCATTGCATAAATCTTGTCAAAGATGATTGTTGAGTAAAACCAGCATTAATCAGCTGTAAGCACTTTCCATATTCAGTAACAATTAATTTGCTGAACATTCAGAGTGAGCGGGTCCTCTGCTGAGCCATTTATAGAAGACATCTCAGAAAATCTCATGAAACTCTGAAGGGAACAGAAAGAGGCCCAGAGAGAATGTGTGCCTAATGTTCTCCTGGCCGTACGGAGAGGTCGCACTTGAACCCATGCCTCATGACCCCAGTGTCTCCATGGCACCAGCACCGCACTCTGTCCTGTCCAGGTCTCATTTTCTCCAGCGTTAGATACTCTGACCGGGCATGACGGGGTTAGGAGCCCTGCATCTCAGGTGAAGACACAAGTCCCCACAGCTCTGTCAACAAGCTGCAAGACCAGCGACAGAGACAGAAGGGGCCAGCTCCACAGCCGCAGATCCAGGCTTTCCCAGAGCCCTTGGCAGTACTTCATACTCAGAGCAAAGCTACCGTCTGTAGAGAAATGTTTGTTGTGCCGCACATGTGAGGAAGGGCTGGGAGAAGATTCCGTGACCAGCTGTGCAAGCGTGAGGACCGGGTTTTTGGATCCCCAGCTCTTACATCTGTAAAATGGGTGGAGGGCCGAGGCTGTGGCTAAGATGTGGCCACAGGATTCTGAGAATCCAAATTCCATCCCTGGAATCCTAGAGAGGGGGGGGGGGGAGCCAATCAGAGGCAGCTGTGCACATCTGTAATCCCAACACTTCTGTAGCCAGATGGGAGGAGACAGAAAAATCATCCAGAAACTTTCTGGCCAGCTAGCATGCAGTGTGCATCACAGAACAGAAACAAGAGAGAACCAACCGCAAAAGGGTGAGAGGCAAGAACTGACCCCCCAAAAGCTGCCCTTTGACCCTAACCCATGCACTGTCGCACATAATGCCCCCCCCCAATATTAAGAACTAAAAATATTTGTTCTTGGGTTTTTGTTGTTGTTTTGTTTGTTTGGTTTGGTTTTTCTACACAGGGTTTCTTTAGCTGTCCTAGAACTAGCTCTTGTAGACCAGGCTGACCTCGAACTCACAGTGATTCACCTGCCTCTGCCTTCCGAGTGCTGGGATTAAAGGTGTACACCACCACCACCCGACTTTGTTCTTAATTTTTTTTTTTTTAAAAAAAAGTGAATGATAAAGGAAGATATTCTGGCTTCCACATGCACAAATGAGCGCAACAGTTTGCATATATGTATACATGCACACACACACACACACACACACACACACATGGGGGGGCATTATTCTCCCAAAATTTTGCTAAGTGGGAGAGCACTGTTCCTGTCTGCCCTATGCCCTACCTACTCATTCCTTTGTGCCTCACATATATTCCTCTTTGTCTTTTTCTGCCTCTCTGTGTCTGTCTCTCTCATGCATGCTTATATGTACACATACACACACACACACACGCATGCATGCATGTACTCACACATGCACAGATGCACAAATCTTGGTCATCCAGTGTTTAGATTCAAACAAAGCATCCTCACAGGCAGGAACATACGTGTACAAAGGACCACCCACTTGGTCCTCAGCATG
Source organism: Microtus oregoni (assembly GCF_018167655.1). Lineage (NCBI taxonomy): Eukaryota > Metazoa > Chordata > Mammalia > Rodentia > Cricetidae > Microtus > Microtus oregoni. The sequence continues at coordinate 23,104,565 of NW_024543071.1, forward strand.
TGTGTATACATGCGCACACACGCATACCCTCAGACACCTGCACACGAACACCTTCCATGCTGCGTACCCCTAGGCTGAGTGCCGGGCCCAGGGAGGGGAAGTAAATCCTCTGGCACAGCAATGTGATCATTTTCCCTTTCTTCCACTGATCCAGCCCCAAGGTCTAGACAGGAAAAGGCACGCAGGGCAGGAAGGAGGGCTCCGTGCAAAGGGAAGCAGGCAGAGTCAGCTTTGAAGGCAGAAAGGCGGCCCTGTCTGAATGGCCTGTTTCAGAGCTGCCAGCACGAGCTTAACAAAGCGGCAGGAAAGTCTTTCTCAGAGCCACCCTGGGAGTAGGGATGCTGTCAGGCTCTGCCAGGCCAATGGCTGTCTAGGGGGATGCACAGACTTTCGTCCATCCAGCTGGTGACCCTAGGCCGGGGACTCAGTCTTGGGAAGTGGCTTGTTTCTCAGCAGAGAGACTCTGGGACAGGGCTTGAGAAAGAAGCCACATGTTCTGTGTTCTTGGCCATTGCTCATTCTGGCTTCTCTAGATCACATTAAACTCCCGAATGCTGTCCTCTGACCTCCGTGTGCGGGTTGTGGTACCCACACTTACCCACACGCCATCCACACAATAATAATAAACCAAAAGATTTCTTTAAAAAATTGATATCTCATGGGAGAAGAACATTCCTTAGTCAAACCAGAACACCCAAGATACTTGGAGTTTTGTTTTGTTTCCCTTGAGACAGGATCTCACTGTAGAATCCTGGCCATTCTAGAACTCACTATGTAGACCAGGCTGGCATCAAATTTACAGCAACCCTCTCCTGTCTCTGGACTGTTGTGATTATAGGAGTGCACACCATGCCCAGCTTACTGCTTTTTGTTGTTGTTGTTGGTTTTTGTTTGTTTGTTTGAGACAGGGTCTTTGTACATAACTTGGCTATTCTGTAACTCAACATGTAGACCAGGCTGACCTGCAGCTCACAGAGATCCACCTGTCTCCGCCTCCCAACCACTGGCACTAAATGTGTATGCCACAGCACTCGGCTAGCGTGTGTGTGTGTGGGGGGGGGGTACTTGAGCTGCGTGCATGTCTGCATACTGTCTGCACCTGGTGCCCACACTGGCTTTGAGGCTTTGTGTGTAATTGTGACACAGATACCCCTTTCCCTGCAGTCACCTGCCTGCCTGGAACCTTAGGGTAGCTGCTGCCTCTGGAGCGGTCTCTGAGATTGTTGCAGGAGACACTCAGGAGGCTTTCTTCCAGGGTGCCATTGAACACTCCTTCCTGGCTCACTGGACAAAAGCCTGTCCAACCAGAGTGTAACAAGAACAAGAGGAAGTCCAGAGGAGGGAGGGGGGGGACCTTGCACAGTTTTCCTTCAGTTAAATGTACTGAGCACCTGGAATAAGAGGGATCCCTCCGGGAACAACGTGATACTAAGGCTAAGCCCTGCCTGTCTGCTGCTGACATGGGCAGCCAGCACCCCCTGGACCCCAAAGTTCACCCACCAATATGATAGCTGTTGAGTTATCTCTCCGCATCTCAGAAACATTTGCATTCTAATGTGGATGCCATAGAAAAGGTTTAAGAACTGAATGAAGTCTGTGGCAGGACCAGAGGTCCTGGCAGGCCCCCTACATGGCACACTATGCAAGTTCATGCATGCCCCCCTGTGTTCTTCCGAGAGATGGGTCAAGTTGTTTCCTGGGGCAGGCGACCCTGATGAGCAGAGTACAGAATGAAGTGGTATATAGACAAATGGCTGTAGATCAGGTGCCTTATCCATCTTCCTGGAGAGAGGAGAAAGGTGTCCCATGTGGTAATACTAAAATTGGCGATATAATGTATTATTATTATTATTATTGTATCCTAAGCTTTAATCAATCCTCTCTTACTGAAGGTTTCCTAGACATCTCTTTGCTTGCTTCTTAGAATAGAATAGGTGATGAGAGTTGGTAGGATCATTTCGCAGAGGAGAAAACTGAGCAGAGAGTCTAGCTAAATGAATGTTGTAGCTGGGATCAGAACATAGGTAATCAATCCGGGCTCTTCTGAGCGAGCATGCACTCTTGTTGTTTTATTACTAGTGTCTACCGTTCATCACTTCTCCCCACCCACACCAGTTGTCCTCCCCAAACACCACCACCACTTGGCAATTCTTCGTTTGAGTCTTGGTTTCTGGAGCTACACAGAAGGCCCCTGATCATTCTATATGTGCGGGTTTTTTTTTCTTCCTAGAATGTATGAACTGAGCTGCTACTTGCCTCAAGACAAAGACCTGAAAATCTCTGTCTATGACTATGACACCTTAACCCGAGATGAGAAGGTGGGAGAAACGATCATCGACCTGGAGAACCGCTTCCTTTCCCGGTTTGGGTCTCACTGCGGCCTTCCCGAGCAGTACTGTGTGTAAGTTCTTCCCCGTGAGTAGAGGGGGTGCTGCTGTACCCAAGGCTCTCTCCTGGGGAGGCTGTGGGACTCTGGCTCCCTCGGTGCCTCGCTTCAGTGTGCCATGGCTCTTTCGATCCATCTAGTGTCATTTTTGACAAAATTATCTGAGGATGACCTAGGGCCACCACATTGCCTCGTTCATATGATAGTCTGTTGTGTTGGTCGCTGGAGCAGAGCAGAGCCGTGCATATGACACAGCTGTCGTCAGTGCTCTGAGATCCAGTCTCTCTCCTGTTCCTGAGCTCCTGATGCCAGGGACTTAGGCTAGCCAGGTGTCATGGCACGGATTCGCTAGCTTTTAGAAACAGCGATTGATTGTTAACTACCAACTATTCACCGTCCAACACCCTCCCCCTCCCCCCCCCCCCCCCCCCCCCGCAAGGATTTTATGCCCAGTGTCCCCTGCTGCTAACCAGTGGCTCTCTGAGCATCCAATGAGACTGCAAGTCACTTCTGGTTTTTTAATTTGGCTCTCTGGCTATGGTGATCCCAGGTTCCTCATTTTTGTTAAGGAGAGAACTGAACATAAAAAAATAAACACGATGAGTTGGCTGAAGCCAAAGTACTGTATGGGTTTTACACCTCTGAGAGAGGTGTCCAGGAGACACCGTGTGTAGACCTGTCCCTCCCCTTGGACAGAGGTGCACTTGTGTGGAACACTGTGCACCTGGAGTAACTCCAGACCTGTCCACAGTTCTGGAGTCAACACCTGGAGAGATCAGCTGAGACCAACACAGTTGCTTCAAAATGTAGCCAGGTTCAAAGGCTTCCCACCCCCAGTCCTTTCCGAAGACGGAAGCAGGATCAGATACGGAGGACGAGACTACCATCTGGACGAATTTGGTGAGCAGAAAGCTGTGGTTGTAAAGCACAATGTGATAATCTGCTTCTGTTGCTGCGTGGGGGAGGGGGCATGAGCCAAGGCAGCACCTGATGATCCCATGCGAGACCCTATGTCTGACCTGGCCTAAACAAAAGCCGCAGGTGTCCCAGTGGACACGTTTTCTTATCTTCCAATTTTCCTGTAATACATAATCAGTTCAACAATGTTCCAATGACAGTGAAAAGAGATTCCACCCCAAAGAGACTCCATCACAGACAGGTGCTGGTAATACTTGGGAGGAAGAGGCAGGCGGATCTCTGAGTTCAAGGCCAGCCTTATCTACAGAGCTAGTTCCAGGACAGCCAGGACTACACAGAGAAATCCTGTCTCAAAAACAGGAGAGAGAAAGAGAGAGACAGAGACAGAGAGAGACACAGGGAGAGTGAGAGAGAGACAGAGAGAGAGACAGAGAGACAGAGACAGATAGAGACAGATACAGGAGAGACAGAAAGAGTTCTAGTTGAACTTGGTCTCATAGCCACATCTGACTAGTTGCAAGGGAGGCTAGGAAATAAGATGGTTGTGAGCCTGTGCTACAAAAGTAAATACAAACTATCCCCCCATTCTAGTATGCTCTGCGCTCTGCTAATGGCAGAATACAAGGTAGGTGTGAGCCTCAGTAGGGAAGTCCCCATAGCCAGGAGCTATTTGTATCCATTTAGTCCTGCACAAGTCCATGCTGACGCTGTACATACTGGTGATGCCTGGCCATTTTTTACAAAGTTTGGGATGATATTTTGCAAATTGTTGGGGACTGGATTATTCCTGACTGTTCCTAATTCAATGTGACTTTGCATTCCAGAAGCCAACAAAACCCTGCACCAGCACCTCGGGGCCCCTGAAGAGCGTCTTGCCCTCCATATTCTCAGGACTCAGGGGCTGGTCCCTGAGCATGTGGAGACAAGGACTTTGCACAGCACCTTCCAACCCAACATTTCCCAGGTAAAGGGGGACCCACCACCTGCTCATCAAATGCAATAGCAATCACTGATGGGCTTGCCTCTTGAGACATGCCTTCGTCCTTTTAAATATGTAAGAAACAGAAAAGAAACTCAAACTAGCTTCATCCTGAAGGAGTTTATTGCAAAGATTTTCAGGGATCTGGTTACATACCCGCAAGAGATTATCTACGATTCAAAACCAACTCAAGCCAGGGTCTCGCTTTGTCTTTGTTTCCGTTTCTGGCGCTGGCGAATCCTTTCAATGCTGCTGCCACCTTCCTCTGAGTCTGTGTGTCGCGGAACCCTGCGTACTTACTCCTGTGTTGTGTACTCAGGGATCGGGTGTCCCAATCCGTGTAACCAGGAGAGCAAACTGAGCTTGGCCTGACTTGGGGAAGAGGTACCTCCTGAGTCTAGAGAGTCAAGGAAGCAGGGGCGCAGTGCACAAACAGTAGGTCAAAGGGACCGTACAAGTCAAGCCCCAGAAAATGGGCCTAGTTTCTGGAGGAGCAAAGCGAGACACGCTCAAATACAAAGTAATCCACGTAGAAGCTTCGGATAGCAGATGCTTCCAGGCTGTGTCTGCAGAGACTTAGGTACCAGAGGCCTGGAGTAAAGCCAGGAGTGTGAATTCTAACACACACCTTGAGGGACTCTGGTATGAGTAACTAGGAACTCACACTTTAATAAATATTAATTTACTAGAAGCAGATATCATCAGTACCTACTATAAGACTATAGACATGCTTGTTTTGTTTTGTTTGTTTGGTTTCTCTGGGTAACATCCCTGGCCTGGCTGTCCTTTTACCACTCAGAAGCGCCATGGCTTCTAGATAACTGTCACATTTGCTTTCATCCTGTGCTACATTTTGATTTCTTGCTCTTATTCCTTCTCCTTTCTGCTCGAAGCCTATTTATTCTGCCCGCCCACCTCCCACCCATCAATCCTAGGTGGAGCCTGGAGAGTTGACCAAGTGAGGAAGCTTTCTTCCTGAGAAGGTTCCAGCCCGCCTTCGCTCCTGCCTGCAGCCTTAGACTCAGACTGCGGCTTAATCTTAGGCGTCGCCTGGATGCCTAATGTCCTGTGGTGTGCCTGATGTATGGCGGAGCCCTGAGCCTAGAGATTAGTTGGAAAAGCATCAGGATCATAGTAAAATATATTCCTTTTCAAGGGTTCCAGGTAATTCATTTTGATCGCAATGCCTTGGGAAGCCAATCCAGTGATTTCCTTGGCAAACTTCTCAAAGACCAGTCTATGTTTGTCTGAAGGCAGAGTCCATACAAGATCCAAAAATAATGTAGAGGCTATAAATTGATTTGAATGGTTGGATAGTTTTTTTTTTTTTAACTGGCATTTGTACCTGTCTGGAAGAACATTCCAGTGGAGCAGAAAGGCTCGGTCCATAGCAGTCAAAGATCAGACCAGGGCCTCACCAAGATGGCAGCACAAGTGTCAGGACAGGCCCTGCCCCTTCTCTCTTCTGGCGTGGTGGCAGTGCTATCCTAAGGAATATTCTCTCTTTGGAGACCGAGTTATTGTTTTAGAATCGCCTCACAGAACTAGGTTGTTTTCTCTTACGAAGTTTATTGCCATTTTTGTCACTCTGAGGTAAGCGGGAAGTCCACTGGGATTGAGACTGAATTTGGGAAGCAATGTGATAGCAAATAGAGTGGCGGCATGAGGGGGAGGACTCGGTTTTAAATGCTTGAGAGTAAGTGTGTGTGTGTATGTGTGTGTGCGCACGCATACACACGTGTGTGTTTGCAATAGCAGCTGAGTTAGTAATAGGAAGCCCCTCATTTTATTAACAGGATAATTTGGGGCCACGATACAAACGGGTGAATGAGCTCTATCACTCTTGGGGTGAGAATGGAAAGTGAGTGGCCTAAATCACACTGTAAACTAGCTTAACCTTGGTTTACTCTTTCATCCATTACGGCCTTCCATGTGGAGTAATAAATCAGCAAGTCCTCAGAAGTGGTTTCTCTTAAGAAATGGGATGGAAGAAATGATTTTATAGCTCAGTGACAGAGGGCTTTCCTAGCATGTGGGAAGACCTGGGGTCCATGCTCAGCGCTGCCAAAAGAAAAGGAAAACCGTGGTTTCTCCCATATGTGACTCCTGCCTTCCTTCCTCTGTGTATGGTTTAGGGAAAACTTCAGATGTGGGTGGATGTCTTCCCCAAAAGTTTAGGACCACCAGGCCCCCCTTTCAACATCACTCCCAGGAAAGCCAAGAAGTAAGTAAGCCTAAGCCCCGGGTTCCCTGGAGCGCGGACTCCGTCCAGGACCAGAAGTAGCACTCTCCTAAAATGCGTTGTGTTCCAGGTACTTCCTGCGTGTCATCATCTGGAACACCAAGGACGTCATCCTGGATGAGAAGAGCATCACAGGGGAGGATATGAGTGACATCTACGTCAAAGGGTGAGGACAGCAAACAGACTCCCACAAGCTGGGGAGTGAAATCCTCTTTCACTAGGCGCCCTGTTGGAGGTGCCCACCCATGTGTTCTTGGTATGACCTGCTATGGGAGTGCCTGGACAGCAAAATGCAGAAGGGGCAGAGAAGAAAAATCCGTCTAAACAGTGTCTAGGGGTGGGATCCCTTCTCAGCTCTCAACTGTAAGAACTGATAAACATTTCTTCATCCCTCTTTATTTAATTGTTTTTTGCTAAGCAGAGTTACTTCTGAGACTCCTTAGCTATGTAGTTGCTTATTTCTTTTTGATATTGCAGACAACCAGCCTTAAAAACCCAATAAAGCTCCCCAAATTTCCTTCTTATACACGTTATTGCCCATAGACAGTGTTTGTGAAAAGCAAGCAACATTGATAGGTTTTTACGAAATACTGCATCCCACTGACTTTTGCTGGATGTCTTTCTCCGATGTGAAAAATGTCGTGCTTATTATTTTCTTACTTGTTTAATTCCATTTCAGGCGGTCCGTGTTGTTAGTTTCTGCTCTGCCATGATCATAGGTCCATAGATGCTGAGAATGGTACTATGTGGTGAGAAACAACCAGTCTTTGTAGTCAGACCCCCTGTGTGAGAATCCTGGCATCTTCCCTGCTAGCCAGGGAAAGTCAGACATGGGCAGCTACTCGCCTGTGCAGTGAAGATAATGATAGCGCTACTTCCTGGAGATAGCTAGAAGATTCCAGGACTCACAGCGTGTAGTTTAGCCCCTGGCAGCTGGCGTGCATTACGTGGGTGTTAGAATTATTGCTCTTCCACATGGACCGAGTTCTTCCTTCCTTGATATGAAGGAGATAAGACGTGTTGAAATGTGATCTATTCATCAGCGAGAACAAAGTGCCTTCGTGATCCCTAGTGAACTTCAATCACAGCTGAGTTAAAGACGTAATGACTGTCATTCAGACTCGTGTAAGCTTCATCAGGTTCTCAATTACTGTTTGCTGTTTCAGGGCGTCATTACCATTCCCCCAGGAAAACTAATCCCAGCTAATTAGAGCTATGCAAATTTACTTGACTGTCATAAGAATATTTTTTTTTCTTTTCAAATCAAGGCAACAAACAAAGCAGTGATGGGCTGAGATCAAACTAGCAGAAGAATGAAACTCAGCCTAAAGTAGTTTGTAAAGTCTGGAATGACATTCTGAACACCAGGACTGGGAGTCCAGCTCAGAGGTAGCAGGGCTCCCTAGACTGAGACTCTGGGGACATTCTGCCATGAGTTGGTTGCTTACTTACTAGTTTGTCTTTTAGATGGATCTCCTATAACCTGGATTGGCCTTAAACTCTCTGTATAGCCAAGGATGGCTTTGAACTTTTGATCCTCCTGCCTCTGTCTCCCAAGTATTGGGATTACAAGTGTAGATCACCATGATGTGCTTGGGGCTGAAACCCAGGGCTTTGTGCAAGCTGGGCGGGTACTCTACCAACTGAGCTAAGAATCAGAGTTTGCTCTCCAGAAGTGCAGAGAGGGGGAGAGGGATCTAAATATTATACGTGCAAAGGTGACTGATACATAAATGCAATGCCTAACCAACATGGCACATGTTGACGTTACATATGAAGTGATACATGCTTGCACCCAAGCACATGTAATGAAGGTATTTGCCTAATTAACATTAAAATTAAAATGAGAGAAGCCTTACCAAAAAAAAAAAAAAAAGGTGGGGGTGGGGAGAAAGAGAGAAAAAGCCAAAGAGACTGAGAAGTCTTGGGTCAGATGATGGTGAAGTTTTAAAAAGGGCTGGGTCAAAAGGTAAAGCTACCAGGGTCATATAAAAAAAAAATGTGGACTCTTCAGTAAATTAGTTTAAAAGTTAACAGTCAAATAGAACCGTGGTGCCTGGGAGGATGAAGGGGATTATGGTAGGGCAGGGGAGTGAGGAGATAAGGGGAAAGGTTGGATACAGGGGTGTGGGCGTGTTCCTGGGGGTCTAGCCCTCTATCACTGAATTTCAGACACCCAGTCTCGGGAATCTTCCTAGTGATTTATCTAGAGAGTTAATTAACCAGCGAAAGAGAATGCTCAGGTAGTTGACTGATAATGCTGCTGTCGCTGACGATGGGGCTTAAGGCTAGCAAATGACATTATCATCTCCATAGTCAGAAGGAGACTAGCAGCGTGGACTTTGAATTAGACGACCTGCGAGTGCAGACCCATGGCCTGCTATGAGTCTTAAATCACTTCCGGAGCTCCGTTTCCACTGGGAGGAATGAAATGATACCAAGTGCCTAGGTCATAGGTCAAAGTCGGAAGGCTGAGACGAGGAACCGCTTCTCTGAGACCTCTAACTCTATCAAGGAGAGGTGGGACCCCAGGGTCCAAAGCTTCACAGCCAGGCTCTCCCTGCCGTGGATCAAGAGGCTGGTTCTTCTCAAAGTTGGAATTAAAGGTGTGCTCCACCACACCAGGCCCGGCTGGAAAACAGTTCTTAGTTTCCAAACAGAAGCAGGCAGATGCGACAGCGGCTTCCTTCTGGACACATTTGTTCGTTCCGTCAACAGGGAGTTTATCTTATATCCACTCCATTGCCAGGCACAAGCAAAAAGAAATGTTTCCAACGGTCTAAGTTAATACGCTGTTGACGGAGAGGCTCTTCTCAGTGAGGCGCCTGGAAATAACAGCTTGCCTCTTCCTTGCCTGGTTCATTAATAAGATCATAGTAAATTTTGAGAATAATAAAAAAGGAAGCTGCAAGATTACTTGCTTGGTGCCTCTTTTTGTTTGCTTAAGTTAAATATGGGGAAGGAGACGCTGAAATTTTGAGCTAACTTGCATTGGTGGAACCGACCAGCCCCGATGATAGATGCTAATGAGTCATAGCTGTGAAGCCCCAAATCATAGCCAGCTACAGCTTACCCAAAATAGAAGCTACATTGTTGATGATATTTTCCAGAAAATTTCACCTTAGCTCTGCTAACTACAGTCTAAAGGGTTTCCTGCTTTGGTTTTAAAGGAATTCTATTTTATTTGGCTCCAGCCTGGGTTGGATGCGACTCGCCTCCATAAATCACTCCCGGCCTGTGGATCCCTGGAACCTGCCCAGAGAAAGGGCCTTGCTGCTGCTCTCCTCCCCCTAATCACAGCACAGTTTTGCAGTCAGATCCCTTGTCAATCACCGCGAACTGACTCCATTTGCCTCTGCTTTACAGCTGGATTTCCGGGAGCGAAGACAACAAGCAGAAAACAGATGTCCACTACAGGTCCCTGGATGGCGAAGGCAATTTTAACTGGAGATTTGTTTTCCCGTTTGACTACCTCCCGGCTGAGCAGCTCTGTATCGTGGCTAAAAAAGTAAGCCTTGAAAGATGTGGGCAGGATGTGGACATTTTTGGGTCTGCTTGACTCTGAGACTCCAAGGAGGTCGGGCTTGCCCGGGACCTGGAAGGTCACCGAGTCCAGCTCCCTCTTGGTAGAGACAAGGAATCTGGGACCCACAAGAGAGTATAGCCTTGCCCATGGTCGCATAGCTACAACAGGTATTTATTTGTATAGTTAGGATTATGAGGAATACCGCTTCCTTTCTGCTACCTGTTGGCAAGTCAATAGACGGGGCAGGACAATGGCTTTTGTATCACTGTACACACGTGTTCTGTATGGAACGAAGAGATGGCTACTCTCCATCTTAGGCCAAATACAAGCCAAGTATTAGAGGTGAGGCGTCCCTTTTGCTGCCCTGGTTAAGCCACGGTATCTGCATTCCCGCACTCAGAAACACTTCCAGGAGGGTTGAAGGCCCCAGTGGACTTAATTAGACAGACTTTCGGTTACAGAACTTAGTTACAAAAGAAGTGATTTATTGGTTCCCATTCCTAACCAGTCCAGCGTTGGCTCATTTTAAGAACGTCTGGGGCCCACGTCGAAGCGATGCCTTTGGAAGCTGGTCCCACATTCTTCTCCCTCTGCTCTCTGTCCTCTATGGACCTCACTTCCAGGCAGGCTCTTCCCTGGAGGAGGAAACATGGTAGCCGGCAGCCCAGGCCATCACCCATCTTCCCAGCAAACCACCACAAATAGAAGGGAGTGTCAGAACTGACATCCTAGAACTGGAACCAGGGCCTCTGCCTACCAGAGACTTGTGTCCCTCCCCGAACCAACAACCACTGTGGCCCAGGAGGAAGTGCTCAGGCCAAGCACTGGGATTAGAGATGGGGTCAGTCTTTGGCTACTCCACCATCCCACCCCACCCCTGCCCAGACTGTACTAACTGGGGAAATAAGAGTTCTCCAAGGAAAGTCCTGATCCTGAGACCTTGGTAAACAAACCTATGATCTCAGTAGGCCTCTGGTCCCATCCCTACCTTCCATCTCTCGTCATATCTGCTCATATCACCTTCCCTACAACCTACAAAGCTGTACCTGCCCTGAGTCCCCTTGCATCTAATAGCCCTACCCACTGTGGATGCTGTAGTGAACACTTCCAATGTCAGATGGAATGGAGCCTACAGAGGTTCAGAGGCTCAAAATGATGTCGACTTGTGTATCCTTTCAGACACGAAAGCAGTGTAGGACAGAGGTGGGGATATTTGGAGTCAGGCCTGAGAGGTGGTTCCTTTTCCTTTTAACCCACATCTAAGGCTATACTTCTCTTCCCTCTGTGGTGCTTAGAGCATAACCCCACACTTAAGACAGCCAGTCAGGGACTAGCCGTGTGGGCTTTCGGAGGTAGGAACTTTTTAGAGGTGGGAACTTGGCTGTCTGTGTGCCTACCTTCAATGTGAAGGATCGGAGGATTTTAAGTGACCACAAGTATATAAAAGTCCATGGTAGCCGGGCGGTGTTGGCGCACACCTTTAATCCCAGCACTCGGGAGGCAGAGGCAGGCGGATCTCTGTGAGTTCGAGACCAGCCTGGTCTACAAGAGCTAGTGCCAGGACAGGCTCCAAAACCACAGAGAAACCCTGTCTCGAAAAACCAAAAAAAAAAAAAAAAAAAAAAAAAAGTCCAGGTATTTTCCAAAAGCTAAAAATCCTGGGACATTTTAATATCTGTATTGAAACAAAAGCGGAATCTGAGCCCTAGATTAAACCCACTGCAAATGGGTACAATGAAACCGTCAATCAAGCCTTGGAGATGGGGGTGGGAGTTTGCCCAACAGGGTAAAGGCCCAGTGATGACACCTTGGGCTGGCCCACACCTAGCTTCAGGAGGGCCACAGCAGTGGCAGCAGGAAGTCACACTGATAGGAATACATGGGAAACCTGCTGTTTGAGAACTTCCTAAGACATCCTTGTTGTCACCCACTGGTGGCTTTGAGACTGCCTAGGGAGTCTGTTGGCCTACTAAATACCAGAGGAAGGTCAGGCTGTCCCACAGGGTGTGGAGGTGGAGGCCCCAGTCTTATCGCGCTATCTGCAGCTAAAGTGAGGGTCTCTGAGCCCACTGACCATGACCATGTGAACCGTCTGTGTCTCTCCCCATTTTAGGAGCATTTCTGGAGCATTGATCAAACAGAATTTCGCGTGCCCCCTCGACTGATCATTCAGATATGGGACAATGACAAGTTTTCTCTGGATGACTACTTGGGTATGGCTTACGTCACCGTCACTTCTCTACCGCGGAAACCAATTACAATCTGGGAACACCTGTAATGGGGGAGGCGGGGATGTGCTCACTGACTGGGTGTCCCCCTTTTCACTAGCTCTACTCGCTCTGAAGGCCTCCCTGGTAAGCTAGAAAGATAAGTACTCGTGCTTGCCTAGCGAGAGCCAAGAGTTCAATTCTCGGGACTGCATAGACAGGGAATGGTGCTACATGCCTTTAACCCCAGCACTTGGGAGGGGGGAGGCAGTAGGCTTAGGCTCAGGCATTCAAGGCTGTCCTTGGCCATATAGTGAATTAGAGACCAGCCTGGGCACAGGGAGGTTGCCACAGCTCTGCCTCCACTTTCAAGCAGCTCGTGCTCTCTCTTCTTGGTACTTCGGAACCATCTTTACGAGTTCGCTCCTCGCTCTCAGCAGTTCCTGATGTCCTCTGTGCCTCCTTCTTTCATCCTCCCCTACGCTGTTCTTTTCCTTTTCCTTTTTTTTAAAAAAATATTTTATTTATTTATTTATTTATTTATTATGTATACAGTGTTCTGTCTGTGTGTATGCCTGCAGGCCAGAAGAGGGCACCAGACCCCACTACGGATGGTTGTGAGCCACCATATGGTTGCTGGGAATTGAACTCAGGACCTTTGGAAGAGCAGGCAATGTTCTTAACCACTGAGCCATCTCTCCAGCCCCCGCTGTTCTTTTCCTTAAGCCCACCCTCCTCTGGCCTCGAGGCCCTCATCGCATGCACCCTACCTAATCTTTTTTGTTCTCCCTTCTACATTTTAAACCCAAGCATTCCCAGAAGGTCTCAGAAGGCCTCCTGATTCTTCTGCAGTCCCCCCTACCCCAGTGATGTAAGCCCTGACACTTCAGCCGATGCTGAAGTTCAACTTTTGCCCATCATCTAACCATGTAAGGCTCCTAAACCAGGAACAATAAGTGGGGCCTCTCACAGCCCTTCACAAAGACCTACATGAAGCTATCCAGGGGCTAGAGAGTAAATCCCTCCTCCCAGTCCACAGCAGAAAGTGTGTCTCTCCAGACACCCTGATCCTGGCTGGGATTTCTCATTTCCTGGTGGGGATTTTTGGTGTGAATTATGTTCTTTCAAGCTCCCGTTTCTGGGGTCACTCCAGGAGAGAGCTGTACCAGAATGTTCCAAGGAGCGTCCTGTGTTCCATGCACCTAATTGTCTTTCCCCAAAGGCAGTGAATGACCTCTGGTCAGGGTAGCTCAAAACCACAACTAGTACCTCTCAAATACAAAGGCCCTGAGCTCAGTGGAAATTTTATGTGTAGATGTTTAGTCGATCAGGGTTTATAGAAGAACTGTTTATGCTCACGCCTTTGAGAAAGAAAGCATGGTGTCCTCTGTGAGACACTGAGCAGTGAAAAGCTGTTTCTTCTGCCATCTCCCATCCTATCTGGAAGGAATTTAAACGTCTAGCATGATCCGTTTCACTAACTCAGCCATCACCTGTTCGCAATCACCGTGTCCCCTGCACAAGAATGTTCTGTTCACTAAGAACAATGGCTGGCGTAGCCACGTGAAGCTCATCTGGACCTCATGTTGTGTTTCTGGGGCCAGGTTTCCTGGAACTTGATTTACATCACACGATCATCCCCGCCAAGTCAGCAGAGAAGTGCAGTTTGGACATGATCCCCGACCTCAAAGCCATGGACCCCCTTAAAGCTAAGACGGCCTCACTCTTTGAGCAGAAATCCATGAAAGGGTGGTGGCCATGCTACATAGAGGAAGACGGCGCCCGTGTGATGGCTGTATGAGTATTTTCTAGCTGGGTACCATTTCTATGCCTTATCAGTAGACTTACTCGGGATGAGGGGATAAAGACAGGAGAGGCTGTGGGTGTGTGCTCGGGGTTGGGGGAAGGGCATGGGTTAGAAAGATGGGAACCAGGAACCAAGGTGATGCTGTATTTCCTTAGGGTTCCTTTACAGGGAGCTTACTGTGTGCTGAGCGGTGAGAGTAGGAAGTGGAGTTCCCAGTGTGAGCTTTTCACATCCTAAAGAGGAAAGGGTAAGGGTGCTGAAACGAAGTCCAGACCTTACAAGCATCTTGGAGGATTCAAGATAAGCTTTGGAAAGAAAGCACAGTGCAGCTCACCATGTTGCCAATGCTACCTCACACAGTACTGATGGTTACTAGCTAACGTGTGAGCCAGGTAACATGTCGCCAATGCTACCTCACACAGTACTGATGGTTACTAGCTAACGTGTGAGCCAGGTAACATGTCGCCAATGCTACCTCACACAGTACTGATGGCTACTAGGTTACATCTGTGAGCCAGGTAATATGTCACCAATGCTACCTCACACAGTACTGATGGTTACTAGCTAACATGTGTGAGCCAGGTAACATGATAATTGTCTCACATGTGTGATCTCATGTCTAAACTAGCTTACCAGTCCATGTTAATTGCATATTAGTGGGGATGGGTGGGAGGTATAGTATGTGCTGATCAAAGGCCTCCTCCCTTTTCTCTTTACCCACCACACGCCCTTTCTCATCTGTAGGCTGCATTGTGGGTACAGAGCGAACGCTCACGTAGGAGAGCATATCTTGTCTGGCCAGTCCATCCCCAGAAGTTTCCAGTGCTTTCTTTCTCTACCCTGTCTTCAGGAAGCCATTGATGTGGACTTTCTGTTACCATAGAGATTAGTTTTCATGTTATTTTCTTAGACTCTGCTGACAGGCCTTTGAGGTAGACTCAATCCTCATTTTATGGATTCAAGCAAACCTGAGAGATAAAGCCCCTGGCAGGGTCAGGCCTTCAGTTTCACCTGGCATAAAAACAGGGCCATTGTCCAGGCCCCTCCACCTAAATCACCTCTGTGTCTGCATTTCACAGGTTGTTGGGGACAGAGACGGTTTATCTGGGTCCTAAAATATCAATTGCAAGTTAATGAAGGCTGGGTATTAAAGTCACCTGTTGTGCCGGCACATACTTAATACCAGCCCTTTGGAGGAATTAGCGGGACAGAGGTGGGCAGATCTCTGTGAGTTTGAGGCCAGCCTGGTCTACATGGTGAATTCCAGGCCAGAGCTACCTAGTAAGGCCCTGTCTCCACAAAGAAAAAAAAAAAAGGTTAGATAGAATGTTAGACCTTTTTTGACCTTAGGGCCCTCAGCCACAAATTCAGACAACGGCACCTTCCTAAGGATGCCACGAGCAGTCTACAGATTATCCACACAGAACTGCTCCCTGTGTGGATGCGCGTGCAGGGGCCTGTCAGCAGAGAAGCAGCCTCCATCCCCCCACTGATGCAGCTACGACACCTTGAGTTCCCACCAAGCACAAGTTCTGCGACAGATTGATGTGGGAATGCCAAAACCACAGGGACGCGGGAGAAAGAGAGCACGAGGCGGGAGAGTGATTTGTCCTCTCGGTTTCCCACACGGCGGCGGTTCAGAAACACATGGGACAGGAAATGGGAAGCAGTCTCAGGAGGAAAATTTGAGGCAATCTAAGGATTGCTTTACAAGAATAAAAATTGTAGCTTGGGGAATATTCCTCGGGTTGAAGTAAAAATATTTGTGAAACGTGATGTCATGTGTTTAACCTGCTCTGCTTTACTGAAGGGGAAAGTCGAGATGACACTGGAGGTCCTCAACGAGAGGGAGGCAGACGAGAGGCCAGCCGGGAAGGGGCGGAATGAACCCAACATGAACCCCAAACTTGACCCACCAAAGTGAGAGGCCTTCTTTGTTCTGTGTGTTGTCTGGTCCCCAAACACCTGCAGTTCGAAAGCCCCCCTTCCAGTTGGCTTAATGGGCTGGATTAGCTATTGGCCTTCTAATTTCGTTCTTCACAGTGGGCCGTGGGGGGGGGGGGGGATGGGGCGGTAGGTGCTGTGGTCTCGTTTTAACCATTCACCTTCCCCATTAAGCCAGAGTTTGATATCCTCAGCATCTGAAGGAACGGGTGTGGGGATCTGAGCTATTCCCAGCCAACTACAGAGGCTAACAAAGGAGGCTGGGAAGGTGGTGGGCACAGTAGGAAAGGGGAGGCTGAAACTGCTCCTTCAACTGTAGCTTGTCCCAAATTTATTAATTCACGGTTCTTGAACTGCTACAGTCTGGTAGACAGTCCTTTGTGAGTTAAGAAGGGGAACTATGTCTTGCCTTGCAGCCGACCGGAAACCTCCTTCCTCTGGTTCACGAACCCCTGCAAGACTATGCGCTTCATCGTGTGGCGCCGGTTCAAGTGGGTGATTATCGGCCTGATTGTGCTGCTCATCCTGCTGCTGTTCGTGGCTGTACTCCTGTACTCGCTGCCGGTACGACATCTGGGCCTCGGCTTCCACAGCCCTGCGGCGCCATAGCCACCAGGCAGCGACCCTCTCACAGCCTCTGCGTTTGAAAGTTTAATACACTGCCCAGTGGTAGAAGCCGCATCCTTGATTTTAATGACTTACCACAAGCTATTATGGTCTAAACAAACCAAACAACAAAAACCCACTGGCTTTAAGAACTCTAGGAAAAAGGCCCCAAGCCTCTATCTGTATTTGTCTAGGTTCGAGGCAGTGTTTCCAAGTGATTTAGTGTGTGTGTACGCGCGCGTGTGTGTTTGCATGTGCGTGTGTGTGTGCGTGTGTGTGTGTGCGAGTGTGTGTGTGTCTGTGCTCACCCATGCATACACACGTGGAGACCAGAAGTCAATGTGCAATGCCTTCCTCTGACCTTTGCCACCTTATTTTTTGTGATGGGGGCCCTCACTAACCTGGAGCTTACTGCTTCTGCTAGGATGGCGAGTCAGAGAGGATGGAGATCCTCTTGTCTCTGCTGTCTCTCTATACATCAAAGCCACCATTTCCTGATATGATGTGAGTGCTGGATTCAGGTCCTTGTGACCCACAAAGCCATCTTACCAGTCCCCCCCCCCCTGCTTTCACCTTCTTGTCCCAAACAATCATGTACCCAAACTCCTGGTCTAGACACTGGTGGTCCCCAAGGCCTCAACAAACCCCTCACTCCACTCCAAACAGTTACTGCCTTTGCCTCTCTGGGTCCCTGTACCCACATTTTGTTTTGCAAAATCTTGTTCTCGATGACCCATTTCACAAATAGCTACTCCTTAAATTTCTTCCAATCACCTTAGTTATAAATAAGAGCCCGAATTGAAGGTTTGGCTGTGTGCACAGGCGCTGTGCTCTCATTCCTCCATTCAGGGGATGCGTGGAGCATCTAATTAAAATGCAGAGATGAGAAGAAGCAGCCTGAGGGAAGGCAGCATGAATACATACTGGCAGTGTGGAAGGGGAGGTCTTAGCTAGGAACCCGCTGCTAAGGACATTCTCCCCGGGGAAGCAGTTTAGTCTCCGGAGAAGGGGTGGTCTAGCCAGAGCAAGCCATGAGCCGAGGCAAAGTGCATGGCTCTGGATGGAGCAGCAGGCACCCCAAGGCTCTGTCTCCAACTCACTTCCATGATCCTGGAGCTCCTGTAGGTTCTGAG
This sequence comes from Microtus oregoni, assembly GCF_018167655.1. Lineage (NCBI taxonomy): Eukaryota > Metazoa > Chordata > Mammalia > Rodentia > Cricetidae > Microtus > Microtus oregoni. The sequence goes on from NW_024543071.1 coordinate 23,122,313, forward strand.
TTTGGAGACACCGTCATGCAGACACAGCAGCATCTCTGTGCCTGGCTCCTATCTTCCCCTGTGTAATAGTTTCAGAAATGACTCTGATTATATGCACAATGTTTTCTGGTTGTAGGTTATACAATCTGTCTTGACTATTTAAAAAGAAACTCCATATAGTTATTTTTTCATGATTTAAATTCTGTTTTTAAAAAACTCCATATAGTTATTTCTTCATAATTTAAATTCTATCAATGGTGTCATTCAGAGAATGACAGTGTTTAGAGACAGTTGGGACTTGATGGGCACTCAGTAGGTAGAGGGGGGCCAGGGGTGGCTCTGTATGTCCCATGGTGCACAAGCCTGCCCAGCCATGCTAAAGGATGGCATGTCAGACTGAGAAGTCACGTCTCCAAGTAGTCACACAATTTCTGTCTCTCTTTCAGAACTATTTATCGATGAAGATCGTGAGACCAAACGCATAATGAAAGCAGAGCCTTCAATCAGCAGCAATGAAGAACTGCCTCACATACTGAAGTGTGATTTCAAGACCAAGACCACCCCAGGTCGATGTGTTAAATACTTCATCAAGACTTGTCAGTTCCTAGCAGGTCTAAATCCTAAGAGGTCAGATAACAGGCTGCCTTCTTATCCTGTTATCTTTTTAAAGTATTAAAAAAAACCTTTATTTTCTAAGTTTTAAGTCTATTTTCTGAGTATTTTTAAGGTGGCTGGTTCCATTTTAAAATTATCTTTCTATGTGCTTTCCATTTTACGATTCAAGTTTGGGAAATTACTGAAATGAATTTGAAATGGTCTGTGTCTTCATGTCATATGTTTCCTATTTGTAATCAAGAGAAAGAACCTCCATTATAAGAGGTAGCGGGGATGGTTGGAACAGCTCTTATTGGTGCTGCAGCCATCATTGTGGGATTCTGTGCGGACAAATGCCATGAGACTCTTTGCAACCTCAATGATGAATGCAAATAAAAGTATCTCACCTGGTACACGTGGATGTGTGTCCTCTGTTCTGACTGAGTGGGGAGAGAGGCAGGATCAGTTCCACGGCATTCCACTTGACCATAAGCCCTTTACGAGCATGCTGCCAACTTGGGCCAATGGGTGCAATAATACAGCTACCAGTTATGAATAGTGTGGTAGCAGCCTGCCACCCTGTTTTCAAGGCTCTGTGTGTGCCACTCAGTGAATCTGCAATGTAGCCCATAAATTTACAGTTGAAGAAACTGAGGGTCAAAGAAGTTGTAGCTTTTCCAAGGCCACACAACCAAGAATAAGTCTGGATTTAGACCCAGGGATTATAGATCTGCCACCACCCCACCCCCACCCCCAGTTTAAGTGGTATTCATAAGTACCAGGCAAGCACTCTATCAACTGAGGCGCGTTCTTCAGCCTCTCTTAAGATCTCTTAAAGCAACACTGCAGTAAGGAAAGTATGACCCCATGCCAACACCAAAGGCGCTCAGAATGTCTGCTGGAACAAGTGAGAACATTGTGTCATTCCTACATGTAAGAAAAGGTTATCAAGTAAGTCACTAACAGTTCTATTCAAACGGAAGTTCAAGACTAAGGAACAAGAAATGATGCAATAATTCTATGTAGCTGGCAATTCAGGCAGTTTATACTGCAAAGGCAACTGTCCATCTCATTGCTGAGGTGTTTTGTGGTTTTGATATTTTAATTTCCTCTAGTATCCTGTCACAATTCCCAGCAATCCAAGTGTACTCAATCACAACAAACTGTTAAGAAATAACAGCTCTGGCTGGATTGACATGTCCCACGGTGAGGCTGCATGTAGCAGCCACTCATGTGAAAGGCTACCCCTCCCAGTCACTGGCAGAACTCCTGAATGCCACTTTCTCCTTGGCACTTAGGCCTCAAGTGATTCTTTGGTCTCAGAGGTGAGCTGGTTGCTTCAACCTTTCTAGAGAAATATAGATAACGAAAGACCTACAAACATCTCTGCCCTTCAACTCGAAGGAAATAATCAGAAGGATGGAGGAAGGTCTATGTACACAATCCACATAACAGTATGCCTACTAATGGTACTGGCTGTGACCTCCCTAGGGATCCATTATAAGACAACAAATGATAGATAGTAAAGATCCTGTATAGATTTAAAAATTTAAAATTTGTCTTTTCTTGGGGTGCATATCAACATAAAATAAGGTCTTGAATATGTAAGCTATTTAATGTAATTCATCAAAATGGTGCTAGAACAGTTTGTGGAACATTAATATTTGTTCATAGTGAGGTTATAGTTTATGAGGCTTGGTTGGCATTGGAGTTTCTTGAATCTCTTCCCACAGAGTCTAAGCTGGGTTTGAACAGTGCTGTTGTATGTTTCCCGTGGCCGCCGTGAACTATGGTTAATCTCCACAGCTGACCGTAGGTTCCTTGAGGGATGAGGAGCACCTAGAAGACCCGCACCCCAGGGTACCATGGAGCAGCAGGCTTGGATTTGTATCATGGACATAAATCAGCCAGATTTATGTGCACTTGGAAGAAATAGTGTCACCTCTAAACCGAGGTGAGGGTGTTAAGTGCCCCGGTTCTTAGTGCTTTAGTATCACATTTACTAATTAAAGTTGGCTGTGTCCTTCTAGGTATAGAACCAAGAATGGGTTCTCTTTACACAGGACCCAGACTCACTAAGTAGGAGGGGCCTAAGTCAGGGGTACGGCTGCATCATCTGCCTTCTAAGCTACAGCTGCGACCTAGGGGGAGTTCAAACTCATGGTGTAGGAGTCCAGTGGTTGTGGGGACACTTCCGTCGCGTGAGGAGCAAAGGTGCATGTCCTGTTTATTATCTCTGGCTGCACCAGATGACCCCTCACTGTGAGCTGCAGCTCACTGGTATTATCAAAACCTTCACTATGAGTGGCCTACTACCCGCGGGTGAGGCCCTCAGGTTCGCGTTGCCTTCCAGCCTCCAAGTCACCATGAGCCCACATCTAGAGAATGACTTCCTAACACTTAGACCAAATTGAAGGTCCATGGTTTTCATCTAATTCCAAGACAGTATTTTTTTAAGATGATATATTTTTGTTTTGTTTTTGTTTTTATTGTTGTTTGTTTGTTTGTTTTGTTTTTTGCTTTTATTTTATGAGACAGGATTTCTCTGTGAAGCTTTGGAGCCTTTCCTGGAACTCACTTTGTAGACCAGGCTGACCTTGAACTTACAGACATTGGCCTGCCTCTGCCTCCCAAGCGCTGGGATTAAAGATGTACACCACCACTGTCCCCGCCAAGGTGATATATTCTTAGAGGGGAAAAATAAGTCACTTAACAAAAGAGTATTCATTGTTCCAGACATGTATGTTATCTGAAGATGCCAATCAGTATACTATATTGGGATGGACCAATCAGAAAGGATGTCTTTGCACATCATGATGGATACAGGCTACTAAATATTCTAGAGCATCAGCCATACCAGGAGGTGCAGACTGGTTACAGTCTTCATTCTGGGGACTCCTACCGCCTTATTCTCCACAATGCCTCCCTGAGGGAACCCTTGCCAAGTAGACAATGGAATGGCTGGCAGGAGAGTCTCTTCCTTGTTTCGCCATGTCTATGTGGAGTCACGAGCATCCTCCTTTTGGGTAAAAGTCAGCAAAGCTCCACTAGGGTGAAATGATTCATGGAGGGTACCAGGCAAGGTACCCTCCCTCAGAAAAAGCTTAATCCTGTCAAAAGATAATGGTCCCTCAATGGAGGTTGTTAGCAGCCCTGTGACCTACAAATGATAGCCAAAAGCTGGAACTAATCCCAGTCCAGTCAGATTGTCGCTTCACTGTGAATTAAATAACACTCGGTCCTAACTCACTGCAGCATGTGCCGCCATTAACACTGGAGCCTTCACTGGGAAAATGAGTCTCTTTCAGTCAGTGTGGGAGAGGAGAGGGACCCGAGAGGCTGATGGGCAGACACTGGAGTTGCTTTTGTCCTTCTCTTTTTATTGCATATTTAGAAAATAAAGTATGTCACCTTTTGACCTTCCTCTTGGTTAAAAGGCTATTTAAAACAGATAGGCAAATTCTGAAACCCACAACAGGGCAGAAAGGGGCCGGTCTGCCTGGCTTTCTGGTTGCTGGCCATGTGACAGTCCGGTACCCCTGAATCCCACCCTGGCTGTAAAGGTCATCTGCCTAAGGACTGGAGCAGGCAGTCTCCTTAGACTGTGGAGCAGATGATTGCACTAATGCTAAACAGTGAGAATTCCTTCTAGAAACTTCCTTTTCAGTCCAGAAAGTGCGAGCTTTCCACCATATGGAGAAACAGCCTGATTTCAAAGTTTTGCACCCCTGACATCATAAACATTTCATGCTAAAGCGCTTCTTTGGCTAAGGCGCACTCTGGACCTTAGGCACGCGGCTTCTGCAGGCAGATGGGAATTCCATTCTGAGGGATGCCTTACATGGAATGAGTTCATAATGAGTCAATGCTGTAGAGAGATTAAGCGCCCACCATCTTTGCAGCTGAGCCTTGTGTTTGTTCAGCGCCGAATGAGAATTCCCTAATCTTCCTTCAGTTAAACATGGTGAGGTCCCAAGGAAGATGAAAGGGAAGCCACTTTCCCCCCTGGATAGACATCCGTGAAGTGAAATGCCAGAGTTCATGAAGTTCAAGAAAAACACAAGAGAGACATGTCGCTGGGACTAAGTTTGAGGATGGGGACATAATGGGAAACACAGACCCGTGCGTGGGGGGCACTCTCCTGACTAGAGTGCAGATTTCCAAGAGAGGCTTGGTCCTAGGTTTTCACCATCGGAATAAACTGAATAAGGTGTGTGTGTGTGTGTGTGTGTGTGTGTGTGTGTGTGTGTCCGAGAGCATGCACATATATAACTTTTGCATTTGATCTCAGCCAAAAGTCTGAGAAACAATGAAAAAAAAATCATAATTTTGGAACAGCTCCCTTCTAGCATGCTGTATGCTTTTAAGGGCAACCCGATTTTGCCAAAATTCATCTCAGCTTCTCCCCCAAGGGCTCTTTGAGCCTTTGACTTGTATTAATGTACCACTTCCACGTAGTTTCACAAAGTGCTAGAGCCAAACCTGTAATCCTCTCCCCTCATATTTCAGGGAAGTCCTGCCTGGGTAATTACCAGGAGGAGGACCAGGGATATCCAGCTGGATCCAGATGCAGCACGGCAGCCTCACAGACGAGGTTTCACCTGGGTCAGCGGGATAAACAAAATAAATGATGGAATCCTGTCTTAGAGCAGCAGGAGCAGGGGGCCAGGGGATTCCAGACGTCTGCAAGCCTGTGAGCTCAGCACAGCTTGGTCACAACATAACCCCGAGAGTTGGGGCATCTCCCCCAGGGATCCAAAATTCCCTCACTGAGAAAGTGAGCCCAGAGTTCAAAGATCTTGTCTGTCCCCACATCCGTTGAGGTTTCTGTTTCTTTGTGACTCAGTTTCCCTGTATGGAAGATAGGGACAATAATCTTCGATGGTGAAGCTAGAATGGGTTACCATGCAGAGTTTTCTGGGACAGTGTAAGCCCTCAGTGTCCTTTACCCTTTACCCTGAGCAGTACTGTCCTCATGACAGAGCAGGACCAGCAGATGTAAGTCAGAGGCGACACCTGTGACAAATGCAGTCCTAAAAAGTGACACAAAAATAGGCATGGGAATGCACACCCTTAATTCCAATACTTAAGAGGCAGAGACAAGAGACTCGGGTGTTGAGGAGACCAGCCTGAGCTACTTGGTACGATTCTGTCTCAAAGAAACAAGTCACACAAAATCATTGCTATTCCAAGAGAGCTGCCCCCGCCTCGCCCCAGTTCTGACTGTATAATTCTAACTAAAGAAAGCCACAGGAGCAAATACAACGCAGTGGTAGAATGTACGCTTGGCAAATGCAAAGTCCTGGGTTCGATCCCTAGCACTGAGTGGAAAGATAGAAGGAGTGGAGAGAGTAAGAGAGGGAGAGAGGGAAAATAGAAATTAGAACACCACTATTCCAAAACATTAAACAGAGTTGTGCCAAACAATCCAGCAATTCTGCTTTTTGATGTGTGTTCAAAGGAATAGGGACTCAAAGCCGTTTTTGCAATCTTACCATAAATGATCAAAGGTAGGAAAAAGCTACCATAAACTGAGTATCTGTGCCCACCCCACCCAAATTTACATCATGAAATGCAAATCCCAGGTAATGATTTTAGAAAGTTGGGACCTTCAAGAGGGACTAGATTTTGGGGTGGAACACTCATGATTGGGTGATTAGTGTTCTTATTTTAAAAAATCCATAGTACATTCCTCTCCCTTCCCCTTGTGAGGACACAGTGAGAAGATGCCCAGTTATGGACAGAAATCAGGTCCTTACCAGACACAGAATCTGCTGGTGCCCAGAGCTGAGATTCCCCAACCTCCGTTTCTCTCAGAAACAAATTTCTATAAGCTTCCAAGTCAGTAGTACGCTAATCTAGCAGGCCAGTGGCCTAACCCACCACTCCAGGGACGCTGATGGATGAATGGACAAATAAAAGGTGGAGAATACACATAATGGGATATTATGCAGCCTTCAGAAGCAAAGGCACTCCGACTTCCTGCAGTATGAACCAAACCTGAGGACGTTAAGTGAATAAGTCATATGTGAAAAGGCAAATACATACAGCATAAAATGCCTTGCTTGTTCAAATTCCTAGGGAAAGTTAGGAAATAGAGTGCCGGTTACCGGAGGCTGGGGAACAAGTGGGATGAGGGAGCTGGATGAGACAGCTTCAGTTTTACGAGATTCAGAGTTCTGTAGCTAGGCTGTGATGGGTTGCACATGCGTGTATTTAATGTCATTGAACTATACACTTAAAATGGTAAATCTTGCGTTATATGTATTTTACCTCAAAACCATTATGAGTGATGAAAGTCCTTCTCATACCCTTTGGGAATCCAGGAACCTACTCTTTTTCTCACTTCCGGTAGAAAAGCATGTGTTCGGGCTCCTGGGGACAGGGGGCACCTAGTGATTGTCCCCAGATGAACCTTGTTTCAACTCGCAGGTCTTCAGGGGGTCTTTTGATGGCTAAACCCAAAGATAACTGCTGGTGTTTAAGAACTGGGAAAAGTCACAGGCTTTTCAGTTTCTGACGTATCGAACGGTCTACCCGGACTTCACAGCACAGAGATGGGCTGGAGACATGTGTCACCAAGTCAGTACAGACCTGCGTGCCGTGGACCCTTGATGCCCAGACCCTCGGGGCTCTGGGTGTGGGAGTCAGTTACATTTTGTACCCAACATCCATCCAAGACAGAATAAACTGGAAACTCCGAAGTTGGGCAGCTCTCAGCCCATCTCTATCATTGCAGTGATGCCCTGCCTCAGTCTACTCTAGACTTCAGAGAAGTATCCCCCTTGCTGTTAAATCTTCAATACATTCCCAGGCACCCCAATTGGACCACGACCTCAGGGTTCCAGGAAAATGGGGTTAACCAAGCCCAGCAGGCCATCTCAGAAATGCAAATAAGCACGGTCAATATAATCAGATGCTCAATATTGTCAGAGGGAAGAAAAATTAGAACGGCAAGGAGATAACATACAAATTAACAAATTGCATGTGTACCAGGGATGGATCTGGGGACTCAGACCCAAGGCCTCCCATGTGTGGAGCAAGCTTTCTGCTACTGAGCTACAGCCACATGCCTGGAGTTTTCTGATACAGGGTCTCATTATGTAGCTCAGCCTGACTTCAAACCCTCAATCCTTTGGCCTCTGCCTTCTGAGCGCAGGGTTTACAGGTGTCTACCACCATGCCTGGCTCCTGCACCATGATGTCTTATACTGCATAAACCCTACAGTTTTTTGCATCCAGTTTTTAATTTCAAAAAGGTTAGAGTTGCTTCCCTTCCTAAAACGACTGAGTCTGAACAGTACATTTAGGTTAAAAATACAGACCTTCTTGCAAGGTCTGGTAGAGCAAACCTTTGGCCACAGAACTCAAAGGCAGAAACTGGCAGATCTCTAAGTTTAGGCCATCCTGGTCTATTTAGCAACTTCCAGGCCAGCCAAGGCTACATAGTGAAGCCCTGTCTCAAAATAAATAAATACCTTGTTGTTTAGTAAACAAACACATTGCACAAGTCACCTAAGGATGGGATGCAAGACAAAAACATTGTTCTTGTGGTCATTCAAAGGCACAGGTAGACAGAAAATCAGAGTGTCAGGTCTAGCCAGGAAACAGAGGTCTTGTAGGGACTTCAACAGAGGTAACTGATACAAAAGGCACCTCGAGTGCTGCCCAGTAGGAACAAGGACTTCAAATGACTTGCAGATACTGCCACTTACATTGACCACAGCAGAATAAGAGACAAAGAAATGTCCTGTGTTCCCTTCCCCCTGTCCTCCATCCAAACCAAGACACGTTTGCCCAGGCCAGAAGAGGAGAACAGAAATGGCCTGAGTTCATGTAAGCAAGGAGGGCAGCAGGGGGCTACACAGAGCCCAGCCACTCCACTCCTTGTACATGGTGTCCCTTCAACCCTCCATTTCTCCATCTCACGTACGAAGAAAGCTCAGAGGAATTATCCAAGAGCCCTCCAATTTCATAACAATTCCCTTGTGAAACTAAGATTCAGGCCTGAATAACCTGGGGTCACAGCCACTCTGATCTGCTAACACCACTTTGAGATAGAGTATAGTCAAGACAGATGAACTATTAACCAGATCAAACAAAAGGACCCAAAATCTCAAGATTAAATCAAGTTACTTAACAACTGTCCTGGTTTAGTTTCCGCGACCGTGATAAACACTACGGCCAAAACAATCTTCGGAGGAAAGGGATGGTTTGGGTTCCAGGTCGTAGTCCATCATCAAGGGAAGCCATGGCGGGCACTCGAGGTAGAAACCTGGAGAGCGGGCTGAAGAAGAGGCATGGCGGAATAGTGCTAAATGGCTCACTCGCCCTCTGGTTTGCTCGGCTGACAACAAAACTCACCGGGACAGCTGCCTCCCAAAGCACTGTATTTTCAAGTTTCCTGTAATTTGCCTGCCGTCTTGTTCGTGGGTCCTGTTTGCGCTGGTCCCAGGGAAGAGCTGGACTTCCCTGAGCCAATGGCCTCGACCTATCAGTTCTCACCTGGGTCTTTGCTCAGTTCCTGCTCCTGGCACCCAGTGGCTGGGGCGGTGAGGAGGGTGAAGGCCAGACGTGGGCCCAGAGAAACTCTGGAAGGCATTTTGTGGGAGGGGGAGCTAAGCCTTCCTCTACTACACCCTGAAAGGCTGTACATGCTTCCTAGGAATTTTATCCTTTTCCATGGTCGCTTTTAAGATTTTAAATGGGGCCAAAGAGATGACTCCAAAGTTAAGACTATACTTGCCCCTCTCACAGAGGAGTGGAGTTCTGTTCCCGCGCCCACTCGGCAGCATGCAGCCCCTCATACTGCAGTTCCGGGAAATCCATGGCCTCTTCAGGCCTCACACTTAGGCACACACACACAGTTTAAAATAAAATAGATCTTTTTTAAAATTAATGTAATTAAAGTCATTACAGAAACTTGAAAAGGCATACCAAAAAAGGAAAAGTAGTTTAAGAAAAAAAATTAAGATATCCATAATGTTATTATCATAAGTTGTCACATTCATGTGTCTCAGTACTTTCTTCTATTTTGTTTTCAAACGGCATAAAATTGGGGTCCTAATCCCAGGACTTCCTTGGATTTGCCTTCTCTTTCTAAAAAAAATATTTATGACTTTATCATCATTATTCTTATTATTTGGTTTTTCGAGACAGGGTTTCTCTGTGTAATAGCCCTGGCTGTCCTGGAACTTGCTTTGTAGACCAGGCTGGCCTCAAACTCACTGAGATCCACCTGCCTCTGTCTCCCAAGTGCTAAGATTAAAGGTGTGTGCCGCCAATGCTCCACCTTGGATTTGCCTTCTTGATACCTTAGTTTTATATCTTGAATTTCTTCCCCTTCTTAAATTCTGTTTCATACACATTTCCCCACAGCACGGGGAGTAGTAGCATAACAGTCCAGCATATAATAACAATCCTTTCATATTGATCTGCCCTAGGCTCAGTTCCCTGTCGTTAGACAGACTTTGCTTCCAGTTCTTTGCTATTTAAAATTCCTCCTTACACATCCAAAGCCAACGACCATGGTTTACACTTGGGGGACCTTGGGATCTCTTCAGTCATTAATATCATAAGAGCAGAAATGATCTTTGCTTTGGTTCACCCAAATTTATATCTGAGACAGAGCAGCCATTGTTGAAGGGATGAATGACTTTCTCATTTATTCTGGAAGATATCAAATTCCCAGAAGGAAAATGTCTAAGGCAAAGGGCAGGAGAACATTGAAAGCCCCAAGGACACGTGGCCAATTGCTTCCTGGACACATGGACCTGTTTGTACATACAGCTCCCAGCAGAGTCGGAGCAGCTCCACCAGACCCAGTGCCCTTTCCTTGGCCTCCTCTGTTCCTGTGAGTCCCTCCCCAGGTCCTGATTGTGGGGCCTCAAATGTATCTTAGAAAGCAGAGAAACCTGCAGGTCTGTTTGGAGGGCCTCTGTGGGGCCCAGAATTCCCCTTCACCGTCTGGAGAAGCAAAGAAATCCTTTAACATCTTTCAAAAAGAAGCATGTGTGTGGGCTTTTTCAGCTTAAAAACGTGATTCCTCAAACATCCCAACATACACAAACAGAGAAGACGTCAATAGACTTGAAACGCGTGAAAGTGCCTCCAGCCCCCACTCTAAGATCTACGCTCCGCATTATGGTCGCACCAATTATTAAAACAGTACATTTTCTTTTTAAGATAAAAAAAGTTAAATTGTACATACCTTTTAAAGGAGGAGGAGGGCTTTGGCTTAGTTCACACAGAGGAAGTGGAGGGCAGAATTAACTGTAAAACAAAATTTCACAAGACCGAAAGGTAAGAGCAGAAAAGTGACTGTCCACAAAGTTGAATGGAATGGTTCAAATTTAGATTTTCAAAGTGACTTAAGCCATCTAGGAAAACAAGTAAACAGAAAGTGCAGCTGTTCTCACTTGGTTGATAAAACCGTTGAGATCCCTGGGGGAATTAAAAACACAGAGCAAAAAGAGACCCAGACCGGAGGCACGGTGGAGTAGGACCTGCACTCGGGGCACAGAGGCCAAGGCTAGCCTGCACTACCAGAGTGCGATCTGCCTCAAACAAGGACGCCACCACCAACTACCAGCGATTTTTTTTCTATTTTAGAGGGGGAGGGAAGGCTGGAGAGATTGTTCAGTGGTTAAGAGCATTGGCTGATCTTCCAGTGGACCAGGGTTCAATTCCCAGCACCCACATGGCAGCTGTGGCAGGGTTCAATTCCCAGCACCCACATGGCAGCTCAGAGCTGTCTATAACTCCAGTTCCAAGGGATCCAACACCCTCGCACAGACATACATGCAGGCAAAACAGCAATGCACATAAAAGCAACAAATCAAAAATTGAAGAAAGGGCCATGGAGTTGTCTCCCCAATGAGTACAGTGCTTGCCACTCAAACATGAGTTTGAGCCCCAGCATCTACATAAAAGCTAGCCTTGGTCACATGCACATGACCTGAGCAATACGGGTGGAAATGGGAACTGTGACAAATCCCAGGGCTTGCTGGCCAGTCAGTCTAGCTAAAATAGCAAACTTCAGTTTCAGTGAGAGTAACTGTCTCAAACTATAGAGAGGGACAGAAGGACACACTCGATGTTTAACTCTGGCCTCCATATGTGGGCACAGAGGGCAGCACACACCCCTGCCCACTCTCCACCCCCATCTTTGCTCCCCCACGCTAAAGGTAAAAATGTTTCAAAGTTTCAGTATAGTTCCTACATTTGCTGAGTCCACAATGAGGGCTGACTGATTTGGGGTTTTTGTTTGTTTGTTTGTTTGTTTGTTTGTTTTGTCTTTCGTGTGTGTGTGTGTGTGTGTGTGTGTGTGTGTGTTTTGTTTTTTTGATACAGGGTTTCTCTGTAGCTTTGGAGCCTGTCCTGAAACTAGCTTTTGTAGACCAGGCTGGCCTTGAACTCAGAGATCTGCCTGCCTCTGCCTCCCACGTGCTGGGATTAAAGACATGGGCCACCTCTGCCCGGTGGTATTTTTATTTTTGGTAACAGTACAGAGTTCTTCTTAGTAATAACTTTTAACAAAAAGCATGATCCCAACAAATAATCTTTCAAAGGGCTTTGTTGACCTGGCTGATGTACATACCTGGGATGAAGGACCAAATTCTTAAATTCTTATTTTTTAAAATAATTTATTTTTATATTATGTGCGTTGGTGTTTTGCCTTGCATATATATTTATGTGAGGGTGTCAGATCTTAGTGTTACAGGCAGTTTTCAGCTGCCATGGGGGTGCTGGGAAATGAACCAGAGGCTGATTTCACTTAATGCAGCACTCTGGTTTCCTCACCACAGATCTGGTCCCTGGCCACCATCACCACAGATCTGGTCCCTGGCTCACCATCACTGCAGATCTGGTCCCTGGCCACCATCACTGCAGATCTGGTCCCTGGCCACCATCACCACAGATCTGGTCACCGGCCACCATCACCACAGATCTGGTCCCTGGCCACCATCACCACAGATCTGGTCCCTGGCTCACCATCACTGCAGATCTGGTCCCTGGCCACCATCACCGCAGACCTGGTCCTTGGCTCACCATCACCGCAGACCTGGTCCTTGGCTCACCATCACCACAGATCTGGTTCCTGGCTCACCATCACTGCAGACCTGGTCCCTAGCCCACCATCACTGCAGATCTAGTCCCTGGCCCTTCTCCTCTCCTCCCTCCACTCTTCTCTCGTTGCCTCTTTATATTTTCTGTCAGAGCCACGACACCTAGCCATGTAGGACAGGGGCAGAGGCGCTGTTCCAGAAGCACCTGGCCTGACAAATGAGCCAGTCTTCTGTTCCTGAATGAAGTAGAAAGGACAACTGTTCCGGATTGAGCTACTATGTGTGGCATTGTCTCTATACAAAAAAAGGATGACATATGGGTATTTTGGGAATGGTTTCTCCAAATGCCCAACCACACAAGGACACAGTTAGACCCACAAAGTATATACCTGCGGGTCTAAAGCTCTCTGACAGTCTTTTATAAATTTATTCTAATTTTTGTATTCCATCTCACAGGCTTTTAGGTTAAATTCTGATTCCATCTAGTTAAAAAAAAAAAAAAGACTTGCGTAGTTCTGCTCAAACTACAGACTCTGTAATGCATGTGAGGCTAACCTTATACCTCTATCTGTGGGCTGTTGCTCTTCCCTCCCACCCCCAGATGCAACCAAATGGCTTCTCACATGTCGAGAGCTCCAAACGGAGTGCAGGTATGAATTTAATGATGGTTACAGCTCAGGCTGGAGAGATGGTTCAGTGGTTAAACACATGCATTGCCTTTGCAGAGGACCTGAGTTTGAGTCCCAACCCCACGCATGTCACCTGACTCCCAACCACCTGTGACTCTAGCTCCAGGAGCATGCAATACCTCTGGGCTCTGTGGGCACCTTCACTCAAGTGCACAGACCCACACAGAGACGTGTGTGCGTGTGTGTGTGTGTATGTCTATATATACATATATATCTACATAAAGTTTAAATAATGGCTACAGCTCACCTGAGCAGCTCTGGGGAGAGTGCTTTATGTAAAATGAGGTTATAAATAATAAAATTGCTAAGCACCCCACTCAAAATCTCCTTCAATTGTCAGACAGAGTAAGCAGAGATCTATGTGGGTCCAGATGTGAATACTTGAACAACCAAATATAGATGAAGCAGAGGAAAATGACCTAAAAGATAACTTTAGGAGAATGTTTGAGGCCCTTAAAGAGGAAATTAAAAATGCCCTCAAAGAAATGGAAAAAAAGACAAACAAAAATTAGAAGACATCAACAAATCCCTTAAAGAAAACCAAGAAAAAACAATCAAACATAAGAAAGAAACTCTTCAAGACTTGAAAACTGAAATAGAGACAATAAAGAAAACACAAACTGAGGGAATTATAGAAACAGAAATCATGAGAAAACGATCAGGAATCACAAATGCAAGCATAAACAGCAGAATACAAGAGATGGAAGAGAGAAACTCAAGTGCTGAAGATACAATAGAGAAAATAAACTCATCAGTCAAAGAAAACATTAAATCTAACAAAATCTCAACACAAGATATTCAGGAAATATTGAACACCATGAAAATACCTAACCTAAGAATAATAGGTATAGAAGAAGGAAAAGAAGTCCAACTCAAAAGCACAGAAAATATATTTAACACAATCATAGAAGAAAACGTTCCCAACCTAAAGAAATATATGCCTATGAAAATACAAGAAGCTTACAGGATACCAAATAGACTGGACCAAAAAAATTCCCTTGCCACATAATAATCAAAACATTAAATATACAGAATAAAGAAAGAATAATAAGAGCTGCAAAGGAAAAAGGCCAAGTAACATATAAAGGCAGACCTATCAGAATTATACCTGACTTCTCATTGTAGACAATAAAAGCCAGAAGGTCGTGGTCAAGCATTATGCAGACATTAAGAGACCACAGTTGCAAGCCCAGACTACTATACCCAGAAAAACTTTCAATCACCATAGAAAGACAAAGCAAGATATTCCATGACAAACCAGATTTAACCAATACCTAGCCACAAAACCAGCACTACACAAAATATTAGAAGGAAAACTCCAACCCAAGGAAATTGACTACATCAACAAAAACACAGACAATTGGTGATCTCACAGCAGCAAAGAAGGGAAAAACATACAAAATAACATCACCAACACCGAAAACTAAAATAGCAGGAGATAGCAATCACTGGTCATTAATATCCCTTAATATAAATGGACTCAACTCACCTATAGAAAGACACCAGCTAACAGATTGGACACAAAAACAGAATCTATCTTTCTGCTGCATACAAGAAACACACCTCAACCTCAAAGACAGACATTGCCTCACAATAAAGGGTTGGGAAAAAATTTCCAATCAAATGGGCCTAAGAAAAAAGCTGGTGTAGCTATCCTAATATCTAACAAAATAAACTTCAAACTAAAATCAATCAAAAGAGACAAAGAAGGACATTTCATATTAGTCACAGGAAAAAGCCATCAAGAGGAAATCTCAATACTGAACATCTATGCCCCAAATACAAGGGCACCCTAATATGTAAAAGAAATATTTCTAAAGCTTAAATCACACATTAAACCCCACACACTAATAATGGGAGACTTCAGCACTCCCCTCTCACTACTGGACAGGTTTGCCAGACAAAAAATTAAAAGAGAAATAAGGGAACTAACAGATGTTATGACTCAAATGGACTTAACAGACATCTATAGAACATTCCATCCAAACAGAAAAGAATGTACCTTCTTCTCAGCACCTCATAGAACCATCTCAAAAATTGACCACATACTAGGTAACAAAAAAAGCCTCAACAGATACAAAAAAAATTGGAATAACCCCATGTATCTTATTAGATCACCATGACTTAAAATTAGAATTCAACACCAACACTAATTCCAGAAAGCCCACAAACACATGGAAATTAAACAGTGTTCACCTGAAT
Organism: Microtus oregoni; assembly: GCF_018167655.1. Taxonomy (NCBI): domain Eukaryota; kingdom Metazoa; phylum Chordata; class Mammalia; order Rodentia; family Cricetidae; genus Microtus; species Microtus oregoni. Next base: position 23,137,845 of record NW_024543071.1, read on the forward strand.
CATCAATGGGTCAAGAAAGAAATAAAGGAAGAAATTAAAGACTTCCTAAAATTCAATGAAGATGAGCACACAACATACCCAAATTTATGGAACACAATGAAAACTGTGTTAAGAGGAAAATTCATAGCACTAAATGCCTACATAAAGAAGATGGGAAAATCCCACACTAATGAGTTAACAGAACATTTGAAAATTTTAGAACAAAAAGAAGCAAACTCACCCAGGAGAACTAGATGACAGGAAATAATCAAATTGAGAGCTAAAATTAACAAAATAGAAACAAAGAAAACAATACAAAGAATTAATGAGACAAAGTTTCATTTCTTTGAGGAAATTTCTTCGAGGAAATCAACAAAATAGACAAAACTTTATCCAAACTAATCAAAAAGCAGAGTTAGAATATCCAAATTAACAAAATCAGATATGAACAGGGGAACATAACAACAGACATGGAGAAAATCCAGAGAATCATTAGGTCATATTTAAAAAACCTGTACTCCTCAAATTGGAAAACTTAAAGGAAATGGACAACTTTCTGGATAAATATCATTTACCAAAATTAAATCAAGACCAGATAAGCAAATTAAGCAGACCTATAACTGCTGAAGAAATAGAAACAATCATCAAAAGTCTCCCAACCAAAAAAAAAAAAAAAAAAAGCCCAGGACCAGATGGTATCTGTTATTCTTATTTCTGCCTTTCTTGTCTGTGGGGTTAGAGAGTGGAGACGTTACGCGAGGCACATGGCGGTGCTGGGTTAGGAAGGAGACACGGACACGTGGCGGTCCCACGTGGGTGCACTTTAATGGGGGAGGGGTAACGACAAGTAGGGTCCGGGTGTGCAGAGACGAAAGGAGAGGGGGGAAGAGAGAGGGGGCTCGTGGCGACACCCGCGCTTTTAACGGGGAACACAAGGGCATCTGGGAGAAATGTCCTGTGCCTTTGCGGCTTCCAGTCCAGGGGAATGCTGGGAGCTGTAGTTTGCAAAAGGAACAACAGTATCCACTCAAAATTCTATAAGATTTTCAAAGAAGAAATAATACCAATACTCCTCAAATTGTTCTACACAATGGAAACAGAAGGAACATTGCCAAACTCTTTTTATGAGGCTACAATTACCCTGACACCCAAATAACATAAAGACATTACTATGAAAGAGAATTACAGACCAATCTCACTCATGAACAATGATGCAAAAATACTCAATAAAATACTGGCAAATTGAATCCAAGGACACATCAGAAACATCAGCCATCATGGTCAAGTCGGCTTCATCCCAGAGATGCATATGAAAATCTGTCAATGTAATTCACTACATAAACAAATTGAAAAATAAAAACCACATGATCATCTCATTAGATGCTGAAAAAGCCTTTGACAAAATACAACACCCCTTCATGATAGATGTCTTGGAGAGAGCAGGGATACAAGGAACATACCTAAACATAATAAAGGCAATATACAGCAAGCCAACATCAAACTAAATGGAGAGAAACTCACAGGGATCCCACTGAAATCAGGAACAAGGCAAGGTTGGCCAGTCTCCATATCTATTTGATAAAGTTCTTGATGTCCTTGCTAGAGCAAAAAGACAACAAAAGGAGATCAAGGGGATACAAATCAGAAAAGAAGTCAAACTCTCACTGTTTGCTGATGATATGATAGCGACCCCAAAAATTCTACCAAGGAACGTCTACAACTCATAAGCACTTTCAGTAATGTAGCAGGATACAAGATTAACTCAAAAAAAAAAATCAGTAGCTCTCCTATACACAGATGATAAATGGGCTGAGAAAGAAATCAGAGAAACATCACTCTTCACAATAGCCACAAATAGCATAAAATATTTTGGAGTAACTCTAACCAAACAAATGGAAGACCTGTATGACAAGAACTTTAAATCTTTGAAGAAAGAAACTGAAGAAGACACCAGAAAATGGAAAGATCTCCCATGCTCTTGGGTAGGTAGAATTAACATAGTAAAAATGGCATTCTTACCAAAAGCAATCTACAGATTCAATGCAATGCCCATTAAAATCCTAGCAAAATTTTTCACAGACCTCAAAAGAATAGTACTTAACTTTATATGGAAAAGCAAAGAACCCAGGATAGCCAAAACAATTCTGTACAATAAAGGAACTTCTGGAGACATCACAATCCCTGACTTCAAACTCTACTACAGAGCTACAGTACTGAAAACAGTTTGGTATTGACATAAAAACAGACAGAAGGACCAATGGAACCAAATCAAACACCTATATATTAATCCACACACCTATAAACACCTGATTTTTGACAAAGAAGCAAAAAATATGAAATGGAAAAAAGAAAGCATATTTAACAAGTGGTGTTGGCACAACTGGATAGCAACATGTAGAAGAATGAAAATAGATCCATATCTATCACCATGCACAAAACTCAGTTCCAAATGGATCATAAAGCCAACCACACTGAACCTCATAGAAGAGAAAGTGGGAAGTACACTTGAACCCATTGGCACAGGGGACCACTTCCTAAATATAACCCCAACAGCACAGACACTAAATGGGACCTCCTGAAACTGAGAAGCTTCTGTAAAGCAAAGGACACGGTCAACAAGACAAAATGACAGCCTACAGAATGGGAAAAGATATTCACCAACCCCATATCAGACAGAGGTCTGATCTCCAAAATATACTCAAAGAAAAGAACTCAAGAAATTAGTCATCAAAAAAACAAATAATCCAATAAAAAAAATGAAGTACAGACCTAACCAGAGAACTCTCAACAAAGGAATCTAAAATGACTGAAAGACACTTAAGGAAATACTCAACATCCTTAGCCATCAGAGAAACGCAAATCAAAACAACTCTAAGATTCCATCTTACACCTATAAGAATGACCAAGATCAACAACATTGCTGACAACTTATGCTGGAGAGGTTGTGGGGAAAAGGGAACACTTCTGCATTGCTGGTGGGAAGGCAAGCTGGTACAACCCCTTTGGATGTCAGTGTGGCAATTTCTCAGAAAATTAGGAAACAACCTTCCTCAAGACCCAGCAAACCACTTTTGGGTATATATTTAAAGGATGCTCAATCATACCAGAAGATCATGTGCTCAACTATGTTCATAGGAGCATTGTTTGTCATAGCCAGAATTTGGAAACAACCTAAATGCCCCCCATCAAAGAATGGATAAGGAAAATGTGGTCCATTTACACAATGGAGTCCTACACAAGCAGAAGAAAATAATGACATCTTGAAATTTGCAGGCAAATGGATGGATCTAGAAAACATCATATTGAGTGAAGTAACTCAGACCTAGAAAGACAAATATCATATGTACTCACTCATAAGTAGCTTTTAGACATAAAGCAAAGAAAAACAGCCTACAATTCACGATCCCAGAGAACCTAGACAACAATGAGGACATTAAGAGAGACATTCATAGATCTAATCTACATGGGAAGTAGAAAAAGACAAGATCTCCTGAGTAAATTGGGAGCATGGGGACCTTGGGATAGGATTGAAGGGGGAGGGGAGAGGAAGGGAGGGGAACAGAGAAAAATGTAGAGCTCAATAAAATCAATTTTTAAAAATGTCCTTCAATTGTCACTCAGAATATATTCTAGAAGGGCCGAATGAGGTTAGCATACACCATTAACCAAACACTTGCAAGGGCAGAGGCAACAGATCTCTCTGAATTTGAGACCAGCCTGGTCTACGGGTGGATTTCTAGGCCAGCCAGAGCTGGATAGTCTCAAAACAAAACAAAGAATAGACTCCAAGTACAAACTGCGTACCTCTCCTGTGGGTTTGCATCCCTGCCCTGCCAACACACACATGGACACACTGGGCATGCCTATACCCCAGTAGTGGGACAGATGCTTACATTCTCTTAAAATAACATGGAGCCTTTTGCATAGTTGGTGCTCAGAGGTCAGGGATGTAGCTCAACTGTAGAATGTATGTTTGCTTGGCAAGCGTGAAGTCCTAGGTTCACACAGCACCGCAAAACTTGAACGAGTTCTCAGATCCCTGCCGGTTGGGGAAACAAATCACTGAGACACTACATGATCACAGGTACCAATACATTGTCACACCAGGCCTTGACAGAGGAAGAAGAAAAAGAAGCAGTAAGGAAAGTGTACTATAAATGGTCGAGAGGTAGATCAAAGCAGATAAGTTGGGGTCAGATCTCAGTCTTAATAAGATGTATAAAACTCAGTAAATATTATATTATTACTTTCACAGAAGAACAGAAATAAGCTAAGGGAGGTTCTGGAAACATGGCCTAATACTTTGCAAAGGAAAATATTCCATTGTAGAATGGGCCAAAAGATTCTTGGGAAGAACCAGAAGTGTATTTCAAATAGTGTCCACAAGATGGCAGAAGCATCCTCAGGTTCTCAGCAGGACCAAAAGGCATTTCACTAAGTCTGCATTCCCCGGAACCCCACCCAAGACAGGCATCTCTGGGACATATTTTAAGTGGAAGGTGACCAGCACCACCGCATCTAAAGGATGCCCTTTCTTCTGGAATGCTTTGGAAGTTTTCGACTAAACAGACAAAAATGCTCCAGCCTTGAGAAAAACTGGAAACCACGCACTGGTTGATTCACTTAACCGGTTATTCGCTCATCCAGGTACTGAGATCCCGCGGAGTTCCACGCCTCCTGCGAAGAGGTGAAGCAGAGATCTGTTCCCATGACGTCACAGTCAGTTTACACACAGTCTACCAAATCAGACGGGTCTCCCATCCAACTAAAAATCTCTATCCTGTGGACTTCAACAAAGCACGGGGAAAGTTAGAAGCCACCCATGGGAGAGAACACTCGCAAGGATTCTGTTCTCTCTGCTGTCGAGAACAGCGGGGAATCCAAAGCCTGCGGAGTTAGAGCAAAAGTGCAGCTTTGCCCCCCTGCAAAACCGACTTTCTCGTTCTTTTTTCTACAGCCCACTTGCAGTTAAAAATCTGGGCCGGTTAATGGAAGTCGCCACCTGGAATGTCTGGGGCCGCAGTGCAAGGTTACATTCCAGGCTCCTAGCAAAAAAAAAAAAAAAAAAAAGCCAGCAATTCGCCTTTTGTCTACTGCAAATTAAAGTAATTTCCACGCAGAAGGTTTCTCCTGCTGGCGGTGAGCACCCAAAACACTGGGGCATTTGCAGCAAGCCCTGACCTGCCCCCCACCCTCAGGGCCATCACACCTGAGGTTGGATGCACCTTGGGCTGCAATCAAAGAAGGGTTGTCTTCCCTCTTTAGGCTCCGAAGTGCCAAACCTGGGGCAGAATGGCACTCAGCTCGACATAGAGAGGTGAGTCTGTGTATGCTGTAATGCCTGACACCGAGATCAGCGTATGGGCACAGCCGCGGTGTTGGTGGCGACACATCCTCATCTCCTCTAAGGTGAAAGAGACACTATTGTCGGGGGCTGGAGAGATGGCTCGGTTAGAGGTTAAGAGCTTTGCCTGCTCTTCCAAAGGTCCTGAGTTCAATTCCCAGCAACCACATGGTGGCTCACAACCATCTGTAACGAGGTCTTGTGCCCTCTTCTGGCCTGCAGGCATACACACAGACAGAATATTGTATACATAATAAATAAATAAATAAATAAATAAATAAATAAGACACTATTGTCATCCGAGACCGGGGATCTTTGGAGCGAGTCCCCAGTCGTAAGTGAAAAGAGTAGGATCTGAACCTTCATGTGTCAGTCTCTTGGCTTCTTCAGCCCCATCTACCGGACTTCCGGTTCACCAAAGAGGGAAGTCAGTCCTTAGTGGTCAGGGTCTCTTCACATGTGAACACACACACACACACACACACACACACCATATGCCAGCTTCACTGAGGACCTCTCAGAGTCTAGAATCTGAACCTCCTCCATCCTACACTCCTCTGCCCACGCACGGCTCCAATCAGAGTCCTACCGTCCAGAAGCGGCACTGGAATTCTATCATTTGTCCTAACCTGTGACCTTCCTGAGTCTCCTTTTGCTGCTCCCTGAGGTCAGATGACCTCAGGTCTCTTTCACCTGGGACACTTCTCAGAGCCACAATCTACAGGCCAGGCTCTGAGCAGCAGGGGTGGCTGGTGGCTGGGTTTAGGTTTTCACAATCCTTGTCTCCCCCCCCCCCCCCCATCTTTGGAGATAAGGAAAACAAGACGGAGAGATAAGAATCCGGTGACTGCTCCAGGGTCGCACAAACTGAGAGCCATCAGCAGAAGCCCAGTGGACTGACCCTTTTAATCCTCTTAGGGTTAATGAACAAAATACCCCAAACTGAGCGGTTTATAAACAACAGTTCTGGGAGCTGAGCTGGGAAGACCAAGTCAGGGCAGAGTTCTCTGTTTGATGAGTTTGTCAGTCAAGCATTTGAGTGAAAACTCCATAGTCCCAAAGGACTCAGCTTTGTCCTGTTCAGATTCTAATATGTCAACTAAATAGGTAGGAGAAAGATTCGATCAGTGTGCTCAGAGAAGGAAGAAAACCAGAGAGGGCCAGGGACCCCAGGCTTTTCTTCGGGATACCAACATGAGATTTAGATTTAAATGGAACAATCCTGGTGAGGACCGAATAATTTGGGTCGTAGGCATGCCTGCTCAAAGTGCAGTCTGGTGGGTCACCTGCATTTCTGCTTCTGCAAGGTGGTGGGAAGCAGTTCTGGGCGACGATGGCCCTGCTCCAAAGGCCAGCCTTGCCATCACAGGTAATCACCCTCATCCCGGGCAGCCCCATCTGCAGGCCTCGGCTGTTCTGGAATCTAAGGGGATTGCAGGGTTAGGGCTTGGGCTGGAGACCTTCAGGCACCTTCTGGAGGTCTGGAAGAGGACACTGGAAGATGCCTTGGTCATTCTTATCTTTGTGCTTTCGACCTGGAGGGGGATGCAGATAGGTTAGGTATCACTGGTTTCTAAACAGCGCTCTGTGAGTGATTAACAAGCCGCCCGCCTTGCAGAGGTTACGCAGGCCATCCAGGCCAGGGGAGGCAGGTGTGGACGGAAGGCAGATGCCAGGCTTTGCCTCATCCTGCGTTTAGTTAGCTTGTGGGCCCAGGTGAGGAGCCAGAGCTCAGCAAACACGGCTTCTGAGTAAGCAGCTTCCGGGTTCAAAGGCCGTGTTTGCGTGCACTGTGTTTTCACCCCGTGGGCAGGTGTGAGACTTTCCACAGTGCTCTAACCTCATTTGTGAGGGGATGAGCTCTTCCCCTAAGGCCTTACTTTCAGAAACTCTGTGTCAGAGGTTGGTTCTACACAAAAATTTTGGGAGACTAGACTTTTTAGTAGATAAGATCCACTATCAAAGCCCAGTGTCTCTCACTTCCTCTAAAAGGAACATTTTGCTGCAAAGCTTCCTTTCTGCCCTCCAACATTAAAGCACCCACCAACTCTTCCAACCTCCCTGTCCTCTGGTCCAGTCCTTGGCCCTCCTTCCTCCATCCACAGAACCCATGTCAGCCATCTTGGCTCTTTTTTGCCTGCCCAAATGTCATATGGACTAACCGCTTCTCTATGTGCTATGGGTGTTTTACCTTTGTATGTCTGTGCCCCATGCGCCTGTTGCCCTTAGAGGCCAGAGAGGGTGTTGGAGCCCCTGGAACTGGAGTTACAGATGGCTGTGAGCCTCCATGTGGGTGCTGGGGATCAAACCAGGGTCTTCTGGAAGAGCAGCCAGTGTTCTTAACCACTAAGCCATCTCTCCTGCCTCTCCCTCCATCCCTTCCTCCCCACTTTCTCTTTTGAGACAAGGTCTCACTTTGTGGCCCTGACTGGCCTGGAACTTTCTATGTCGACCAGGCTGGCCTCAGATTCACAAGGGCTCTGTCTGCCTCTGTCTCCCGAGTGCAGGGATTAAAGGTGTGCCCCACCACATAGGACCCCAAATTGCTCCTTTCCAACTTAAGGTATCCCTCCTTTCTCAGCCTCCCACTCAGGTTTTCCTCTTTCTCCGGGACAGTTTGTCCTGACGTCCTCCAGGAAAACATTGTCTTTCCCAGTCCCCCACCTGTCCTCTGAGACCTCAGACTCCTGAGACCTCTTCCTAGAGCCCAAAAACCTGCTAAACCAAAGTGGGCTCGGTGGTGTCCTCGACCAGAGCTGTTTTGAAATTTTTCTTGCTGTTTAGATTTGGTTTGGTTTTCTTTTTCATTTTGTTTGTTTTGTTTTGACACAGGGCTTCTTGTGTAGCCCTGACTGTTCTGGAACTAGCTCTATAGACCAGGCTAGCCTCGAACTCAGAGATTTGCCTGCTGAGATTAAAGGCATGTGCCAAAACACCCAGCTTCATTTGGTTTTCTTTTGAAACAGAGTCTCATTATGTAGCCTGGGCTAGCCTTAAATCACTGGGTAGCCTCAAATTTCCTGAGATCCTGCTGCCTTAGCCTGCTGAATGCTGGATTTGCAGGCGTGCACCTCCACACCATGTTGTGTACTGCAGCTGCAGGCATGCACCATCACACCATGCTGGATACTGGAGTTGCAGGCATGCACCACCACACCCAGCAGGGAAGACCATTTTCCTGTCTGACTTCCCAGAAGCATCACTCCTCAGCCACCAACTCTTAGTGTCTAAATCTAATGGCCTTCTCTCAGTTCTTCCTTGTGACCTAAACAAGAAGGAAGAAATGACATCCAGAGAGACCAAGGAGACTGAAAGCCCGGCCTTGCTGGGTTTCCCCTTTGATCTGGTCTGTTACCTTAGATCAAATCTTCCCCCTACCCCTCTTTTTCTCCTTCCTTTCCCTTCCTTCCTCTCTCTCCTGCTCGGACAAGGTCTTCCTATCAGAGCCCACGAGAGCATAGACTTCACCTCTTGCGTTCCTGAGTGCTAAGATTACACACACCGCTCTGCCCATCAGATCATACGCACTTTGTCCAACCACATTTCAATATGGCTGTCCATTCTTCATCAGCTTCAGGCAAAAGGCTTTTCCTAATCTTTGGGTCTCCAAATCCAAAGCCTCGTGTGTCCTTTGAGGTTAACTTGCAGTCTGTTTTCTGTCTCCTACTGACCTGTCTGGTGAGCCTTGGCCCTAAAGCTGGGTAGAGAGCAGCCATAGTGGGGTTGTTTCGAACTCTGGAGATGCCACGGGCACAGCCGCACTGCTGTTGGCCTTACCTTTCTCCCCATCCTGGATTCCTCTTGACATACAAATCTCTCTAGTGCAGAGCGTTTTATGTCCCCCAGAAAACCTAGGAGCTTTCTGTGCACACAGTAGGTGTGAAATAAGTACTGTGGACCGCTTTGTAACCTTCAGCCACTTCCTGCAGTTTCATTTCAATAAACCACAAATGTTATTTCCACCCTGGACTTGGCTGCCTAACGGTTTCAATCCTTTGAAAGGGAAAATGACTCCCTTATTTTTTACTTAGTCGCTGCAGAGTGAGAGGCCTTTGATGTTCCAAAAGCCTTTCAAGAAGGCCTCCTTAGAAATAGGAGCTTGGCTTTTGCCACGGGGAAGTGAACTTGAACCCCAAAGGTTGTGCTGGGACCCCAGAGTCCCAGGCAGGCGCTCACTTCACGGACTCCAAGCCTGACCCCCACTCGGAGCTTGGAGAAAATGCTATTTGCAAACTCTTCAACCTTCCCAAAGCAGTCATTTTGGTCAGCCCCACCGGGCATTTTGACAAATGCCTTTGCTAATTACTTAATTATTTTGGCCTGTACAAGTGCG